>NC_091096.1:18636457-21323957 GCF_024713975.1 Paralichthys olivaceus
TATTGTTGTTGTAAGGGAGAGGGAATTGAGGATTAGACGCTGTCTGACTCTGCCTAACCCCCAACTGCACACACACACACACACACACACACACACACACACACAAACACAAGAAAAACAAGAAAACTTTCCCAACCCCCCATCACAAACATTCTTTTCCCCTCACTTGCGATTTATTACTATGAACAAATCATTTTGTTGCTGACCTGCCAACAGGTACCAGACAATGAGTGATACTGCCTCAGTATTGTTTTTACCTCAACTTCTGAAATTCTGAAATATTGCCAAAATTCATTGAAAATATTTGGAGTCTTGTTCACCATTATAACATTTCTGAAACATCTTAATCCAAACCTTCACCTCTGTTTTTCATTCATCCTCTACACATCCACCTCTTTCATTCCTTCCGGTTTCCTCCCTCCCTCCTCTTGTCACATTATCCATGCATTCTTAACTTCATAAAACTCCACATTACATCCTTTTCAGAGGCGAAGAGATGGGAACTCGGTTTTTCCAGATTCCTGCTTCCCCTCCTCGCTCACTCATCCTAAGACAAAAGGCCTTTTATGTTTTGTTGTGTTTTCTGCTGGTCTTACATGTAGGGATGTTGCCCCGGCCTGACTGAGGGTCAATACATATTGTTTATGAAAAACAAAAGGATGATGATGTGATGTCATGTCTAGACTCCATGCAAATGAACAAGGTTCATAAAAACCTCTCGCAAGCGTGCCTACAGTATTTTCAAAGCCACGTGACGACGAGCACGCACACACACACACACACACAAACACACACACACGCACAAACACACATTCAATAAACCCAACACTCAGAGTGGCAGACAAAGTGGGAATGATTATGGTAATGATAATAATCATGGCTGTCATCACCGCCTCCTCCACCATGTTAAAAATTAATCTGAGTTAACGGTAATCCACGTCTCTTCATTAGATTACTGGTGTGGGGAGGGGAGACTCACAGGCCATCTGTACATCATTAACAGAGTCTCAGTGACAGCCCTCTCACCCACCGTCGACTTCCTCCATCCCTCCATCCCTCTGTCTGGTCATCCATCCCTCCATCTTCGCCTACATCCTCGTTCATCCATCTCATCCTGTAGCACTGTCTCCTCCGCTCCGTCTTCTCTCTCATTCATTCAGAGTGTCAGTCTGGATGTGCGTCAAGTTTACAAACTCAACCTGGTGACAGAGTGGATTTAAAAATAATGCAGATGTGAGACTCTTCACGTTTCCCAGGGGTGTCATGATCATTTCGTCTCATCGCTCCATTATTATTATTATCACTTTTTATTTCTGTTATGTCACTGGACTTAACTGGCTGCCTCTGATGCTCCTCCAGTTCCTCCAATATAAAAGATCCCTGTTGAAATAAGTCTGAGCGAAAGCCCTCGTCTCTGATGGATCATTCGTTTTTTACAGCAAAGGTCAAAGGTCAGGGTTGACTAGAGAGCGACAATACAGCAGCTCTGCCTGGAGCTGGACAGGGGTTCATTGTCCTGCTCGAGGACAGCGGAGTGATGGCTCGAGTCTCCGGCAAAGGGGTAATCTTTTTACATAACCGAGAGGCTCCTCAGCTGCCAAGCAAACATGAAAAAAGAAAAAACATACAGAATAAGCCTTGACACATTCATCATCAAATCATGTTGCTCATGTCACTGGAACAAGAAGAGACAGGCAGAAACAGATGCTGAGAGGCATGCAGAAAAAATGACAATAAAAGGCATGGATGATGTAGGCAGGCAGATACTTGGATAGTTAAAGGACGAGTTCAACATTCATGGAAATACATATTTTTTTTAGATGAGAAGCTCAATGCCACTTATATACGTGTAGGATAAACTATGGCCAACACCTTGTTAGCTTAGCTTGGCATTGAAACTGGAAAAAGCTAAACTAAAATAAATCTACCAACTAGTGTTAGGTTAGGATTAGAAGATAAAAATACATCAAATATTTGACTATTGCTTCAAATTTTTATATCAGTTTCACCACTACAAAATAGCACACACATGCCCAGTGTAAGAAAAGATATGTTAATCATTTATTAGTCCCACAAATGGTATGTTTTTTTCTTTTTTTACATTTTGCTCAGGTCGCTGCAGTGAGTGTGCCAAATCCAGACCACTGGACCACCAGGGACCTCAGGAGGAATATGTTTTCAGGTATTTTTAGTAAAGACGGAAATGAGAACTGATGCAGACCTAAAACGCTTATGTGGACGGATATCTTCTTAGTTTTAAAACAAAACTGTATTAGTATGGATGTAATAACCTAAGATACGCTAACCAGCTGCTGACGATATACATATTTCACATACAAACCAGAGAATGGTTGATCTTCTCATTTAACTCTCAGCACTTATATCTCCCAAAATGTCGGACGAATGATGACCGCAGACTAGACAGAGTTGTAATTAACCAGAGGACGGGGTGATGAGCACAGACATGTGCACTAAATGACTCCGAGGCCCTTGATAATTGACAGCATCTGTGCCTTTATTTCAATGTGAGACGAGCCTGCTCCGAGCTCCGTCCTGCTGTGGACAAACACCCTCCACCTTCTGCAGCACTGAAGTAATAAACACAACTAGAGCACAGTGAAGTACAGTCGATCGAGTTTTCAATGAGAACTCAGCAAAGGTCATTTCCCACCAACAACTTCCTAATCAAAGTGAGATTTCACACAGTGTCACAATGTGAAGGAGCCACAGAATGAAACCGACAGTGGAGTGTTCGAGTCTCAGGTGTGTTTTCACATCACTTCAGCCTCAGCCAGCGACGCAGCTATCTCACATGGACGGACGGACGAGAAGCTCATCAACTTTTACTGTGACATCTGCAGCAGAGGAAAGTGTGGACACAAACGGAACAGTTCAGCTGCTCGTCCTCCCAGGCCTTTTGTCTCTGTCAGAACTCCATTGATTTTTCTGCTGACTTTATAGACAGCTTTGAATATCGTTAGAAGGCGGAGCTTGCAGCGTTTCGGGTGTGCATGCGTGAGTGTGTGTGTGTGTATTGACAGATGGTTGTCATTGTATGAGAGCTGGTTTGCACATTCATGTAATGGAGGCAAAGAAATATAGCAAACATATGTAGTGGACAGCAGGACTCGCTCACTGGAACTAAATGATGCACGTTCACAACACACGCCAAACACACGTTGGCTGCATCAATTACATGTATGCTCAGTATTATATGAGCTGCATGTCAGCGAGTTATGACGCAAGTTGTGTGACTCACGTGTAACATGTGTAATAAAAGATCAATTTCCTTTCCTGTAAAATTGTATTTGGCAGGAATTACCTGCGTTGCTTCTGGAAATGTGTTGTTTAAATGAAATTAATTGTCAACATGTGGGACTGAGGTTGGTGTCGGAGATGTGGATGAAGACAACATCGGGTAAAGACACACAACTAGTGAATATCTGAGGTCGACAAGAAGAGGCAGATGTGAAACGATGTGAAAACAAGTGAGACCGTACAACTCTCACGACTTGTGCTTGACCAATTCACTCTTTATTACTCTGTGTGTGTGTAGTGTGTGTGTAGTTTGTGTGTGAAGGCCCCCGCCCCTCCGCTTGCCCCGCCTCTCCATGCGCAGCAGCCTAACCGTTCCTGACAGCCAGTGGCTCATTAGAGCTGCTGTTCCATGTTCCTACCTCCATCCGCCCGCTCCCAGTTTCCTGGACCCAGCCCCCCAAACAATGTGTGTGTGTGTGTGTGTGTGAGTGTGTGTGTGTGTGTGTGTGTCAGCTGGCTGCGCTCAGGCCTGAGCCCGGACAGGCGCGGGGGGTGGTGGGGAAGAGAGAGGAGGGAGTCATGGCCTATTCACCGGCACAAAGACATAATTAACCAAATTGGCAAATGGTTCGACAAACTGCCTCTTGAACATTGTGTGCTAGCCTTTGGTTGCTATAGCAACTCTAAATTTGTGTCTATATTTTGTGTGTGTGTCATGTGTCCATATTAAAAGTCACAAATGATTATCCATCACTCCCCCAACACACAAACACACACACACACACACACACACACACACACACACGGATTAATTCTCAGGTTTTCATTTTTTCTATATCATCCTTCACCGATATCCAAACATGCACAAAAAGGCAAAGTCATTTCACTTTCTGAGTTTAACCGAAACATATCAACTTATAGATTCTAAAAACATCCAATGTATAAAATACAACATTTGAAACATTAAATCCCACCCTGCATAAAAGAATTTTCTGTCCTCACACCTGTCTGTTGCTTTTCTCAGGTAAGAAATGTCACAGAGAAGGTGATGACAGTCACACTTGTACAGCGTTACACATCACACATGTATGTGTGTGTGTGTATGTGTGTATGTGTGTGTGTGTGTGTGTGTGTGTGTGTGTGTGTGTGTGTGTGTGTGTGTGTGGGTGGGTGTGTGTGTGTGTCTGTCAGCTGACCCTCCCCACTGTGAGTCAATGAGACATCGATCACAGTGACAGTGGGACAGACGTCAAGGACAAAGTGCTTATGGATCAATGCACGACTGCACTCTTTGTGCGTATATGTGTGTGTGCGTGTGGGTGCTTTAAGCTTATATTGCTTTCCTGCTCTGGAATAAAAACATTTCATATTGAAACTGCAGCTGCATAAGGCATCACTTTATTTTATTTATTTATCAATTTATCGCTGCAATACAAAAGTTGAAATGGAGTTGATTTGTTCTTCTGAGCAACACTAAGTTTAGTCCATAGAAAGTTGCTCTTTTTCAGAGTTACAGTAAGGTTGTGAGGTTTGTTTGTTTCTGTAAAGTTGTCTTCCTCCCGCCGACTCCAGCCCCGTTTTGAGGTTAGCTTCTGTAAAGTTGTGCCTTTTGGCACTGAGCAGCATTGTGGTTTGGGAGCTCGAAGCTTCGTTAAAGATAAACTTCAGGTCTGACTGAAGAGTTCACTCTTTCTCGCTCTCTTCCCCTCCCTCTGTCTCTCTCTGTGTTTCTTCCCCTCCCATCCCTCGTTCGGCCCCTAGAGTCACAACAAGAAGCAGCAAACAGCTTGTGCATCCCTCATACCAGGAGAAAATGCCCCATTTTCATCTGTTTGAATCTGACATTTTTGGCACATTAAATATTGGACATTAATAAATTAAACGTAATGAACTGACATGAAAGAAGAAAAAAGTCCAATGGTACAATGCAAGAAAGTATAAAAGGCAAGAGTGCGAAAGAAAGAAGCACAACAACAACAAAAAAGAAGGCTCAAACTTTTTTCTTTAATTCCAATTAACTATTGCCTTCTGTAGCCATTGGAGATTATTTTTCATGTTCATTTATTCAAACAAATATTGAATAATTTATCGTAGAGGGAATAACAACATGAGAAATCACAAGCTCTCTGAGCCAATGGAGGGAAAGAGGTCTGTCTATGAGGAGTGTGGTTGAGGAGCGCTCTTAATAAGTGTGACTTATTGGTCATTTAATCTAATTAGACCTCCGCTGTGTGTTTTGTAACATTGAAATAATCATAACTGCTTGAAGGCGGCTCTGTGACCAGTAGCAGCTCTCATTTACTGGTTGATTAAATACATTCCAAATTATCAACTGCTCGACTTGGTTTGGTCATCATAGGAAATCCACTTTCTTTTATAAATTTGCTGATACGTTGGCTTTTACGTCGGACACTGCAGGTAATTTTGTGCAGCATCAGTCATGCATTATTAACACCTGGAGTGACTTAATGTATGTGGTTAAGTCTTAGCTGTGTCAGTGTGTGTATGTGTGTCAGTGGCCTGTCCGCAGTATGTAGGTCGGTGTAAGTGATACCAGAGGTCACACCCTACTATTATGTTGCATAACACATTGACTTCCGCAGATCCCATAGCTCTCCTCTCTCCACCCATTTTATCAGACCACTACGTTTGGGGTTCAGCAGATATATGAATGGTTGTTGTCTCAACCCTACAAATGATGTTGAATTATGTTCAATGTCACCCTTTCTTTTCTATCATATCCGCTCACATTTGCCCAAGCTCTTACAAATTGCCATCAAAAATGAATTTGCTTTATAGCGTAATGCTGTAGTTAATGCTTAGTTATGTTGGAAAGATAATATGTAACAATTCTTCATTAAACTGTCTAAAAACATTTAAAAAAACATATCTGGTTGACTTGTGTAATTACTTTATCCAAAATGTTTCCAACAATATTCCAACCCAGGGAAATCCCCGATTTTATTTAAGGTAACAGACAAGACGTCTCATTTCGATCGCCTTTTGTTTGCATCATATCCACTTTACCTGTGACTGTGTCGTCTATTACTTCAGGGGCAATGTGGAAGGAAAATAACACAACACTAGCCAGTTGGCCAGTCAGCTGTTTTTCCTTCCAATGTTTTTTTTGGTCACTTTATGATTATTCATTACTGTTTGCTGACATGAATAAAAATCTCATCAGTGAACATGATTTGCGTCCGAGTTGTGTCAGGTAGATTTTCATAGGAAATAGTGGCAAGGACAACAACTCCCATGATCCCACTTTGTTAAACTAAGTCCTTTGTTATTATCTTGATCAAGAGATCACTTGCAGCCAAAGTTACATACTGTATGTTTCAGAACTAAGTTTAGTTCAGGGAAAAATCATGGTTTGTTTTAAAATGTGTTCTTTAACACAACAATTGTGGTCATGCTTGAACAAAACACAACAGTGGCTGTTGGTTGGAAATGTGAAGCAAACAAATCCATCCAACCTGACCTCTTCTATAAATGACCTTTGTTGCCTTAAAATAACGTTGATCTGAATTCCTCCTTTGCTCCAGTTATAATCGCTTTGGCTGCTAGAGAGCTTGGACATAAACATATATTTTGGAGCGCTTGTTAAATGTGATGTGATGAAACTATATGCACATGTAAATTAATTGTACGGAACAAATTAGCATAAGATTTAGTGTGGCATCAGTAACGCAATTATTCAAAGGAGAAAAACAATTCAACAATTTGACTTCTACTTCCTGCTTTGGCATCAAACGCTGGCATGATGTGAAGTCACCCAGCGTGGATGTAATTCCTGGGGATGCTGGCCTCCTTTTTTTTCTGCACTCAGATGCTGTTGTTCACTCGTTCATTCCTCAGGTGTAAGGACACACGCTCACAGGAATCTTGATAGCAGCACCAGGGTCTAATATGTTTCCAATTCCAGGAAGATAAAGAGCAAACTAAAGCTAATATTTGTTACAACAACACATCGCCATTTACCAATGAATGAAAACAACAAGTCTACTGTATTCTGCGTCTGTTTCTATGCCTGGTGTTGTCCCTGTCGAGCGCGGAGCCCTGTGATTTACAACACCTTGTTAAAGCGAATAGGTGGGAAATCTCCTGGTAAATTGCAAATTGAGCATAGCAGCGAGAGTGTGGCTGTGCAGCACCTCAGGACCAATTATCTGCTCCTCTCGTCCACCTCTTGAAGCACAAAGCCCCATTAGTGGTCCATAAAGATATCACCGGTAGACCTGAGAGCAATTAGGTGTCCCTAAACTAATAACAGCAGGTAGACAAGTGACAACACAGGCGTCCAATCTACATCTCCCTCTCACTGCAGCGTGTCACAAAGTTGTGCTTAACAAACCCCAAGGCCCATCTGCACTGTTGCACTTAACATAACTGTAGACGACCACATCTCCGCAGACCGACAGCTTGACTGACACCATAAAAAGTTTCCCATATATTCATTAGCAATAAAAGAAGCATTTACAAACATTTAAAACCGGAAAAAGTTCATGAGGTTTTTTCAAAATTCTGTCTAAAAATGCTTTAACATCAGTTCCTCTCCGTGTTCAGACACTTTAAAAGTATCACTGAGACGCAGCACATGAAATTCATCCTGTTCCCAAAGCCCACAGTTAGCGCTTTTTAGTTTTTCTTCAGCACTCCTGACTTCAGTAAGAGAGCTTGGCTCCAGCTCATATCCGACCGAGATGCCAAAAAGTGGCACCAGAATCCCAAACCTCCACCCTCCCCTCCCCTCCCCACCCACACGCTCCACCCAAACCTCCCAGTCCCCCTCCTCTGGATCGGGCGTCCAGAAAGGGGTCAGGCCGGGTCGTCTACGCAACGATGAAAGAAGCATGAGGCACAAGTCCAAAGACCAATATTGGAGGGGAGGAGAGGGGAGAGAGATGAATGGTAGCGATGGAGAGGGGGAGGAGAGGGGGGTGGGGGGGTGGACTTCAAAAACAACAACAACAGCAACGGCAAGAAAACAAACAACGGGGTAAAAAAACAAGTGAGAGAAAAGAGAGAGGAGCAGAAGAAGCTCAGAGGCACCCAAGGTCCTTGAACTAATTAAGATGATTTGCATTTATTTATGAGGTTTAATGAGCAGCTTTTCAATAGTTTGTTTTCCCCTAATATGAATATTTCCTTTTCATTATGTTACATAGATGGAAAATCTCATTCTTTCCAATAATCACATCCTGGCTTTTCTGTTTCTGCAGATACATTATAGTTATTAATGTGAGTGTTTCCCACTTTGTGTTGAACTTTCAAGGGTTTGCATGTGTCCATACACAGAAACAATATATTTCTACTCAGTTCTACAAAGAAAACTGAACTTTTGAGACATCGCACTGAGGGTGACCTCACAAAGTCCTGCTTTGTGATGGTCCGACATACATTTTTCACTTAACATAGGTATTAGGCTGTTATCAAAATTGATGCTGGGCAGCATGTTAACATTGTCATTATTGTTAGCATGTACTCAAGCAATTTTTCAATATACAGTATAACCCCACAGATAATGGTGTTTAGCAAACTCCCATGGTTCATTTTTCTGTAAATAAAACCATGTTCGCTTTATACGTAACTCTGGTGAGGCGTCCTAGGTTGAGCCAACTGTGCAGCAGTTTTCAGACATAACCTGTGGGTAAAGTCCACAGAATTGAGGTTTACCCACAATTTGTCTTTCACATATGCACAACACAGCAGGAGGTTCTCTGCACAGACGTGTTCACAACAGCAACAAATCCTCCGCATTATTCAGGCGAGAGGTGGAGCAACCGGGTGCAGCAGACAGAGACAGGAAGTGACGTATTAACTCTGCTGCAGAGATCACATGATCATGTTTACAGCAAACCGTTGTCAGCTCTCATCACCACAAACTCTCTTGACATGCATTGACAGGTATGACACCACTTTTTCTCACAGAGACATTTGTTTTATTTTTTATTCGTTTTATTTTTGCGTCTGACGTGCGTATGAATTGTCATCAAACCCCCATTCGCTCACAGTGAATCTAGCAGGGATCCCCTTGCTGTGTTTTGACATCGAATTCTACTGTATTTCTACAGACTTTTTACCAGGAGGCCAGGCGGAGAAAGTCTGCAGAAACTGCGAAACCTGTCACTCGAACATTTGCGTTCACACATACACATCCTCTGGGGAAAATACTGAGGATCTGTGGAGTTCAGTGCATGTCTGAAAGCAACTTTGAGAGAAAAGTAGCTTCCTTAAAAGTCTGAGATTGTACATTTGTTAGAATATGATCACCCATTATATGACGCACACTCGATTTGAGCAGCTAAGAATTGCAAAAACACATCTCCATCTCCTCCAGATCCCACACTCTACAACTTTTAGTCTTCACATGTGGGACACCAGGTCCACAGTCCGAGTCTCTACATCAACACAGGACGGATTGATTGTTTCCAGCAACATTGCAATCACCACAAAAACAGGAGACAAAATCAATGAGTAATTCCCAGCAGATGTTAATCAGAATCCTGTTTACTTCCTGCTGGATGGAGGCACAATTTACTGATCATCGTTAACAAAGAGCACATTATCCAGCCTTACTGGCCTGTACGCCGGATTTCAATGGGAAGCCCTGTGGCGGCACACAGGAATATGAATCGATGAATGAGAGAATAAATCCACAGCAACACTATTGAATGTTTATTCTGCAGCGTGTGTGTGTGTGTGTGTGATTCTCCTCGGAGCTGAACCCTCTCGGCCTGGCCAACAGTCCCAACAGCCATATGGCTGAGTCCAATTATACATAATGTACTTCTCTGTCAGGTTGGGGTTCACATGGAAACTGTATGTTGGTGAGTGTGTGGTGATCCTGTGTGTGTCTCAAACTGTCAGTGTGTATCTTCATACATGTGTCTTTTCCTCCGTGTACATACCATGTGTATGTGTGGCCACGCATGTACATTATGCCAGTGGGTAGTATATATAGTAGCCAGATGGAGTTTACAGTGTTAACACAATTACAGAACAGAATATCAAATCAGCTCTGTGGTGGCTTACTCCCATATTTCAAATAAAATACAGTATATTAGAGTTTATTAGCTTTGTATATTCACTGTAGGCGTTAATTGAAGGAGCAGTGAAAGCTTTGTCTTAACTTTTGTGAGTTTGACATTATATAGATCAATACACTGAGAAGTGGTATGACGATACTGTATGAGGACCAGTCCATAATATTTGATACCGGCTGTTAAAAAACAGGTTTTTTTCAGAGTCCGACAAAGTTCCTTTCAGGGTGTTTACAGAGTTCGGCTCAGGATTCCCGTCTTTGTAACTTTGGTCACATTTGATCTAGTTAGTTATGGTTTTACATTGTAATTAAGGGAGCAAAAGGTTTGTGTCACATACATAGTTCCTGTCATCATCACCTACGTGGGCCGTGTCCTACAATACTTGACATTGAATGTTTTGTAGACACATCTGATGTCAGCGTGTATTTTTAAAAAGTTGTATTTTTTAATGCACAAATGAACATCCTCATTGTCAAACATCATATCACCAGAAGCCAAGACTGCATACAATCCAGCTCATTCTGCTTCTTTTTCTTCTTCTGTTAAATGTTGTCTCGACTACCTGCAATGGGTTCGAAACTCCTGACTATCCCCCCCAAAAACCCCACTATGGTTCAGAATGATTTAGTTTGAGACCACCTCAGTCTGTTGCATCTTTCATAGATGTTATTTTGGTTTGGACTAAACTGAATAGTCTGAAGGTCAGGACCAAACAAGGTGGATGTGAAACTACCCTAAAGGTCCTTATTTACAGACACAATTGAAACATGTTCAAGAAGTTTGCTCTTTACAGTTGTCTGCTTCCATTCCAACAAATATGATTAGTTTACCACATTGTTTGAAAGTCTGGCTGCTTGTTATGGCCAAAAAGTTCACATCATTGAAAAAGAACAAAATCTAAACAAAACGTACTTCAAAAACATAGGCATGTCTGTGTTATTTGTATGATTTCTGATCACGTTATTCACATTCAAATAATAATTGAGATGTATGAATGTCTTATGGGTCAAAAACCATCAGCAGTCAGAAGATCAGACATGTTATCATCCACATAATCCAAACAAATGACTACAAAATTAGAAAAATGGGATTGTCATAAATCAGAATTATCCTCCATGTTGACAAGTATGAGACAACACGTGGACTGTCACTGCCATTATTTGAAGGGTTCTTCTTGATGACAGTAATCAGGTCTGTCTCATACTTTTTTCATTGTCACTGCTGACACTTGAGAGAATCTGTCACCAGTCCACGTCACCTAGCATTGACCTGGGTCGGACAGCAGCTACCTGACAGAGGCAGGAGGGTGACGAGGGCAGTTGAAGACTGGGTGATGAAGACTGGGAAATTAATTTGACATCCACTCTGCCTCCTGTAAACACAGACCCCAGCTCGCACCATGTCCCTGTGTGTTTTCTCCACATATCTGTGTACACATGCATGTGTGAGTGGTTCTGTCTTATGTATGAGTGCATATATTTTAAGACTCTGTGTGTGTCCATAATGTGTGTATGGCTTTGACGTGATTTATTCTGTAGCCTCTTTCTCAGTGTGTGTGTGTGTGTGTGTGTGTGTGTGTGTGTGTGTGTGTATGGGTGTGTGTGTGTGTGTGGGGTGTGTGTGTGTGTGTGTGTGTGTGTTTGTGTGTGTGTGTGTGGGGGGGTGAGGGTGATGAGTTGTGACAGGTGTTGTGGCCGCTAGTGCTGTAGGAGGAGGCGGAGGAGGAAGAGGGGGAGGAAGAGGGGGAGGAAGAGGGGAATGAGTAAACGAGAGCAACACAGATGATTATTTAATTACTGTCTAATACTGTGCCTCCCATCCCCTCTCTCTCTCTTTCCCTTCTCTTTCTCACCCACTCTCCTTGCCCCCTCCCTACACGCAGACACACACACACAAACACACACACCCCTCCACCTCACTCCCCCTTTTTCATCCTTTCTTTATTAATGAACAATCCGGGCCTTTCTACAAATCCGCCAGGGCTTACTGTACCCCCCAGACACTGTGTGTGTGTGTGAGTGTGCGCGTGCACATACACACAAGCACAAACTAATACACAACATGCATGCACACACACATTTCCAGACTAATCAACGCACTCCTTCTTTCTCTCTTACTCTGTCTTGTATTTGTGTATGCATACATGCATGAATGTGTGTGTGTGTGTGTGTGTGTGTGTATGTGTGTGTGTGTGTATGTGTGTATGTGTGTGTGCCTTTGTTGTACATATGTAAAAGAAGAAATGTGCATGTACAGTATATGCAGTCTGTGCATGTATTCTGCTTTACAGTGTGTATGTGTGTGTGTGTACTGTACAAACTGTCATTGTGGAATGATATCGCAGACGTTGACTGTGTGTTGTGTACCTCCAACCCAATTACACACTCTGCAGTAGAGTCTGGTGAGTGGGTAACGTGGCACCAGGTCTTCAACAGAGATGTGATCAGTCTGAGACTTTACAGTGGAGGACAGTGGGTCATTGAAGAGCAGAGTATCACCTAACAATGTATAATGCATATACACACTCATTCTAACTCTTATATATATATGTCCACAATGAAAAATCAACACACTTCACACACCTTTAAAAAATAGCTTTGATGTCACTTAAAGTCTAAGAACATATTATGATGATGTCACCAAGGTTATCTTGATTTCAGCTTGGAATATTTTACATTAAAAACTGTAGAGTTTGAACGAAGGTGCTATATGTTAGCATTGTGAACATAATGTTAGCAATGTGACTCATGCTGTGGCACAAAGTCTGAATATCTCCTTCATAATTCAAAATGATCTTTGAGTGTAGACGACATGTTCATACGATCAGATTTTAAATAGCTCTCATACTTGAGCTGATAAACTTTTATTTCTCAAAATATCATAATATTATTCTGATTGTAAACAAAATAATGTTGGATCTTTAATAGATTTACCATTAACAAGCACCATATTAACACAAAACATAAATGGTTTATAGCACAATATAAAGTAGCAGTATCAGATATTGATACATTGTATGTGTTCTTTGACGTCTCTATCACTTTGTGATTACATCTCATGTAATGTGACATCTGCTGTGGATATTTTGAGCATTTGTATAAACAGTTAACGAAGACACACACTTCTGATGTTCTTTCTACAATGAATGTAAAAACCAGCTCCATGGAGTTAAAGTCTGGAAAATGTGCTGCTGTTCTTCTCTTATATTCATTATCTTGCCATAGGGTTGCTTCCCTTTTTTCTCTACATTCTGGGAAGAATAAACACAACTGTTTCCTGCAGGACGATATTGTCCAAATTATTCATCTGAGGGTGTACTGATACAGATGTTCCAGCGCTGCCTTTGTACCGAGTCATCAAAAGACTGATTATCTCCGCCTGTAAAACCTTTTCACTGTCCAGTCCTCACCCCTCCCTCCATCTCTCTCCCATCTCTCCTCACTCTTCTCTTCTCACCTCACTTTTCCAGCACGGTTCTTCCTCGCCTCACCTCTCCACGACCATCTCAACCCCCCCCCCTCACTACCTCATCCTGAGCTGCAATCTCACTTATTCTCTCCCCCTTGCGCCTCCTCCTCCTTCGATCTCCTCTCACCTCACCCTCCTCTCCTCCTCTCTATATTTCCATCTCCTCCTTCTTCCCTGATCTCGCTAGTAAATAATTCAACAGCAGTGCACACATGAGTGGTCATCGCGGAGCTTTACATGGGGGGGATCTGGAGGACAAATGAACCATAAGGATGGAGGAATTAAAAACTTCCCCACGGCTCCACTACAGGGCCGGAGGAATCTGCTCGGCTAAAGCCCGTCTGTGCGTCCTTTTCCCTCTCTTCCCCCCGCCGCTAAATGTTAACACGGCTTTTCAGGGTTGGGTGGGGGGGTTGGTTTAAATGCTAAGTATACCCTGAGTGGGGAGGTGGCTGAGTGGGGGACCGCCTGGTGACATTTTGTCTCTTCACACAGCTTGTTCTCCCATTAGAGAGCTGCAGAGACACTCTTTGTGTCAGCGAGGATCTGGTTTGTGGATCTCAAAAGACAATGGCATGCAAACACTAAAATGTAAATGATTGGTGCAAACACATTCCACGACATTTACTCATGAGACTGTAAGAGCTAATGAATAAACGCCTCTATTAATAAGAACTGGATGTACATGATAAAACCATTAAGTTGCCACCTTAAAATCCACGGATATATAAGTGAGACATATGTAATATCTATCCGATTTTTCTAAAATCCCTTTCATTATGTATCTTGATGAATTTATTGGAGGTTGATAGAATAGCAGTATTTATTAATATACTTCTGACTGAGTTGGTCCCCTGTGTTTTCATCTCATCACTATGTACACACAACGTTATTGAGACGTGCAAATACCATGTGGTAGCTTTCATTCAGTTTCTCATACACATAATGTGAAGCAGTAATGTTACAGGTCCAGGGACATTTCTGTAAAAGTCAGGCTTGACTCGAGAGGATCCTTCTTATGTCCTTTCTCTCTATGCCTTCACCATACACTGTATATAAAGATGGACAACATGGCCGCTTCCAAAAGTGAAGCCAAGTCATCTTGATCGCCCCCTGGTGACTGGCTGCAGTATGGGTGATAAATCCAGTCTATCAGTCTTAAAACACATCTTTTTTTTTCCAAAGATGGTTTCTGTTATTAAACATCTCGATTGACAGCTGAGAGTGATTCGTGACTGATCGAGCGTGTGTATTCGTGGGACTTCAATTCCACTCCGATCTCACTACTGTGCAAACTCCGGCTGCAAATGAGGTTAAAAGTTTAAAATGGCAGTGTTAATTCTGATAGATTTTTAGAAGAAGAAGTTATAAACATAACTGATTTCACCAGTTGTTGTGACCAGACTGACTTTTTGACACAGGAAGACGGGCAGTGCCTCAGGTGAATCTCTGTCACACTAATTCAAATGTGTCCTTGTTAACTGAAGCAAGAAAAAGACTGGACACATCTGAAAAGTTGTTAAAGGTACCAAGCAGAGACATGTCCATCTCAGCTCAGTCAGATGAAAGCCTGCTCTCATCACAAAGGTTACAGCTCCTATCTGCGTTTGTCTCAGATTTATTTCTCTATTGTCAAAGGAGCGCACAACGCATCTAGTCTCAACATTCACAAGTTCATGTTGTGTTATTGTCTCTTTTAGCCTCATGAGCAGAAACAAGTTTGTTCTTCTCTTCCACAGGTGGTGTTTTGAAAGGAAGAAATTGAGTGTGAGATCAACGTGAACAAGTCTTGGGATGTATGGAGACGGCTCCGGTGTTGTTTGGGTACAGAGGTCTGCCTATTGTTTGGCATGTAACAACATCAGCTCAGGATCACAGGGGGAAGAAAATGAAAATCTGCAGCACACAGCTACTGTTGAGCGTGTGCACACAAACAAACTTTCTGTGGTGTGAAGACAGGGAAACCTTGAATAATGAAATGTGAGTGAATGACTTGACTTCTCCTTGCTTCTCTCGGTTGCTCTTAGTCATTTGATCATCTCCTATTGTTCAGTTTCTCTCAGTAATGTAGACCATCATTACAAACATTTTACACAGGAATCGGCCTGTTTTTCTTTTACTAAATGTTGTAGTACACAAACTGAACAAGTGAGGAGGAGATGAGCGACAGGCTGACTGTCACTCAGAGGAAGGAAGAGAAAATGGTGTGATTTGTTCCAACATCCTTTGGATTTCACCACGACAACGGTCCTGACAGTCAGGGAGCCACGAAGCAGACATATGTCACAGCATAGTCGCTATGGCAATGACAAGCACACTGATGACTCAGTGTGACACAGGGAAACGCAACAAACAGACTGCTGGCCAACACACACACACACACACACACACACACACACTGAGAGAGAAGAGTCAAGCACCACAAGACAAAATCATATGGGACACATGAAACACAACCAAAAACAACACTGTGGCATAATCATCAGAGACACACAAACACACGCAGACACACAACATTTCATGGTATGCACTTGGGTAACACCGGGAGGAATCACATGACATCAGGGTGGAGCAGACACAGCCAATGACACATCACCAAAGCAAATGCATCTTAAAGTCCATCAAATAATTCATAGCTTGATTCAAGGCCCTGAGGATGCACACAACTGCACACATGTGCCCCTGCAATTCCACACATGTCTACACACACTGACTCAATTAATAAAGATATCACAAATAATGATTAACATTGTAACACTATTTGATATAGTACAAGCTGTGTTAAAGCTATGATATACAGTATAACACAATTCAAAGTAGTATAAATACTTTAATACACTTCATGTGTTTGTAGAATACAAGATATATAGGAATAACACACATTTTGTGCTCATTTGCGACGCTTTTTGTGCAATTTTCTAGGTTATTTTTAAGTATTCTAATGGGGTTTGCCAGATCAAATTTAAAATTAAAAGCTGGATATTGTTCACTGGCCATGTTTATGCTAATCCAGGCAGTGTGACGTCAAGCTTCGAGCTGCCAAAGCATTTTGAAAATAGTTCAATGTTACGGGAAAAACAAGCAGACATCATTTCTTTCCATCATCCTCTAGTTGGTCTGTTTAAATATGAAGCTATACAGCCATGAGGCTGAGAAAGTGAGTAATGCCAAATAAAGAGTCACATTTCAAAAATGTCTTCAATCATGCTTCATTGGCCAAAAGTGGATGCCAGAGGGGAAACAAATGACTTCCTAGACAGTAAACATTTTAGATTTACGATCATTATGAATATTTTTGTCAGTCAGCAGCTACGGTATGTTTAAATTAAACATTTTCTGCTAACTTGATAAATTGAAATCTGATATTAATGAGCCTTGTGTTTCCTACAAACCTTTTTACTGATGCACATCAGTTGTATCCAAACATAAGAGGACAGGGTTGGACATATCGGAATGAGAAACATGAGCACATGTCTGATATTGCTTCCTAAACACGAACAAAAGCAGCATAGTGAAATGAGATAATAGTGCATGAAAAACACTCCTTTTTCCTGGTCCCAGTGAATACAGTATGTGTGTGTGTGTGTGGATACATGCTCTCAATATTTGGCAGTGGTAGCAGCAGCAGCAGGTCTGACAATAATCTCAGGAGTAATCTAACACAAGAAACCTGCCCTATTGTGACCGAGGTGTAGAGGAGCAAAATCACTTCTACTTTCCATCACTTCCTGAGTGGAAGTGAACAAGAAAAGGCACTTTATCGTCCTTTTGGATGGAAAATAACTCCTTTGTTATCTTTTCCCAGAGAGGTGGTGTTACTGGAGATGAGTGAGTCAACCACAAGAACAACTCGCTGAAGAGTGGAGTCAGATATATACTTTGTGTTTCACATCCAATAGTATGCGCGTGTGTGTGTGGTCTGTCTGGCAGAGACGCCCAGCTGTAGTGAGGCTAGACACTCTGTAAGCGTTGCCTCCAGGCTACAGAGCGCAGTCTAAAATGAGCAACTAGAACTACAGCAGGGGCTCGGAACGAAAAAAAGAGAAAAGAATAAAAACAAAAATAACACATTAAATAAGAATACTTTTATATAATATTTCCTATATACTTTCCCACATTCAGTTTGTAGTTACAAGGTCGTTTTAATGTTATCATCCATGATATTTCACCTTAACTTTGAGCATCAAGCAGACACACTCGCTGTGGTTTGAAGAGAAGCCTCATTTAAATTTCATGACGTCTAAGAGTAGAGTCCATACTGTACGAGTCAGAGAGAGAGAGATGGATGGGGAGCGAGTATACGAGAGAGGCTCACATCATGAACGCATACAAATGAGCTTTACGTGTAGGTTTGTCTAGACACTCAGGACACCTCTGTGCACAAATGGAGCACTTTACAAGAAAGACCCATCCACGAGTCTCATCCTTTAAAACTCGCCTCCATCTTTGTCCACACACACGCACATTTCTCTAACCAAACACACACAACGTCACCACCATGATCTGTCTGTTTTAGATTGTTTCCTCAGGCATCAGGGGGAGGGGAGGAAGTGGTGAACTTTTCCTAACGCGCTCCTTAGAGCGGCTCTTCCGCTTCAGCATTATGCGTTTGTCAGTTCTGACGTCTTTTTGGCGTGTCCGCCACACACAGCTCAGATGCTGCTCCGCTTGAAATGGTGTCACAAGTTATTGGTGTAGAAGAGAAATGGACTTGAATCTTAACATGTAGCCACTGTTTTATAATGTACTGGTCGAATATTTATCTTTGCAGTCAAATCAGATGCCAGATCTCAAGCAGGTGAAGATGAGATTACAGCCAATAAACTCAATTAGGCCTATGTTAAAAGTCTAAAGAGGTGGCTGCCTTTATTTATCTTATCTGCTTTTATTGAAGAGGACTTCACTTATGTATATTACAGACAGGCTTTCAGTCTTATTTCCCTTTTTCATGTATTTTTGTCCTGTAACAAAATAAAACATCTCCCTATTTTCGGATCTGCTCCAGTTTTTAATTTTTTTGTTCATGGTGATTGCTATCAATACAAATTCAACCTAGTCACCATGTTCATTTTTTCCTTCATATATTCAGTATAATACACTTTCCACAAAGCTCATTCCCTTGTATCTCTCAGTCAGTGAACATTCTCCAAACAGCAAACTTTGCAACTGTAAATACACATGCAGGGCCTGTGGGCTCTGGATTTCTCAAAATCATGTGAGACCAACACTTTGTAGAGGGAATGGTCTAATTTTCTTAATATTTCAAAAACCAAGAATAAGCAAAAAAGTGTAAGGAATGGATTAAACATTGAGCTTAAAGCTGCTCTAACTGAGGCTGCAACTGTCAGCATGTGTGTCTCCCTAGCACGGTTGTGACTGCTATTTTCCAAGATCATTATCAAAAACACATTCGCTTGTGGGGCTACAGGTTCTGGATGGTGCTTTATCAGATTACAGTTCAAAATGTGGGCTGTGCTGGGATGTGGACCCAGTGCAGAGTCTGACAGATGGCCAACATTAAGTCAAGTGGACTCTTGAGGACATGAAGACATAAAAACTATGAAGTGGCCTTTAGGGTTATGTAAGAATAAAATAACAGTAGGATAATAACACTGTAATATTACTAGGACAAAAAAGTTTTTGGTTGTGTTCCAATTTAACACATTGTCTGGAAACTTTGAGTGTTGTCAGTGTGGCATTGAACAAAAGATTTGCAAACTAGAGGTCCACACCAACTCAAACCAGGAACCAAATTGGGGTCGGACCAAATTACTTTCAGTTTTTTGATGTCGAATGTCAAGTGTGTGAATTATAAGGGAACGTCATATCCATTGCTGCTCATAATTTGTTGTTGCATCATTTTGCTGCAAGTGTTGCTGTTCTCTCCTTTGGGGTTTTTCAGGTAAACCAAGTTTTGGTCTATCTTAGGGACTATCTGGATCAGACTGCACTTGAGTCACATTTGAAAAAGATTGAGCTCAGGTTTTTGAGTATTTATTTATATTCATGTATCATGTGAAACAAAAAAAAGAAGCTATTTGTCCCAAATGAAGACGTAAATTTACTCCGTCAGTTTTTTTAATCATGACCTTTATTTGTGACGATCATTTATTCATTAATGCCTGACAAGAACAAATTTGAGACTCCTGCCGTTATTTGAGTTTTGCTCTTTATTCGACAGTTTGTCAGCCTGTGCAGCTCAATTAGCACATTTAAAAAGAATTAGCAGTTTTTTCTAAATATTTTCTCACTTAGCAACCAAAGAAGGTGAATCATGGTGCGTTGATGTGTTTGTATCGGCGGTGAGACTGATTTAACGGCAGGTTTAAATTACAGATTGTGTCATAATTGTTTGTGCATGTGGGGTGCGCTCGTGCACGCCTGCCTGTGTGCGCTCCCAGTGCTATGATTGGAGTTATCCATTATTGATGATGTCCTGATGAGATCAATCAAGCCTGAGTTTTCTGCTCTTTTGGCTGCTGAAGCTGATAATGCCGTTATGACATACTAATCGTCATGTCATGAATATTTAAATCACAGGGAACACACATTCCATATTCATGACCTCTGTGTTTTTGTTTGGCTTTTTTTATTTTTTCCTCTCGTCTGGAGTCACCCCCCATCATGCATTTCCACACCGTATTTATAGAATTATAAGTGGCTCCATCTCTTTTTCTCTACTTCTGAGTTTGAACACTAGAAATCATTCATACTGAATAGATCAGATCTGTAGATTTACGTCTGCGCTCCTCTCTTCAGCCGTGACCAGAAGTCCACAGAGAACCGAACCACATCTCTGTTGCATCTTTTCTCTTCTCTTCTCCTGCTGCATTGTTGTTTTATTTACCTCAGAGACAAACACCAGATTTATTCATGACTCGTCACAAAGTGCTGGTAAAATAAACATTTGTTTCCTCCTAATGAAAAGCATGTTTCTGAAATGAGTTGTTTAGTTTTTGTGCTCGACCCCAAAACACTTGCACCAGATAAAACAAATATGTATGAAAATATAAAGACAATAATGTGATTGGTTACAGTGTATGTGCATTTGTTCCAGAGACTATCCTGTGGAGGCAGGCAGATCAGTAATAATTCATAAACAAAAGAGCTAACTGTGTTCATAATTCATAAGAGGAGAAACATATACACTCCAGTCATTGCTGTGGCTTGCTGTGCCAATTGTACTGGAGACGAGAAGACGCTAAGTAAGTGTTTTAACTGAAGGGCTGAAAAGTATCAGTAAGATCAATAATCTATGTGCAATCTATAAAGGAACTGGGGTCAAAATACATTCACTGATATTATTCTGTAAAAAAAAATGTTAAGAGGTTTGAAGTGGTCAATGTGCAAGAGTTAAAGATTTTTAGAATGCAGACAAAAGATCAATCTAATGGTTGTATCTCACAGGTGTGTGTGTGTGTGTGTGTGTGTGTGGATGTGTGTCTCCCATTCTGTGCTGGCTGGCATGAATGTTTCAGTGTTTAAATGGAGGTAGACATATTGAATCCTCTCAGGTCCCTGGGAGAGGCCTCTGGCGCACACACTCACACACACACACACTCACACACACACAAACACTGGCACACATACACACACACACACACTGGCACACATACACACACACACACACACACACTGGCACACATACACACACACACACACACCATGGCTACGAAGTGCTGTGTGGGAATATTCACACAGCATTAAAAAATAATGGATTAAGAAATACCATTGGTGCGAGTGTGTTTGTGTGTGTGTGTGTGTGTGTGTGTGTGTGTGTGTGTGTGCATGTATTTCAAAATAAAGCACAAAAAAGACCTCTCACTACAATTAAATGTCTTTAGTCAAAGATATAGTTAAATGGTTTATACGTAGTTGTAAATTTGAAGGAGGTATTCAAGTACCAGTTTATCCAAGGTTCTAAAAGTAAACATCCCATTTATTTTCTCGGAAGGATTTCTATTGCTCGAATCAGCAGGAAACATAATCAAATGCTAAATGGTAGGAGTACAATAACCAGAATGAGACTTTCACTGTCTTTTCTGTCTTTCTACCTGAGGAGCTAACTTTGTGTATGGCCTCATTTGCTCATCAGAAGCCTATGCAATGCAAAGGAAAATTTCACGGGTTTCCAGGAAGCTGCTTTATTTCTAAATGGTGTGTATTACTATAAATAAGCTGGTATGATATAAAAGGGAGACGTCTATTATACCTGCCTGCCATCAAATGACTTCTCACTACTGTGGTTAATCCTTTGACTCTGATACCGCAGCAGCAAAAACACACACACACACGCACACACACTCACGCGCACACACACACACACACACACACACACAAACACACAGGCCAAGAAATCAGTAAGAGCCATGAACCATGTTACATGTTCTGTTCATTAGTGCGTCAGTGTACAGAGTTCACCCACCACAGCTCCGCCTCGCTGCTTGTGTGTTGTGTAAGTACTGACAGTCTTTCTGAAAGTGCTGTGTCTTAATGTAAAGAATAGGTTGATTTCAGAGGAAGCAGGGATGGCGTGTATGTGTGTGTGTGTGTGTGTGTGTGTGTGTGGGGAAGGGAGGGGTCAAACTAAAGAGTGGTGTTCTCTTAGTGGAGCAGTCTAGACCTCTTGGGACCTCAACAAACATTACAAGTGGCTTTTATTTTCAGACATACATACACGCATGTTAACAAACACGCACACTGATGCACACGAACACACACTCACCCAGTGACTTTAATACCCATGCTGTGTTTGTGTAAGCTTTACAGGTTGCCTCAGGCACTGACGCTTTATGCTGAACTCTACAGACAGAGAGCTCTCTGATGGATGGATGGATGGATGGATGGATGGATGGATGGATGAGAGGCATTACATTACGTGCTGGCTGACCACAGAGGTGGATATTGAAGCCTCAGGCCCATTAGCTGTCTCTGTTTCTCTCTCTGTGTCTAGTTTTCTTTTACGTTGTCTCTCTATCTGTTTTCCTGCAAACACCTTTGCACCTGAATGTTGTTTTTATTCTGATGAACCACTTTCACTTCTTCACTCACCCTCATGTGACTGCCTGTAGTATTTTAACAGTTTTAGAGTAAAACAAACCCATGTTATTTTTCTCTTTTCTCTTTTTCTTTGCCAATGTGCATCTCTGTTTCTCTGGCTCTGTAGCTGCTTGGTCTGAAAAGATACACAACTACCACTCTCCCTCACACCATCACCCCCTACTCCTGATAGGCCAGAGGGGGTTCCATTAGCCCCTACCACCTGCTGTGATTTACCCACTCATCCCCTCGCCTTACACACACACACACACACACACACACACACAGATATGCTCATATCCACTTGTGCAGAAACCTACTGTCCTCACTGTCTCACTATTACTCTTTTCCTTATGAGCATAAACAAATAGGATGATGTATTTCCTATACTCACTTGTTAATTTCATTTACAACCCAACAATAGTTGCCATTTATGTAACAGCAGATTTTAAAAAGTACTTATTTAGTTATTACTTCTACAGTAATCATTTATGCAGCCCAAGAAAAAAACCCAATACAAAGTACAAATTCTACATTATAAAATTGTTAAATAATAATAACTTCAGCATTAGAGATGTTGTAAAAGTTTAAGGACAAAAGTATCAGAAGTGAAATAAATCTCTCTTTGAACAATTGCTCCTTTCAGTTTTAAATTATTGATGCTTTTACCTGCAAGTTATACTTTAATATTGTAGCTGGACCGACTGCTGTATCTAGTGCTGTTTATACCGTAGTCCCTTCTTTTCTCGATACCCGTTTTCCTTCCCATCACTCCATTTCTTCCTCGCTGTTCTAATCTTCATCCTTACCACATTTCGATTCTCTGCATCCAACCCCCACCCTTCCCTCTCTCTGCCTCCATCTCTCGCTCTCTCCCATGCCCCTCCTCGGCTCAGTAGCCGTGGCGAAGACGGGGTGATGCGCTGCAATTACTCTAATTGGTTGTGACTTCTTCATTTACATGACAAGTGCGCGGCGGTCCTGGGAACCAACGGCCTGCTTTCTGCACCCTGCTGCAGCTCTGGTCAGCCAGGGCCCATGGTCCCGGGGTGGTGGTGGTGGTGGGGGTCGTGGGTACCCATTGGTCCTCTGGGTCTGGAGGTCCCAGAACCATGGGGCTGGGTGGTGATAGAGTCTGTGGGGTGATTGGGAGAAGGAGTCTCTCAAGATGGAGGAGACAAGATGAACCTGAAAGTTTTTTATTTACAAGCACTAAAATGCTCTCGACAATATTAAAGAAATCTGGGCAACCAAAGTCCTGATGTCCCTGACCGAGGAGGTCTTGGGAGAACTTCACACTGGGAGTGACAACTTTCAGGGGTTAAGGGTGGTGGGAGTGTTGGATGGACGCTGCAGAACAATATTGTCTGCTTCTCGACATTCCTCCTGCTCATCGTCACGGCGACGCTGCCGCCGCAGCCGCCACCCCTAACAGGGGCTGCAATCTCAAACAGTGACACTACTCATTAGCGTGGCTGGTGTATGTGTGTGCGCGCATGAGAGTGTATGTGTGTGTTCTGCACTGTTGGTTTAAGCATTATGAGTGTACTCAGCTGAGCTATTCTTATGGTAATTCTGGAGTTAGGTATTCATTCGGCTGGGCAGCTCTAATGTTTGCTTTGCAGATAAAAAGGGTTTTTTATTACCGGCTGAAGTTCACTTGTCAAGACTAATCTCATTTAAACAGCTATTCTGCAGGGCAGAGAGGGTGAGAGGCGGCGGATACATACTCCACATTACTCAACAAGTGGTGAGGAGAAGTTTACTGTTAATATACAGTATATAAAGTAAATAAATTATACCTCACATACAGCAAACACATGTGCCTTCTACATCTATGAACGCTGTGTACATTTAGGATCACAGATGTTCATGTCTGTCTTAAAACAATGCTCAGGTGCCCATTTAGACACTGGCAAAGGTTTTGGTTGATTTAATCTTTTGCTCTTTTTATTTTGGCCATTATGAAATTAGCATCACTTCCACTGAAAGCTTTTATGGTAGAGATTGGTTACTGACAAGTTAATGAATATAATGAGAAATGAATATGTACAGGAAGAAGAAAGTTTGTACCTGACAATGGGCACCTGACAATTGCTATAAAACCTATAGTACAATCCATTAAATCCACATTCAAATGTTCTAATTTTCTAAAAAACACATTTGAATTCACTAGATTTAGATAAGTATTTGGTTCTGCACCACATTGCACACACTCATAAAAAGACCCTTTCTCACAATGTTAAAGAAAGTGAAAGAAATATCTGGAGCCGTCCTCTGATCTGGATCCGCACCAAAATTTGATAGATTCTTTCCTGACCTGTATCGCATCCTCCCAACAAGTTTTTTTGAAAATCTGTCCAGAAAAAATGTGCAAGTTGATTTTGAAAAACATACATAATAGATACATGATATCATAATTTATGAAAAGCACTTTTTGCACAACATCAACCCAGTTCAACTCCCCCATATCCCTTGTTTTCCTCTCTCTGGTGATCTCCACAGGGACTGACCTAACGTGAGGTCAATGATGTCAGTCTTAACCTCTGTTGACCCTTGTGTGGGACCCTTGACCACTGAGAGTTTAAACAATGGAGAACCTCCCTCAAGGGTCAGAGAGAAGAGAACGAGTGACAGTGACGAGACACCACACATGACTCGGACAGGATTCTCTTTCTCTGTGATGGATAAGCACTGAAGTTAGTTGAACATAACTAACATTGAATTTTTCCTGCCTGTTTTCGAACATCGCCACTCATTTGTCCGTTACAGTTACTGAGATATAAAATAAGGTGGAGAAGCATTTCTGGGAGGGATGTGGAAGAAAATAGAGGTGGGGGTGGGGTGAGGAGGGTGAAGGAATGTCACCTGTCTTAAAGAAAGGGCTCTTTATCATGCAGTGACGTTACATCTCCCCTTGTGATGAATATCTAATTAGACTCCTTTCAATATACACTTTGAAATCCAATTAGTCCACACAAAAAAACGGAACATTGCTCTCCCAAGGTGACAATAGATTAAAATAGATTGCCAATTCCAACCGATCCTTTAAAAGATGCTTCATATTACTTTTTTTCATTATTCTGTCGCTGTCAAATCAAGCTCTTTAATTCAAGGCATAAAAAAAATCAGTAATCGCCCCAAATGTCTGCTTGTGATCTGACGAGAGAGATTTTTCTATCTTTTTTGTGAAATCTAGAAGAAGTGAATAAAAAGTGCCACCAACACTTAAATGCACATTTAATGTAGCACCCACAGTGACTACTGTTGCAGATATGCAGCAATGCTGTGTAAAAGAGGTTTGGAAATTCGGTATACAAATCTTTAAACTGATGGAAACCTTTGACTTTTACCTCCACCAGGGATAAAATGTTTTTGTCTGTGGTTGTTTGTTTGTTTGTCTGTCAGTTAGCAGAATTACGCAAAAACTACTGATTACAAATAAACTGGTGGAAGGATGGAGTATGGGCCTGGAAAGAACCCATTCAATTTTGGTGTGGATGCAGATAAGGATGCAGGAATTTATTTCACCTTCTTTAACATTGTGAGATTTTTTTCACCAGTTTCCTTGATTTCTCAGAGAATAATTCATGGATCTTTATTTGCTTTTTGTTGCAGATCCTCAAAAAAAGGTGGTTTCATAAGGGGACTGTCGGGTTAAGCACTCGGCTGAGACTTTGTTGTATGCTTTGGTTTAACATTAACAGCTAGAAAATGTGTCTTTGTCTCTTACTTATTTTTGCTTATTTGTTGAAGGAAACAGGGTGGAACGCAATCGGTCTACGAATGCAGCTGACGAAGGATGCAGCCCCAAAGTTGAGACACAGGTACTATCTGGTGTGACTGTGACCTGCTTACAGGATGTTCGGAGCAGAGTTGCTTTGAGCTTGCATCAGTCAGACCTGCAATTGTGTTTGCAAGGCTTCCTCACTTTGAGCTAATGCAGCTATCAAAGACAGCGCCTTAGAAACACGCTCGTTCTGCAGCTCGCCCGTGAGCTTGTGTGTGAATTCAATCAAACAATCGAGCCCGCCTTCAATCTTATCTGTCTCCCAGTGTACAGAAACCAATGCATGATGGGGGCTTTCACAAGAAAATCTGTTCTTTATCCCCCCTTACTTCCTCCTCTCTGCTTTGCCTCAAGGAATCTGCTCAGCGCTTTGGCAGCCATAAACTCCAGTATCGCTGCAGTATAAAAGAGTGATTGTTTTTTTATTCTCTGAAGGCTTTGTGTCCTGCAGAGACAGTAAGATAGGTGTGTTCGCAGGGAAAGCCGTGTGTCTACATGTGAGTGTGTTTTCTCAGTGTTGCTTTTGTTGACTGTGTGAAACAGACACTTTTTTAAAGTTGCCTTTTGAAGTTGTAGCTCCTCAGAGAGCAAGAAAAGCAGCGAGGGAGAGAGTTTGGAGATAGTGACAAAGCAAAAGGTATGAGGTGTGTAACAGGACAGGACACACACACACACACACACACACATATACACACTCTCGGTCTCTCAGCAGGCTGCCAGATTCCCTGCTGAACAAGCCAAGGATGAAACCCAAAGCTAACGTGTGTGTTCTCTCTCTGACCACAGCTGCTCTGCTCTCACGCTCCCTGAGGTGTGTCCCCCGCACACACATACACGCATCCATGCACACACACACACACACACACACTACAGGAGCGGAATAGTGACTGAGAATACAGAAACACAGAATTTAACAAACACAAGGGCAAGTGTTTTTTTTTCCTGTCATCATTGAATCGTTTGGAGCCAGGTCACGACCAAAGTGGCATCAGAAATGAACTCACAGTGAAGCCGCAGAGGAGAGAGAGAGAGAGAGGGAGAGAGAGAGAGAGAGAGAGAGAGAGAGGTCGTGACCACAGTGGCACAGAAATGAACCTTTGACTGCCATCAGGAGACCCGGCAAGAGAGAGAGAGAAAGAGAGAGAGAGGTGTAGGACGGTATATTGCTAACAAATTAGTTCTGGCTCGTCTTTAGAGATTGGCCATTTTGATTGGCTCCTGAGGTCTCTCTGGCACACAGCAATTAGGAACCACACAACCCCTGCTCTCCACAGAGACAAAAGCAGGAGAAGCCGCTCCTGCTTTGCCGTGCTGACTGAACCCTGGCTGGCTTCTGGTGAGGGGGAAATGCAGAGGAATGAGGATGGAGAGAAAGACAAATAAATACACATTTACAAGCACTGCTAGATTCACTACCAGCACAGAATGGGAACAAATTCATTGTGCTGGATCACTATTGGTTTGGGCCTGTCAGTTCACAGCGAAAATAAACAATAGGCCCAACAATGAATGGTGGAGGTTTTCATAACTAAATACTTTGTGTACCTGTGCCCTGGTACATTGAATACATAATATTATTCATAGAAATATACTCCATCCAGGAGATCCATGCAAACTGACATTTTACTGTGTATGCACTTAAATTGCATCCACAAAAATGTGGATACAACTGTTAACACAATCAAAAGTATGTCTCTGTTTAAGTACCTGCTTCCTCTATTGGACAAAGAGACCTTATTTCCACAGTTACAACTAGAATAGTGCTCAGAGCTCATACCTCCGCCAAGGCCCAACAGTCCCCTTATGAAACCACATTTAAATTTACTACATCCCCATTTTAATTTGGATCTGCACCAATTTACACACATACACTTATGAATATTGGTTCTTAAACGTCAGATGTTTATTCATCAATATCCATAAATGTTTCTCAAAGAAATCAATGAAAATGTTGAAAAACACTCAATCCCTAAATGTAAAAGAAACATCACAGGATCTGCATCACAATTCTTGGTTCTTGGATAATCGAGCAAGTAATTTTTGCACAATGCAACAAATTAACAAACAAACAAATGCAGATGATTCCACAACCGTCTGGCAGAGGCAATGACAAGTACCGACGACGTTATGAGTTTTGATCTAAGCCTGACACTTTCTCATTTATAGGCAATGTTACATTTTAAAAATCTAAATCGTAATGTTACGTTACATCCAGACGGGTTGGACACGCAGGATGATGTCTATAGCAGCTGCAACGTTACTGGATGATGACGATATGAAATAAGTAATTAACTAGTGGGAATTAAGAATAACACCTGTGTTTCTCCTGTCTCACACACATTGTACTCTGGCCTCACACCATACATATGTCCAACTTGCCACACAGGGGAACATTTTTACCAGATGAACACATAAAGCTCAGCATTCCCTTGCTCTAAAAAGGCCACAGCATTTTTTATACTCTTAACTTAACTAAATCTTCAAATGACTGACTTTTTAAAAAAAAATTTTTTTTAAAATTCATTGATAGTGTGTGGCTTTTATAAATATTGTGCAACATTAAAATTCCCACATTACTGTAATTAATTTACTTTATCGTTCATGTTAAATACTCTGAATGACAAAACACATCACTGATCAGAATGAACGTAGATCTGCCGCAGCGAGAAGATGAAACCGAAAAGCAAATATTGCTTAAAGAGAAAAGAGATGGCGGAGGCTGGAGAGCAGCTACAACACACTCAGTGGAGATTTCACAGATCTCTATTTGAATGGCGGCTGGTATGATATTTTCAGTGTGTAACATATGCTACACTGTGTTGAAGGTGACCATTGCGTGTGTGTGTGTGTGTTGCAACTCTTGCTCATTTTCAGTCAGAGCACCCGAAGGGCATCCCTGTGTGGTCACTGTAGGGTGTCCTCCTGTCCTCCCCTCTCTTCAGCTGCACCACCATAACCCAATCTGACATATTCACTGTCTTACTCTCTTGGATATATGTGACACTCTCTCTCTCTCATTGTGAGTGTGTGTGTGCAAACTGTATGTATTCATGACATCTATGCATATATTTTTTATTTCAGTCTAAAAGCACCGTGTTTTAATCAGTGAGTTGTTTGTACTGAACAGAAGTCTCATTTTTGGGCTGTTACATAAAATGAAAAATTTTCACTTTTAATTAATTGACAGAGATTAATGCTATTTTGAAAATGATCAGCAAAGAGATCAAGTGTGAGGATTTGCTGATTTTCTTTGTCTCATGTGACAGTAAAATTAATATATTCAGGTTGTGGGTTTGTTTGGACATTTTATTGACCAACCAGCTGATAAATGACGACAATATTCTGCTGAATAACTGATGATGAAAATATTACAGGTCAATTCTTCTGAGCACATTCAATTTGTCAAGAGGGACAAACATCAGCCAATCAATGAGAAAAGTGTGTGTGGAAAACAAAAGCAAATTTTTTTTTGCTAAATTTTTTTATTTAACAGCTATAATTTTAGTAGAAAAATAAATGACCATCACCAATGTGCTTAGGTTTCCAACACCTATACACATCATTTACAACTTCAACTATTTAAATAACAATATCACAATTAACTTAATAATCTGCCAGAGAAAATCTGATCTTCACTCGCTCTCCGCTCTCCTCGTCTCCACACACAGGGAAAGTTACAGAGGAAGTTCGCCCAACTCCTGTGGCTTGGGTGGCTTTTTTAAGTGTTCTTTATTCATGTGTTATTTGTTTATATGGATTAATTATTAAAAATTTGGTGCATTTTACAAAGGTTCAAGTCTGCAGATAATGATTCCTCTCCATTCTCTCCCAATGGGTTGTGTTTGTAATTTTCTTGAATATAAAAGTTGCATAATTCATGTGTATCGGCGAGCCACATCTATTAATTATATCAGTCTTTTAGGTGCTGCGTGTCTTTACCACGTCTTCTTTCCCTTTTATTCTTCCTCTCTCTTCCTCTCTCCCCTCTGCCTGTTTCTTCTTCTTCTGAATCACAACACAGATACAGACTCTGTTCCTCTCTCTTATTGCTCAGTTCATGAGGGTCAAATGGACTGTGTCCAAGTTTCAACTAGAAAGAGATGAAAGCAAACAGCGGAGGAAAAGAAAAAGTTTGCAGCGTTGCTGTGATGTAAATGCCCTTATTTAGTAATTTATAGAAGAGGGAATTGAGCACAACACTGTGGAGAATCATAAACTATTGATGTGTCTAATCTTTCAGATCCTGCCAACATGATGATCATGATCTGTGTTAGCGTGAGCCCCCACCCTCCACACCCTCCTCCCCTCACTCCCTCCTCACAACTCTTGTTTCTGTCACTTTCCCCCCCTGTTCTCTCTTCGTCTTCACTTTCTCTCAAAATATTTCAAAATGTGTTGATCAGGTCTGTAATGTCTCACTCTGGAACACTGGGAATATTTGGCTGGAGTCTAAATGAAAAGGTTGTTTTTGTCAAAGCTCGTGATATAAACACTTGTCACATGATGTGTTTTCTAAACCTGTCTGTCACTTGTTTAGTGCTGCACACGTTGTGCTTCACATTTCATTTATTTTGTGCAGAGGAGTTTCCTATTAAAAACCACTTAATTGAGTTGTTTTGTAGACAATTCTCTGTCCTTCTCTGACCTCTCCTCACACAGATCGGGGAAAGTGTGCACCCAGAATACAATGAACCTTCCTTTTCTTTTTGCACTAAAGCGAGAGGAAAAAAACAAGAAAAGATAGAAAGGCCCCTACTCTCAGCGAATGTGTAAACAGAATGTGATACTGTAAGTCTGTGTTCTCTCCTTGAATGAGCTTTCTGACCTTTGACATCCAATTCATCACCTGCGGCCTTATCTCACCCTATATGCAGCTTCAACCCATTCCACTAATTACGCAGTGATACAAGGATTTATAGTTTTAAACACATGAAGCTCACTTTGCATGCAGCAAATAGTACTTTGCACCTTTTTTTTTTTTACAAGTACATGTCAGCAAAGTCCAATTACCCTTGTCAAATGTAAAAACATATGAAAGTCATTATGAATATCTAATAAAATTACTGAAATCACTTCAGTAAAACCATATTTTATGTTGTACAAAATGCATATAACCAAACGCATAGAGATTGACAAGCAAAAAAATATATTTCTAGTGCATCTCAATAAGCTTCTCACTCTGTGCATAATAAAATCTCTCTTCCCTCCATCAGTGAAATAATGTGTGGTATAATCAGACACAGTTAACATAAGCAACAGCAGGAATAGAGATAGAAATCTATGCACATCTAAATAATACAACCATCAGTATAAGCCAACTCTCCCAGGCTACAATCCCCCCCCCCCAGGGGTGCGAGCCTGGAGCTGATTTGTATACAAAACAAATCTAATGTATGCTTTCAACACATATTTAACATATGCCACTCACTGATAAATTATTCAAGAAAAGGGACTTCAATTTTTAATCACCAATGTTGCGTCTTCCCAATAAGTAATGAGGAAATGGGAGGACAATGGGTCCGAGGAGAGAAGTGGAAATATTTTGTTGACGTTAATTGAATGTAATAGTGATGTTAACGTAATGTAATGTGCACACATGTAAAGTGTGTAGAGAGAGATTCACTGTATTTTCCCTCTTTATCAAATAACTCTTGACGGCTTCACTTATTTTGACCCCTCTCCCGCTTCTCTCTCTCTCTCTCCTCTCTCTGAAGTTTCTCTGTGTTGCAGAAAATCAACACAGTCCTGTAAACACACAGTATATATACATACATATTATATATATAATATATATATATATAGTGCAGAAGCAACTAATTTACTCCACAAATGTACATATGACTACAGCGACGATCTTCTCCTATATGCACACACGTGAGGAGTTGGTCCGAGTCAGTAACCCAGATCTGTGCGTTGACTAACACATGACCTCACACAGAGGTTGAACCATGAAGGTTAGATGTGTTCAGGAGGTGATTTGTAACACACAGATGATTCATAATGCAGCCATGCACAATGTTGTTCCACGTAACAAGCATTCGGATGAATTTCAAAAAATAAAAGCAGGCGGGCCGACTTGAAACCATTAGGACATACAGATGTAAGCACGTGTTCATCTTTATGTGTATGTAACATAAAAAAACACACACACAAACTAACACATATGGAAACACACCTGCTCCCACGCAGGAAATCACAGTGCAAATGCTCCGTCAGTCCCTAATTTTCCAGATGTGTTTTTTTAATGCATTTGTTTTTGCCACAGGCATGTTAAACACACACACACACACACACACACACACAATGTGCATAGAGATGTTGCACACTCATGGAAACACACAAGCCATCCCACTGTGTGTCTTTGCCCTCAGCATGTTTTGAATGTGTCATTCTGCTGACAGGATTTAGGACAAACACGTCTGACATGATGCCTGACACAAAAACATCAATTCTCAGTGATAATATTAATCTATCTCCAACAAATCAACACAAGATTGTTTACACAGATAAACTACTGGGCATGTTTATCTGTTATGAGGAGTCACATGAAAAGATAAACATGTAACATCATGAATGACATTAGTATGAACATTATGCAGTGAAGTATCTTCATGGTAAGTTATGATAAACAAAAATGTCATTAAATGATACAGTTTTTTTTTTTTTTTACTTGTTCTTAGATCAATTTGAAAAGACAACACACATTTTATAACATCCAAAGATTCTGAGGGAGTAAGTTGGGGAGTAGGAAACTTTGAGGACATTTTTTGTTTGCATTTTACTGAATGCAAATTCAGATTTGAATCTGTTAAGTGTTTCAAAATCCTGATGGAATCTTAGTCGGGTTTAGCTTTAAAAAAAAAGGTTTGCTGTGAAGTAAAATTAATGTTTAATATCTATAGCAACAGAAAATGACATGAGCAGCATTAGCTATGAAACTTCACACCTTGTTTGTCAGGGATCCATATATGCAGATATAATAAGTTAAAATAGAGTAAATAATAAATAAATGGGGTTTTGGATAAGAGCAGAGCTATTAGAAGTATTAGAAAGACTTTCTAACCACAGGAGAGAGCTTTTGGTGAGTAAAGGTATCACAAGGTATCTGTTACATTGGCTAGTTAATAGTTGTGGATGGTAAAGTTGGCTATGTAACAATAATGTGATAATGATGTCATGTATATCGTAGAATGGTGAATCATTGTTTAATCTAAACAGGATGTGGATCATGTCTGTTAACTTAGTTTGGATTCGATTGGCTTCTTTTGACTATGAAGACTTTCCTCCCCTATAATTGTAGGAACTGATACTTCTCTTCTCACTTTGGAAATGGGAGGCAGAGTATAGAAGACTGCTGGATGTGGCTGAAAGCTCCAAAAAAGCTTTTTTTCCAAATCAGAAAATTGTGATTTTCAAAATTGATAGCTGTCTGTTATGTATATTTTGTCACTTTAACTAACCCAAACCTCAACCACATGGAAGGTTTATTAAAGGCACCATTTTTGTAATGGCTAAGTAATGGATTTATAAAAAGTTCATATATGGGTTGTTTTACAAGGCTATGACATGGAACCTGTTTTCTCTATGAGCAACCCACTCACTGGCTGCCTGCCCTGCAGCCAACAAGGTCAGAGAAGTCAGGGAGAGATCTGCTGCAACAACAGATCAACATGGCACACAAAGTGAGCACAGAGTGAGACGACAAAAGAAATAATGCTCCTTTCTCCAATGTAACCTTTCCTCCTGCCTTTGTTCTTATTACACACTCCCCTAATCTCTAGATGATTTTCTCTTTCACTAAATGCTTGTCAGGTCTCTCAATCCTTCCCTTGCTTTTCTATCACTCAGCTCGTCTCTCTCCTCTGCTCTCTGGGTAAGAATAAGGAGCAGCAGTGCTATTCAGACCGGTAATTACATTTCTATCCATTGTCGGAGCCAAATGTGTTATCTTCCATTAATGGTTGGACATATTATGTAAGAGAGTCTTTATAGGAGTGATAATGGTTGGGGACAGATGAGGGGGGTGAGCTGGCGAGTGTATCAGTGTCGCTCTTCTTTTTACAGAAGGTGCACTCTGGAGCTTTCATGAATCCTTGAAGGGTACACACCTTACCCTGCTGACTGAACATGCACTGACACAGGGGCAAAAGTGACACATGCAGGATACACTCACTCACATGTATGTATGTAGTCCCCCCCCCCCCTACGCACACATGACCAATTCACACACATCTGCCACACTCACCATTCAGAAAAGCAGAGAAATAGGCCATGGTGATATGCTGATGCAGAGGTTATGCCCACTTTCATGGTATAATTTATTCATCTGTTGTTTGCAAAATGCTGTATGAAAAATGGATGGTCTGACTTTGGCTTTAATGTTTCATACGACCACGACTGTGGGAGCAGGAAGGCTGGGAAACATGGCCTCTGCCACACTCAGATATATAAATCACTCTGGATGGATGGATGGACAGACAGAGGAAATAGAGGGTGCGAAGAAGGTGAGTCACATGTTTATTTTAGCTTTGTGTACTTATTTGTATTTGTTTACTGTTTGTTTATCAAGTTGAATTTAAGTCTATATGTAGAGGTGGATGGATGGTTTAAATAAACAAAGAGAAGATTAAAGTGTGTATGTGTGTTAACCACTAAATATGTATTTTACAAAGTTATGGTGTTTTTATTAAATGGGGTGGTCAAATAAAATAAAAAGGAATAATATCCCACTGTACAAGTGAATCATTTATACACAGCATCATCAAAAAATGTCATATTTTAGAAGCCTGCAAGATTTCCCTGCACAGGTGCATGAGCCACGAAATTTGTAGGTTTTATAAAAGACCATGTGCAAACATTGTTCATTCACCTTGTCGTCATAGTCTGTCAGTTTACTCAAGTCCTGAATGTCACATCTCAATGTTGTTCCATTTTTATTGGAAATTCTGGTGTCTGCGAGTCAAAGTGAAACATGAAACAGTACGTTACCACCTCAGTATGATGAAATCACACAACACATGTAATAATGATAATGACACAACACGGGGAGGCCTCAGTCAGAGATGATGGCATCACCATTAACAAGAAAAAAAAAATAGAATGAGCATGCATTTGTGATCGGTTTAACGGTTGTATTTTGGATCTACATCTGCAGCATGGTGTATCCATGACTGCAGCAGTACCCATAGCAATAAGCCTCACCAGAACCAAGTGCGGGACCAGAACTATTATCGGTCCCTCTGTCATTCTGAAGTTAACGTGAGTAGTTTTCATTCTTCATTTAAACATGAGTTTATTATAAAGGCAGATATTCCTCTAAACATACAACAGACAGTCTTGAACCAGACAGCGTCAATAGTGTTTCTGGTATTTTGTCCAGTCACCACATCCTGTATTGACTGGATGGATAGACGGACTGACCACATACAAAGATGGATTCAATGTTTCCTTTCAGTATGATGCACCACATGTGTATTTTTCGGTAAGGGATATTATTGTCGATGTAAAGATGAATAATTAGAGGGACGTGGGAGCGAAAGGATGATGTTTGTGACTTTTTTCCAGTGTTATTCACACTGTATCTCCTCCGCTGTACGGATGAATAGCTGGGATGTATGGTTGGCTTGTAAATTGACCATCATTGATTGTCTGCAGCTGTGGTTTTCCCATGGGACCTGTGCACAGAGGGATCAATGTGCTTTGGTCAAATGTAAAAAACCTAAAGCTGCTGCTGTGTCCTGTAATGTGGATTACACACAGACCAGATCACATGCAACAGCAGTTTGCTTCCTACATGATCACTGAAATAAAAAAAATCGAGCATGGAGGGTTAATGTATAGTAAAATGAAGCTGATGCACTAACCCTAACCCTAACACAATAAAATGCAACATAGAATTCAACTAATCTATGATAATGGAGAGTCTGACGCATTGTTCAGCCAAGACAAATGTATAGATATACAGCAACTCCCCACACAACCATGCAGCGCCACTTTTACTGTGAGAGCAAAGCATGATGGGATGTGACAGTGGTGCCTGGGGCAACATGGGAGAAAAAGACAGAGATGGAAAATGGGAAGGGAAACAGAGGACAGGGTGAGCTGTACAGTTACATTAGTGTATGTGGTAATACGTACACATATATAAGTCAAACGACAGCAGGAAACAGGGTTAGAAGGACAGAGGCCCCTGGATCGTCTCCTCTGATATGCTCTGCGTTAGATTGATTGATTCATTTTATTTATGGATTTGAAGACGAATAGATTTAAAAAACACTTATTGCCAACATGGTCCCTAAAGGTCAAAACAAACACAAACAAAAAAAAAAATTAATAAGAAATAATCTTAAAACAAAATAATCTTAAAATCCTATAAGAGACAACGACAGAGTTGTGGAAATGTATGAGGAATACCAGACAGGTGGTTTCAAGTTTCCACATCAGATAAGAGAGATAGTGCACTAATAGGGGAATTTTGTGACTTTTATAGTCTTTGAGCTACGTGTCTCTTGTTCCAGCATGTGATGACCTAAGCTGCCTCCACTGACAAACCCATCAGGTGTGAAAGTTCTATCTTCCAGTGTAACTATTGTAAACAAATCAGTGACTTATTCCCATTATTGTACCTATTGTAGTACTAAACTAAATAAACTGAAAACGGTGGCTTTCTGGCCAGTAGGAATTCTATCCAATATCTAATCTAATATTTTGAATAATATTAATTGAATAATCTGTTACTTATGTTTCAATGATAAATAATTTAGTCTACCAAAAAAAACATGTTGGTGCAACTTTCACCAGTACGAGCATCACCCTGAGAATAGATTTTAAGATTCTTGTACTTGCTTTTAAAGCTGAAAAATAATAATAACAATAATATTAATACATCACATTTATATAGCGCTTTTCAAAGCTCTCAAAGACGCTTAAATGGCCTGCCACCATCTTATCTTTTAGATTGTCTATTGGATTATGTTCCTATCCACTGGCTAAAGTCACTCAGTGCTGACATTCTGAACGTGCTACACACACTCTACAAAAAATACTGTGAGGCAGCTATCTGTAATAATACACCAAAGATTTGGAACCATCCGTAAAAAACGTTCTAAATTAACAAATAATCTTGCTTTTAATTAATTCAACCATGGAATTTATTTTATTGTAATCTTAAGATTGCTAAATTATTGTTTTGTTCTTAAAACATTTTTTAACGTCTTATTATGTTTGGTCTTTAAGCTGCTGTTGTTTCTGTTTAACGTAAAGCACATTGAGCTGCATTTTATTCTATAGTAAACAAATAAATAAAGGTTATTATTATTATCATTATTTTTATTATTACTGTTGTTGTTGTACAAATGTTGTGAATGAGCTCCCACACACTGTCTAACAGTGATTTATTGTGCATCGTTTCGGTACTAGAACTTCATCAGGCAAATTAGTGACAATGGGAAATTGAGTGAGAATGACCAAGTTCCCAGAGCCCAGGATGAGACCAAAGAAATTCAGTTCAAGATCATAAAGGTAAAGATAAGCAGCAAAGTGTCTTATTAAAAAAGCTTTATCTCTGAAAATGTAAAATTCAACACTTTTTAAAAGGAAGAATTAAATATGTACAAACAACAAGTTTCTGTAAGTGTAAACATGCTCGTCATACAAACAGCACAAACTATTTACAAATCAGTGACCTTCCAACCTTGTGTCTGATGACACATTAATAACATTTGCAAACAAAAATATAGCCGTCCCATATTACACTTCAAGTTGTTTGTTCTCCCGTCAAGAGGATACATGTGATTGATAACGTCGTGCTGAGAATCTGAGGATCTAACGTTTCGTCCTCCAGCTCCCCCATTATTACATGTGCCTGAAGAGGTAACATTGCAGAATAATCATAACAACATCGCTGCCTTATAATGCTCTGTAATGGGATTTCAAGCACACGTCCAGTGATTTCAGCCTGACTGAACCCTCTCTAACAGAGAGAGAGGCTGAAGTCAGTCCTGGCACCAAGAGGTTCTGAGAGAGAATCAGAGAAAGAGAGAGAGAGAGACAGAGGGACCGAGAGAGGAAGCAACGATGCTTGACTGTTGTTCAAAAACATTCTGTAGGAGGTGTTTTGAACGTTGAGGTGATGGAGGGTAATGATTTGATTTCTGTGTGAGGTGTGCTCAAAGGAAGTTTGTGAGTCTGTGTTTTGAACATTTGCATATGCATGGAGGGTAAATGCCCAGCCATCCAAGCATGTGTGTATGCTTGTGCAGGCATGCATGTGTTTACATTATGTGACAAAATGTGTGTAAATCCATGGCTGAATTACTTCATAATATTTGAGAGGATGTGACAGAGCAATGTGATATAAAGACCTACAATTAGCCGATTAATTATTTTTAAAGACTCTCATAATTGTAACGAATTTCAACCTAATCTTGTCGTACATTTGTAGTGTGAGTGTGTGTGTGTGTGTGTGTGTGTGTGTGTGTGTGTGTGTGTACCTGTGTATAATACATGTGTGTCTCCCTGTGTTTGTCATGTTAGGTGAGAGTTGAAGTTGCCAGCAGGTTTTCTCATTAGTGAATAAAGAAAGCTCTTTCATGCTTTTAACTCACGAGACTCTAAAGATAAAGGGAGAAAGACAGGATGACAGACAAGAGCTGGGAGGGGGATTAGTGAGACAGAGATTGACTCACTGAGTGACTTAATAACTTTCAAATGATAGAAAAAAGGAAAAGCTGGAGTGAGAGCTGAGGGGGGGAAACAAGAAAGGAAACTGGTGAGGTTGAGATAGAAGGAGGAAGGTGGGTCAGACAGCAGACATATCATTATTTATGGGCTGGGAGTAAGGTAACATGAAGCTACATCACACATCGACTTTATCTTCTAAAAAGCCACGTGAAGGCTCACTTTTATCCCACTCTACGTCTCACTCACTCACACACACACACACACACACACACACACACACACACACACACACACACACACACAGTAGCACACCTCTAATCCCATTCATCTATCAATATTTCAGGGTGGCAAAGCAGGGATGCCACTGTTACCAGGCAGACTACGACATTACAATTTACAAATGATCATCATCATCATTATCATAACCACCACCATCATCATCATCATCATCATCATCAACAAATGACAAAAATTTAAAACAAATTCTTGATTCTAGATAGAGATGGATGGATGAACAGATAGATAGATAGATAGATAGATAGATAGATGGATGGATGGATGAATAGATAGATAGATGGATGGATAGATAGATAGATAGATAGATAGATAGATAGATAGATAGATAGATAGATAGATAGATAGATAGATAGATAGATAGATAGATAGATAGATAGATAGATAGATAGATAGATAGATAGATAGATGGATGGATGGATGGATGGATAGATAGATAGATAGATAGATAGATAGATAGATAGATAGATAGATAGTAATATTTACAGGCTCTCTGAATGCCACATCTAGCTAATGTGCACCCAGTGCGTGTTCCCCCTCTGCACCCATCAGCTCATTGGTCTGGCTGTGCAGACAGGCTGGCAGGGCTGGGTGGGCGGGAGACTGAATCAGTATCCAGGGAGAAAGAGGGGGAATCACATCTGGACCACAGACTTAAGCGAGAGAACTCAGTTGAATGAGTCATTGCCCTAACACACACACATACACCGTCACCCCATCTACCCTTCCCTACAGCATGTTGCACCCTGCAGCACCCACTGCCATACAGCAGCCAACCCCCCTTTTAAATGACTCTACCACAGACTTAGATGCTACATTGTATTCAACTCACACACGCAAGCTCAGACGTGGGCTGCATCCAATTTAATTTCCATTTCATATTTTCGAGTTATCACATCTTTACAAAACGCCGTGTTAGCACTCATCAGCACCAAGTGTGCTTGGAAATTTCAGCTCAGTTTAAAGGAGTGCCCCGTGGTCATGTTTGCCCTGTCGTAAATATCAACTCCCAACTATTGGCATTTCCACTGACATTTCTACCACTCTGTTTTTCTTCACAGATGGCGTTAATGTTTTTGGTGATGTCCAGTGAGCTGCGAGGCCCTGTTAAAAGAACACTGCCCCTCAGCTCTTTTCCTCTATGTGTCTATGCATGTGTTTTCCACACACACGCGGGCAGCCAGGCAGTCAATGGAGCTCCAGTGTGGAGCAGTGATTGTGCTGGTCAATGTGCTCCGCTGTGTGTGTGACTGCATGCCCCCAAGACTGAGGCTGAGTCTAGACACGAGTCAGCCAAGCCGCCCTGCTGACCTATATCCTACAGTTACACTAAGTGAGAGACATAGAGAAACAGAGAGAGGGAGAGAGAAAAGAGAGAGGATGAGCAAGGGAGCAGAGAGAGAGGGTTAGAGCGGGGGGGCATGAAGAGAGGATGCAGAAAGTGAAAGGCTGCCATAAAGTAAGAGAGCAAAATGAGCGAAGGGGGGAAGAGATGGGAACGAGAAACAGAGAGCGAGCGAGCCCACAGACAGGAAAGGGGGGGATGGAGAGGGGGGGAAAGAGGGAAAGCGAGGAAGCAACGCAGCTATGGATAATTCAGAATGAGTTAAAAGGGGGAAGGGATAGGAGGAGAGGAGAGATTGGAAGTGGCAGTCACTAAAGCAAAGAGAGAGCGATGGCTAAGTACAGTATGTAAAGCAAAAGAAATGGAGAGGAGAGCCCTGGAAAAAAAAATCCCAGGAGGAGAACGACAGACACAATACATGATCACCATCACACAGGAGAGCACCGAGAGGACGCATGAAAACTTACATCATAATCAAACCCTGTTTAATGTGATTCTCATTGTGAGATACCTCTGGCATTTTTATCTAAATAACAACTTTATTCAGAATTTGTGATTACTTCAGTTGACTTCAGTCACTGGTAAGGAGGCCAACCATCAATTAACCATTCATGAACTTTGAAACTCTGCAATCTCTGTGTATCGCCAACTATTCTAATGTGGAGCAGCCATACAAAAACACACAATACAGTTTGTTGTTGATCATCATATGATAAACTGCAGAGCGAGTCACAACCACTGACAGGTTGGTTTTATATCAGGTTTATAAGCCAACAAACTATACTCAGGTGAATGCTGCTACATTTTCCAACATTGCCATTATATTATGGAGCAAAACATAAGAAATGTATAGTAGGATGGTAATAATACCGTTCTAATCTTTGCCTGTTGACATCTTAATGTTCATTGTATTTTCTTTCTGCAGTGCGTGTTATTATGTTAAAAAGCATTGGTGCTGGAATCACTGCGGTTTCTGAACTTTTAGTGTCTCCAGTAACAGTTCATGATCTGTGACACTGTAAATACACAATCCTATTATTTTAGCTGCAGCAGCCATGCTTTTGTTGAGGGTTGTACACTTCCAAACTCAGTAAAGCCACTCTGAAGTAACTTAGTGTTTACCATCTCAACCATAAACTTCAATGGACAAATCATCATCTGTTTCTTTCCAATTTTTTCTTTCTCTCTTCCCCATTACTCTTCCTCCCATGTATGAGAGAATGAATAGGTCCAGACAGAAGAGGACAAAGACTTAACATGTTTTTCTCTCTTTTCTTCTATGCATTGAGAGGATGAGCTGGACTGTACTAATAGTCTTTGTGTGTGTGAATGGGACAGAGGGCTTTTTGTGTGTGTGTTCCAGACAGCAGCGCATAAGGCAGGACTTAAGTAGATGTTCGCCAAAGCGTACGTAATGCCAGGGAAATATCAACTAATCCCTACACTCTTCTACCCTATACCCCTCCCTCAACATCCATTCTTCTCCTCCTCCTACTCATCATCACCATCATCATGCTACCCTGTTGTTACATTAAAACCCTTAAAGTCAGATTTCTCCCTACATTTCTAAATCTGATTTCATTGTAGGGAACAGAGGTATCGAAATCGAAATTCAAACAAGCAACCACGCACATATTCTACCACACACTCTCTCTCTCTCTCTCTCTCTCTCACACACACACACATACGCACTTGTACACTCAATGGGGGATTGTTGTTGTTTCTTAATCCTGATGGATTAACGGACTAACAGACTCATTTTACCTCAGCCCAAACAAAGAGAGATGTCAAATCATCCACCCAACGCTAAAGGTGATGATCGTATTAACATGATGAAGCTGTGTGTAGGCTATATGTGTGTGCATGGCCCAATGTGTGTCTGTGTTTGTAGGGGATGGGTGGGTCTGGTGGTGGGGAATTATCTGGCATCCACTCCATGAAGGAGGAAAGGCTAAAGTGCACAACACCTGTTGTGAACATTTGTAATCTTACTCACTCTTTCCTCTGCATTAAAACACACACAAAAATGGCATCATTTAGTGTATGTATGTACATAGAATTAAAGCATGCACCAGCACTCTGCATAGGATGTGCTAACTCCAATATTCTCACAGAGCTGTGAGCGTAAACTGCTTAAAGACGTAATCTTATATGCTCTGTAGGAAACGCGGTGTTCTGTCAAACAGTGGTGCTGCAGAGCGTCCACTAATCCACATGCTAGACTCCAGATTAACGAGGGGATGGGGATGTGGGTGAGGGAGGGGTTAAAAACATGCCGCCCAGAACCACCCCCACCCTCACACCATCACACACATACACACACATGATTGCTCCCCCTCCCTTCAGATTATAGTGCTTAGTGTTGCCCCTGTGCGACAGACAGTAAGAGGATCTCTGGGTGGCGTCCCCCAGGGCTCCGTTATTGGTCTTCTAGAAAATACCCCCTGGACTGGACACCTACAGATATGGCAGGGGTCAGAGGTCAAGGGTTAGTGGTAGGAAGGGTATGAGATGAAGTGTTTATAAAATATACATCTGTTTGTTTTGATGAGAGGGATTTAAGTGATGAAGGCAGAAAAATAGCTCAGAATTCAATAGAGCGTGGCATTACAGGAAGGAGGGTTTGAAATCTGATTATGATTTGAAACTACAAAAAAACAATAGTGCATGATTGGACATAAAATGATTAATAATTATTCTGAAAAAACAATAAATTTGCATGATCACACACACACACACACACATGCACATACACTCACACAGGAAGCGTTTCCCTTCAGGCCGACCTGTCTTTTAAAACGTCATGGATATAAACACATGAAACTGCATAACATGCAAAGCAAAGCTACGCTGTATCCTGGTTGCTTGATATCATTACAGGCCACTCCAGAAAATCAACATTACTGTCAAGTAGCCCTGAACATGAAAGCCTTTCTCAGTCCAAGTTTGAAATTCCCTCCCCATTTTAAAATCAGCGTTTTTTAAGCTCTCCCACAGAAATAAACGACGACTAAATTATTTTGAGAGAGCCTCAGGCTACAGTAGCATTTTTGATATTGCTCGCATATATATATATATATATATATATATATACAGAGAGAGAGAGGGGGGGGGGGGGGGGGGGGTGGCAGAATGAAGTAAAACTAGATTTAATGTCTTAATGGCTTTGTGTGAAAAAAAAAACTGATAATAGAGAAATCCAATTAAAATCTGATGATTGGCACTGTGAGGTAGAGACATGAGACTGTTTGTCTGAACCACTACCTCTATATAAAGCTTTGATTAGATGATGCTAGTAATAGTAGCAGCCAGACTAATAGGTTGTATATTTTTAACTCTGATATACCACAGGCTCTGAGCACTTAACACAGATGTGTGTAACACTGTAGCATTAAAAAAAGGATCTGACAAAGTGGCTGAATACAAACAATGGATTAATTTATTAGGGGGAGACATGAATATCATTTTTTAGATTTGCATAAATGCTTAAAATATACTGAACCATATTCAGGGTGTGTGTCTGTGTGTGCGTGTGTGTGCATGTGGTGGGTGAGCATTTCCTCTAATGCCACTCAAGGTGACTCGGCCTCCCTCCTTCAGGGCTTTCCTTTCAATTCTATTTGGGATTGAAATTATGATGAAGTAATTTTTCTACAGAAATTGCCTATGTCACTTGTGGTATCTCTTGGCAAATTTCTCAAGTGTATTTTCAGTCTCTCCCTCTCTTCTCTCTCATCTCTCCACCCCTCATCCATCCCTCTTTGGCTTTCTCTCTCTTTCTCTGAGCTCTCATTTGACATGTCAATGTATCAATGTCACATTACACGGAGGCAATGTACGTGAACCAATTTGGAAAATAATCGAAAAAACAAGCAACCTCTTTATTTTGCAGCAGCAAAACTGCCTGTTCTTGAGATACACGCTCACATTTATATATATAATTTCTTTTTTATTATTTTAAAAATTGATAAAAAAAAAAGAAGGAGCATACACAGAGACACACTCATATAGTTGCTGAGACATGTGCTACTACCCCCGACACACACTTCATGTAGTTTCACAGTGAAAAATCACCTGCTTGTTTCAGGGGAAAATAAGAGGCAGTGTGGAACATGTCGTCAGATTGGAGAGAGGGATTCCTCCGGGACCTGTGGCCTAATTTCTTATTTTCAAGAGGAAACTTATCTAATTATATGTAAGTTAACTTCCTAGTGGTCGATTCAAGGGCAACACAGACTGGTATGAATGAACAGCCTTAAAGGAAACAAGGCTATCACATCTAGTTATCTTAAGACATTTTGTTGTCTCCCTTTTCTTTCAACAAACAATCATATCTCTCCACTGGTGTCCTGTTCAGCTGACGCTTGGTCATCAACTTGTTTTGTTGTTATTATTATTTTCTCTCTCTCTCTCTCTCAGAGTGTGTGAAAGAGAGAGGGTGTGTGTGTGTGTGTGTGTGTGTATTCAGTTTCAGGTGCTGCATTTTAGTTAAAATAAATCCATATTAAAGACAAAACCTAATTCTCTGGCACACATTGATCCAATTGTAAGAACAATTTATGTAGAGCTTAATGTTCAATTTAAATTTAAAAACTAACAGAAAAACCCCAGGAGGAACTTGTACCCTGACATTTTTCCTTGGAACATCAGCAATTGTAATGTACATATTGACAGTTCCTGTTTGCTCCTCTTTCAAAGCAGCATCCCTGCTGTGCAACAAGAAGCAAGTTAAAAATATGCACTGACAATAGTGCATCAGTGGAGGAAAAAAAAGACTGTTGTTATGATAACGTTGAATGAAATGGTCCAATTAACAGAGACAGAAAGTTGCAACAAGACTAGAGCCGACAGTCAGACATGAGCTCTGTAAAATTGGGTCTGGACATTTTTTGGAGTTTGCCTTTCACATATGAAGGACGTACCAGGAACATTCATGTGAGGGGTGGCCCCTGCTTAGAACATTTTACGGAACATCAACGTCGGCCCTTTACATCAAAAGTGTAACCCAGCTGGCTTTTCCAAGTTGACATCTTGAAAGTTAAGAGCTGAGATCACCAAACGTTTTGTCTTTGCACTTTGAAACAACAAACTGACTTACACCAGAGGACCTTAAGCGCCATACTGCTCATACTCTGTAAGCCTACAAGACATGTATGCTGGTGCAAGACCTAAATGACATGCTGTAAAAACTTTAGTGCTTTATTGCCCAAGAAGAAGAGCGCATTCAGCAAACCACAATGTAAAGAAATCACAGAGAAATCATAGTGGAATCATTTTCACACAAAATAAACTACAATTACCCCATTAGATTGTATGTCCAAACTCCTACACTGTATGTGGTGAGCACAGTGACCTTGACCTTTGACCACAACATTTCCATTTTTTTTGTTTTTTCGAATGTTTGTGCTGAATTTGAAGAAATTCCTTCATGGGGTTCCTGAGATGTTGCGTTTAGGAGAATGGGATGAACTGTTGAACAACCCAAAATCATAACAGCTCCTGCCACTTGCTAGTGGGACAAATGTAACAAATGTGGAGAATAGTATTGAAAGAGTATATCAACATGGATCGACAAGAAAATGCCTTGATGAAGAATTTAGATTTGTATACTCTATACCTAAAGATCCTTGTCACAGTCCTATGCTGAAATTGAGTCAAGACCAAAACTTGTTGAGATCAGAACTCTGCTCTCTGCAGTTTGTATTTGCACAGACACAATTTTGCGCATATTTGGAGAAGCATGATTTCGGGTTTATGCTGACAGGGTATGAATTTCTTTAATTCCATGGATATCCCACAGTAGATGCAGATTAAGATGAGTCATGACTGACTGTGACAGACTGACATTGACATTTCTGGTAGCATGGATCAAAAAGGGATGGAAGGAAAAGACAAACTGTGATAAAATGATAAGAAAATCTGATAAAAACGAGATATTTTGGAAGTAAGAAATTAAAATGACAGCTTTACAGACAATCAGCCAAGCAATTAGTGTAGAGTAGACGAACAGACAAGGATACAGCAGGCGATCAGGCAGCCAACAGAAACAGACAGTGAAACATAAAGGCAGAAGGACCTGAGATCTCATCTCGGCACAGAGCATGGTTTTCTCCCTCTCCAAGTTCAGCCCTAAGGCATGGCCCGGTCTGCTTCTCCTTCTCCCTTCCTCCCTCTTAACCACCATATGGACGGAGCAGCCTACACTCCAGTGTATCTCATCAAACACAACCTCTATGTTCTTCGTTTTTTCATCCTTGTTCAACAGAGGATTCACAGAGTTGGTCATGTTTAAAGTCATTTCTCTGTTATCTCTTTGGCTCTGGACAAACAGTGAATAGTTGGCAGTGAAGGGTAATCCTTCTTAATGGAGTCCCCAGCTCTCAGATGGATTGAAGTCCACGCAGCTCACAGATCACATAAGGACACATTTTATTGCTTTGACAAAAAGGAATGAAACCTTTATTGTATTTTGAAGCATTAACTACCCCCCCACTCTTTCATTTCAACCCCTCCCTGTCTGCCTTCTACTGTCTCTTCTTTTCTATATCTCTTTCTTCTGTCTGCCTGTCTTCAGGAGTGTTTCATCCTGACCAGTCTGGGATTTTATCACGCTTGCTTTGGTCATTACATCACAATTATGGAGCTGTTGGTACAGGAGCAATGAGAGATGGAAAAAAGGGGAAGAGTGGAAAAAAGCGACAGATGAAATGTAGGTCAGTGGAGATGTGCTCGGGGCAGTTTCTCTCTCCATTTCTCTCTGTGTCGCTCTCTCCCTGGGCCAACAGCTAAAGAGGCTAAAAGAGACTGGGGGTGAAAGTGCCTCTCCATCCACACCTGCCCCTCTCCTACCTCACACAGACCGACAGAAGCTCTGACGATGTTATCTCTTGGAAAACCACTCTAATGAAAGATACTGATCGCGTCGTGATGCTAATCTCGTGAGACAGGAATGACTCTTTCTAGTGATGAGAAGATACCGACTTTTGCACGTTCATGACGAGATTGGGTTTTACATTTATTTCACTGAACCTGGCACCAGAGGTCAGGAGTTGTTCCCGGTCAAAGAAGACCTGGTGGGGTTTCCTTCAGACTCAGTCAGTGTGGGTATACCACTTTGATGATTACTGCAGTTGTAAATCTGTTGGTGTAGAGCAGAGATAAGAACAAGAACACCATATAAAGTCTGAAAGATCAGTTGTCCCTGTTTGGCCTTCAATAATGAGGATAAATAAGAAGAGCGTGTTGTTGGCTTGTCGAGGCAGATGACAAATCTATATGTTATATGAGGTGAAGGGATTTATGGCACTGAGACGGTAAATGTGAGTACTGCACTGCAGCCCATGCTGGGTCAGTCATTGTTCAGTACAGTGGTCTAACATGAACCCAATCTTTCATTTTCCAGTCAAGGACTCCAGTGTTTCTCAGAGGAAGGAGTGGACCCCACCCTGAAAGCCATCCTGAGGACACCTGACACAACTCATGTCACCTGAGCTGCTCTGAAATAAACAAAAAGCCCTCAATGAAAACATGGTGCTCAATAATCACTTTACACCTGCAATATATATATATATATATATATATTATATCACAATGCTTTCAAGATGACGATTCCAGGAGAGTCAGGTTATGTATTAGTTAGGTAATGTATTAGTTACATTGTATGTGTCAATTTAAAGAATATGGACCGGCCATTTTATCCGTTTTTTGTCATTTATTATGTCAAACAAAACCATTTTTCCTTTGCCTGCTTAAGAGTAACCAAAACTCATTAGATCAAGTAAAGGCCTTTACCAGATTTAAAGCTTGCCTTCTTGTTGAAACAATTTTACTTCTGATCACTGTCAAGGTCTGAATGTTTCCTCCACTTTTAAAACAAATGTCACTGTTGTGAAAGGGGAGTCTAGGCGATCAATGTTTCTATGGAAATTAAACTGAAGTGGAACCGAGAGGAATAAATCACCTCTTCAATTAGCTTAATGTAAGATTTCAGTCGCCACATTAGACCAGTTTAAAGATTATTTTTTTCTGTGCATGAAAATAATCTTTAGTGCACATGGTTTGTATAACTGTGTAGAATGACATTGAAACTTTCCTGTGTCTGTGCGAAGCGCAGCGGTAGAGAGCGCTCAGGTTGTCTGTGCAGTGTGTGTGTGTGTGTGTGTGTGTGTGTGTGTGTGTGTGTGTGTGTGTGTGTGTGTGTGCGTGTGCAGGCTCCGGGCTCTGGAGGCTGAGCAGGAGAGAGTGGGAGGAGCGGAAAGTGCTCCAGTCCAATCCGGGCCGCCGGGTAAAGCCTCTCCTGTGCGCTCTTCCCTCCCTCAGCCCGCAGAAAACAGTGAAACCCTCCCACAGAGGTGAGAGCGCAGATGTCATGAGAAAAGCGACCACACGACCAGAGCGCAGCGACCGACGCACCGACCAACCTCAGCCCGCCTCCCCGCGCCCCGGTCTGGGATGCTTTTAGCGCAAGAGACGCCTCCACCAAGGGCAGCCAGTGGACGTCGACGCTGATCATCTACACTGTTTTCGTTGTTGTCATTTTTGAACACGAGGACACCCCCCCACCACCACCACGCAACTCCCTCCCCATATATCTTTAAGCGTTTATGTTTGTTTCTTCATGACTGCTGCTTTGGGAAGCGAGCCTCAGCACCAGCTCCATCACCGCCAACACCATGCGAGGTAAGACCGTCTCACTGCTCCATGCCGCACCGCACTTTTCCCAAGCTTCATCCTGCTTAACGCAAACACACACATAACACGGCAGCCTTTATCCCAGATTTGGCCTTGAAAGTTTATTCTGGGAGTTTTTCCCTGCAAATCTGTTTTGTCCCCCCTTTCCGCAGATAAACTTGAAGTGTGTGTGGTTGGATTTCTCTGCAGCCTCACCAGCCTGCTCGCTCTTAAAATGCATCAAAGTTTATTTGGATCTCTGTGCATGTGTGTGTTTTGAGCCTGAGCGTGTGTTCGTGTATGAATAGGCCTAACAAACGTTGCAAATTCGTGCGTAAAGCTGTCGGAGGCTGCGGCTAAAAACTAAAAGTGGCGCAAGATATTTGATTAAAGCTTTTAATCATTTGAGCTCCGCTCCTCCACACCTGCGGGAACCAGGGATCAGATCAGATGATGTGAAGTGGGGGAAAAACTTTATTATTTTATTACAATGATAAACTTTATTGAATGTTTCAGGGATACTCAACACGCGCTCCACTAACCCATATTTCCATAACGCGCTGCATGCGCACCCCGCTGGGGATGTTGAAATTCAACGTCAATGTCGTCCTGTGCGCGCAGACACACACATACACACACACAAACATACTAACACACAGGTTAACACATCTCGTTCAACTCTCAATAAGCCTTTCCTCCCACTTGTTTGATTTCCCTTTAAATCAATCAATACTATTTGCAGTTTATCAGATATTAGCAGTCAATCCTTATACTTCATTATTTTATTTATTATTATTATTAGCTCAGTGTCTTTGGGTTTGTTTTTATTTGGACTTCTCTCTATAATGTGCACTTACGCAAAGTTGCAACACTAGTTCGACTGGATGATCTTGAAGTCTAATGTAAATGTAAAGGCTGCGTAAACTCGTCTAAAACTGGCACGTTTCCATATGACAATTATAGCAATTAAGCGACGTCTCGATGTCAAGCAGGAATGAGACAGGAAGTGTAGGATGATTCTCATTCACATGCACAAAGTCTACACTTTAGAGAAAACGCAAACGCTCCGCATGATAACGTGGGACAAAGTCAAATCTTGTTGAAAAAACGAAGCTTAAATATGTTTAAATAATAGACACACTTTCACTTAGTTTTTACACTGGCCCAATGGCATTGTTGTAATCAGATTTCTAGTTTCTTTGTCATTTATTTCTAGTTTTCCTTTTAAAATTAAAATGAATCTACATGATTATGAACTTAACTTCAATGTAGTTTTCCATCCATCTATCTGTCTATATCTTTCTATCTATCATTCTGTCTTTCTATCTATCTGTAATGTTTTTTGTGTTTGAATGTCATTTAAAGCTTTCTTCTACCTCAGGCCATCAAACCTGGGGCAAGAAAAGCATGAGAAGGCCAAACCCCCCCACTCCCACCCTCTCTCTCTCTCTCTCTCTCATCCCATGGCAAACTCTTCTGTCGTGCACCTTGTATTTTATCCACATTTTAATGGGCCTTGCGACCACTCTCGTGCATGGGAGGCTTTGGGGGGTATACCGAAAGCTCCTGCTTTCATTTTATAGCCGTGGTTGGCAGAAGAGGCCCCTGAAGCGTCTCTCTCACCTCTCTTTCTCCATGTCTCTCTCTCTCTTTCTCCCTCTCTCACTCTCTCTCTCCATCTTCCTCTCTCCCTCTGCACGCCCCAAAGGGTTTTGTCAGATAGAATTAAATCAGTGTGGGCCGTGCGGCCCCCACTCTCAACCTGTGTGTGTGTGTGTAAAGACTCAGCTGCCCTTACACAGAAATGTGCTCACAACCACAAGGTTATAAAAAATAGAGGCCCCTCATGAGCCGTGGTAATTATCACTTAACAATAGCCACAACTCCTGAAGCCCTGACCGAAGATGATGTCACCCCATCGCCAGGCCAGGAAACGCCAGAATATATAAAATAATATCATAAGGGCCTTTTGTTCCCGACAGAAAATGATGTATTGAAGAGTTTCTTTTCTAATATGACTCGATGTTGTGTAGGATGCTGTAAAAAGGATAATCATTTCTGTAATTTCAATGGCAAAATGATGATGCTGTGCTGTGAGTGGTGCTCCTCTAAAACCCCACAAAGTAGTTGCGTAATAAAATAGCATTGGTAACAGTGGTGTCATATTTTGATGAAAAGTTTCAGCGATGGCGAAGTTAAGACCTATACAATAAAAGCTATAAATGACAAAAATAAGAAATAAAAAGAAAATATTTCATTGTTGTCTATTTCAATGTTGATTGATAGTGTAATCATTGCCATCAAATTGATGTTTTGGAGGAATAAATATGGGTTTTCAAAGTGCATCAGAGCCAAACAACAACCTTTCCCTCCTCCTACCAAAAGTTTCATTTAGTTCTAGTCAGTCTAAGCGTCTGAGTTTAAACACAATTTGAGCTAAAGACAAACACATGCTTGTACACACTGCAGCAAGTGAATATTTGCATATGTACAAACGTACAAAACCACATTGAGCATAAACTAATATGTATTCAACATATCAACATTTTCCTATTTTCTCTATGATCTTAACATTAGTTCCATCATCCTGAGTCCATTTATGTTTTGTATGACTGAAAAAACCCCATAAGAGTGTTTACACTGCATAGATGCTCCTGGGTCAGCAAGGTCAGGGAGTTCATTGATGGAGGGAGCTAAAGGGGAGGAGGGGTTTACAGCGCCATATGATCTCCCCTGTTAGCGATATGTGTCAATCACATTCTCTCACACTCCTTCACCATGGGAAAAGATAGGATGACAGAAACCCGGAGAGTGCGAGAGAGCAATAAACAAGAAAGGTGATGACAAGTGGTGTCAAAAGAAGAGAACAGGAACCACGAAAAGGCTCAAAGCTACAGCAACGTAATTATTCACATTTCTACATTATTTATATTATCTCTAAAATGGCATGGATGTGCTCACATACCAACACAGAAGGCACTGACAACAATACGCACACGCACGCGCAGCTGCAATACTACGCATGACGGCCTCATCATGTCCAATCCCGCTTTGCAGTAGAGTGATGTGTGAACATTGATTCGGCCAATTCTAAAGCATCCCGCAATCAATTTTTAGTAGAAGCCAACGGAAGCAGTCTGTTTAGATAATTCTATAACTGGAATGGTGTTGAAAGAATAGTTTTGAATCCACAATTCACAGTATGTATTACTTAATTGAATTGTTTGTTTTGCTGTTGTAAAGTTTATTCCTATTGTAGGTTATTAAAGGTTTAAATGGATCAATGTGTTTATGCAATATAGGTAACTCTTAACTTTAAGTTCAGAAAACAGTCAATAAAGGGTTTATAAAACTAAAATATAGTTCTAAGCAGATCTTAGTGTTTATCAGTGTATTTGCAACCAACTATGATTGCGCCTGTGGGCACCATAGATGTATAAACAGATAATTAACATATGTTGCAGTAATATAACAAATGTCTCAAAAAAATAATTAAAATAGGAAAAATACATGATCAAATACTACCTAACCTCGGCCTACAACCACATTATCATGTATTATAATTCATGTTTATATAATGCTTATACAGGCCTGAGTGAATCTGTGGTTTGCACTGTTACCAGGGCATGTGTGGTCTGTTGCAGAGCTCTGATTGTGTTGTTTATTGTGTGTTTGTGCTGACTAATGGCCCAGTGTTATGTAAGAAGAGAGGAGAGATTACCCCAAGCCCATGCAGGCCACACTGTTAATCCCTCAACATAGCCCTACTGACTGACTGAGGTACCACCTGAGTGCTGTTGCAACACTGACACACACACACACGTTCTCTCTCTTGCTCGCAATCTCACACTTATAATCAGGACTCTGTGCCCCTGTCTTCCGATACCCCCACTCTACTACTCCTCACTTAGTGCGTCTGCCCGCCACGAAAAACATCCCAGCATGCCACACAGTGTGTGTGGCCTGCATGGCTCTTCCGTGGTCCCACTGAGCCACTATCATAGCCTATGTTTGTTTAGCATGCTCTCAACATGCACTCCATGTTGGTTTTATCCCTCCGCTGCTGTCTGGGAGAGTCTAGGCGAACAGTTTTACCCCCACTCTCTCGCTCTTCCTTTTCTTAATCTTTATACACACAAAGCGTGGGCTATACGGCACGCTTTGGTTTGTGTCCCCACTTTATCTTAGCCGGGAGGGATTTCAGCTTGAACCACTCCTAAACTCTAATTCTGCCTTGAAGTCATAAGAGTCTTCTGACAGCTCCTTCTGTTTTGTCAGTTTTACTCATCCATGAAGGCAGCATATCTCAATGGAGACACAATGATATTCAATATTCACATTTTCCTCCGATTTACATTGAAGTAAAAACCGGGGGAAGAGGGTGACTGCGCTTGTTAAACGCAGGAACCAAGTAATGTATGAACAGAGGGACCAGAGCTATCAGTGGAGGGGTATACTTTCATGAGCAGGAATTCTTTTTACTTTCTCAAAATCAATCTCGTTTTGTGGAGGGTTATACAGAGTAATTTAGCAAACATGTTCACCCGCACACTCCGGTTTTATTCACTGTCCTGTAGAACTGAGAATATCTGAAGTGAATACATGGTAAAATAAAGTTAAATCTGGAACTAAACAATAAAAGTGAATGATAGAGTGAGATTAGAAAAGAGAGCAAGCTCTGGAGTCTTAAGAGTTATATAATAGTGCGCTTGTGTGTGTTTGTGCGTATGTGTTTGCTTCAGCAAGAAAGAGTGAGAGGGATAATAGAGCGGAGGGTGGGTAAAACACTGAATTAGGGTTTAGTTGCAGGAACATTGACAGACACACACACACACACACACACACACACACACACACACTCCCCTGTCCTCACATTACTCTTGCACATAAAGCTTTTCCTTTGCAATGAAGAATGTCAGCACCTGTAATAGTCGTATCCACCCATTTAGACTCAGACTGACACTCAAAGCTGATTGAATTAAAGCCTCTGCTATACACAAATACATATGCATATATATGAAATGCTTCTTTATGGTTTAAGAATACTGATTTCTCAAGCTATAGTAAAGCTCAAAATTATATTGCTGCAAAGTTTAAAACCAGACAGTTTTTTCTCATTCAATTAAACACTGACATTCTGAAACGGTTTTTATTGAGAAAAAGATCAGAACATATTTCTTAAAAGTAGCATGGTTTTGTTACTGTGACGACTTCTGCTTTAAATAATTGCATTTGTCTCTCAGTACTGCAAGAAAGAAGTATTACAGATATCATAAGTTTGCATTAGCTATCTGAAATCTTAGAGGATGTTGCGTCCACTCTGTGAAGGTGTTCAGTGCTGGCAGGTGCACAGCACGCACTTGCAACATTAAGCCTATAATATGACTTAGCCTAGTGCGGCATCTTTTCTTAATGACAAAGATTAGCCTGTTTTAGTGCTTGTAATCTCATTGAAGAGACTCCTATTAGGTCTATCTTTCTTCCCACATCACTATATCCCTCTTTCTCTCCCTCACTGTGTCCAAAACTTGAGTTACCTCCTTTCACCTGTGTGTGTGTGTGTGTGTGTGTGTGTGTGCATGCGCGCGTCAGTGACGGTGTGTGAGTCCTAAGCCTTGTCTGTTGACGAGAGTTCTCCTGTCATTCACAAAGAGAATGCAATTATGAAACGAAGACTGATGCTGCTTTTGTTCTCTCCACTCAAATGTAATGTTCATAACACATTCTGTTAAATCATGCCACAAGAGGAAGAGAGAGACAGGGAGAGAAAGAGAAAGAGAGAGAGAGCAGGTGAAGAGCAGAGCAGCCGGGTCGGGCTGAGCTGAGCTGTGTGATAGTCTTTGTGATCAATTTGCCTCTGTGAGATGTGCCCCTGGGGCCACTTTGGGGAGAACCTTGTTAGGCTGAGTTAAATTGTTGCCTGAGGCGAGCTATTAGCGGCCATCCCTGGGAGAGGACACACACATACATACACTCATGCCCACTCACACACTAACTTAAAACGAACACATACGTTTAATCCTTTTGAAAACACATAGAATCAAAAGAGAACTAATTTATTTATATGCTCGTGTTCACTCTCGAGCAGAAGACGTTTCACTCAGAGAGATACATAAACACACAACCGGTGGAGCAAGAATCTTTACTTAAGTAGCAGTAACACTGATGTCCTTTTCTTGAGAGGTGTTGTATAAATACATCTATTTACTTACTTACCAGTAATACCACAGTGTAAAAATACTGCATTAGAAGAACTAGTTGTATCACTGCAGAGGCTAATTTCGAAAAACAAGGGAATTCAACAGAGTACTGAAAAAACTGGATGAAATTTACAAAGTAGTTATATAATTAAGTATACTATATTATTTTTTCTGTTGTAGGAGCTAATCTTTTCTTTATATACCACTGGGTAGTTTGCACTAGGATATATTGCACCTATTTATGGTCACATGCTTAGAAAGAAATCTGTTAATCTGCAAAGTAACTCTCAACTAACATTCTTTCTCAAATTTACTGAGGTTAGGTGTAAAGCAGAAACAGTAAATGCTCAAGTATCTACACATTGCACTTAACTACTATACATAAGTAAATGTACAGTATTTGTTATTTTCCACTTCTACTCACATCTGCACTTTTCTAATATGCAAACACAAGTCAATGTAAAGATGTATACTGAGCTCGCTATAAAACAATAACAATAATTATCTCAATATAATTTTGTTTGATCGGTATAATAATATGATTGCACAAGAATTATGATAGGTATGACTCATGTAATTGTTTTGGATGTTCAACCTCAGATTGAGTTTAAGACAGCAGTTAACAGTTTTAAATTTGAACTATCAATATTGAAAGGGAAAGCTTTTATAACGATTTTTTGGCAAGACCTAGAAGTGTACATTTACATACAATACATGCATTTGCAATAACATTTAATCAGGTTTAAAAAGAGTCAGTCTGAACAACATTCATCCGTCTCTTAGTTATTCAATTCTGTTAGCTATTCCCACTAAGTGCTGCTCTCGTCATTATTGCTTTAAAGTCCATTCAGCCTCACTAATGTTGATGTTCCTGTTTGCCGATTTTATCTGACTGACCGCCGGACGTCACTATAAAGGATGTGACTCCAGCGAAACTGAGGGAAAATTTGTCTACACCTTATGTAAGAACCCAAAGCAATTTTCTGTCTGTCTTTCTGTGGATGTCCCTCTCTTTCTGTTTCTCTCCCCATACTGGCTGGGGTAGCAACCTTGTCCTCTCCCTTCCCCCCTCAAACACACATACACACACACACACTGTCATCTGCAATTAGGATCAAGAGAAACACCATAGAAGGAGGAGCGAGAGGTTAAGGGAGGATGAGGACATGGCCAACGCCAACAAAGCGTTATTTCCTCACCTCACAGAATGAAATGGCAGGATCTCAGTCAGTGTGTGTGTGTGTGTGTGTGTCTGTGTGTGTGTGTGTGTGTGTGTGTTTGTGTGTGTGTGTTTTTGGGGGCACCACGACCCACTCAGTGTTTTAACAACTTGGTGTGCACACATGCATGTCTGCTAATGTGACAGTGAAGGCGTGTGAGGAGAAGAAAATAAATACATAAGAGAGATTAAGGCACTGTGTTTGTGTGAATCCATCTGCGTGCATGTGTGTGTGAGAGAGTGTGCACGTTTGCTCCGGCAAGTGCGCCTCAGTGTGTGCACATTCTCATGGCCGCTCTCCGGACGGTAATGACCAGATGCAGACCTCTCACACTTGGACTCATTCCTTCCACTCTGATGCACTCTCTCAGTCCTTAAGGAAAGGTCAAAGGCCACCTGGGTCCTACAGGTCACCCAGGGGGCTGGAGTGTGAGTGTACGCCTGTGAGTGTGTGTACAGTGATCATGAGAGGCAGATCTGAGGAGGCAGATGGGCAGACTGTGTGTGTGTGTGCATGTATGTTGAGGCAGGGGTTGGCTTTACCCTGTGGATTTTTTCCCACGCCTCCTTCTCCTCTTATCCATCTGAGGACACATGCTGCACTGGGTGGGAGACCGTGTGAGTGTGTGTTGGGGGGGTGGGGGGGCAAGCACAGAAATCATACAGTAAAGTCTGTTTTTTACAAAAGCAGTTTGCTGTTATTTATGCATTCAAGCATGCTGAATGTGTGTCTCTGTCTGTCTGAACCAATGTGTCTGTGAGTGTGTGTGTGTGTGTGTGTGTGCGTGCATGTGAATCGATGCACTGGATGACAGCCAGTGGCCCCCTTCTGTTCCCTCTCTGTGGCATCCAATCGCGGCGCAGCACAATATTCTATGAGCAAACCACAGCTGATCCCAGACCTGCTATCTGAGCAATTACCCAGAGTGCTTTGGAGCCGCATGGCAAGCTGGACAAACTCATGCCCTCTGACATACACCATGGGGGAGGGCGAGAGCGACTGTTTTTCTGACTGTTTGTACGTGTGTGTGTGTGTGTGTGTGTGTGTTGGCAAAGCATGGGAGCGGGGTCGATGACGTTACACTGATGGGAAAAAGCAGAGGTTGGGGGTAGGCACATGTATGCTCATGCAGCAACAGTGTGACTGTATATTACACAGTGGACAAAGACGTGCTTGGCAGCGAGGGATAGAGGTGGGGGAGGGGAGATGGGCCCGCTGCATGGCATTATGATTATTACTGTAGCACACTGCACAGCAGACTGTACAAACAAAGACAGAACCCGTACACAACTGTGTCACCTTGTGTTAATGAGGATGACTTGTGTTTGAGTCAGGGAGGATCATCACTGGGGTGAAGTTCACTGCTGCTCTTCAAGGCTGCAGCTAACGATTCTTTTTCCCCAATTAACTGATAAACCTTGGCTCGGTAGAATGTCAAAAAATAGTAACAAATGCCCATCGCATTTTCCAACCTTGGGAGAATGTCACGAAGGACAGCTGTCTTATTTTGTCCAATAACAGACCTAATCTCAAAGAAAATGAATTTCCAACTGGACCGACACTAAGAGAGAGCATACCTCCATCAAGCCTGATTTGCCACATTATCACCATATTGCACATGTAGTGAGATCAGACACATTTACAATGTACACAGGATTTGTTTCTGTTTGCATTAAACCCAGACAAAATATCCATTCCATATAGTTTAAAGGAATATTTTTTTAACAAAAAATAAATGAAGATCATCACCCCCCTGAAAATACTTGTTTTCATATCCGCACAAAATTCCAGCTGCTCATAGATATTAACACTCTACATATTCAGATTTTTTTCATAAAGATCTCTGCATTATTTATTGCGAAATTAACAAAACGTTGAAAAACACCTTATCTCACAATGTTAAGAAAAGTGAAAAAAAATCCTGCATCCACCCTGATGCAGATCTGCATTCAAATATGAGTTCTTCCCTGACTCATACCGCATCCTTCCACCAAATTACGTAGTAATCCAGCCAGTACTTTTTGCATAATCCAGCTAAATAACAAACAAATGCAGATGAAAACATAACTTCCTTGGTGGAGGTTCTAACATAAAGCAGAGAAAAGCAGAGACAGAGAAGCTCGAATCAGAGAGTGAACAGCAGTTTTGCTTTAAAATAGTTGTTAATTAATTTCTACTGATCCTGCTAATCAATCGATTAACTCAAATACTGGTAAAGTTTAAATGATGAATCAAAGCAACTGAGCGGGCGGCAGTGAAGTGCAAGCTTTAAACGTCGTTAAAATAAAGAGCAAATGACTATCAATAGCACAAATCGTACCAAAGTATCAAAAGTTAAAATCAGACCTGATCAGATTTGTAGTTAGATATTTAATGATTTGAAATAGTACATTTGCCTGTATGACTATAGCAGAAAAATCTTTATAATCCACATTTATCATTTTGGTAAGAATATATTGGGGGCATTAAAGACTGCAGAGAAACAGGAAACAAGGACAGACAGAGATGTTGAATTTCTAGCTGGACATTTTAAAACCTAAGCCTGTCAGGGCTCTCAAAACAATGGCATTTATGATAAATACTGTACGCTTTACTTTTTTAAAATTTATTTTGTTTTAAGGAGAGCAGATAGTCCACCCCTCTTCAATATATATTTTTTAGATGTTTCAAGCATTGAAAAGAGACAGAGAAGAGAGAAAAGTATGACAGCACGCAGCACATAGACTGTTTGAAACCATATGCAGTGGCAGTGTTTCATTGATTTTAATGGGACAGTATGATGTGAAAACATGACAGGAGACACAGGGGAGGTAACCCAAGCAGCTCTGCTATACGCTATTCCCAGCTGTGTGTTCATCCACTCAGCGATCACGCCACCAAAAGTTTTCTCAGTGTTTTTCATCATCGGCAGAGGAGAAGAAAACGCTTGTTCCTCTCTAAGCTCTGTGAGAGACGCGAAAGACGGAGTTATGCTGAGAGATGGAAATAGATCATGAAATACAGAAACTGGAATGATTTCCCAGTCACACAGCCACTTACAGCGAGTTGGAGCATTCAGAGAGAAATGAAAAAGTCAAACAGACTGAAGTGGATCGGATGGTGAACAGTGATAGCATAATTCACAGTATATAGACATCTAAGACCAGTGTTGGAGCTGTTCAGATTTAACAAGGAGGGGTGGGGGGTAAAGTGCTGATCTCCTTCATTTTCCCAGAAGATATCTAGTTAACTGGGAAGAAGCTATGCATATTTTTAATGAAGTGGAGATACCACCCACATTCATCCCCAACAAATCAACCCCTGGGACTACAGTAGGAGTTGTGTTTGCATTTCTGAAGTGTTTCACATTTGGGTAAAAGTTACTGTTCCAAAAGCTTTGATTCTACAGCACCGGTCTCTAGTGTATACCACCATGTTATTGTTACTGCATGTCACTGTGAATGTGTGAATGTGTGAATGTGTGTGTGTGTGTGTGTTTGTTGCCTTGGATATGTTTCTGTTGAAGACTCACCCTGCAGGCTGAATGAATGAAACATGCATGTCCAGTCTGCCGTTTGAAACACACACACACACACACACACACACACACACACACACACACACACACACACACACACACACACACACACACACACACACACACACACACACAGTCCTGTCTTCATAACTTCAGGGGACATTACAGTGACTTATGTTTATTTCCGGAAACTTACTTCGACTAAAACAATAGTTACCATCTGCCTAACCCTTTTTACTTTAAAATGTTATAATGTGACTGTATAAACAGATTTAGGGTCCCCACAACATGTGTATTACCTGGACCAGGAAATACAAAATACAAACATATGTAAACTACACATGTACAGCAACACCTAGTGGCCTTTATTTGCTGTTACATTATCAGTATAAACGGGAGAGCTTCCCTTTTAAATGGTCATGTAATGTCATAGTCATGTGTGTGAGCCTGTGTGTGAGCTACTTACGAGCTCCAGATGAAGTATTGCTACTATATCTACTATGTGAGGCTCTGGGCTTTTTTCTTCTGCAGAGCAATGTAGATAATTAGGACTCTATTTAGAGAGAGGACCAGCCCAGGAAATACACAGGAGATCCTCACTTCATTAAAAATCAATTATCATAACACACGTGCCAGCGCAATACAACCCTCATGGCCACAATCAGCTAGACACTCATGCACGTGTGCAAGCTCGCAGTAGTGTAGTGCACAATACAACAGCTGACTTTGCCTTTCTCTTTGTAAAAAACACCTTCAGTTAGTTCTTTATCCTTTTTTCTCTCTCAAGAGATTGTGCGGGCCTGATCCTCCTCTTAGCTGAGGAATCGCCAGCGTTGCAGTCCCGCTCTTACATAATAACCTCAGTATAACATGCACACGCCAGCTGGATGAGGCGGCTGTCAGTCACTCAGCTCGGATCAACTCTGGTTGGAAAGAAGTCCAACCCACTTTTGTGAAAGAGCTAGGAGTAAAATTAAAAATTAAAACAAAAACAGACACAAGTGACTTTTTAGCACCCAGGTTTTGTTGGGAAATGGAAGCCTGTCGGACGGAGGTCAGGGGAATAGCTGCACACTTCTTTCTCTGACGCTCTACTCTATTTCAGGAATTCTTCTACTAGAGCTTTGAAGCTAAAAGTAAAACCATGAAATCAAACACCCAAAATGCTTCATTGTACATCCTAACTGTGGAAACAATAGCAACACAGCCTCTCCTAAACACCCAACAGATAACACTTTATTCTGCTACATGTATAATCCACCACTGCAGCTACAGTGTAACAAGGCGGCAAGTGTCTATTGTTGACTGGATGTGAAAGTGGGAGTCCTTTGGTAAACAATTCACAAAGCCTCCGCTGCTGAGAGAGGGCGACAGGACGAACAGTTGAGTTGGCTGCACACACTGATGACATCACTTCCTTTCAGAGTGTGACAGCTTAGCACATCATCGCAGTGACAGCCAGACGAGTGCAGTGAGTGGGTGGTCACCCTGGCAACCGCAATGCTGTCATGACCATCTCCCTATATCCTACCTGACAGTCCCCGCTGGCAGTGAGCACAACAACACTCTCGACAATGCACACACCCACACTTGAACGCACGGAGACATGTACACATACTTTATATTTCTCGAATGTCTTTCTTATAAGTGAAATGCCCGCTCAAACCATCTCCGAAACACACACGGAAACAATGCAATGCCCACACACACATGCTCCTTTGGGCATAATTATGTGATACATAGAGGAGAACAATCACATGGGGAGAAAAAAGAAACACACACTCCTCTGAGGTAGGAAAATGTAAAGAGACAAAGATAATAACTATGTATATCCACATGGCAGAAGCAGCCGGTGAGGACCCAGCGCATTCCGTTAGCCAAAACCCACAGAGACTTTCATGTTCAAAAACGGAATAAGAGTTTGACTTAAAGTTTGTTTTAAACTTTCACAAAAGCAAAAACGTTAGAGGGTTGTGCACAACTAAGAATGAAGGTAATATCGGGCAATGACGTATGGTAGATGAACTGTTGTCCTGTCGTCTGTTTACTGCTTTTATGCGGCCTGATGATAGCAGCCCATGTCCCGGGCTCAACCGACCTGTTTTACAGTCTATAAATAGTGAGTTATAGGCCATGTTCATTGACAGCTTTGTGTATGTGTAGTCTGTACGTGGTCCCAGACCAGTGCTCTGCTCTGACCCAGTTTGCAGCCAGTTGGCCAGGAATTGGTGGAAGTGGGTCACATCTTGAGCAGCACCAGAACTTTCAACATGAACTGTGCTACAGCAAGCACAAAGTCAAACCATGTGTGGTTTCGTTCACGTCATTCATTCACAGTGTGCCTGGGACAAGACACAAAGATGCATTGCTGGGTTTGAGGTACTGTACGTTGTCACGTCAATTATAGTATGACAAGAGATAAATTAGGACACTAGACCCCAAATAAACAACACACAATGCAGTAGATGTGAGGAACAGTGAATAGTTTTTACTTTGACATTTTTATGCCTTCTAATGAACACTAGGGGCGCATGTGAGCAAGTGAATAAATAATTGAATAAGTAAAGAACTCTCACTTACTCCATATTCTCACTTCACTTCACCTCTGTTGTTCGACAGTCTCTCTGCAAAGAGTGTTTAGGTTCACATCAGAGAAATATAGAAACTAACTAACATGAATCAGCTGCCCCTCACAGACCCACCAGCTGTGAGTCTCTGTCCAATAAAGCAGGGTTTTGATCATATAGAGTGGAACAGTGAAACTCCCTGAGCGGCTGCTATAGACTACAGACAGTGTGTATAGACAGCAGTGACTGTCTCCACCTGCTTAGTCACTTGGACAAACAGAACTGTCTCCATTGAGCTGCATAGGGGATGATCCAATTATATATACTGCACACTCATTCCTACACAGACACACTTACATGTAAATCTACACATGTCTAGGGTAATAGATAGATAGATAGATAGATAGATAGATAGATAGATAGATAGATAGATAGATAGATAGATAGATAGATAGATCGATAGATAGGTAGATAGGTAGATAGATAGGTAGAGAGATAGATAGATAGATGTGCATGAGGCTGAGGGTCAACTAAGCAAAACGTCTGCAAATATAAACTGTGAAACTGAAAAGCTGTACGTTGCGCTGCTTGTTGACTTTGTCTGTCCCGGGGGGTTAGTTCATAAAATTTGCAATTTCCTACAAGTGGGACTTTTCAAGGAGATTACATGTGAATGGCTATTTCAGCTGTGGCTAAGCCAGTGCTGAGCAGAGGAGGGAACCATGCTCGTCGGGTAATAATTTAGGATTAGATGGGCTGTCTAATCTCTTTATAGACAGTGTGCCATCTCAGCAGACATACCTGCCTACCTCCACATCCATCTCATATCTCTTAACAGGAACTGCGGCTTTCACTTTCCATATATTATGGATTATCACTTCAAAGACACTGCTTGCAAATTCGTCTGTGTATTACACTGAAATACTCTCAGCAGTTCATATTCTGTGCCTTTGGTTGATCTGTACATGGAGCTACCTATACACAGTGAGTAGATATTCAACACCAATGAAAAGTAATACAGTTGTAGTTGTACATTAATTACTAAAACTCAGTGTGTGCATGTGTGCATGTGTGTGTGGGTGTGTGTGTAACATGTGGAAGAACAAGTGAGGTCCTTCAGTGATGCAACCAGTTTTCTCATTATGGGTAACCTTTCTAGCCTGCAGGGGTCTCTCCTTCAAGCGTAACACACACACACAATTATTGTTGTCCTGTTATTAATGTGGGTGTGAATGTACCGCGCGTCCACAAATGGAGTCCTTGACGTCCAAGTCATTAAAAAAACTCCTACAAAGACATACAAAATGTCACTGTGCCCTGGTGAAGTTGCACACAGATACAAACACTCTCTAACCTGCATTAGGTCCTACATACCAGGTTACGTGCTGTTCATTAACCTCAAATTAGACCTCCAACTGAGACTTTCTATCTCCCCTTGTCATTTGCAGCCCAAATCGAAGTTATACCATGCAAAATCTGCGGAGACAAATCATCAGGTATCCACTACGGAGTCATTACGTGTGAAGGATGTAAGGTGAGTTCATGCATCGTTTCATCAGAGCCTGTTTTGCTTTGTTTTGACTCAGAAATTTGCACGCTCATGCACATTATGTGCTCTATGGGTGCACGTCTGTATTCATGCTTTTTGTCGTCGTGTAACCAGGGTTTCTTCAGAAGGAGTCAGCAGAATAATGCAGCGTACTCCTGTCCCCGCCAGAGGAACTGCCTCATCGACAGAACAAACCGCAACCGCTGCCAACACTGCCGCCTGCAGAAATGTCTCGCCCTAGGAATGTCAAGAGATGGTGAGGCCCAATGTTTTTATATCTGTAAAAACAGAAACAGTAATCACTGAATATCTTAAGTACGTGTTCTCCAAGGATAAACTTTTAAATCCTTTGTTTCGAACAGATTCATGCTACCCAGTGGAGCTGAAATGTTGTGGCAGCTTTTAAAATTTCTTGTCTCTATCTTGTATTTTCTCTCCATACAGCGGTAAAGTTTGGCCGCATGTCCAAGAAGCAACGTGACAGCCTGTATGCAGAGGTCCAGAAGCACCAGGCACGGCTGCAGGAGCAGCGGCAGCAGCAGACAGGCGAAGCAGAAGCTCTGGCTCGTGTTTACTCATCCAGCCTCACCAATGGACTGTCCACCCTTAACCATGAGATTGGGGGCACCTACGCCAATGGTCACGTCATTGAGCTGCCCAAAGGTGGCCATGGTAATGGAGGCGGAGTCCCAGGAGGCTACTATGGGATGGATTCCACTCAGCCGTCTCCAGACCAGTCGGGTTTGGACATGTCGGGCATGAAGCACATTAAGCAGGAGCCTGTGTACGACTTGACGCCAGTGCCCAACCTGTTCAGCTACGGAGGCTACCAGGACAGTCAGTTGGGGCCAAATAACGTCAGCATGGGAGAGCTGGGTAAAGACTGCATAATATGTTGTGAGACAGACACAGTCACATGGTTCATCATTTTAAATCTGCATGAATTATCCGCATGGAAAATGAACAGTTACCCACAAAGTAGTTCTGGTAGAGGCCGTGAGTCAGAGTGCTAATCTGAGTGCAAAACAGGAGATCAGACAGGCTTACACAGCGATCTGACAACGTGTCATATTACTGTATGTACAGCTCAGGCACATGTTAAGAATAAATTCAAATTAAGCACTTAACACAAATCCAAGGGAATGTTAAATAAAATGGTAAAAAGGCAAGAAAATCTCTTCCTCTATATCTTGAACACATAGATCATAGCACCTACAGTATCATGTGCAGATGACATGCTCGTCTACTCACACACATGCCATATTCTACTGTATAAAAAGTATGAATTATTAAATAAAGGAATGGACACTCTGTTTGGAAAGGAATAAATGAATATAAATCCTCTCTTCCAGACCGTATCGCTCAGAATATCATCAAGTCCCACTTGGAGACATGTCAGTACACAGCAGAGGAGCTGCAGCAGCTAGCCTGGCAGACACACTCCTATGAAGAGGTCAAGATGTACCAGAGCAAGGTGAGGCTTTATGCACCTGTATTTTTTTAGGCTACTGGGGTCATAGCAATCACAAATGAGAAATGAAAGTGTGAAATAGGCATGATTTTTTAGTATATTATATATAACTCTAAACTCTGTGTGTTGTGATTCTAGCCCCGGGACGTGCTGTGGCAGCAGTGTGCCATTCAGATCACCCATGCAATCCAGTACGTGGTGGAGTTTGCCAAGCGAATCTCAGGGTTCATGGAACTGTGCCAGAATGACCAGATCCTCCTGCTCAAGTCAGGTTAGACAACTGGACTGACAATGTTGGGCCGGGCACATCTCTTTCTCTTGCCAGAAAATGTTTTGTGCTTCCTTTCCTTTTGGTCAGTCCGGCTCAAACCTCTCTCTCCTCCATTCTTCCAGGTTGTTTGGAGGTAGTCTTGGTGCGGATGTGCAGGGCGTTCAACCCTCTCAACAACACTGTGCTCTTTGAAGGGAAGTACGGAGGCATGCAGATGTTCAAAGCTCTAGGTAAGGCCAGTTAAAATGTAAAGGCAAAGTACTAAAAATGAACACACTGTAAGGTATTTCTACTCATCAGCACATATACAGTATGACCATGGTAACAACAAAATCTATTTTGTCTTCCTCCTGTGTTTCCCTCTAAGGTTGTGATGAGTTGGTGAGTGCGGTGTTTGACTTTGCCAAGAGTTTGAGTTCACTGCAGCTGACGGAGGAGGAGATCGCTCTGTTCTCAGCAGCTGTACTCATTTCAACAGGTCAGTGAACGTTTTCTGATATTATTATAATTATAAAGGACGCAGTCTGCATGGACTTTAGAGAACCAACACTTTGTTTCTACTCAGATCGGCCATGGCTGATGGAGCCGCGAAAGGTCCAGAAGCTCCAGGAGAAGATCTACTTTGCTCTGCAGCACATTATGCAGAAGAATCACATGGACGAAGACGCACTGGCTAAGGTAGGCCATGCCTCTGTGATGAGATAAATCATATCAGACTTAAATCACAGACAGCCGGTCCTCTGGCCTCAAGAAGACGTGAAGCAATGTATTAAAAAAAAATAGGAAAAACAAGAGGTTCAACACTCGACCTTGTCGTTTTCTTAAGCTTATCAGTCTCAATATCCTGATCCTTGACTTTCTCTCTCTCGTGTCTGGCAGCTGATCAGCCGAATCCCAACGTTGTCGGCCCTGTGCACTCTCCACACTGAGGAGCTCCAGGCCTTCCAGCAGCTCCACCCAGAAACAGTCAACGTCCTCTTCCCTCCACTCTACAAAGAACTCTTCAATCCCGACCCCAACTCTGCCATGGCCATGCCCAAGTGACTGCCTGTGGTTCAAATGCAACAAACGGTGCCAGCGCAGGACCAAGAAAATAAGACCACAGCCACATCTGACGAGACATCAGCATCTACTATGTCATCATCATGGCAACCGCATATTCCTGAGCTCCGCCAACCTCATTTCAGGCCGGGGGCTGAGGAGTCATCTGCCAGAAACTTACAGTTACCGCCAACAACACTAGGAATGTCCAGCACTTATCCCATCCTGTTCACCGATACAGGCTGAAGAATGTATATAAATGAAACAAGCCCCAAGCCACAGACCTGAGCGGGGCTTCCTCCTGTCTCCTGAACTGAACTGACTGACCTGAAATGTACAGACTTAAAAAGATCTCGGAACAATTTTAAGCTGTCAATCTTTAAGAAAAAAATGGGTAAGTTAATTTGTGTTAACTTTGAAAAAATGTCTCTTTTGTTAATTTGATTTTTTTTTTTCACATGACAACATTGTGAAATTGAAGAAGCTGGATGGGGGAGGGAGTGTCGATTTAGAGAAGCTATTGTAGATATTCTTCTAGTGCAGAGCGGATTCCAGTATTACTTCTTGTTCTGTTAAGTTAGTCCTAATTTAAATATACAGTAGCCCACTGTGGCTGACTATACCTTGTCTATGTGTTTTATTTTATTTGATAGTTTCTTGTGTACAGAATTTGTAAAGTTGAGACTTGTAAAAGAATATTGGTTAAAAACTGGGAGCCGATTCTGGGTTTGTTGATATACAGAAGCCTTGTCTGGATTTTGTTCATATGTAAAGAAGGAACTACATCCTTCTGACGAGAACCTATAGAAATGTAAAGAGAGCATATGAAGGATTTAAAAAGAAAATAATGGCTACTACTTTTCAAGGTGGAGATATATACGTAAATATTCTATTTTGCAAGAAAAAAAGAATCAGGCAGATTTGCTGTCCTATCAATCATCTTTTCCTAGCTGCAATAATTACGTCCCATAAAAGCTGGACTGCTTTCGAACAATCAACCAGAAGCAACCAATCAGAAAAAAGGACCTCACAATGAACCCCACCTCTTCTCAAGGTCCCCCCCCCCCCCCCCCCCCCCGCCTCTTATTTCTTATGTATTAGGGCCTTGAAAAACAGATTGAAGCGGATAAAAACTCATAAAAACGCTTACCAATATTCAATATGTGTATGAGCGCTTTGATGCCCTCATCCCTCAAAACACTATTTGCACAATCCAGTCCATGGATGTCAGTCACTCCGGGCTGTAAATATGAAGGACCCTTTTCTCTTTCTAAAGAGCAATAACTTTCACACTGCCTTTCTGATCTTACTGCTCTTCTTTCCTCCTCTTCCTCTTCTCAGCGGTTTAGAACAGGGTAGCAGTTTTAAATAGAATGCACTATATTTGACTCTTCATCATTAAGTATGTCTAACAATCATCTGTGTGGATGGTTTTCACTCCATCACAGAAGTGGCACAAAATGATCTGGGGTTAGGACACGAATCAAAGCACTGACTGAAAAAAATGCCGATTAGCCTCCAATGATCTTAAATGGCATTCAAAGCTGCAATATTGCATTAACGATTCACACAGGAAGAGCTGTGATAGACAATCACTTTCTGCTTTTTTTTGCAAATTCCATAATTATTAGCACTAACAGACTTGTTGCTTTTTATACATTAAAGTTATGTTGATTGGCATTGTGCCGCTGTGTAAAGAAAACACTGGTTTTACTGGGTTGTTAATCCATCTGATCATGATGTCGTCATCAATATCTTTTGTGGTGAAGGAACCATTTGATCGATCACATTTTATGAGTTTGTGCAGTTCTCCATTCAGCCACTAGATGCTCTGTGTGTATTGCATTTGTGACAATAAAGAAGCTTCCTTTTAAAATAAACCATTTACCAAAAGTGGCAAAACTACACAATATTAGCACAAAATTATTCTGCTGGTGGTAAATTTACAGTTTGTTACCAACCTAATTTACCTCAGCTTTAATGACAACTCTGATCTAGATCTGATCAAGTATAGATCTCTGTTCAGTTGTCTGATGTTTGCAAATTGTCACTAAACAGTGGCCAAACCTCTAAATTTATACAGGCACAGACAAAAGCCACAACAGTAATGCATTCATTAAAAACACTGACATTTGCATCCATACATTTTTTCTCTATGCGGTGGGCAAAATGATGTTGATGCATGGGAAACGAACATCAATATTTAACACAAGTGATTCACATGCATCTGTTCCCTGCCGTGACAGTGATCCCTTCACAGGTTCCTTCCTTCAACCCCCGACACCAACCCCAGATCAGAGGCCAGTGACTCTTTAAGACAATCACTTGCTCATTAAGGCTCGATGCACTACACAGCATCTCTCAGGGAGCAGCTCTTTTTCTGACTTTGCATTAAAAGAGGGTTTAATATTTTTGCAAAATTAAATAAAAATTTAATTATACAAGAATAACTTTTTAGGATAAACATGGCATACTGTGTGCTGCCAACGTATGCCTGCAATGGAATCTGCCCAGACAAGGCTTTGATAAGTGTGTTTCTGTGTGTATGTGTGTATAGAGCATGAATTCACTGTCCGAATCTCTTAAGAGCCCAGACTATATGACAAGCACTGTTGCGTAGCACAAGAAAAACAATATAAATATATAAATATATAAATACACTGTATGTCAGTGTGCTCTTGTCACCACTGTACACTCATGTTTACTGCTTATTTTGCTGCTTTCGGGACAGTGAGGGACGTCCAATAGTAAGCTGTGAATCAAGCGCCATCACAACACCCCTGGGACAGTGAATTCCAACTCTGAATATGAAGTTCTTGTGTGTGATGTGTTTATTTTCCCTTGTTAGACTGTGAATCAGAGGGGTGGGATGGGGTTGTGAGAAGGGATTTGCTGGCAAGAACGAGTGGCAACGCAACACTGTAAGTAAAATACTGTAGCAATAAGAACTGGAGGCATTTACTACTGTCATGTTTGCATTGTAAGATTATTTTTTATTTTATTACTATTTACTATTATTATTGTTCTTATTATGACTACTATTCTTCTATTACTATTAGCCTATTGTTGTTCTGTTCTATTTGCATGACGTTTCATTACAATGAAACATTTGGGGCTTATTTGTGTTTTCTCTTCTCATAATATTGTGGGTTTGGTGGGAGGGGTAACTGGCAGGGTGGGCTATGGGTTTCAGGGCAAATTCTACAACAGTTCAATCAGTTCGAAGGAATTTCTTTTCACAAACTGAAAGAATTTTAAAATAAAATGCTCTTATTTATGCACAAACAATTTAAAAATGTGTTGTTGGATTTGAAATGTTTTATTTCTCAACCTCTGAATGTGTGAGTTGGTTTAACCAGTCAATGAACAGCCCCTTTTTTTTTTTTAACTGGCCTTATTAAACCGGATCAGAGACCCTTAACCTGCAGCGGGAGGGGGCAATGTGGGGAGGGTATCCTATTCTGAATGTTATGGAGTAGCCTGTTCAGTGTGAGGGGCTGAACACATCATGCGCCTTTACCACTCCATCGACACAGACTGACATCAGAGCGCATAGTAAAGTTAGTCGTCATTTTATGTGGCGGCCCAGACAAATTGCGCAGACATTTTTAATACACTTGGTTTTAAATGCATTTCTTACACTTAAGTCAAATACACTCCACCCTAACCTCCTACTTCGTCTTCTGAGAAAACCTGTGTGAATGTGTGTGTGAGAGACAAAGAAACAGAGAGTGAGATGATGTTTGCTCTACCAATGCTTTGTAAACTTTCTTGATGCATTACACATGCGTGCAATTGGAGTAGTGTTGAAAATTGTTAATTTATTGTTTAGAATGTCTTTGCATCCCAGCAAGAGCAAATAAAACAAAATGTAGCAATCTGTAACCTAAACCTGAAAGGTGCTCAGGGTACAGAACCTCTTTTACACAGGACTAACAAAACAAATAAACACAAAAAATGACTTTCTTTTTGTTTTCAAAGTGCCATAGCTAGTGAGGAGACAAGGGACTGGCAGACTGGGGCGTAGATGCTTTACTGTGCGAGTTTACTTAAGAAACCAATCAAAAAAAAGGGGAACTCCACGGAAAATGTGTATTTGATTACACTGACAAACTGTTTTTACATTTTATGCTTTTTTCATTTGTTGAGGGGGGACTCTGCTTGACTCTGAACTCTGACTTTTACTACATCTCCTTTAGCTCTACTGCAGAGTTTTCAATTTCACACAAGAATGAAAGAACACCCACATATGATGGATCTGGCAGTAAGAGGTTCAGAGCTATGCAGGGCCCTTTGTGGGTCCTCCTTTGAGATGTATATACAATGTGAAGGTCTGAAGTGATTTTTGTTAAATTCTATATTTTATCGCTTTTGTAGACATTTTGTTGTGGGAAGAAAAAAATAAAAGAAATTTTATGGGTGCATTTCTGCTTCTTTTTCTGTGTCACGCATTCACTTTGTTCAATTATAATTTTTTTCAATTGTGCCAAACATGGAACTATTTTACCCTGGAGTGGGTGGTGTACATGCATAATAAATATACCAGTAAGTTTCATTGTCCTTATATCTCAATATTTATAGAGCAAAGTACAAAAACATTTAAATTAGCCCTTTGTAAAATCTTATAAAAGAAACCTGCATTTCCGCATATGATTCATGATACAGCATAAACATCCATTTTTATAAGAATACAAAACAACACATCTTTGCTCCTACTGGAATTTACTTTATGTATTGAAAAAATATGTTAGCATCCTTAGTGCAAATAACAAAGCTGTCCAATCACAGACTGCTAATGAGATATCGCAGTGTTTCCACTTTTAAGGAATAACGTGTGATGCACTATATCATCGCACTGTTTTCTGAGAACATATGTGTGACTGTGTGCTCAGACAACCAGTTTGGATATTTGTGTTGTTAAAAGTGTGTGTGTTTTTTTTTGCCTACTTCCTGGGTCAAAGGTTAAATTCTGCTTTCTCCATCCTCTTGTTCTTCTTTCCCCAACGTTGACTCTGCTCCGCTGCTGTTCTCACAGCTGTCCAGACGTTTCCTTAAATCTGAACAACAGAAACATCAGTTAGTGACATGTCACTCCAATAACACAGTCATTACCACAAGAAAGAGAATACTGACAGGACTGGGAGGAAGTCCATGCATCGAGCATGAATAATTTGGTTTGATTTGTGGAAGAAATCTTGGAGAGGACACAAGAAGAGGAAGAGGAAACACAACGCACCTTTGAAATATCAAAACAACTGTGTCTGAATGTTTGTGCTTGTGTGTTTGTTTGCTGGGCTTGTTTGTTTTTGAGCACAGTTTCTTTCCGAGCAGTTATCCTCTAGATGCCGGTATCATGTCTACCAAGAGACGTTAATTAATAGCTAATCAAAGCTAATGTCTCAGCAGCACATTGCCAGCACAAAGAAGTGATTAATATGTAATCAAAGGCCGTGCAGCACAACGCACAAAGCAGGGCCCACCCCCATGCCTCAAACACAACCGTTGTTATAGAAATAAATGAACATTCGTGGCTTAATTAGATGGTGTTGGTATGCGCTGCCTTCATTTCAAGTTGTTGGGGATTCATCTCAGAGCCAATGTTGGCCTCCTGAGTGACGACACAGAGGTGACACGAGAATAAGTCCATAAACATGTGCACAAGAGGAAAAAACTGAGAAAAGAACAACCTATGCAAACACTACAACATATCACACTCATTTAGACACACATGCAGAACTTGGTTATCATGTGCTCTTTGTGTATATTTCTAACCTTTGAGGCCCAGTCTGCGACAACTGATGCTACAAGAATGTTTCTGCAGGAAAGCATTCATGGCCGCAACTCCAAGGTTATCAGGTCCAAAAAGCATCTCACCCCTGTTACCACTGCAGCAAGGTCAGAGAGACAGCACAGGAGAGTAAAGAAAAATGTTTCTCCTAAATATATATCTGACATCATTTCAATCTGAAAACAAATTCTCATCAATAATCTTGATGCATTTGTGAGAAATGGTCACAGTACCTTTGGTTTTCTGCCATAATGACAGTGGGATCAGTAAGCTCGTCTCCTACTCCTGTGAAGAAAATAAATGAAGTAATAGAAAAAGATGAGAACCAGACAGATACACAATCAACACCTCACACATTAGTAGATAGTGTTCAACATGCCACAAACAAACAAAGATCTACCTTGTATATCAAGCACCAGCAGCTCTCTGCTTGAGTACTCGTACGTCCAGTGTGAGAACGCCAGCAGCAATTCTTCCAGGGAACCGCAGGGGGTGATCTCTTCTCCCGTGTTATTATTGTACTTCCTGAAGTCACCGCACATGTTTCTCTCAATGGTCAGCCACTGGCCATTTGAATGCCAGAGGACCAGTGATACATCAAGAAATCTAGAGTATAGAAAAGACGATTACTACTTGCACAGACCCACAAAGACACATTAGCAAGAAAACACACAAACCTCGGTGAGTGGTGCATATCATCAGGTTTGACCTGGTTGAACACTTGCATCATCTTCTGAGCTGCTCTTTGCTGCTGGATCTCCTTCAGGCATGTCAAACAGAGAGCTACATGAAGCTTAAGTTACAGGGAACGCAAACATGCTAAGTAGTGATTCATTGCCTAAATTTATTTTACAGAATTTTGGAGCACTTACTCTTAAACAAAGCTGCATTGCTGTGCTGCCATGGAAATACCTCTGCCAGGCACGAACTACCTCTATCCTGAAGGCTTTGACCACATATACCAGACCAGGTCTGAGCACGTCCCTTTCTGCCCAGGTACACAAAACCCTGCAGCCCTTCCGAAGTCCCCCATCCAGAGAGCCCTCCTCACTGGAGAGGGGCTGCAGCATGGCAGACAGTCCTCGAGAGGACCAAGAGGAGACCATGCTGAGTTCAGGGTCGGAATCAGAGGGCACCTCCTCCAGAGAGTAGATGGTCACCTCTTCACCTCCTGTGAGGAATGTGATAAAGATTTCAAAAAGTCCATGGAAAAATAAAGAAATAAAAAGACAAATGTCTTCAAAGTAAAATAAAGATAATTAAACTAAAAATGTGACACAAAATGTACCTAAAATGGAAACAGGAGTGAAGGGGATGGTGTGAGCCAGTCTCATCAGATTGTTTCTCTCCATGGCTATTAAAACATAACACAGTCAATTATACATAAGTACAGAAATAAAAGTATAATTCTATTGAAATCAGAGAAACACAGGTAATTCCAGGTAAGCAAAGATACAGTGCAGCAATATTGTTGACAGCCTAAACCCAGATTTTCTGCACATATCATTCATTATACCTGAATAGTGTGGGTACAAATTATCAGTGGACTGGAATGAAGAGCTCCTGACTGCAACACAATTATTAGAATACATCAACAGTTAGTCTCACAATAACAAACAAATTAATAATGTAAATAATGTATTTTATTTATCAAAACGTGTAGCAAGAAGTTCTCAAATACCTTCAGGGGCAATGCCACTCTGTAAACTGCAAAAGAATCATAAAGATATTACAGTATTTAGAAATTCACAGATACGATGGCAGGACAAAAGAAATGCAGACTTACGAAGACCTGCGGCTCATGGATCTGGCCCAGCTGTTCCATGCTGAATGAGTGGGGCTCCGCACATCCTGAGGATCAGTGCAAAGACAGATCAATTCCATACATGTTCTGCTCATGATATACCGTTTATTTCCTCCAGATTTCTAGTGTTCTGCACTAGTTTCCTGCAAATTTAGTTGACCATAGATGTACCTGATGGGAAAACACTTGTTTCTGCAACAAATCCATGGGTTCAAAATCTGAAACAAAATATCATCAATGGTTATTACTATTTAAAACAAAATATATACACAGCATATTTTATAGGGGCAGATGTGTTTGCCACTTTATATATGCTGGGTTGGTTGCATAATAAATCCAGAAAGGCCTTGGTAGGACAGAAACATTTTCGATGTAATTCTTTCTGTGATACTGTACACACACATTCAGTGGGATGAAGCGTGTTCCCAGTTAATGGCTTAAAGCTCTCTTTACTCATACACTGCAGTTTAGGTATTAAGTCTAAATAGGTCTGTAGTTCCTTACTAAGCTGACTGAGGCTAGTTGAAGCCGACCAACATGTAGGTTCTCCTCTCATCCACCGTCGCCTTCTCCAGCAGGCATCTGACAAGTGGGAATGCACAGTTCCCTGTTTTCCATTAGAAATAAAGAGAGAGAGAGAGAGAGAGAGAGAGAGAGAGAGAGGACCAGGTGGAGTCACAGAATATAAAGAACATCCAGCAGGGTTTCAGACTCTTCAGTCTTAACAAAAATGTGTCACATTACAGTATCTGGGCTGTTCTCTTGTATCTTCACTGTCTTCCTGTTCTGGGTTTTGCCTCTGCTGTCCAAGACTTGAGTGAAGTCAGTGGACTTGGACCATTCTACAGAAACAAAGACACACGTCAGTTGTTGTAAAGTTGAGATAATTTGTAATGCAAAAGTAAACTCAGTAAAAAAATGAAATAGCATTAAGTTTGTTTCTCTATTATAATGAGTGAACAAGATGCAGAGAAACAAATGCTACACATCTGAATAATCCATGTCCCTTTATAAATTCACACTTTGAACATTGAAAGAATTTTGAGCCAATATATTTTTCTTGCTTTAAACCATCAACTAGCAATAAATTATTTTCTAATCCCTGCATTACAAACTCTAACAATACCTCTCCTTCTGCTGCACTGCAGCGATGTGTCCTCCATCATCCTCCCACGAGACAAACTCTCTTTTTTCATTGTTTCATTGAGAGAGGGAAATGATCCCCTCATTGGACTCAATGGTGTGCCAGAGAGAGTCATATTCTCCATGCTGGATGACAGTGACCTGCAGCAGCCATAGGGAGGGTCCCTGGACAGACAAGCCCCCCTGCAGCTTTTCACATGTCTTCCACAGATGTTGGAGGATCTGGAGGGACAACTCAGTTGACTACTGTCCTGAGAAAAGGCTGGATTGACCAAACCCTCAGAAATGTCTTGAGGGTCAGACAGAAGGACAGCATTGCTCGAGGTTCTGGATAGTGTCATGTTAGACAGCTGTTCCTGTGTCTTTTCCCCCTCCTGCTCTTCTTCTGCTTCCTCATCTTCTTCTTCCTCTTCCTCCTCTTCCATAGAAGTCTCCTCTTGATTGGGATACAGGTAAGGGTCACATGTCCAGAATTTATGATATGGTGACTCCAAGCCTCTGGCAGAAAGAGGAGACCCACAGCAGGATGGTCCACAGGACTCACAAGGTGTCTGATCCCTGAGACTGGGATGAACTCCATAACTGTGAGAGAAGGCAGCATGGGACGCTGGTCGAGAAATATCAGACTCTGAATCCTGGGGGAAAATTATACATTGAAAAAACACTAGTTATTCTGTGGTAGTTTTATTGTTGTACAGCAGAGAAGACAGTGTCTGGTTGCATAATTAGCTCTCAACAAAGGTTGAGGACAGGCAACATAATTTCTTTCACTTCACAGCTATTATTATAAAATGACGATATTGACAAAAAAGCAGTAAATACCTGATTTTCCCCTCCCTCTTCATCCTCAGCGTTCACTTGTCGTCCTCCCCTGCTCCCCCTGGCCTCGACATGGCACTCTTGTGATGTCCATCTACTCTCCCCGAGATTAAAGCCCTTCAACAAAGAAGGAGGGGTACTTTTACATGACTTGGCCATCATCTGTCGCATGTTTAGTACATCATAGTCTGCTCCACTTCTGTGCAGGAGGGTCCAGCTGTGTGGAAGGATGTGTCGGGAAGCTGTAATAGATCCACACTGAGCCAAGCGTGCCTCCTCCTGATGAAGGCTGTCTGAAGCAGAGAGCAGCGTAAGAGTGTCCATCGCCAGGGCTGAAAGATCCTGGAGTTGCCCAAGCTGACTGTCCAATTCTGAGAAGCTGTCCTGAATGAAGTTCACTTTCTCTGAGACCTCCCCCATTATCACGCACATCTCCGCTGCTCTAGTGGAACAAAAATAAATAAATACTATTCAAACGTCAGAAAGTGTTTTACTTATTTTAATAAAGATTCTATATGTTTGCTGTTTTTGCCATATATCAAACCTAACAGCTGACAAACAGACAACACAGTCACCTATGAGCTTCAATTTATTTAATTAATTAATTAATCCAAAATAGAGTGAGGATTGAAGCAATGTAGATCAAATTTTATATACAGGCACCACAAAAAATAACAAAACAAATCTCTAGAAGCCTACAATATTGACATCATCCTGTGCAAGGACCCAAGTGAACATAACGTACGTAAATATCAAACAATTATGATTTTGCAAGTTTAGGGAACAGGCCGTTACAGTCACTCCCTTAGAAAACCAAGATTGAGAAGCATCTTTTCAACTACACATCAAAAACTTCAGTTTTTTACAGATCAATTAAAACATGCAACTAACCTCTCAGCTGTTGCTCTGATCTGGTTACTTTGACTGCTGTGGAGACCTTCACTCTTCTCATGGAAGTAGGACTGTACACATTTCTCCTCAAACTCATGGAGCTTCTTACGATCATCAGGGCCAAGGCAGAGCTCTAGTAAAGATGTGTAGACAAGATTGGGGACTTTATGACTAGAAGTGCAGGGAACAGATTTGTAAAATGTTCAGCCCTCCAAACGAACTGCGATGAGTCAGCACTTTTTGCGCATATATAAACACTCCTAAAGAACTCGGACCCCTCTGAAGCTAACTGGTCTGAGTATGGTTGAAAAGGACCAAGTGTTACAACACCTTGAGGTACTCACTAAGTCCAGAGCCTCTCTCCTCCCGCTCAGCATCTCCACAAAATCTCTTGTAGATGGCCATCAAACCCAGGGTCATGTGACTGAGGATGATAAGGGGTGGAGGCAGCCATGGCCTCTCCTGATAGGTTGTTATGTAACGATAACGGTTGTACTTCCACAGTTTATTGGATGTTGATGCCATGTCAAAGTAAATGTTGCTGTTGGAAAGACAACATCCAGTTAAACAACCTGCCCAAGGACTGCAGATGGAAATTGGCTGATAGCTAAATCTGGCATAAATCCTCTCTTCTCATTTTGAGATAAGTGTTTTTGTGTATTGTCCTTTTTTAATAAAATAAATTACATTTAAAAAAGTAACATTTCTACATTTTTGCAATCATGCTCACTTAAAAAATGCGATTAGAACGTTGACCATGATGATATATTGGAAGAACATATAGACAGCCTGGAGGAATGCCGCAAGGAATGAGGCAGGAGGACATGGATTACCATCGTCACAAGCTGTTGACACAAAAACACAAACAAAGACGTTACACAAGTGGCATTGATAATGGAGCTACACAATGAAATGTCATAGGTCACTGTTGAGTTAGTCAGAAACGTTCAATCTGATATATGTGTGAACAGTTTCAATCATTATGTGCAGGACTAACTCATAGCGCAAAGACAGAAAAGGGATTCTTTATACCAAACTTTTTTTGAAGCTACATATGTTGTATGCATGCAGTACTTCTATATTACCCAAAACAGTGAAGTACTGAAACTATAAAAATGTCCACCTCATTCCGCTTTTGTCTGCAATTAATAACACTCCAGCTCCATGGTTCACTTTACTTTATCAGCAAAGCTTTACATCATCTGACCCGAGTCTTACTGTGGCAAAGGCAAGTTGAACATCTGATGTTATGCACTTTGAGTAAAAAACTGAAGGCAACACCAAAGTTGTCCAAGCTAAAATCCACTACATAAATTCACAGTTGGTCAATAATTATCTTGTGTTTTCCATTAAAGCACTAACGATCTATTTCTGTTGCGTAGACCTCTCCATAGATCATCCAGTATGGCTGGAAGACTATGTCTCGAGCGAGGCTCCAGGACGGCTCCTCGTCTGGGGACAGGATGGCCTTTCTGGACACCCCGAAGCTCAGCAGCACTACTGCCATCATCACCACAATGTAGAACATGTTACTGGTCTGGGCAGAGAAAGAGAGGAGAGAACAGGGTGACTAAAATGATTCTGAAGTTTCTTACTCACCAACATGTGGTTTCCTGTCTCTACTCACCATCTTAGTGATCATGGTGAGGTAAGGACCAGCATGCTGATTGACAGCCAGCAGATCTGTCACCCTGATGAACCAGAAGATGATGTCCAGACAGTAAGTAATTCGTCCTGCAGTCAGGTAGGGACCAGCATGCAAGCGCAACGACAGTCCAGCCAAGAAGAGCAGGATAGCAATGAAGTCGGACTTGTTCCAGTACTCTGAGAACCAAATCTTCAGTTTGTGGCTCAACTTCCTCGGCTCTGACATCAGTACCTAATTAAAAGGTATAGATTTTTCTGATATAGCTGTATAAAATGTAGTACTCTATCAAACAAGATTCTTATGTTTTGTTTTATGTACAACATACACCGATGCACATAAAGGGTTGAATACTTTTAATGAGAGAAGAGGGATGAAGAGGAAAATAAATCTGTCTTCTCTCACCTCTCGGATTATCTCCACTGCAGTGGACAAGATGTACACGATGACCAACCACTCCTGAATACTGGGCTCGTCCTCCATCTTCACCAGGACAACGAAGGAGAATAACATCAGGAAGGCCAAATAGAAAACCTTAAATGGTGACAGACAGATATAAAATTTGAGACATGAAAAATATACATATAAACAATTATCACATATTAAAGAGTCAGACCCTGCTAGGCCAATCCATATAACATTTTTATTCACGAGTATAACAAAACACACTCCACCTACTGTGTGAAACCAGAACTTGACAACAGGAGCTGTGTAGAATTCATAGAGTCTTGTGATCCAGGAAACACAATTCATGGTCACAGAGGACAGAGTTTCTGACACAGGGCCGAGACATTTGTCATGGAAAGACAGGCCTCGCTCTGAATCCCGACTGCCCTACGAGGGCAGAGTAGAGCAGAATAAGAGAAAAGAACACAAGAGAAGTATCAAAGTAAGGTCATTAAGATTCTGGTTGCTGGATAATTGAGCTACTGGCACAATACCATGTGATCAGTTCCCTCATGAGCTGGTACTGACTTCACAGTATCAAGTCCAAACAGCCTCGCCTCATGGGACTGTGGTACATGGCACATTTCAGCCTTGCTTTTAAACTCCAGTAGGAAAACAGCAGGGGGCAGAAGAAGGCTCAAAATGATCTGAAAGAAAGAGATAACAAGATTGTTGTGAGAGTTTTTTAAACTCTACTTAATCAGAAGGTATATGCAAATTAACCAGTATTCTTAATAATTAACTTTGAATCAAATAACTTGTCTTAATGTGAAGAGGATGCTGTGATCTCAGAAATATGCTAATTGTATTCAAATATTCACATATACACTGTATTTCAGTGCCAATAGAGAGATATCTATACAGATGTAAACATAATAGGGTTCATCTGACAAATGTTTACAATATTTACCTTCAGAAAGGAGTTTTTACTCATGTTGAGTGGACCAGTCCACAGATCTGTGAGGAGGGTCTGTGTGCAGGAGTGAGAGACGAATGGTATGTGACATGAGGAGACAGCCATCTGCAGACAGGTGAAGTGGCTCCATGCCTCCATCTCTGAAGTCAACAGCTTCATGGCCATCTGCTCGTTCTGACGAAATGCACAGTCTAACACATCCACGGCTAGCTGACCAAACTCACTAAGACACAGAAGCATATGCACGATTTCACTGAAGGAACTCAAACTACAAAACCAACTCATGCCACTGCAAAATTCAAACCACATGACCAACTCGGCTGTTGCTTCCAAACTGATTAAAATATATGTTTTAATGTGCAGACTCACTCTAAACAATACAAGACTAGTCTGTATATAAAACATAATAACTCAAATCAAATGACTAAAATATTTACTATGTTGGCATTGTCCCCATATGTTGACAACTGACAGCACACAATGCACACTCACAGTGAAAATGCCTTGAATCGCTCTGTGATGTTGTCGTCCATGCTACTCTGCCGTGCCTCAAAGGCCATGGAGCGGTAAAGCTTGCAGGCTACTGTGGCACGTGCCAGAGCTTCCTCGCTGTGTTGCCACAGGAACAGTGCCATCTGCTGCCGCTGTTGAAGCACAGCCCATACAAAGAGGTCGTTGAAGTTAAAGGGAACCAGCAGTGGAGCATCATTGAGGCCAGGGCTTAACGTGATGTCTCGACTGCTGCCGGGTGACACGTCTTGCTCCTAGATGGAAAAGTTAGAAGGAAGGAAGGAAAAAGATGGGGGAAAAAAACAGATAACAGAAAATTCAGAGAACAGAATGACAGGATAAGATAACACAGGTTGTAATACAAAATGTGGTGTTTTTAAAGTTATTTTAAAGATTTATTTTAAAGCCACTGCAGGTACATGCCTCTGCCAAACAGTGCAGCTTCAGTCTACATAAAGCAATGTTTTCCAGATTCTCATGAGGTCACTGTGACCATTACATTTAACCACTAAAATATACTCAATTCATCTTGTGTCCGCTGGAAAACTGGTCAAAATTGGTCAACATTTCCTGAAGGCAGACATGAGATATGTTTAAGAGGCCAAAGCATGCTTTGTGAAGCCACTGTGACATTGACCTTTGACCACCCAAATGTAACCAGTTCATCTTTGAGTACGACTGAGTGTTTGTACTAAATTTGAAGAAATTGCCGCACAGTGCTCTTGAGATATCAGGTTCAATAGAGTGGGAGCAACAATCGCAAAAAATAATGACTCTGGCCAGTGGAGACATAAAAACCCCACCAACCTTGCATTTGTAAGGCTGCGCGGTTCTAAAGAAATGCAGGTCCTGGAGACTCCTGCCCCTTGAAGAGTTTGGCAGTAAGCCCCATCTCTGTTTAGACAGGGAGCTTGAACTGTTCTGTCTTCCTTCCTACAAACAGCAATGAGGCAAGAGCATTATTTTTTGGAAAATTCAAGAATAATATTCAATAAACACAAGAAAATAATCAAACATCAAACCTTTATTGGTCATTTATCAAAAGACAGTGGAAAAAACTCAGTACTTACTTTGTCCTGCAGGCGGTTGTAAGCAGCTCTGAAGTGTTTCCGTGTGTATGTGCTGCGGTACGCTCCTCCTATGAGATACTCTATCACCAGGCCAATGTCAATGAGAGAAAGCCGGTAACCTATGGGAAGAGAAGTCTGCTCACACACACGCACGCACGCACGCACGCACGCACACACACACACACACACACACACACACACACACACACACACACACACACAGTTATCAACATGTATCTATATTTGCATATATAGCACACTCAATATCCCATGTAAGAACAGAAAGTCAAAGTAACTTTAACTTCTATTTTTATGACTGTAGCCGGTGTCATCTTCATCATTTACCTGTTTTGCATCTTCAACAAGGTGCTGCAAGAAATGATCCGTCTGCCCCTGCGGCTGTGGAGGGACATTTTTTTTATCATTCATGAGAACGTACAAGTAAACAAAAAAACAACTATGAAATCAAAGCAAAAAAAGACTGGTTACTTTTAACACAGTTGCATACGGCATATACAATCGCAGCTCTGGGATTCATGGCTTGTTTTTAAGAGGGACTTATTATCCCAGAGTTATGAATAAGTAAACAGACTTTGATAAACCAAAGATAAAGGCAGTGAGGAGAAAGCCAAGTGTGAGTGTAGTGATGACAAAGAGTTCTCTGATCTCAAAAGCATCCAAAAACAAACTGGGAAAATACCCAGGATGCTGCTGACCACAAAACACTGATAATATTGGTGCAAAACACTTTCAGTGCATTATTTTGATTTGCATCAAAGCCACCGTTTTGGAATTTGTGCTTCAATAGCCACAAACAAAAGAATTCCCCATTTGTGCAGCAAAGTGAGAGCCAAGGGAAAACAAAGGAAGACTAAGAACAGCAGGATAAACAAAATACTGTGGGCTAAAGGTATTTTCTGGAAAAAAAATCTTTGAATAATAGTTTTTTCAATATTTTTGAATGCTGTATTACTATCCTTAATAAGGGAGAACTAGAAAATTGATAACTGCAAAGAAAAATATGATTAACATTAGAAGAAAAACTAATTATAACAACCATGTTGTAGAGCTCCTCGAGGCGATCCACAGTGAGGAAGCGACTCATAGTCATACCGTTGTCAATCAACAGTTTGACAAAACTGACGCGGTCCATCACCAGAGCATCCAGCATGGCCTGTTCCAGAGAACCCACCTAGATATATCACATGACATTATTACATTCAGTATGATCCCTCAGTGTCATGTAATTTGACCACATATTGCAACAGTGATTCGCTCAAGTCAGTCTCGCCTGCCAGTGCTGTCTATACACCAGGATGTCTTTCTGTGCTATGTCAGCCCGGTCCCAGGCAAGAGCCATACTCAGCTGCTCTGCAGGGCTGGCCTTGGTGCCTGTTTATTGCACATAAAAAAAATAAACAACAGAACATATATCTATGCGTTCCTATGCAATAACAAACATTTAATAGGTCAATGAAAACAACCAAGAGAAGAAAAACAAGTACCCTTAAGTGTCGCTGTCAAAATGGCTGCATCAGGTGCCACCTGGTCCTCTGACTCAGAGTCAAAGATGGTTATCTGTTGTTTAAAGACATACAACGTAATTAGGCTGTGTCAAATCACAAAGTTAGTTGTTTGTTGGCATTGTTTTACTTACAGACTGTCTGTTATCCATACACTGCAGAAAGAGATTGTATAGGTGAAAGGCTTCTGCTCTGTCAACCCTAAACACATCTCTAATCCTGACGAGGAAGTCCTCCTTAATGTCTGCATCCAACTGCCTGAAAATACATTATCATTAAAATCATTAAAGTAAATAATAATAAATGAAAAACCTAGTTACATTTTAGACTGTATATAATGATGGACAAAATGACTGCTCCCCAAAAGTGAAGCCAAAGCATCTCTTCACCTGGGGGCTGGCTGCAGTATCGGTCATAAATCCCACCTCCTGTATGTTAGTGGATGGGACATGGAACAAACTAAATAGTGAAAGCACACCTCAAATACACTTTTCTCAAAGATGGCTTCTGTCATCTTAGGTTGTTGTTTTCACACCGATGTATGTTCATGTTTCTGGTAAGTTTGGAGTTGATTAGTCACTTAATGCTAAATCAACGGGTTGAAAGGGCATGATGGGCAGCTGGGACTGACTTGTGATTGGTCGAGCAATTATAGTAACAGGACCTCGCTACATTTCCCAATCGCTACTGTGCTGATTCTTTCTCCAAAGGTGCAAGATGGCCGCATTTATATCCAGAATATTTTAGCTTCCTTTCTGGATGGTAGGAGAAGTGGAGACTTGTCGTCCATCTTTTTTTACAGTCTGTGTTTTACAAAGATTGATGGATCTGTTACACCAACTACTGTAGATAAGAGAAGATAAGCATGCATACCTGTCAGCAGCAGTGTGCTTGTGTAAGAAGGCAAGCAGGTCAGCAGCCCTGCCCGAGCCCTCAAACACAAACACCGGCACAGGGGGTACACTGCTTACATAGTCCAACACTGTGGACACAATAGCAGGGCCTCCTTCCACTACCACACACACCACAGGCACGCCTTGGTTCAGTCCTACACCAAAAGGGATTAGTGGGTAAGTGGGTTTCTCACTTCATTGAAGAACAACACACAGAAACGGACTTACGTGGGTGTATCTTCAGTAGCTGAATGTGTTTCTCCAGCCTCCTCCTGAGGCCTTGCTGGCAGCCATGTTTTCCCAGCGTTCCGTCATCCACCAACAGAAAGTGGGAGTGGAAACCGTTGAGACAGGCCCTCTTGCTCAAAGGGTTCCCCAGTGGCTGGTAGGGTCGAAACACCTGAACCATGTTGAGAGAAAGTCAAATCATGTTCTAACCTAATCATAATCTGATCTCAGTTATGGTGTAAAACAATTGCCAAATTTTTGTAGAGTATTATGGTGTTGTTGTAAAGTTGACATTTAATATTTTGGATGTCAAACGTCATCATGTTTATCTTGTAATACATTTGTCTAAAATAGTTAGAATTAGCTAATTAATTCTGGAGTTGCTTTGTGACATTGGAAAAAAATCGAATTAGTCCAGCATTATGTGTGAAGGTTTACAATAACTTTAAAACGTTCACAATATCATTTTTTGTTAATGAGGCCAAAACATGTTTTTTGAGGGTAACAGAGATCTTAATTTTGATATTTGAACACAAACTATCATCTCATTTTTGAGTCAAAATGAACAATTGTGGCAAATTTGTGGGGATTTCCTCATGGCCTTCCTGAGATATTGCATTAACTAGAATGGGACAGACGGAAACTGAAAGGTAAGGCCGCCAGCTACAGCTGCCTCTGGTGTGGAGGCTAAACGATGCACTTGGATAAAATCAAAACATTTTTGGTGTCAACTGTGTGTGGCCGTGTAGTCTCTTACATCTCTCCCTATAAGGTCCATATTGTTGTCAATCACGCCCCACGGTGTGATGCCGACTGTGTTTCTCTTCCTCAGATCATGGCCCCCGAATGTTTTCACTGCCTCACCCACATGCTTAGACACACCTAGAGAGAATGTAAAGAGCAGTTGAATGCAAAGCAAATATACTATTCCTCAGCATGATAAAGAATTTTGCTGACTTAAGTCAGGCACAAACAGACCATTTTGCTACATGATAATCAAATTCTTCCTTGGGCAACAGCGAACAAATGGACATAGGAATCTGCTACAACCTACAGATTAGACACTGAGAACGAAAGGACTGACATTTCACACCACCACCACTGCTTTTCTGCTGTACTGCTGGTAAAGACCATGGCTCAAGATTCAGTGTTGTTTGAGCCTAATAAGAAATACTAACCCACACTCAAGCAACTATTTGTAATACCAACCCGAATTAATTCCATCAGTGAGTATCCATGCCCCTGTGCTGAGGGCGGCAGTGATCAGCCCTTTGCTGAAGGCCTGCTTGACTTTACGGGGCAGGGTAAAGTTTTCTGAGCCTCCTTGGACAGTCAGCAAAAGCTTGGGTCTCTCCATCTGCCACTCCCTTAGCATCAGCTGGAGCAAAGCCTCTGCCTTTGAGTCCACAGCCACTCGTATGTACTGCAGGAGAAAGCACATGGAACAATTCGGAACTGATCGGCTCCTTGTGCGTGTGACTGTTGTGTCATTACTACAGTAGATAGTATCTTTGCACTCAAACAGCTCACTAATGTCTGCTTAAACCTAAGCCTGGTGAGACAATCATCAAAATCAATGCCTTGTTCATGCTAGAGTAAATTAGTGGTCTCACAGACCTTCCCCCGACAGACACGTGTAGCAGTATCTTCAAAGTCTACAATCCCATAGGCATTGGTGGGACTGGCTTTGGTGTGGAGTTCTGTGGACCAGCTATCTTCTATGTCCTCTCCAGGACCAGGACAGAGGGACATGGGAGGAGGTGACTCTTCCCAAGAGTGCTCCCCAATTAGGCGACCACAGCAACATCTGGCCAACAAAAAGGTAGCATTGCAGGTGGAGAGAGAAACGTAGAAAAAGACGGATCAATCACTAACATTTCATTGTTCTTCTTGAACTTGTTTTAGCTTAAAAAAGTAAGTGTATACATGATAAAGGGAGGATTGCTGGTTATAAATCTCAGGAACCTATAAGAGCCCACCCCCACTGGGCTCTGTAAACCATCTGCAACTATTCCTCCCCTTTTCCTGTCTCCCTCCCATCCACTTCACCTCTATTCTACTGAGTGTATTCATTCATAAGTCTACAAAGTTGACACCATTACATTTAAAGAAATACAAAATTTCAAGTTTAAAATTAAGGGTGTGAGGGGGGAAGTGTCACACAGAAATCCACACAATAAGAAAAGAAGGGCTCCATTAGAAAAGGTGGGGTATGTCTGTGTATTGAGGTTGGTATGAAGATATATGAATGCATTATTCATAAATTTATACCTGATCAGGTTTTGGCATACTTGACATACCGGAATACATCTGTAGAAAGAAAACAGGAAATTACGCATTATCAAAGAATCCACACGGCCCCTATTCCTGGAAGGAAGGGATGAATGCCAAATAGCTCTGCTCTCAGAAGAATACTGTTTTCAGCAACTGCTGTTAAAATGATGGTAAGTATTAAGTAATAACAAAGCGAGTGTTTTAATCTGAGAATCATAACATCTTCAACACTAAACACGTTTTTGGAGCATCAACAGTGTTATCAGGTTCCAGTTTACCTGTGAAGGTCCCGAGAGGAAGGGATAAACTTCACACACTCTCTCTTGAAGAAGTTTTCCTCAATCCAAGACTTTCGAGACTGAAATAACAAAAGAAATGTTCACTTACAGCACACAGATCCCGGAGCATGCAAGCAGCATAATCTGAATTTAATGGTCAGACCCATCCTCAAGCAAGAAAACACACCATTCCTGAAAAAGTGAGTGACCTTCCGAAGCTCACTGAGGCGCAGGCAGAAGTCTACATACATTTCAGTCCCAAAGGGAACTAACATCAGTTAATCCCACTACCCCCTTTCCCTCCTTGTTAGAGAAACCTGCTCTCTTAAAAACACTGAGCTATGAAACAGTCACCCTCTCATTCAACTTCATAGACTCTTTTCTTTATGCTCTTTTCAAGGTCTCTCCTGCTCCCATGTTCCGTTCCCATCCAGATTTAACAATGGCCTCACTGAGACCAGCATTGTTAGTAGGAAACATGCACACATCCCCTTCCTGAGATAGAACACATGTTTGAGGAGCTGGAGTTCACCCTCCCCAATCTGATTGTGTAAACACAGAATAGAGATCTGTAGTGTAATTTAAGCAGCTGATTTTTTACAGCAAAAATATACAGCTGTGGTAAAGAAAAATTAGGAGACCACTGCAAGATTGTCAGTTTCTCTGGTTTTACTATTTAAGGTATGTGTATTTTTATTCTATTCTTTTAACCACTGAAAACATTTCTCCCACATTTCAGATCCATATTGGAATGAAATGGCTGCCACACACAGAAGCAGTGCAGATTTGGGACAAATCTGGAGTGGTCTCTGGAGTGGTTGCTGTTTCTTCACAGACAACATACGTCATTAGTCTGACTCATGCTGCCAAAACAGAAAGCAATGAAACATAAATCAGATAAAGAGCCTTTACACTATGGTAATTTCACATATATAGTTAATAATGCAGATTGATGGCAATATAAACAGGACGATGCTAATAATATAATTTCTTAATTTTACATGTACTAACAGTCTTTATAATTATTTGGACAAAATATTGCATTGTATATCACACAATGTTCTGTTCTTCCATGTAACCATTCATGATCAACTTAACAGGGGTTTGTGATATATATATGATAATAATCTCCTAAATAATCTTTTTTCTTGACTTTTAAGAGATCATCATTAGAATTAAAAAGTTAAATATGTAAAACATCAGAAGTTTTACAAAATGAGAATGAGGAGTAAAAGTTGCTGTGTCTGTAACTTTCCCTCAGCTAGCCATGGTAAATTATTGAAATTAATAACCCTAAATAAATTAAAGTACAGCTAAATGACCTCTTTGAATTGACTCCTGCTCTGTTTAAATATGACCAGCTGTATAAACTGTATATTACATGTCTGAAGTGCAGCCAGAGACAAATTCAACTCACAGCCCAGTAGACCTGTTGTGGCTACATGTTTTAGCTAACACTGAAAGTTTGCTGACATTAGCTATTAGCTAACGACAGCTAATAAGTGAACTAATAGCTTGACCTTTTCAAACAGTCATTAATAGCTGAGCTTCATTACACACTCTGTCTGTTCTCTACATAGAATCGTTGTAAATAACGTGAAGAACTTACCATGGCTGCCCGCCGGAGTCCAACACTTTTAATATGGAATGAGTTGACAGAGATCTTGAGGCAGAGCCCACCTCCTCATCTTTACTCCTCTGACGAGCTCTGGCTGCTCCTTTATCAGCCTCTGGTCCAAAGTGCAGGGAGAGTGTTTCTAAGCAAGAAGCATGGAGGAGTTCACCACCTCCTCCTCCTCCTCACAACATGTTTCACACTGTGTCTGTCTGGACACTTTACATACACTCATCCAACCTTTAGTTCAGCAGCTACACACCCGAGACCAGTGGTGGAGGAAGTACTCAAGTACTTTAACAAAAGTAAAGTTGTTTAAGCGTATACTCCTGCTCAGTCATTAGCTGTAGCTTCTGTATGTTTTCTGTTCTACAGTAATACAGACTGGGTCATTTTATTTAAGAATGAAGACGAGGAGGTGTATAGTGTAAAATATAGTGAAGTATTTGATATTTGCTGATATATGTAGAAAACTAACTGAAAATAAATCCACTTACTAAACATATATACTCAGCAAAAAAAGAAACGTCCTCTGACTTTCAACAGTTTTTACTTTCAGTAAACTTAATGTGTGTAAATATTTGTATGAACACTAAAAGAGTCAACACCTTAAGGCATAAACTAAAAATGTTTCACAGACATGTGACTAACAGAAATAGAATAATGTGTCCCTGAATGAAGGGAGGCTCAAAATCAAAAGTACCAGTCAGTATCTGGTGTGGCCACCAGCTGCTTGAAGTACTGCAGTGCATCTCCTCCTCATGGACTGGACAAGATTTGTCAGTTCTTGCTGTGAGATGTTACCCCACTCTTCCACCAAGGCACTTGCAAGTTCCTGGACATTTCTGGGGGGAATGGCCCTAGCCCTCACCCTGCAAAACCGTGACTCATCAGTGAAGAGCACTTTTTGCCACTCCTGTCTGGTCCAGCGAAGGTGGGTTTGTGCCCATAGGCGGCGTTGTTGCTGGTGATGTCTAAGGACCTGCCTTACAACAGGCCTACAAGCCCTCAGTCCAGCCTCTCTCAGCCTATTGCGGACAGTCTGAGCACTGATGGAGGGATTGTGTGTCCCTGGTGTGACTCGTGCAGTTGTTGTGGCCATCCTGTACCTGTCACGCAGGTGTGATATTCGGATGTACCGATCCTGTGCAGGTGTTGTTACACGTGGTCTTCCACTGCGAGGATGATCAGCTGTCCTTCCTGTCTCCCTGTAGCGCTGTCTTAGACGTCTCACAGTGCGGACATGGCAATTTATTGCCCTGGCCACATCAGCAGTCCTCATGCCTCCCTGCAGCATGCCTAATGCACGTTCACGCAGATGAGCAGGGACCCTGGGCATTTGTCTCTGGGTGTTTTTCACAGTCGGTAGACAAGTCTCTTTAGTGTCCTGCGTTTTTAGAACTGTGACCTTAAATCCCTACTCTCTGTAAGCTGTTAAGGTCTTAACGACCATTCCACAGGTGCATGTTAATTCATTGATTATGGTTAATTGAACATGCATGGAAAACATTGTTTGAACCCTTTACAATGAAGATCTGTAAAGTTATTTGGGTTTTTACAACATTATTGTTGAAATACACAGTCCTGAAAAAGGGACGTTTCTTTTTTTGCTGAGTTTATATAAAAATGTACCTAAGTACAGAAACTAAATAACTTGTTATATCCAACTTCTGCTAATGGCTTGTTATGGCATTGAGTCCTCTGTATGAACAGCTGGACCACATCAGGTTAGAGAAGGAATCTTTCTTTTACAGAACACAATTATACTTGCAAAGCAAAATCAATATTTTTACAGCAGACTGCTGTGTTACTGTTCAATTTTTACCTGTGCATACTGTTACAATGGCTTTTGTGGTCAGCTCTGCCAGACGATCTGATCTTTCAAATCCCTTCTGTGGACATAGCTCTCTATGAAAGCCTTTGATTGATGATAGAACAGTCCTATTGCAAGCATGTCCCATTTGTTGATAATTATTTAGCAGTTATCTTCAGTATCATTTCATGTATTCTTGGTTTTATTTGCTTGACTTAATTAAGTCCATATGTTCTTATGTTAAAATCTTGTTAAGCACTTTGTAACTTTGAAAAGTGCTGTATACTTATTTTATAATCTACTGTACAATATGTGCTATTTTCTACCATGTTAAGTTCAGATTTTGTAGCTTCTCATAAAAGAATATATTTCGATCAAGGACGCCTAACTCTGTTTATCCACTGCTTTCGGCCCCTGACAGATTAACTGATGAAACATTTAAAGTAAGAAAACATGAAACCACACATGTATAGAAAACTGCATTTATTGCCAAAATCACAGCTGAAAGAGACAATCAGGACTGATGGCAATAAGATGAGTAAGATGATATGAGTAACACGTAAATTAAAAAAAACCTGCTAATACAGCATATGTTAAAGCCCTCTGTGAGTTGAATTTAAAATGTATCTTTCCCACAACATAGTCACATAATGTGTTACAACAAACTGCTTTAAGAACTGTTTGTATAAAATACTGCTGCAGGTTTGTCAGGATTCAGCATAGAACAAAAAGGTTCCTGTCACTGTTAATACATATAATTGAATGATGGATGAATAAGCATCATTGTTGCCTCCGCCAAAGAAATTATGTTTTCATTGTGCAAAATTACAAAAAACTACTGAACTGATTTTATTGAAACCTGGAGGAAGGATGGAGTACTGACCAAGGAAAAACATTAACCTTTGGAGTGGAGGGAGCGGATCCAGGATTTTTTTTGTTTTTACTTCTTTAACATTGTGAGATACTTAAAGATTTTGTGAATTTCTCAAGAAATAATGTAGAGATGTTTATAAAAAAAAATTCAGGCATATGTAGAGAGCTAATATATATATGAACAGGTGTAATAGTTTGGGGAGGTATCCGTTCTCTGGATTCTCTCACTTCTACAGCCCATGTATCAGTCCGACAGGGCTCGTTGGACAGTCAGGTTGTCGCATCTCACCTGGATGCAATTCTGGCAACCTACTAACCTACTGGAGAGTGAGCATCATGTTTTCATCATCACGTTGGCCTGCTGGTGTAAGCAACCTCACGTCTCCATGGCATCAGAGGAACGGTCTTTGACCTTTGACCTCTGTTCCGTTTGGGGATGGCTGTTGTAATCTTCCAGCAGTGAGAGGTCGAGTTCGGGTAAGGGGGGTCTCCAGAACTGGAAGGAGTTGTACGCGCAGTCTTCAGTGTTTGTGTCTATATCTGCAACCTAAGAGCGAATAGGAAGCAAAGGATTGAGACACGTCCAAAAGAAGATAACAGCAACATTCAAGACTGACTGCCCCGGGTGAGATAAAATAAATCCAGACAATACAGAAGCCACTGAGTGAGCTTTTTAAAAAGATAGTTGGGGCTAGGGAGAGAGAAAGAGAGATAGGTGATAATGTGATTTGAACGATTAAAATCTATTTATTATACAATAGAGCCAATAATTTTTCCTACTTATTATTTGTCTCCGAAAATGTCAATTTCCATCAGCTTGTCAGGAATAAGCTGTTTTAAAGTTGGAGTTGATTTTGATGTTTTGAATCACACTTTGGAATCAAGTCAAATATTGTTAAAAAAAACGTAAAAAATGACTGTGCTTAGTTTTACTGTGTCACATTTGGTTTAATTTTTAACAAGAACACAACACGCATTTAATTACTTTAGATACTTTCTTCCTCAGTTCCTGTTTTTACTTTTTTATTTCCTAGTTCTCCATCAAGACCTTGCTTAGGGTGTGTGTGGGTGTGTGTGTGTGTGTGTGTGTGTGTGTGTATTTGAGAGGAGGTTGTTTTGATGTGAAACACTGACATTTTGTTTGTATGATAAGTGCTATATAAATAAAGTCTGATTGATTTGTTATACCTCCTCACTGTGATTGCACAATAAATGAGCAGTATGTTGATGTCCATTGAACCTTGATACCTGATAAAAATTAGTTTGTGATAATTATTGATTTCATCTCACAGCCCTGACAAGGATAGGTTCTACTCTGGGTAAAGAGTGACACCTAGTGCACATTCAGTGCCACCTCCTTCTCTGGGCTGCAGACAGGAATGTGCAGATTCTTCTACATTGTTGGAAACTTACTCTATCAGGAGCTCCAGGAGGAGAGGTCTGGCATTCTTCTCGAGGTCGTTTCTTGTGGTTTGCAGGTGAACCGCAGCTGTGAGGCTCCTGGAAACTTCCAGAAGTCTGCACCGTCACAACATCAGCCTCGTGCTTCCTGGTGCACACACCTGCTCCTTCTGGTTTCTGCTCCGGCTCCTCGGGGCAGTGCGGCCTCTTCCTGCAGCGGCTGCCCAGCACAGCCAGCAGGGCCGGGGGGCTGCGGCTCACAGGCCGGGCTGCCGGAGGGTCTGTCTCCAGCTGCAGGTCCACACTGAGGAGGGAGCGGGGGAGCGTTTTGGAGGGAAGGTCGTGCAGCAGCAGCAGCGGCTCCTCGGCGCGTCTCTTCGCCATGACTTACAGCTCTGGTGTACAGCACTAACACTACAACACGTGCTACTGGGCCGCCATCGCTACCTGCTCCTCACTGCGTATTGTTCGACGTCATGTGTTGTTCACGGTTCGGCCGCAAAACACTGAGAACCGGAAGTACAATTATTATGTAACCAATCAGAGGAGAGCACCGGTGTCTGTCGCCGCCCAGAGCGTCCAACGCTTCCGGTGGCGGGTGAATTCACATGGTCCTCCAGAAGTGCAGAAGTCATCACTTCCTCCCCCCGTTACAGAGAACATGGTGGTGGGACAAGGTGACAGGTTATTAGATTAGACCTAACAAGCAGCATTAATGTGGACTGCACTTTAATTCTGGTTTAACTTTCTTAAATGTGCGTTGTTCATTGTGTCTGTGCAGTGTGGTTCATGTGCATTCCATTCACTGTACATATTTCACATTACCTTACATTTCATTTAGCTGATGCTTTTATTCCAAAGCGACTTACAATAACAGTGAGTTTACTTTACACTGTATATATAAGTATTTATTCCATTTAGATTTTTCTAAATCTTTTCTACTTTCTTACACTTAAACTTAATATATAGGTAAGCTATTGCATGTTACTTATTACTGATGTCCATTTTTGACTCTTATATATTAACATTGCAAATGTGATTACTTTATCTTATGTTTATTTTAACTAAGTAATTTCTTTGTGACTAGTAAACATAGTCACAAAGAAATTACTTAAATGTTAAACATTGTGATTTTATTTTCGATATGGTGATATTTTAGGTAAATGTTAAGCAAAGAACATTTTGCGAAAAACTAGTATCCAGGTGTTATAATTGTGAAGTAATTTTAACCTCTGCCATGTAGGTTGTGTTTTTATCTGTGTTTATTTATTACTACTCAGCCAATTGCTATGAAATTCTGTGGAGGGACGAGACTTGACCCAACAAAGAACTCGGTAGATCCAGATCTGTAGACACATCCAGGATTTTAAAAATCAATTTTAAGCTCCCAAAGAGTTGAGTTTTGGGATTATGTTCCCGTTAAAATGATATCAAATGTGATACAGTAAATATAGACCGATATTTTTTAAAATGTTTGGCTTTATTCCAAAGTGTGATAAGAAAGTCAATGAAAATCATCTCCAACTTTAAAACAGCTAATACCTGAAAAAATGGAAACATCTGATGATCAATGCAAATGAGTAGATGAAGTAACATGTATTGGCACCATATTTGAAAAATAAATAGATTTTCAAATGTTCAAATCATAATCTCCATTATCTCTCTCTCTCACACAAGTACATACAAACAGGCAGCGGAAGTCAATGAAGGCTGGAGTTCATTATGGTTAAAAGAAACACTCTTCATGATTGACTGGCTGTTCTCAAAGAAATGTACAGTATTGAGACTTAATAAAACAAAAAAGAACATTTATGTCCTCTGTTTTTTTCTGTTTCCATCGTCTATTTCAGTTTGTCAGTCTAATCTCTTCAGTCGATGGTTGTGCTCCTCTGTGTTCACTGTTTTTGACAAAGGATTTCTTGTCACGTCAGGCTGTCGGTGCCCTCTCGCCGAGGTGACTTAGCCGCCGGTGGGGAAATCTGTTGTTGGTCGTCCTCTTGACAGTCAAAATATATGTCTACAGGTTTTCGTGCCACAAAGAAAACACAGTCGTAAACGTATCTCAGCATAGAGCGGTCATTTTCGGTGTAGGTGGTCTGCATTGACTCCTTCTCCACCTATCAGGAGAAACATAAATACTGTTTTATTACTGGAACAACATAACTGAAGCTATGTTATAGCTTATAATATTAAACCATGAAAAGTAATTGAAGTCTCTGGTTTACCTCAATGTGAAAGCCAAATTTAACCATGGCTGTTCTTATGTCTTCATAGCTAAGTTCAACTGAGAGCTCATTGGCCATGTTCTCAAAGTGATACAGCAACGGACCTGTAGAAACATTAGAAACACTTAAACTTGAAAAAAAAAAAAGGTAGCTCAGACATTTCCATGAGTAAAGAGCAACCGATAAAATTCAGCCAATATAAGACTTTCACAGATGTATCAGGATTGCTGTTTATGTCTTTGTCAAAAGGGGATAATTGCCAGTTTATTTAAATGTATATATCAGTTGATATAGACATTATTTAGTTGCTAATATAAGTTCGGCATAATATCAGTTCAGCCCCCAAAAATCCACATTAGTCAGGCTCTAGTCATGAGCCTGATTCATACAGCTTTGCCTTCTTTGAAGCAAATCGACTGTAACTATTTTCACATTATTATATTTTCCTCTTATCTATCTATACCCAAAACCTCATAATAATTCTGTGCAAAGATGAAATAAAAAGGGAAAAAACTGAAATACCACATTGACACAAGTATTCAGACACTTTGCTATGAAACGCAACCATCTCTGAAGTAAATTTGATTCATTGGAAATGATTTGGACATGCACACACCTCTAAATAAAGTCATACAGCTGACGATGCATGTCAGAGCAAATGTACAATTTGATGATGGGGTTTTTTTCATCACCAGGTTAGTGACTTGGAAAGCATTTTGTTCCCCAGGAGAGTTCACATGCAACTGTTTTACACAAAGCGTCTTACCCAGGTTGATCCAGACTCCACCAGGCTTCAGAATCTTCCAGATGGTCTCCACATACTCAATGACATTATGAGCAGTGTCAATAAAGAAACAGGTAGCTACACAGTCCCAGGAATCTGACAGAAATGGACAATCAAACATGATTATCTTTACATAATATGACTGGGGTGCGTAATTTACCAATGAACTTCATCACAGTATGTGCTTTTAGAAAATAAAATTCAAACAGACAGAGCAGTCCCCTATTATTTATTCAATGTAGTAGATAGTATAATATTGTATAATGTCATTAATTAAAGTATGTAAACATCTACCATTATGTTTAATATTATTAAAGCCCAAACAACTTACTCCCTTTTTTAATATTGTAATTTTTAAAGACATCAAGTTAATTTGTTTTATCGGGCTTTCTGTGGATGTATAAAAAATACAGTCTGGATGTTAGCTCTACCTGAGAGGACACTTTCAATTTCCAGAGATGCTGACAAATGCACAAAGTTGCCCGAAGTGCTTGCAGGCACATTCTCTTCAAAAGGTTCGTGAAATGTGACTGCATGTTACAATGTTGAAGGTGGAATACCAACAGTATTAAATACCTGTGTCAGTGTAGACCTCCACAAAGTCCCCAGCTACCATGGAGAAGTCTGCAGTTAGTGGTAAGCTCTGAGGGTTGACATCAGGAAATCTGATTGGTCGTGTTTGGTCTGAGGATTTCTTGTTGTTGCTGAACTGGTGTATCCAAGGGTACAGGGTCAGAGTGTTCAACTCTTCACACCTGAATGGAGTAGTCCAAATATATGAGGATAGGTGGATATAAGTAGTATTCTGCAGAGTAGCACCAAACAATTGTATATGAATTAGACTTTTGTTGTGCCTTATCACAAATGCTTTAAGGTTCAGTGTGTAAGATTTAGATGAAAGGTATCTAATGGCTGAAATTGAATATAAAATAATCCTAGTGATGTTTTCACTAGTGTGTTTCATCTAAGTTGTACAAACTGTTTTCTTTGCAATAGAATTGGTCCTTTCTATATACCAAATCTTTATATTTACATCAGGAGTGGGACCTCTCTACTGCGGCCGCCTTTTTTTTTTTTCAGTAGTCCAAACTGGACAAACTAAAACCTTTTGAGTTTTTATGACTGAAGGTTTCCACAGGTTCTCTTTCATGTTTGGAAGGGGAGGGTGAGGTGAGGGGTATTCAGCTGCAACATGCAACTTCACCACTAGATTTCAAAAAATTCTACACACCAAACCTTTAAAGAATACTGACATAACTACACCTCAAGTAAGCAAAGAATCATCCTCCATGAACGTATACATCGGATGGCATATACATAGTTGAGAGTTACAGGAGTGTTAGTGTCTGAGTTACCTATTGAGAACAAAGTTTGAGGAGAAGAGCATGAAGAGGCTCCATTCGTTGCCCTGGCATATATAACCCAGGCTAGCAATCTCCCAGGCAAGACGTCCGAGCCCAGCACCCGGAATCAGTACGCTCACCTTAGACACATCACTGACATAATAAAATGTACAAAATGCACATATCACATGGAAAATGCTGAGGAAGTCACATGATCAGAATTACTACAAGCTGCTTTGAAAACATAGCACATTGAAAAGCTGTGTGTATCATTATGAAAACATTTATTTCAGCTTGTTCTATTCTGTGTTTACTTAGCTATATGAAGCATCTCTATTTTTGGCATGCATATGTCTGTAAGGGCGCATGCACGTTTCCTACTATTGGTCACTTGGGAAGAGTCTTTGGATCTCTTGGATGATAGGTCGGTAGCAGGAGTCTCTCTCAGCCTGGCCTTCCTCACTCCAGTCTCTGACAAACTGCTTTATGGTGGACTTAAGCTTGTCCATGTCAAATGTAGTAGATGGCCGAATCTTCCTCGGATCCTGCTGAATAATAATAAAGAATAACTAAAAACAACATCACAGACATTTCGCTACACAATAACAAATATTTGAGACAATCAAGGCAAAAAAGAACCATGAAATAATATTATTAAACAATAATTTATTCCTTGTGTATACAGGCAAAAAAACAGACAAACACATGTTGACTCTCAGCCCTCATCAGGGTCTAAATAAAGGTGGTAGGCAGAGGTCCCTCTTAGGTATGTTCGTCATTAACCATTTAACTGTTAAACGACTATAAGCATTTTGACCAATCAACACTATTGGTTAATGTGTTAAAAAATCCTTGGACATCAGCATCATCTGAGCAGGTATTCTCCACCATGGGTCTCAGTTAACAGCCTCCACACCAGACTCACCCAACAGCATGTGGACATGTTGCTATTTCTGAATAAAAAACAGTAGGGAGGCTGTTTGCTGAGGACTGAGTAGAACTGGCCTGGAATGAGGGTTGATTATTGTGATAGCCAACTGAACATGCAGGCAGTTTACTCTCATGCCCACCGGAGTGACTGCACGGCCATCATGGCTGTGGCTAACCCAGCCACAGCTAAAGAAGTTATGTCGACATCTGCCAGGAAGATGCTAAAAGCTTGGAACTGTGGATGTTTTAACAGTCCAGCAAACCACCGATGCGACTGGATTTCTCCTGACTGTGATGATGAGTGAATCTTCCTTTTCAACTGTTTGTGCTGCTGTTTGTATGTAATAATTAAACCCTTGTTAAAAAATGTAGCATTGGTATTTTTAATGGGTCAAACACTTGGCCATTATGTAACATTTTAATCTCATCAGTTAATGTTTAATAATCGGTTAATGAGCATCTTTTATTGGATTAAACAAATGTTCTAAATGTACATCCCTAGTCCCTGCCTCAATAAAGAACACAGCACTTCATGCTTCCTTCCTCCTTTGTGAACTGACAATTAGTGACGGTATGTAGCCCGGTTTTGTCAAGCCTCACCCTCTCGCCATATCCAATGTTCTCAAACATGTCGAGGCTGTTGTGAATGATGTCCTGCAGCACCTCCTGGTTGTGGTCCACACACTGGTTGATTCGGGCCAGATTGGACAAGACACATGGCAGCAAATTCTGGTGGTGCTGCGGTATGCTCAGAAACTGGCGCTCAGCCCGCTTGACCCGCTCCTGCATGTGGGCCCTGATGGGAAGAAACACAGGGGACAGCAGAAGAAGTTCACAAGCGTTTTCAAGTCACGTTGACCCAGAGAGAGGGGACACAACCATTTACACATAGGGAAAAATAAGTGTTAGACCTGATCTGAACTATCTATAGATACAGTGTGGGTCTGGCCCTTTGGTCCAAATGGTTACTACTCAGTTTACTCTGTTTTATTGTCTTTAAGTGAGATTTCTAATTCATATATTCCACTCGTCCGTTTGCTGGATTAGAAGTGGAGACATGAGTGGATGAGAAGTCAGAGCATTATCACATTAATGTGTATTAACCTGGTTCAATAAGAGCTGGTGGGAAACACCGACTAGCGCTTGAATAAATGTTAATTGTCACAGTTAGCTGCTTCCCTTAAAACCCAGTTACATCCTCGCTAACGACATCGTTTATTACTGTCGCCTGTCTCCTTTATTCCTTTACTTCGAAACCTCATTTTTATTTTACCTGTAAAATTTAAAAGCATCGATTATTCTCCAGAAATGCTGCCTCTCCAGCTTGGCCTCATCCTCGGGGCTGTATTTTATTCTTTCTTTGTGAAAATATGCTCCACCCTGGGTCCCGTCTTCTCCGGTGTCGTCCATGTCTGAAACCGAACAACACACCGTCCAATCACAGCGCGACCAACTCTTCTTCGTGACATGTATTGTTTCGAGGAGACCAGGCTCCAAGAAGCGTACTGCTGCCACCTAGGGTCAGCTGATGGAATTGCAGTTAGTCTCTATGAATACCTTTGATCAAAACAAAACAAAAGAGATACATTGTGTTGTTTGATGATGCACATTTTAATGTCTCTATGACAACAACAAAGGACTAAACAGACTGAAGCTTTAATGTCGGTATATATAGGTCCAGAGCAATTAGTGACATTGACCTTTTCACCAGTTGGACCACAGAGTGAGAACCCTGGAGAGAAAATCTACATTTTCAGTCTGAAAATACTGACTTTCTTGAACGTCAATTATTGATATTATTAGTCTGAACTGATTCACCAGTGAACCCAACAGGTAATACTCACACTGACATTTTCTTAAACAAATTTTTAATGTGTTGTTTTGAATTAAAATAAAATAAAATAAAAATAATTTAGATGCACTTATCTGTAAACATACACTTCTGACGACTAATTGTTGTCAATAAAACTTAATATCTTTATAAATATCTCAATAAAAGAAATGTTTTGATCAATAATATGCATCTATCAGCATGTTATATGTATTTATCAGCACTTAAGCTAGTTGCATGCTGAGTTAAAAATAATTATTATCATGTAAATGTAGAGCATTGAAATGTGATTTCCCTGATTTCTTGATTGTAGTAGATATAGTTTACACTTGGTGTTTTTATCTCTGATGCTTTACACTTTAAAAGTGTCTCAAACCCAGTTTCTCATCAATGTCACAGAGCAACACAGAGCAAATGGACGGCTTCACAACTGAGAATATTATGGAGATGGAGATGGACGACAAGGAGTTGTTGGACAGTATCTGGGCAGTGGTCCACAAAGTGTCAAAGGACACAAATACCTGTCCACTTCCTCAAGATGTCCCTGCTCAGGAGTGGCATGACTTATTTAGCTGGAGTTGCTCTGATGAGGGCACCCCCCCTATAGAATCACATCGCAGCTTGGAGCAGCATCCTACTGAACCCCATGCTGAACTGAACGACCAGCAGCAAAGTGTCCTGCAGTCAGGACCACAGTTCAGCCACGCAGGGCCTCACAACCAGACACAGGTAAGGTACTAACTACAGGTTAGAGAGAGATTCAGAGGAACTTTATCAATACCTGTATCAAGAAAGATACTTATTAATGGAGGAGGGGGTAATTCATGAGTACTCAGAGTAGTGAACCTGACTGAGTATAGAGACTTATTATAATGGCCCAGTAAAGTATATGAGTTGCTTATGGACGAGGCAGTGATATGATCCTGTCAAAAAACTATAGAAGAGATTTTTTATTTGTATTTGAAAGAACAGTTACAAAGAAATCATGTTGACAGGGGATGTAAATCATAGTAAGAGTCCATATCTCCATTTAACTCATTGGCTGATGGTTAATACAGAAGCAAAACCACAGTGAAAAAGTATCACAACAAAACAGCTTCTAATTAAAAGTATTAGATTCGTGTATAGTTTTATTTCATAATACATGATAATATTGTATCATTGATTTGTATTTATCAGCATGTAAGCTTGTTGCAGTGTCTCAAACCCAGTTTCTTGTCAATGTCACAGGAGAACAACAATGAAAGAGATGGTTACAGATCTCAGAATATTATTAACCTGAGGGAAGAATTTGACCTTACTGAGGAGGAGCAGAATGACAAAGAGGTGCAAGACATTGTCTGCTTGGTGTTCAACAAACTGTTAAGGGACACAAACAACCATCCACCTCCTCAAAATGTCCCTGCTCAGGAGCAGCAAAGTGTCCTGCAGTCAGGCCCACAGTTCAGCCAGGCAGGGCCTCACAACCAGACACAGGTAAGGTACTAACTACAGGTTAGAGAGAGATTCAGAGGAACTTTATCAATACCTGTATCAAGAAAGATACTTATTAATGGAGGAGGGGGTAATTCATGAGTACTCAGAGTAGTGAACCTGCCTGAGTATAGAGACGTTTACTTTGGTAGAAACCTCCTGTTTGGCACGAAGAAATTCTTCATTCATTAAATTGTAAAAACTGTGCATGATTGATTTCTTCTGTGGTTGATTAAAGAATCAATGGTGTCAGTGATAGTGCTGTGCTTTAGTCTTAGAGGGCAGGAGTTCTGGGAAACACCACAGAGCAACTACAGGTTACAGATATTATTCATCTTTGGTTCATCATGTTCAGGAGGTCAATATTAAGATCAGGACAGAGATTACACAAGGCTGGGTTAGGTATAAATATGTGTGGTGGTGGTTCTAACTCTCTGACACCAAGGGGACAGATGACACAGAGGAAACAGGTTGTCTTATCTCTAATTTTGTGTCTGTTCTTGTCTCCAGTTCAACAATGTGCCAGCAGTGAAGCTGACAAAACACCTGGAGGTGAGGCTGGCTCCTATTGGATTATTGTAAGTATCACACACATGAATGTAAACACACACACACACACACACACACACACACCTCTGAGCTACTGTTTGTATCTGTCTTCTAATGTGTCTGATTGTGTTTATGTAGCCATGGAAAGGTGATTTATGGCGCTCCAGGAGACAGAGTTCCTTCTCCTATGAACCACCGCCACTCACAGTAAGTCTGTCTGACTAGTTCACAGTCACTTGTCTGTCATGAATTTATATTTATTTGATTGAGATGCTTTCATGTTCTTTTCTTTCCTCACAGTTTTACACATTGGTAATTCATGCTTTCTGTGTCTTTCATGTTTTTCCACAGAAAGAGAAAACGTGAGAGCCAGCAGGAGGATGAGATGCCGTATGTCAAGCTCTCAAAGACAGAACAGACACTAAGCGCTGTTGCTGAGCCAGAAACTCCTGACTGTGGAGCCCTTCACCCCAAATTTGAAAAGAAGGTATGTGTCTTTGCTCTGTAGGTTTGAGACTCTCAGTGTCACACAAACCTCATCCAGCTGTGTCTATGACCACACTTCTAAAACCTTTCTCTAACTATAATTCTTGACATCATGACACATCTATATATCCAGATTTAACTTGTGCAAAACAAGAAAGGCACCAGTTCAGCATTGATATATGCATTAGGATATATACCAAATAGATATTAGAAAAATATAAAAACAAATAATTTACCAAAATAAAATTTAAATCGCATTTATAAAAATACTAAATATATATACATACAGATAGACATGAATTTATACTTCTAACCAAATATATTTATTCAAATATTTTAATGTCCTACTTTATTTATTGGCGAGTAGGTTTTAATAATGTGACTTTACTTTTACTTTGGTTAATATAAAGTTCTCTGTTACATTTCATTACTGGGTGAATAAGGAGTATTTCAATGGGCAGAGAAGAGACGGGGACTTTGATACTGATTATAAAGGCTCAGTATAGTGTCTGACTTGCTTATGGATGAGACAGTGATACGATCCTGGATGAAAACTATTATAACTAACAGGTTGTGGTTCTAACTCCCTGACACCAAGGGGACAGATGACACAGAGGATGCAGGTTGTCTTATCTTTTATTTTGTGTCTGTTCTTGTCTCCAGTTCAACAATGTGCCAGCAGTGGAGCTGACGAAACACCTGGAGGTGAGGCTGGCTCCTATTGGATTATTGTAAGTATCACACACATTAATGCAAACACACACACACACACCTCTGAGCCTCTGTTTGTATCTGTCTTCTAATGTGTCTGATTGTGTTTATGTAGCCAAGGAAAGGTGATTTACGGGGCTCCAGGAGACAGAGTTCCTTCTCCTATGAACCACCGCCACTCACAGTAAGTCTGTCTGACTAGTTCACAGTCACCTTGTCTGTCATGAATTTATATTTATTTGATTGAGATGCTTTCATGTTCTTTTCTTTCCTCACAGTTTTACACATTGGTAATTCATGCTTTCTGTGTCTTTCATGTTTTTCCACAGAAAGAGAAAACGTGAGAGCCAGCAGGAGGATGAGATGCCGTATGTCAAGCTCTCAAAGAAGGAACAGGCAATCAACGCTGTTGCTGAGCCAGAAACTCCTGACTGTGGAGCCCTTCACCCCAAATTTGAAAAGACGGTATGTGTCTTTGCTCTGTAGGTTTGAGACTCTCAGTGTCACACAAACCTCATCCAGCTGTGTCTATGACCACACTTCTAAAACCTTTCTCTAACTATAATTCTTGACATCATGACACATCTATATATCCAGATTTAACTTGTGCAAAACAAGAAAGACACCAGTTCAGCATTGATATATGCATTATGATATATACCAAATAGATATTAGAAAAATATAAAAACAAATAATTTACCAAAATAAAATTTAAATCGCATTTATAAAAATACTATATATATATACATACAGATAAACATGCATTTATACTTCTGACCAAATATATTTATTCAAATATTTTAATGTCCTACTTTACTTTTTGGCGAGTAGGTTTTAATAATGTGACTTTACTTTTACTTTGGTTAATATAAAGTTCTCTGTTACATTTCATTACTGGGTGAATAAGGAGTATTTCAATGGGCAGAGAAGAGACGGGGACTTTGATACTGATTATAAAGGCTCAGTATAGTGTCTGACTTGCTTATGGATGAGGCAGTGATACGATCCTGGATGAAAACTATTATAACTAACAGGTTGTGGTTCTAACTCCCTGACACCAAGGGGACAGATGACACAGAGGATGCAGTTTGTCTTATCTCTAATTTTGTGTCTGTTCTTGTCTCCAGTTAAACAATGTGCCAGCAGTGACGAAACACCTGGAGGTGAGGCTGGCTCCTATTGGATTATTGTAAGTATCACACACATTAATGCAAACACACACACACACACACCTCTGAGCCTTTGTTTGTATCTGTCTTCTAATGTGTCTGATTGTGTTTATGTAGCCATGGAAAGGTGATTTACGGCGCTCCAGGAGACAGAGTTCCTTCTCCTATGAACCACCGCCACTCACAGTAAGTCTGTCTGACTAGTTCACAGTCACCTTGTCTGTCATGAATTTATATTTATTTGATTGAGATGCTTTCATGTTCTTTTCTTTCCTCACAGTTTTACACATTGGTAATTCATGCTTTCTGTGTCTTTCATGTTTTTCCACAGAAAGAGAAAACTTGAGAGCCAGCAGGAGGATGAGATGCCTTATTCCAAGCTCTCAAAGAAGGAACAGGCACTCAACGCTGTTTCTGAGCTTGAAACTCCTGACTGTGGAGCCCTTCACCCCGAATTTGAAAAGAAGGTATGTGTCTTTGCTCTGTAGGTTTGAGACTCTCAGTGTCACACAAACCTCATCCAGCTGTGTCTATGACCACACTTCTAAAACCTTTCTCTAACTATAATTCTTGACATCATGACACATCTATATATCCAGATTTAACTTGTGCAAAACAAGAAAGGCACCAGTTCAGCATTGATATATGCATTATGATATATACCAAATAGATATTAGAAAAATATAAAAACAAATAATTTACCAAAATAAAATTTAAATCGCATTTATAAAAATACTATATATATATACATACAGATAAACATGCATTTATACTTCTGACCAAATATATTTATTCAAATATTTTAATGTCCTACTTTACTTATTGGCGAGTAGGTTTTAATAATGTGACTTTACTTTTACTTTGGTTAATATAAAGTTCTCTGTTACATTTCATTACTGGGTGAATAAGGAGTATTTCAATGGGCAGAGAAGAGACGGGGACTTTGATACTGATTATAAAGGCTCAGTATAGTGTCTGACTTGCTTATGGATGAGACAGTGATACGATCCTGGATGAAAACTATTATAACTAACAGGTTGTGGTTCTAACTCCCTGACACCAAGGGGACAGATGACACAGAGGATGCAGTTTGTCTTATCTTTTATTTTGTGTCTGTTCTTGTTTCCAGTTAAACAATGTGCCAGCAGTGACGAAACACCTGGAGGTGAGGCTGGCTCCTATTGGATTATTGTAAGTATCACACACATTAATGCAAACAAACCTCTGAGCCTCTGTTTGTATCTGTCTTCTAATGTGTCTGATTGTGTTTATGTAGCCATGGAAAGGTGATTTACGGGGCTCCAGGAGACAGAGTTCCTTCTCCTATGAACCACCGCCACTCACAGTAAGTCTGTCTGACTAGTTCACAGTCACCTTGTCTGTCATGAATTTATATTTATTTGATTAGGATGCTTTCATATTCTTTTCTTTCCTCACAGTTTTACACATTGGTAATTCATGCTTTCTGTGTTTTTCATGTTTTTCCACAGGAAAAGAAAACGTGAGAGCCAGGAGGAGCTTGAAACTCCTGACTGTGTAGCCGTCAACACCCTCATGGAAAAGAGGGTATGTGTCTTTGCTCTGTAGGTCTGAGACTCAGTGTCATGCAAACTTCATCAGACAGTGTCTGAGACCACACTTCTAAAACCTTCCACTATAATTCTTGACATGATAGTAAGGAGATTTTACTTATTTTCACTTTACAAGAGAACAAATCTAAATTCACTACGGGAGGTGTCAATACAGGACTTGTGTCTACTCATGCAGATCTGTGTGGATTATGCCTATTTGTGAACTGGTCAGCCACATGTTGTGTGTTGTTTGCACTGACAGCATGTTGTTGTGTCTTCACAGCGGAGGTAGCTGTCAGAGGACAAGCAGGAGAAATATAATCATGACGTAAAGAGGCTGAGGCAGCTTCACAACCACATCTACCCAGATTGGTCAGCAAAGGAAAATGATGTATGTACACTGCTCACATACAACTCACGCATGTTCACATCATTACACTAAATGGTGCAACACGGCCACTGCAAGGAGTTTTTATCAGCTGATATGAGATGGAACGTCTGAAGTGTTTGTTTTTGTGTACAGGGCCAAAAGTGGAAAAGGATCAGGAAGAGGCTCCAGAGATGACTGAGGGTACGTTAATAATCATGTGGATAAGTGGCCACATTGCATATATCTAACTTTTGAAATTAAGTTGCATTAATCATTGACTATTTGTACATTTAGTAATAATGAATATCAAACATAAAAAACAAACGATAAGGTTCAAAAGCTTCTTTTATCTAAAACCTATTAGAAGAGGTCAGAACTTGTCAGAAACGTATTTTTTCTTGTCCTGTTTGATCATAGTGTTAAAAGTATTAACCAATACAAGTTTGAGAAGTAGCATGAAAGTATTTTCATAAAGTGTCTCAGACCTGATCAATTTCTTTCACTTCTCTCCAGGAAGCACCTTCGCCACTGCATGATGACATGTCCATGGGACATATCTAACTGAGCAGTTTGATCCCTCCTCTCCCCACTGCACATATTCCCCTGATGTCTCCTCCTATTTTTGTACCTTTTTTTTTTGAGAACTTTATTTATATTCATTTTCCAGGTTACAGAACAGTGAACATATGACAACAAATCGGAGCTGCTCTGCCTCTCTGGAACTCCCACAATCCTGATATTATTCCTCCTTGCTCTCGCTTCCAAGTCCTCACATTTATTTTTTAATGACTCCGACAGCGTCTGGAGTTGTCTGACCTCGCGTTGTAACGTGACGATATCGTCTGCGACAGGCTCTTCCCCATTTTGGACGTGGCTCTTTAGCAATTGAGCTCTGGTAGGATTGCAGTTCAGTTTTTACTGTGTTTATGTCTCCTCGGAGCCCCGCCATCTCTTTCTTCAGCATCTCTCTGATCTCCAGCTTGATAATACACCCGATGTCCTCACGCAGCCACGCAAGTAACTTCCGCCTGAAAGTTTCCGCGGCTAGTACTGAGGCCATGTCTGGGTCAACACTCCTGCAAGGTGATGTGCCAGAGGCGCTGGGCCTCAGTAAAGTTGGGGCGGTGTTGCTGCTTTTTTGTCACATTTTCTCACACAGATGTTTGCAGAAATGTCTAACTAAACGTTAATAAATAAAAGAAACAACAGTTTTCTCCGATAAGTGCTATTTGAATGTTTTTTTACAAAAAGGTTCTGGAGAGCCTCGACACACACACACGTAACTCCTTAGCCTGCTCACTAGTGCCTCCATTTTTGTACCTTTTAATTATAATATCGTATATTTATTTTTACAAAAGATCCCTTTTGTCTAATCCTGTTCTCTCCTTCTCTCCTCCCCCTTTGTATAGACTGCCCGTCGCTAATGGAGCGAACCCTGCAAGCTAGTTCAGGCAGCCAACTTGAGCTGTGCTGCTCCTTTCACTGATCCACCGTGCTGCCCGCTGAGTTACATAAAAACAACCACATTCATGTTTTTCTGACTGTGATGGCTTTGATGAGATACTGGAGAACAGACTTCAAAATGTTCAAAATGTACAATGGTCTCTGAAATTATTGTATTTGCTGAAAAATAATTAAAATACCTGTGGATAATCTCATGTCCCTGTATTTCTTCATTCAAATACTATATAGAGACAAACACTCACAAACAAAAGTAATTAAAGACAGACACAGATTGAAGTTTTTATCTGTTTGTTTTATACATGATGCAGCAGCAGTGCTTGAGTGAACACAAGTGTTTCATCTTCATCATATGTTTGGGTTGATAATCTTGCCAACGAAGAGGGTGTCTTCTGTGACACGGTCAGTGATGACAACCATAAACGGACGATTGAACATCAGGATAGGGGTGTGGTGGAAAGACATGGGCATTATTTTGATGCCTGTAGCAGCGGTAGCAGTGGCTCCGACTTCGTCCACATCCAGGGTGGCTTTGTGCACAACCTTCATGGGGTAGAATAGAGGCAGAGTGAGATAGCAGGTGGATGAAATGCTGGGGAAAAAAATGAATGCAATAACATACAGTATACTCTCTGCCCTGACCTCTGATACTACCAGTTTTTTCCCCACTGCGATGCCACTCAGATCTGCATGTTCATTGAACATGTCCGTCATTCCCATTTCAATCAACACGTCATTCAGCATGTAGGAAGTCTTGATGGAGAACTTTGGAACATGTATGTTATATCTCCTAAAATAATAGCAAATAGACAAACATACAGTGATTGATCTGACTGTGAAAATTGATCAGAAGGACAAAAACACAAAAATGTAGGATGACTTTAGGATGAGTTCTCCCAACCTGGACTTCATCCACTTCAGCCATTTGGTGACAAATCCTGGGCAGATGGCCTTCTCCAGTGTTGCCATATCGTCAGGCAACAGCAGCAGCATGGAGGAGGAGCTGTTGAAGGGAAGGTGGAGGACTGTTGTGTTGATGTTTTGGTCGTGATAGATGTCTACATCCTCCTTCATATTCATCATCTCAACTGGAACCTGGGAAGTTACAGTTTTAAACATGAAGCATCCAATAATTTGAAATATCCAGTAGATATGTGACTCATGTCCATTCAGAATAAACTTTAAACCTTGGTATTCTCATCCACCATGAACTCATCCTTCTTGGTCAGCTCAGGATTAAATGAAGTGTCCCAGTTTCCTGTTTGATGAGGAGAAATAAATCACAGTTTACGACAGATATGTCAGGTTGTGAATTCAGAAATACAGAGGCTGTGTCTCAGTTCAGGGGCCGCATGCTTCGGAAGCTGCATTTTTAGAATAATTATGTCCCAAAAAGGACATCGACCGCTGAATTGAGACATAACTAGGGACTAACCAGATATTGTTTAATGTGACTTTTTACCTTTAAAGTAGATGTAACTGATGAGAAACATGATTGTGTCTGCATTCAGGTTGTCCACCAGGTTGTCTATCTTCCCGTTAGTCTTCTCGGCCACATAGCGGTTGATGGTATTGCTACTTTCTACGGTGTTGGTAAAGTTAACATTAAACCCTTCTGTGAAGTAGGACTTGTTCAAAACATCCAGGAATTCCGGATGTGGTGTGAAGTCGTGATCCACAAACAAAGCAGTGCCTTCGTTGGTGTCTTTTTGAGACATCTTGTTTGCCCGGTCCAGGAGTGCGTGGAATGCCTCATCCACATTTGCCTGTGTCAGCTCGGAGCTGTTGAAACCCAGACCGCTGAAAAGCTGCTGATGGGTCTCCCCCCGCGCTCCTACAGACAAGGCCGCCAGTGCCACAGACACACTCTTTGGCGAGAAGAAGATGTTCTTGCCTTGGGAGTCAGTGTGAGCAGCCAGCTTCCTGTACAGATGGTAGGTAAACTCTTTGTTTGCTGAGGACACCAGCGAGAGGCTGTTGAGAGCAGTGGCTTGGTGTGTATGATCTTCGTCAGTATCATGGCGATCGCTTCTTCCCACGCAGACCAGTGCTGATAAGATCCCGATACACAAGGCTGCACGCATCATGATGAACTATGAGGAAGGTGCACCAGTAAAACACTGTTTATTCGGGTTACATAATGTTTGCAGGAACAAACACTCAACAAACATGAGCTAAATATGTTGTGAGCATATCAGAGTTATTTTCTCAATCGTACTGTTATATTATGAGTTATGAGCTCCGACAAAAACACTATTTCTTCACAGTTTGAACAATTTTCTACAAGATTTCTGTATTTCTTCTGTTTTCTCTTCTCACTGCTTTGAAATGGGCAGAAGATGCTAATTAAATCTAATTCTTAGATGTGATTATTTAATGTAATTGAAGAAATACTTAACATAAGAACATTTTTAAGGGCTATAATTTAGAATTCCAACAGGCATACAACAGCTCAATAATTTTGTAGGATAAGGTTGTTTTTTGTTGCATAAAATAAATCAAGTCAGGATTTATATTTATATCTATTTACACAGACAACTGTGTTTCATCAAAAATCAAAGTGTACATCTCATCTCAAGCAGTTAAAACTGTTAATAAAACTGTATATAAAATTGTATGTGAAAAAGTGTGGTTAAAATAAAGAATGTGAGTTTTCTAACCACTTACCTTCTTCTGGTAGCAGCTCACAGTAACTCTCTGTGCTGTCTGGACAGAGGGAGATGTCCCACATAAAACTGAGCAAAGCAGATGAACTTTGGCTTTGTGTATTCTCCGCTGTATTTGCTCTGTGTAATGATTACTGTCTTACCATGGCATCAAACTAAGACAGCACTGCTTGTGTCAAGTAGCCAGCATGTACAGAAATGTGTGATCAATAGAGTCTCTTGCCCATAGTGTGCACGTGACAGTAAAAACCAATTGAAGGTTTTTGTTTGTAAGAAGTGCTGATAAATGAAACAAACATTCCCCAAAAGCTGCACCAGATCCCATTTTTACTGTTAAACTTGAATCAACATTTACAAACTGACTGAATATAAATATTTTCACCTTAAAGTTCATAGAAATTAGAACATGATCCTGGAATGGATCAGACGCTGCAAGTCTGAGACTCTAAAACATTTATAAATCCACATAATGACATCATTGTTTCTCATAATGGAGCCATCTTTGTCCTTAGGTTGTGGAACCACGACAGCTGAGCAGCATTCAGGGATGCGTGCCAAACAGCTGACCATCTAGTTCGATGAGCTGTCTGAGGAATCCTCGATTAGGGCTCACACCACGTTTATCTTTCACAGCACAAATAGCCTCCACAAGCGTCAGGTTCTGCTTCAGCATCAGGTACGCAAGGACCAGAGTGGCAGAGCGGCTCACCCCGACGTGACAGTGCACCAGCACTTTGTCTGAGAATCACAGAGACATTGCATCACAGCATTATTTAAACAAACACTAAACTAAACTAAGTATGTTTTTTCTACTTCCCTACCTCCCCTGCTGAGAGCCCTGTGAATAAAGTCTGCTGCTGTGGCGAAGTTGACACTCATGTCAAAGCCACAGGAGTCATGAGCCTCTATGCCCTTGTATGTGATCTTCATGCCCCTGTAGATTCCTGGCTGTCCTCCACGCTTACTGTGAGCTGCATTCAGGATGTGTGTGATCTGATGCTTGGACAGATCAGCCGTGTTCTCTGCACTGTGCCTGAAAAACACACAACACTGTGCAATCACCGACAGTATCTCGCAATGAAGCAGGTGTTGCCTGGTGAAACATTTGTATGCAATGCATTTCAACATGATGGATTGATATTTGGAATCCAACATCAGATATGGGAGTTAGTGCGTAGCTGACACCTGAGACACACTTTCGTGCCCAGGCATCAGTGGAACCTCTCACATGATAGCTGTAGTTTATGCCGGTTCCCAATGTGGAATGCAGCATCAGGGATCTTAACTTACACATCTGTATTAAATGATTTATGATCAGGTCAAAGCTGTCACATACACTTCAGTAATACTTGTGAAAAAAGGCTCACTCTTCTCTCTCATGAATAATATTTGGAAAGTTAAAAAGCCCTTTGCAGTCAGGCAAGAAAGAATTGATCGAGGTACTTACTGGTCACCAATGTAGAGCCTTGGCCAGACTTCATCTGCGTGACTCATAATGGCTTTGCCAGTAAACAAGAGTCTTTCCAACTCGACCACCGCAAGTCCAGGTGAGCTCAGGTCGATCTCCACTTTCCGAGGAGGAGGCTCATCATTCCAGGATGCAGGGAGTTTTGTTGTATAGGACATTTCTCTTTCCAGACTTCTGATGTGAAACTGAATGCAGCTCTATCGTTTCCAAATGAGTCCAATAAATACATGCAGAGTTTTTTTGTTTTTTTTTAAAGGGGAAAAACTCTTATGGCTTCACAGTGAGAGCTGAGCAAGTTCTCCACAACCTCTAGAGCAGAATGACCGCCACAGGTGATTTTTAGTTCCAGACTTCCTTGCCTCAGATTTACTCACCACGGGGCGTCAGAAACGTGGTCAGGCCATTTGACCCCCACATTAAATCTAGCTTGTGTGCCTCGAGCCCTCAGAGGTCTGTGTTATGCTTTTGCATCAAAATAGCTGTCTATTTAAAGATCTGAATGTCAGCCTGCAGTTGCAGGGAGAGTGGACCTCAGCAACAGTTTCACCTGACCAACATATAACAATAATATATGATGTTTCTGGTTGTTCAAAACAGAAATATATTGTTTATGGTACCACAATCCAGAGAGAGCAAAAAATAACAGCTAAAAAGATAAACTGTATACACAGCTAAGGGTTTTAAAGAAAAATTATGGCAGAGATAAAATACTGGAGTACTCAACTAATCAGGTATGTTTAGTGCTGCAAGCTGCACCCAAAGGTTTCGGTACAACTGAGTACAACCCCCAGAACAGGAACTTATTTTTTGGGGGGGGGGATTTACCCTGAACTTTATTTAGACCCTGGTCCCCTGCAGTGGAAACACAAGTTTCCTGGCTCCAGCGGAAAGTTTCTGGGGTGGAATTTTACTCTGTTAACTTAACAAAGTGAGATCCTGTGGTAAAAATATATACATTTAATTATTTCAGTTTTTTCCTCACCTGTGATAACTTTGATATCCATCAGGCAAACATGCCCATCATGGGTTGGACACATGCATTACATCTGAGACTGTACAGTTGTGCTCCATCTAAACAGAGCAGCACATGGAAATCAACACATATGACAGAAGTTTCTTTCATGCAAATCTTATCATCTGTTTTTATTTTTTTCTAATGATATAAAACCATCCCCTGAAATATGGCACTCTTTTTTTTTCTAAATCAACACGGGAGGTATGATTGAGGAAAAAAAATACCAGTGCTACACAAGACAATGGATCGTGGTGCAAAGTTAAAGGATTTCATTGCTAGAGGAAACAGAATGTAAAGCGCTTATCAGATTGCTGTGACTGAAATTGTCCTTTACACAAAGCAATACTAAGTACATAGTTTCCTTAACTGATTGAACACTTCTGAAAAAATAAATCAATTTCTAAATCCTATGTATATAAGTGTTCAAAAGGGGGGGATAACACAATTCAACAGCGTTTCAAGTAATTCTTAATCATGTCCTTATGGATCTGCTATAACAATAGTGAAATACATGAGGTCTGATTCAACATCTGCATTTAGAAAGCAGTTTCATCCAAAACATGGATAAAATGGGGACAGTAATCTTCAGGGGCTTTTCAATAGCCTGCCACTCTCTACGTCCAATCATGAGCTCGGAGATGTCAGGACTGTATCAAGTGCTTATCTGACATTACAATGCATGTGGGGCTGGGAGCTGAAAGGAAAAGCATTGCACCTATTCCTGCAGACATGTGAAGGAGCAACTAAGCGTATGGACCCTATCAGGGGTAAGGACAATTTCATGCAAATGGTCTGAGAGACATAATGATGGACACAGCTGAGGAAGTGCAAGTGTTCAGGATCAGAATAAGACTGATCCAGAATCCTGAGGGACAGCATGATGATAATCTGACTCTGTATCACAGGTTAGCGAAAACTTACAGTTGCTATGTGGCACTGAATAAATCTATCCTCCAGTGACCCTGTCCTGCATTATGCTGACAAGGGCATGACGTAAAAGATGAGCTGAGCAGAGCCGCAGGTTGTGTGGTCGCCACAGCCCCTCACTGAGGCTGAAAGTTTTCAGATATGTACAACCATAAGTCTGCATTTCTACTACCCCCATGTCACCCATACCAGCATAATTAGGCTTGAAAAGTTTGATTCCATGTACTAGTAATAGTTCTTGGGTCCCTGCCATTTACTCCAGGCATTTCATATCATGATGGTGGGGGGAAAAGGCCTACAGATAACAGCTCAGAAGAACAAGACTAGACCTTCACTGTGTCCATGGAAGATCTGGAAGAAGGAAACAGCAAAACTTAGTGACCCACAAACCCAATAAATAAATCCGCTTTAGAAGGCTTTCTTCTCTAGCTGGTCCAGAATGGCCTGGATCCTCTGTACAGCCTCCCTTCGGAATTGCCGGACGCTCTCCTGTCCCTGAGTCTCGACAGAGTCCAGCTCCAGCAGCTCTTTGGTCAGCAGTTCCTCCAGACACCGGTAACTCTTGTCTGTCTTTTTGCCGACAAACTCATCAACGTCTTCCTGAAGCAGCAGCACCCTGGCCATGACCTGCTGGACCTTAGCAAGGCCAGGGTTGTCGCTCAGGGGCTGAAGTCCAGCTGGGCCTGGAGCTGGAGCTTGTGAGGGTGGGGGGTCCCCTTGTGAGGGTTTAAGTTCCCCTCTCCCTGTTTTGTTGTACATTTGAGGAGGTGAACTTATTTCTGCAGGCTTTCCGTTGGGGGGATTCTGGGATGGGGTTGGCCTGGGTTTAGGTCCCACTTGTGGTGCACGCTGGTGCAGTTGGTCCTAACGCGACACAAAACAAAAGATTGTGCTTAAGAAATTTCATAATCCTCAAACTTTATAACTAAGGTTGCTTTCATGCATGCAGTCTGGACTATTTCCTGGAATTTTCCAGAGGGGATGTTTCTGAGCCCATGTGAGAATACAACAGGAAAATGTCATTGTTAGCAAGATCAGACGAGTCTCCATATTTATAGATAATAGTATAAAGATCGCAACAAGTGTAATGTTTAATTTGACTTTATATAAATGTACAAAACATTATTCCACTCTATTTTATATCAGCCTCTCCTTCCATTTAACTCAATTAACAAAACAAAAACATGACAGCCACAGTGAAAAAGCTGCAGACACAAACCTTGGGTTGGTATGGGGGCGGAGCGCCTGTTCCAGTCCCCGGCCATGCTGGAGGATGTGGTGGACGGACGTGACTTCCATAGTGGTTTTGTGGAGGCTGCTGGCCTGGCTGCCATTGCTGCTGTGAGTGTCCATATGCACCAGAGTGTGCCCATGCGTCAGCCTGAGGATTGGGATGGAGAGACTGGCCTGTGGGATATGGGGAGTTTTGAGGCATTGCATGTCCACCTTCAGTATAGTGAGGGTACGGTCCAGGAGGATATCCAGGTGTCTGAGAGCAGAGACAGAACAGGTATGTAGTATTTTCAAAATGACTTTGTTTCCTCTAGGTGTAATTTTGGTTTGGAGGAAATAAACAAGCCAATTACTTTTTACCACATTAATTCGTCCACGGATACACAGTCAGAGAAACGTAATGTCACTTTTGGCACCTCCCTTGCTACTTGTGTTTAAATGAACTCACCCCTTGACAGTGTGGACCAGCATAGTGATGATGTTGGTGTTGAGCGTGGGGCTGCCCAGACGGCCCACTGCCCTGCTCTGCTGGACAGCCCTGGTTAGGATAAGGACTTGGAGCTGGTCTCTGAGGGTCAGCACAGTAGAAAGGGTTGGACGGGTGGAAACCACTTGTTGAATACTGACTCTGCTGTGGGCTGTAGACACCATGGCCGTTTGGATAACCTCCAGGCATCACCTAAATGAAAAGCATGTGAGGAGAGAATTAATAAAGACTGTACTATTCAGACTATTGACCTGATTCTGAATAAGACATTATTTTGATGACTAGTCTAAGTCCCTATATCAAATATGCCTATTTGGACTTGGCTGTTTGCTTTGCCTATAGTGACCTGCAGTAATTGCGCCACAGCAAATAAAGAGCGACTGCAGGACTCAGCCTGCAGAACCTTGAACTGTAGTTTGAGTTTTCGTTCCTGATGTTGTGAACATACTGTTGTTATGATGGACACTGTTACATGGATGAGTCCCAGCCTAAAATCCCATTAATGTTACAGAGCGTAGTCCATTCATGACTCATGCCTACATTACTTGCTTCTCCTTGTTCACACTCAAAGGCAGGGCATGGGTCATCTCATCAGGTTGATGTTGCAAAATGCTTTGTGATTGAGACATAAATGATCTTTATCTATATACAGTCTATGTACAGTTTTGCCACTCACACACACATTCATACAAAATGCTGTTTACATGGCAGTGTCCCGTTCAAACTGTTGTCTTAATCAGGTTAATATGAGAACACTAGTAAATGTGTGTAGTGATGTAACAAGTCGAGCTGAGGGAAAGGTGAGGGCACTTAGGAGACTTAAGCTAATGCGTAGATGTATTCTAGGTTGGGTTACAGCATGAGCTTCACCTGTGGGTTGTACTGGGGCTGAACCTCTGATCCCGACGGATAGGTGTTTGCATAGTGTCCTGTGGAATGAGACTGAGGATACCAGTAGTGGGATGGGTAGCCTGGGTACTGAGGAGCGTCCTGTGAACACAGAGCATCGCAGAGAGAGGGTTGGACTAGTTATTCAAAGAAGAGGACTGTTTAAAGCAGCAGGGATTCTATCTGATCTGTGTTTCCTGGTGCAAGCTGGCAAACAGGAAACTGTAAAACATTCACAAACTGAGTAAACAGTGGCACTGATTCATTCATGACTCGCTCAGGCAGTTTGGGCTAAAGCAGATAAAAACCCGTGCAGCTAACCACAGCGAGGGCCGTGTGGAACAACAGAGGGAAGACAGAAGACAGCCCGCTGCTAAAACAAGCCGTGTGTGTTTTACAACCACCGAGACACTTGTCGGGCCATCAGCGCTGTTGTCACGTCAGGATAAACGTGACAAACTCGGGCAACAGGGCAACGGCAACTATTATATAATGCCAGCTAGCTCCGTTAGCTGTCGGGCTAGCACGGACAAACACGGACAAACACGGAAGCTAGCTGGGTAAAGAAATGCATTTGTGTACAAACTCGGGTCATTTTTATTTGAATTAAACACAGCGATCACACCTTGGGGGGGTTATCTCGCCCGTGTCCTCTCACTCACCATTGTGTTATTCCAGTTATGGTTTCCCGAGTCACCAGTCGAGGGCCAGCCAGACTTCAGATCCGACTGCGTCTGATGATGATGCATCGGCTAAGCGCGCTCCGTCCTGTCACCTGCCATAGCACAAACAAACCCTGACTCTTGTCACTTCTCTGCGCAGACTCTGGGTCCGACCTGTTCACACCGGCGGTGTTTTGTTCTCCACACGGGCGCCGATCGCTTGATTGCAATCAGGAAATGATTGAATGACGCCAGGAGCTCGGAAAACTAGCTGCCTTCTCTTTAAGGAGCCGCACGAGCCAGAGTGAGGAGGTCTCACTCTGTCGCTATTTTCACGGCACTGAAAACATCTGAGGAGTGAGAGGCGCCAGGTTGTGCTGCCATTTTGTTGCTCACACTGCACAGACAAAACATGATGCACTGACTTATTATACGTAGGTTATAAAGCGTGCGTGTGTAATGGTATAATTTTTGATGATTTATGACGACACAAGCAAGTTGCCTCGCTCTTCTGACGCGGTCACTGTCTCCTGTTCATAGATGATCTCTGGTGCCGCATGTGCGTCACTACATGCTAATAGCCAATAGGAAAAACGTCGTTCATTTATAATATTTCCGCAATAAAAACTAATAATCTCGCGTTCTGAACTATTCTTCTTTTGTGTCACATCTATTAAGACGTTTATTTTCAAAACGGGTTCAGTAAAAGTTCAGGAACAGGAAGTTTTTCCAGCGCGCACAGGGTTAAACGTGGACCGGAAGTGTATCCCAGGCTTCTATAAAGACACTTCCGGTGCTGTTGTTGAAAGAAACACACTTTGAAACATTCATGGCTTAAAGTCACACAGAGACACCACGACGCAGACAAACAGCAGCACAAGATGAACTACGTACCGGGGACGGCCAGCCTCATAGACGACATCGACAGTGAGTAGCAGAGGAAGGAGGAACCAGAGCTGCTTCACTGAGGAAGTGGTTTCTGTGGCATCGTGTCTGACTCTGGATCAGCCGTGTGTCCATACTAATAATAAACATGTCTGTGTCCTGCAGAGAAGCACCTGGTGCTGCTCAGAGATGGGAGGACACTGATCGGGTTCCTTAGAAGCATTGATCAGTTTGGTACTTGTCGTTTTTTTTTATCTCCCACTTGTTTCTCCTCATCGCCAGAACACAAATCAGCTACACCTTCTACGTGTGCATCTGGTCATCACCATCTGATGTTTGGTTTTTTTGTGTCTTAAACTCATCTGTATTTCTCTTGTCTCCCGCAGCCAATTTAGTTTTCCACCAGACAGTTGAGCGCATCCACGTGGGAAAGAAATTTGGTGACATCCCGAGAGGAATATTCATAGTTAGAGGAGAGAATGTGGTCCTGCTGGGAGAGATAGTAAGTGTGTCTGTCTATAGTTGTGTGCTCCAATTCTGGTCAAATACAATAACTGTGAGGACAAAGACTTGTTTTCTGGTTAGAATTAGGTGTAGGGTTAGGCATTTAGTTGTGATGGTTAGGATCTGGGGAATGCATGTCTGAGTGCCCTCACAACTATAGAGGCGTGTGTCTGTGTGTCCACAGCCTTCACTCAGGTGCTAATATCAGACTCTAAACTCGAAGGTACAGTGTGTAGAATTTTGTGATATCTAGTGAACACCCCTCACCTCACCCTCTCCTTCCAAACATTAAAAAGAACCTTTGGTAGCCTTTAATTGTCATAAAAACTCAAAAGGTGTTTAGTTTGTCCAGTCTGGACTAATGTAAAAAACATGGCGGCCTCCATAGAGAGGGTCCCCTCGATGTAAATATAAAGTATTTAAATATAAAGGGCCTTTTCTGGGGTAAAGAAAACTACTTTTCATACAATTTAGATGAAATAACTAGTGAAAACATCATGAGGATTATTCTACATTAAGTTTCTGCCAATAGTTCCCTTTCACCGAAATCTTTCACACTGGACCTATAACAAAAATAATAAATAATCTGATGATTATCAACATGGACTGATATGAATAGATTTTTAAATAATTTTGGCCATATTGTCCAGCCATAGAATATGGTGAGTAATTACCTCTACTGTACTATCAGTCATGTTGTTGTCATTCACAGGTCACAGTAAGTTCATAATACTGAGTCTTGAAGAGTCTTGAACGTGTGTTAAAGAGTGCACAGAAATTTTAAGTCCTACAATTATGCTTTTGATTATACTTCTGATATTATTATTCCAATAGCTTGTTGGGTTAGGGGTTGGGTTAATGAACTCAGCTCTTTAACCAAAGTTAACTTTGATTCATATGTATTTTATGCATTTTACCAAAGGAGGTTATGTTTTCATCTGGATTTGTTTGTTAGGAGGATTACGCAAATACTACTCCACTGATTTCCAAGAAATGTTGTGGAGAGACAGGGCATAACCCAAGGGAGAGTCTATTATTTTTGATGCAGATCTGGATCAGGAGGCAGATCCAGGACTTTCATGGATGTTGATGGACACCATCAGGCATGTTTAGGGGACTGATATTCATGAGTGTGTAAAATTTGTTGCAGATCCAAATAAAAATTCACTTGATCCAAATAAAAAAAATGGACCTAGTGAATTAAAATTTGGTTTCATAAAGGAACTGTTGGGCCTTGGCAGAGGTAGGCTCTGCTTAGTGTCATTCTGCTGCAGTTAATGACTAGAATTACTGAGGAAAGCTCATATGAGGTCTAATTAATTCCATCTTGAGTTTATCTATAAAATGCTGAACATATAGCACAGTTAAAGGTATGTGAAACCTATTGATTAACCACTTACACACTCTCTCATCACAATAAAAACACAATTTAAGCCCATAGATTTGATTTGTGTCATATGTGCATGAATTGAAGCTGGCATGTTGCAGGCACATTTAAGTGACGGTGTAGAACCTTCAGCCAACACAAAACATGACTCGTAAACCAAGTAACTACATGTAACTGTAAACGTACACCATGCAGACACCAAGCAGCAGAGTATAGTATTTAATGTTATGCAAGGATGAAATGCAAAGAAGTTGCAGGCATCAAAGAATGGGAGAATGTGATACACATGTGTAGCACAGACAAAGCATCAGTGCACTGCTCAGTGCTTCAGAGGATCTACTGGGCTTTTCAAGGGAATTGAGTCTGTAAGCAGGGAGAGCAGCGCAGGTTTGTTTTAAAATGACATAGTGAGATGTTGAATGATCAGGTCAAGAGTGACAAGTCTATATCCACAGGACACTATTTGAATACTGTATGTTGGAAAGGTCCTTGTGATAAAACCCCAAAAGGAAGTTTCCATGAGAATTTGAACAGGCCACAACACTTAGGTCACTACTAATACCATTACTGTGTCCTAAACAGTATAAATGAACAGCAGATCAACACATAAAACAGTTTGTGTACTACCTCACTAGATGTACCTCACATAATTAAGTGTATTTGTGGTTAATGTCCATAATATTTTGTGAGTTTGTTACAAGCCTTGAGGAGGTGTGACATGGTCTGTGTCTCTGCAGGATGTGGATAAACCCTGCGACACAGTCCTGCAGCAGGTTTCCATCGAGGAGATTTTGGAGGAGCAGCGGTTGCAGCAACAAGCCAAACAGGAGACGGAGAAAGTCAAAATGCAGGTCCTGAAGGACCGAGGCCTTTCCGTACCCAAAGCTGACAACTTGGACGAATATTAACAGCCTCCTTCGTTTCTTTTTTTTTTTTTCACGAGCCAGTTTCTCAGTTTGTATGGGACTCATAAGTTTTATTTTGAGAGAGCATGACGGTGTGTTATTTTTTTTTTTTTATGTGTACATGGCTACATCATGTCGGGCCGAATTCCTGTAGTGTACTGTATGAATTTAATTTGAATCAGTAAGAGGAAAAAGAAAAATGTGTTGGGTGCTCTCAGTTTTGCAGATCATGTGGGCAAAACGATAGATCCATGTGTTGGATCACTCTGTTGACAAGTAAGCAATTATTTTACATTTTACAGCAGCACTTTCTATCCATGAAATGGTAAATTTTTTGATTTGGAGATCCACAAAAGAAATTCTTGCTGTGCTCCATTAAAGAGTTCAGTTTTTCTTTATGGAGGATCTGCTTGGGAAAAAATTTGTGTCCACATTTTTTTCATCACCGTGTAGCAACATTCAGTTTCACTCACTGTTGTGTTGAATGTTTCACAATCAAAGGCTGTAATATTCAGATAAATGTGTGTCCTCAGCAGACAGTGACCCTGCGTCATCAGGCCGACCACAGAGCTGCAACAAACTTCAGACTGATCCTCATTCATTTATTAGCAGAGAGGACATCATTCATTTTGATTTGATTCAGTTAAGGCAGGAGGCAGATCCGTGCATCATGTCCTGTTTATAGAGATAAGAGTGGGGCAGGAGTAATCAACCCCATCTGCTTTCATCAGTCAATAACAAGCGTGTTAATTGTTTGGTTGGACTCAATGAGTTCATATAAATCAGTCTCTGCTGGGTGGAGGTGATCAGGCCTGTAGGTGATGATGCTGAGCGAAACTCTGCTCACGTGGTACCACCAATATTCAATGCATGTTGGGTTTTTTCACTTTGATCAGTGTTCAGCATCACTGAGATGTCAAGTTTTATAAAGTTATAAAACAATTTCCTTTGCTAAACTTCAAAATAAAAGTCATGCCTTAGGGAAACTACAGCTGGACCTGGTCCTACACGTCGAGGAATGTATGGGAAGCAGGGCTTGACTATCTTTAACTTTAATCACCCTTAATATATTTTTTATTAAAAATTGAGTTAATCAGATATGTCTAAAATGAATAGTACAAGGTAAAAGTAAAACTCTAATTGTACCCTCAAATAGACATATACAAAACACTTTGTAAGACACAAAGGAAGCACAGTTACATGTTAATGGTAATGTACATTAACATGTAACTGTCAAACTCAGTGACCTGTAGAAAAAATGAAAAAGTCTGTTCCTCTATGTGAGGTTTCTAATCGTTTGTGAAGAAAAAAAAGGCTTCTTAACAGTGCGATCCTCAATTCTGTGAAAAATACAATGGAGCTGCAAATCGATTATATGATTGGAAGAAAATCTGCAACTATTTTGTCACTTTATTGAATTTTCACCAAAAGAAAATCTTGCTTTTTATCAAAAGTGATGAATTTCTGTTTTTCCTGTCATCTGATAGCAATTTTAATATTTTGTTATTTTTTCAGATGCATCTGTGAATCTTCTGGATTAAAAAGAAAATTTTCAACATTTCCTGACATAGGGGAACAATCAAGGAAATAAAATAAATTAACCATAATGAAGACTATAATTTTACAAATAGGTTCTTATTAAATATATGTGTGGAAATCTGACCACTAGAGGGCGACTTTACCTAATGCTTATTCCCCACCTTGGCTACTATGTTCACAGAAAGAATGTGCATGTATGTGATTTAACACGACACGAGTCTCACACACATTTATATCTATCAATAATGGAATGAACTGTTTTGCTGCTTGATTAAACTGGAACATCTTTGGTGGATTTTACGCTCATAGTCTTCTGCTGTGTCTATTATAAAGTAGCGGTAGTTTTATTTGCTGCCGCACAACTTCTGGTGGAGTCGCTCGGGTCTGTGGCTTGACGCAGCTGTGCCAGAGAGGCCCTGCCCACTTGGATTACGCACAGACCAGGGAGGGAGGGAGGGTGTGCGCGCTGCCGCTGATGTCCTCTCTCTGGTGCACTCAGCCAACCCCTGCTGTTGTGATGTGAAGCTGGCTGTATCCTGCTGTAAAGAATCCGCTGAGAGGAGCCCCGGTTCTGCAATCGGTGCCTCCAGAAACTTAATGATTCCCCGCATCGGAGAGGTCCAGCACCCGAATTACGCATGGAACGGTTGCGGGGGGATTGGAGTAGAAATGCAGCGCCGCACTTCCAGCCCGCAACAAGAAGAACAGTGCCCAGTTTACATTGCAAGCAAATCTATGACATCCTGTTTTATCAGTTACGACTTTGATACCAGTGAGGTTTGCTCGGGTACCGACGAGGAGTGAAGAGGATACGCACGGCACCCAAACTGAAGGACGCTGCTGTTTTTTTCGCACCAGAAAACCGAAATCCCCTGCATTTAAATTTTTTTGATGGAGCTGGAGAACATAGTAGCCAACACTGTACTGCTTAAAGCGAGAGAGGGTAAGTTGACACATAAAGGAGTTGAGTGTAAATAGTGGGTATGTAGGCCTGGCTGTGGCACATTTTGCGCACAGCAGTGTGCAGCAGAAAAGGAGGGAATGGTCGTATAATGATGACCTGCACTGTAGGTAGGAAGCCTGCGGACTGTAGGGCTCAGCACAGCAGGTAAATCCTACACATGCAACGGGAAGAACAAGTCTTGTGCAATAATACTGAAAGGGCCACATCAACACACTGGTCACTGGTCGTCTTGTGATCGAGTTGAACCTGAGATCAGTGGATTATTTTATTCACACTGATTCTGACAGCTCGTCTGCGTTTTCCCACATATGAAAGATTGAGAGAAGGAGAGAGAGAGAGAGAGAGAGAGAGAGAGGGAGGTAGGGGTGGGGGGTCTGCCTTCCACATCCGCTTTCGCTGTCTGTGCAAATGAATGCGCTCTTTCGCAATATTATACATGCTGAGGCACACACACAGGAGCAGGGGATAACTTCTGTCTGGAGAGGGGGGGATGAACGAGCTGGCACATGAAGGTTGATTCTGGTGACGTGACTGCTGTGCATGGGGCCTGCACAGAGACAGACTGTGGCTCCACCAGTGATATACTAATGTGTGAGAAAAAGGCCCAATCATTCATGTCTGACAATAGAGTGTAATATAAGGTATATCGTGTCATTAATGGCTGTGTGTGATTGCTTTAGGGGGGTAGGGTTGTGCAAAGGGCATGAGGAAGGCCTGCAGGTAAACATCATGCAATCTGACTCCATGATTGTCTCGCATGAATGGGAATCATTCACTGTGGGTTGTGCAGCCTCTTCAATTTCACTTTTGAGGGATTGTCAGCAGTTTGGTGATGCATTAAAAATGAAACGGTAACTGTCACCTCAAGCAAAGCTGTTTCATGTTTGCATGAACCAGGCTGTAAAAAAATGATCAGATGTGTTCCCAGCAGTGGAACACTAGGGCTTTTCTAAATCAGTGGCCATAAAGGGGCCATCATTTACATAGAGAGGCCAATTATATGTTCAACATACATTGGCAATTCCTGATTCAGTAAGCTGCACATTTAAGTCATTCCTTGTTTAGTGTTAGCTAGTTAACTTCACACACATCATTGAATTTATTTTCAAAATTGCTCCTCGTTCAAGCAAGTTGTGCACTTCGTGAAAAGCTTAGTTATTATTGTTACTAAGTGACTAGGTTTTTTAAAAACTACTGCCCTGCCCCTGGATCCACATCGGGATATCCCCTTATATTAAGTTAACTGCAAACTATCCAGGGGAAGAAAAATAAGATGACAAAAATAGTCATCTAATTTCCCTCTTAACAGAGAAAATGCTCATCTAGGAGTGAAAGGGCTTTTTTTTAATGTGACCCAGTAAGAACAACATCCCAGCATTTGTTCTTCTTTGAAACTCTGTGCTGCATTCTTAAATCTTTTTTAGTCTTTAAAGTCTAAGGGACTCAGTTTTGTGCCGTATCAAACATGCACACACGCTCTCTCATAAGTGCATACAAGAGTTTCGTTGCATGCAGCATGTGGTTTCATATGGCAACCGTCTCTGTGGAGTTGCAAGGTGACGCAGAAGAAGACAGAGCGCTGCTGGCACACTGTTCCATTTATCTCCCAACGATGACATGTTCGGAGTGTACACAGAGGGCAGAGAGAGTTCCATGGGAAATAATGGGATAATCAAGTGAAACAGGAAGCTGACATGCTGTCAAAACCCTTTTCCGTAGGATGCATTTTGCCTTCGCATCAGCCTGGACATTTGTTTCGTGGGAGCAGAGCACGACGGGTCGGGTGAATTAAGCTTCATGAATTAATAAGAGCAGTTAATGACCCATGACAGATCTTGCTTGTCCCCAGCTGCTCCATTGGTGCTCATCCAGCCCCGGCCCCGACTGTGTGGGAGAGTGAAAGGCCTTTTTACAGTTTCACATTAAGGCATGAGATGGTTCTTTGAGTTAATAGCTGAAGGACGACTTTCACCGCAGTTTGATCAATGGCCCCTGCGATTGCAGCCACGTGAGACTGATTCAACAGTTGAGTTTAGGTCCATTGCAGTTTGCACATTGAAATATGTCACAGCGTGTGAGCGTGTTCCTGGTCATGTTCGTTAACTGTCTGAATCATGGGAGGTTTTATCTCGCAGTGCCCAGTGCCAAAGGCTGCACACATCCCTGGTGCTTGCTCGTCCATGTCTCGCTCATGTGAATGACAGAGTACAGTATACACAGGGGATCATTTTAGGTCACATAGCAGCAACAGTGGGAGAATGTGAATGGAGCTAAACAAGAGTGTTTATTCCTGTTTGTTTATGCGAGTGTACCCTGAGTCCCAGCTGAACCGAATCCTGAATCTTCTGTCCAGACGCACGACAGGAAGGCCCGGCTTACACTGCGCTCTTTGCCTTGTTAATGTCGACACCTCCCAAATCAGTAAAACAGTGTGAGTGCCGGTGAGGTGTAGAAATAAAAAGCTTTTGATACCACGATGCCAGGAGCAGTGAAACCAGCCTTGAGTCTCCATTTCGTCGCTCTTTGGCTCTTCTGTGTGAGCAGTGACTGATCTGGGTTTAATTTTAGACATAGAAGGTTAAAATCAGCCTGATGTTGGATGAAAAAAAAAAACTCAGAGCAGGGGCAGATCCTGGGGTTAGGCCAGGGATGCAATAGCCCCATTTAAATTCTGATTGGCCCATATCCTGTCAATAGTCTTTTTTTTTTTTTTAAATAAACTAATTCCTTAGTGACATTAGTATTATACAAAAAGTTCAAATTATATTTGATGATGTGCAGCTTTGCTCAAAGCTATAAAGCTAACAGTGAATTAGGAAGGAATTAAATGTGCACCTTACTGAATCAAGAATTGTGCATGGATGTTTCAAATATAATTTGTAAATTGTGGCCCCTTTATATCCCCCTATGTAGAAAAATCATCGACCTGTTTTGGACCAACCATTTTGCTGTTTCATGATAATCACAGAGTATAAAATATCCACATTTTGATTTCCGTAGAAAAGAAAAAATGGTCAGCTCTGACCATACTGACCCATCCGTTGAAGTGGCCGTTATCTTACATAAAGTCAAATGCTATTATACACCATCAGTCAGATGCAGCCCATAAGCTATTTAATCAAATTGATTGTTACATAACAAACTGAGTGGGCCACCGCCATCCCAGCTTCATCTTCCTGTGGAGCCGCTCTCCGCTCTCTGTGGTAGATACTTTATGGATGTTGAGTGTGTGGTGAAATGAAACACCCCGATCTCCAGCGTGTGGTCATCTGAGTATCACCTGACAGCTGCAGTGGCGTTCACCATGTCAGAGCAGCAGGAAGTGCCGATGTGCTTTGCTGTTTCTGTGATGCTGGTCAGCTGAGGAAATTTTGGGGTCACAGCAGATCAAGAAGAATTTCTGGAAACTTACTCAGGCTTAGACATGGATTTTATTTGTCAGTGGCAGTTGTTTTTAATGTTAGCTGGCACACAGGTAAACTGAGTGTGCAGGTCTAATACCAGGGAAAGTGTAGATTTATGTGTGCGTTACCAGATGAGGGGAGTGGGGCTGAATTCCTTTGTGTAAATGTAACCTGAACTCGGCTGCTCTGACGAGAGCAACATCAGTGCAGTAGGCCCTGAGCTTGTGTGCGTGTGTGTCCGTGCCTCTTCCTGACTCCCCATTCACAAGTCTTGTTGGCCGCAGTCGAAGATTCCAAGCCACGCGAGTGAACGTCATCGGCTGTCCAAGTGAATGAGAGCAAGGGGGAAAAACTGCATCGCTGCATCCAGATGCCGTTCTTGAATTGCGGTAACAGAGCCAGGGTATTTAGTTCAGGCCTGCGAAGATGAGTTCCACTCTGCTGTCTGCTGGCTTTGTCATTTGGTGCAGTCGTGTGATTTTGGTCGTCTTTACATAAGTAAATAATCAAATGCGAATCATTAGAAATTCAGTAGAGTGTTCACACAGTGGAGCCACTCCAGTAAAAACTCATCTCCAGGGTAAAACGGCCTGAGTATTTACTCTGATTAGTTTATTTTCAAGTAACTAAGGAGGGACATGATGAGAACATAGCAACTGTTCTCGCAATTTGTTTAGCTTCTTTTTTCCATTCTCAAACAACAGATTTAAATACGTCATTAGTCCTGAGAACCAGACTTACTCAGAAAGTGGAAGACTGTTACAGCATTGACATTAATGGTACATTTATTTGTTTGCAGCCTACAGAGAAATCGCTTGAATGAATCAGGGACCTCACTTGACAGTATATTTAAATGCATGTTTGAAAACTAAAAAATGATTTTGAGCTGCAATGATGAGTCAACTAATCAATTTATTTGCTGAAATAAGATGAATCTGCATCGACAATTGTCTAACTAAAGTCATAAATGCCACCAAGGCCCAACAGTCCCCTTAAATTAAATCAAATTGCAGACACTCATAGAGATCAATCCTCTAAATATGTCGTTTTTCCATCAAAATCCATGAATTATTCTCTGACAAATCAACGATAATGTTGAAGAATGGGAAAAAAGAAAATGCTGGATCTGCCCCAAATTTTAATGAGTTCATCCCTGACAAACTTCCAACAAGTTTCATGGACAAATCTGTTTGTTTACGTAAGTATGTCTTTCTTACAAACATACGGACAGGGGTGAAAACATAACCTCATCGGCAGAGGTAAATATAGGACTAGTCTGCTAAAGAGCAAGAAGGAGAATCCAAAGGGTCATTCAATCAGTATCCAAAATGGTGGATTCACAGTCACTCACAGTCTGTGAAGTCATTCAAACACAGGTCCCAGATTCTAGTTGCAACAAGCCCTGATTGGATTCTGTTGTGTTGAAAAACATCCCTATATTTTTTTTTGTTCTACCCCATTTCATTCTCAGGAGGATATTTTGATTAGTGCAAACAATACAGCTTATTCGTCAATACAAGATGCCATGCATGAGACAAGATAAGCTGCGATAACAAACATGAGGCATTTGTCTGTAGAAGCGATCTGTGCGGGCTTCAGTCATACACCAGCAGGAGGGAGTGAGGGGTGGGGGTGTCGCTTCCTCAACCGATGCCACTGAAGCAAGTCTTGGCAGGCCGGAGCAGCTGTTGTTACAACTAACAGCATTTCAGTGGAATGAGCTGGTAACGTGTTCAACTGTGCAACCTCCAGCACAAACACACAGCACCGGCTTTTATTTTCCTGTCGGACGCTCCTCCCACTGTCAGGTATCGGCCATGAATAATGTACATGAGACACTTTGTCTCCGTTGTCACACACAAACTGTCTCTCTCCCACACAAGCGAAAAAACCCTTGCCTGGAGTGCTCCTCCCTCAGGACCCCTCTGAGAGGACAGAGCCATGACATAATGCCGCCAACTTTTATTGGGCAGAGAGCCTTAATGTAGGGGAGAGTAAAAATACACGAGAGGGAAAACCAGCTTGTTGTTCCCTGGTTGGGCTCCTCTGATGGGAAAGATGCAAAGGGATAAGAAAAGAACAGCTGTGAGAATGTCTACAAGTAGCTGCAGGGCTCATTACGACCCGTTCTTACACATCTCACATTCATCACTTTCACTCTCAGAGGTGAGATTCACTTTGATTAAGAAAGCTGTAGCTGTTTTTATTTAAGTTTCTACCACCAGCATTCATGTCTGCAACACTGGACCACTCCACCAAGGCTAATACTCTATCTCACCGTGTCATAGAAAGTCGGAAGAAATCCTGGATTCGTCCATTTGTCTGGATTTACTCCAAGATTGAATGGGTTCTGTCTCAGGTCGTAAACCACCCATCCAAAAACTTACAGGGAAATCATGTCAACATGTTTTGTGCATCCACCACTTTGGTCCAGACTGAAATGTATCAACTGCAAGACGATCATCATTGTAATAATAGGATGAAGCCACAAGACTCTTGGCAAAAACTGTAGTTTTGAGTGAAATTTACCATCTTTGGTAAAAAATAGCACAATTATGTCCGCCAAAGAGTTTCCTTTTTTCTTCTGCTATTCACTTTGTTTATCATTCAACATTTTCACAAACTTTCCTGTGAATAATTACTGGATCTTGATAAAAAAAATAAAAAATCTGGCATGTTCAGGGGAATGGTATTTATGTGTGCAATTTAGTGCTGTCAGTACAAATGTATTTGGATCCTTAATTCAGAATTTTATAGATGGTCCATTAGCACAAATTACATCATTTAGTCTTCCTTGGTAAGTGTAGTTGTCGGGCAGTTTAGTTTTTGCAGATATTCATCAAAAGACCCCAGGCCTGGTATCAAACGTTGAACGTTGTGGTTATATGATATACACCGTTACAACTGCTGTACTGTACTATAGCTGAATATGATTTTTCTGCATCAGCAGTTAAAGTCAGGTGTTTTTTTACGTGACTCTTTCAGTATTGAATCATCCCCATCATCGAGCAGCAGTTTAACATGGAGATTTAATGCAAAGAACAAGCAGAAATGGCCGTTTCTCCATCGACAATACGCCACAAGGCTCGCTGTGTTTTGAGTAGGAGTGTGACTCATTTTTTCTTGAGTGGAAAATTCAGCTCTCTGGCCCTTACTATCTCTATTGTTATTGCTGCCTCTACCCACACATACAGTATACGTAACTCAGCTGGATGCAACAAGTTCACGCCTGTTCTTTGGGGGCTGTCGAGTGGAATTCTGGGAAAGTATAGGAGTCGGTTATCTAAAGTGGAAGTGGACAGGGCAGGCTGAGTTGAAGTAGATGGAGAAAAATGTGAATTTTAACAGCTCATCACTGAAGTACTCCAGGAACGCAGTGAGCAACCGAACTGATGATATCTTTCTTTCCCTGCATGTCAGACAGGTGATTACGTAAGCAGCATTTTATTGTGTCTTGATGTGCTTCCTGTGGTCTGTGCTGCTGCCACGTCTGTTTAATGGAACATCCAATGAATATTTGATGTGCATTAATCTGGGAATAATCAATACTGTACCTTTTGAAGCTTCCTCCCTCAATATCCCCTGCTGTATGAGGAGCTTAATGCAAGACAGTGCACATTTTCATTTGGCCCACACAGACATGCTGATGCACACACAGCACATTATAGAGACATCAGTAACACGGGGTCATTTCTTTAAAGTCAAGACAATGCAGCTACAGTCTTACATAGGCAGCCACATGCTATTTATGGAAGCCTATGTCCTGAGGGTTCTTCATGGTGCATTCTGGGAGAAGAAAGCACTTGATGACTATGATTTCTAATATTGTAAAAATATAGATAGATCTTTTTAACCTGATAAATGGGTTAAGAAGCTGAAACAGTATCTTCTCTCAGTAGTTAAGCTCAGTTTAAGCCACAACATGCTCACCAGAATTTTTTTTTCTTTCAAGGGACCACGGAATACTGAATGCCAACATCTTCAAGGAGAGAGTGTGTTTGTGTGTGTGCACATGTTTGAGGACGAAAAGGAATTGGAGAACAAGTCAGAGAGGATAAACACAGTTTGAGAAGGGCAACAATCACTTTTACCCTGTTTCTGGGATACACGCACGCACACACACACTCTCACATTCAATAATATCTATCCACATGCACCGTGATAAGTCTTGTTTTCATTGCAAGCACTTCCATCCGTGTTTGCTCACTTGCGATGTAACTGCAGAGTTTGACTCGGAGTGAGAAGAGATAAAAATCATCCCCCACAGAGATTTTGATCACTGTGCCATAATGTTCCTCCTATCAAAACATTTATGGAAGTGAACAAACACACTAAAACCATGTCAGAGCTCAGGAGTGTGGACTATGCTCTGTCCTCTTGGTTCTTTATGGATGAGCAAACACCATGTATTACCCAGCGTGCCCTGTGTGCTGTGTGTGGTGCTTTGATTGGACAGCCCAGTGGGTTATATAATTTCAGTCTATTGAATGTTTTTCCCTCCTTCACATTCCATATTTTAGATATTTATAGAGCAGGAAACTTGTGGCACCTGAGTCTTCCCAGATGGGAAATGTACCCTGCCTTCTGCTGCTTTTGTGAGATTTCTGCCATCGCGGCCGGGTTTTCACACTGAGCGACTTCCTGCACGTTCGCTCATGAACATTACACAGAAACGGTGACGCCAGCAACAACTGTCACCGCTCACCAGCTCTGAGGTCATGGACCGGTTTGACCACCTCACTTTGTATTAACACGTCGCTCCTGCCCTTGGGCTGGTTGCTATTTATAGCAGTAATGATTACAAGGACATAAAGACAGGAAAATAGTCACACTTGTGGAGGCTTTCTCTTGAAGCGTGCAAATGTAGCTGTGGGCGACAGGCTACTCACTAAAAATATGTGAGTTATGATAGTTACCTATACGTTCGAGCTGAATAAAGCCACATTGTGAACATTTCATTTCAGATTCAGGTGTCAACACCATACACAGCTGTACGCTAACATCAACACTGCTGACAACATCTCCCTTTTATTGTCTATTTCTGATTTTGACTTCATGTCTCATTAAGTGTTCTAACACGTGACCCCCGCAAACGGTGCATAAAAGGTGCACGTCACAGAAGTTTGTTTTGAGCACGTTCGCAGATGTTACATTCAGATCATCCCGCCATTATTGCGATGATGAGGAATATGTGGACAGAGGGGAGAAGCCTCGGCACAGTAATAATAAGACGGCTGGACAGCGGGAGCGAAATGACATCATGGTGGAACAGGGCAACAAAGACTGCCTTCCTGCTATAGTCCTCCCCTTCTGCTCAGGTCTGGGCAGCGTTTCCCCGTCCCTTCCTGTGGCACAGGGACCACACAAACACACACACACATTTGCTGCAGTTAAACTGAGCCTGAGGGCTAACCTTGACATGTCCTCCAGGGTATTCGCATGTATATAAAAGTGGAGGACAGTGACACGAGTAATAAGGCCTTAAAATTTGCTGTATAGGGTTTGAGACATGTTAAAACATGAACCGTTGGGTCTCATTGCAGTGCCGTTGACGTGACTGCAGAAATATTTAATAATCTAGTAGAATAGGATATGTTGGAACTTAGTTCAATCCATCTTTCATCTTTATTCACATCTCTAAATCTCTGCTTTTACAATTCACAAAATAACATGCAAGATTTGCACACAACTTATTGCACAGCCCACAAAACGAGCAATCTGGAAAAGTGATTTGTTTCCTAGCGGCTCCTGTTCTTACTGTGTTTGCAAGAGACGATATCTACACTGTGTCATCTAGATGTTTTTGTGATGAACAGAACTGTCTACTGATAATAATCGCTGTGCAGGGCTCCTTGATTCAGGAACAGGATTTAAAAAACACTTCACCTGCAGGTCTTATGCTAATGTGAAGTCCCAGTAGTGAACAGCTGGACATTGTGGGTGAGAGGGAAGGGGGAGGATTTGCGAGAACAAAGGCGTTTGTATGGTAGTCTGGTGTTGTTTGTCTTCAGCGTGCTGGTACCTCGCTGACCACCACGGTATGACTCAACAGCGAGGCCGACATTTAACAGATCAGACAAAGGAGGTGATGTGAGAATGAGTGAGAGTTGGAAAATCAGAAAGACATGATCGGTTGTTTGTGAGCGAGGGATGAAATTTTAGTCCAGTGCAGCGAGGAGTCAGAGAAATCTACGAGACTGGTTCTCACTTCTCTCACAGTGTAGGTGTAGAGAATGGCTCATATTCACACAGCGCTCCTCTCTGCCAGCGCTCCCATATCACATCCTGTTGCAGATGTTTTTACGTGTATGTCACGAGTGATGGTGTAAGAGTTTTTTTGACACCTCAGAGACTGTATGCCTATGTGCATGTGTGTGTGTGTGTGTGTGTGTGTGACAGAGATACAAACTTGTCTTGTGGCTTGGAGTCCTTTGTGCGTCAACACTCCATGAACATAACCTCACAGCTTAAGCAGGGATGTCTTTGAATGTGTGGACGGATGGGGCCTGCAGGACTGGCCGAGTTGGTTAAATTGGGCATGAGGACATTACTAGAGAGACAGGTCACAGAGGAAACACTGTGACAGTGTGTGTGTGTGTGTGTGTGTGTGTGTGTGTGTGTGTGTGTGTGTGTGTGTGTGTGTGTGTGTGTGTGTGTGTGTGCGCGCGCACAGATGTTTGGGATGCCGGTAACCCCCTGGTGTTATGCCAGTCGGATGTCATTCCTTCTCTGACCTTATTTTTGCTTCACTTGACATGCCTTCATGATGTCAGAGCTGCTAAGCAGAAACATAAATAAAGGGCGGCGACCACACTACCCGCATGGAACAAATTAGACCGGCAAGTTCCTGTGTGCAGCAGCGCAGCCACGGCGCGCTGCATATTTCTATTCATGTGTAAGTGACAGACCCTGAGAAAGCGAGGGTTATTTAATAGAGAAAGAATTAGATGGGGGAGTGAGGACAAGAGGTTTTATGGATGACATTTACGAGCATATTCATACTTTTAATAGTCCGGGTTTGTTAAACAGGAACCCAGAGTCACCGACCTGGACGTGAAATTTAAACATATATAAGTCTTACTGAGCCATACCATGCCTTTAAAATCCCAGCGCTTCCTTTTATATTGATATTAACAACCATTTTGTAAACTTCCTCCTCAGATCTAGTTTATTACATCTCACCGAAATATTTCCCCTTCAGTGAGGAGACGACCTCAAATGGCCACTAACAATGCAGCACAGAGGGACCAGACAGGAAATGACTTGTTATATCCAGATGCATCACTTTTTCGTGCAGAATAATTTATTTACATAATATTTGCATGTTGGCTGGGTGTGTTTGTGTGAGGATGTTCAGGTCCGTGCAGCCAACAGGTCTCCGTTGTTTCTCATATTCCGTCCTGGGATAAACAGCTGGGCATGTTGAACGAGACTGGCCAGCAGTTTTCATGTCCACTAACTTTCCCACACTATAACTTGTTTTTCCACACACAGTAAAGAATCAAATCGTTTTTATAGCCAGTAAATGACAGAAACCCAAAACCATTGAGAACATTTTTTCGTTGTGTTGAGCTGGCTCTATATCCCATCCAATAACATGGAGAAGGCAAGATTTATGACAATCTAGACACTGGCTCCACTTCTGGGAGCAGTCATGTCGTCCATACAGTCTATGGTTTGGGATGGATAAAGGGATGGATAACAGGAGCAGAAAGCCCTTTCACTTTACTTCATACTAATATTTGCATATTATAGATGACTTACAGGATAATTATAATGAGACGCCATAAATAGATGACTTTGTTTGACTAGTTGAAAAGCAGAAAAGGAAGGGAACCACTGATCAACAGAGATGTTCCGTTTAAATGCTCATAAAGCTGTGAAACTGTGACCTCATTCAACCCTAAAACAAAGAGGGTTGATGGGCTTGGAGCAGCAAAGGAGCTCCGTCATTGGTTGGCAGCAACCACGGTCGCTATGAAGTGTTGAGAACAGAAATCCTCAAGAAAACAAGTTCACTGGATTACAGGAAACAGAAGGAGCTGAAGATGATGGCAGAACACACAACTTAAAAAGAGCAGGAAGGGGAAGATGAGGAGTGGGGGAGAAAATAAAAAATAAATAGGTTTAGACGCAAGAAAAGCAAACAGGACACAGGAAGAAAAAAAGAAGGAACCACATTATTTGTGGATGTCTCAGCATTGTGTGGAAGTTGAATGCCTGGGTGGAGCGCTGATGTTTGGTACAATTATCTGACATGACGTTGACCCCTCACAGGAAAGCTACGCCATTTGGTGGACACATCCACAAACGCCTTCTTACAGTAGCACAAGTGCATTCATTTTTAGCATGGTGGCCCCCGTGGGGAATGACCTTCTCTGCTCGCAGGGCTGCTGCTGTGGGCATTTGACCGACGTCATGATTTTATTAAAAAAGATTCAAATATTGCATCACACAGCAGAGAGTGCTGTTTTGTTTTTGTCACATATGAACTGTTTTCAGAGAGCAAGTGGTGATTAAATAAGGAAGTGTGCCTGTTAAAGCTGGTTTGGTCTGCAGTAATGTTGATGAGGAGCAGGTGCTGGAAGTTAATGATTCTCCTGGGGATATTTTGACTTGAGTTATTAATACATTCATGCTTTGTCTTTGTCTGTGGTGATGTGACCTCCATTCTGGGAGCAGTAGTGACAAAGGGTCCATATATTAAATATCCAACCTGAAGTTCCCTCTTGCACTTTAAGCTGCCTTGGTTAACACAAGTACTTTAGTACACACCACTGAGCACATAATTAGAGATGTTAACTACAAGTTCTACGAAGTTTACTCAGGTTATGTGCAGATCCGAGTTTACTCTCACATTAGTTGGTCTGCACTTTTGTTTAGTGGTTGTTTTCTTGTAAGCACGATAAAACTACTTGATGGATTACCACTAAACTAGGCAGAAAGATGCAGAATGGGTTAGGGAAGAAGACAATACATTTGAATGCAGATTCGGATCAGGAGGGTGATCCCTGGTTAGGGCTAACTCTTTCTTTAACATTGTGAGAAAGGTCATGTTTCAGAGAATAATTAATGGATTTTGATAAAGAAAATCACACATTTTTCAGGGACTGATATGTATGAGTGTGGAGTTTAGTTTGGAGCAAAATTAAAATCTCCATCTAATAAATTAAAATGTGGTTTCATAAGAGGACTGTTGGGCCTTGGCAGAGGTATGAGCTCTGCTAAGTGACATTCTAGTTGAATTTGAGAAAGTTTAGACTCTTCAGCCAAACCCTGATAGACCATCCAGTTTTGCCAAGCTCATCAGTTAGTACTAATTTGTCCCTTTTTTTTTTTTTATAAAAACAGTAACAAAATTATTACCTGTGTTTTTCTTTTGGTTAAAACAGGTTAAAACAAAATATTAAAAATACAATTGTATTTATAATGCTCTATTTTTCCCCACAATAAAAGAACAAAGTTACTCCTGTAGCATTTTGAAATATAAATAAAAAGATAACAAAACTTACACAAGACTACCATTTACCTTAACTGTTCATATCATAATGGATATTAAATGAGATGTGTCGAGTTCTAACATGACATCAAATCACGTCAGAGTGAGTCCCTAATCGTCACATTTTGTTGAGAGTATTCAAACATTTCTGGAATTTAAGTCTACGCGTTGTTTGATAAGACAAAGGCAGCACAGTGTGTTAAAGACGAAGTCAGAGATCGATTTCAAACAGCAGAAAGGGAAGGGATGAGGCAGTAACTCAGGAGGATTGACAGAGACACTGCCTAAGCTTTCACTCAGAGGCTCCATCATGACGTCATACGTCTCACATTCCTGGATTATTACTTAAAGATGTCAGCTTGTCATTGCGTCTTCCGCTCTCATGCTCTCAGTGTTGCCTCTCACATTAGGCGAGCTACTCACAGCCAATTTCCACTGAGCAGAGCGGTTGAAGGAAATCCCTGTCAGTTCATTAGTCTTCACATACTGAGAGCTGAGACAAACATTACATAAGAATGTACAGCAAACTGGAGCGCATGGAAAACACTGATATACAAGTTTGGCCAACATTGGAGAGGGGATTTTCACATGGTTTAGATGGAATAGTGGAAGTAGTCAGAGTTTAAGACGGGATCAATTTGATTAATGGATGGCTGCAGAGTAAGTTTCCTTTATGGATCCGGAGAGATGATGTGGATGTAAGTGATTTTTGTTCATGATGGTGTTGTGTTGCTGCAGGAAGCTGATGCACGATTATTCAGAGCAGTGGAATCTAGTCTGTCAAAGTCCCAGATTCTGATGGGAACTGAGCTGGTCAGAATAGGCTTTCTGTCTGCGTAGACACACACACACACACACACACACACACACACACACACACTGTTCCACTTTCAGAAAAGCTACTGAGTGAGGAAGAAGTTGATGAGAGACAGGAGAGATTTACGGAGGAAGTGGGCTGTGATCTATGAATTATATATACAAGCTGAGACTATGATTTCATTCAGGGAGAGCCCACACACAACAACACCCCTCACGCCTTCCCCCACGCCTTTTAGCCATTAGCCTTTCATTTGGCTCCTGACTAGTGAGACTAAACCTTTTTCAGTTCTTTTATTCTAACTTTCCAACATTCACCTCTTGATTTTCTCCATCTGTACAGGTGGAGGAGGAAAGCGCAAAGGGAGGAGCAAAAAATGGAAGGAGATCCTCCGCTTCCCCCATATAAGCCAGTGCACTGATCTGGGAAACAGCATTGGTACGTGTTTGTGTGCTCACCTGCGTCTGAAGTGTGTGTTTAACCACCAGCTTTGTTTTTAAAGTGTGCACCCCTGTTTTCTTCTTTTTGCAGAGAGGGACTATGTTAGCATCTGTGAGAAACAGCCCATTGGAAGGCTTCTCTTCCGTCTTTACTGTGAGACCAGACCTAAACTGCAACGATGCATCCAGCTACTGGACGCAATGGTATATGCATGCATGCGAACGCACTGAGTGGGCATCTTTTTACCAGATGTCCCCCGTTGGGATTAATGACATGTAGCATCAACTTAACTCAACTTTTTTTGCAATATATGAATGTATATGCATGTATTACCCTCTCACACCCATTTTCAAACAAATCAGCAGAAAACATTAAAAAAAAGTTTGTTAGCTTTCAAAGTCCAAGTTAGTCTGCTGGAAATGTTTTACCTTTTTGTGAAATCAAAATACAAATTGTTTCAAATTTTTGTTGTAAAAGAGTTTTTCTTTGAACCTGAAAGAGGTAGCACCAATATGTCCAATGTTTCCAGGTGTGACTATGTTGAGAGTAGTGGGGAAAGAACAGAACTCTTTACAAGATGAGTACAGGTCTAGAAAACACACACCCATCCACTCTTTCCAGTGCACTCACTTAGATTACTACATGGTCTGAATGCAGGCTGGCGCTGGGTCATGCAGCCGGAGGAGACAATTAAACTGAGTAGTGATTATTCAACCACCCAGATCCCACCTCCTGCCGGCCTGTTGCCCCCATGCCCCCTTCTGCCGATCCCTCTCTCTCTGTGCGTCTAGACAGAAAACCTTGCACATGACACATTAAAGTCTTTATCTATGCCCAGAATATATTTGCGGGCATGTGACGGGGCAGAAAGGACAGCATTGTTTCCCACACTACCCCCTTCCAATCCCAACGCCCACCCAATCCAATCCCCTCGCACACCCCCTCCCCTCTTGCCCATCCCTCCCCTGCTGTGCTGATCCACTGCGAGGGGGGAACCACTCAGACGGGCTAATTCTGCACTCCATGTGACGAAAACCTCAGAGCTTAATACTCATCACTTCACTGCCAGTAGACCGGGCCTGAGAATGTTTATAATTATTTCAAGTGATTAAATAAAATGCAACATGTGCAACTATGAGGTTTACCAGAAACAGTTTTATTACGTAGTCTATAATCAAGTCAAGTTTGTTTATATGGCACATTTTATATGACAAGCATAGACTCAATGTGCTTCAAGTTAATAGAAACATGACAAATACATGACATAAGTGGAAATATATAAATTGAGATGATATTTCAAATATATCTTTATTTAATGAAATTAATAATAAAAGTAAGTGACATTTTTAAATAAATACAGTAGTCACCATACTTAGTTTCATCTCCACTCACACTTTATCCCAGACACATGGGAGGGTCCATAGCAATCAAACTAATGATACAATGAGAACAAAATATTAAGATAATTAGTGAGATCAGCAGAGGAAGCCATTAGAAACAATGAAGAGGGAGATGGTGTGTTTGAGTTTCTGTGAGCTTCAGTGTTTCCTCTTCCGTCATTAGAAGGTGATTGTGTGCACATTTTATGTGTGCTTTGTGTGTTGGATCCCCTCTGCTTCCAAAAGGGTAAAGGGGCGTTTTCTTTTCCCACCAGAGAAGGGTGGGAGTCAGATGGCTCATTTACTATTTGTGTGTGTGTGTTTGTGAGAGAGAGAGAGTGCCTGAGGTAGCAATAACCCCCCCCCCTCACTGTCTTTCAGCCGTACTATTTAATATATTTACATTTGTGCGTTGTATACAGTGTGTATGCATTGCATGACTTCTTTAGCCTTTGTTCTGAAGTGTCAGTGACGCTGTGGCTTTTTAAAGCCTGTTTTTCCTAATGCTCCAGGCTTATGTGTGTATGTACTGTATATACACATGAGTGTGTATGCGTGTGCTCTGTAGTGGAAAGCCAGTGACACTGGTGTGACACACTGTGACACTCCAGGACCTTACGGAATCCCACCGTGTTTACTGTGTGGTTGCCAGGCAACACAGGACCATGTTGGGAAAAAGTCACAGACAGAGAGAGTCGGGCCAGTGTGCAGCGTGGGCGCCGTGCAGCCCCCCTCTCTTCCCCCACCCCTCTTTTGAGCAGTTCAAATGCTCGCTACGAAATGCATCAGAGCACTTTTCATGTTGTCGCCTCTTCGAGATGTTCAGTATGTTCAGAGAGTAACGGCCAGACCTGTTTGTGTCAACAGCTACGTATGTTCAGACACGCAGCCAAGAGCCGCATATGTTTATGTGAGATTGACAGCAACACACAGATACAGAGAGAGAGGTGTGTGTCTGTGGAGAGGCCTCGTCACCACTGAGCATCAGCTACTCTGTCGTACAAATTAAACATCAGATCATGCTTTTTTGTTTTCCTCATTAATTGGTTGTAACTAACAAGTTAATGAATGATTATAAATGACTTAGTAATAAACTATTAAAATACTTTAACATTGGAAGGCTGTGACAAAAAATTGTTTCTGTTGTTTCTTATTATCATTTATGAAAGTTAACTAATAAGAAACAGGAGTTAGAAAATTGTTAAATTAGTTTTTGATACATGATTCTGGATGAAAACTAGAGTTGATCATATTCATGTTTACATTTGAAAGACAAAGCATTATTATATAATATATGAATATATTTATTATACATGATTAATTACAGCCTATAAAAAGATGATGTATTAAATTGACTTTTTCTCGTCTTAACAATAAAGGACATTGTTAATGACGCTGAGTTGTTTTTTTAGGAAGACTATGAAGTGACACCAGATGAAAAACGAAAAAGCAGAGGAAACCAGATCATCAAGACTTTTCTCTCAGAACAAGTAGGTTTCTTTATCTGATACATTCATAAGCCTTTTTTAATTCACATGTTGTTGGAAAAGTGTATTTAATAACCTTTTACAGAGAAATTAATGTTAAATTCAGCAGACAATAATGTTGAGCTGAATGAAAGACTCCCTGACAAACTACAAGGGTATGATAAATGTACAAAAAACGCAGTTTAATATTTGCATTATATTAATTATAAGTAATGTACTGGTAGTGTTCTGTGTTCAGTGAGTAGTGATGTATGATTCTCCTCAGTTTGAGCTGTGCATGTGATCAAACGTGATGTATTTGTGTGTGTGCGGGTCTGTGACTGTGTGTGTTTATGTGTGTTGATGTAGTCACCTCAGCGCGTAGACATAGCAGAGGTCTTTGCAGACCAGTGCAGAGAGAACCTCGAGCTCAGTCCATGTAAGGAGATCTTCAGCAGCTGCCGCAAGTGAGTTCCACGCTCTACCTCCCCGCTCACCTGTCGACGGGACCCTCACCTGTCTGTCCTCTGCCTCCTCTCTTTATTTATTCACTCATCATATTCTCAGTGGTAAGTGATAAGTCTGAGCCTTGTGTTGTGTATCTGACCAGGGTCGTTCATGACTACCTGAGTGGAGCTCCGTTTGCAGACTACCAGAACTCCATGTACTTTGACCGGTTCCTGCAATGGAAGATGCTGGAGAGGTCGGTTGGAGCATTTCTTTATTATACATAACTCATTTTATAGCCATATATTCAAAATATATTCAAAATGTATTCAAAATATATTCAAAATATATTCAAATTGTGAAAGCAAAAATAGCTGATAGGATTTGGTTACCAATGTTGAACGCTTATGCTTAAATTAAAAAAAAATATATATTTTTCCTAAAAGTAGATTATCATTATATTTCATCTTTTTGAGAGTTCCTCTGTCTGATGGTGGAGGAGAATCTCTTTAACATGGCTGGCTCCGTAGAGAGGACCCCCTCCCCATTTAAAATATTATTTAAATATAAAGGGCCTTTTCTGGGGTTAAGAAACAACAATTTGTACAATTCAGATGAAAGACAGTGAAAGGGATCTGCCAATAGATCCCTTTCACCTAAATCTTACACACTGGACCTTTAAGTATAAGGCATGTAAGTGAAATATAAATGGGACAATAAACAAAATATATTTTTATTATATATCATATGGGATTCATTTTATTTATTTTTATTTATTTTTATTTATTTCATTTTTGGAAAGTTTAACATTTAAATATTTTTTATGTATAATGTAAAATAACTAGTAACTATAGCTCTTAGATACATGTAGTTGAGTAAAAAGTACAGTGTTTGTGTAATGGAGTATAAACTAGCATACTCAAAGTACAGTACCTATAAAAGTACTTCAGTACAATTCTCTATTTCCTCATGTTTCTATTTATTGACATAAAATTCGTCATAGTAAATTTTGAATATGAAAAGCGAACAGCTTTCACTTTAATATGATGTGGACACTAACACATGTAATAACTGTGAGGTGGCAGATGGAAAAAGTTGACTTCAGTAGAGTGAGACTTTTTAAAGAGTGTGATGGCTCCCAGCAGGAAAACATTTCATGCAAAGTGTATGTGAAAGGCAGTTAGAAGTAAACAGCAGACTTTCAGAGCCGCCCTGATTGCATCTGTGTCTGGAAAGTGAACTCGTGTCCAGAAGGCCCCACCCTGAACAGGAAACAGACTCAGGATGGTATTGAGTTCAGTAGATAATATCTCTGTCATAATCAATACTACATGAGCGTCTATTAATGGATTTTGCTCTGTCTGTGTTCTGTCAGGCAACCAATCACGAAAGACACATTCAGGCAGTACCGAGTGCTGGGCAAGGGGGGGTTCGGAGAGGTAAGAGATGTTTATGACGATGCTGATGATGATGATGAAGCCTATTATGATTTGAATAATAGTAATAGTTGAGATTCTACTTCTTTTTCCTAAGGTGTGTGCCTGCCAGGTCAGAGCAACGGGGAAGATGTACGCCTGCAAGAAGCTGGAGAAGAAGAGGATAAAAAAGAGGAAAGGAGAGTCTATGGCGCTCAACGAAAAACAGATTCTAGAGAAAGTCAACAGTAGATTTGTTGTGAGTGAACAAAAAGAGTATTTGGAGCACAGTGCACTTAAGAACTTGTCTGTTCTCGGTCTAAGCACTACACCAATGTCTTCCAGGTGAGCTTAGCATATGCATACGAGACCAAAGACGCTCTGTGTCTGGTGCTGACCATCATGAACGGCGGAGACCTGAAGTTTCACATCTACAACATGGGCACGCCGGGATTCGAGAAGGACAGGGTCCAATTTTACGCAGCTCAGATCTGCTGTGGACTGGAGGATCTGCACAGGGAGTGCATTGTCTACAGGTAGCACTGTTGAAGAAATGTTGAAGAGGATAATAATGTTTGATTGAATTATGTCTGAGTGCGCATTGATACTTTTGTTATTCGACACATTGCTGACAACTGTGGATTCTTTTAGGGACCTGAAACCAGAGAATATCCTGTTAGATGACAATGGTGAGTTTATTGTACTGAACAGCATTTTCGATTTGCTGCTGATGCACAATTTCAGACGACTCTTTGTTAACTGGACATTGAATAAATTAAACGTATAACACTCTCATGCTCATCGCTGTTGTAGGACACATCCGTATTTCTGACCTGGGGCTGGCCATCAAAGTGCCTAAAGGAGACCTCATCCGAGGGAGGGTGGGGACTGTTGGTTATATGGGTAAGAGACATTTCAGTCAACATTTCTTTGAGTAAATTTAAAGAAAATTCAAGTTCATAACCAAAACAACTTGTTTCCTATTCCTCTCCAGCTCCGGAAGTGATAAACAATGAAAAGTACAGCATGAGTCCTGATTGCTGGGGTCTGGGATGTCTCGTTTACGAGATGACTGCTGGACGATCGCCCTTCCGCGCCCGCAAAGAGCGAGTGAAGCGAGAAGAGGTGGAGAGGAGGGTGCAGGAGGAAGAGGAAGAGTACAGCGACAAGTTTACAGAGGACACTAAGGCCATCTGTAGAATGGTGAGGCCCGAAGCAAAGATGTTTGTACAGAGACAATGCATGAATCATGTAAATAATAACAATTTAAACAATGATTCATCTTTGTTTCCGCTCGCCCAGCTGCTGACCAAAGACCCTAAACAGAGGCTGGGGTGCCAGGCAGATGGAGCAGCGGGTGTCAAGGCCCACTCGTTTTTCAAGAACATCAACTTCAAGAGGCTGGAGGCTGGAATAGTGGAGCCGCCCTTTGTGCCTGATGTGAGTATAGTTCATATGACTTCATGGTTCAGTCAATGCCACTGCTGAAATCTAGTGTGAAACCTTCTCTGTAAATGCTTTCACTGGGCAAATGACCACTACCGGAACGTGTTGTCCTTTCAGGGAAAGCATATAAAATTCCATCGTTTATAAATTATCTATGAAGATAAACTTGTCTCCTGTTTTTCCTCACAACCCTGTCCTTTTCGTGGTCATTGCCCTCTCCCAGCCTCGGGCAGTGTACTGTAAGGATGTTTTGGACATAGAGCAGTTCTCCACGGTCAAGGGAGTAAATTTGGACCAAACTGACAATGACTTCTACTCCAAATTTGCTACAGGCAGCGTTTCCATCCCATGGCAGAATGAGGTAAGTGTGCACTCGACATGTTGAAGTGCTGGGTGGAAGAAGTCACTTAAACCTTTCTCTCCTCTCCTCTCCTCTCGTCCAGATGATAGAAACTGAATGTTTCAGAGATTTGAATGTTTTTGGGCCTCAAGGGACGAGACCCCCAGATCTGGACTGGAATCAGCCGCCAGAGCCGCCCAGACGCAGCCTGTTGGACAGAATCTTCAGGAGGCATGTAAGTGTAACACACAAACACATGAAATAAACCCCCCCACACACACAAAAAACCACACACACACACGTTCATACAAATGAAATCTCCCTTTTTCTTGCACTTTCTGTTGCAGCACCCAGAGGTGTCTATTTCCCACAGCCGTGTGCAGTCTTCCAGTGTGAACTCTGTGGACTCCATGTCCAACTCTGCCCCCTAGTGGCAAAGTGACTGTGTGGGAGCCATACACACACAAAGGGAAGGAGCTCCGAGGGGCTTCCCTGCTGCTGATTGGTCCACATCCGGGGCCTGAGCAGCAGCCGGAGACAGCCTGTCTAATAGCCTAAATGGTCAGCCCATGGGGTGGGGGTGGGTGACCGGGCCCTGAGACCCTGGGCATTTGTAGTGGGATGGTCAATGTTGCAGAGACGCTTGGAAAATATTCGGACAAACCTAACTCGCCCTCAGGATTGTTGGACTATAGAACAGAGCCACTGATGTTGATGAAAACAGGTAAAGATAGAAAACAAGCTAATATTCAGGGGATCCACTGTATAATAAAGACCGCCACAGGGAATAGAAGATGGGGTCTTAGTGAATTTTATTCTATTTTTTTTCAGAAATGGAACTTTTCTCTTTCGCTCATTTTCAGTCTTTTACTTTCTGGCCTGTATCTTGTACCAGTATCTCTTTCCAATCTATTTACACCCCTCCGAGCATCACCATCTGTACAACTCATACTCTTAACTTACTCTCTCTCTGTATTTCCACCTCCCATACCTCAGATCACTCCGTAAACATTCAGAACACTTGCACCTCGACAACCTCAACACATGATGTACATTGCCTTGCGTACACTCAGGCCAAAGACGACAGTTTAGTTTTGTGATACAGTTTTCTTGTTGATTTTGAAGGTATTCTAGCCGTCGTTTAGAACCACAGGAGGATCAGAATATGTGATCTGTTTTATACACTTTCTCTAAATATGAGCCTGCAGACATATCATACTGCTTAAAGCACACATACAGCACACACTCATACACACACATAAAGAATAGTGAGAATTGTGCTGTGTTTTCATTGCATGGACAAGTGTAAGTATGGACAGCTGTATCCCTTTCGCTTCTGCATACCTCATTCCACTGATGTTAGCATTGTATACACACAGACGTCTCCCTCGGTTTACAGTGTCACTTTATATTTGACATTATGTGGAGTTTAAAGAAAAGTAATGAATATGCTGTACAGAAACGAGAATCTCTTCTTTTGTTATTTTTCTGTTTCTGTTTTTTCTTTCTCCTCAACTTTCTGCACAGTCCCCGTGGAGTGGAGAGGAACACATGCACTCAGCCTGACTTACAATTTGCACAACTTAAAATCATGTCATGCTGTTTTTTGTTGTTGTCTCCAAATGAAAATGTTACCTCTGCTCATTAAGGCACATTATTGTATTGATATTCTCACATGCCGATTATTTTCTACATCCCCAAAAAAATGCGTAAGTGTTCTTGCTCTCCCTATGCCTTTCTCCATGTAAAAGATATTGCTGCGTTGCCGTTGTTGTCACATGTACAGGTTTTTGTATTCAGCCCCTTTACACTTAACATGCTCTTCAAAATGCCTCACGAATCTAAAGGGTCTTCCTCTTGTTTTGTGTTCAAGCATATTCGAAGAAGGCACAACTACATTTATCCTATTATATTAGTTTTATTCAATGGGCCTGGTTCATTCATGTCGGAGCAGGAGAGGAGAGGAAGACACCAGAGGATCCTGCAAACACCACACAAAGAAGTGGCCTTCTCGCAGCAGCACAGCCAATGAAAAGGGAAGAGGAGCTCAGACTCAGTTTTGTGCTTGTTTTTAAGAATGTGCTATTTTCCCTATATGAGGTATTGGAAGCTGCTCCATGCAGTAATTTTAATCCTTCTTACAATATAATGCGATCTTATTGTTTTTTTCTGTGTACTTGATATGGAAAAAAAAATCTGAATCAGACTGAAGTGCCTCCTTGTTAGCACGATCTCCCGGACAATGCCCACACAGACATCAGCACTTTGTTTATTCTCTGACTGTCATACTCTGTTTGTTTCACTGGGGAACGCGTCCACACAAAATACACACAGACTCATACAGTTTGTTGGAAGTGAAGGGGAGTGACGGATGCAGGGAGCGAGCTGATGAATGAGGGAGTTTTCCTTCTTATTGTGATGTACAGCAAAGTGCTGAGTGCATGTGAAAGCCAAACCCACTGTGTCCTTCAAGTCCCAATAAACTCTGTGCTATAGTTTGAGTACTCCACAGTTTGCCTGTCTCTTATTTCCCCTGTCTGTATGCAAATACATCTAATTTATTGGGGTTTTTCAACCAGGTCAGCCCAATGGAGATTAAAAAGTCCTAATATAATATATTATTATTATAATCTCTATCATCAGTAGTACTACTACTAGTAGTAGTAGTAAAGGTTTTAACACTCCACATCCATAACAACCATGTTCTCCAATAGGTAAATACAAATCTACATTGAATCTATAAATATGGTCCCACACAAAGGATTGGTTTACATTTTTTCAAGTCTTTGCTATGAACCACATTGTCATGTCCATGTGTTCTGTGTATGGAGAAAGTTTAAAGTAGCTCTAATCATTCCTATGCATGTTGGCAATGAAGAGATCCCCTTCGTAACATGATTCAAATTTAAGTGAGAGCAGAGAAACCTTGGTGTAAAATATGAGAAAAATACATCCCTCCAGCAGTCCAGATAAGACAAATCAAAAATATTTGATTATTATTGTTATTTGAATATATATTTCTTACATTTTTTTTTTGTCACACATTTGTGTTACTATTCCTCCAGTATGTCTCAGCAAGAACATAATGTCTAATGAAGCACAAAGACTGGGTTTTATACCAAAAGCATGACTCACTGGTAAATTTATAACTGTAACTAAACAAGAACAGCACTCAGAAGAGAGCATACCTCCTCCAAGGCCCAACAATCTTAAATTCAATCAGGCTGCACCATATTGCACACACTTTTTCATCAGGAACCATGAATTATTCTCTGAGAAATGGACGGACATTTCCAAAAAACGCCCTATCTCCCAGTTAAAGACGGTGAAAAACCTCTGATCCGCCCGAACAGTTTAATGGCTTCTTTCTTCGACCTTGTCCTATCCCTCAACCAAGTTAAACCAACAGACCAGAGTGAAAATATAACCTCCTTGGTAGAGGAAATAACTAAACACATAGTCAAAGAAATTCCTGTTTTTATTACTTCATCCATCAAGGAATGTGTATTATATGAGCCCCGCTCTTTTGCACGATGCAAACTAGTGCCAGTCATGTGTATTTTAATGCAATGCACGTGAGGTACAAGTATGAAAAGAGAAAACAGAAACAGTTACTGTCTGTGTCATCATCAAATCCAACTGGAGTACATCTTGTGAGAACTCGGGACTCATGGGTTAGACCACAACCATCTTCAAAGCATGCCTTCATTTTGAACTCAACTATACACCTGTACAGTTTTGTGACTGTACCTTACTGAAGTACTCAAATCTGTCTTTGTGGTATTACTGCGACAGTGTGTCTGCCCTGCATACTCACATGATACCAGCCACGCTGCCACAGCAGGTAAAAAGTCTCTTAGGTGGGCAAGACTAATACACATCACCATTTTGTCATGATAACGTTGCCTGAACATAAATATAGAAATAACCTTCCTCAGGTTAAACCCTCACCAGGATCCACAGGCCTGAGCTCCATTAAAATACAATGCTGTTCCAAATAGAGAGGTATTAAAAACTTATGACCCATTTTGTCTCCTGATTCTTTTTCTCAGAAACTTGAACTTTACAGTGGAAGAAATGTGGCTGATTAACGGGTCAGATGACACCAGGCCGGTGTGTTCCCACACTAAATAAGAGAAGGTCAGAGGGACTGACGGATAATTCCTGTCATGTCGTCAGAAGGACGCAAGGTTGCAGGTTAAGGTGACTTCAGTCTTTCCTTTCGTCTCATTAATCTGTTCCTGTTTTCTCTGTGTCCATTCCTGTTCACTAATCAGATGGCCTCCTGGCTGCTCTCTATTGCTGTGGTCATGTGCACTGTTGACTCTGAAGGTTTGCTGATGTGCAGCTCAATGAGGCAATATTGCTTTTAGATAGTTTGGATCAGTGTTTGTGCAGTAAGGTTGTCAAAACACTTGAATCAGGCTGATGTTGTTTCATGGATCATGGTGCGTAGTACCAGTAAGCAAGCCGGTTGGATTCCAGACGGCGATTCAGTCACACGACACTCAGCAGCAGACACTCAACAGAATCACAAAGCTGTCGTCTGGATGTCAACATTATGAAATATGATGTTTTTGATTGAGTCTGACCACCATGGAAAAACTAAATGCCTCTTCCAAACCATGATAACCCTCATTTTGACTAAACATACTGTACATGGTTGTTTCAATGCTGTTGTAAACATACCAGTTGTCACAATATGTTACATCAGAAATGATAACATCGATATTTAAGTTGGGTCACCATAGCTGAAAAATTACAGGTTCTGGCCTCAAAAGGGAAAGTGGCTTTCATTTGGAACTTCAGCAAAATCCTACATAGTCATGTAATTACTGGTTACGTCTTGCTCCTGATTTCTGTTACTGAGAGTCCAGTAGTTTCTAAATGCACTGTTAACCCAATGTTTCTTTAAAATTGGCTTTACCTCTTCACTTGACCCTGTCTGAACTTAAATAATGCATCTATTAGCTAACCTTTTAAGTATGTCAGAATCATCTTTTTTAAAAGAGCACGGGAGAGAAGTATCGAGTTGGTAAAATAAATAAATAAAGTTAAGGTTGCATTTTATTTTATTTTCGAGATTATAAAGAGAGGCTGGTCATTTCCTCTCTGTGATAATGACACTAGAGATAAACATAGCTCAAACCAAGATATCAGACGAAATGAAGCCAAACTGAATGAACTTTTTTGCCCTCAAATTCCACAGCGAGTGTTTAGGCTGTAATGAACCATGAAGGGATGGATGAGTCACTCAGGGTCTTTCCTACTGACCTCTCTCATCACTTAAGAAGTGTGTTAGTGTGTGTGTGTGCGCGAGCAGTGGGCCTGGGCGCTGGACGTTATCTGACAGTGTTTGTGAGCGTCTGAGACATGCTGGTCGTGTCCAACAGGCAGCCTTGACATGGCTGTTGGAACAGTGAGGTGATGCGTGTGTTTATCTATGTAGTGATAGCACAGCGGCCTTGTGAGCAGTGCTCATATATATACAGACACTCTGAGGCGCTTACAGACAGAAATCCAATCTCTCTCTCCAGAGCACATTCAGTTGTTTGTCCACTTCTATCAAGAACAGATTTAAAGATCAGCCAGATTTTAAACCTTTGTGATCCAGTTTATTCTATAGTTTTTTTAGTTTTTATTAAAGCTGCACTAAGCCCTGTAAAAGAAAATGCTGCCTGCCACCTTCAAACTTTGTGCCGGCATCTCCTACCGGCATATGAGAAACATGACAGGTGAGTGAGAGAAACCTGTTCAGCTTTTGCCTTGGCCTAGTTTTCTCTCCTGTTATACTTTAATCTGAATTTGTAAATTTTCTTAGGGGAGTTCTGAATGTGGCCCAGAATCAGAGTGGCTGAATGAATTAATGATTGTTAGAATGGAGCCAAATGTGTTCTTATGGGCTATCATATTTTCTTAATGGTTTTCTCTCTTTTGATTGACTGCATATGTAATCAATGTTTCATTTGATATTTTAGAAACTGAAATCTGTCTGTCTGTCTCAGGTTTGAGGAAGAGTGCCATGGTGGCCTTTCACCATGAGCTGAACAGACTGGCAGGTCCGGGCCCCACTAACTGGATCAACCATGTTCGCAGACGAAGCTCCCTGCTCAGTGAGTTACGAAGTGAAATTAGACTTGATAGGACATGTAACACATCCTAGACATCCCTTAAAATAATTGTGGAACATTAAAAGACATGATTCCCTGACTTACCAAACTGTTTTCAGGTTCTCGGATTAAAGAGGAGAATGGATACAATGAGGAGGAGATGTCTTATGTGAAGCAAGGTGAGGATGCTCTGCAGAAGGCCATCAACATCCTCGGCGAGCAGGATGGCTGGACCACTGAGACTATAGCTGTGAGTAGGGATTCAAGGATTCAAGGGTTTATTGTCATATGCACAACAATTACATTTAGCAGTCAGGCTCCCCTCTGAGTCTCAGGCTCCCCTCTAGCCATGCTCAGAAAATTCACTATGGTGCAGCTACCATACCAGGTGGTGATGCAGCCAGTCAGGATACTCTCAATGGTGCACCTGTAAAAGTTGCAGAGAATCCTGGGATCCATGTTGAGCCTCATCAGCCTGCGGAGGAAGAAAAGCCGCCGTCTGGCTGTCTTTGCGATGGAGTCTGTGCGGTGAGTCCAGGTCAGGTCATCACTGATGTGAACCCAGAGGAACCTGAAGCTGCTGACTCTCACCACAAAAGTCCTGTTAATGGAGAGGGGGGCGTGTTTTACTCATTGTCTCTTCCTGTAGTCCACAATCAGCTCCTTTGTTTTGCTGATGTTGAGATGGAGGTTGTTGTCCCAGCAACCAAGATGTCAGGGAGAGATGCAGACATAACCTCAGCACCACTGGTCTTTCTTTTGTAGTCTGTGATTTCAATCCACCCCACATGTTCCTCGTGTTGGAGCCCTGGTGGTGAGACTCCACTTGGCATTGCTGATAGCGCTACGGAGCGTGTACCTGGACTTCCTGTACTCCAGATCCAGATAACCTAGTCACCATTAATCCAGGGCTTCTGATTTGGGAATGTTTGTACATTAATCCTCGGTATGATGTCAGAAATACATTTGCTGATGTAGCAGATGACTGTGTCCATGTATGTGTTGATGTTGTTGTCCTGGAACAGACAGCTCACTGATGTTATATCAGAATGTGACGTTCTAAACAAGATATCTAAACACTCTCAGTATGTGTTTAAACCCCTCTGCAGGCAAATGGAGACAAAGTCCTGAGTAAGGTGTTGCCTGACATTGGGAAAGTGTTCAAGCTGGAGGTGATGCTGGAGCAACATCCTGACAATCTTTATGAGGAGCTGGTGGGGAACATGGAGCAAATGGGGGAATGGAACCCTAACGTCAAACAGGTCAAGGTAAAAGAAGTTGGAAAATGAATAGATTGATCAGAAAAAAGAGATATTTAAAAATATGAAAATATTGATTTAAAATGACTGATGTAATTTCACATTGGGGTCACGCAGATCCTCCAAAAGATCGGCAAGGACACGATGGTTACTCATGAGGAGTCTGCAGAGATGCCTGGCAATATTGTGGGACCAAGGGACTTTGTCAGTGTCCGCTGTGCCAAACGCAGAGGCTCCGCCTGCTTCCTGGCTGGGATGTCCACTCAGCATCCAAAAATGCCTGAGCAGAGGGGGGTAGTCCGGTGAGTCTAGGGGAGAGCATTTACTTGTTGTGCAAACACTCTTGTCCCTTTAAGAATAATGAATATATACCAAGGAACCTGACTATTTGTGCACAGTGGATGAATGGATGCTGATTCAAATGATGTACAATTATGACTTTTCAGGGCAGAGAATGGGCCTACTTGTATAGTGTTGAAGCCGTGTGCTGAAGACCCGAATAAGACCAAGTTCACCTGGTTACTGAGCATAGATCTAAAGGTATATCACTGCATTTTCTTTTCCACAGTTATTTGAAAAACCTTTAATTTGGGAACTAGAAGTGGAACCTGTGTAAAAGTATATCCTTAACATCATGTTATCCATCTAACACTGGCTTTGTCTTTGTCGCACACAGGGCTGGATCCCAAAGACAATCATAAACAAAGTGCTCTCTCAGACGCAGGTGGACTTTGCCAACCACCTCAGGCAAAGGATGGTTAATAATGTTTCTATGGAGATGGCTCATGCCTGCTGACACAAGATGCCTCTTGAGCTTTGGCACAGTGCACTCAACGGTGGCAGAAAAAGCAACCCCTGCTCATTAAAAACCACATGAATCTGCTGAAAGCTGCTGAACAAAATAATAGAGGAATCCAGAGAGTACTGAGGAGATGAGATGAAGGTGATGCTCGTCTGAGATCTTTGGAAAAAATCCTCAGCACAAATGCTTGTCTTCGATTGACAAATGTGTGTTTTTCTTTCCCAGATGAATGAAAAATCTGTTATGAGAATTTGCATCAATGAAACCAATCTTACACACTCATCCACATCACTCTGCTGCACCTTGGTGGACACACAGAGCCAGTGTGAACAATAAAACACAAGCGGCACATTGTTTCTCTCTGATGACATCCCAGTTTTTGTCCCTCTCTCTGCAGTGAAACCTTTTATTTCAGTCTTGTATTTATTACTAGTACATCACAGTGGCTGCCAAGTGAATATACAACTCCAATGTCGTTGATATTTATATTTTTATGTTTGTATTATGCTGTCGAACAAGTGCATTTTGAAGAATGATCACTCTGTAACATCCTGATACCTGAGAACTTCAATAAAAGCTCATACAATATTTCAGCGGGCATGACTATCTACATAGAAAAAGAGTGGAAACTCAATCCATACGCATGTCTTCCTGTTGCCTGATGCGTTTTCAGGCTGACAGTCTGCCAGACTGAGCAGGTGTTTGGCCATTCAGACGTGTGAGCAGCTCAGCAGCAAGGAGTTGCGCTGTGAGCCAGCAGCACATTCCCTGAGTTCAAGTAACAGTACATCTCATCCCAAAGAGGAAATTATTGCCAGTTGTGTAACGTTTTTTCCGATTTCTGTGTTGTTTTGATCCATCTAAAATCTGAAACAGCCTCTTTTGCACATCTTGGATACAGAGCAGTCTACAGGGGCCATAATTTTATGAGCTGAGGTCTCACTCTCTGGCTGCAGGATGCTAGCCAACTGGACTGTAGACTTAAGTAACAGTCATATACCGTTAAGGCCTTAAGGAAATGTCTGAGCTGTAATAGGAAGTTATGGCTGAATGTAACCAGTCAACTTGTGGCTCTTCTCTTATTCCACTTAGATTTTTTTGAGCCTATAGTTAAAACACAAAGTTCAGCATAACAGTTCAGAGTGCCGGCTTGTGTAATGAAAAACATTTTTTTTTCTTTCTTTCCTTGAGAGAATGTTCCAGAGGGTAATAACTTTCATCTGCTTGAAATCCTTCAAAATCTGAACATAAGCAGATGTGAGGAGGGTTGAAGCCACTCGCAGATCTTGTTCCATTGTTGTATAATGAGACGAGCGGAGAAATTCTGGGGTGTAGGGAAGGGAAAACTATCCAGAGCTGATAAGTTATGTAATATGAGCAAGAAGACAAAACAAGCTATCTGGCAGTCATACTGAATCCCTGGCACCGATGACTGCCTTGATTAAATCTTTTTTTTTTTCATTAAATATCCATCTGTGCGTTCCTGACTGAAATTCAACTCCAAACATCAGCTTTTGTTTTCTGTCAGCTATAAATATAGGCATTGTTTTAATTAAAATTATAATTATTGCACTTTATGGGGAAAGGTCAGGTTATGTATAAATAAATAAATGTAGAAATAGATGAATAAATAAATGTAGAAATAGATAAATAAATAAATGTAGAAATAAATAAATGCATAAGTATAGAATTACAGAAATAAATATAGAAATAAGCGAATGGATATAGAAATAGAAATACCCTTTTCTTTAATCACAAATTATATGGATTTATTGATTTATATACATATTTTTGTCATTCATACCAGGGAGCATTAAACAATGTCAAAGCTTTGTGAATGGGTACAGTCAAAAAAAGAAAATGTCAGAGAGCGAGAGAGAAATGACGTAATGAAGTTACAGTCCAACAGGAAACCACAATTCCCAGGATGCACTTGCAAATACCGTGGCCACTGGACGGGGGAAGGGAAGCTGAGATTGGAGGGAGAAACAATCAGAAACTGAGGTACTTTTAAAAACGCTTCATAAAAACGCTTCTGTCACACAACAGGCAGCGCACGTCACGTTTAGCGTTGTGTTTAATTGACGGTTCGCACGAACGCAGATTTATCCGTGTGCTGCGTTTAGGGACCTGACTCCATCCCCGTTACACTTCAGCAGAAGCTACACGGTTAGCCCGTTAGTTAGCCTGACAGCTGGCTTTTCTCAGGCTAACCAGATCCCCGCTGCTTTGCTACAAATGGTATTGGTGACATTCGCCTCCCCGCTGTCTGCAGGTGTATCTAGGCCGTCCTGTGCGCAGGATATGCGGCTGTTGCATCCTCGGGTTGAGCCGGAGCGAAGCGGCGTCTTTGTGCCTGCGGGGCTGCTAGCATGTTAGCTGCTTCAGATCATGTTAGCTAAGTGACGTGAGGCTGCTGTAGCTGTCAGAGCAGCGATGTGTGACAGGACACCGCTGTCATCTCACCAAACAAAGACTTTCGCCATATACCATTAGTTCTTTGTCTCCACACTGTGCATGTACTCTGCAGTACTTTACTGTAACGCTAGTGCAGTATGTTAAGTATTTTACTTGAGTAAAAGTAGAAATGTCAGATCTAGAAAAAATTAAAAGTACAATTCATGCATTGAAGATGTCACTTTAATGAAAGTACCATGATCAATGCAGGAAACCCTGTGAGTGTTACACTGCTATGTTATTGAATTATTATTATTAATATGTAATCATCATTGTTGAAGCTCATTTTTGAAATATTTACTTTATTCTATAACAATTCATTAGACTATAAGTTATGTTTTCGTTTGTAAATCAATTTGATGACCAACTGCATTGTAGTTTATTAGAAGTATAAAGCAGCATGGCCTGATAAAAGCAGTGTTGTGCCAAGAAGCAATCTTCTGCCAGGAAATGTTTGTCCACTAGAAAGTCGGATAACATTTGTGTTCTATTGCCACTTGGTTAAAATCTAGAGCCTTAGGTAAAATAATTCAGTCCCAAGGATAATTGAAAAAAGGTTATTGCCTTTTTTTTTAATAGATATAAATCTTTCAGCGAATTACAGTTTGGCCTCCAAAAAACCCCACATTGGACATAACCTACCAAACATACACATCGTAAAACAACTGTATCGCCGATAATCATGTAGTCTTAAAATGGCAAACACTCTTCATAAAACTTCGTTACAGGAGACATTTTGGCACATTGTATAGGAAAACCACAGGTGGAACATAACATTAAACATTAGTGCTCTGTTGAAGTGATCCAGATCCAGGGTCTTGATAATGAGTATGCTGGCTCACAGGCATGACTGGGACACTTGATTGGTCTGAACTGAGCTATGGTTATAAAAATTTGTCGGGATTATCTTACTGTGCAAAGTCAACGTATGTGATACATTTCTACAGCTTTATTGTTAGTTCATATTATTATTCAACCCATATTTTGCTCCTTGCACCACCATGTAGATACTATCTGATATGACATTGATTCATTTTGTGTAGTTTAATATGTTTTTTGTTTTATTTTTCAGATATTGAGTACATATGACAGCCCCTTCTCAGGACTCTGGCCATACAAGAACTCTATCCATGACCTACATCTCACTGGACACCTGCAGCTCTTACTTTGGACATGTGTTGCCATTTCATATGAGGCTGAAGACATAACACAGCTTCGGTGCAAGAAACCTAATCTGCACCTGCACTAGTACCTCTCAGTGCATACTGGATTTCTCTTGAGTGCCAAAGTAATGAAGAGTCTCGGACAGGGAGAGCCCAGCCCTGAAAAGCAATGTCATCATCCAGCCTCTGTACACCTCTGATAGGGCTGAGGAGTGAACCCACCAGCCAAGCAGATCTGTGGGGAAGAGGAAGGAGGAAACTTGTGTATTGATGGATATCCATTTCCTCCCATCAGCTCTTGTAGACAGATACCTGCACATCCCTCTCTGTGTACACATTCAAGGTTAGAATTTGGAGTAGCTAATCAAACCAGGCTCCCATCAACAACACACAATCACCGCTATCACACAGAAGATGATGTGCACAACGTGGATTTCTGTTGCCACTGACAGTTTTGTGAGATCATACTGATGACTGTGGACGTTGAGTTCTCTGTGTGTATGAGTAGAAAATTAGAAAGGTTTAGATACTTGCAGTCACTGCAAAGGTGCACTACAGAAACCATGGTGGTCCTTGCATCAGCTCCTCAGCGCATCTCAGTCCATGACTTCAGAAGTCTGTAGAGGCTACAATCAGGAACACGCCCGCCAGCCAACACACTCGTATGCAATGGAAGAAGACATTGATGTCACATCACATACTGAGGTAACATTATTTTACCTTTTGCTTTTAGACTCTTTAACCATTTAATGTCATTCCACATTAAAGTAACAGAATGGCAATGCCTGCTGTGTTGGTCAACAAAATGGAAGTAAGCACTCTCTGGCCACTCACCCTCACAGATATATGTTCCTGCTCTTTACCTCTGTTTAAAGTTAAACGATATAGAGCCTATTTATTTAAGCAGTTCTATCACATGTGTTTAAGTTAAGGCTTTAGGTCAACAGTTCCCCCTCTGCTTTAGCTGTAATATCTGGCCTGGCTTGCTTGGCATGTTTCCATGGCAGCAGCTGATAGGGCATTTCCCTTATCCACAGCCCGGTTTTCTAGCCATAACATTACTTTTTCTCTCTGGCCTCTATCCTTGTGAATTTTATTTTTGTAAACAGTTGGATAAGTACAGACGGGTGACAAATTAAAGGAGAAACCAACGTTAAGTGTCTTAGTGTGGTGTTGGGTCAACATGTGCCACCAGAACAGCTTAATAGTACACCTCTGAACACCACTGTCTGAAATGTCGGTCCTAAATCTCAGATGGCTGTTTAGTTGGGTTTAGATCTGGTGACTGCAAAGGCCAAAGCACATGATTTGCATCATTTTTATACTCCTCAAACCATTCAGTGGCCTCTCATGCTCTATGGAAAAGACCAATCCCACTAGGATAGCAATGTTTCATCAATGGATAAAGGTGACCACTCAACAACATTGTATTTTGCAGTTATGCTTCCCTCTAAGGGGACAAGTGAACTCAATCCATTACAGTAAAATGTCCACCATAACAGAACTGCTCTATCCCCTCTGTTTCTGGGCCAGGCATTCAGGCCTGTAGAGCTCTCTTGCACGTAGTCTCTACCTAACTACTTCAACTTATCTTCAGTTATGGTGAAGTAGAAGTAATTCTACGACTCTTAATATTCCTTTGTGTTTGTTGTACCTGACATCGGTATTCAAATTCCTTCCTTATGGTTTTAAAGTGCATTGACATTCTCCCCTGTAGAAGAGATGCTCATCTGTTTTTTCTTACATTTCGCTCAAATGCACAGTCATCAAATGTGAACTGTCGACCACAATTTCCAAACCTATAGTTACTGACGTCTGTGTCCCATAGATCTAAATGCAGATGTTAATGAAGTCACTGCTCCTACTGAAACATTGACTAGTTGAGCATCTTTGTGACTGAAACTCAACAACAATAAATCTTCTTTCTTAGTCTTTTTCCATATTGCTCAGCATTTTCATCCTACCATGCAGTGCACCAGTATAGAAGCATCTGAATCTATTTCTCCACTAACTTGATCAGGTTTAATTTTCACCTGTCTATCTGTACCCTGCTTTATTGAATGAAATTCCAGTTTAAAAAAAGTTAGACGATGGGGTGCACTGTGCAGTCATGATGGATTACCTGTCTTAAAAGGAGTACAAGCTGAACTATTTTTACATTGTCTGATGCATCTGCTCTCTGTGGCTGCTAGGGTCTGAATGGTTTGTCCTGTGAATGTAAACCATTAGAGGAGATCACCAATGGACACTCCAATCATAAGCCTGTGAGTACAGCTAAAATCATCTCATTGATCCTTTGTTCCTGTATCAATTTTTTAAAAAATATGCCTCATCAAATCTTTTTGACTTGACAGGTCATGAATGGACTGATTATTGGTCATAATGTCAAAGACCACACGAACGGCAGTGCACCACTCAGATCCCTGCCGGTAATTTCATTTCATTCTCAGTATTTCACTTAAAGCAGCACGACCCTCCTCATGTAAGGTGACTCATCTTGTGATTATTGTCCAGATTTCAGCACTGAAGCAGAATGGTCTACTGCAGACCCTGGCGGCTGGAGGGGACCAGCCTAATCCTACAGGTAACACACATGCTATCACACAGCCTCTCTTTAGTCTTGCATCCTCTTCCCAAAGGAATTTGTGAGTGTATCCTAGATACCAGGCGGCTGTGGCAACTAAAACCTCCCTCAGGAGCGACTGTTGTCTGCTCACAGGAAGAATAGAGTCTCACTGATTGCCTGAATTATGAAGGTCTTGGAGAGGAAGGATTTATGTCTGAGAATGAACTGGGTGTCAGCCAGAACTGACACCCAGTGAGGTGAAATTACTGTGTGTGTAGACGATATGTGAAACTATAGATTGAATTTGTTTTCTCAACTCACCTTCGTGATTCTCAACAGAGGAAAATGTGGAGTTGGAAAAGGCCAGAGAGGAGTGGGAGGCTCTGGAGAACGTTCAACCAGGTCAGATGCATTTCGCTGTTTCACCTGTTTGCATCGAAATTAACAGATGTCCTTGTTGGTTTTGTTTTGTCTGTCATTTGCTGATCTAACAGAATAACTCAATGTAATATTCCCTCAGCTCTCACTGAGGACTCAAACCCAACCCCGCTCATCTCCTTCAATGAAGCCTTGCAGTACTTCCAGACCACAGACCTTGGGGACTTGCTTGTAAGAAATGTTCCATACCTAAAATTAAACGATATCTGTTTGTAAAATAATGTCAAGTCTCAAATGATATCATAGAATGTGATGGTTTACATTTCCATTATTTTTATCGGTGAAACAACTTTGTTGTGTAAAAACTTCCTGGGGATGGGAAGGGAACAGCTGTAAGCATTTTATTGTGAAGCGGGTGGAGGAAGTGGAGTTTGCATAACAAATTAACAGCAAATCAGAACCAAATTTGACTCAAATAAATACTCATGTTAGTTGTTAGTGTGATGAATGAATTGAGTGGCTGAGAGTGAGAAATGTCCTTCATCTATTGAATACATTTTGGATTTGCTTAATAATTGTACTGATAGCTAACTAGTGAACTGTAATTTTAAACGATCCTGTATTTTTGCTGTCTCCTCCATCTGTAGAAGAACATCCAGCCAACCATTCGCAGGACAGGTCTGGCCGCTATCACTCACTTCCTCTTTGGACCTCCACGACTGCACCGGGAACTCCTGGAGGAGAGAGATCTGGTTTTTGCCATCGCACAATGTGAGTGTGTGTTTGCAGGGCCTGTAATAGTCCTGCCTAATGTCAAACTCACAAGTTTCTTTACCAAACCACTGATTTTGCTTTTGCATATTTATGTGTGTGTTTCTATAGGCCATGTGGACAACAGCCAAACAGTCCATATGCGTGTCCTGCAGACCATTTATAAGAGACTGATTGGCAGCAGGCTGGACTGCCCTCGCTATGGGGCACACTGGGAAAACATTGGTTTTCAGGGTGAGACTGTACCCTCCTTCACTATAAATACAGCACATTAGGTCTGTGAATGCTCATGTAAAATTAATCTAGTTATTGAACTACTTGTCTTTATTATTCTAATTAAGCAAAGGATGTGTATGCAGAATTATTGACAGTTCACAACACAGAACAAGGAAAGATTAGAACAAATTGTTGTTGTATCATCTGTGTTGGTTTGTTTTCTGGATTTGCAGGTGTAGACCCGGCCACTGACCTACGTGGCACCGGTTTCCTGGGACTGATGCACACTCTGTACTTTGTGATGGACCCAGAGACTCTGCCTCTCGCTCGAGACATCTACAAGTTATCACAGCACCCTACACAGGTATCACAAGATCACAAAAGATACTCCTGAAAGGCAGTTCATTCATGCCAGAGTCTGCCATTGTGTGCATGCTTGAATGTGTTGAGTTAGATGAAGATAAGTTTAACTTTGGACATCTGATTCGGGTATAAGATTTCACTAATAAAGTCCTCTCACTCATGAGGCAAGCTGCTTTGTTGCTGACCCTGACCTTTGTTCTCCCTGCAGAGGGAACTAGAGTGAAAACAAATGACTTTCTCTGAGTGACCGTTGAAAGTAGACTCTGTGGACCCAAGTTCCCTTGTGTATTTCCTCTTCTTCAGAACTTTCCATTTAGTGTGATGTCAATCAACATGACCCGCATTGCTCTACAAGTGCTCAGAGAGGAGGCCTTGTCCAAGTGAGTCACCGCTCCCCAGCTTTTGTTTTAGCACATCTTCTGGAGTGTGTGTCTGGTTTACCGTGTAGTTTCAATCTGTATCTCTTCAAGCCAATGCTCTGCTCTGTGTTTGGTTTAAAACAGGGAGTGCAATCGACGTCAGCAGGTGGTTGGTGTACTGAATGAGTTCTACGTTGCCACGTATCTGCACCTGTACCAACTGTGGAAGACCCAACAGAAGACCATTGCTGACTCTGGCTTTGTACTAAAAGGTAAAGAGAATGGCAGATTGTTTCAACTATGAGTAAGCACAAATACATGTCTAACCAAACTGTTGGGGATTATATTGTGACTCACACAATGTTAAAGGGGTCCTTCTCTTTACCAACTGTGTAAACAGGCTGATAGAGAAGATAGATGTCACTCTCATTTCTATTAAAAATGAAATTACAGACAGCATCAGGTTGGCTTGCCACAAAGAGTGAACACTGTAAAACTGCTAGCCTGGTCCAGTAGCAATCTTCTAACTCAAGAAAGTGAATGCACCTTTCTATTTCCAATCCATTTTTTCAAACATGAGTCACATTGATATGCATTGAACTCAGAAACACAGCTAAACACAGATTGTCATCCTGGCATGAGTCCCACAGTTTCTGTGTTTTCTAACCCTTTAGAAGTGGAGCTGTTTGCCAAAAAGAACCCCAAGCAGATGCTACGCCGACTAGAGGTCTTCCTGAAAGAGAGGCAGGCAGTTGGAATCCCCCGCGGGACATCGTCAGACCCTCAGGCTCAACAGCCTTCTCCCAGCCTGGGGGAACGAGGGGCCAGAGCCACGGCGGGACAGGGAAGCAAGGGAAAGGAGATGCACTTCACAGGAGTGTGTGATCTACCACCAGACATGGAGGGAGAGGCCAGACTCATCTAAGCTTGACTGTGTGAGTGTGCGTGTGTGTGAGCAATCCTTCGTGTGGGTATATCTATTAGTGTAATTGTGAGTGGCTTACTCAGAGAGCTAAGAGAACCCCACCAGACCCTGATCTAGGCCCTGCTATCTGAACCCTTTTCAAACACTTCCACTCTTTCCCTTGCTGCTGGGGTGTTGCACTTTGATCAGATTATGCTTTTGGGGGGGGGGGGGGTCTTTCTGAGTTATATTTGTTTTTTTATAATTTATTTTTTTTAAACAGAGAACAGTTGAATATAAAGAGCTTAAAATGGTCAGAAACACAATGTGTCACAAAGAAATCAACAAGAAAATGATAGTTTGCACTTTTCTGTGGATTTTAGCCAAATTCTTGTGGTGAAACTCAACCTGTCTAGAATTCCCAAACAAGGATCTCTCAGTCAGGTTATGTTAGCAGTAAAGAGGCTGGGACAAGGCAACAAGCGACCTTTGTGAAAGTCTTGGCTGTCTGTCTTACTCCAAGATACCGCTCCATCACATGAGCATGCTAACTGCCCATAATCCAACAGAGAGCCGTGTTGTTTGCCGTATTGTTGCGTGATCTGTTAACTAAACTAAGATAAAAAATATGTATCAGGTTCAAGCCCTTCGATAGAGTAAACAAAAGCAAGTTTTCTCAGCATGAGTCGGGGAGCAGCAGGTAGCTAACCCAGAGAGGTTGCAGAAGCTTTTGTGCAGGTAACAGAAACTGCAGGTTTACGCTGTTCTCAAAAATCTTACACAGTAGGCGTTGAATGCAGCTTGCTTTGACGGTCTAATCACTTTACATTCTCTACCAGTGTGAATGAGACATACATTATATGAAAGATGTACAAGAAAGGATGCTCAGTCCAGATGTGTGGTGGTATAGCCCGTTGTTGGTGTACTCCTTGTCTGTTGCTAGGGGCATGATAGACTAGGTCCAGAGCTCCCACTTAATATGGGGGAATATATTTTAAATAATTTAAGAAAAATAACTATTCTTGTCCTTTCTGAAGGGACGGCTGTCGTAATGTCACCATTATACAGCTCTACTTCAGATTCTTTGTTATGAAACTGATGGCTGAGTGTCCGTGTGAAGGATTTTTAACACAAATTCCGCCAGGACATCTGAAAGTCTTCTGACTAAAATCTTGGTTAAAGCCAAGAAGACGCTTCATGACAGTCAGTGTGCTTGGCTTGGTCCCAGCTGAAGTCAAAGGTCTGGTATGAGCTTTCTCTACATTCCGTTACAAAGCATGTGATTGTAATTTTTTTGACCAGTTTAAAAAGAGTTTATTTGTGCGTATGAGTGTGTGTGTGTGTGGTGTCAGATGGATGAGCTGATATTGATGAAGGGTGCCTCTCCCAGGAGATGTATGGTACAGTATGCAATCCCAGCTCTTACTCAATGATAATCAAAACGATAGTGCTGTGTGACGATAAGAATCGTTCCTAAATTCAGGGTTTGTGTGCAAGTGTGTGTGTACGATGTGTGTGTGTGTGTTGTATGACAGGAACTGACTACAAATGGGGTGCTTTCCGCTGCACACAATAAGCCAGCTTTACTAAGTACTTGATCCATCAAGCTGCAAAGACGGTACTTTTTTCATTTTTGAAAAATGGTACATAGCATTGCTGAAGAAAAATTGTTAACACACTCATTGGTTTGCTTTTAAAAAAAAAAAAAAAGTGTTTCTCTGGACACAGATGGTGTCAGTGGCTCTGTGGCCTAGAATGGGTCGAGCTCCTCTGCAAAGCTGGTCACTGCTGTGTGCTGACGTGAAATCTCCTCCCATCATCGTAGTCTCAATCTGTAGCATGTTCAGGTAGCACTAGTACTGTAGCATACTATAGCCTCCTCCTCTTCGTAAAAAGCTTGTTGATGTCATGTCTCAGTTACAGTCTGTAGTGTCAGTGAGTGCGCAAACTGTTACTACTATAGCACATTCATTTCATATTTTCATCAAGCCTCCTCCAGTAGACACTTGTTTAGGTGGCACAGTGTATGTTCTGCAGAGATGTGGGATAGGCCTGACCTTGTCTTCTAAGAAGGTGACGGTAAAAAACGGTGCCTACATCCAGGGGAGGCATGCGGGGTAGAATGTTCGTCTGTCCTTTTGTGTTCTTTTTTTTTTTCTATTTGAGCCATCGTGCCACAGTAGACTTCCTCCATTCATGTAATGCAGTTAACAGAGTTGTTGTGACCCCTTAAAACATGCAGGCCTAATGGATATATACATAAAAAACACAGGCATGTAAATTTTCAATGTCAACATCTACTCCGATAATCGTTCTTTGCCATCTCCGACATTTAACTTTGAAAACGAGCTGATGTACTTTTGCCAATTGTTTGCAAGTGTTTTGATTGATCAGGAAAATTTGCACTGTTGTAGATCTTTGATAGTATGTGTGACGTGTGCAAGAGAAAATGGGCCATCATCAATAGCCATAATGTTTGTTATCGTCACCCGCCTCATGGAACGAATTTCCCTCCTTGCTCTAAAAAGTTGCACCACGGATATGATCTTGCGTTTAGTTTTATTAAATTTTAAACTGAGGAGCAGTACAGTGTATGTAAATCAGGAAGTTTGTATATAGAGAATTAATGATTGTAACTGTATGATTGTCTGTAGGGCATTATACTAAAACACATTGCTTACCTCAAGACTTGAGACAAATCTCTCCTTTCTCTCTCCTGACGTTTGTTTGGCCTCCCAGTCCGACACTTCTCTTTTTACGTACCCTCCTACGCAGGCCTTCTCTCATACCAATTGGATATTTTATATAATGTACATTCAGCACCTGAAACACTACATGATAACAAACTAACACAAAAGCTGGTCAATGTTACATGTATTCTATTTAAAGACACATTTATAGACACTATATAGGCCCACACATGCTCTAATGCACACCTGCAGATATGAAATCCTTTTTAAAAATGACCTATAATTGGCTGATGTTTACCATGTTGAAATAAGCGGAGTTCTCTTGTGGCTTCAGTGATAGTAAAGTATACTTTTGCTGTTTTTAAGTGTTGGGTGTGAGGAAAACACTGATGAGCAATTTGTCTTTACAGCTACAGTCACAAACATACTTCAATATATAAATAGGCTTGATTAGCAGTCATAATACTGTGTATGCTTCGACCTTGGTATATATTCAGTATCCAAAACAAGGCCTGATTTATCCTCTCATGTTACCAAAAATTATATTTTCAGCAGTCGGAATTACTCATATTATTATGCATTGATCATCATTTGGAATCTCCTCAGTTGTGAAACCAGAACCAAGAGAAAGAAAAAAATCAAACAAAAAAATATATATATAAACGGGTTCTTGCAGGATGTCGGATGCTCTGAGAGGTGTGGTCTGAAGTTCTGCTTCCTACAGCAGCAACTCGGCAAATACAATCACTTATCTCAATATCCTGTGCTTTATATGAAGGTGTTTTACTGTTGCCGTTGTCGTCATGTCCCTCAGAGCATTTTATGACTGTACCTCGATTGTAGAAGCCCTATTTTATACTGAGAGTTATTTCAGAATACAGTATGTGCTGTTGTACATTAAATGTATTGTATGGAGAAAGCTAAATAAATGCTGTTAAAAAACTATATAGTTCCCTGTGAAATCACTGAATCCTCCTTGATTTTCATGCATATACATTGTAATTGTATACATATACGCATTTTCATTTGATAGTCTTTTCCCAATATATACAACAAATCTATGTACTTTTTACAAACAAAAGTGATATCAGGGAATGGACACCAGTCACACAGTGATGGGGAATTAAAAATTAATTATTAAAGAGAGCAAACTGTGTTTTTTAATATTTAATAGCTGTTTTTTGTTTACCAGTTCTGATGGGCTTCACACATCAGGATTTATCTGTGTTGACATTTTCCAGCACTCAAAATGTCAGAATTACTATGTGTGTGTGCGTTTGTGTACAAAACAACTGGATAACACATGGTCGTATTACTACTTGGGAGTGTATCACCAGATGATTAACTTTTGGAAATCATCAGTGAAAGGTTAAGGTCAAAGTCAATAAAAATGACAGTGGTGAAGACAAAATCTGAAGCTTATATTGATTACAAAATGATTCACCATCATATGATACAAGTGACTTTGTAAAGAAGCTGCAATGAAGTTGAATGGAGTATCCCATCCTATAGGAATATAGACATGACCTTAAGCTTATATAGACTGAAAAATATTTTATTGTCATATAATATGAGGGAAATCTCGACATCACTGTAGCCAGAAATATTGCAACTAAGAAGAGACACAATCTACATCTTATTTAGATTAATTAATCATGATATTATATGGATTATGACACGGCATTATTACAAAAGGAATTAATGACTGGTTTGATTGGGGTCCTCAAAGTGCACACAGGATATATGCATTGCCCCGCTGATGATTTTCATCTGGATTGTTTACAGTGAGAATCAGTTTCTCTCTACTTTAGCCACTAGAGTGCACACTTTGTGCACACATAGAGTACAACTCAAACGATCAGGGCTGAGAGCAAACATATTCTATAGGTGCTGCTTAATTCACACAGAGTTGATGTATTGTTTTAATGCAAAATACCATCACATAAACAAATAAGCTCTTGTCTATTCAGCAAAAGCTAAAGTTTGATTTACATATCACAGCACTCTTCCCAACTCTTTACCCCTGCTCTCTGTGCAGCGTCAGCTAACTCCCATGAAATTTAAACCTAATCCTTATTCAATCTAGCTTTGGTTGTTTAGCTTGAAGTGAACCTCACAAGATCCTGTCGTGCAACAACGCCACTCGCCAGGATGTAGCAAAAATACTGGCATGCTGTGCACACACTGTTTAAACAGTTCTCAGTCTGTGCTTCATCTTTCATCAGGAAAACAAATCACTTAAATGTCACAGAAACAGTTATTGTACAAAACCTTCCCAGTACAAAGTAGAGGTATTTGATCTGACGAGGGGGATTTTTGGTCGTGGGTCAAATAACCTTGGGATGCCTCCAAAGGAATCTTGATGCTGCATGTTTCTACATCTGCGATTAATCAGACTTGTGGCTCCGGTCCCACAGAGCCAGATGACTGGGCTGTGGTGGACCTGCTGAATCACTGCACAAACAGGATGGAAAAAATATTTCAGCTCACTTTTATCACCGATCTGAGTTGAAATCACTGTTCCAAAAGCAATTTTTTTCATATCTGCTTATTGTCTCTCGTACGGCCTGTTCTTGCATCAGGGTATTTCATCGTGCATGTGTGGTGGAGACTGAGAGCACAAAGAGATCACTCAGGAGCCCTTCTGAGGGTTAATGTAAAACTCAGACGTGTGTCAGGAATCAGATATCCATACTGGACTGTTATAGCATCTGGGTGCTCAGAGAGAATGAAGAGAAACGAGCAACATGGAGCTTTTATAGATCTTTCTCCATTTGTACCTAGTGAGCCTGCTGGATTACAGAATTTTTCTCTCCCTCTTACTCTCGCCTTCCCTCCCCCAACTCTCTTCCCTTCTCTCTCTCTCTCTCTCTCTCTCTCTCTCTCTGATGTCATTGTTGCCTGCTCAGTAGATGCTGACGCTCAGCTCAAGCCTGCGCTCTCAGACTCAACTTAATAATGCATGCTGCTTCTGCTGACCTATAGGAATCTGCAGATAGAAATAAAAGTGATGTCAGGTTCATTAAAAACCCACGTCTGTAAATCTTAAACTGCATCTGTGTTTGTCTGTATTGCTGTTAAACTGTGTGTGTGTGCGTGCGTGCGTGCGTGCGTAGGTGTGTGTGTGTGTGTGTGTTGAGGCCTGTTGTACTCAGGGTCACTGACCCTCTTCTCTCTGCCATTCATCATCCGTGGTGTCTGTCTTCTGGATTTGCTGACGGCCAAAATATGCAGAATCTTGGAAGAAAAGGTCACCAGTGCTCGCTCCGAAGTGATTCACTGTCTGAACACTAATTATGTGAGTGACATGATAGGACTGGCGTTTTATCCACGTGTCCTTATGGAAGCATTTATCTACTTATGAAGATATTATTAGCAAAAATGTATTAGAAGTCAAAGTACAACAGAAAGGCCACTGTCAGCGTCATAATGATAAATAATGATAAACAAAGTTTACTTTACACTTTATGACTTTACATAATTAAGGCGGCAATGAGTTTATAAAATATGATGCATGATGATGGATTATCACTATATAATATACATATGTAAAATAAGATTGACTGCAACTGTGAAAAGCAATTCACACCTTGATGCGTCATTAATCAAGTAATATGATTTAATAATGTGGCTTACAGGGGGCACAATTATCACATACTCTTACTTTTCAATGTAAGACTTGGCTCTTCAGAGTGTGGTACTGAACCTTTCTTCATGAGATTAATAGTTTTGCTTATAAATCCGTCTATAAAGTCAGATGGACAGCACATCTCCATTTCTTCCCACTATCCAGAAAGGAAGGCAAAATATCTCAGATACATATAACGCCATCTTGACAGTTTGCACAGGCAAACTGGGGATGGGGCTGCAGTATCGAGATCCTGCCAATGCACGCGCTCAACCAATGAGTGAGTCAGTGTCAGCTGTCAATCATGACCCCATTTTTATAACATCCAACAATTTTAACCAAACTTACCAAAAACAAGCACTTGAACATACATCAGTGTGATAAGTTCTATAAATGGCACAAACCAGAAATATGCATTTCACTTGTACTAGGACATTTTAATTCGGTCTGTGTCCCATCCTCTAACATGGAATAGGCAGGGTTTACGACCTATACTGCAGTCAGCCACTAGGGGATGATCGGGTGGCTTCACTTTTGAGGAACAATCATGTCGTCCATCTTTATATAAAGTCATTAAACACACAGTTTCTCAGCTCAGCACCATCAGACCACTAGTTATTGTGGCTAATCTTAGAAAATGTTGACTACTGCCATGTAACAGACTCAGGTCTCTAACTTAAAGACTCTTATTTGTTCTCTAAAGTAACTGTATCTGTAAAATAAAAGTAGAGTGGTCCAAGTACATCTGCTTATATGGAGATGTATAAATATCACAAAGTGGAAGTACTCAAGTAAAGTAGAAGTACTGTGCATATAACAGCTTTGAATCATTATTTCTTCCATCACTAGAAAGGAAATGTTTGTTATCATTTTGTTGCTGTCCAGTGGGAGAGAGAGTACTGCCTGTACAAACTCTCTGTGTTGTGAAATAGTTTGGATGAAAAAAGAAAACCTGTCTCAGATCTCGTTCCCCTGCATGTGTCCGCTGCCGAAATAGGCCTCTGCTTGACCTTACTGTAGTCTGACTTATCTGCTGCATTCTTCACCGCCGTGGTCACATCCCTCACAGATATAACTGCACGCTGCAATACACTTTTCCTCTAATCAAATCCTCCGCAGTCTGTTTTCCGTCTACTGGAATTCGGTTTTACTGTCCTCACAGTCTGAGTGTGTGAACTGAATCTTTTTACCAGGTGTTTTTTTTATTTTTTTTAAACATACACTTGGGTGTTCTTGCCACTGTGCATGTGTGTGTCTCTAAAACCCATTCAGAGGAAATCACTCTTGATTTTACTAAGCAGAGTTCGTCAGGCTTCAGTACAATGCTTCATTCATCAGGCCTCTCTGGATAATAAACATTCTTCCATGAAATGAGGATGACAATAAGGTTTTTAGAAAAATGGTGCTTGCATAATTGGCCATTTTATTCTCTTTCTGTGGCCCAGGTACATTTTCTCCTTCCTTACTTTTTAGAATTGAAATTGATTTTCTGGATTTTCATATTTCACTTAAAACGTTGTAATTTCTGTCATATATCTTCACCTGGATTTACATGATAATATTTCTCCCTGAGAATAAACTGCTCTAGATTACAAGGGAGAGCTAGACTTTTGCCATAAATAAACTGATGACAGGCACTCCTCTTAAAAGAGGAGGATGGGGGGTGGCAAAAAAAACACCATATCTTAAAAGATTATAATTCTGTCATCTGCTCAAACAATTTTCCTGCTGTGTGTCTGTGTGTGTGTGTGTGTGTGTGTGTGTTCCTCCATGGCCCCCTTGCCTGCCAAAGCTTTTTCTAAAGAAAGTAGAACAAAGCTGCACAGAGATGAGACAGAAACCAAAGATTCATTCCCAACTGAAACAAGCTCTGGACTGAAAATGGAATGCATGCTCCACTCCTGCTTGTTTTCATTTTCTTTGAATATGCCTCTCTGATGATTAGTGGCATTTGGTTTTGTTAACACGCACACATACACACACGTGCACGCGCACACACACACAAGACAGGAAAATTGTTTCAGCCCCTTCAGCCCCTCTCCCCTCCTCCTCTTGTGGAATTCTGTGTCCAGGGGAGTCACTCCTCTCTCCTGCTGTTCTGCTCATTGGTGAGTCTGCAGGGCGAACGCTCTCCGACGAGGAATTCAACGGGAGCTGCAGACGAAAAGGAGCTGGCTCTCTCTAATACAGGAGGTGTACACCCTGTAGTCTGAGGCCTCACCTGCCCTCCCTTATCACTCACCCTCCTCCTCCATCTCCTGTCTGAGCCTTGCACCTGTTCTGACTCGTCAGCCAGGTGAAGGGGATCCTCTGGCCTTACACTTATTGTTTCAGCTGACCGTGGCTGCAGGGCAATTAGGAGCCCAGTCTATTCATTGGACTGAATTGCTGCTTTACTCTGCATCTCCCTCGCTCTCTGTCTCTCTCTATAACCCACCTCCCTTCCCTCCCTGCCTGTCCCTACCCCCTCCCACTCCACTGTGTTGAGCCCAGTCTGAGCCTGGTTGACACTGTGGCTGTGGGGACGTGTGGAGCCGCAGAGATTCCCCTGCAGGAGCAAGGATCATATGAAAAGGACACAGAGGAAGAGAGGGTGAAATATATCATCTTGTGGAGCATAGAATCAGTGGTTTGAGCGTTGGACGGCTGACAGAGAAAAGTTTAAAAACTCCAAACCAAAGGACTGTGCAGTTGGAAGTGCAGCAGGTATGAAAAGCCAGACTGTGGTGGTATCAGTGGCTCTGCTGGCCCTGTGCTGCCTGTTGATACCCAGAGGAGGGGAGAGTGCTGGGGGGATACTTTCTCTCCAGCAGGCTGAAGGGAGCAGGCGGGCAGAGGATCACCTGCCAGATGAGTCCCTGGATGATCCAGAAAGAGAGCAGGGACTTGCAGAGGACCCCCACCCACTGGGAAGCCACAGCAAGGCCAGAAGAGACACAGAGGAGGCTGCACAGACAGGTCAGTGGAGAAAATCATCATTTTAATAAAATGCAGGTTTGACTTAAAGTAATCAGATACTTTACTCAAGTAAAAGTATCAGCAATGTAAAAATACTCCATTATAAGTAAACGTCCTACATGAAAAATCCTATTTGAATAAAAGTAGCCTACTATTGAAGTGCTTCTTTGGTCTCTCTAACGGGTGATACAGGACATCTTTAGTTGATTAATACTGACACATCAGTGTGTAGCAGCATGGTGGAAACGGTTTGAACTACTTTATTTGCAGATGCATATATAGGGACACCAGATTAATATGAGGGAGAGAAAAGAAGAAAAATTGGTGTGTTATATAAATTCAAAAAGTGTTGTAATTTAAAAGCTTTTGTTGATTTTTCATGTCTGGTAATTCATATTATACCCACTTATATATATTATATTATATTCATCTGATGTGTATTGTTTACTTTTGGTCCAATATGTTGATATGCTACATCCAAGTAAAGAATTAATTGTCTGGTCATATAGGTAATGTTGTGCTGAAGAAAAAGATATTGGAAACTACTAATAGCCATGACTCCTAAGGGTTAAAGCTTATAGACAAATGTAGCGGGCAAAAATAGATCTCAGATGTAGTGCAGTACCTGAATGAAATCAAATTCAATATAAATATGCAAGTAGAGTACTAGTAATGTGAATTTGAGTTCATGTACAACCACTGCAAGTTGGAAGCTAGGGGGGTGGGGGGCACCAAATCCTTGTCTTGCCAAGGGTACCCATATGGCTAGTACCGGCCCTGCTGTTACGTTACACAGAGGAGACATCAAAGCTGTTGAGGAATGGTCTGCTTTATGACACGGCATGGAAGAGCAAACACAGACACAAACACACACATTTGGTCGGTGACAGCTCAGGCATGAGAAAGTCCAAGCACACACCTGTCCACTATACTGCGTCTCCACAGCAGGGAAGACCTGAAGCAAAGGCTTGTCTCTTTTTCTGGCTCAAAGCAGACAGGAAGACACAGAGTGGAGCATCTTGCACACAGATTTTTATGGAAGCTGACCTTTTCCACCACCTCTGCTGCTGTAACCCTGTATGATTAATGCTGACTCTGAAGCTGCAAGAGTGGGTTTTTTATGACTAATACACTTTAAAGATAAGCCTGACTCCAAACAAGCCCTTTAATCAGTCCAACTGATGCCTTTCGTGGTAAGATGTTGCTGAGGTGAGAGTGATGCATTTATTAAGTATCTGGATGGGTTTTATGTCATTAAAAGTGGATTGTGGTGAATGGAGCAGAACTAATGGAAAGAGAGAGAGAAGTGTTTTCCATGAAAGCTACTCAGGACTTCAGACGACCTCAGAGGGAAATACTGATGGACCTCAAGCCACCACTGAAATGTGTCTGGATTTTCCCCCTGCTGTGTTTTGACATTGCAGGAAAAGAAATTGTTCTCAAACGCATTGAGAATTTATGATACACACAAAAAAACAAGTAGTACATATGCACAAAAAATGTATGAATAAAATGTTACTCTGATCATGAACGGTACTGTATGTACTTACAGTTACATAAGTTGCATGAATTAAAACGTATCTCCTCCCTTTGATTTCCACATCTTTCTAGGTGTTGTGAGCAGATTGAGGCGAGCACCTGAGGAAGGCAAAAAGAAAAAGAAGGACAAGAAGAAGAATAAAGAGCCGAAGGACCCCAACGCCACCAAGAAGCCCAAAACTGCCAAGAAGGGAAAGAAGAAGGACAAGAAGACGACAACAACTCTACCACCAACCACAACAGGTGAGGACACAGCTGTGAGCTACTGCAGCGACTGTGACTTGAAATGAATGCCATTGACCTTGTGTTGTGTCGTCTGCTGCCACCAGCAATCCCGACTGAGCCGGAGCCATACACAGACTGGTCCTATTCTGATCCTGGTGAGTGGCACCAACAATTACTGGGTTGGGGAGAGGGGATTACATTTTACAGATAAAACTCTCACCCTATTATTTCAAAAATATAGAGCTGAGTTGGTGCAGCTTTCCACCATTAATAGTTTACAAAAAGGCAAAGCATGAAGAATTTAAAGGCGGACTCCACCCAAGTAGTACGTCAGAGTTTGTTTACGGGTCTCTGGGAGTGCGTCTATCATCGTTGCGTAAAAAGCCTTTTGTGGTTCCAGGGGGAGCTGTTTCAAGTCTGATTAATTGCTTCAAGTGATTTCACTTGAGTCAGCGTTGGCTGGGTCTGAAGGGTACAAGTTTGAAAATGGAAAAGACAAAAAAATCCGGAGGTGTGGAGTCTGATAAAAAAGTGACTTCACCAGCTTTAGGCTAGTGGCTGGAGGAAGAATTAGATTCAACTAGCATTACACATCAGTTTCTCAGTCTAAACTAAAGTTGATATGAGGTAATAAAATAAATAGTAAATGAAATGTTAAAAAAAATGAACCCTTGCTGTTCTGCCAAATACACTCTTCTCAGGAAAAATAAAGAATAAACAACCTTCCCCTTTACTTAACCTTCCCTTCCTACACGGTTGGTTTAAGGTTTCCACATTTCAGTCACATCCCATTTGAAACCCAATGGAGTAAAAATAATAGTGAAGATAAGCATAAACTTGTGAATCCTCCAAACTAGTTTTGCTCAGACATTTGAACCTGTCTGCAGCCATCAGTCTTTCCATCTGTTTTTCTCTCAGACAATGATTACTGGAAACCGGACGATGACTACTGGGAGGCTGAGCCAACGCCATCCAGGCCTCAGCCAGAGAATCCCACCACAGACCTTCCTTATGACGACTGGAAGGTGGATGAGGAAGACCCTGCCGCTCCTGTGACAGACGCCTATGATGACTACTGGAAACCAGACAAGAAAGATCCATCCACACCAACGCCTGACGCCTATGATTACTGGAAACCAGAGGAGAAAGATCTGTCCACCTCAATGCCCGACATCTATGATGACTACTGGAAACCTGACGAGAAAGATCAGTCCACTCCAGCGCCTGACGTCTACGACGACTATTGGACACCAGATGAGAAAGAACCAGACAATCGAGTGACTGATACCTATGATACCAACTGGAAAGAGGTGGAACCAACACCCTCTGCCCCTGAGGTTGATGGGAAGGTCGGAACAGATGACAATGATTACTGGGATGCCACATGTAAGTCTGAATCCTGCTTCCTGCTTTGTTTTGACTGAGGATGTTTGTGGGGTGACACTTTACAAGGAATGAGATGAAACGATGATGACATCTGTGTTGACGTCTGTGTGGAAATCATCAGGGGTCATTGTGGCTACAATGAAAATGATTTGCGTGCATAAGCTGAGAAAAAACACAAATACCTTGTATTTACTCAGCTCAAGTGTCAACCATTTTTGTCATCTCATTTTAATGGTAAGGTTAAAAAATACTTTATTATTAACACATAAACGTTTGTTCAAGTTAACAAGTTTTAGTGCTGTTTGTAGAATCAAACTTGACTTTTCTCGTTCAGGTAACTAATAAATGTTAATAAGTGTTCATGCCTAGGAAATTAAATTGCGCCAACAACTTCAGGTTTTACTGCAAAGTTGTTCAATTTCATTTCCAGTAACATTGGCTCTTCACTGCTCTTTTTAATGTGTTTCTAACAATCACATCCAAACATGGATCAGTATCCTGGGTTTGATCAGAGACCATATGACTCACATGGGTCGGCACATTTAGAAACAGTCAGATGAGTCATATTAGTAATATGACTCTCTGGAGCATATGAACCCATACACAGTGCATCCTGGGTAAAAGGTATGCATCTTATTGTTGGAACAATAAGCTGGGTAGGCATTCAACAAACATTATAGACTACAGGTTCTACAATGGCTCCATAGCTAAAGAAGACAAGGCAACTTTGAGATGAGTCAAAGATAAAACATGTTTACGACTCACTCACTGGTTTTGAAACGAGAGACTGGTTTGGTTTATTACCACAACTGAAATGTTTCATTTTAAATAGAAATATTTTATGGGGGTTTTGTATGCTAGCTGAACAATTTGTTATCTGCAATACAAATTGGTGTTTTCACTGTGAAAAGAAAATGAAGGGAGAGTGTTTAGAGAGAAACCCTGTGAAACTGAAATAAGAAGACAAGACACAAAACTATGTAAGAATATTACAGTTTTATTGAAAGTTAAATTTGTCTATGGCTACAAAGGATGTAATTCATTGCCGTCCACTGGCAGAAATCAAAAAAATATTAAAACTGGTTACTATTGTGAGTTACTTTATGCAAACATAAAAATGTTTGTTTTCTGAAAACTTTTTTGACTTACCACCTGAAGTCAGCAATTGACGTTTAATTTTTCCGCAGGATCAGATGCTGGAAACTTTGTGTCGTATGGCTCTGTGACACTCGTCTGCACCAGACTGGACATGTTCACATTACTCTGTGTTTCCAGCATACTGAACTGAACCTCTGCTCTTCCAGCATTTCCACTGATTCATCAACGCTGGCCCATCACAGGCTCTTTTCTTTACATTCCCCTGTTCCTCAGACTGTTTGACCTTCTCTTTTCTTTCCACTCCACTCTTGCAGTGGAGGTGCCAGACAATCTTCCATTCCCTGATGGTAAAGAGGTCAGCCCTGAAATTGTAGTGGAAACTCTACCAGGTAACTGCTGTAACTGAAACGTGTAAGAAATCCAGTTAATACCCATCCATCCATATGTCAACTTCCCAATTGGACAGTGAATTCGTATCTAATGTTGAGATGCAGATGAAATGTCCGTTCTGTCTGTGCTTTAAGGCCAGGAACAGATGAGAACTCATGAGTGATTCAGCACATGAGCATAACATTATAATGAGTCTGTGAACTAACATACTTTTCAGAGAGGAGTGTGTGGGTTTGCTTTGTTCCACACAGTCAACAAAACGTCCCATGGTCTTGTTGTGGAGTAAAACAAACCATGTCATCACATCAACAGAACTGTGTTATGATTCTTGTAAATGTAAATTAAAGATTTAACAACTTAATCACATGGTAGGCGTTACAGAGGCATCCAAACACTTTACATTTCATGTGGTGGAGTAAATCAGGGCTGTACTAACCTGTAAAACTGTGCAGATTAAACCATTTCATCTCTTAAAATCTCACTTGTGATGTAGTTGTGCCTGAGTGAATTAATTGTCTTCTCTTTTTTTTCTTTTGCACAGAGGAGCCCACAGCCACCTCTCCCTATGAGGGGACGTGGTATGACGACTACGATGAATATGGAATGAGTATGCACAAACACATGCACATACACACAGACAGTCATACACAAATGTTTTATATTAGATCATTAGATCTAATGGTTAAGCTGCCTTGAGGCTTCTGCCAACAAAGAAAACAACAAGGAAAAGGAATAAACAGAAGCCGGGTCAACAACGTTCTGATTTACTGTTTGTGTCTTGTAATGGTTTAAAAAACCCAGACAAAAATGCTCATACGCTGCTGTGCATGGGGTCGCTGTATTTATAGATATCTCTATAAAACTATCCATGGTTTTCTCATTTTCCTTCCTCAGGGAAAAAAGAAGACGAGACGGATGAAAAATGGGTGGAGAAGGAGAGAGAGAGAGCAAAGAAGGAGAGAGAGAGGGAAGAAAGAGGTAAAAGGACCCAGATGTGGATCTTTTCTTTACTTACATAACAACAACAACGTCCGACGACATGCGATGATGTCGTTGCAAAAGCAAAGAACGTGACCTCTGACCTCAGCAGCAAAAGTAGAGAACAGCTCAAAGGTGATCACTCCCTTGGATCACATTTCTGTTTGAAAGAGAATACAGATGGGATTTCCTGCTACGCTAGTATCAGCAGCAGGACCTTTGGTGCATGCTTTGACTTGCGTGATGGGAAGAAACGCTCATTCTTCCAAATAAAAATCGTAGATTAGGTCTGTACGCAGTTGAGAAATCTCTTGTGAGCAAAGAGGGTGAGAGGGGGAGGTGAGCTGACAAGGATCCGCATGGAGAGGATTAGAGGGAGTGATAAAGAAAGAGACGGGACATGTTGTAATGTTGTGTCCACATCACATTTAGCCCTTTTTTGAGCCGGCTGTGCATGTGCAGAGTTGACTGCTGGTAGTTGAGAGGTCAAGCCCAGAGCCGATGATATACAAGACTGTCAGTATCGTCTCAGTAGGGCATGTCCTGTGTGCACGGTTCACTGACATATGGGTTCAAGGTGAAAAGCATCTTTAACTTACTTGAAGCATAAGATGAGACGTTTCTGAGGCTGAATCCCAATGTTCCCCCTCAGGACTGAACCCTCACAGATTTATGATTGAGTGTGAGAGGCAGCAAGGAATTCAAATTGTATAAACAGAACAGGACAGAAGAACGTTGTGCAATAATACATTACTGTGGCAGGTTTGGGACATTTTGTTTTAGGCTGTTTACTTTCTTCACGGCCAAGGAGCTTAAGAGACCAACATTTTGATATCATGTTCAAAATCAGAATGCCAAGTGGATTACACATACAAGGAATATGATGTTATATGTTTGTGCTTAAGCATAAGTTTAAAAATATAAAAAAAGAAAGTATATAAACATTAAAAAACACTAGAAAAATGTACAACTTGAACATTTGTACAATATCACTCTTATTGGCCACAGAGAGTTCATGTTTCAGACTCTTGACTGGACGAGAGGCCATTTTTACATTTTTGGGACAAATTGCATCATTATGCAAAAATGCAAAATGAATATGACAAGCAACTACACAGATTCTGGCTATGAATCAGCTCAGAGCTGTGTGTTTATACTTATATTTCCTGTAATGTCAATGTTAGGATTGGTTGCAATTTATTGGTGGGACAGACATGAGGCCTCATGGACTCCTTTAGGGTGGACGTACTGGGCCTAAGACGTAACACCTCATCTGAATCACTGAGGCACACACACAGATATCTCTCTGCACCTACAAATGTCAGTATTTTAATGCGAGCACGTGCATATCTGCTTGTGCATGTGTGTACAATCAGTGACTTACAACATGTTTTACATTCCCACTGTCAGTAAGCCTTCTGGCAGCCGTACTCCCAGCACTGAAGTTCACTGTCAGAATATGAATAATAATGGTGATAAATGGGATTTCTCTTTAATAGTAAACTCTCTTCGTCAGGATGATCCGAGTTTGATCAGGGCCCACTCAAAGACTGGGAAGGAAATCACAACATCTGGGATTTTTTTTTTTACTGCCCTTCAGCTCTCCAGGTCTTCTTGCGGATTCTTGGCAAATGTAGTGAAAAAAAATTATGAGTTCCTGGATCATTTCTGGTCAGAGAGAGGAAATATTCCGCCAAGTCGGTGCATTTTGTATTAAGACTGTGTTTTTTCTGACCTCTACCAGAGAGAGCACAGAAGCTGAAGGAGGCTGAGGAGCGGGCCAGGAACAGACCACGTGTCTACAAAGAGCCAAAGAGTGAGTCAAACGTCTGCTTAAATCTAAACTACATAAAATCGACATTACATAAGCTTTGCTGATGCAAATAACATATTGTTTTATCTGTGTGTGTGTGTGTGTGTGTGTGTGTGTGTGTGTGTGTGCGTGTGTGTGTACTGTGTGTGTGTGTGTACTGTGTGTGTGTACTGTACGTGGCAGAGTGTCCTCCACTGGGGCTGGAGTCCCACAGGGTTGAGCCAGACCAGCTTATAGCCTCCTCTATGTCTCAGTATGGTTTTGCACCTCAGAGAGGACGCCTCAACATGCAGGTACACAATGTTATATGACAAAAATATACAGAGAGATGGTTGTATTTGCGTTTTCTCTTATCAATTATACTTATTATAAAGTTTATAATTAAACTGTAAAATATCAAGCCTCAATTAATGTCTTTGTCATAAGAGTCTGATAACAACATTTTAGGAATCATTTACATTTTCTTTAATATAAATATTGGCTGGTATCAGTATTGGAAATGTTTTACTCCCTAATATGTTTTTTAGTTTTAACTCCAAGCTGTCCTGTGTGCTGAGAATGAATTTGCTCAAAAGCAGACATGTAGTTTGTGCTCACTAGTCAAAGTAACCAGCAGCATGTCTTCTGGCCTCTATGGTTCATAGGGCTCTGACGATGAAGACAACATGAGAGGTGGCGCTTGGTGTGCAAACTCAGAGGACAGAATCCACTGGTTTGAGATCGATGCTCGCAAGGAAACAGAGTTCACTGGAGTCATCACTCAGGGACGAGACTCCCAGAATGAGTGAGACACGAGCAAACACAAACTGCACACACAGCACACACTTTATCCCATCCCTGAATTCATCATGGTAATGCATGTTGTCTTGTTGCAGGAGTGACTATGTGACATCATACTTCTTAGCGTTCAGCAATGACAGCAGAGAATGGACCACCATCCATGATGGATATGCCGACTGGGTGAGTTAACCTGAAATCTTCTTACTTCCCTGGGCACCTTGTGTAATGTCTCCTTCCCTGACTTTCACATTCTCGTTCCAGCTGTTCTTTGCAAACAGCGATAAGGACACTCCAGTGATGAACCAGCTGGCAGAGCCTATGGTGGCCCGCTACATCCGGATCATCCCTCAGAGCTGGAACGGCTCTCTGTGTATGAGACTGGAAGTCCTCGGCTGCCCACAGCTTGGTGAGCTTCATAAACACACCAATACATGCATGCACACAATCAAACACACACAATTGATAATGTGCTCTGTTCCCCTCTGCCTCACAGATCCAGCTGATGTACAGTTCAGGCAAAATGAAGTGACTCCGGTGGATTACTTGGAGTTCAAACATCACAGCTACTCAGAAATGGTTGCAGTGAGTATCCCTGCACGCCGGCAACTTATTGTCCACCAGCTGATTAAATTCCACAGGAAATTCTTAAACTGAAACTAAATAAATTCCCAGGAATGATTGAACACTGAGCCCGGATATCTGCTTTAAATATCAACTCATTTCAAAACCATTGCAGAAGGCACATTCCTTCACTGTTTCAACCACCAGAGGGCAACACAGCCGTTCTACACTAATACAATGGCAATCATCAACCATCAGCTCTTTCATAATTAACATGATACACAATACTTCACACACTAACTTTACCATCATCCCACAGCTTATGAAGTCAGTGCATGAAGAGTGTCCCAACATCACCAGCATCTACAGCCTGGGCCGGAGCTCCAAGGGACTGGAAATCATGGCCATCGTCATCTCTAGCAACCCCACAGAGCACGAAATAGGTGGGAATGTGTTTAGACGAATATGAAAGAGGCACATTTTTAGATTTGTTGATTATCCTCGCAATTCATTTTTTATCTTGCATGAGCAATACCAAAATAAAACCCTCAAAAGCATGTGTTCTTTGCAAGCTGATGCACAACCAGGAGTTTTCTCTCAGGCTTTCTAACACTAAAATTATCAATGGTGGAAATTAAAACAGTAGTGTTGTGTCTTGGCACCAGCCATGATTCCAGTAAATCCTAATAAACACCAGTTGGAAGTATAAAGATTATGGTAAACAGACAAACAGCTACAATCTTGTCTGTCTGTCTGCGCAGGTGAGCCGGAATTTCGCTTCACGGCAGGTCTCCATGGAAACGAGGCGACAGGTCGCGAGTTGCTTCTTCTTCTCATGCAGTATCTGTGCAAAGAGTACAAAGACAGAAACCCCCGAGTCCAGCGCCTGGTGGAGGGAATACGCATCCACCTGGTGCCCTCACTGAACCCCGATGGACAGAAAGAAGCTTTCGAAGCGGTTGGTAGAAAAAAATCATGTTTGCAATTAAGTGGCAATTAAAAAAAACTAAAGAAATGATTCCTTCATACAATTTCTCATTTCACAGGGATCGGAGCTGAGTGGTGTGACCACAGGACACTTCACTGAGGATGGCTTTGACATCTTCCAGAACTTCCCTGACCTGAACGGAATCCTGTGGGATGCTGAAGATAAGGGAATGGTGCCCAAACTCACCCCCAACCATCATGTGCCCATACCAGAAGGCTTCGACACCAACACCTCGGTAAGGACGAGGGTATTACAACTCACTAATCATAAATGCTGAGGATTAAAACCTTCAGCTAAGGCCACTCATCACCAGTTGTAAGTATACTGTGCTGGGGTTTCCTTCCACTCCTGATCCTGAGCTTCCTGTTTTTTGTTCCAGATTGCAGTGGAAACCAGGGCCATAATCTCCTGGATGAAAAACCATCCATTTGTGTTGGGTGCGAACTTCCAGGGCGGGGAGAGAATTGTGGCCTATCCTTATGACAGCTTACGTCTCAACAAGCCTGCCCAGAGCCAGAAACCCCACAGCCGCAAGAAGAGACAGTACGACTTACTCCCTTCTTCTTTCCTGTTTTACACATGTTTATTTCATAAACTTTAATTTCCCCTTCTTCTTTATCCTGCTGCAGTTACAAGCAAGTCACATTATTCAACTGGAATAATTTCTTACAGGTATGAGGAGGAAGGTTTTGATGTGACAGATTGGGGAAGGGGTTATCAAGAGGAGCCAGAGGAGGACTGGAGGAGTAGGGGATACGCAGAACCAGAGGAGGAGTGGAGGGGTCATGGGTATGACCATGGTCAAGACCATGGCCAAGACCATGGCCAAGAACATGGCCAAGACCATGGCCAAGACCACGGGTATGATGGCCGTGGGTACGAGCATGGATACAACCATGGATACGATCAAGGTCACGACCGTGGATACGATCAAGGGCGCGACCATGGGTATGACAACCGTGGTTATGACGACCGTGGGTACGACCACGACAACAGTTACAACCAAGGTTTTGAACGCAGAGAGGAAGAGGAAGATGACAGAGGAAGAAGCGCTGGCTACCAGTACTCCGAGCCTGAGGACGAGCCCCGGGTGATTGCAGACGAGTCCCTCTTCAGGTGGCTGGCTGTCTCCTACGCCTCCACACACCTGACCATGACGCACACCTACCATGGCTCCTGCCAAGGAGACAATGCTGGAGGGGGGCATGGCATGGTCAACCGGGCCAAATGGAAGCCAATCACAGGCAGTGAGTAGACACCTCTGGGTTTATTAGAACTGTCTGCATGGGTTTACAGCACACCCTGGTGGACAATGTGTACATTGCCTGAGGTTAATGCTTGTGCTTGTGCATCTCACCAGGTATGAATGACTTCAGCTACCTCCACACCAACTGTTTTGAGTTGTCCATATTCCTGGGCTGTGATAAGTACCCTCATCAGAGTGACTTAGCATATGAGTGGGATAAGAACAGAGAAGCCATGCTGATCTTCATGGAGCAGGTCAGTTACACATACAAATACAGACTGCTTACATTTAGTATGTACTAGAGTGCTAAAACATGCTAGTGAACATCTTTTAACGTCCGCTTTCAGCAACACTTTGTGAAAAGTATTCCATCCTATAATAAGTCTGGTTATATCTGGCCAATGTGACCAGTCAATTATGACAACCTGACCAGTTAAATGTATTAACCAAGCCCTTTAATATCTAGTGGCTCAGGATGAATTTGTTACGGGTTTCACAGTGTACAGTGGTAAAATTCATGATGGTTAGTTGTTACCATTTTAATCTTGAATTATCATGATCTCTGTGGTTTTACATATTTTGTTCATAATGGTTGCATTGCTTTATATGCACATTGTTTTATTTATGGTTTCATTCAAACCTGAATGATGTGAAGTTTTCTTTTAAAAACCAAAAGCTTCTTTACTGAGCTAAAGCCTTCGTTCTTCAATGTTTATGTTACACATTTGTTATGGTCTTGGTGCTAATTATTATTCTGACTGATAACCAACATAATATTTTAATATAAAACTTGATCAATGATGAATTTACTTCAGTTCGATGTATCGATGCTTTTTCGAAATTTTCAGCACATTTTAACAATACTGCGATAATTTGTCACTATAATCATAATGGAAAATGTTCACAACATTTCATGGCTCATTTATTCCCCTCCTCTATCTAGGTGCATCGTGGCATTAGGGGCATTGTGAAGGACCAGCAGGGGAACCCCATTGCAAATGCCACTGTGTCTGTAGAGGGGATAAACCATGATGTCACCACAGGTCTGGTGAAAAACTTCCTCTCTATTCCCCTTCCTGAGTCTCATCATGTTTTATGTCAGGTGCTTGAAATCATAATAACAGACCCTCTGTGCTAAAAACTAAACGTTGTGTCGCCTCTATGATATTGTAGCTTTAACAGGAGACTACTGGAGACTGCTGAACCCAGGGGAGTATCGTGTGACAGCTCGAGCTGAAGGCTTCTCCCCTGTGACTAAACTCTGCGTGGTGGGTTACCAGTCAGGAGCAACTGCCTGCAGCTTCAACCTGGCCAAGTCCAACTGGGACCGCATTAAACAGGTAAGACATTGCCACCCTGATCCGTCCAACCCCATAGTACATATTAATCAGGTACCTGATGAAGTTATTTCTTCATTTCACTGCAGATCATGGCCCTCCATGGCAACAAGCCAATTAGACTCAGTTACGGCAACAGCAGATCACAGTATCCTTCAGTTATTAATAGCAACAATCGTGCGGTTGATAGCAACAATGGGAATTTGGCTGAGCGGCGAAGGAGGCTCAGGATAGCTCGTATGCGTCGCCTTCGACAACAGAGATTAATGAGGCTAAGATCAACAACAACCATGATGACAACATTACCACCAACAACAACAACCACAGTTGCCACAACGCCAGAGCCCACCACATCCTGGTACGACCCGTGGCTCACAATGGAGGGACAATCCTCAACGCCCGGTGGGTTCACAGACTCCATCCTGGATTATAACTACGAGTACAAAATTGATGACTATTAAACCAAACACTCACTGCCTGTTTCTGTAAACAACTGTTTCCCACTTGTAGTTCTCACTTCCATGTTGTTCTTCAAGCAGGTTGATGCAGAATCAACAGAGCAATGGGAATGTAGAGAATATTAACTCTATTATTGTATAAAGATAGTGTATCTTTTACTTAACACTTGAAACAATGCCTCTTCACAGACATTCACCCTGTTTTTTCATGGTATCATTTCAGTTTAACAGTTCAAACTGCATTTTTCCTGACTCATTATTCAGTAGTTTTTTTAATAAAGAAAAGTTTATTGTGGATGCACATTAAACAAATTCATGACATTGTTTTAATTTCACCAGAGCTGAGTTATTTACATTATCTTCCTCCAAGGCAGAATTATTTTTTACATTGTGAACACTTGCGAAAAGGTAAAGAGGGAGGGGAGCAGGGGAAGGGTCTTCTATCATGTGTGTTCGCATACAGATGGTTAGAAGAGTTATTTTTCAAATAAAGGCTTGTTTATACAAAATGCTTGTGTTCTTATTCAGCACATTTGTGAACAGTGATTTCTGTTTGCCTCTAACAAACTAATGAAAAAAAATCACGTCAAAAAGAAACATTAAAAGCAACTTTATGAGACAATTCTAATAGGAATTCATTGACTTTTATGATACTGCACAGCACCAGTTTAGCACCGATTGTCACTATTGGCCACATGTGGAATTGATTAGCCTCTAGACAAGAAAACTGAGTCTGAATGTGCACAAATAGTGTCTTAAGATCTCACTCTCCGTTTGCTGGACTGTGTGTGTGGATATGGACCCTCCTCAGTGACTGATGTTCATCTCACTTTCCTCATCATCATCAGCAGAGAAGGCAGAAAAGCTGACTGGCTCACATTCCAGAGTGCGTAGATTGACCAGGCACGCTGTCTGGGTGCTGCTGAACTCTGGGACAGTAACCAAAAGGACTTCCTGGCCATCAGCACCTGGAGATGTATCGACACATCAACAGAAAGGAAACAATTCAAATGTAATATGACCGATAGTAATGTAAATATTCAGTCCATTTGCAGTGTAAATACAGAAACTATAAATGAGCAGGTCAAACACTGACCTTTGATGAGCTTGGACCCAAAGTTTGGAGAGTTGCCACTGAAGTAAACATGGGGACATTCTTCCAAAATGAAAGGGTCTTTTTGGTAAAATGGGAAACATCCTGAGACAAACCAACAGAAAACCATGTGAATGATTTGTTAACATATTAGACGGTTAGTGTTTTTTATTCTGCATCCACTTCTCTGACTTACCAAGAGTATCAGGTGCAGTAGGGGCCAGGTGTCTGAGTCGTAGCGTTTCCTCCAGTATTTCCAAGTGACTGTCCATGCTGCTGTACTTCTGAATGTCACAGACATTCTGTCCCGATGTGCCCAGGAACCTAAGTGGAAAGAAACAAAAACAGGCTCTTACACATATGCTTACACTTATTTTAAATAAAACTTTAAATGCAAGTTGGACAAAAGCGCATTTGTTCAGTAGAACTCACCTAACTCCATCAATTTTGGCCTGGTATGGATTGGATGCCAGCTGTAGCGTGGGGTACACTGAAGACAGGGGGAACATGCAGCGGTGGAGAGGCTGCTGTGGGAGGGTGTAGTTGGTGGGGTCATATTGGCCCGGCATTACATCCACTGGAACAGAGGCCTAGGACAGCACAAGGCAGTGGTACATAACATTAAAGCCCATAATATTACCTTCATGGGACTATAACTTTACTAATAAAGTCAAAATTTATGCCACACTCTAAAATCTGATAGTTTGCGCCTTTTCATTTACTTGGTATTAGGGATGAATATTTGATTAATAACTGAAAATGAAAAGCAACCATGAGAAAATGATCATCTCATAGTAGGTGTAAGAAATGTTTTGTCCTCTGAGCTTAACTGAACACATCCAGACAGAGCAGCTGTAGACTCACTACGAGCTGAAGCAGGAGCTCATCCAACAGACGAATGGCTTCCACACTGCTAGCCTGAGTCTTCTTGGTGAGGTATTTGGCCTGAAAAACAGATGGATGTTAAAATACAGTAACACTACAGAACCAAACAAATATGTGTTGAGGATAAATTACTTTCAGTCACCTTTGTTGATGCATCCTTGTCCTGGGTGCTTTGGCTCAGGAGGTTTCCAGCCAGTAGGACCCTGGAAATGGTTGCTGCTCCACTCTGCTCCCCCTGGTCCCCGAGCTGACCAGTTACCATGTCAACAAGCAGCTGCAGCCCCAGCATACTGTCGGCATGAACACTGCCAAGACCAAGTCCTGAGGCCAGGAGCACAAACCTGAAAACAGACAAAACCAATAGAATCTATTTTCCCAAAAAAATGGGATTTGATGTGTGTGTGTGTGTGTGTTTACCTGTCTGAGCTGAGTGCAGGCCTTGCTGTCTGCAAAGGAAGATCAGCTGTGCAGAAGTCCTCAACTGTGAACTTCCCATCATTCTTCTCAGCTCCATATATAGCAATAATGCTTCCTAGGAGAGAGAACAGAAAACACGATGGTATACAAGAGATATGTCACAGATCATCATGTGACATACTGGACATAAGATGCTGACCTGTGATACACCTGTCTCTCTCGATTTTGCCCTCTAGCTTAATTCTCTGGAGCTCGTCTTCCAATATCAACTCATCTGTGTCACTGATGTATTTTGCTCGTGCAGGCTGGGGCAGCAGGTTGTGCTGCAAAAGGAAAAGAAAACACTGAGATGGTGCACGACAGAGCTCATTCCATTGATGCTGAATTTAGCATCTACCTCCTTTACCTACCTCCTCACTGATCTCTTTAAGAATAGATGGCTGCAACTCCATGCGCTTGAACACAGTGCCCACAATGCAACACTGCTCACCCATCTGAAGATCACACAAATTCCTGATGGGCACATCTGATCCTGGAAAAAGACAAACAAGATGTGACGATACATGGATATGATAACATAACAACCACCAAGATGTATGTAAGAAAGTGTGCTGGGCCTACCCCATTTCTGCTGGGCTCTCTCTGACAGCAGGGGCCTCATCTGCATGAGTCGAGCTGCGTAGATGTGAGCATACTGGCGACTGAAGCTTCTCTCCCCGAGTGAGTAGCGCTCAGAGCAGGGAGTGAAGGCCAGAGAGGTCCGCTCGAACACCGGCCCCTGGTCCTCGGAGGCAGGGCGGCAGAGCAGAGAGGAGCCCTCCTTCTGGGCGCTCAGGTCGGAGAACATGACCGTCCTGAGGCACACACAGTGGAGAGGGTAGTGGTGATCGACCTTCTCTATTACATGCACACTTCATGACTACCATGTATATCTAAGAAGGGGATTTAACAGAGCACGACCAGGTTTTATCCTGAGGTTGATGACAGCCGCATGAGCTACACCAAAACATGTCGACTGTTTTTTAAGAATACCACTAATGAAACAGATCTCACCTTGGAAGAAGGAAAATCAATCTGCAGCCGTGGTCCGAGTTTGACAGATGTGCGGTTCTAAGTTATTTATGTTCAGATTGTTTTCCTTCTCAGGGAGCGAAAGTGTCACTTCCCGCGAAATCATCCGCTCGACATCGCCGGTTTTTTCAAGACGTATGCGGAACTCTCGCGAGAACAAAATAAGCTTCGTTTTTCAGTACGTGACGCTGCTTGTGATACAAAAATCTAACGTAACGCAAAGTTTAACGAGAACGAGCTGCACTGACTTTATATATCATATAATAAACATCTTTAAGTAGAGAGCAGTGCAGCTTTTTTGTTTTTCTTGCTCCGTCGCACAGATGCGACGTCACGACTTTTGATACACACGTCGCGCTGAGATGAGGTCACAATAGCGTCGCGGCAGCACGCAGGCTCGCCATTTTCGCAGCTCTTTGTACGCCACCGTCCACCGAGAGTCTGCGTGCTTTCCATTGAGCTTTTCTTCCACTCGGGTTTAAATCCTGTTACAAGATGCAGGGAAACAAAGGCCCTCAGCAGAACCATGGCCCCAACCGCCCGGGAGAGCAGAAGAAGCCCGGGGGCACGAACACCAACGGCCAGCAGCCGGAGCCGAGTGAGCAGTCCAGCCCCAATGAGGCCTTCACCCTGGACATCCAGAGCTTCAGGAAGCCGGGGGAGAAGACCTTCACCCAGCGCAGCAGGCTGTTTGTGGGCAACCTCCCGACCGGAGTCACCGAGGAGGACATCGAGAAGCTCTTCAACAAGTACGGCAAGGCCAGCGAGATCTTCGTCAACAAGGAGAGAGGCTTCGGCTTCATCCGGCTGGAGACCAGGATCATTGCAGAGATCGCCAGAGCCGAGCTGGACGATACCCAGTTCAGAGGCAGGCCCATACGGGTGAGGTTTGCGACCCACGGTGCTGCTCTGTCTGTGAAGAATCTGCCAGAGTTTGTGTCCAACGAGCTGCTGGAGGAGGCCTTCGCCGTGTTTGGTCAGATAGAGAGAGCTGTGGTCATAGTGGATGACCGAGGGAGGCCCACAGGGAAGGGGATTGTAGAGTACACCTCAAAGCCAGCTGCAAGAAAAGCTCTGGATAAGTGCAGTGATGGTGCCTATGTTCTCACAGCCTTCCCTCGCCCCATCACAGTGGAACCCATGGAGCAGCTTGATGAAGAGGAGGGACTCTCAGAGAAGCTAGTCAACAAAAACCAGCAGTATCACAAGGAGCGCGAGCAGCCTCCTCGATTTGCCCAGCCGGGCTCCTTCGAGTTCGAGTATGCCATGCGCTGGAAGGCCCTGATGGAGATGGAGAAGCAGCAGTATGAGATGGTGGACCGCAACATGAAAGAGGCTCAGGAGAAGCTGGAGGCTGAGATGGAAGCGGCCAGACATGAGCATCAGGTGATGCTGATGAGGCAGGACCTGCTGAGGCGCCAGGAGGAGCTGCGGAGGATGGAGGAGCTCCACAGTCAGGAGGTGCAGAAGAGAAAACAGGCCGAGCTGCGGCAGGAGGAGGAACGCCGGAGGAGAGAGGAGGAGATGAGGATGCGCAATGAGGAGATGATGAAGAGGCAGCAGGAGGGCTTCAGAGGCAACTTCTCTGAAAACAGGGAGCAAGACATGAGAATGCACATGGGCGGCCATGGGATGAACAGAAACTCTCTGGGTGGTAATTCTGGTCCTGCAGGTACTCCCGGCATGGCTGCTGAGAATACTCCGTTGATGCAGGGGCAAGGAAACAACAACATGCCTGGAGGAGGTCAGGGCGGCTTCCCCAGAGGCCTCCCTGGACCTGGAGACTTTGGACCTAATAAGCAGCAACGCAGATTTTGAATCAAGTCTATTTTTCTTTTCCATTTTCATACTCACTTGATTTTAAAGTTCGGATAGTGAACCTTAAATGAACTTTGAAAACTGTTGCATGTATTTTTTTCCCTTTTGTATGTTTTATGTGTACCTTTGAATTATTTTTTTAGTACTAAAATATAAAAACTGTCCAAATGAGCCACATGTTTTACTTTATTTCCCAAATTATTGTATTTTTCATAGGGATAGGAAATGTTTTGTCCTGGTTATGTTGACTTTTCTGGAATAAAACCATGATTCCCTAAGATTTTTGATTTATTCAGAACAGACATAATCTTTGTCTTTCAAAGCAGTGATGGGCCATTTATTTTTACCATCTTCAACAAGCTCACTCTTTGTCACTTAACTGAATAGAGCAAGACGCTTTCTTCTCCGTGAGGCACATACTATGTCAACATGAGTACGTTTACACACAGTGTCTCACGCTCTCTTCATTCAGTGCATAATCATTGCTCTCATTCGTGTTTGTGGCAGTGATAAGAGTATTGATCAACTCCCTGGTATGGACCTGAAACCTGCTTCACAGGCAGCATATAATGACACAGAGTACACATGGTGCAAAGAGAATGAAAAGCGAAGAATAAACTAAAGAAACATCTTGTATAATTGTAGTTCATACGTGGCTTTTCAACAGCTGCTAATAATAAAGTTAACTAGTCAGTTAACTGAAAAGGATGAGTTATGATAAGTATGCACTGACTGTAATGTTGAGTTTATAGTCCATGTGTGTAAATTAAGGTTTCATTATCTGTTTTGACACTTTAGTGAAAAGGGTCAGAAGGCCATACAGTGATATATTTTCCACTCAGTAATCCTAGCAAGCTACAGGTTTGTTTGATTTGTTATATTTCGTAACTGGAAGAGAGCGGGTTTAATCCACCACCTGCCAAACAAGACAGATTTTTAGTGAGTCATTCACCAGCAAAGCACAGAGGATCAGTGAATGAAGAATAAAGCTCATGCCCACATGTAGAGTAGCACACCCCTGCATACCTGCACAGTGACAACAACCACTGCATATAGTGTCAACACAGTGTCCTAAAAATGGGGGCTAACCCTAAGGGAGGCTGAGGTTATAAAAAACAGTTTTGATTCAGACAGTCTTTTTTTCTTCTTTGTGTCTGGTTTAATGAACAGGTTCTCCACCAGAAAAAAAACAATGGTGTCAATTGATAAATAATCACATAGATAAAAGCCTGAGTTTCATGTGCAACTCTGTGAATGTATAGATTTTCTTCAGAGTTTAAAGAACAAAACGTATGGGTTTCAGCAGAGTATTACAAATGTATTTAAGGTTTATAGCTTTTTGGCTGAACATAGCTGAATCGTGCATGTGCCAGGCTAGTGCAGTGAAAAGAGCTTGGTTGATTTGTAATGTTGCGCAGGACGATCAGCCATTTATCATCGATCAATCAATCAAACTTTATTTATGTAGCACATTTTAAACAAATCAACTACAATTCAGAGTGCTTTACATAAAATAATATTAAATTATACTATTAAATATGAATTAAATAACATTTACATGAATTAATTTTGGTTGAAAATCTATATGTAATAAACATAAACTTCGATATATATGTTATATGTGGGAGTGTGATGATCATGGCAGAGATTTGAGGATCCTGGTATCTCCATCACACAGAGGGTTTTTATCCTCTGAGCCAGTTTTCAGCTGATAGCTATGATCTTTCAAGGAAACCATTCACCTGGAGTCCAAAATATCAAGATAACCAGCTTGCTCCACCATCCAGCCAGCACAATAAATAATGGTTGTCAAGGTCATAAAGGGGCGGAAGTGTGAGCTATCTGGAGTTGAGATCAGTCACAATAGTTTAGACAGATAAACAACACTCTGTACCTTGGAGGAGAGATGGCAAGATATTTTTCCACAGCTCTTTCTGTGAAAGGTGTGACTTTTTTTTAATCAATGGTCAATCACAGGCTGTTGAGAATGATGATTTGATAGATTTAAGTACAGTTGAATAATAATTCAAAGCTTGCACACTTAAAGAAATAAAATGTACGTAAGACTAAATACATTTGAACTTGCAGGATAGTATTTTCAGTTTTTGTAATTTAAACCAGTATAGGTAAAAAAAAATGTTCATACCTGCCAGGAAATCTTTGTATAAATTAGCATAATACATACAATATTACCACTTGTTTCCTTTGAAATTTACCACAGAAAGAAATGAAACCCACATTCATCCCTGATGAAAGGCAGCATTAATGTACATTTGATTTATCACATTTCTGTCTAATGAGTACAAATAGTACATCTATGACATAAATGTGTTATGATGAACATTCTTATTCTTATTAATATCCATGTAATGTTGCAACTGGTCTGATTTAACCATTTTGATTACATTTCTATGCAAATGAATATGGTGCAGTTGAAATATTAAGTGTATTCAGTGATAAAAGTAATAAAACTGTAATTCTTCCTTTCATTAGCTGAACAAAAGTGCAACAGCATGCTAACCTGCTAAAAAACCGGCAATGTCGAGTGGATGATTTCGCGGGAAGTGACACTTTCGCTCCCTGAGAAGGAAAACAATCTGAACATAAATAACTTAGAACCGCACATCTGTCAAACTCGGACCACGGCTGCAGATTGATTTTCCTTCTTCCAAGGTGAGATCTGTTTCATTAGTGGTATTCTTAAAAAACAGTCAACATGTTTTGGTGTAGCTCATGCGGCTGTCATCAACCTCAGGATAAAACCTGGTCGTGCTCTGTTAAATCCTCTTTAAAGATATACATGGTAGTCATGAAGTGTGCATGTAATAGAGAAGGTCGATCACCACTACCTTCTCCACTGTGTATTTTTGGGACTGACTTTTAGAATTGAGATCAATATAATAGATATAATAAATATAATATGAATATTACTTGAATTTTATGTTTGTTGCTGTTTTGATAATTCGCTTCAGCAGTTCCGCAGAAGTCTTTTTTTCCCAGTTTGCTTTTACTTTTATTTGTATCTTATTTTTTAACTGGCAAAATAAGGTGGTGGTGAATTACAAACAAAATGCATGAACTGGAGATAGAAATAACCTATAAATACTACAGTGTTCATTTGTACATGTTTTGTGCATTGAAAATTTAAAATTGTTTGAGAAAAAAGTGGCTTTTCCTGGGAATTTTTGAATGGACTACGCCTCTCAAGGTTTTACAAAGATGAAAGATGAGTTGGAATAAAATGCATAATAGATACATGCAAAAGTAAATGGATGCAGAGAAGAGCAGGGTAAACAAATCAGTGCCGCACATGCACTGTTTGGGTACCTGTCAGTAAATTGATGAAATAAAATAGATAATTATTTGTGCTGATAAACCACATGATTTAATCTTTTTATCTGAGGTCACACTGACTTATCAAAAGCAAGGAATAACAACATACGATATCTGGCTCATTTCTTCTTGTCTTATTTTACCATCTCTGCTTATCACAAATGCAAATGCTTATGCACCTTCGCCCTGATATCTCTGATTTTCTCATGGTGCGATGGTGGAGCCTTCGTGGTGAGCTTTATCTTGACTCTGTCCTTGACATGTGATAACAGCATATATCATAAAACTTAAATCAGGTAGGAAGTGATTGCTCATGGTGTTGTGGCACTATGACGAACTGTGACTATCATCAGCCTTTTAATGGATTTGATAGATTACGTTAAAACAAACAAAAAACATCAGAAAGAAAATATTTCAGAGACATTAGCTGATACTCTGCACCTTGGAGATCAAATGGACTGCACCCATCAGTGTCACTTTATGGTCTCATTTTTTGGATTATGGTCTAAAGGTCATGTCTAGGCTTACTGTGGTGTGGTGTGGTGTACTGCACTTTGCATCTTTGTGGTATCAAATGCAAAACAACAAACATATTAGCAACTGATTTGGAGAAACTAGTGTTCTTCAATAGAAACAGATATACAGAAACAGTAATGACAACAATGAGTTCATTTTTTTTTTTTTACTCTAAGGTGAAGGTGAGACACGTGAGACTGTGAGACTATGTGAAGAACCGGGTGTGGTTGTTATTTAGGATTCTCCCAGAGTTTCTTCCTTCTGCTTTGACACTCCCCAGCAACCCTATCAAAATCCCTCCCATGTTAATTATCAGACAGTGATATTGATCATTCGTTGCTGTGGTTGGCCAGTCACCTCATCAGACCAGATAAGAAAGCTGAGACGTCACAGGAGTGGGGACATTGGGCTTGTCCCCATGTTTCTCCTTCCCCAACCCTAACACAGGTGATAGAGGAGTGAATAACACGCAGAGCACTTCTGTCACTGTCTTACTCTGATGTATCATCCAACAGGACAACACTGATTAATATACACTCCTCTTTACTGTACCCGAGGACCGTGACAGGAATCATGGTCCACGTAACGAGCCTGGTCGTTTTTCTGACTTGTATGGTGAGTTGATTTGGTCATTTTTCTCTGTTAGTGAGTTACTTTTGTAGTTTAAATTCTTTATAGATTTAATCAATTGAACATATAAGAAAAAATTACCTGTAATTACTGATAAAGATATTTGTAATCACAAAAGCCAACTTCAATTTTTTTTTATATAGGGTTAGGGTTATATAGTTTTTTTTTATAAAGGACCATAGATAAAAAAAACAGTATTTCACTGCTTTTTTAGACATAAGCATTCAAAGTTAGGGAAGCGTTCACACAGGCAACAAAGATAAATGCGCCAAAGTACATCACATAAAGTGTCGTTCCATTTTATGGAAGATGATAAATGCCAAATTAAAAAACAAACCAGTGGAAATGTATATCACAGTGTGTGCTGCCGTTTTCTTTATCTATTCAAACCGTATTTATTAAGTTATTTAAAATATTAAATATAAAACCATAAACTAAACGTTGATACTAAACTAAAATTGTTATAAAAGTCACTAACTCTTATTTACTCTTATATTTAAAATTGATTATATTTGCAGTGATGTCACCTTAATTTTGCAGCCACACTCTTAAACATGTCAGTGACAAGATAGTTTATATATGAGCACAGAGATTGGGGGGGTCGAGTGAAACTGGGCAGAATTCAAATACCACAGCTGACGTCAGGTGTTTACAGCAGCTCCACAACACTTTTCAACGATTGTCCTCAGTTCAGCACATTGACAATATTTGGTCAGGATACACGCAATAGGTTTTGACCTAAAGTGTGTGTGTGTTTAAAGTTCACATTCTATTTATGCAGTTGAGTGCATTTGAACAATTGTCAACCAATTATTATTTTACATAAGAATAATTTAAAATAAAGCTAAAAAAAACTACTGTGTAAAACACCTATGGGCAGGCAAAGCTTGTAAAATAATTGTCCATTTGACTAGTTTAAATGTAACTATGGGCTAAAGCCGTAAACTTGTGAAATATCAATATTAAACACTTTTACTGACTTTTAATTTATTTTGTTCATTTATTTGTGGTAAGTTTTAGATATCGTAATCAACCTTGAACATACGCAACTTGTTATGTGGCAAGCCAGACACCATTAAGTAGCTGACAAAGGAGGACACAGTGCAGCTCCAAAGTCATTCAGATATTAGTAACGCCACTGCAAACTTCATAAACCTTCACTGCAGCTTTTTAAATCATCAATTTTTATCTGGGAATTGATATAAATGATGGAGATAAAAGCAAGGCAGGGCCAAAGATCTATAATACACGCCAAAAATAAATGTTCATATTTGAGTTTTAGGTAGAAACTACAGTTAAGATTTTCCTTTTATTTTTCCAGTTAACTAAAGTATATGTGAAAACTCTGTCCTCCCCACAGGTTCTGTCCGAGGCCCAGCATGAGCCTGGCTACTGTGCTTTCTATGAGGAGTGTGGATCCAACCCATTGATAGAATCGCCCCTCATAAAGGTTCCTGTCCCCTGTCTAAACTACAGCAGAGCCCGACCAATTAGAGGAGAACACTACAGGAAACTCAAACAGGTCTGCATGTGCCAATACAGTGAAGAACAGGAATGAATAACTATTGCAGTGTCGGGCCATTCACTACAAAATGTGTAGTTCTGTCTCGTGTTAAAATAGCACCTGTTTTGACTCTAGGTGTGTCCCATCCTGGACCATGGCGAGAACAACACTTACGCTTGCTGCTCCGTTAAACAGCTGATATCCCTGGATTTGAGTCTGGGCCTGTCCAAGGCCTTGCTGGTCCGTTGCCCCTCCTGCGCTGAGAATTTTGCCCACCTGCACTGCATCAACACCTGCAGCCCCAACCAGAGCCAGACGGTGCAAGTCACAAAGGTTATGAACCTCACTGAACAAGGCAAGACAAATGAGGCTGTGGTGGGTTACCAGGCCTTCCTCAGCAACACCTTTGCAGATGGGGCATTCCAATCTTGTAAAAATGTCAGGATACCTGCCACAGGGGGCTTCGCCATAGCCACCATGTGTGGACGATACGGTGCAAAGTTGTGTACCACTCAGCGCTGGTATGATTTCCAGGGAGACTCCAGCAACGGCCTGGCTCCACTAGACATTGACTTCAAGCTGGTAAATGAGGGAGACACAGAGGGACTACCAAAGGGTGTGGTTCCCTACAATGGACGTGCGCTGAATTGTAACGAGACCACACCTTCAGGAGGCCAAGTCTGCTCCTGCCAAGACTGCAAAGAGTCATGCCCGAGTATGCCCCCTCCACCACTGCCCCCGGGTCCCTTCAGACTGCTTGGGACTGACGGCTTCCTTGTGATCTCCATCATCCTGCTCTGTCTCCTGATATCTGCCTTCGTGTTGTACCTCAATGTCTCTATCTGGGTGATGCCTAAGATTAGAGAGGACGTAAAGAAAGGAAAGAGGAAGGGAAAAGGCAAAGACCAGAACAGTAATGATGTGACTCAGCGAGTTGTTGACCCATCCGAGGTGACGTGCACTGACAGGAACAGTCTGGCAGCTCATGCTTTCCTGAGCTCAGAGTTTCGGCACTGGGGAATCCTCATGGCCACTTATCCTCTCACAGTAAGTCTTTTTAAGCACAGGATGGCAGGTACAGATCACTGAGGTAAAAGTCATTGTGTGTACCTCTGCCAACTGTCCCGGGATTTGAACCCAATTACACACACTTGTGAATATCAGTCCCCTAAATATTAGATTTTTTTCATCAAGATCCATGAATTATTCTCTTAGAAATACAGAAATGTGTTGAACATTTTCCTATCTTGCAATGCTGCGGTAATTTCAAAAACAATCTTGGATTTGCCCCCTGATATTAATTCTTACCAAAATGTGTTTTTCCTGACCACATGCATTAACCAAGTTTCAGGGTAATTAGTCAAGTGGTTTTTGCATTATCCTGCTAACTAACAGGCAAACAAACAAACACATAACCTCCTTGGCGGAGCTAAAAATGGACAGAAAGGATTTATACAACCATCACAACAGTTTAAAACATATTATCAATATATTTGTAGTCACAGTGGCTTTCAACAAAACAAAGGTCAGCCTGATAAAAAAGATTTGACTCTGTTGCTAATAATGAATTTTCATTCAAGGTGCTGCTGCTGTCAGCTGCGGTTGTGGCTGTTTTTGCTGCTGGCCTCCAACACATCCAGCTCACCACTGACCCAGTGGAGCTGTGGTCCGCTCCCAACAGCCGGGCCCGCCAGGAGAAAGACTTCCACGACACACACTTTGACCCCTTCTTCAGGACCAACCAGCTGATCTTGACAGCGCCAAACAGAAAGGGCCACATATATGATTCCTTGCTGTTTGGACCACAGAACTTTAGCGGGATCATATCTAAGGATCTCATCATCGAGCTGCTGCAGCTGCAGAAACGAATACAGGTATAAACTAGAATGTCAGTCAGTAGAGAGCATACCTCTGCCAAGGCCCAACATGCCCCTTGAATTTAATCAAGCTGCACCAAATTTCTCATACACATAGATATCATTTTCCTAAATGTGCTCCAGGGGATTTTTTTAATCAAGATCCATGAACAATACCTTGGGGAAAAAAGTGAAATAGTTGAAAAATGCTTTATCTCACAATGTTCTGTATCAACCTCCTTCATTTGGGCTTGTTTGGAAAACCTCATCATATTATTTTGACGCCATGATGCCTCTTTTTTTTCAGAACATTGAGTTCTGGTCAGAGGATCTGAACCGCACAGCAAGTCTGAAGGATGTCTGCTTCGCGCCTCTGAACCCAAACAATGTCTCCCTGACGGACTGTGCAACCAACAGTTTGCCACAGTACTTCCAGAACAGCCTGGACAACATTAACGCTAAGGTGAACATGACAGAGCTGGGAGTGACCAAAGAGGTGGACTGGAGAGACCACTTGATCTACTGCCTCAAGTAAGGATTCAACAAAAACGAATTCAACCAACACTGCAAAACAACTGCGACCGATTTGCAGCCTCACAGAGATTAAAACGCAACTTTCCTTTTCCTGTCTCTTCTCAAGCTCTCCCCTGTCCTTCAAAGACATCACTGATTTGGGGATGAGCTGCATGGCTGACTACGGAGCTCCAGTCTTCTCCTTTCTAGCAGTGGGAGGCTATACTAGTTAGTGACTTTCAGCATTACCCTTTACACACAAATTCACAAGAATGCATTTCTAACATGCTCCTTCATTGTTAATCTTCTCGCTTTTCCCCAGATGACGACTACACCAATGCCGAGGCTTTAATCCTGACCTTCTCCCTCAACAACTATGCTCGAGACAACATCAAGTTTAAAGTAGCCATGCAGTGGGAAACAGAGTTTCTTAAAATTGTCCAAGAGTACCAGAAAAGTCCTGCCAACAACTTCACCTTCGCGTACATGGCGGAGGTACAGTAAACTTACAAATCACATCATGCATGTTTCACATTGTCAAGAATCCCCATTTTGCCCAGTGACCTAAACCCTGTTCAGACTTGGTTTTTACATGTGACATATAAGATCTTGAGTGGCAGTTTGTTAGCACCTGGGATTCAAATTCATCCTGAATGTGTCGTTCTTCAGATCGGATCACTTAGGACAGATGTTTAAGGTCCAGTGTGTAAGATTAAGGTGAAAGGGAACTATTGGCAGAAACTGAATATGAAATAATCCTAGATATGTTTTCACGAGTAAATGAACCCTTTATGTTTTAAAATTATTTTTGATGACACTGAAGGCTACCAGGTTCTCTTTCATGTTTTGAAGGGGAGGGTGAGGTGAGGGGTGATCAGCTCCAACATGAAACTTCATCACTATAGACCTGCTGTTACAGCTTGTCCAAGGGTTATGTTGCATCCCCTCACTGTCTTAACTCTTAAACTCCTAATCTTTGAGTTCACTCTGGTACCACTACCCACCTGAAATCCTTTCCTCTTTCCACAGAGGTCCCTGGAGGATGAGATCAATCGGACCACGGCAGAGGACATCCCCATCTTTATGATCAGCTATGCTGTAATCTTTGTTTACATTGCTGTTGCTCTGGGAGAGTACTCTTCATGGAAACGCATACTGGTAAGACTTCACAGATAGTACTGTCCACCTTTATTATGATATTTTCACTGTACTCAAGGGGTCAATTTATCACATAGGACGTAATTTCTAAACAACTGCTGGATTAATCATCAGAAATCTGGATACAGACATTCATGGTCAACAAATGACAAATCATAATGCCTTTCATTTTCCTCTGACCTTTCCTTTAGCCCCACTGCAGGTTGAAACGTTTTTGTCATTATATACAAATTTAAGCATTGTCAATATTATATTTGTTATCGAACACCTGCAGAACAAATGGCATTTTTAGCATCCTCAGCTGTACTTTGTGTACTTAGCAAGTGTTAATTTGATTTAATTGTGTGTGTGTGTGTGTGTGTGTGTGTGTGTGTGTTTGTGTGTGTGTGTCTGTGTGTATGCAGATGTTTGTATATGTGTGTATATATATATATATATATATGTATATGTCTCTGGGTGTCTAGTAATAGTCTTGTTAAGGTGTTGCTGCACAACTTGGTTTGTTTTACACAAAAAAAACAGATGTCTGCAACCTTTGCCTGGGATACGATAACCCTCCACCAAGAAAGTAACATTTATGAAACCATACTTATCATACATGTGACAAGGAGAAACTGCAGTGGTGTGGCTATGTCAGCTGTATAGTGCTATCTTCCCCATGGAGCACATAGGTTTATTGGCCACAAAGTTATACAATACAGAATGCATGATACTGCATAGATATGGGAAGCACGTGGTTCAGTGAGTTGTATACACATCTGGATTCTTATCGCTCTATCCTCAAGGTGGACTCCAAGTTCCTGGTGGGTCTGGGTGGTATCATGGTGGTTGCCTGCTCTGTCCTGACGTCCATGGGCTTCTACTCCTGGATCGGCATCCCGTCTTCGCTGGTCATTCTGCAGGTCGTGCCCTTCCTGGTGCTCGCTGTAGGAGCTGACAACATCTTCATCTTTGTTCTGGAGTACCAGGTACATACTGTGCACCAGAGGTGTTTAATATAGATGATTCCAAGTAATAAGAATGTTCACTGATGTGATACATGCATCCTTGCAGAGAGATGTACGAAGGCCTGGAGAAAAAAGAGAGGAGCATATTGGCCGTGTCCTTGGAAACGTAGCTCCCAGCATGCTCTTGTGCAGTCTGTCTGAGTCTGTCTGCTTCTTTCTAGGTAGGAACAACAGATAAGAGTGACATATTAAAAGGTGTCACTGAAATACAATTTACCAAACACCCAAGTTCCCACACAATGTGTTAATCTGTGATCATGTCTCTTGATACCCAAGGGGGCCTCTCCACCATGCCAGCAGTCAAGACCTTTGCTCTGTACGCTGCTCTGGCTGTGCTCATGGACTTCATCTTGCAGATGACGGCCTTTGTGGCTCTGCTGTCCCTGGATTCCCGGCGTCAAGACAACGACCGCTGTGAACTGCTCTGCTGTGTCACAGTGTCAGCGCAGCATCCCAAGAAGCGAAATGAGGGGTTTCTGCTGCCCTTCATGAGGAAATACTATGCCCCCGTCCTACTGAACTCCTACAGCAGGATCTTAGTGGTAAAGCTAGCACTTCAGCCATAAAGATTTCACAGATTCTCAAGCTGTGGCCTCTGATGTGTCTAAAATATTTTTAAAAATTAAAACTAAAAAGTAATTTTTTTCTTCTGTTCTGCAGATGTTGGTTTTCATCTTCATGCTCTGTGGATCTGTATTCCTCATGTTTAATGTCACAGTTGGTTTGGATCAGGAGCTGGCTATGCCCAAGGTTAGTACTCATGCTAAAAATAAACATAAATGAATGCTCACACAGTCTTGTGTTAATGTAAAAAATTCTGTTTTTTGCCCAGGGCTCTTATATGTTGGACTATTTCCAGTTCTTGTACAAATACTTTGAAGTTGGAGTCCCTGTTTACTTTGTCACAAAAAGGGGCTTTAACTTCACCTCTGTGGAGGGCATGAATGGAGTCTGCTCCAGCGTGGGCTGTGATCAATTCTCACTAACCCAGAAGATCCAGTATGCCACCAACCATCCTGATCTGTGAGTTTTTCATAACCTCAACACAAGCAAACAAAGGATTGTAGAAACAGTTGCTTCTGAACTCAGCAACAACAAAATTAAGGAAGAGTGCCTTTGTCCTTTATATAATTATCATCAATTATCATTATCATTTTTTCACTCACAGATCTTTGAACCTAGGTTCAAGAACACCTGTACCTGGTATCGAACTGACCATCTCTTGTATACTAGCCAATCAGATCAGTTAATGATAAACTGGGTTTTATGAGTTCCACTGAGCAGATAAAGGGTGCCTCTTACACATCCTGCCATACGGAGGGTAAACAACCAAAGTATTCCCTGTAATACTTAATCAGTATGTGGAACTTCCTGGTGTATTTTGCCAGTTTTTGGCACTTACCATCAAAACATTAATCCGGCTTTACACTTACAGTAGCATAAACTTTATCACTCAACATTCTCATGAGTCATCTAAAGTCCTTGTCATTACTATATAAATCATCAGATAATGTGTAGGGGGTCATGGACATTTAACAGCAGACTTTCCTTGAGATAACAAGGATCACAGAGCTCTGAGACATGATTTGAAATATTTTACACATTGTTATTTTTGGTCTATTCTTGGGATTGGGTGACTATAACAAAAGTATAATATCTAGTTTTATCCTTTATCATGGACCTTTGCTGTGTTTTGACAATGTGAAGATCGTACTTGGCCATTCCTGCTAACTCTTGGGTGGATGATTTCATTGACTGGCTGAACCCTGGATCCAAATGTTGTCGTCTGTACACCGCCGGTGAAAATAAAGGGAACTTCTGTCCTGCAACTGAATGTGAGAATCCCTGCTGGGAAAACACCACATTTACAGACAATCTTTACAGAGTATTTCCTTGTATGATGTTACCTGTGCTTTATTACCACTCTAACTCTGCTCCCATGTCTCAATAGCTGCTGCCATTTGTGCTAAAAAATGTATGGCTCTTCCTATGAATGGCGTCCTCAGGCTGAAAGTGGAACAATTCAACCGTTTCCTCCCTGACTTCCTGGGTAACAGGCCTGACCTGCAGTGCCCCAAAGGGTGTGTATCATAGTATCATAGCAAAAACATCACAACGTGGAAACAATATTCTCACAGCTTATTTTTTAATTTTCATAGTGGTCTAGGGGCCTACGACAAGGCCGTGGTGAGAGATGCGAGCGGAGAAATTATAGGTGAGCCATCGCAAAGCAATCAAAGTTGTTACGATGTAAATAGAAATCATAATAATGAGTGAATCTTTTTTTTCCTCCTATGTTCCCAGCCTCTCGGTTCATGGCTTACCACACACCCTGCACAAACTCTCAGGAGTTCACTGCTGCGCTGCAGAAGTCCAGAGAGCTGGCCCACAATATCACCATGGGCATGAGGAACATCCCTGGTACCTCACCTGACTTTGAAGTATTTCCATACACGTATGTACTTTCAGTTCCCAAACTCCGTCATGACATCTTCCATCTATAAAAAGACACTTTCTTGTCATTATTTTATACAGCTTTAAATCTGACTAGTCTGTATTTTCTGACCAGTGTTTTGCTCCTCTCCTTCTTCTTCCCCCAGGTTAACTAATGTGTTTTATGAGCAGTACCTGACTATTGTGCCAGAGGGACTCTTCAACATCTCTCTGTGTCTGCTGCCAACCTTTGTTGTGTGCTGCCTGCTTCTGGGTCTGGACCTGCGCTCTGGCCTGCTCAACCTGATCACCATAATCATGATCATCGTGGACACTGTTGGCGTCATGACACTGTGGGACATCGACTACAACGCAGTGGCCCTTATCAATCTGGTCACGGTAAGAACATGTCTGTGATGGGGGTTAGAGGACACTACATCGACTTTACAAAGCTCATTCTACTTGTCATGAGGAGCGCTGCTCAGCCTGTGAAGACAGTTTTATGTCATCTGTGGTTTTAGCTTATATTGAATCCTCCATTGTGCAAGTTCAAGTCTAAGTATGTATGTATAAATGTATTTATAATCTATATCCACACCATAACAGTTTCATTGTGATTTCTTTTATTATTTTTTTGAAACTGTACATGTAAAATTGTAGTCTAACCTTTCAGTGATAATTCCTATGTATAAAAATCCGTTTATGATATGACAAGATTAACAGAAACATTATTTCCAGGAATTTAAGTTCTAAACATATATACAGATGTTCATATACATTCTTTGTCTTGCTTACAGGCGGTGGGCATCTCTGTGGAGTTTGTGTCACATATGACAAGATCCTTTGCACTCAGCACCAAGCCTTCACATGTGGAAAGAGCTATGGAGGCTACAGCTAATATGGGCAGTGCTGTAAGTGAATGGCAGTTTTAAGGCATCTAGTGCAGAGTCACTCACAAATTTAAAGGAATCTAGGAAACTAGAAGGTCACTCAATAGATATACTTTTGCCAAGGGCAATATTAAACAACTGTCTACTTCTCATAGTAGAAATATTGTAAAAAAAAAAATAATAAAATGGAAGCGGCCTTATGATGTAAGTGATTTATTTGTCATAAAACATATTTTAAATTACTGAATCTGCACTTTGCACAATTACTAATCTCCACATACATGAGATGGTTTCTTCCCAGGCCCAACCACCATTCATCCGCCAAGTTTGAAGGCAATCGTTCTGGTGATTTTTGTGTAATCTTGCTAACAAATAAACTATCGAATAAACTAACAATAAGACCTTGGTGAAAGCATAACCTCCTTGGCAGAGCATGTTTACTTTTAGTGCCACACACAGTTAATTGTATTAGCATCCATGGTCAGAAGCTGCTGTCTGAGTTAAACATGGATATTTTGTACCCTGAAGGTATTTGCTGGTGTTGCTATGACCAACCTGCCAGGCATCCTTGTGCTGGCGTTTGCCAAAGCACAGCTCATCCAGATCTTCTTCTTCCGGTTAAACCTGATCATCACACTTCTGGGTCTGGCTCATGGACTCATCTTCCTCCCTGTGCTCCTCAGCTACTTTGGTATGCACTTTTTTTATGCACCTGAGAGAATCAATTAAGCTGAGAGCGAGGACTAAAATCTGCCTGTTTTCTGTTCTCAGGTCCCGGTGTGAACAAGGCAGTGCTGCTGCAGATTCAACAGGACAAAGCAAAGGCCAGCCAGGAGCCGGAGATGGCGAGCAACATGAGACAAGTCTATGATAACCTGAGCTATGAAGACACTGACTCAAACTCCAAAAAGACTGTCACAGATGCAAGCAGACCTTTAGATATTATAGTAAAAGAGGAGAGAATTGACTACTTCTGAGCGCTGACAACAAAAACTGTTTCTATCAGCTCTGATGAGTAAATACCTCTGTAACAAGCTGCAAAAGATGAACCCAGGAATGGACAGAGATAGTAAAATCAGAGTTGGGTATCTGGCTCATCCATATGGAAATCATTAACTTAACTATGTACCTCAATCAGAAATGGACCAGGGGACTGTCAACAACATACAGTTGTGCAATATTTCTGAGCAATGCAAGAGCAGACTACTGCAATAAGCATCGACCCTCCTGTCTCACCGAAAGAGAAACTATGAGTCTCTCTTTACAAGCGCTGCAGCTGGGCAGGAATTGTTTTTTCAGTTGTGGAAATGTGCAACAGGACAGGAGATTGGAAAGGCTCTTGAATGAGTCATTTTGAATTTTTTATTGAGAGTAATTATTTTGTACGCGAAGACTTCACATTAGAAATGTTTGGAGTGATTAACTTACACCCCAGCATTTCATATGATAGTTTCTTATATTGCAGTATGTTGCTATTGCTGTAAAAAAAAAGTGCAATCAGTATATATATATATCAATATTTGTATTACTTAAATAAATATCCTCATTGAAAACACATCAGTTTTTCATGATCGCTTGTTTCAGTGCACAAAACACATGCACGCACTTGATTTAATCAAGAGACCAAAACTGGACCTGAGGATTTTTCTTTTATATATTAAAGAACTAGTTTGGGGTCAAAACTGTACTTTTTCTAATGCAATAATAAAAACTAATCAAAGAAAAAGTCTAAGTAAGTGGAATTAAAATGGTTTCGCTTATTATTGATTTAAGTTATAACCGATAAGAGTTTTCTCTCTTTCATTTACATGAGAGAAATTTGCTCTGAAGCTGAAAACATCATTTTTCTTAGTTGCACCAGGTTTGTTTTACTGAGAGATATTAGATTTTTCCTTAGGCTTCCCACAGACGAACAGGGAATGATGCATCTGATTTGTTGTGTGTAATTGACTTGGAGTACCCTGCTGTTCATGTTCCCACCTTTGGCTGTTTGTCACAGTGTGTCACTGTACCTGCAGCACCAAGTTTTACCAGGAAACATTTTTAACAACAAATGTAGCACAGAGCGTTGTAAGTAGTAGATACTAAGATTAAAACTATAAGTTGACAGTGCATTGTGCTTTTTACTGTATCCGAGCTGGAGCTAATCCCATTGGGCAAGAGGGGGGGTAAACCCTGGAAAGGTCACCACAGGACTGTAATACATAGACAAATAACCATTCCTACTCCCATTCAAACCGATGGTGAATTTAGAGCTTCCAATCAAACCAACCCCAATCTACATGTTTGGACTGTGGGAGGAAGCCCACACAGACACAGGCAGAACATGCAAACTCCAAACTGAAAGAAAGATTTCCTACTGTGAGTTAACAGTCAATGATCCGATTGCAGAAGTAATTATATTCTAAAAACCTCTTCATCCAATCCGAACATGTTTCTGCTGAAACATAGTATTTCTGCTGTGCCAGAAAAAAGAAGAGAACAGTTACAGATAAAAGAATGAGAAAATAGAAACATTTCAGACATGTTGGGTATTTCAAATTTAGTTTTATTAACAATGCATCCCTTTGATAGGATTGTATGTTTCTTTAGGTCATCAATGCCCCAAAAACATACTGTACACATTATACAAGGGAAACCACGATTCAGGCAACAAAAAAAAGAAAAAAAAAAAAAAAAATCTTTTAAATTATAATACAGTCTTGAGGAAAAAATATAAATAACTTTTTTTCTTCTCTGGTTGAACTCACTCTATGGTACAGACATATAATAAATAGATCGGATCTGACATCACTCAGTTGATCTATGAATCATCTCTCTACGAGTCCATTTTTGTAGCAGCATTATAGCAAAAACAAGCCAATGGAAACAGAGATCCCTGTTTCCCTGGAAACCTTTTAAAAATCCTTTAGTCAGCACACACACACCCTCCCCTATCTCAGCCAATGACAGATAGTGATATTGCGTTGTGGAAACAGAGTCAGGGGGTCGTTATATATTCCTACAATGTGATGGCAGCATGTTATGGCAACCTATTTATAAAGTTTTACAAGCAAGAAACGCGTTAAGGTGACATTACAACTTTGCCATGCTTGTTGCACATGCAGTGGAGGTGAAGCACAGAGGTAAGAAGGCATAGTCAGGTAGAGCTGCTGGGCGTATGCAGGTTCTGCAATCATCTCTGAGCAGGGTTTGGTACTAAATCTGTAATGAATAAGTCTACAGATTACTTGTACGACGGAGCATTCTTCCAAAGACCAACCACCTCCTGAGAAGCTCACTTATAATGTAATGACTGAATAAAATACAATAAAGGTCCTACAGAAGTAAAGGATGGCATAAACTAGCATTAAATTACATGCTATTCTCATGTACCGAGTAAGGGTGGCATATATAGTGCTTAAGAAAATATGATACTAGTGATGTTTGATTGTCTGAGATACAAGAGATAGAAAAGGAATTAGCGGTCTGTGCTGATGAGAGGCTACAGGGTTGTAGGAAGCGATGAGGTGAGAGAAGCAAAAGCGCATATCTGGCTAGAACAGATCACAGGTCAGGGTGGGATATGAGCCAGGAAGGCTCCAGATACGTTTTTTAAAAACAACAGGATTCCTCTGTAGTGTTTTTGTTTCGTTAAGGAGAAAAGAACGCAGGTCCAAGGAATCACTGGGTAGACACAACAACATGCCTTATTCATTTCATTACAGAAAAACACCACCTCTGGAAAGAGATAAAATGTTGATAGAATCATTTCATTTTCTTTTTTTGTTTTGTTTTAAACACAATGTGAGTCTTAATGATCCAGCTTGTCCTTAAGCATTATGTTGATGTATTATTGAATGTGGTTCAAGATTGCCAACCCATGTGAAAACAGTATTTGGTTAAACTGCTCCCCCTTGTTCCTGTTAAAAGAAGAAAATAAAGTTTGAGACAGCATTAGGCATGTCAGGTTAAACCTAGTTTACAGATACTGATGTCCGTTTCCCAGCTTGATTTAGCTAGAAGAAAGGTGAGTGGTGACCACTTCCTTATTGTCCTTGGCTATGGAACTCTGTTTTGAGCAACAGAAACACACCAAACGTTTCCCCATCCTTGGAGCCATAACTTAATTTCTCTCAGTCAAGCATTCGTTCCATGTTTGTAGGGTGGCAGGACCGGGGCTGTGCAAGGAACACGAAGGGGAAAGGGTGATCAGGATTGTTCAGGAGGGTCAACGTCCTCTTCGACAGGTTTTGGTAGCTTCGTCAGGATCGCCTCTGCTTCCTCGTACATCTGGAAAAGAGGGAAAATGTTTGAATATATGGGATACATATAGAGATTCAGAATGGGATAGGGTGGGTTTATTTTCTTACTGGCATGAATTGCACATCCTGGAAGAGCTCCTGTATGAAACGTCTTGAGGTCAAGCGAAACATGCAGTGGGCCAAGAGGTGAGAAACCTCGGAGTACAGGCAGATGTCGTCAAATGCATACGGAAACTTCTCCTTTATCCTAAAGAAACAGAGGGGATTTAACTCGTTTTGAAAAACGATTTCTTTTTTTCTGTAAATAAACATGCATCTAAAAAATTTCAAGTAAGTAAAAGAGCTTTACGTCAGTAGTCCTGTTTCGTGGCCTTTGGTTCCAACAGAGGAGCTGAGGTTGATGATGAGGCGGAGAACCTCCTTCCTCAGCAAGACTCGGGAGGCGGGGCCGTCCTCTGATATCGCCTTTCCGCCTAAAAGACATAAATAAATACATAAATACAATAAATATAAAGCTGTGCCACTGCTTTATCAATATTTTCTTATTCCATCTGGGCGGCTTTGTGCTTCCACACCCTCTCTATTTCCTTTCCTAAGTTTAGTTCTGTTTAATTTACTGTCAAGCACAGACACCAACAGGTGCTCTGAGCTACTTCTTTTATACTTCAATCAAATATAAAACAGATTTTATTATAGCCACACACGGTCACACTGGCTCAATTTTGTGTCATCTGTCTTCTGAATATCATATGGCAATTCATGCAATGTCATACTGAGCAGTTTTTTTTAAATGATAAAGGAACAAAAGACCATGCAGTTTGTTTGGGTATTTGACAAGATATCCTGCATGTTGTGGTTTTTCTTACCGAGGACAACGTCACCAGGTGTGGGCGTGCTACAGATGGAGCCTTGTGACACAGCAGCATCGCTGCAGCCTGACACTCCAGAGAACTTGGACTGAGGCATCACCTCCAGGCGATGGCCGCTCTTGCCTCCCCATGATGGAAAGTCAACATAGTCTGTCAGAGAAAAAACAAAACAGCATATTTTATTTTCTGCACTGACTTTAAAGTAAATCCATGTGAATGACCCAGTGTGTGTGTGTATTTGTGGGCTCACCCGTGCAAGGCTGTGTGCTGTTGAACTGTGGCTGTGTCGGGTATCCGAGGACGATGGCTCCCACACAGTACAGGCAGTTTTCTTCGGAGTGATCCTGCAGTCCCGTCTCGTCTAAGCCCACTGTGTGGTTCTGGGTGTCGCCTCGACACACTATCAGCTCAGAGATACTGAACTGCTGCTTTAGTAGAGGGATAGCCGGGCGGTCACCTGCAGAGGGAAGAACCATGGGGAGCACATATAAACACAATCAACCAGTCCGATTCAAAATCATATATATTTGTCATTTGATTATACATGAAGTTTTATTTACCATCTCCATCACCAAAGAGGAAGCGTTTTCGCTCTTCGGACGGGGGGCTGATTCTCTGCTGAAAGTAAGCTAAGTCTCTGATGTGGAACATATCATTGATGTCCATGGGCAGTGCTAGGCCAATGTAGTCATCGTTGCACCCATAGGTGATGCCAGAGACCATAGAGCGCACTGAAGAGCAGCGGTGCAGGGTGCTTTGGTTGATGGGACTGAGCAGCTCCTCTTTATCCAGAGACGCAAAGCTCAGAGCTTTCAGAAACCTAGGGAGGGCAAGAGGAGAGGTACGTGAGAGGATCCGGGGGGAGAGACTGGGACAGAAAAGGAACATGGGGAGTAAGTGAAAAATGTTGGATAAAAGCACAGAGACAGAGACTCAGTGAGCAGACAGTGAGAAGGACGTTGGGATCTCAACAGACTCTAATGCCAGCATGTTATCAGGGAGGCAGCTGCAGGTAAACAGTAGAGTCCAAGTGTCCAAGTGTGATACAAGCCAACGTGTGATACAGTCTTCAGGCATAGAAAAACTTGACCTACTAAGAAACTAAAATGTCTATGAAGGGTCAAAGATGTATCAGTATGGCTTACTATCTATATAACTGCCTAAAATAAAGACTGTTTGATACCAATATACATCAAAGTATGTAGGTTCTTTGCACGTCAGTCAACAGGAAAATAATTGGGACTTTTGACAATCGATTAATCCCCAAGAAAAAGAAGAAAAATCCTCAAACATTCATTGGTTCAAGCTTCTAAATTGTATGAATTGCTGAATCTTAAACAAAAATAAATACATCCTGAATGTTTTTAATTTTTGATGCTGCACTCTGGTTCCTAGTTTTTTTTAACTATTAAGACTGTTGGTCAGACAAAACTAACTTTATGAATATGTCACTGTGATCTTTCTCTACATTAATAGACAAAACCATGAAGAGGTTACTCCAGGAAGTAATTCACAGATTAACTTTCTCCCTCATAATTACTAAAGACTGATTTAGACACTGATGATCAATCACCTGAATGTTATATATATATATATATACACACAAATAGCTGTAAAATAGCTGACAGTGACTGTGAGGAGAGTTGACTGTATAGTTGGAGTGAAGAGCTGGTAACTTTACTTTAACATCTATATTGTGGCACGTATCTCTACCTGTTCACTTCTAAGAAAAGTCTCAGCTCCAAGAGGCAAGAACAACCAGCAACTGACCAATCTACACAGGGTTTAGTCACACTACAGGACTACAGGAGTCAAATCAACTGAAAAACAACTGTAGGCAAGGAGTCATAGTTGAGACTAAACTAAAACCAACGAGGACCTAATTGTCTGGATCTGTGCTAGGACCTATTTCTCTACTCAGGAGGACATTGGGTCGCTCCACCCACCACGGTACGAGTGTTCTGGACAGCCTGCGGTACGGCTTTAAGACGTTGGGTTCTGGACAGGTGAGCCTTCTGTCTGATAATCTGACAGACATAGCAGAAGGTGCACAAAAAACACATTATCACATCTGTCATTGCTGAGGCGGACAGAAATCAAAACTCCTGCTTAAGCTAAATGGAGGAGGCATATTTGAGTTGTTACTGGGACAAGAGAACACATATTTTTCTCATGTTGCAAAGACACACATATTGTTAAAAAAAAAAAAGAATAAATACATTCATGTACACAAATTAAAAACAGGCACATTCAGTTGCAGCAGTGTTTTGTGTCGTTCAGTCCCTGTCACTAAGACTTACCTGCGAGGTGTTAATCTAGAGTCCAGGCTGCCAGTCTTCATAGTGATTGTGTCAGTGAAGAGTACGTCTTTGGCAGGCGAAGCCAAGGCTTCACTGTGAGACAAAGATGGGTGTATCCTCTGCTGCTGCAGCCTCTTCAACGTAGCGTAGCCCAGCGCGTCTCTTGGGCTGGTGTACATGAAGCTACAGTCAGCCAAACTCTTGATGGTGGTGACTGAAGGAGACTTGAGAGATTGAGCTCGGCGAGGGAGTGTGTGCGAGGAGCCGGGCGGTACCAGAGAGACAGTGGACGACTTCGACATTGACATGTGGTTGGTCTGAGCCTGGGGTGTGAGGGAGGAGAGTGTTTTGACAGTCTTGGCAGAAACCACTGTGTTGAGACTCACACAGTCAGAAGAGTCTGGTTCAGGTTCGGGATGGTCAGGGTTTCCAACGGTCTCCCTTGAGGGGCTGGAGCTCATGGAGCTGATGCCGCTGGTTGTGGTGTCCGTGTTAAAGCTCTGACTGCGACTTTTAAACTGAGTACCTCCGCCGCCACCGCCTCCACCCCCTCCTACATTGCCTCCACTAGAGGAGGAGCCACCATCCCCTCCTGCCAGACGTTCTCGGCTGCTCTGCTCCCGCTCACGGCTGGTGTGCTCCACAGCCCCGGGCCCTGCTAGACCACTTAGTGCAAGGCCTGAGCCTCCTCCCCTAGCCAGCCTTCCATCTACAAGGTGCTCCTCAGAGCCGCCCCTGGTACCAACAAAGGACGTCTCCAGACTCACTGTGGGACTCTTTGGCATTCCTCTGCCATTAAACACGGGGGTGAAGACATCCCCCTGGTTTGGGCTGTAGACTGAGGGTTCGGTCACTGTCCTGTTACGCCTCATACTCCCTGTCTTGAGTTCAGTAGGGGTGCGAGAGCCTGATGGCATCTTGGGATCACTGGTGGAGCGCAGCTTCTTGCTGGGAAGGGACAGGGAGTTAAGGAAACGGGTGCGAACAAAGCGTGTGGAGGCCAGGATGGTGAAGGGGCTGCGGTCCTTCATCGGTTTGGGGTGAAGATGGAAGGACTCATCTGACTGGTCTAGAACATCACACTTGTCATCGTCCAGTATGTACATGTCTGAAAGCACAAAGAGTTGATGAAGACCACAGCAGGAGCAAAAAAAAAAGCAAATGTCTGGTGTAACTGCCCAAAATACCAGATTACTATGATGGTGGAGAAAATTAACAAGACTTTCTCTCAAAATGTTGACAGATAAAATCCTACATACTTGGCTGAGACTCGCTCTCGCTGTTGTGACGTGAGCTGGTGGATTCAGAGTTCAGACTGAGCGTGCTTGGCACTGAGGAAAGTTCGGAGGTCAGGTGTGTGTCGACCTCGTCTGGAGTGACAGGCCACAACGTCCTGCGACTGTGTCTGACTGCATCCCAGCCGTACTGCTTCAGCACCTCACAGCCCTGCCTGGTCTTGGATATGACCCCCAGCACATAAACACAGGTCCTGTGGACAGAGGAAAACTCTTAGTGGAAATACTGAAATTAATTCAGAAAAAAACACAAACATCCTGCTAAAAGTGTCTGTTCAAAATGATGACTTTAAATATTCAAATCTGGGTATTGTTTAGTGAAAAGTTGTAAAAAAAAAAAAAATTGATATAGGATAAGCATACCCTCGTACTGAGAGCACCTCACAGTGCTGAGCCAATGCGAGGATGTCAGGAATGACATTCTCCTCCTGCAGGAGATTCAGACCCCAGTTTGAAGAGCCAATGTTGCCCTGCACGGAAAACAACACACCATCAGACCCATCTCTTTGTAACTTTAAATATTACATTGACAGTTACAGAGTAACTGAGGTGATAGAATGTGACAGTAAATGTGTTCCTCACCAGTGCCCAGAGAGCAGCCTTCAGTTGTTTAATGCCCTCCCAGGTGTCCAGCATCGGGGAGCGAACTGTGTAGCTGAGGTCAGGAACCACACTCTGGAAAAGACAGATGGTAAGAACAAAGCCAGCTGCATCTAGATAAACCACTTGCTCCCCAGTAAAACAAATATAGGGAATTGAAAAATGTAAAAAGGACGCAGTGTGCTGTTGAACCGATAAAAAGTAGTTACCTGAGCCTCTAAAAGATGACAGCCTGTCTTATCATGGACCAGCTGTCCGTACAAGTGCACAGGAAGATAGACATTTGGTCTTTGTAACCTGGAGAAAACCCAAAAAAATGAGAAAAATACAGTTTGCATAGCATCCAGCGGTTTGTCAGATGATGCTGACAGTATTCAAGAGTCAAGCTTCTCACCTTTGGTTGCTGCGTCTGACGTAGTTGTCTCCATCAACAGGTTTACGGTAGGTTGTTAGTGCTTCGTTGAGCTGCTCCTCTATCAGGTCCACATACTTAAGATTGTATTCCTGCAATCCATATGACATGTAGGTCACAGAGTTGAACTGATTCTTCTGTTAGTTTGTGGTCTTATCATGATTTAGAAGCAGATGATTTAAAAACTATTATTAAATGGATATTCTGATCATACCTTCTGCCATTTATCCAGCTGTTTGCTCACATAACCCCTTTCATTGAGGTAGGAGAAACCTTTGGGAATGGACAGGAACCTAAACAGAAAAAAGATGCACAGGGTATTTAAAGAGACGTGAATGCGGTTGGATGATAAAACAAATCAAATATATTGTAGTCCAAATTCTGGTAAGCATTGCTGATGTGGTAAACATGGATCGATGGTTTTCTGAGCCTAGTTTAGATGAAACCATGACCAAAGCTTCAATCCTAACCAGAACCTCAGTGAGCGGTACTTTATGTGAACTGGGAGGGAAAAACGATTCAAGCTGTATAAAACTCACCTGAGGAGCAGCAGGAGGCCTTTATCTCCCAGGTGGGACAGGGCTGGTTTTAGCTGGATCAACGCATGAAGGTTGGCCTGTGAAGCAGCAAAATATAACAAGTCAGACAGCAGGAAGCATAAGCACACTACAGAGGAGGGGACAAACAGCCACAGCTCATGTCCATGTAAATCCAACATATTTTCTCTGCCTCTTGCAATATGTTAAATCTTTGTTTCTGTGTTAACTTAAAGCAAAACTCTACAAGTTTTCTACCTTAAAAATGAGTTTGGCCGTTCACTGACTTGAAAAGGGAGAGTGGAGCTGCTTTCATTCCCACTCCGCACCCAGAGTTCTGTCCTTGCTCTTTGGTGAGCTGGTGCGATCTCCTGTGAGAAATGCTTTCTGACTGATACTCTCAACTTAAACTACCAGCATGAAAGAATAGAGTTTTGAGTATTTGTTACAGTGGCAACTCTTCTGGTTTGGTCTGGGTGGGACTACACAGTCGCAGATTGATAGTTCGATTCGTTGATAGTGATTTTTTTCTGCATGAAAACCACTTCATCACTTGGACATGGAGCCCAGCAGAATAAATCACTAGTAGTAGCTCCAGAGGGCGCTGTTGCTCTGTAAAGTTAGACAATGTAAATTCAATGCTCTGCTCTATATTCATTCAGTTTCTCACTCTCTCTCTCTCTCCCATGTGAGGTGCACAGCAGAGCCACAGCCAATGAACAGCTCTACTGTGTTGACTGTAGTCAGTGAGTGATTCATGTCACCTTGTCCTCGCACGACTCATCCAGAATGTCCAGGGCCTCCATGGATACGGCTTTGCTGTGGTCATGAAGCTGCGTGACCAGCAGCTCCATGCCCCAGCTACTGAAGAACTCCACGCCCGCACGCAGCAGCACACGGAGGTGTTTGGTGGCATACAGCCTACACGTCTGCTCGGTGAGACAAGAGGGTTGTAGGAATTGTTATTGCTGTCAAGAAGATTATGTTTTATGTGTCTGTCTGTTGGTTTGTCAACCGGATTACATAAAAAAACACTGAACTGTTTTTTTTCAAACTTGGCAATGGAGTGGGCCAGGGAAGAGCCAGTAAATTAAGCTTGGACCCTGCGGATTGGGATGATTTTTGCTGTCACTTTCTGCAACATTAAGTGAGTTATCAATTTCTCAGGAAAAAATGTACAGATCTTGAAAAATATTTAGGTCTGTTTGGCCTTGGTGGTATGTGCCCTACAAAGTGCCATTCTTACTTTCAATTGCAATATTGTAGCACTCACAAAATGGCAATCTTTATTTTTTCTGCATAAACTGCAGTTGCAAAATGTAGCTCCAACTAACTTCAAACAGATGAGTACAAGGAAATTGCACGTTTCAGAAGGTATTTTTATGTTCCTGTGGCTGTCTCACATCAGTAGCAGCAGTGAGGATCTTGGAGAGGATCACTCTAGCCAGACCGTCTCTGCTGTAGTCCAGTGTGGTTACAGCAAGTTTGAGCACAGCGTCCTGGTTCTTCACAGAGCAGAGATTCAGCAGGCTGCAAGTACAAATTGGACACGTTGTTAGCAGGACCTCAATCTAATGTGTCTTGTGGTTGGTTCATAAAAAGAACAAATGCGTCTGAGATTATTTAAACTCTCTGGGCCTGGAAAAGGTTTTTCTGTTCACTCACCACTGAAACAGGCCACACTTCTCCAGCAGTTTGACTCCCTGTGGGTGTGCAGAGAGCGTCCCCAGGAAGAGGAAATAGTGTTGGCTGAGTGTGGTGAGCAGGCCGTTACTCTGCAGACAGCGCTCGGGCTTCAGTCCTGAGGACGAGGAGAGCCACAACACCATGTCCCTCACCAGCTCCTCCAGGTAACCCTGACCATCCTGGTGACAAGAGGGGGAAAGAGAGAGGACAGACAGAAGAGTCAAATTAGAGAATGGCCAAAGGTAAAACAGGAATATAAGGTTTGTGTGTCATTTCTCTCACCTCATCTGAGTCCATGAGGAACTCAACAAACTGACAACCAACCACAGTGAGTTGTCTGGCCTTAACGTGATCCAGTGCCAGTCCTGCATACAATTTACTACTGGGCTTATAAAAGTACAGCAGCCTCCGCACAAACCTGCATCAAATCAAAAAAAATAAGCTAGTCAAATGATTTCCCATGTTGCAATGGGGTTTTTGATGATATGAAGGGGGTCTCACTTGTGCATGTGTTCATCTTTGTTGTTCCTGAGGGTTACATTTGGCCACTAGGAGAAAATAACACAAGTTTTAATATAAGACAGGAAAAAGAGTTTACAATTGGAGTCTGTGGTGCTACATGAGAACTGCCTGACCTTCAGAATGGTGGCAATAAGCAGCCAGTTCCACTCCAGGTTCTGCTTGTGGTTGAGAATGTGACTGTCTCTCAGGTTCATCATAAGTGCTTCTTCTGTGTCCTGAAACATTGATTTTACAATTATGATAAATAGGAACAAATACTGTTTGAATTTCTTTACAAATTATAATACAATTGTTTGCTTTGTGAAAAACATATTCATTTATTCAATAAAGAAACCGAACTTAGTTAAAGGCGTAATAACTTTAAATCTGCTGCACCTCATTCTCACATTGAATCTCACATATTTAACTGGAAAGGAGCAAAAGTGGAAGCATTTATTAAGTTTACAAATTGAAGCAAGTTGCTCAGAAATTTTCACAATTTTACAACAAAAGCACATTCAGTACATTCTGAGATTAAATATACAGTACATATATATCAACATGGAAATTCAACCATTTTGCAGGTGAAAGAAATGCTGTGTCTCAAATCAGACACCGGCTGTTGTCCCCAAATCAAAGTTGTGGTCCATTCACCGAAAAAAACACCTAACTTAAAAATGAATGTTATACTTTCTTGCATGTGGCCCCTGTGTCACATGCAACAGAAATAACAATCGATGACGTGTCTTTCTTCCGTGGCAGCAAATTTGATAAAACATTTCTTCTACATACATACTACATAACTATGATGTCGACCATTGAGGGTTTTACTTTTTGACTGCCTTTAATGCACCATCCTGGGACTTATTGTGCAAGTATGTATGTTTTCATACTTGTCTGTAAACAGAAACTTAAAAAATGATACTGTGAGTATGAGAATATACAACCTGAGACACAACCAAGGTTCTCTTTTCATTTGTGAAGAAAACTACTGTACCCGTTTCCCCCTTTTCAGTGTTTGTGCAAAGCTAAAGTAAACCCAAGCCCAATGTTTGTAGTGAACACAAAGAGATGAAATTGATATCTGCTAAGAGAAGGATGGCAAATTAGCATTTATACAAAAAAGTTTGCCTTTAAACAAACTAAATATGTTGATGTTACACGGATGATGGCTACATTTTAAATCTAGAATGTGAGAAGTGTGTTTGTCTTTACCTTAATAACGTAGATATCCCTGTGGACACGCGAGTGGGACTCTCTGCGGCTATGTGACGACACCGACTTGCGAATGATGTGATCCAGGTAAAGACTGTGTGGTTTCAAACCTTTCTTCTTCTTCTCATGGAAACGCTTCAGATTGTTGACCGCTGCACTCGCTCGACTGGAAACACACAATTAATATTAGGGATTTAATTCAGCTTCCCAAATATTTAGGATATATTTTATTTATAATTAATTTCTGGAAGTGTATTTAATTCACTGTTTGAATAGTGAGAAAATGTGTTTGCACTGAAAATATTTTTTTTGAGAGGAGAAGCAGACGTGTGGGTGTAACAGTGTGTACTCACAGTCGTTTCTCCTGGGGGATGTCAAAGGAGGCTGCCATGTTGATGAGGGTGGGAAGGCAGTGCAGGTGGTGACTGTGGGAATGAGGAAGGATGGTGTTTGCCTAAACATGAGAGAAGCGGGTGGAAGAAAAAGCAGAGATGCATTTTGAATTAGAATCACAGTAACTCAGTCATAGCAGGCAGCTTTTCAAATGACACAAATCTCTGTATGTTTTGCAGTGACACACAGCAGAAACATTCAGGGCTTTTGCAGTGTGTGAGATGGCAGTGAGAAAAAAAATGTTCTCCTACAGTTTTCCTTAGTATGCCGTGTGTTGTTTCCCCACTTTCTTAATTACCATGTGTAGAAGTTCTCCCAACAGGATGGTAGCTCTGATAGCGAGCTGGTCATCGCTACTTGTCACAACTTCTACAAGACCCTGCAGAGACAAAGATAAGGAAAGAAGGAAGGTTATGGCTCCAAAAGAAACATTCACACCATACAGCTGCTGTGTAGAACGGTAAATCAGACATGTGGTGTAAAATCATGCAACAATACAATCAGAGAAACCATTGTGTATGATTCTCCTTAACTCACCTCCAACAGCCCACTGGAAATAAAGGCAGACAGAACAAATCCCAGATAGTTGTCCATCAGATCAGGCCTAATGAAGCAAAGAAGAAACTAAAATTACTGAAGACAAGTTACAGGAAATATTGTCTCAATCTAATGAGCAATAAAATTTGTTGGCAGAACATGATGTCCTGGTGAAGTTGACCTTTGATTTTTTTTGGGGATATAAAATGTCATCACTGTTTAATCACATTTTATTCTATCAATGCTTCATTAATAAGCAGATTCATGCCAAAAATGTGTATTGTGGCCATGACCATGAGAATCTTATCAGACTAAATATGTAGAAATCAGAAGAGATATCAGGTACACGAGAATGGAAGGGACATAGGTATATACGTGTGGACAGACAACCCAAGAGTTGACTCCATGTTCTTCTCTCTCACCTTGAACGGGCCCGATGGGGCAGGATGACTTTGGCCTCAGCAGCAACAAACCCATCAGACAGTCTCCAGGTGTCCTGGAACCTGGCAGGGTCTGAGGTAAATAAGAGCAGAGATGATCCTAAAGGTTACTGTGAACGTAACTATTAGGGTTCTAAAACTAGAAAGCTTTTTGCCATGACCATACAGGGCCACATTGCCAATGTGGCTGCAAAACAACCAAATTAGTGTGTACCAAAATACTTTGAATATGAAAATGAATTGTGAAGATATAAAACAAATGTTTTCTCACCAACACTTAGAAGACCTTCTGTGAAGTCTTGAGTTATAATGGGCACCGGAAGTCTGAATATCTCATACAACACCTCCAACAAGCCTTTCTGCAGGGCAAATTACAATGAAGGAATCATAGTTACTGACAAAGTGCTTCACAAATAAAAAAAAAACATTAAAAATACAAGCGACCCATAAAAATAATAAAACACTTAGGGTAAATCAGGGGATGCAGTTGATTTAATGGAAGCCACTAACTCAGCTTTAGTCATATATCTTATCTGACATATATCTTAGTCAGATATCTCACTCTGTCAATACTCTGACTGGAACCAAAACAAATGAAAGCTGGTTTGGGTCTTCATCTAACCACAGCTACAGTAAAATGAAGGCCTAATGGGCATACATTCTACAGACAGGAGATCAGCGAGGTGTTGGCTGCTAGGGAAGGAACACAAAAGCTATCAACTTTTAATTCTACTAACTTCCTTGTTCTTTCAGAAATTCGCTGTGAATATTTAGAATGTAGCTGTTTCAATACTTACCCTAACTTCCATATTTGGTATGCAAAGCAAGCCAATTAAAGACTGGATCCCGGAATTTCCAGCCTTGCATAGGTTGATAATCCCTGAGTGACAGAAAGAGACACATGTAAACTCATGATACCTTCTAAATAAAAACACATTTCATATAAAACAATTCATGTAACTCTGTCTAAGCCCTTACCAGACCAGGAGCGGAAGGCTGCCACTATGGCCATTCTACTCGACAAGAAACGGGCTTCTCTGTCCTCCCTGAGAACACGAAAACATGCACATACATTAATAAACAACGCACCACGTTCCACACACACAACATCATCGGATCTCTTTTTGCACAGAGCACTGAAAAACCTTTCACAAAGGTTCCAACAACACCATCAATGTAAAACTTGAAAGGATGTAAAAAAAAAAAAAAAAAAAAAGAACTGATAAAAGACCTTTTTCTATAAAGGCAAATCTTTGAGAGTGACCCAAAGGATGGTGGCATCACATCCTCTGGGCAAGTCACTGTGGAGTCAAGAAGCCCTGATAACAAGGGCCATATCATAAAAACACTATACAAGCCCTCAACTTTCTCGACACATGGTGTTACCAATATAGTAACATAGCAAACTCTAAACAGAGTGAAATGTCAGAACACTATCTTTATTGTCTGTAACTTAACAGTAACACTGTTCATACCCACTGCCACACACACTCACTTGAGTTGCCCTTCAGCCGTGTCTGCGTTGTGCCGGTAGTGAAAATCTGTGAAAGGGGCGAGGATTTGCTGGAGGACAGACACACAGACACAAAAGATGGATGAGTACAAAATATAACAGACTTTTTAAGTGTAAGTAACCCACCAAACTTCTCGCAGTAATAATGACCTAGCTATAGATCTCATATGACATCCCTGTGGATATAATGACTGCACTGATGAGATGCTGCTGTCTCAGGTGCCCGTTTACAGACAATGAGGCTTTAGAGAAATGTTCTAACTAGTTACTCTAAGCTTCATGGGAAAGAGACTTACAACCTGAAGCTGTTAATCCTGGAGCACACTGGCTCATTTATGAACAGCAGCTTCCTCTGAATTCATATCTGTGCGTACCTCCAGCTCGACGTCCACCCGTACGTACTGGCGGGTACGTGGGTGGTTGAGAAGATGGAGTATGGTGGTGATCAGTGCTTCGTTGATGCGACTCAACTGACAGTCAATCACACTCTTCAGGATGGTGCTGAGGCCACCTCGTTTGGCCACCACCTCTGGGTTCTTCAGGGCTGCGCGTGGAATTATTCAGCAACAAAGAAATATCAGACGCTTTGTTTTCTTCTTTCTCGCAAATGAGGTATTTTACAGGGTTTATTTCTGTCCATGAACAGAGCGACTTTCTGAGGCCAGGCACTCACCTAGCTCACATACGATGGCGATGGCCGCGCGGACCATGCGGTCTCTCTCTTGGAGTCCATCAGTGCCAATAGCAATTAGAGAGTTTGTGATAGACGTGGGAAACAACATTGCATTGACAGTGATAATCTACAGGAAGAGGGAGAGGAGAGAAACATGAGTCAACGAGTTTAGACAAATAGAGGCAAAAAATATCTGCAATGTTTTTTTAGGGCCTTTCTGAGAGTAACTGAATGTATTCTGAGGGTCACATATGTCAGACTGTGCAATGTATGAAGTGATGGAGAAATACATTTTATAAGAGTCCAGGCTATATGTAATGAACACAGGGGGTAATATTACTACCTATATGGCAAAGTATTCCTTTACAGAAACCAGACCTGACTCTGTGTGTGTGTGTGAGGTAGGTGTACAGTAAACTACAGAAAGAGCTAAAAATAACCTCGCCCGCAGACTCGTACAAAGTGTACACACTCTGACACTGCTGCTAACCCAATGATATTTCTGGTGGCACTGTGTGCTGCCTCTAAAGCTGATGTCGAGTGCAGAGGGCTATCTCCTAGTGAGTGACACTGAATATACAAATTAATGGCTGCAGAGGAATGGAAAATAAGAAATAATCATGCTGTGTTCCATATATCTTACCTTTCGGACTAGTCTCAGAGCCTGAGTTCTCTCGCCCTCATTGCTCTGCTGGATGTCGATGCATCTGAAACAAGAACACAGTGGCATCATTAGTCATGTCCTTCTCGTTTCCCCACAGAGAGAGAAAAATAAACCTGTCAACCAAATAAGTACGACTGAAGCATAGCACAAGAACCATGCAAATTTCTGAAATATGCATTATTAACCCACAACATGAGGATGAGCCCAGATGTTTCCATCTGACAGCAGGATCTCACCTGGCTATTAAATAGTCCACCTGTAGTCTGAGGACCTTCTGCAGCACGGTGGTGTCTCTAATGAGGTAGCGGAGCGCCCGCAACCCTGCTGCACGCACTTCCTTGGCCTCATTCAGTAGAGCTAGTCGCAGACTAAGGGCGAAGAATCAAGGTCCAAAATTAGAAAATGGGAACGGCAAAAGAATAATTATACTTACAAACTTGATTTATTCCCTGAGTTATTTCATATGCACAATGGATTTAAGATGCAAATGTATATTAATCACCAGGCCTTACTATCTAAGAGTTTTACTTGGCTGCATAAATAACAAGCTGATGACCTGGACAAGAGCATGTGTTGACAAAACTAAAACTACTGATAAACTGTCACTGACAAACTTACCAAACAATGATTTCTTCGTGTGTAAACCCAAAGTTTTCTTCACGGTAACCAATGCTGCATAGCAGCTGTAACACAGAGACAGAACAAGAAATCGAAATGGATAATCCTATGGTTTCACTGGTGGTAGTAACAATCACAAAAGCACTGGGACAACACATTCACAGGTCGTGTAGTTGGTGCAGCATTTTGTCACCAGCATTTGTTGCTTATGAGTACATGTATATTTTTGATGAATAAAAATAGAGGGTGAGAGAACAGGAAGTAAGCTACAGGTTGAATGATTCTTTTGAGCTGCTTTCAGACATGCACTGAACTTCATGCAAGAGGCTCTAGACTTTCTAGTTTGCCCCCTAGTAAAAACTCCAGATAATGTCTGAATAAGCCAATGTAAGAACACAGCAGGAGCGCTATGATGACGTTTGTAACACAACACAGATACAAATCTCTCAGGATGAAAAAGACACAGACAAAGCTATAAAGAGAACTTTTGGTAATAAGGGTCGAAGCTGGTGTTGATGTGCAGTAAAACAAAAACATGTGATCGCCACTGCAGAATTAATACATTTCATCCGGCCTGTGCTGCACCACCCCTCACCTGAACACTCTGTGTTGTTGTGAACACGTCTGAGCTGACTACCTCCTGCTGCGTTGTTCATGTGTGAAAGGCAAACTCTGGAGAAAGTCCAGACCCAGGACATTCACCGGCTTTCATTTCTGAAAACTACTTTGTATACGTCTTCTGCTGTGAACCTGACTATTTGGCTCTGTTTGGTGTACCCTACCAGGCCTGCTCCAGCTCCTCACCCACAGTTCCTCAATGATTAACAGCGGCCAACATACTGCTGGTGTATAAATCATTCAAATTATATGGACACAAAATGCTTTGTCCATAATAAACATAAACAAAATCAGTTCATATTGAAGGCTATTGATGATGAACTGCTTTTGTTTTCACGTCTTCAGCGATAGTTGGTGTCATCTGGCTAATGCTAACAAAAGCACAGTTTAGAATATGCATAATACACACAAAGCAGTGAGTAAGGGTGGGTGATCCTCATAAAAAAAGAAATCATACCAGAAGCTTATGAAAAGTCGATATATAAAATCATCAGATCACCCACCCTAAGCAATGGGAGGAGCCACCACCTTTTGAGCACCCTGAGGCACCCAGGCAGTGCTACTTTATCACAGCAGGTAACCTAAGCCTTTCCCGATGCAGCATCAGCAGAGGAGCCGATGAGTAAATCAAAAGGGTAATTTATGTGTGATTGCGTCTTGAAGATGAAAATAATCCTCTTCTCTCCTTCATTACAAACCACAGAGCAAGGGAAGAAATGGAACAGGATGGGTGAACAAGGGCATGGTGAGTAGGGGGTTGTTTTAAACCAGCTGTGATGTCAGAGTCCAAGCAGGCAGGAGGGGGGCGGGAGAGGAGATGGGGCGATGGGCATGTGACACTCTCCGGGGGATTAGGTCACCCTTACTGTCCTGGAACCCTTATAAGGCATCAGAGGCATGGTGCTCGAACAGACGTATACACACACGTCATGACTATTACCCTCCTGTCAGTTGTAAACAAGGGAGTTAGGTGTACGGATTACAGACGCACAACTCAGCCTCACACTTAGCCTCCAGTCAACCGCACTGCCAGCTGCACCGTTTTCTGAAGGCCAGCACAAACTGGCTGCAGGGCCACCAACAGTTGGAAAAAATATGTCCATGACACACAGTCAGAGGTGGTTTACGACAGCGGGGGGCTCAGTGCAAATCAGCAAACATCATTATCATTACAACCGGTGCCCAAGGGTGGTGAATTGGACATTTTCTCAATGACAAGATTTTCAGTTTTATATTATTCCTGTTCAAAATTGCAAGAGGGCCCAAGACTATTCTAATGTGTGAAAGATGAAAAGCAGAAAAAGACCCTGCAGAGGTCACTAGTCCATCAGTGAGGCCACAAAGAAAAAGACTCAAATCGAAAAACACTTCCAACCCATTCCATCTGAACCGTTATCTGCAGCGGAACGAATAGAAAACGAACTAAATCTCTTATTCTTCCTTCTTTTTTGCAAACAATAAATCTGTGCATCACTGTCACCAACTACTGTTAAGTATGACACACACAGCCCAATAAATATCTTCTCTGGTGCCCGATAAATGATCACTTGACATATGAGAAATTTAGAAGCACGGCGTCCGTTTATACTGGAAGACCTTCACTTTTACCCTCAGTGGTAGAAAATATAATGTTTGGAAGTGACAGTGTCTCAGGTTCATAAAAACAATAACCAGACGTTAAACTTCTCAAGTTTCAAAGTTAGAGTGCTGCACATGAGTGTTTTACCATCCCTAGAGCTCCTGTTACAGTCACTGTCAGCATCACAATGACAAGACACAGCAAGGCCTACTGGCAGCAACACCCAAGAGGAGAGGATCAAGGAGAGGTCAGTGGTAACATGACAGCGGATGGAAAGCACAGTTAGTCAGTCTTTACAAAGAGTTAGTCACACGTCTTGAAAAGATTGATGATTGTAATTGCAGGTTTAACAGCCCTACAACTTTATTACCATCAATAATGATCTGTATTGTCAACACTGTCTAAAGTAATAAATAAAACCCTGTGGTAAAAAAATAGAAATCTGGTAGAGTTACCTTTATGAAGTTGTTCAGGTGGCCCAGTTTTCGCATGTTACTGACTCCATGTGATTTGGCCACATTTTGGAGGATTTCACGGAAGTTTTCTGATGGCTCTGCAGGAGAACATGAAGGAAATACAATGTAACTAAGACAAATGTTATATTACACCATATTGCCACAATAACAGTCAATGAACTGTTTATGATATGTTGCAGGAAGGAAGTTGGTTTAGCTGGTCCAACTAAATTAGTGTGTACAGTCAAAACAAGGTCTAGACTGTAAAAGCAAGACTTGAGCAGGGAAATGGGTTTTTTTTTTTTTCGTTTTCAGTTCCTTTTAGAAACTGTGTAAAAACAGAGGAAAGTAGCTCCAGATACTGTATTTCAACCAAAAGATCAATGCTGCAGAAACAAACAATACACCAGCTTAACAAATTGAATACAAAATTTTCTCCTCAGCAACAATGTTAGCCAAGCGTTTCAATCTGTCAAATAGTAGCATCTCAGTATAAGCCATCATTCGAATTACTAACAGCCGGACACATTAAAAGACGTGTTAAAGTGTCAATGTATCGACTATTACAATCCATTTTCTCAAGTACCGAATTTACATAAGTACAAAATGTACAAATGTAATTTTATCCATGAGAAAAACAAACTGCATCTGTGGTAGATTTGATGAAACCAAACAAACACTGATGAGCATTTTCTGCTAAACTTGTGGTAGAATATAATATTGCCTAACTGTATCAGACATAGCCTGAGCTGCATAGACTGACGCAGCAATGATCTGCAAGTGCAATATTCTTCCTCTGGGATAGACTGTCCATGTAAGAGTGTGCAAAAAACATTTGTCATGGTCAGGATTTGAAGTTTGATGACCTTGAAAGTCTTGGATGCAGACACACCTTAGTCGTCAGTATTAGGATTGCACAAAACTCACGTCCACAGTGTTATGATCCACTTACCCTGACCTGCAATTAACCCTTGAGGTCCAATTTCTTACACGCAGGACCCTTTCCGATTCCATGAAGAAACAGCTGGCAGATTTAATGCCCCTCCACCTCATCCCTCATGTCGATTAGACTGAGACACTCTTGACTTTTTATTCATCTGACATTCCAGATGCTGATTGACGCTGGTTTGCAGTGAATACAACCAGTGTGGGTCGCTGAGACAGGGATTGAGGGGTGTACATTATTGCTGCAGGAGGAGAAGAGCTGCGCAGATGTATCAGAGAACAACTCGAAAGAAAAACACCCTGCCGCAGCATGTGTTGTATCTTTAACTCCCCAGCTAACAGCCCATAAACACACGAGAACCTACAGCTAGCTCTAACCTCAGGATTACTGCAGCCCTTGTGGCGGTTCGGCTTGATACGAGCCTGTTTTGTCCACTAGCACCAACCAAAACAACACACCGTCGCCATGGGTGCTTAGCTGTGGCATCTAGCTAATGCTAACCCTGCTAGTTAGTTAGCTCGCAGCCGCCTGTTATTATGGTATAGCTGGCTAAACCAAACAGAGAGGGGGGAGTGAACAGCATCACTGACGGGACATGGGCACCGACGACCAATGTTTTCCCTCCTCGGAGCCACAGTTTGCAGAAACGCGCCTCATCCATCTTGAACAATAATCGCTCTCAGGGTGATGATGCTTACCTCTGGTCAGATCCAGCGGTACGTTCTCCTCCCCGCTGTCATTCCGACCTGTCAGAAACACACAGCGGCCACATGGTGAGGGATCCCGCCCGGCTCATCACATGCCCGGGAACATCTACTTTCGCAAAATTCCGCCATCACACATGCCGCTCAATCGAGCTTTTCACGCTTACCTCGCATCCGAAGACTCCGGATAGGACGGCCGCGGAAGCTGGCCGCCATGTTTCCAGGAACATACACAACACCGGAAACTTCGCGGCTTCTCGCGAGAAAATAGACGAACAACGGGGGAGACTTCGGGGACATCGCGTCACCGCAGCAGACCCGAGATCAGCTGGAGCCTCCTCCATCACCATCCGATCTGAGATCAGCTGGATCCTCCTCCATCACCATTCGATCTTATAAGACGGAGAAAACATGCATCTGACCCGGCGACTGCAGCATGGTCGATGGGGAGAGAGATTTTCTTACACATGTAACACTGATATCTCTTTTTGTGATTGATAACTTTATAGTTGATATTTGCCAGTGAAGTATTAGTTTTAGGTGCCTCGCTCTTTACTTGGTACCATATTGATGTAGTTATTGATATCCATGACTCACTACATCCATCCAACCATCCATCTATCCATCAATTTATCCATCTTTCCATCCATCAATTCATCCATTTTTCCATCCCTCCATCCATCCATTCATCCTTTCATTTATTCATCCATCCACCTTTTGATGGTCATGGGGAGCTGGACCCAGTAGCTGACAATATGTGAGATGCGGGTCACACCTTGGACAAGTCGCTAGTCCATTGCAGGGACACGTTCTTGATAGAAAAATTCAAATTTTTTTGATTTAGAGTCAATTCATTCTCATGAATGTGGAATATTCCTAATAATAAAATCAATTGCACAAAGAAAACAGCATCTTTATCCAATTTGTTACAACAAACATTTGAAAAAATTGTAAAAAGTAGAGCTTGAAAAAAACATCACTAAACACATATGAATTTATTGTTGAACAAAACTAAACTTAATTAAAAAAGCATTGGCATCAACAATGGACAAACCATGCTATCAGTTTAATAGTTTGATCAGGTGATTTAAACAAAGAGATCAACCATAGACAATATACAAAAATATCAGCACACACAAAAACAATATTCTCATGTGACTGTTAAAAGGCATAACACTGCATTATCCTTATATATGACAACATTTTCATTTTCAAGTGTTTACCAAACATTCTGACAGGTGACTTTATTTTACATACCGTCCCCACATTAAAAGGAATCAGCACTTTGCCAAAACTGTCAACATCCATGCAGCAGCTGCAACACAATGTTAGGTCTGAAGTGAGCAATGTTTTTATTTGTAGCTGACAGAGCACAGAAAGACCAATGTTAAAACTTTTGGAGATAAGCATTATTGGTTGCACTAGCTCTCTCTGTTGGAGTTTATAATCAACTCACAATACACTCACTATGTAAAGACAGACACAGACAGTCTGTCTACAGTATTTATCACAAATATTAGCAAGTATTTTTTCGAATTCAAGTGTGTAAATCCTAATTTATGTATATGATGAAGAGCAGATAGTGTGGATAGATAATAATTTTCAATGCAAGAGCTCTGACGTCACCCATGACGTCACAAGTCCTCAGGAACAGTAACTGCCACAAAGAAGATGGATCTCACTCACGAGGCCCCATGTCATTGGAACTGGTTCTGCAGAGAATTCAAGGAATGTGATCAGATGCTTTTATCATGACACTCACAGCTCACTCTTTGTCAAGTGTTCCCTTAAGTTTTAAATGAACAGGGGTATAAAACAAGGCTGCCCAAGTCTGCCATCACTCGTTAGTTGTAGCAGGTCAGTGAGCCAGTGGCTGTCATAACAAACCAAATAGATAATACAGCTTTGCTTTTGGAATATATTGACCCAAAGCTATGATAATTATATATTTCTGGTTTCAACTGAACTTGAGAACATTTTTATTATTTTTCTTTTCTTTTATTAGCTATTCATGACTGCCATCTTGTGGCAGCATATGGTATCCATATTAAACTACATTCAAGTATTTAGAATTTCTTATTTCAAAAGATGTGAGTTCAGGGAAAACTCTGAACATTTTGAACAAATTATGAATGTAAATCAAGATTAGACAGATATTATACAATTGTTTTGACGCGTTTACCCAAGTCTAAAAGATCATCAACACATGAAATGGTTAGTAACTGACCACAGCTGTGAAACCCAAGGAAAGGTTTAAAAAGACCAGGGGTATTGATGTTTGATAATTATAGTTTGGCTATCAATAGTTAATAAATGATAAACCAGACGGACATAGAATATTCATTATGGGTGTAGGAATGAAATATCAATGTTCAAAAGCACTAGCAATAGGAAAACATTCTATATACAGATGTTTGGGTTCTGTGGTTGAACATTTGGTGACTAGTCTGGTCAATACAATGAATATTACAAAGGATTTTGTGACACCATAACATAAGTCTTTATGTAAGTGTTTGTGCATAATGGTTAAACTGCTTTACATCTTCCCAATGAAGCTCAGACGAAGGGGTTTCTGCTCACTCCGTCATGTCAGTGTGGTTGCAGACACGAGAGCATCAATCTCCTGTATGGCTCTGGATGTCCTCTGAAGAGCTTCAGCAATGGAGCTCTCACTCACTGGTTCATGAGTCTCCTCCTCTGCAGGAGGACGGTGCTGCTCCACACATGCTTTCTCACTTCTTTGCAGGTGGCTATTCTCCAGAAGAACTGAACACAGGATGTTAAAGTGCATAACAAAGTCATTGTCAACATAAACATGAGTAACATGTAAAATCTCACAACAAGAAATAAATCAGTATTATGAGTGCTGAAGGATACAGTTGAACCGCTTTATCTTCTCCACTTCGGCAGCTACAAGATCCGACCTGAAGGACACGGAACAGATCACATCACACATAGCAAAGTATCCAACTTACAATCCAACAATAGCAAACGAGCAACCAGAAAAATAAAACTCACAGGTTTTCTTCTCTCTCTGTAACATTCATGTGATGCTCAACAGGTGCAAGATTTCCTTCAAGCACTGCAGGTTTAGAAAAATGTTTCCCCTGCAAATAGAATATAATATATATATATTTTAGAAGCTTGACTACTGTAGATATGAACAGCTATAGTAATATCAGCAGGGACTACCTCTATGGCCCCTTGCAAGCAGCTGGGTGCAGCAGGGAGCGTCAGGGATTGTTTGGCCTGGTCATAGCAAGTGAGGATCCTTTAAAACAATGACGTGATGGTTGGAGACTTAAATAAAATAAAGCCATGAAATGTATCTGACCGTTATATACGGCTCCTCACCTGCTTGCACGATTTACAATGGAGCATATGGAGTAGGCCTGTCCCACTACATCTGGTGGAAGGTTATTCAGATGGTATGATATCTCTTTCACCTGCAAAGTCACAACAAATAATTAGTCCTTGTGCATTTATGGAAAAAATAAAGTAACTAGATTGGCTTTGTTTTTAGCTTCCATATCAACAACATGCCATTTTGAATACAGTGGATCAGACTATATAAAAGCTGCATGATGAAAGACTTACCTGCCCTGACTGGAGCTCAGGGCGGTGATGGGTAAAATAAGTGTTGAGGACACCGTTAGAACGGATCACTGATCCATCTCCTGGAGAAACCTCTATGACTGAGACAGCTCCACTCAGTATCCTACACACAAGAGACAGGTACACACAGTCACTGTGTAGCTATATATGTATTATACATCTCTACATGGGATTTTTAAATGAGAAAAGTTAAGGTCCAACAAAAATAACACTGTGAACACCTGAGTGTAAATATATGCACCTCTTCACAAAATCTACTCAAGCTAAATGAAAAACACATGTTGTGTATTTCCTATCATATACACTCATTTCAATGCTTTGTTTTTTCAAAGTAAACTTCTTCTTATTTGTTTGTATTATACAACAAAGTACTTCACAAGAGGAAAACAATAAAAGAAAGAATCGTAAAAAATAAATAGGTAGAGAAAGAAAGGATTAAAAAGCAGTAAGAGATGTAGCATTTCTGATCCCAGCTGGGAGGTCATCCCAGAGGTTGGGGGCCCATACTGCAAAGGCATTATGTTTTTTCACTCTGTTAAATTTTGTATGACTATAGAGTGGAGGGGCTCTTTCAAAGATCATCAAAGTAATAAAGCTCTCTAAGGATCATGAACTCCTGCACATCTACCTGTAGGTGACTCCTTGACACCACATCACTTTCATCAGCTCTGCTGGATGGTCTTCATCTTTACTCTTCCACCTTAAACACATGACCAAATCAGTCCCTGAGCGTCAATAAATACTGCACAATATGCATCTAATCAGCAAACCTGTGTCTGTGAGGGGACGGACATGTGAGAGCCAGGGCCTGAGGTAGACAAGACCTTCTCTCTTCACTAGATATGTCAGACATATTTAATTTCCTCTCTGCTTGGGCAGAATCGCTGGCGCCAACCGCTCCAACTTCTGTAGGTTGAGAGACACGCGTCGTCCAGTGGTGGAGAGCTAAGGAGAGAGGGTAGCACCACATGGGGGCATAAGCAAAGCAGGAGTGATGCTGGACCACTGTGGTTGATTGGTACTTCTCCCCTGGCTGGGAAGAGAAAAGATGAGAAATGACAAAGTTCGTCAAAGATGAAGCACAAGAATATTTTTATGAAGCATGACCTCTCAATCAGGGAACAAGGCCTTGATCTCTACTTCCTCTTCCCAGATTGGTCCTGTTACTAATGGTCTGACTGATCAGATCGCTTACATGCTGCTCACTGACCGCCCTGCGATCCACATCCCTGCTGAAACTCTCCGCACTGTGCTGATGATTCTGAAACTGGCTGAGTCTGCACTGGAACTCGACAGAGAATTCTTCTCCTGAGGGCGACAGCATCAGTGCAGCTCGTCCCTCCTGAGACCTGATGATGGTTTCACCTCCAGGCCCGAGCTCAGCTTCACAGGAGGAGAGCTCAGGCCACATCACATCTGAGTCAATGCTGAAAGGCTGCAGGTAGAAAATTCCGTAAGCAACATGATTAGCAGCGATGTGAGGGTAACAGCGGGACAGGAAGTGGTTAATAGTACCGTCTTGTATTCAGCAGGGACGAGTTCCTGTGGCAGGTATGGTCGACTTGCATATTTATTCCTAAACGCCAGTGCAGCTGTCATCAACTCCTGCAAAGCGACACCAGCCCGTTGAATACACTGAGGTCAGTAGTTGTAACGCAGAGAATAGCCAGGACCTGACAGTTACCTTGTATGTGCTGATGGTGAACCTCGTCCTCTGGCGGACCCTCTCTCTGGGCTGCAGAGGATGCCGGGAGGGGTCTGAGGCTTTCACCAGCAGGAACTCACCGCCGCACGGGGACACTTGTAACTGGGATCCGTTCATGTAGCGAACATCCACCGACTCGTCCTCAAACATGCTCACGGAGCTGACACCGGGGTCGGGTTCCATCTTCAAACTACCTGGACAAGACACGCGCTCAAAGTCAAAACACCGTGGTGACGCGTCAGGCAACGTCATCACGTGGAGACGCTTGTTATTGGCGCGCTCGCCGAGAGGGAGAAAATCGTACCGGAAGTGCGTTATAACATTAATAACTGTACAACCTCATCTAACTGTGCAATCCCGTTACACTCTATCCATTTGATATTATATATATTCTGTTCTGTATATATGACATATATATATTTGTATTGTATATAGTTCATTCTATTTTTCAATATTTTATTGTATTTATATTTCATTTGTACTTATTTATTTACTTTCACTATCCTTTCTGCTGCCTTAACGCAACAAGGAATATCTTATCTAAATTAAATTTTTCAAAAACGAATAAAGAATCAACTAGATAATATCTAAATGAGTAAATGCCAAAATAATACATAAATGCATAAATACATAACTCAAAAACACAAATACAGTTTGGTGATGATAAAGTCACTTATTTATTTATGTATATATGTATTTATTTATTCATCTATCCATTTTTACTATTTTAGCGATGTCGGGCACGCAAAATATGATCTTATTTTACTAATACTGACAGCAAATGTCACATTTTTTATTTTAATATTATTCATTCAAATGATTAAAACATTTAAAATATAAATAGCCATTACCTCAGTTCGTTATGTGACCTCTGGGGGGCAGCAACACAACGCAGCAGGGTCCAGACTCTGGCAGCATCAGGGAGCAGTAGAAGAAGAAGCCAATCTCGGTGGTAGCTCTCGTCGTCAAAGCGAGACTCATCCAGAGAAGTGACGCTCCCTTCTGCAATGTGGAACCCGCCAGTCTGTTGCTCCACAGCCACAGACACGCCGGAGCTGCAATGAAGGTGCATCTCTCCTCTTTACATAACCTCCGCTCCTATTGTAGCTCTGCTTAGCCTGTAGCTAGCAGCTAAGATTAGCTATGCTTCGCCAAGCTTCTCGTCGCTGTGTGGGGAGCTGCCGTCTGCTCCTGTGTTAGCTAATTGTCGGAATAGCAACTCTGACAGCTGTCAGCCGCAATCCACCTCACACTGTTGTTAAGCAGGGACTCATTGAAGGGAACTTGTTCTCTTGAAGATGTCCCTTTGTTGTTTTGTTATGCTGTTTTGCAACGTTAACGTTGGACAGTTAAAAAAAATAGTCTAACGATGTATCGAGCTTAGTGTGATTGTTGTGCTGCAGCTGTATTAGCCTCGTCCTCCTGCCTGCACCTAGTTTCTGCTTTATTGTTAAACATTGTCATCTTTATTGTCATCTCCTCTATAATTACCACTCATATGTTGTTTCTATTCAAAGAGCAGGGCTTGTTTCTGTGGTAAACATTTGTTAACATGTTGTTGTCCATGTTCTTTCAGTATCTAAAGCAGCAACAAGATTCATGTGAACATAGCAAATACTGAAGTCAAGGTGTTCTGTGACTTGGCAGGCAGGGGCCTCGTCCTTGTGGGCTTCATGCTGTGGTCTGCTGAATGAAGTCATGGGTACCGGGGCCGTCAGAGGCCAGCAGCCAGGGTTTGGAGCCGGTGCTGGACCCTTCAGATTTGCACCCAGTGCGGGATACTCCACATACCCGCCCACCAGCTCAGGGACTCCCAATCTTGTATGCAAGGCCTGTGGCCAGGCTTTCTCAGTCTTCAGGAGGAAGGTAGGTGCTTGGATGATCTGTGCCAGTAGAAATTAATTGGTCTGCTGACTTAATCAGAATGAAAATGTCCACGTGTGGAAGCAGATGAAGATACTAAATAAATACTTAGGAGTATAAATTGCTTATTATGTTTGGCTGTTGGAAACTGAGCAATCAAATGTTTTAAATGTAGATTGAGTGCATGTTTTTATGCATATCCACATTTGTAATGCTGCCTGGCCAGTGGACCTAAAACTAGGACGGAAGTTAGTCTGTAATAAATCACTCTCTCTTTTTTAATATATCCCTGTGCATTTTAAATTGGAGAGCAGTTCAGCCACAAAATTAAGCTCTGTGGAGCTAAAATGTATTTAGTCAATTTATTTTAATTCACACCCAGGGGCAACAGATTTTTGTTGTAAACACTGTGCCATTCTAGGCAATTGCAGAGACAGATGGAGAACATACTGGTTCTGTAATATCATCTTCACTGATGTCCCAGTGTGGCTCAGAGGCTCTCATTCTGTCTGAACCTTGTGCTGCACTCGATCATCGTGCCAGTCTAATCCCATGTCTTGCATTTATTACTATTTGATGTTTGTCACTTAAAAGAAATGAGCTGCCTTATGTTTCTGTGCCTGGAGAGGTAGAGCAGATGTGAATGATTCAAAAATGCAGGAAAGGTCTACTGGCAAAGATATGCTTTTCAGTCTCTCAACTTGACTGTGTTCCTATTTATTCTAGAATGTCACAGGTTAGTAAAATAAATAAAAATGAAGGGCAGATAAACTTGTTCATGTCTGATGAATCCTGCTGATGACAGGGATCTTTGGCTGTAATGCGTCGTAGAAAGAGCAAAAATTTCCTCATTTACATTATCTTGATTTCTCTCTGTTTTTTTCCTAGTATATTTGCTGCGACTGCAAGAAGAGCTTTTGCTCGCTGTGCTCCGTCCTTCAGGAGAATCTGCGCATTTGTGCCACATGCCATTTGCTGAAAGCCACAGCCTTTCAGCGGCCTCGGCTTATGCGTCTACGAGTAAAAGATCTGCGCCAGTACTTGCTGCTCCGCAACATCCCCATCGATACCTGCAGGGAAAAGGAAGACTTGGTGGAGTTGGTGCTCTGTCATCAAGGCATTGAAGAGGAGGAGGACCCTGACACGGGCAGCTTGCACTCACGTTCCCTGTATACCCCTTCTACCACACAATCTGCCTCTGAGCTGTCCGCTTTTGTCACCTCTCAGGAGGAACCGCTCAGCAGAAGTGATAGCTCTGATACCAACCAGGTCAGGACCAACCTTAAAACATGTTTGACACATAAACTTCACCACACATCAGCCAAATCTGTGTCATTTTCTGCTGAGAATGTTGAGAACAGTTACATTTCTGAAGAGTCCACAGCTCATTTGCACTTGTTTGTTAAGCTGCTATAAATGGATAATATGGGAAGCCCATGACTTCACTATTGACAATTGCGTTTCCTAAACCGTCTAATTGGAAACTGAGTTGGATGCTAGAGAGCAGAGACAAAAGGTAAAAGAGAGAACGAGGAGTTCTGCAACTGGCAATGAAAGGGTAGCTCCGAGCAGCCAGGATCCACTATAAATACTTGTACTTGGCCTGCTTAGGGAAAGTAAGCTTTTCTATGAATGGAAGGGAAGAGGCATTGTTCCTCCTAAGGTATCAATGGGCTGTCTGAAGGTTGTCTAATCCTAATCTTCAGTTAACTGGCGTGTTCCTTGCATGTAGTACATTCTAATGGTTGTTGTTGCTGTTGTATTACAGGATATAGGTGACGCAACGTCTGTGTCTCTCCTCAACTTGGATCCCAGTGAACACACCCCTGAGGTGATCATATTTTTATTGATCATTTTAAAATCATTTATATGGGAACTATTGACAGACACATTTCATTTCTGTTGCTGAATGTTAATGTGCAAGAAAACCAATGTAAGGGCTGAAAATGAGACACTAATGCTAAGAACTTCTTGGCTGGATCTTTAACCACTTTCTCTCCGGCCGCAAAAACTGCAGTGTCTGCAGATTGAAGAACTCGAAAATACTTTTTACATTAATAGAATAAACTAAATCTAAAATGTTCAGGTTGAAATCCGAAACATATTCTCTTTTCATGTACAAATGGTGTATTAATGGTTTTCTGGTGCTTTAGGTGAGTCCTCAGACACGGCGTCGGGCCAGAGCATCGCTCTCCGACATTTCCAGCTTGAGGGACATAGAGGGCCTGTCCGTCAGGCAGCTGAAGGAGATCCTAGCCAGGAACTTTGTCAACTATTCAGGGTGCTGTGAGAAGTGGGAGCTGGTGGAGCGCGTCAGCAGATTGTACAGAGAGACGGAGAAGAACAGGAAATCATGTGGGTACTATGATCAGTGAATAAATACTGTGCATAGAGATGACACTGTTTGCAGCTTTCTTATTGACTCATTGGTAGCTATGAAAAAGCATGACATTATCTGTCATAGTATGTATGAAGCCAAGTAGAGAGTACAGACTAGATATTGACCCCTACCGTGTACTTTCTGTGTACTTGCTGACTGACTGATTTCTCTCTTGCAGTGGAAAATGTGAGCAGTACTGTAACCACAGGTAAGCTGTCACCCATCTGTTTGAAATGTCCTAGATTTTTAACTTTAGGTTAACATTAGGTAAAAATAGGGGTGTAGCGGTGCACGCATTTGTAACAAATGTTCAAACCTCAATATCATCTGAACCCAGCCCTACCAGGTAGCATATACACACTCTAATAACAAATGCCATAGATGTTTTTATAGCGGCCTTACTCTTTGTGAGAATGCTGGTTTGTGCTGTACCGAAAAAATACAGAGCTGTGACTTCAAAACCGAGATACATATCAAACTGTGATTTTTGTGTTCCGTTGCACCCCTAGTTAATAATAATAATAATACAAAAATATTCATAATTTGAATTACCTACACTGAGCACACAAAGTCACAAGCAGAGTCATTTCAATTTCGCCCTGAATGATGATGGAATGTCTCTCGCTTGCTTTACTCCTCCCACATTAAAGTGGTGGCCTTCCCCCCTCCTATCTGCAATGGTGCCATCGGAGGTAAGGCTTATGGATTCCTTGCCACCGTTGCCATGGTCACACTTAACCATCTCGTGGTTCGCCTCTCCATAGTGTGAGCTGTATCACATCTGCACCACATCTGTGTTCGTTGTGAACCTGTTGTCATTCATCTTCCAGTCCCCTTTCTTTGTCAAATCCCTACATGTGCCCCTCCCTCCCTGCGGAATGGCATTTCCTGTAAAGGCTGTTTTTATTGAAAATGAATTTTCACTTATCCCACTAAAGAACTTGAATTTAAACGTTTTAGTTAAGCCATGCTCCAGGAACATTGATCCACCATGGGGTCACTCTCCTAGGGTCATGTGTTCAACATGTGAAGCTAATTATACTGAGAACTGCAGTATGTTAGCTGTGTACAGTCACTCTCTTACGAACACATCTCCAGCGATAAAGGCTATGTGGTTGTCATAGAAACATCTTGACACATAACCACAGCAGGCATTTTTCAGGTGATTGTGAGCGTGACCTGAACAAGATATGGCACACTTGATAACATGAGTTGATTTATCAAGCTGCTGCTCCTTGCCCCTCCACAGTGCATGAAATGTCACACTTAATTCTTCATTGTGTCCAAAGCAGTTTCCCAACATTTGCCGTCACCTCTCTCTGTCTCCTGTAGACCGTGTGAAGGGTCCACTGACGATCCAGGACGACAACCTCTGCAGGATCTGCATGGATGCAGCTATCGACTGTGTTCTTCTGGAGTGCGGTCACATGGTCACCTGCACCAAGTGCGGCAAGAGAATGAGCGAGTGCCCGATCTGCAGGCAGTACGTTGTGAGGGCCGTGCACGTCTTCAAGTCCTAAAGCACTGCAGCACCGCAGCACGTGCTTCAGAGTAGCAGCTCTGAAGCAAGCGAGACTGTACCTTAACTCAACCATGCAGCTCACAACCTTTGAATCCCAAAAAGACTTGATTTTGTGGATGTCTCATGTTTGTATTCACATTATTTGCACATTGAAATATTAAGAGAAATGTGTTTGTTTTTTGGAAAATATGTCACTCTTTGCTTTCACCAGTGGGCAGAGCGTAGGCTCATACCCTCTTGTGAGTCATTCCTTAAGTAAACATATCTATAATCTGTGCTCATTCCTAAGTATCAGTTTTGCTTTTCTTACAACTTTTCAACACAAAGAATGTGTGGCACTCAGCCATGTGCAGTCTCGTTTTAACACAACTCATCACCCTCAGATCAGCCTATAAACTGCAGATGGCCCTCAACTCTGAGTGTTCTTTAGAGCACTTCTCTTTTACAGCTGCTGCAAGGGAATACATCTTAGTAACACTGAGGACAGACACATGCTGAACCTGAGCACAGGAGTTAGTTGCCAAATAATGGGTCACACCCTCACGCTTCTCACCCATTTTCTGTTCCCTCGACTGTGTGGGCCAGTGTGTGACTGTTGGTTGTTTTAACAGTAAGCACTTTCACTCTGTGTTGATGCACCACATCTCACAAACTGCAAACCAGTAACAGAGGCTGAGGTAGCACGTGTACTTATTATGGAATACTTGTCCAAGTTTCAGCCTAACTGAAGGAGTTTTTAATCCCAATAATTGTATTCTAGTCAGTGTGAAAACAGAAGTAGAAATGAATGAGCTTGTGTTTTCTTTTCAAGCTAACATTTCCCAGCCCACAAAGCAGCAGGTGAGGATTCAGATGACTGATAATGACGACTTATGAGAAACGTGATATATCATTTCTTTTATTATCTCCATTAATTTGCTGTTATCATTTCTTTTATTATCTTCACTGATTTGCTTTTAAAAATATGTTATTGTAATGCATGACATGATCATGCAAACTCTTGCCATTACAGCAAAACAGTAGTTAACCTCTTCTGCTGTCACCTCTGTCCTGTCTCAGCACTTACATGGAGACAGGAGACAACAACTGGTGCTAACTCCTCCCATCATCTTCTACTGTTTTCCAGCTGAACTGTGGATGTGAAACTGAATGTTTGTTTTGTCGTCGTGTTTTGTGGGGAGTGGAATGAAGTGTCTTAATGCTTTTCAGTTGATTCTCTCTCATGTAGGAGTAATATATTGAACTAACTATTCAAATATATAGTGTGAGTTAACTGACACCTGTGGTATAGAAAGTATATAGAAATAATGACTTGCTAATGTACATTTGCATATATTGACTCATATCAGATGTATATACATCTATATTTTTTTTCCATTTGATTTCAAATTGAGTAATGTGAGATTGTGGGATTGGGTTAGTTTATTATTACAGAGTTATGTTTACCTGTCAAGTGGTTTGACGTGTTTAATCTGCATAGGTTCGCTTGAACTATCTGTCCCTCTTGAACCAGAACATGACAAGAACCCAAACCCATTTGACGATGGTTATGTTATATTCTGCCATCTTCTCCAGCTGCAAAGCTCTATTTCCTGGTTTTACATTCCCCTCCCCAAATCCTGCTCATTTTAGATGTATCCATCTCTACTGTGCCCACACAAATCCAACGTTGCTGCTATTACAGTAAAGATGTCCCCCTACAATCATGAAGAGTAGCGGAGCAGGTTGCACTTTTAATTTAGTGAGGGTATACGTGTGCAAGGTTTGTCTTCGTATTTGGGAATGTCAAAACTTTTTATTTTGGTAATTAAAGATTCAAATAAAAATTCTGTTTTTGTACATTGATGCATCACATTCAGTGTCGCTGTATTATCTTGGATTGTGTCGGCATCAAAATTATCAACATAAAATCATATTTTTGGCAACAGAGGATTTTTTATGGTTTGAGCTTGTGAGATGTGAGGACATGCAGGGTTTCCATTTAAAATATGTTATTTTAGAGGTTTGAGACAAAATTATTCAAAAACCTCATAAGGAAAATTGTATGGGGCATTTTACATTTTAAACTAGAATGGCTTTCAGTAGTCATTACTGACCTTAATAGTCCCCTTATAAAACCATGTTTAAATTCACTACATCCTGATTTTTTGTTAAATCTAACAAATATCAACCCTCTAAACATTTTTCATCAAGATCCACAGATTATTCTCTGAGAGATCAACAAAAATGTTGAATAATGGCATTTTTGTCAATGCTAAAAAATAAAGTAAACCCTTATTCGGATCTCCACCCAAAAATGTATAGATTATTTCCTCACCCACGCCACATCCTGCCACCAAGAAATGCTGCTAAAAACATACAAACAAATAAGCATGCAGACGGAAACAACCTCCTTGGTGGAGGTTATGAGTCAAAAAAGTAGGGAACCATTGCTGAACGTGACTTTTGCCTCACAAGTTCCCTGGCATCTTTAAACTTCATCAGAATATAAAAACTGGAGACTCAATATTGATACAAATGAGATTCTTTTAATGCATTTTTAGCACTTCAGTTTTTGGATTTACAAATATAAACATCATCACATTCACTGAGGTGATAAGATTACAGCACGACACCCAAAATACACACGACACCTACTGTATGGAGGTTTATTTCACCTTTAAATGTTTGCAAATGACTTATTTGCAAGGGTCTTATTTAGATACTTGTATAGAGAACCAGATATGTGGGATTGACTGCATTACTGCCAGTCAGTGTGAGGTGAGTCACTTGTTTACTGTGACTGTCAAATTCTGGGTGTTAAACCCAGCAAGTGTGTGCTGCAACAGACTCAAACCCAACCCCCCCAACCCCATAAATTATTTGCAAGCATTATTTGACCCCGCTGTGTGAGACCTCTGTGTCAAGCGACTGAATTATTGAATAAATACAAACTGTAATAAAAAAAGAAACAATAAATTAATGTTGAAATGTTGATGAAAACCCATCCAACACCAACACTTAACAGTTCATAGAAGTATTTAGGAAACTGAAGACAAGAGGGTGTAAAAGGAAAATTAAGTTTGTTCTTTCATTCTTGATAAACATTCTAAATATTTGGGGAGTTGTTTAATGATAATTTAGTCAGATATGTATCACTGTACATGCTGCTTTCCTCTCTGATACTGATAAATTACACAGATGTCAAATAAAGATTTTGGCACAAAGGAGACACCGTCGTATGAAGGCAAACTGAGGAAGGTGACATGTTTCTGTTCACATCACACAGTCTCTGTGATATTTAGCTCCTGAGACACTGTAAACTCATGAAATGATGCTCGTATAAAAATACTGGGTTTTCAAATATTTTAAGATTAAAAATAAACAACCCAACCGTCAATTACAAGCAATGTCTTTATAAAAAGTACAATCTCAACACAAATGCATGCATGCCGCTTCATCTTTGTCCATCCAGTGAAAGTCTATCACTTCTCATGAGTCCATCTCAGGTCTCTGTCCACAATTTACTGTCAAACTGACTCAGAGACTTATCAGAGGGACCGGTCCGAAAACAAAATTGTTCCATTAAGTGCAAAGACAGTTATTTGATCTTTTTTTCCATTGGGAACTAGCTTGTCTTCTGCAGCAGTTTCTCCTCTTTCAGTCTGAATGGCACGCTCACAGACATCTCTGCGATGAACCTTTCGCAGCCCATCTTGGTCACCTGCTTGCAAAAGCGAAGGTCTATCTGACAGATGCTTCCACACCGCTTGAAAAAGTTTAGGGAATGGTCTGTGACGCGGTTACAAACTGGAAAGAAAACGAAGAAAACAAGAGTCAGTCACAAGCCTCATACTTAAAAAGGGATGTGCAAGTAGTTCTCGTCTTTTCTTGAGGAGAGAGGTACAACATCTCAAAGAGAATGTACATTATTTAAATAAATGATCTAGCTAATTATACAGTTCTGTCTTTTTCCATCTTTTCTCCTAGGCTCTTCTTAAACTGTCCCCAGTCGGCACAATTAACATAAATACAACTACAACTCTCACCTTCAACTATACTGAAGGAAGGTCGCTTGGGATATAAGAACGCATTTCTCCACGTGAGTTTGATGCCACATAATTTTTTATGTTTTGGCTTTTTTTTTCAAAGTTATCCAATGTATGTTCGATTAATTGGTGTCTATGAGTGTCAAAATGTAAATGTTTTGAACAATGAAGTGCAGCTCTGAGCATTCAGGTTATTAAAATCCACTGTGATTTACCTTCTCTACCTTCAATTCTTTCATATAACAAGAGTCCCTCTGCAGTTGCCACGCCAACACTCCGTACAGACTGAAAGCCTGTCAGTGTTCAACTGTTCCTGCCAAAGGTAGGTGGTACGTTTCCCAGGTAGAAAACTATTAATGAAGTACAATCTGTGTAACAGCATTCTTTTACGTGTCTATTGGAAGATAGTTTGTCATGGTAGAAATAGTCCAGATGTAAATATGAGATAAATAATGGGTTTGTTTATTTATTTAAGCACATTGAATACCTTAGCTTAATGTCAGTGGCATTCCTAAACACACAGTTTTTTTTAGAACAACCAGACAAATTCTTTTTGTGATTTCTTTTGATTTAGAAAGTAACATGCATACTTCTTTTAAAACCTTTACTTTTATTTTTTTGGATGAGGATTAAGGTACTTATTTGGGAAAACCAGAACAAGATAAATCTGGATTCCCTGAAAAACTGATTTTGGTGGCCACCCAGCAAAAGCTTCTGGCTTCATACTGTCTCAAATCTGTGTGTTATTTACAACCCAGCAGCTCCTGTAATTGTGTACTCCTCAGCTCCCGGTTCTCACCAGACAGGTTGATTTCTGTTAGAGAGTCTCTGGTCGTGGTGCCTGCTGCTGTCAGTAGGTTGACTGACTGGTCGTTGATGTGGTTGCAGTAACTCAGGTCCAGCCTGGACAGCAAAGGCATCTGCCGACTGATGAGACGTAAAGATGTGTCTGTGATGTCCAGCCCTGCCAGCCGCAGGGTCTCTACATTACGCAACTTGCAGCGGTTATCCAGCTGACCTGTCAGTCGGTCACATAAAAATATCACCCATCACTTTTTGCATTTTATAAAGTACAAGGAAATAGGAGTCACAATCAGTTCTGCAATAAACTTTATGTTTAAAGTCCTTGCAGAGCGAACTGGGAGACGTGCAAAGTAAACCACTATTATTAATCCATCACCTATGATTAAGAAGAGCCACTCTCTCATAAAATACTCACTAAGGATTCTAACCCTTACATTTTATAAAGGAGTGGCTAATTTAGAGTTGCATTGTTGAACAATTGTATTAAAATACGTCACAAAACAGGGACCTAACCCATGTACTCATACAGTACAGTTGCACTTGTGCTTTGTTGAGTTACCTGGTCTGTTGTCTGTGGGGGGTGAGAGGAGGTCCCTCATCTGCGCATCTTTAAGTCCCTCCACCCACTGGACATCCAGGGTGCGCAGCAGAGGGCAGCTGGAGGTGCAGAGCGCAGACACAGCAGCCCAAGAGCACCCCGACAACTTTAACACTCGCAGACCTGGAAGACACAGCAGCGTTTTAAAGGACAGATGCAAAACAAATTGATCAAACAAGAGATTTTTCCTTGTAAATAGATCAGGAGTTACTCAAAGTTGTGTACCTGGCAATCGATTGATAAGCCAGGATAATTGTTTCTTGGAAATATTGGTCCAGCTGAGGTCCAGGTAAACTGGCTGTCGGCGGATAACCCCGCTCAGCATGAGTGGAGTGATGGAGGTGCAGCGGTTCAGATCGATCTTTGTCCACAGTCTCTTATCACAACACCTAAACATCAGACACACAGGTTTGTGTTGCATGTTATGTCTTTGTGTTACTCTCTCAAAGCACAGCACCCAAATCAATATGCTACCATTGTTCCCTCATACTTAATAAAAGTATAATATTTTTCATTTGAAATGTAATGTTGAACACAAAAATGTCAACATGAATTTACCATCTGTTCCATGTCTTGCAAACTCTCATGCAGACACACAGCTCCTGGTGTGTGAGGTAGCGAAAGATCTTCATCCAGACCTCACGCTGTATGACGTGCATTTTACTGTCTTTAAGAGGCAGTCTGTCGGGAGGCGGGCTGATTGGAGGAGGGCGAATGACGTGCCGCTCCATTTGGACACACTTGGGTGGGGAGCGTGGCGGCACCGGGCGGTTGGTTGGCGTGCTCCTGTTGAAACCTAGTGGAGTGATCTGACTCGGGTAGAAGTGCCGCAGCTCCCACGGGGTCCCGTTCATCTCTTTGGTCTTGAGGTGTGGCCTCTGGTCCCCAAGTTCATTACCGTTGCGGAACAACCTCTTGGGCTCCTCGTTTTCCGTCTCTGGCTCCACCTTGAGTGGTTGGCGGTTTTCATTTGCCAGACAGTCCTCTGTCTTCTGGATTTCCTGGTTCAGTGCTTTGCTCAGTTCTCGGCTCAGCTCCCTGTTAGGCAAACGCCTCTTGCGGCGAGCTTTAGGACGTGGACCTTTTTCCTGGGTCTCGCTTCCGCCCTCACTGCTGGGGCCTGCCTGCGGAGAGCTACAGTGAGACTGGTCACTGTCTCCAACAGGCGTTTTAATGCAGGGATTCAAAAGTTCAGTCTTTGAGTCCTTGTCATCCCCTTCTTCTTCAGCTTCTCCTAATCGCCGCTTCCTCTCTATGCCACTCCGGAATTGAGGGTCCCTTCCTTCTTCGTCTTCCTCCTCATATCCATCTTCGTCCTCCTCTTCTGTTTTGATATGGTGCAGAAGTTTGGAAAAATAAGGGTCATCCGACTTTTCCTGTTGAAAAAAAATTGCATGATTACTTTGATTTGGTACAAGTAGAATTACCTACAAACACATTTACTGTAAAAAATAAGAAAAAAAAAATAAAATCAGTCACGCTGTGAATAATGCAAACCTTCTTCCTCACACCGAGATCATCCTCCTCATCATCATCAAACAGCTTCCTCTTCTTCCTCAGTTTGTCCTCAGGCCTGGGCCTGGGCAGGCTGCTGGGAGAGAGCAGTGGCGGCTGTCGGTGAAGAGACTCCTCCGGTCTGTACCTGGGCGTCTCCTCTCTGTCTGTTTTCCTCTTGGCTGCAGAAGACGTGTCTCCCTCCTCCTTCACAGGCTTCTGTTCCCTCAGCAGAGAGCCAGGGAGGTTGGAGGCGTACTTGAAGCCTGGGCCCCTTTTTTGCTTCAATACCAAAGGGGACAAAATTGCGAGACAACTTTATACCTTTAGCCTATGGTGACAAGGCAAGCTGTGTTACAAGTCTGAGGTTTAATACACTAATTGCTGAAACCAAAAGAGGTTTCCTGTTTTCGTGTCAAACACAGTCACATGTGAATGACTTTCACAAAGTAGAAAAGTATAAACAGGAAGTGGCAAACTAAAAACACATACTCAGAGTAACAAAACAAGTATTATAAACTTTATGAATATTACCAAATCTAAGATAATCTCAAATCTTTACAAGTAATTGTCTTGTGGCTGAAAAAACTTGCTGAACACACAACACAGAGTTACCTAACACTGACACTCTGACTCACACATATTTGTACTCACTTTTCCACTTTTCCCAGCGTGGTTGCATTTGGGACATTCCCAGCAGTTGGGGAGTTCATCGTTCACCACCCCCGACGCGTCGCTCACCTGACAAACCAACGAGAAAACAAGCCAGATTTTCTACAAGATCAACGAGTTTTAAAAAGGATTCCTGTGTGGTTTGTTCAACACAAACCGTTTGAGGGAAGTGAAAGCGAACGCTGGGATGTGGTGCCTGTTCGGCAGGTCAGCTCAGTTTAACCTCAGCCTAACTCAAAACACAGACTCCTGCTTCACGCATTCAATAGAAAAGGGAAGTAGACTCCTACTTAAAGGTCTTGAATATGGAAATCTAGATGGCTGTAGTGTCTGAATTATATAATATCTAAATTGTTGCATGATGTAAAACAACTAGACAGTTCATGTTTAGAAAAACTGGTTTGACCGTGCCGCTGCTAGCAACAACCTGTTGTGTTTTTTATGTAACAGCTACAAACAGGGTGTGTGCTGCTTTACATTTTGTTTTGCCTTTATCTGAACACATATTTGAGTAAAAAGTTAGATTCACGCGCCCTTTTAAAAGGCAATGAGCTCAACTTATCTCATTACTTGGAAGTTTTATCCCTGTTTATTTAGTCAAGTCCTCAAACATGATATTATCATAACTGAAGCATAACAACCTGAGCCACATAAAACTGATGAGTGTTCAGAGTTGTGTAAACAAAACCATTTCCATATCCAAGTCCCTTCAGTCCTACCCTCTGAGTCACTCACATTACATTTTTATGACCTGGGATTACTGGCACACTGCTTTATAACAGATGACTCGCTATGTGAATGACTTGACTGAGGTGGAACTGTTCCATTGTTCCAGTTCTGACCCACCATACCTTGAGGCAGTTAGGGTGGACGATCTCGTTGCAGATAGAGCACTCCATCAACATAAAGTTGAACTTGTCCTCCTCTTCCTCCAGTGTGTCCTCCTTCCCTGCCTCTTTACACACCACACACACCGCTGTGTGAGGCAGGACAGGCTGCATGAATTAGGAACAGACAAAAACAGTAGAAATAAATACATTTAACATCAAGGAACCATGTTATAATGCCTTTATTTCCTTTTTCAGAAGAGATGCAATGACAGCCAACACATGTTGGTAATTCCTGAAACTGTACTCAGAGTTATTTATTGAAAAATTAGGTGAATACTGACACACTATAAATATCTCTATTAATATCTAGAATTCTCCTACTACTGACTTACCGCAATGCATTGTCTCATAATGCAGGACTGCTTCATGCGCCCCGGCCCTCCGAACTTCTTCATGTCTTTGCAGAAGTGACACTCTCCACACTCTGTCCGCAGACATGCTTCGCACTTTCGGCAGCGCGTCCTCCTGCGTCTGGCGCCGGATGAGCTGCGGTTGGACGGCAGCTTAACAGCTGATGTCGTCCCCATCTTGGGCTTTGGCCGGTTGGCTGCCCGCTGCTGGAAGACAGATGGAGAGACTCAGTGGAGGGACACACATTTGTGGTCTTATCCATTGCGACTTGGACATTTAAGCAAGATAATGCAACATGCTGACTAATATGTAATGAGCTACTGATATTGGCTGATAATGTTGCGTCAACGTGATAATGATTTTCTTTTGGTCATATAGTCCAACAGAGATTTAGGTGGAAATATCTGTCAGGCTCCAACAATCATTTTGATTATTAATTAATCATATTACATTGTCAATTAACACATTAATTGTTTGGACTGATAGCCAGTCACAATTTCCAGGAGCTAAAAGAGATAAATTCTCAATTTAGAAAAATATAAATCAGCAAATAACAGCAGATTTTTACATTTAAGAAGCTAAAACAAACAAGTTTTAATTAATCATCAAAATGAAATAAATACAATCATCAAATCATTCCTTATTGATCACGTAATCAATCAAGTCATTATTTTATCTGTAAAAATTAGCATCTAAAACAGCAAAGAATGAAATTATGGAGTTTAACACACACACACACACACACACACACACACACACACACACACACACACACACACACACACACACACACACACACACACACACACACACACACACACACACACACACACACACACACACACACACACAGCTTTTTGAATCGATGACCCCAAATTCCTGATTTTCTCACATTTATTTTTAGTCTCTTTCCTGTTGCCATGGTAGGATTGTACAGCACATTGAAAATAAGACAAATCATAGACCATTACAGGGGTTCTTGATCTAGCAGGAGAGGTTACCTTGGCAACACATTTGCCTTGCTGGTTGCAACTGTTTGACTACATGAGTGTAGTATCGACACACGGCCCACACACTACTCATTGAGTAGCTGTATGAGCAATTATAACGTTTCACATTTATGATCCATGAGTATTAAAAATAGTTTTCAAGAGCATGTTGATTTCATTTGTGCATAACAATGGTAGAGCGTTACGGACAGGTTGAACAGGTATAACAATATGAAGTGAGAACAAGACATTCCATCAAGCCTAATGATGATATTACCTGCAAAGAGATGAGAACATGCTCTTAAATGTTATGTGGAAAAAAACAGCCTTCTCAGTAGGTCATTAATGTTTTCCTGATTTAGTCAGAACATGTTCCTTCATGTTTACAACACAAACTGTTCTTCTTCTCACCTCATGAGGATTTTGGAAAGAGAGGTTTTAGGAAATCTTTCATTTTAGATTCTGGAGTTTCTTTAAAATATAATTTTTTTCTCAAAACAATATGCTGGTCCTCGCCTGCTGATTTAGCATTTAATCAAATCTGACTAAGATGGAAATATGGAGGGGACAAGGGAGACATCACAGAAAGGACTGCTGCTGCTGCTGAGACTGTCAACATCAGAAAGTATTTTTTTAAGTTCAGCTTCCTCATTATTTTTCTGTTCCTGTCTGACAACTGTTTTCCTGAGAGAGCCTCTGAACACAGTGTCTGATGAAATAAGTGCATGTTCCTTCCACTCCCTGAACAATCTCTGGACCCTACCTGGCTACTTTGCAAGTAGCTGATAGTAAGTAAGTCTACAAACAAATGGAACCAGCCCAGCCCACTGTGCAGAGCATGATCCCCAAAGCAACTATCACCTGACCCGTCTTTACTGTAACTCTCTGCTGTACTATGTCAGGAATTTGGGATTGGTTTCTGAGGCCTGAGAACAAAAACATGGCCTATATTCTGAGGAACAGTCTTCTGACTCAGGCTTCAGCGTGGATTTCAGTGGGGGGGGAGTCACAAGGCTCACATCATCTGCTGCTCATGTACAGTGGGGTACTTGACACAAAGTTAAAAAAAAAAGTGTCTCTCCAACAATGTGTCACAACAGAGGTCAAAACAACTCTCTCTGTGATGAGGAACCGTTAATGGGTGGTGTGGGTATAAACATTGTGTAAGAATTAGGAGCTGGCTCTCATGTCAACACTTCTCATGTTTCTCCTGAACAGTACAGGCCAAGTGACTAATGGAGGCTTTTGCAATATCCCATAAAAGGCTGTTTGGAAACTACTCATGCTGTGGACCCAGATACAGATGAATCTAATATTATGTAAGTTAGTCCTGCAGGACTGTGACCTCTGGACAGAATCAACAGCAGCATGTGGACACAAAACTTGGAAAACATGTGGATAAGAAACAATCATGATTTTTTTGCCGGGGTCACTGGGACCCAATTTGGGAACCCAACAAAAAGTAGAGCCACTTCATTGTTCCAGCTCCCCATCCCCCTCCTCGGCCCCTGCTCCCACAACATTTCGCCTAAAGCCTTCTTAAAGACACAGAGTGGAGGGGCAACTTTAACAAGTGTGAGGACATGCATCGCAACAAACGCGTTTCCCAGGAGGAGATGTGGAAGGAGCAAATCACAGCTTTAGCTAACATGGGGTGTGTTAGCCGTGCAGCTAGCAGGAGGTCAGTGAGGCTCTGGGCACAGACAGGAGTCAGTAAAGTTCAGTGTAAGGAGGTGCTCGGTGTGTTCAGAGGTGGTCACAACAAAAATGGGTCAGTTGCGGTGAAACATGACAGATGGTGTCCGGGGAGGAGGAGAGGACGCGGCGTGTTCGAGCTGCGATGACCAGCTCCATTTAACCCCGTGTTATTTAAGTCAAATGTCCGGTTAGCGGCTCCTCTCTGGGACCTGGCTAACGATTAAACACCAGCCTTCTCCTCCTTCCCTTCACCCGACCACAACACAGGAGGAGAGGAGCGGGTGAAACCCGCACGATAACCTGAAGCGAGTGAAGGAGAAAAAACGCCATTCAGCTCCCACACGGAGCTTCAGTCACACAGCACACCATGAAAATACCAACAGGACGGGCAGCGCGGCGAGGAGGCGATATGAAATGTGGGAGCTCTGACCTGCTCGGACTCTGAATCATATTCCTCATCGTCTCCGCTCAATGACAAGGCCATGGCTCCTCTGTCTCATCGTTTGTGGACGGCACAGAAAACTAACATGGCTGAACGAGGCTCCTGCAGCTCCGCCCTCCCTGCTCCTCACAGGCAGCTGCTAGCTCATGGTGCTAGCTGTGTGCACCGCGCTGCGTTCACTGACGGCGGGAAACACTAGCCTCACGCTCGCCTTATCCACTCCCATCATCCACGCTACCTTTCGTTCTTGGACACAAAAAACAACAGTTACGCACACTTTCTGTATTTTAAAGCGTACTTGAAACAATAACGTAAAATAAAAGGTTGATGCAGATGCAATTGTGGCGCATCACAGCGTTGTAACACACTAAAATACGTATTTACGTGCGTTATAAATGCAGCATGGATGCAACCGGAAATGAAGATGAGCAGGTAAAACAAGATGATTCACCGTACACACGTGTGTGTTTGCTTCTGCTTGGTGTTGTAAGACCGTACAGGTTCATTCTTCAAAGGTTGATTTGATTTATTCTGCATCTTAATCCCCACATGTTCATGTTAGTCGCCCGCTCATCTGACAAGCCTTTGGATGGGTTTACCTGACATTAAGTGTGGCCTTATTAGCTTTGCAAGGATTATTCGTGGTGTTTACATGTTAGAGCCCATTGGTCAAAACTATTGTGACTGATAAAAGTCAGTCAGATGAAGATGAAGATGGCTGCCGTACATTTAACATCAGTAATTGACAGGTCTTCCGGTGTCACATAAAAGCTTTGCCCCCATTTGTTAAACACGATAACATTGAATACATTTCATTCCTCTGATATTAAAACCCACCCACACTAATGGTGTCATATTGATAAACACCCTCAAGACAAACGTGAGTCAGCTCTTTGTCCATGTCTAGTTTCACATCTTATCAACGTAACAACAGATGTGTCATTGACTTACTCATGAGTGAACTGTGTGACGTCACGTTTGTGATTTCATACTGAATCATGTCGGCCACTCTGTGTGGGGTGAAGATGACGTGATTTGGCGGCATCTGGTGGTCGCTTCAAGAACGTCTCGTGCAGTGAAACAGTTATATGACAACCATGTCGAGGGAAATGTCAGTGTTCCTTCTGCTAACATGAAAAGGGATTTTGTCTCAAGATGAACTGGTTATTTTTTTAGTGATTTTATTTAATACAGGGTCAATCACACCCAACTGTAAAAAAAATTGTTTTCTGATTTTTTTTTTCTTTCTTTTTTTTGTTGCTGTTTTGATGACTGTATTTCTATTTTGGATTTTATTGATTGTGATATATGTTGGGACCCCTTAATAGGTGCATTTGAAATAAATGTTTATATATGTATCCACATTCTCTTATTGCTACACTGTGCTTGTTGCTTTTTTTTTTCTTATACGACCATATTCATTTTATTTTTGAAACATGAGTAAATGTAGGCCCTGACACAGTGGATGCTTTGTCAAGAAGAAGAACTGTATCACAGGATAGGAGGGAGTGGCGATCAATCTGCAAAGATGTGTTTGACAGTGAAATAAGATTTCACTGTGCTCAAAACTAATTCAATGAGAGACATCAGTTATGGTTAATCTGTGCAGTGCAGTTTACTGCGGGTAATGGGAAACACACACATATGCATATATGTTTGCATGTAAAGAAAGGCACACATTACGTTTATATGCTATAATATAATGTATTTTCTAAACATACAAAAATCCATTTCCCATGCATGTCTGATTCTATAGCATATGTTGTGATTGTGAGCCCTCAGGTGGTGAACGACTGCAATGACGTTCCTCGCCATATTGCTCCCTGTTCACTCGCTCCTCAGTGACACATTGAGCTTCTTTCCAGAAAGTGTCCAAAAGAGCTAATAATAGAGAGATGCTTATTGACATTAAAGTGTGCATGTGTCTTAGATAGTTGTTACTTTGCTCTTAGTGTTGCACTGTCTGTCTGTGGGTGTGTATATGCTTGAGATTACTCCAGTTACTGTCAAATTAATCTATGGATGTATTGTGGTGAGGAGACAGTTGATATAAATGAGTTTTCAAGTAATATTCAATTGATGTAACAAACAAAAAGGAAATAATAAATAGCTGATGGTGATACTTATTTAGTTATTCTTTTGGACCACAATGTCACAGTCTCTGATTTGGTCACATAAAAAACACATAGAAGAAAAATGTTGTTTGTCTCAGATGCTAATTAAGGGAGATATGGGCTAATGAAGATTCAAGATGTTTATTATCATGTACACAGCAGATAAACACAGTTTACAGCATTTAATGAAACTCTTACTTTGTTTTCAATCCTCAAGCATACAAATATTATAAAATAAAATAGTATTAAAAGAAATAGAAGAAATATATAGAAATAGAAAATAGTGCAAATGAATGGACAACCTCAACATTCAAACATAGTTTACAGTATTGAATTAACATTTAGCTAAATAAATTATGACTCAAATCATGTATTTATTTGAGCACGCTCTCCAGTGGCATAGGAGCCATCACCAATGTAGTTTATTTTGAATTTGCCTGTTGTTAACAACACAGAGAAACATACACGCCGGAACACGATGAACATTCCCATTAATATCTGTAAGGGTGCAAAACTAAAGTGTGATGATTTGACACAGAATGACACAATGGCAGCTAAGAAAATGTAGAGACTGATTCAAATAAAAGTCACCACCAGACTTCAGGTAGATTTGGTGTGTTTTTGCCCAGTCGCTCTGACTTTTGGTCTAAAATCAACGACACCACATATACAGTATCATTTAAAGAGGAACGACGCCGCTATTCAACCACGTATAATGAAGCGTGTGAGCATCAGTGTTAAGCCACTTCCTGTTGAAATAAAACTAGATTGCACAGTCGGGCTCAATGTTGGGGAAGGGCTGGACAACATGGTCAAAAATGATCAGTCGAAATCGATAATTATCAAGATATCATATCACATTATACTTTATTTTAAAGAGATACTGCACACTGACAAAGTTAATATCACATTTATTACATATTTGATTAAAACAATCTATTTATAGACTGAACAAATCATAAAGACTTCATTGTATGACACAGCTGCAATATACAGTTGTTGTTTTGCTAATGATAAAGATTATACAGCTTTAATATTGACTTTATTTGATCAGCCTGCTCTACGTTGGAGACATATTCTCTAATGAAGATACGTCTCTGGGGCAGGGGGGGGGGGACCTCCGGCTGGGAGGAGGAGCGGTGGATTGTGGGTATGTTGTGTTTCCTGACAGCTGCTGCAGGAAAGTCTCCACATAGTTTGACACTTTGTCCACCTGCTTTTCTCCCACGTTCTCTGAGGGGAAGCTCATTATTATCGGATCCGCGTATCGAGCTTCGGTCGATTTGAGCCAAAAACAAAGCGGCGACTTTCAGAGCAACTCCGTCGGAATGAGTTTGAACGAGCACTCGTTACAGGCTCTGTCCTGGAGGAAACTCTACCTGAGCCGAGCCAAGCTGAAGGCCACCAGCCGGACTTCAGCGCTGCTCTCCGGCTTCGCTATGGTGAGTTCACCGCCTCTTGTTCCCGTGAACACAACAACACAACAGGGAAGTACGACACACAAACACTAACACAAACACAAACACACACACACACACACACACACACACACACACACACACACACACACACAGCAGACATGACGCAGATGATTGGTTTGAACTGCTCAGGCCCAGCCTCTGTGATGCCATGTTATTATTATACACGAACACCTTCATTACGACAGTGAACTGAGTTGGAGAAAAGTTTATACAAGTGTGAAACACACCGCATCGTGTGTTCAGATCGGTGCAAAGCAGCGGAACAATCCGAAGATCTGGGGAAATAAGTTGGTGCAAACTTCAGAGAGTTTGCCAACTCACCCGCAACTATTACAAAAAGTGCTAGCTAAAGAACTAAGTAGCAAATAATGTGCAACAGAGTGTAATAACATATGATAATAATCATGATGCAGTCTGGGTTAATAGTATCTGTGCAGTTGGTTGTTTATATTCAGTCATAAGGCGAAGCAGTCCAGTTTTCACCATTGATGATAATGGCAACAGCCTACATCAATTTATATTCCCAAACTATCTTAAGTTTGAAATGGACTGAATGAAAGTTTGAAAATAACCCCAATAATAATAACTGTATCTAACTGCAGATACCTGATTTCCCTAGAGTTACTATCAGAGCTGATACCATTCCAGTGGAGTTAGATAGTCGTACCACTGCGTTTATTTAGGAAAACCTACTGTTTATAAAATGTTGTAAATGCCTCCCTGTTTGTTTTTTGCCAGGTTGCTATGGTGGAGGTCCAGTTGGAACCAGATCATACGTATCCTCCCGGGCTGCTCATAGCCTTCAGTGCCTGCACCACGGTTCTGGTTGCGGTTCACCTCTTTGCCCTCATGATCAGCACCTGCATCCTCCCTAACCTTGAGGCTGTCAGCAATGTTCACAACCTCAACTCAGTCCATGAGTCTCCCCACGAGCGGATGCACCACCACATTGAACTGGCCTGGGCTTTCTCCACAGTCATCGGTACCCTCCTCTTCCTGACGGAGGTGGTGCTCTTGTGCTGGGTGAAGTTCTTACCCCTCAAAAGCGAAACAGAAAAAAGAAACAACACCATAAGTTCGGGCGAGGCCGCAGCCATCGCCTCCACTTGCATCATGGTGCCGTTTGGAATAGTCTTTATTGTGTTTGCCGTCCACTTTTACCGCACGCTTGTTAGTCACAAGACGGACAGACAGATCCGAGAACTGGAGCAGGTCATTCGGCTCCAGAACCAGCTCGACCACCGGGCTGACAATGAAGACATGAAGGCAGTTGTTAATTTCCCTTGATCACAGCCAGTCAGCATACAGAATTATTCAGCAGTACTTTTTTAATAAATCTCCTCTTATAGCTTTTGATGAATGGTGCTTTTTACTTCTTTGTCAGGCTTGACTTTTTTTTTCAGCGCTCATGTAAATGATCTCCCCTGAAGAGGCTTGACCAGGGTCTTTCTGTGGGGAGTTTGCATGGTCTCCTGTTCCTGCGTGACTTTTCTCTGGGTACTCTGGTTATCTTCCACAGTCCAAAGACATGCTGGTTACATTATTGGGTGAGTCCCAATTGCCAGTAGACGTGAATGTGTGTGTGAATGGTTCTCTTAATGATCTGTGCTGTCCAGGATGTACCCCGCTCTCACCCAGTGATTCTTAAACGATAAGCAGTCTAGCTAATAAAGGGATATTCAGTTAAATTAGAATCACTGTGATTGTATTCATTGAATGGAATGGTTTTTCTAGTCTGTTGAAGATCTGTATACATAGGAAAATTAGGGTTTGAATAAAGACATGGTTTATGTCTTTGACAAAAAAAAGTAATTGTGCAATTTAAGGCAACAGGAACATTGCTTAAAAACAATGCTGGTCAGGGATATTCTTTGCAAGGTGTGTTATTGCAGTGAGCATATTTTTAAAGCAACAGTTAAAGTATGGAATCAGTAAATATTAAAGGCTTTGCTTTTTGCAATTCTATCATGCTCTTATCCAAAAAATAGTTATTGGTATTAAAAAGCTTTTGTTACAAGTGTAAACAAAGAATATGCATGTTGGAAATGTTGGTTACAAATAGGTATGTTTTGTACTTTTCATAGTTTACAGGCTTGAGAATGTTCACACATTGCTAAGGTTATAAGTGTGGAATCTACAGTTTGTTCTTTTTGTCCTGTGGCACATTGTTGAATTGTTTGAAGGCAAATTAAAGAATGTGCACTTTTTTTTGTTATGCTTTTATCCTGTATGTCATTTCCCTAAATATTACCAATTAGTAAAATCTCTCTCTACAACATGAGTTGTAAATACTTAAGAATGGCAAAGAATCTTTATTGTGGCTTTTTTGTCAAGAAACAGCACAATTTTGTAATGTTGGACTCTCAACCAGATTCTGTATTTATACCAAGGCAATGATGTGGTTGTTTTTGCAATATCGGTTTTTCACAGTCATGGTGATGGTAAAGCTGCTGAAAATGAAAGAAGCTCCCAGAATGACAACACAATAGTACTGTGTTTTCATGTAAGGAGTCATAAAGGGGTAGTAACTTACTAGGTAGTTAGTAAAACTAAAGTTTAAAGTATCACACTGTGCCAAATCATTGTTGATGGTGTTTCTTTAAGACTTTTCTTTTGTTACAAAGAATTAAAGAAAGTGCTGCAGTCACTCTGGAGCACTTCTGATAAGAATATTCAACATGTGGCTTCTTTACAAATAGATCAATGCAAACAAAAGCATGTTTCTCTGTTTGTGGCTTATTTATTTAATCCAGTGTTTGTTACTGTATATAAAAAGTTTGATACTTCTCTGAATGCACGGCTTTAAGTGAATTATCTGCATATACTGTATTTTTAAGTTTTAGCAGCTGAAGAAGCTTCAGCGTTTTGACCTGGCTCGATTTTCCATGATTTTTGTTTTCAGTTTGAATAAAACACAAAATTTGAAATGATTTGTGTATGTCATATTTATGTTTAGAAATACCTCGAAAAATAGACAAACCTATTCTCAAACCAAAATATATTTTGAACAATGAAGCAAGAAGGGAAACCACACAGGAAATGTATCCGAAAGGGCCGTTTTGCGGCCTACACTCGTCAGCCAGTCAGAAGCGTGACTGTGCATTACAACAACTCAAGAAAGCTACTGCACCAACACTTTCTCTGACAGCCTTGTGGCCTTAAGTGTTTCCTATGCTGCTTATCTTGCTAAGTTGTCGACAGTTTCCCTTAATTTAGAAGAACACACATGCCTGAATAAACCAAATAGTCATGCTCAAAGGAGATTGTTTGTCTGGATACTGAAACAATTCTGACCCCATGAGAGTTTTTACTCACTGTTTTTCTTTTGGCTGGTTTGTATTAAGCATTGCAGCTCAGGGTACCACAAAAGTATATCTACCATACATATATTGTGGGATTTTTGGGAAGTACTCACTGCAAAATGTTTTTTATGCATAAGTTGAGATGGGATATTACCTCTGTCACATTTAAAAACTTATAATAAAGTAATTGGTGGAAGTGAATTTACAAATCCTCATGTTTTAAATCAGTGCCTCATTATAAATCAAATTGAACAAAAAAAAGTCAGTTAAAATAATCCTATAGAATGTTGCATCCTTCTCTGTGATTTTACATCAAGATCTGATTTGTGTCCTGTTATTTGTAAGTATAAGTATATAGTATAAGTCATGAATGATACCATTCGGTGTATTTTTACTACAGTCTACTCTAAGTAACGATGTGAATATTTTTTCATCTGACTGATTTTCTACTTGATATGTTTCACTTGTATTAGTCAGATTATTATTGTGTAATTATAAACTTGTCACTCTTCAGTGACGCGTCACACCAGCCACCTGTTGACTCACCTGTTGTGCTCCTCCGCCTCGCCCGAGGACCTATATTCGGTCCCTGCCTGCCGGCGGATGGATCTATCCTCCACCCTGGTCGATGACACGGAAAACCTGAGCAGCTGCTCCAACATGTCGCTCCATCACGGGATCAAACTTCGGTACAGGTGAGCGACACAACGCTGACGTGGCACATGTGATGTAGTCACTCTGAACTGCGGATGTGTTTGGTTCCACCGTGTTGTTTGGTCTCAGAGAGGAGAGCAGCTTCTCAGGTGATGCTCTCCATCACCTGTCGGGGCGTGTTCACCTCGCAGCAGTGTCAGCCTCAGCTAGCTAACATGATGGTGTCTTCACCTGCAGGCTGTGACTAATGTAATGGAAAGCGACAGACAGAGAACAGAGAGAGAGACCCCGCCTCAGCCCTGGAGAAGCTACAAGTTGATCATTGACCCCGCTTTGACTAAAGGACTCTACAAAGTCTTCCGTTATGATGGACTGTTCTTCAACATCCCCGTGAGCTGCTCCTCCTCCTCATCACCTGTCTCAGACAATGGCGACTGACTGGTGCCTCCACCATGCGTCGCGTTGTCCGGCAGGATTATTGGTTCTAACCATGCTTCTGTTTTCAACAGGTGGAGGACTTAGGTCTGTTTCCTGTGGAGACGCTCAGAGATCCACGCATCAGCCGCTTGTGGAGCAAATCCAACAAGACCGAGCTGTCAGTGCCTAAGTTTAAGGTCAGTTTATCATCATCATCAATAATGACAAAAACTAATTAGATATAGATAAGATTTAAAAAAATGGGAAATCTGGCTTTAAGATGAGATAGGATCAAACAAAATTGTAAGGACTCAATAATAAATACATGCATGAATACATGAATTGCCTATTTTATCACCAAAATGTGTTTATTTTTTGTTTTTTACTTTAGAAATTATTTTGGAATTTAGTCATTTATTTATATATTGTTCTTCATTTATTTTTTTAGACATGTCAGTTTTAGGCCTCCAAGATAATATACGATTATCAGGGACTCAGTAATATGTAACTGCACAGATAAATAATTAAATAGCCTATTTCATTACCAAACTGTATTTTTGATAATTTCTTGATTGTAATTTAATTAATAGTTCACTTAGATATGGCAGTTTTGGTCCTATATATGAGATGAGCTATCCCTGTGAACTGTTTGTTGCAGCAGTAAAGAGGATATTGAGAATAGAAACATCAGTAAAAGTAATAATAATAACTACATTAACAATATCAACCATTATAATAATACTTCTGGTTGTCGTCTGCTTGTGATGTTTCAGGTTGATGAGTGGTACGTCGGCCCCGTTCCTCCCAAAGAAGTGACATTTTCCAGGTTGAATGACAACGTAAAGGAGGCCTTCCTGACTAACATGTGTGAAAAATTTGGGAGTATTGAAGAAGTGGAAATATTTTACAATCCCAAGAACAAGAAGCATTTAGGGATCGCAAAGGTCATTTTTGACACAGTGCAGGCCGCAAGAGACGCTACTCAGCACCTCCATCAGACGTCAGTGATGGGAAATATCATCCATGTGGAAGTTGATCCTAAAGGTAAAGCTCATTTTAGCAATATTTCACATTCATATAGCGAAAAGTGTCATTGTTCATCTGTTGATTGAATTTAATATGCAAACTTTTCTCAGGGGAAAACCGGACACGATATCTCCAGCTCCTCTTACGTGGCCTTTATAATCCCTGGACGTTGCCAGTGGGCAGCAATGAGCAAGCTCTGCAAAACTTGATTGACAGTTTGCTGGTAAACACAGATAATGATTTGAACATTTAACTAATATTTAAAGTATTTATAAGTCTGCTGTTAAAGAAATGTGTCTTTTATTGATAATATTTCTCAGTTCTTTGGATTTATCTGTATAATGTATGTTTTACAGAGCAGCGCAGCCACACAGCAGCAAGGGAGTGTTTCCAGCCCCACCAGCATTGCTACACCCCTCTCTATGGACACAGCTTACTCAAGTCTTTGGCAGGATACACCTTGCAGCTTTGGCCTCACGCCACGTTCTCAGGGAACCCCCCTCACCCCTTGCCTGTCTGTGACTCCTCTCTCCCAGGACTCTTGCTACTCTAGTCTTCAGGCAACTCCGGTCCTCCAGGGGGAGCCCTCCTCCAGCTATAGTGTTCACAAACCTTTAAGGCGAGAGCTCTGCCGTCTGAAACCTGCGAGGTATCGCCGCAGATACAGCAACGTCTCTGACGTCAACTTCGTTTTGAAGCATTGTCAACCACAGCCACCACACGCCCTTTCTTTTCAAATACAATCAGGAAGCCAGCAGTTTGAACTACGGGGTCACAATGCTCAATCCTCCACCCACATTAATACACAACCTTCATTTGACCTCACCTCCCCCTGTAAAGAGCCCAGAGATGTGATCACGGCTACCTCAAAGACTTTACCCCCGACCTGTCACTCTTTTAGCATCCTGAGCATTAATTTCCCAGCTGATGAACAGACAGCAGCATCCTCCCTACCTGAGGACCATGCATTCATAACAGAATTATCTCCATCTGCTGGAAACTGCTCCTCCAGCAGTCCCCGACCAGAGGTGGAGAGTTTGGACTCCCGCATTGAAAATTTGCTGATCAACCGCCAGAGCACTGACCCCTCACACTTTGACAGACAGACTTTGGTGGCTGAAGAGCACTCTCGGGAAAGCCCCGCCTCGCCTTGCTCCGCTCATAACTCCTCTTTCTCAGATGACTCCAGGGATCGGCTGCATGACAGTCAAGCGTCTCTCAGTGAAAATGAAGACGATGAAACTACTGAAGCTGTATCGTTTCTCACAAGAAACGCCCAGTCCCCCACTGCATCAGATTTCCCAGATTTTGAGAGGAGGGCACACATGAACAATGATAAAGATGCTAAAACTATCCAGTCATTATCACATCCAAAGGTAAGTCTTTAAGATCTCTATATACATCACAATGAAAATAAAAGTAATAGTTGTAAATGTAATGGCTGGTAGTGTTTACCCTGTGAGTCTGTGTGTGTGTGTGTGTGTGTGTGTGTGTGTGTGTGTGTGTATGTGTGTATGTGTGTGTGTTTGTGTGTGTCATCCTCGCAAAACATGGTCCTGTAAGCTCATACCATAGCTGGACCTATTACAGAAGTGGTTTTGAGAACTTTGGCAAGTGCTGCCAAAATATGTCTGTCTGTAGGTGTGTCGTTGAGATTAGAACGAATGCCGAATTTGAACATGCCGCAGGTGGTGTGATCCCATCAGATCATTGTCTGAACTATAATTCATCTTTTTTTCTCCTCATACTCAGGAGCATCATGCAGTGAATGAGGAACACTCAGCCAACAGACCGTCTGGAGCTCTGACACCAACAGAAGACGGCCCCTCACTCCCTCAGCCTCCCACTGCAATAACAGCGGGATGCCCTCATCCACCAGCCACATCTTTCCCTTTCCCTGTTCCTCCCTTTCCCCCACCTCGCCTGCCAGATGGCACCATCCCCATCCCACCTCCAGGCTGGATTCCCCCTCCTGGCCATCATATTGGTATCCCCATCCCTCCTCCTCCTATACCACCTCCTACTTCTATTCCTCCCCTAACCACTTTTTTGGGACCCCCTCCACCTTTAATGGTGCCACCTTCTGTTCCCCCTCCTGTGCAGACATACCATTTATCCATGCAGCCTACAAGCCGTTTGGCTGAGAGGAGTCCTCCGAGGCATGGCTTCCTTCAACCGCCCTGGCCTGCTCCTCGTTTCCCTAGGTTTAACCCATTTGTACCACCACCAGACTACCTGCTGGTGCGGGAAGACCCTCATAAGGTCACAGTAGATAAAGTTTTAGAAGTCCTCATGGATGAACTAAAGTCAATCATTAAGAAGGACATTACACGTAAAATGATTGAAGGGGTTTCTTTCAAGGCATTTGAGGACTGGTGGGACTGTCAAGAGAAGAAATCAAAGGTGAGTTCTTCACAGTGGCCGATGACATCACCAGAATAAAGATGTTAATTTGTTGTTTCATTCATAAGATACAAGTTTCTCCTTTGAAAAATGGACCGGAAAGTGTGGATGAGACAAACAATCAAATAAATCCCCTCAGTCATATGAGTGGCAAGGGCAAAAAACCTCCACTACCGTCCTTCAAGGTAAAATAATCTGCTCACTATACTTTGAACCACTCTAGCATTTATCCTCTGAGTGATATAGAACTCAATTTTATGTAAAATAACATTGTTATGCAGGTTAAAAGGAAAAGAGCAGATGATCTTGCCACACCAAAAGAGACAGACGCTGTGTTGTCCTCTGCGCATGAAATTTCTGGTCAGTGTTTTTAGTTCATCTAATGCTCATTTACCATATGCTAACTTCTTCATCTGTCTATTGTAGACTGTTGCTTCATCAGCTGTGTTGCTCTCTTTCCACTTTAGATCTAAAACAGGTGGATGACACAATGAAACCTGCATCGGAGAGGCCTAAACGCAGACATGCAAGGCCGCACGAGCTAGACAGTGAGGATGATGATGTTGAAGGGAAAGAAACAGAAGAAATGATGCCAGACAAGATGAAGGCTATTGTGCCTGAAGACAGCGCCTCTCAGAACCTGGTAAATAGGCATTTTTCATGAAAAGTAACCAAACCAAAAGGTAGTTCAGCGGCATAAATTATGAAATTCTAAAGGCTCCATAATGTAAATATTGTTGTGTTTAGTGTGACAGAGGAAATGACAATGATGATGAGAGTAATCACACCGAGGAAGAATTCAAAGTGGCACAAAAACCCTTAGAGGATGAATTAGCCGTCACTTCCCACATCAGTGATGGATTACAGTGCTTGGATGGCGGTATGTTACAAGGTCATATAGCCACAACACTGAAAACTTAAGAAGAGTCACAAGCCTATAATTATGTTTTTGTTTCTGTTTTACAGAGATTTTTTCAGACAGCTGCTCCTCAGGGGAAAGTGAGTATGAGTCGTCAGACTTTGACTCCGCTGACTCCTTCTCCTCAGGCAGCTTTGAGGACTCGTCCTCCTCTAACCTCAGTCCTGAAGATGATGAAGCCATGGAGGAGGAGGAAGAGCACAACAGGAGTTATGGGTGTATAGTTATATCGTCAGATGAAGAGTCAATGGAGCTGGAGCCTTCCCTTGACTCAGCGGCCCCGCTAACCCCCGGTGCTCAGCTTGATCTTTGCCTGCAGGACTGGTCAGATCCACTCCACACGGAGGATAGAGAGAACCAGTGCACAGACTGTCAACAAGACTCACAAGACTTTGATGCTCTGATGGAGCTCCAAACCAGTGCACCCCAGGACCTACAGCCCCCATCTCCTCTTGGACTTCCAGGTTATACGTCTGTTTGATGGAGACTGAATCAGTTTACTCAGTGCTGGGTGAAAAGGCCAAAAATGATGTCATAACACATATTTTCTCATCAGTCAATATCAGGAATTATACTGATAAATGTCAAACTTTAATTTATTTTATTTTAAAGACTGATTTTTGCTCCTGAGTGAAGGTTGTGAACTCTTCTTTATGAGCAGAGAATGGCAAACATCTGAGGTAGATCAATTATGTGTTGTATTTGTATATATTAGCAGATATATTGGTATTGATTAAAATGATATTTCTATAAGTATTGATCTAATTTTATCGCCCAGCCCTAAGTAAACGGTTTCATGTCAGTCAAAGATGATCAAATTGATGTTATTGTATTTTTGATTCCCCCAAATTTTCTGGCAACTAATTGAGATAAAAATCTGTCAAACTATTTCCAGATTCTGTTTAATGTGCATTTAACAGGATTTCAATAATCTCAGATGACCTGTTAAAAAGGCTGTATATTCTGTTAATTAAGTCATCCTTGTTATTTATCTGTGTAGCAGCTGAGCCGTACCTCGACTCGGATATGGAGAGCCCTGAATGGTCGCTGGAGTCTCTAGAAACCATGGAAAACCTGAGGCCTCTCACCCCCACTGGCTGCTTGGTGGACAGTGACCCTGACATCCTGATTAAAAGCAAACCAACATCTCCGGCTGTGGAGGAGGTGGAACGACCACAAACACCAGGCAAGAGGACTGTGGCTGAGCTAGAAAGTGAGGACTCAAATGAAGCCAGTGAATTCTTGTTCCGTTCCCCAGTGAGGAGCGAGCTCATTCTAGCTCCCTCTGACCTCCCAGCGTCCTCATATCATTTGTACCAGGAGGTACCGAAAACTCCAGGTAGAGAGGAGAGAAGTGGATGGACACAGTACAGCTCTGTGAGAACTCCAGCAACACCTGGCAGAGAGACAACAATATCAGAAGGTAGTGCTGTGATGTGCTCACCTCTTAAAAGCCCTCCACTAATTCCAGCTCTGTCCAACAATCCGTATATAATAGCTCCAAAGACTCCTGGAAGAGACATTGTCCTACCCCGAAGAGCAGTCGTCCACAGGAAGAAAACACAAATGGTGGCCACGTCACAGCCCGAGTGGTGTGACTACTCTCTTGGAGATTGTCCCATCACATTGTCCTCTCCATGCAGTCTCTCTGAATCTTCATCTGACGTGGCTGGCGGGAGGGGTGCGTGGACCAGTTCACGTGTGAGAGCAAAGCCTTTGCAGGGACTGGAGAATATGCCCGGCCATTTGGGTGAGGATAAATCCATATTTAGGCGAAAACAATTTAGGCGACTAAAGAGGAGATGGAGAGCCCGTCATCGGCAGCGATCACTTAAAAGACCCGCTGGTCCACACTCCTACCACAGTCGTCCTCACAGGGGGCGCTCATTGCGTGAGGAGAGGAGAATCGTTCATAGTGTTTGGAAGGAGGGTCTGGATCAAGAAGATGCGAGGCTGCTGCAGTCGACATATGAGAGGCTGCAAGAGCAACATAATGGTCTTGGGTGGCTCAGTGACACACTCTGGATACCTCACCCTCATATCCTTTTTATTTAGTGTTCAATTTCGTAGGTCAACGTTCAATGTTTCAAGTAATTGATAATGTATGCACAGGGGGTGGGATTATCTTATAAGTTGTGCTGGACCATGCACAAATAACTGATAGATTCTTTAAAGTTATATATTTATGAATATATGATTTACAAATAAACTACAAATAAAATACTAACCTCAGTAAAGCACATACCTCTGTCAGGGCCCAACAGTCCGCTTAAATTCAATCAAGCTGCATCAAATTGCACACACATTAATGAACATCAATCTTCTGAATGTGAGTGATGCATTGGTTCTGTTTATCTTATTAAATGTTTGATATTCTTGACTGCTGCTCACTGACTAAAGCCCTCACAGATCAGAGTGAGGAACAAAATTCGTGGCCAAACCACAGGACCGGCTCTGCTCGCAGTGAAGGTTTCTACAAAATCAGCAGGAAGGACAAATTGAAATATCTCAAAAACACAAAGCTGGACGCTGAGCTTCCATCCACGAGTACTCAGGTAGGAAAGAGGGGGATCTGTGGAGATCTCAGAGCCCAGGTTAATCCTTTTAGTGATAAATGTCATCATACACTGTGTATGTCTGCAGGGAACTTCTATTCCAGCCCAGCAACCCTCCTCACTGCTGCGTGCTGGATCTGACTTCAGGTCTGAACAGCGCCGCCTGCTGTCCTCTTTCAGCTGCGACAGTGACCTGGTCAAGTTCAACCAGCTGAAGGTAAAAAATGACACTGATACGATCAGAGTCCAACAGATATTTTTGGTCGCTATCGACCTATCACAGATATATCTGTGTTGCCCTGAGTAATGTCTGACATGTGTTGGTATGACTTAATGTCATAATTTGAAGAGTAAACATTTAAAGAAATAGCACAGAGAGACGATTTGTACTAAATGTAGCTACTACTAATGTCCATTTGTGATTTTAACCCTAAGCAGGTGAATAGAGACAATAAAACACAGCAAAATATACCTTCTCCTCATATAAAGAACCAACAATGCAATATTGGCTAATATATCAATAATAACAATAAGCATTGATAAATAACAGCCAATTAAAAAAATCTGCTTTCCATTTCAAAAGAAGCTTACTTAAACCTTTTAAGTCCAAAGCATTCAATATGAATGATTTGCCACTTGTTGCTTCCCTGAACCACATACTGTCCTTTTCTGAATTGTGTAAAAAGCAAAGCAGCGATACAGATTTACTGTATACAGATCAGTCTTCAAGTCCCATGTTAAATATGAAATAGATTAGACCTCATCAGATACTGAGCCAGTTTGTTTGTATGTAGATCTGGTGATATTGGTATCTTGCTGTATTGACAGATGTATAGTAAACACTGATACTTAGATTTCTGTTGCCACACAAACAGAGTTGGGTTCTTTCTGTTTCGCTGGAATCTCTGTCCATATGTACCCTAAAATTGACACAGTGATTTGATTGATGATTTGAGTTACCTCTCATGTTTGTATTTGCAGCTGTTGTTAACAAATGGTATTTGTCTCATATTGACATGATTTCTTTTGTATTTTCTTGTATCAGTTTCGAAAGAAGAGGATTCGTTTCAGTCGGAGTCACATTCATGAGTGGGGCCTGTTTGCCATGGAGCCTATAGCAGCAGAAGAGATGGTGATTGAGTATGTGGGACAAATCATCAGACAGGTGAGGCAAATGGAAACTAATGACAAGGCTCAGAAACAAATTCACCAGGCAAGCTTTTTAACAAACCCCTATCCTCCTGACTGTTTTCTGTGAATGGACCCACGGCTCCACTGGGACCCCCTGGTTGTTCTGGGTAGTTTCCAGGAGTGTGAGTCAAGCGATGAACAGCGCTGTTAAGAATAGATCTGTTTTTCATTGCCTCAGGTCATTGCTGACATGAGGGAGCAGAGATATGAAGAGGAGGGCATCGGTAGCAGCTATTTGTTCCGGGTTGATCAGGACACCATCATTGATGCCACTAAATATGGGAACTTAGCCAGATTCATCAACCACAGCTGCAATGTGAGTGAGAGTTGCTGAGACTGTGTCTGGGGAATGTTTTGTTTAATGTTAAATGTTCTTAATGCAAAGTAACTTCACATTCTTCAGAGGCAGATGTAGGATTTTTCTAAATCAGGGGCTATAAAGGGGCCATAATTTACACAGAGGGGCCAATTATATGACCAACACATGCACAACTCTAACTATGCACATTTAAATTATCCCTTGTTCACCGTTCACAGCTAGCAAGATAACTTTGAGCAAAACCACATATCATTTAACATTCAAAATTGTTTCCTGTACGGCACCATGTTTAGAAAATAAACATTCTTAACAAACTCATATTTATGGTTAGCTATTGTTTTTATAAAGACAACTGACAGGGAGGGGCACTCCAGGGGCCAATCAGATTTCAGCCGGGGCCAGTGCCCCCCTGACTCCACCCCTGGATCCGCTCCTGACATTCTCATCAAAACGTTTGCACTCATTATTATTATTTCTTTTGTCCTGCAGCCTAACTGCTACGCTAAGATTATCACTGTGGAGTCTCAGAAGAAGATCGTGATATATTCCCGGCAGCCGATAAGCATCAACGAGGAGATAACATACGACTACAAATTTCCCATCGAGGAGACAAAGATTCCTTGCTTGTGTGGAGCAGAAAGCTGCTGCGGCTCCTTGAACTGAGCTCCAATGAAGTGTCCTTATTATGTCAAGAGCCAAAGTTGCCTGAGGTACTGCACAATATAAACACAGACACCAGATAAGTGTCAAAAAAAATTTCATTTTTATTACTATTCAGACAGTAAAGTCGATAATTTATTAAAAGCACTGCATCATGATCGACGGGATGATATGGCGATGCTGCGTGGTGAATATTGATTTTACATTTTTTCGTTATAAAATATTTATTAAGTTCATGAATACCTTGCAGTTGTGTGTTACATCACACTAAAGGCCTCTGTTACAATGAAATGTCTGTTGACCTCGTTGTCCTGTTGATAACATGAATGTATCGTTAAATGTTTTCGTTCATGAGAGCTTCAACTGTGTTTTGCTTGAGTCAAGCTTGTATCAAAAATGTTGGTGTTAATATTTTATGATAAGAAAGCATTTCTTTAGGAATGTTTAGTCGTGATGTTCTCTTCTTACTAATGAGGTAACATAAAATAAAGATTTGAATAATAAAACAAGCAAGTCACAAAAATATCTGGTAAACACGACCCTCAACAGACCGTGTCTTTATATATTGAATACATAGTTATTGAGACTAACACAGGGTTCACATGTTCTTTGTAACTCCATTCGGTGTCAGGATCGTCAGGTTTCCTCTGGCGTGCTGCTCGGCTTCAATAGCTTCGAAAAGAGATTTGAAGTTTCCTGCCCCGAAGCCCTGTGAGCAAATGCAAACATATATATATAAGTTAATAATATTATTATACACTGAGAACAGTACACTGAACACAGAACAGGTGTTTCCTAATCAAGACATGAAAAATGTATCTCCCTGTGTTCATCTTCCCAGCGGCGCCCTCACCTGATGATTGTGTCTCTGGATGACTTCCAAGAACACAGTGGGGCGATCCTGAACTGGCTTGGTGAAGATTTGAAGTAAATAACCGTTGTCGTCATAGTCCACCAAGATCTTCAGTTCCTGTAAAAAGCATTAAGTCAAGACTTGATATTTACAGGCTGTTACGGGGATGAAGTGTTGACGCAGTCGTACACCAACGACAGTGATCTGTGCACATTTTGTCCTAAAATTCACTGTGAGGGTGACACTTAAATTAACTTATGTTACATAAGTTAAGTTAAGTTTACAGCTAATGTCTGACAAAGCATAAAAACATCCGTCCTCCATGTTTGTTAAAAAAAATATGGCTGAAATTCGGACCTGCAGGACGTCCAGGTCCTCTGTGATTTTGAGCTTGGAGTGTTTCAGATTCTCCCTCAGCTGCTCGTAGTAGGTCTCCGGCACTGACATAAACTCCATCCCACGTTCCTTTAGGTTACGAATCTGCACAGAAGGAATTCACAAAGTTAGTGTTTTTGCTGCAGGGATGCATCCACATGCAAAAGCCACACAGTATTTCATAGACTTACTGCAGTGATTATATCTGATGTGTTCATGGCTATATGCTGCACTCCTGGACCTCCATAGTACTCCACATACTCCTAAGTGAGAAAATATGGAAAGGACACCTGCTGTTATTAAAGAAGTAAATGGTGTCTAGTCCACATGTTTGTTCAGGTGTAAACTAACATGCCTGGATCTGAGATTTTCTCTTCCCGATAGCTGGCTCGTTGATGGGCATCTTCACGGTCTCCTCATAGTTTGCCACTACGATGGATCGCAGGGCACTGAACTCTGTCTGAAGCTGTTTATCATCCACCGACCAGAAGCGGTGAAAGAGAAGGTTCCTCTGATACCTGTAAGATCAGGAACCAGCTCAACAAAGATCAGTAAACACTTGAAGAATTAACACACATGCACCTTATGTCAAATCATTTTTAAATTCAGTGTTTCTGATTTTTTAAAGGTTTGGAGAACTGCAGCCTGCTCAATTTAAATGAGTGATATTTTCAGACATGAGCCAAATAGTTTCTTCACATCTAAAACCCTTGGGTATGTGTTACACCCCTTGTCTGAAGGATCAACCAATGATCTTGCTCATTTGGAGAACTGCCTTTCACCAGATATTCATTCCACATAGAAACAAGATCCAGATGTGGAAAACCACTGGGGACCTACTTTAAAAAACTCATGAGTCATGCTGATGCTGGACTCAGAGTTACGTAAGAATCATACGGCCATTGACTCTGCTTTCTATCAACTTCACCTGCTTATTTGCATGTTGCATATTTCTACTCTCCCTTTAAGTCCATTACCATTCCACCACTGGAACCATCTCGTCGTCCGGCTGGTTTCCCACAACGTGATCGATGAAGTTCAGTTTTCCACTGGGACTGCATGTACAGACAAAAGCAAAACCACACAAACATACAACATCCATAAGTTCTGATTCACACAGAAACACGTTATAAACTTGTTCAGAAACACATGAACTCACAGTTTGGCTAACGAAGGGTCCTTGAACAGAGGGGGGAGGAATCCTGGCAGAAACAGCCCAGTGTATCCTGTCCTCTCCACAAACGTGTGTGTGGTGTCACCATACTGCAGCAAACACAAGCAAGTCTATAACCCTGCCGGTTCTTAAATGTATCATCAACTAACTTCAGAAGGTGTCCTGCTGAAATATGACGATGGATGTAAATTCATAGGATTCATTCTCAGTGACTTCTCTCACCGTCTGAAGCACAGCCAGTCGGACTTTTCCATATTTGTCCTCCAAGGTGTGAGGCTCCTTTATAATAACTGCACCTCGCTCACAGGCTTTCTGAGAGCAGAGAGAAAGTTAATGGATTGAGAGCAAAAATAACAGCAATTGAATGTAGAATCAAAAGTGAAGCATTACCTGCACAAGGAGGTCACAGTCCTCCACTGTAAATGCGATATCCTTCACTCCATCCCCATGTTTGACCAAATGGTCTCCCATCTCTGAGAAAAACATTTTCCTGATGTCATTTGAAAGTTCAGTGCAAACTATTGTAAATTTGAACAGTGCAGAGCCCCTGAAGTCCCAACATGTGACCCATTATATGTGTGTGCACAAGGTAATAACTTTTGCACACACAATAAATGTAAAATAAAATAATTACTTTGTCAGTATAAGTAAATATCTGCATAATAAAGGCATGGTTTGCTTATGCTTTGAGAACCTGGGGGGTGCTCTTTTTGGTTGCTCTAAAAGCTTTTTAAGAGCAGCAAAAATTTCATATGATATTCCAAGGTAAGGTCATTTTTTGTGCGTATAAATACACATTTGTAATATATTTTCATTGAGTTTAATTGAAGGAGTTTTCCGGGTGCAGGCAATGCAAGGTATCATAAAATGTATGAGACCTTAAAGTGACTGGTTTAAATATAATCCTGTTGACCCAAACTATTAAAATATAAGTGAACACTTTTGTACATTTGTACATTAACGGAAAGTTTTAACATTTATTGTGAGGGATACGTTGTTCAGATTCTGAAAATGCTGTATGTGCATATACATCTCCTCTTTATATAACTTCAACTGTTGCATTTTTTAGTCATTTAAATTATGACATCTGATAAGTGTTTTTCTTTATCATTACTAAATACATTTCTAAGTAACTGCATATGGAAATTATTAATTATAAAAGCCATATACTTTTATATAAAATACAAGTAAATGTTAAGATATTATGACTGATTCTGATAATTTAGTATTAGTTAAAAAAAAATATTGGCTTAAAACTGTTTTGTGACATATTTGGAAAAATATGAATAAATATTTCAGCTTTGAGCCCATAGTGAACCCACTTCAGCATCAGTGAGGTCGTACCTTTGTTATCAGGATTCAGGGCAGATGAGAACACATAAATGATCTGTGATCAGACACAAAGTGAAAACATTAACACAATAAAAGCAAAAGTAGCTGCATGGTTATTTTTAATTTACAAACTCCAATTTATAACTCCAATTCTGCTCCCAGAGAGCAGGGATTCTTGTTTTTGTTATTTCACAGCAGGGAATCTTCTCCTGCTCCTGCTGCAAACTCTGTCTGGTGTTTTTTTACCTTGCCTTGTTTGACTGCATGGGACACCACCTCACGGCTGCCTGTCTCCAAACCCTGGTAAGCCAAAGGCTCAAATCCCAGCTTGTTACAGTAAAACGATGCAGCCTGTTGAAGACAATCATTTTTACGCAACAGAAAAAAATGAATTGAGATGTTTTATTTCCATGTTGACCTAAAATTAAGCATGATTGCAAATGGTTGGCTTTAAACTGTCTGATAGCGTCTGAGCCTTGACTTGGTGTAATAAGTTAGAAGCGGTTAGGGTCAATATTTTAGCTGCTGTGTCCCCTCCACCCCACTGGAGAACCAATAGCATTGCTGAATGTATAGTGTTAACCTTCATCTGCAGGAGAAGTAGGTCAGGAAAAATATTACTTAACTTACCTGTTTTGCATTTCCAACCCAGAACGTTAAGTGATCGAAGCAGATTAACCTGCCCTTCTCATGCTGGAGACAAGAAATAATGGTTACATAGATCAGTTACTGATGGAAAATTTCTTTTTCAGCTTTTCTTGCTATAATTAACTCTTATACAGAAGAAAAAATTATAGCAACATTCAACTAACAAATGCTGAGTTAGAAGCATTCAAATCTTACTTTTAGTGCTGCAATTTTCCACTTAATGTCCATATACTCGCTAACCTCTGTGAATTCTAGTTAAACAATGATTATATTACTTACCTTTTCTCCTTTGTCTGTGTATGTTGTCTATAACAAGAAAGCACACCATAGTTATTAGAGTATAAGGAAAAGAAGTATAAAGACAAACATTCTCATTTCTTTGAACAAAGTCCAACAGGTGAATAAGGGTAATAATGAGGATAATAACAAGAAACAAGTCAAACTAAAGATTCTGGTAGCTCACCATGTTGCTCCTGGTGACCTGACCTGATTGACAGAATGAAATCCACAATGACTTTCAAAGCTGAGAGGGAAGTTTTTAAAACGACGAGCGCCGGTGAGGAGGAAGGATCAGAGGAGGACGATGAAGAGAAGGGAGGAGGGGTTCTGAGGCTTATTGCACTTTTGCTGTTACACAATTATTGCTTGTGATGACTAGTAAACATGATGATATACAACAGGTCTCAGCATCACTTATTCAGTTTGATGTTGAGGAATAAGATGCTTGATAAATGTCCCATTAGGGATAGATCTGTCTTGAGATGTGTGGTAGCTTTTATTTTGAAAATAAAAAAACACTGGAATGGATGTTATTTTTCATGGCTTCTGTTTAGTGCATTATAAAAAATCTTATTTATTTAGGAATGAATGTAAATGTTTTCTTCAAAACAACACGGAACCCTGTCAAAAGAGGTGTAGAATTACAGATGCATTTTTCAGGAGGAAGAAAAAGAAGAATGGCCATGTGTTAGCGTTTAGTGGTGAGAGGAGGCTCACTCATGCTGCGCTCTCATTGGCTTAGTGCTGTTGAGGCAAGTGAACCCTTGTGTGCTTAAAAATGCCCCCATCCCATCAATCCTCCCCATATTGTTTGTTTAGTATTCCTAAATGTGACTTCTTCAGCTGAGCTTAAAACGATATCCTGAAAAAGAATAAAAAGCCATCCTGTAGAATATTGTTGTGAAAACATGCTTCAATCATGCAAACAGGAAAATTATCAGAAACCAAACAGATCAATAAGAGAGATGATAGCTAGGAATAAAAGAGGTCAGCTGGTGCCAAGGTGCAGCCAGCTGGGTTGGATTCAGTCACTTGAAAAACATGTTTTTATGTTAACAGAACAGGAGAAAACCTCATATCTTTCTCCTGTGTCTCAAAACAGCTGAGAGCCACATACAGTATAGTAACAACTCATCTCCCTGTATTTACAATCACAGTTTCAACATTTACTTACATTAAACTACTCATAAACCACAATGCAGGCAGGAAAACACGTTTTTGCCTTAGTCTCAACACCAGACAATAAAACACTCTGAACATGAAGGGGATTTTTTTAATCTTGTGCACACAAGTAAAGAAATTTCACCTTTTGGGACGTAAATTTGTAACCGCAAAACTCAAAAACCACCAGATAAGAGATAAGAGAGGATTTCTACACACCTTATCTCTGCGCTAAACCTTAACTTTATGGTGCCAGACAACCAGAATGACCTTAGAGCTACGTGAGACGAGGCTACACCAAATTTGTGTGTGTGTGTGTGTGTGTGTGGACCACAAACCACAGATCCCCACTGTGACCTCCTGCAGTAACTGTCCCCTGTTTAACAGACACAGAACCAGGGACCAAACCCCTGATGACAACATCATCATTATTTTCTATCTGATCACTATTTTGTGTGATCACTCTAAATATTCCATCGTAATAATTAGATCTTGATTAACATTTCTAGTGTTTCCTTTCCTTATTTATGTGTTGATTTATTTGAAAGGTTCATTAATCAAAAGAGCCGGAGTTAGCAGGTTAGCAGTTCAAGCTTTTTCATCTATTGTCCGTGGTCAGTTTTTACAAGGCAACCTAAAATAAATAGGACAAACAACTCGTCATTTAAAGACTGCAGATTTCTTGGTCTTGTGTTTCACCAACAGCTCACTAACCACTAATGAGACTTTGGAGCCCACCCCTCAGCGTCCCACTGCGACCGTCCCTGAAGATCTTTGTTTTTCATGTTTGTTACCAGACTCTCTGTTGTCACGGGCTGCAGCGACACACCTGCAGACAGATGAACATTACATTGTGGATTACATTTTTACAGATGATTGCATAACAAAGGCCATCGGATAATTCAATTGTTTGATATGGAAGAAGTCGTTTGCTGTAATTTAAGTGCCCCTGGACAGAGTTCACTGTTCTTTTTCCAAAGCTGAGGCCCTTATTCCAGGATTTTATTGGTCTCATAGCTTCCAGTGCTGCTGCACAACATTGTCTTTAAACATTACCTTATGCATCGCACTGTTTTACCTTAGACTGCAAACATAAATCCCCTGAGGCTCAGTCTCTCTAAGGACAGTCACCTCAGTCAATTAGGACCTTCCTCACGTCAGCACTCCTCACACTGTTGTAGTGGCTCAGCTCAAGGTACAGCTGTGAAGACGAGAAACAACAATGAGTAAATCATCCTCCGACATGAAGCCTCAGATACTGGTGAATGGTGAACAGCAGGAGCAATGTCAGCAGGAGCAACAGCAGGACCAACAGCAGGGCACAGACGATGCTGCTGCAGAGGAGCACATTTCTTCAGGTGGTCCGAATAACGGAGGTTCAGAGAACAACCCTGCTCCAGAGAAGGAGATGCAGGTTAAGATGCAGTCTGTTCTCCAACAGGTACGTGAGCAGATTAGATCACAAGGGGGTACGAGGGCTCCAAAGAGCAGCATCCTGGAGCTGGTGCAAAGAGTCAAAGACAGAGAAGTGGAGGGAGCACAGGTTGGCAGGGAACCTGAAGGCAAGGATGTCAGCAGTGAAGAGAATAGACATGCAGAGATGGATCTTAAGGAGCAGGAGCTTTGTGCAATGTTTGAGCAGAAGCTTGAGGCCAGTAAAAAAGCCTTGAGGGATGAGTTTGAGCAGCAGATTTCTCAGGTGTGTAGAGAAATGCAGGCTTACACTGATAAGGCTCTGAAAGATTTAGAGTGCAAGCTGCAGAGCTGGCAGCCCCACACTCTACAGCAGACACATCCCAGAGATCAGCACGAGAGCAAAGGTGCAGACAGGACGCAGAAGCCTCCAGCTGCAGCTCCTTCGCTGGCCGCCAGGAGAGGGAGGGTCCTGACTCGGACCATGACCACCATCATCCCCAAAACGTGCGCTCCTGTCATCATGGGCCCACGTGCCAAATCAGAAACGCTGATCTACTCGAAGGGCGTGAGGTCTCGACTTCTACCCAGAGATCCGGCCTTCTCCTCACCAGGAAATAAGCCTCACCAGAGCGGCAAGCCGCTCCCCCCGACTTACCCCCAACCACTTCACCAATGCAAAAAACCTGTCTGGGGCGAAAACAGGAAACTAAAACAAGGAAATCTTACTCATTCATGGAAGTGACCTGATGAACCACGACCGTCACATTAAAAATGTTGATATATAAAGAGAAGCTTTGTTAACACTTATTCCCTGTGACCATTACTGTACCTGCTACACCACTGAGTAAGTTTGGAAAATGTATTTACATGTATATTTTAAAAACAATAAAAGATCTTGTGGGTTCCACTTCAACACAGTTCTGTGGCCTTATTATTGAATGAAGACCAATAGACTGTACTTATTTAGTTGTTTTCTAGTCTTATAAACCACTTGAAGCACACTCATCCAATCATGCAGCGCTTGCTATCACACACCATTCATACACTTCCGGGCAATTTGCGGTTGTTTCCCTGCACTTACACTCACGTCCCTTTGTGGAGGGATTTCTTTGACACCAGGAACAATTACAGTGACAGATAAACCTTCTGATGTACAGGTATATTTAAATGAAGGTTGTTGAATGTGAACTTATTTTTTAATCAGCTCAAATTAAAACTTTTACTCTTCACACTAACCAGTAATGGTAATTGTACAACCTTGCCAACAGGTGGCAGCATTTCCTTGGCCACATCCAGGTGAACAACGCCACTATTCCATCTTCTTTAAAAGAGCAATGAAGCGGTTTTATAACTTGTAGTAGTGTAAAACATTATTTTTTGGAGCTTTTAATAAAATATTGATCAAGGAAATGCAAAGAAGAATACACACACACACATACACTCACCCTAACCTATGACATAATGCATTCCCTAGCCCGTACCCTAACCTAAACCTAATTCTAACCCTAACCCTAGAACCAAGTCTTAACCCTCAAACAGTCCATTGAATTTGTGAGGACCAGCCAAAATGTCCTCACAATGATGGTACTGAACCAAACTTGGCCCTCATAGCATGGACATGCGTGCGCACACACACACAATAGAGTGCATTGCCCACAGTGTCATGACCACAGTCTATGGTCATGACCATGAATATTGAGTTTGGTAATTGTACCACTTGACCAACAGATGGCAGCAGTTGGTTTATATGGGCTCATGTTGCAACTTCATGTTCATACATTACACAGCTGACCCTGTAGAGACTGGAATGGTACACGCCATAGAGAAACGGTATATATTTGTGATGAGACCGTGTAGACAACCTGACCCATGAGGTCAACAACTTACACCAAGTTAGAAGCCAGAGGCAAAGTTAATGTGTAAAATCCACACACTGCTGCTCCCAGTGGCTGAGTAGTGAACAGCTCCCAGGAAAGCGAATGTGTAACAAGTGAATGTAAACAAGGAAGCAAAAAAAAGAGCTATTTCAATCTGCACAAACACATTCTACACAATTTACACATCCACATCGCCTCCTCATGACCGATTCAAGATCGAAATTATTTTGATGAACTAAGAGATTATTGTTTTATTGATGTTGTAGTTGTTTATATAATTAACATAGAGTGCTACTACACATTTCTTTTATTGCTTTGTTTTTCCATCACCTCTTGCATTAACTTGATTAATGTGCATTACATGTATTTTCATCTGTGAAGCACTAAGTCAACCTGTTTATGAAAAGTGCTATATAAACAAAGTTTATAATACATATATGACAACCACAAAACTCACCATGCACTGATGTGGACAGACGTTACATTACAGATGTTTTGATTTCTGATGTTTTCTCATGTCGTTTTCTACGAACACACACCCGCTACATTTCAGAATTGACATCCTCCAACATATATCCTCAAATATCAAAAGGGATCGCACCCCGATGGCAAAGGTAACTTTCATGTGAGGAAGGTGAACTGAAGCCAGTCGTTTCCCCCTGATGCAGCAGCTGAACTGGCACCGGGACCAGCCAGTCACAGGAGATGCATTTAGTCGTGAAGCAGGCATGGGAGCAGCGTGCCTCGAGGCCTGACCTTCACAATGGAAGGGATAGAGAAGGATGTGAAGAGGATCTTTGTGTCTAAAGGACGATGAGCCCTGAGCAACCATATCCGGAGGGGACAAGAGCCCAGCACATTCAGGTCTGGCCAAGACACGCTGCCCTCGGAAGCAGCATCTCTTGCCTAATGATATCCACCAGCGGCAGCAGCAGGGCTCATTACCATGCACTGTGCAGCAGCACGGCCCTGGTCGTATGCCTTCAAATATTCATGATAGACAGACAGAAACACACACACAGACATATATAAGCCATTTTCAGACATGACCTGCGGATAAAGTCTGGGTCCGGACTTTGCTTTTCACTCATGCACAACACAGTGGGAGGTTCTCTGCACAGATGCGTTCACAACAGCGACAAATCCTCCACATTATTCAGCAGACAGAGGCCGGAGGTAATATATTAATTCCACTGCGGAGATCACTTGATTTTCTTGACAACACCCAAACACTGACCACACATCTTCTACATGACACCGCTTTTGTTTTGACATTAGCTTTCACTCATTCACCTCCTCCCGGAGAAAGGGTGCAGAATTCAGAGCATGTCTGAAAGCAGCTCTACATACATAGACTGTAAACATTATCAGGTTGGTTCAACATAAACACTTAAATTCAAGTGCTGCCTAAAAACATGAATAAACTCCACTTCAAGATGAGCATTGTTTAACAAGCAAAGTTAAGTTATACAATATATAAATATAAATATATACAATAGTTTAAATATAAATTACTAACTACATCCACTTACCTTACAGTGTGTAGAATTTTGTGATGTCTCGTGTTGAAATTGCATGTTGCAGGTGAACACCCCTCACCTCATCCTCTCCTTTCAAACATGAAAAAGAAACAGTGGCAGCCTTTACTTGTCATAAAACTCAGAAGGTGTTTAGTTTGTCCAGTCTGGACTAATGTGAAAAACATGGGGTCCCCTCGATGTAAATATAAAGTATTTAAATATAAAGGACCTTTTCTGGAGTAAAGAAAACTACAATTCATACAATTTAGATGAAACAAACTAGTGAAAACATCATGAGGATTACTCTACATTACATTTCTACCTTTCACCTAAATCTTACACACTGGACCTTTAACTCAAGCAACTCAGCAATTGAACCTACATTTTCATATTAAGCAGACTGATGTTTTTAATTTGTTTCCCTTATTTTAATAATAATGCATGTTAACCAGTTTCTATCAACATCACACTGAATAAACTTACAACTCATCTGTTCAAAACAATGCATACCATAACCCCAACTCTAACCCATACATAGATTATATTTATATTTCCACATATGTGCCACATATGTAGGAGGTTAGGCCTGTACAGTTCAAGTTATATCCTCTTACTTATTTTCTCAGCTGACTGAAATCCTCCCATACACCCAATCAGATCCAGTCAGTGGTGTAATGGGTGGAGTGGACATGACCCTGAACAGCAGTGAATAACAATGACAGGCAGGGGGTGGGTGGGGGGTGGGGTCATTTTGAAAGCAATGATTTCCTAATCACCTCTTGGAATGTGCCAAAAGATAACGACATTAGCCCAAAAACACTGATCTCATACAAATTATGTACTTTTCTGGTTTTGTTCTCGTTTGTTCTCAAGGTCCGAACAATTGCAGTGAGAGGCCACTTCCAGGTTACACCAGAGATCACCGAGACAAGCTGATTTCCACGCAGACTCCTGGGCAGACGTGGTAACAATTTACCATTGATGTATGGGGAAGAAGTCGAGGAGGGAGACTGCGCCGTTGGTGTGTATTGGACACTCAAGTGGCCACTTTTGGGAGGCATGATTAGACATGTAACGCTCCATTATTTGTGAGACCCTTTTTGATAAGATGTGTGACGATTTGGCTCCGTTTCCAACGTCTGTGGTGTTTCATTCGTCACTGTCAGCACAGATCCAAGCAGAGGAGAAAGAATATGAAGATAAATGAGGCTGTGAATGTGATGGGGTTTTAGCTTGTTTTCTTTACATCCAGAAGCACAAACTGCAAAAAAACCCTCACAGGGAGCAAACTGTGAGGGACGTGCTCATACTTACTTTAAATCACAGCTTTAACTAAAAGTTGTTTTCATTTTTGAATGATGAGACATTTAATGTCTTGGTCTCTATGTGATGTTGGAAAATGTCCGTCATTGTTTTGCAGAGAGTGAGATGACGTCTGCACACTGACTTGTTTTGTTTGACCAACAGCTCAAAACCCAAAGGTATTCTTATTTTACTATCATTGTCGATTAAGAAAACTAAGAAATGTGAACATTTGAGATGCAGCCACCAGAGAATATTAGGCACAGTGACGGTTTAAAGAGTTTCTCGTGAAGTCTCTGTTGATCAGCTAGTTGATCATTTGTCTGGTGTTTTGACAACTGACGGCTTTGTAACATGTTAGTTTGTTTTGAAGATAACAGTTAGATTTAGGAGCAGAGGGGACGGGGTCACATAAATGAGACAGAAACGATAATCTCCTTTTTTAAGATGTTTCCACTGTAAACAAGTATTGAAACATGGTTTTGGAGGGAGAATGTTTCCGTTTTGACCCAGAGAAACTACTTTCCAGGTTTCTGCGTCAGGTTGGACCGACTGGTTTTGGGGGATCAGCGGCTCTGCTGTCTAGACTGGTCCTGCGTTCATACTCAGACTTAGACACTTTATGTTATTAACTGTACAGTGTAAGCCTTAATCCTGTGGACAGTTTCTCATCACAAAGCTGTCAATCCCTCAGTGAACATGAACCGGGGCTAAAAAACAAGGCTCCTCGCACAGTTTACCACCTGGTTTCATGTTTGTTGTTTTTCTTCCTCACCCTTTTCTGTGGGTTTGTTCAGGAAGCTGCTGTGAAAGTCAGTGATGTGGTAATCCATAAGCTGTGTGTAAAATAAAACAGCCAATTAAACAGCATCAGACTGGTGCTTCCTATTAAATACTTCAAAAAGCTAATTTTACTGGAGCCACGTATTGAAGTTAACAGACTGGAGAACAAAGTTGTAGTATTGATCTTCATGTCTAACTGTTGGTAAGATAGTGAAGGGACACATTTCCCAACAATTATAAACTATTTATTCTTTATTTGAACTTTAACAAAAAGTTCGAATAAAGAATATTATTGAAAACATAGTCACCTCTATCCAGGACTCCTGTTTCATTATGTGAAAAACTGTGTTTAAAACAGTGATGTATTCATCTTTTTCTTGTACAAACATGAGCTATTGCAAATCATTATTCTGTTAAACACACACAAACACACACACACACACACACACACACACACACACACACACACACACACACACACACACACACACACACCAAATGCAAGCCGCATGTAAACACTCACTACACCCAATCCTCATTTTGGGGGGCTCTGGTCGACACTTAGTGCTCAATGTCCACAGGTAAGACATAGAGACAGGCAGGGAGAGGGACACCCAAAGATACTTTTGATCTTTCAGAGGAAGGTTTGGGAAGATAATGAATAAAGCTCTCACCCTGCACCCCCCCTCATTCACTGTGTTAAATCAACTCATGGAATCGTATGGACACTGCCACTAACTATCTATTTTTAAAAAAATGATTGTTGGTGAGGTTGCGTGTGTGTATTTGTGTGTGTGTGTGTGTGTGTGTGTGTGTGTGTGTGTGTGTGTGTGTGTGTGTGTGTTATAGCCGGGCAACAGGTGGACAAACCCCGTAGAGAAAGTAGGGTTAGCGTTGACAGGCCGTGGAATGTGTCAGAAGTCTGTTTACATGTGCATATGAACACACACACACACACACACACACACACGAACACACACACACACACATTGCAGACTGCATTTGTTGCTGCTTGGGTGGGATGGAACAGCAGGGAGATCTGAGGAGCAGCGAGCAGTTGCGTTTTGGTTCAGATGTCCCATTTGGGTGTGGCAGTTCACACTGACGACGACAACACACAGGACGGGCACCTGTGTGGGCTGTTTTACTGTTTTGAGTTCAGGGGTGCAGGTTGATGATGTTCCCATTGAACATTGATTAGAGAGTCTGGTGACAGTCTATGCATGTCCAGCAATAAGACCAAAGCTATATGGACCGATCCTAACAGAGTCCTGCTGCTGTAAATGCTCACTAATGGACTTTATTAGTGTTAGTTCACTGCTCAAAGATGTATCTCGCCAGTCCGAACAACTGAGTTTTGGATTGAGGTTGGTTTGAGGTTTAGGTATTGGTGTTTTTGCTGGATTTGTTAACAATAACAAATATGTGGCATTTCTCCAGCCTCTGTTGCTCACATTTTACTTAAGGTTTTTAGTACATAAGAAAAGTGCAGGAAAGTAAATCAAATCTAAAATTCCCTCAGTTCATAATAACTTCAAGCTCATTCATTTTCATGATTAAGGTTATCAAACCATAAAGACGAGCATGTAGCATTTAGAACCGGAGCATGCAAAAGGCTGTGGGGTGTGGAACAGCTGTTGGTAAGAAAAATCTAAAACCACTTCATTCATGAAAAATGCTGCTCTCCTGATAAGGTAAAGGGAAATCATTTTAAGAGGTCAGTGGATTAACATGGATGACCTCCCTTTAAGAATACTGTGGGAGCAGTGTAAAGCCCACACCCAAACACGCATACACATACAAACAGGTCACACAGGCCAAACACAGGCAACATTTTCATGCATTTTGAGGCCAACACAACTGTTGTTGATGTGTTAGCCGAGGCCCCCGTGGAGCCCCGATGCTTCGCTCAGCTGGTATTCTGGATGAGTTCTCCCCAAAGTGGACTCACTGGCTAACAGCATGAGACAAGCTGTCAGCCCGGCTCATCTCAGTAACAACAACAAGTCCAGCCAGTCCAGCATGCACGATTGACTCCTCCCTACTCCCACTGTCGTACTGTCAAACGTACAGTCACTGTTGTAAAGATGAACCAGAGAAATGTTGAATTCCTCTGTTATAATCCTTTGTTGTTACGTTTTGAAGTAAAACTAAGTTTGATTCCTTTTGTATTTAACATAATAAACTCAACTGCACCTATAAATCTGTCCAAATGGCATCTAACTGACGTAAATGAAGAATAACTGTGTGTTTAAGCAATCCTCTCGCTCTTTGTGTGCTTCGAGGCCTATACACATTCATCATAATGACCATCCGGTGATACACTTCGCTGCGCTGCTGTCAAATCTTCTCCGTTTTTTGCCAGGACGGACAATAAGTAACACATGATCTCTCATGCACAAAGGCAAGATGAATCACGAGGCCTCACACTCTGGTCGTTTCACACATGTGGTTACTTTAAGATCTGAGGCAACACACACTCCTATAGCTGCGAGTTTAAGCCAGGTTGCTTGTCCCTCTGATGGAAGGGTGGCAGGGCGTACTGGACCAATGTTGTCATGGTAACAACAGTAAACATGTGGTTAAGATTGTGGAATGGTCATGGATAAAAACGTTCACTCTTTACTTTTATGACTTTGCTGCAACCGTAGTTTCCATGGTAGAGGTCGGTGAACAATAAAAGGTAACTCAGGGTCGTAATAAGCTGCTATAGCACAGATGAACTTTGGGATCTTTTTTTTTTTTTACAGGACGGTTTGAGTTTTCTTCACATCTTTCCCAAATTCTCCTTTTCACCATTTGCCTTTGCTATGTCCCATCACCACCCCCAACCCGAAACCCCGCCCTGCACCCCAGCAACCGCTCCAACTGCAATCTCTTTTCAGCGGAGACAAATATTGACTTGTTTGGCGGCCCAACCTCTGCCAGGATTAGAGACCCACTTCCCAACAACGCTGCTCCCCCCCCCACTCTTGCTGCCGCCATCTCTAAACGGTGATTATGTCCAACAGAGCTCATTACTGTCGACTCAAAGGATCCCTCAGAAGAGTCACTCATTGGTAATGACCCCGTTATTCAGTGACCATGTTCAGGTTTGTTTTGGCTTTACCTCCTGTGGATGGATGGTCCTTATCTTCTTGTGACAGTAAATAACATTGTTGTATATGAACTGTAGTGGACTTCAATTTACCTGTTACCCACGATACTTGGAAGGTGTCACAGTGTTTCAAATTCAAAAAAGCTTTGATCGTAACTCACGGGACTGTGTCATCAAACAGTTAAAGCACAGCGGCTGCTAGAAATCACAACTGAGCATCGAATACACAACCCTCAGGACGGCCTGCACTTTGCATAATCCGGTTACAGTCTGGATACTGGCTGTGAATCAATAGAGATTAGGGATCTATTAGTCTGAAGGTGTAACACAAATACAAGGTATTCATAACAAAGCCTTAAGCCGGTCGGAGATACTTAACACTGAAATAACAGGACGGTGTAATGAAACTGCACTTCCAATGAAAGACCCTTTATATGTGCAAATACTTAGCATTTGGTTGGAAAATCTACTTTCTCCACCTTTACATTCACATTTGCAAAGTTTTTCATACACTCAATGAATTTAAGAGATCTGGTTCATAGAAGCACGTCTTTAATACAGTAGTTAGTTACAGTGATGTCGAAAAATAAAACATATACATCAAATTGGAACATTTATAAAGTTCCTCTGTCACATCTTTAGTGCCATGACCACACTGCGAAACCCCCCCATCCCTCCAACCCCACCCCGTTCCTGTTCCCCAACATTTGTCAACTGCCATCTGCTTGTCTGCCCCCGTCTCCTCTCCACAAACTATATAATTAAGCCGCAACACCTTTTCTCCCCTTACGCCTCCCCCACCCCCGCAGACTCCCACCATCACAAACAACATGCTCTCAGGATGATACTGCTCTGTTCCATTTCCCTGCTCACACATTTTTTTTAAAACAAGTGCTTCTAAAACAAAACAGCATTTAAACAAAATGTCATGGTATGAAAATACTGTACAGCTTTATGTTTCATCCAGTGTAAAAAGATTTCCATGCAAATCCATTCACAATTCTTAAAGTCAGCGTGTGTTTTTAAAATCGGACATCTCTGCACCTTCCATGATACAGTTTAGAACTTTTGCAGAGCAGGACAAAACAAAAAAATTGATATTTTTTCTCTGAGAATTTGGTCAACAGAGCAGCGAAGGAGTTCAGCCAGCTGCCTCCAGCTGCCTGATGACACCTCTCACTGCAGAACAGGAGGCACAGGTAAAGGATTTCATAACTGTGAGCAGTGGCAATTCAAAGTTCATCATCTCATCTTACCAGCTTCAGATAATGGACACGTAAAGTTTGTATTTTCAAGTGTTCCGTTGGTGGGAGCTGGGACTGTCCCGCAGCACCGCTCCATCTTCCCCTTTACTCTCTACACCTTTGTGGCCAGAGAATGAATCTCTGACTTCTGAGTCTGGGCGCTCAGCGTGGACGACATGGAGCTCATCTGGCCATGCATGGCCTTCTTCAGGTTGAGCAGGCACAGGCACTGGGAACGAAAGCGCAGGTCAAAGAAGGCATACAGGAACGGGTTGAGGCAGCTGTTGACGTAGGCCAAGCAGGTAGCATAGGGGTGAGCGAGGAGCAGGAAACGCAGGAAGCCGCAGGAGCTGGGAGCCAGGTTCAGGTAGGACAGAGCATCCATGCTCTTCAGCACATGGAAGGGAGTCCAGCAGATGGCAAAAACTACCACCAGCGTGGTGATGATCTTCAGTAGCCTCTTCTTCTTCTGGTCCTCCTTGCGCAGGTTGTTGAAGTGACGTGTGACTGTGCAGCCGATGAAGCAGTAGAAGATGGTCATGGCCAGGAAAGGTAGAAGAAAACCCAAGGCGGAGGAGGACAAGCTGAGTCCTATGATCCAGAGGTAGTCGTGCCTCTGGTTCATAGTCACTAAGCTGAAGTCCATGGCGCATGTGGTCCGGTTGCTGTTCTGGTCGTTCACAGTGGTGCGGAAGAGCAGCGTGGGCACAGCCAGCAGGCTGGACAGCAGCCAGATAGCCCCCAAGGACGCCAGCATGGTTCCACGCGAGCGCAGTCTGCTGCTGGACAGAGAGTGCACGATGGCCAGGTAGCGGTCAAAGCTCAGGCAGGTGAGGCAGAAAACGCTGGCATACATGTTGACCAGCACAACATAGCTGCTGATCTTACAGAGAGCCACGCCGAAGGGCCAGTGGTAGCCCAGAGCTGTGTACACAGCCCAGAGAGGTAGGGTCACAACAAAGGTCAGGTCAGCGAAGGCCAGGTTCCCTATGTAGACATCTGCAGCTCGGCGTTTGGATTTGGACCTCCAGACGGTGAAGATGACCACGCCATTACCTGACAGGCCCAGGATGAAGATCAGCATGTAGAGCACCGGGATGAGGGAGTAAGAGGGCTCCCACTCGGAGAAGTCACAGGCAGTCTCATTGTCATCATAATACTCGTAGTTATCACCATATTCCCCAGTGGTGGTCTCCATGCTGCAGTGGAACAAAAAAAGAAGAATAGAAGAGTCCTGTACAGTTCCAAGGCTGCTGCGGTGAATCAAAGTGTAAATCAGAGAGTCACAGGAGCCGGTGGGTTCTGCTGCTGCTGCTGGAGAAGACAGATCGTGTGCGAGAGTGAGTGACTGACTGTTGGTGCTGTCTGCCTTTTTAAACTCGGCCCTGCACACACACCCCCATCCCTCCCAGGACGACCCCTCCACCCTGCCCCCCTCTCCCTCCCTCAAGTCATCCCTCGGCCCTCCCCCCTCCTCCCTCCCTCTCTCTCTCTCTCTCACCTCTTCCTGGAGGACGAGGACATGTTCCCCCTTGTAGACAGGTCAGACCCTCATTACACATTAGGAGCAGGTTTGTGAAATCAAACAACAAAGTTTGACCATGGCAGACATCATGTCTCTTATTTACCTGCCATTCTAAAAAATAGTTATTTTTGTTTATGAACCGAAAAAGCAGAGAAAAGATTTAAGAGAATTAGAGACTGTGAGCAAATACTACTTCTACTACTACTAACAATATGATAATAATAATATGATTGAAGATGATGTCCTCAAACTGATAATTTAATCAATCAGTGGTGTAAAAAAAATGAAATGTAATCATTCATCCTGTAAACTGATGTCACACCCTGCATCACTCTCTTTGTTCATTTAACATCTTTATCCTTTAATCTGTGGCTACTTTTCACAGTTGTTTCACTTCCCCAGTGTTTCTTGTCATCTAAAGGAGTGGGTTCTGGTCTGGTGGTCATGTGCCAAACAGGTCAGGACATATCAACTCTGGTTTTTACATCACAATCACTGCATGTTGAAAAGTTGTTAACAGCCTGATGAGTCACATTTAGTCATTTCTGGTCAAAATGCTGGAAATTCAGTGGGTTGCTTAAATTTTAAAAAGTTGAATGAGTTGCTTGGAAATAGGGAAGTAATTAGATTGACAGCGAAATGCAAAGCGTTTGAAGATTAAATCAAATGTCAGCAGGCTGCTCAGCTCGGGGGATGTGTGAATTCAATTCTCAAGTCTCAAGGATTAATTTCCATGAGAAAGGGACGAGCAAACACACCAGGCTGAAACAAAAACAAAAGGAAACTTCAAATTGACACCATCAAACTAAAAAAAACTTTTCTCCTACATCCTGCGTTCATTTCACTTCACTGCGGATTGTATCATATCAGAAGTTGATGCAGTGCAACTTTTAAGAGAATAAATAGATAAATAATTAATTTACCTGAATAATCCTTCATAGTAAGAATGATACTAAATTTATTCCTCACTTAAAAAAAAAGAAACTGAAATCATTTTGTGAAGGTTTCACATAAATCATAGAGAAATAGATCGGGTTGGCCCAATAATATAACTAGAATGGCACTCAGTGGAATTCATAGATCCACCCAGGCCCCTTGTAAAACCACATTCATATTCACTTTTTGGATCTGCACCAAGTTTAGAGCACTCACAAATATCAGTCCCCTAAACATGCCAGGTTTTCCCCATCACGATCCATGAATTATTCTTTGAGAAATCAATAAAAAAAATCAGGCATCAGCCGCACCAAGATCAATGGAAATCAGTTTTTGTGTAATCCTGGTAACTAACAAACAAATGCAGATGTTAACCTAACCTCCTTGACAAAGTGAAAATACAATTTTCATAGGAAAAGTTCTGAAACACAGAGAGTACATGTTTGCAGGAAGCTAAAAATAATTCCTTATTTATCAATCAGCGTTATGATTCCAAGCCAGTTCAAACCAGCGACGTGTCTGAGCGTGTTCGACATATTTACAGCAGGTTTAGTTTGGATATTGTGTCCAAAACAGGCCTCCTAGTGGTGATAGCAGGGCCCTGACCTATTATTATTATACTGTAAATGCACCGGCTCTGTAGTGAGTGAATGGAGATTGTACTTGTGAAACACGGCAGAGGCTTAATCCTCCTTTCAACAATGACAACATGTTGTCCAAGTTTTCGGTCTCTATGGAAACACAACTGCTGCACTGCAGATCAGATTGCACCTCTACGTATATACAGTATGTGATTTTATTCCTCATGAAACAAATTTCAATATTTTCATCATTCTTTGACTGGTAATAGTAAAATAACTGCACAATACTTATTCTGCTTCTTCTTTAGTGCCCAGCCCTAAACCTGATCCTGAGCCTAAACTAAATCTAATTCTAACTCTAACCCTGAACGTAAGTTTTAACCCTCAAACAGCCTCTTTGAAAAAAGTGAAGGCTGACCAAAATGTCCTTACTTTCCCCAAATGTCCTCACTCAGTAAGGTTCAAAATGGCCTTCAAAAAGATTAAAGTAAAAGTACACCCCCCTCCACACACACACACGCACACACCAGGTGGGTCCCACCTCTGCTTCATTCCCCAGGGAGAGGATTGGGCTCCTGCTGCTTTGCAGGCCCGATATCCGTTAGACAAATAAATTTGCAAATTTAAAAAATAAAGGTGAGCAGATAAGAAACAGATGGTCAGATTAGACCATCATCTTGGATATCTTCAGAAGACCTCCTCACTTGTTAATCATAGTCTCTATAGGTGCCAAGATAAAGTCCCCTCCGCTGATCCTGGGCTCAGGTTTACCAGGGGGGTGGATGGGTGGGGGAGGATGATTATCAGCTGGGTGTGAGGATATATTTACATTTCTCTTCTAATTCAATAAGTAGCATCATTTGCTTTTATTCTGTATGTCATATTTTCTTACCATGCTGCAGTCACGTATATTATCCACTGTCAGCTGCTGTGCTCACAGGGTCTCTCTCTCTCCTCAGGCCTGGACCACACATGCGTCCGTGCCGCAGCTGTGACTGCTTTTGATCTGCGGCTGTAATGACCCTGCTGCTGTGATATGACTGCTTCTGTCTCACTTACTGTGTTTGTGTGTGGACAAAATGTAGCCAGAGTCCATGTTATCAAATGCTTTGAAGAGAGAGAGGGTGGTGTGTGATATCCATCTTTACTGAACTTCACTGATGTCCCTGACAGGGGGACATGGGGGGACATTCACTGTGTGTCAGCTCCAGTCTTGTCAGGGAAGGAGATAAGTGATCGAGGGTGTAATCTGTGACTCGTTTGTTTGAAGTGTAAAAATTATTGGCAGCACGCAGAACCCCCCCACTTCATTGATTTGTGGCTGGTGCAGCAGACCCCTGGTCTCACAAATCATGTGGTGAGACCTGGGGGTCCTGGGATCACAGTGCGATGTCACTTGAATTACACTGGAGATGAGATGGGTCTTTTAGTGCACACTGTCCCTGCTGGAAGCTTTTTTATGTGGAATAAAGACAATAACTCACAGTGAACCTTGCTTGGCGTGTTCATGGACACGCTCCTCTGATGAGCGTCAGCCGTAGACCTTTCACGTGGGCTTGCTAAGTGCCGACTCTGCTGTGTCAGACGATGTCGCACTCCTGTGCCATGGAGCCATCGCCACACCCTCAGATGCGCGAGGGCACTGCTCCTGCTGAGGGGTTTGCTAATTGCCGGATCATGTTGACGAACTGCAGGTTATCTGAGGATCTCTGGCTGTTGTGTCTCTGCTGCTCCAGTGTGAAATCTGCCTCTGCACGCCTGAAATAAAAATTAAAAAAAACATCCTCATAGTGTGAAATGGAAATAACCGTAAACATCTTGCAAAGGCCATTGTACTGTGACTTCATGGCTAATGAAACCCTTATGGTCGAGGTCACTAGCAGCTATCTTTCCTCCACATCTGCCTACTCTCGACCCGAGCATTAAACCAAATACAGAGCTCCACCCAATCATAAGAAGTGTTTGTGCTGATAAGGCTGCTCTATTGTTCCTTTTCTGTTGCTCTAAGCACTTTTCTCTTAATGAGCAACGCACCTGTTGATAGAGCGCTGCTTATAGTTTCATCTCGTCTCCTCGATTTGATTGAACCAAGAGATGGCAGCAAGAGATGTTGGTGACTTTTTGTGTGCCTCGATTGTTGACCGTACTTAATTGAAGATGTTGACTGAATGAACATCATGTTTCCCTATCCGCATAGATAAAACCTTCTGTGGATCCTCCCTTTGAATAAGAGAAAAACTACAACATCAGGATTGTGTAACCAAATTTAATTTGATGGAACAACAATTTTCATTAAATCAGTTACTACTGAAATCATGCAAGTATCATTGTCCTTTGCAAAACACAACTTTATGACCTGTGGTCTTACACAAAGCAGAGCTGGTTGACATGACTAAAAATAATATAATAATATAAAGTTACAAAGCTTTCATATCAGTGGATATCGACGATCATCACGATGCATTTCAAAGTAGAGGGGTAATTAATTGTGTAGCCAGCAGTAACCACATACGGTTGAATTACATAATTACAATTAATATATATTAACAATACGAATACATCCCAGTGAGATGTTTAAAAGGCTGATGGCAGGAGGGATAAATCATTTTTTTAAATCTGATTTTTCTGAAATTGAATCTACAGCCAGACAGAAGCAACGAAACTCACTAAACAGTGGGTGGCTAGAATCTTCTAGGATCATTCGGGCCTTGAGTGGTCATTTAGGGTCGTGCCAGCAATTTAGCTGCACAAATAACTTGCAGTTGATTTGTATTTTTAAGTTTTGTAAGTGACCTGTACCAGCAGGAATTGAAAATAGATTAGATAAAATAAGAAAAAAACATTTTCATAAAGTACAATTGAGACTCAAACTTTAAGGCTTATGATAAATGTAGATGCGCTGATGAGCTTTTTAAAACAAATGTCATTAAATTTCACATTATTTTATATTTCAAGTTTATAGACTAAAGATATTTTGTGGTTTTAAACTCTCTTTATGAGCAGAGAAGGACAAACATTTGACAAAGAGAAAACACTTTACAAATCTGAGCATCACTCATGCTTAGTACCTCCTCACTGTGTTTAAATAACACATCAACATATATTCAACTTTTGTTATATTGCTTTTGAAAATTACATTGCGGTAATTATTGGTGTTTTATCGCCAAACGCCGAACACAAACCTCACTTTTTATGTGATATATCAAGATTTTTACAAGGAAGACTAATGCATATACACAAAAACTATGTCTGGTTCTGTTGTTGAAAGTATTTGTTAATTCCACTTTATGCTCTATTTGATTTTGCAGCATGAAGAGAAAAAATCTTCCAGGCTCACTTTGTTTCAACTTCCCCTCCCTGTCGGTGAAGTGAGCGTGTGTGTGCATCAAAGCATAGTTTTCCTTGGATGGCTCAAGTGGAACGAAGGGTTTATCTCAGCAGAAGTCATGCTGTCTGTGCCTGGGAGACAGTCGAGCTTGACATCTGTATCAAAACCCAAACATATAGCAGCCTCACCGCCAAACTGCAGCACTGTCTGCCACCCTGCGCTGTTGTTGCCATGAGAAACAAAATCCTGACTGTTTATTTATCACTTATCTGTCTTCCTTATTGTACATCTGCCAAGTACACACACACACACACACACACACACACACACACACACACACACACACACACACACACACATACACAGACGCGCGCACACACACACACACACACACACACACACACCATTATTATTTGTAATTACAACATTTAACAGACATACAAAACATCTGAGCAGTAATTTATGATTTTAAATGTGAGCCAACAGCTGTCCAGTGGTGCTCTGTGCTCCTCCAGTAGTTTGTTCAGGAACAAGGGGGTCACAAGGTGTTTCCCTTCTCCCTTTTTCGAGACCCTGGACCTCCCCCGCACTCATTCTCTATCTGCTGCCAACGCTGTGTGTGTCAATGGACAAAACAGCAAGCACTGCAGGATGTGCTATAATAGGACAGTTTATTCTATCCAACTGAGATGCTTCTGTCACACTTTTGTTTTATAGCTGCTGAAGGTAAGCTATTTACTCAGTCGATGTCGTGATTGAATGACTACATCCCCAAACAGTTTTGTGTTTGTGCAGCAGAACGATAACATAGGTCAGTGACACGAACATTTCTCATAACTTGTAATTCTTCCCTTGAATTAAACGTTCCTATAAGACAAGTTGTTTTTTTCAAAGAGGTTTGCAGGTGAACACTTAAGATTTATTCATGCACCCACAAGCGAGATCTGGAAAGAAACCTTGTGGAAAAGATAGGCAACAATAACACGGGAGAAAATAAATTAGCGGGAGATGAGCCTAATGAGAGAGAGGATGTAAGGAAAGAAATAAAGGGACAAAGGACGGGTGATGAGAGGGTAGTGACTGGCAAGCCGGTCAGTTTTAGCTAATGACAGGGATTAAGGAGCTGGAGGACTGCTGGGATCTCCAGGCTCCGCCAGACTCCAGGCCGGCCCTCCCATCATCCCAGGAGACCTGCGGGAATCTGACTCCATTTGGCCTAAAATCTCCTGACAAAACAAAAGCCTACTGCTCAATTAGTCCCTTTCTACACATTCACAGTTTACACTCTGCTTCATTTATCAGTGTGAATGCCAATTCAGCATTCATTAGTGTGAATTCGGATTTAGCATTCACACTCTTGTTTTTGTGTTCATTGTTAAAGCTTTTTCTTCTGTATGCTTTTAACTACTCCCATATACTTTTCAATTTTAGCAATTCAAATGTAAAAGCATTAATCTCATTCAGGGAACTGAAGGTTTACATCAAACCTTTTTCAAATATTTGTAGTTTCTGGAATCTTCAAGTTTTTCTGCAATTTGTACACTCTCAAATGAATGGGGAAACTGTTTAATTCTTCCAAAACCTCAGCTCCTTGAAATGTATCTTCTCCTTTATACAGTGTGGGAGACACTTAATTCAAACTTTGAACAGGTCTCAAGATTGCATTCTTTGAATAATAATAACAATAAAGTTACATTTTTATGCCTTATTTTATTTTTGAATTTTATAAGGGGTTTGTATTGAAGTCATGAACTTTTTTTTTCTTCAGTGAATTCATTTTAGTCTTCATCTGTTTTACAAACAGGCTCCAACTTTCTACACTGAAGATGGTAGGTTTTTCAGTCAAGCGAAACGTTTTAGCCTATTCAACACATAATCATCTGTCCTAAGCCTTTTTTCCTACAAATCCAACAAAGCCTTCATACATTTCTCGGCTTGCTTCAACAAAGCATGTCAGCAGCTCAGCATTCACGTTGTATTTTCAGCAGGAATTGCAGTTTCTAGTTTGCACTTCTGTTTGTGTCGTGCTACTTCCTCTAACCTATTCTTAAAATGTGTGGATAAAATAATGAAAAAAACTGTGCCAGTATGGTTCCCTTTAAACTAAGAGCCACTCGATACCCAAAACCTCCCTCCGTTATGAAAAGTCAAAGTGAAAAGCCGCAGTGAGAAAACCAGGTGCTTTGTGGTCTTTTCACACAAAGTCTCATGATGTCCGAGCAGAACTTTAAAATGTAATATTGCACGAGTTGGAGCAGGAGACCCTGAAAAAATACTCAGTGAGCAAAAAACATGTACCCCTAACGTGCTCTTTATGATTTGATACACAGGCCTGTGCTCTTTGCAGCAGGGCACTAAACACACAAAGGTTTTGGCAAGTGCTGAAAGTCCAACCCATAAGTGGAGCCATGCCAGGGAAATATCTTAAAGACCCTTTTATTACCACTAAAATAAGTAGTAAGTTGTCTCACACACTATTAACATGCCTGGAATATTCTGGACTATTTATATCTTAAAAGATTTTCAGCCAAAACAATGTCTGCTACTGTGATTTCATCCCAGACAAGACCTGTGTTGCACTCTGTTCTTTTTTCAGTGCCAGGCATCACAGTGTTTGTGTAAAAGTTTTAAAAGTAGCTTCATCACCAGCTGCTTCTAAATGCAGTTTCAGCCCCGCACTCCCCCGACTAGATTATTTCTTTAAGCAGGTTCATGCAAGCACAAAATAATTAAGCGTAGGCTCCACTGCTGCACTTTTATGGTTGCTGTAAACCTTCCAATCAAACTTAAGGAGCAGGGCTCAGGAGTTCTTGCCACTGGTGACACTGCCAAGCATCAAACAGTGGCGACAGTGTGGCGGCGGGCGCGCTGTTTTCCCCATCTGTCAGCTGTTTGACAGACAGCAACAAACTGTAAATCAGTCACCTCTAAGACGAGGCCGGCCCTCCGCCTGCTCACAGCAAACAAACCACAGGGAGTGTGTGTGTGTATTCAACCTGTGAATTCTTCCTCTGATGAATTCACGTGAATTCATTAGAAATGAAAAGCACCATTGTTGAATTTAATACACTCAGGGATTTTGCTGTCTTTTTAGTCAGCTGTGATTAATAGATTTCGGCGGCTGCTCTCTTTGTTAGCTTTTACCACAAACATCTACCTCAGGATCAAACTGAAGCTGTGTCAGAGGCTAAAACTGAATCAAGATGACAAACCTAAATCACTTGTGCCTGAGTAGATTACACCGCTCGACATTGTATCTTTTCAGAGTCTGAGGCTGTCTGGGCTCTCAGCTTGTCTGCGCCACTCCTTTAAAAAAAAAAAAACCTGACAACTGCTTAGAGGAGTCAAACAATAAAATCAACTTTTACACTCTCTCGACAACTTTGATGTTCAATCACATGGCGAGGGGGGGGGGGGGGGCAGAGTGGGAGTAAAAACATCCTCTGACTTGCCCTAATTGTTTCAGCATCTGTTTTGCTGCTATCACCCGGACGGACTGAAAGAACGTCTGAAAACACACATTCAAAGTTTCCACTCAGTCCATTTCCTTTAATCAAGCTACCCTCACAGTGACTGATTGCCAGACCTGACCTTGTGCTGCCTGTCGCTCCATCCCTGCTTACTGTTCAGCTCATGTAAAACTCTTCCCCCTCACTCTTTACTGCTTGGCCGACAGCTAATAATCACATGAACTCATTTGAATTGATGATTATCATCATCAAATGTGAGTGGGAGAAAAAGGGGAGCGTGTGTATGTGGTGGGATTGGGCCAGCAGCAGGGATAGGCTGTGTTTGAATAAGAGTCTGCTAACGAAACAAGACCAACTGGTGGTGGAACGTGGCCTTCCCATTATACACGTACTTCAGGTTTCTAAAAGAGGAAGCGGGACACTGTTAAAACACAAAAGGCCCAGATGTGGGGCCCCCTCGAAACACATCTCAGTGTCTGCCTCGTGTTGAACGCTGACAAATTGGCCTTTAACGATCTTTAACAGGCCTAAAGTCAATGTCAAAGCCATGTGTCACGCTTCTGAGCCCTGTGTGGGAAGGCTAACTGCCTCCAAAAAGAAGCTGGGACTCCAAGAAAATATTTTGACAAAGCCCCCTTCACTATTTCAGCCCCCAAAATGGGTTGATCCACATACTCAGCATTCGACACATATTGTTGCACTTCATCTTGCTCGAGGATTGAGGACTTTGAAACACAACTGAGGCATTTGGAAGACTTCTATGATTAATGGGTATTATTATTAATGAGTAGACATTTATAACCTTGTAAGAACATATTTTTGGACTAGTTGAAAAAGCACGGCTGGCAGAGGAAGGAAAAGATGCAAAAAGGCTGATGACAGAGTTCATAATTTGGATCCACACCCATAGTAAAGCAAGTGGCCTAATCCATTGAGCTACCAGGATCTACTGTGAGAGAGTTTCTTACAAAGAGGGCCTCTGGGTGTCAGGCTGGCCATGATACCAGCATATGTGGCAGCACAATCCCTAATGAAGACAAACGTTTACATCCCACACTCATCTCAGCTGAAACAGACAGCTGCACACCACCATCCCTCCTTTAATCTACCGCTTATCACCACAAAAATCACTCTCAGCACTTAGTTTAACATCACTCAGAGGTGACAACCTGCCATGCATACAGTTTTCATCTATGTACAGTAAGAACATTATGATACTGTAGAGTAATATATAGAGTAGGCCAAGGGATAGGTGTGGTAGCTGTGACAAATGCTGGCCTGGATATAAAATATGATGACTCCTCAAACATCTTTGCAGCCCGACAGTATATGCTCCCATATGGTGAAAATATGGCCAAACAATCTGGAAGAATTGTCTGGAAATACGATTTCTTCTGTCCAACTGTGACGGCCAGGAAGATAAAGGAAACAGCTGAGCAACACCTAGAGTTTTATTTAGCTGCGTGTGCAACTGATCACATTTGATTATACTGTGTCATAATGTGCCGATGGACACTTAAAGGCTCATTCATGCTCAACGTAAAATACGTATAAAGAAATGGACAGAGCCATATTCTGTGTTTATTTTTTCTATACTTGTATTTGTATATGGACGGATACATTGGAGCAGTTCCACCAGAAATCATAGGGGGCAGTGTTGCCAATAGTTCAAGCAAGATGATCATAAGACATAAGACATAAGACACGACCATTAAATGGAATATCATATACCAATAGTTGTTTTGCCAAACAACAAGGCAGAAGATTTATAAAAATCTGTTTTAAGACCTTTAATAATGTGTATGAGAATAAAGAATTGGACAGCTCTAGATAGGGATGTTTCATGTTTTGTGCTAGGTGTGGCCATTCTGTCTCTGACACCGGGATAAGATGAGCCTATAGACGTCTCTATTCTTAGAAGACAATAACAATCCTGACATGGTTTCCAGTGACCCATACTGGTTATCTCTTCTGTCATATTCTATTGTACTTGAAATTTTTGAAGTTTGACGGACCAAGAATCTTAACACTGTCATGAATTCATATATTCAACAACTGAGGTTCATTGAGTTCTTCTATTCACCACTGTGATCACCACTTATAATTTCAGTCATCTTTTATCAATCATCTGTGCAGAAAATCTGTCTTCATTAGACCAACATAACCGTACTGAGACTAAAATTACATCCCTTCCTGTTGTCTTTGTTCATATGCTGTCAAGGACAACAAAGAGCATGACAACGGCCTCCTCCACCTCACACGCAGCCTCCCACAACATCAGATACCTTAATATCCACAACAGAGCCTTGATTTGAGAGTGTTTACACTGTGCTCCAGCCCTCAAGTGCTAGGGGGGAATCTTTTAAGAGGGAATAATAAAACAGGAAAAACAGTCCGTGCTACAGATCACACTCCACGCCACTCTGTGCATTACGATGGATGCAATGGTTTGGCCTCTGTGTATGGGTTCACTGGTTCAGCCCTTCCTGCCTTTGTTGGTCTTTGTTTAGGGTGGTACACCAGCATCAAGCAGGGGTGCCGTTGTTCATGACCCTTGCTCTACAGGTTCCTCCAGAAAGATCAGACTTTACATTAATGTCGGTTGAAGTTTGAGCTTTTTCATTTGTAAATTTAGCAGAACCACAGGGGACTTGTGTGTGTATTTTCAGAGTATCATGGAAACTGTGTTTTTGTTTTGACAGAAGGTTGAGGTGGGTGCAGCCCTGAGGGTCTTTAAGATTAGGACTGAAAGGACAAGCCTAAACCTGTGCTCTTACCTTTCTGTCATGAGCCTGTACAGACCACTAACCTGATGCAAAATAGTGTTGAGTGAAACACAGGGGATATCTGATCCAGCAAACAGCCTAATAATAATGATATGAATCTATGATAGTAAAAAAAAAAGGAAACCTTTTGATAATCTTTTTGGTCACATTAAAACCTCCATAATGAAAGGACAGGAGTTCCTCCCCCTCACAACCATACAAGTGTGACTGCACGGGTCCATGCAGAGGGCAGGCGGCTGCTTGACGGTAAGATCAAGGTCAGAGAGTTTGAGAGGAGGGAAGAGAAAGAAGGACACCCAGGATCTTTTCAGGGATAATCTCTGCTACCACAGTATGGAGTGACAAGCTTTCACGGGCCCAAAATGCAAACAGCTCTCAGCATTCCAACATGGCAGACACATCGGTCTATTCACCGAGAGAAAGAGGACTCATCGCCGTGTTCATCCTGACATCGGAGAGGGGACAGAGGGGGATTTCTGAGAGGATTTGTTTTGCAGGAGAGAAGTCTCACCTGTCAGAGGTAGAAAAGCCCTTTGGCCAGGAGTCAAAGCGAATAACAAAATGTGACAGGGCAGACACTTATGAAAGGAGCAGAGACGCTTAACAGGAAAAATACACTTAACCCTGAATACAACATGCATTTAATTCTTGCACAGGTATTAATTTTGAGGCACCAACGAGCAAACGTGGTTTGAACTGAGGCAGGAAACTTGCAGTAATTAAGGTTCCACTATCTCCTTGATGTATCTACTGGAGAAACTCTTCTAAACAGGCTGAATCGTCCAGCTGATCCTTATCTTGGCTTTAACATCCTCGCTACATAATGCACATGAACCCGTTAGCCTGCTTAATTTAAAATGATGTCTATAATAGGCCTTTGTTTCATGCAATAATTCAATTATCCCTATCAGATTTGAATGAATAGGTCACTTATTATTCTCTGCTTGTTAAAAATCACATTTAGTGTGCGCCTAAAAAAGTTTTGTAGTTTTAAAAATAGTTTCTGCATGTGTGAATGTTTTATGCACAGATATAATTTGCATAAACTTTGTCACATGTAACTTTAGTGTAAAATTTTAGTGTCTTGCACAAATACACAAACTATTTCTACAGCTACAAATCTTTTTTATATGCATACAAACAGCAATGCACAAGTATTATTTCACAAGCACAAAATCCAGTATCAGAGACCCTGATGTGACTGTGTTCCTTTAGATCTGCCCATTTGCTTTCTTGCTGAAAATTAGATGGGAACGTTGACACCACTGTGTTGTCTCCATGCACGTGTTTTTGCAGCTAGTGGTTAGCTTGGCTTATTAGACTGGAAACAGTCCAGTGCTGGTTTACACAATCTGTTTTATGCTGCTACACTAGCACCTCTGCGCCATGAGACTGATATCAGTCTCTTTATCTAACTCTCAGTGAGAAAGAGATTTAGTACACAGTATGACCCAGTGTAGAGGGAGCTGTGCTTCAGGAGTAATTTGATTCAGAATGCAGGGGGAAAATCAATAAATCACATATTCTCAAAATAGTATTTTTTGGCAATAGTTTCAAAAGGCAATCACACTGGACTATGTACAATCTAAAGCACTGTATTGTTCAAAGCAGGCCTGTAAATCAACTTCTGGTCAGTGAAAAGTGGACAGTCTGCTGATTATCTTCGCAGAAAATGGGGGACAATCCAATTGTTTTTCAACCCCCCCACCCTCTCCCTCTGTGACTATCAGCAGGTCTCTGGAGAAGTGCTGGTTTCCGTAAACGTGGTGGGGAGATGTTTCCTGTGGCAGGTCTGTCTGCTGCTGATTAGAGCCCATCCATCAGCCGGACCTCCTCCGAGCAGAGAGGAGGGCACCGGTCAAATCTGTCTCCCAGTTCAGATCAGCCTCTCGTATTGAAACAGCCAACGACAGGTCCATGCCATGCCTCTCAACCTAGGACAACTCACGCTGATGCTGATACTGATACTGACACTTCATTGGTGCTTATTCAGGGCGAGATTAGTGTAAATGCAGACAATGAAAAATGACTCAGCCAAGATTTAATTTGACAGATCTCTCAATTTCTTTGGTTTAGATCTGCATTTTTAATGCTCTAATTTTGCAGCTTGATATGAATGATACTGCATTAAGACTGAGGCTACATCCACTTTAAATACAGCCTTTTCAAATTAAATGATCTCTGTCAGCATGGCCATTTTGGCTACATATCAATTTCAATCCCTGTCCAGAGTAACACGCCTGAAAACACATATCACATGACCATTCAGTTACACTGAGCATGTGCGTGCCAGTTTAAACACGAATTGCTCAAAGAATAGATTGCCTCCTATATCTAAACAAGTTTATTATTGTAAAAAGCAGAATTTAACTGCACAACAGCTGTTAGCAAAGGCAACAGGGTCAGCTATGCCTTTAATTTGTTATCACTGCGTTCTACACTGGTAGCTGAGGCTAATGCCAGTTGTTTTCTTCCAGAACCATGCCACTGTGAGTGTCTACATCAGCATTTCCATTTCTGCCCATCCAGACTAAAACGCAGCCCCACAGTTTTCAAGCTAAAAGGAGGCCAGCTGCGTTTCCAATCATTTTAGCTGCTCTGAAACTGTGCTGATTGCCCTGTGCGACAGTGCAGTGAGCTTCGCCCCCTGTGGACCTCTGTGTCACACTTGGGTAAAGCACCCACAATAGCAGGATGACTCCAATCTAAAAACAGACTGCTCTCCGTGCCCCCTCGCTGTGTTGAGGCCTTTTTCTTCCCAGTCCCCATCACTTTCTTTGGCCTCAAGTGAAAAGTGTAAACAGGAGGTTGGGAAGTGTCCTCTCTGGCCCAGCAGAGGAAACCGCTCAGGGTCTGGAGACTGAACTCTCCTGTGGTCAGCTTGTCAACTGGGAGGCAAGTCTGAGAACTATGGAGTCTGAGAAATTGTTTTACAGCAACAATCTATTGTGATGGACAGTGTTTGTGGATAGATCTGAAAAATATGTGACCTTGCACGGGATGAACTTGCACTGGCACTCTAGGTAAACAGGAAAGATTAAGTTTACTAAGTGAGCACAAAAGAGCGACTTACATCTCAGATGGTCCGGCTATCACCTTTGCTGCAGGAGGTATCTCCTTCCCAGATATAAACCCAAGAGGTGATAAATTGTGCTTGCATGAAAAAAAAAAAAAACCCAACACTTTCCTTCTAAGCTTATTCTTTCAACACTGCCGCCAATAAATCAGCAGATATTACTGTTTCTGCAGACATACTGCAGGTTACTCTAACACACTGTTGTAACACAAATCCCTCTGTAGTACAACAGCAACATATTTTGAACACATCAGAAGAAGGAATTTGCTAAAATTTATGCCACCCTCTGACTTTAGACTCTTTTTGCTTTTAAGGGCCCCTTCCAGGCATGCATGTGTGCGGATGTAGCATTCCTCAGAGAGCAGTAAGTGATAGAGCACCACTGACCGTGCTCACCTCAACCCATCAGACTATTGAACCTGAGGCTGACTGAGACAATGCCCTGGTCAACAGGTCTGCACTGCAATCACTACAGGGTACAGATTCCATTACTCAGCTTTGACCTCTGACCTGTGAGGGAGAGTCTAAATAAGATCAATAAAAGGTGGAAGCAGCATCAAAACATCCGTCATGAATGATGGAAGGTAAAAGACACACAGGAGGAGTTTTGAGCCGAGCGGGAGGATCTGTGAGGCTGATGGGAATGTCATTCATTTTAGGAGTATTTTGTCATAGACCAAAGGATAGACACCAAACCACAGCTTGAGCTGATATTGACACTGGACGAAGAGTCAGGGGAGCACCAAAGATTTAATTATTTATCCTTGTGGTGTTCACTAAAACCATCATACATCAACCTCATGGTGGCACTAGAGGAAATTGCTGAAGTCATGAAGAGTTGTCCTCTGGGGACCAAGAATATCTAACCCTCATTGCAATCCACCCGATAGTTGTTGAGATATTTTGCTTCTTAACCAAAGTGTTTGACTGACAGAGCCCAGCTGCTAGTACATTTTAAGATTCTGTGAAACAGTGGTAACCAAAACAGTGCCCATGAGCACCGGGTAGTCTGAAGGAAGCCAATGAGTTCGGGTTCGAAACATAACATGACCACCCCTGGGTTTAAAGTTTAGCTTGAAGTTATATTGCAGGTCCAGCGCTTTTCAACAGTGTCTCTGCCAAATAGCCGATTACTCATTAGAGGATGATCAGTTACTTTTTTAAGCCATTTTGTAATTACTTGTTTGCTTTGTATAATTGGTCATATTTAAAATATTCATTTCAATCTGCTCCCATTTGGCCTGATTATCTGAGCTGTCCTATCAGGGCGTAGCCTCATTTGCCCACACATACACACACATTCCTGAACAACCGGTGGGCGCACACAGTGCTACAGATGCTGCGGTGAACACAGTGAACCAGGTAATTTGATGTTAACTCAAGTTGACAACAACGCTCGTCAGTTTTTGTGCAGTAAACAGTAAAAGGTAAATTAAGAAAATTATAAAACCACCTGTTCAACAAACATGTAGGAAATAAAAAAAAGTAAATGAAAAATATAATGATAATAAGTGAGTGTTGAGCAGGATCATGGGAGGACTATGTGCATGCAATCACTGACCCAGCCTTTGCAGCTAATGAGTGAGAACCACCACAGAGAACAAGGGGGGAAATATTAGAGAGACGAGAAAGCACAAAACTGCAGTATGGAAGATATGCTGAGTAACACGCAATAATGGGGAATTAAATGCTTACAGATAAGGATAGACAAGCTTGTTGTATCATGAGAAGTCCCCTATGTCTCTGTTCAATTAGTGGAGCTGATGGTTACCGTTGCGCTGTACAAGTTTTAAGGGATAGTTCACCAAAAAATGAAAATTCACTCGCTACTTTGCCGATGGAGGGATGGGTGAAGTGAGTCTCAGGGGTAAACAGTGTTGCAGACAAAACCAATACAATGGAAGTAAATGGAACCACTTCTTCAGACCTAAAAAACAACAGAAAGTATTCTACTCAAAACAACGTAATTTACACCAAGTTTTTAGCCTAAATGACCTCTGATAGCCTCACGTTCGCACGGACACACGAGAAAACCTCCCACACCCAAGAGCACTAGCATCGCTACATCTGCTGGTGGACTTTTGAGCTTAAAACTAGGAGCAAATGATGCCATTTTGAGTCAAATTTGAATGTTGGGGCTTGTGTCTGAGTCCCAGACCCAAACTGGAAGATGCTAACACAGGAGAGCAGCCTGAGGGGTCTGCCTCACATTTTACTTTTGGAGACTAAATCACAAGAACGCCTGCAATCTGGGAGCACCATATTTTAGTGGGGTAACAAGGCACTATGAGCTCTTTAAGATATAATGGTGTCTGACCATGAATTGCTTTGTAGGTGAGGAGGACATTGTTAAATTCTATTCTGGATTTTACAGGGAGCAAGTGCAGAGAAGCTCACATGGGAGAAACATGATCTGTTTTCATAGTTCTGTCAGTGGCTGTGCAGCATCATTCTGGAGAGAGAAACCTTTTTTTCTGGTTTGGCAGAGGGAATGGGGGGAAGAGGAACAGGGGTCTTCCCAGCTGCAATTCTAAAGGGGGAAATGTGAGGCGGGCTTGGAGAGATTTATAGTCTTCATAATAAATTTCACAGGAAGGATTGTAAGTGTGGCTATAGTAGCAGAGGAGCAGGCAGCGCTTCATTCTGGCAGGACTGTTCTGATAATAGCTTGGCCACCGCCGCTGTTATTGTTCAGGAGACACTGCGCCAGGCAGACTGCTTAATAGATCAGATACAAGTCTCAAAAGACAGACGCTGAGATTTCCTTTCTGCCATCCAGCTGCCTTCTCTCATTACTGAGAGCCTGTGAAGTTACAGCCAGCTGCCCCAGCAGATCAACTCACTGCAGCTGGATACAAAGCATTAAATTACAAACAAATGCAATAAGTGCAACATTTATGAATGAAATTATAACGCTCCAGAGGCTGTTTGCATTGAAAACTGATCACAAATCTGACATTAGCAGAAAATACAGAACTCAGACGTGTCCTCATTTTGCACATTGACTTATCTGCCTCTTCATACATTTCTCCTTCCCATGGATAATACTGTCATTCCTTTTCAGCATCTATCTGATCTGGATTGTTCACAGACACACCCACTAAATTCCACAGCTAACAAGCACCGTGGGGCAGAAAAGGAGGGAAGACCAATTTCACAGAGGAACATCTTATCTGACTAAATAAACCCAGTGTGCAATTAGCTGCCAATTGAGGTCATTTTATCACAAGTTAATTTTCTGCTTTAGGACAGTCATTGCTCTTAGGAAATGTTGTGCAACTTTGCAGAAACGTGTAGATGCTACATATTTGCAGAGCAGAATCTCAAAGCAAAATCTGGTGATAAAAAACGTTCCCGATTGTAACTGAGGCGCCGGACTGATCCAACAGCTCTATACATGCAGAGACGGCTCAGAGCTTCAGCCTTCCACTTGTCTTTTGTTGCTCAGGCGTGGGTTGTCAGATCTCATGTGCACTAGCTGTCGTACAATTTGTGAGAGGAGGGCATGGTCAGTAAAAAGCTGCAGAAGCCAGTGCTGTGACCTCACGCCGGCCCCTGACCGACACCGAATGGGAGTGAGGCTCAGCGGCAGGACGCCGTGGCCGGCATGACAGCTCCTGCTGGGAGGGGAATGAACGAGGCACGGCTCACCTTTAATCCTCGCCAGACTGGGCTTTGACAGGCTGTTGGTCCACCTGCAAGGCTGCACTCACATTCCTGCAAATCTCCACAGTGCAGGAGCCCCTGCAGACTGGAGGAAGAGCCCCTGCTAAGCTTCACACTACGAAAGAAACTAATGTGGTACATGTCTAATAAGTGAAAATTGACGATGTGAGCATGCAGATACTGTAGATATGTGCTCACATGCACAAGAGCTGGTGATAGAGTCAAGTGTGCAAGGCATACATGCAGCAGCATGTTTCAGAAAGCATGTAATGTTCACAAGTTTTAAGATGTTGCCTTTAGGGCACAATGCCCAAAGCAAATACTGCAGCTCTCTGAAGAAACAAGGGTGAGGCTTTGAGGGGCTCTCTGAAAGCAATTATCCTGGCATGCATGCACACACACACACACACACACACACACACACACACACACAAATACACACACACACACACACACACACACACACACACACACACACACACACACACACACACACACACACACACACACACACACACAAATACACACACACACACACACACACACACACAAACACACTATGGTCAGTTACTGGAGAACGGCTTGACTCCTCAGTCTCTGCTTCTCCAAACACACCCTCTTCCTGTTTTCATAGGGAGAAAACAGGGAGAGGAAGAGAGGAGATACACAGAGGGGTGAAGGTGAGACCGACGTGTCAATAGAACAGCAGAAACCTGTGTGGTACATTTTAACTCAAGCGGACACAATCATTAGATTGGAGCAAAAGGTATCTGTGACTGTTTTAATGTTGAATGTTGATGAATTCTGTCCAACATGATCTGGTTCCAGCAAAAATTTCAGATTGTCTTTGTCATATATAACAGTAAACTGAGAGGTCTAAAGGTTGGAGATATAACCTAAGGCTCTGGGGAATTATTAACAGTATAATAGTAATTTTATCACTATTGATCTCGTAAAATGTTTTTCACCATGTTTTGATATTTTATAAAAATAATCAATTGAATTGAAAGAATAATTAACGATGAAAATAATAATTTATTGCATTCATATATGTAGCACATGAGTTAGTATGACCACAGGACATTCAGATAACCCTGTAGTGACTTTATCAATCTTTTAATTTATTAAGTTATAAATATCAAAAACAGTACAAAGTGCAAAGATTTGAAGTAGATGTGGGTGGTGCTAAAAAGCTTTTTAGATGATGCAAAAATAAATCAAGTAGCTCAAAAAGAAGAGAGGGAGTGGGGGGGTGTAAATCCTTCATTCATAGGCTGATATAATTCAAGGGTAAAACACGTAACCTTAATAGTTCCAATATGCCTGAGCCAAAGGTCGGACATTCTGAGCCCACAGTTTTCCCACATAAAAGCAGAAATTAGAGTAAATCACTGGCTTTAATCCACACGAAAGAGGGGAGCGGACGGAGCGTTAACCAAAACATCAAATATTTGACGGATAGTGAGGTAACTGCATCAATGTGGAACGCCTGAAAGTCAAAGTATAGGTTATATATGAATAAGAGGGGAAACAACCCAATAAGGAAAAACTCCATCTTAAGCAGTTTTCAGAAAATGAAGCAAGAGTCTCATACCATCCCTGTAACTTGTTTGAGAACATCGACATTGGCCCTTAACCCCAGAAGCACTCAATTCTTATTGTAATGTAATGTATTTTTATTTGTCGGCATCTTCTAAGTGTACAGCTCTTTTTCACCCTGAGATGTTTGTATTCTTCCAGTTTCACTTTAGTTGCATGTTAGAAACATCATCAATGCGCCCACTCCTGTGCTGTTTCCAGACATTTTCCAGCTGTGTTCATGAAGCAACTGACTCCAGTGCATGTCTGAAAACAGCTTCAGTCTCAGATATTTAGAAAAAAAACCACATGATGAGTCACGGTGAGAATCAGAAGCCAGAGTAGTCTTTTTATAGACTTTGAGAGAGTCACCACTGTTTTTTCAGTTGTGAGTACGCACAACATTTATTGTAGGGAAATCCTGTCTACAGGGGGCTGCTGTAATGTGAAACTGTCAAATGGAGCTGTGAACAGAGAAGTCATCTGCAGAGTACAGTGCAGCATTCAGCGGGGTGAGCCGCTTTACAGGCCTCTGCTGTCGTCACACCAAGCGGATTCACAGTTCCTATGAGGCCCCTACATCTTCAGAGAAAGGCGGAGAAGATTCTCTGCAACCAGTTAAACTTACAGCCCTGAGAGATCATATGTGTCTCATATAGCACACCCAGCAGACACACCGTTTCAGTTATGTCATGCAGTGTGTTTAGAGGGATCATGTTACACACATCCATAATTCAGGTTAATCAATCGGAGAATGCAGGAACAGCTTGGATCCTCCTTGTTAATAAATACTTTGGGAGAAGGGAGCACAGAGTAACCTTTGTGCGTATTTCTTTTCTCCCCCACTCGGCTATCGGAGGTGATGTGGGCCTCCTGTCCTGACCATCGCAGACCGCAGCCATGGCATCAGAGAGATATCAGACGCATGCAGGCCAGGGGAGGGCAGAGAGGTGGAGCTGCAGCTGGACCACTTCCACCTCCCCATCTGGGTCCGGGCCTCATTACAGAGCACCAACACACGTGTGCTGCAGCCGCCCCCGGGCTCCGTCCAACCAACACTGGATTATTCATACTTGAATAAGCTTCTGTTCCTTACACGTGCTGGTCCATGTATGACTGTGGAACAAGTGGGAACTGATGGATTTTTGCTAGACAGGTCAAAGTTCATGTTGATATAAGTATAATGGGAATTTATTATTGTTAAAAGACACTTAACTGTGGCTAATTTAGTAAATCCCTTCAGTATCAAATAACACACAACTAAATATTGCTTTTTCTCCCTGCTGTGAATCTTTTCATAAGAATGAACTCCAGTTATTACTCGTGACCACACCTAATACATCTCTGGAAATAGATTCAATTGAGGTTATTTGTCTACTGTCCATTGCAACCATAGACTGTATAGAAAGATTGACGGCCTGCCGCCATTATATCCCATTATCCAGAAATGAAGCTAAAAGACTGGGGGATGTAGCAGCAGTCAAGATCCTGCTGATACACTGCTCAACCAATCACGAGTCATTCTCAACTGTCAATCATGAAGTTTCCCCTTGTTTTTATGGTATTGAATAACTTACCAGAAAAATGGTCGCTTGAATACACATCAGTATGATAACTACTGAAAAAAAGACACCATCAATAAAATCTACCATTCCTCTTTGAGAAAACTTGTGTACTTTGACTTTCTAGTTTGGTTCGTCCCAATCACTTACATGGAGGAGGTGGTATTTATGATGTATATTGCAGCCAGTCACCAGGTGGCGATCAATATGTGTCTGCGTTTTTTGGGAGCAGTCATGTCGTCCATCCTTATATACAGTACAGTTGCAACTGCGACCAACCAAAGGTATATGGCTGCAGCTTTGAATATCTCAACATGCCAAAGTTATGTGTGAGTCAGCAGTAAGATTGATGACTCATGCAAAGACTTGCTGGTATCCAGCGTATTGATTGAAATGTGTAAGCATGTCCTGATAACGATCTAGTGAGCTGCAGATGCTAACCCTTTCCTTGGCTTAGCACAAGGAACCTTTAGATACAAATTCTCTATAATCATTCACAGCAGGCCAGAGCCAGTTTCAGGCCTGTGTGATGTCACCTGTTGCTCACTGAGCCAAACATCTATACCAGGCCGGCTGCTCCCCCTACTCTTCCTGTGCCTATAGCTTTGATCAATAACTCTGCGGCCACCCGTCAGCCATCACTGCATCAGAGAGGGGCCCATTGTCATCTAATTACAGACCTACGACTCTCTATGACTGAGCCAGTGCCTGGGTGAGTCTGATTAAAAGTCAGCTGGCACATGCTTCAGTTCTACCAGCCCTTTCAACTGGAACCAACAGCTTGGAGACACAGCGCAGCCAAACAAAGCTTTCTTCAGCCTGAAACTTTAAACGCTGTTAGCGCTGGCGTCTCTCTCAGATGGGGGTTCACAGGAGTTAGAAGGAAACGTGATTGAGCATCTCATTTGGGATGAAATTGCGAGCACCTGCGACATCTGAGGAGGCTGAATCACACATGAGCTCATCTTCAGGGCAAGAGCAGCGGAACAGCAGGACAATAGCTTCATCATCATCTGAGTCGGTGAGGAGCCAAGGCCATTGTCTGTCTTGACGGACGTGAAGGTCGATGAACACAATAGGATCTCAAGAGCCCAATCGTGCACGTGTGCATGTGGTTGTGGGTCGATCTGTATGTACAGTAATGTATATACCCCCACCCCCTCCCTCCAGTGATAGCAAAGATCAGTTGAGTTTTATTTGATTTTGCAAGACCACAGCAGAATCAGTTCAAGATGGCGACCAAGCCTTTAGTCTGCATTGAGTCCACAGTAAACCTAGAGTGGTGGACGTAGGAGGACTGTATTGTAGGGGGAACTCACAGGAAACACCTTCTGTTTTATCATCTTTCCTGCTGTTTTCGCTGGCAGCGCCTGCTCGCTCTCTCCTTCTCTCTAATCTCCATGGCCGGCGCGACCTGCACGCCACCCCGGGCCCCACTCACACATACATCCACCTTCTTCCCAGGCCACATACATAATATCGCAATCTATTTAAAAATCTGATCAGATAAGAGACGAATGATGTGCTATGTTAAAGAAAGTGCAGTCTCTTGGACCCAGCTGCTAGTTAATAAAAGCTTCATCTATATGTTAGTGCTCCTTGTGGCTGCAGTTAAATGAAGAGGGTTAACTCAACAAAGCATCCCTGACTCACTCATCTGTTCATGTGTGTCTCAGTGATTAATAAAGTGCGCCTTCCTCTCATCTGCAGCAGTCATGTTCTTACATCTATCATGACGGAGGGCCCGGAGCAGATGTAGGTCTGGGGTTGAGTTTAGGTGACAACAGCACGCACATGCAGTCGAAGCCACAGCGAGATTTATGTTCAGGCAACATGAGTTCATATTAGCACATGAACGAACCTCAGATGAAGATCTAGCTCCAGATGTCTTCTTATGTGGCTTCACTGAATCCAGTTGTATAGAAGATATGTTGTGCTGTGAAGAGGAGGTTCATTTTCAGTGCAGTAAAGTTCAAAAGTTGCTGATGTAGTGCGATGAAAAGTCTTTACTTTATTCTGTACAATACCTTGAGATAATGAATGTGAATATGGAGTTACACAAATAAAAGTGAATTTAATTAAAATAGGTTTTAGCTGCCAGGCAGGAATTACTGACTGAAGGGAAATCAAACATAAGTACAGAACCTTTCATTGATTAGATAATGAGTAACAGATTCAATGAAGAGTCGTTAGTTTGACTTACGAGTAAGTGAACAGGTAACAGTCAGGAAGGCCGTGGTAAAAAGCTGAACTTGATGGATCTGTCACAAACACTGACAAGGAAGTGACAGGACAAACTGAACAGAGTGAGAAACAAACAAACTAAACACACTAAGTCAAGAAGAGAGAAACTAAGGTAGCGACAGACAACTAAATCATAACTTCAATGTTATTTGTTTATCTTTTGAAACAAATCTACATCATATGTGATGCAGCCTAATATAGTGTATTAAGGTAGAACACTGCTTGAATTGGTGTGTACAGATTTTAGTCTGCATAAAATATAACTTTTTATTGAATAAATTTGATGCTGAACTGAACTCATCTGTATAATAATCCCTCTAAACCACCAGTTTGAGTGAACACATAATAATTTTGCTTCTATTTAGAATTAGGTGTTTAAAGAGTTGGGAATTTTTCTCCAGCTAAACCCTGTATGTGGTTAAAATAGGGAGTTGCCATTACAGAGTAAATCAACAATCAATCTCTGTGAATTATAATGTAGAATAATCCCACAATGTTTTGCCAATTTGAATTAGCCCACCGGCTCAAACTGAAACCGGATGGAGATGAAGGGCTGTGTCCACGCAGCTCTGCAGACACAACACCCTGTGTGCTGATACACGAGCTGCTGCTTTATCCCCACAGCTCCTTGTAAATAAACTCTTTTCTTGGGAAAAAAGTCAGCTTTGTGTTCCAAGGTTTGTATATGTACCCTGCTGAAGTACTGTAGGCCCCTCTTCCTCACACTACTGGACTCCAGGGGCACAGTTCTTTCAGAGGGGCCCCGTCTACACTGCTGAACATCAGATTTGCTGGTTCAGTTTTTGGCTCTTGCTCTGTAATGCTCAGGTTACACCTCATCAGGTCCACATTGCACTGTAGCCGCAAGGGGGTATCCTCATCTCCAATGTGGGAATATGTACAGTCAGATTTAGGAGGAACCAAAGAGAGGCTCCAATTACACTGCAAACAACTTCTCTACATGGAGGATCAGCCCCTGCTGATTCACTTTAATCAGTAAATCCACAATAAAGAGAATTCACAGGACATAAAGTAAGATTACTTTTTGAAAACATCATTTTTCACAAGTGAGACTCTCCAGAAGTGCTGGCCTGTCTGACCTCTGACTTATTTTAGGAAAAGTGGGTTAAAAACATTTATCAACTAATTCCAGAAATCTCTGTAGAATATTTATCATGAGAAACGTTCATCTTATCGGCTTCACACTCGCTATGTATATTGTTAGAGGCCCAAGGAAGAACACTTTTGAATTTGGTGTAATTTGTGCATGTGATACATTCAATATTAACAAACTTTGTATAAACAGTCGACCTGCACTGTGAAGCAGCGGTGGCTAGGACTCATCAGCGTAGTTGGTCTTTAAACATTCTTCCCATCATGTTGTAAATATTGTAATTTTGTTGATGTATTCATCTGCACATCTACTACACTTCTGTCTGTGGCTCTCTCAGAAGTTTTTAAGTTTTTTCCCCGTCAATAAAGTATTTTTGGTGGATTTTCCTCACTCTTGTTGAGGGCTAAGGACACACGATGTTGCACCTTGTTAAGCCCTATGAGACAAATTGTAATTTGTGAATATGAACTATACAAATAAAATGTGATGATTGATAAATACAATTCAATTTATTTTGCTATTTTAAATACAGTTCAATTAGTGCAGTTCACTTTTACAGTTTAAGAAAGAAACCTGCAACCAGCATTTCCACAGCTCAAACAACCCCGACCTGGGTTGACCTATATCAGCTATGAGGGTACATGGAAAGCGGACTACTACAGTAACAGAAAACATTAGCAGAAAACATTAAATATTCATAATATAATAATTAATTTGCATCTGTTAAAGGGAACACAGTTAGAATATATTGAGCTGTGTTGATGACGGAGCATTGAGCTCCTCTGACACTGATCCGAATGATTAAGCAAGGGGGGTGAATGACGTCACTCCTTTAGTAGAGTATGTATACACACGCACACGCACACACACACACACACACACACACACACAGAAACATCTTTAATGCTGTACACGTGTTGGTGGGTATGCCCAAATCAAACATGGCCACTATGGGGTTTGTATTATAGCAATAACATCATCTCGTCATCATGAGCGGTATCCTTCATACAGTGATGCACTTTGCACAGCAGAGCACTTGAACCATCACATACTTATGTGTTTGTGTATGTTGATGGAGACCCATCAGTCCAGCTGAGCGTTGACAGTAGGACTCATCAGAGGAGACTTTACCGCTACAGCATCTCACAAAAACCCCAAACAATGACAGGAAGAGGGGAAGTCTTCAGGAGATGAGCCACACACAAACATCTTCAGGCAGGATTCATTAGACTGGCGCTAAGTTTGGGGGTGGCGGTGGGGGGGTGTCACTCCATTTCCTGTTTTTACCTCCCAGCTAAGCGGTGACAAGGGCCGGCATGTGCCAACACCCTTAATGACTCAAAACCTTTGAGCTGGCACTCACACAATCATTGATTCTCTATCATACCCAGAGTGGAAGTGGTGCAGACCACACAGCCCTGCGTCTGCACATGTGTATTATAGCAACAACATCATCTCATCATCATGAGCGGTGACCAGAAATGAGGCCGATGACCGTGAGTAGCTATGAACACAATGGTTTATTAAGAGCCTGCTAACACAGAGGACATCCTCCCCATATGGCTGAGGGAGACTGGCTCTAATCTGCTCCCACTGTTTATAAAATAAACAGGCCCCTGAACGCTAACCGACGGGCTGCCCAGTCCCCCCCACTCCTGCCCCCTCTTCATTGCATCTGGCTGACCTTTGACCTGGGCCGTTTGAACTGCACTTCCTGTCCAGTGCAATGTGAATATGGCACACTGGCAAAATCTGCACTGTAGGCATTTTTCTTGCAGCGGAAGAGGGGATTACCAACAGATCCCCATGGAGGTGGCACATGTGGCAGTCGCCATTCACACACACGAGCACATCAGGGTTACAGCTTATAATTTATGTGATAATGAAGAAAAAAAGGTTCAAAACCCAGATGGCTTGCTATGAAAGTACAAATATGTACAGATAAGGCTCCATTCAGTGGTGTAATGTTACTCCTGATTGCAAAATCTGTGCCACTAAAGGGCAACAGCATTACCTTCTCAAAACAAGGCTGTTTTCACACAGACATCCCCACCAGACACCCCCACCCCTCCTCTCCTGGAGCCCCGAGCCTGCTAGGGCCGCTGGTGGTGGAATGAGACGAGATAAGCCCATGGTCGGCCTCCATCAACACATGAGGTTTGCCAAAGTGAGTAGAGTTACAGACAGACAGGCCCTCCTCTGGGGCTCAGTGGGAGTGGGAGCGGGGCTGGGACGGGGGCTGCTCAGACATGGGAGGCTGCTAATCTGCCCCCAGCCAGCCTGCTGATGCCCACCATCTGTGTCTGTAACTCATCACCCAACTGGCCAGGAGCCTCGGCAGGCGCACACACATGTAAACAAACACCCGTAGAGAGAGCCATTTAACAGCTTATTCTCTACCTGGCTCTGTTAATTACTGATTATCAGTGCCACCCCCCAAAAAAGCAGAGGACAGGGGCCACGCAGCAGAGAGAAGTGAGAGGGGATAGAGGTAAAAGACCTGTATTTATACAGCGCTTTACAGTACAGTTTTTCGCCACTCACCCATTCACACACACATTCATACACTGCATCTGTGGGCAGCACTGTGAATTGTGACCAAGAAACCTCCAGTTGTGTCAAACAAATCTGAAGAATCGCTCCGTCACAGCACAAGACGTTAAAAAACATAGTGACAGCTTTAATTGCCTGCAGCGGGGAAAAGAAGACGGACTCAAGTCAACAGATCTCAGGTGAAATGTGGCTGCAGCTTAAGCTCCATTTGCTTGACGTGATTTTACAGCCATAATTGTGCACGCCTCTGGCTCCACTGAGCCAGGGGATGTAGGAGGTCCAGAGGTCAGGAGGATGGGTGCAGGGGGTAGGGGGGTGCGCGATTAAATGAAAAGCCCAAAAGTCCCCAAGGAACATGACAGCCACACAGGTGTGCAGCACTTACCCCCATGTAACCCCCACACGCCCATCGTTCAGAGCTGAAATGTCCTGTAGGCGAAGCAGCATGCAGGTGATTAGCAGAATCAATTACTATGCCTCACTTACCTTTTTACCATTCACCCGCATGTTGGAATCTCACTCGACACAGACTGACTTGTTGTTTTGAGTGAACCCCTAAAACCTGAAACTGGCTGCGGGTTTTTAATATTTTTTAAACATCTGCTTAAAGGACTGTATGAAACATAGTCGGAGGTGGGAGGGGGGTGTCAGGGTAGGGGGAAGGGTATATTTTATTTCTTTTAGCTTAAAGATTCCGTGTGTAAGATTTAGGTGAAAGGGATCCATTGGCAGAAATTGAATATAAAATTATCCTCATGATGTTTTCAATAGTGTGTTTCATCAAAATTGTCTGACTTGTTGTTGAAGGCTACCACAGGTTCTCTTTCATGTTTGAAAGTGGAGGGTGAGGTGAGGGGTGTTCCGCTGCAACATGATACTTCACTTCTAGATCTCACTAAATTCTACACACTGAACCTTTAAGGAAGAGTGGTTTCAAAGAATCGTTATCTTTTATTTCCATAAACAAAAAGTATATTTCATTTCATTATGTCATCATTTTCTTGTGAGATGTACTATAAAGAAATATCTTCTGTATAAATTGGTCATTTTAAAGTGAACCCAGCTCTCAGCCGAGTGGTAATAACTGTTCATTTGGTTTAAAGCTTTTGAGCCAATAATTAAGATTTCAACATATGAACACATGTTGGCTGAAATTAGTTAGGGGGGTGTAATTGAGACATTGCAAAACTTTCATACCAAGCCAAACCTAAAATAAATGTATGTTTATGTATGCGATTAATATAAATCCCTATAGTGTCCATAGTTTTATTTTATCTCACTTTATGGTAATGGGCGGTCATCCTCTACTGTATTAATAATCAGTTTGCTTTGTGTTGTGCTTCACTGATTTCTTGCACAAAAACAAAAAAAGGAAAATTAGAATTAACGGAAAAATTAAGAGCAATGAACTAAATGTACTGTGTGTTATTGTTGCAGGGTGCTGCATTGAGGGTCCAGACTAAACCTTGAGCAAGGAAGGTCTTGGTTTTTTTGTGTTTTTTTTTAAGATAAACATGTGGTTGAGCTCCCCCTCCCTGACCCGTGATAATTTTCATGTCGTCCTTCAGGCAGGCCGGCCCGTCCACCGGGAGTAGCCCGAATGAGAAGAGTGATGACATTTAAAGTACTTTGCTAAATGCACCCAGGAGAAATTTTGGGGTGTTATTCTATGTTAAATGTACCTGCTAAGTATTTGCCTTATATGTAGTCATGTGTAAGACCATGAATGGAGGCAGGAATTATACAATGGAAACAACATAGGTGCCAAGACTCCATTTTCCAAGATACACAGAGCCTTGTTATACCCATGATGGAGTAGCTGAGCGATATAGGCACGGGTCCAGATTTAAAACATTAGCAGGGTTTAGTAACGTAATTTAACAGTCGTCTGTGTTTATGGTGGTCAGAAATATCTCCCAGGAGCCAGAAGATGGAGGATATTTACAAAGCTATGTCTGGAAATAGAGCTGTTATGTTTCCATGGAACTGTACTTGCTGCAAAAATAAAGGGCTGGTATAGACAATCCAGTTTAAAGGTCTGCGTATGGAAAGGAAGACCAAGACCAATAATAGTGACAGATTCTCCTTTGGCGAGAAGTGGGTCCGAAGAGAAAGAACAACACTCAGGTGATTCAATTATCCATTCTGACCCTCTCACAGGGATCCCCCTCTTAATGTCTCCCACACAAAGACTAATGTTTTCCCTCAGTGCAATAAATAACCTTTTTTCCCGCTGCCACGGAGAGTTCACCTGCACAGACGATCACAATGTCTGCCCTCATATTTGTTACTCCTGCCTTTTAATTTGACCTGAGCCAACCTGTCATGCTCCATCAAACGTGGGAATCGGATACCTCAGGAACACAGGCGCCTTTGCTTTGCCTCAACACATTGAGCCTGGGAGCAGAAAGAGAGTCGCCCGTATCACATGAATCAAGCACTGTGACAGGGGTCCGTTGGGTCCGGGATCACACGGAGGATCACAAGTCTCCCCTTTTACCGCTCGCTCTCCCATCTCTGCTAGCTGGAGACGAGAGAGAGAGGCGGGATGGCCCTCTAAAGGCGTATATTTCCGTTGATGAAGAGATAAATCAGATCATTTCTGGAGTTAGGAAGGGAGCACAGAGGGAGCCTTCTTGGTCGTGGCCCTTTGAGATGTAAATGGAACGGTGGCACTGAAAGAGGGCCAGGTGTCCGATGCAAAGAGGGAAAGCGTGACGGTGCATGCATTCCTCAGGGACCTAGAGCATTAACTGTTGCTGTGCCTCATGTGGGCAAACATCAACAGATCCCGTAATGGTCCATAATGGCCTGGGTGGAATGACATCATGGGTAAGTATGATTAATGGCTATTGACAGGTACTCCCTTTACAAGACGATACTGTATGAATCATGTCTACATGCACCTTGCATCCCAATGACAATGTACAATGAATAAATTTAGTTATTTTGAGGCAAATGACTGTTTCCACATCACCTGCAACTTGATGCCATCTCATTTGATCACAACTCTGAGCCACTGATGGCCAGAGGTCAACAGCTGCAGCTCACGCCTTGCTGGACGATTGGAAACGAGTTAGCGGGCTTACTGAGGTCATCAAGGTAGCAATTTACGATGAACTCTTTAAAGCCTGTGGCAACAACTTCAAATGGCCCCAACGCCTCAAGGTGGAGAAAAGAGGCACGGGCAGGTCAAACAGCAAATTAAGAACATAGTAGTTAACTGTCATTAGTCTAAACGAGGAGAGGCAGCAGGAATTGTCCTTTTTTTCCTCTCTGATCAAGTTGATAAGAAAAGCCTCAGAGGAGAAAGGTCAAATGTGTCATGAATGGATTCACACCTACACAGACCACGGACTCCCATTTAATAAGACACTGTACCAGAGTATGAACTGAGATGATAGATTTGATATAAAATAATATACATTGCAGAATTATATTGATGATTGAGAATTCAACATTGTACTAAACTTAGGCTACTATACAGTGGTATCTGAGATTTTATAATCAAAGTTTTCTCTGCCACCTAATGTGGTTTCCTTCCAGGGTCGGCTCATGGTGATGGTCCTTTGCAAGAGGTTATAATATGCAGTATGTTCAGATTGGACATTACAGTGACACACTAGGCCTGGACATGCTGGTTAGCTGCTGGTACACACACACACACACACATGCACACACTTACTGATAGGAGGAGCAGTTATGTTATATTAAAGAGGCATATTTATTAATTGTATTGCAAAATATAATGAATGTAATTGTAATGAATTCAGCACATTATTAAAAGTATGCATTAAAAAATGGAAATGAAAACATTGGGAACCTTTTACCTTTTCTTCTGACGTCCACGTTGGGAACCACTGTTTCTCTTCAAAGTGATGACTCTGGTGCACCATCTGTTGGACAACATGAGACATAGCATTTAAAAACGCAGACAACATTATGCTACTGCAAATACAATAAAGAAATGCAAAACACAATGGAAATGCTGCAAGTTTGCTTTAAATAAAACTTTATTTGTAAAAGTTAAACTCACGATGATGCGGACTGCATCATGGTTGTCAAACGTCTTTTGTCACCCCAATGTCAAGGATAAAATTCTGGAAAGGTCTTTTCAGAGGCAGGAGTCCCCCCTTTATTTCAAATGAACAAACATTTTCCCCTCTAGTGTTACAAATAAAGATGTAAAATATATTGTCTGAGACTGCAATTGATTTAGAGTTTCTCTTAAAATATGGCATCAAATGTTGAAAAATAGATTTCATTACAAAACAAATTATTTTACATGTCATATCTACAGAAAAGCATTAAATTAAAATAGAACATATGTAAAGTGAGAAATACAAGCAACTAAAAACTATTGCATATAGACAAGTGACTGCTTGAACATGTGTTATTCTTTTAAACCACATTGGTTTGTTTATAACTGACCTATACATGCATTTTTTAAAGTAGAATTTTATTTATTAAGTATACACACAGACACATCCCACATATGTACTTGTGCTTCTCAGATCTCCCTTTCTCATTTCTCATTGTGATGAAAGTAACAAAACAAAAGAGCCTATAAACCCCTGCGTTTCTCCCCATTTCCCAAAGAAATTAGTCAGGCTGTCATGCAAGAAATGCTACAAAGACCCCAGTAAATCTTGAAATCTCCAAATGATCTCTCGTCTGTGCTAATGGAATAAGTCTGGTCACAGGAAGCGGTCGGAGATCTTCATTTGCTTTGGAAATTCTAGCAATAATATATTAAAAAAAGAAATAAACCCAATAAACATGAAGATCTGCTTGGCCCAAAAATGGATAGTTGAGCTATGTCAACTGAATGGTCAGAACAAATCTGCACCAACACTGCCCCGGCTGTGACAGGAAACACACAGACACATACACTACACAGATTTAAATTTGGCAAGTTTTTAGACGATTGGCTTTTAACAAGGCAGACGTGTGACACTATGAGGAATGTGTTCTCCTCTGTGCTGCCCAGGCAACATGAATTACTGTAGATTTAAAGTGGCTAGATGTGCCTGGCACACTGATATACAGAGATTAACTGTGTCTATTTAACAGACTGAAAAACATGAGAGCACAACTTAATGTTTACACTGTTCTTTAAATAATTGTGCTTTGTAAAAGAAGACTTGCACGAACTCAATGTAGGGAGAAGTCATGAATTGAAGATGATCATTTTCAGCTGAAAATTGAAAATATATAAAACATGAAATGTAAGTTGGGAAAGTCTTTCCCTAATGGAAAAGAAAAAAATTCAACATCAATCTCATATCTCCCAAACTGAGTGAATCCTAAAAGGAAGCCCATCCCTGCTGTGATGAGTTCTACTGACAGGTAAGAAGAAACCTTTTCAACACTGCCCTCTACTGTACAAAGGCCCTCATGAAATACAATGGCTAAAGTAGTTAGACAGTTACAAAAGGAAGTGGAGATTTCACGTCCAAATTTATACACAGTCTATGACTACTGAAGTTGAAATTAATTATTGTGTTAAATTTGAATTTGAAATGAAACCACACCTTTCTGAGGAAATGACTTTGCTCCCAAAAACACAGTAACATGTCTCCCTTGTAAACAGGACATTTAGATCTGAAGAAAATTAACAGGAGATAACAACAGCTTCATGTGGAGAAATGGCATCAAAGCAGTTTTACATTTAGCAACTCTGTTTATGTAACAGCAATAATATCAAAGGCATAACGGTTTCTGCAATGAAAGAATGAATAAAAAACAGTCTAACACTAGAAAAATTGTGATAGTGATGCTGGGTAGTCAGAGACCCTGACAAAGCCAGCTGGTTGTTGGCTGATGAGTGCTGGTGTTTCATTCACACACACACACTATGACAGACATGGAGCTACAGGTATGTGTCCTGGTCTGTGCTGCTAAGGCTTTGTGTGGATCGCTGAAGAAGAGATTCTTTGGCAGGAGGGAGGTCTGTAGGAGACGCTTGCTGCTGGTGAGTTGAGTTTGTTTCAGTTTGTGGCACAGCCTCGGCTGTCTCCACCCCCGGAGGTGGGGCAGGTGGCTCGGTGGGTGGAGGTGGAGGCGCAGGGTCGGTTGAAAGAGGGTAAGGGTTGGGGATCTCCATAATGGGTGGGGATTTCTTCATGCTCCTCTTCTTCTTGCTCTTCTTCTCTTCCTTGCCTTTCTTCAGCTGCGGGGTGGGCTGAGGCACTTCCAGTACAATGGTGGGGTTCTGCTGCAGGTCCTGGCGCCTGGGCGGCTCTGCCAACATGACGAGCCGTGCGCCATGCATCCTGGGAGGCGGTTTGAAGTTAAGCTCTCCGCGGTTCTTCCTCCAGCGCTTCAGCTGGGTGTGATGCTCTCTTTCCACGTCTCGTGCGGTCACTGGCACCTCCAGAATCTGCAACAGGAAGAAACACGTCACCAGGTCACAGCTGGAGTCATATACAGCAGATCATAGTCAGGGAAATATGAAGCAACAAGAGCAGCCCTTGCTGGAAAATATGTTCCTTCCATGTTTGACCATTGTGCTAAAATGTGAACTTTGTCAGTAAATGCCAAAGGGCCATGGGGCCGCTGTGGATACACCAACACTCACTGTCGAGACAGCCTCATGTATAAGAGGGGGTATTGTTAACATGGACAGACACTCACACAAGACTCACATACAGGAACCAGACACTGTCCAGCCAGCACTCTAGTCAATTTGTCTCTGTGCCACTTTAAATCACTCCCTCAGACTCTGCTGTTCCCTTGGCTACATTTGTGGACACTCTGTGTTCTCTGTTTATTCCATCCCCAATGACACAACCTCAACCTCACACTACACCATTAAAGGATTTTGCCAGTGTAATACAACTTTTAGCAACAACAACACAAAGCACATAATCCATATTCTCTCCTTAAGGTAGATTTAGCCTGTTTATAAATATCCATCTAAAATCTGAATGAAAAATATACTTAACATATTACAACTTAAACATGTGAAAAAGCAGTTTAGGGTTATATAAACAATATTCACTGTTACTTGACGTCACAGTAGTACTAGCATCAGCTTCATCAGCCGTAACTCCTCCCTCCCTCCATGTTCTCAGCAAGCTGTTGCCTATACAATCTATGGGTGTTGTGAAGCCCAGAGAAAGGGGCCTCTGAACATCACCAGAGGCATAACTACATGAAGATACTCTGTGTATGAGAGCCAACAAAAAACAATCGTGAAGATTGATGAAATGGATCGGTTGCTTCCCATTCACAGGTTGTTAGACTGGCTCAGTGTCTGAGCATCTCTAGATATAGGTAGCCATATTTTTATATGACCCAGCCCTTGTGTGATATAAACCATTTTATTTTACTAATAATGCCTGTAACTGATGGAGAATTTCAGTCACAATTAAGCAGGGTGCAAGCTTGCCTCAAAAGCCTTGAAACACATGGATTCTTGTTAAAGGATTGTTTCTGTGGTGACATGTTGCTGCTCTTTTGCTCTTACCTCTCGGACCAGGTAACCCTCCTGCATGTATCGAGGCTCGATGGCCCTGAGAAGCTCCATGGTCTCATACTGGCCCTGACAGGCCTTCAGCTTCTCCCGGGTCCCCAGCATGCACTTAAGCAGCACCAAACCCACACGGAAGATTATCTTCACTCCTGAGAAAAGGAGATAGAGCCAGGTGAGATTCAGTGTGAAGAAGTCCTGAAGTAATGCTTGTCTACAACACGGAAAGTGTATCACTGAAGGTGTAGCACTCCAAGTTATTGTTTACCATCACAGAGGAACATGTCCCAGACACGCAGCACAGAAGCCCAAGGCAGCGTTCTGGAGAAGGCACACATAAACCACTCAGTCATGTAGAGGATGGGGTCAATCTTGTGTTTTTCCAGATGGCGGAAGGCCAGTGGGGAGACACGTCGCAGCAAAGCGAACAGGATCTCTCCATCTAACTGTATAGCTTCCTGGAAGAGACACAGGTAGGAAAGCATTGAAAGAGGAAACAAAAACTTTTGTACTTTGCATTGTTAGGTCAGAAACTTGATACACACGTGGATGTTAGTCCATTAAAAAAAAAGTACTAATGCATGTTGCTCTACTTGTAAATCATTTCACACTCACTGCATGACAACCCAGATTTCCTAACATCTTTTGTAGCTTCATGCTTTACTTTCATTCCAGAATTCTTGATTCCACTTAAAAAGAATTATATCAGATCATCCAGCGCGGAGGCATACTAGACAGTAACCACACAACAAAAGTAATTACACGACATAGTTCATTCATGTAGCTGGGCAAATAAGTAACTCAAAGTAAAATTATGGTCTGACAACGCCTCCCTGGTTTTATCAGTAGCTTATAACCACAGAATTCCTACGTCTGCAATAACAAAACTGCATTCCAGTTCGAGCAAGTCAGCTCAGCAAGTCAGTGTGGATTAAAGCTCTTGTAACAGCAGTGTCACATGAAGTCATATTTTCTCATGGTGAGCTCATCTTAATGCTTGTTTGTATTTCATTCTCACCAGGCCAGGGCTGTAGTAGCCAGGAAGATACTTCTCACAAATTTGGACCAGCCCCCAGAAGGCATCCTGTGGAGACAAACACAGATGATGTCACGTAACTCCAGAAAGTTTTAGTCCCATAATAAAACTTTCTGACGTAGAGAAAATTCAAATTTGACACAGCAGCACAAGAGTAGCAACGCAAAATATAAGGGAAGAAATAAAATAAATAAAATAAAATCATATTATTAGATAATATTATTAGACATTAATATATTAGACTCTAACTTCGTGCAGCAGAATTTGTCGTACTACTGCTAGCTACCACATGCTCCCACCATGGTCCATGACAATGTTACCGTCCTTACTGAAAGTTAGACCTCACAGTTTCAGTTGCAGTTCTTTCTATCTCATGAGATCTTGTCTTTCACTCTTTAGTCTCTGTAACACCCGTCAGTGACCATCGTGTGCGTGCATCTGCATCCCAATTACAGTCATAGATCAATTCTGTGGGCAACAGTGTAAATTCTATACCCAATAGCAGTATAAAATAAAATGTAGGCTTTTTATACACGTGCAATATAAAAGATTAAGTGCAATTTGTCCCAAATCTATTGGAATATACAATACAGCATCAAACAATGAGTGATTCATTATGTGGGTTTGTGGAGTGACAGCGATACTGAAGCTAGTTTTATTTGAATACACAGCTTATCACTGCGAATCAGAACATTTACATAAACAGCTGTCAAGCCACTGTGGCTGCTTGATCCATTATTCAGTCTTTGGAGCCGCTCCAGGATTTATCTCCTGATGACATCATCTCTACCGTCTACCGCTGTTCAGTTTAAAAATAGACTTCTTCAAGGTCACAAATAAAAGTTAGCGGTATTCATGTGATTTCTAGTTTAAAGAGCAAAATATAACAAACCTTCAGATCTTAGTTTTTAACACAGGCAACTAATCATTCCCCAGTAATGCGCAGTATGGAGACAGAATGTTTACACCAAAGGAGATACTTTATATGGTGTCTGTGGTGGAGTGAAAGTATACAGTACCTCAGCAGGCATGTGCATGAGCAACACAGCGGCTATGGGAGCCTGAGCCTGGCAGTATCCCTCCTCTGGCCTGTAGAGAGTGTAGGCCTTAAGAACACGAAACAGATCCTGCTGTCTGTGAAGAATCAACATACAGATAAGACAAATTAAGACAAATGAAATGCCAAACAAATCAAACATCACGTCTCACAACTTACCCGTGTCCTCCCCGTGACACAAACATCTCATGAAAAGGAAACTGTCGATGGAGATCTTTCTCAATCACATCAATCCATTTGGGATCCCCTGGCTGGCTATCCAGCTCCTGGCCAAACACATGGAGGAGACTTTATTACACAGTAAAAGCACTGTGGCCCTTCAAACTACAATTCAGAAAGTAGTTATTCCATAAGAATCAGTGATCACAGGATAACTTCTAGCATAAAAATAACTCCATTTAATTATCCTACAAAGTTAAAATGTTTTATTATTAGCTATTAAAAAAAACTCCAGTGCTGTGCACAAAAATCTAATCTGGGATCTCAACAGAGGAAGTAACTATGGAGGACAGTCACTGTTTCAGTAACAAATTCAAATGAAATGTAACACTAAACAAGGGTACAAAATAGAGCTGTAAGGAGGAAATGAAAGAAGAAGCTCTCTGACCTGAAACTTCCCTTGGTTCTGCTCTTTCTTCACCTTCCCCCCAGACAGGTAGAGCCATGCACGGCCTCGGAGGGAAGGAGGGATTCCTTTCTGGCACCGCAGCCTCACCTGAGCCACAGAGGCAAAAAGGTTCATAAAATAAAGCAACATACAAAGGGAACAAGTGTGACATAGACTTGTCACAGACAAAAAAGTTGCTGTGATAACTAGTATGTATGACATGGTGCTGGTTTTTCTTCTTGAATTCATTCAAAATGTAGCTATCTGCTCAAAACAGCTCAAAGCAAATTTGTGTCATATTCAGTAACAACTACTTCAAAGTTATTGTGCACTACGTTATTGTGCACAAGACATTTGCTTTAGATTTCTGTCAGTACATAAAAAGTCTAAATGAAACAGAATTATAGTGTCCTGAATGAACCCAAAACATCCTGTATGCATTAATAGTGCACAGAGATATATCCACTTAACATCAACTAAAAAAACATAAAGCAAAAACATATGTGATGTGTCCAAGCAGAGACACAACTATAATCTGTTATACATAGTCACAAGCTACTGTTTATGCAACAGATTGATTACACTGAAATATGGTCAATCTTGTTTGCTTTTCTGATATGAAGCTGGCACACTTCCCCAAGGAGAGTTCAATTTCTCCTGTAAAGTTTGTGTAAAACAAAACAAATACACACACAATAAGGGATTAGAAACTCTGACCTTCAGTGCAAGACTTTTTGAGCATATCGGCAAAACAGAGAAGTGGAAACAACTTTTGGATTTTCAGTCTGAGGAGTTGACTTGCACAGCTATAGTATAAACTCACAAGAACTTTATTACAGCAGCTTCAGGAAGTCTATACAGCCCCACCCTGAATTTGAGACAGTCAATCTGTCACACGGTACACAGGGAGATAAAGGGATGGGTCGTGTCCTGCCCTGCTGCTGATTCATGGAAAAGAGTTGAGGCTGCATCTTTGAGCTGAATCACTAAGAGCGTTTCAGCTGAGAACCAGCTAGACAAGTGAAGCTGCAAACAATGTGTCTGCAAAATTATTATCCTTGTGCAATCCAATGCTTAGGCAATGTAATTTACCTAGCCTGATCCTGCTGTGTACAAAACCCTGCAGGATTAAAAAAAACAGCTGCGTGGAATGTGAAAATGGTGGCAGAGATCAGACACTAGATTTATAAAACCTATTCAGATTTGGACAATCAAAACAAGCCACCTGACAGTTTGTGTTAATGAGTTAACACTTGGTGCTGACCTTGTCAAATCTCTTGATCATCCACTTGTCCCAATGGTTGAGCATGTCCAGCCACTTCACCTCCCTTTGCCTGAGCACCTCTGGAGGCACATCCTGAGCTCTGGAGACACAACAGAGAAGAGAATCACATTTTGAATTCTTTAAAACAATATGCAACCTAAGGAACTTTCCTATTTGGGAAGTAAGCACTGCCAAGTAAAAGAAACTTGTATTTTTTTAATAAGGTCAGTTGGGAATAAACCTCAAAATAATAAGATGGTGGCTCTTGTAGGTTGAGTGTTTGTAACAAACACAAGAGAGACAACATCCTCAGAAAGGAAATCTGTGTGTGGCCATCACTCATGCGCAGTCAGTAAACTGTACACTCCTTCGAACATAACAACTGCTAGACTAGCTTTGAAGAGACTATAGAAGACAAAAACTCATATGTAACCCGTTAAATGGCAAAGTGTGTTCAACCTCAAAGAGCTGCAGTCAGGGTCTGTCCGCCTTGTGATGTAATTTAACTGCAAGTCATTTACAGCCAAGAACAAGTAAGGACTTCACATTGTATTCTCCAGCAGGAAAAGAAAATGTGGGCAAGTATAACCTGCACTATGAATGAGGGCTGATGCTTTATGAAGCTATGTAATCATCTCATCAGCACAAGGCTGTAATTGTAGGCTTCAATTGTCTTCAAAGAGTGTTTAAACTTCAGAAAGCCCTCCTCCTTTCTATGAAGAAAAAATGTCTATATGTTTGTGGATCAGTGCAATGAGATGTTAAACTCTCACTCCGGCTTCTAGTGACTCTTAACCGGGATGAGTTACCTTCACTGCTAAATACTAAGAGTTAAACTCTGGGTTTGTGACTACCTATAACACTGAGAGCCAAAAGAGGCCCTGGAGTAACAGGGCACCAGAGCTGTGGCTCCAAGTCTGCCAAAAACTCCAAAAAACAGCGGGCTCCCAGACAGACAGCCAGAGCTTGGCACAACTTTCTCTCACTCCCACCACTATTTTAGCTCTGTAATGTAGGCTTTAGTCTCCCACTGAAAAGGGAAGAAAGGGAGGCCTTCTTAGAAGAGGAAAAAAGACTGCAACATGCCTCAAGGATATGAATGAATCCATTCAAATGAAAAAGAAAAGCTCCACAAAAACGTTGTGTGATAAATACGATCTACACAAGAAAACAACACATATAAGAGAGAATGAGGAAGAATGATGCTCCGTGTTATTATGAATCCAGCTCATGTTTTCATATGAGCCATGTTGACAGACCAACAGTGGGCATATGTAAAAACACACAGTGCCACGCAGCTGGCCAGGATCTCTGTTGTACACAAGCACCAAGACAACAACACAACTTCTAATACGTCTTCATAACTACCAGGTTCAACCCCTGATCTCCACTGGATTACTGGATCGCCACCTACATTCAAGTTGGCCCCGACTGCACAGTTGAAATCAATGGGTGTAAATCACAAAAGTTAAAGGAAACTTACGACGCCTGTGAGTGCTGCTGCGCCCCGCCAATGAATCCATATTTATCGGTCTGCCTGTCGCTGGTGAAGCCGTTGATCTCCGAGTCGGATCCCAGCGAGCTCTCGTCGTCTATGTGGCTGCTGCTGATGGTCCGGATGCTCGTAGTGTCCACCGACTGTCGGCCGTTTTCTATTTTGGCCATGGTAGCAGGAGTGCTAGCTGCTGGCTAGCCAGGATAGCTAACGCCAGCGAGCTTGTTGACAGCCCTAAGTCAAAAGTGCTCCTCCGCATATGTTGTCGGATCAAATAGCATCGACGTCATGATTTCTTGACTTGACTTTTACAACTATTTTCTCAGTAAATGTTGCCGAACGTCACGACACAGCTGTCAGACAACTTTAAACAGGTTTAGCATTAGCTAGCAACGCTGACGCGATTGCTTTAACAGATTTTACATTAGCTAGCCACTGAATAGTTAGCCTAAACTCCCAAAAGATTCCTGCACTGGCTCTACCTTCATCAAACTCATGCTAGGTTACTCACTTGTTTGTCACAGTTAGCCATTAATGACCTGTGTTAGCAGGTTAGCAAGTTTGTAACTCGCTCAGCGGCGGCTCGTTGTCCTGTCATCACGCCTGTCTGCCGCTCCTGGACGAGTCACAGACCCAGTGTCGTCCTGGGCTGTTCCAGCGACTTCATGTTATATCCAGCCCTTGTGGTCGTCATGGGAATTACCTTCAATGTCTCGTAAAAAAAGCAAAGCAACTTGCACCGTGTCTCAACAATTCACATTTCTAATGAATCACCTATTTATTCTACACTAGTTTTCTCCTGCTATCCCTGGGCTTTAGTATATTTGGTACTGGCCATCAGAGCATGTGTCCTGTATTAGTTGATACATTTTTTAATATAAAACATCATGAAACACCAAAAGCAGAACAGTATTTTTCGATTCCTTTATTTAAATGGGTTACAATATGACTCAACAGTCACCAAATTTATATCCTCATGAACAAATCAAAGTTTAACTAACAGTGTGAGGTCATACCTGCAAGGCAGTGTATAACTTTTAGCATTCAGAGATAAAATATAAGGACAATGTGCTCTCCCTACAGATGAGTATGAGGGGTGTAGTATTCTGATACAACTTCCATTCAACAAAAATGACTGGACAGGGTGAAAAAACATCGATAAGTAAAATCTTCTGCTTGCTGCGTGGCTCACTTCTTTCTGCCTCCTCTCTCTTTCAGTGCCAAGTGAATGATGGAGCCGTTGTTCATGTTGTAATAAGCTAGAGAGTTGGAATCCTTGATGAAAATGCCCTGAAAGTGAACAAAAAAATACACATTATTGTTTGTTTACTTCTTAAGATAATGAAATCCTATGCAGATAGGGCATCACAAGTTCAAATAAGGTCAAAAAGTAAGTTTACCTCGTATTGTAACTTCTGTTTTCCTGCGGCCATGCCTGTCGCTTCATGGATTTTGACTTTAATAACAGACACCTGCAGAGACATTGCATTCACACATTTGTAATAATGCAGTATGTGCACTGACATAAAAAGAGAGAGATAATCAGTCAACATTTACATACCTGGTCTGTGAGCGGGACAGTGAAATTCAGCACTTGGCCGTTTAGCTTCCATTCAGTCTTGTCCTGCATGTTGGGGACTTGTACTTTAACTGCCACAGGACCCTGAGAGGAAAAACAATCTAGTTCAGAAAGATATGACAAACCCAATCGACAGTTTGACCTTATTTATTACAGCCAAAGCTTCACTAACTAAAGAGGTTGGTATACTGATGAAAGTGAAAAAATAAATTATAATTCATCACAAATATATAGGCTGGAACATTGCTCTAATCAAACCTTATTTCTGCGAAGGAACTCCTCCTCTGGAATAAGGTTGTCCTCAGTCTTCATCTTTTTGCTGATTGGTTCGTCCTCATGAGGTGGGGGTGGGTGGGAAGGTGGAGCAGGAGCAGAGCTGGGTGGTTGTGGTACTGGAGGAGCTGGGACAAACGCTGGAAGAAGAGGAATTTAAAAATGTTAAATAAGGGGGCCTACATCAAAATTAAAGTATTAATGTCATGGTGCATATTTATTTTAAATGCCAATGACAGGTGTCAAGAAAATCTTCAACTTACCAGTTGGAACAACCATTGGGGGTGGTCTTGGGGCCATGATGTGCTGTGCTGATGGCGGCATGGGGACCATATTGATGCGGGGAGCAGAAATCATGGGAGGCATTGGTGCTAAGACCTGTCCAGGTGTAAGGCGCACCACAGGAGCCATAGGTGGTCTTGGAATAACAGGTACAGCAGACAGGAGGGTGGTGCGCACTGGAGGGGCCATCTGTTAAAAAAATACATTAGTGGAATATAAGTATGTTTGTATAAGAAAAATCAACAAAGAATAAAATATTTTTTCTAAAGATAGTAACACACAGAGGAGGGTGGGCGAGGCACAATGGTGATAGGAGGACCGGGCTTCTGTAGATTGGCTGCAGACGAGGGGATGGAAGGCTGGTGATGAATGTCACTCGGCTTGCTTGGGCCAATTTTCTCCTTGGTATCGTCCTCTCCCACTAGTCCTTTAGCCTTGTGAATGGCTTCGATCTGCTCCTGTAGGGTGATGTTGGCCTGTGCTGCTTGCTGGGTACGAGCCATGCTTCCTGAGTGGCCATCCCAGGTAACCTGGTGGGGGAGGGAAAGCAAAGATGTTACGGACACCAAAACACAAAACAATTATGAAAACAAACCATTATCACAACTGTACTAACTCAACTACATTCATCTTTGGAAATTTCATTCACTCAAAACTGTGCAATTTGAAAAAATTACTGTTCTCACCTTCTCTTCTGGCTTCTGGATTTCTTCTTCACCAATCTTTTTACCGATGGCCGTCTCTTCCACACCGAAGATGTCGGTACGCCTCTCGGCCAACTGTTTCAAGCTGCTCTCGATGTCCAGACCAGGAGCATAGACTTCATCCTCAATCTGCCTCTCTTTGATAATGCGGTCTCTTTGCTCCAGCCAGCGCGGATCCAGCAGACCAATACGCATGTGCTCTTGCATCTTACTTGCTGGGATCTTCTCACCAGTAATTGGTGAGATGAGGTACGCATCAGGAGCTGCAATTGAGGGCTGAGGCTTGGAAGCTGGGAGGAAAAGATACCATTGGATGAGCACACATTGTAAATAGCCTATTATTCTGATGATGTTAACTTATGTAAGGAAGGACAACTTACCTTTCGGGTCATAGTCTTTGCGAATGATGACCTGATCTGGAGTTGGGGGCAGCGGGGGTGGCATAGGGTTGTCTGGTGGCAGTGGAGCCTTCATGCCATCGTCATCGTCATCAGATCCCTGAAGAAACCAGGAGGAGAATTGTGATATGTTGTTTCCAGCACTTTCATTGTGTTATATATTTTCAAGCAAAGCATCAGTAAATACAAGTTATAAAAATTCCTATTAATTTACATCCACCAATTACTGCAACATCTTCATTAGTTCTCACCTCATCCATATCCTGTACTTGTGTGTCTTGATCGGGTTGTGAGGGCTGGCCACTGTCCCGAGCCTCCCGTTCATCGTCATCATCCTCACTCTCAACCTCCATCTCCACCTCCTCACTCTCTCCATACTTCTCGTAGCGCTCTTGGATTAGGATGCGGGCACCAAGCTCCTCTGGTGTGGTGGGTGGGGGGAAGTGGCCTGGGGAAAAAAAAGAGATAACAATAAAGATATTTTATTAAAGCTACAATTAGAGGCTTGCACATTTAAAGGTGATGACCTTTGTGGTAATATTACCTTGTTCGTTGGGCTGAAAATCTACAGTTTCAACCACTACAAAGTCATGCCAGTCAATTTGGGCATATGCCACTCGTTCTTTCTCCCTTTCCTCCTCCTCTTTCTTTCTCTCACGCTCCTGGAATTTTGCCCACTCAACACGGTACCTCACCTGATGGTTGAGGATTATAACAGTTTATTAATATGGGTATCATGTTATTAGATTCTTACTCAAAGAGACAGTGACAGTTAAAAAGGGATTACCTGGTCCATAACCTCTCTTGGATTCTCAGCCTCTTTCTTCATCTTGATCAGTAAGCCTTTAGGAGGGATCAGTATCTAAAGGTTCATAGACAACAAAGATACAGTTTAGAATCACCACACAAATGATGGGTAGCAACAGTATCAGAGAGGCACAATTTGTCAAGTCACCTTAGTGTACTGTTCAACCAGTTTGGTGAAGTAGTTGAAAAGGCTGTGCTGTGGCCGCAGAAAGTCAAACTGGTAGTTCCTCTGTTCTTTCTGCATGAGCTGAGTAAGAAACTGGCGGCCATTGCGAGCCACAAACTGGGCAGTGAGCTTGACAACATCCAGGTCAAATGCTGAGATTGATGGAGGATCTGCGATGAACTCAAACTCAGGAGGTGGTTCTTTAGGAACCACTGCCTCCTGAATCACCTGAACCTGTTGACCAACACAAAATGTAAGTCATTGTGATGAAATTCTATCAGCTAAGACAAATGGAGAAAAAATAAAATAAAAGTAACTGCGGACAGAAATGATATGTCTTACCTTTTGAGGAAGCTGCTGGGACTGCAGCATGGCCTGCATAACCTTAGGTACTGCTGCAGAGGGTTCCTGTGCTTTTCCCTCCTTAAATTCATTGACCTTGTGACGGTAGTAAGCATGGTAGGGGTCATTGGGATTGAGAAAATTAAATTTGGGATTGTTGATCTCATTTTGTCGGATTCTTGCTTCAAACTCAGGCCCATTCCTGTGAGATGACAATAAATAGCTCATAAATCATAGACATAAAATCCTGTTAGAATATTTTACAGTTGACATGTGGAGAAACCAACCTTGCGACAAAACTGGCTGTCTTGTCAACTATGTTTCGGACCTCAGGAGGTGGATATATGATACCAACGATCGGTTTGGTCGCTGGGGTTTCTTCTACTGGTGCATCATTCTGTTGGTAAAATTACAATGCAAGACTTAAATATCCTGTTAAAATCTGCTGTATAAGTCTTCTGTGGGAGTTGCTGTCAACTTATAACAGAGAAATGATCTGTTTACAATCAGGTCAGTGAATTAACCTAAGTAAGAAATATAACAATAAGAAATCCGTCCTCCTAATTTTACCAAACATTGGGTTTCAGTACTTTCCGTAAACAACTCAATCACAATTTGAGGGTTTGCGTCTCAAAAGCTATCTGAACATATGTATAAGTATTGAGCTATAAGGCTAAGTTGACACTTGTTAGCTTGTTGCTAGCTCAACAAGCTAACATTTACGTCTTGACGAATTGATGGACAATACATGTTTACTGCTCCGGTGTAGGATACAGTTGGTGTTAAATGATATGGTGTTAGATTCATAGCGGGAATGAAAGCGTTAGTTACTGTTCGTTAATTTCACCACAGAAGCGGTGTGTTAGCTACATTGCTAACATGAGCTAACCGAGTGGTTTCGTCGTTACCTTATTGTTGGACTCCGGCTGAATGATTTGAACAGGCCCGGGCGGCATGGCTGCGTCTTTCTGTGAGACCGAAAGTTACCTGAAAACACCAGGTCAATGAGAAAAGTGCATGTAGTTTAGAGAAACGTATCACGACAATATAACATTTAGAATAAGTCTGTATTAGCTTAAATCCTAAACATGCTGCGGTTGAACACGTACTGCGTCGTGCGGTAAATTGACCCCAATGGCGATGTATTGCTTCCGGAAACACGCCGCAAAGCATTATGGGACCCGCAGTCCGTCGAAGTTGCCATGGAGATTCGATGACAACAAACTGCACCCACTCCCCCTCGGATGTGGGGTTGAAGTTAGCTGGTGTCAGACATGAGCCAGTTCCTGGGTCGCCAGGACTGTATCGAGAGCCTCCGGGGAGACCTGGTGGATCTTCAGGGAGCCATCCTGGACGTGTTCTCCAGAACTGGACCGCTCCGCGTCCCCTCCTGGAAGTTCCCCGACAAACTCTCCTGTAACCTGGACATGGTGGCTCTGCTGGGCCAGTACGACTTTGTGGATGGGGAGAGTGAATTCAACCAGCACTCCCACATAGTCTTACTGGAGCTTGTGATTGACAGGTAATACATTGTTATTATTATTATTACTGTAATATTGTTCTTCCTAGACAAGATGAATGCTTCTAAATAATACTAATTATACTAGTGTTATTTTTTCTTTCTCTTCCACTACTAGTGTTAATTCTAAAATCAATATTGTAAATGGTCTGTTTTTAATAAGTGCTTTTCTAGTGACGACCACACAAAGCACTTTACAGTACAGTTTTACATTCACCTGTTCCACACACACATTCATACAGTGCAACTATGTGCAGCTCTTTCTCTATCTCGAGTTCAGTATCTTGCCCAAAGACACTTCGGCAAGCGGACTAGAGAAGACTGGGATTGAACCACTGACCTTCTGGTTAGAGGATGACTGCTCTGACCCCTTAGCCACAGCTTTTAATTTAATAAATAAAACAATAATAACAGTAATACCGTTTTTTTCCTGAACAAGACTACTGCTAATTATAATGCTAATAAATACATGTTAATAATACTCTCACTAAAACCAATAATTAAGGTGGCTGAGAGAGCTTAGCACAGGGAAATAGAAAAGAGCTCTCTCTGCCACTGTAAATACTAATATTAGGAACAATAGTTATAACAATAATAATGATAATAACATTAATATTTTTCTTTCTTCCTGGTCAAGACTGCTGCTACTTCTACAAAGCTCCAGTTCTTATGTTGAGCAGCTGAGGTGCAGCCACAGGAGAGAACAAACCCAGCAGAAAAGATGCCTGTCAGTTGGTCTCGTGGTCAGAAACTACTGGAGTAATTTAGTTGATTTTGCCAGCCTTATGGTAAATATTTTTTTATTTATTAGAAGGTGATTTTAACAGAGGATGGATAAATCCCATTACTCTTCTTCTGTCTTTTAGGGCACTGTCAAAGACATCAAGAAACAGACAAAACCAAAGAGAGTTGACTGTGATGACACAGAGATGGTGTCGGGTGCTTCCCCCCAGATGACCTCAAGGAGTGACAGCTGCCGACATTGTTCATCTTCCTGGTCTTCATCAAGCTCCTTTAAGTTTATGCCCGAGAACCATTCAGCATTTAGTCCTTCCCACAACACCCCATGCTGTCCTAAAGTGGACAGCCGCAGTGTGAGCTCTCAGACAGTGGAATCATCCCTCTCTACCTGCAACGCCTGTCATCAGGTGCAGTCCACCTTGAGAAAGACAGGAGATGCTTTGGTAGAACTGTTTCAGAGTGAGGGCCTGCCATCCTCTCTGCAGCCACTGTTGGCTGCTGTGGAGGAGACCCTGGAGCTCGGACACATGACAACAGGGGATGTTGCCCAGTTGGCCAATGAGCAGCTCAGGGACCTGCGCCGGCTGGAAAAACATTTGCAAGATGTGCGGGCTACTGTCCACCCTCTTAGGGATAGTTTAGCAGCAGCAGAGACAGAGCGGGATAAATTCAGGACTCAGTGGGAAAGAGCACGGAAAGACTTCAAGCAGGAGACTGAGAAACACCAGGCAACAATTGTCCAGCTGGAGTTTTCACTGAGTAAAGCACAGAGGTCCATGAAAGAAACAGAGAAAAAGTTACAAGTGGAGAAACAACAACACAAGAGAGGTGCAGTAAACTCACAAATTAATATGATGATGCCACATTGAAATCACAGTTAACACTCATGTTTATATATATATATTTTTCGCAACAGAGATGTTTTCCTTGGAAGAGAGAAATTCCACACTAAAAGAAAAAGTAGCAATGCAGGAACATGCATTGCAAGCACTTGGTAAAGATGGATATCATTTACAATCTAGCATTTATATCTTTCAGGATTGTATGAAACACACTTGTCTTAGTTTCGCACTTAAAATAAATTGATATTGCTGTATGGATCATTTCATTCGGTGGCAGAATGTGAGAAGATTGCACTACAGGAAAAAGTGAAGTCCTTGCACTTGGAGGAAGAGGCCTGTTGTAAACTACAACAGAGGATCCAGAAACTAGAGAGTCACATCTCTGAAACTCAAGTTCTTCTTGACAAGGAGAACGCCAAGTACCACAGCGCTTGTCGCCAGCAAGAGGTCAGTGTCACAACAAACACCAGATTAGCAGAAGTTGACGGTGTCCCTCACGGATCAGTTGTGCAGCAGTGTTCGAACACACAGGTCTAATTTTTTTTGTGTGCATCCAGTCAATGCAGGCAAAGCAGAGGTCTTTGTTGGAGAGAGTGGATGCTCTTGATGAAGAGTGTGAAGAGCTGCAGAGGCAGTTGGGAGAGAAAGAAGAGAGACAGAGCGCCCTATGCAATGACCTGCAACAGATGTCAGAGGAGAAGGAGCAACTGCAGGCTCAGCTCACACAACAGCAGGTATGTTAGCGCTCCTATCCTCAATACTCATAATAAAAACCTTTAAACCTACAGCTCATGCTTACATTTGTATATATTTTTCCAACAGGACTTGGGTTTTGAGCTTCCAAAGGAAAAGGAGACGATGGAAACAAACATGGGCGAGCTAAAGAAGAGTGTGGCTGAGCTGAAGGAACATGTGCAAGCTCTATTGGAGAGGGAGAAGCTGTTGGTGGCATTCCCGGAGCTCAGCCTCCAAGTGCAAGCCCGACCACAGAGTAGGCTTTTATTTAATCTTAGCTTACTGATCATCTATCTTTCAATACACAGAACAGGATGTTGAACCCAAATAGTTTACAAAAGTGATTCCACAATTGGGTGTCCAGTCATTTATTTGCCAACAGCCTCTGTTGTAGTTATGTTGAATGCTTGCATATTCTTTCTTTGCAACTTTTCAAGGTACAGGAAATGTGCTTTTGGACATGGAGCAACAAATGCAGGCAAATTGCATTCGCATTAAAGTTCTGGAGCAGGAAAATGCTACCCTACACAACAGCCTGGAGAAACTGAGGGAGAGAGCACATTTTGTTTCAAGGGTATGATGAATGGAAACTCAAAATAATTATCTGATACTAATGGGCTTCAGTTCACTGTAAGCACTCTAAACAATGTTCCTTTATAAATGATTAATCCTGATACTGTGGCTTAATTGTTCATTTCTTCTGTGTTCCACAGCCACAGCAGCATTGCAGCACGGCTGACATAAAGTAACAGAGGGAGGGAACCAAACATACTGTACATGTCTGGAATGTAGATGATGCTCCGGTGCTCAGTCAAATGGAGAAGAGTCAAAATACACAACCGTCTCCAAATGTATTGTATTTGTTAAATAAAAATAAAAATACCTGCGGATAAACTCAAGTCTTGCTACAAAAACAATAATTGAAACAAATGTTTCGAAACGATTTTTGAACAGTTTTTGTTTGCTTCCCAAAAGTCATAAAAGTGAAGAAAGACACAGATTGAAGTTTTTATGTGTTTTATACGTGATGCAGCAGCTGTGCTTCAGCCAACACAAAATGTTCCCATCATCATTTGTTTGGGTTGATAATCTCTCCAACAAAGAGGGTGTCTATGTGCTACCTGTGGTCAGGTGATTGCAGTTATTGCAATTAGCCTCTATAATAAAACAATATGGATAAAATAACAAAACAATTATCCAGCCAAACTCTGTGCAGATTATAAAAGTTATCTGGAGCAATCCAACATTTACACTGTAATAATATATAATAAGTAGTATTTAAAACTATCTTAAAGGACTTAACCAGAAAAAAAACAAATATTAGATTTTAGAGTCTCCTGAAGTCAAATTCAAAGCTTAGAGAGAGGATTTAAAGGAGAATATGTTTAATATATTGAATGCTGCAAGAAAGCTTAAACATGAACAGTAAATACTGTTGTTTATGTTCAACATAATTCTCCTTTGTTGTAATGACAACAAAAAATGATTAAAGGAGTTTTAAACTTTTTAATCAGAGCAATTTGTGACTCTGACCATTTCACTAGTGGACCGCAGAGAGAGACGCCTGGAGAGAAAATCTACATTTTCAGTCTAAAATACTGACTTTCTTTAACGTCAATTATTGATATTATTAGTCATCAGCCAACTGATTCACCAGTGAACCTAACAGGTAATACTCACATTGACATTTTTTGATGCAGTTATCTGTAAACACACGCTTCTGTGGACTGATTGTTAATAAAACAAAATAAATATTATGTATATTATACTATGATATGTGTATATGATGTACATATATATCAATAAATGATAATATTTGATCAATAATATGCATCTATCAGCATGTTATATGTATTTATCAGAATGTAAGCTAGTTGCATGCTGAGGTAAAAATAGTTATTATCATTTATCTTGTCATGTAAATGAAGATCATTGAAATGTAGAGGATTTCCTTCTGGATTGTAGTGAAGTAGTAGATATAGTTTACACTTGGTGTTTTTATCTCTGATGCTTTACACTTTAAAAGTGTCTCAAACCCAGTTTCTCATCAATGTCACAGAGCAAAACAGAGCAAATGGACGGCTACACACCTAAGAATATTATGGAGATGGAGATGGACGACAAGGAGTTGTTGGACAGGATCTGGGCAGTGGTCCACAAAGTGTCAGAGGACACAAATACCCGTCCACTTCCTCAAGATGTCCCTGCTCAGGAATGGCATTACTTGTTTAGCTGGATTGGTTCTGATGAGGGCACCCCCCCTATAGCATCACATCTCAGCTTGGAGCAGCATCCTACTGAACCCCATGCTGAACTGAACGACCAGCAGCAAAGTGTCCTGCAGTCAGGCCCACAGTTCAGCCACGCAGGGCCTCACAACCAGACACAGGTAAGGTACTAACTACAGGTTAGAGAGAGATTCAGAGGAACTTTATCAATACCTGTATCAAGAAAGATACTTATTAATGGAGGAGGGGGTAATTCATGAGTACTCAGAGTAGTGAACCTGACTGAGTATAGAGACTTATTATAATGGCCCAGTAAAGTATATGAGTTGCTTATGGACGAGGCAGTGATATGATCCTGTCAAAAAACTATAGAATAGATTTTTCTATTTGTAATTGAAAGAACATAGTTACAAAGAAATCTGTGTAATGTTGACAGTGGATGTATAGTATATAGTATATGGAAGCATATTTAGTGTCCATATCTCCATTTATCTCACTGGCTGATGGTTAATACAGAAGCAAAATCACAGTGAAAAAGTATCACAACCAAATAGCTTCTAATTAAAAGTATTAGATTCTTGTATAGTTTTATTTCATAATACATGATAATATTGGATCGTTCATTTGTATTTATCAGCATGTAAGCTTGTTGCAGTGTCTCAAACCCAGTTTCTCATCAATGTCACAGAGCAACACTGAATTGGACGGCTAAACACCTGAGAATATTATGGACCTGAGGGCAGAATTTGACCCTACTTTGGAGGAGATGGACGACAAGGAGTTGTTGGACAGGATCTGGGCAGCGGTCCACAAACTGTCAGAGGACACAAATAACCGTCCACTTCCTCAGGAATGGCATGACTTGTTTAGCTGGATTGGTTCTGATGAGGGCACCCCCCCCCTATAGCATCACATCTCAGCTTGGAGCAGCGTCCTCCTGAACCCCATGCTGAACTGAACGACCAGCAGCAAAGTGTCCTGCAGTCAGGCCCAGAGTTCAGCCAGGCAGGGCCTCACAACCAGACACAGGTAAGGTACTAACTATAGGTTAGAGAGACATTCAGAGGAGCTTTATCAATACCTGTATCAAGAAAGATACTTATTAATGGAGGAGGGGGTAATTCATGAGTACTCAGAGTAGTGAACCTGACTGAGTATAGAGACTTATTATAATGGCCCAGTAAAGTATATGAGTTGCTTATGGACGAGGCAGTGATATGATCCTGTAAGAAAACTATAGAAGAGATTTTTTTATTTGTATTTGAAAGAACATAGTTACAAAGAAATCATGTTGACAGGGGATGTAAATCATAGTAAGAGTCCATATCTCCATTTAGCTCATTGGCTGATGGTTAATACAGAAGCAAAACCACAGTGAAAAAGTATCACAACAAAACAGCTTCTACTTAAATGTATTAGATTCTTGTATAGTTTTATTTCATAATACATGATAATATTGGATCATTGATTTGTATTTATCAGCATGTAAGCTTGTTGCAGTGTCTCAAACCCAGTTTCTCATCAATGTCACAGAGCAACACAGAGCAAATGGACAGCTACACACCTGAGAATATTATGGACCTGAGAGCAGAATTTGACTCTACTTTGGAGGAGATGGACAACAAGGAGTTGTTGGACAGGATCTGGGCAGCGGTCCACAAAGTGTCAGAGGACACAAATAATCGTCCACTTCCTCAAGATGTCCCTGCTCAGGAATGGCATGACTTGTTTAGCTGGAGTGGTTCTGATGAGGGCACCCCCCCTATAGCATCACATCTCAGTTTGGAGCAGCATCCTACTGAACCCCATGGTGAACTGGCTGCTGCCATTAACCACCAGCAGCAAAGTGTCCTGCAGTCAGGCCCAGAGTTCAGCCACGCAGGGCCTCACAACCAGACACAGAGGAACTTTATCAATACCTGTATCAAGAAAGATACTTATTAATGGAGGAGGGGGTAATTCATGAGTACTCAGAGTAGTGAACCTGACTGAGTATAGAGACGTTTACTTTGGTAGAAACCTCCTGTTTGGCACGAAGAAATTCTTCATTCATTAAATTGTAAAAACTGTGCATGATTGATTTCTTCTGTGGTTGATTAAAGAATCAGTGGTGTCAGTGATAGTGCTGTGCTTTAGTCTTAGAGGGCAGGAGTTCTGGGAAACACCACAGAGCAACTACAGGTTACAGATATTATTCATCTTTGGTTCATCATGTTCAGGAGGTCAATATTAAGATCAGGACAGAGATTACACAAGGCTGGGTTAGGTATAAATATGTGTGGTGGTGGTTCTAACTCTCTGACACCAAGGGGACAGATGACACAGAGGATGCAGGTTGTCTTATCTCTAATTTTGTGTCTGTTCTTGTCTCCAGTTCAACAATGTGCCAGCAGTGAAGCTGACGAAACACCTGGAGGTGAGGCTGGCTCCTATTGGATTATTGTAAGTATCACACACATTAATGCAAACACACCTCTGAGCTACTGTTTGTATCTGTCTTCTAATGTGTATGATTGTGTTTATGTAGCCATGGAAAGGTGATTTACGGGGCTCCAGGAGACAGAGTTCCTTCTCCTATGAACCACCGCCACTCACAGTAAGTCTGTCTGACTAGTTCACAGTCACTTGTCTGTCATGAATTTATATTTATTTGAATGAGATGCTTTCATGTTCTTTTCTTTCCTCACAGTTTTACACATTGGTAATTCATGCTTTCTGTGTCTTTCATGTTTTTCCACAGAAAGAGAAAACGTGAGAGCCAGCAGGAGGATGAGATGCCTTATTCCAAGCTCTCAAAGACAGAACAGACACTAAGCGCTGTTGCTGAGCCAGAAACTCCTGACTGTGGAGCCCTTCACCCCAAATTTGAAAAGAAGGTATGTGTCTTTGCTCTGTAGGTTTGAGACTCTCAGTGTCACACAAACCTCATCCAGCTGTGTCTATGACCACACTTCTAAAACCTTTCTCTAACTATAATTCTTGACATCATGACACATCTATATATCCAGATTTAACTTGTGTTCAACAATGTGCCAACAGTGAAGCTGACGAAACACCTGGAGGTGAGGCTGGCTCCTGTTGGATTATTGTAAGTATCACACACATTAATGCAAACAAACCTCTGATCCTGTGTTTGTATCTGTCTTCTAATATGTCTGATTGTGTTTATGTAGCCAAGGAAAGGTGATTTACGGGGCTCCAGGAGACAGAGTTCCTTCTCCCTGTCCAGACACAGGAGGCTCTGGAAAAGATTGCAGCTGACACTGTCGCTGCAGTCGAGACACAGGGGGCTCAGGAGAAGATGGCAATGGAATTGAATGCTCCAAGAAACAGCTCTCTGTCAGCTCTCCTGCTTTCTTCTACGGATTATCCAATGCATCTAGTTGAGGACAATTTTCTTCTCCAAAATTCAGTTAAAATAAAAAATTATATATAAAAATGGTAATTCAAGCTCCTAAAGTTTGTTACATTCTCCTATTTGTTTTAACCATAATTTGATTCCATCTCCATCTGATCAGGCCGGAAGGACTATTTACTGGAAGGACAGGGGACTGTCTACTATTGCAGACTCATTTTGCATCCTATATAGAGCTAAAAGACACCTTCTCCCTACTTCATGCTCACTTTTTCCGTTACTTCGTTCTAAGTAAGACATTCTGTTATTAATAACATATATAATATATGGTCTGGCTATGTCAGACCATAGCCCAATTCCCCTGTCTCTAACTCTGGAAATGAAAGTAAGGAAAAGGCTATGGAAATTAAATTCAAACATACCTAATGACCCTAAAATAAGTGAGACACTGAATGGGGACATCAACAATTATCTAGTCTTAAATGATACAGGGGTCTTGCTGGTCATTCTTTGGGACACATTGAAAGCAGTAATGAGAGGGAAATTATGGCCCTGACAGAGGTATGTGCTTTACTGAGGTTAGTATTTTATTTGTAAAATCTTTTATTTTTTCTTAAAATATTCAAATTAAAACATAAAACAGAGCTTTATAGAATCTATCAGTTATTTGTGCATGATCCAGCACAACTTCTAAGAGAATCCCACCCCCTGTGCATACATTATCAATTACTTGAAACATTGAACGTTGACCTACGAAATTGAACACTAAATAAAAAGGATGAGGGTGAGGTATCCAGAGTGTCATTGAGCCACCCAAGACCATTATGTTGCTCTTGCAGCCTCTCATATGTCGACTGCAGCAGCCTCGCATCTTCTTGATCCGGACCCTTCTTCCAAACACTACGAACGATTCTCCTCTCCTCACCCCATGAGCGCCCCCTGTGAGGACGACTGTGGTAGGAGTGTGGACCAGTGGGTCTTTTAAGTGATCGCTGCCGATGACGGGCTCTCCATCTCCTCTTTAGTCGCATCCATTTTTTTCGCCTAAATATGGATTTATCCTCCTCAGATGTTCGCTGAATGAGCGGCTGTAGATGAGGACATCTTCCAAATACACTAGGCAGGTTTTCCATGGGAGGCCACGAAGTACCATTTCCATCAAGCGTTGGCTTGTGGCTGGAGCGTTGGTAAGACCCATTGGCATAACATTGAAGTGATAAAGTCCACTGCCTGTTGTGAATGCTGTTTTTTCACGATCTTTCTCATCCAGCTCAACTTGCCAATAACCATGTTGCAGGTCCATTGTGGAGAACCAGGCAGAGCCTGACAAAGCATCCAGTGCGTCGTCGACTCTTGGAAGAGGGTGGAAATCTTTGTCACCACATTGAGTTTTCTGTAGTCCAGACAGAAACGCCATATGCCATTTTTCTTGCGCACCAAAACAACTGGTGCAGCCCAGGGACTATAGCTTTCTTCAATGACATCTGCCTTTAACAGTTTTTCAACTTCAGTCTGTATTTCAGCTCTCTGTTCTGGTGTCACTCTGTAGGCTCTCTGTTTAATTGGAGTGGCATCACCAGTGTGGATTCGATGCTTGATGATGCTTGTGCGACCTCTGTCCTCTGAGTGTTTGGTGAATACTGCTGAGTATTTCTGAAGCAGTGATTTCAGAGACTGAACTTAGGAAGGTGACAGGTTACTTTAATTTATCTGTACAGGTGGAGCTATATCATGTACAGGTGAGGCTGCACAACATGTCTCTTCAGCTGATATGATGTCAACAGATGAAGCAGAATGAAACTCACCAAGGTGTTGTCCAGAATGCAGCTCAATGTCATCTCTGGAGGGATTTAAGACTCTAATAATAGTTGTGCCATTTTGAACCTCACTGAGAGAATATGCCACAACAATGTCACAGGATGGGTTGGGCATGAGAACACCACAGTAGTCAGTTGGCATGGGGGAAGCAGGTGTAGCTGCTGACACACAGGCTGTGATGAGGGTTTCACTCATAGCTGGAATCTTAGTGGGCGCTAGTACAGACACATTACAGCAGGCGGCCACTTCATGTCCTTTGGGCAAGAGAGGAATTTTTTGTGTCCCAAAGTTGCAACACTTTGTTTTTGATGTCAAGGAGGGCATGGTGTTTCTGCAGAAAATCAAAACCAAGAATGACTGGCTGGTAAGCACCTCTGAGAACTTCAACGTCCTGTTGCCATACCTGCTTTCCAAGTCTGATTCCAATCATTAACTTGCCTAAGATGTCCAGGCCCACCATTGATTGAGCGAGCTGGCAGAGAGGAGGGTGTCATGGGGCGCTTCTTTAACGCTGGGTGAGAATTTCGAAAATCTTCGCTTACAATGGAGACAAAAGAACCAGAGTCAATTCAAGTGCACACTTCAATGCCTTCAACAATAGCTAAGATGGTAGAAGAAACAGAGTCATCAAGTTGTGAGTCATTATCAGGCATTAACTTTGGGGAATCATTCGGGGGTTGTGAAACAGTAGGTGATGTTTGCCCCTCAACAGGAGCTAATGGAAGTTTCCCTGTTGGTTGGAACCAGAGTGTGGATGTCTTTCAGGAGACTGGAAGCAAACACTGCCTCTAGTGTGTGGACTTCCATCGTTGTTTTTCTGTAGAGCAGGACTAGGACTGCGTCGGTATCTGTTTCTGTCATCATCCTCATGGCGACCATAACTGAAGTACTGATTGGATTGGCGTGATGGAGAGTAGTGCCGGTCACGTTTGTCATTGTCGTGCCACTCACAGTTTCTCTGATGAACAGGGGAAGGAGGACGACGTTCATAGCAGGAATCTGGATCACGACCATAATACTGCTCAGGTGAGTAATAGTCTCTGCACTGTCTGTTATGGTAGGGTTGTGGAGAGACACTGCATGCACTGTATCGAGCCTCGTTGGAGGAAAATATGTCAGGCCTGGAGTTCACACGCTGAGCTGGGTAACCGCATTTCTCTCGTAATTGCTGTACTTCACTCTTTAAGCTGTCGACGGTAAGAGTCAGCTGCTCAACTGCATGTAGAAGCTTGTCATCAGGAGGTCTAGGACGAACCATAGCTACGTGTTCTGAAGGTTGAGTGTGTGGCGACATGCTCTCTCACAGCGGCTGGCGATATGCACGACATCTACCAGATCCTCAGCACCCATCTCATGGATTTTTGACTGTAAGTTCAGGTCTAAGCCAGCAACAAGCAGCGACATTTGTCAGCCTCTAGTGCATTGTGGTCGTAGTTGGGAAAAGCTTCAAGTACAAGACGTATGATGTCTGCACTGTACACATCCAAACTCTCACCTGGTTTACGAGGTCGAGCATTCACATGAGTCTGGAAGAATGATAGGGAGTACTTTGGTCCAAAACCATCTCTGAGTTTCTCCTTCCCTGAATCATAGTCCCTCTGGGTTGAAGCAGGAAGACTGTCTCAATACAGAAACGCAGCATCTGCTAGGCGAGTAGGGAGGACGGAGGCCATCACTGGAGACAAATCTGCATCAGTTGAACTCATAGCCTGCACTGCCACTTAAAAGCATTGAGACCAACTTGTGAAAGATTCAGTCCCATCACCTTTAAAAGCAGGTGGAAGATCAATTTTCAGGGAACTGGAGACAGAATGTGTGGCTAGAGAGGCAGCACCTGGCCTTATAGCATCCAGTCGGCGTTGAGAGGGAGAAGACTGCAGCCCAGCTTTACTTTCATCATCCGACATGGTGACAAAATGTCCAGTTCAAAAATCACGGAAAGTAGATAATTTTTTTTACTGCAAAAGTCCTCAGTATCTCCAAACTAGTTTTCAGTTAATCCGCTGCCCACCATGAGTGTAAAAAAATCCAGATGGCACAAAAGTGACTACATCCACAGTTTAGGGGAATAAAACTTACCAAATGCGCGAAAACCACCAAAATAACACCACGCTGCCATCAAATGTAATGTGAGGGTTCGGTGTGTGGTGGTTGGATCACTCTGTATAAGAAGAAGCGGCAGGATGGAGACGGATAACTTTCTCAAGCAGCACTTTACTCTATTCCAGACTTCACGACATTCTTCACTTCCTGGTTCGCACTACTCACGTGACTGACCTAACCAATCAGAATCTAGGACTTCAATTAAGGTAAACTTGAGGGAATCAGAAATGCAGATTCAACAGACTATCTTAACTGTCTGCAGATGCACTTGTAAATATTTAAACATGTAAATATATAATATAATAAATGTGTAACATAAATATGTAAATAGTTAACTGATGTAAATTATAACATTATAAATGCATTTTTAGTAAATTAATATAATATAAATTATATCAACTTCTGAGCCTTACAGCTGTCAAATATAAATACACTTAACCTTACAAAGACACCAGTTCAGCATTGATATATGCATTAGGATATATACCAAATAGATAATAGAAATATATAAAAACAAATAATTTACCAAAATAAAATTTAAATCGCATTTATAAAAATACTAAATATATATATACATACAGATAAACATGCATTTATACTTCTGACCAAATATATTTATTCAAATATTTTAATGTCCTACTTTACTTATTGGCGAGTAGGTTTTAATAATGTGACTTTACTTTTACTTTGGTTAATATAAAGTACTCTGTTACATTTCATTACTGGGTGAATAAGGAGTATTTCAATGGGCAGAGAAGAGACGGGGACTTTGATACTGATTATAAAGGCTCAGCATAGTGTCTGACTTGCTTATGGATGAGGCAGTGATACGATCCTGGATGAAAACTATTATAACTAACAGGTTGTGGTTCTAACTCTCTGACACCAAGGGGACAGATGACACAGAGGATGCAGTTTGTCTTATCTCTAATTTTGTGTCTGTTCTTGTCTCCAGTTCAACAATGTGCCAGCAGTGACGAAACACCTGGAGGTGAGGCTGGCTCCTATTGGATTATTGTAAGTATCACACACATTAATGTAAACACACACAAACACACCTCTGAGCCTCTGTTTGCATCTGTCTTCTAATGTGTCTGATTGTGTTTATGTAGCCATGGAAAGGTGATTTACGGCGCTCCAGGAGACAGAGTTCCTTCTCCTATGAACCATTGCCACTCACAGTAAGTCTGTCTGACTAGTTCACAGTCACCTTGTCTGTCATGAATTTATATTTATTTGATTGAGATGCTTTCATGTTCTTTTCTTTCCTCACAGTTTTACACATTGGTAATTCATGCTTTCTGTGTCTTTCATGTTTTTCCACAGAAAGAGAAAACGTGAGAGCCAGCAGGAGGATGAGATGCCTTATTCCAAGCTCTCAAAGAAGGAACAGGCACTCAACGCTGTTTCTGAGCTTGAAACTCCTGACTGTGGAGGGGCATTTTTTGGGCCTAAATATGGATTTATCCTCACCCAAAAGGCAGAGCATATTCTCCAGTCCCTGCAAAGGCTTTGTTTTCACACGTGAACCGGTCCATGCACCCCTCCCGCCAGCCACGTCAGATGAAGATTCAGAGAGACTGCATGGAGAGGACACTGTAATGGGGCTGGGGCTGTGACGTGGCCACCATTTGTGTTTTCCTCCTGTGGACGACTGCTATTCATGGTAGGACAGTGTCTCTTCCTGGAGTCTTTGGAGCTTTTATATATTGATTGTTGGACAGAGCTGGAATTAGTGAGACTGTGGCTTAATTGTTAATTCCTTCTTTGTTCCACAGGTACAGCAGCAGTGCAGCATGGCTGATCTCCAATTGGGACATAATGTTGCAACCTTACTCATACTATTTCCAATAATGTGACGGACCATCCAGAGATGAATAAGCAGTTGGTCACACATAGCACATTATATTTTAATTTTGGCTGATGTGTTACTTTTTTAATCCATTTAAAACAACCTGTTTATAACCAATTTTCATTGTCAATGTTCAAATGCTAACCTTATGAGTGAATAACCAACGTGGACAACTCATGATGCCAGATACTACAGAGAAAGCCTCACTTATATGATACATCAGAAAAAGAGGTTTAGAATGGTTGGTTTATTTCTCCATCCAATATCTATATTGCTAATCCTTGAGGGTTGCCATTCCCAGTTGACATTAGAGGCAGGGTACATCTTGAACAGTTTGCCAGCAGGGTAACAAACAATAAGTGTCTCCAATTAACCTCTACTCTCCATGTCTCCCACACAGACATCAGGAGGACATGTTGCCTCCACACAGAATGGCCAAGGCCAAACTGGGATTAGAACTAGGAACATTTCTGCTGTCACAGTGCTAACCGCTGCTTGACCGTGCTGCCCGCTGAGTTACATATGTAAAGACAAATATATTGCTGTTCTACTGAATGTGATAAGGGATTGTAAAAATGCTCTGGTGCTCAGTCAAATGGAGAAGAGTCAAAATACACAACCGTCTCCAAATGTATTGTATTTGTTAAATAAAAAATAAAAATAACTGTGGATAAACTCATGTCCTGGTATTGTCTTGCTTCAAAAACAATTATTGAAAAAAACAGTTTTTGTTTGCTTTCCAAAAGTCATAAAAGTGAAGAAAGACACAGATTGAAGTTTTTATGTGTTTTATACGTGATGCAGCAGCTGTGCTTGAGCGACACAAAATGTTCCCATCATCATTTGTTTGGGTTGATAATCTCTCCAACAAAGAGGGTGTCTATGTGCTACCTGTGGTCAGGTGATTGCAGTTATTACAATTAGCCTCTATAATAAAACCATATGGATAAAATAACAATTATCCAACCAAACTCTGTGCAGTTTATAAAAGTTATCTGGAGCAATCCAACATTTACACTGTAATAATATATAATAAGTAGTATTTAAAACTATCTTAAAGGACTTAACCAGAAAAAAACAAATATTAGATTTTCGAGTCTCCTGAAGTCAAATTCAAAGCTTAGAGAGAGGATGTAAAGGAGAATATATTTAATATATTGAATGCGGCAAGAAAGCTTAAACATGAACAGTAAATACTGTTGTTTATGTTCAACAAGTTTAATTGCAGAATATTACTAATATTATATCTAATAATATTACTCCATATTATATCATAATTCATAGATGTAGATGAGAAAAATGTTATGCCAAAACATATTTACTATTCATATTTATATTTATATCAAAGTCCAAGGCTTTTTTTGTAATTCTTTCAATAAAGTTGCTGTATGTTTGCATTTTCTCAGTAGATTTTGTGCAGTGTTTTTTTCCCAGTAAAATGAACAAAATGAGTAGGAGCAGAGAGCAGAATTCACTACGCCTAATTATTGCAACTAAACATAGGTTTACTTTGTAGTTTAGAGGATAGGTTGGTTTGTGTTTGAGAACAATCTTTTTCAATTTTGTGTTAAGATTATTGTTGCTTTTGAAGTTTTATTTATTATAATACCAACACAATAATTCACAGGATTATTGTCATGTGCAAAAATCATAGACACATTATTAGCAGTTTTGAAAGTTTTTACTTCCTGTGTGTGAGGGAATACATAAATTGATACATACGTAAGTCAGAGATGTGCTACTATATTTACTTATTTGTTTAAAAGTGTTTTGTAAATAAATAATTATAATAAGTGCCCTTTTGCTCACTTGAGTCCCTTCCTCCCAAAATGTCTGCGCACGTCCCTGCTCTCCATCCAAACAAGCAGTCTTGTGTCCTGCCTCTCACCTTTCACAAGAATGAGCTGTGAGTGAACTGTAAACTCCACCAGAGAGCGCTGTTGTGACCAGGAATTTATGACTCGAAACCTTGCCTTGTATTTTTTCAAATGGTTTGAACAAAGATATAAAACCACATTTAAACTAACTAGATCAGTTTTTTTTATCGTGCACCAAATTCCACACACTCATAAATATTGGTCTTAATATGTCGGGTTTTTCTCATGTACATCTATGTATTATTCTCTGAGGAATCAACGAAGCTCACAATGTTGAAGAAAAAAAACTCTGGATATGCCCCCTGATCTGCACCAAAATTCAGGTTCTTTTCTTGGTAATATGTTTTTGCTTACAAACAAACAAACCAACCAATAAACATACATATGTGAAATATTCAATATTTTTCATTTTTAGTTTTAGCTTTCCTTTCCTTCTTTTTGGGAATTGTATGTTACACCACCTCAAGACTAATGTGATTATGATATTCTCTGATGCTATTTAGAAATAATGTTTATAATAATAGGGATACTTTTTAAAACTTGAGATGCGATTCTTTGAAAAGACACGCCAAACAGATATCTCCACAATTCAGATTTTTGTAAATGCTGCTTCAAAACATTTATTTTTAATTGATGACACGGTCGTTGCATTTTATACCGACGTACACAATAACAGAAAAAGATCTGAGACCTCAATGTGCAAGTACAGAATACAATACTATTCCGAATAAGAAAAGAACTGGATTATTTGTAATTGTGCTACCTGGCACAAAAAAAGACAAAAGAAAGAGGTGAGAGAACGTTCAGCTAAAAAAAGCACCACAGTATTCATGTTTTCCACCAGCTCCAACATCAAAAGCATAACTGTGACACAAATTTACCAGGAAATGGTGTGCAAAATTTTACAAAATTCCTTTTGTAACTATGCCAAAATGTCTCCTACTGTACATCTGTGTCCATGTTTGTGTTTTGTTTTAATAATTAGAAAGTGTGAAGTCCTGTATAAGAGTTTGTATGCAACAGACAAATAAATATCACAGACTACTTTAGCTTTGGAAGCCTTTCTGCATTGATTACAACATGTTTAAGGCCATTGGTTTCTTATGTAACACATGCAAATACAAACTGAAATGAAAACAAAACAGGAGAAACAGAAAAAAGATTCATGATTTTGATTTAAAAAATAATGCCCTGTGTTCATTTATTGACAGTGTGTAGGCTGTGGGAATGTTATTGGTGTAAAATGAAAGTGTTCTCACATGTGTGTCTTTCTCTGATCTGGGTCAAGTTGCAGACTGGCGACAGGGACTGCTGCAAATCTGCTGGGATTACAGGGGCCCATCTCAGATCTAATATAACCAGTGTCTGCCAATAATTGTACCCTGTGTGTGTGAAGAGTCCCAATCAGTAGGCATGTGCTTGACTCACATATCCAATAATCTAACTATCTCAGGAAATCAATCACATAGCATATAATAAAATATAACACTATAATAAACTCTGTAATCGATGTGCTTTGATATATCATAATCTCATGCCAACAGGGAGAGAGGGAGAAGGATTGCTGTCTAAAGGTGTGTGAGAAAAACCTTCACAAAATCAGTGACACAAGAAGGAACAGGGTCATGGGATGAGATTTAGATTAAGTGAAGCACTAAAATGTTGCTCAGCCAATTAAAGGGTGAACACATTACTTATAGAGACTAAACATGGTATGCAAAAAATATGTAGGGCTTATCCATGTAGCACAGACACAAAACTAATGAGATCTGTATGAGAGCAAAACAACTGATAGTAATTATAGAAAAGTAAAAACGTAGAATATATTCAGATATTGGATTAAATAATATGTCAGAAACCACTAAAGGTAGGGCAGTCGATAAACAGAGCCTCAAGTTTCTCTTGGGGCTTCGAGGAGAAGTAAGAGTTTGAGAAAAAGGCATAAATCCACAAAAGTCTGCATTCCTCTGCTTGACTTAAAAAAACATGCAACAAATGGATCCTTAGGATACTCGAGAGGGTTTCCTCAAAACTGCAAAGGTGTGTCTTCTTAACGAGTTATATTTTGAGCGAATGTTGATTTTCCAGCTCCAGATTCATTTTAGAATAAAAAAATATTCACTGGGTACCTAAAAGAACAGTTTGTCACAAGGAAAGCTTAATATATAACCTGGAGCAAGCACATGGAGGCCGACAAACTGGCAAAGTTGAGAGTAAAGAGCTGGACTAAGAGGACGTAACATAAATTTGATGCAAGAAGTTCACGGGACCGTAATAAAGCTCTCTACTGTACATTCAAATGTTACAAGGTATATAAATTACGCTTAGCAACCAGAACCAGACAGAGAACGTGCGTCCTATCCCGTGGTGTGCTTACATTTGCAGAGCAACGGGTACAGACTGTGGCGGGCCAGTCATAGACTAAAGGAAATGAGATACAGAAATTACACTAGTAATAGTACAGCGTTTGAGTGGGAGACATCATATAATACCAGGCAGTTGTCACGACGACTATATTTGGTCACACATCATCTCTTGTCTGCGTACTCCTCTGCGGTCGAGGCGGCGTTGATGTGGTGCGCCGGGGTGTCCACCTGACCTTCAGGCTGGACAGGTTGCACGGTTTCCACCAGGCTGCCGCTGGGGAGCACCACGTAGCGGGCGGCCATGTCTTTGGGCTGCAGCTCCCGCCTGCCCTCCTTACTGTGCCAGATCCCATAGCCGAAATACACTAAGAGACCTGGGAACAGAGACACATGTAACTGTGATGACTCAAACACAAGAGCACCTCAGAGGGAGTTTGATCTTGTGTTATTCCAGTTGAGGGAATCACTGTTTACATATTTTATTTTTTTAATTGGCAAACTATATGTATTGTTTTCATCTATACAACTTTTTTTCCTTTCCCAATAGATCCTGAACTTTGCTCACTGGGCAATCTCTCAAATGGGACATTTTCAACTAGTTCCCAAGTTAAATTCACAGACACCGCTTTATATGCTTAACTAATTTGATTCCCCTCTCCTCATTGATGGATGATGTTTTTTTTAAATTAGCATTTGTCTTGCCTTGCAGTGCAGTGCAGTGCCTTGACAAGATTATGTATAGTCTCAGGAAACAATATCACAAGCCTTGCCTTGAGTTTAAAAACGTCTCAGGTTAGCAACTCAGCCTATTTAAATTATATAAAACTGTGTTAGCGCAGTCTAATGCTGTGTGTTTTAATATATCCACCCAATTTTATCATCGAATTCAATTCAATTTGACTTTTGTTGCTGTTTTTATTGATAAGGATTTTGTTTCACCCCAAATTGAGTTTATAAGGAAAGGGTAGGGGTTTGAGAATAATGCTCAGTGTTCTGTATAGTTGTTGAATAAAATAGAATAGATAATTTTTTTAAAACATCAAGTGAACTTCTGACATATCTGAGATAACTAAACATCTAAACCAGTTTACAGCCATGCACTGGTGTAATATTTATTATGCTTTCGATTGAGGGACTCCCATGCTTTTTTTCTGCAATGGCCACTATGGAAAGGTTAGTGTGAAAGATTGTAATATAGTTCAAATGTAATATTCCCCATGAGGTTGCATCTTGTTAACCTGCTGCAGTCTGACAGTTGGTTTTAAATGGTTTACTGGTTCAGCGAAGCCTTAAGCTAATGTAGCTAATCAGGCGTCCCCAGTGATTTCCTCTCTCTGACAGGGCTTTAAAGCTGTTCAACCACCATCTGCATTCTCAGAGGTTTGCTGACAAATGGGTTTATGTACTTAGGAACATGTTGACTTGCATGATGTCACACATGTGCATTGCATTCACAAGCAACAGGAGGCAGGTGCTTTCTAACAATATATTCACACTACTTACGGACATAACAAGCCACACATCACATGTGCATGATTGATTTGTCTTTACATAACCACAATTACCCTCACAACATGCTGTTTAGTGGTTGCATATACATTTTTAATACCTGATGTCTGCAGTTAACCATTTATTTGGTTTTTTAAATCAAACTATTAATGTTTGTGGTAAAGCTGGGTTAGGTTTTTGGTCCATTGTGTTTTCTGCATAAATCCAGTTCCTGCTTACCTATGGCAATCCACACAGTGAAGCGAACCCATGTTAGGGGGCTGAGCTTCATCATGAGGAACACATTGATGAGGATACTGGCACCTGGGGTCAATGGAACCAGAGGTACCTACACAACAATAAAACGGCAGTCATTCTCCAATCATACAAATGACTTAAAATAAATGACATTAACTGTTGTTTCATTTAACTGTTGCTGCCATGGGTAGTGTAATGGGCAGTGACAGACTCAACCATCATATTACACTTTATCTAAAACACTAAAATCCATAAAGAGGCTCACCTGGAATGTTTTGCTGTTGGTCTGTGGTTCATGAATCCATATAAGCGCCAGGCTGAGGACGTAAGCAATGCTAAAAATCACCAGCAGCGTTGCGAAGCTCCAGACAGGAAGGTGCAGCTGCTTGGTACCAAACTCAAGCACAGAGCAGAGGGATACTGAGCTCACTATCAGAGTCAGCACACAAAAGGCCACCACCTCGCCCGGCTCAGAGTCCCCTAGCAGCCTGCCTAGGTATGGCTCCCAGCAGGCCTTCAGCTGTCCCACCCCTCGCCGCTCTCTTGTCTTCTGCCTTTCCACCAGCTGGAGTTTATCAGAGAAGGACTCGTACTGCTTCAGCTCCCCGCTGTCCTCCGTTATGGTCTGGGACTCTGAAGGGGCAGGGGAAGGCTCGGCATTGGGGTTGGGAGATGTGGAAGCGGTCCCCTTGGAGCTGCTTTTCTCAGGCTGGAAACGTAGCACAATGACGCTCGCTGCCACAAAGGTGTACGCCAGCAGTGTGCCGATGGAAAGGAACTGAACCAGGGCCTCCAGGTCAAAGATGAGAGCCATGATGGCCATGAGGATTCCAAACACCAATATAGCATTGACAGGGACTTTGGTGATGGGATTGACACGCGCAAAAATGGAAAAGAACAATCCATCCTCTGCCATGGCATACACGATCCGAGGGAGGGAGAAGAGATTACAGAGCAGCACAGTGTTCATGGCTAGAAATGGAAACAGAGACTCCTGATTAGAACATAACACAAAATATAACACAGTGCAGATAAACAACATTTACAAACAGCCATTCAAAGCAACACTATGTGTTCTTTTTAACCTAAAAATAGAAGCTTGAAACTGAGTTTGATGATACACTATCTTGAAATAGGGAGAATGGTGCTGCTTTCATTCCCATTCCTCAGAGCCTGTTCTTGCTCCATGTTACTTTGGTGAGCAGGAAGTGTGGAACTGACTGATTGTTGTAGCAGTGCCACAATCAGAGTCAGGGCACGGTCACAAATGCGTGAATAGAGCAGTAGTTAACCTTTGCCGAGGGGGAATAAAACTTTTGCTTCCAGTTGCAAGACTGCATTGCAGCTGAGTTTCACGTAGAGTTCAACTGCATTAAACTTTGACCCGTGATACTCGCTTTACATATGTTTATGTGTGACTGTGTCGTAATACCAGACTGTAGATCAGGTAAAAAGACTTTAGGATCCATCTCTAATATCCAGTGAGGTAACATAGTTCAAAGCGTTCAAAACAGAGTTTGGCAAATTTGTTACAGCAGCAGCTTTTGTGGTTCAGGAAGCTGGGGATCATGGGTAATATTTACCCCTCAGTTTAAGTCTACATGAAAATCACTCAATCACTTGTACATGGAGCCCAACAGAATAAATCACCACATGTGGCTGCAGGGGCTGCTGTTGTTGCTCATTAAAAGTTGCATAGTGTTGCTTTAAATTGCACTTCTCAGTTAATGGTCTACACTCACCACAGATAGAACCTATTGCCACAATTACTCCAGCCCAACTGTAACCACGGCGGAAGAAAGCATCGGCCAGAGCAGAGTTGGGGTCCAGCGTATGCCAGGGTACCATTAGTGTGAGCACTGTGGAAACCAGGATGTAGGCCGTCGCTGCCAGTGCAAGGGAGATGGCAGTGGCAATGGGAACAGCTTTCTGTGGATTCTTTGCCTCTTCACTTGAGGATGCAATTACATCAAATCCCACAAATGCATAGAAGCACGTGGCTGAGCCTGCAAGTATTCCAGACAACCCGAAAGGTGCGAAGCCTCCTTCTTTCTGGCTCCAGTTGGCTGGTTCAGCCAGAACAAAACCGAACACCAGTATGAAAATGATGACAGCCATACTAATGGTGGAGAAGATGTGATTGAGGTAAGAGGACACTTGAACTCCAAAGGAAATGAAGAATGAGGCAACGACTAGGATCCCTGCTGCGAGTAGGTCAGGGTAATGGGCAAGGATGGGCACGTTCCACTGCATAATGTGTGTCTCTGTGAAGTTCTGGATGGCATGATTAAAAATGGAGTCCAGATAGCCACTCCAGGCACGTGCCACAGCAGCACCACCAATCATGTTCTCCAGAATCACATTCCAACCAATGAGAAAGGCCCAGATCTCTCCCACGGAAACGTAGGTAAACATGTAGGCGGATCCTGTTTTGGGAATGCGTGCTCCAAACTCTGCATAACAAAAGGCAGCCAATAAAGAAGCAAAACCTGCAAAAATGAAGGATATGATGACAGCAGGTCCGACCATGTCTTTAGCCACTGTCCCTGTCAGGACATAAAGGCCAGAGCCCACCATGCCACCAACACCCAGCAGAGTCAGGTCCAGGGTGGAGAGGCAGCGTTTCAGCGACGTGGCCATCATGTCATCATCCAGTGTCTTGAGTCGGTTCAGTCTCTGACAGAGGCGCACCGCTGGTGCACAGCCTGTTGGACAAGTTGCCATAGCTACAGAGTGAGACAGGCCAGCAGGGCAGTATGGTGTTATACCAGTGAAACTGGATCCATTACCCGTCTATAAGGATGACCTGGAAGACACAGCACAAGCATATTTGTAATCAGAACAGGACAAGCCACTGCAGAATTATGTGGTCTGACTTTTTTGGATGATGGTTCAGCTTAAGGCTTTAGCTGTATAGCTTGACATGTTGTTGTAAGTCTGCAGGACTCAAAACATTATATTCAGATCTGCTAATGGACACGTACTGTAGGCCTAAGTGAAGAGCTGTCCCACGCCACTTTGCCGACAGAACTCTTTTCCAAGCTCAGCAACTATATTTATGGAAAGTACTGATCAATAAATGTACAATGACAACAATATACAACAGTCTTATTAATAATAACAGCAGCAATGAGGGCAGCTCGGATTAATAATGGTAATAACAATCATAATCATAACAGTTTACTTTACAATTACAATACTTTCTTTTGTGTCTGAGTTTAGAATAGGAATATATAGGTGGTTAATTATTAATAACAATATTAATAATTCAATAATAATTTCATATTAATCAGGCTACAAGACTACTGTGCTGGACAATATATCTATGCTAGCCGTGGATGAGGTGATGACTTTTTTCTATTATGGTTCTAATATTATTTGTAAGGAAGTTCATGAAGTCATTACTTCAGAGTTGAGGGAATAGAAAGCTCAATACGCTCTATAAATAAATGATTTGTTTCATTTGAAACAGAAATATTACATTTCCGGTTGTAATAGGGTTATAACAGTAACACCTGCTTTCCAATGAGTTATAGAAACAGGGTCTTTACAAGCAGAATGTCCGATTAAATAAAAGTAAAGTAAAGTAAATATCAAACCAACGTGTCAGTCTTTTTCTGATGTGGTATATTTGACAGTTTTCGAATTTGCGTTTCTGTTTTATCTAACGAGGCCTGAGTGTGTGCCGCATGGAAGCTTAACATCACAGTGAAGGGACAGACCACGTCATCTAAAAGGCATCGCTGGTGTGTAACGTGAGATCTTGTAATGTAGCAACGATAGATCATGGAGATACATGCCCTTATTTATTAGATTTGTTTAACTTCACACAACATGTTTAGTCTTTTCATCAGAAATATCCTCCTGGTTCGGGTGGAGCTACATCAGATCCCAGCCCTCGGTAGATAGACAGACGGGCATATGGCGACAGCAGGATGCCTCCGTTTTAATTACGTAAGGCTTTATTTCCCTTTAGAAATAAACCCGGTGCCTCAAAACACACGACTCGTAGACACTGAAACATCGACGTCCACTACACATGTCCACACATGTAACCGCGGGGAGACCAACACTGCAGCAAGCGTCGTTTAATGGAAAATGAATATTTTATAAGAAGTGAGGATCATTAGACTTCCTCTCTCCTGCGTGTAGCCTGCCAGGGAGCGACGTCGCACTTTACGATCGTGAGGGGAGTGGGATTATTTGACGGGATCCGCGATATATTCACACACAAAGAGAGAGAGAGGGATGAGAGATCAGCAGTAACATGGGAGATATGAAGAGGGTTTTACCTCAGTGGTTCAGGATCATCTGCTGCAGGTCCGCTGCTGCCGCTGCTGCTGCTGCTGCTGGAAGTTGCTGGGGCGCATCGTCTGGTGATGATGGAGCAGAAGGTGCGCGAGAATAAAGCCAGCACGCTTCTTAAAGGCGCAGTCACCTCTGTGCCACTGACGGGGCTTCCCCACTGCAGCCCACCCATAGACTGAGTAATAGATCCCACCCTTTTTACACAGGGAGGGATTATCCACAGCAGATGGGCCCACTGGAGGTCCTCGGGCCTCACTGTGCATAAAATATATTTAATGTAAAAGTGAAAACGTTTGAGAATCAGAATTATATAAGAGAATTAAGCACCTTAAAGGGATAGTTCACCCATAGTTAAAAAATGAAAATCCACTCATTATCTAGTCACCACTATGCAGATGAAGTGGTGGGTGAAGTGTTTGAGTCCATAAAACATTTCAGGAGTTTCAGGGGAAAAGAGTGTTGCAGCCAAATCCAATACAATTCAAGTAAATGGTGACCACAAAAAAAGCCTCCTGTGATGTCACCCAAGTGTCCAGGAGCCCGACATTCAAATTCAACTCGAATCAAGGTCATTTGCACCATGTTTTTGGCCTAAATGTCAGTGATCCACACATAAATGCAGCTCCAGAGGATGATAACAGCGGACGTTTAGGCCAAGAACATTACAGACACTAGGATGACACCACAGGAGCAGTATGGGGGCATTTAATGTTCTTTGTTTCTGGGGTCTTTTTTACGTTTGAAGATTAGGTCACTATTTACTTCAATTGTATTGGTTTTGGTTTCAATGCGGTTTACCCCTGAAACTCCTAAATTGTTTTGTGAACTCAAACACTTGACCCACCCCTCCATTGTCACAGTGGTGAGTATATAGATCAGTGGATTTTCATTTTTGGGTGAACTATCCCTTAAATATGAAAGCAACATGTTTGAGAATCATAATTTTATAACATATGCAAGAAGCTTAAGTGAGAAACATTACTGTATATTTAAACAGTTCACATGACCAGTTGCTGTCATAAGAACAAAATCAAACAGTGCTAACTCAACACAGAGCAGGTTCAAGTGCCAACAGGAAAACAAATGTCATTATGTGTGCATGAGAAAAAGAGCAATCATCCTCCATCACCTGCAGTTTATGCACCAGGGGGCAGATATTAAAACCCTGTCAGCTGAGGCAGAGTAAATCACACTGTGGTCAGGTGTCTGGTCATGGGGCTTTATATGTGATCAAAAATTAACTTACAGTTTGCAAAGAAGATGGATGTGATCGCAGAAGTGCTGTTGGACCTGGTCAGAGGACTACCGGTAGCAGTTTGGACCACTAACAGTACTTCCCAAATAAGTCATGAAAAAGATCAGTGTCAACAGAACTCAATTCAATGAAAATGATTCAAATATTCTGATGTTTCAAGAAACTACAAAAACATTTGTTTATTAAAGCTGACATTTGTGTAATAGAAAATCAGTAGACATATTCTAAATATCAATGCAGTTATATAGAGGATAGCTCAACACCTGACGTGAACCCATATCTGTCTGTTCGGAGCAGAGACAGAACACTGGAACAGAAACATGTCCCCCTATTTCTATTTTAGATATTTGAGTTGAACATTGAGGTGAGGTGAGTCACAGCTGGTCCACTTTTCAAATGTACAGCAGCTGATTTAAATAAACATCAGGTTTTCACACAACCTGCCAAAACGACTTTAGGAATCGCAAAAACGCAATAAAAAATTTGAGCAGGTACAAATTTCGGCTTCATATTTAATGTTCGTACACACTTGCTGCTCAAAATTAGATCTCTGTTCACACCAAAAGGAATTAAACTTTCCTTTTCACCTCAAACATCACTGACTGCTCCAAAGGCACCAAGAGGCACTTAAAAAATAATCTTATTTCAGGAAGGTCACAGCCTTATTTCCACTTACAGCCATGTCTGGTCCTCTCTTCATGTCCTTTAATGTGTCTTTAAAGGATTTGAAGCAAAACAAATCCATTAAACATCTTACTTGAACACTTTAGAATCAGCCTTCTCCAACCGGCTTATGATGGTGATGACAATAACACTCGGGAAAACATGTGTTCAACATTCTCTGAACTTGCTGCTTCTTAAAAACAGCAATGTAAGTAACATGTTGACTGAGACACGGTGAATCTCACAGTAAATGGATTGTGAGTATATGCCGTTGGTTTTTATGCTACAATGAGGATTCTTTGTAATCTTCCTCATATTAATCCAGATTGTGACTCCTTCTGTTGAAGCTTGAGGATCAGTTCAAGTAGGTTCATCTGCATTGTCAGCTCCTGAAACACACAAGAGCAGGAGGTGAGGACATACATCGCCATGTGCTGGACATTTATCTGTATGAAAAAGTGCATGTTTGTATCCCACCCCACTATTCATGGCATAACTATGGATTTCAACTTCAGTAAGTGGACAGTCAAAGATGGTAACCTGAGGATTAGTGGTGATGTAAAACCCAGGGACTCCCGCCTTCTCCAGGGTGTTCTGCTGGTCTATCACTTTCTGATCCATTTCAGCTACAATCTTCTTATCCATCATTTTTTGTTCCTCTCGCACACGTATGTCCAGAGCCTGATGATAAATGATGTTAGTAGACTAATCAACATGTAGACATATGACAATAACCAGCCCTTTTTGCAAACATTGACATAGGGATTTCACTGCCTCACCTCTACTTCTGATTGTTGGTTTGATTTGAGAAGCCCAAGGTTATGAGACTTGCAGGACTGCAGAGCGTCTTTGTGTTTTCGTAAAAGCTCTTGTTTGAGTGCTGCACACACAAAAAATAACCAGTCAAGCATCACAATAACATCTGCAGTTACCAACCTCAACAAAAAGGGCCCGTTCTATGAAGCAGGTTTGCTACTCTGCATAGTGTTTTTCAGAGGAACTCCTGATTTTACTCATGTATTACCCAGGTAACAGGCCCATAACAGGCTTCCCCTTGTGAACAGACCAGATCAGTCACTGCATGTTCTCTGTGACGCACTGACCTTGGTGTTCCCCGTGCAGCTTCTGCCTCTGGTTGTACAGATTCTTCTCAGTCAGATGCTGAATATCCAGGAGCCCCTGCACGATCTCATACACCGTCCCATCTATGAGCGCCAGAGCCAGGTCACTCAGCGTGTTGTAGGACAGGCGCTGCTGGAAGGAGCTAACAAAGGAGAATAACAACAATGGCCAGTCAATAAATCATTCACACAGATAAACCTGAGACGCTGTGATCACTTCTCTGAGGGGAAGGCAGCATTACCTGGGTAAATCTTTCACTAAGGTTTGCAGCTCTGACAACAGGTAGTAATGTCTTTCCTGTTGCTTGGTTGAATCCCCACCAGTGACCCCGGGATAACCATCCATCTCCTTCACTGGAAGAATGAGAGCAAAACAAGAGGCTGCTGTTCAACACATCCAGCTAGCTAACCAAGCTAACAGCAGTTTGGGCTAATTTCACTGCTTTCACAGTGTAAAGGTCCCGGAAACAAGACAATGTGATGTCTTTAGGAGACTAGCCTGCATATAATGATGTCCGCCTGCTATGAAAAGTTAAGATAGGTTCCATAAAGAACACGAGAGGTGGAAAAAAGCTTGATTTAGCTGTGCTGTTCTGACGTTTTGTTTATCAGCTAACATGCACTTCAGTGAGGACCCCGGGGAGGTGGCTGCCAAGATGCCTGTATGTAAATGCACCTGCAGTAGCTCAATATGCTCACTGGGTGGCGCGTTTAGACAAAGAAGGGGCGCTCCTGAATGTAATTGTCAGGTGTGACCCAGCATACTTACGACTGTCACAAATTCTGTGGAAGACGCACTGACGTCAGGTAGAAACAGATGGTGAACGGTGTCAGGTTTTAAAACAGAGGGCAGTTTATTCATGTTGACATTTACTTGTATGATGGTCCATTCAATCAAAGCGCAGTGTGTGTGTGTCTGTGTGTGTGTGTGCTCCACAGTATCCCACCTGCTCCTGTGACTGGGCTGGATCCGGTTCTGGATCAGGTTCTGGATCTGGATCTGATCTGGATCTGATCTGCATCTGATCTGGATCAGGATCTGGATGTGGACGCGCGCCTGTGCTGCGCGCTGCTGGAGAGAGAGCCGTGCGCCGTCACGCGCTGAAGGTGCCATGAAGCGAAGGAAACTGAGTTGCAGCGGAGGAGGAGAGCGCTGCTTCTAAGAGCCCGCACATGGGAACATCGGAGGAACATCGGATTATTACCGCACTCGACTCTAAAATGGCCCAAAACACATCTCTTTATTTCCGTATTGTCGAGGGCAGGAACCTCCCCGCCAAAGACGTGTAAGTATTACTCTGAGAGGCATGTGGCTCTGTGCTCAAGTCTCAACTCGCAGGATGGAGACTACACAGCCACAACATTGTTCAGAAGCTTCTTGTCAGATTACATGGGGGAAAAAAGTCCTATTTACATCTAAAAGGTTTTTTCCTGCTGTGCTACCCTGTCTCGTGTAATTATCTTGAAGAAATGTGATAGTCAAGTGTTTAAATTTAAGAGGAGGTTCATTTTACCATCAGACAAACTGCTTATTATGGTATGTCTCATGATGTCCCTTGTTTTTCCTGTCATCTTCAGCTCTGGAACCAGTGATCCATACTGTATTGTAAAAGTTGACAATGAAGTAGTAGCCAGGTGAGTCCTGTTGTGTTCTAAATGAAGATCTGCACATATTTGTTCATGAAAGTATATTGTTTTATGTGGAGCTGCATCTGCAGGGTCTAATCTAAACACTCAGAACTGAATATTCATCATCACAGTTTATATTTGCATTAGCTCAGTTTTTCTGGCTGTGCTTGCGCTATACTCTGTAATCCAGGGTGGAGGGTATGTGACCATGTTGGTGGTGCCCACAGCGTGGCCTCTCCAATGCAGAGAACCTGATACTGGTCTGGCCTTTAAAACTCCCTCAGGTAACCATGGAGAGGGTGCATCTATTATTGCAGGGTGCTCCCTGTGTATAGGCAAAGAGAATGCTGCAGAATACACCAGTTCAGATGAGTTCTCCATATGAGAGCAAAAGTTCAGATGATGTCATTCTCCTCCTCTCCATTCACTCTCCAAATAACACATATTTTCAGGGGCATCACAGCATTCCAGATTTAACTATGGAGGAAATGTGTAGTTGTTTTTAACACAAACAGAGAAAACTCAGTGGCAATTGTTCCATCTACGCTGAGGGAAAACCACACAATGATTTACCACAGAGAGTCACACTATTATCTTGTACTTGTGGTGTCACTGGACATCTGACTCTTCGAGTGTGATGTTCACGGATGATGTGGCTGATTGTGGAGGGAGATAACGGACACAATCATAGGGCTCTACAGTGCTGCAGTGTCCTTGGACATTACAATACATGAGTGCTATTAATAAGCAACTAAAACATAACTGTAGCAATGCCTTAAAGGAAAAACATACTTGTTCCTGTATATAATGCGTAGATGTTTTCTTTTAGCCACAAAACTAGTAAGAGTTAAATCCGGAACTAATGAATAAGTACCTTTTTTAATATTTGTTACAATTAAAAAGGTATCGAGGTTCAACACTGTCTTCATATAATTCTTCCTGGCTTTAACAGAACCTTTAAGAATTTGTATAAACTGAAAAATGTAGGAAATTTACCATTACCTCATATCGTGAAGGAATAATAATTCTAAAAAGACACTAAATCAACATTGTTCATTAAAAAGTCTGACTGCTTCAGGTACAAAAGATGCTCTGAACTTCTCAGTGGAACATGTTAGTAACATGTTGTCATGCTTGATTATTCATTATATCATTGTGTACAGCAGTATGTCACTATGATGTGAGCTGATCCATACATGAGGAATTGTTCAATTTTAAAAGAGCTTAGAGAAAAGTTTTTATAAAAAATAGTATTATCATATGTAGCAGATCTATGTTTTCTCCTTCTTTTCTATTCCATCAAACATCTTATGATGCCTTGGAGGGACCCTGGATCCTAGTTGTTTTAAAAGCATGTGATCTGTCCACCCTCGGGTATGTGAGCTTGTACCGCTGCCACTTTTACAGTGACTCCTGCCTGTTCTGGTTTCTGTGGGTGCATACATTCATGTAATGTCTTCCGGTATAAGGTCTGTTAAGCACGTATAACCCCCCCCCCCTCTTTCAGGACGGCCACAGTGTGGAAGAACCTTAATCCTTTCTGGGGTGAAGAGTATACACTGCACCTCCCGATGGGTTTCCATTCACTTTCCTTCCATGTCATGGATGAGGACACCATTGGGTAACTGTCATTTAAAGCTATTCCATATTCAGCCTCTTTACTGACGGAGCCTCTCAGTGGATTTATAGTCCTCTAAACCACTGTTTTCTTAACTCGCCCCAGGAACTAATATGACCTCACAAACAGTTTAAATGTTCTGAGAACGTAACTGCAAACTTTGAATAAACAAACATCATCAGACAGATGGTCGCCTCCATTGAGTGATTAAAGGTTCTTTTTTTTTCTCGTGTTGTCTGGTGACCACCGGTTCTCTAATCAGTCCGTCCTCAAATTCACCTCATTTAAGTGTTGCAGCAACTGCAGCATCAATAGCTCCTCTCTGATAATCTCCTCTTTTATCTCTCTCTACAGGCACGATGATGTTATTGGAAAGATTACACTGAATAAAGACGCCATCAGGTCTCAAGCTAAAGGTATAACTAAACAAATCTGGGTGCACGACCGCAGCTCAGAGGTTAAACTCACATGGATTTCCACGCCTGAGTCATAGTTCCAAGTGATTGAGGAGACATGCCCTCTTGTTTTTAGATGGGGACTCTGGGAATGTCCCCTGATGTAGTCTCACACATTTAATTTGATTAGCGCACATTTATCAGGCACTTAAGAGTTTGTTTCGGTCGTGCAGACTCTAACTTGGAGGCGGTGAAGTCAGCGTTCCCACTGATACGTTTGTTATTAGAATGGCTCTCCTGGTACTCGTCTGTATAGACGCTGGTATTTTTCATTGCGCATCATAAACCATTTGTTTGTGTGGAACATCACTGTGCTGTAAAATGATTATAACAACCAAATCATTTTAAATGACCTGGAGCCTTTTTAATCTTTTACAGGACCTTTCACATTTTAGAAACTCAGTGTTCATGTCAGCACGATCTCCAGCCCTTCCTGCATTGTCTCGCTTAGACAGAACATTTAAAATATGGTGTGGTCTAATGCTGTTGTGTAGTTTTATTAAATTGCTCAATGTGTTCATCAGGGTGTGTTTGCTGCATACTGATGCCTCTGTAGAAAGCCACCTGGCATGGCCTCGTGTGATTAATGGCCACAGGGTGGAACTGAGTCAGTTACTCCCTCGCACCAATCTTCTCGCAGTCTGGCCTTGATGTACCCTTGCACAGAGCGCAACAGAGAATGTGGATGTGACATGACTGAAATATAAACATTATCAGATGGGGACTGAGCATGTTTCATCTTGTCTTGTACTTTATAGATTTTAAAGCATTTTATACCTTTATGCACAAAATTTGCCATTTAGAAAATGTTTACTGATTGATTTTGACCATAACAAGTTAGAAAGCAGCTTTTCTAGTCTCGATGACCACTCAAAGTACTTTACAGTGCCTTTCAGCCATTCACACACACATTCGTACAGTGCATCTATGTGCAACTCTTCCTCTATCACACATCACTCACTCACTGCCCACGCAGCCGTCAGGGGTTCAGTATCTTGCCCAAGGATCGGTCCACCGACCTTCTTGTTAGAGGACAACTCGCTCTACTCCCTAGCCACCCAATAGTAAAAAAAAAGCATTTACCTTTTATCAGCACAAATCCTAAAAATGTTAAGTTTAATATTGAATAAAACAAAGGCATGCAAATCCTCACAACTGAGAAGATGGGACTAGGGAGTTTTTAATTTAATATAAAACAATGAATCTGAATGGATGCAGATTATTCTTAATTTACCAGGAGATTAACTAAATACTTTGACATTATTAATGAGAAGGTCAATTCATCAGTTTCTCTATTGACTCAAAACATCTGCTTTTAGTATTTATTGAGCATTGCTGTTTAAACGACTGGTATCTTTCCGTGTGGTCTGGTCAGGGCTGGATAACTGGCTGAACCTGACGAGGGTCGACCCTGATGAAGAAGTCCAGGGAGAGATCCATCTGAGTGTGGAGCTGCTGAAAGATACAGAGAAGATCAGCCTGCGGTGTCAAATCATTGAAGCCAGGTAAAATAACTGTTTCAAATCCTGACAGCTGAGAAAATGAGAGCACAGTGAGCAGCCAGCATGTGACCATCTTATTATCATGATCTTATTATCCTCTTTATATGTAGATTGAATATGATGAAAGCCGACATAAGTTAAGTTTCTGTAGCTTAGTCCTTCCTGGGCTGTCACTATTTCTGAGCTGAAATCTTTACACCATCACCCTGCAGGCCTCCACACTCTGCCCCTGAGTCACGTCGCCATATCACACCACTCACTGTCCCATCTGTGCGTCCCAGGCTACAATCTCTCGCTCCCAGGCAGGGCACTAATGAGCATGTCACTCAGAACTTGACACTGAGTTATTCAAACATGACCTGACAAATGTGGATTGAGTTTGAAAGAATAAGGTTGAGTTTGTCCTCGCTGACAGTTTGAAGAGTTTGTTGAGTGTTTTCAGTGAGTAGATCGGTTCTGTTTTCATTCTGTGTCGTGATAACCATAGAGACTTGGCTCCAAGAGACATCACCGGGACCTCTGATCCATTCGCAAGAGTTATTTTCAACAACCACAGCGCAGAGACCTCGGTGAGCACCATGTTATCATATTGCCATATGCATAAGTGAGCTGAGCTCAATTGGTAATCAATCAAATTGAATTTCTATGGCCCATATGCACAATTAACAATAACACTTAACAAGGTGCAACATCTTCTATGGTGCCTTTAACCTTGGACAATAGTGGGGTGACAAAGGTTTGTTTTTTAGATTATCAAGAAAACTCGTTTCCCTCACTGGGGAGAGACACTGGAGCTGCAGGTGGATCCCGAGGAGCTGAGTGTGGAAGGAAACGTCACTGTGGAGGTCTGGGACTGGGACATGGTGGGCAAGAATGACTTTCTTGGAAAGGTGAGGATGCTGTAGTTAAAATAATAATGCTGTTTTTCTATTGATTTAAATACATGGTTGGTTAAAAATGTTTTGTCTATGTGTAGAGAATTTTTCAACACTAAATTCCTTAATAAGTGATTGTTCCTGCCTGATATCATATCCTTGTTTGCTCTTTGTGTCCGCAGGTGGAAATTCCTTTTCCTTGTTTGCACAAGGCACCTCTGTTAGATGGCTGGTTCCGTTTACTACCCTTGGGAAACAATGAGGTTGATGCAGGGTGAGGATTATGGGTGTGTCTATTTGGATAATGTAGTGAGTAGTAGTTTGTATGCTTGTATGTTATAACTGAGGAAGGCATTTTGCTGTTGGAAACCTCTCAAGACTCAAAGTGAGCAGCAATTACTGGGTCTTTTTAAATGCAGCCAAGGAAACTATTGTTCCCCCTGCATGCGTTTGCAGGTGCATAGCCAGGTCTCTGACAGCGTCTGTTCCTTGAGATAATTTTAGACCAAACAAAGCTGAGTGAACTGCGAAACGGATGACATAAAAGTAAAGTGAATCTCGGAGACTCACAGTTAAAGGGGTTGCACACCGCTGAGTAGAAATTGGTAACTACCCAAGTAATTACAAAACCTATTTGCTCTGGAACTATATGTTACAACTCATTGGTTTGGGGAAGCAGTGTGAACGTTTGATGCACCATAAGGAGACACTATCACTGTGTTTAGAGATGTTAGAAAAAGGCTTTTAAATGTATCATATCAGCACCTTGCTTTTTTATTTACAGATTTCCGCAAATAACTAATTTTGCACAAAACCATGTACGACAAAGCCAGTAGCTTGTGTTTTTTCAAAAAGTCCCTAAAGCTTTTCACATCGTTCCCAGGATTCCTTTAATGGAGGTTCATCATGATCATGTCTCCCTCTGTTCTCTCTGAGATTCTTTTTCCTTTTCTTTTCCTTTGTCACAGTGGTAAGCTGGGAGCACTGCGTCTGAAGGTGCGTCTGGTGGAGGATCGGATTCTGCCATCTGTGTACTACCAGCCTCTCATTGACCTCCTGGTTGAGTCAGTCATCTCGCCCACAGAGGTGAGCATCACGACTCCTCCTCAGCACTGATACTCATGTGCTCAGCTGCTCACACTACAAGATTAGAAAATAATGGCATATCAAACACTGTGGGATGTTGTTGATATTATTGCTCCAGGGACAGCGACGCACCACCTCACATCTCTCGTGTGACCTCATGGTGAAGCAGATAAACAAAATGGAGGGTGGTGTGGAGCGACAACTTGCTCTTATGTCAATAAACAAAAGCAAAAGGTTAAATTAGTCTGGATGAGAAAATGGTTGCAGTAAAATCTTCATCAGACATTCTGGGCTGAACATCGCTACAGACCAAGGTTCCAGATCAAATTTCTCATCCAATTCTCGAGGGGGGCAGAATCAGAATTAAATTGGCCCAAATTCCTGTAGTCTGAGCCCAGTTTTCATTTCAATCCATCTGCCTCATTTATCCTCTCGTGTCCTTCCAATGCCGTTCACATTCTCTGCCCATAACCTGAGTCGTCCTCTCACCAGGTGGAGGATAGCAGCGCTCTGACCATGCTGGAGGATGTAACCACGGTTGAGAGCCGTCAAGATGTGGCAATGACCCTGGTGAAGATCTACCTGGGCCAGGGCCTTGTGGTGCCTTTCCTGGATTACCTGAACACTCGGGAGGTCAACCACACCAGTAAGATTAGAGACAGCATGTCGTCAATAACAGATACTCATAATTTCAAGGCTGTATTGTGTTTATTAAGTGCAATGTTCAGATAGAGATATAAGATAATCCTTTATTTGTCCCACAGTGGGGACATTTTTACAGCAGCAAGAGGACAATCAAAATCAAAGTGGAATAAAAACAAATATATTAAATTGTAAATTAAATATATGTACCATGTGGACATATGTCCAGGGGGTTGGACTGTTTGTCCATCAGAGAAGACAGCTTCGCCAGCATCCTCCTCTGTCCCACCACCTCCACTGGGTCAAGTGGGTATCACAGGACCGAGCTAGACCCTTCTAATCAGTCTATCCACTCTCTTCCTGTCAGCAGTTGCAATCTGCTGCCCCAGCATACTATTCCAAAGAAAACTACCAAGTAGCGCCCCCTGCACTCCAAAAGACCTAAATCTCCTGAACAGATAGAGTCTGCCCTTCTCATAGAGTGCACTGGCATGATCAGTCCAGTCCAGTTTGTTGTTCAGGTGAACACATAAGTACTTATAAGAAGTCAGTTGTAGAGGAGGTCCCCGTACTACAGACAGTTGTGTCCAACACACAATCCCAGGTCCTCACATACTGGGGTCTGTGGGTCAGGTAGTCCAATATCCAGAATGTGAGGGGAAGGTCCACTCCAGCAAACTCCAGTTTGTCTCTCAGAAGAATTTTTGTTTAATTTTTGGACCATTGTGATCACACAATACACAGTGTGCATCAGCTCTACATTTATCACTATTTGTCACTATTTGCATTAATGGAGCGAACCCTGCGAGCTAGTTCAGGCAGCCAACTCGAGCTGTGCTGCTCCCATCATGTGACACACATCATGTGACATACCTCATTCTCCACAATCATCTATTGTATGCACCCACCTTATTAGGCAGCCTATTTAAGCAGAGAGAAATTTCCCTTAAACCCCTCTGCTCGCACTGCTGCTGCAGTATTGCTACCAGTTGCTTCAGCCCCTCCACCACCCCAACATCCACCTGTAAGCTCCGGGGGGGGTTACAAGTATTTGCTCGTCACTCCCATCATATCTATGTAATCATATCGGGGGAGTGATTGAGTCGGAGCCTAGACGCCAAACACAAACTATGTTCTACTACCGCAATAAATGGTTGAAGGTGAGTTGTCTGACTGAAGTCAGATTTTGGGACCTGCCATTTTCCTGCAATTGCTTCTCACTCCAGAGACCCTCTGAGAGCTGCTGCTATTTATCTCTGAACTGACATTGAGTTCTCTGAGCACTACAGTCATGGTGCGTGTACGTGGGCGTTTAAAACCTACCCGCACCATATTTGCCTCAACAATGCCAATTACTTACTCAGCCCACAGCCTTTTTTCATGGCTCCTCTGTGGTCTGGATTAGTCATGTTATTGCCTCCGCACCACATTCCAACGATAATTCACACAGAGTTGTGCTCTGGTCTTTGGGTTGTGTTGGTGTAGTTTGAGATAATAAGCATAGTGCCTAAGTTTCCATAGCAACTCCACATGATCCTGAGAGTAAGTGCTTGATCAAGAATAGATGCCGTTGGCAGCCAGACATTAAAGTTGGGCACAGGGGTAAAGGAAAGGAAACTGCTCTCCCAGGTTCTCATGTATGTCACCGAAAATATTTCACCCAATAACCTCAGTCCCTGTCATTATGAATATTTCAGTGTGGCCACCTTGAAGGATTTAAATGTTGTGTCAGCAAGGTCACTCTGTCCTCATTTGTCACACTGAGAGTTCTGCGCTTCTAAAGCAGATCTGCTCTCAGTTGATAAACATGTCACACATGCCAGAAGCCTGAAGTGACATCAGAAACACACAAAGGATCCACACTTCTTATTAATAGCTGCCAATGAATTTAATGAATGCATCTATCTAAGAGATTTTCATCGAGCTTGATTATATTTCTGTTGAGAGCGTCTGTGAAAGCGGCTTCATTACATTCGCTGGAGGATATTAATGAGGGAGGAAATGATCAGATCCATGCTTCTCTAAAAGCTTAGCTGCTGCCTCTCTGTCATAATTTAATGTAAATAAATGTATTTCAGGTTAAATTGTGTTGTTATTTACTATAAAATGAATCAGTCTCTTTTCTCTTTTGCTCTTACAGCTGATCCAAACACTTTGTTTCGCTCCAACTCACTCTCCTCCAAGGCTATGGAGCAGTTCATGAAGGTGCGATGATGTAACTGTTGCTTTATGTTGTGAGGAACTATAAGAATTAGATTTTTTTAGAACTTTTTTCACATAACATAAATGCAAAATACATACATGAAGGGTTACAATTATGTGTGGTACAAAACCTAAATATAACAAAAAAATGAATACAAAATATACAAAGTACAGGTTATATATTAGTATAAAAGGGAAAATTGGACACATCACTAGTAAGATATATATCTGGTAATATATGATATAACAGATTATTTATTTTCCATAAATACAGATCAATAAAATTATCTAAAAGAGCTCTTTTTTTGCAAATCAAATGTTTAAACAGCAAAGCATTTCTAATTGTCTCCATGGACAATGAGACAGAGTCATGAGACATGAGTTAGCAGCTACAATTTAAAAAAAGTTGTGCACAAGTGAAACGTGACATTTTCATTGTTGCTGTTGTATTACTTTGTCTTTATCTTCCTGTACATTCTCTATTGTTGTTAAATGTACACTGTCTCATGCACCCTTGCTGCTTCACACTGTACCTTGTTTATTCTTACGCAGGTTCACACATTTAGAAAATGTATGCAAATGTGATGTTCTCAGCGTATGGTATTGTTTTGCTGTCAGGCTGTTGGCATGCTGTATCTGCACGAGGTGCTGAAGCCCATCATTAATCGCATCTTCGATGAGAAGAAATACATCGAGCTGGACCCGTGTAAGATCGACCTGAACCGCACGAGGTAAAAACCTAAAACACATCTTCCTGCCGCTCACAACACCCTGATCAGTCATATCCTGAACTAAAATAGTCCCTCTTTGCTTCACACCCGCTTGTCTAAAGACACAAACTGGGATTGTGGGTCGTAGGCTCATCTGTGTAGTTCACAATCTCTGCGTTGAAATGGTCAAATGGATACACGGTCACAGGTGGCCGCCCACTTCATTTACACCTCGCCCCTGAGAGGAAGACTGTGAGAAAATGAAAAAAAAAGGAATGCGAAAAAGGGGGGGAGGCTGTTGCTTGGCAACTGCCATGAGCCCCCTGAGATGTCTATCTCTGACATGGAGGGAGATCCAGGAGCGAACGTCCTCTACATCTGCAGTAGATCAGTCTGTCTTCAATGTATCAGCTGTCCCGTGTCTTCATAGCTCTCAGGACATCGTCAGTTCAACTCTCAAAATCTGTATTCAGCTGTCCAATCTATGAAATTACTCTGACCATAGACTGTATATAAAAAGGCTCTTACATGCAATTACATCGTCAGTTATATTGTTATATGTAAATGTCCGTATATTTCATCAGTATGCTTAATTGAGTATGGTCCTTTTTACGATTCAACAAAATCTCTATACAAATGGTACTTTGTCTACTTCTGACAGAGGGACAATAAATCCTCTCATCTTTCTGTGTCTCCAAAGACGGATTTCATTTAAGGGGGCAGTGTCGGAGGCAGAGGTGCGGGACAGCAGTGTGGAGATGCTGCAGAGTTACTTAACCAGCATCATTGAATCTATTGTGGGCTCAGTCGATCAGTGTCCTCCGGTCATGAGAGTGGCCTTCAAACAACTGCACAAGAGAGTAGAGGAGCAATTTGCTGAACCTGAGAACGAGGTCAGTCTGGAGCAAAATATTTTGAGAATAAAAGCTGGAAACACCTTTAAAGCCTGTCATTGTATTTTTGATATATTTTACACTCCCTTCACATGTTTCATATTCAGCTACCACTCTATACTCTGCACTCTTATACTGAGTGACAGTGCTCAGGTTTTTAAACTTCTCCCATCAAATTCACTTGACTTTTACAGGACGTGAAGTATCTGGCCATCAGTGGATTCTTCTTCCTGCGTTTTTTTGCTCCTGCCATCCTCACGCCTAAACTGTTCCAGCTGAGAGACCAGCACGCGGACACGCGCACGAGCAGAACCCTGTTACTACTCGCCAAGGTACGATGCACAACACAGACGTGCGCACAGACGCCGCTTTGAATAATTAATTCATGTCCAGACATCACACTTAAGTGCAGAAGAAACAAACAGCGAAAGAGGTGGATGCGCAGGAGGCGAGGCGAGTAATTTCTAACAACAGGAAGCAGAAAGACAAAACAAGCATTTAAACAATGCGTAAAGACAAAAGCAAATTATAACTATTGAATATCACATGCAGCACACTTTACAGTGGATAACTTTAACCTTTGAACGATACCTTCACATGTAATTCGCTCGAACATCCTGTCTCAACTGGAAATAGATCAAACAGGCAGGCACAGAAAAAATAATTGTCGCACTGGTAATAAAAGCCTCGTTTCTAACTAAGCTCACTATACTGTTGAATGGTCGTGATCACCAACACTCATACATAAACAACATAAACACCCTCAATAGCATTAGAAACAGAGAGGTCACGTATTAAAAGTGAAACGTCGCTTGCTGCTGTCCGTGGTGCTGAAGTGCTGTTGCCATGGGTCCTCCACGGAGAAAGGGAACAAGCTATTTTTACCTTTGTGCACGCTGCGACCAGACTGCGGTTCAAAGCCCGAGCATCAGAGAGGGGCTGCAGAGTGGGACTTCCTCCTCACCCTAGGCCAGGTGTGGGCCGGACAAAGGGCCTCACAGCATGCTTGGCCACAGGAACCCTTTTGATCTCTGACTTTGAGATGTGCAGTCACTCACAGCGAGCACTGTAAGTTCATGTGCTGAAGATGTGGGCATTGAGTGGATGTTTATGTGTGTCTGTGCTCACCAGGCGTTGCAAAGTGTCGGGAACCTGGGCCTTCAGCTGGGTCATGGAAAGGAGCAGTGGATGGCTCCTCTTCATCCCATCATCCTTCGCAGCGTGGCGTCTGTGAAAGACTTCCTCGACAAGTTAATCGACATAGACCATGACATTGGTAAGACTGTGAGCTGTGAGCTGGAAGGGAAAGTTCAGAAGTCACGCTGTCAATTAATTAAATGTTGTTAATCAGCCACGGGCCGGCTGCCAGCAACCCCGAGCCGTAATATAAGGATTCAGTGAAACAATACCGTGGCCCCTTGGTGAAATATTCATAAGTTGTTGGAAGTGTAGAAAAGAGATGTGATGGTTAATGAGTTGGTGGGGAGCTGGAGCGAGAGGCCTCAGGCACCTTTACACGCCACACTGGTTACCCAACATGTCTGGGCTGCTTTCTCACCGTCATGTGTCAGTGAGGCTCTTGTTGTGAAACATCTTCCCCCTCTGACATATCGTGTTTCGCCTCCTTCTGTACATCACACCCACTCTTTTCTCTTAAAGGCCAGTTTGACATTTACTGCTCTTCTGGAGGATTTGGAGGACAGGAGTGGGTGCTTGTTCTTTCAATCCTTCATGTGCTGATGGACAGAGGTGTCGTCAATCACAAAGCGCTGTTAATTACGAGTGTACTGAAGTTTAACAATTGAATGTAGCCTGTATGTTTATTGTCACAGCACCACCTTGTGTCTGTGTGGATGAACATTCCATTATATATGCATCACAAACTCTCTCCTTCTACCTGTAGTGTCGGAGGTGCCTCAGAGGGCCGTGTTCATGCCTTCTGTCACAGTCAAAGAGGGATTCCTCCACAAACACAAGACAGAGGGGCCCCAGCTGTTGTCCCGCTTTGCCTTCAAGAAACGCTACTTCTGGTTGACCAGTGAGACGCTGTCCTATGCCAAGACCCCTGAGTGGCAGGTTGGTACTAGTATAATAAGCCAGAACCGACACAAAATGTTTACCGCCTTTAGAAAATGATTTCAATGAATGAAAACAAAATGAATTAAAGGTAGGGTTGGTCATTTGTTTCTGAAACACGTCTTTAATCGTATTTGTTGAAATCCTCTTCACGCCCCAATAGCCATCCATAAAATGACAAATAGAGGAGATAAAAAGCCAGTGTCTGTGGCCCTCGCAGGATTGTATTAAACACAACCAATCATTTCATTCAGACCAAATGATTGACCGACCCGACCACCTGCCTGAACCCTGCCCCTGCTCTCACTGTAAAGGGCTGGAGTCTTCAGCCGGAGAGACAAACACTGAAGATCAAGTTCAAGTTTCAGGTTTATTTGTCATAAATAAGTTACCACGGGGTCAACAGTACAATCAAAAGTGAGCTCAGCAATGCAATAAGAGCAATGTTATAGAGAATATAAGGGAGAAAAAGTTGCTTTAAATAAAGTAAAAGAGCTCAATACAAGAATACATTACGTTAGGTGTATAGCATATATATGTATTTATAGGTTATTGCACATTTTTCAGAGGTAAATAAACAAGAGGCAAATAGGCAGAGGATTATTGGACATGAATTGAATCCGAAGCAGATGACAGCAAGAAGTTAACGTGTGAGCCACAGAAAAAAGGTTTCTAGCTGTTGTCCCTCAGTTCACCTTCACGTGTTTTGGGGGCGTAGCTTTGGCAAGAGGGCTAATGGGAGGGGGTGGGGGCGTCGGTTGCATTTTTTCAAGTGCAGCCCACCCGTTTTTTTCCAGGATTACCAAAACAACATTTTATTGATTTGTCCAAATTAAACTAGTTATATTAGCACAAATGATACATTTAACTTGAATAAACTTAATTTATTTGAGTGTTAAAAATTGTTTTGTGTGTATATCTTGTGAATATATGATAATGTGTTGTTTCGTCTACTTAATTAGCCATTTTAACAGCCAGCAACAGTATTTATTTTTTAATTATATGGCAGATACATGTTTATTTATTTGTCTTTCTCCCATATACAGGCCAAAAATAGAGAAGTAATCTTTAATCAAGGTCGCGTGAAAGTGACTCATCCATTATTAGAAGCTGATCGGCCTTGTGACGATGAATCAGTCACTGGCCTTTGAAGGACGTTCATCAACTTGGCTCATAAAAAAGAGGAAACATTTTAGTCATCCCCAGCTCGCTTTAATGTATTTGTGTTGATCTCCTTGTGAGAACATCATTAGTGTTATTACCATGTGGTGCTGAGCCTTGTGATAATGATCTCCTCTTATTCACCATCCAGAGAGAGAGAGGGAGACGTAGAGGGGAGCAGGCTCTCTCTATACCTCAGTAAAAAGCTCTCTCTTTGAGCGACTGGAATGAAAGCGAGCGTTAATTGAAGGCTGTGGATATTCATGCTAACATTGCAAATCAGATTGCAGACAATGTCCTGACCCTTTTCCTCCATGTTGACGAAACGAGCTCCCATTGGAAGTGGCTGATTTACACTTTAAAGCGGCCTCTGCTGCCGTGCCGATCTCATCTTCACTTCCCTCTGGCCTCACACTGAGCCTCCGGCCCTAATGTGTGCAAACTATTTCAGCATCAGACACTAATTTGCTCTGTGATCAAACCATACACCACTTTTATTTCACTCAGTCCTCCGGCTAAACTGCTCGAGGCACAATCCGTCATTACCAGCCTGTTCATCCTTGAGTTTAATTGGTGCTGTGGTCTGTGACTCAATCGTTGCAGGTGCGCTCCTCCATCCCCGTGCAGTGCGTGTGTGCCGTGGAGAGGGTGGATGAAAATGCCTTTCAGCAGCAGAATGTAATGCAGGTCATCACCCAGGACAACGACGGACAGATGCACACCATGTATATCCAGTGCAAGGTGCATTGGTACTGACAACAGCCAGTCACCAAACAAGCCCCTGACATTTTTCTGATTGCCACAAAAATTTTGTATTTAAGCACAGAAAAAGCATTTATTGCTTCACCCATTATTTTGGTGACAATTTGTGATCTCCGATTATATATATGATTAAATGAAAAAGCTAAATAATTAATTGAGATATTTCCTCCTGCTTCACCTCCTTAACCAAGGAGATTTTAGTCTGTGTGTTATTTTAAAAATATCTTTGTTTGTTAGATTGTCAGCAGGATTACACAAAAACTACATGAATGATTTACATAAAATCTTGTGGAGGGGCATGAGCCAAGTAAGAACGCATATAATTTTGGTGCGGATCCGGATCAAGGGGCAGATCCAGGAATTTCTTTTCACTTAGCATTGTGAGATTGTTCTTGATTGCTCAGAGAGGAATTCATTGATCTTGATGAAAAAAAGCAGGCAGATATTTACGACTCTTTGCAGTGTGTGGCAGCTCCAAGGGGACTGTTTGGTCTTGGCAGAGAATTGCAGTGTACTGAGTTTAAGGCAGTTATAAACTCCTTGGTAATACTGTTTTGTTTTACCTGAATAGAACGTGAATGAGCTGAACCAGTGGCTGTCAGCGATCAGGAAAGTCAGCATCTACAATGAGCGCATGCTGCCCTCTTTCCACCCAGGGGCTCATCGCGGTGGCAAGTGGACGTGCTGTCTGCAGGCAGAACGTGCAGGTAATCCAGTTCTTATCACTCCTGATGATGCACTATCCTACTGTAACGAGTCAATGTGCTATGTAAATATATCAACTCTTTAAGAGTATTTGTTAAAATAGCTCAGATTACAATCACAAATATGCTGAATTACACCAAAGATGCCTCCAGAAAGATTATCCCAGAGTCTAAACTGTATTGTGCATCAGCATGTGCTCTTACTTTAGTCCTGGTCAAACTTGTAGCTGTCGTCAAATAAAGCACAAGTTCCTGGTGATTCATATTTAGTGACTAAACATTCAGGTTGTTGCTGTCTTTGTTGCTTTGGTGGAGAAGGAGCTCTGAGAATCATAATGTGATTTTCTCTGACCAATTACATTCAGTTACTGTTTGAAAGCTGCATTTGATGAACCTTCTTAAAATTATACAGTTGATTGTTGTGGGAACTGTTGGGTTTATCCGTAATTTTTAAATTTTTGACCTTACTATTGTATTATGATTCTATTCTCTTATTCTATAAAATGATTTGGAGCGATGCAAATAATCTAAATGTCTTTTTTCACAGTCTAATCTTCACATTTTCAGAATTTTAAAAATGGTGTTTAATTTGTGGTTGAATTGCCACTTGGGCTATTCACACTCAAAGTGTTCAAACTGTGAGACTTCCATCAGTGATATTTGTGTGACCCTCATATGTTCAGTCACAGGCTGCAGTAGAACCCACTCGGCTGTCACTCTGGGGGACTGGAGCGACCCGCTGGATCCAGACGTTGAGACTCAGACCATATACAAGCAGCTTCTCCTGGGCAGAGAGAAACTGAGGTCAGCAGAGGGAACAGCCCCTGTCTGGGTGCAGTGTATTTACTGGACACTAGAGGTCAATGTTGCAACATAGGAATACGCTGCTCTTCTGTTTCAGCTGGTGCTTATTGACTTTGTAATCAAACGTTGAGCTGCAAGTGTCTAAAGGTTTGAGAGAAGGAATGGTTCGTGATCATGTGATTAATTTCTGTGACTGACACTGCAGGAAAAAATATGTGGAGATGCCGGATGCTGATCAGGCGTTGAGCAATAAAGAAAAGATCAGCCCTGACGTTGTCCCAGGTGAGGCTGCAGCTGCTATATCTAAACCACAAGGATGCTGTTTGTGTTATCTGCATGATTACATATTTTAGTTTTTAACTGCTTAGTTCTCTCTTTCTCATAGATGGTGCAGAATGCAACGTTCAGCTCCTGAAGCCAGGTCAGAGCATGGTCGCCCGGCTGCTGGCGGTTCTAGAGGATCTGGAGCAGGCTCACGCCACCTTCCAGCACAGAGAGAAGCAGGACGCCACCAGTGTCATTCTGAATCCCTAGACTCCATCATCACATCAGGATCCACTGATGGAGAGAGGCAGGGGGCGGGGCTGCATCCTGAACCAACACATTTGAGCATCTCCCTCTTGATTGTCAGGGAGAGAGAGTGGCCACAGGATGTGCCCTCCTTCATCCTTTCAGTTCACGCCTCACTGTGAAGAGCACAAGAAACTCTCCCACTTTGAATCTTTTTGTATTCTCTGAGTGCCACTGGCTTCAACAGCGCCACAGAGAGAGATTATAATACTTGACGATAGAGGGGGGGGGCCGAGGGACTTTGACGCTGATATTTTCTAATGTTGATAACAAGCAATCTGTCGCATGGCCTGCATCCTCTTGTTGTTGAAATGTGACGAGGAGCTTTTATATTTTTGAGAAACTGTACAGGACCTCAGTTGCACGTTTTTATGCAAATGGCTTGTTGTAGTGTAATCTACATTAACTGAATGTAAGTTGTTTTCACATTGCTTTTATCAACGTTTCATATCTTATTGAGGCAATTTTTTGGCACATTGCGGCCACATTAACATTATAGGTCATACCACCATGAGATTATGAAATGCTTGTGCTCATGCCACAGTAAGACGCTGCCTGTTTGATAAGAAACATGATCATTTTAATTGTTGCTTTGGTCCCTTTAGACAAAACAATGTGCTTTTGTTTGGTGCTATGGCCAGTCCACCTACATGTTTGGTTCTCATATTATTTGCATATTTAAGAAACACTTGATGTAGCCGTTCCCTAAAGTCATATGGGTAACATTTACCTTTCAATATAATATATTCAATCAATATAATGTCCATCCACATCCAGTTACCTGAGATTCTCCCATTTGATATACATTTACATTTCCTTGAGATTTAGGTGCCACTACATTTGGCTTGGATGTGTCTTATATGCCAAATTTCTTTATAGACAATGAAATAAAAAAAAAATCACAATCAGTTTTCTATATATGTGAGACGCACAAAACACAAGCGTATCGTAAAAGCCATTTCCTGCACAGAGAGTGGCGTTCAGTGTCTTTCCTTGAAATGGAGGTCACTGAATGTCGGAGAGATCAGTCCAGTGATCTCTCATTGAGTCTCAGTATGAATTTTATTGTGGTAAACATCATTTCTGTTAGATGTAAACCTAAAACACACATGCCAGACACAGCCATAGGTTCCAATGATATTTTTTATATTTCCTAAAGGTTTTGGTTTATGCTGCCTTGCTCCAAAATGTTGTTTTATTGATTTGCGACTTCAATCTTTTCAAAACTAAACTGTGGTTTGTGAACTTTATATTCCCTGAATAAGGGCTTTTATTTTGAAAAGAAAAACACACTGCCTGTACTTTATTTTGCAAATTCACCATAATGGTTTGTTCCAAGTGAATTGTTACTGTGAACTAAAAACAATTGTATTATTCAGTAAAATCTTATTTCAGCTAACAAGTCTATTGTCAAATTTGTGCCCTGAAAACCAAAAATGCCCCATTCACAGTAAATGAACTAAGTCCTTTTCCCCCCATTCTAGTTAAACTTTGAAGAATAAAGTGGAGAAATCATTACCTTCACCAAGGAGGTTATGTTCTCACCCGTCTGATTGTTTGTTTGTCAGTCAGTTAGCAAGATTACACAAAAAGTACTGGACTGATTACCACGATGGTGGTGGAAGAATGTGGGGTGGGTCAGAGAAGAACCCATTACATGTTGGTGTGGATCCAGGAACTTTTCTTCAACATTGCGATTCGCGATAACGTTTTCACTATCTTCACAGGGAATAAGCCATGGCTCCTGATGAAAAAAATCTGTCATATTTAAGGAACTGATATATAAGAGTGTAAAATTTGTTGCAGCTTGACTGAATTAAAGGGAACTGCTGGCTCAGTGGAGGCATATGCTCTTCTGAGAGATCTTCTAGTGAATACTTAGCATCTATCTGTCTTTTATGTTTTCTTCTCATGGTTGGTTTCAATGTGAAAGGCCTGAGTGAGTGCAGGCGGTGACATTCATTCATTCATGATCTTACAGGAAATGACATTACATGTCTCACAGTGTCATGGTTACCACACCATTATTCAACTGAATGATTTAATCTAACCCCCCTGACCACGGACGTTACAATCCAACAGGACTCAGAAGCTAATGTTAAATTATGCCTCACAAACAGTGTTTGCAGCTGTTCCTCCTCCCGGCCTTATTTAAATGATAATGAGAGTGATGGGGGGGGGGACAGGGAAACTGTGATCCCCCCCCCCCCTCATTAGGCATGAGAGGTGAGTGCTGAGAGGAGGCAGGGCAGGAGGGAGGGGATGGTTAGGAGGGAAGACTCGGAGGAGACTGACCCCACGTGTCGGTGCTTTGAGGAAGAGAGGTGCGTGTCGAGGGCAGGATGATCTCCCACAGATCTTGGCGAACAGCCTGTTTGAGTATGCACCAACCACAGCTCTTCACCGCAGCACCAACATGCAGACACCAGTGAGCATAAAGCAGATTTAGTGTTAGTGAGAATGGTCACGGCTGCAACTCCACCGATTGAGGTACGGAGCACAGGGAGGAAAGTGCTGCGGGTAAATCAAGGACATGCCACCGAGTGGGAGGGGGGGGGGAACAGAGAGAGCCAAAGTGACAAAAGGTCAAACAAACTACCCCTGTGAAGGGCACATTTATTTTTCCACAAGAAACACACAAACATGCAACAAGGTCATCACAATTCAATAAAGACTGATAGATTAAGAAGCCCTTTATAGTTTAATAAATGTCTCTCTATATCTTACTTTTAGTGGATCTGTTTCTCTTTGTGAACCATTTTCAACAGCAACATGTCGACACCGCTGACGAGAAAAATCAAACCACAAAACATCATGATTTGACAATGTCAGTTTAAAATGGGCACTTAAAATGCAAAACATTCAGATGTTTTACAAGTCGTCAAAAAGAGCGAGGAGAGCGGCCAAACGCTGCCTCGTCCCCGTCCTGAATAAATCAAATCTGATCGAGGAAAATAAACGAGTCAGATGTAAAACCACAGTGCTAAATCACCAGGAGAGCCTGGTGACGTTTCTAAAGAAGCTGGGATGTCTTCATACACAAAAAGCGAAGCACTGAAAATACACTGACACACAGTTTGGGTAACATGCACCTCTAAGAGAACATTACTGTATCTTTAAAGGACATGAACCTATGCATTCACACAGTCACACAGGCGGATGGATACATACACACAGCATATCCACACAAAAATTTTAAGGTATAATTTAGAGAAAGAAGTACAGCTTACAGTGGATAGTACGAGAGAGTACTACTGCACATATCCTTCATGTGTTGGGTTAAATCCTTTATCTGATCACAAGCAAAATATAATGGAATGAGTCTTAATAAGAGTAATACAGCAATGTCATGTAATAGTTCTTTTAGAGACAATCATCATTCAAAAAAAGACATCAAAAATATTTTTCTAATACGTAGCATGTGAACATCCTCAGACTCTGTCTATAAAGCAGGAGGTAGGCTCCCGTCGTCTCAACCACAACTCAGCCTCCTTGCTACACATAAATCATGTATTAGATCTTAAAAATAGTAAATTGCATAAACACCATCTCTCTCTTCCTTAATCAGACAAATACCAAACCATGTTTTATTCATCTGTACACACCTGAAGAGTCTAAAGGGCCCGCATCGCTCTCACTGCAGGGACCGACTCGAGGAAAGGAAAAAAGCCAAAGGAGCAAAAGTTTGGATTTCTCTTAGTTAATGAAACTTCAGTCAACATGGAAAAAAGTTCCCTGATAGATTTGAAGTATTCACTCACGCTGTCCCATTTTAATAAAGGGTGCCAAAAAAAAAAACTTGAAATGGAACAGGGCAATCACAGCTGGGTCAAAATCACACTTACAAAATGACTTTCAGCTTTCACTTTTGTTACAGCTTCTCTAGAATTTGGAATTTGAGATAGAAATCACTGGATGGAAAAAAAATATATAAAAAAGTGGTTTAAGCCTCTGAAAATGTAATAATTTAATTTAAGTAATAAAATGTATTATTATAAACTTGAATAATTAAAACTAGCCACTTGGGGGCAGTGAAAACACACCGTGAGCACAACACTGCACACATATTGAGCTGTTGGGACTTGTAACCCAAACAAAGAGTTGCCTATTAAGACATCCAGCCAATCTTTACCTGCCTTACCCCAACCTTTACTCTTACCTCAACTTAAACTTAACCTTAAATGAACCTTAAACCATGTCTTCACCTGAAAATGTAATGATTTACCTATTGGGGACTTGCTTTTCGTCCCCCTTAAGACATGTCCCCACAATGTGACTGTGTAAAGAGATTTAGGCTCCCATAACATGAGTAATACCTGGAACACACACATTTGGCAGGGTTTGGTCCTGAAGAGGTCCACTAACACACACACATGAATTGTTTTAACATAATTTTAAATGTTAAATACTGTGTTAATGTTGAAATAAAAAAATGATTCAGGGCTTTTGAAGAACATGATTCAGTTCCCTTGTTGCTGACTGACTGAACTGAATCGCATCAGTCTTTTGCTTTAGTTTGTTAAAACAAACTCTATTTGCAGCTGATATTTAACCCAGGTTGTTTTCGTCTTCAGACTCAACAAAAACCACACGGACAGAATCCATTCCCATGTTCTGGATAAGGAGAAATAAAGAAATGGCCTATTTGTGGGGGCGGCCATCCTCATGCTGCTAAAGCTCCCCTACCAATAATAAAAGACACATTTACTGTATTTATTGGAATTCCACAGGGGACCAACTACACAGATTCTACATTAAGGTAACGACAGCAGCATACGCTAAGACTACTTGTAATATAAGACGTCTATAACATGTCATACATATTACAACAGTCCCTGACATCCTGACAAAACTTTGCCAGATTTTATGTATTCATGTTAATATGTGCCTGTGTATAGATAACTGGGCCAGTCTTTATATGTTCTATATAGAAGAGTATAAAAATAAATTAAACTTACACCATCGACTCAAAATGAGCTTGAATTTAAAGGTATATCACATCTGCAAAAGTAATTATATATATATATATTTCAAAGCATTGCAAGCCAGTTTATAAACATCAACTTAAAAAAAGATTTCGTTGCAATTCAAGACATTTTTCCTAAAAATCAAACCACCAACTAAATGAAACTGTTGCATCAAAGTGCTATGGAAGACTATGATTCACTCCAAAATTAAGCCCACAGCTGGGTGTCCACGCAATAAACCTTACATAAACACTCCCTGCTCATTAAAATTGATCAGATTAATTTATGGAGAATTATGCAGCGCTGGCTTATCTTTTATCTCGGAGTACAGAAACATCACAAGATCTCCACCAAAGACCTTCAAAAAGTCTTCTAGCTTACGGGCAAAAAAAATAATCGGAGAGGGAGAAAAAAATTGTTCCCAGCAAGGAATTACTTACTGGACTAACGTTTGCATGGTTCCTCGTATGACGCGCTCCGCTGCTATGGAGGAGGGAGGGTTGAGGCTAGGCCAGAGATCAGGATCGGCTCAAACTACTCTTGAGTGAGCTCATGCAGGGAGTGAGATGTTTCACTGCTCGCTGTACAAGCAACGGAGCTCGGCTCACTCACTATAGCAAACAAGCCCACAAGAGACTAGTAGATTGCAGGCGAGCAGGACCGCTGCCCAAGATGGATCTCCAAAGGAAAACTGTTGGGTGCTTGTAACGGGGGGGGGGGGGGGCATCCATCTGCAGGAAGCTTTTCTCCTCGGGGACCAAGACAGCGTGTTAATGCCTCATAGCACGCGATCACACACTCACCCCCTTACAGCATAATTGATCGAGCTAACGCCTGGGTTTGCTCCAACAGGGAGAGAGAGAAATAATGCGGGCGCCATATTCACGGAGGTCAGCGTCATCAGCGTGTGAACAGAACAAATGAGTTTAACCTTGGATCAGAGTAAATCCCTCAGCTTCAACAACAGCTCGTAACAAGCATCAAACTGACCGGTAAGACGCTTGTTTTCATCCGTTTCATGTCTCCTCCCGCAGACCACCACAAGGTTAACCATACAACAGACATTTATTACCAAACACCAATATTCCAAAGCTCTCTGGAATCCACTTCATGCACTACATCCGTTTCACAGAGCAACTGATCTGTGGTGTCGGAGCTTGAAAAGGTCAGATACAGGAAGCTCAGCGCACCTTCAATGACATCACCAGAGTCGAGAGATCCTCTGCTTCAAATCACAAAACCATCACAGGTCAATAATTGATTATTAGAGTAATAAGTAAAAAGAAGAGCAGGTAATCCATTAATTTGTATTCATTTGTAATAGCTAAAATTCTCTTGAATGTATCGTCGCAATTAAAGCCACAGCTGATCCTGTTACGACCTCCCCCTACCGGATACTTGCACATTCAGTATGCAGTGTTAGTCTGGGCCATGCATTCTGGAGTTCAGCATTTACACATATGCCTTCATATAGTTTTGGCCCTTTGTCATTTACTCCAAGTGCAGAGAAACAGCTTTAGTTTGAATCTAAAGGGGCTTAAATATCATTTACCTGCAGCCGACATCAGAGAACACAGAAAATTCACCATATCTCTAAATTCCTCGAACCTCTGAGAAAATCTGGCACAAATCCACAGGGGAAATCTTAACATTGATCATAACCATATCATTTATTCTGCCTCCATTGCTCTTGAGCGGCCACTTCTGCAGGGTATTTTTGTTTGCGGGGAGTAAAGAGTCGTCAGCTGCATGTTGGCCCATCATACACTGTCCCCGTTCTCTGGGAGATGGGTGGGCTGTGTTCTTGTGCACCAGCTCAGCCGGCCGTCAGTCCTTGAGGTTGTCCTCGCCAACGCCCTGGGCCGACAGCTCCGTCAGGACGTTGTCGAGATAGTTGGGGTCGGGGTAGCCGTGGCCGGTCAGGTTGGAGCCAAATTCTGTCTTGTGGTGAATCTCGTTCCACACCACTGTGTCCGACTCGCCCGTGGTGCTGGACGTGCCAATGGTGAAGATGAGGCGTCGGTCCCAGGCCATGATAAGCAGCTTCAGGACCTCGGGACACACAGAGGAGAGGAAGTAAACTTAGGACAACCCCTCTTCAGGAAATAGGACAGAAACAAACCACATGCAGGACCAGTGGACATGGAGCACATCTGGTGTGTAACATCTATAGTAATTTACAATAATGTGAAATATGTGCACATCAGACTAAAGTAGAGTCATCCAGTTTATTAATGTCAGATATACTAAATATGACAATTCGGTTCATCACCATCATTGTTGTTGAAGGTAAACAAAGCTATGAAAGCTCATTTTGTGAAGCAAATTAAGTAAGTAACTAATTGTAATATAATGATACACTAACACTAACAATAACTCATTTCTCCCGGAAATGTTACTTTTAATGAATGTAAGTCCCTGATTTCCTATGACACCAACAACAGTGACAAAATAGAGAGAGCGGAATATCGAAATGCTTTTTTAGCTTATGTCGTTTACTGGGAAACGTGTCCGATTTTACCTTCCTGCCTTTCTCGTTGTCAGGGAGGTAGCAGTGTCGAGGGAACCCTCTCGCACTAAATTTCTTCCCTGGGCTGGGGTGCTCATTGGTCTGGAGAAAATGTAGAGGACAAAAACAAATGTTACAACTTCTTCTCTTCCAATTAAGGCTTAATTGTGTATGAAATGTCAACAGCGACCACAGGGCGAGCTTTATTGTTCTCATTATTTTCAATGGCCTCTGTTTAAATCATCGGGGAGATATACCATTGGAAATATCCAATCATCTCATCATATCACAGGTAGGTAGCTTTAAAAACTCCTTTCTATTCTTTCTAGTGAAGTTTATAATGTGTTGCAAAGAAGAAGCTGCTATATGAAGCCTTTTCTCTATCATTCTGCTTCTAATCATTTCAATGCATGGGCAGATTGTGTCTCCCAGTTTATTACATGAGAAGCCCAATGAGAGAAATGGAAGCATCAATGCAGCTTCCAAAAACAGTTGTTGTCCTGCACTTATACGCCTCCACCAACCAGTGTAGTTTCAGTCTAAATACTTTTCCCCCTCAGACTCATATAAGGTCTAATCAGGTCATCTTTGAGTCTAAATGAATGCCTGTACATGATATAATGAAATTCCCTATTGGTGTTCCTGATTTATGACATTCACAAGAACATGAGGTCACAGCGAACCTCTACCACAAAATCCAATCGGTTATTATTTGAGTGACCATTTAAAGAGAGTTGAAATCTTTGAAAACTTTCAAATTTGAAATAATTCTGCCAGAGGTGTCAGGACATTTGTAACAAAATTGAAAACATTATCTCGAGGAGTTCTTGAGGTATCGTGTTCACGAGAATGTGACGGACAGACGACCTGAAAACATTAGAACTTTAGTTTTATTTATCATTCATTAGTTACTGCAACCAAATATATTATCCAATGTTATTTTGTTGTTCATCGAGTCCACTACAACTACTACAACTACTACAACAATCACTACTACTACTACTACTACAACTATTGTCAGGATGTATAGAGCATAGTATAGATTGTGGACTGACGAGTGAGTGGAGAACTGGAGGCAGGAGACCTACAGTAACGCTCCCTGGTAGTAGTGTTGCTGAGCTAACCTTAACAGTCACGTGACCCCCCCCCCCCTCTCTCCTGGTATAGCCTCTCCCCTGAGAGACTGCTGCTCGGGCCTAAAAAGGTCACTTCATTGACTCTATTAAAAGTCGTCTCTGCAGTCAGAATAAAATATGCAGCCATCTCCACCAACCAACCGACTCAAACCTCGGCTGAAGAACATCCTCTCCACTGCATACGTGATGGAATTTGAAATGACCTTAATTAGATTAGGCTCAGTTTTATTTATGTGTATATATATATATATATATATATATATATATATATTACTTAAGTAAATCTGTAATAAATTATGAAAATAGCCTCTTTTTAACCATCATGTATTTTAGATTTTGGATAGTTTGTCTTCGCCCAGCCTCTTGTCTGCAATATCAACTAGGATTGACTCCAGCTGCACCCCTCAAAGGATAAGCGCTGTCGATAAAGGATAGATGGGTGTCTTTGCACAGAACCAGGGTGTCATCCCTATGAATCCCTGTTTCCTCAGTGACTCACACAGCCCCAACCCCTCACCTTCCTGCACTAATAAGCTTCTGTCAAATTTAAGCGGATAAGCAGCAGTTGCAAGGAGAGCACAGATTTAGAGAGCAGAGACGGTGGATCGGGCCACAAGAGCAGCGTGGCAGATTAAGTGGAGGGAGATTCCTCTGACCTGGATCCCTGCAGGAATGTCGTAGACGATGCGGATGGTTTTGGAGTCGGGGTAGCCGGGTAGGCAGTGGGGGATGACGTGGTACTCCATCTTCCCAGGAGGCTGGGTGCCTGTTTTCTCCCCATAGATGGTTTTGCATGTTGGGCACTGAAGACTGCCATCCTGGTTTGTCAGAAAGAATAAACAGAATTTCATAGCATTAATGACATGCAAGATGCAATAAGCTTATAAATACTCTGATGATTTTACATTGCTTTAAGGGATTAGTGTACCCAAAATACAAACAATATTTCAATCAAACATTTGCCCTAGCCTCGGTAGCTAAGCAGCCATAAAGACAGTTTTTATTTGAGATGTCTGTCTTTGACATTTCTACCTTTATTCCAATTTACGGTCATGACTGACATTTACTGTACAATCTTGAATTGATGCACCAAACTGTAATTTTTGTATTTAATATATATAATACAAACGCAAAGGGAATTTTCACCTGAGCCTGCGGCCCCTAACCTCTACCATACACAGCTTTACAGACAATGTCAGCTTATTGTTTAGCTATCTTTTCTGGGACTTAACCGTTTTGGTTCAGGCTCATTGCTCTCACTGTTGTTTTAGGTTTACAGCACGTAACTGTCAGGACGACGTGTTTCCATATCCTCCCGCTATCCAGAAATGAAACCAAAATATTCTGGATACAAACGCTGCCCCCAGACAACAGTAAAAAAAAAGTGTGTATACTGGACTTACATTTGTCAGGCATAGAAAACACTTTTAAAGTTTAAAAGTAAAAAAATCTATGCAGCAGAAGTAGAGGATTTTTTGTTATGCATTCTTCTTCCCTGTCTCCTGCATTACCCACAATGCCAGTGATTCAGGTACGCAGTGCTAGGCTTACGTAGCCTCGATCTAAGAGCCACAATCAGTGATAAAGAGCTGGTTCTTGAGGTCTGGTAAGTTCACTTCTTTCTCACTCTTCACCACCAAATCTTTTTCATTTTCAAACTTCAGACGCTGACAGAGGCAATTCATCAGATTTCACACAGTTCTCCCTGGAGCCACAACAGGCTTTATTTTTTTCACAAATACAGTAGCACTCCCCAAGACCTGTAAACAGACACTGACGTATAAACTCGATGGGGCTTCCATTTCACAGGGGATAATGTGTCAGTGTAGTAATATGTCCTGTTTCCACTGCTTCTAAGATCTGTTGCTAGAGCTTTAAAAAAATAACATCCTGGTTACTCTGAAGAATAGTTCACAGTAAACTGCTAATACTGTTTCTGTTGATCTGTGGATAAAGGAATGATGATCTATGGTACAAGGATAGATAATTCAATACAATGCAACACAATCTATTAATCCTGAGAGAAATGCACTGACAAACATCTATCAAACACAATAAATATAAAGATCACACCAAATGCAAGTAAGAACATTTCTTTTTTGAGTGAACTGGCCTTTTAATAGCAATTGAAATGTTGATTAGGTATAATTATACAAGCTTAAATATGTACTCACATCTTCTGCATTAACACGTATTACATTTGTGCTGAATGCAAGTGAACAGCGAATTCATGATGGTTTTTCTTACAAAGTATTGTGCTGGTAAGTCTGACTATAAGACCTCCCTCTGTGTGCAACAATATTGAGGCCTGTTCTTTTCTCCAGAGCCGTGCGACGCAGTCAAGCTGCAAGACATCGCAAGTTTATCATTTGAGCTGAGAGTGACATCATAACAATGTCTGGCTCAGAAGCTTTTACCCACCTTATTGCCATTGTTGTACATGGCCACCAGGCACAGCAGATGGTACATGTGCCCACACTTGCCAAGTTTGCCTACCAGCTCTGGCTTGATGCCTTTGTGCTGCAGGACGCCTTCATAGCCCGACGACATGACCAGCCTCTCCATGCAGATGGTACAATCCTGGAATAGCCAAACACAATATTTGAGCTGCCATTACACCCGACTGTGTATTCATGAGATTTTCACACCTCATATCGAATGGTGACAGAGAGCATCTCTTGGTATAGAGGCACTAAACTTTGAAGTTTGCATTTTCTTGTGTCATTTTCTTACCTCGTCTGGCACCACTTTAATCCTCTCTGTGTATCTTCGCACGACATCCTCTGGGTTTTTCCCTTGTCAGAAAATAAAACATAAGGGAGATGAAATGACCCTCAAAGAAAAGGCAAACTCGTCGACGCCTACACACAATAAATAAAAAGACAAGATGGACCGCTGGATGGCTTTTGCTTGTCATGTGAACACAAGAGAATCTTGATGGATGAAAAACTTTCACCACTTTCAGCAGCCACTCAGGCCTGGTCGCCATTTTATGATAAATGAGTTTGAGTGTGTATATGAGTGACACACATACATATATATATACATATATATATATGTATATGTATATGTATGTGTGTGTGTGTGTCCATGATGTTAGAGAGGAGGTCACCTTCAAACTGCCACGTAACAACCAGCCATCCCCACACTCTCTGATAATCCCTGAGTGCAAGCATGGCTGAGAGCACACCCACAGCTTACACCCCTAATACGCTTAGAGGCAACCTCTTTTCCCCTGGAGCCTTTGTTTGTTCATTTGAGGGATAGCCAGTGAACAGAACAGAGGGAGAGAACGTCTGCCTGACTGGCAAGACTACCTAATCAAAAAAATAAAGTTACGGTATCTGGCGTAGGAAAGACAGACGAGGCAGAGAGCTGTGAAGTAAGGGAGGAGAGAAAACAGAAGGAAGGAGGAGAAACATTCATGCTTTTTTTACACTTTTTCTATTTGATGGCTTTATTAGCCGCATCAAAATCCTCTCTGACCTTTTTTCTGCACAGAAAGCAGAGCAGAATAAATCTCCCTGCATGAGTAAAACCACATCTCCATCCCCCTCACAGTCCTCCACTATGTTTCAGTTCAGGCTCTCTCTGCAGACTGCACCAACAATTGTGTCGTCGGTTACTTGTTTTAAATACCCACATTATCTTAATCTTGTCCAGTGTTTTATCTAAAACAACCGAGGACCATGTTGATAATTAGAGGGGAAAAGAGACAAACTAATTTTCAGCAACATGCTAGCAAAGGCTTTTATGATGGCAGTTGGTCTGCTACCTCGGTCCAGATATGAAATATTTGGTGATCTCCTGAAACCTTCTCCATCACCACCATGATGATCACATTTGTATATTGTATATGAATGTTGAATATTATCATGAAGTTTGCAGATATCCAATGGTTCCTTAGGGGTAAAGTCTAATACTTTGGGTGTTTGCAAAGCCAAGAATTGAACATTCTGTGCCAATTAGCAAATGTCAGGTTGCTAAATGCAGCCAGATGGATTTGTTCTTTAAATACCATCCAAAACAAAGCATTAAAATATACTTCACTATAGACAGTAGTAAAATGGAACTAAATTCAATTGGCTTGCAGACAAAAAAAATACAAACAAAAAAGGCTTTACCACACAACACAATGCATTTACTGGAGACACGTTTATCTGAGAATGGATGAACATGAGAAAAGTGCACATCATAGGGATTGTGCAGGTTGTGTTATCTCCACTTGTGTTGAATTATATTTAATTAAAGATTTTACACTTATTTAGCTTACTTTTGTATTTTTATTATATAGTGGCCTATTTTCTACACCTTTATATCCCCATTTGCAAATCTTTAATACAAGCTCATGTGATTTGACGATGACACCTTACTCAATTTTGTTGTGCTAGCACAATAATAATAAAGTTTTTGAATTGTGACGATTATCTACAGCAGAGTAGAGGACATGAGATGCCTGGAAATCTGAGCCTCTTCACTGCACCGTCTGTGCTTTGGAAACAACCAAGACGCTGCCAACTTGATATCTATTGCTTAGCATATACATATTTATGTTATAAATAGCCTGATTTTGCAGAGTATGTTGTTGCCAGAGCAGGATTCTGTTCCCAGTGCGACTCTAGCACTTCCTACACAGCCTCTATAGAGCTGGTATAGTTAGTCTTGTTCGGATTCAGTCAGCTGTCTTCACAAGTTAATGATTTTCAGAATAAGTGTCATGAGAGAACTGCTTGCAAACGACATTCTCCACATGCAGTTTGTTGAATTGTATGACAAGCTCTTACAATTATCATATAATATGAATTTAGTTCCCAGGATACTATAGGAAAGGGCTGACTGAGAGGACGAGTACAGTGCAGGGATGGAGATCCAGCAGCCTCACTGATCAATTAGGACAAAGACTCCCTTGGGAAGCCGGCGGTTTCCACGGTTTCCATCGACCGGCACTTATTTAAGCTGAGAACGATCCAACCGAACACCAGATCTCCTCTGAAACCACCTCAGTACAACAGTCCCTTGTTAATTACTTTCCTTACAACTGCCTCTGTCAATCTGCATATGTTCCAACATCTATTTCACTGCATTTAGTATTTAATGTGAAACCAGTGATCATCGTTACATTTTAGTGGAGCCGTTTGAAAAGGTACAGGAATGCTACAAATTATCAGCAGCACTGGGTGAGGTGGATTTATTGTAACACCCATATGGCGCTTAAATGGGAGGTATTTAAATAGCAATAAGAGACTGTTGATCACAACAAAAAGAGCTTTGGTTTTGTTTGCACACTAAACAACAGACAGCTGAAGTGAAAGCATCCTGCGAATCTTGGCAGGAACGAGAACATCTGCTGCATGTCAGTGATTGGTTTGTTTCCATTTGCTCTTTGTATGATTTCCTCCTCCCCTCCCTTCCCTCCATCTTACCTCTTCTCAGGTGCTTCTTCTTGGTTTTGCGGCGCATGCCGTTGATCCCCGGCACAGGCTTCATGTCGCTCTTGTTAATAGGTGGTGGGTGCAGTATTGGCTTGGGAGCCCGCGTCAGGCAAACCGGCAGACCTGCAGCGCACATCAGGATACCTGTCATACCTGACGCATATGTACAGCACACGCACACAGACACACACACAAACCCATACACACACACACAAGAGTGGAAAAGAACACTAATTGTGAATGTCTAGATAAATATGAGTAGACATATTGAGCAAAAAAAGCACTGAACTTATAAAATAATACTTTTAGCTGATTTCCAAACAGATTCTAGAGATCAGATTTTGTCTGTACCTGCTAGTGCTGGGTGTACTGGTCCCGATCCAGTCAGGTTCTTTACTGGTAGGGCAGGGACACTAGCAGAGGAAAGAAACAAAGAGTTAAATACAGTAGTACTAAAGAAATAAAGGACCTAACTACCATATAAGGGACCTGCTGACATCATAGATTCATTCTAGTGGCTGTAGGGAGAAAGGTCAACAGAAAACCAATTATTTAGAAACAGTCATCTCCTCTATGTGTTGGGGATTATTATATATTTTTTCTCTTTTTTATAAAACTTAATATATATTTATAATTCTATATTTTGAATTGACCTCCTGACCTCTAAAATGGACAATAAGTAGTCCACTGCCCATTACGCCACAGCTGAGAAAACAGAGAACAGGAGCAAGTTATGCTCTGCATTGCCAAAAAAACCTCTCAAGTTAAAATGTCACATGCGCTTCACCAAAGAGACACAGACAACTGCGATGGGACGAGACAGCTTGACTCATGTACAAAGCAGCGCAGCAGAGCCTGATTCAGGATGACATTTGGAGCGGCTGCAGTTCATGACAAACACGGATGACAAAGACAGTTGACTTGTGCACGCCTCAAGATCTGTGGAGCAGAGCGGACAAAAGCACTCGGGGAATTAATATGAGCGCACGAGTCAGTGACTCTCAACCAGCAGCCTGCAGCAGGGGCCACAGAATGACTGATTACAGGAGCACTCCTTTCCTCAGGTTTAACACTGACAAGTCACAGGCAAAGCTGGAAGATCAATCAACGTTAAAACATTGGATGGAAATGTTAGATTCTTTGATTAGAAATAAATCTTTTTAAAACATAATACAATTTGGTAAAGAAGCAACACATAAACTGCAGCAGACGTGGTTACCAGCACCAGATGTGAGACACCTGGTCAACCATGACATCAAATCATTTCATGCAGCATCAAGATTTAAGTTACCATGAGTGTTATTTCTTATGACAGCATCTGAAACTCTCTGTACAATTCCTGCCCAGCTAACAGAGACAGAGACAATTGGCTGCTTTAGAACCACAGATTTTTTCTGATCAGTTGATAACAGACAAAATTAACTAAACAACACACCTCCACATAATGTTGCTCTATGTCAGCCACATGAGTGAACAGGTAACTATTATAATATGCTAACATGTCAGTGATATCAACTTAGCAATGTGTTAAGATTTCACTGTTGCTCTTGAAAGTTTCTGCTACTGCCCACAAGTGACATTAAATGTGCACAAAAAACTCCATTAATAAAGATTGACATTGTGTCTCCACTATACTGTACAGAAATGAAGCCAAAATAGCCTGGATACGGATACCGCCATCTTTTGCCTCTCGACCAATAGTGAGTCAGTCTCCACTGTCAATCATGTTCCCCCATTTTTATAGCATTAAATAACTATAACCAAACTTACCAAAATCACTTGAACATATTTCAAAGCAATAACAACTACCTAAAATGAAATTATCTTGGAGAACATTTTATTTTACATTTCCTTGTACCTGCCCCTTCCCCCTTCCACTAAGAGCTAGGATTTATGACCTATGTCCTAAGCAGCCTCCAGGTGGCGCTCCAGATGCTTAGGCTTCATATCTGGGGAGCTGACATGTTGTCTGCAGCTGCAGTCTGCGCTCATAACGAAAACACAGCAGTCGATACTTCACGGTACACAGCCGCCCATCACTCAGTGGAAACACTGGTTTGAGTCAGGAGGTAGGCAGGCTACTGTGTCTATCTGGAAACTGAAGTCAGTGTTTGATTTTCACTGAGGAAAACGTGGGAGGAGGAGGATACCAAAAGAGAAAAACCTGAATTTATTGCTCAATAAAAACGAATTCCTGAGTTCCTCCTTTGTTTATACAGCAATTAGGTCTGAATCAAATCAAAACACAATGTGGACAAAAAGATGGCCACCTTTATGAGTGCATGTATAATTTGGGATGTTCCCAGAGAGTGGGACAACACAACACGAGAGCCCTTAACCCTGCCTCATTGTGCACGGTCTGCACATTGTGCATGTTCTGCTCATTGTGCACATAATACACACTTGTATAAACAATTAATACAGAAGATCTGTTAAGGATGTGTAACATAACATTAAATAAGAATGCTTCTTATCTTTATTACTTCCAATTCAAGCAAAGATCTCACTGTGTTCACTGTGGTATTGCATAATAAATATGCTAATGTAACAGTAAAACACAAATCATTATCTGCTACTGACTGAAAGACACAACCCAACACTGTAATCTACAGTTTATTTTCATAAGAACAGATAGACCCACGTCTTGCAAGCAATGTCCCTATTGTGCTGCATCACATTCTTTTTTATAGAGCCTGTGAGGACCTGTCTGTGCACTGCAGCTTCCATACAAGGCTGTGCCCTCCACCAGCAGCCCCGTGTGCAGCTGCCATCCTCCATCTCATTATGCACGAAGCTAAGCTCTTCTCTTTTTTAGAAATGTGCACCTCTGGAGGCACTGACCCCGTCTGTCCCGGCTGCGCCTCGAGCTTTGGGGTTTAAGACACATGTCACCTTCCTTACACTCTGCTGACAATCCCTAATGCTGCATGACTTCCAGGGTTTAACTCAGGCTTTTACTCTTTCCTCTTCCTCCCTTCTCTGTGGCGTTAATTTGAAGAAAACATCATTGCAAATCTAGCAGCGCATCCCAGTCCTTTATAATGACTAATCTCTGATCTCAATGCTAAGAAATTGAATCCAGTTCCCATCCTTAATGACATGCTCTCTTGTCTCATTCTCAGATCTTATGACCGGTTATTCCTTTTTCATCACTATAAAGAGACGTTTTGCATCTCTGCTGCAACACTGCAGGTCCAGCACTTCAGTTTTTATGAAGCACTTTCAAAAAAAAACTCTGACTGAACCTTGTCACCTCTGCATTTCTTTCGCCCTGCCAACTCTAATTTTTCACTTCCCTGCTCCCTTCTGTCCATCTTCTCTTCATGGAAAACTAGACTTACTGTCCCGCGGTTGTATGCGTCCTAATTGAGTGCTGTTTAAGTCTACATACTGTATTTCCAGACTGATGTGAGGTCACCATGATCTTTGACCACTGGAATATAATAATTTGAAAGGATTCCCTGGAGGTGTTACTGACATATCGCGTTCAAAAAGCAAAATATTTGATTTATGAGGTTACACTGACATTGACCTTCAACATTTCACCAGTTCATCCATGAGTCAAACTGAATATTTGTGTCAAAGTTTTAGAAATTCACTCAAGGCACTCTTTAGATATTGTGCTCAAGTATGGGACGGATGGATGAAAGCATTATGCCTCTTGCCTCTGGCTGTTGCCGGCAGAGGCATAAAAAGGTGATGTCTGGCTACACCCGAATCTTTGATTTAAGACACTCAGGTCAAAAGAATCTCATATGGCACAATTTTTCACATCTTAAGTTGTAACTTCTGACCTAAAACCAGTGGAGTTAAGTGACAAATCCAGCCACTTGATTAGCTAACTATTTAACAGCACATTCATCACGGCCCTCATCGGGTCAGGTCACAGCACGAGGGTCGCTGTCCCTCCTCTGACTCCTGCTCAGCATCATCCTTCCTCTCCTGAGGGAACCTCCTGCCTGCCTGGAGGACTTAATCAGACTGAGAGCAATGTGATTCCCCAAATAGAGAGAGAGCACATTAGGCCTAGTTAGGAAAGTGCTGACGGTGGACTAATATCTCCTCATCTGTTTATTATGCACCACAAAGATAGTGAGAGGGGGGTCGGAGCGAGGGAGCGGCAAGAGTACTTAATTGCATATTGATGTGGGGAGTGGAGGTAGAGGCAAACCCTATCCCCCTGCTACAACTGTGTGTGTGTGTGTGTGTGTGTGTGTGTGTGTGTGTGTGTGTGTGTGTGTGTGTGAGATACAACGTGGGGGTAATACACTTTACAATGCACCTGAAACGCCTTGAGAATAAGCAATAATGACACCAACAATTTCCAAATTGCATCAGTTTGGTCCGGATGAGCTCTTCATGATTTATTCATTAATTTCAATATTAATTTTTGTCTTATGGGGGAGAGCCACAGCTGAGCGCTGAGGCAGCCCACTGAAGAGTAATGATCTCTGCACTCCACTCACAGCCCTCCAGTCAAAACTCAAAAACGAGCAGTCGGAACACGAGCAGCTCGTAAACACAGCCAGCAGCGGCACGCGCATGTAAACACACTCTGCTCCGAAGCTTTTATCTCCTTCTGTCTGAAGAACACTGGACTTCTTCTTCTTCCCTTTAATCCTTCCCCTGTCTCCACACCGTTAAGGCTTTTTACAGAGAGAAATGAAAAAGGAGCGTAGATCTTAACAGAGACAAGAGGATGTGGTTTGACTGACAGAACAGAACAGAACTGAAAACAAAAAAATTCCCCTGTAGATCATCTTCTGCTTTTGGTCCCACTACATACAGTGTCTGTTTATCTTTCTTAAATGGAAATATAACTGTAATTCATCACTTCTCACTTCAGGACAAGGAATCTCATACTGAGAAACTGTGGTTTACATATTATGTATATTAGAAGAAGAAATGACGAGTTAGACTACAGTATTCCACCCTGTAAGAAAGTAGATTTACCTACAGATCTTTGCCTCTGAGAAAAGGTTGTGGTTTTAAACTCTTCTTCATGAGTGGAGAATGACAAACATATGATAAACAGCAGAACATTTTACAAATCTAAGTTTGAACAATCGTGTGTTATACCTCCTCAATTATTGCTATTGTTTTATTGTCCAGCCCTGTAAATGAGGAAAATATCCATCATAGTAATCTCTCCTGACACGCATCAGTGTAAAAAAGCTGCGTGACCTTAATGATACAAATCATTCAAGATAAATGTCTGTCATCACCACACACAACCTTGTTTCACTAACCACGGGTCCTCAGTTTACAGCAGGCAACACGTAAAGGCAGGTGGTGATGTAGTGGGCTGTGTCGCCCTGGTAATAAGATCAACTGATGTGTTGACACGAGCCAGCAGATGGTGCCAATTCTAATATTTGTGCTGGCAAGACAGATGCATGTACCCCCCCCCACACAAATAAAACAATCAATATCTGAACTGCAGCCTCATCAATGATACACAGGTCATAAAAAACACACACACACCGTGCTGTGTTGGTTTATGCAAATATGAACTCAATCATATGCAGGATTATATTTCATTTTAATCATAATGACTTTTTATATTAATCTGGTAAGAACAGACCTGTAATCATGGATGTAACTTGTGTAAACAAGCTGCACTGTGAAAAATACCTTCCTTGCACGCAGCACCAGTTATATTAGGGTGTGGGTGTGTGAAAAAACAGATCTGATGTTTAACATTTGTGTGTGGGTTCCTCTGCTATCTGTCTGTAGCACACTTGTGGCTTAGTGCGAAGGAGTTCACATTTTCGTGTGTGTTTGTGATCTCACATGTCCTACTGTTTGCATGGCAACCACACTCTTCCTGTGTGTCGAGCCACTCGCCTGGGAACCGGCGTAGTCTGCCTTACCCTCACCCCCCCGTCTCTTCCTCTCTCTCACACTTTCGCTCTCTCCATCTCCCTTATAAAGCCCTTTGTGGTGCGAGGTGAAAAAGTCACCGAACTGTTTACAACACAGAGGATAACGTCCCTGAGTGGGTCCATCCCATCCTGGCTTTCTCCGTCGTGCAGACCTTTTGCACGGATCACTCCAGCAGATGAAACATGGCCTGCTATGAAGAGCAATACGTTTCCCTGTGCAGAATTAGGCCACAGAGAGCAAAAGCGTGTGTGCCTGGGTGAAGGACAGTATTATTCAAACATGCAGTAAGTGTGCCTCTCCCCATGAGCGGAGAGAGCAAAATGGAATCAAATTAGATCAGGAGAGGGGTTATTTTAGTAAAAGAAAGCAGGATAGGGGACTGAAGTATCAGTTACAACAGTAGACACACTTCTTCTCCTCGGCTCCTTTCGCTGAATCGCTCTGAGGTCAGAGCGCTCTGCTGAAGCTCCGATTTTTCCTTGATCCATTATTCATCCTTCCCCAGTGGAGCTCTGCCTCCATGGCAAATAGGTTTCCAAAGCTACACCAGAACCCCCGCTTCACACACACCCGCGCCATACAACAAAGACAGTCACACACACACACACATCCAGAACTACCACATAAACGATGTCAGACTCTTTCACATCCCTGTGACACAACAACCACAGCAGTGTGATAGTAACAAATTAGTTCAAAGCAGAAGCGACACAATGATCCCGAGGAGCTGCAGGATTTTGCGCCTGTTGGTGCCGACATAAGCTCATTACAGAGCAGAAACCATAGCAGGCACACATATGGGCAGGGTTCTTCCTCCTTAGTTTTAGGAGAATCAGCTGGACCCAAGGTTTTCTTTTCTGCAGATCTGATCAGCACGTTATTAATCAGCAGGGAGAGAAATGACTGAGAACAAAACACCAGACACATGCAGGCTGAAGCTTTGTGAAGCAGACAGGCAGAGAGGGAGGCTGTCTCTCCGCTAAGCTGAACTGTAAATTCAACTTAATTACCCTGGTGGGATGGCTCCTCTGGCAGTGCCCATGGAAATGCGCTGGGTGCCAGGCCGGTTCAGGTTGTTCTGTCCGTTGATGGTGAGAGCGTGGTGGCCGTGGGCGGATGAAAGAGATGGCATCACAGGGGAACAGGGGAAGTTGGCAGCGTACAGTGGCAACTGCACCTGTTCAGCTTTGGCTTGCCCACCTCCCACACTTATGTTATTATTGTTGGTGCCGGAGGAGGCAGATGTCGGAGACCAGAGGGAGGTCCCGGCGAAAGTATTGCTCTGCCGCACTACAGTGAGGGTTCCTGTAGCGCCTGTGTTGCCCGCCATCACTCCGTATAGCTTACGTCGCTGAGAAGCCAGAATAGCATTGGAGGCGGCTCTCGTACTGTTGACCAGGATGCACTGCTGGCAGGAGCAGGGCTGGCCAGAGCTGGCTCCGACAGGCCAGGACTGCGATTTGGGGATGGAGCCCATGATGAGCGGGTAGGCCAGGTCCATGCGTCTCCGCAGGCGTCGCTTGCGCTGACTCTGCCTGTTGGTCTGAGACATGCTGTTGAAGTCGATGAGGTAGCAGAAGCCCAGAGAGGTCAGGTCCAGCCAGGGGTGCTGCTTTTCATAGGCGTTCTGGATGGTCACACAGATCTCCATGTCGTAGGGCGTCCATGAGCCGTTGTCGTTCTCCCACTCCCACACCACTCCTTTACCCGGGGCTGACGAGGGCTCGTAGAAGTTCCTCTGCACTGGTCTCATGGTTCCTGAAAGCAAAGGACAAAGGAGAGAGGGAACATGAGGAGAGTCACTGTTTCTGTGTCTGTGACAGCATGTACATGACTAACTCCACCTGTGAGTCTTAAGTTGGATCACTAATGATCAATGTGCAGAGGATTAGACCAATGATAAACTACTGCAAAGCCTTTTTAGTGCAGATTGTCTACATCACAGATCACAGTTTCAAGTTAAATAAGTGATTTGTCCACAGAAAATGGTCCTGACTTAGGCAGCTGTTTAAATGTTGCAGTCCTTTACCTGTACTGTCACAATTTACTATGTGACTAGAGACAAACCAGTGTGAAAACGTTCTATCGTGACGTTAGTGACCAAAATTATAATGGTTATCAGTATTATCATGGTATTTTTAAAATGTTCAAAAAGTACTGATACACAAACTGAAGTAATTTCACCAAATTGTATATTAAAATAATATATTCATTAGGAATAATAACAAATGTGAACATTGCTGTGAAGAAGAGAAGTTTTAGCTTCCTAAAAATGAAATCTTCCTGTTATGCAAGTTTCAATGAAACCTTAAATAAATAAATCAAATATTCATATATAAACAACAAATCCAATGATATGTAAAATAACACAAAACAAACAACTTGTCACATTACAGCAGAACAATCATCAAGAAATGTCTGAGAGTCAGGAAAAAATATTGTCTCCTGTTGTTTCAACCAAACAAGAGGGTAATTTGGGTAATTACAGAGGGAAACATTATATGTAACCAAAAGGAACTTTACCATGTTACACCATGAGACCCAGTAACTGCTTCATCCCTTATGTGACTTCCATAAGTTTGGGGAACTTGCTATCGACAGATTAAAAAATATCTGATGTAAATATTCCCATTACTTTGTTTTAATTAACTGATTGTCCATAGACAGAAAATGAATTTACTCTAATAAAATGAGTAAAAATACCACTACAAATGTACACAAATACAGAACACTCTCTTCATTATTTCATTACATTAAAACTTCATTTGACCATTAACAAAGTGAAGAAATAATCATGTAAACAATAAACAAAGAGAAGGCAACATCGGATGAATCACTGGTGACACCAGCCTGGGGTGGTTTAAAAGTTGCTTCAGTTGCAAGCTCATCAAGTCAGCTAACAAGTGTTGAGACAGCAACTTGAGCAACTGATGGAGATGAGGTGTGACACTTCACTACCTGCCCCAGGGAACATGGTTGCAAACTGTAGCATTAAAACAGTGGCTCACGATTACTACAAACATAAATCGCAACGAGCTGCGGTGCACCGGCTTGAAACATCTCCTCAACCCCAGAGTCTCTCCGTGTGTCTTAAACTGCAAGGAACTCAGATATCATACCCACAATCCCCTGCTGTATCACACAGCACTCTGCTCTGTTTGGTGACAGGAAGGAGTCAGACGTGGAGACGGCAGCTCTGGACCTCTGTCCCTCTGCTGATGGCCACTCAGCTCCCACCTCCATTATACCACAATTACTGTAGTCACGTGGGAAATCAGGACACCTTAGCCAATCCATCTCCCTGCTGCACGTCAACAAGGGTATACAGGCACTCAGCCCCACCATCACAACCCCTCCCACCCCACCCCCACCTAATTTAACGGGTAAATGCACACTCTCCTGCCAGGGAGGACCACGGTGATAATGGAGGGACGTGAGAGCGCGCAAGGAATGAATGGATGCGGGAATGAGTAGAAGGGTTGGTCGGCAGCAGTAACCCCTCACCCAGCTGCCTGGTGTTGGCTCCAGAGAATAAAATGCATCAGCAGAATCAGCAAGTCTGACCTTGAGTCACTGCTGCAGACGGCTGCTAAAGGACTCAGCTTGATGGCTAATTTCATTTAGAGCTGCTGAGAAGCACGCACACACACACACACACACACACTGATGCCTGCTCAGTGAGCCAGATGCCCGTGTCTCTTCCGGCAGTCAGCCATGCACAACTTTCTTTGCCAGTTGCATCCATACCTGCTCAAACATTTATGATCTGATTTGATATAAGATAATAATGAAAATAATGATTTCCCTAAAAGACCTCAAAATAAAACTGTCATTGATTTCCTGGAAGTCATCGATTTTCTCTACTTTTATTGTGGTAGGCTCTTTGATGGTGTGATGTCTTAACCTTTTATTGCTGTGTCTCCTGAGGGATGTGTTAGGTTTGACACTTTCATGCATGTTTCTGTCCACGATCAATAGTAACAGCTCCTCCCGAACTAGATCGTCTACCCATCTGGATGCAGAAAAAGATTGACAGGCAAATTAACTGAACCTCTCGCATATTGGGTTTCATATGATAAACAACTCTGGACAAAGCATTTCTATTTTGGAAGAGGACATTGTGGCAAAGGATATTTGGGTTGAGCCTGTCTTAGTGAAATCTGCAACATGGTGAGGTCACTGATGCATTCAGTTTATTAATCAGTCCACAAAAAAAAAAAAACATTTGTATTTTGTGTCTCAAGTTACTTGCTAAACAAAAGTTGCAAGAAAAACAAAAACCTGCTGCACCTGACTTTATGTTAAGGCACAAACTGCAGTTTGTGTTTCACTATACAACGTGTTGTAACATGACTGAGCTTTAGTCAACATTTAAATGTTTTTGTTTTCTCCATTTGACTTCTTTTTAGCCGTCACACATCTCAGCTGTGAGCTTTACATGTACAATATTATTGTTAGAATAGAAATGATGAGAAAATATATATAAATTATAAAAATAAGCACCAAGCTCTAACAAATCAGAGTTACTGCAGGGGTTGTCTGGGTTTCCAACCAGAGGCCACAACAACAGCCTTGAGTCCTGTAGCCAATTGCAGGAAGTTTTATTCAAAATATAATGCCTCCAATTCTACTCTGGCTGAAGCTTCCGGCCATGTGCAGGGTGGGTGCACCCAGGCAGGTTGGTTTGTGACAGATAGGTACGCCAGCCAATCATTTCATTCCGTCCAAAGGAAATGATTGGTTGTGTTTATTACAGTGAGGGACACAGACACTGGCCTTTGTACTTGTTTGTCTCCAGATGACTTTATTTATTGATGGCTATAAATAAGATAAAGAAACAAATGAACACACTTTTTACAGCGTGTAAACACACACACACACACACACACACACACACACACACACACACACACACACACACACACACACACACACACACACACACACACACACACACACACACACACACACACACACCTAAAGTCTGTCCTGAGTTGTTGATGTTCTCCTCGTGACCCTTTAAGCTTTTCCTTACAGGAAACTGTAAGTGAGAGTGGCCACTTCCTGTCAGAACCCGTGTGCCTTTGTGAGCCATCTATCCCGCCCTCCGCTCTCATCCCTCGTCCTCCCTCCCACACTGTCCTCCAGCTGCCCTTGCCCGACACCAGTGTGGTTCCCCTAGGGTTAGCTGTAGCATGTGATGTATTGCCACATCAGGCCTCGCAGTGGGACACTAACCCCACTGTCATGTGGGGGCAAGGTGCGTTCAGGGACACATGGAGTGTCCATCTTTAAGATTTTGGTTTTCCTTGAAGTGGAGGAGGCCTGAATCCCTTTTTTTAATTTGAAGGACATGCAACATTAAATTGCACCATCCTTGACTGCCCTCAGAGGCCTGCAGCAGGGACAGATAGCAGATGGGACACTGATGCTTCCTCGTTCAATTTAGTTGATGTTTTTATCTAAACTGTTAACAAAAGCAATGAATGCACATTTTGTATCTTCAAAGCTACAGTGAGATAGATTTAAATAGAAAGATATATTTAAAGTTCAGAGCAGAACTCCAGCCACCCTTAATAAAAACAAATACAGTTTTTCACATTTACATTTTTTAATATTATGCACTAAAAAGATTGTTACCATCTACTCTCATACGAATGATAAAAAACTGATGAGAAAAAGAAGGAATGAAATGGTGGCTTTGACACTGAGACACAAAATCCACTCTCACTCTGAGTAAAAGTGCATCACTCTGCACAGTGAGCAGTCGATTCTATCTTAATCTGTCATGAGGTTATTGATGTGTGTGTGTTCCTTCCACACCAACACCTCCGTGGTCAGCCAGGAAAGTGTGATGAAAACCAATAATGGAAACTGTCGGGGACAAACACCAGTTGTGTTACCAACAGGTAATATCTGAACAGCTGCTGGAAAATGCAAGGGGCTCAAGGTTTGTTGTCACAGAAACACTAAGGACTGGGTTTGTTGTCATGGAAGCCATCCCTGCAGGCTGAGAGGAGAAGGACTAGAGGGGGAGGGTTGCCCATATGTGAACGTTCCTACTACTCCTTTCCCTGAGCGCACAGCGCCAACAGAGTCGACTCATCTCATCTGCTGCTGACGCCAGCTTTCCCCCTCTCTCTCCAACGTCTCTCCTGGCTCCTCACCAAGGCCGTCGCGCTGAGCTGTTCTTCACATTTTCCATTCTGTCACTCACTGGACCCTGTCCTCCCCTCACACCATCGCTTGACTCTTGGACAGAGAGCAGAAATCTGTGTCACTGAATCAGGGCCCTCATCACCTCGTAGTTAATGATCTTCCTTTTGCCGCTGCAGTGGGAGGATTGGTAGATGAGAGGCGGCCGGATCAAGCGCTATAATATATCCTTATAATTGACAAGCCTTTCCAATTTCCCCAGGGCTCCGGTGAGCCTATTAAAACATAGTGCTGCATTTTTCCTTTTAACTACAGAGGGAGAGAGGCCAGCTACAGGTCCAGCATCATACTGAGGTATTTAAAGATAACCAATCTATGCTGGAAAACAGGCCGGCCTACTCATACACTGATATTGGTGTTTGAAGAGTGGAGAAAAATCCTTTAAACCAGAGCTCCATTAAAAAGTAATATTCTATCACATATATTATGATTTTTTTCCCCAGATAATCGTGTCTGTGAAGATTCAGTCGTTCAGGTGTTTTATTTCTATAGTCAACAGTGAAGCGGAAGACAGAAAATATGGGAAGAGAGAGAGGAGTATGTTATGTAATGTCCATCTGCAGAGTTGAACCATAATACTGTGATTATAGAGCTCACCAATGTGGTTCCTGAAGTAAAAACTCCATTCGTTTTCTGAATAGAGATTTTCATTATCAGCCATGGTGTTATAACCATCCAAGCTAGACTAAGCACGAGCTACGAGATTGTGAAACTAGGTCCTGTAGAAGCCACAAGTCTGTATGATATCAACTGCGTTTAAGAAAAACATTTTGTTTGCGATGTCAAGGAGGACTACTACACCGCCCACAATCTCAGGTGTAATAGCAGCATCTCTCCTTGGTGGGGCTCACTGTTACCATGGAAATGTTTAAGACAACTGTAATAATCATGCTGGTCAGATAGTTCAGTGTTACATTATGTTTACACACAGACCACAGTTTTTAAGAGAAGAGTCCAAGGGGGTGAAAATGAATGCAACAAGGTTAAAGTCAAGAAGAAGCACTGGAAGTCATTGGAAAAGGATCATTCACAATGGTTTATGGGAGGCGGAGTTGCTCCACTCTTAAAATAATTGTATACATTCTTGTACCTTCGACTTTTTTTATTTTTTCCAATAATCTTTTTTCTCCAAAATTAATGTTTGATGGTCATGAATCATCTTTTTGCCGCTTGCCCTGGTTCTAGGCTATAAACTTTTTATAATGATTTTCTGTAACAATGGAGAATTGAAAATTTACTTCGTGAACCAGACCTATTCTAAAAATGGGTAAAACGGTGAAACACTGAAAAATCCTCACTGCATCAGTGCATAGCAGTTATTCAGTAATCCAAATGGCTGCTGATTAACTTTCAGCCAATCAAGTACCTGGTTTAAGAAGCAGTCCATAAATGTTTCATCAAGTACGGAGAGTCAGATTTAGCTAATGGGTGTTATACAAAAGACAATTAGATTTGGACCATTGTCACTGTAGATGAAATGTAAAGACATGACCCAAATTCACAAAGTAAAACTACATAAGTGTGTTTTTTTTTCACAAAAAAATTCTATATTGTGAAATGTATCATTATCTGGAAATGAAATAAGATATATTGCTTATATGAGGTTGGTCATGTCTCACAGCCGTATTTTGTGGTGTGCATTTCTCACAGACACTTGGGTAAAATAGGGAACGTGTCCCAGATACCTGCAATACATACTCAGAATGTAACAACACGCACCATCTCTATTAAACTTCTTTCTACACTCACAAGTTTGTACAATCTGTACGATCAATAATGCCAAAAGTTCCATGATTTGTGACACTTACTATTATCAGTTGTATCTGAATAATGAAATATGGATCACGTCCATATTAACACATCTCTTTCCAGCCAATCATGCTTGTGATGAAGGATGTGACCTGACTTGCAAGCACATTGACAGCACGCGCAGCCAAGCATCACTTAGCCATGGTCACACCACATGACCGTTTTGAACTACACTCCGACACAGCTTTGAAACATCTTTCCCATCCCTACTGCGTGAGATACTTTTTCTCAAAATACGATCATCTTAAGCTTCCGGTACGACACATCAACATTTCCCATCTGGCAACGCTGGCCGACACAGGAGTGTTAATTTCTTCTTGAGCTCAAGCCGCAGAGATGCAGCCACAGCTTTTCACTCATGTGAAACACAAAGTAAAGTACACCACAACATTGATCTCATTCTAGAAGTAGAAATAAGATCTCACACACACACACACACACACACACACACACACACACACACACACACACACACACACACACACACACACACACACACACACACACACACACACAAAGCATGATTAGGCCTACAAGTTCCTTTTTTCAGTCTGTGGATTTTGTTTCTACATTTTACTGTTAATCAACTTTTGTTCACACTAAATGTGTACAGAGCTGTAAGCAGCACAACATCGGTGCAGGCACAGAGCATGAAATAACATCATACAGCCTTCATAACATCCTACAAGTGAATAGTGAGCAAATGATGAATATGCTAATAAAGTCTACTGTATGGGGGGAATAAAATAATTGAAGTGTGTTTGATGTTTTCACATAAACCCCAGAGCACAGCTTGAAAAAAATTTGAAAATCAGGACTTTCATCTTTCAAAAAAGGCCTTCACAAACAATAAACCCAAGCTGGCTATTAGAGTTGATGAAGAAACAGAATAATGCTGCAGAGCAGTTAAAAATTCATCACAAGCTGAAAGAAAACATCTGGCTGGAATCTGAGAAAGTAGGAATATCACGGGATATGAAGTTTTCATTTAAACCTGCGTAGCTCCGAGGCTTTAGATGTAAGAACTCTACTGCTCAAAAGGTTTTGTCATACCTGTACATCAAAGTGGGAGAGATCTGTAAGAGCATTATCTGCTCATTAACCAATACCCAGAGATCACAGACCATAATAATGAGGATGACAGTCTGGCATTAAGCTGGTTTAACAGCATTATATGTTGCAATATCGCAGCTCTCATGCTTAATCACACGCTAAAGCTCATTTTCTATACCTAGAAGACACTTTCATTTTCCCACAATGCACTTCTTTATAATAAGGCTACAGTATAGAGAATAGTGACTTGGATTCCCTTAAGCGTCCTTGTCTCTTTGTAGGTAAATGTGATGGATGAACAAAAGCGGAGGAGCTGCCACTGGTTGAGAGGCAGGGGGGAAACTGATGGAGGAGAGGGGAAAGGAAGGAGAAGGCAGAAAAGGAAGGAAGAAAGAAAAGAAAGAGGGGGATTGAAAAGGATGACAGAAGGCAGATGCGTAAAAAGGAAAAAAAGGAGGGGAAGACAAAGAGGAAGAGGAAGGGAGGGAGAATGGCAGGGACTGAGGAAAGGTGGGAGGAGAGAGAAGAGAATGAAGATGGAGGGGGTAGACTGAGGGGATGGAGAAGGGCCAGAGAGGAGGAGGAGGAAGAGAAGAACAGGAAACGCTATGTGAGCATGTAAGGAGGGAGAGAGGAGATTCTGAAGGTGATGAGTGAGGTTTAATGCCAAACAACGATAAAAAAAAGAGGATGTCTCACTCCTGCCCGAGCACACAAAGTGTACACTGCAGTAAAAACGGTCCCGCTAATACAGTTTTGTTGCCAGCAAGACAAAGTGGTAAGGAAAAGTGGCTGAACTCCCACTGCAGCCACCCTCATCCTCAGCCCCTTCAACTCTCCAAACTCTCCCACACCCCAGCACGGGGAGCCGGCCAGTTACCGTGCACTTGTGCAGAGTTTGCACTTATACTGTGGTAAAGAAAAAAGACAGAGTGGATAAAAAAGATTCTATGAAACTGCCAGCGCCTGTACTGCAGTGAAGCTAAAGACCCTGAAACAACCTTCTGACTCCGTGACTGTCGTGACTGTCTCTGCCAAGGAAGCTCTCTGACTCACTTTGTGTGAGTACCATCACCATCACTTCTAGCACACGCGAGTGTAGAGCGTGTACGCCCGTGTACGTGTCAACGCACTTGAAGAGGTGAATGTGTGCGTACAGTGTTTCAGCGCACAATTGCTTCCACTTCACACCACTTCAGCCTCACCGCGTCCAGCAGGATGCTCGTTAGCGTGTCAGCGACATGCAGCGCCGACATTAGGGCAAAAAGTGTAGGAGGTAATACACACACACTGAAACACACACAAATGTGCTGCCCTGGCTTCACGTGAAGCAGGTCAGCCCTGCCAAGGACCAGTGTCAGGGTCACAGTAAAAGAGGTTTCTCATTAGAAGACAGGAGACACTTTCACACATGGAAGATAAAAAAAAAACTGTTATATTAACTTCTCCAGTGAAGACAGCAGATTTGGCTCAAAGGTCGACAAAACTAGAAACAGAGACGGCTTATATGGTGGATGGAGCTCTCAGCAACATTTCAATGTTTCTTTCTTTCTGAGGTGTGACACTGCTTATCCCTCCGTGTACTTCAGAGGCTTATTATTTTATCACAACATTTCTTCCCACCTCTGACAGCTGCCAACGGATGAATTCTTATCCCCGCGAGCTACGCAGTTCTTTTATTTTGGCATCATCCCAATTTCAGCACAGTAATGCTAAGGAATACACAACATATTAAAATACTAAATAAAAATAATAATCTGCAATGTGATATCTGAACTATGCAGCTAAAGGGCTAATATTAAAAATGACATGCTGTATTTTCAAACTGTATTAGCATCATCACATATAGTATAGAAAGCGAATGGGTAAAGTTGGGTGGTTGTGTGAACCTCGCTATTCTTTACAGTAAACAGAATTCTGTTCATACAAGTCGTATGAAGCCATGATGTGACGATTTGTATGTAGAACAACGTGGTCAGAATGTGGTCTTATGAAAGCTGCTCATCAATGCAGCTCCTCCAATTTAGCTGCAATCACCTTTTTCATCACTGTCACCACGTCCCTGCAAACTTGGCACAGAGTCTTGTCTTTTTACTTCAGCAAAAAAAATGTGTTTATCCATTTCTCTTGGAAAACACTTGAAGTGTTCTGATACCAGCATCGGAAATATAATACCACGTCTTTAAAGTATATTAACTTCACCCAGATAATATTGTAATTTCATTTTCCTGGAAAGCTCTTCTTATTCACTGCTGTGCTGCCACTGACAAAGTCGCAAAGGCCATATATGGTCCAGAGTCTCTTAAATCCTGCATGAATCAAACAGAAGTTAAACATTTCACAGTCTTTGTATATTTTGTTTTGTCACTTTTAATCAAATTTATTTTATTTGGTTTGATTTCTTCTGTTATCATATCATGATGATATTATCTTTGTTCCAATGTCCAATGATTCTGAGTAAGCTGGAATTAAAACACAGATCTTTTTGACCATCTATGTTAATATTGCATATATATATATATGTTTATCAATACTAATATATCAATGTTTGTGAACGGTTCCAAACATAACTTAGCCGAACAGCTGACCTTGCATCACAACAAACTGCATTGCTCCTCCCTCCACTCAGCAGGAGAATCAGCACACACAAACATGCGCGCACATACACACACGATTCAACATGGTGCAGTATTTATCTGTGACAACACAATATGTCATGTCAGCCGTCACACCGCTACGACAGACTGTAGATCAGTGGAACCATTTCACATGCTCAGCACAAACCTGATTGATGGCCGTACCACGTCAAAGTGGACTTTTAGGAATAGCTCACATGGTTCTCAGTCAGGTGACCTTTGCCACTATGTACATGCAACGCTAACCGCGACATGAATGCATCAAGAATTAATCACATCAATGCACGCTGCATGGGAACTGCAATTAATCTGAAGTTACCAAACGAAGGCAGCATAAGGTCACAGTCAAGGAAGAGGAGGTTTTACGCGATGACCACTACATCTCTTATTGTGCCGTTCAAGGCCGTTGTCGAGAGGGGAAAAAGTGCTCAGAATATTACATCTGACAAATAAAGGGAGTCTGACTCATTGAGATGAACAGCATGCAATAAATGAGTTTGCTGAGACAGGCTTTTATAACCCACTTCATGGCTGTCTGATGCAGTCAGGTCTTATCAGAGGAAACGTCTGGTTGCATTACAGCCGACTGTCACTGTGCCAGACTACACTGGTCACCTCTGATCAGCACTAAAATGGACATGTGTGAGAGAGGTCACAGGGCGTCAGGCCACCCTACGGGCAGATGAATGTTTCATCCACCACACGTTGTCATGGACTTACCAAACTAAACTTCACCTTTAATATGGACTACTTTCCCAGAGTTTTTTTTTATCATTGAGCCCAGACCTTTTCCCTGCTGAATCACAAGTGTAATCACAACTCCTCTTCCTTCATTCCTCAGAATTAATACAGAAACTTAGATTTTTGTAGTAATAATAGCTTGATTATTTTTGTGGCCATGTTTGCATGATGTACACTTTTCTTAAAGGCTACTTTATGCTCAATGCTAAGATACTGTACTTCTACAGAAATGGACGGAGCCTTCTGGCCGTACTCTGCGAGAATTTCGTTTGTGAAAGTCTTCTGAAAGCTTACGGATAAATACAAAACAAATGAAACTGAGCAGTATCACCAGAAATTGTTGATGGCAGTGTAGCAAATATTTGAAGAGAGACGATCATAGGACATGAGAAGGAAATTTGGTTGAGTTGGGTAATAAAACGAGAAAATGTCTATATGATGTTAGCTTCATCCGATCAAAGGAACAAGCAGGCGCTTTTGCCTCTTTCTTAAAAAGTACATTATCACCCCCTTCACTGTCGCCATGTTTATATTGTGAGAAACTCTTGACTCTGCGCTGCCCTCAAGTGGAAGTACTTCTTTACAACCATGCCAACGTAACGACGCATTTATGTGGGCAGTGATGGTTACATCGATGTAAATGGACATATCTCTCTTTGCACATAAAGGCAACATCAATGACCCTTACGTCTATTAATTGGAACAGGGGATATTCAGGGAACCAGCTCATGCTTGTCCAGGCTAAATGTCAGACGTTTGTAAAAAATCAAGGTCGTGTCCTCCTTGCGAAGTTGGACCCCTTAAAGTTTTTTATCTAGCTTAAAGCCAGAACACGGGTCAGATGGGCTTTATCAAAGCGTAGAGGTGTATTACAGAGGTGATACAGTTGTACGTCGACCTCGGGGATGAAGATAAACTTATTTGGCAATTCCACTTTTCAGAAGTCCTCAGTTTGCTGAGGAAGGAGGAACAGGAATCAGCTAATGTTGTCTTGGGAAATCGTGTATTGTACGTTGACCCCTGCTGTCGACTGAATGATTTCACATCACAATGTTTACAGCAGATGATTTTATGCTCTCCAGGTTTTAATAGCTGCAAGACGCTTACATAATTCATAAAGAACTGTGATGAATAAATCATTTAGGATTTTCTGGAAAGGCTTAACTCAACAACAGATGAGGGTCAACTTTAAAATTCAGTTTGTATTGCACTCATACGGGCTGGGATGGGATTATGAGTCTTTAAGTGATACACATTACCCAGAATCTGCTGCTTTTCGGTTTCGTTACAACCTGATTCAAAGGTCCAAAACTCTGAGGCACAGCCAGACTCCATGCATTCAGCAGCACTTTGTCAAAAAGGATGACTGTTTGGATCAAACTGATCATACATCTGGACAGCAGAGAAAATGATGCTGTAATCGTAGTTTGAGAAGTCCCAGTTCATGCTTTGATTCTTAGAATATACAATCACTGGCATTTATTCAAGCTAACCACACAAAATAACAAACCAAAATATCCACATTTTAAGCCAGTGTTTGTTACTTGAAAGCGTGTAAATCCCTTCAAAATTCCCCCTACACTCACAAATGTGTTTCATATATTGTTGCTTCACTTGGATGTTGAAGTTTCACTGTGCAGAACAATGGATCAGCAGAGTTCGACACTGAAAAGCTGTTTTGACATTATTCTGCTGAAAGAGGAATGTTTGTCTGGTTTCACCTTAAATCTGAATTCAACAGATATGAAAAGAAATCATCTTACGTGTACTTTAGTTTGGTCTATGTCCTATCTGCTAACATGGAGGAGGTAGTGTTTATGAGCGATACTACAGCCAGCCACCTGGGGGAGATCAAGAGATGATTTGACTTAACTTTAAGGGAGTGCTCACGTTGACCATTTTTATCCATTATCATCCCTTCCCTTGGAGACAAGCCACTGGAGCGTGCCATCAGCAGGCATACCAGACCTTTGTTGTCATAGTAACAATAATAAATACAAAGTTAACACTGGCAATGGATAAAAAAAAAACAGGATCACAAGGCAAACAAACGGACTGTGTGAAAGTCAGGCGTTTGTCGTCTGCAGCTGATCTGACCTGCGTCCAGACTCCTGCACTGTCTCTCAAATGACAACTGCTAAACTATGACAATAAAACCGACAACAAACACAGACTGTTGCGGAGATTCAAACAGTTCTTCTTGCTGTCTTTGTTTGCCTGCTACTTAGCCCCATTAGCTGACAAGCTTTCAGTCAGGTGCTGTCAGCTGGAAACTTTGATCTAAGTGCATTTGAAGCATCTAAGGTTTTTAATGTGCGTAAATAATCACAGTAATTATTTAAAACATTCTTTTTTCATCGCAATTTGAAGGAGATAAAAAGAAAGGTGATACAGAGCACCACATCTATTAGATTCAACTGAATTTTTTGACACTTGTCCTTCACCGTGTAGTTTATGTTGACACGTCTTTTTATATTCTCCTTTTCTTATTACCCATTTCTAGGATTATAAATCTGGTGCAGTTTATCATGTTCCCTGATTCAAGAAGAAAAAAATTCACTTGTTTTGCTCACGGCCTCAGACCTGTGTGTGAAGTCGTAACTTCATCATTTGAACCTGAAAGACATTGTTGTAGTAACTTTATTCCCTTTCACACTGACAAATGTCCTTCTGACTGAATGCATCCATGCAAAGGGCAGAACAGGGTGGAAGCAATCGCCATTGAAGTCTGAGAAAGATTCACCTCGAAGCACCAGTGATATAAATCCTTAGAATGTTTGTAAGCTTTCATTAATACTGAATAGCGATGGTGTGTGAGCGGCTCCTGTGTGTAACAACACAGGATGATGGAGGGGTCTCTGCCAGAAGCACCTGGCAAACATTTTTCATCTCGTAGGCCACTGCAGGATCTTCCTCCCGTTGACCAATCCCACGACTTGGTCTGTCACCTGGAGTAACGATTTAGACGAGCGCACACAGAGAACCCAGCAGCAGGGGACTCACATTAATATTCTGCAGAGCACTCACCTACAGATAATCAAAATAAGTGATTGGTTTTTCATGGGTGAAAAATAGGAAATTGAGGGAATGTGAACTTTTGACATGCATGTGATCATCTGATGGCTGAGCAGTAATTCATCCTCTTGTTTTCATCAGTCAGAACAACATGTGGGCACAACTTCTGCAGCCCAAGAATCTCAGGGGGTCCACAAGATTCCGGTTTACATAATTTTATTAGCCACAAATTTGTCAGCTGTTTTCCTCTTTGCACAATCTCACTATGATGGGTTGTCTTTGAGAACCTAGTTACCTTTGCCAAGGACGTTTTTGTCTGCATTTTTCTGTCTGTCTGTGAGTTTGCTGGATTACACAAAAAACACTGAACGAAACTTGTATGAGTCAAGAAAGAGGGTTTTTTTTTTACTTTCATCATCTCTCTGGAAATAATAATGGTTTCATAAGGAGAATGTTGGGCCTTGGCAGAGGCACAGACATTCTAGGTTTTTGTTTAGGTGTATTCTAGGTATTGCTGATTACATCCATCAAGGTTTACATTAACGTAGTCTATTTGTGGGTTTGTTAGCAGGATTATGCAAAAACTACAGAACCAAGAAGGAACCATGGACCATTATATATTATATGCTCTGCTGGGCGCCCTTCTAGTTGTGTTTTGTTTCAGACCTTACTGAACATGCAGTCCATCGCTATGCTGACGACTCTTTGAGCACATGGGCACAGCAGGGCATTGGGCTTAATGCTAATGTCAATATGCTAACATGTGCCCAATTACAGAGTAAGCATGCGGATGCTATAATCTTTATCACCATGTTAGTGTAGCCCTCATAGCTGCTAACATTAACTCATCCCTACTAAACACAAAGGACAATTAAAACAAAATGAGTGTACTCCCGCAATAACCGTGCCTGTCTCATTTAGTGTTTATGTTGATTTTAATTGACCCTGTGGAATTATTGAGGTTGTATTGCAGATGACAGAGTATTTTCTGTAGAAGCCCAAAAGTCAAATGTAAGGATATTAAACTGAATTGTAGTAAGTAACTGAGTTTTTGAGTAAAGGGCTCATTGTGCACATGACTCCTGCTCATGTGTTTAGACTTAAGGACGATCTTATTTTTTAACATTACAGTGGCTTCAAGTTTCAGCTTTAGCAATCCGTCATGCCTTTGCAGCACTAAAGGGGGGTAAGAGTGCGTTTGTCTGTTAAAACAAGTGAAACTGCTGAGGCCAGAACTGAGAGTCCTGCACTGCGTTTCTATGAGTTCACTGAGACTGATCAAGGGGAGCTCTGAGCCTGGCTCGCTGCAACCGCAGGCAGCGCGAGTTGCGTCAGTGCAGCTCTGGTCTCTATCAAGATCTTTTCAGTAAATGTTAGACCGCACACTCCTGCAGATCAAAGCAAGCCCCATTTGCTACAACAGAAACACTTTGTCCTTTCGCAACATGACGGCTGACTAACATCTGGTTTGTATGCTGAAGAACCAGCGAGCTATGAAGCTCTGCAGCTTTTTGTAACACAATAGATTCATAAAAGCTCACTTTATTCATCATATTGTATTTATCACAGTTTATCATAGCTTGTAACAGCTCAATGGAATTGAGTGACAGTGACGTCATCACGGATGAAAACATTTTGGGACAGAAAAACTCCTTGCAAAAGCAAACAAAAACGAGTGTGAGGATACTGAGGCTAAGCAGTCTGGAGAGTGACACAGATTTCAATAGGGGACCTGTCAGTAAATGTAAACTGGCGATAGTTTATTCAAACAGTGCTCTGTTGAAGCCTTATTCCCATTCCAGTAGTGGCAGGCAGTTCAGCCAAGGCAGATGTTTTGAGCGACTGGCCTGGTTAGAAAGCGGCACAGAGAGCAGAGCTTTTCAAGTTGCTTCCTAGATGAAGGCATGAGATATCCACTTTGGAAATTAAAAGTGGTGACTCGCTGGATTAGAAGTTAAAAGGAGATGTGGAGAGTCGCTTCTGCTCCCAACGCCAGAGGCTGCCAGAAGCTGCACAGGCTGCTCTTCGCTGCTGCAACGTAATCAGGATTAGGACAGAGCAGACCGAGGCACGACGATGCTGTAAAACAAGGTCACTCGAAGAGAGAACAACGGCATCAGAGATTATTTTAATGTTAGCAACAAACATGCTAATATACAGTATGGGAATAATCTAGTTTATAGTTTCTTGTGTCGACAGTCACTATAGAAATGACTCTTGAATAGATGGCAACACCAATCTGCGTTAAATTCTATAAACAAGATATTTAGTCAAAAAAATTGACAAAAAAATACCTTATTATATTAACACCGTGTCACACCTTGAGGCCCTGAATGGAAGCCTGCACTGTCGTGAGGCTGTGTGAGAGAGAAGGAGCGGGGGAGTGTGCACAGCAGAGGGTCTTTCCAGAGTTATTATCCCTCCCTCCCTCCAGCCTGACTGTCACTTTCCATCAGGAAAACGCTCCACCTCTCCTTCTGTTCCTCTTCTCTCCTCACCTCCATCAGCCCCCGCCCTCTTCCTCCCCTGTCCACAGCTCCACGATCCCTTTCCTGCAGAGTGGAATCCAGCCAGCTGGTCGGGGCAATGGCGGACCCCTGAGTGCAATGACACCTCAGCATGGCCCTGGCAAAGCACCATTTTGACTGTGCTAAAGACCTTCACTGACTGATTACCAAAAAACTTAAGGTGGAAAAAGAATTTGTCATATCTGTTTATCTTTAGACTGAGGATGTGGTCAAGAAGATACCTGTTGAGTATCTGCAGAGGCTGCGTACAGCCCTTTCACATGATGTTTCAACAAACAACAGTCCTGTCAGTGCCTGAGCTGTTAAAAAAACCAACACCTACATCACAGCATGTATTGAGACGTATTCAAATATGAAAGCACACACACGAGAGCACCGGAATGTTCCTGGTTGTGTCATCTTTCTATTTCTCTCACTCATTCTGCTTTCTTCTGACGCAAGTGGGATTTCACAGTCAGAGCTGATGCATACAGGACATGACCTTTAGCATGTACTTAGCAGAAATCCTTTTTACAGGTTCCTCCCACAGACCACCAAAACAGTTCCCACACGCACTTACTACACGCTATACTCCACTAAGAAAAAAAAAAAACTCTAAAGCCTTGCACTCTTCAACAACCTCCAGCATAGCATACACACAGCAAGTGTACAGGCACATATCCAAACCACAACCACAGTGACTGCCGCTTGTCAGCTTTAACACAAAACAGACATGAGAACATCAACCATCTTCTTTTTCGGTTCCTGGTGTTATGTTTTTTTCTTTTTCCACTGTAATTAGTCTAAGGGGCAGTTAGCTGAGGGAAACAGGCCAGAGGAGAGGAGGTTCTCACGCCTGTGGAACCAAAACAAACAAAGCCCCGCTCTGGCAACGCAGCAGCCAACAGCCGCTGATAGGGGTTATCTCTGCAGTCACACATGGGCCATCTCACAACAGGGAGCATTGTAATGGTCCTCACAACTCCTCAAACACATGTGGCACACATGCAGTCCTTAATCGCACACAACACGCTGCCTCTTTTAAGCTGAACAGAAATCTTTTGTTTTTGTATCCTGTGTAAAGAAGTATAAATTATAATGGCAGTGAAGAATGAGAATCACACATTGTCAGGGACATTTGGCAGTGCTTGACTGATATTTGCCACTGATCGGAGCATACTGTAGTCTTGTGTCGATGTTCACAGGGTTTATCTCCCTTTTCAACAAGCAATGACAATCATCCATTATTCAAATTTCTTGTACATACATACTTTTTAATCTTTATTTCATGCTTTATCCTTTACTTTGCAGTCTTCACTGCATTTTCCAGAGTTCTGAAAACGGCTTACGTTTGTTCTACCTCACAAATTGAAGCTACTCAGCTGTGCAGAGTAAAAACCATTTCCAGTTTTAGCAGTGATAAATAAAATAACAATTAATTTACAGACTCCCAAAGAAATGGAGGTAGCACTGAAATCAATGATGGGACAAAGCAATGGCAAACATTTTAGGACCCCATGCTGGTTTACTGTGTGTGTGATAGTAGGAACGGTTAAGGGAAGGTGGTGGGAGGAGCTGTTACAATAAAACCCATTTCTTATTTTTGAAACAACAAAACAGTATACGAGTGCAAATCATAGACTGTATACAAAGATGGACGACAGATCTCCACTTCCTCACACTATCAGGAGCTGAAGCCAAAATATCCTGGATACAAATGATGCCATCTTGCACCAAAGACATCGTTTGGAGCCAGAGTTTGCACAGTAGTGTTCGGGGGATGGAGCCATGCTAGTGAGGTCCTGCCAATATACGCATTCAACCAATTGTGAGTAAGTCTTAGCTGTCAATCATGAAGTTTCATCCCATCTTTATATACAGTCTATGGTACAAACACACGTATGCACCGATTTCTTTGAAATATGGATCTTGATTTAATTTCAGCTTTAAAGTGAAATGTTTACATCAACGTATTTACTGTGACTGAAGATTCTGTTGATTAAACATACTGTATGTGTAATGTAATATGTTATATTGACCTTTTTACTGAGCTCAATAAATTATTGCTAGAGTACATTTCACTTGTAGTAGTATGACACAACAATAACCCACAGCACCCGTCTATTTTTAAATGTTGCTGATGTAACGTCTATGATTTAGCAATCATCTGTGGTTTAGTTATCTTTCATTAAACTGGTCTGTCTGTTTTGTGCCACCTCTCCATCATAACAGATAATACACAGCATGAAAATGCTTTAAAGGCTGGTGGCATCAGCAATCGCTGCAGTGTGGAATCCATCAGACACGTCACAAGTGTTGGTATATGATGGAGATGACAGATAAGCCCACGTGTTGTGCTGTGTGAGTAGGTGTAGTGAAAGGGGATCAGTCCACAGCAGTGTTTAGAGGTTCAAACGCCTCTCTGGGGAGAGATCAGATCGATTCTCCTTGGCTACGAGCCAATCCTCTCCCTGGTTTCAGCCAGATATTTATCCACACTATATATAAGCTTCTAAGCCTTCACTTATACTATATATGTACAAAAGCACAGGGTTCAGGATTTTCACTAGAGACCGGTGTTCTTCAGCAGCAGCAGCAGCTGTATTAAGATGAACTCTGTGCACTGTGCTTTTCAATGCCAACTACACACAGATGTGTTTGGGCCTCTCTCCACAGAGAGGGGCCCTGCCGCATCGCCTGTGGTTCTTGTGTTGTCGTCATGACACTCTGATTAGAGGGAGCGTTGGAGATAAACTGTAGCCACCATCTCATTAGTCCGAGTTACTCTGCCTGTTCCCACCCACAGGAGCTCCTCCCAAAACCCACAGGAGATCGGGGCACCCCTACACAGCCTGAAGGGTCAGGACACAAAAACCACCGCTGCCACAGCTGGTGAAGCGCTCCATCACAGACACGTCAGCAAACTCTCACTTTCTCACACACACACACACACACACACAGAGACACACACACAGAGAGAGAGGACGACATCACTGGCTTCACAACAAAACAGGGTTTCCCCACAGGGACAATCCAGAGCCAATGGCTGTGGGTGACCTGCCGAGCTACAAATATAAAAAAAAAACCTCTGATGTGAAACAGATGCATTGCAGCCTGCATTAAAACAAACCTACGCTTTGGTTGCAACAATATAACTACAGCCTGGAAGCTAGTTGGTGCCTCCTGGGAGCTCGGATCGATGGCAGTGGCCGAGTCTGCGCATGTTTGGGGGACAGGAGCAGAGGGTGCAGAGGACGAGGAGAGACAAGGGAGGAAGGGAGGGGGAGAAGCAGGTGTCTGGGCTGCTGTCTGTCAGGCCCTGCAGTGACAGGTTTATCCCAGCCGAGAGGGAAGGTAACATGCCGAATGGCGCAATGAGGAGCGATAAACGTCAGGCCTTGCCCCAGCGCCATGGTAATGGCTGACAAATGGTCCAGTGGCTCATCTCGCAGCCAGTCAGCCCCGGACACATGTGCTGCTCTGTGTTACGTTCTATTAGAGGGGAAAACACCAGCAAGAAGAGATCCAAGCAGATGGTTCCTCGTACTAAAAACCACAGTCAGAAACCTAATTTTCCTCATAAGCCTTCAAAAGCAACCACGCCTGCTTTGCTTCATGCTGCCCTCATATAAATAAAACTAAATAAACCATATAGCATTAGATTGGGAGCAAATTATAGAAAAAAACTTGTATGGTGATGGTGTTTACACTAACAGCTGCATTACAGCATCAGCGTTACATCATATTTGATGTCAGAGCAGGATAGTGATATGTTATTTTGGCTTTTTTTAATCTTCATATTTATTTTTAAAGTATGAGCACACCACTTTGAGCAGAGCCACGTACCACAGTAACTTGCAGCCTAGTTTGCAAGACCCATCATCTGCAGGCGAGCTTTCATAAAAACATGGATCTGAACAAGAGAGCACACATACAACTACATTTTTATTACATTTTCTTTCCACAAATGAATGAAAGGAGACATGATGCAGATCCATGCCCAGCAGGGTCACCTTAGATCCCAGTCACCTCTCCCTTGTTATGTGGCGACATTAAGTGTGTGTTTCCCTCTTCATGCTTCACCTCTTCAGAGACTTTGCTAAATGTTTTTCACTCGACACGTGATGTGTCCCTACAGCTCCTAACACAGTCACAATCAATAGCTTTTGATGTAACACTGGCTCCAACTCAGTGATATGTGGCTGAATCAGACGCTGGTTGTAACAGATGTTTAAAACCTCCTCCATATCTCCGCTTCAAACACCGGGGGCAGCAGAGGAAGCTGTATCCACACACACACACACACACACACACACACACACACACACACACACACACACACACACACACACACACACACACACACAGTGTGTTGAGCCTCAGCGGAGTGCAGCGAGAACATGTGGTAGCAGTCATCAGAAAGAATTACAGTCGACCAAACAAACGGCCGTCACTCAGTGGATTTAAAGCAGAAATAACAAGTACTATGCGGTGGGGTGTTCTCACAAGAACATTTAGGGTTAGCCTGTGATAATTCACTTCCTTAATCATGGTAATGTTACTGTTCTCTACAACAGAACTCAGATAAACTTTTTATTAACCATCATTTATTAAATGTATAATATATATAGCCTGGTTTTTCCAGATACTGTGTATTCTTTCCATCTTGTTGAGTGAAATGACATAAATTGCAGGAACTAGAAGCACTTTCTCTTAAGACAGTAATCGTGTACAGTAGCTAAATCACCAGCCACTACTGTGATTGTCATTCTCACAACAGAGCGACAACACGATGAAACACAACGAGCCGAGAAGAGTGAAGGAGCGTGGCTCTGAGCTGCAGCACTCATCTGCCTGATGGATGCACGGCCCACCTCCTCGAACACGGTGACCTTTGGCAAGGTCACGGCATTCCAGCAGCTGCACAAAGACACTTGTGAACAAATAAATCATTGCCACACTTTAGTCATCCGGGTGGTTTGTGTCTTGACGTTGCTCTCAGCTCAACCTGTGGCTCATGTACTGTGAGTCCCAAATCAAACACTACATTCAGGAGACTCACTTGTTCCCACTGGAAGTTACATAAGAAAAGTGAAGCGGCCACGTGAAGGTTGGCTCTGTTTTAATCAGTCCCTGAGGGATCATCTGTGGTGATGACAACTAAACAGGTTTTATTTATTCTCATATTAAGACATGAGAAATTCAGGGTAATGTTCCACATAATGTACTGATGAATTGCTGTGTACATCAGCATTGTGTGTTCTTTCTCTGTATCTGTGTCATCTGCCTACACAGACAGGAAACCACTCTTACCTGTGTCTTGTCGAAACTGGTGCATGGACTGCAGGTCGATGATGTAAGGAGAGAGCTGGGCATCCACCTGCCCCAGCACGACAGAACCCCGGGCGTCCCCCTTCAGCACGTTCTCAATGTGGTGGCAAACCGCCGCGCTGTAGGGCCTCCAGCGCCCGTGTTCGTTCAACCACTCCCAGACCACCACTCTGGCCAGGTTCTGAGGTGGGTACCCCAGCCCGTTGACGGGCACCAGCAACCCTGATCCCGGACGGGCCATCTCCTGCGTGGTGTCTGCACCTCAGCTGCTGGCTGCCTCCCAGGCTAGAACACCACTGCGTCCCTGTCAGTCAACTGACACACTGGAACATTTCCATCAGCTCCAAACAGAAAAAAAAAACTTGATCAGCAATGAGTTGGTTAGTTCCTCAATTAGCTCATGCTGCTTTCAGGCGAGCAGCTCTGCTGGAGTCATCATCTACAGGTACTTTCTGACTGCTGCCGTTCTGATGAGACAAAAAGCAGCCTCCTTCCTCTGGCGTGTGTTTGAAGTGGCAGATGATGTTGATGCTGATGATGATGATGATTAGATCTGCAGATAAAGCAGTCTCAGCGCTCCACAGCCGACCACAGAAGATCAGCAGCAGGTAGACAGGAGACGCACTGAACAGAGGACAAGAGCAGAAACACACTGGTAAACAAATGCAGTGATTTGTCTCATCAGTCAGGTGCTGTTTCAGCAGAGATTACATAAAGCTAACCAGTCCTCTGTGCTACACTCCCATTAGTGGCCTGTGCCTCCTGGCAATTTCTGTTTACCCAAAGTGTAGCAACAAAAATAAATTGCATAATAGCCTTGTGTGTGAGCAGCAACATAACTGTGATCAGATGTGTGTAGAGTGGACCGAGCAGACAAATGCTAGGATAATCCCAGCAGAGAGAAAACCACACACACTGAGCTGTTCACATGCACTTAAAATGCAGGAGGGAACACTGTCTGTGGTTTTTATTTTTTATTTTGTTGATGTGTGAAATCCTGAGGCTGATAGTGAATGTCTCTGTGTGTGATCGTGGTGACACAGACCTGTAGGTTGCAGCTGTGGTGCCACACATCTGTCAGGTAGAGGCTGCATCTCTCAGGCTCCGGCCGAACATCAGATTGTCAAAGAAAACAACACGAGGTGAAAAGCAGTTGTCTCTTCACATCTGCGCCTCACACGTTTCCTCCATCGACCTGAGATCCTCCCTCACAGCCTCCTCCTGCAGCTCCTCCGCTGTTATTGCAGAGAACCGAGGCGTCCCTGTGTTCCCGGGGATCTGCTCCACGCCACAGCAGCTTGTTGGTGCGCGCTGTCTGACTGAACGCGTGCCATCCCGCCGTACACGCGCATTTCTATCTCTCGCCAAACATCACGCATTCACACGGCGGACACACGCGATTCTCGCTGCACGCAAATCACGCACAGATGTGCAGGCGCACCTGTATGTGTGGTCAGCTGCTGAATATCATCCAAAGTATCAATTACACCAAAACAAAAGTGTACAACTTCCGGTGTCTGGTTTCAAAATAAAACCCCGTGTTGACACGTGATAACACTGGATAGTGTTTATGTTACACAAACACACACACACACACACACACACACACACACACACACGTAGGCGTGCTGTGTATAAATATATACATGTGATATATGAATGTGTGTGTAAACATACATACACAAACACATCATCAAATGTCTGCATGCAATCTACATGTATATGCAAGTATTTAAACATATATATTTATATATAATGTATTTGTGTATATATTTATTATGTTACACAACAACACACACACACACACACACACACACACACACATACACACACACACACACACACACACATATATATATACTGCATATTGCTGTCCTGGGTCAAAAGCCTGAAGAACAGTCTCTCCCTGGGAATCAGGTCAGCCAGCTCTCTGGGTGTTTCAGGTCTCAGCTGAAAACAGTGTTTCTGTTCTTGTTCTTTTGATTAACTGCTGTTATGTTACAGTGATGTTGTTTGCAATGTTATGAATGTCTTACTTCTTTAATCTCTTATCATTGTAAATCACTTTGTAACCTAAGTTTTGAAAGCTGCTATATGAATAAAAATGTCCACAGCTTCAGAGAGACATCTGACATCCTTGTGATACTGTAGCTGTACAAGTAGCAGCATGAACCTCTCAGATGACGCAAGCAGAGACATAACTTTGAGCACATGATTATTGTCAGTATCCAGCTCATGTACCTCTGCCATGCCTCTTTTGAGCAACTCATTAAAAAATAACTGTTAAAGCATTAACTTAGAAATATATGGCTTTCTCAGTAGCAGACAATCCAGATTGGATAGACTAGTAGTGTAGGTTTTTTCATGTATGTATGTATAACTGGACCTTTGGATGTTTGTAGTTTGCCCATTTGATTTTGTTCCCGTGTAGTGGTGGTCTGTGTCATATATATAGAGTAGGGATGCACTTCAATGACTCTGACCATTTACAGAGGTTTTTAATGGAAGCAAGGACAAATGTCTGAGTGAACATGTCATAGATGATTTCTTTGATGAGGGATGTGGTTGCTTATGCTAACCTGGTTGGTGGAAACATCAAGGTTTGCCTTTGTTTACCTCAGGTTAATATCTATATCAACGCTCCATAAGAAAAAAGCAAAATAATACACCTGCAATGAAAATATTTTGGAAATCCTGAGGATAAAGAAACTCCCATGTGAGAATAAATCTGCCTCATTGTCCTTCCACTTGAATTTCTCAAGATTATATATATCTCCCAATAACTACACCTGAAAATCACAGAGTTTCTCTCAGTTGAAAGTAAGAGCGTCACGCCTCCATCCCGAGTGGGTCTTTAATTACACTAACAGCTCCTGTTAGGATTAGTCTTTTATGTAATTTCAACTGTCAAATTATTGTTGTCAACTGGCAGGATATTGTTTATTGCCAGATCTGGATCTTCATTATTCTTTTATTTCCTTTTCATTCATCCTTCATCATGTTATCTTCATCTTTTTCTCATCTTTTTTAGTATTTTATTATTTTTATCTTCATCATTTTGTCTTTCTTTGTTTACCTGTCTTTGGTGTCATGGAAAAAAGGATTGATGAAAGAAATGTATGAACCTGTAAATAATATTGTAGGAAAGTAATCATCAATAGGAGCAAACTTGAAAAGTGGTAAATAACAACAGAGGCAGTGATGGGGCACATTCACTTCCAACTCAGTGACAACAGTTTCCTGCAGAACACCGCCATCATGTGTCTTTTTAGGGTTCTTACAGCTAAGCTCCTCTCAAATGTGAGTTTGTGTTCATCTTTGAGGATGTTACTGTGGGACCCAGCTCTCCAGAGAGAGAGGTTACTGCAGTGCAGGGACATGACCTAATCAAATTGATCAATATGAATTGAACCTACTTAATATTTAACTAATTGGCAATACTGGTTACATTTAAAATCAAACAGTTTACAGTTTAACTGTTACTTTTGGGTTGTCTCATCATTAGCATGTGATAATATTTCATGCATTTATCATAGGTTTGATAAGTAAAATCTTAATCTGATCAGCAAGTAAAGCAGATAAGTGTGGTGGACTAATTCAGGATGAGAAATCTGACGGAATCAAGAGAACTGGAAAGATGTGGGAAGCAATGTCTTCATGGAGGCCATGAAAGACCATAGTAAGGCACATGACTAATAAAATCATATTTTCTTTCAATAGTTCCATGGAGATAAGACATTTTAGATGCATTTATATAATGGTCAATGTTTAAAGAGTAAAGGACACTGAAATCTCTTCAAATCAAACAGCTCCTTGTTTTATTATGGCATATATAGATCATAACTGTCAGTTGAATTATTAGATTTTTAATACATATCGTTTTATACAAATGTACAAAGGGATACACAGTATGAAAGACTTTGAATAGTGTTATTTTATCCTGCAACATTCACAAGATAATCTCAATGGCTTGACCTTCAAATGACCATGAATGATAAAACATACATCTCTGACTGAGACCAGATGGAACCTTTCCAGTTGTACGGTTTCATCCAGCTCGGCTCTGTCAGCTGACGTGACAGTGAGAGAACTCACAGGATAACATATGTGAAGAGAGCCATGATGGCAGCGCTGATCAAGCCCGAGATAGGAACTGTGACAAACCAGGCGATGAAGATGTTCCTGAACAGACGCCAGTCCACGGACTTCCTGGAGCGCAGCCATCCCACGGCCACCACAGATCCCACCTGTGTTTAACACATGTACAATTTATACTCTAATAAATATACTGAACCCTCTTCTGACTGTGACATGTCTCTGTCGGGTTGAAGTCTCAGATGTTTACCTTGCAATGCGTTGTGCTGACAGGAAGACCAATATTGGAGGCCACAACGACTGTGATCGCTGAAGATAGTTCGATGCTGAAACCACTACATTGGAAGAAAAAGATATTCACGTCTTATCTATCATGTGTATCAAATGTTTGGGCTCTTATAGGATATATGCATGTGGCATACCTGGAGGGAGTAATAGGGGTAAGGTCTTTGCCCATGGTCTGGATCACCCTGCGGCCCCACACCCACAGACCAGTGCAGATGCCCACTCCTCCGTACAGAAGCAGCCAGATGGGTGTGGGAGTGTTGGACACCACAGAGCCACTCTCATACAGCAGCCACAGAGCCACCAATGGGCCGATTGCATTGCTAGAGATGAAAATGTCTCAATGTGAATCTTCTGAATGAACATCACTAACATAAAAAAAAAAAAAAAACCTGGCACCTACCTGACATCATTCCCTCCGTGAGCAAAAGAGCCAAAGCACGCAGTGAGGATCTGCAGGAACTGGAATAGCAGTGAGACAGCTGGTTGGTCGACCTCCAGCTCATCCTCCTCCTCAGCGGGGACCACGCCAGTCTCCTGGTTTACACTCCCCTCCTGGACTGTGCTCCCACAAGTCACTGCTGAGCTGTAGCTGCTGTAACTGTCCACCCTCGGTCTTCTCTGAAGCCCACTGTCAAGGTCCTTGTATTTAGGATCTCCTTGGATGCCGTAAATGGCCATTGTGTAAGAGGTGTAGCTGTTGTTCCTCCTGATGGGCCGCTCCTCTGTGTCACTGTCACCAATGCAGTCACCCACTTTGGCCACGTGGAGCTTGTGGAGCAGATCTTTGTACAGGCCAGAGTCCTTGTGGATGGTGTGAGAGCGTCCGCTGTGAGGATCAGTGATCACCATGGGGCCAACGTTGCCATTCAGACCTTGGAAAATCATATGTTTACAATTCATTTAGAATTATTTGTGATTATACTTCCATGACTATAACCACCCAGGTCAACTATTTTATTTCAAGTCATTTATATCTCACCACCACTGAGATCCAGGTCTTTGGTTTCCATGTCATTGTTGTCCAAATCAGCCTCCTCTGAACCTCCAAGTCTGAACGCCACCATTTGACTGTCTGCTGGGGGGGTCTGGGGTTGGGGCTCATGAGGGATTGACGGCTGCGCTGCTTGTGCAGGTTTGCAGGAGTTCTTCTCCATTAGTGGAGTTTCACATGGAGCAGGAGCGGTTTCTCCTGATATACATTATAATAACAGTGTTCAGCTGAGAGCGAGTATGTCACATGGTAAACGAGGCTTATACTGACTGGTTTGTGGAAGTTAAACTCCAAAAAAATGCTATTCGCCACAAAAATGCTAAGCTACACAGAATTCTGGTCTCCAAAATAAGTCATGTTATATTTGTTAATCTCCATAAGGATAAGATTTACTCACTTTTGATTTTCTTCTTCAGGCGTGGACAGACGACAAACCAAACGACCAAAGCTGTGATGCAGGCACAGCCCAGTGAAATGCATAGTGTTCCCCACCATGGCACTTTGTCAAAACCCAGCACTGTGCACACAAGACAGTGACATGAGACAGAACTGTGTCTTAGATAAGGACAAACAGAAACTGAACTGCTTCTTTCATTTATTGATCAGAGTATCCATCTTGTCCTTCCCCAGTGGGAGAGAAAATGTCATGACTAATACATTCATTTTATGCTTTAGCTTAGTTTAGAAGCATAGCAATAACTAATATGTATCATTTTATAATCCCAAATAACAAAATTAAATACGATAACTTTTCTATATCTTTACCATTTCCAAACCACAGTGTCTGGATCCTGTGTCTCAATATGTTCATACAGACAACAGTATTCCAGAGAAAGAGCAACAACTCCACCAATCAGATAACAGACCAGTCCTGCAGCACAAAGATAAAATATTTCCAGTACACTGTGTTCAGTACGTGTCTAATATTTCACTTTTCTTTTATTGCTTCACAGAATGGCTAAAGTGCTGTAACTGCCAGAATTAACTCAGGTTACTACGACAGTATTAAATTGCTGCCTTGCAGACACAGCTATCCTGATTGGTCTTGTGGACAAACAGTAGAATCTGTGTCTTTCTTCAACAGCTATGCCACAAACATTAATAACTGCATCCAATGTGTGTAGTAGGCAGAAAATCCCATTATAGAAATGAAGAAAATATATATTTTTTTCTCTCTTATTAAGAAATAAAATGCTTGGGACTGGAACACTGTGCAGTATCGGTGTGAACAGCGAACTCTGGGCTATGCTGTTAAGGTGCGTTATATCCGTTGACTCACACACACCGGCCTGCAGCCTTCAGTGAAGGGCCCAGGCCAGTTGATTTCTCGATTAAATCCTGCAAATGAAAACAAAAGGGATGGAAATTGTCCATTTAATTCTGTAGTTGTAGGGTGCTCATGTTCTTATTCAGCTTTTATTCCTGCTGTGTTTGCTTTAATCTTGTGTTTAAATTATTGTTACTTTTGTCCTAAGACTTCTTCATCAACTCTCATCTGTGACTCCAGTGATACTTTTATTCAGACCTCATGTTGCTCCAGGGATTTCAGCAGCTGCTGTGTAGTGCAGTAAGCGAGAGTCAAAATAAGATTGGGGGTGTGGAGCTGATACTCACTTGGTGCTCCTGTGAACATGATGGAGAACAGGTTGATGCCCATGGTGATGGCGTAGAAGATGGGGAGAGCTCTGAGGCCGTTGGGTACAGGGTCGGCCTGGAGAAATCCGTTTTGATCCAATCAATAGATCATTTTCAACAATTGCCCAAAGAAATTAAGATTTGCAATAGTTCACATAAAGCAAAGAATATACAAAAGTCCAAAACAATTAATAGAAATCTGAATAGTAGATTGTTTTGTTTTATTTATTTCCGATAAGTAATTTCACAACCGTCCAGATTCATCTTCTGACCCATGAGGGTTTGGAGTTTGAAGTTATTAATCACTGGACTGCCATTACATACAGCAGCAAAATGTGACTTAAGCACGGATCCAGCATTATTAAAATAAAATAAAATAACGTATATAATAAGTGTTTTTCCTTTGATTCATCAAATACCATTTGATAATAGTATTTCTTTACTTTTAAAGTATCATTTTTAGTGAATGACCTCAACTTGTAATGTACTGTTATACTTTGGTTGGCTACTGGATCTGAATACATCTTCTTCTGTAACTTCAAACCACTGTTCACTTATTAACCATGTAAACTGGATAGAAATATCTTACCTTGTTCAGAATGAATCTGCGAATAAAGTAGAAGAGAATTCCCGACATGATGCCTGACAGCACAGGTGACAGGAACCAGGACGACACTTTGGATATAGCAAAAGACATTTATTAGATTTTAGCTTCACTCATATTTCAGATTCAACACAAACATTTTTTCAAATGAAAAGGACAACAAGTATATTCACCAATACGCAGTAACTCCATCCATTTGACCCCTTGGTGACCCCTGGCCACCATGGAGAAGCCAATTGTAGCTCCAACAATACAGTGGGTTCCAGAAATGGGGAGCTTCAGGAACGAAGCAGTCAGCTGCCACACAGCAGAGCCTGTGGTAAAAAAGACATGATGGAGGCCTGAGCTCACAATCTGAAAATGCACTGGTCGAATATGTCTTACATAAAGCTTACCAAACATTGCACTTATAGATCCTGCCATCAGGACATGCTCTGAGCCGTTGTACATCTGCACATCAATGATGCCCTTTCGGATGGTCTCGCTGACTTTGGCCCCCAGCAGCACAGAGCCCACCGTCTCAAAGATAGTGGCCAGGATGCAGGCCTGCCGGAGGGTGACCACCCCAGAGCCCACTGCCGTACCAAAGGAGTTGGCAACGTCATTTGCCCCCACGGAGAAAGCCAGGATGAAGGCGATGATGAAGCCCACCACCAACAGCCACAGGTAGCCTGACATGTCCGTCTGCGAGGCCACAGCCACGGTGGCGGTAGCAGCCAGGGTTGCTAGTGTAGTTGTATCCATCATTTATAGTTTAATTTGATTAAACCGATTTAAAATTAATGGGTGACTTTTGAGGTTGTAATTAAATTTTGACCAAAAAAAAGATTAAAGAGCCCCTTAGTTCACGTCTCAAAGAGCTTATGGGAGGAAATTAAAATCTATTGCTAGCTAGGTATACAGGGTCTGTCTGCAGGCTTTGTCATAAAATTAAAAATCATAGAGATAAGGGAGGGATCCATTGCGATAGTGAGCCTCTGAGGATACACACTGTAAAAACAAAATGAGTTACTGGTTAATATTCCTCATACACTGGTCCACAAAAAGGGCAAAGTTCAGTCACACAACAAGCACAAAACTAACAGACAGGACCGAACAGCTGATGATTTATTGAGCAGTGGCAGAGGGAAGTTGAGATGATGAAGTGTTTTATATCAGATTTACGTCATTACTGGTGTGAGCTACATTCAAGTCTGGCATAGAATTGCTGTAGTTGTGGAGTTATCCGTCTTAACAAGAGGCTGTGGAGTTACTCATGAACTAATGAGCTGTAGTATTCTTCTCTTTGGTCCAATCATTAAATTCGTTCTTACAACAAAAAACAGGAAGAAGATTCTCTATACTTTCCATCACTTGTTTACAGGTGTTATAAATGTCAATATGCCCCAAATAAGAAATACAATCTAAGAGTTAAATGTGCAGTTATAATGTTCTCATATTGATTTAAGATGGAGACTTCACTACACTTTTAAGTGCTTAATCTCCTGGAGTATTTTATGAGGATTTTCTAAGATTTTACACCAGCGATAGGTAATACTTAAATAATTAAAATAATAAAATAAAATCTACCACTTGATTCTTAAGTCTTAAAGTCTTCACTTACACTTTCACTTGACATTCATCAGGAGCACATAGAGAGTTACACAATAATAAAAAGCCTCTAAACTTCCCAAACATGATGAAAATCACAAATTAATCCACGTAGTACTTCAAAAAGGCGCTTTAGAGCTGTGAATAAGAGGTCTATTAAGGACAGTCAGCAGTTAAGTCAGTGTGGGCTAATTCAGCATCAGTATAGAAAATAACGGCATGTTAATCTGCTTAACTGATCTTGCATAATTCCGATGGAGGAGTGACAACACAACAAAAGGAACAAAGGAGAAAGAAAGACAGAGAAAATATACTCACATGTGAGACCAGAGGGAGAGTGTGTGTGTCCTCCTGTCAGACTGGGAACCAGAAGCAGCAGCACAGCAGTCAGGTGTGTGTGTGTGTGTGTGTGTGTGTGTGTGTGTGTGTGTGTGTGTGTGTGTGTGTGTCTGTGTGTGTGTGTGTGTGTGTGTGTGTTTGTGTGTGTTTGTGTGTGTGTGTGTGTGTGTGAGAGAGAGAGAGAGAGGATGATACCAGCAGCTGTCAGTCAGAGGAGACTGTGAGAGTCCAGCAGCCTGCAGCGTGTGGAGTCCAGCTTCAGTGCTGGCTGCTTTATATAATGAGCCGGATGAGACCACGCCTCTGCAGACCAGTCATGAGACCACCGCTGCCTTAAGCTAATGTTTAGCCCATGTGTTGACAGAGGGGGAAAATAATTACAGTTGTCTGGGATTATGTTGCTTTACCATATATGAACCCCAAATCCTCAAATGATGTTTCTTTGTCACCATGGAGAAACACAAATGTCTATTATTTAGTCAAAATATAACTTTTCTTTCTAGTTACTGAAGAGACATAAGACATATTTCAGGCCTCCGTGTGTTTATTGTAATCAAGGTTTATTGTTGTTATATAATCAGTGTAATATTGCTGGTTACTATGTATAGCTTGACTATGGATATTTAAAAACAAGAAAAACAATGATCAACATCTATTACTGAGGAGCTCTGTGTTAAACAAAGTCCTGTCAATGATATTTTTATTTGAACATAAATAAGCCCTTTACTCTAGTGTCATCTAGTGGCCAGACGCAATATTTCATGCATCCCAATGCAAAGAGAAGAGTGTAATATCCAATATAACCTGAATGACAATAGTCTTATGTCTTATGTTGGTTGGTCTCATTATTGATTTAAATATATTAATGTTAAATCGTTTCTGCCACAAATAGATGAATAAATAAATAAAATTTCTTCTGAAACAATATGCTCACACTGCACTAAAGCTGAAACTATGGCGGGTCACCGATAGTGTGTAGCTCATTAGGCAAGTGTGGCCGAGCAGAAAGTGAACAGTCTCATAACCTGTTACTGATCAACGTGTTATTCCCCATGTATAGTCACTTTCCAGAGAAACTCCACTGGAGTGTCATGCAGCCTTCAACGTCAGCAGAACTGAGTTGTCTCTGAAATGCTACAGTGCCTCCAGATCTGCTGATAAGTTCCTCTTCATTACTCATTTATTTGGAAACTGCTGGATGATGATGTCGTTGGTTCTGTGACACCTGCACAAGCGCCACCCATGTGGAATATTTTGACCTCTCCAAAAACATGTGACAGGTTCAAATGAAACGTGAAGGGAGGAGGAAGCAGCCAGCATCAAATCAGAGGATCAAAAAATCTGCCTCGTACTGTGTGGATGTGTGCCAGGCCCATGCAGACACATACATGCAACCACAGCAGTGTGATCCAACACAAGTCAGATCATGTCAAGTGAGTCACATACTTCTAAGGCTCGTTAAGGAAGGGCTACACACATATTTACATACAAAAAAATGTATATACACACCTCTACTACTACAACAAATCAGAAACACCTTCAACTTGAATGATGGTAGAGTTTCTTTACTTTACTTAATGAACTGATGTCACATGCTTGAGAGATGAGTTGCTTTTGGCCATCAAAGGTCCACACCAAGGACCCTGTAAGACACGTTTCTGGCCTCTTGAATACAACATCTCAGGAAAAGCTTGAGGGATTCCCTGCAGTTTTGGCAGAAATGTTCATACAAAGATGAACTGATCTGATTATAGAGGTCAAAGGTCATGATGACCTCACATTTTGTGATCGTGGTATATCAGTAACGTCTTGTTGAAATTTCAGTACATTGTATTACTATTACTTCAGTGGATAGAGGTCAGTGTGACCTCACAAAACTGTTTTTTTGGCCATAACTCAAGAATTCATACACTTAATAGACTTAAAAATTCACTAAATAAGACATTTTATAAATATCCTGAAAAGCCTATGTTTTATATATTATATATGACCAGACAGTCATGGGTGTGAACTGCAGCTTGACTGGTTGGCGGAAGCTCATGACTTTGAGCTGTTAGTTCTAGTTGAAGAAATGTTGCAGTGCTACTGTGGAACATTTTTCTTTGAACACAGATGGTGACACTGATATCTTTTACATAAGGGATCATTTCTGTTTGAATTTTACTCTGTATGTTTTCCACATGTCATCTTTAGTATGAATGTTTATCTTTTTCTGGCAGAATACATTTATTAAAGAAATTTGATACTATTTCTTCAATACAACACGATATGAAACAATGCAATATGATGCAATAGAAATTGTTTCCTTTTTTTGATTTAGATTTTTACATTGAATGTTCATGAATTATAACAGTTATAATTCAATACGTTTTTGGGGCATCTTGGTAAGAAGTTGTATTTTGCTTGCTGTGCTGAATAAAACCAAGTTGATCATCTTGATCGACTAAAATGCCCAAATCCTTCTCATCATTAGTCAGGAGTCTTCCCCAGCATTACAATAAGGAGCCTTTTATTCGAACTAGTCAAAGTGAACTTGATTGTAATTTAGACCATACAACCAGAAGTGCACAGCAGAACAAAACTGCCTTCCTCCCAGCTCCATAGGCAAATATGAAAGGCAAGTAATTTAACACAACAAAAACTAGAGAGAATGGAGAAGACCTGAAGACAAACTACTGTACTACTACTGGAACAGCAATGTAAACTTGACACTGGTGAAATACTCATATTTCTGTAAAATGTTAGAAATAGAAAAGCTTTTGATAGACAGGTATACAAGGAACGGACATGTGGTTCCAGGAGGACGCAACTGAAAATAATAGTCTATTTGTGGTGATTATATTTTTCCAGCTGACGTAAAGTACACATTCTTGTTCACTCTGCCCCATATACCTGTGAGCCAATTCTTGAGAAACCTGAAAACCTGCCTGATAGACAGTCGGTAGCGTAGCAGTCCAGGTAACTTGAGCCTTACAGGAGAACTTGTGACCAAACCAATAGAAGCTGGGCCTTGCTGACCTGTGGCCCATGGGCTTGTGAACACACACAGACTTGCGTTAGATTTCGGAGCTCGTCACAACCAGTCAACACAGTCATTCCATTCATGAGATTAGAACTGTACTTTTGATTATTTACAAAATGCCACTTCATGTGTTGATAGTGATTTTGCTTTAGACAGAAGAGACAAAGTGCATCACTTTCCCAGAGGGCTCGGCCAATCCTGTGCTTTGTGATGCAAAACTTAATTACTAGTGCTACAGTAAAGCTGAGTTAAATGTTGTTTTGTGTTGTATTTGAGGTATTCAGGAATTGTAATTAACTGTTGTCTCAAACGACAGTGAGCACTTGTTTTTCAGCAGCATGAGAAGTTTTCCTCTTCACATTCTCATGGTCATGTTGTGTACCGCATATTCCAACTGGTATTTACAACTTCGCTGTTCTGAACAACTATGCACATGTTTTATTATCCTAAACAGTACACATTATATGTCAAATACAATGTGTATAGATAAACACCTTCTACTTTTATCTGGTGCAAAATAATAACAAATATAGACTCCTCATATAATTATATCATAAAATATTTTGTTGAGCTACAACATACAACTTTGAACATAAAAATATAAGTGGAATTCAAAGCTTGTGAATGAACCTGTCGTCTCCTTCTGGTATTTTCACTCCCTTTTTCTCTCTCTGTTTTTCTCTTTCTGTCTCCCTTGAGTTTTGTGGTTTCTCAGTCAAAATACACACACACACACACACACACACACACACACATATATATATAAATATATTGATATTTACCAAGTTTACCTGCAGACCTGTGCTTTTAGTTGTTGTGCTTTATTTGAGAGCCTTAATCAGTAACGGCCTCTAGGTGGCACTACTGTCCCTATTCAGGTTACACATTAAATACACTCCATGTGGAAATACCTGTTTAATCAGGAAAACATTCATAATCATTAGTTTGATCCCTATTTGCTTTTATAAATATGGATTTGCTGCAACATGCATTTGATATGAACTTCATGTTTCTTTACAGTGGAATTTGGGAGGTGTACTGAACTCAAACCATTCACAGCAATAGTTTATCATTTTTAATGCTTTACCTCGATTATTTTTAATGTAAAAACATATTTATTCGCCTAATTCTCAGCCTCGATGTCTTCACGATTGTCTTCCAAATATGTCGAGCTTGTCAGAACAGTCAGGCCATGAACCACTCCGTAGTTTCAAAGTTTTGAAATCCCCCAAATATTCTGCACATAATATTTTTGAGTTAGACAAGACAGAACTTGTAAATAAGTAACTGAAAAGCATGGCTGGTTCTCATGCTCGCTAGTACGGTGGCCCAACCCTTCCTTCCCCACCCCCCTCCCTCTCCTATCCCTTGCCAAACTGGATCTGTAGGATCTTACAGAGTCATATTCTCAGGAGACAGGAATGTCAGAGCACAAGGGCTGGTGCCTGCTGGAACATGCAGCCTCATTCCCTCACACATATACGGGAAAAAGTCCCAAACGTGTTACTCATGCATCCATTTAATTTTCCCTTAACAACTCTGTGTAAAATGCAAAGTCTGCGCCGGACGTGTTGTAGACACACATTGACTCACTGCTCGAATTTTGTCTGGTGCACCACAAGCCTAGTTTTTAACAAAGTGTTTGTATGTATGTAAGTTTTCGCTCATTATACAATGTTTCTTTTCGACAGTTTTGTCAGACGACACTGTACAAATATGCTTTTATGAATTTCAAACACATAAAAGGATTTTTGAGATTTTTATTTTTTAAGGTCTTTTAAAAAGTCTTTGCTTTATGTACAGCTTACAATCATAATATTATACAGCAGATTAAATCATTAGTCATTCAGACTATAAGGAGCCCACGTGTATCAGAACATAAATATAATACAATGAAACTGTGGCATTTAAAGAACGACACAAAATCAAAGAAATGTAAAGGATTATTTGGCTGATTTCTCAATCACCCCACATCACCATCTACGGTATCTCAGGTACTGAGACGCTATTGACAAGCAGAGGATCAAAATGTAACAAAAAAAAGGTTTCATGCTACATTTGTCTGTGTCAGTGTGTCATAAGCTTCTGGACACACACAGGCCCAAGCTTGCACTAGAGCCCCTGCATCTGTTAGCCTGCCCTTTCTACACTAGCACGGGCTTTTCCATTGCTCAACAAGCAGAGCTGCACGCAGTGAAATGTTAAAAGTCCACTTTCCTCCCAATATCAGAGGTCATTTCCTCTAATTGACAGACCAGCGGCTGGAAGTTGGCGACGAGCTGCTGGCGGACTCTTTGTGGGACTGATTCGGGCTGTGGCTGTGGGCTGGGGAGTGGGTGACACTTGGACTGCTGGGGGGGGTAGAGGAACAGGAGGAAGACTTGGATTTGATTTGCAGCCACTTGTCTCCCAAAGCCTTGGCGAAGTGGTCGTCAACGGACACGCTGATGGAGAGCTGCTGGGAGCGGGCCTTCTGGTAGTTCATGCCGAGGCTCCTCTGGAAATGCTCCTCGACCACGTGATCGTAGTTGCTCTTGGAAACAACTGGAGAAGAGAGAGTGAACGACATAGCGTCAAACACACGCCTCAATGAGTCAATGGAAGTGAGTGGATGTGTGTGATGATGAGGGAGTGACTGTCTGGAGAAGGAGCTCTTTCGAAAGAGTGTGAGACTGACCTGATGTGTGGCTCCTGTGGACCTCAGACCTGCCGGAGGGGTTTCTTAATGAGGACACACAAGTGATCACAGAGGGACGCATCTGATAAAACAAAAGAAAAGAGATGGGGTATTAATCAGATTATTACCTAATCACAGGAAAACAATAACCTTTCTTTGATTTCCTCTTCATCATACAAACTTTGCTTGCTTAACCTGACTGTGCACGTACAAGAAAAACAATGCACCAAGTTCAGTTAGAAAATGAATGTGAAATGATTTTGAAAACCAATTCAACTGGTTGGATTTGGCCATGAGACTCAGATCACTCCCAGTGTGGCATCATAAACAGGTCAAAGGAGAGCAGTCTGTTTGGTCTTGTTGATGACATTCCTCCCTCCATTGCTCACATTTTCTCCCCGAATCCGGCTGGATTGCATAGCTCGGACAAGCTGAGGCCTGCGTGCACTCCACTTGGAAGTTGAATGACTGGAGTTATGGATTGACTGACTACAGATTGGGGAGATGTACCACTCCTGCTGGTAGCCTGCAGCTACACAAAGGGTCATACAGTATACAACCCACTCTTCACAGGCCCTGACCGACCAAACAGCCTTTATCCCTGAGAAATATCAGTTTGATGTTTTAAGGACACAAGCAGACACTGATTTACCGATTAAATTACCTGGATTTGAGTGGTGGCGCTGCTCTGGGACTTCTCCGTTGTATTTTCAGGGTCTTTTCTTGGTTTCTTGATGAGGGCGAGAGGTTCGTCCATGATGGGGGCGTAGTACATGTGGGCGGGCAGCGGGCTGGTGGGGCTGGGCGTGGGACTCCAGGTGGATGTGGGGCTCTGTGGGCTGTTAAACATGGCCGGTGCTGGTGCTGTTCTCTGGGCCACTTTGCCACTGTTTCTGCTGAGCACTCGCTCCCGTCTGGAACAGAAGATCATGAGAAAAGGTCACATCTCATTGACAGAAATTGTGTTTGATCAGTATTATTTTCAGTATTGGAATATTATCCAAAAGAAGCCACATTCACCAACCTTTCCTCCAGTGTGAGACCTCTGTCATGGCTGCGCTTGCGTTTGACTGGATACACTGTTGGGCCTCGGACCCGGTCATTTGTGATGTGTCTGTACCTGTCTTCACTTCTGAGGTGGGGCTGACCTAATAAAAAAAAGAAAAGTGCAGGATTAGAATAAAATGCTTAAAAACACAATCATACCACAGACAGACAAAATCTGTCATTTACGGGCAGTGATGGTTTTACTATATTGATGACGATGTGTGTCACTCAGTGATGAGTAACTGCTTGTTTTGATCCAGGATGTCAACTTGCATGACTGCTATCCATGGGAAAATATTTTTTTGTCACCGTTAATTGTAAACTCCGTTAAGCTGTAGAACTTGATTTACCTGATCAGTGAAGGTTACAAAGCAGCACAGCTGATTCACTGGTAACGGTAAACATTGTTTTTCTGCATAATGTTGGCATACAGCCCTATCACATGGACGAATGGGCACAGTTCACACGTATTGTTATCATGAGATGCATCACATCTGATGGCTTTATGCTCACAGATGACTCTGATTTGGGCGGCTCCTGTCCGAGACACACTGCGGATTTTTCCAATAAAACAAGTTGAAACACATCAAAAAGTAGCTGGTGATGTCGGTGATGGGCTGAATGAGTGATGCCTGTGTTACATCTGGGCCGGAAAGTTTGTCTCACAATCAGTGCACTTAGAAATGTTGGTCTTTCACTTTCTATGCACAACAGTAGACATAAACCAAACCAGTTGGGGCCTTTGCCTCTCATCAACACACACAAGTTCAAAACAGTCATGCATACAGTCAAAACACAGAGCACTGTCTGCAGATTTAATGGCAGCAGCATTGTTTGACTGTATGCTCAGTTCACACTTGGGAATCCACATTGATTCGACGACAGGGGTCCTTCAAATTCAAATTGGCCATTCGATGCTGGAGATCAACCTCCTCACACCGACACCCCGCGCTTTAGTGAGCTGAAACAGTGGGTGATTAACTGTGATTTGCAAAACACAGAAAAAAGTTGTCTACTGTGTCTTTAACTGCTCGCTCTAATACACATTTCCTTATGGGTGAACACAGCAGTACAATAGCTGTGTGCTGCTCCTTCACACAGGGTGCCACTGTGGAGGAGGAGGGGGGTGTTAAAACCACACCTATGCTGATTTTCTAATGCCTCAGGCATAGATATTTCTTCCTTATTAGCAAAGCGAATACGCTGCGTGACCTTCTGCTTTGCTGCGTTTAATCTTATTTCACAAGACATGGAACAGAAACACAGCATAGTCAGAAGACACAACACAATTCATAGAACTGTAATTTAGTCTTGAGCACATTGAAAGCCATGAGTATGACTAGAGACGCCTTAATACTGAGTTAATGTCTTCATATATACTTATCTGGTCTTTTTGACAAAGCTGGACATATTTATCATATTATTATATATTTTAAAGGTTGAACATTGTTATCAAAGTATATCTTCTATTACTGCCACATGATTCTTTATATCTCAAAGTGTATTATCATAGAAAAAAAGAAACGTCACTAAAATGAACACATATAACCAATAGTATAATCAGAATCAGAATTGGCAAAGTGTGTGCACACATTCAAGGAATTATACTCCACTTTTACCTTCCTCTGAGTATACTCATTACAATATCCATAAAAAATATATATATATATATGATTTTCATATATATATCACTAACTGATCTACAGAACAAGCACAAGTATCCACAGTCATTAAGCAACATGAACAATAAAAGAAAAGTAAATTCTGCACTTACCCTCTAAAATGTAGACCTTAAAGCCACTGCTCATCCGGGTGATGTAGTGGAAATTAGCCACGGCCATGATTCCTGGTCTTTGTCTTGAGTCTTGGGACACACACATACACACCTTAGCTGCTGCTGGGACACAATGCACCTCAGTAATGGATTGTATTGGAAAGATAATGAGAGGCTGGCTCTGAGCTCAGCCAGGTAAAGTCTCAGGTGAGTGCAGATTGGTGCAGTGGTTTCCCTGTGACCACTTCCCTGCACTCAGATTGGCTTCCATGGGAGCCAATCAAAACTCCCAGAATTCCCCCGTGTTGTTGTTGTCCTGCAAACTGGAATGTGCTCAGGTACAGGTAGGCCTGTGTGTGTGTGTCAAATGGAAAGTGGGGTCAGAGAATTCACAGTGTGGTTGTGGAAGCTTTTGCTTTCATCAATATATTATTCTGTAGTAGATATGATTTAAAAAAACACACAGGTGTAATTTAAAGTGAATTTTTATTTTTTTGGAGTGTTTTAAAGTGTTCCTTTTGTTTCCCTCCATGCTCCCAGCACCTATCCCCCTCCCCTCCCCTCCTCTCCCTCCTGATCATGCAATCTCACCAAACTGCATTTTTTCGAGCTGCTTAGCCCACCGGAGCTCCAGTCATTCCTCTGACCTGCCCGTACACGCACGCAGCTGCACTGTGCAGACTGCCTTGCCAGTAATCCAAGGGCTTTTGTTGATGGCCAGACAAAGACTCCTAAGTCCTGAAAAACGCTGCTGCCATGAGAACAATCTCTCCTGAGCATACCGAGGAGTCTGTCCTCAGAGGCCGCAGATTCAGGTCCTCTGTGACACTGGCACTGCTGAACATGTCATGGAGAGTTTTCAGATACATTGGTACAGTGGAAATCAAGAGAAATGATCCCCTGTGCTGCTCTAATGTCATCAAACATTAAAACCCCGTCTTAAAACGTTACTTTTTATGAAAGCTTTCAGTAATTATTGGCATAGGATCTTATTTACTCGAACTATTTCTTTATTTTTATAATTCCATTCCATTTTATTGTTGTATTTTCTATGATTATGTTCCATTGTTTCTTTGTCATTGTTTTTTCATTGTAAATTGTTAAGAATAGTGTAGTATGACTTAATCAGTTTAGATAATTTTAACTTCATATATAATATACTTTAGTAGCTTTCAGAGATGTTAAGTTTAGTGATAAGTACATTTTGCTCGATACAACATGTGAGTTGTACTTGACTTGTTGATATTACAGCAGTAACATTTACATAAAAAGTACATGTCCAAATTGTTATCATCAAGTGAATCAGACAGGTTATTTATTTCAGTGTAACAGAAGACACCTTTATTTTGTATACTGTTACGGTATATAATGGGTGTATACTGGGTATTTTAATGTTATTTATTTGACTGTTTTTGGCTGTTTAATACTGACTGACCAACACTCGTGCTTATTGTCTTGACGGGGAAGAATTCTGGCTCATAAATTATGAGTGCTGTGCTTAATTTAAGCTCAACACTGCCTCCCTAAGCCCTTCACTGTAATAGCAAAGCTATTACATATGCTACTGTATATGGATAAATGGTTTTGTATTTGTATAGTGCTTTTCTAGTCTTGATGACCACTCAAAGCACTCAACACTACAGTTTGCCATTCACACACATTCATACAGTGCATCTATTAGCAGCACTTTTTTTGTTCTATGGGGAAATTCGGCATGCAGATGGGAAGACTGGGGATCGAACTGCTGGAGGACGCCCACTCTACCCCTCAGCTACTTCTCTTAAGAAACATGTTTTCTCAATGACAGTTTCCATTCATTGTCAACATTTTAAAATGTGAAGAATCTGGTCGTAAAATGAATGGAATCCGTGAATGTGTCCGACCAAGATTTTCTAGTTTTGTAGCATTTTACTGTCCACAATTTGCCTGAACGTCAAACAAGGATGTGATTTTGTCTGGTTACTTTGTTAACTATTACGTTGCTAAAAAAAACAAATTACATTTTCAACTCACTTTAAAAAGACAGATGATTGTGATTACACTGAAACACATTTTACTTTGAATAGCCATAATTGTATAATTTCATATTTGCATATTTTCATATTTCTATACAACTGGTACAGTTGTTTTCAACACACAGTGACTAGTACTATTCTCTAAACCAAATCCACAACTGACTGGCTTTACTCCCATTTTATATAAGAAAGTGTATGTTGGTAGTTGTCTCTGTAGTAGAAGACGTGTATGAACTGCCACCATGAATAAGTCAGCAGCTCAAACTGAACATTGATATTCAGCTACAAACATTTACAAAAAGAAAACCCAGTGAATGTAACCCTGATTAATGTAACCGTGGCAGTAACTATCCTGCATTATTAATTAGATACCAGCAGCTGGTCAATCATAAATCATATTTTATTTTCTCAGGCAGAAAAAGGTCATGCAATATATTAATTGTGTCATAAAGAAGTATTCAGTGTATTCATGTATTTGTCCATGTAATTGTTTGATTGTACATATATGTATGTGTGTGTTTGTGTCATTCCTCCTCTGCTCTGATTATGTTCTTGTCTGTAAACCTAACATCCTCTCTGTCCTTTTATTGACTCTGTTAATCTCAGTTTCTGTATTTTACTTTTAAAATTAATTATAGGCCTCATATATCCTCCATTTATGTATTTTACTCTGTCTCTTCATCCCTCACTCTTTCAGTTAATCTCTCCATCTCTAAGCTTATTAATTATTATGTTACTGGCTTATTGAGCAATGTTGGACACCTCAGCTCCAGTCTGTTTATTACCTGTTCTCACAGTTTCGCATGAACATCATGTGACTGGAATTACATGACTTCATGGGGGTGATGTCACAGAAAGGGGCGGGCAAGTGTAGTGTGATTCTGATTGTTATGAATTTATGTTTGTGATGTATTCAAGCAACAATATATGCACTGAGTTGTTTAAAATGTGTTTTTTAGTTTTCCCAATTTATCAAACATGATTGATAATCTGTTATTGAATTGTTGTTGATTTAAAAGAAAAAGTGCTACACCTTTAATAGAAAGTTTTAAATGGATATTATACTTTCTTTATTTATCATGTAAAAATGCTTTTACATGATGATATGACTTTATGACATTTCTATAAATAATATACATTTCTTAGTTATTTTTTCACAATGCTTTTATAGAAATGTATAATATTGAGCGTGCATAAAGCATAAAGCGAGGTGATTTAGGCTTTTTGAAAACCTAATACAAGTGTCCCACATTACAAAGTGACCTGTCCCAGATTGTCAAATTCAGGCAGAATGTTCTTTTTTGGCACAAAGAACACTGAAAGCTGATTATGATATCTCTATTCTTTCTTGGTGTGGTTAGACAACACCTGAAGGAGTACAGAGAGATATAATATGTTAATCTACTGTATAAACATATTATAAGTCGTAGAAGTCAATATTTACTTCAGAATATTAACCAATTCCTCTTTATTCACCTCCAGGCTGTGATTCTGAGTGTTCTGTATCAATGCTGATCCGTTTCCCACATCAGGTCTTTTGGTGTTTTTCCAAAAATATTATGCACAGCAGTGTTGATAACTTTTTTCCTATTAAAGATTTTAAAATGAGGCCAATGGAAGACACTGTATGCATCTTAATAAATCCAGCAATCTCATTTCACTGATAAATTCATTTTAAAAAGGAAAGAAAAAAGAAAAAAACATCTTACAAAGAAGGATGTGTGTGTGTGTGTGTGTGTGTGTGTGTGTGTGTGTGTGTGTGTGTGTGTGTGTGTGTGTGTGTGTGTGTGTGTGTGTGTGTGTCCATAATGAAAACAGCTCAGTTACTGTCAGTGGTGTTTCCAGGGGGAGCCGGAGCCCCCCAGGGGGTCCATGTTGATCTGTGTCTCTGCAGGGTCGTACATCACCAGCAGATGGCGCAGGCCACACAGTCTGTCTTGCTGGAGGGTATCACTGCTGAGAGACAAACAGGATTATTGGACACAACAGGGTGCAGCATCACATCAACACTCATGAGCAGACCTGAGGAGTCCACAGCAGGCTGATGTCTGACAGAGAGCACCGCCTCTGTCCCCCTGCTCTCATCAGCACCACCCTCATATCCTCACATCCCAACACGGAGCTGCGTCAAGCCACAGACACACACTGGGCAGCACAGGAAGTCAGCCGCGTGTCCTCAGATGGCCTGCATCACAATAAAAGTGGCAGACTATCGGAGGTCTTTGAGATTCTTTGATTCAGTGCTGGAGCTTATTTTCATTTCAGGTGATCAGTTTATTGTTTTGTTTTTATAAATATATATAATTAAAGGAGTAGAATAACGTAAAAATGTTGATAAGAAGAAAAAGAAATGCTAACATTAATCACCATTACCAAGATTACAGATGTAAAAATTTTGCCAAACATGTACAAACCTGAGTATTCAATTTGAAATGGTTATGAAAGAGACACAAACCACAAATATGCACATTTTAGAAACTGGGTCCAGCAATTTGGAAATGATACTTTACATCTGATTTGAAAACACATCATCGAGGATAGAATATAAAGGGGATACAGATTCAAGTGCTCTGTGCTAATAATGGTGACAATAATAATAATATGGATATTGCATGGATAATAATATGAACTTTATGTATATAGCACCCTTTATAACAGTGTTAGACTGAAGGAATAATAAGAATAAACAATGGAACATGATCAGACAAAATAGAAGAATAAAATGGAATTACATTATGAATAGATACATATGATTAGTTGGTGTAAATGAGAAACAAACCAACACTATTACTAATGCTATTGAACCAAACCACTAATGTTACTACTACTAATAATGATAATAACAGTAAGAATAACAACAATAGCAATAAGAACACACAGACTCCCTCATCCTAATGAAGGTGTGTTTATTTTGAAAGCACCGTGGGGAAGTGCTGCCTCACTCCTCTGTCTTCAGTGCGGTGTGATGCGGGCTGCGCTCCCTCAGGATGACTGGGAGTGACGCAGGGCGGACGGAAAAAACCGGGGCTTGAGGGGGAAGGACAGGGCGGTGATGCAGGAGGGAGTGTAGCGTTGATTTCACAGGTTCAAGCCCGATGCACGAGGACATGACACCCACCCGTACACAGGCTGCCCTGTGACTGACAGACTGTAACAATCATAGTGATACTGAGGAGACATCAGCTCATCCTTGGGGAGGATCGGTGTGGATACACTCCCAGGTAGGCTCCAGCATCATGACCACATTCTGCATGTCAGGGTTGTGTTGCAGGTGGGTTCACAGCTCAATGTGTAAATGGATGATCTCATTCAGGTTAGTGAAGTGGAGTCAATCTTCAGGGTGGCTTCCTGTGCGTCCTCATGTTCTTTAATCTATACGGGCTATGAGCAGTCACGATTTCTTCCTCCAGTGATCTGATCCCACATCTGCTGCAGGTTGATCACTGTGTTTCTCTGCAGGTGACGTTGCTCCCGGTTTCTGTTCATGGCCAAGTAGCCTCGTCATCCCATTTTCTCCCCGAACACCCAAGTTGCAAGACTCATTCAGTGGGAGCATATTTCGGACCCATCCCTCCGTCATTTTAACGAGCCTCCATCATCATGAACTACCTACGCCGTCGACTCTCGGACAGCAATTTCATGTCCAACCTGCCCAATGGCTACATGAGCGATCTCCAGCGGCCCGACCCGCCGCAGCAGAGCCCCGCAGTGTCGCCCGGGCCGTCGGAGAGGCGTCAGTCCACCACCGGCAGCCCGCAGCCTCAGCAGCAGTCTGCAGGTGGAGGCGCTGGCTTCTTCTCCTCCATATCCAACGCTGTCAAACAGACCACAGCTGCCGCGGCCGCCACCTTATCCGAGGCTGCGGACCGGGCAGGGGTCTCCAGCAGCGCCAAGATCCTCCTGGTCATCGATGACCAGCAGACCGACTGGTAAGAGCAACATGCAGGTGCCATCGTCTAGACAGAGATGTGTGCCAGTGGCCCTTACATGCAGAAGGTCATATGACTCACCCTTGTGCCGTGGGACACATCACGTGTAGCAGCTCCATGCCCACATCACAAACACCTTGCAGGCAGAGAGGTATCTGTGCGTCTTGTGCCATGGCTAAGGCGCAACACACAGTGAGGGCAGAGAAGCCATTTTCATTCGACGATCATCTTGTGACGAATTCCCTCCTGCACCCTGCCATTTATGCTTAAATTATGGCACCGCACTATACCACCATGATGATGATGCAGGTATTTTCAAATCAAGGGCTAATTCTGCAGGAGAACATGCATCTTAGTTGAGCCTCTCCACATCGTGCATGCTCATTGCAGCACAAGTAATAAAACACATCACTGCAGATATGTGCACCATCACATCAACTCTGTCACATCAGGCAGAAGAGGAGGGTATTGACTCTTCATAGGGTGCACTAAAGTGTAGGGGAAGGTCTATGTGTCCTTACATGTCTAGTTCATATCCTCATGCTCCATGCAGGTAGATGATAATAATGTCACATCTAGGGTTATTTTGGTGTTTTGCATTAGCAGCAGTTCAGTTAACAGAAGCAGAGAGCCACACACTGATACAGGAAAAGAGGATTTTGTTCCTCTGATGTCAGCTCATTTCATGTATTTGGCGTCACATCTGTATTGGCCAGGAATAGCTGCAAATAGTTTTTGAAAGCTTTGCAAATGCTGGAGGAAATGTCAGCTGTCAGTCACAGGAGGAGAAGTGTGCAAAGCTTTTATTTCTGGATAAAAAGAACAAGTGGATTCCTTGTTTCACATTCAGGGTGAAGATCTTCAGAGGAAGAAAGATCCACGGGGAATTCGACATCAAGGTGGAACAGGTGGGTTTCACATAAGGAACTTTTAGTTTTGTTCTGTATGGTTTTTCTTTACTCCCTATGCAGGCACACAGCCAGCCCTGTGAGCCTTGTGACTATACTGTGAACACCAGTTGGACCACTGTTACATCATTCTTTCATAAGAAATTAGTATTTCAGACTTTCTGGAAACTAAAACCATCATGGTGGATGGTTTATTCCCCTCTAGTCATTATTATCTCTAAAACCATTAGTGGCTATAAATTTTCAATGCAAAGCGTACCTCTGGCCACATTATTCATCCTCTCCTTCCCTTTTATCCTTTCACATCTTTATTTTCTGCAGCAGTGTCACTGCTAAGTCATTTGGAAAATCATTTTGTTTTAGACGCACTGATCAACTATTGGCTTGATACTAGTGTAAAATGATTCATGGTTTCTTCGATAGCCGGCACAATAAATCATCCAGTACAGTGGGAGCTGTTACTATGAGCCATCACAATGATAGATGTCCCAGTTCACTAATGTGTGAGTATTGACAGGAGAGTGGACTCTTGCAGTCTTTTCCACACTGACATGCTCCGTTTTGACATGTGATAAAGAAACAGATTTTGTCTGTCAGATGCCTCCACAGTCACTATGAGGGATTACATTTTTTAATCTTAGGTAAATGAGTTCATTGTGTAGCCAACTGTGATAATTGATGTACATTTGTGCATGGTGATGTCCTTATAAGAATATGTGTGTATCCACCCAGCAGCACCTTCAGAGCAGAGGAGACCATGGAATATAAAAAAACGTATTCTGTGTTTGTTCTTCTACATGTTGCTCTGCCTTGTCATGATTGACCCTGTAGCCTCTCTTCAGGATGAACACACTTCAGATATAGAAAAATATGGCGGCGTGCTCGGACGCAGCGAGTCTCTCAAATAGAGTCAAAAACTGTTATTTAACCTAAACTCTATAAACATGATATATTGACATATATACTAACATCATTTTCAAATGCAATATTCATATTGTGCAATTACTAATAGTTATCTACTGAAAAATATATAATTCTCAGATTTATTGGTTGTGTCATTTGTCGAACTTAAACTTAAACTGCTTTCTATTCTATTCTATTCAAGTCTGTAAGCAGTAATCTATTGCACTCCTGCTCTGATGGTGACCACAGTGGTTTTTATGCTGTTTGTTGTGGACTGACTTGATTCTTGTCCTTTCAGGCTGAATTCTCTGAAATCAGTCTGGTGGCGAATTCTACAGGCGGCTACAATGTGGACATCGATGCAATCAGGAACGGACATAAGGTTACTAAGTAAGTAACATGTGAAAAGAGTTTGATTATTTGCAGTTGCAGCTATAGGGAGATACAATTTGGACATGCACCTAATTACCAAACAGTTGTCTCTTACTGTGCGGTGTAATATTTGCTGATGGTCTCTGTCTCAGGTCCTTTAAGCCAGACTTCGTGCTGATCAGACAGCACGCCTTCAGCATGGACAAGAACGGAGATCACCGTAACATAGTGATCGGCCTGCAGTACGCTGGACTGCCTAGTGTTAACTCTTTGCACTCTGTCTACAATTTCTGTGACAAACCGTGGGTGGTAAGTCTCATTTAAAGTGTTAATTCATGAGAAACTTTATTGTTCACACAGACTTATAATGCTGAATCTTGAGCTTTTGTTTCCATTTCAGTTTGCTCAGATGTCTAGACTCTACAAGCAGCTAGGCCCAGAGGAGTTCCCACTGATTGAGCAGGTTTACTATCCAAACCACAAGGAAATGGTGAGTTGGTTGCCCCCCCCCCCCCCCCCCCCCCCCCCATCTCCTCCCTCTTCCCACTTGCCCTGATGGGTATGTCTTCATGGTAAACAACCCTTAAAGAGACATACACACTGACAGGTCATCCCTCTCCACCGGTCACATGTTTGGAGGGTAATTCACTTCCTTGTCAATATTCAATCTCATCCAGCAGCTGAGACCAATCTAATTTCCTGGGGAGTGTCTTGTTGTTGTCGTTCTGGGTAAAGGCAGAGTTTTTGATCATTTGAGTGCCAGATCAGTGTCAGTGCAATTATAGGGAGACTTGCAGTAGAGCAGTCGCCTCCTCCCCCTGCAGTCACAGGCTGGCAGCACTGGGCTGGCTTTCAAGCCATCAATATGAGTCAGGATTCCCTGCAGATACAGAGGATGGGTGCTACTGAATATTTAATTTCTCTTTAATTGAAATGGATTAAATATTGTCATTTTAATCATTAGAGAACCACCATAAATGTAATTTATGAGAAATCTGAATATGTGATAATGCTCCTGTTACAGATCACCTCCCCTCACTTCCCTGTAGTAGTAAAGATGGGCCATGCTCACTCAGGAATGGGAAAGGTAATGCTGAAAACCCAGAGTATTTACTCATTTCACTGTGAACGCCATGTTTTTGGGTCTAATGTGTGTCATCATGTTTATACCTTGACTCCAGGTGAAAGTGGACAATCAATATGATTTTCAAGATATTGCCAGTGTTGTGGCACTGACCAAGACTTATGCCACATCTGAGCCTTTTATTGATGCAAAGTATGACGTCCGCATTCAGAAGATTGGAAACAATTACAAGGCTTACATGTGAGTGAAATCAGGGTTCTGCTAAATTAACTCCACCAAATGTGATTGCAAAAACCTCCACAGCACACTAGTATATCGTATGAGATGTTAGAATATGTTAAGTAAGTGTTTATTCTTATCAACAGGAGAACATCTATTTCTGGCAACTGGAAAACCAACACTGGCTCATCTATGCTCGAGCAGGTGGCCATGTCTGACAAGTAAGAGCACATAAATGAAGATGAAATGAAATCATAAGTGATGTGTCTCTCTGTACTATTATAGCTGTTTGATAATTACAGGTACAGAATGTGGGTGGACTCTTGTGCCGACATCTTCGGAGGGTTGGATATCTGTGCTGTGGAGGCTCTACATGGCAAAGACGGCAAGGACTACATTATAGAGGTACCAGAAGGCAGTGTGATGATACCATGGGAATATGTGTCCTTGATCGTGAGGTAAACCCGTTAAGCCCATCGTGTGTTTTCTCTTTTTAAGGTTGATGACTGTTCCATGCCGCTGATTGGGGACCAACAGGATGAAGATCGTGTTCAGATTGCAGAACTGGTGGTCTCTCAGATGAACCAGACTGTTCCACGCACTTCCAGCTCTTCCACCGTCCGTGCCTCTGCAGGACAACCAGCACAGGTGCTCAGACACTCCTTTCTTGCTCCAGTGATCTTTCTAAATTTCCCCCACTTTTATCACTTTTATTTGCCAAATCAGGTCTGTTCTTATTCAGGGTGCACACTTTCATGCATAGTCTCGTGGCAGAGCAGTCCATTGCTGGAACCATTGCAAAACAAAAATTTGTGAAGAAATGTCACAAATGTGTCACACATTGCATTTCTGTTCAACACTATTTTACTGTCAGGTGCAGGGAGTGAGCTGACAAGTTTTATACTGATGTAGCAGACAAACAGATTCGAGGATAGATGTCAGGGTTAATAAATACATATAATCGAGTGTCATCAGCATGGAGACTTATTTCATACTTCAGGTAATACTATGGGTAATATAACCAGGAGACATAAAATATCATAAAACAGAACAGTCATTGGCCAAGCACTGATCCCTGGGGCTATCCAGGCTTAATACTAGAGAGCCCTGACATAGTCTGATATAATGTGACAATTGACCAGAGGGGCCAGAAGCAGTCAAACATCCTGTGCAGGAATTATTTAGCACTCCTGCAACGTTGTATAAACTAGAATATATTGTTAGGATTTCTAGACGTCGAGCATCTGCTGGCAGAGCTCACATTTCTCACCATATTAAGACAGTTAAGAGAAAAGATTTTCACATTCTATTTTCAGAATGTGATTTTTTTTTTAATTCTTTTTACTTTGATCACAATTTTTTTTTGTGGTGTCATTTGTAGAAAGCAGTGTCTCCTCAGCCTGTCTCTCAGCCAAGAGTACCACAGACTCAGCAGCGGCCCTCACCTCAGGGTAAGAAAAGATTTATTTTTGTTGAAAGATGAATTGTTTTTTATTTGCAGGTGTTTGTAATGATATTAGAAAAGTAATTGATTGTGATTGCTGCTCCTTTTGTACTGCTTAGGTGGTCCACAGCAAAGTCCCCCATCTCAGCAGCGCCCACAGCCTCAAGGTCAACCACCTGCACAGGCCCAGCAGTCTGCTACCAGCCCTGCTGCAGGTGAACCCGGTGCCCAGGGTAAGGCTCATCAAGGACCTGCAGCACAGCCAAGGCCACAAGGTCAGGGAGCTCCTCCAGGTCAGAGACCTTCCTCTGGTCAGGGCTCTCCTCAGCGAAGCCAGGGAGGTTCCCCTCAAACTCAGAGGCAACAGTCTGCCTCCCAGCAGAAACCACCTGCAGGAGCCCCTGGCCAGAAACCTCCAGGTGGCCAACCCCAACAGAGGCCTGCCCAGCCGCCTAGGCAGCAGTCACAGGGGGGGGCACAGAGGCCTCACGGTCAGCAAGGTCGCCCTGGAGCACCCACCACCCAGCAGCCTCGACCTGCTGCTCCAGGCCAGGGGGCCCCAGGAGGACGACCTCCACTGCAGCAAAAGCCTCAGCCTCCACAGAAACCCAGCCAGGACAACCAGGCAATGGGCGGCTCCCCACAACTAAAGTAAGTAAAGGTGTATGATAAATAACTTTAATCAGTTTTCTCTCATTTTTCATGAAGTGACCTGTACAGCTGACCTGGACAGAAGATCCCGTCTTACATTTTGCCTGCACTCAGATAGAGTTTGCATGCCACATGGGAAATCTATTCATTCTCTTTATTGACAGTTGATCCACCTGAATGTGCATGATGTATGGATTCTTACATTTTTCAATCCGTCAACAGCATTTTCACAAAACACAACATTTCAGATTGTCTGGAGAGACTGTGACAAGTTAGAACAACAAGAGGACTTGGTTTGTAGTTGCTCAGAAACATAATGATTCTATTACTTCTGTAGCAATTAACATTCTTTAACACAGATGTCCATATTCTATACATCTCTATATCAATTTTCTTATAGCAGGCATACACACACACACACTATATATATATATATATATATATGGAATTTTGTTTATATTTGCCTGATGAATAATGCAACTGCAACTGTACAGATCTATGTTGGACTGTATAAATAATTAAAATGATTGCTTCTATGTGAGTGGTCAATATTCCAGTTGATGGTCTTCATGAATAATTTACAGATAATCCTGATTTTGGATTAAATTGATGAAATGGCATTTTACACTCTCTTGAAATAGAGACTGAACATAATCATCAGTCGCTGATCAAAAAAACAAACATGCATCACTTTGCATCCAGAAAAGTCATTCACTATTCATATCATATCAAAGCTATGTTGAAATGATAAGGTGATACTGAATGACCGCAGAGGAGGAATGCGCTTTAAGCATCTTTTATCGATCCTTTCCTCTCCTGTCCCTCTCTCTGTATTGCCATGCACCAGTCTTTTCATTCCATGGGTTTGCTGCATGACTTTAATAGCCCTCTCCTCTATTGCCATTTTCCTCTCTTTATAGCAAGTCCCAGTCTCTTACCAATACCTTCAACATTCCAGAAACCCCAGCGCCACGAGCCAGCCTTAGCCAGGACGAGGTGAAGGCCGAAACCATACGCAACCTGCGCAAATCCTTTGCCAGTCTCTTCTCAGACTGAGACGGCATAAGCCCCCACCCCTCCACCCCTCTTCCTTCTGTCAGAAAGATGGACAGGCAAACTGAAGGACAGATACCTTCTCCCCCCCAAACCAACAAGGAGCAACAGGAAGTCGCCTCCGATTCATGTATATTGACCCTGATGTGAAAGTGTACACACACGACACTAACTGCCTAAAATAGTTCAGATATTTTAAAAGGAACACAAAGTAGAATACAGAGTCAATTTAGGCACTGACGTCACAAACATTCCTCGCTTCGCGTCACGCTTAATTAACTCATCGTTCTGTCAGACAAACTGTGTGTGCGCACACACACACACATACAGACACACACTCACACCACCACACATAAGCCTGTATATGCATGAGAACACGCACAAGAATAAAAATCAACACAATGCTGCTCCCTATTGCTTGTCAATGCTGTATAGTCATTGTGATCTTTACGTTCGAATTTTGGTCGGACTACTTAACAACCAAATCAATTTAAGGACTGTACAAAAGCTGTTGGGGTGGGGAGGTTTGCTAGATCTTGTAAACATGATAAAACTTTTTTTTCGAAAGAGCTGCTTAATAAACTGTAATTATAGCCACATAATAGAATGAGTGACAGCTCTGGGCTGAGGGGATTGTGCATCCCAGCCATGTCCTCTACATATAATTAGATCCACCTTCATCACACACGTGAAAAAAGCAAATTTCTGATGTAAAAATAGAATCTCCTTTTACTTTCCACACAAATCACACAATATAGAATATGTTCTAAATAAAAAAATACAAGCATGGAGTAAGAACAATAATAAATATAATGAATAAATAATTAAATAAATAAGTATTTATTTAAATATAATTAAATACTTTTCCTTTCACAAAAAATCTAAATTACAACCCCTGCTTTTCTGACCCCCTTGCCCCTAATAACTTTTGTACAGTCCCTACAGCTGCACTGTCCCGCATAGACTGTCCTGTGTTCGGTAATGCTTGATCTGTTAGAGCTGTTGGCTGCTCACGGTGATGTCTTAGCTGCATGTCAACAGCAATGGTTGCGTTTCCCCACCCCTTACACTGGCGCTTGTAACTGTGTCGTCACATGTAGTTGAATTGGTTAGTAAAGTAGCCTGTAGTACTTGTTGTGAGAGTGTTGTTGCTGCCACTCCTTCCTGTTTTGTTTCCCCCCAACTTTCAGCATGCCTTACATGGACAAGAACGTCAGATCAAATGGAGCTGTCTCAGGGATGTCCAATTGATTGTGACACTTCTGTGTGGGTGAGGGTCTTCCATTACAGTTTCATTGTGGCTGTTAACCCATAATGAAGGAAAAAGCATGCATCTTAATGAGGTCGAAAGTTTTTATTGTTTCAAATGTATTTGCACACAGAGTATACTGCAACATTATACTTGAATAGAGTGATGCAGACTGATGAGGTCTATAGATTCAGGTTTACTCATCTGCCACTTGACAAAGCAACAGCTCACTGTTTCCACACTGGGGTGCTGCTGTGTGTGTGACAGGTGTGGTACGGTAGGATACGCCATAGGCAGAGTTGGCAATGGTTCAGGTAGATTTAGTGATTTTAGTGAAGACTATTTACAGTTTAATTTCATATTCCCTTGAATTCAAAGCAATGTTACGAGAGAAACTAATGGCTGCACCCAGCTATTACATTTAAATGATGCACAGTAAGTTAGTGAGGTTGATGTCAGGGTTTAGCAGTCAGTCAGTGCATTGTGATTTTGCACTGAATTAACTCCAACTCTGAATATGTGTCATGCAGTGCAGCAGAGCTGCTGCCATACATGCCCCTCTGTCAGACCACAACCCAAAGTATATGCTAAGCCAAGGAATGTCACATGTTTTATTGCAGCTAATCTCTATACAATAACGAAAAAATGATGCAAACATAAAGGAATGTCAAGTGTGAGATGCACCTCTGCAGCACATTGAGCATTTCCTGTCACCCCTTCTTTGCACTGACAAGTCTTTCTTTGATCATTATTCTGAAAATCTGAGCTGAAATACGCCTCAGTTTCCAGGCACTGAAAATGTCTTCCACAAGAAGTTCTTTTCATGCAAATGTTGATGTAGTATGGCAATATCAAGCTTTATAGAGAAGACCCAATAGCCAAAAGAATAGAGAAGTCCTGGTTCCCCTGCAGATTCTCTGTGCTGCCTGTGTTCATCGTCAGGCTATCTGTGTAGCCACAGTGACCCCTTGTGCTCAATGGTGAATGTGTGAATGTTGTTCTGTAACTGGTGAAACCAAATCGATGTGTTGTACAGAGCTCAGAGTGATGCAGACTGTCTCCTCCATCCCCTGCTGCTACTCGTGCTTGTTGATATATGTGTCTCTAAACTTTCGTTTTCAAGATTTGTGCATTTTTGTTTCGATTATCTTGGACATGCTTCAATGAGGCAAGACTGTGGATTAAAGCAGAAGTAATTTAGGGATTCATTTTTGGAATTTTACGGAGACTAGGTGTCAGTACATGATTGTCAGAGCTCACCGCCAGGAGCAGCCTTGTGTAACTGTTAACACTGAGTGTGTTATTTATGAAAATGAGCCATCAGAATTAGCATGGATGGTTTACTTTGAAAAATGTCATGCTGTTACTCAGAGTGCTCTTGGCCATACTAAGAAGCAACTGCCTGAGATTGATGAACAGCGACTGAAATGCAAGAAGAATAGTTTATTGTATTTATGTTTTTGATATTCACAATTGTTTTCTTTCTAAATGTGTACATTATTCATGGTGGATATATTTGACTGTGAATGTAATCTTTTTTGTTACAGCTAGTTTTATTGTTTTCTAACTGCATATAATCATTGTGAAAAGATGAAATCCGTACAAATTTGAACTGATTGTCGATTGATGCCTGCCAGAGTTAAAAATTATAAATGTAAGTGCAAAAATCAAAAGGCTGAGGTTGTTGTGAATTAAAAAAAAAAAGCATAATGTAAATCATGGTGGATTATTGAATTAAGTGTAAAAGAATATTTGATGTTATATGCAATGTAGCTATATCAAGTGAAAATGAGTATGTTCTTAAAACATGCACATGTCTAATAAAGTCTATAAACAAGTTAATCCAATTAGTGTTGATTCAGTTTATAACAGTAACACAGAGCTCAAGTTTGACCTTATCATATCTAACCATTAATGTGTTTATCCTGGAAGAGACATTTCTCGTCAGCACAGTGGTACAGTCAGTGTTTAGCACTGCTGCCCCACAGCAAGAAGGTTCCTGGATCAGAGGGTTCTTTCTGTGTGCAGTTTGCATGTTCTTGTGTCTGTGTGGGTTTTCCCTGCCACAGTTCAAAGACATGCAGATTGAGGTTAGCTTAATTGGAGACTCTAAATTGGACATGGGTATGAATGTGAGAGTGAAAGGTTGTTTGTATATGTCGGGCCTGTGACACGCTGGCGATCTGTCCAGATGGGATTGGCTCTCACCTGATGGGATTGGCTCCGTCTCCCCATGACCCTCAAAGGGTAAGATATGTAAAATGGCAGGATGAATGGATTTTCCATGGTAATAATAATAATAATTTTATAATAATTTTTCAGTCTTAAACTACACATCTTAGACAGGTTGGCTGTTTTATAATTAGTTAGTTGTGTTATGATATTGCAAATTGTAGATAGATAGATTATTGAAATCGAAGGAAATTCAAGTTGTACTGAGGTATCGAACTATGTATCTAAAATATAAGGCCAGGATAGAGCTAAAAAAGTCAAAATGTGGAAGTGTCTTTCTATTTGTGTTTAAAGATTTTTTATGCAACATTATAAGATGTATTGAATGCATGGTGCAAACTGAGCACACTTGCTTTTTGCACTTTCGTTGCAGTAGCAGGCAAACGAATGTGACCACAAGGTGGTGTGGGCCTACAGTCTACTCCGGCCCCCATTAAACCACGGTTATATAATTCCTTTCACACAGTGAAATGAGCACAGCATTCTGTGTCACTGTGTTTGAACAGAACTATTCTAATACCCGACACTGTGTCACTGTGAGGGAGATGCATTTCTGCCAAGAAAATTAAAGAACTGCAATTTTTTTTTATAACAGATAAAAAAGTATGCTCAGTGCTTGAGATTTAAAATTTCTTTAATAAAACAGATGTAACGGTTATGTTGATAATGCTGCACTTTTGTTTCTTTTCTTCTACTGTGTTGTAAAAAGCAAAGAGGTTTAATTGTCCTTGTCTTACAAGTTACATTCACCATCACACAGAAAAAATACAAATACCAATGTGTGCAGAATCCCATTAACTAAACCATTTTGTGACATGTGAACAAATGGCTCCCTGAACACTTCTCATCATAGCCTATCTTAGAATAATGGCCTAATTCATGGTGAAAAAAGGAAGGGAAAACACATGTATTATGCTCTAGTATCTTTTGGTGTACATCTGAATACAGCAGCTGCAGTTGATAGAGACCAGTCCTGTTATTCAGCCCACACTAAGAATGATTGTATTTAATTGCCTTGTTTTGTACAATGTCTGCATCCAGAGTTTAGAGAAAAATATTAAAATCTACTCTCAACTAACTATCAAATGATGAGCCTTGTCTAAATATTTTGGCAGGCGGGTTTAATGCTGAGTCGGAGAAGGTTGAATTTGAACAGAAAGTGTATCAACTTATTTTTCCCTTGAACAATTACACTGCAGACAAAAGTGACTGGAGAGAAAAACCCAATTTGCAGGTAGGATGTTATATAGCGAGTCATGAAAGGTCAGTATATGGTTGGTCTGTCCGCTTGCTTGCACTTCCTATCTCACTGCCCATTGGGCCATGCTGTTCTCTTCTAATAAATCTGGTTTGGATAGTCGTTAACACCCTCTCTGATCAGGAAAGATTTCAAACACACATTAACACGTAACATTTTCAGGCTGCATTAGCAAAGGAAAGGCTTAAATCTTAATAGAAGACAACATGCTCTTATCAGTTTATCACGGTCACCATATATTGTGATCTTCTTCATCATACACCATAGAGATGTTGCGTAATCATCCTGATACAACTTTCATGACTTTGCAGGTCACATAGGAAGGATTCAAGGGTACTGCCAGCACTAGTCTCATTCTGTTAAAAAGGGGAGGGACGCTCACGGCTTCTTCTCCGAGCCTGGATATTTCTAGAGCTGACCCATTTACATAGCCCCAAGAATCTGCGAGCACAGGTGCATCTGGATGGCTGCATCAGAGACGTGTAATTTCATACATTAAGAAGCCATTAAATCACAAATTAAAGCAAGTGTCAAAACTGATTTGCATATGCAATTTGGTGAGAGGGGGTGTGTGCAAAGTACACAGGGTTTTAATGGGATAAATGCCAGGCATGGGGGGGGTTAGGGAGTGAGGGGGTCAAACCACTTTTGTGTCGTTGATTATAGAAAACATATAAGCAAGTGTTCCCAGTCATTCTTATCATTTTATGAAGGAAAAGTAAAAGCTAATGTCAGTTGTTTCATTCAGTGATCAGCTGGTTGTTTCTGAAAGGCAAACACTGGCTGTTACAGCTCGTATACATGCTGCCTTACAGCCCAGCACAATTAGTGCAACTCAGTACTGCTTTGCATTGTGCTGCAGCGGGATGGTGGCTGAACGATATCCATATTTAGAAGGCCCTCTTCTAAGCGAGGCACAAAAGATTTGTTGTCTCTCCAGACTTGAATACGGAGACCTTGATGACAGCCCTGCATTATAAAACCTCCTGCTGACTTCAATCAGCGCCTGGAAATCGGGAGCGGTTTGCTCAGAATGTGATATCACCACACTCTGTTGTTACATAACAATATAACGGTGACAATGCATAACCACGAATAACTCACCCTGTCGGGTGGCCCTGGGGATTAAGATGCACTGCACCGAGAGGCCTGCACTTTTTGGTTCTAAATGTGTTTCCCCTTTAATAAACCTGCACACATCACTGAGTGATTCTCAAGCCAAGATGGCAGATGATGAAGGATGAGAGCGGAGTATGTAGTAAAGATTTAATTAAGCTGCACCATGGGATGGCTTACTGCGACTCCAGAGACCAGGACAGAGGAGTTTGTGTTAGTTCAGTGCAGCTGTGAATAATATCTGCACTATTCTTACTTTGACCTACATGTAGTGAGAGGAGGCGCGGCCCACATAGGTGCAGGTCTTATTCTCACCGTGAGGCAGCCCCATGGGAGGGAGGGTGGGGGTCTCCTTCTGGTGAACCTTATGTTATCTTTAAATTGTCGATCTCTGCTGGAGATAATCTGGGACGTACGAGAGAGAGAGAGACATCTGTGCTGTGTGTTTGCACTAAACGTACGGTGGAAATGAGGCTGAACTGCTGATTTGCTCCCGTGATGCACTTTCACATTATTGTAGCCACACAAGGAATCTTTTCACCTGCCTTGGTTTCAGCCGGGTGACGTAAGTTTTTATGGTCTCCCATCAGCACTTTACTTCATTTCCTTTCAAATCAATTCGGTCTCTCTTGCTCCTACTCGCTGTGCGTCGCCATGGATACCTCACCCAAATAGTTTGGCATGCACATGAATTTGTTCATGGGTGTTACTCACAGTGGACTGGAATGTTCTTTTTCTGTGCAGCCAAAGAAATAAAATAATCTGCTAATCAAGCAAACCATTTTTTTTCAATTATTTTCTACTTGAAGATGCAGAGCAATGCATCTGACCTCTGATGCATATGCACAGTTTCTAACACGTATGACATTGATATGATAGTAATGATCTGCTATTCACTGTACATAATTGTTTATATAAATCCTGAATACTGTGTGGAAATGTTTAGTACATATACATCCCCTGTCTGCATATTTATACTCTCTTTATTGTTTGTTTAATTGCACCACCTTATTGCTTCTTTACTGCTTCTCTTTACATCACACAGAACCCTCTGAAGTGTGCACATAATCTCATGCTGTATACTTTTGTGGTGTTAGTCATCAAGGTTTCCAATATAGGCTATACTGCACATTCTCCTACTGTTGGTTGATTGTTCAGTTTTTTGTTGTACTCATCCGTATAGCTGTTTCTAGATAAGTGCACTGAGAGCAATATAAAACCAGTGTCAAACTTCTTGTATGTGAACAGATACTTGGCCAATAAAGCTGCTTCTGCGTCTGATTCTTTTCCCACTTGCACAGACAGTATCAGCTCCCTAAGGACAGCAACATGAACATGTCTAACTCTGGTTCACTTGAACGAGAACAAACAATCTGCTGAATAAAATCTAGTCTGATCCACCGGGGATCTAAACTATGCCAACGTAAATTCTTTGGTTCCCTGTCGAGCCAAAAGGACATCCACTTGACTTGGCTGCCTCTAAATCCTCACAAAAAGAGGTCTGAGGCGTGTGCGCCCTATATGGCCCGCCATGACTGTAAATTACGTCTGGGGCACGAACGTTTGAACGGAGAGGATTGAGTGGTTTAATTTTGCTGAGGACTTAATCAGGGTTGAGTTGGAATTAAGGAAAGACTGGATGCATCTCCTGCTGCGTTTTTTAGACTCACCAGCACTGCACTTCACCTCCTAGTGAATCCCAGTGACTGCATATTTCATAAAGGGCATAAAAAGTGTCTGTAGGATGTCAGAGAACCACCCACGTTCAGACATGTGTCTATCTGAGAGGTCTAATTCCTGCAGTGTGAAATATTAACCAGTGCAGGGACCACGCACAACATCCCTCACTTCCCCACGGGGTTTCCTATGATACATTCAGGCTCAAATGTTTTTGCCTTAACATCTCAATCTAATGTGTTTTCCTTGTTCCTCTGACACATGACTTCAGTCCAAATAACTTGCTTTGTATCGGGCCTGCCACGATAGCTATTTCTGGGCCTGGCGCCTCACTCACGAGCAGAGAAATCAGATTGAAACTTTGCAGATAGAGACTTAATCTTGCAGAGAGTTATTTGGAGACATCTGGATAACTGAGGGTTGTTTACTGTGCCAGTATGAGTGGGGAGCAGGAAGAAAGCAAAATAGCCAGATTCTTCCTTATGCCTCATTACGGCTGTGATGTCTGAGCAGTGTGAGCTCGTGTTGAAGGCAGATTGACGTAGTGTTCAGCTTTAATGTTGTTACTTTGTGGTGGAGTAAACCCGATCGATCCCTGTCAGAGGGGCTTCTAATCAACAGAGCCATTGATTTCCTCTCCGTGGAGCCTATGAGGTGACTGCGACACCTGCTAGCAGCCAGCTGACAGACACTTATGCCTGCTAACCCACAGCTGACACAAACTGATGCCAAAGCACTGTGCTGGAGAGGGTGAGTCACACATGCCCAGATAGATCCCACTCTCAGCTCAAGGATGCTGGAAGCCGCACAATGTGAGATCCACTGTACTGTCGTTCTGAATCATATCTAATGCACGTGGTATGTCACAGATGGAGTCTTGGCTGTGGTGATCTGTAACCAGGACACAGGCAGGAAAAAGTATAGATAGTCTTTGCTCGAGCAGTGTAAAAAGCTGACTTTCCTGCAGCAAAATGAGCTCTGTCAAAGCAAAGTATCATTGTGATCTTCAGCGTGATCAGCACACTTCGTCTGTAGTGATTTCTCTCTGTCGTCAGAGTGCTACGGTAAGCAGTTTTCCTGCGGCAGTCACATGCTCCCGGCCGGGGCTCACAGCCAGATGTCCCTATCATCAATTCAGACAATGCAGAAGGATGTGTCTCAGTGGGACTATGGGCAGATGTGTGTTACACGGGGCTTCTTGTAAAAGTACAAACAACATAGATGATCTGCAAGCTAGAGAGCCTGTATACTAAGAAACCTTGTGGTTTATGTGAGCAGTTTCTTGAGGGGCCAGTCTGTGCCAATGTATATGCACAGGCTCTCAAAGCAGATGTGAATCACTGTAAACACTTTGCTTGAGATAATGTTTGTTGTGATTTGCTGCTTTACAAATAAAATTGAATTGATCTGAATGTGCATGCAGGTCAGGGTTTGAACAGTCCATCATATTATAAAGGAACTTTTTTTTGGATTGTTTTAGAAAAACCTGTAAATAGTTTTGATCAACCGTTACACAATTTCCCAAGCGCACACACACACACACACAAACACACACACACACACATGCACAAATGCTCAAGCTTCAATCTTGTTGCAATAATTTGAAGTTTTGATTTATGCTGATGATGAAAGTAAATTGAATACTTTTGCTTTTTTGGTGAAGGAACATTTAAAGATGTCACCTGAGAGTATGGAGTTACAACCTGCATTTTCACAGTTTTCTGATATTTCATAGATGGGGAAAAAGTGGCACATTAATCATTAATGGAATTAAGAAGTAAATAGGTAACCGCACATCTACTTCCACCACAACTAAATGATAATAAGATTGGCACAAGACTTTCTCATCCCCATGTCCACTGGTGTAGGAGGAGCACCAGGGGCCACAGGTTTAGGAGAGGCTCGGTTGTGAATGCAGTCTTTTCAACCTGTTTGCAGACTTTTAATAAATGTCATCATCAGATGTGCTTTGATAAGCGAGCCACTCTCTCTCACTGCAGGATGACCACTCAGCCAGCAGCTCAACCGGAAACACTCAGGCACTTACATTTAGAGCTCCATATATTCAGAGATGAACGGAGACACCGCAGTGCTGCTCCGGCTGTGAACACCCACCCAGCCCCGGCCTCCTCCTCCTCCTTCTCCTCCAGCGCCCCCTCCTCACAAAAACACGCACAACCACGCCTCCAGAGGCACACGCACAGGCGCAGGCTCGGACACACCTCCTCCTATCTCTCCATCACAAACACACACGCACACACACACACATACTCAAAGACATAAGCGCGTGTGAGAGAATCGCTGGGTGACACAGACAACATGTAAAAGCAGCATGAAGGACGTGCGCTCGGCTCTGGGAGGCTCTCAGCAAGTGCGCCAGGACTGAGGCTGCAGCCCACGGGGGAGAGCAGGCTGCTGCTGCCGCTGCTTCTTCACCACCATGGCCCCCGCATCCGACGACACGGTAAGGCCCCGCATTCACTTATTCAATCTAACATGCACAAACTTAGCCCAACTCATTCCCACCGGGCTCTCTGCTCACCATCGGGCGGCCTCTGTCCCCAGCCGAACCCATCGCCTCCTTCTGTATTTCCCCTGCAAACGATGCCATTGAAAGGCATAGGGTCAGCCACAGAGGATGGAGGGCCGTCCTGCGCCGCAGCACCAAAATATCAGGGGGGTGCCCGGGTGCGTCGGAGCCAGTGTTGGGTAACAACGAGGCTCAGTGCGCCGCGACTTGGCCCCGGGGGAGGTTTCAGGCGATCTGCATCACATTTGCTATTCTCTGGCAATCCCTGCATGAGAACAGACCCCCAAGTTGTTTTACTTGCATTTCACCATCCAAGTGAATATGAGCCTAACATTCATTAAACTGCATGTAACCATAAACACAGGAAATTGAAGCAGCATGGCTCAGTGAAGAGGCTGCAGCCATTCACACTGGTTATTTAACTGATTTTTTTCCAGCCTGAGATTTTTCCCTCAGTGAGCAACTAAGAGGAGTGTTTCATGGTTTCTTTGCTGTGTGCTGTAGCCATGGAGACAGTATGTGGCATGCTGTGCTAGAAAGTGTAGTCCCCCCCATGGAAACAGCATCAGACCATGAACAGAGGGAGGAATGTGTTGAGTTATAGTCTTATACCATCTTGTCTTGACCTTCGATTAAAAACAAACAAGAAAACCAATCTGTTGTGTTTCTTTAGTTTGAGGTCCGTGATCAGAGAGGAAAGCTCTTAATATTTCTATTTTCTATTAAGAAGTGTGTCTGTGGTCATCTGTAAAGATGACCTCACTGTTGACCTATTTAATTCTGATATTTTATCAATCTCTTGTAATATTTGATGCATAATTGCTTGTATAGTCGCTATGTAGAGCTTTTTTTACACTATCATTGCAAAGCCATTAATATCTCCTTTAACAATGTTGTCTCACTATGGCTATTATTCATATCCATTAATGTATTCAAAGTGGTTCTCTGTTTGAGGTAGATAGATTGTGGTAGTGAACTACTCACATCCTGCACCTCATCGGCTCTATTCTTTATACTGAATGAAGTGTTGTCATCACGCTGACACCTCAAATCCTTCATTTAAACCTAGAAAGATTGGAAGTGATGGATTGAAGTAACTTATTTTTCCTATGTAGTTTAAACATCATTTCCACCGTCATCAATAATCAGATATTAATATTGCAATGCTTTATGCTGTTTCCGAATAAATGACACAGAATTAATCCCAGATTATTTTTATGTTATAATCACATCAATTACACATGAGTGACCATCGTCCCAGCAGTGACAGTCATGAAATATATTCAACCAGTATTTCTAAGAATGGCAGACTTTGGAGAAAGCAGCAGTTTTCACAGGCTTGCAGAAGCTATAGCTTAAATAGCTTTAAAATGCTTGAACTTCTTGGATTTACTTTAATATTTTAAAGTTGTTGAATTTAACATGCCAAATTAATTACTGAATAATTTGTTAAACTATAACACTCGCACAATAAAATCAATACAGTAGTTCTTACTGTGTAGAAGTAATGTAATAGCATTGTTGTCACGATAAATGCAATTAAATACTGAATATAAAATCATTATTATAGATTTATTGAAACAGTCTCTTTTACTGCAACTGTACTTGTTTGTTTCTCTTTATTAAGTGCAGCCAAATTATGTACCCACACGTACTCTACAATATGTCCAGGAACAAGAAATTCTAACAAACCAAGCAAAGCAGTGAATAACAGGGAAGGTTTGTTTGTCATGGTTGGTCATGTGTGAACAGACGTGAACCTGGTGTGTTGTGGAGACATGACAGAGAGATGGCTGGTCAGTCCTTTCTCATCGCGATGAACAGATGGTAGCTCAGGGTTGGCTTGTGGGCGAGTGCCAACAAGAAAGCCCATGTGTATGACACATAAAAATCCATTGTTGAAATAGCATACATAAACTCTATGTACCTAATAAAATCGTCTGGATATATATTTTTTCAGAATCCGAGAGAAGTTGTTGAGGAGATGTAAATAATTAAAATTGTAGAGGATGAAATGCTTTGTTGCGCTTCCTATTTTTTAAGATTTGACTATGTAATTATCATGTAATGAAAATCAAACAAATATTTTATATCCACTTTGTTTACATTGTAAGCTCACTAATATATAATTGTAGATATCTTATTTGAATTAATGTGCTGTTGTAATAAAGTATAATCAAAAATAGAAATGTATTTATTTTTATTGTCTCTACCATGTTAAATTTTATATTTTTTGAATTAAAAAACAACTTTTAAGTAGCAGTGGAGACGACACACATTTTGGTATCCAATATTATAAAACAATGACTGGTTGTCAAGTTGGTAAGATATTGTGTTTTGGCTACTGGCAAAAAATCCACCTTTGTTTGTAAATGAGTCATCAAATTTGTTAATTTTTTACCCAGTCATCTTTACAGGAATCAGACCAAAAAGGATATTGCTGTATATATTTGCTTGTAATGTAAATGTACTCAAATGGTTTCAGCACATGATTTGATTCACAGACGAAGTAGAAATGTCTTTTATACAACTTTTATACAAGCCCAGTACATTCAGTTGTTTTTTTATCTCTTTCCACAGGCTGTGTTGATCTTGAATCACACCTAATGGAGACTACTGAAGTTACTTTAAGATGACACGGACACATCCCCCTGATATACTGGCATCGACTTTGTATCGGGACATTAGTCTAAATCCCATCACCGACCACTCTATTTCTCTTCACTCTTCCCAGCAATGTGACTTGAAAATGATAGACAAACCAGAAATCATTAACAAAAGACACTGCCGTAGCTTTGACTTCATTGAGTCACTGGATGATCCACAGTCTTTCTCTTCCTCAATGGAGTACCCTTACAAGAGGGCTGAGCATCAGACATTAAACAAAGATCTCATGTGGAATGGACTTGATCAACAGGGACATCTTCGCTTTTCATCTCCCGATCTGTTTAATAACAGGCAGTTCCAGCAGCACTCCAGCCACGAGAAAAACAGCCATCTTACATGGTCAGACTCTAAAAAGAGAACAAGATCTAAAAGTGCACCAAGGGTTAAGGCAACCCTCACTCCTGTGCCCATTTCAGTGTCTCCTCCAGGAGCCAGGAAGGGCAGGGATGCACCTCAGGCTGCATCAGATACCTTGAGGACTTCTGAAACACCAAGAGAAGCCTACACCTCAAACAGGGCTTTTTTGAATGAGGTGCATCCTATCAAACTTCAGCCCCACTCTCCCCTCTATGTGTCAGACTGTTTTGAGGAGGACAAACCAGATAAACCAGCCGTAACCCCTCATGTAAGGTGCCGTGTGGACATTAAACCAGATGCTTCTGTACTGCAGCACACATCTAGGCAGGTTCCTAATGTACGGACTGAGCATCTTTGGCAGAGATATTCCCAGGCTAGTAGCAGCCGAGGTTTGTATGTACCACAGCAGATTGTCTCCTCGCCAACACCAACACCAAGCGAATGCTATAGTGGAGATTTTAGACAAGGATACCACTACACCACCAGCATGTCTCCCATCTCCTACCAGCATCTAGACATGCACAGAATGCCATCACCAACAGCACCATATCTGAGTCAAGAGCAAAGAGCTTACTCAAATCCGAACATACCCACCAAGTTTTTCTACACAGAGGACCCTGTTCGGTATCCAGGCCATCCCTATTCTAGAGCACACTTTCAGGATGATCACTCCAGTTTAACCAGCTATGGTAGTACAATGACATGTCAGTATGATCCAAGGACTAGATGGGTGCATACTCTTCCAGTCAGGTCATATTACACAGACCACCTGTCCAACAGAGGGCCAGCACACTCTGCATATAGTAGGCCATACTCCACGAGTGAGGCAGGGTCCTACTTTTCTCAAACTCCATTGTCAAGATCTTACTATGGAGAGGACAGCCGGTTCAATCCATACCATATGAGTAACTCAAGGTTGTTTTATCCCAAACAGTTCAGCTCTCCTGAGGAGCAGTACTTTCCCCCAAGGCCATATCATACGGAGGGTCGTCAACGCCCACGAATGTCCCAGGCTTTTTCAGATGATTGGTATCGCTCAAGTATATCTGGTTATTCTAACCGGTCTTCTCTGCACACACCACCAAGTGTAAGACAAGACCCTAGTATACCCCCGTGGTTGACTAGCAGCTGTGTAGACACAAGTAGACTAGGAGCAGAGGTCAAAAACCATTCCAAGTCTTGGGACAATATTCTTTATCCACGGCATGACAGAGAGCAGTCAGTACCTCGTGGACGAAGCTATGAGAACCTCTTTTACCAAGCAAAGCATGGAGCACCCGCTGATGTTACATCTCAACCTGTTATACTTAACCTCTCCAGTTCGCCAAGGCGTTATGCTGCACTGTCACTATCAGAAAACTCGTTAGAGAAGGGGTCAAGCAGTCCGTGGAGGAATATCAAGAGTGGGAACTGGTTTGTAACACCTGAGATTACCATAACAGACAATGACATCTGTGCAGCCAATAGCAAGCGACGTGATGTGCACTCTGTCCGTTGGGATATGCCGGATGTTGAAAAGACACCATCTTCGAGAATACTGCATCAGAAGCAGCCATCCACCACAGCAGACACAACCAAAGACAGGAAACACAACAACTTCTCGCTCCAGCAGAGTCTAGAACAACTGGACGAACTCTTGGCAGATTTGGTTGTTGATTACAAACCACCAACTTGCAGAAAATCAAGTGAAGACCTTTTGGACCAGCTAAAACAACTCATTACTGAAGATGATGACAAAGACAGAGAATCTTCTGGACTTGAAAACTTGGGCTGTCTGAACACACAGCTGTCCTCTAAATCCAGCCCTGACACAATCAAAGACCCCGATAGTGGGTGTGATGCTTTACAAAGGAGTGCAGAAGAATGTTCTCCAGACCACAGCACAGATGAAGACGACACTATGGTGTGTGCTAACAAGAAATGCAACCGTATTGAGAGTATGTTCAATGCTTGCTTGTACTACAAATCATGTCACAGTTGCTACACCTTTTATTGCTCACGAAACTGCCGCAGGGACAACTGGGAGACCCACAAAGAAACCTGCCTTTATGGCCGTGTAAGCAGTGTGTGTCGACACACTCTTAAGTTCTGCAGAGAGAGCTCAGAGATCCACAAGGCCTTCTCTCGCGTTGCTAAAGCTGGCTACCTCTCCAGAGGGAGAGGTGTTCTCTTTTTGGGTTTTGCTAATCCAGAGACAGCTGACAACTTCCTGCAAGTTGGGCTGGAGAGCCTCCTCATGTCTCCCACATATTTATCTCTCAGAGAGTTGGATGGATTCAAGGACAACCTAGGTGAATACTGCAAGGAACTGCAGCTGGCAGGGAATGAGTATGACCCCAATGAATGTTTCCTCCTGAATGTATCGATAGCTGTTGGTGAACTAGTGCCTAATAGACCTTCACCAAGAGTCCAAGCACCAACAGTTCGAAAATATGCAAAGGTGTCCTTGGCCTCCTCAAGTCCTGACAAAAAGGTACTTAAGAAGGACAGTGAAATGGAAACACTCATCCTCACTCCACCTCCAGGCACACCAGATATTGACAAGGAGGGGGAGGAAGGTAGAAAAGCCAGAGAGGTTTGCTTTGTCAACATCCAGCGTGAGCTCAGGACCAGGGGAGTCTTCCTTCGCCACGAGCATCCCAAGATCTACAATCAGCTGTGTGAGTTTGTGGAGAGTAACAAACGGTTCACTCCTACCACGATTTACCCAATAGACAGGAGAACAGGGAAACAGTTTATGTGCATGATCATGGCTGCATCTGAGCCAAGAACACTGGACTGGTTGGGTACCCCTCATCTCTTGGATGATATTATATAATATATCACTGAATAGTAATGGTAATGATGTCAGTACATTTTATGTACATACTGTAAATACACGGTGTGATTAAGAAAATGGAACACTGATACAGAAATATGTGTGTATATGTGAGCAATCTCCCCCCCTCTCTCTCTCGCTCTCTCTTTTCTCTCTATTGCCACACACGGACATTCTCACAGACACACACATATATACTACAGTGTACATTCACACTTTTAAAAGTTGCCCTATATTGTTTTTGGCTTGTTTTGATCCTGTTGCACTCAGAAGAGTTAATAGCCTGCATGTAGATTAGGCACAAAACAGTTATCCAGGTGTTTAAGGTGTGAATATGTTTGATCTGTCCAGTTTCTGCAGACTATGTATGAAGCACATAATATTTATGAAGTACACATCTCATTGCCTCCACATTATAGTGGGCACAGCCAGGTCTCATGTTGTAACTGTCACCCACTTTTGATTTTGTTTGACTAATGTCATAGCCGAAATGCATATTATACCTTGTTAGTTGTAATATTACAACTTTTTTATTAGTACTTAAATATTGTTTCCTAAGTATACTGTAGTAATGTGGGTATTTGTTATTATTGCTATATTAGTTATTATTTGATAGTTTGACAAAGACGTACAATCAAACAGTTATTTCTATCTCATTTAGATTTTTTGTTGGACCTTACTTCATCTTGTTGTAAGACTTGATGTCATCCTTGTATAAATTGCTTTGTTTGAAAGTGGCCTTCAGACGAAAAAAAAAAAAGCATTTGACACAAAGCAATGTATAGGTTTAGCTATTTCTAAGGCTTGACAGCTCTTGACTTAGGTTGTTTGAATTACATTGTAAAAGAAGAATTATTTTGCTCAAAGCATGTTATTTATATCAAGTATTTTAATATTTATATTGCTAATAGTTAATTGTTTAATGTTAATGAGATACAATTTGATGCTATGAGATGTAAGAATATAATATATATTGAATATTAGATCATTTGAACATCATTACCTTGAGACCTTATTGTAACTAATACCGCAGTATGTTCTTGAACAATATGCAATAAAAGAGCAACCTTAACATCTATATAGTAAACCCTATTTTATTATTAATATTGAGTAATTCCTTGGAGCCAAGAGCTGCAAAGACTTTGTTTGCACTAAAACATAAATTATGAAACCAGAATGTTCCTAACATAGCTGCACCACTGAACCCAGATGATATGCTTGCTTCCTTTGCCATTGTTGACTAATCTAAGGTTGCTCTTTTACTCGGTTATATACATATATCTTTGTGCAAGACCTTCCACAAGTTTCTATTTTGTGATGTTTATAACCTATATATAAATATATAATAAATGGAATTTAATGAGTGACCTTGTGGCTTTGCATTTCTCCACCAGAGTAATCCCTATCCAGTTTTTGAACAGGAGGTTGAACTAATCTTCCAATCGATAGATAGACTTGCACATTGACATCAGTTATAAATTGTTTTTGCTCTTTGCTGGGATGATTAGTTCTCTTTCTGTTTATTGACACACATGAAGGACTGGCATGTTCAATGTAGAACTGCCCCGTCCCTCATGAATTCAGAAATCATTCACTGTTTGTTGGTGTTCCATTATTTCAATTCTCCTCTCTTTATTTTGATATAATGACTGTCAGTGTTAGCACAAAAGTGCATGAAATCGATAAGAAAACATTTTGTTTGCATAGTGCATATAATACCTATTTACAATCATTACATTTTACAGTAAGTACAGGTTTAAGATTAGGATGGGGGATTAGGTTTAGAACACACTATTATTGTTCATGTTCTTAATAATATGTGGCAACTGACATTTTAACCAGCGACTGTACGTTTGCATTGGTAAACCTGCTCTGATGAAGGTATGCTGTCTGTCAAAATATTAGTTCCTGCTTAATAAAAGCTTGAATAATAACCTCTCCTCCAAATCTCATTGTTTTCTGTGAGACATTCAAATGTTGAGATTCCCTCATAAGTTTCACGTTGCGAATCTTGTGTTGTGTTTAGTGTTGCCTCATTCTTCCATGTTATTAGACCACCACCTAGTGGAATAATGCAAAAATTATCTACAGCATAAAAATATATTACATTACATTATAGATCTTTAATCTGCATTCTACTGTATAGTCAACTTGCCTTTCAAAATATAACATTGAAACTCTTTGTTTGACTTGTTATTCCATCATAATAAGTATTAAGTGCACTGTCAGGGGATGAAGTTCAGGTAAAAGTATTTCAACTGCAGTGTTGTTTGTGAATGACTGTAGATCCAGATACTAAGACAGTGCACCTCAGTCTAAACGTTTGCTCTAGTCCAACAATTATGATTAAGCTTGTGTCTTTCCATCCCCTGTGAATGTATTCTCATTATCATATTACACATCATTGTATTAGAGTATAATTTTGTCAGACTGTTGCATTCAAAGGCTGTAGGGGTAGCTCAAATAGTTTCAGTGTGTCTTTATTGTGAAATAAAATCAGCTGTATTTTGCAAACAAAAGAGAAATCATTGATTACCTGCTATCTTCAGCATTTGTTTGTCCGTCAGGTTTACACAAAAACTACTGGATGGAAAACTTACAAAAATCTGGATTTGGTGAATTTAAATGTGGTTTCACAAGGTGACTGTTGGGCCTTTAGTCCTCTTCTAGTTTTGTAAGTGATAATAAGGCAGATTGACAGATATTATCCAGTAAAATATGAATTTTTTAACACAAACTGCACACCCACTCCAGACGACACCATCACCCCCCCCCCCCCCGTATGTTAATAGTTTTATTTTTATTATGACAGAAATAATATTACCGATCATTCAAGACAGAAATAACACGCAATCTTCGAGAATACCGCATCAGAAGCAGCCATCCACCACAGCAGACACAACCAAAGACAGGACACAACAACTTGTCCCTCCAGCAGAGTCTGGAACAGCTGGACGAACTCTTGGCAGATTTGGTTGTCGGGCCTGTTTTGTAAAACGTGAAATACGATGAAATCTACCTTTAACGAACCTTCGCGCATGCGTGTGGCGCGTGTCTCCTCGTGATGACAGCGAATGACAGCAGCACAGTTCGCTCCTGCAGCAGACCCAGTGTGAGACGGCTAGCCGCCAACAAACTGCCCCTCTGACTCGACTCATCCTCGGATCGGCTGCGTTCGGAGAACCCGCGAACAACCAGCACACGACAATTACGCTCGGTGAGTTGTCCAATTCAAGTTAGCGCGTTTTATTCCATCGCATTCGGCCACTCGGGAGCTTGCAGCCAAAAGCTAAGCTAACGTAGCTAACTAGCTTGTCGTTAGCTTACCCGTCTCGACTAGCAAAGGTTAGCCGAGTGCAACTTGGGTAGGGTTAGCAGCCGACTGCTAGTTTAGTTTAGCTCACCAGTGTGTTGTGGAGCGCTCGAATCAGTGCCAACACAGTGCAAACACTTATTCGCTGATGCCATTACGACGGCTGGGTGTCTAGTGTCAGTTTCCATCTTAGCCTTTAGCTGACCCAACGACAGTCACACGGGGTATTAGATATGACCATCAGTGCGTCCGAGCCCCCTCGATGTAACGACCAAACCACAACACGCATTCACTTAACCTCTCTCATTTCTTGGCTTTCATCCTGTCCGGATACTCCACCATCAAGTCCTTGGTGGTGCACATTAGCAGCACATTAAACTCAGCTTTTGTGGCGAAAGTACCCCCACCCCACCCAGCGAGCCGCTGAAAGGAATGTCTCAAGTGTTCCCTAACAACACAAGCATTCACATCTAGTGGCTGTAAGCCCTGAGATATAATAACATACCGTTTAAATGGCATGGATGTCCAAACACTGGTTGTTACTGACAACTGTTTTTAGCATAGATGAATAATATTCTCATTTTGTCCAATATTTCTGAAGTAATCTGGCAAAAATAAGTCAAATGTGAGGCTTTGCTGCTTTTCTCTACTTGATGTCACCATAAATATTGGTTGTGTTTGGCTAAACAGATTAGGCAAACACCCACAGAGTATCTTAACACAACATCTAAATGCTAAACAATGATAAAGAGGCTTGATTACAAAGCAAGTCATTACATCTCAGTTTAGTCTCTCGTCAGTAATATTTTCTCCCCCGCTGTGTAGACAAATGCTGACACATTATATTCAAGTAATCTGCGTTGTATTAGTCAGTACTCTGGTTCTGTCACCTGATTTTTTTATGATTAATGTTAATCATGAGATTCAGTCTGAGTGAAAAAGACTTGACTGTGTTGCTGGAAAATCAGGTTTATTTCCTGGTTTGAGTGGAATGATTTTTAAGCTCAGGTTTGATGTCACCCACGTCTTTGCTTTGTTGTTAGATTTACAATATTTCCCGGCAGTTTCCTTGTCAGGATGCAAGGTAATGAAACATTTGCAGATAACAGACAAGAGACTGACGCAGCTGAAAACGCAAACATTTTATATTCATGCTCTACTTTGATCTACTCTGTTCTTTCCTTCACCTGATGCTCAGTGTAAATGTGATAAAGTCATTGCTTCTTTATTTCCTTCCGTGTTCTCAGATGATTGGGTCTACCTGAACAGTTATAGATATCTCTAAAGCAGTTTTAAGACATGAGTTCTGAAAAATGTCCAGACCCAATTTTCTGGACATTTTTTTTCCTTTGTTTTGCACATATGGAGAATGTAGAAGGAGATTGTCAGTCATACTTGTTAACAACAACAACAGGAACATTTCTGGAACATTTAGGTGAGGGTGGTACCTGAGTTAAGTGTGCTGAATGCAAAAGTTTTTCTTCTGTTATGTCAACACACTCACTTGCTCACTTTTTTTTCGACATTTACCTTCTGTGTTCTTGTATGAGCCCACTCAGACTTTTGACATTCTACATGGAGGATGCCAGAAAATATCCAGAGCAAGTGACTCGAATATTAGCGTTCTCACATACAGCCCCTTATCTGAAAGCAGGTTAAATTCACCACCAGGAAGTTGCCCTCAAGACAACTGATAAAGTGTCAGTAACTGAAACTGGGTTAAATGTTTTGATACCTGGGTGTAAAGTACAAGCTGTAACATTTAACTTCAACACATGATGGACAATTTGTAAACTGTGTTCCATGTCACTGCTAAATACTGTTTATCAAAGTGTTTAACATAACACCCAGCGATTAACTATATATTCAGGTTGACTGTTAGTAGGTTTAGAAACATGGATTGAGGAAGAAGCACCTGCATTGGGACACAGCATATGTGTATTTTGTGTTTATTTTTCATTTTGCCACCACTACAGCTTCTAGCGTCACAGAGAGTGAACACAGGTTAAACATTCCTGTGAGGCAATAGTGGCCTGAAAGCTTGATAGGTGCGCTTGTGTCACGTCAGGACAGATCTGGATGGGGAAAGTGAAAGAGAAGTGCTTGACTCTGCCCTATCTACTTTAACTGACTGTCAATTCAAAACATCCAACCAGAATTTAATGCTGGCTTTAACTTTTTCAGATAACTGGTCTTACGAAGACATTGTGGTTATTTCTCAAGGTTGAGTAGAAAGTGTCACCTGTAAACCTCACGTGTGTGGAGCACAGCATATTGCTGAGCAGTGTAAGAAATTATCTAGAAGGGAAGCGTGAAGAGGATGTTGGCTCAGAACCATGAATACCTTCTGTAGAAAGTGAAATCCTTTTGAATATCTATAAAAAGCATGATGTGAGAGAGAGTGGGTGATTTTGTAGTGGGAGGAGTGGGCTTTGTTCTAAACACCTTAACTGTGGTGCTGCAACATTTGCATACATTTCCTTTATAAAGTAGAGTTGTTTTGTCGTTCACAACAAAAAATAATTTTCAACCCATAAACTTTTTCATGAAATATTTGCCACCTGTCTCTTATGCTGCCTTATTGTTATATTAATAGTTCTAAGTTGAATGCTTTGTTGGAAACATATATGTCAATAATTATCACAATATAATTTTCATTAATAGCAATATAACAAAAGTCCAGTGTATCCTCATAATGTTGATGCATTGTACAAGCTTAGTGAGGAGGTATAACACATATTTAACCTACCACTAATTTGTAAAATTGTTGTTTATCAAGTGTTTGTCATTGTCTACGCACATAGAACACATTAAAGCCACAACCTTCACTCAGGAGCAAGAATCACAAGTCTGAAGACCTCCCACAGGCTGTTTGGTTTTGCTTCTGCTTTAGAGTTCCTCAGTGCTCTCCATGACTGACTCGCCAGGTAGCTTCTATTTGCAGCTTGTACTGAATGGGCACTGGAGTCAATAGCAGTTAACCTCTCTGTCGCCCACTTAATGGCATAGTAGCTTTCACTTCCTTTCCGAGTATGTGAGGAATGTGCTTATGAGTGCATACGTGGAAGTGAATCCTGTGAGTACTTGTGAGCCTGTTACCTGCCAGTTCATTCAGATGTAAAATACAAACAAATAAACCTTTCTTGTTTGACTTTTTAAATGATCTATTCAGATCTGTCCAAAATAGAGATCAACATCTTTCTATAAATGAAAGATTCACAGTACTAGAAGAAGGATTTCACAGGGTTTGCTTGGTTGTAACAATCGCTATATTGAGCTGAAATTGAAATTGTTTTTTATACAACTGTTAAGTGATTGTTTCAGTTTTTGAAAATGTCAGACTTGCCCATTCTCAACCTCTTACATGTAAATATTTGTTGCTGTTCTCAGCCTCCTGTAGTCATAGTAGAAAGCAATGTGAAGACTTCACCTACCTTGGGACATTAATTGATGGACTTTTTTCTCTTTAACAGTCAGTTGATTAATGCAGAAAATAATCAACCGATTGTTAGATAACGATAAGGATCACTTGCATTTGTTCAAACTTAAATCATCACCAGTCATGTCATGTGATCATAAGTTACAAATTCCCAGACTGTGCTGTAGCTAGTATTTGTTTTGCCTCTCTTACTTCTATTAAGCATTTATACATTTATGTCTGGATAAACAAAAAATAATGAAAGCAAGTCAGAAGTGCCATAACAAGTCACAACATTTTTTATAATTATGTGAAATGATAAAAAGCTACTCACATTTTAAACTTTTTAGAAAATGTTGATGATAGCTGTTTTTTTTCATCGAGTGATTGCAGCAGGAGAGTCATATTCCTCATGTGATGAGGAGCTGTATTGCATTATGCCAAAAAAAAAGAATATCCACGTTTCTCCCCAAACCACAGAATATCTGTTTAAGATTGATATTTGACTGAAAAGGCTCTTTTTTGTTTTGATTTTACAAGAAGAATCCGTCACTAAATCCCTGTTTATTCTCTGTTTATCGAGGGACTTTATTGTAGAACCATCAATGTATGCTTGAATCTGCATGACCAATTTGATTTGTGAGGCAAATCACCTCTGAAGCTGTGGTTGTCTGTTACCTTGTGAACAATGACACTGCCTTGCCGTCATTTCTATTCTGAGGCACTTTTCTCCAGTCTCGTCTCATTCTCTTCCCACAGCCCCGTCTCCACAGATAAATGTGTGTTTGCTATGTTAGTGGCCAGTTACAAAGAGGCGTTTGTATACAACTTTCACAGAGAAATCATCCAAATTTCATGCACCCAACTTGGATTGTATGCCTTGGCTGCTTGTGTCTGGAAGAGGAATAGTAATTTGCACATTCCACTGTGTAGCATCTTGTGAAGCATGCTTTTGCTGTTGTTGTCAGGCCAGTGTGTGCAACACGCTGAATGCAAATGATCACTTCCCTTGAACGATGTATCATGTGTGAGCTGGTGCTCAGCCAGAGTTTTACAGAAAATGCGAGCATTTTCTGCTTTTCCTTTTGAAAGAATATTATTTAAAATGTTCTGTGAATGAATACAGATACTGTGGTGTCATGGGATTAGATATGGTTAGAGAAGTTTACTGTATTGTCATGTCAAGTCAAACGTTGGTTTAGAATGGTAGTTTTTTGGGTTAATTGAAAAGTTTGTGTGGTAACAGACAACTGCACTTGCTTGATGGTCCCCCAGCATTGGTACAAGTTTCCTGGCAGAGAGTTATATAACTGATTCTTTGAAAATGCACTTTGTACTCGATTAGTGGTGCCTGCTAAAAAAAATCATTGCAGTTTATTTCATTTGAGCTTAAATGGGTATTCCACGTTTATAAAATGCCTGGATTTACAGGACACGTTTAATCAAAAGGTCATATTTGAAGCACGAGATATTTTGACTTTTTGTTCCTTGTTTGAGTCAGTCTCCAGAAACACAGGATTCTATGTTTCCTAGAGCCTGACTCTGATTTCTGGGAGCTAATGTCAATATTTGGGAGAAAAAAAACGCTATAAAGAATTGGCAGTGATTCCTAAGATGTTATCAAATCAGTTTGACACAAAAATGTATTGAGGCTTGATATTTTACATTTTAATCTTGAATCTCAATTTTATTGTAAATTTAATTTTTTTTAAAGAAAACACTTTAAAAACTGTATATACAGAACTTTAATTCGGAAAATAAACATATGTTGTGCAAAATGTAAATACAAATGCAGAAATATAAATGTTATCAGCACATATCGACAATCATGAACAACGGTACTGATGTCTGTAAATAGCTCATTTTGTGGTAATATATTTATCTGATTTGAAAAAATACACACCTATTTTATACTCCATGTTCTGTTTTGACTTTATGAACACCTGATAATGTAATGAGGATAATTTTGTCTGACTGGACAAAGCTTCCCCAGAGCTACAGTGGAATATAATAACTACTATAACTGTGTTCAGATATGGAATAGTGTCACTGACAAGTATAATGACTTTTATATGTGAAACTGGTGGAGTTCCTCTTAAAATAGGTATCTTAAGAAACTTTAACCTGCTATTGAAACTGTTGACATTTAAAAAAAAAAAGGTAATTTGAGCTTTTTGTTACGGTTGTGTTCCACATATTCACCTCATTTACCCGTTTCTGTTCCATCTTTGTCTCCTTTGTGCTCCAGTCACTTACCTCTCTGCCTGTCTGAGCTGCTGAAGATGGTGAAGCCAGACATCCACACTCTGGCCCACCACCTGAAGCAGGAGCGGCTGTATGTGGGGTCGGAAAAGCAGCTAATCCAGAGGCTCAACAGCGATGTGCTGAAGACAGCTGAGAGGCTGTACAGGGCCGCATGGATCGCCAAGCAGCAGAGGATCAACCTCGATCGTCTCATTCTCACCAGGTCAGAGTTAACATCATGATTCACTCTGGCCTTAACAAGGAATTGAAAAAGGAATAATACAGCCAGGATGTGCTTAATCTAGTTTAGCAAATAGAACTTGTATTTTGTTGGTTTAATCTGTAGAAAATTACAATTTGTTCACAGATAGTTCAGTTTAGATTAGTTGTCCTAAAAGGGAAAGTAAAGTGATGTACTTGTGTTAAGGTGGATATATGTCAATTTGAGACAGAATTGTGAATTAGAAAATAGATGTGGTTGGTAAAATTGACATTTCATTCATTCATTTCACATTATGCATTTTAGTAATGAAACAACTTTTGTCTATAGTGCGGAGGCCTCTCCTGCCGAATGCTGCCAACATGCCAAAATGCTGGAGGACACACAGTTTGTTGATGGTTACAAGACACTAGGCTTTCAGGAGACAATCTATGGCGAGTTTTTGGCCCGGTTGAGGGAGAACCCCCGACTGGTAGCATCCTGCCTGGTGGCAGGAGAGAGGCTGAACCAGGAGCACAGCCCTGGAGTCATCCATACAGTCTTCACCTCACTTTATGGCAACTGTATCATGCAGGAGGACGAGAGCTATTTGCTACAGGTATGGGGCCCTCTAGTGTCACATAGTAGAAAAGCAGTTTTATAACTTCTCAGCAAGATTAAATGTTTTTAACTGTTACACATGTTTTTTATTTTCCTGCCAACTCCTAGGTGTTGCGATACCTGGTAGAGTTTGAGCTGAAGGAGAGTGACAACCCTCGTCGTCTCCTGCGACGGGGAACCTGTGCCTTCAGCATCCTTTTCAAGCTCTTCTCAGAGGGCCTGTATTCAGCCAAGCTCTTCCTCACTGCCACCCTCCACGAACCCATTATGCAGCTGCTGGTGGAAGATGAAGACCACCTGGAGACGGACCCAGGCAAGGTTACGGAGCGCCTCACTCCGGCTCAGCAGGAGCGCTTTGGAGAGAAGGGCTCTGAGGGCTACAAACAAAGGGTGCAGGCAGCTGTGGAGGCCAACGAAGCCAAGCTGGTGGCTCTGGTCAACAAATTTATTGGTTACTTGAAGCAAAACACCTACTGCTTCCCCCACAGCCTGCGATGGATTGTGTCCCAGATGTACAAGACGTTGTCATGTGTGGAGCGCCTTGAAGTAGGTGAAGTGCGCACCATGTGTACAGACCTGCTGCTGACCTGCTTCATCTGTCCAGCTATAGTCAACCCTGAGCAGTATGGTATAATCTCTGATGCCCCCATCAATGAAGTTGCACGCTTTAATCTAATGCAGGTGAGTTTACTCTTCTTCACACTTAAACATGTGTTAGTCTTTCTCCTGAAGACTGATACTGCATTATCTTTTTTGTGACACAGGTGGGACAGCTTTTGCAGCAGTTGGCAATGGCTGATGATGATGCAGATCCAAGGCGGAAAAGCAGTTTGTCTAAATTTGATAAGGTATGTGGAACTAGTGTACATTTTCTTTTAATTCTGGCTTAATTTCCTGAAATGTCTCCTTATGCTAAGTCACCTTTCTGGCTCTCTGTCACCAGAGTTGTGTTGCTGCCTTTCTGGATGTGGTAATTGGAGGAAGAGCAGTCGAGACCCCACCCATGTCCTCGATGAACCTTCTAGAAGGACTCAGCAGGACTGTGGTCTATATTACACATCATCAGCTGTTAGCAATGGTAAGCTCTTTTGCTACTGATATCCAAATATAAGTGACATTAGTGACATTGCATCATAGGCTCTCCAACAAACCAGGTCATATGATAAGATTTTTCTGCAAACATTTATTTAAACCAATTGATAAGAGCTTCTTAAATTCACACTCTGTGCATAGTGGGTGGACAAAATAACAAAAATGCCAAACAATAGAAGCTGTGTTAAATGTTCTTGTGGTAAAGATCAGAAGAGCAAATATCTTGTTTAGCACACGTCTTCCAGTCAGTGTTCATCCTCATCTTATGACCAATTGTTATCTTTCTGTTTGACATATGTTATCATTATTGAGAGCTTTACTTTACACCATTCACATAGTTATGAGTAGCACCATCATTACATTTTGTACCAGACAATAGCTTACATTAATAAAGAACACAGTGTTGTCCAAAGACCGATTTACTGTCATGATCTTAGGAGTAACATCCTTCCTTTGTTGCATAGGTGGACTTTGTGCGCAATGTGACCGCAGGGGACCAACTCCGGGAGGAGGAGCACATGGCCCTGGAGAACCTGCTGGCCAACGTGCCACAGTCTCGAACTGTGAAGAGCAACAGTCTGGAGCTCACACCCTCCAACACCCCCCAGCTCTCCCCGGCTACCACTCCTGCCAACAAGAAGAACAGGCTCCCCATAGGTACCTACCTGCACTGCGCCTCTAAGCCTCTGCCTTTCTGCCATTCTGGTTTTCAGAATAGATGGCTGATGTGTTGATCGGTCTATATGATGCAACCTCTTTTCATTTCCCAGTATGAGGATCTGAAGGATATTTTGCTTCATAGAAATTTCACAATTTGAAGCAAGAATTCATAGATGGAAGGGTACTATTTAGTTTAATGAGAAGCAAAGTAAACAAGCTGAGTGGTGATGGCTAGTCAAAGTCCTGAGTGTTATTAGAAGCTAATGAGTGCCTTCTCAGCTTGTTATGAAGATAATTAGCATGGCCTGGATTGAGGCTCAATTACAGAAATGACAACCAATTAAATTACCAAATATAAATGAGCTAATTTTAATTGGAATGGATGGAAAAGATGCATAGACTACCTTCATTAGCATTTCAAGACAAATGATGCTGCAGCAACATCCCCTTAATTAGAAACCAACCACTTGTGCTTGCTTCTCTGAAATGTGACATTTATATACACAGATCTTGATTTAACACTCTTATGAAATGTACTCTGTATTCTTTCTCCAACTCCCTACCTTGTCCTTCTCCTTTCCTCCTGTGCTGCCAACGAATGACCAGGACAACACTTAGCTGCCATAACATCCTGGGACCCCACAAGCACCACTCTGTCTGCCCACATTCCATTAGTAGCCCCTTTTGGTGGGTAGTCGGTCAGTCGTGTTAGAGCTAGAGAGAGCTTTACCCATGTATCAGCTGTTTCACCCAGTCTACACTCATCTAGCTCAGGCTCCCAGCTGCACAGTAACCACGCTGCCTCGCTACTATTACCTAGTAGTGCTCTTGTCCACGTACTCTCACCATGCTTGCTTTGCTTTGCACAGTGCTTTGGCTCATTATTAGAGAGAAGATGTTTTTTTCACTCATTATGTTTTCTAAGTTTTCCCCTTTTTGCCTTCTCATTCAGCGGAATATGGCTATTCATTACAAGGTATAGTGGGTAAATTAATCTGCCTCCCACCTCCCCTCCTGGCCTCCTTATGGAGACACTAGTATAGTTAGTCTTAGTAGCCTATTTGGCATATTCTCCTCTCATACTATTTTTAGAGATGTTTTGATACTAATACAGCATCAGAAAAGTCTCTCACAATGTTTAAGATGCCAGTTCAGGCATTGGTGAGTCTGCAAATATGTGCCTCTGTACCGATCCGATACCACGTCTTAAAAGTTTTAAGTTTCCCGGAAATCATCTCTTCTTCGCTCCAAAACAGCTTCATCACTTTCTTAAAAGGTTACTAGCATACAGCTGTTAAAATACCATATACAATTTTTACTTTTAAATGCATTGCATCAGTACTCAGTATAAGCTGATAAACAAAGTTTGGGTATCAGTATGGGGAAGGAAAGATGATATCAGAATGTCTCCAATTCTTTTGACAATATCAAGGATTTTGTTCCTATTATGTCTTTATGTTTAGGTACAGCTTCAGATCTCTTAAAAATGCTCAACGTTTAGCAGTTTTAATTCTTTTAAACCAGCATCCTTTACATGCTCCAACTGTTGATTAGCTCATGCATTTATACTTTGAAAGATACATTTTTCATGAAATCCACTTAACTCAGTAGGGCTGCATGTGTGAAATTTAATTATTTCCAGTATCTCTCTTGAAATTATTGTAAAAGTGAGTAACAGTAACTCTACTTAGTTGTTCTATTTTAATTTTTAAAATACATCCAGTGGATGGAGCTAAAGAGTCACTGACTGCTGAAGTACTTCAGTGTTGTCAGACCTGCACAAACAGATGCAGCAAGTCACATGCACAGAGTAACATGTTTCAATGTAAGTCATGCAGAATTCATTAGTGAACCTAAATCTAGTTACATGTTGTTATTTATTTATACAGTGTTTACTGTAGTGTTGCTAAAATGATTCGGTCTAAATGATATTGCAGCTTTAGCATCTTTTGTTTTCTACAGACATCGTGAACAAGATGACCATGAGTTTTTGTGTGTGTATCTGCTTCTGAGTAAGAAGTGAACTTTTTGAAAAACTTTTATATTTGAAGAAAACCCAACCTTCATTATTGTTAAGTAACTGCTACCTAACATCTAGAAACAAGAGGTTGACTCATCTTTATTGTCACACCAATGATGATGAAATAGGGAATCATTCTTTTTTTTGTTGCTATTTTGTTGAAATCGAGCCATTGTGACTTGTAGCTCATTTCACAGTTGAACATTTATAAGCCTCTTAAATTCTGAATAATTATGAAAAACAGTTGGTGTGACATGCCACATGAGAGTATTGGGTGTGGTTCATGTTTTGGGCTAAAGCTGTAATACTGTTTGGTTGTTTCCTGAAACAAAATTACTTTCTAAATGTGAACTAAATCCAAACCAGATCAAAGCACAGTGACACATGTTGTTTTTTTATGTAACAATCAGAAAATGACAGCGTTTCCTTACTAATTCCCTCCATCCCACCAAACCAACAGCTGCTCGTAGCCGCAGCCGTACCAACATAGCCCAGGAGGGGGAGGCAGAGGCCAGCTCCCAAGAGTCTTTACAGGAGATGGAGCCAGAGGAGGTGCTGGTGATTTCACTAGGAACTGGTCCTCAGACGGTCCCTGGGATGATGTCAGAGAATGAGGTAATGTGACTTGAATTAATGTGTTCATTTGCAGGAGAGGTGATTTTGTAATTAAATGCAGCGCCATATTATTTTTTCTGCCACTGAAGGGAAGTCAACCTCGGGCTGCGCCATTCGCCTCAGTTGTGCTTGATGGCTTCCTCACTGAACTCCCTTAACATGCCCGTATGCGTTCGTACCACCAGTGTTACTACTGCAGTGCTGCTGCTGCTGCCAGCCCTAATTTTCTACACCGAGTTTGATAAAGTTTTATTAAATTATAAATTTAGTTCTTCGTTAATTTAGAGAGAAAGAGAGAGAGAGTGCAAGCAAGGACATGCGCAAACAAACTACTGCCCTTCACTCTTCTGTTATTTATTGACTGTATAATACATAGTTATAGTGGACCTTGGGTTTGATTATACTAAACTTAAACAACACAATCTCTCAACGAAGCCTGAGCTGTGTCTCAGAGTCTCATCTCATGCAGACTGTTTGAACTGTTGACATATGCGCTAAGCAAGAGGTTCTGCGACCACCCACACAGGTGAGGTTAGCAGTGTTGCACGGGCCCAAGACTTCCTAGAGTTGCTGTCATGCATTTTTTTAGTGCTTTGTTTGTGCTTCAAGCAATGGATAAGAAACTTTGCATCTCATATAGAACTAAATCCTTGCTCCATTTAATTATCTCCTGCTGCCTTTGAATGAGTTTTCCTCTTGCAAGAAAAACTATTTTGCAACCAAACAAAAGTGACATACAGAATATACTATATAAATCTCTTTTACCATGAACTTCCTTTCTCTACCGCCCACAAGGTTCTGAACCTACAGATGGCTGATGGAGCCCAGGGAGATAGTCATGCTGATGATACCAAACTGCATGGTAAACCAGACAAAACCCTACGCTTCTCCCTCTGCAGTGACAACTTAGAAGGCATCTCAGAGGGTCAGTCTGCTGTCTGATGACACACAAATCTAAAACATGAGGCAAACAGATTGCTGCTGTGGTTTTCTTTTACATTTTCAGAGTAATATCAGAAAATGTGGAAAGAAAGTGCATCATTGTGAATATTAATAGTTATGTTTTTTCATACCATCAACAATGCATTTTTTATAGTGCTTTTTACTATTAAACTTTAATACAAATATTTAAAGGTGACATGGTCAGTTACAATCACTTTATTCTAAAAGCTTACTGAATTCTGTTACCTCGTGTATGTTTTTAAATGTTCATTTTGTGTTCAGGTCCATCCAATCGTTCTAATTCAGTCTCGTCTCTGGACCTGGAGGGAGAGTCTGTCTCTGAGCTTGGAGCTGGACCATCAGGGAGCAACGGGGTGGAGGCTCTGCAGCTTTTGGAGCATGAACAGGGTATGTGTGTGTATGCATGTCGTAATGTTGCTTAAAATTAAGTCGAAAACTTGGTGTGAGTCCTTTTTAAATGAACTTATCCACATGGAAGGCTCTTCTAAAATCCTGTCCTCTTCAGCCACCACTCAGGACAACCTGGATGATAAACTCCGCAAGTTTGAGATCAGAGACATGATGGGACTGACAGACGATCGGGACATCTCTGAGACAGTCAGCGAAACCTGGAGCACCGACGTGCTCGGCAGCGACTTCGACCCTAACATGGATGAGGATCGGCTGCAGGAAATAGCAGGTGGGGGCATGGCTTTGTTAGCTACATGTGTACACTTTGACTTCCTGCATCACTGAGCACATTGATCCATCTACACGGCCTATGAAATAATTGCACATTTTATTTAATGAATTTGCTGCACATAGGGACTGCTAAATTAAGTAGATTTAGGGAAATGTCATCACCTTGTGGTATATGGATGAAATAGCATCAAAAAGCAGGGCTTTAATTCAGCAGTGGTTTTTTACACACATGCATGACCTTTGTAGCTTTTTCATGTTATACTTTTCTTTTATCAACTAAAAATATTTACATTGCCTTTCAGCATTTAAATAATGCACATCATCTTGAAAGATTGTTCTATATTCGAGCTGAAACTAATAATTAAGGTCACCATCATTCATGTAATTGTAGTGCAACTATAAACATTGTTCAGTTTGAGTAACACATCGTGGTAATTATACTTGTTATTATAATTTGATCTTGGTATTGTTCATCTTAAATATGGAGTACAAAAAAAATTCTGTGTTTGGTTTGTTTTATTATTATTGTGAATGTGCAATAATCTTCTTATTGATAATATAAACTTGTGAAGTAGAAGAAAACATCTTAAAATAGCCTCTAAATGCAAAATAAGTTATTCTCTCTGGATGTACATCCTGAGATTAGCTTGTAGTACCACAATGGCAATAGCTAATAAGTACATGTATAAACCTAATATACTGATATGTAAGATAAAAATCTCAAGTGGATTGTGGAGGGCAGGTTTTACAGTCTGTTGAGAAAAAATACAGGCTTATCTAATGTGAAACCAGCTATAAAGATTCTTTACTTTACTCAGATTCCAATCTCCCAGTCTCTTTTGCCTCAGTCTTTTTCTTCACAGCCCTCTCTCTGCCCATCGCTCTCTCTCTCTCTCTCTCTCTCTCTCTCTCTCTCTCTCTCTCTCTCTCCCTCTCTCCCTGCCTCTCTCTCTCTTTGACATTCACTCAGTCCCTGCAGTCTTATTGACCTTGGTTCCCTCTCATTTGCATTCACCATTTTTCATTCTTCGGAATATGGCGTTGGGGGACTTTTCCATCATTAAGTGAATTTACAGCGATTTCCTTATGTGTTTTCTCCAAGGGATTGGGTTATGAGATGCACATTAAATATCCATTAATACCTCATTATCCCACTGATAAGATTACCATGATAATGAGGCAGAAATTCTAATTGTTTCACTTCTTGTTGTGCCACTCATTTAATCATCCACCTGAAAGACAAGTACTCTGCGCCCCTACCTTGAAGACTGTAAACACGGACAGCGGGATAGAGCTCTCCCGCCGCCAATGAGAGCCCGGCCCCCGCCAACATCAGTACACACTGTTGCCTGAGCGCTGGCATGCATGTGTGCTCGTGGCGCGTGTGTGCCCTGAAGTGGAAGCATGACGTACCAGGGGGTGCGGCTACCACAGGTCGACTTTTTGGTGTTGAGCCTTGGCCACTGACTCCCACTCACACCTGCTAGCTGTGTCCCCCCTCCTCTGCGTTCTTCTGCCTTGTTAAATCACAACTTCTGAAATGGAGCTAGAGGGACACTGTGCTGAGGACTTAGTGTGAGGGTTGGGAGAAACAGTAATTTGGTTGTGAGTAATGCTGGGCTTAATCAACAGAACAAAGTCATGGCCCCCTGAGGGCCAGGGCAGGGTGAGATATTGTCATTAACCTCTGACCTTTGGCACAGTGGTATATGTGCCTGTGGGTTTCAGCATGAAATACATGTGACCTCCAACTCTGTGCGTTTCTGTATACAAAGCTCACTGTCTCTGGAACCCCATCCACACAGCAGAGAGGCACCATTTAGTATTTTTAGTACTTATGTCAGACCTTTTTATAGTGTTGTTTGAAAGTCAGACCTGAAGGCTTTAAACTGATGGAACAGTTTAAATTTCTAATTAAGATGTAACACATTAAATGAATGTAAAAAAGTGCCATATGGTGTTAAAAGAATTTTGTGATAAATTGATTAAATGAAAATTAATAGATTTGTTATTATTTCATCCATTGAGCAAATATTTTCTAGAAAAACATTTGCTGGTTTAGCTTATCATGAAAAACCATTTTGCGGCTTTTGTTTTTATACAGTAGCAAATAGACTAAATAATGAGATGATGGAAAAACATTTATTGATAATGAAAATAATTATTTTTTGCATCCCTACCAATGGAGCAGAGCATTAAATATGAACATTCCTGGGACTCAACATTCACACAACATTCATGCTACCAAAGGGATCTTTTCTGTTGTGGCCTTCTCAAGTTCACACATGGCTCATATTTAAAATCTGAATAATTTATTAGAACTAATTACAGAATATGAATCAAAAGCAGAGCCTTAACAACAAATACTTTGAGGCTTTGGTAAAGAACTAAAGGTGCTTTCAAGATTACTTTTCCACTTCAGAGGTGACTGCTCTGACTCTTGCCAGATAAAAAAAAACCTGTTTCATGCAGCTGAAGGAGGTTAACTCTTTGTCTATCTCTCTCTGTTCTCAGGGGCAGCAGCAGAGAACATGCTTGGCAGCCTGCTGTATCCTCCTGGCTCAAGTTCAGTGCTGCTGGACCCCTACGGCTCCACCATCTCAGAGACCACAAGTGAGGCCTGGAGCGTGGAGGTCCTGCCCAGCGACTCAGGTGGGGAGCCAGGTGTATTCTGCTGACACAGACGCCTTTTGACTGTTCTTTTGCTCCTGTTATTGTCTTGATTCTTGCACTTCATCTCCACGACAGTCTCAAATGTGTGTTTGCATGCACATGTGCTTGTGCAGGCATGCATTTTATTCTTGTTCATTATAGTGGGGTCTGGGACTCCAGGTGCACCGCATTCCATACCAAAATGTGTGCGTACATCTGTCATCGTATTTGTGTGCATTTGCCTGTCTTTCAGGACAGATCTGCCTGTGCCAGTAAAAGGCAGCTCAGGGTTTCCTTAGAGGGACCACCAGGTGTGTTTGCACCTGTGGTGGAGGAGTAGGGAGGGAATTAAAAGGAGAGCAGCTGTCCTCAGTCACTTTACATGTCATCTTTTTTGTTTGTCCAAACACTGCAATGCTCATCTGCACAGTTTGTTGTTGACATCACATTTTGACAGTAATCCGTCAGGACATCATTTGTTTAAGTATTAGATTATACTTTCTTGACTGTTCTTGAACACTGAGCATTCCATCCAAACATTTTATTAAGGAGAGATTACAGGCTCAAACCCCCTGTTTGAAACTAGTGTTTTGTGAAAATCAGTAGAGTGCTTTATTAACGGTGTTAAGTGTTTCTTTGAAAAGCCTGGGCCTTATGTTAATTGAAGTAGTACACCATTTCAATATGTGCAATACAGAAATGACATGCATGAGTGTCTTGATTGCTTTTTGTTCCGTTTGCTGCCCCTGTTCTGCTCTGTAATAGCACGATTGGAGGCTTGCTTCGAGTGGAGTGCTTGTTTCATGGCTAGGCAGCAGAAAACTACACTCTGAAGAGCACTTCACCAACACATTATTACTAACGAGCATGCAAATGAGTACTGCTGTTAGTATGGAGCCTCTGGGTTCGACCCAACAGCTCCGTTGGGTAGCCATACAATTGGCTGTACTAGCTTTATGGTTTGGTTTGGCAGGTTGAAGACATGATAATGTATGCTTTGTTTGACTTGGTTTCCCAATAATCATAACAGAGGTAGAGGTGGAGTGAGAAAATGACATCCTGTAGCAAACCGCCACCAGTAAAGTGGATGTAAATTCTGATTTATGTATACTTCACGTGACATCTAAGACATCTCATCAATGGTGTCTTTTTTTTTTGTTTTTGTTTGCAGAGGCCCCAGACTTGAAACAGGAGGAGCGTCTGCAGGAGCTGGAGAGCTGCTCAGGGGTCGGCAGCACCTCGGATGACACAGAGGTCAGAGAGGTCAGCTCGAGACCCAGCACCCCAGGCCTCAGCGTTGTCTCAGGTATAAATTTAACCTCTTCATCTCTCCTCTACCTCACTATTAGTTTGTCTGCCTGTGTTTTCTCTCTGTAACACACAGTTCTATGTCTGTTTAGTATCTGCAGTCCTTTTTGTCTTCTACACGATGAAAAGTCATTAAATGACCTGCATTGTTAAATACCTGTACTAAATCTACCTTTGTCTCCTTGTTTTTGTGAAGAGCGGTCATGGTGCTGGGAGGGTTGTTAACCAGCATACAGGGGGTCAGCTGGAATTTTTCTGTATGACACAGAGGTTAATACTGGTTGTCTTTTCCTTGGGCTCAGGTGGACATGCAATGTTAACATGCATGAAGTAGTATGCTAGATTAGGAAGCCAGCGGTGATGTTCCTGGCTCAGCTCACTGGAAAACGTCCCTTGGGAACCGGCCAATGGATAGTCTGTGTCTGATGATCACTCTTATCTGTGTCTTTCCCCAAACCCATGGGAGCTTACGCTACCAATTTAGAGTTCCCACTGGGCTCCAATCTGAGAGAGGCCATACAGCATAGTCTAAAGAAAAAATATCCTCTTTTGTTTGAGCAACACTGAACATGCATGTTCTCTTTCCTGACTCCCTAAAATGTTCACTGTGAAGGTGATACTAAGTTGCCTTTGTCCTGAATGTCAACACAACTGTTTTTGGTTGTTTTTCTTTTTGTGCCGCAGGTATCAGTGCAACCTCAGAAGACATCCCCAACAAGATCGAGGACTTGCGGTCAGAGTGCAGCTCAGACTTTGGAGGAAAGGACTCTGTGACCAGTCCAGATGGGGAGGAGTCAGGCCACGGTAGGAGAGTGTCAAATCCCAGCGAGGGTCGCTGGGCCATCAGTCCTGTGTGTCTTATGTGGTCAAAACTGCATGAGCCCGAGTGATCAGTCCCTGTCACTTCTACAGCTGGCACCAAGCTAAATTGCTGTTTTACACCCAACACATAATCGTTATGTAAAGTTATACTGAAGCGTTAACTACTCTTTGTTTGCCTGGCTAGGGAAACACACTATGAGAAGGCTAGGCTATTATCTTTTCAACTCAGTGGAATAAATCAGTTTAAAACAGTGATGAGCATTGTGCTGGGTGGATTCACAGTTGATGTAGTAATCACTGTTAATTGTCTCATATCCTCTTGTGTCTTTGCAGGAGCGCACCATCTGACATCTCCACCCTCACAGGCCGATTCCTTACTGGCCATGTTCGATCCCCTCTCCTCTGGCGAAGGTAATTTGCACCTCCAGAATGCTCTCCAGCCAATCAGAGCTAGAAACGAGTATCATTAAATCCCCACCCTAATGTCATGGATGCACAGAACAGCTTGAGCCCTGCAAAATTAACCTAGAGAGTGACTGGACCCCCTCACGCGAGCCTTACTTACCTCAGCTTAAAAGTGCAAGTGAAATGTCACTTGATTAGGCTCAATTAGTATCCCAGTTTATTCTCCAAAGTCTTTGTTCCTGCTTTTGTGTGTTTAGTTTTGCGGAGCAGGTGGAATGTGGAGGTGTTTGAGAGAGCAATGGTGGTGGCTGTGTGTCTGTGGCAAGGTGAAGGGATGACAGGTTGAAAGACCTCACCCCAGGCTCTTTGGCACTGTCCCCTAGTCCCACTGTGCTCATGGCACGAGTCTGCCATTGGAAGCTTTTCAGGAGAGAGAGTCTACCCTTGGAACAGGTGGCCTACCTACACCTAGGGCTCATCTCCCTCTAACATCTCTCTTTAGCACTCTTCTCCACTTTTGAGGTGTTATTTTTTTCTCTACTGGTTTTATTATGCCTTCATACCTGCAGTAGCTTTGTCTGAGGGTATTATGTTTTCAGGTTCTCCATTCATCCCATTGTCATGAATGTGATGGACAGAATTTTTTATTCAGAGACTAACTAATTCGAACTTGGTGGTCTAAGGTTGAGGGGCTAATTAAGATGAAAAAAATGTCTGGAAAACTGTAAAAAAAAAAACAATGAAGTTACAACATTTAAAGTGAAAGGAGACACTGGTAGCTTCACTATGACAACAATAGAAAAACAATTCTCTGGCCATTATTTAACATCATACTGTATGTCAGGAGTAGTAGGGGTGATAATGAATTTATTTCACATTTGATCGGATGCTGAATGCTGACACCAATCTCTGATGTCCACCTTGAAACTTTTTTTTTTTGATTTTCTCTGCTGTCTGGTTAAAGATGTGTCTGACTGTACCATTGTAATCAAATGGTTATCCCTAACCCATTCTCTAACATTAAGCTAAACCTAATCAAAACACTAAAACCAAGACTCAACCCTCAAAAAGCCCCTAGAAGATTTGAGGACCAGCAAAAATAAATCAGAACTTATAGAGAGGTAGGTGAAAAGGCAGAAACAGAAAAAAACATTATACTATTATATATTATTGGTTATTTTTAATTTAATGAATAAGGATATCTCTACAATAGAATTTACTTTTTTGCCAATCATTGGCACTTACACAGTGTATAGTATATGCAGTTTATACAGTGGACAAATGCACAACAAAGCAGTAAAACAGTCTCATCCATTTATATCTCTATTACAAATAAATATTCATCATACCTTGTATTAAATTCCATAGTCCTATATTTAAGTCTCCACTACATTTATTACATGAGTCTGTGCAGTCATGGATGTAAACTGAAACTGCACTTCTTGGTGGAAGCCTACAACTGTGAGGGAGCAGTTTTAGTCATATTAGGTGAGATGAGTAGTACAGACCAATAGTACCTTTTAATATATCTACTGGTAGAATTTCACTAATTTATTTAATGAAATGGTTTTAAAAGCATTTAAATATAAGTATCTACTTGGGGAGAATTCACTCAGTCTTGGTTATGTGTGTGCTGTGGGCTGGTAAATGACCCTTAGAATATTTAAGAGGATGTAATGAAACCTACTTGAACAAAGTGCCCATGGATATTTAAATATTGTCCGAATTCATTCACTAAAATGTAATGAAATTATGTCTAATTTATCTTTGTATATGCTTACGACTTTTATAACCTCAGGCTCTTCCACTGGAACAATTGTGAGGCCCAAAGTGCACTACGCCAGGCCCGCTCACCCTCCACCTGACCCTCCCATCCCTGAGGCCTGCGCCCTGGGGCAAGAGACGCGCCACTCTCTCTTCATGCCCCACTGCTTGGCCCAGGCTGAGCTGGAGCACACCAAGCAGCGCCACTCCTTCCCTGACAGGATGGTCCGCAGCCGCAGCTCTGACATTGTGTGCCCAGGGCGTCGGCCCACAAGCGACCCAGGCCTGAACCGACGGGTAGCAGTTGAAGAGCGTGACCCTGTCGGGGCCTTCGCCTTAGGACCCTCCTCGTCCCCCAGCAAGGACTCCCTGAAAGGAGAGGTAACCAGCTGTTGTAGTGCTCTGGGTTAATAATGTGCCACAGACATTTGTGCGTTTGCATACAAACAGCTTAAAGATAAATGGTTTCTTCTGTAGCCAGTCAAAGAGGTTTTATTTAATGAACTTACCTGCAAGTTCCCAATTGTGACAAGCTTGTTTCCATTTAAAGGTTGAGGACAGGAAAGACAGTGATGACGAGAAGTCTGATCGCAACAGACCCTGGTGGAAGAAACGTTTTGTGTCAGCCATTCCCAAAGGTAAGGAAACAGGGCATTGGTCACTGTTAACATTTCATCTCTTCAAATCTGAAAAATGAACCTGTGTGCATTTAAAAGTGATCTGTTTGATTGCAGCGCTCCCTTATTTTTTTGTTGTGGGGAGGAAAAAAGTTCTCTTAATCACAACTGGCAGGAAGCATCACACTTTAAAGAGCTGAGTGAAAACCAATTTGTAACATGAGAAAGAGAATGATGATCCATGTTGTCCACTCCATTGCTGATGCTCCATTTGGAAAATGATGTTTCTTGTTGTTTGAAGTTACTCCAGAGACGTGTACAGACCTTTTTCTCTCACGTCTCACTGACTGCAGATTTATATAGACTTTTCAAAGCTAATCAGTCATCAGAGGAGCTTTAGCGGTGTAGATTGTATGGCTGTAGCCCTCCCAGCAGTGCTGTCAGCCAGCGGCTAATGGTCATTAGATAGACCTCTCTGTCATCAGCCCTGATAGATGACACATCTCTTGTTGCAGTTCTACTCTACAGCCATCTCTCATACATCTGTCTGGGAAATAATGAGCTGTGCCCACACAGAATGAGTGCTTATTACTCTTTGAGCTAATGATGTTTCTTAAGTAAACAATAAATTGATATTCATAAAATGGAGGACTGTGTGCACTTGCTAACTTAGCTGTGAAGCCTGCACCACCAGTCTCCTGCCAAACCTCTGTAGAGTCCACTGTGTTGTTGTTGCTCTGTATGGTGACGTGCAGTCAGTTGTCCCGCAGAGTGGCAGCCTGTGTGTGAAAGGCCAACCCTGTCTGTTGTGTTCCTCACAGTGCTGTATTGGACGGCTGAGAGTGATGTCCCAGGTAAAGCTTCCGTGCTGTCCTCATTGAGCTAGCTTTACTGCTGGAGCCAGCGGCTGTGTACCCATGCTGCTTTGTAGATGTCGCCTTAGCGCAGTAGAGCTGTGATATGACATGGTGTAGCTCACATGACCACACTCCTCATCCCTGCATCCGTTTGATCATCCCTTTCTTTGGTTTCGCCATAGTACGTTACCATTTTACTGTATGGAGAATACAGAATATCAGTGTAATTACTCCACCCAGTGTTTCCTGTGTGCATCATCAAATTTAAGACTGTGTGTTTCTAGTCTGTCCTGTTTACACCCTCTTGTGTTAACAGGATATGCATCAGTATGATTATTTACATCCTTACAGACTGCACTTGTTATAATAAGCGACTGTGGATCTTTGTGATATTCTGGTTTCATTCACCATTTCATTATTTATTTGCTTTTTCCTCAGTGAACTTCTACAAATCGGCTATCGGTTTTGTATGATGCCATGCATCCCACATTGAGATTTTTAGTCTCAATAAAAGCCATGAAAAAAATACCGAAGATTTAAAGAAGCTGTCAACAGCTGACTCATGATCGGCCTGTCATCCCGTGATAGTAAAAATAGTGTCACCTTGCCTCAGTCAATCATCACGTCTCTACTCCACAGCTCCAATCGCAGCATTTCGGAAAAGGGACAAACAAGAGAAAGATGACATTGTCCAGGAGCGTATTCCACAAGGTCAGTCCTGGCTTGCTTAAATTGCATTAATTCCCAATTAGCTGAAACTAATCCACCACTGTGAATTTTATTTTTAATGGAACCTGTATGTTGGTGGTTTTGTCAGATGAGATGTTGCCTAGACAGAGCACTCACGCACAGGCAGCTGAAGACATCCTTGACAAGTACAGGAACATCAAGAGGCCCAGCCCAAGTGACGGAGCCACAGCTGGAGCTTCCTATGACGGTACCGGAGGTCAGTTTAAAAAAATGGCATCTGCACCTTACATGCACTTGCTTTAGGTGATGTTTAAACATTTTATTTTGTATATTTCCACAGATCTTTGTGTTGAAGACAACGTACACGACTCTCCAAGAGAAGACACTCTGCAGAATATTTCCACAGACGACCTCCCAGACTCGGCCAGCCAGACAGCACATCAGCACGATTCCAAGTTCTCTTTCAGGTCAAACATTTAGAATCCTGCAGAAAAACCACCAAACACCTTAAACAATCACTCTAGACTGTCTAGTGTTCTTAACACATTCTGTATAGCCGTTGCTGTTTATTAGATTTGTTTTGTTTCTGTCTCCCAGTGATGCAAAGAAGAAGTTGAGGTTAGCGCTGTGTTCTGCAGACTCTGTGGCTCTGCCCATCATGGCTCCTGCAACCACACGAAACGGGCTGCCTGATCATATGGATTCTGAAGGTAGGAGTTCTTGTACATTTGTGCTAAAACTTTGTACTGAGCCTGTTCGACTTAGTCTCATCTACCACAGTTGAGGCGTCTTTGTCACAAATCTCCAGAGGAAGCACGGTACAAGCCCTTAATGTTGGCAAGCAACCAACTACCTGAAAGTGTCCTTAAGCAAGACACCAAATCTGTTCCACCTTCACCTTCTGTTTCACCTCCCAAGGTTTAAGGCAAGGTTGAAAGAGTGAGTCCTTTTAAAAGAGAATGCCCATATGGTGTCAGTAAAATATCAAATTATTAAACCATCAAACATATTAAAAATACTTGTGTCACCACATAGAATAATATTGGCCTGTTTTAGCAGAGAAATACAAATATGACGCTACACAAATTCCAGACAGACCTCCTAAGCTTTCATCACAGCTCTGCAGGGACCCTCACATCCTGAAGCAGGACAGTAGCAGAATAAGGCGGCGGCAGCATCCAATGAAATGGTTAATGGTAAAACCATAAGAGTCCCACCTTTGTGCCCATCAGTCACTCATGTGGAGGCGGCAGGTTGATCAGATTACAGCGACCAGGCGTCCCTTTGTGAGCTGTGAGCATCATCATCTAACACTGTCTCCCTGTCGCCCTCTCTCAGACAATGACATCGTCTGCTTCCTGAAGGTCCAGCTCGCAGAAGCCATCAACCTCCAGGATAAGAACCAGATGGCCCAGATCCAGGAGACCACACGCTGCGTCAGCCGCTTCGATGCACGCACCTGCAGGAAGCTGCTGGCTGCCATTGCGGAGGATTACAGGTAAATCTGGAGGCCAGGAGAAATTAATATTTAGAACAGCCAGTGGATCATTTTGCTGCTGTTTTGTTGTATATAACAACATAAAAAATACCTAAAGATAAATTGCAATACCTTCTGTGTGTTTCTTTTAGAAAGCGGGCACCGTACATAGCTTACTTAACCCGGTGTCGCCAGGGCCTGCAAACCTCTCAGGCTCATCTAGAGCGGCTCGTCCAGAGGGTGCTGAGAGACAAGGAGGTTGCGAACCGCTACTTCACCACTGTCTGTGTTCGCCTCCTTCTTGAACACATGGAATCCAAGATGCTTGACTTTATTAAAGGTATGTCCACATTTTCATTTTATTTGTAAGTTGTACTGAGCAGATTGACAAATGTGTTCTTCAGCTGGCCTTTGCTGCCATCTTTGGAGTAATATGCAGGATTTATAGTTGTTTTGCTGTTATTACAGACAAAAAGAGCAAATATGCCGTGGCAGTCACACATTAAATCACGTAAAGATATCGTCTTTGCATTTAATGGGTTTTACAAACAAAACTCATCTCACTTAAAAACACCAGACAAGCAGTGTTACTGTATACTATGTATCCTGTGCTGATGTGAAGTCTGTTGTTTTTCTTCCTCCCCCTCAGCGTTCCAGGGGTGCACAGCGTCGGATGACAAGACAGCAGCAGTGGAGGATTTTCTGCGCTACTTGTACGGTGCTATGGCCCGTGATGCCATTTGGCAGTATGCAAGTGAGGACCAGCTGCAGGATGCCCAGATGGCTATCGAGCGCAGCGTTATGAATCGCATCTTCAAACTGGCTTTCTACCCCAACCAGGATGGAGATATTCTCAGAGACCAGTGAGTAGCCACAAACAAAGAGCTGGACTAGGTTCTGTTTTCAGTTTTTTATTAAGAATTGAAAGTGTGGAGACAACAAAGAAATGTGCTGGGAGGTAATATAGAATATCAAATGATGTCAATCATAACAGTTTAGATTTTGATTTTATACAGCAGTGGTTGAGGACCTTAGCAGAATGTAAAGTAAAAAGAGTAAATGTGAATTATAAAGCAGACAATGCAGATGGTGGTTTGAGGTCCCATCATGCACCTCTTCTCTTTTGACTTGACTCCAAGATAATATTTTATGTATCTTGACAATTATACAAATTCAATTAATTTCTTTTGTTTGTGTAAAACAAAACAAAAAACAACAACGAAAAAAAATCCCTTTTTGAAGCAACCTCCTTCAGTTCAGAGAACTGCCATCATGTTGTCGTGAAAGTAATTTTGACCAGGTCTGTTTTACTGACCATCCATATTGAGTTGAACCCACAATTAGTAATTTCTATCTATCCATCTGTTTCTGAATATGAAGGGGGGAAAAAATTCCATTGTCTAATAAGCAAAGTAGCTTTCTACTGTGTTCTGCTTGATTTCGTATCCTGAGTCTTTTTGTCTCACACAGGCTTTTACATGAACACATCCAGCGGCTCTCAAAAGTGGTGACGGCCACTCATAAAGCCCTTCAAATCCCAGAGGTATCTGACATGTTTACCTCCGTGCACTGAAAGAGACATGGACGAAGTGACTTGTCTTTACACAAATCCTTAAAAAGTTTAGGTTGTTTCAAACGTGGGATTAACTTTTTCTGTTTGCAGGTTTACTTGAGGGAGGCTCCCTGGCCATCTGCACAGTCTGAGATCAGGACCATCAATGCATACAAGACGCCACGAGACAAAGTCCAGTGTATACTGCGCATGTGTTCCACCATCATGAACCTCCTCAGTTTGGCTAATGAAGACTCCGTCCCTGGAGCAGACGACTTTGTCCCTGTACTTGTCTTTGTCCTCATAAGGGTAAGTCTGCTCGTACATCATTCCTTCACACTGTGCTGCTACCAACTGATATTTCCAAGAGTTTCTACATTCCATGTGGATAATTTATTGACTTTTTGTCAGTGAAGTTGAGAATAATCATCAGAAAATGCTTCCACAAAAACAACTGTAATTGTAGTACACCATAAAGACTTCTCTCTGCTAACCTGTGTAGATATATTTTCCATATTTCCATTTTTATAATTATAATCTGCACGGCTTTGCGTGAGGTTCTTTCAGCGGTTAATGTGGGCCCATCCCCACATCTCCTCCCCTCTAGGCAAACCCGCCCTGCCTGCTGTCCACCGTTCAGTACATCAATAATTTCTACGCCAGCCGGCTGAGTGGGGAGGAGTGCTATTGGTGGATGCAGTTCACCGCGGCGGTGGAATTCATTAAGACCATCGACGATCGCAAGTGAAGCAGAACAGCCACCTGTATGGGCAGACTGCGGGGGAAGGAGCCGGGAGACTGGGAGACTTCCCAACCAACTGCTCCCTCTGCACAGTTTATAAAACCTGGCCCTCAGCCTGCTCTTTATTTGTATAGCTTGTACATAGCCAGAGACACTGAAAGATTACAAGATATATATTACTGTATGTATGTGGACAAATCCAGGTTTTAGCTGTGGTGGAAAAAAAAAATGGCCTTGGGGGAAAAATTGGCAAGATGTTAACTTTGAACCTGATTTGGATTTTTCCTTTTACCTTTGTCTCTGCAGTCATGTTTCACTTTTGGGGTCTGTATTAGGAATTTTATATCCACACATTTACCAGTATGACATTAAATCAACATAAAGATAATCCTATATAGGGATATAGGGACCAGACTTGCTTGATGTGATCACTGATCTTATTTTTCCCCCCAGAGTGAGAGGGAAGGGCTTCCAATTAAATTACAGTATAATGTTGATTAAATGCATTGTAACGTGGGGATTTACAGTGCGTGACAAGTTACTAGTGGGATTTAGTGACTCATACACACTGAAATCCATTCACAACCATAGCACTCATCAGGTTAGTGTATCAGACAGTAGGGCAGCTTATTTCATGAACTGTTTACTTCATCCTATTCCCAAAAAACACGTGTCAGTGACAATTTGGACATAAGGGCCCACGTATTTATATGAAATAAAATGTATTTATTTCTGTAAATCTATTTAATGCTTTGTTTATCTAATTTTAAACATAATGGAAATGCACATCATGGCCATTCAAGATGTCTGAGGCTGGTAGTGGTGTCGTTATATTAAACTTGCAAGAAAAGCTTGGGATAGGAAAGGCACCTTAGCAATGAGTTGCCCTCGAGCGGGGGCTTCTGGGCGTTCATGATACAGGGTCAATTTATGCACAGAGTAGTGGTGGCATTTATGACAATACTGGAAACAGTGCCTTTGGTAGGGGGCACTCTTTACAGGTTTGGATGAGGGTGTTTTTTTTTGTCTTTACCCAGCATAGGCATTATCCCTACCCCTCACCCCCCCACCACACACACACACACAATGGGCCAACTATGTCTCACTGAGGAACCTTAGTCCAGCCCTCCATGCAGGTACATCTGAACGTCACAGCTCAGTTTAATACACTTGAGTTTGAACAACAACTGTTCACTTTAGATTTCTTGATCTTACCTCACAGTTGAGCCTGATGTCAGTCTGGAAACACTTACCTGTCCTGCATTCGGTTGCCAACAGAATACTGGATCTTTTTTTTTTGCACTGGTTATAAAAAACAATGAAGGGAAAGGGAGGAAAAGTTGGATCTTGAGCTGCTGTGATGCCTGTTGTGGTCACGTCACCTTAATTAACACAAGCCTTCGTTAGCGAACAAAGATGTTTTAGTTTCTAATCTTATACCTGAGATATCACATGTGTCTGTGTGAGCAGACCAGTGAACTATTGGATGTTAGCTCTACCTCCTCATAAGTTCAAGAAAGGGACTCGTGTTTATGTGCACTTATATTTTTTATTTTTCCCCAATTTGCCGTGCTGTGATATCCCAGTGTCATTGTATCTTTCCATTATAGTACGAGCATGTCTTTTAGTAACCAGAAACGACTAAAACTCCTTTTCTCTCGAAATCCTCTGCTTCATTTCTGCGCACGGACGTGCCACGTGTATTATAGTTTTCAAAAATGATCCATTTCTTTTCATGGTAAATGACCTCACAGCACAAATACACAGTAGGCTAGAAGAGCAAATAATCAACACTTTTGACTTGTTACTGACTCGCAGTTTATTTTAAAGTGCTTGATGTAGTACATGAAGTGTGTTTTCTTTTTCCGTCTAGTGAGTGTGTTTGAGACGACTGCGTAATTGGTTGACCCTCTGCCTCCTCTTGCATGAAGTCATTGAATGGTCTGTACATCCTCAGTCATGATAAACAGTAGAATAGGATTAGTATCTGCCACAGGCCAGTAATTGAACCTGCAAGAGGATGCAAAGCTTCTCTTTGTGTTTGTGATACTTGCATATCAGAACTCGATTTTATTTTGCACAAAGCAGATGGCTCTTCCGATTTGACAGGGAGCAGTGCATTTTGAAGTGTCGTTCCCTTTGGCCTTTACAGTCATAAACACAAACATATTGTGATTAAAATAACATTTGAGTAGCAAAAGTTAAGCACCTGACTGTTACTTTCTCAAGCTGATGAACACCCAGGTTTATGAGCAACATTACAAATGCATCTTTACCTCCATCTGCAGGAGCATGTGCAGCAGATTCATATGTGCAGTACACTTCCTATGCAGTCTGTAATCAATTTGATGAGAAAACCATGCACTGGAAAATCAAGTTGCAGGTTGCATCTATACTAATTAAGTTTATGTGATGTCACTTTAATTGGAAATACATACTGCACAAATCTGATGAAATTATTTGGACCTGGCTTATGTTTCAGCGTTTCCCCGAACAGCTGGGCACAGCAGCTACGTGAAGAACTGTTTAAAACAACAAATAATTTACACACATAAATATATATATATATATATTGCTGTGATATAGCACCTGTGATTTTTAGATGTGATCGTATGCAAACCACTGGACAGTGGTGTGGAGTGAGCAGACTGAGGAGTTGGTCCAAAGCTTTACTGCTCTGCTCCCTGTACAACTTCAGTTTAAAGGTTCAGCAGAGAAGAAAAGAAATGTTTTACATCTAATTTTCCATTTAATTGTAAGCTTGCACAATTATGACATGCGGGGAAAGCCGGTTTGTCTTTACTGTGATTAATGCATTATGTAATTCTTTAAAAACAATAAAAGAAGCAGAAGTTTTTCCTTTTTTTTAAATTTTTTTATTCTTCTGTGTCACATTATGCAGTTTTTCTCCACAGGAGTGTCACGACCAGTAAACACGCACAACAGCGGTTCATTATTCTGCGGCTTCTCGGACAGTTGTAGGTATATCTGCCCGACAGTTCACACAATACGAGAGATGTAGGGAAATTTATGCATGGAATATAATTGTTAGTGGGGGCAGTGGAGCAGCATCATCCAATCTAGCAGCCACAAATAGCAACCTCTCAGCAAACATTTCATTACTGCTGACAAGTGTACGGTGGATTGTAATTGGAGATATCCCCTCATCTAAAAGCCCTCCTTACTTCACCGATCGCCTGCTCTCTAATACTCATCTTTTTTTCATCATAAACTTCTTGGTGGGGTGCTTTGTGTCCCTAGATGATATCTCGCAGTCGTTAATTTAAATTCAAATTTTTGGTGTGTGAAGTTAATTAGTTGCATAAGCCAATGGCTAGATAGGCCAGATTTGGAGATTGGATCTTTTGACTAGGTGACACTTTGCTGATGTGAGATACAAGGGGAAGGGAGGGGGCTTGGTTTTTATTTTGTATTAAACTGCAGCATGCGCTCTCAGCATTAACTAATACCAGCTTCAGCAGTTACATGGAGGCAACATCACTTAAATGAGGTGTGCTGTTACTTCTAGTGTCAGTGCAGGGTGGGGGGTCAAGTGATGAAGAATAGGAAGAGGAGGAGGATGGTTTGTTTGTATCAACTGACCCTTGTATTAATGCCATACTGTTGCTTGAAGATACAAACAGGCCTGGGGGTCTTCTCACCCAGATGGCTGCAGAACAGCAGATGATCAGTCCACCGGGGGCTCGTGCATGACTTCACACTGTTGGTCTGGTACCTCCTGACTGTAGGGCAGCAGCGGAGGAGAGCCGTCCCTCCTCCCATATGTAACTGAGGCCTCCACCACATCACACCCACACAATGATCTCATGAAGACACAGGTTCCCCTGAGACTGGCTCCATGCAGGTTTAACATGTTGAAAAACCATTACAGGAGAGTGTGGCTATTATAGTGATACATTAAAATGATCAGTCAAGCCTTGCTGAGAAATAATTTCATACCACTTCTAGATTTTAGAAAATATAGGTCATTGTCATTTGTTTGACAGAGCTCATTTTCACAAAGCAATCTGAAGTAAAATAAAATGAGAGATATATTATGAATGGAAAATTCATGCAAATTATCCAAACTAGATATAATACAAGTATAGTACTCCAAGTATAGATAATAAAGTACAATATGATGAATAAAGGTCCCACAAAATACATACAACTCCAAAAGAGCATTATTTGCAATATTACAGTTATTTTAACTTATTCCAAGGATCTGTTACTCCGTCCATGTCCATATTAAACACAAAGTACAACTGCAAGATTTGAACAAACATCTTACTATCAGTACAAACACTGTGTCATACACTCAGTGTCCGGCAGATGGCAGACGCGCCATTCCTGACGCCGCTGTGCAGAGCTGACGTGAGAGAGACAAAGAAGAGCAGCAGAAAACCAGAGGGAGCTGCTGTCTGGAGTCAGGTCTGTCCAGCGTTTACTGTGCGTCCACCTAACAGGATACAAAGTATCATTATTATCATTAGTAGTAGTAGTAGTAGTAGACGGTACACTTACAGCTCAAAAAACAGGTTATTAAAGTGCTAATATTTTGTAATAATTACATTATGAGGCTGTTTGTTGCAGTGCAAATTTCCTTGAGGCGTTTTTCCTATTCTTTGAAAAGTGTAGCACAAGCTTCTGTGCCCTGTTCCCTCATGCACGTGGCACCCGGCATGTTGCAGGTCCACATGCTGCAGATAGTGGCGGGAAATCTCCACAAAGGACAAAACAAGCAACACAAGGCAGCAGCACGTCAATTAAATTAAGTGTGTGTACGTGTGTGTACGTGTGTGTGTGTGTAGTGGGTGTCAATATTAAAACTTAAAATGAAATAGCCGCGAGGATGCAGGCGCGGACGAGGAGATTAAAACTCAGAGGGACACCAGGACTCTGTGCCCTGAGGTAGCGATACTGTAAATATGATATCAACGCAAATATTAAGAGTGAGCTCCATCCTCTCTCTAATTATTTATATCTGAAAATCAACAACAACAAGAATCAGAGGCAAACGATTGTCAGGGAAATGTGTGTCTTGTAACAAATAACAGAGCAGCTCTGGTTCATTGGAACAGTTGCTGTAGTGAGTCAATGTTAAACCATAGAACTGCGATATATGATAAGACACTAACAACTGTCTCAGCTGTAGCGTCATCTCGGAGCACAGTTATGTGGACCTAATGCGTCCTCTTGCTCTTTTACTGTGACATTAAACCAATGAGATTTGCTCTGAAATAGTAGCTACTGGGACGCACAACGTTTCCTGTACTGCTCTCCACAAACCAAACTCCACGCCCGGGTGTCAATCACGACTCCTGCGTCTGAGGTTGCAGCTCCTTCCTCGTATTGTGCTTATATCATTAAAAAAAAAAAAAGAACAATTTTCGCAGGCTCGGCTAATCACCTGTGAGAGAAAGAGTGGGTGGTGACATCAAATTGAACCGTGGAAATGGAACAGGAATTAGATGCACTTAGCCATCACATGTTAATGGCAGCAATCAACAGCCAATTACCCAGCGTACTTGAGTACCTTGACAAGTGCAGGTGTACCCTGCAACTAACACGGGCCTCTTCGGCACATTTCCATAAATTCGACAATAAACTCCCTCTGTGATTGAGCGTGAGTGTTTCATTGAGGTTGCAATTAAGCAATATTGTTAGGGAAGTGCCAAGAGTGGATCGTACAAGGGAAAAAAAATCCCTTAAGGGCAATAATAACATGTATTTTACCTGGATGCATGTAAATCGATAAAGTTGTAATATGCTTATATTAAAATGACCTTTGTTGTAATTGCCTGGAGAGACGCTCGTGCTGCTTATGTGTTTGAATGTTGCTAAATCAATGTTCGGAGATGTGTTGGCAGGCAGCGGTTTTTTTTTTGTGCGACCCGACAGTGCAGTGGTGTCTCCGGCTGGCATGGCCCTCACTGTGAACATGATCCAGGCTGAAGATCTGCTGCTGATGCTGATGATCTCTGTCACTGGGGGGGATTTCAGGACTCAGTTCTGGCTGCTGCCCTGATAAGTCTAGGAAACGCACACACACATGAATGAGATGAACACATCAGCCCTGCGCACACTGTGAGGCCAGTGTCCCGGTATGACCCACTTTGATTATTCTGTCCTTAAGCAACAGGTGACGGGCTTTTCCCGGATGTCATCTGTGTCGTTGGCCTCTGTTCAGCGGCGGCACTCAGGACCAAGGGAGAGCTGGCTGGCAATGTGCCCGATCTACAAGTGAGCTGTCCTATCATTGACATCAAGTAAGCCGAAGATGTCATGTCTTCATCTTGTGAGAGTTCAATCCCCCTTTCAGGATGGATCAAGCTCTCTGTCGCTGGAGAGAGGCTGTGCAGATAAGTGTTGCGCCTCATGCTTCCTCCTGGGAACGTCTACGAAATAACTGTAGGGATACAGGCATATTTATTATATATTTATCAGTGATCATGAAACGATAAATTGCACCATTGTGTGTGTGTGTGTGTGGGCGCGCTCCCTGTATCCTAAAACGGCACATTTTAAATGGACACACACACTCTGCTTGAGAGCTGAAGTGTTGTTGAATTGTTTGAATTGTTTGCACAAGTGTTGGTAGTTTTCTGTCTTCTGTGTGACCAGGCACAGACGTGTGCTTTGTATGAGCCCTGCGTGGCCTGATATTCAGGCTGCAGTCCATCTGCTGGATATCACTGTAAGCTGCAGCAGAGCCGAGCGCTGATCTGAGCAGCTGGCCGACAAACTCCTCTCCACAGACACCGCTTAAGGTTACTAACACGTATAGAAAGACTAAACAGAGAAATAAAGAGGTGTATCAATAATCTGATTCAAACTGAAAAACTGGGATAATGATAATAAAATAACAATTATCTTTACAAGACATCATAAATAAACACATGAATAATTTCAATAAAATCAAATGTTACTCAGAATCATAATAGGAAACACTAACATGTGAAACAAGAAGAGTAATATAGGTTTGGTAAATTTTTTATTTTTAACATTTAAAAAAAATAGAAAAAAAGACATTAATATATGCATGTAAGAAAAAGGGGCACCCAACAAGTGAACTTCAACAACAAATGTTCAAAATGAATAAATCAGTATGAAGAGGTGAATACTTATCGAGTCCTACCTTCTTTTTTTCATATTTCATCAAACTAAATTATGCAACGCTGCAATATTCCAGCTTTCATCATAAACAGCTCAATCACAATCAGTAAACATAAACATTCCTGACTCAGCGAGAGCAGATCAACAAAATGAAAGCAAACAAAGCACTTACACATCCTAGTTACTGTTTTAATGTACTACATCTCTACTACAAGTATTCAGTAATATTTAGAATCTGGTAAAGAGGGATAGACACCTAATAGTACTTTATATATGAACACAAGAGGGACTGAAACCAAAAGTTAAAATCAGATTAGTGAGCGTGGGAATTATATATTAGAAAAGAAAAAAACATATAACAATTACAAAGTCATTGTCAAATCAACGTCATCGTTTTTATCACTGTTGGTTAATAGTCTAATTTAAATAGTGGGCAGTCAATGACTAATAGTGCCGTTTTAACATGAAGCAAACATTTTATAATATTAGATCTATTACAATAAGAGCATTGACAGTCCATTAGCTTTTAAGAATGACCTGTTCACCTGCTCCTCTTTCTCTTTCTCTCGTGTTTGCCTTCGAGCTACTTGACTTGTTCTACTTGACTCCTGAACCATTTTAATATCAGGCTGCCATGAGTTTCCTTCCTGTGAGCCCGTGTCTTCATATTTCTGTTTCTGCCCTCCCACAACCAGAGATAAAAACTGGAGTATGGAGAGAGCGTGCTGCTGGTCCTCTTTACCAGTGTATATTAAAACAGTGAGTGACCCTGTTAATGGGCCTTTGAAAACACCACGCTGGAGTGTGCAGACGGTGCAAATGTTGAGGAAATATTTTTGATTCACTTGAATATGATATTTGTGTTAATGCAAAAAATATGAGCACCTGCATTCACCTACAATAGCAAAAAAATTGGATTTTCTAAAATTTGGCATCCCTGTATTTCTACACATCCAGAATATTATAACATTTTTATTTCACCTGGGATGAATTTCTCCACACTGACTCTAATTTGCAGAGACATTCAGTATAATGTCAACATAATTTGTATTGTAACACATTTGTGAATTCATTTCTATGGATGAACAATGTCAGAAAAATCAAAGAAATCCATATAATTCAAAGTGCCAGTTCAGTTTGGTTTAGTGCTACGTGCAACAGCTAGTTAACAGTTCATATTAATCACTTCTGAAATGATATCAATAAAGCAGCCCGATGGAAAAATGGCAATTAAGCATTTATTGGTCCAACGTGATCATTGTTGTCAGAGGTCATGTGCACATGTCAATGGCAGTGCGTGCGTGCGTGCGTGTGTGTGTGCGTGTGTGTGTGTGTGCGTGTGGCGCAGTCTATTTGCCTGTGCATGTTAAGTCTGGTTCAACTTTTCCTCCATGACAAACGTGCCTCTGTAAAACACGTCGGTCTCACTGCAGCAAACCTTTTACGCTGTGTCTCCGTGTCACTGGCACCTCATTGCTTTCCCACAGAGGAGTCCACAATGCTATATATTAATTAAGGGTTTCAGGAACAATAATGGTGACAATAAAGACAGTCCTCCCTCTTTGTCCTCCGCGCTCTGCCATCACACCACATTAGGAGGCATGCGAGGGGAGATACGGTAGGAGGAGGGGGATGGAGGAGAGATAGAGCTCCTTCTCTTCGGAATGTAATCTCCCTGATGTTACATGGTGCAGCCTAAACTGATAAATTGCAGATTAAATGGCGGCCACACTCCACTTCACCCTGCAGCCTACGCCACACCCCCTTAGTTCCTCACATTTTTGCTATTCACTGCCTTCTTGGCCTGTCAATTCTGCCTAATCGTGAGAGGCACTAAAACACCAGGTCTTGACAGAGCCAGATCAAGAATGATGAACATCTCTCAATGGCAAAAGACTCATGCTCCTAACTCTACTAGAAGGCTCGCATCACTTATGCAGAAATCAGCGGCGTGCCAGCATCCAGGAATTATGCCTGCTGACAGGAGATGCATAAGGTGCGCATTGTGCAGCCGGAGCAGCCTTGACAAGTTATAGTTAACTGCGGCGGTGGCGACCCCGAACACAAAGGATACAGCGGCTTATTAATGGAGGAGCATCCATGTCAATAATCCCTGTTTTTGGGTTGTGTCCAGAGTCATGCATCTTGCCACTACAAGTGGCACACACACTTGGATTTTACCAGCATAAAAAAAACCCCACACATCCGACACACACAGGCGCGCACACTTCCTCGCTCTCTCTGGAGTTATGAGCTGGAAAGCTTTCTTTTCCTATACAATGAATGGCACGGCAGCTGGGGAAAAAAAATGAAAGGTGAATATAAATATCAATGTATACGTCTGAGTTAAATTATTTATGTGTTTGCTTAAAAACCCTGCTGCCTGGGGGAGGAGGAGGGAGGGGGTGGTGGTGGTGGTGGTGGTGGGAGGGGGTGACCTAATCCATAAGCATGAATACAAAGAAATAAGTCATTAAATTCATAACCGCATGTTGCTGATGTCGTCTATGGAAATATTTGTAATGTATATTCTAATTTTACTGAATAAATTAGGCAGAGATGCATTTCCATGTAAATTTATTCAAGGGGAAAGGAAGAGGAGTGTGGGGGGTGCGGTAAGATCTGCCAGATTATGCATAATTGTAGTATTGTAGCCCTCATTTCTACATCTAGCTCCGTATTGCGTGGTCATTAAATTCTAAAATAATGGCAACCTCACAGCTTCTCCGTCCTAATTGCCCCTTCCATACAATTGCCTTCTCGAGACAATATGATGAAGTGAGCTGAAGGATGTGTTAATAAGGCGGCATCTCTAACTGAGGAGGACAATGCTTTGGAGTTGTACTCTCAGCGTATTTACAGAGTGGAGTGACTTCACTCACTCTACGGCTCTCGTTTGTTCACCTTTGCGCCGTTTGATGCCTTTGAGGTGGCAAACAACTGCGCCGAGTATCGGCTCAGCGCTGACATATCAGGAGGAAACTGGGATTTCAGCTTGTCTCCACTCATCTCAATATGTGGAGAAATCAAAGAGGGGAAAAAGGCTCATTAATAAAAATATGTGTATCTAATACACTCAGTGGTGGTGGTGGGGGGGGATTTTTTAATGAAATGCAACATGTTACCTAATTGCGCATCTGCATCAGAAGCCCAGTATACATTTCAAAGGAATATATGCATGAATTTCAAATGCAGTATCTCTCAATTGAGAGTAGCTGGGACTGAGAGCAAGGGAAGGAGAGATCAATCTCTGTGATGATGTGTGAAAAGGGCAAGTTCCTCGCCCAGCATGTACGTCTCCTCATTACCTTTCATTTGGCAACCAAAGCATCTTCCACTTGATACAAAATAAGCAACTTGAAAACAGTGTGATGATGTTCCGCCGTCTGTGGCCGCGCTGGAACCTGCGCGTCTTCATCTGTGTGTACCTGGAAACACAAGCCTCAGACTGTGAGCTTGCACTTGCATGATCTAAGGTTATTATAATGTGTTTAAAGTGTCCCCCCAGTGGACGCTGTGTCCACGCAGAGACTTGGTGGACTTATCATGAGCCGTTCTGCAGGCCTGATCTGTCTGTGCCGCAGCCCCTCACAAGCTCAACACCCCAGAGTGCGCTCCTCGTAGCCCACCCCACCGAAACCTCCTCTCAGTTTATTCCGCCTGTGACGTTCAGCCATGCTTCATCTCCACATCCTTAAAAGCAGAAATTAATGACAAGCACAAAGCTGCTCATTTATAATTGCTTCATTATACTGTTGTGTTCTCCTGACAATAATGGTGTTGCTGGTGTTTTTCTAATTATATGGCATTTTTTTTGCTCGTTATCAAGGACTTCAGGTAATTGTGGAGAAAATAATGACTGTCTGCCTGCCCGCTTCCTCCGTCTCTCATGGATTGCACATCACAAATAGTCTCAGTGCAACCCGCCGCCGTACGAAGGAGGCGGCTGGGTTGCCTTTTAAAGCTGACTCCATTTACACTGCGAGTCATCAGTGGCTCAAGCGTCTCTAATGAGCAACTTGTATTCGAGTGTCTGAGTCGAAGTTTATGACAGATTACGATCAGCGTCTGAGCCTTTCTTATTTTTTTATTTGTTTTAAATTTGCTATTAACTCCCTGCTTTGCTGAAGTCCCTCTGATGACCTGACGTGGAAAAAAGTAAAATCAATAGACTTTTAAACCATAAATGAATAAATATGAGCTAAAAAACCCACATGCATCAAACTCTATTCTGCAACCACACATGTCTGATATGAGAAGTCTCAAATGTGATTTGCAACAGGGACGATAACATCACTAATAACGCTGTATGTGTAGTGTGATTTCATTCAACTGTGGGGACATTAGTGATTTGCATTTAATACCTGGTGTGCTCCTCCTTTTTCATGCAACATTGCCAGATATGGATGATGACATTATAATAATTAAAGAACATTATGGACAGAGGGCGCTTTGCTGTTTGCTACTGTGCGTAATGGCGACCAACACTGTTATTTCTATTTGAAGAATGCATCCATGTGTGAAATAATAATACTCCCTCCAGGAATACCATTGTCATATTTTATTTGTCAGTAGAAAAAGATGAAACAGAGAGAAGAAAAAAACTAAATAAAAAATGAACTCTCCTTCTTCATTTCCATTCTTCTTCCTTTTGTTTTTTAATTCTGCTGTTGCAGCATCCAGCACCATTGCTGTCTGAAAACCTCAGAGGCGGACTTAATTAGTTGCTAAGAGAAAGCTGCCAGTGGTGGGGAGCAACGAGAACGGGGCAGATTTTAGTTTGCTCTGAACTTTGCTAATTATCAGGTAGGATGTAATTTTCTCCGCTCCCTTGAGACGCCCAGCAGAGAGCTGCGGCAACTAGGAGAAGCGAAACAAGGCTGATCCCAGAGAAAAGTATGAAACATTGACTGTTGTGCACAAATCCTTTCGTTTGTATTTCTTCCTCCAGATCACTAAGAGTTCTTTTTTCTGGAGGTGTGATTATAAACTAATAATGTGACACATGGTGAACACCACCTGAGAAGGTGTGGGAGAGTTCGAGCAGAGCAGTGATCACGGACAGGTGGAAACAGGATGTAGTATACGGCTCAGAACGAGGGAAGGCGAGTGCAGGGCGTACATCATTTATATCCAGCAATGTCTGAGCAGTGACAGGGACTGTGTTTAGCAGGTTCCTATCCCACATGCATCACATTATGATTCTGAAGTGCCTCAGACGAAAGAGGAGGTTGAATTGCTGTTGACCTGAGTGAGCTAAAATGACATAGATTCAGACAAATAGAGCACTGAGCTAAGCGGAAAAAACAAGATGGATGTCTAGTGGCAGCACATCTGCACAGGCTCCCTCTGTTTTCCTGTGTACGTGTGCGTGTGTGTGTGTGTGTGTTTGGTGAGTCCAAACTTTTGACATTTTCCCCAGAAACACCACATCTAAAGACGTCTGGATGCACAAGTAACAGGCCTGTGTACATGTGAATGCAATTTAAAACTCAAGTAATTATGCAGGTTCTCAGTTCGCAAACACACATTTCTTTTAATGCTGCCCCAACTCAGAGAAGATCCTTTAACTGCGCACAACTCCACTTTAAATCTCAGGACTATATTCAGAGAGATCTCTCTGTTCTAAAATGTCAGTGTGAAGTTTTCAGAGTGGCTTTTACAAGCTTCCCAGTTTAAATCTTGGCAGACTCTTCTGTGTGCGAGTGAATCACCATGGTTGCGGCGTCTAATATGCACGCCCCAGTGCATTGAGAAAAGAGAGTACTTCTTCCTCTCTTGGTATAATTGTCCCTTAGAGACCTATGGAATTGGAGTCTAAGTGGAATACCAGTCTCTTTCTCCAGCCTCCCCCCCCCCTTGACACCGCCAACACCACTCCCCCCACACCCTCCTTCTCTCCCTTCCTCTCTCAGGGGTTGGATCGCGCATTTGGAGACTCTTGATTTGGTCCTGTCTTTATTTCATCACAGGCGTCTTCGCAGCCCGCTCCTCGCCATGCTGCTTGAGCGCTAGAGCGTTAGGCTTTATTAACCCCCCTAAGCAAGAGGTACCTAAGGGAGGTCAGACACTGGTCGTTAAAAATCTATTGTGACTTGTCTGAAAAATGAATAAATGAGCACATTATTTCCCCCTGTTCCACAGCCCCGGTACACTGTTTGTCTAATCAAGTGCAGGAGCAGGCAAAGTCAACCAGGGTTGACAAGCACATTTTATTTAAGTTTTTGTCTGTCAGAGGAGTTTAAATGTGTAATGAACAAAGGAGTGGTGATTTGAAATATAATCCCATTACACTGATGAAATTACAAAGACGGCGAGAGTTCACAAATCATGCTCATTGTTTTCTATCATGAGCGATGCCCCTATTGAGGTTGTGGCGCGAGGAGGAAGGGCAGGCTGTGAATGAATAGTGACAGCACTGTAAGGGGATTGGGAGTGCGGTGCGGCCCCGGCCTCGGTGCACCTCCCCGTACTGGGAGATGCTAAAGGGCTTTGTTCATGCCTCTGCCGCTGCTCAGGATGAACTCATTAGAATGGGCCAAACACAAAATTAGAAAACAGACAGAGCTGTGTTTTGGTCAAAGTCAAGTTGGACATATTCAGGAACAAACTGTTGGATTAGTTTTCCCAAAGGGCCTGCAGACAAATTAAGTCAAATGCGTTTTAACCTAGCTCACGCAAAAGGGGATTTTCAGATAAGATGTTATGCTACTTTTTAAAGATATTTCAGTGACTGTACAACAGCATTGTAGTGTGCAAAGAAATCAACTTTGTTTTAGTGAATAGGAGCTGAGATATGTACAGTATTGCCAATGCTAAGATTTGTTTTTGTCCACACCACTGCTATCTTCAAGTCACTTTTGCGTATGGGAGTCCGGGCGAGATCAACAGCCTGTGATGTCTGACGACTGTTCATTTCTCTTTTAGAGTCAAGCTTGTAAGATTTTGTCTGTTGGATTAATATGGCTGTGTGTGCAGAAGCTGCACAAGTCCTTTGATGTCTCCCTTTGATAAGGAGGGTGCTAACAGTTAGGCCCAGGGCTTAGAAAAAGTTCAACCAGAACTCTAGGAAAAAAAAATATATTGGAGAAACTTCTGTTTTAGTTTCCTACAACTTTAATTGGAAGCCTCACATGCCCCTTAAACAACATCATCTGAAGCTAATAAGACTTAAAAAGTACATCTGGCTCTAAAATGCTTACCATTTTTAACGCTAATGAACTGAGGCATGCAGTGGAGATCTGCAACTGCGGGGAGATGTACAGTATATCTGGAGAATTCCCCCGCTGCACACAGGCTCATAAAATACATCTGAAGACAGGAACTTGTATCTGATTATTCGTGTTTAATTGGAGGCGCTGAGTGATGCAAACTAGGTTTTAATGCCCTCCCCTGCTGCCTGACTACAAGTAGCATCAGTGTTGCCACCCCTCCTTTTCCATCTATCCTCGCAGAAATGACCAAACATGCTGCTAACAATGTCTGAAACACCCTCGCACCAACACCCCGCTAAATGTGGCAACACAAAATGCAGATATTAGGCAGTAATCTAAATGCCACAGTTCTTTTTTTGTTTCCTGGCACGTGAGGAAGTGCAAAAGTGTTTGTGACACTCCTGCCATGGATACAGTCTCATGACTCATGTGAGAAATGTAACTTTATTAAATCATGTTTGTATCAGATTATTTTTGGTTTTTGATAACTGGCCATATTAAGGTGGGTGAGGTTTATGTTTCATCAGTCCTGCTCATATAGCAGACATGAAAACCAACATGTTAAGTGAGAAAACTGGGTGTAATGTATGATGTATTATATCTAGACCCAGTTGACAATGACATCATTCAAAACTGAATGACAGGGAGGCTCCACTAAACCCTCAGAGTGTAGGGGGCATTTGATATTAATTTCCTTCAGCTGTCACACATGTTCTCTGTTGAGATTTGTTCGATGTCCGATTTTTGTTTGACGTTTGACACCACCTTCTGTCTCACGCCGCTGCCTTCTCTTCGAGGCTTTGATCCTCTCTGTGTATGATATAATAGCTCATCCTGTAAACATGAGACCAGATTGAATAAAGAATATTTTTTGCTTTCCCTCGGCCCTGGAAAACATTTCTGTCATGTGCTGTCCACGCTCATCTCAGCTTCATGCCGGCCGCGCCGCCTTTATTCAATGTGACAGAGGAGAGCTGGGGACTCTTTCTCCCGGCACCCAGGTACGCGCCACACTGACACTCTCCTCTGAAGTGCCACATTAATTCTAATAAAGCCGCTGCCTTACCAGGGCCCATGAAGACCAGAGCTGTGGAGAGGGAGAGAGGTGGTGGTGGAAGGGGGGGTTCAGACACTAGTATAAATACCAGGCTTAATGAAGGGAGGCAGTAGTGGCGCAGGTGGTGTGGCAGTGCAGGTGGCACCTCTCGCCCTCAGGCTCCTGGGTGAGTCCGCTGCCACCACCACTCCAGGGGGCACAGCAGCAGAGATTGCATTTTAATTACCAGGTACACCTTGTCCTCCTGATGGGTCATCGCCTTGGTGGGAGTGAGCGTGCAGACGTGCCTGTTCTCAGACCCGCTTTATCCCTACACACGTGTTTACAATGAGATACTCCCTTAAACACTGTAACGTATAATGCTCGAGTGCAAACGGGGATCCTATTGTTCATGCTTGGCCTGTCACCACTCAACATAACTAATTCCGTATATGGGAGAGACCGCCATCTTCCCTGAATTATGTGCCCCTCTCTCCCTGTGGGGAGGCATCCATCCAGCCCCAGTCATTGCTAACCCTCCCCTTGAGGAGCTCTATCCACAGGGAGGTCCACACCTGTTTCCTCACCCCCTCCCCTCCTCTTTCCTCACTCTGGAAAAATCATCTCTCTCCCTCCTCCAGTGGTAAGTCAAAACTCTTGACGTTTCAAATGCTTCTTTAGTTGGGGTTTCAAGTTTTGTGCAATTGGTGAACCTGGGCTGAGGAATGGATCACGGTTTGCACACCGCCCATCCCCTCTTGCGTGTCAAGACCCTATACAGATGGGTGAGGAGAGGGCTTGGATGGAGGGGGGGGGGTGGGAAAGAAAGGCTGTGTCCTGGACATATGAAAACACCCCCCATCTCTCTCTCCCTCTCCCTCCCTCTTCCTCCCTCTCTCTCTCTGGGGACGCCTCTGTCAGCACACACCAGCACTCGGCAGCACAGATGTTGTTGCATTGTCTGGAGCACCAAAGCCCAGATCAGCCCAACTGGGAGCTTCTACTCATTAGCTATTGTCTGTGTGTGTCTGACTAGGCCTTTGATGAATGCAGCAGTTAGCTGTGGATCAGACACCAAACAGAGAGAGCAGAGAAAAAAACCCATCAATCCATTAATAGTTCAAAAGATAATGCATCGCTATGTTCAACAAATGACCATTACCTATTTAAAATATTCAATATATTCACGTCTATAGCTGTGGTGGATCTCCTCCTGCATCAAACAGTGTGAGACAAACTATATCATCTTAAGCTTTGTATTTACCATCAAGAGCACAGACTCTATGCTCTGGAAAATATATGGGCACCATGTTACCACTTGAAAACTCTGCTTCTCTCTTTGTTTACTCACCCACAGAAAGGCCATGCTATTATTTATTTAAGTTGTCCTCCATCCCTCCTTCTCCTTTCTCTTGCATGCATCCGGCACCCACCCAGCCCTCCACCCATCCACCCATCCACCCATCCAGCCAGCCGGGCTGTGAACACATTGCGGGGCCTGAGGGTAGTGCTGTGGACAACCTGCGCTGTGTTCACATGGCTGAGCAGAGAGCGAGTGAGGAAGACTGGCACGCTGAAACCAAACAGGTGTATGATTCAGAGGCGTGAGCTGTGAAGGGTGAATTTCTTATACAAGTCAGTGTTGCTTTTGGAGCAAACAGCGGCTTGGAGCCGTCCCAGGAAACATTTACACGCATTGTGACTCTTTCCTCTCCAAAGCCAAAATGGGTTTCTATTGTTTCATGGCACAGACAGAGAGGAACTTTGCATTGCTTGTGTAACTTTATTAATGCACTAGGGTTAAAGTAAAAAGAGTAAATGTTGGTTAAAATCCCATCGATCAACATGTCAAGTAAAATATAAATTATAGCACGGCACTGAGCTTTCTGTTTTTAAACCATGATGTGAGTTGTGTAAAATCTGAATTTTCTCGGTGAGATCTCAGATTGTGTAGGAGGCTGTCTACATTCACCCACAGACAACATCACCTCTATTATTTATTTATTATAAATATATGGGCCTTTATATGTTATTTTTCATATAAATGCCTGTTGTTGTTAAAAAGTCATCACACCCAGTGCATCAGTGTATTACTCTTTAAAAAGATTCGACCAACACATAGCAATACCAAGAAACTTTTCACACACTGCATGGATTCTGAATGAATGATGAATAATATGTCTTATCCATTTATAGTTAAGGGTGAAACAGTTTTAATACATTTTATTGTGTCACATGTTATTACTTTTAAGCATAGTCTATCCCATCATTTTAATTATTACTCCTTTGTTGTCGATTTATTCCGATGGTTCAGAACAACATGGAGGCAATGGGATTGCTACGAGATGCTTGAGATGCTCTGTACTTAAAGGGTAATAATGTAGTAATATATTTATGAATGTACTATTACATATACATAGATACAAAGATTAGTGACATCTGGAGCACATGAACATTGCTCCCCCTGCTGTGTTTAACACCCTGGGCTAAGTGACCTCTTATTTATTCTACATATCACAGCCTGTAAAACATTTCCCACATACTTTACCTGAAATGTCTGATAGTGTATTTGCAGTACTGTCAGTAATTATCCCTCATGGAACTGGACAAACTGTTATGTTGTATAGATCTTAGTCATTTTATTGGATCAAAGTGTGAAATAGTTTTATCTATTCAAAAATTAGTTATATCATTAGTAAGGGTTTTGTTTGAATCCTATAAAATTATATGTCTACTTGTGTTTCTTGCCTCTTGCTTCATTAGCAAATATCTTCATAAATCCAAAGTTATTATTGCCTCTGCCATAAGGGTTATGTTTCCATCTGTGTTTGTTAGTTACTTAGCAGGATTCTGCAAAAACTGCAGGACAGATTTCCATAAAACTTAATGAAAGGATGGGTCAGGGAAGCATTCAAGTTTGGTGTGGATCTACATCAGGGAGCAGACCCAGGATTGTTTTATATCTGTGTGTGATTTGATGCAGCTTGGTGTTGGGCCTTGGCTGAGGTGATCTCTACTGAGTCCTATTGTAGTTACTGATAGGACCAATGACCAAAACTAAAAGAAAATCATAGTTATACACAATCATTTTTCACATACTTTCATGTGACAGTCGCTGTTATTTTTAAAGGGCAGTTTTGGGGAAACCTACATTTGTGTTTTGTTTGTTTTCCATCGACTGGTTTTCAGAGCAGCACTTTTATAAGAGAAGCAACAGAATTTAAATACTTAACTGGATTCAGCATTTTTTGCAGTAATACAATCATACGACCTTGATGCTGCTTTTAACGTATAGTGAGTGACAATGAGAGGAAGTTATGGTGCGATGGCACAATGAGTCATTTTATACCCTTGTATTTAACAAGTAATCAACAGACCTCTCCACACTTTGGAATACAGAAATGACACAATGTCCCGGAGGACTCGCTAAGGAAGGGGACATAAATCTCTGCACAGTCAGTGCTTGAAGGCTGGACCTTGGGGTTAAGATAAGAGACCATGTTAGTGGTTATTAAGTGAAAGTTTCCAATCGATAGCCGGAGAGACGTAATCAGGGAGGGTTTAATTGCAGAGGGGAAGACATCTATTCACGTTATTGCAGCAGCTGTCCATGGGAAGCTTCATTTTTTTTTGTCCCAGCGTCTTCCTTCAACCATCTGACTCCAGCTGACCTGCTGAAAGGCTCGGCCCCATGTAGAGGTGAGAGACATTTAGTGATTTCACTCCAGTTCTACTTTGTGACATTTGTATGACTCATGACTGTACGGTACCACAGCGTACAACTGACGTCAGTGGTTTTCTTAAGAATAAAGAACGGCATCTACAATCTGTGTCATTAAGGTTCATTCAGAATCACAGATCTACATCAATATATATTTTCTAAATACACCATAAAAATATAGATGATATATAAATGTAACAAACACACTTTACACTTGAAATACACAGGGATTTAAAAACACATGCAGACTTTTGTTCCAGTATTTTCAAAAACATGATGACTACCTTGTGATCTCGTTTTTGAGTCAGTTAATTCAAATTTCTCAGTGGAGCAACAAAGGTGGGGACATTGCTAAACACTCATTAAATTCACTATTTCTTTTCTACTATTAATACAAATCTTTAAATTAGATCATAGTTTATTTTTGTCATAAAAATTAAGTAAGCATGGAGAAAAGATAATCAGCTCTCCAGAGGGCAAATCAAAACTTATGAATCCGACTCCTGAACTCTTAAAAGCATTAACCTTTAAAATTCTGATTTACATCTGCGTTTGCCGACCTCCTACGAGTAAACCTGGCAATAAACACCTTCAAGACTTCTCCAGTGACCTCAGAAAATATTTGACTCTGATTAAAATTCCACCATTAGTTACAACTCGTGCAAAATGAATGGCTACATGGTGCTTTGCTTCACAACGTCCAATACATCAATGGAGGAAATAAAGTATATGAGGAGGGATTTTGAACAATATTCCAACATTAATCACGTAGAAATCCAATGTATTTTTTCTTAATAGGACTCCACTCAATAAAGAAGTTTAAATATAAATATAAGGATTCAGCATTACAGATGAATTGGATTCTCACAAAGAAAATTGGGTGATTATTCAGTGCAGTGGCAGCGTCTCTTTTCCTATTTAAAGAGACTCTGCTACATTATGTTATGTGATCATAATAAGCATAAAAGCCCATTAGCTTCTACAGCAGTCCCTGTTCCTGGTTCGGCAGCAGCCGGTTCATTTCTGGCTCCATGTGCTGCTTGATCACCAAAATCCAAAGGCGACTTATTGCAGGGGATTTCATGCCATGAAATGATGATGATGTGAATGGATGGCTGATGCCACGTCAAATCCAGTAGATGTCAGTAAATTGGAACATATGTTGCTTAAACTATAACATCATGATAATTCTCCTCCAAGATGGCTCATAAAACTGGAATTTATTAGCCTAAATCTCGGGTGATGATAACATAGATAATTTTTAATGGAAGGTTAATGCAAGAATCAAAAGATAAAAATGGACCCTTTGGCCTTGTATCAGCTGGATCCTATGGTGGCGTGCTACAATCTGAACAATTTTTATGCACCGTGGGGTGTTCCCCTTTCATTACATTTTATAGCTTAAAGCATAAAAATATACGGAACATTTTCATGGCTAATAAAACCCCAGATCTTTACATGATAAGCAGAATGGAGACAGAGTTTAAAGGAAATCTAGCTGGAGTGAAGCCTCTGCAAAAATATTCCCTCTACTATTTGTCCCAGCGCTGTCCCACCAGAATGAGGAGTGTGTTCAGCTGCTCGCGAGCCATCCCTCCTCCCAGCGGGGACCTGAAAGCCTGCTCTGAGACAAGCACCGAGCGCTTCCTCTATTCCCACAGACGCACTTTTAAAATAGGCCACATTGGAGAAAACATGACTTTTCACTATTCTAATAAATGGGAGCCTGCCTGTTTATTATTAATGACATCCCAGCACACTTTTCAGATTTGGTTGGTGTTACGCCATGTGAGTAATTTATATTCATGCCAGCGTGAGAGCCCGCGTGTGTACGCTTACTGTCTTTTTACTGTCAGCTATGTGTAGTACTTCCATGAAATTTTAATGTTTACCAGGTCAGTCCTGACCTTCTTAATCCTCCTGGTTATTAATACGGTAAAGCCAACACAGTGGAACAATTAATCAAAAACACCTCTTTCTTCCCTTTTCACCTTTCTTACATATTAATTATATCCAGCAGCCTGGGCTGAGGTGTGCATTAACATGTATGTACCAGTGCAGAGAAATAAGTCAAAAAGCGGAGCGGCGACTCTGCCCCTACAGCATGAGGTAATTCTCCTGGATTAGCCTTATGAGGCTGAGTGGCAGGAACTTGAACATGACAGAGCACTGATACACTTTCTTGTCCAGACAATTATCCGTGCCCTACTTTTAAAGCTAATTCTACACGGGCCCCGCAGGTTGTGTGTGAAGCATCCCGGTGGGGGGGCTGCGGTGGAGGGTGTCAGTCACAGGAGGACCAGACTGCCCCGGAGCAAAGCTGCCGGTCCCTTCTCAGAGGAGGGGGCAGGAGGAGGGGGAGCAGAGGGGGGGATGATTGAAATAGAAGTTGAGATGTAGGACACATAAATAAAGAGATTTTTTTTTTCCTGGAATACACTTCCCTCTCCTCACATTTACATAATACTCCACCATGCACACCATCACTTCTATCAGCCCCAAGGTTTATGGAGTCATGTGATGATGCATGTTGCAGCAGGACCGGCCTGGAATTCACATCAGAAACCAAAAATATTAGCAGTGCAACTCAAAACATCATGTTTACTGCAGGTATGTTCATATATTTTTCCAACATATTCTTTCACCTGCTCCTTCTTTACGTGTGTGAAATAATTCCAGCAGCATCTTGGCCGAGGGATGAAGGCCTGCTTTCGCTCCTGCTGCTCAGGCTATTGTACTTGCACACACCGCATGACCTCCAAGGAGAGATGGAAGACAATGTAAGAGGGCATCGGAGAGCGGCCGTGTCCGTGGGTGGGGGAACAGGGAGGATGGGAAGCAGATGGCAGTGGCTCTGTCCCATCAGCACAACAGAAGGGGGACTCAAGATGGCCACGGGCCCCCCTCACATTAACAGCATTCAGGGAGACGCCTTATCATCCCGCCAGCTTGATACGTTTTTAACAACATCCACACCACCACCACTCCCACCCCCCCCAAAACCCTAACCCCACATCACACCGCTGGAGATGCTGAATCAATCATCTGGGTACTTACAGTGTTACATTAAAGTCAAGGGTAGGGCCTATCGCACATAGACGAGAAATGAGATCTAGATGAGGAAATATATTCCTCAAAATGAGACAAAACAAAATCGGGTTTAAGATGACAGGGCACGACCCGCCTGACGTGGCTCGCGGTCGACTCTGAACGAGGCTGCGGCGTCTCCGAGAGGCTTGTCTGGGAGATAACCTTCAGCCGGCTCGCAGCCCTCACCTCTCCTCACAGTGTGAAGAGCATGTAGTGAATAGCTGCTAATTAAGCTTTGTGAATATAAAGAAGCTACCGTACTGTTGCAACCACCAAAACACACACACACACACACGCGCGTAGAGTACTGCACACACACTTTCTTCTCTCATCAAGACATTACAGTTCACATTCAGATCTACAGCACACATTTATTTTAGTGCAAAATGAAAATAAAATTTGGCTTGAGAAATCTATATGTATATAGCCACGGTAAATCAGAGGTTAAATCTAAATTGTTCATCTAAATTGTTCATCTGATGACTTCTCCCCATGCAGCGCAGTTCATCATACAGGCCAGTGACAGAACTGCAAAGAAACCCAAGGAATCATGCGTCTTTGCAAGTAGAAATTAATAAAAACACTATGTCAAGGAGCCAGAAAAAATGGTTTCCCCTAATGGATTCTCCACAGAAAACAGCTTTTAGACAATCAATCTTTTCTTTGAAAGCCCAGTTATTTAAGTAATTGTTCCTTACAACTGCCACAGGAATTTGTCCTCTGGACGCTGTAAAAGTAAGCATCTTTTGTCACTCGCAAAATGGCTCTCACCATTTTTATTGTACTCATTTAATTTCTGTGCCACGGTCCTACTTAACACCCTTTGTCTACATTTATAAAACTGTTCATTCTCCATTTGTCAAAGAATGCACACACACACACACACACACACACACACACACACACACACACACACAGACACACCGGGTTTGAAGTATTATGGCATAATGGAAAGTCACACAGAGTGCAGTGTCAATCAGAAGTGTAGTTTTGTTTACAATCTGTGATAAACACCTGTTGACTGACATGTTGTCATTTCTATGGTATAAAGTATGTTAATGACTATACATCATGATATACAACTGTTGGTTGACTGACAATGGTTGATTTTACTGAGCCATCATTCAAACTGAATGAAAACACAAAACATGAAATGAAAGTATGATTAATGTGATGATAAACATCACAAATCAGTTATTGTTCCACCCACTGTCAGACTTTTGCTGCTTTTATTATTTTTATTGTGGTTATTTACATTTTACAAATCAATGCTCACTTATCAAACATCTAAAGATAATTATTTTTTTTTACTTATGCCGTATAATTAGTTAATATTTCATCTATAATGCACCAGAGCCCTGTATCACAATTATATTATTGATTGAATGATATTACATGGCCTCATCCAACCCTGTCCATTCTCTTCAGAATGAAATATGTTCCCTCTGTATTGATAAGCAGATTAATGATAAGGTTTGGTTTGGGCAGAAAAGAGAAGAGAAACACCATCAATTGACTAACTTGTTCAGTTTAGAGGACCTCATTGTTATAGTTACAATAATCAACACTTGTGTGGTTGGTTTAGGGATGATTGGTGGTGACACAGACATTTTAGTGAACGACTGATGCTGTCAACCTCATGGGGAAGAATCCATAATGTGCTTATATAATCCATACCCATATGGATTTGTTTCAAACCAATTTACACGCAGAAATCTAGCAGCCAGGGTTAAATAGGCAGCAATTATAATCATGACTAATTTCAAGATATATGATTTAGAAATTGTGTTTTGTGGTTGTGATACAAAGAAATTATGTGAAGACGCATAGAGATATACAGACTATCAATAAAGCTACACAAAGTTTTCCAAATCCCTTATGCTATAGGAATAAACAACATTGTTTGAAAAATATACGTCTTAGCAGGTAATTAGGTATTTTAATGACAGTGATTGCCTGCCCACATGCAAGAACAGTCCCCCTATTTTGCAAAGGCACAATTGTGTTTGCCTTAAAGAAATACAAGTAAACCACAGTGTTTTTTTTACCCAATAGCAGAATGATGTGTGCAGATATCCAGCATAAGTCAGACTACATGAGACAGTAATAGAGTATATATGTATATGTGAATGGCTCTGCAGGCTGCCAGCAGTCATTGCCCTCACATGGGACCATGTGTCACTGCTCTTACACACTGTGCCTAATGAGGAAAGTAAAATTAAAGTGTTAAGAAAGTTAAGTGACAGAAGTGTCAGTAACTTCTCTTTTTAGTAGATACGTGAACCAATCAACAGCTTTTCAGCCAAAACTAGGAATCATCGGTGGATTGATTTGTAATATCTTCACAGTATTATTGAAGAAAAGTTTCAAATAGATGCCTTATTGATTATTCAATGTTAATAGCTAACAACCAAGAGGTGAAAATGTACCTGTATCCAAAACATTTTTCTGTCTACAGCAAAACAGAAAGATTTTCTGTCAACTGTTTTGGAAAATGAGTTGAAAAAAAACCTGAGAAAAATATTTTAAAACTTTGATATTCATGCTGTCCAGTAATAGCTGTCATAAGCAGATAGTATACATGCAATACAAGTTGGGAAAGTTTAACTCGAAAAAGATGAATACAAGTCAAATATATTTTACTCGCCTAGAAATGTGTATCATCGGCCGACAGTAAAAAAAAAAAAATCTTTACTTGCATCATTATTATAATTTTGTTTTGCTTGTTAGTGTCCAGGTTACTGACAGCCTGCAAAATACTGTTACAATTAGGCCTGGCAGCAGCGCCAGATGTTTCTCTGAGAGGAGAGAGGGAGATGTCAAAACACCTGTCTGATCACCATGGTGCACATGCTGGAGCAACCAGCAACAGTGCAACCAGTCCTTGTTAGTTTAGCTTCCTCTTCAAGGCCCAGGCTGGGACTACACAATGGACACGTCTGCTGACAAAGACACTGCACATTTCTTTTTTCCAAATACGACTGCACATGTGAAAGAAGACACAGAATTTCGGTCTACAATTCACACAGTGGATTTAATCTCTCTTTCCTCGGTTATTACATTTACTTTCTGTCTGTGTGGTGCAGTCACTGTGACAGAAGATGGAGAATAATTTATTATGCGACATTGTCCTTGTCAATTTCCTATAATAAGTGGGAATATCTGGGTTACCTGTCATATTAAATGGCCTGATGTACCACAGGAGCTGCATATTGACACTGAATTACTTCATTGATTATTAAAATATGGCTTCCAATGTAAACATTTTGCTCAATGTTACAGCAAAAAAACAACACATTTATAATAGTGAGCAACGCAATGCAGTGAACATTATAACTGCATTAACCCAACATTACATTAGGCTTTTATTGGTATGTGCGTTCAATAAATTCTTCTAGGGGGCCAATATATACTGTGGTGTTACTCGTCCTTTCAAGTGTTCTGGTCAGTTACTATGGCAACCTGCGGCGCAAACTGGGGGATGAGATAAGGGCCGGAGCCGTGGCCTTGAGGGAGTCGTTAAGCATCTGTCTCTTGACTCCCCCCTTGAGTCTGTGTATGGAGGAGGCGGCCGGGGAGGCAGCACATAAACAACAGAGGTGGCTCACCCTTGCTCCCTCTCCAAGGGCTGACCATCATCATGCTGAGTTATCAGTGCCACCCATCACTGCTGGGTGTGAGCGGGATGAAGGAGATGATGTTGACGAATCAGAGAGTTTCTGAGTTAGATGTTTTTATAACCCTGTACTGTGGAAATGAGATGGTTGTTATATTTAAAGATCATATTCACCTGCAGGTTTGCAATTGTTGTCACGCAAATAGGCTCATTCATTATTTTCCACCTCGTGAAATATTATTCAAAAGAGTAAAACAGACTTTCTTAGATTCTCTTGGTTTTTTTCACCCCCACATGATAACGTCTTGAATGCGTACAAAAGTGTGACTTTCAGTTATTACGTTTCCAAGTGAAGGCGAGGGAGAGACATCACTATGGATACCTCAGTCAGCCAGGATCACTGGTTAACAGTTCATGAACCCATACCGAGGTATTTGTGTGGGGGGAAAAAAAGAAAGAGAAATATTGCTTTAAATTATTCTGACTCCATGACGGTACAAGTGTGAAGACAAGAGAGATGTCAGAGGCTAAGTTCATCAGTGGATTCTGATGAGGTCGGTGGTGCGGCTGCAGTGAGTGAGCACGCCTCGCTGCGTTTCAATGCAGCTGCGCTTTTCATCTTGTTCCAATCAAGATGTTACCTTCGCCTTGAGCAGAGCTTGAGAATGCGAGTTCTGAAACACGATACGAGATCTCACATTTGTGCCAAAAAGTCTTAGTGTGGTTGAGGACGAAAAGATTTCAGAATGGTTTAGTTTCATAGAAAGTGATATTGAATTCTTTATAAATGTGGTCTAACACAATTTATAGAGAGCCAATAACTCCCTCACACAGAAAAAATATTTCAACATCAGACTGTAAATTTAATCTATTTCTATAATATTATCAAAGACTTCTGACATAAAGGCAACGTATGATTGTGCCCGCAGCCTCTGGTTTTCTCTCGTCAGCGTATGTCTGTGGACTGTATCCAGCTATTCTCCCTACCCAATGAATTAATCATTCTCTAAACACACAAAACAGCAAGAGTCAGCTAACAAGAGGCCCCTGCTGGTTGACCACAGCGTGTCAGTGTCAATAAAAGCAACATTTACTGGACTCAACACCAGCGCACAATGAGAACAACAATTTGGAGGCCTGATACTCCTTAAGATACTGCCACTCAGGGCCTTACAAGGGGTGCCTCTTATGTTAAAGTGTCATGTAGCAGCCTTGCCGCTGTTTAAACTCCCGAGCACAGAGCAACCAAGGTTACCGTCCGCCTGCAGCCTCACCTTAGCAAGTGTGTGGACCCGCAGCAGCCAGCCTTGCTTTAGAAACAGATAATAAATAAATCAGAGTGCACTAAGCACTGCTTCCACATGGCAATCGCCTCCTTCATAGCGTCTGCACCTCATCAATCACGCCATTGTCTGCTTGAAAGGCGAGCCTTGTAAATGTCATATCCACTCAAACCCAAGGAGAGGCGAATCAGAATGCAGCTCCGTTTTTTTTTCTTTTTAATTGGATAGTGTAATTAAACTAAAAAACCCTGCTAGGCTGCCTTTTGACAGGACAGATGAAGACCCCTTTTAATAGGGCTATGAAACATATTTGTTAAAAGGATGAGGCAATGTGTACCATATGATTGGGTGCCCTTATGTGTCATACTTTTCATTTATGATTAAAATGGCAAAAAGGTGTCTTTAAGGGAAAAAAAAGAGATTCTTAAAAGGCCTCAATATATAAGAATAATTAATGAAATTTGCCATCCAAATTATAACATTTCTCAGAGCCGATTGAAAAAGAAAGCCCTCGTACATTATACGCACCAATCAGATGCATATATCAAAGCATATGTTCCGCAGCATTTGTGAAACATTCATCTTGGGACCAAGCGATTAAGAGAGGTAGAGCTTGTTCTTGATTAAAGTAACAACCGAGAGAGGCCAAGCTATAATATTGATTACATGCACAAACGGGATACGGGTCACTTTGCTACCCACACATGCTTTCTATTTAATTTCATTAGCTGCGTTCTTTCCTGATGTACTAATGTTACACAAACACCAGAGGAATACATGCATGCATTCACTAAAAAAAAAAATCTACTCACTTTCACATGTTCAGGGTCATAAAAGCAGTGACACACACATGAACACACACACATGCACGCACATTCAATATCCCTCTGCTTTGGAGTTGATTTTGATGGTTGCTGGTGAGAACCTGGCTTGAGAGGTCTCTCTTGAGAGGCAAAGCAAGGCCTCCGTACTAAAGATCGATAGGACAGGGGTGCACAAATAAATCAGCGTGCACTGGTGACGTCTGTCATAAAGCTCCCGCCACAGTCGCAGCTCTTAGGTTTATGGCGCCGTTGAGTGTTATTGCAATCTTTTGATAGCTTTGGTTAATTTATCTGATTACAAGAGCACCTAAAGAACAAGCTGCAGTCAACCTTTCACAAGTGTTGCATCTAAGCAGTTCTGGGGTTTTACACAGTGTACGAAGACGTCCGTTAGCAATGATACACCATCCTCTTTTGGTTCAAATACAATAAAAACGGTAACATACGTCCTTGGTAAGAACAGCTTTTTCATATATGTTTATTTAAAGATGCTATAATCATATTTTAGGTTGCGCAATGGAACAACTTATTGCTTACAACATGAAAAGGATTCCTTGTGACAACCCACTAAAAAATATCCCCTGACCCTGCACATCCCCTCAGCTCTACACTGTTTTAATGAATTTTAGCTCATTATTTGTTTGTAGTTTATTGGTTTAATGGTCCTCAACTGTTTTCTTGTGACAATCATACCATTAAATGATATAGACACTATTTTGTTGTAACTAAAATTTCTGAAACTTTATTGTACACCACCTGCTAGATAACATAGTAGAACATTTACCTGCTTATATTTCACTTGGCAGTTGGTGGAGACAAAATCAGACATAAAATATAAGGAAATGTTGGACTTGTATAATTCTAACAATTGATGTCACCATTTACGATGATATGGCTGACGTATTAAGATGAAGTTGTCTATCCTCACATACAGTAGCATTAACGATGATGTGGTTTTGTTGATGGCCACCCAAAAAAAAGTCCAATATTATCTTTTATTTTGGCATTGTTTTGGTCCCCACCACCTGCCCACTTCTGAACAGCAGACAGACAAAGTTAGCTGCCAGATTGACACATATATCTGTCAGTCGGTGGAGACCAAAACAGGGCTGAAATAAGATGGAATATTGGACTTACACTTATTACTTGACAGAAAAACAATCTGCGAATCATAATAATTTTATACATGTGTGAACTTTTTCCTAATACACCAGCCTGTCATGATTGTGTCAGGCTTTATACTAAGGTTGGATAAAGAGTTTTTTTCTTTTTCTTATTTGACTTTTACCTAGGTTTCCTTGTTTTCAGATTTGTGTTTCATTCTGTTTCCTGTTTTATTTTGAAATTCTGATCTCCCTCTTGTTTCTGTTCTAATTACTTCCTGCCTTTGTGTGTTTCCCTCCAGTTTTGCTGCCCTGATTTGCTTCACCTGTGTGTCCTGTGTCACCTGTCGCTAGTTTGTCATCAGTTCAGTATTTAAGTCACTCTCTTCTGCCTCGGTCGAGTTGTCTGTTTGGTTGTGATTGTAGTCTCTGTTGGTTTTGTCTCCAGTGTTCTCAGGTTGTTTTTTTGCTGCCTTGTTTTCTTTTTCTTGGACTGTTTGAGTGTTGTCTTTGTTTCCTACTGCGCCTGCTCCCTGTTTTGTTCCTATTTGGTATAAATTCAGTTTTTTGAATTGGTACTGCCTCGCTCCTACATTTTAGGCCCACCTTGCTCTCCACACAAACTTTGACAGAGCCATATAAATGTTAATGGTGATAAGATGTATTTCATGTGCTTACCCACTTGTTTCTGTTACTGAACAACTGTCCAAATTTTGCAAATTCTATTGTTTATCATGAGAGGAATCAGAATTTCTATAAAAAAAACATCTCCATACACTTGCAGTGATTGGCGTGCAAGAAAAAAAGCTATGTTACTTAAATAACTGACGCCCAAATAAAAAGATTGAGGCCAATGTGATTATTTGAACATACAGCCCCCAGGTGATTCATATTTTCTGTATTAAATGTTATTTTGTTTTTGTGTTTCTTGGTGGGCACACATTCTCTGTGTTATCACTTCCATGTTACTGATAAAGATTAGGGATGAAGCCTCCCCAGACAATATAAAAGTGTGGACTGTGGACTTTATCCAAAGGTACATTTGCTGAAAGTGAATGAACATGTCAGCCACCCCGAGGTTTTAAATGAAACTGCATAAAGGGCTGCCCTGCCATTCTATCTACTTGCAGCCGGTGTGAATTGTGCTGTAAAATCTATCTTGGAGAGCCAGGCCTTTCAATTCACAGGGAAAAGACTGACTGCTCTGGCGACATAAATCAAACCAGGACGCTGCGGTGGCTTTGCAACACAAGTGGAAGGTCCAGAGTTCATGGGTTAAAACAGGCAATATTAAAAAAAAGGTGTAGAGTAACGGCTGAGGGAGCAGACTGTTGTTGGTCTGTGCTATCTCCTCAATGGAAGTGCTGGAGAGGTACCCCCCTCCTGTATTAGCTGGACTTCATTAATCTTCATGCCATCTTCTTTAACTAGTCATGTAGAACGGCTCAATAGAAAGCTGTATAATGGGGAAGGCCCAGTGCCAATTACTAGGTTAACATAGTGTTCAGCCCCAGTGCAACAAAGGAATGAGATGGAGGAGGAGAGCGAGCTCACAGGGAGAGATGCACAGCATTTGAATTGACAAGAAATGCAAAATGGAAGTTGTTTCGGTGTAATTTGAAGTGCAGAAAAATATCATGCAAGTACATATTTCTGTCACGTCTGACCAAGAAATCAAGTCTAGCCAACTGAGTGGTTTGACGTTCGCATTGTTAAACCAGAGGTGATGATTGGAGGCACTTAAATGCAACAACTGCAACATAATGTGAAAATCACAGACATATTTACAAGCCAGTAAAAATCTCTCCTGCTCGGTTTGCTTAGGATTCATCAAATTATCAAGTTGTTAGCAAAAGAAGAGCAGAGGCAGCAGGTTGAATGATAAACAGTAATTTAATGGACTTTATTTGTGTCATCCCGTGAAGATTGTTTTTGTCTTTTTCAAGCAAATTCAGCTTAAAATATCTAATTTATATTTTAAGTCCAATTTATAGAAAAACATGATTTGTTTTGATTTTAAATGAATGTGCTGCTGTAATGCACAGTATTCACTCAACTCATTAAACTAAAGTTTCTTAGGAAACATGATGAACATATATCATTTAATGAAAGTGATGGAAACTTGCTTTGTTGTTAAGTAAAGACTATTTCTGGATATTTCACAACTCATCAGCCAACTGTGAATTAGATGTTTAACTTTAGTCCAGTTATCTCACATATAAAGGCAAAACCTATTTTTAAGTTGAACCAGCTGAAAATGATTTACAGTGTGTACAGTGACTATGGTGTAGAATGGTAGCTATGCATTACAAAGTCAAATTTATTTAAACTGCATTTATTTTTAAAGAAAAACTGCTCGCAAATTTAAATAATAATGGAGTCGCGTATATCTAATCAGGAAATGCAGATTTCTTTCAGTTCTTTTCTGTTTCCACTGTAAATTTAAATACTTCCCTGTATCACTTCTGTCATCTTCAGCCTCCATTTGTTTTTATTCTGAATTTGACTAGAGGGGAAGTTTGCTGTGGAAACCACTTGTCATGACTGCTGTCAGAACAAGTGCAGTGTTAAACTGTAGTTATTTAATTCCATGTGATTAAAATAGGACTGGGTCAGTTTGGGAAGGGCCTGTAGGCTGCGGTTTTATTTAGAGGACCAAGATTAAACTCGAGTAAAATGGAAATGTCACACCGTCATGGAAGATGCTGCAGGAGTTGTGAGAAGGATAATATTATTGTGATGTGAAGTGATAATTCCGCCCTGTCCACCCTCATTATCCAGCAGCCTAGTGTATTTCTGGCTCGCAGCTGTATGTATGAGTGTATGTGTTTGTGTTTGTGTGTGTGCGCAGATGCCCTTTCCTTTCTCCACACACTCACTGCAAATTCACATAACAGGAAACATGGTGGGGAAACATTTGGCATCATTGCGTTTCATTGTTGTCAAGGCAGCCAAATTGGGGCAAAGGGAGGACATGTGTGTTTACGCATGTGTGTTTCTGGCAAAATGTAGGGCGTGGCCTTGCACGAGCGTGCATGTGTGTTTTGCCTGTATAGGTGATTATGTTGTGTTTTCATAAACTCAAGTACACTCAGTATCAAAAGTAAATCTCCGCACATTGTCCTCACCTGAGCTGACAGCAACAGTGACAAAAAACAAAGCAGAAGATCCGATCCTGAATTACACACAGAGAGCAACACAACAGCGAAAATAACAAGAGCCCTAACAAACAGCAACAACATACCCAAACACAACACAAAGAAACTGAACAAGAGGACGATCTGGAGAGGCTCCACATTCATGCAGACCCCAGCAGTCTGAGATAAGGTATATTTTTGTCTGGCAAGATAAGGGAGTGAAAGCAAACATATTACAGGGCTCAAAATTCTATATCTATAGCTGCTTTTCGTGGGTCCAATAATTCATTCATTCATGGCCTCTGTTTCCTCTGCCTCTTGGAACATCTGCCTCATACATACATCACTGCACTGATAAAGATCACAGACAGAATTGGTAATACACTGTGAATGGGGAGACTGCAGCGCTGATTAAATAACTTCAGAGGCACACTAAAATTGAAGCGGCCGCGGGATGAAAGGGGACTTATCGGGGGCTTTGTTAAAGGCAGCGCCGGATGATTTTTGGTTTAGGGTGATGCACACAATTTAAGACACAATGTCCAGTCCACCACTGCTGGGGATTTAAGAAGGAAAACAAAAATGGCCTTTATGACCTCTGTCATTGTACTTCGTCTCTACACCCACACACAGACACACACACACACATATATATATATATATAAAGGAAGAGAAAATATTATCCTATTATGTGTGTCAAAAATGAATAGACAGCAAAGTTTAAGGAATTACACAGAGAATTGAAAAGTTTTATGTCAAAAAGGGTTCTTCTTTATTTTATTTTACCCCATTTTCTCAAAATTAATCTCAATGCAATTTTTTTTCTAGTGAAAGGGAAACTACTCTAAGTTTACTTTCTGATAAAACTATATTCGGGCACTATTCCTTATTGTGTTATTTAAATCCAAAATAAAGAATCCATAGATGGGGGACACTACATGGAGATCGAGTCACATTATCTCTGCTCAGTGGTCGACTCTTCTCCGGTCGTTTTACCGTCGCAGACGAGGACAGAGTTGACCACTGTCTAATCAGGTCTGGTAATGATCAGTCTCATTGTTCCTTCAGTGCATATAAAACTCTGTGTTCCTGCAGGGTACTCTTGATGACCACTGAAAGTGCAGTGCAGTACAGTACAGTTTGCCATTCACACACACATTCATACGGTTCATCTATTAGCAGGACTTTTTTTGTTCTTTATTATTAACTATTAAAAACATAAATAATATTATATAATAGTATTGGGATTAAGGGTTGATTAAAAGAAGCATTTGCACAAATCACACATTGAGCATTTGAAAATCTGTTGTATTAAACCACATTTTAACAACTAAAGTCATGGAATTTGTAAACAAAATTAAGTTTATACTTAAAAAAAGAGATACTCCTGAAGTATGAAGGTGATTAAACGAAGTTTCTTTGTTGAGCTGTGAAGGGCTCTCACATCCACTGTCAAGTCAATTAATCATGTGATCCAAAATAACCTTAGATGCTTTGTAGATGGAACCTATGCACATGAACACTGAGACACAAGTGTCAGTTAACTGTAGGATCAACTTTAAAACCTGCAGTTTGACTGAATAAAATGAACGTGACTCCCCAACACATTGGTCTCAAATACATGAAGCATTATATAGAAAGATTTGACAAATCAAGGAAGTGTGTGTGTATATATATATATACACACACATTTCTTTTTTATTTAAATTTTATCTTTATATTTTTTTTCTGCACTGAAACAATGTGTAAAGATTTCCCTCAATTCACATTCTATTTACATAGCCAGAAAACCCCCAGAGGAATTTACCCGGTGCAGTTAATCCACACTGATGGTCCAACAGAGATTGTCTGCACAGAATCTCTGCAGCCAAATCATACAGTATGAAACTGTATCAAATGAACAGATGGCAGTGACACGAATTAAAAGCACAGAACAATAGTAGAATATAAACCAGAAATGACACCCAAAGTGGCTGTTGATTTATAGCCGTGGCGAGTTTGGTACTGGGCTTCCATGTATATTAGTGCTACAAATCTGGGTCCATTTAGCAGGGAGATGCTCATACATACATCACCGACTCCTGCTCCAAGCCAAGGTCAGTCCTTATTGCATCAATCTTTTCAACAGAGGCTACTCCACACAGCAGCAGTTTTGTAACTGTCGCAGCTGTAATGGAATCTTTTTTCTCGCGCTTCATCTTTCTCTTATCACATGAAATATATATTCAACTTCTCTTCTTTCCCTCATTCTCCTGATTCTTTTTATTTTATCTGTAAAACATTCCCCGGGACCTCATTCCTTTTCCTTGGGGGACACACTCACACAGGGAGCACATAGATTTTAACTCTTTCCGCCCTCGATTGCAGTGGGGGTCACTCCTGAGTACACAGATATAACACAATAAAAAATTTAAAATACATCAGGTAAAAAACTGAATTCATCTCGTTTATTGAATGATTTGAGTCGGTGACAAGACATTTATAAAAATCCTTCCACTTCCCTCTGCTGTATACATTATTCAGAAAGTCATTTCCCAAAGGTTTGACAGACATAAAAGCACTTAACATCTATGCTCCACTCAAAGTCGGAATATAGGATGTTTCTTTAAATAGGGCCCTTTTAAAAGTGAAATGTCACTTTTCTCTGAATTTTATCTTGAACCCTCTCCCCAGTGTGTTGTGCCTGAGCAAACGTGGTCGAAACGCTCATAAAGACGAGCAGAGCGTGAGTTGAAATGTGAAGTGCGGGTGTTTAAAGACTTTTTGCTGAGTCAGTATCTGTTGTCTTGATTGCTCATGCTACAGCCTCACGTAGTACTTTAATAAATGAAGAAATAATAAAATCAATCATTTTAAATAGCACTGGACCATTTACAGCGAAGGGAGGGGGAGGGGAAAAAAAGAGTAGACTTTTAATTGATGAACTTGACCTGCTTTTCCCTGATAACAAATTTCATTTGTTCTATAAAAATTATGCTCAAGTGACATTATTTGACGGGATCTTTATCACCTGCAGAGTAAATAAGAGTAATTTATGCTGTTTAATTTTGAGCGTGGATTATAAATCATAGCTCTATCATACATTACGGCGCTTGCATTGATGAGGAGAGTGAGAGTGGGGCCAGATGATTGGGTTGTTCAGGCGGCGGTACAAAGCAACTGTAACAGCAGTGACTCATTCTCACAGCATGGTTCTCTACAGCCGGGCACATTGATGCAGATGATAAATGATGATAAACACCTCGCAGAGCCACGTGGTGAAAGATAGACTTTTAAATAAATTATAAAGTACGCATCATTAAAAACCCAGACAACAGCTTGATGCAGAAATGGATTACAGGTATGCGTATTGTCTCCCCTGCAAATAATGCAGTTGGAGTTAATAATCATTACTGTAAATCCAGTTGTGTATTCATGCTACGTTGCTTCGCAGTAACAACATGATCAAATGATACAATAAAGCTCAATGCATAATCATCACAATAAAAAAGAAACCTCAGGATGTATTGTGCTTTGATATGACAAAATATAACATGAATTAATAAGGACATAATTTCATCTGCAGAGGCTGATTACAGGCATCGCTCTCCTGCAGGTGAAGTCTTGTGTGCAGTGTCGCGGAGTGAGCCGTCTACTCGACTGAGAAGACCCTCAGATCCTCTGTCACAGAGATGGCTCCTGACAAATATCAGTCTGCAGTGATGAGGACATGACAGCTGTCAGTCAACGCTTAATAACTGGGAAGCAGAGCAGCTCGCACGCTGTGGATTTGACCTGTGAGGCCACGCAAGAAGCACACAAACGTTGATTTATCCATCTATCAGTTTTTATTAGCAAATATAAAACAGCAGGGAGTGAAATGTAGGTTATACTTAAAACAGCAGCGGAGCGTTGTCAGATGATATGTTCTTACCAGGTGAACAAAACAAACTGCAAGAAAATGCTAAGAAAGTAGATGTTTGACATTTTGGAAAATGGGATTTTTCACTTTATTTGCTGAAAGTTAAATCAATCAATCAAATTTGATCTGTGTAGCCCATATTCACAATCACATTTTTACTCCTGGGGCTTTACAAGGTGCGACATACTCTCTGACTTTAACCCTGCAGAGTGAGGAACACTACCAAAAAAGTGACTTTTGGTTTTATGAAAACTTAACTGATTTTCAAAAATTTTCATTCGTTTATAAGTTTACACTAATTTGGCCATCACCATATAAAGAAACACACATCTTTAAATGTCAGACGAGACTCGACTTTGGAACAGATTTGTGAAAATATAACTGGGACAGTGAGGTAAAATATTCATGTTGCATGATTCCATTTTCCACCCAAAACAGGTGTATTATTCATGATGCTCAAATTGTATATGGAAAGATGGTCGGCTGATGTTTGCTGCAAACCTAAATTATGGACACGCTGTACTGTCTCATTATAAATATCCACAGTGAAGAGATGTATGTGGAGCCGCATTCAACCAAAAGTCCAAGATGTCTGTCCATGAACTCCATGTGGGCTGGGGCCACATGCACATGTAAACGACACATTAATTAGACATAATTAAATGTCATTAAACATAACAACACATACAACATGACATCCTGAGTTATTGACAAAAACCATCATATTCTGACCAGTTCTGGAGTTTTGAAAATCCATGCAATCAAGTGCCTTCAACTACTTGAACTTTTACGCTTAGCACCATCTGCAATTAGTTAGCGAGCATGATACCGGTCTCATGCCTGGACTCTGTGTAAGAGCGTCATGTATTCAGATTAAAAGGATTAATAATGCTCTTCCTCCTGTCGTCTCATCCTGCAGGGCTTTATGAGTTCCTTCGATCCCTGCTTTCAGAAGCCATTAGTGTTCGCCCTCTTGAGAGATAGAAGGCGAAGCCCGGAGCCACAGTGAGAGTTCTCTTCCTGCTCTAACTAGAAATGACACAATGTCAATAAGTGTACTGATTATTCTGCCCATTTGTTTTGCACAATGCAGTTAACGAGCTTTATTATACAAAAGACATTGTGAAAACCCACTGACCATTCTTTATCATTTGTTTTGATGAGAGTAATATAGTGGCTGCTGAATGGCCCCCGCCCCGTAGAAACTTCTGCACACAATGGATGATTTCCTCCATCTGTAGCTGCTGTAGCAGGTATCCACCGCAGTGTGTGGTGGGATGGGGGAGTCCAACCTCAGTCTGCTCCATCGTCTTGAAGTGTTTGTGTTCCTACATCAGCTGTCCTCCCAATTCACCATTTATCTTCCCTGAACTGTCCTAACCTTTTCAAGCTTTCACTTATGACAGATTCCAGATACACTGGGCCAAGACTCGCTGGAAGTCAGCTCCAGTATCATACACACAACTGTCAGTATAAAAGGAAGCCTACACATGGCCTGGCACACTGGATTGGCCTCCTCCTATACAGCCACATAAATCTCTGCAGCATCGGACAGGTGGGAGGAGGCTCTGGCAGATGTAGCCATGAGGAATGGAGGTAGTGATGCCTCAGACAGGTCCTCTTCCCAACCCCTGGCCCTGCGCCTCTGCACAAAGGGAAAGGGTTGTAGGAGTCTGAAACAAAGGTGAGTTTCCTGGCTCCTGCAAAACTTTGGCAACGGGAATCTACAGCAGCACCTGTCAAAAGTTTGGTCGCACGAAGAAAAATAAGATAATATTTTTAAGTCAGATAAAAAATAAATACACAGTAAGTGGGTGCAGGAGAGAAGAGAAAGTGAAAATTGTAAAAACATTTTGAAATGTGAAGTATTTAAGTTCATCTTTAAAATATATTTTCAACCCCAAGCAACTACAAAACTAATTTAAAAAAAAAAAAAAAAAATAGATATTTGTTTGTTTATTTGATCGGGACAGAACACATTAATAAACATTTTAATATAGAATAGAAATTAGCAGTTAGCAGTTGTCCCTGGGCAGCACAATTCATGTCTAAATAGTAACCTATTCACCTCATTTTGACATAAAATTTTGCATTAGACACATTTAAGTTTGAGGTTCTTTGTCTTGAGCAGGATGTGAGAAGTAGGAGAAAACTCCCGCTCTCGTCTTAGTGCTACAACAAGCTGCAGGAAAAGATAGAAACATGAGATCTCTTCTTGGATTTGTGCTTTCCTGTGGGAATAGCTGAAAACGTCATTTTCAAGCCGAGGGCCTTAAATGAGCAGTTCTGAGGCGTACTTGATTGACCGAACCTTACAGCTTGTCATCTAATCAGCGAGCTAACCAAGTCTGTGCTGTACTTACCTTGCCATTCATTCTGTGTTGTTGTTGGAAAGCTGATAGACCAATTCACTGCCCTTCCTTCACAGCTACGGTAACAACGCCAAGGCACACATTCAGGCCGGAGAGGTCTGGATGAGTCAGTGTGCTGAATGTGTACTGCAAATGTTTTAGTTTGTGAATACTTTATAATCCCAAGTCAAAATCAATGGTATGAAAAAATGAAAAAGGGGGGATATGGTTGTGGGATGTAGTGTAGCACTGTATCACTTGCATGTGGATTTTACAACTTGGCAGTTTGTCGTGCCGCACAGCTCCAGTCACATGTGTGGTTCTCTCCTGTGGACACACAGTGAGTACAGCGTTAGACTTGTTTACTTCTCTTTATATAAGAGATATGACAGGCTGATGGACAGTGATCCTTTACCATCCAACAAGTATCTGACAACCCTGATTAACATGTATTACACCCAGCTATAGGCTATATGTAAAGCACTTGTGTTACAGAGACACAAATATGTCTGGCAAGTCTATGACGTAATATTCAAGCACTACAGCAAATTGTAAGCAGATACAGTAATGTGTTCATGTATCCTCATGTACTGAGGTCTGCAGTGGAAAAAAATGATACATTCTGAATACATTTCATTGTACTTTCATGTATCCACAGCAGTTTGTGTGCACTGCATTGACCCAGTTTGCCTTATATGTTGTTTTGTATTGGCTGGGCTAAGGAACTGTGGAAAAGATATTGGGGTGGGGATCAATTTAATATTTTACCTTATGAAAAAAACAAGTTGCTAAACAGGATTATCGATATGTCAGTGGAGGTAAGTATCATTATGAGCACCGATGTGCCACAAGGCTCTGTCCTCGTTCCCATTCTTCTTTTTTGTCCATATGTTATTCTCATAAGGTCATGCAATCCATTAACATATTACTAACATTAATATTCTTGCTGTTATTATATCTTTACTTGTTATACAATATTTACTAAGCCCTCAGTCAGAAAAGGAATATACAAAAATGTATGACTTCTCTGAGAGGGAATTCATCTTTATCAGTGTTAGCACACTGTTAGATTAAAACAATATATGTTTTGCATTGAATATTCAAATTATTTCCAATAATAACGACTCAACTAAGAAGTTTTTCCGTCAAGTCAACAGTCAAGTCATGATCAAATCAAAAGCAGACAATTAGGCTAATTGGTTTGGCTTTAAAAGTGGTACAGAACCACAGCTGCAAATTGGCTTTTTGATGTATGAAATAATAAGAAAGCAGAACGCTGCATTAGCAGAAAGCACCAAAAGTAGCACGAGAGCAGTAAGGATGTTTCCTCTTAGGCACGGTGGGGGTGGTTGGGCGGGTGGAGGCTGTTTTCAGTCATCTCCTTGATGGGTTTGCATTTCAAAGGACCTTGGTCTAATCCATTAGGGGTGTAGGAAAACAAGATGTTCCTCTCCAGTTGGGCTAATTAGGTTTTTTTGAGGGAACCTTCCATATCCTTAAATTGCTGTGGGGATCCAGATGTGTAACTAGGCTAATGACTGACTGGCTAACAAAGAAAAATGGACTGTAATTCTTGAGCAGCATAATAAGTCACCTTCTGTGAGGCTGCAGTGAATAGTCATTGTCCATGAAGCTCTTCTCACTGTGCCAGTCTACAGTACACAGCCAACCTTGATCTACTCCGGGGTCAGAGCATATGCAAGCTTCCCATTAGACACACTCTAAATAGAGTGATTACAAGTCCATTTACATGTGGCAACATTCTCTGCACTGAGACGGAGGAGATGAAAAGTGACCATGAGAGGATGGGAGTGGCCCGCAGGGTGAAGGGTGAGAAGGCGCGGCAGTGTTGTGCTGGAGCCGCGTGTCGGCTTTGAGGAGGAGTAGAGCTGACAGAGACCACCTCAAGAGACTCTTCACTCTCCATCAAAGAGCTGAGAAGAAGAGGCAGGGTCTGTCAGGGGTTCCCAATTCCAACAGAGCACCCACATGCTGCACCTCCCACCCTAAACACCTTTAGTCAGTCTCACAAAGCTCCTCGTGCTGACACAAGCCTCCAGACTCATTGGCAATGCATGACCAATCCCCAGCTCAACTGCCCAAACATCACCAGAGTTTAGTACTTAGAACATGACAAGACACGTCCAGGGGCTTCATTTCCACACTGTCGACAAACACTGGGATCATACGTAGCCCAGCGTGCAGGACGTGATAAAATCTCATTATATGTACCATCAGATAAAACGTACAGTACTACTTCACATCACAATTATCAAACAATACTATATTATATCTAATAGAAACCCTAAACTATAGAGACAACTAAGATAAGATTTGTCAGTGGAAGCAGCCTGACCATATCTGGACAATCCATTTGACTTGTTCCCCCACCTGCAAATTGAGATTCCATCACCCCCCCCCCCCCCCACCTTCCTGAACAAGGGCCATCACTTTTAATTTTCCAAACTTCCCTTTCTCCATCAAAATTGGGTAGGAGGAGAAGATAGAATATAGAGGCAGGGACCACCATTCCAAGTTTTATCTGCTCGACAAAATGCCGTTATCTTAGCGCGGTGTCAAGAACTCTATCTCTTTTTTTTCCAGGTGACAGGCACAGACGAGAGATAAGATTGGAAAAGAATCCCACTCCACTGAGTAAATAAATAATCAATACTCATCTAAATGTAAATGAGAAAGTAGCCCCCTTTGATAGGAGGGTTTTTATCAACCAACCAATTTTCTACAGGCACTCACTGGGCCTCAACCAAATCACCATCATTCAGCTCCCATGTAATGGATAAGAAAGGGGAGGGGGTTGGGTTGTGTTGGGGGGGGGTCATCTGAGATCAGCCATGTTCAGAGGGCTGCATCAATAGCACAGTCCCACTGTAGTGTATGCACAAGCTGTGTGCTGTGAGGAGATTGAGAAATAGATATGAGGAATTTCCTGATGTCAAAAATAATTATTGATAGATAATCAATGATGAAGTGATTAAATTCACACTTCTGCTTGAAACAGCTTCTTTGTTTTTTGGTGATTATTGCAAACATTAGGGTAAAACAATAAGAATAGCTTTGTAACATGAATGTATGGTTTTATTGCAAGAGGGCATTCAATAGCAATTAGATCATATATGAAAATATTAAACTATTAATAAATTATAATATAAATTAGCTTCCTGATTTTACTATCAAGGAATAACAGAAATTCAATTACAGGATAGAAACTACATCAATTGCTCTGCGGTTTGTCCCAAGCAAAACAGAAGTTTCTTTTGCCACCGATTACGAGATAAATTGATTATTTGATCATTTATCACATCAACCGTCTGCACCTGAAAAGTATTTTCCTACATCTAAGCCATCACTCTGTGTTTGGTGAACTTAACCAATCACATTCATGACTGTCAGGTTAAATTCCCACAGAGTTCCTCCTCAGAAAATCGAGAAAGACAAGCCTGTGGATGCCACGATTATTTCTCATGCGCCCTTCTGTTAACATTTTTGATACCTCTGCACTTTTCTAACCTTTTTTGATGGTGTGTACACGGGTCGAGATTAGCATTTTATTGTCATCAGAACGCAGCGCTCAGATTTTAAATTGATCCAATAAAAAGCCTCAAATACTATTTTCCTCATCCTCATTGCATTAGGTTTTATTTCATAACTCATAGATGTCAATAATGGAAACCATTATAAAGCAGTATACTCAATAACAGAATTTTCCTGCTTGAAATGCATACAGTATTGATTTCATGTTTTTCTGGGTCCATAAGGGCAAGTAGCGTGGCGGAGGTTGTTTTACTGTACTCAGTCAGCAATGGAGAAAACAACATGGGGAGCACACTGAGAGGCTCGCTGCTCAAATATACACCTTCAGGAAAATAAAAATGTTTATATGTAAAACACATTTATTACCCATGATTAAATTAAATGGAAAAAGTAGTGCCAGTTTTTTTCATTTAGAATTTTTGGTTTCATTTTGAAAAATATTGTGCGCTCATTATCCATCGAATGATACTTTCCATTAGTGGAAAGTATCATCAAGCGTTCAAAACAACACTGTGTTACTTCAGACCTAGCAATCACATGCAATTTGAATTAGGAACACAACTACAGTGGTTGAAATTGGTTTGTTGGACGCTGTATGTTCCACATTTCGTTAATTCAGTCTTTGAGTTATTGCTGTGCTGCAAAATGCGTATTTTTCTGCTAGGGTCCGTTTATTTGTAAAAGTATTAAATGAATGTGGACAGGAGTATTTTTACAACAGCTGTATAGTGTCTGAGGATGGCACTGTACTGTGGAAGGCTCCAGGTGAAGCTGTGCTATGTGGCCAAGCTGTGTTTGATTTTTATTGTGCTGAATTGGAATGACAGAGAAAAGCATTTCACATAGTGTGTCTTCTATTTCTTGCCTGGGATCCCTCGGAGCTAGCCCTGCGTCCCCTGGGTATCAAAGCCATCCAGCTAATATGCCATAAGCTGACAGCCCTCCTCTGAAATGTGTGTTAAAAAGTCGGGTTTGGAAACATAAAGGCATTCTTCAGAAGCTGATGCAATTCCTTTGGAGATGCACACATACTGCATGCAGCTCTCACTACAAGTATCCACATGCAAACAACACAACACTGTCCATTATAAATACATGTACATTTTTTATTTGTGACAATGATACCTTTTGTAAAAAGACAGTGTGTTTCAAATTAACTTCAAAAAATCAGCACACGAAGTCAACAACGTCACAGCGATGCATTTAGAGAAGAAGAAAAAACTGACTTTACAGTATTATATGCCTCTGACTCACTGATATCTATGCAATTTAGCTGGCACATGAAATTGCCTCAAGTTTTCCAACCTCAGCTGTAATCCGCTCAAGGAGGATTTGCAGACTTTTCCTCTGAACCATTTTAAATCAGACGGAACAGCGAGGGTGAAAAATAACACTTTAAACGGAAATCTTGACAGGATAGCGCAAAGTTAATGTTACACCACAGCTGCTTTTGTTTAAATCCAGCACATTCACACCTCTTGAAAATATTGCATCACTGCCGGTCTATAATCTCCCTGCGTTTTCACTCTTTGATGGTCTTAAAGAATAAAAAAAAAATGGTTTCCTGACTTATATTCATAAGAACTACAGAATACCTAATGTGTGCATTTATCAGGCCACACAGGCTGAATTTAGACTGCTGTATCCACACCTACTGAGACTTCCTGTTGTGCCTTTATTCAATTTACACACAAAAAATATTAAAGCCAAAACTTTTAAGTACAAGCGGTAGTATTGCTGTTTCATAGAGCAATCTTCCACAAACACATTGTTCAACAACAGAACCAGCATCCATTTAAAGACCAATACCAGAGACCATAACGCCTTTATAGTTGGTGTTGTCAACTCAATTTTCAAATTCCACCCCACACTCTGGCTCTCCTATTGAAGTGTCATCTGATCTGCTGAATTACTGACAAGGCCACAGTCATCACCGTATCGCTCTGCCTTTCTCTCCAACAACATCCATCAGCGGCTGCGTTATGTTCACCTTAAACCAGGGAAATAACAGCTCTGTGGAGAGAAAAAAAATCCTCCTTGGAGCCAGTGTGCAAACCCTCAGTGTCTTTTATCTACAGGAGTCTATCTCTCCCCATTGCTATACCAATGTAGTGTCATCTTCTTAATCATAGATATATGATTTGTTTTATTCATATGTCAAAGTCAGAATAAAGACAGTTCAAGTTCTCATTGATCATGCAATAGATGACCCGTGGCAGCCGACCAGCACAGGGTGCACAATCCTGCAAGCTTCACTCAGTCAGCAGGTAGCAGTTTCCAGCAGCTATAATTAATGTTTTTATAATAATGGCTCTAATGACTGTGTAATAATTAATTAAAAGTAAAATAATTAACCTGCAGTGAATTATTACCTCTCATTGCACAATGTACGTAAAACCGGCCTACACCAAGCAGAAGCAAAGACAAAGTTAGCGAGCAGGTGAACATAGAACATATTGAAGCACTTAGCTTGGAGACTGCATCTTATTTCCCCCAGGAGGTGGTGGAGAACCAAAACAAAGCTAAAAGAACAGAAATGTAACTCCACAAGTGCCTCACAAAATACATGGCAAAAAAAACCCATAATATAAAAAAAAAGGTTACAAATTAAGCCTTATTAAGCCTCAGGGTCATCAGGTGCTTCAGCCTTTTAATCGCAATACTATTAAAACTATAGCTGAGGCTATCCTAGCGGGAGCAGCAGGAGCAGGTAGCATAAGCTGTAACTCAAGATCCTGAGATCTGATCACTGAGATATGACATCTTCCTAGAGATTGTGTTTATAAGCTGGGATCTTACCTGGTCAAGTACAAGAAAGATACATAGACTTGGTGAATGTCGAGTAAAGGCGGAGTGTAGTAAGCCAGAAGTGATGTCAGCAGCAGCAGTAGAAGAAGGTAGCAGCATAAACTGAAACTCAAGACCCTGAGTTCTGGTCATGAGATCTATCATTTGGAAAGATTATGTCATTAAGCTAGGATACTATCTGGTCAGGTACAGTAAGGAAGTGAAAGTTGGGTAAATGTTGAGTCAAGACGGAGCATCTCAAATGGTACACACAACGGCAACGCATCTCGATGTTGTTTTTTTCACCATTCATTCGGTGAGTGAGTGTAGTATTTTCAATTCTTGCTGCAAATCAAGCAGAGGGCACTTCGTTGCATGTTGATACTGGATGTAACTTTTTTAGGTAAACAGGAATGAGCTCAGTTTTTACAGAAGAACAAAAGGTCCTCTGGGAAGATATCATGCTCGCTACTAAACCAAATGGAAGGACACCAGGTTTAGCATGGAGAGGTTGTCGATATGACCAGTGGGGAGGAAGAACGACAGACGGTCAGACATTGGCTGAGACAACGTTTCTGACAGAATCTAAACAAGGACACTGGGGCACTTGGTCTATGCTGTTCTCCTGCAGCATTTTACTGTAATCTAGCCTCTAATCATGCAAGAGAATGTAACAGTATTTAAAGCTGCTCTAATGAGTAGGTACCTCTGCTGCTCCTAAAGACAGACTGAACATTTGCACTTGCAAACTGCATCAATCAAACTCATATTTGCCTACTTGTTGGGCTTAGTTGTTGTGTGAGTGCTTTGAATTGTGTCATGCTTCCACTGGATATACGCTGGTGACATGGTGACAACGTGCATTCACACTTTCCATTCTGAAGATTTCCATTTTCCCTACCAGTGGGTGAAGAAGCATCTCAAACAAACCACATGTCCATGTCTATCTTTCAAACACCCAGACAAAGAATCATATTAGAATTATTCTAAATTTGAACTGTTTCTCTACTTGCGATAATCTTATTTACATTTGTAAATATGTTCCTTCTGCAGATGCTCTTCACTTGTTTTAACCCACGTAATTACACTTTCTGCTTCAGGCACTGTCACATTACAAGTCATGAGAGACCTATGGTACTGCTTTATATACATAAGCTCGTAGAACGCAGTTAGCACCACTGTTATCCATTATCTCCACCAAGGAGGTTATGTTTTCAGCCATCTGTTTGTAAGATTACACTGAAACAACTGACCTGATTTAGATGAAACTTGGTGGACGGATGTGATACTAGAAATGAGACACATTTAGGGAACTGATATCTATGAGTGTGTAAAATTGTGTGCAGCTTGATTGAACAGGGGACTGTTGGGCCTTGATGAAGGTGTGCACTTGGCTAAGTGACATTCTATATAGTTATCAAATGGCTAAACTGAGTTTGACTGCATTCATGCTGAAAAGGGTGAAAAGATATTTACGCCAGCAAAATTATAAATTACACCGATGACATATCATGTCACAAATACTGAGCAAGTCTATGAGTATCTGAAACTTAGGTATGTATACCAATTTTCTTTTTGTTACAATTACAGTTAAACAAATCAGAATTTTTAATACATTTAAATGATAGAAACTAAATTTTTTTTTTTTACAATAATTTCAAATAAAAACCTCATTATCAATGCATTGTTAAATATGTAGACATAACCACTAATGGTGATATGGCGCAATGTTGTTACAAGCAGGATCATAGTAGTAGACATAACTGTAAATAAAGCAGAATTACATATATAATGTTTTGCCTATTATTTAATTCAGAATGTGAGTTATGCAATGAGGATATTTGCAATGCATTTTGGAGTCTTTCCACCTCATCTAGCCATACGGACATGTCTTTCTTGCTGAAATTGTTGTTCTTTAATTCTGATATTTAGAATATATAGGAATTTTATACTGTAGTTTACACTGAGGTATGTGGATAACAGAGACGTTTTTGGTTTTTTGGACTTATTGTTTAGTTGTCTTTTCACTATCACTGCATTAATGTGGTCTCAGTACATCTCACTAGCATTTGTGTTTGCTAGGTCAAAAGCTTAAATGCACCTGCAAATATCTGCATGACTTGACACCAGTAGGGCTGTGTGGAAAAAATTAAGAAGATATTTTTATGCTTTGGGTGAACTGACCCTTTAAGTTGTGTGTGTACAGAGCTGGTTTTACAAGCTGGTCCCCCTCCACACATCTGTTCCTGCTAATGCAGTCTCCTACCAGCGTTCCTGATGCTCAGGTGAGTGTTCTCCTGGTGTGAATTGCAGACCTTGTGCTGAACATTGATGCACTGCCTCCATTACCGCCCTGCCTCCTTCCGAGGAGTCGACGCTATTGTTTATGACACTGACACATGCAGTAATGGGTATTTCACTTCTGCACCTATACTGAGTGCGTGTTGAAACTGGAAACACAGATAAATATGGTGCGTATCCACAACATCAGTAAATTTCTATTTCATCAACTGAAGCATTAGACTGATCACCTGAGAGCCGCGGCGCAGTGGCAACATTGCTCTCTGGAAGATCTGCCATTAGAAACTGAAATTACAACGTTGTTTTAAAGAGAGCAGAAATGAACCCATGGGTTAGATGATACCACAAATTCACGATTTAAGATCAGTGTGTTTGGTCTCTCTGTTATTTCTGGGACTTAAGTGTTCAGGGAATTCAAGGCTCAAAACTTCTGAAAAGATTTAACTGGAACCTCTCCTCAGGAAAATCATCAAACATGTTAAGATGCGTCTCAGGGGATTTGAGGAACTTCAGAGATACTGTACAAGTCAGATGTATCCTCCGGTACAGTATGTCCCTGCAGACCGGGGGAACATGGCAGCTGTCACTAACAAGGAAAGTCACATGCCACTCTTCTCCTTTATGTTCAAATACAAACACAGACTTTGGTGTATTAGTGCCAGATATTTTCAATTATCCTGTGTCAACCTTTATCTCCTCACATTTACTGCCGTGCAGCTGGATTGATGCCGTCCTCTTTTCATATTTCAAGCTCTGGTGTACTTCAGAGGAGAGGGAGGAGGAGAAGATCACAACAGTTTGAGTTAACTTTTATGTAGGTGTTTTAGATTCTGCTAGCCTGGGGGTATGTGGTGCACACTGTTAAATTCTTTAACAATGCTTTTAGTGGCACCATGATTGTAAATAAGAATGAAGGCTCCCGGGAAATATTTGTCTTGAGGAAATCTTGTTCGCTGAGCCGCTCATTCTTTTCAAACACAGGGATTACCAGTTTGGATAAAAGACTGATCAAGTTTTCTGAGGCAGAAATTAAATCCAGTGTAGTCACAGAGTCAGTGGTTTACTGTATATTTGTATTACAGTGTAGCTGTGCAGCACAGCGTGGTTTCACGTCTCCTCAGTTATTTTCTATTAAAGCACAACAAAAAGCTGTTTTCTGTTTACATTGCAAGCTTGCATCAAGTGGAGGACTGTGCACATAACATTACCATAATAGGCGGCTACCGAGTCTGCTAATGTGCTTCCCTTCAATGATGGGGCACGCTGAGACTTGCTGAGGAACAGTCAATGTGGCAAAAAGCAGAAATATCCTCAGTGTATCCTCATTTTTCCAGGCCCTGTTTAGTACATGCATGTGCAGTCACCCCGGGAGCAGAGAGGTTACCCCACATCTGGAGAAATGAGTTTGACCCTCTCAAAGGGCACAGGAAGTTGCCCCTGAAAGCTGCAAACAAAAGCAGCAGTGGCGAGCAGGAGCCCAGAGCGCCATTCATCGCGGCTAATGACTTGTTCATTAAGAGTGATGATGGATAAAGACTTCTCACGCTGAGATGAAATCAAGATTTATATGCGTTGTTTCCTCACCCAACTTGTGGGAAGATCATCATCATTTAATTCTATCTCTGCGGCCGGTGATGGGCATCCAGAGAGCGGGCTATCAAACGGTGCAGTCAGCTGGCAAAATCCAAAACGTGCCGTTGGCACATCTGGAGCTTGCCGTCGCAGCTGAGGGTGAGCAATGGCTGCTGGCGGGTGGCCAAATTACAGGCAGAGACGCTTCAGGACTCCACAGTCTCCACCCTGGCTTCTCCTCGTTTAGATCATCATCATTATTTATTTGCTTATTTATTATTTTTTCCATTATGTGTGCTGTGTTGCATTTCAACAGCACTTTTTTTTGCCTCGGCATCAGCGTATTATCACACTGTGCTAGACCCTCGACCCACCTCTCTGTAGGTTCTTATCTCTAGCTGGAAATAGGCCCCAAGACACTTCATCAGTGTCCTTCACCCTGCTATCTGCTGCTCCCAACTTTTATTAAAACTTCAGCCTTTATCAGCTCCTGGGTAATTCAGGCATGACAAATTGGGCACCAGATGCCACCTCCATTTGAGGCCGCTGTACATCTCTTGCTCCCCTATCAAGACAATGGGAGGTGGCGGGCTGCAGCATTGTGGGATATCCACCTTTAGCCCACCACATCAGGTTACTTCAACAAACTTCCTATATCCATCTGAATGCTGAAGACTGTTTGCCATTGTTAAAGTGCCAGAGTCTACTTTAATGTTTCAATCCAAATAGAAAAAGTCTTTGTGTCTTTTTGTCGTTATCTAAATGTTGTTTTTCTCCCACAAGAATGAAACATCAAACATGAAGAATCCCTAACACATTTTATTCCTTTAAAACATACAAGCTAAGAAAATAATAGAAAGTACAGAGTATTGTTAAGTAGGTGCTTTACATTAGTAAGTAACATGAGCTGAACAATCAATAAACAACAATACATAAACACAAATATTAATAGATGTTTCTGTTTCTGATCATAATTAGCTTTTCCAATGGTGCATTTCAATGTGCTAAGACAAGAAGAGCCATCACTAGCTCATTCTGTCTCCTCCTCCTGCACATTTCATTCACTGACATGTATAAAGATAGGACGTTATTTATGATTAATTTGAAAAAAGGAATGTGGAGCAGAGTCGTACGCTCTGTTAAGTAGAACCACAGCAGCTCCAGGATATAGAAAAAGAATCAGTCAGTGTCATTAGTTCATTCAAACCACACAGATTAATAAGCTACAGGGTTTTTAGAACAAAGCAGACAATACACATCTTTTCACATGTGAGATAACCACATTCTGAAGTGTGAAAGGTTTTTAAAGTTGACAGCCCTTCACATAAAGACGCTTGCTGGATCAGTTACTGGAACTCTTGAATAGTTGTCATAGTGATAGGGACGGTATTCATGGGATATGGTCCCTGCCTAGACCTGCACATCATCTGCTCCTGGGGGAATTCAGCGAGGGTCCTGCCTGTAAATAAGAATCCATGATAGAGGGGCAGCGGGCGTGAAGCATGAGATTGGAAACCAAAGGCATCACACTGGGCTGTTGGATCTTAGTGCTGTTTAGTAACACATAACTCTGCACATAGAACCTGTATTTGGCACGAGCAAGAACACACTCACACACATAGCTGCAGCCATAGATGTGAACTCTCTCTTACACTGCATTATAGTGTGATCCTCCTCTTTATTATGTATACATATACACACATACAATATCATGTCTTTAAAATGAGCTCAGGATAACCGAAGCTCGCTCTTGTAACAGGGGATATGTTGGGATTAAGTGCATGGACACACAGCACAGATCCACCCTCATTATTGTAACCAGGTTACATTTTAATTTCCCTCATAACATCCACGTTGGGTGATCCCCTGTCCAACGCTGCACTGCTGGCCAAGATGCCAGCTGTGTTTCAGGGCTAAAATGTGTTTTAAAAGCTACTGCAGGATGGTAATGTGCAACCTGCCAGCCCATGAGCATCCTGAGGCAAATGGGAGAAGCAGTGGTTAAAAAGCAGTCTTTTTTGGGCAGCAGCCAGGGAGTAATCTACCACATAAAGGCACGGCACATAACCAGCGGCTATCATGTGGGATATGCTTCCCAAAAGACGCCATTTTTTTAGGAGACCTCCCATTATTTGGTGCCAATGGAATTTGGCAGCGAGAGCCTCTTTAAGTCAATTAACATTTGAAATTAAAAAGCACTTTACACAGCCATGTTAAGTAAATTAACAAACAAAAGATTCATTTGTCAGTGATGGTGAAAGCATCCTACAACCGCAGCGGAGCAAACACTCACAGAGAACACAGGGAACGGAGACTGACCTCGAAGACGAGACTGGGATGTGCTCTCTTTTCACACATTTACCTACTGGTTTGAAAAATATACCAATTCCCTGCGTGAGGAGTCTTTTATTTTGCCAATTTGTTATGTCAAACAAGTTTGCTGGGTAAACTGGACTTGGGTACAGAAGCCCGTGATGAATAGTATCCATTAAGCTGGAATCTTACAAACCTTAAAGTGAAAACATACCTAAAACAAGAGCATCATTAGGAAAATGAGCAAAGACCTGAACCTGGAGTGTTTCTGAGCAGAGATGAATGATGGCATCACACCTCAGTCCATTATAGACTCTATTTATACACAGGGACACAGAGGAGCAACACTAGTTAGAGGCTTCTCTCCAATTAGGTTATTACTGGTCTGGGAGCCTTTCTACTCAAGGAAATTTCAGGATAGAAATTGTGTCTTTAATCAAGCATAAGGAAATCTGTCATGTAGTTCTCTTCCCCCGCTGTTTTATTTCATTTGGCTTCCAATTATGTTTTCCCCTATAGTTTTTTCAAGTGAAGTTACCTACTGTATAGGTAGAAATATCAATAGTATGTTTCGACTGATGGAATAATATTTATGTGCATTGAAATTAATCCTACAAGCCTTTTGTAATTTGTAACAATGAAAAGGTAGGAGAGAGATTCACCAATGATCTTTGCAGGAAGTGGTGCCCTTTCTCTATGGGGAGAGTCTCTAGAGGCAAAATACTTCACTAATCTAGATTTCACGAGCCTTCCTACTTGCACTGCAATGTAAGAAGTTGATCGGATACGCATTTCTTCATTAAAATGTCTAAAAATGACTTGACCTGTTATGTATTTTGTTGACTTGTGTACTGAGAAATCCCCAATTTTATTCAAGGTTATTATTTATCTACTAGGATCAAAGAGTAACACAGCAAATACTGTATATAAACGACACCATTCATATTAGGAAACGACACAAAAGCTTGTGCAGAAAGACAAACACCTTAATGCTGAATTACAGTTCCTTCTGAAACATCTGTATTTATTGTCAAATTTCAAAAAACAATAATGTCAAACCTGCAGCCAGTGTGCTCTATATAACATTTTAATAATAGCTTGCAGTCACCTGTAAACATGCTAACAGCTTTGCTTATTAGTATGAGCTCAGCTACACCATAGACTGCATGTAAAGATGGACGGCATGACGGCTCCCTAACAGTGAAGCCAAAGCATCGTAATCGGCACCTGGTGGCGGGCTGCAGTATAGGTCATTAACCCTGCCTCCACCATGTTAGTGGGACACTGACCATGTCAAAGTACTTGTTTTCTGATATATATTTGGTTTTAATTAGTTATTTCATTATATAAAATGTCCTGATTGACAGCTCAGTGGATGTTTTGGCGGGAACTCTCTAGCGTGGCTGCATCCTACTATCACTACTTCAGACTCCAAATGCACAAGACGACAGCATTTGTATCCGGGATATTTTTGCTTCATTTCTGGATAGTGGGAATAGGTGGAGAAGTATTATCCATCTTTATTTACAATCTTTGAGCTACACATGTCCGCTGTGTGCAGGTTGTCATGGTCCCTCAAGAGTCTCTTATGTTGTGGTAGAATGTTGAGGTTCAAGTGGTGTTTTTGTTTCATAATGTCACAAAGCTACAATTTGAAATAATATTTTGCTATGGCCTTATATCCATACTGTAATTCCCATGGGACTTGTGGAAAGAAAATCTGTTCACAAAGATCATTGAACATATACTGGGGTTACAGGCTGCAAATGTAAATCCCCTCATGAACTGGTTTATCAATATTGTATCTGATTGGTGATCAGTAAATTGGACATCAGTTTATATGAAAATATCCCCTTAGCCTCACCCTTCAGAAGAAAGACTAAGGGTTAAGAGCACCAATGGGTTACCCATACAACCTGGGTTTAATGTGAGGGATAGCGTGGCCCCTTGCACATCACAAGCTGAGTGACAGGTCAGCGTAGCCCTGGAATTCCCCTTGGCTCCTCCTCATCCCGGGACATGGTCGCCTCACTTGAAGCGGAGCGAGGAATAAAGGATCACCTTCTGTATTTTTTCATTAGACTTTTCTTTTGTTACTGAATACATAAATCCATTGTGGCAAGATGCAATATGTATCATGGCGCTCCACCTGCGGACGTCTCATAATGGCTGCCATGTCCCTCCAGTCAGGGATGATAAGTGAACCTCCTGTGAATGTTAATGATAGTGATCATTCTGAACCAGCCCGCCTCTCCGTCTTCGCTCACAGCCCGGGTGTCACACACAGGGTGGCAAGGTTCAAGGGACTAAAATGAAAACAAACACTCAGGAAGATATATAAATAAGTAAAGACGGAAATGAATGAATGAGGGACTGAATGAATGCACACAACAGCGGCACCTGAGAAAAACATACGGTAGCGTTGCCACATCGACTTTTTTTCCTTTTTTTTTTTTTTTTAACATTACCTTAACTTATAAACTTGCCATTCCTGGCAGTATTTTGTTCCACAGTGCTGATTAATGATTGTGTCATTTAATGCAAAAAGTCCATGCGGCTGTAATATTTTTAATTCACTGAGACTTATTTCATTATTTACAGGGCCGGTAAACACTGGGGAGCAGGTGGGTTCAAACAGATGTGGCTGTTTACATGACCGCAATAGTCTGGGCTTCATATCTGGTCATTGCTCGTAAACAGCTTTGACAACATGCACACTTGCAGGGCCAGACAAAGGCTTGACTCGGCTAATCAAAACTGACAATACTGAAATCACAATGAGCCCTTTTTCTATCAAGTGTTATAAGTCTAATGGGAGATGAGCTTAAGTATCCCAATAATCTTGAACAGCACCCGCGCATTGCAGATAACCTGCAAAAAAAACCCGGGAAGATTCTGCTGCCGGTTAACGACACAAAAAACCCCCAGAAAACCATGTGCGACTCGCAACCAATTTAATCACATTTCCCTCCACAGCCGACGCTCTGAAACTTTTCTCCGTCTTGCGTCTGCCTCCTTCAGCGTTCAGCGGATTGTTTTGACCAACACAGCAGCCTCTCCAAGCAACACACCCAGCTCAAGTAACAGGCAGGGGGAGGAAAGCAAACACAGAGTCCATGCCAGCTCATCCCCCTCTCTGCATCTCACCGCTTCCTCCTTGTCTAACTTTGCCAAAGTCCTTGGAACTTGCCAAATCCGGTCATGCCTGCTTAGCTTGCTGGACTGATTGTGCCAGAAAAGAAAATAAGACACAGATGTATACAAACTCTTGGTGGTGCCAGTGGAGAGACAGCTAATGGCTTCATCTCGACCCTCCCATTGTAGCCGGGCACAGGTGGGGATAATTAGAGATCTCTCGCTCTCGATTTTTTCCTCCTTCCAGTCGTAACAACCGTAAGGAGGCTATAGGACGCTGTGCTACACCCCTCCTATCATCAGCCCCCTCGCCCATCCAAGCTTTGGCTTCTACTTCAAAAACATCACCAATACAGCTTCTCCTTTATAGTCAGTGACAACACAGGGACCATGCCCACTAATGGTTTGTGTTGGCAACAACGGAGGAAACTAAGTTTTCTAAATAGACACCAAGAAACATTCCACTCACAGAAAAAAAAAGATCTCCATTGCGGACTTTCTTGTGTCATAGCAGAGGAGGAAACCACAGGCAGAGGGATTCAGGGAGTGTTTCATGGCCAAGACTCATCTACTGCTCAAAACATCTTAAGATAAGTAGACATGTAAAGTTAAAAAAAAAAATAAAAAATTAAGAAATAATGCTTTTCAGCTTTTGGAAATCCAATACCTCTGAGTGCAGCATGAGAAACAGTTAGGTGTCTAACTCCAGATTGCTGCCTCATTTAATAATTTACGTTCCTGAATTCCAGATGTTTGAACAAGGGCCAGAGTGTGACCCCGTGCTCTCTGTGGGAGACTGGTAATGAAATAATCCCGCATGAGAAATTCCTGACGCCCAGGAGGAGTACTGTGATGTAGCCCATGTGCTTCAAAAAGGCCCGAAAAGAAGCCCCCCCCCCCCTCTCTCTCCTCTGTTAGCCTGAGTGACAGTAGAGAGACATGTGTCTTCAGATGAGAGGAGGCGAGTCTCATTACGCCGTATTTGGTTGACACTGAGTGATTCAAGTGTTCCCGGACAATTCAGACACACTGATATAAAACACATTAAATGTCTTTCACAGCACTTTACCTGACACTGTTCATCTACGCTCATCTGTTATCCCTGACGAGCCGGCTTTAGTCGCTGCTTCAAGTCTGGGATCAGAACGCCGTTGAGGAGGGAGTATGAAGGAGCTGCACGGAAATACACAAAAATAAGAAAAATAGAAAATATCAGAAGATGAGATCTTTGGATGTGAAATTTCAACTTTCAGTATCCAAGATTTTTTAAAACTTTTATGATTTTCAGACTTAATAGAGAAAGTATAATGTATTTTGGCTCATAAATATAAGCAATTGTTATTGTATTATAGAAATACACACAAAATAAAAATAATAAAAATCAGAACATGAGATCAGAAATAACATTTTTGAGAGATTTTTCTTTAACTTTTAAGTTTTTCAAAGCAAAAATATAATTTGGCTCATATACATAAGGTCAGTGCTGTAATGGTGATTTTAGAATATAAAGCGTTTATCAGTGTGTTTTGGTCAAACTTGACAGATCACATGCAGATAAAATCAAACATCCTGTAAACGTGGTGAACACATATGGGTGTCTGACGTGGTAAACTCTCCCAAAAACAATATTTCACTAATCATACATGACACACCGTAATATTATTTTGACATCCTGCACTGAAGAAAAGAAAAAAAACTGGCACAGCATCACAGACAGGCGTGTTTACGATGTACAGTTTCTGCAGGAGTGACAGGCATAGAGACGAGATGACACAGTGAACTGAGCAACCTGAACGACAATCACTGTGACATCGAGCATCTGCAGCCCAGCCAGGATAAAGTGGAGGCTCCACCTTCTCTATACATATTCAACACAATGAACACGTAGCTTAAACAAACGGAAGAATAAGTGTTGCATTGTTAGTTTGCAATTATTATAATATGTGACAATGCAATATACATGCATTGAGAAACAATGTAAACAAAATAAGAAAACTAAACTTCCCAAAAAACAAGTTCAACCATATTCATCACTTACACTTCAACTGAAGGTTTTGTCCCTTTGTCAGACGAGGAATATTCTCAAAACTCAACCAACCGAAGCCAGCACCCGGAACCGACACTTGTAAGTCCGCAGTCAGGATTTGTTAGCCTACATCCCCTCTCTTTGACACCGAGGCGTTGATCCTCATTCTTGCTGCAGAGACTTTGAGGTGAGAGTGAGACAGGGATAGAGATACGGTGGAGGCGGTGATAGGGCAGGTGAGCGGAGAGGATGCCAAGCCCAGTGGTCAGCGGGTAACAGAGAGAGGGCGGCTGTCACATCCTGCTGACTTAGCCAAGACAGATGAGACAATCAGCAGCCCAAGGCCCGGACAGCTCTTCAACCCTGCTCGCATCCAGGGTTTGAGGGCAGCTTTTCCACAACAACTCAAAGCTGAGCTCACCCCTCTCCCTCTGCTGCAGGGTGGAGGTGAGGCCACAGCTCGGAGACGTTCTCCACTTCTTGACATGTTAAAAGATGTCATGCACTCTGGTGCTAACACTAATACTCAAACTTGTGTAAATATTTTTTTGAAAAATAACAATAACTTTGTGTAACTGAAGCTGCTCTCGGAACGTATGTGAGAATGCAAATGTCTGAATCAGTTGCTGAAGACGTTCCCCAGAGTTTCTCCTGCCTACCCCCTCGGTAAAGTCAAAGTGAGTCCATGTGAGAAACATATTATACGGAGGATTCACCACGAGCGAGTGGTCGGGTTGATGAAGTTTCTAACATGCGACACACGGAAAACTGAGAAAAAATAGATAAATAGATATCTCAGGATGAAAAAAGAGGAGTCATAACAAAGATGTCACACCACTGAGGATTTGCTGTGAACAAAAACATGTGATATCCGCAGTGGAATTCATTCATTACGTCCTGCGTCCCCTCCTCACCTGAACGCTCCAGAGCTTTTCCTGTTGTGAAAGCGTTTGACCGGAAAAACTGCTGCTGCTCTCTTTATAAGCAAAAGGTCAGAACCCAATTGTGTGGACATTCTCCGGAGTTCATGTCTGCAAACAGCTTCAGTGACAAACCCTGCGCAGTGTTTTTGGTTTATTGGCCCACAACTTAACTGTTTGATTAACGCTTGTCATTGATCTGATTTTCAGCCACAGCAGGGAGCTTTGTCATTAAACCTCTGATAAACCATTAAATGCTTCCTGTTTATCACCACAATTGGAGAATTAAGTGCTTTATTTTTTCTGGAAAACCAAAAGCAACAAAACTGGACTTACATTAACCAAGAATCATTTGGTAATCCTCAGATAATGTGACTTTAATGTAGTTTACATTAATTACTAATCTTAGTTTATTTTTGTTTGTTCTGCCCATGTTTGTAACCCCTTAATCACTAATGTCTGTGAACTAATTTGAACCAGTGCCCCATATGAAAAATGTTCAACGTCTTGCACAAAAAATCTTGACTTCCTTTCTCATGGCAACTAAGTACAACACATGTGCCAGATTTGAAAATTATAAGCGAATGAGGTTTATGGGAAGTGTAGTCTTAGTTTTGATATACACCAAACATCCATTAAAGTATTTGGAGACAGCAGCGATGCACGTTTATATAAAATGATGTGGTCACATTTGATTTCAAAGTTACATTTAAAAAATGCAATAAATCGCACCTTTAAACAACTTCAGATGTATTACTTAGTACTTAATGGACAATTGGCATCGCTGCAGCAAATGATGAGTATGTCCAAAATGGAAGAAAAAGTAAATAAGTTTTGGTGTGTGTGTGTGTGTATGTGTGTGTGTGTGTGTGTGTGTGTGTGTGTGTGTGTGTGTGTGTCAAACATTTCCTAAAGACCATGCTGGACCCCAGGCCAGTTTCCAGCTTCTCTCCTAATTGCATTGATTTTTCGCACTGTAAATCTCACTGTGTCACAATCTGCACTCCCCAGGCATGATGTACGGCTCCGACGCCAGCCTGCACGTCTGCTCCCAAATTTGCTGGCTTAAAGTTTCAACTGTAATGGCGTGATTAATGATTAAATTAATTAATTGCTAAATGTATGCTAATTGTTTAATTGGTTGCCTGATCTATATAAGATCATTTATAAATTAAATGAGTAGATTTACAAAGTTTATTGATTAAATGTGACAATGAGTTATACGGCTGACTACCTGATTTGCAATTTTCCCAATTAAATTCACAAAGCTCTATAAAGTGTGGTTTTGCAAAGTGTGCCCTGCTCAAGTGATCTACACCGGAGCTGACACTGCTGTACTTATTTATGAAATCAGACAGCTGATAATGATGCATTAATATTAATGCCAACTGTAAATTTTCATATTGCTCTGCAGAAACCAATCCAAGAACATTTGTCACTGTAAATCTATCTGTTTTTCACATTTTTAATGCAAATGAAAGTGGGAGTCCTCTGTAAGGTCAAGTATCTGCAGAGGAATCTTTTTTTGGCTCTGTGTGCTACAGGTGAATTATCTCGGGAAGATGCGTGAAGGACAATTTTAAGGAAACACTCATGAATAAGCAGAAATACTCTCTCTAAAACAGTGTAACCTCAGTGTAACACTGAGCAAATATATGCATATTGACATTCCTGTTAAGTCTCTAAGATCTGAAAGGAATCGTTTTGCATTTCTAGCCCATGAAGAGCATTGTGATGAGCATGTTTAATATTAAGCACAAGCTGATAAAATACATCAGAGCATTTTAAACAAACTCACTGTTCTCATCTTTATCATACAAAGCAATGATGTACATTTGGTTTTCACAGCACTGATTCATAAGAGCAGTTTTATGATACCGCACTGATACACTCTCAAAGTGCTTAGTTCCTCTCAATAAAATAACAGGATCCACAGAAACAATCACCTGTAGTCCACTATCATGACAATGTGCTACACTCCACTTCCTGTCTGTGAATTACCATTTCTGTTGTTTCTCCCCTGGGGGGGCTGCAGGACACGTAGGGATGTGGTGAAATATGGCGATATGGCAACCAATACAACTGCCCCTTTGGGTGTGATAGTGGGGGGTCGTGTACGTGTTGCAACTTTATGTTCCTTGACTGTTAATGAACCACTGACCTCTGGCTCCAAGTGTTGCACATCTTGTATTCTTATTACAGTAAAACCAGCTGTTGTTCACTGCAGTGGTTGGTGAATATACTATACAGTATATATGATATATAAATACAATAGGGTATATAAACAGGATAAGTTAAATTGTGTGGGTGTGTATTAATGAGCTGTAATATATCATATAGTTATCATCTCAATTATAGAATATGATGAATGTATTCATTATGTTTAATGATAATATATATAATATAATTTGTTTTATTTATCTCATTGATGAATTACAAATCACAACTTCAGCACATTTAGAAACAGTATTTTCATGTGATCACAGCAACATCCTTCAGTAACTGTTTTACACAGATGAGTCATGATGTTTACTGATAATACAGGTTTTTTAAAATACATTAAATAAACACTAATAAGCACACAGGATCCACAACTGTTTATATAGTGTTATCTGTGGAAAACCTGCTGTATCAGTGGATATGATAGATTCACAGATCTTTTGGGGCTTATTCTGATGACAATCAGTGGTTTGTTCTTTTCTTCTTTAAAGAACAAAGGATGAGAAACCCCAAATAAGCAAAAGCATCCACTGACAGTCTGAGAGATCATGTCTTTCTAAATCCTGATCTTATACAGCAACAAATCTACAGCGTGATAAGATGAAGAGAAGCTGTCACTTCCCTGTCTGAAGTCAGTAAATGACACATCTTACTTTTTTACTAATGTGCACACATGTAAGCATTTGAAATAAATAATGCAGGTGATAAATACAATGGTGGTCCAATGGAATTGGCTAAACTCAGCACTAAATTGATGGTAGGGGTAATTTACAGAACTGAGCAACAGTAAAACACGTTAAAGTAAATACATCGACTCTGTGTGCGAGTACAGGAACACTAGTGTCTGCTGCTGCTGTGGGTGTGGATGGAGGACAGACGCCAAGTTTGCCAATCAGATGCGAGATGGAGAAATTAGTGAGGTTATTTAATTTGTAATAATTCACTGCTCAGCTCTCCAGACACATTTATGTCATTCAAAGTAGTTATTCAACTTTGTACACTCGGTTATTTACAATCATTAATAACATACTTAATAAATGTTTTACCTTCATCATACTCATAGCGATCAAAGCTGTGGCACTTCCGTACTGAAACTGGCAGGAAAACCAAATATGATAAAGAAAACCACATGCTCAAAGAGAGAGAGAGAGTGACAGAGAGACCCAGACAAGATGAAATCACTACTTTGGCCAATTTGCGGAGATTTGAGGCCAAATCGTTTGTGCACCAGGCAAACAAAGAGTACATTTGTCTGAACAAACACTGCAAGTGTTTTTCACACTAGAGGATGAATTCCAAAAATTAAATCCAGGTTTTTCTCTGAATTCAGAACTGCCAAGAATCTTACCTTTCAGACACATTCATCTTCCTCTTTGTCCTGTCTCTCACCGTCTGTTTGTTCTGGCATTCGTCAGTGCCATTTCTCCCATGCCCGTCACATCTCTTTGAGGGCAATGAAAAGCAGCAGACATTGTGAAGTGGAGGCTAAAGGTTAGTTCACGTAGAGACAGTCTGGCACATCCCTCCATGTGCGTCTCTCCTATAAACTGGTATATTCTGTATTGCATTGTTCATACCATCACTAACGTGCATCTAAGAAGTTCAGAAAACATCAGAATTTGGTGTCTGGATTTGGAAAAGGGGACCACGAGTAAAAAAAAGAAAAGAAAATGTGCTGAAAACTGCAGCAACAGTTCTGACACTTACAGACCAACTTGGATTTGGTTTTATGGGATATAAAAAGCTTGAAGGCTTCAAGTTCATGACGTTAAAATAACTGAAGAAATATAACCAAAAAATATTTTAAAAAGTAATGACAGACATCATTTTTGTACTTTTGCACTTTTAAAAAGATTTACCTTTAAAAAATCTGTCCATGTGACAAATGTATTTTTTCTGTCTCAAATGCCTCATTAGATTATATCCATCCCAGCGAGTAAATGAAGAGCAATTAGCTCCGTTAAATTCTCCAAAAGGTCACGATGGCAATAAAAAGGAATGATTGTGCAGGTAGCAAATGCTGCCTTGTCTTCATGAGAGGAATGTACATTTGCTAATGGCACCGTTGGTTCCAGAGGTTACATGGGTAGCTTGTGGTGAATTTTTTATTATTTTTTGTAGCTTTTTGTAGTTCCTCGGAGGTGATGAATGGCAATGGGTATAGTGCCAGTAGCGATGTCTCTAGAAGTAGCTTATTCTGTGCTGCCAAGCATGATTTATGACAAGAAAGGGGAGTGGGGAATCTCTGACTTCACCATTTGCCCTGCTGCACTTTTCCATATCGTCCAAGAAGAGTTTGGGGGTATTGGATTGACACAGCAACTGCACACATCTGGTTTGGAGATATAGCCAGAACCCCTTTCAAGCCAACAACCGTTTTAAGGAAATAAGTGGAAATGGGAAAATGGAAATATGATGTGGCAAAAGAGGGAATAGTTTCCATGACAAATATTATCATTCCTCTCTTTTAAAGGTCTCACTTTGTTTGCTTTTAAGAGTTTTGTCAACTTTTCTCTACCTCAGGATAAGAATAATGTGCCTGTGGGCTTTTTCAACGAAATGAAGATTAAGGAGACGATAGATCTTCTCAGCATATGATCTCACTCAAAGAAATACTGGTTGCTGACTGGTGGATATTATCAGCGACCAGGCCTGATTGAAATAACACAGCAGTGCTGAGTACAGGTTTTCTGTTGGGTGTGTCGACTGAAATATAACTGCGAGCTGACTGACGGAGAGATTTAAGTCACCTTTTCATTTATACAGTTTTTCAGATGGAAATCGTGTCTAAATGTGATGCATTTATGGCGACAGGAGCTAATCTAAATCATTATCATTTTTTACAGGAAAGCAAACATAAAGTGCAATTTCCAAATGAATATATTTACCATTTCCTCTCATTTTCTCCATCTGCAGTAACCTTATTTCCACCATAAACATGTCAAGACAAAAAGCAATGGGCATTTCCCAAGGCACTTTTTTTTACAAGAAATTACTTAGAATTTAAAGGACCAGATTGTAGTTTGCAGAAATTGAATGTAAATAGAAATCAGAAGCTTGAGTCAACTAACACTTAACAGTGATGAAATAAACAGGTCATTTGTTGCAGTGTAAATGCTTTTCTTTTGTTAATTTAAGTGAACTTTGTAATATTACTGTTAATCTGCTCATATAAAAATAGAATATTTTATGCTGTGGTATTGCTTCTTCTTAAATTACACTCACTCACTCTAATGAGAAAGAAACATATGATAGAAAGGTAAAACATACCTCAGGTCAAAGGCTTTATTCAAACTCATAAACATATGGTAAATAGAGGAACCTGTAATGATAAAGAGCTCCGTACTTCAACAGATGTGTAGCATCAGAGGGGAAATGTAACCTTCAGGCCATTAGTCCGTTCAAACAAGAGTTAAAATTTTACTTTGGTTTGTTTTTCCCTCATCCATGAAGCTCACATGTGAACTGACAAAGCTTCAAGCAATAATAAGGAGCAGTTATGCTGAATTTAATGCTAATGATGCAACTTCAGTCCCAAGTAATTTCCTGTCGAGCATTTTATTGTTCAGTCCTGCTTTTAAGGACCTCTGTCTTCCTAAATAATATTCATTTAAAATCAATGTGGCTAAAATGTTCAAGGAGGATTTCAGCATCAGAGGAATAAATTAGGCATTCAGAAACTCTATTAATTTCAGTAGTATGCGGCGTCATATTTAGATTTAATAGAAAGTTTTTAATGAAGCAGATTGGAAAAGGGATCCTTGCCTCCATTACCACATGATGGATAACTGAGAAAGGTTAGCAGCCACTAATTAACACTCTCTTAAATTACGAAAGTACTTGGCGATTTTTTTCCCTCCACCTTTCATTTTTTCCCCCTTAAATGAGATAAAATAATATTGAGAGGATGAGCGCTGAATCAATTCCAACCATAATTAAATATACTGATGGGGTGAAAGTGTTCTCCAGCTCTGGTGCTGTTTGAAAATGTTGCTCCGAGTTAAGATCATGCGAGGCACTTCTCTCAATCCACAGGGATGTGTGCGTGACGGATACGTGCAGAGAACATATGTCTGTGTGGAGGAAAGAAATATTAAAACAAATGCTTTTTTTTCCCCAACAGAATTTGGTTGTACGCATTTAATACATACAATTTGACAAAACAAAAAAAGCCCCATTTCCTCTTCGACTGACTAAACAATTTTCATGATCCTTTATCAAACACAAAATCAATTCTCAGTAAAAGTACTTACAGTGCATAAGTTCAGGATCTATTTCATTAGCTTGAAATTAGCTTGAATGTTGTACTGAGATTTATTCAATGGAACGGGTCACATTCATAATTTAAGATGGATTATGCAGCAGAGGTAGATTTTAGCTTTGTAGCAAATTGTATTTTATCAGAATGTCAAATATAATAACTTCATTTCCCAAATAATTATTGACATATGACATTTTTCACGAAACTGGCAGGAAAGTATTCAACCACAAATGAGTCATTATGAATAATTAAGCTGGCAAAGCTAATAGGGTAAAATATCTTCAGGTCAATCGATGAGATCATGTCTCTAGTAACTCTGACTGTTTCTCCACAGAGGTCAAGGGTCAGTTCCAAGAATACATAGAAATACATAGAAAGACATCCCAGCAATTAATTGGTAGAGGCAACTTATAGGCAGAATGGGACACACCTAAACTTTAATGCTCGGATTTGGATTTCCATAATTGCATTTAAGATGGTCAAAGGTAAGCATGATAAATCAGTTTGTCAAGTGGAGACTGAAAGTGAGGATTTTATACAAGTTTCAGTTTAACAGTGGGCGGGCCAACACCGGGTTAGAGCAAAATAAAAGACAACAGAATGCTAATTGTTACCCATCGTTTTCAAGGGCAAGAGTAACGTGTGTAAATTCAGAAATCTAGAAACAAGATGCCAAAGAAAAACATTATTGATGAAATTATAACACAGTGTTTCCTATATGTACCAGTTACCCTGGAATGAACTGACTAGTGGCTGTATCTTCATTGAAAATCACTACAAAAGTAAAATAATAATAATAATTTAGATATGATAACATATACATAATAAAATCACATTAGGTTTATTGCAATGACAACACAGTATAATCAGACGTCTTTGTATTCCATGGCAACACTCCCTTTTATACAAAATGGTTAGAACACCATTAAAGAGATTAACAGCGTCACATTTTGAGTCAGCAAAGTCATCTGCTCCAAATTAATGTAATATGCAGAAAAAAAGAATGAGGCTTTAATGATTTCTATTTGTAAACTTTCTAATATGCGCTCTGCATAAATTTTAACCCGTCAGATTGATTCTCCTGCAAAGTTAAGAACCAAACCAGAGACAGAAACGGCGACGGGGGTTACAGAGCATCTGATAAAAATAGAGGTCGTATGGTATTCTTCATTTCGCTGAGTACTACAGACTCGGAACCACTTGGGATGTTGGTATATAGGACACCCGCTGCTAAAACACCGCCATGCAGCACCATGATTACGATTTGATCCGTCCTCCGCTGAAAGCTCACGCTGGTGGAAATCAAGTACCCTGAGGCTTACAGCTTGCAGCCCAAGGCCTAAAAGGTAATAGCATGAAATATAGATACAGAGGTGACAGATGTTTACAGTGCGTCGTGAGATGGCATTGAGACACAACACAGTGGCTCCCTCCATTGGAGAGGAACCTGATGAGTGGTATAGTGAAGAGATGGAGTGATATAGGAGGTGCTCTGGCAGTGTTTGCAGGCAGATCATTAGGGCCCCTCTTTAACTCAACCCCCAGTGACAATCTATTGCTCTCCTCCCCTGTCAGCGAATCATTATGGTCTGATCATTAGTGACATCGCCACATGCCCATCACTCAGGCTGGTGCCATATTGGCAGATGAACAGCCTCTGCCCCAGGCCCACTAATCTGGAGTCTTCAGACAGCGAGGATGAAGGAATGTTCACCGAGCGTCAAAAACACTGGACCCACTCTTTTCACTCACATCAAAGCTCAGCATCAGCATTCATAGAGAGAGCAATAATTAGTGTAATGAATGAAGTGCCCAAATATTGTTTTTCATTTTGAAATGAGTCTCTGGTTTTATTGTGTTTCACTCAGTGTGATCGTTATGTGGTACTGTCAGATAGAATATGATCATTTGTCCATCTTTAAAGGAGAAGGCAGAAAATATAAGTTATTAGGTCTTTTATTTTAGTATTTACAAAAACTCTTTCACTATTTATCAGTAGTTTATGAGTTCATCATTTAGCATTTGCACAGGGCAAAATAATGTGGCAAGCACAAAGATGTTCTTCTGGAGGACTCGGTTTCAAGAGCTTGGAAAAGTGGCATCTTTGCTTTACTAGTTTTCATTTGTGTTTTATTTATAGTCATATATAGTCTTCATTCATTTGACTGATGAAATTCAAACAGACCCAAAAGAGAGGTATCAAGTTAAAGAGATAACTTTAGGACTGGTTTTAAGCCAGGTCATAAACTCAAGGCTTGTGACCGTTACACACACTGAAATAACAAACCCTCACACCACTGTAAATGCTGCCTTGTATGGTAACCATGAATCATTATGTCATTGTTGTTGTTTCAACTTTTTTTGCAGTTAATGTGTAAAGACATTGAAATCTCTGGTTACAACTACTTTATACTTTTAACAACTTAATTTCACTATCCTCCTCAAAAATAATATTGCATGGACATCATTGTGACTGCCCTTCAGAAATAAATAAAGATGTAAATTATCTCTGACAACTAAATAGTACTACAGTTCTCTATAGTGAATAGGAAGAAGCACAGCTTTATTTATCTATGTATTGATTTGGTTGCTTTTTTCTCTCATTGTTTCATATGTAACATTTGAAAAAATTAAACAGTTACATGAGTAAAAAGCCAAACCATGCATCGCTGTTCATCGTGTGTTCTAATACCAGAACAGAAAAAGTCATTAGTTTTCGACATTATATGCACGTCATGATTGATGTCATGTGGAGGAGCTGCAGAGATGCTCCCAGCTCGGTACTGTATGTTTGAAGATGATGATGCAATGAAAACAGAAATGCATGACCTCTGCTCTGTGACCTGTAAATAATTGATAAATCAATTTTCTTGACTGGAACACCAAATAATGAAGCAATGCAATTCTTATCAATTACGTTTTTGTCTTAATTGTTGACTTCACTTAGCACAAAGCAGCACAGCGAAACACCATGCCATTTTTCAATTAAAAGGTCCAGATGTTTTCGGAGGCTTCAGTAGACACAGGCAGTTGTGAGAAATGCTTTATCTGCATTGTAATAATCACTAGAACATCAGCTCCAGGCTGCATTTACATACTCATGTTTTATTCCAGCCCTCTTTCTAATGCACCGCTTAATTATACTGAGCGCAGACAGTGTCAGACCCCCATAGTCCCAAATTTATTATTGTACTATGTGAAGCAGCAACCATCAAACCAAGCGCCCCTCACCACAAAATACTCGTCACCACTCTCACACTATGAAATACACATCATGCTCTCAGTGCTGAGCAGATATCAACATCTCTGATTTTATGATCACTGGTCTGTTGTCTCTCATTTTCCTTCTTTTAGATGGAAATGGAACGTCTGTGATATTTATCTCTCTATAGTAGAACAAAATATACACGTGTGTGTGTGTGTGTGTGTGTGTGTGTTCACTAAATATCTGTATATTGTTTTAAGATGTACAAAATCACATGTTTTATTCACCATTCTCTACTTTAGCAGCACTAAGGAGAGATGTGACTGTTAGGATGTTAGTCAGTATTGAGTATCAGTATCTATTAGTAGTAAAAATGCTGAAAAATGACTTATCCTAATGCTTTTTGTTTTGTTTTTTCACTGAACTTTATTGGATTTTTATTTCTGATACATTACTATGTATAGTTGCAATAGTTGTACTGGTTCAAGATGAAGCAAAGTTCACTCTTGGGATATTTAATCTATACTATAATCTAACTTCATTTTATTAATCTTAATCTGCAGAGTAATTTAATGTATTGAATACGTAGTAGGTTAAAATTACAATATCTCTATCTGAATGTTGTAGTAGTGTAAAGCAGCATGAAATGCAAATACACAAATTCACCACTGGAATGAGACCCAAATCAAACAGACTGAACAATTAAATGAATTAAAAGAAAAACTCCTCATCCATTTACAGGATATCAGTGCAAGTGTAATTCAGGTACAAGATGGATTCTCAGTATGGTTTAATATACGAGATGATTATTCATATTTTAGGATAAAAAAGACATATTGTGCACAGTACAAACAAACAACAAATAAATCCTCGAGCAACACAAGCCAACATCTCCAGTTTGCTAAGGTCACATGTTCCGTTACAGCGAGCAGACCCCCCACCCTGCACACCAATCCTACTGAGAACAGCAGAGCATGGAAGAAATATTCTTATTTAGATGAGGGCTCTGCGAGGGGCATCGTATGGCATAACAGAAGAAGAATGCAATGTAGTATGGCATGCACCGAGAGTGACTCCAACACAGCCCCCTTTACAGAAGGCAATCAAATCTGGCAGTCATGTGTAAAGATACTTATCTTCCTGGAGAGGATTTCAAGACCATATTTCGGGGAGAAATGGAAATCAATGCTGACAGCAGCTTGTCAGTCTTATATATTCAGAACATCTGATCTCAATAGAGAAACTTCCTTGAGAGAAGAGGGAGTAATGAAGAGATATTTGACAGTGAAAGGTCAATCCCATATTGTGAGTAAAGTTAAAACACAGCGCAGGAAGGATTTGCTCACGCTGTAAGTATTCAGTATCATGATGAGGCTGGAGGATTTAAGAAAACACATCTCAACAGCATGTTTTCACACACTTCACATTCTATATCGCCTCGGGCACGCTATTGCTTTTGTTTGAAATTTGGCACATTACATCGCTGCACAAATGAGACCCAACACTGGTGAATTCATAAACAAATACCTCTCTTCTGATATTGTTTCTGAGATATGCTGTTTCACAGTATTCCCTTGACGTTTCTATAAATTTAGTGTCAAATCTAAGCACATTGTTGCCTCCTGGAAACTGATGAAATATGACAATACTCCAGTAACGAGAGACTTTGGCATGGACAAAGGCACTTCATCAGCTGGTATTTCTGCAAGTGTGGAATTATCACCCGACCAGCGAAACAACTTCACAATTCCGGCAAGCGGCGTTAATCAGATTTCTCTCAGCAGAGCTGTAGTTCATTGTCATTGCTAATGGAGCCTCCTCTGCAGGTTGTTGCTCTTCACTAAATTAGCGTGAAGTCTTATCCCAAAAACATTGACTAATACTGCACTTAATCTTAGAAACTCTCAACTCCTGTGAAAAATCTCATCCGGACTGACACTGATGCATCGGAGCGTTGCCCCGCATTGCATTCATCATGTTCCTGACAAAATTAATCTTGATAGACTGAAACCAAATTACACCTGAGCTCGCACCCATTGCTCATCACAAACACTGAATAAATATTTATCGATGAAATGTGTGGTTTCTTCTTCTGCACGTGGTGAAGTTATTTGTGTAAAAAAAGATTGAATGAAAAAAACTTTCAGAGCAAAATGCTGAATTTTTTTGCTGCTTTAACTCAAATTAAAAAAAGCTAGTTCAGTGTACAATGTGGAAAAGAGCTGAGGGCAGTTTGTCAAGGTGAAAAACTGAAAAGTCTTTATTGAAGTGAAACAATTCAAACTCAAACAGGCTTCAAACTGTCTTGACCATCCTGGATGTTGAGTTAGGAATTATTTCAATATGAACTGACCTCTGAAGTATTTTAATGCAGAATTTTTTCTTATTATTTCTGTGGTGCTTTTAAAATGTACCTGTACTGACATATTGTAGATTTACTCACAGTAAACAGTGGAGGAAAAGGATAATTGTTTACCATTTGCGGCTGTGAGGATCCATTAATTAATCTAATCTAATTAATATGTAACATTTAATTTGAGTTAAATGACACTTAATAGTGGGAATGAACAAGATTGAAGTCTACAGGACAATATTTTTTAAAAGCTTTTTACACAAACATTACAAATGTGTTATTTCTACTCTATAAATTAATATAATTCTAAATAATGATTAACCTCAGCCTTTCTGCTTATATAGCATGCTATGTAAATGGTGTCTCTCTCCTCTCTGTGTGAACGGGGTAAAAAACACTCATCTTTAACCCTGCCAACCAAAAGCAGCTCACGTTATTTGTCTTCCAAATGAACTCATTTTTCACGACTAATTAAAACATGTTGAGATGAGGAGGAACATGGAAGAAGGGATGCATTTGTTTGAGAACTGCACAGTCATTCATTCCGACACGTATGTTTGGCTGCTGTTTAAAGCAAAGTGATGTACGAACACAGAGCAAGTCGTTGTCACTAATAGCGAGAGGGAGTCGTTTGTATTGTTGCGGTGATGCTGACGTGCCACACCGATTGGCAGGTCTTAAAAATATTGGGTGGCTGCCAACCTGCTCCGGCGCCACGTTTTAAAAGAGATCATCCCGTCGCTTCTTTAATGTACCTTAATCTATTAGGTACACAGCAAACCAACAGGAATATTTTTAGATGATGGGTTTTATGGCTTTGTGTTTGTGATTAATTAAATAAAATGATGGCGCTCCACAAATCATCCCTTTAATTAGTCTGCAAGCGTCAGAGTGACGATGCTGCCTCTGTCTGAAAGCACAGAGACAAGGGTGGGGGGACCAGCCAGAGCTCCAGCAGGGGCCGGGGGGCCGTCGGAGGGCTTTAGAGAGGAGGGGGTGCGAGATGAGGGGGAGAGCCAGTGCAGCCCCAGGCAGCCCGAGCTGCACACCCAGGTGCTGCTGTCAGCTGGAGTCCTGCCCCAGCTGCTCGCCAAAGATTGATTTAATTATTTCCATTCCCTCCGTCCCTGCATTTCTTTAATTCTTTGTCTTACCCACTTTGTCGCCTTTTAGCTTCTCGCTCAGTCTCACCTCCGCCATGATATGAAAAAGTAAAAAACCCATTGTTGTCAAAACAATACATGGTATATATATTCAGCTCCATACATGTGGTTCCATGCAAACACAAAGGCTCCCAGCAGCAAAATTGAAAAACCAACTCAATGACTCACATTTCCTCACCCGGATTTCTGACACTCGCATCACTTAATCTACTTCTATTCATCCGCCTCATTTTCATCCATAATGACACAGATTCATTTTATAATTACAGATGTACTGTATTGTTACAGTCCATAAGTGCTGAAGGAGAATTCGGCTACGCTCGCCGAGTTTGAGGTCGAAAGGACTTGTGTTATCAATTCTCAATGATTTAAATGAGTAAAGTTCTTTTTCTCTTATCTGATCTTTTAAAGGGCAATGAAAAGTCCCATCTTTTCACTGAACCCCGTCCTCAATCACTGTTAATGTTAACTCCATGTACACATAAGAGGGCTGATAAAGAATCATTAGTCTCGTTAATGGAATCACAGGTCCAATCCCTCCATCCTTTTCTATTGAAAAGCGCTCTTCATTTCAAAGTTGTTCTGCTTTATTAAAGCTCATTACCATTTCTCTTTTAATAAGCACTCTTTAAAGTCATTACCTGCAGTGGAGTTAAAGGCTCAGCTATTAAAAGGTTACTTTAATGTGAATAATGGCCTCCTGATATACTCAAGTTAATTACTATTGGACACTGGTTCTGGTTTAATCTAATGCTTAAACCTTAATGAAAGATATGTCACAGTACAATGAAATAGCAAAAAATTGTTCCTGATCAACAGAACTATTTGTGCTATCTCTCCTCACACAGGCAACGTTCCTCCATCTTCAGCATCCGATTCATTGGATTGCAACGTGCACCATTTTCTCAGAATATCAATAGACACACAGTTAGCATGGTTAATTGCAATTGAAGTCAATCTTATTAACGCCGTCTTCATCAATCTCTTTTTCTAACATTTTGTTGCAGGCAGTTCTCCACTTTTATTTCTCAGGCAATAATGTTAATAAGTTAAAGGTCCTATATTTTACACTTTACTGTTTTATGGGAAGTTTTGATATCCTTAAGTCAATACGTTCCCAAAAAAATCTCTCTATATGAGAATTATGAAATCTTTCCTTCACCCTTCAACCATGGTGTTAGCATAAATAAATCTGCACATTGTAGATATGTGTGCAATCTACCTGGTAGCCTTATTACCTTTAATTAAAAAATAATACATTTAATTATTTTAACCTAGTTATTAGAGCAAAGCCTCAAGTGTTAAACACAAAGCCGACAGGGCATCACAACAGACAAGTTACAGTTCTTACATGATGTTGATTGCTGAGCTGTGATATGCAGTTTTTAAATATAACACTCAATCTTGTTGTGATCCAAAATGAAAGTCACCAACAACTATTTTAACATGGCGTCAATTACTTTGGAATAAAAGTCCAGAAAACATTCAAGTCAAACCTTTAGTTTCTTTTCAGTATATATATATATATATATATATATATATATATATACAGTTGCAGGAGAAATACAACACTGCTCCATATCAATTTTATTAAACATAATGAGGAAATATTTCAGTAAATGTTCCTATTCTGTTTGGCTTGGTTGTGCTCTTTCCCTTTAAGGAAGTGGCAGCAGAGTGAGGTCGTCATGAGGTTCACCTGGGTGTCTGGTCTGGAGCCCATTTAGCTGCCTGTCTCTCTCTCAGCTCCCACATGTGCTCCTGGGTTTTGTTTGTTATTTCTGTTCAGTTTTCAACAGGTTGTATCTTCCACTCACACATGCATTACATTACTGATTTTTACTGACTTAGTAGCATCTTGTTTTCTTCATTTTGCACATAGTTTGATTGAATAAACTCTCACGATCGGTGTGTTCTCCGTCCTATTTTTCTTTGTCAGTTCATGACAATGTGTCTCCCAATTGTATTTCATGTGTTCCTGCACTATCTACTCATTACTACTTTGCTAAAGCTGCTATAATCAATATTTTAATTATATTATATATAACGACATATATATATATATATATATACACAATTAATTACATGACTGCTTGAATGTAAAAGGGATCATTTGAAGCGATGAACCTACAGAGAATTAACCAACTGCAGTTTTCTCAGCTCTACGGGGCTTTTTAGAGTCTTCCAGATCATTGTTTTGATTTTTAGATGAAATTTTACCATCCTGATTAAATCACTGTTTTCATAGCAAGAAAATGTGCTCATGTCAAACAGCTGTTTTCAGCCAAATGGCTCCAAAAACCCATCATATCCTACATGCCCAGCCCCAATCCCCACACATAATTTTGAAGGAAATTAAGTAACGTTGATGTCCCTCAAAACCTAGTTGAGAGTAAATCAGATGTAAAAGAAGAAGGAATGTTTGACTTGTATTCACACAACTCTAAATAAATTATTTTTGCTCAGATTTGTAAATACTGCTAACAAGTTGGCCATTTTGAATGGAAAAGTCCTCTGCTGAACACAATCCCTGCAGCTATTATATTAAATGTAACAGGAATATAAATCTGCGGTATAAGGCATTTGTAATATCTAGGGGGCTGTGTTGTATTCAAGGCAACAAATTAATGCAGAAATAAAGGTTCGTTCAGCACACATTTGCAATAATAAGTCAAAACCCTGAATGTGCCCCTTAAATTATTCACCACTCAGAATTCACTTTAATCCTCACCCTGTAATATGACACCTTTGAACCAGGTGTTATCTCCCTTCTTTGGGGCAGCAGGGTCAGATGATGAAAGCTGACCTCTTTGTTTCAAATAGTTTAATTCACCTGTGAAAAGCCTAATTGGAGTGATCTGCACAGAAGACCAGAGGTAAAGGCTCCAGAGAAGCATTAACCTTGAGATCCTGCAGTGCAGAACACTTTCCAGAGAAATCAGGGCTGCAACTTGGAGAGAAAATCAAGCTCTAATGTGTGTTTTTTTGTAACCAAACATATATCAGGTGCTGCTAATACAAGTAACCCACATACCTCATGATGCCATCAAAACAAAGGCACCTATCGTCTCTCATGCTCACCAACCTCCCGCCGCCCCTCTGAGGGGCTGACATACATAGACAGTAATTACTGAGTTTCGTGATGACACACTGGAAACCCCTCAAATCAGCATTTTTCTCTAATTCGCATATCATCACAAGAAAAATAATAATAGCAGCAATGATATCACCCGTTAACAAATTACAGTTCGTCCTAATTGCAACAGAGCAGATTCCTTTAATGTTTAAGACGGAGAAAGAGAGCACATTATTCTCAAGCTCCATTTTATTTTTCCTGCAGTGAAATATGTGTCTTATTCATGCACAGAATTAATGTGCACCAAATGCACCACATTAGCATTTTCCTGTGATACGTTTCCCTCTTTCTTAAGGTCATGTGGCTTTAACGGGAGGCTTAAGTAAGACTCATGTGCATGTGTATGACCCATTTCATAAATCCCATTGCCTCCTCCGTGAGATAGTGGATACTAAATGTCACAAACCACTGGGTCATCTAATCCCTTTCCCTCAAAAAACCACATTAAAACAATTGTAAGAAATGAGCAGCGGGTGTGTTGGAGGGCTTCACTGTGCTGAAATACTCTGATGACAACAAACATTTTCCATCATGTCAACAAGAAACGCTGCATCCGTGAATAGGTCTGTCGAGATGTGGTGGACAGATGTTGTTATAGTCGTTGGGCTATGTGTTTGACAGATTATTTGCAGAACTTCAATGTATCTTTGAAGCCCAGGGGTCGCCCACTGCCAGCCGAACAGAAATGGCACTGTCAGACAACGGATGGACAGGAGACGCGACCAGCAAAGAACGGCGTGATGAAAAGACGCAATATTATTTCTTGATCAAGAGCAGGAGGCTTCTGTTGAGCATCAGCTTTTAAGATCAAATATCTCACTTGAAAATTGGCTGTAGCTCTGCCTGTGTGGTGGTGGACTTCATAAATATTGTACCGTATGTTTCACATGAATGCCTTGCTAACAAGACGAACGGGACACAGAGAGACATGTTCACCTGGAGACGTTTGAAGAAAGCTGACAAATCTTGAGACTTCACAGACACTAAAAATAAAGAATTTAGCTTTTAGCATTTATTATAATGCTCCTGATTACACGAACCGGGCTGACTGCTGAGATGAGCCCTCTCTTGCTTTCTTTTTGTTTTCATTTGTCTTTTTCTTTGAGCTCTCCATACACTTAAGAGAAAGACAGTGACTCGTGAATACAGTCACATTCGCACTGCTGCTTGTCACCACTCCAACATTACTCACCGTTGAGTCGTTAGGTACAATGGTTTCATTTTCAATCTGGCATGTTTTTGTGGGAAACAAAGGATGACACGTGTTTGGAGAGGGGAAAAACAACTGTCTTGACTACTGACATGTGTGTCACGAAGAAAACATTAAAAAGTAAATCTGCTTCGTTCAGTAAAGGGACATTTCGGCTCATATATTGAAGGAGTTTTGAACCAAGAATCTGAAATAAATCATCTATTTATTTAATGACTTAAAGCTCAGTCTTTGCATTGTTGATTGAAATATGTGAAAAATGTGTTGAATCTAAATACGTTTGAATTACACACATTAACATTCTTTCCTGAGACGTAATCATTATGCTCAATGTTATTTTCGACTCTGCTTTCATTTTGCCTGTATTTGTGACATCTGGAAGCTTACGCATATGGAGCAGTACCACTGAAAATCGCCGGGGGCACTGTAGCAAAAAGGTCAAGCAAGACGACGAAGAATTAGCATTTCCAAATGTTGCGATGTATTTAATGGCACCATGGACCACTTTTGCCTGTTTCATCTACGTCATATTTGTTGTTGTCATAAACTCTCTAGGGGATGTATTGATTATGTTTTGATTATGTGTGTATGTGCCCACCTCTCTCCCTCGTCACACAAATTGATGATCACATTATTTAGTTATTAATTGATGATGTCGGATCATGCATCTGGATCGTTCTGGCTGTGGGCGTCCTGTCTCCTCTCCTTTTGTGTGTAGCAGAAAAAAATGTTGGACTTTTTTTTTACTTCTCATAAACTCTAGAGTGAGTCAGACTAACACAAAGTAAACTTCAGTACTGTTCAGGCCCTAATAACTCAGGAATAGTGTTGGTGTTTATTGTTAACGTGTAAAGTGAGCGGGGGAGTGAGGAGGGAGGACATGTGGCACAGTACAAGGAAACCAGTGTCTACCCCAATCCTGAAGCAGGGAAATAAATGCAGAGGAAACCCTGCCTGCCTGATACTGAACACACACTTCTGATAGACATTTTAATGACAATTATAATTAATTAATTAATGTTTTAAATGTTTTTTACAGAGATCCCCCAGATTTTAGCTGTTGAGGCTATCAGGGGGACTCAAGGCTCAATCAATGTGTCTTGGACCCCAGAGATATTTTGCACCCAGGATGTTTCATTAAATGAACCTTAAAATGTGAACAATGATACCAATGTTTTATTGGTACAGTCCAAATGACGCCTGTTAGCTGAGGTTTGTCACTGGTAAAAACATTGTCAGGCTTTAAAGTGAAATATTCATTGGTCCTCTTTGTGCTGCTACTTCATTCATTTTTATCCAGATGTGGTGTTTGTTCACACGGCACTATTTATTCATGCACCAAAAACCATTTAAGATAAGACAAGCTATTTCTGAACATTAAACTGATACTGCTTATACACTCCACTGAGAAAAAAAAGACAGTAGCAGCGTGCGTCTGTAAGAGCCTCATAAAAATAATGAAACCGACTCCAGCGGCTCTCCCTGCTTTCCAGCAACACTACATTTGAACTGTATGTCGACGAGGCAACAAAGTCATCACTATCTACAGCGAGAGCTTGCATTATGCTGATGAATGGAGAGCCCTGCCAGATTACTTGATTTGATAAGCAGTACAACCCATCGGTAACATAATACATCACAAATTGTTTTGTCAACAATTTATGATACCATTTATCAAATGACCATCGCAGTGGGCTGAGTTATGGTGTCATAGCTGGCATAACGTCAATACTCAAGCTGAGTTGAGGGCAGTCTGGCCACATTGATTTAGACACGCTACACTCTGACCTCTTCTGAGATTTTCTCTTCATTACCAGACAAATTGATGTTGAAACGAGAAAAAAGTTGTAAAATTTAATGTTTAAATCTTTACAATTAAATATATGAAGGAGATAAAGCAAATGAGATAAGGTCCAGAGTCCGTGTTGGATACGGATGCTGCAGTTCAACGAAGACTGCAGGTCTAGAGTTTAAATATGGATAAAATATCTGATGCTCAAAACTAATAAGCAATTCAATATTTATTTAAATACTAGTTGATAATTATGGTTTTAATGAAAATCTTAAATTTTTGTCCTTCGTCTTACCAGCTGTTTATCCACATCGGTGTCACAGTGGTGTCAGAGGGACCACAACACTCCAGACGTCCCTTTCACTGCCGACTTCTTCCACTTTTCTCTCATGTAAAGTTCTGTCAAACGACAGTGAATTCTGCAGCGATAGCACCGCAATTAAGGTCTGATTTCATTCTGCTCCCGAGAATCAATTTGGTCTCTGGCCCTGGATGACAATTAAAACGTAAGACCTTAAAATGCCTCCCCCAAGTCAATCCGCGTCTCTGGTATTGACCAGAATATATGGCCCGTGTCCAAGCCACCACCACTCGCTGGCCAATCTTAAAGGTTACTGCAACCACTACATGTACCCACATTAACAGGACACTCACCTCTCTGGGTTTATGGCCTGTGTAATAATTTTAAGCAAAGAGAGAAGTGCAGTCAGTGGAGACAGTAACAGCGGGAGAGTCGAGGGAGGACAAGTATAGTATGATTGATCGTGGTGAGCAGTATAGCTGTGTACCTCTCACCTTCCCCCCCGATTACTGCCTGCTCCTGATCTCTCACATCTGTCTTGACTTCCTAAAGACACAGATTCCTCATACTCCTGGGATTAAAACTTTATCAAAAGGTTGAGGTTTTTTTTTATTAGGAACATCCTGCTTTGTGTTTGTGCAGCTATACAAATGAATCAGGCGTCCATTGGTGGCCACAGAGAGGGACACATAGAGGGACACATAGTGGGTGTAGTGTATTGATTTGGATGGTTACAGTTTAGGGAGTTTAAACTTTAGTTATGTTCTCTGCCCAGATTCAGCTGCATGTTAAATTCACTCCTTGTCCCGTGAACGTGTCGGAGGTGTATCAACTCTCTAATTGTGCGTTTAACATTCTTAACCGTTTATTAGTTTACCTCCCGCACTAACACAAAGTGATTTAATAACCACAGAGGGAGTTAACAACACTTGTTAGCAGATAAAATATTTCTGCATAATTATCTTATCTAAGCACACAACTGCATGTGCATGGTGTTATATAACATCTATTTAGTCAAGTATTACCCCTTTCTTTGCAGATTTACAAAAAAACCATGATCAGCTCATAAATATATGACCCAAGTATACAGTGTTTAAAATGAGCTCCTCCACAACCTTCAGCAGCAGAAAAATGCTTATTATAAATGCATGCATCAGTACTATTAAGTCGTGTAAAATATATATTAATTATGCTGTTTTAAATCTACTGCATATATTTAACATTGTTGGAACTTTAAACACCAGCTCTGACCCATACATCAGAAAATCTTTCAAGGCACCACTGCCTGGATATTAGTTTACTACAGGAAACCAAGGAGCAGATTTGACGAGTATTCATGCTACCTCTCTGAGCTTATTCACGTGTGTGGCCGTAATCAAGACAAAGTGCATGCATGATACGAGCGAGGAATACCAGGAAATAAATAAGAATAAAGTATCCAAACCGAATGAAAGACTGTTCATAATGGGGTTAGTAATGTCTCTGGCACCGTCTGCTTGGTCATTTCCTCCAATCCCCCGAACAACAGGGGGATCATACAGGCGACATTCAGACCAGGAGCTACTGTGTCTCGCTGCCATGTGACAGTTTAAACCTTCACCGAGGCTGCAGCGTCCTGTCAACATCTTCAAAAACCAACTCCGAGGAAGGACTTCACATCATCTGCAAATGTTTTACACGCAGCCATTTCGCATATCTTTTAATGATTTGTGACCCCCTTTGTGGACAGCAAAATTGTGAAATCACGCACCCATAACTTCTCACTTAATCTGTATTACTCTCATCACAACAGAGCAAGCCACTCTATCAGTAAATGCTAATCTCCTAATTAACAAGCTAATTAGGCAATTACAGCTTTGCAGAAGGATGCCTAAATGAAATATGACAACACAGTCACTTTCTACAGCACCTGTGGGTCTTTTCAGATGTCACAATGAGAAGCATGATGACAAAGTGTTGTCTCTGCACTCATAGGTGCTTATTTCTATGCCTGGCTTCGCTCATTTGTACAAATATTGTCATTTTATTTAACCTAATGCTCTGCACATGTGGAAACAACTTGTCAGAGGGTATGTAAATGATTCCTCGTCAAAGAAACTGAGCATTTTTAAGGACTTTTTTTCCTTCTTCTTTTTGCAGCAGTGCGATTTTAGAAATGAAGTGCACAGTGGATGGCACAAGCCCTCGGTTGTGTAAACATGGTTTTTGTGAACTAGCAGCACCGCGGTGTCTTACTGTAAGGAGCTGTCACATACGGAAATGAATTATGTTGACATATGGCTGAAAACAACGGTGAATAGGGCTGCTATGCAATGCAATGAAGAATCATGCACTGCAACAGAGGAGAGGAGCCCGAGCTGTACCTTTGAGCCCTTCTTGACAGGTATGTAGTGTGACTTGACAGCTCAGTATTTCAATGATAAATGCAGTAGTCCTGGGACTCCCATTCACTGAACTCAAGAGTGTGTTGCTCCAATGCTTCAAGGTCAAATGAATGAGCAGAAACCACACAGACTGCTAAAGACAATCTGTAGGTTGTTTTTATGAAAACTCTTGTTTTATATTATATTATATTAAGATTTCTGAATTTAGAATACAAACACACAGAGTCATGTAAACTCGAAGATTATAGAAACGTCCTCAAGTTTTGGCCAAACTTGACACTTGAGTTCTGATGTACAATTTTATACATAATATACTAATGTATTTGCCTGCGCTCCTGTATCATATTAAATGTCCTGAATTAATGTTACGCATCATTTATTCTGGAACTCTGTCCTCAGTTCCTGGTCTGCAAATTGAAGAACAGACAGGGGGCAGCAGGGTGATGCTCTCTCAATTGTCTGCTGATATAATCTGAATCTTAGATGGATTATATGAAGCAATGACTCACTGTATCATGACTTCAATTAAACTTCTTTGAGTGAAAGTTACTTCCTTTTCTGAAGATAAATCCAGTCACTTACTCTGACTCGTGACCATGATTCCCTTCCTAATGATCTATACATCACTTTGCACAAAAGTACTCAATATTTTATAATGTGAACAATATTTGAATGTGAACAATTTAGATTATTACTAATTAAATTCAGAAATTGAATGGGAATTGAAATGAAGTTAGCTATGAGCAATAACACAGTTAAAACACAGTATACCTTAGAATAATTACCATGAAGAAATTAAACCAAAAATGTTCATATCAAAGACTTGGTTAGTTTTGAACAAATATAAATTAAATGCAAATTTTTTTCCATGAAACCAGGAGCTTTCTAAAATAAAGCCGGCTCTCTTCATGCCTCCATGCGTGGGATTGTTTTATTTTTATATTTTTATTTGGTTGATGAAGAACACTGATCACTGACAATACTGCACAGTGAAAACATAACATCCTTGTGTGTTGTGTGCAACAATAATCATTAGCAGAAATAAATATACACCTCTGAATATGGAGGTTTATTTTTATTCAGTATTTCAATAGAAAGTTTGCTTCCCTCAGTGACTGCAAAAACTATATATATATATATATATATATATATATATATATATATATATATATATATGTATATATATATATATTTCAGTCTCTATTACCAGCAGATTAGCTTCCTCAGAATAAACATTGCTTTTTGTCTGGACTCTGGCCCCTTTTTGTCTCTGTGCACAATTTGAAAATGAGAGTAAGGAATTAAATTTAAAAATAGTAGAAAGTCCTGCAGCCAGTTTCCATTCGCAGTTTTCTAGTGATGATTCTGACAGTGTCTTTAAATGAAATCTTAATCTATTGAGCTTAATTAAAAAAGAAATTATCTCTCAATTACACCTAAGAATCTATTTACGCTTTAACACATGTTTGATTACCTGGCGCCTGGATTTGGGAGAAATTACCTCCATGGTGGTTATTTTAATACAAACAGTACAGGCCACTACAAGAAGCAGCATATTTGTCCATTTGACTTTATTTATCTTTATGATCATCGTCGAACCCCAATCCAACAAACCCCCTCTGTCAAAAGTTCTGCACCGAGGCCTGGGATCCTACTCCTCCTCCCTCACTGTCTCTCTGTAACACACCAGCACCGGAACATCTGACTCCACACTCTCTTTATCCCTGGGTTGTTATCATAAAATGTCCACGAGATGAAGCAAATCCCCATTTTCTTCCCCCTTGTCTTTACGAATCCACGATCTAAATGCTCATGGGGGGGGGGGGGGGGGGGGGGGCACGCACAGTATATTTGCTGCCTCGCATCCAGCTCAACAACTTGTCTGCTGCCATAGCAACTGCGGAGGAGCACCGAGCAGCGCCGCCTGCTTGTGCAATGGATGTCACTCGTGGCAACGGCCAATCAGAAGTTCCCATCCTTTTGTAGCAGCAGTGTGAAGATGGAGGGGACGGATGTGGGTGGGCCTTCCTCATCATGCATTTGCCAGTAATAGGACGCGGGGATCGTCACTCTCCGTCACGCAGGCACCTGATTGGTCGAGGAGCTTTACTTTCCAATAATATAAACATGTCTGCTGCTGCTGCTCGCCTGGCTTGAACCAAGGCTCTTTTTTCTCTCCTGCAGGGGACTGTGCACTTCCACATCAAACTGTATAAAAACTCTCATTATGTATTTGCCTGTGCTGTTGCAAGGGCTAAATCTTCATCACTGCTTGTACAGAATATGCACATAGCTGCACGTGCACGCGCGAGGAGACGAGGATACCCTGCTGCAAGCTGCTGCTGCAAGAACGAGAGAGGGGGACCGTGCCGCGCGCTTTCATCAATATAATCACCATCCTGAGTACTAGCTCTTAACATTTTGTTTTTCGGTTGTTCAGGCGAGAAGTGACAAGAATATAGACCCCTCCTCTGCAGGGCGGAGCGTGCATTTTCATCTCCTATTTTGTATTCTTTTCTATTTTTTTTCCTCCTACCCCTGTTCCCTGCTCTGACACGTCTGCACTGAGTGAGTGGCATTGGCACACTGTCAATCGCTCACTACCGCTGCCATCAAACAACATAAAACACACACAGGCAAGAGGCTGGAGCTCATAAATTTCAGCAGGGCAAGATATTTTTTTGCGCATCGCCTTTTACGCACAGCGCTGTATCCTAATTAATTTCTTCTTCTCGCTGTTGCTTTTTTTTTTCTAAAACAGAAATCTCCCAACTTTTTTATTGCACATTTCATATTTTTATAGCCGTCTTATATGCAGCGAGAATGTGTATTTTTCTAAATGCTGCCGGAGTGATTTCTGCACATTTATAGTTGGCAACACCTGCAAGCCTAAGATTTTTCTTATTTGTTTTTCCAACATTGGATATTTTTTTTTGTTGCCGGTGCTTCACCAGGAGGATTTGGACATTTTTTTTCCTGGAGGAGGAAATGCGACCGGGATCCCATGAAGAAGAAGAGCGCAAATAAATGAGAGATCACCAAAAAGGAGCGTTTCTGTGTGTAGCTGCCGTCAGACCCCAGAGAAAAGACAGATTGGCGTGAGGATTGGTGCGGGAGACGATGGACCGTCAGTTTTGACAAAGAAGTTTTAATAAGAAGAAGACAAAAATACAAGATTGATGCGTTTTTCTACTAACACAACCGCGCGTTTTGGCACTTATTTGGACCGCGCGTAAAAAAAGAGGACAACGAGAACTTGGACACAAGATTTACGCGAAAAACATCCCTGCTGTAGTCTTCATTTTAAAAAAACGTGTGTCCTCCTGTCTCGCTGAAGAAGCCCCACAAGCCGCGCACATCCCTCCAGTCTGCGGCACATGTTGTAGCCGATATCGTATATGAGTTTTTCAATTTGTGTGGCTCAGTGCACAGACTCTTTAGCGGCTACTATGGACGATCAAGCCCGGATCATGCAGTCGATCGGCGGCGTCAGTCTGGCCGGCCACTCGGTACAAGGAGGCATGGTACTGCCGCCTCCCCACGGACACGACGGGACGGACGGGGACGGAAGAAAACAAGACATTGGTGACATTCTCCATCAAATCATGACCATAACTGATCAGAGTCTGGACGAGGCGCAAGCAAAGTTGGTTGATTTATATGTTTTATTAACTTCGCTCTCTTCCCCCCCTCCCCAACCTCCATCCCCAGCAAAACGCTGAACGCATCATTGTTGAGTTGTGGCCCCTCTTTAGCTCTAACTCCAGCATGTGTAACAATAGACTGGAAGTAGCTTTAATGATACTCTTACACAGAGGAGCATTTAAAGCTGTGACACATGGAGAAAGTTGTCAGTGAGGAGACAGCAGCTGTTTATTTCAGCTGCATGTGTGTGTGTGTGAGAGAGACAGAGGAGCATGTTGTTCAAAAAGTTTACACATGTCCTGTAGTAAATGTTCCCACTGCTGCAAAACTAAAGAGGCTCAGTGAAAAGAGAGGAAATAAATCCCCATAAACTCATTATATCATTGATTTTGTCATGGACACTGTATTTATTTTGAAGCATTAATATTAGTCTCATATGAACACATGTGCTACTTTTATTTTCCTATGAAACTTTGTGCAAATACTCCTGAGAGACATGTGTGTTGGAACATTGCAACTTATAGTGACATGTGAATTTGATATGTTAAATAATCAATGCGGTCCTTAATGTCTAACATGTGATTGATCAGTGAACTTATTTCACTATTTTATCTTGTCTTATACTGAAACAGGAAACATGGACTGAACTGTCACAGAATGAAACCAGCACTCTTCAGCGTTCTCTGTGAAATCAAAGAAAAGACAGGTAAGGTCTTTGTTTTAAATAAATATATAATTTCCCATGAACTTGGAGAAATTTAGTATTGCAGCCTCGATGCAATGTAGCACACAGATGTTTTAACCCCCCAGTGATGTGATGGCAGCCTGCATCCAGGTTACAGGGGACCTCTGCCCAAATGAATCAATCACTTTTTTTTTTAAATATGTCATTGTGCCACATAGAAACAGTCCCGGTGTGACAGTAGAGGTATTTCTTTTGTCCCCCACACTGAAGATGCTCATGTTTCAGTTTTGCGAGCAGCGGTTGTTTGGATTTGAAACACAAAGTAGACTCCAGCTCTCAGCCTCTCTGCCCTGGCACTGAACAGGAGGGGGAAATCCCGCAGCATATGTTCTACATAGCTGAGATCACACAGAATTCATGCTTTATAACCGCACAACAATTTACACGTCTTCAACACGTGAAGGCAGCTTTATACTCTCGGTCGGTTACTGTAGTGCTGTTGAATGCAGACCCCTGTCACACAAATCGGCAGCTTGGGAAATTCAAATACTAGAATCAGCTTGTAGAAAATTATTTAAAAAAATATTTTTTTATAAATTATTGAATTTATTGAATATTAGACAGTTGCTCTTTTTAAGCATCTGCAGATTTTTGTGATGAAGTGTGTGTGCACATACACACACAGATACCAGAGACACCTGAAATTATAGTTATGCTATAAAGTGTGTCTTGTACTTTTTGTTGTACCTCAAACTTTGCTCCAGTATGTTTTTTTTAAGTCACCATTGTGCATAAAACGGTTGTTTCTATAATTTCCCACAGTGTTTATGGGGCATATGATAATATAATAAACTTCATCCCTTTAAATAAGTGTTAACATCTTTTGCTCTGTTCATGAAACCACTGAACAGATGTTACAAATATTTTGACTTGATCTGACCCTACATTTCTCAGCTTAAGAATAATATGAATATGAAGGAAGCAATGCTCTGTTTTTAGTGTAATTTTAGCCAACGTGACACCTCGTCAGATTTGTGACCTTTGTGCAGTTTATGAGGAAATTGGTTTGGGGCAGATCATAAAAGTTTTATGAACTTCCCCAACACAGGTGGCGTTCACAGGGGCAGGCAGAGCGTCCACAGTCGAGCCGAGGTGCTCTGCTCTGTGTGTCTGCCTGTTGACTTGAGACAGAAACACAGCTGAATGCAGCTCACACCTCTCACAAGATGCAAGCTTTTATTTTACATCATGGATTTAATGCAAAATTGTTTTCCAGTGCGGAAGCATTAATTTATCTGCTGAACTTTAGGGGGGAAAAAATGAAGAGAAGTGATTTATTTTCAAACTTAAGCAAAATTAACGTCCTGCTTTAATCTCTGCGTGTTACTATAATCACTTGATTTGAGACTTGATTTGAATGTTCCTGCTGTGAAGTATACACTGAAGTAAGCAAAAAACGGTAAATCTAAATTAGAAAAAAGTCATTTAGATCAATGCATGTTTATGTGTGACAGAGAGTGTATGTGCCGGGGAATGAGAGTGTGTGAGAAGGAGATGAGACGGGGAGAATAGAGGGTGTGTGTGTGTGTGTGTGTGCATAGTTAACCTGTGGTTTAGAGTCACAGCCTCTCCCTCTTAGCCATTGACAGAGCTCAGCTGGTCCGATGGCCTTGTTGACCGCTCTGTTTTTTTCCAACACACACACATACACACACACACACACACACACACACACACACACACACACGCACACTGATCCTTTCACAGGCTCCTGTAGCACCGCTCACTGGGCTCCCTTTGGTTCTTTCACGTGCGTTCAGATGGCACAGGGGCTGCTGCCTATCAGCCATGGGACCCACCGTTGGCTGAAAATGACTTTTAATAATAAATTTGAAAGCGTTCCAAGAATCATCGCTGTAATTACTGTGCACATGTATCATGTTCTGGAGACTTGCTGTCTGGTGCGAACATAAATAGTGCGTCTAAGGTTTGGCTTCAAAGCTTTTGACGTGTTTAGGTTAAAAGTGATATTAGGTGATGACAGATGAGGCTAATTTGAAATAGTGTAAACGATCTATGACGTTTTTTTTGTTTTTATGCAGCGGAGAGGTGACAAAGAGCTTTTTCTAGCAGAGTCAAGGTGTTTTTGAAGATTTCTCGGTGCGTTTAGAAGTTTCTGGCACTCTTCTAACTGTTATTACAGAGCTCCAGCACATTTCTGCATTGCTAATGTCCTACAAGTATTAATTCACTTTGATATGCTAATTAGAGAGCATTATGCAAGAAATGAGATTAAGTGGCAGCATGAAGTCATTTGCCTGTCACTAAATTGAGTGTTTTTAGCAGGAGGGTTATTTTTTTCTTTTTGGTTTTGCATTTAGATAAGCTAAATGTGAGATTGGGTTGGCAAGTGGTGTTCTTTGTCCTTCAGTGTGTGATGTTTTTTCTTTTTGGTACGTACATACATAAAACTGGCAATTAAAATGTTTTAGTCTCGCACGTCTCTAAGTGTTTCAGGACAAAGGATACGTTCAGACACCTTGAGTCTCTTTTAACTGCAGAAGACAATGAGCGAACGTCGCCTGTGTTTGCAGATGAGTTTTGCAGTTATTCCTCTGTGCTGGGTTTGTTTTATCCCGCTGCCTACCCCCTTGTCTTGCTCTCATGCTTGGGAGAGAGGCTCGCAGCAGCAGCAGCAGCAGCAGCAGCGGGAGCGGCAAGAATAACAAAGGTGAAAGATTACCTCCATATGGTATTTCTGACCAGGAAAAGAGAGGTTCTGTTGCAGGACTCGTCTTTGATGTGAGGTTTAATCAATAGAAAGAGATTACAGAAAACTATTACAGGCTAAATCACAGAGTGCCACGGAGAGGCTTAGCCCTCTCCACAGCTCTCTCAGCTGCATGGTGCTTCTTTTGGCCGCATATTGACTTGTTGTTTTCCTGACCTTTGACTCGTCAGGTCCAGAAACGGGGGGTCTGGAGAGGTAGGGGAGGAAGAAAGAGAGAGATAGAGAGAGAGAGAGAGAGAGAGTGGGGTGGATGCAGACTGATAAATGCCCCGGTGCAGTGTTTAAAGCACTGGATTAGGGAGGGACTATACGCTGCACAGCCGGAGCCAGTGTCGCCGTATTTGATTTGGCTTTTGGAGAGATCGCCAAGCCATCCTTCCAAGTATGTGCATTGGTTTGGCCTCTGCTATATGTAATGATCAGCCAGGAAAGACTGTTTTAACTAAATACAGTTCAGGATGAGGCTGTAATTAACCACATGCAAGGCTGACTAAAAGCATTACCTGGAGTAAATAGAGTTAGGACTGAGGAGGTAAGCATTTCTGAAATCTACAGGGAACATTAATTTCAATGTTCCCTGACAAAGTTAATGAGCCTCCTCATTCCAATAGGGTTATAATTATTAATGTGAATGTATTATTATTTTTATATTATTATTATTATTATGAAAGCAGATGCCGCTAAAATCATTCTCATTATGCAGAAAAAGCAAATATATTTTATTAGACTGAATTTTTTTTACCTTATAGGTTTTCTTTGTGCTGAAGAAGCTCCAATAAAATACACAACGGAGAACAGAAAGCTATTCAGCAGCAGAGACAATTGACTTTGGCTGCTTTTTGTTTCACAGAGCCCCAGTGAAGCGGCTGCAGTGACTAGATAGTGTTGTGCCGAATGGCTCGGGCACAGCTGGGTTCCTGGCTGCCTCAAAGGCAGGGCCACTACAGAGCTTCCTCCTCTGAAGCATGAGGGGGACCGGGGGAAGACGTGGTTATTATCTAAGAAGCTCCCAAATACCCTCCGTTTCCCCATCAGTAGAGATGAAACGAAAAAGAGAGTCAGACAAAGAGGAGAAGAGGGTAAAAAAACAAAGGGTTTACATATCAGTTTCATTTGGAAGGGGAACTGCTTTTGTGCTGTGCAGATAGATGCCTGTGCACCAGTGGTGCCTGGTATCTGCACGTACGGCTCCTCAAATCTGTTTTTTTATTTTTTTTGCACAATGATTCAGTGCTGTCCCTCCATCTGCACACACGAGCACCCATCTTGCACACGTCTCCGTCGCCCCCCCCCTCCATCGCTCCAAGCGCTTTCTGCGGGCTCCTGCGCGATCAACAGCTCATAATTGTTTTTTGCACATACGTTATGCAAATGAGTCTTTATGGCAACTGGCATAACAATTAGCATCCTCCAACAATATTTTAGTAGGTTAATTGCGAAATTTCTGAATTGTACATCTGAGTTGTTAATTAGGCATGACAGAGGTGGTGAAATAGTTATCTTCAGGCGGTGGCAGCCAGCAGTGGCTGCTTTGGATGCAAACAGGAAGGATTGATTGAAATGAGTTTACAGCAGTAGGAACGTGGCTGTTGGAGACACTTTGCGTTGCCCTTTCTCTTCTAGTGGAATCTGTTTGTTTTATTGGATGAATGTAAAATTATAAACCTGAAGTAGGGAAAAGAAGCTGTAGTTCAATTGATGACCTGAGACGCTGAATAGAGATGTGACTGAGCAAAGATTTTTTTTAAATGTGCTCTTGTCAAAACTGTAGAAGACCTTTGACCTCAGACATAGTTTAACCATTATTTCCTTTTTTAGGAGTTTTAACTGCTGTGAATGAGCATAATGCCAAAAACAAGCATTTTTACACATTTTAGATACTATGAATTACAAAGTCTAATTTACACTTTTGGTAATTTTTTAGCACCAGAAAATATATATTTTTCAAAGCAAACCAACAAGCTGTAGTTATGAAAAAAATACTTTGAATTTGATTATAATTATGTATTTCTCATAATACATATTGTATAATTATTATGTTATTTAGTTTGATAGCACTTTTGAACCGGTCAAAAAAGTTGCTTATTCCCTCATCGCTCACCTCTATTTATTTTAACATGAACTTCTCGCTGCGTCTCCTGTGTCAGGACGTTCATTACTGTGTCACTCGGTGGCTGCGTCTACAGTACGTAGAACTCCATGGAGCCAGTTATTAGTGTAAAAAGGGTTACAGTGAATGAGTGGTGCAAAGCAAGTCCTCTCTCAGTAATGACTCTGCTATTTATAGGTCTCTATTTCATTAGCTCTAGTGTTTCAGGGAAGAGTTTTCCTCATGGGACAATGGACACCACGATGTTCATTTACCCTGCACACATTACATGTGGACAACTAAATGACCCATCATTTGTGAGGGCAACAACACTGAAAACAATCCTGCTACTGTCACTGCTTTACCTTTGGCTCATGTAACCTTTACTTTATTTAAACTCTTTCAAAGACAAAGTGTCTACAAAATTGTGTGTGTGTGTGTGTGTGTGTGTGTGGCGGTACTCCGACAGGTGACGAATCTCTGTCGATAACGTGGTGAAGGAATAAGAGGCAGACGTCAGCAAATGTACACACTTTAAAGCTCACTTGTAATATTTTGACACTTTAGCCATCTGTACAGCTTGTTCCTCGACGAAAACTGAATAAAACATTGTTGTCGCCTTTTCTTTTCTTTTCTTTACACACGATTGTTTTCCAAAAGCAGAAAAAAATCTGAGCTCTTTTCATTATTTGCAAGCCAGAAAATAAAGTCCCCTCTTCCCATTGTTCCACGTGCTATTGTTCCACATTTCATACATTAGAATGATGTATTGAAGGCAGAAATGGGAAAAAGACTGCAATGCAATGAAATTTTAATCAGCGTCTTCTGCTGCTTTAATAAGGCAAATAATTCTTATTGGCTGCTGTGTTAAGATTTCTAATATTTAATTCATAACAACCCTTGCATTATTCTGCTTTAGCCCGAAGACAAGCTCCACTCTGCTGTTGCCAAAAGGCAGAAAGAAGACGTAAAGGGAGGTGCAGACTGAGCGTTTTTCTTATCAGCTGTGGCATAATACGATCACATTGTTTTGATACTGCCTCTGAGTTTAAATCTGTATTTAACATAATTTCAAATAATTGCAGTAATGGAGCTAATGACAGACCTGAAACTGCTTTTTGGGTAATTTTGTCATGAGTCAGTATGACTATTCACTAAGCATACACTCTTTATTTTCTTAAGTCCTTGAAGTTCATTTTTGTGTCTGAAGTAATGGAAAGATGGCGAGGGGCCAGCAGCTAGATGCTGGCTCATGTTACAGCGAAACTGCGGGCCCTGTTTTCGTCTCTCGGTGAAATGGCTTAATTGGTGTCAGAGCCCCAGGGATAAAGGCCTCTTGCTCTGAAACGCAGCCACACAGGCCCTGTCTTCCCTCAAACCGGGAGGAACGGCCGGCGTCTGCTGGTGAATGAGGACTAAGCCGTGGCATAACAATACCAAATGATGTTTGGGATGACAGAAATTAATATGCGCTTGCTCCCAGAAAGCTATGATTAATGATGGCGAGCAGGGGAATGCTGTCTCTCTTTTCGCTCCTCTTTTGATCAGGATTGAAAAGCAAAAAAAAAAGAAGCTGGTTTCTCCTCTCTTTAGAAAGTGGAGGTCATCCAGAGTACATTACTGCTATTCTTCTCTCGCTCTTTCCTCAAGCAGCAGGCCGGGACGGACTGAGAGCCCGTAATGAATTTTGGAATGATTCACTAACATTGTGAGTCTGTGTATTGTCCCGTGGCGTGTGGCTCAAAGCGACACATACCTGTTTACCTTTGCACAGACACTCACCCACTGCTCGTAATTCTAACGCTTATAAATAATAGTCTGGATATCACTATGATATAGTTACAGATATATTTTAAATAACCCTTGAGGATTATTTTAAGTGATAATTGTTACTAAAACCATCTCTAATTCTAATAACGGAGTTAATAACTGATGTTATGGTGATGTCCCCTGCTCACATGGAATTTTACACACAGCCATTGATTTGGAGGCGAACGTGTGAACAAAATGGTGGTGTGCTGTTGCCATGATAATGATCTGTATGTGTTGTGTCCTAGGAGGAGACACATGAATATTTAATTGTGTCTGCTAAGAGAGATCCCCCGACCCTTCTGTTCATATCTTACTTTCTCTAATGTGCCTCCACCCTCCCAGGTACTTCCTCCTTAAGTAATGGAGAATTAAAGCACACATTAAAATGATATAAATTGCAACGTAAGGGGTTTCTAAGGACATTTGTCTCCGCACAACGCAGTTGAAAATTCAAATGGCAAGTTTTGACAACGGACATTCTGCTGACACGGTGTATTTGCCTCACGTTGGCTCCTCAAATAAGCATTTCCTCTGTCAGGGTGATTGATATGTATTAAGCGTGCACTTTTTACATCACAGTGCTCTGGAAGATGGTGTGACTGCAAGGATATGAGTTTTAAACAGTGAATGAGCTCCCCTCATATTGATCTATTTGTGTTGCCGGAGTGGCAGGTGCTATACGAAGAGTGTGTCAGCTTTGATTGTTTGTGTCAGTGATCCGAGCCGACACTGAGCTCTCTTACTGTTCGTCACTGCGCTTGCTTCCTCTTGATGAATGGCAGCACACTGCACGGATCCTCAAAGAAACTCATGTCTATGCTGTCTCACAGAGCCTGTGAATCAGCATTGGTCTCCACAGATTTTTATTTATCACTCATGTACAAGTTGATTTTTTTAAAATGTGAAATTGAGGGACATCCCCCAAAGTGTCCCGAGGGCTGTTTTAGGGACTTCCAATAAAATGATGTAAAAGCTTTACGTGCGAATGTGACATCAGCTGTTGAGGGACCGGAGGTGTGGTTGCTTTGCTTCTTTAAAAATTCAAGATTAGTTTCTAACCTGTGCGTGCGTGTGCATGTGTGCTGGCAGGCCCGCGAGGTTGTGCGGTGAAGGTGAGGTGCGTGACGCTCGGAGCCTCTGTAAGTATGCAGAGCACGGCGGGCCTCTCGCGGGTGCTGAAGGAGAGCATGGAGTGGCAGAGTTAATTTATTTAATGACTGAGCGTCTTATATCTCCCCAGCCCTGATTAGAATCCATGCTTGATGAGGGAAGCGATACAGGGGTGTGCACTGCCCCTAGGCCCTCGCACGTACTTTCATGGTTTTCTTTCTCCAGCGCCTATTTCCCCTACAACCCCAACCACCCACCCAAGATAGAAAGAAAGAAAGAAAGAAAATTTCACTTCTGTCTGTTGCAATATTTGTGATTGTGTCTCTACGTGTGATCATTCTGTTGCACATGACAGGAAATGCAGCTCTAAGGCTGATTAGATATGTGCATATGTGTGTGTGTGTGTGTGTGTGTGTGTGTGTGTGCATGCTCCGTGATAAAGACAAAGTGCTGTGGAGCTCTATGAACGTGGGAAAGCCAAACAGAGTGTGTCACTTTGGCAGCACGGGCTGTCAGCATTGGGGAGCTGCACTTGTAAAAACCATGACCTTCCTCTTTGCCAGCATGTCTCTTGCAGAGCCAAAGCGCTGCCCTGTAGATCTGGGCTGGCTGTGGGAGGGAATACAAACACAGAGAGAGAGAGAGAGAGAGAGAGAGGGCAGACAGTGGAAAGAAAAAAAACGTGAAGAACCATAATTGTGAAGGGGTGGTGGATGGTGTGGGGGGTGGTGGCGGTGCGGTTGAAGTAATGAAATACTTCTTGGAGCTATCATGACTGAGAAGGTGAGGGGAGGGAAAGCGAGAGGACCGGCGACGAGGGAAAAAATACTCCTAGGCTTCTAACATTTCCATGAGCCATCATCAGTAATGCCGCAGCAGCCTCACAAACCAGAAATTATTTCTTCAGGCGTCGCTGTCAAGTGTTATTCAAATAACACCAGCCTCACATTTGAATAACAGCCGACATTTTGAATTAATTAATCAGACAAGATAGTCTGGGCCTTTTCTCATTAGTCTACAGGTCAGGCTGGGGAAGATATATGCGCTGGTGATGATATACTTGTCTTTAATAGTGATTTATGGAGATTTTGGATTGTACTCGATTTGTCAAAGGGCCCAGGAGCAGAAAAATAGGACTGTGCATATTTCATTACCTAATCTTTGATATGTTCCCCGATGCTAAAAGATACAGTTGTTTAGATGCACAGGAAGCTTTCTACATGCACTCTCTGAAGAGGTGCACGCACACGCAGACACACACACTGACATGCACGCACACACACAAAGACACATTTAATCTCGTCTCTTAGACCTCTCCCATTTTACTTTTCCTATGCAATTAAGCGAGGGCTGTAAATTATAACTGTGTCGTACTTTAATTATCATGGTGTAAAAATAGAGTTCCTGTCTTTGAGAGGATTTCATTAACTTACTCAATATTCCATGTCAGCTCGGAGAATCGCAAGGCTGCAGCGAGGTTGTGTTTAATATGCTCTGAATCGAGTGGGTTATTTACTGAGACGTTATTCACATGAGGTTGAAAAGTGGAAGAAAAAATAAGTTTACATATAAATACAGAATATAATTTTTGACAGCTGCATTTGTAGATTCACCTCAGTGTTACCTGTTTACTGGCTGGTGTGACATTTTATTTTGTGCTTGTGGTGGTGTGTGTGTGTGTGTGTGTGTCTGTGTGTGTGTGTGGTCACGGAGGTGTAAATGTAAAAATATATTTTTAAAAGGATCACTGCTGCTAACAATGTGGTGTCACCTGCCTTGTTGGGTATTAAATATTAATTAACACGTTCAGTCTGCCAACAATCTATACATATTATCGTTATGATTTTTTTTTACAGACACAAGTTTTAATTATCCAAAGTAGACGTGCAGCACATGCAGCATGCATCTGTGTGTGTGTGTGTGTGTGTCAGTAAGCTACTAGCTGTTGCCATTCCGGTGAGCAGCCCACACAAAATGCACCAAGACCAGTGTGACAAAACATTCAAATAAATTGCTGTCAGGCTGCCGAAACACCAAGTGCAGCGATTTTTATCTGACATGTGGAAGACCCAGACATGCAGTCCTGACAAGTAACGCCAGAGCACCTGTGAGAGACGGGCGATAAAATCAGGATGTGCCTGATCCCCGGCATAACAATACCTATCATTACTTGATATTATTACTCTTCTTTAAGAGCGAGCTCGAGATGGAAAGATATGGGCCCCTGTGTGTCTTGGCTTTTTTTTTCCAAGTCTGGATAATAAATGATGTTAGGCCATTGTTTAGATGCACTTAATATTTACAGTTAAATTGAATTATGCAGTCTGATGGCATAACAACAAGTGCTTAACTGGCATTCACATTCATGCAGAATTGTTTATTGCTCAGAGAAAACTGCCATGTTTTTTTTTAGCCAAGGTTAGGACATTTATTTATTCTAGTCCAGTTTCATTATTCACTGTAGTACTGTTTAGAGAACACAATCCAATGCAAAATAATATTTTGAAGACATACATTTTAATGTTTTTAATTAAAGAATTTCTCATTTGTAACTCTTTTCCTGTACATTACACTGTTCAATCAGGTTGAATTAATTGTGTTTTGTGCAGTTAAAATAGAATTTAGTTCAAAATCAATGCACCTGCTGACACTGATTGACTTTGTTTTTCTGTTGCGAGCAGCACAGAGGCACAAATAAATACTGAGGGAGCCTGTGCTGCTTCACTTATTATCATTGAGTCTACAAAATTGACTCAGTAATTCTTAAATCCAATTGAGAAGCATTAAAAAATGCTTTTTAGAAACTACGAGACAAAGGACTCACTGTGGAACGCGCCATCCATTCTCTACAGTATTGTTATTTTCTCCCTTATAGGTTACTAATGAGGAATCGGCCCTCATTATGATTTTTAGGATGAGAGAGGAAAGCTTTTAATTAATGATATGTAAATGGTTCTGAATTGATTATGTTAGAATATCAAGAGAGATGGGTAGAAGCTGTGGTGTAATATATTTTAATTAAGAATTAATTAAAAATGATGGCAATTTTATAGAGGCTCACAGAAAATAGAAGAATTTATTCTCTGTCACAAGTAAATCAGCTCTTGATTAAATAAACAGACACATGCTGTATTAATTGAAGAGTTATATTTATACTTTGCCAGGAAGAATTATCTTGATTATTTAAAAAAAAAAAGATCAGTGTGGTATGTCAGTGGTCGACCACAAGCTGGGTTCTCTGGGGTTAATGGTGATTTATCTCATTCCTAATTCATGAGATCCTCCTGGTGTGTGTTAGGTGGATCAATAAAGCTGTGTTTCCTTTTTGAATTTGGCGTCTGCTATTAGATTTGCGGCGTGGAACACAATTATAAGTAAGACATGAATGCGTGTTTTTATCACTTGTGGCAAGCGAGCATGCGCTGCCCCCCTAAAAGATATCAATCTGTTTATGAGGTAAAAAGATTTGTGTGAAAAAGATGAGTTGTGACGAGACGTGGACCCTAGTTAACCTTTTTAATTGCTATCTGCTTTCTTTCATTCATTCTTCAGGGCGGAGGGAAACACAAGGCGTTAGCTGCATTAACGGCGGGCGCCACTATTAAAGGGAAAGAGGTCTTTGTTTTCTGCTAACAGTGGCGTGCATGCTCTGTGCTAAACTCCGCGATCAATGGCAGAGAGGCTGCTATCACAGCACTCGGAGCAGGCGTAGCTCAGGGGGGAGGAGGGAAGGGGGGTCCCTGGTGGTTCATTTTGATTGGAGCGCGGAGTTTTGTGTTGAAAGGCGAGGGAGAGACAGGCTGTTGGAAGCAAATCCCCCTGGATCAGTTAGAGCTTTGCAACAAAAACACCTTGATATTCCTGGGAACATTTGCTTAGCAAAAAAGAATGAATTTAAATAAACGGGCAATGAGAGAAAGAAATGATCTAAAGCTCTGCTGAAGGTTTGTGTGTTCAGAGAAAGCTTGTATCTCAGGCCTAGAATTAATTTAGGAGCCGCATTACAAAAGGCTGCAGTGTAAAAACCGGGTAACTGGATTTTGTCAATATGTTGTTGCACATTCCTAAAGAGCCTTTATTTAAAAATTAATAAGAATATTTGTTAAGAGAAGCTGTGAAGACGATGACAGTATGGGCTGACTTTGTGGCGGCAGTGAGCCTTTATGAGCTAACCAATCTGTTAAGGGCAGCAGGGAGGATGTGCTGCTTGAGAGAGAGGGAGTGTTGAATGGGTTATTAGTCTGATTCCCCCTCCACACCAGGTCACATGTAAAGGCTTAGACACATCATGAACAGTCACATGTACACACACGTCTAACATCTGCACACACACACACACAAATATACACATGACGTGCAGCGGGGACACGCATTCATAAAATCATACATGGGCGCAGACGTGTGCACGCATGCATATACACAGTGCATGCACTCCGATGGCTGGCGGAGCATCTTCTTTTTGACACCTGCAACTAGTTGCAATACATCACTGTCAGGATCGCTTTCTCCACCTATCCGCATTTGCACGTTAGTTATCCGCGGAGGCCTTCGTCAAAAAAGTTGAGCAGTCTTGACAACAGCTCCCCGGTGGGAACAAGAAAAAGGTGAAGTTGTGCTGGGAGGTGCCATGGCGGGTGTCATCAGTGGGCTACACCCCTGCACCCCACAGCATCCTAATGACAAGTCAACAGAGAAATGATGGTTTAACGTACAAATATTACGCCACAGTTAATTTTGTAATTGACACGTGATGTGAACTTCTGTAAATATCTTGTCTAGCTGCTGCTCTTTATCTCAAGTCAAACAAAATACTGCACACAATGTATTTATGAATTGAATGCCAGGGAATGACATAATAAAAAGCCAGGCTGAGGTTTATTTCGTTTAGGGCCTCTTGTAGTGAATGTATGAGCTTGTGTAATTGACAGCGAGTGTGGCTGTTGAAGAGGAAGTGAGGGCACGGCGCCTCCTGTGCGAGCTCACTGCGGAGACGAAGGAGAGTCTGCCAGTGGCACCACCGGTGGCGAGCACCAACAGCTCCGGCCACGACAGAGAGGAGGTGGGGAGTAGTGGTGGAGGGTTGGAAGTAGGAGTGGGAGTGGGGGGGGGTCAGCGTCTGAACTGGCTGATGGGAGCCAGAACATGAAACAATGCCGGGGGAACGTCTGGTGGGTTCGCTGCACAGAATTACAAGCGAGGGAGCAGGCCTGCTGAGGCAATTACAGCTTAATGGGGTCATTTGGAAGGCAATTGCCAGGGGTTAATGTAGTATGGAGAGATGAGGTGAGATTGAAGTGAAATTTTTGGCTAGAAAATGTGTTCAAATGAAAAGCGAGCAGGCAGACAAGTCGCGCACTGATGGGGTGGGAGGTTGGGGGAACTGGAATGCGGGCTTTCACTGCCACACAGATAGACGCGAGGCCTGGCTGCTCACTTGCGTGTGCACCAGTGCAGGCAGACGTGCATGTCCGCACAGGTGCTTTCCTTTCTCGACTTCTTCCGCACACTTTCCTGGTGTCTCCTTACTGCTCCGACCGTGAACAAGAGCTCCACTGTTTCACTTTGCTGCAGGAAGCAGACGTTTAGATGTGGTTTTCTCTTGTCCCCTATTACTCGTGATATCATTTTTCTTTATTAGACATCCCCAACCACCAGGACACAAAATAGAAAGTATCACACGTTGTCTTGCTGAGAAAGATGTGTCAGAGAAACAGCCGGCACCTTAGAGAATGAGGATAAAAAGAATCATTATGCGCTGCTACGTTAGCCAGTTCATTACCTTAATTGCCCAACATAATCCGGTGTTGGAAGGGTGCACTGGAGCTTTGGGAAGGAGGCTTTGCCAGGACCTCCTCGCCCTGGTCTCATCTCCCTGATCCCCCTGATCTGTAGGAAGCGGACCAGTTGTGCTAACGTTAAACTTTGATCAAAGCCAAACTTATTTAAGGTCAGCCATGTGAGATCCCCTGGGAGCGGCCGTGTGCGCTGAAGCAGACTGCGATACAGGAAGTAGTACAGCACCGTGCCTTGCTGCTGCTGCCTGTGACCGCGCTGGATCACTGGACAGCAATAGCATTATCATCAGCCCTTTCAAGTCTTCAGCATTTTTACGCGATTATGCTTAACAGTAGAACTTAACCATCACGTGTGGGTGGAGATTTCTTCAGAGTGTGGTTTCTCTCTCCCTCTGTCTCTCTCTGACCCTTCTCTGTCTTTCTCTCTCACCCTCCCTCTCTCGCTTTCTGTCATCTCTGTGAAGTCTATTCCTCCCCTCTCCTCCCCTTCCCCTCTACACAGGGTTTTGGCCAAGAGCCGGCCACTTCACTGAGGCAGATTTTCCCAGGCTCCCCAAAGGCTATTTTACAGGATTCCCATTAGGTCTTTAGCCATTACCAATGTTCCAAATCATTTACAGAAGAATCTATTTACTTTATGTGGTAATGGATTCATTTGACATGGCTTGCTCTGTAGAAACTCAACATTTAACACGCACTTTATCCCGGTTAAATCCTTTACTGTATTTTCTACGTTCTGTTTATTTTTATCTGTGGCAGCAGCGATTGTCTCGTTTTGTGCCTCCAAATCGTCCTCACACTGTGCTCTCCGTTACAGTGCATTGCACAATGGAGAGGTGCCGGAGCATTGTGTCAATGCTGCAGGAAAAACAAGTATGATGCAACTCTGTTGTCATTTTAGAGTGACAAATAGACAGTGGCAGACCATCAGAAAAGGGGAAGAGAGTAGAATGGTGTCGCTGACAAACTGCAATGACCTTTGGGGTCCTTTGGCCTCCAGAGTGCAAGGCACATACAGTGTTTACCTCAGGTCAGCATCAGTGTGAACATGCTGCTACCCCTCCCGGAGAGAAGCCCATTCTGTTGCACTCATCACATTTGAATTGTCAAAATCCATAATCAGTCAGAAAACCTTTAGTCAAACTGGATGTGTTTGTCTGGCATGCAATATGAAAGGGAGGTGCAGAGCGTGTATGTCAGTTTACATTTTAAAATACTATTAGTGGGCCATGCTAAATCATGCTTAATGCAGAAACGCTTCATAAAGCAAAGCCTTTACAAAAGAGAAGCATAGCTCTGAAACTACTGAGCGCCTCTGCTTCCTCGATTCCATGTCACCAAAGCATCCCATCAAAGCCGGCCTCCTTCCTGTTGTAAGGTAGGAAAAAAAATCAATGCCGCAATCTTTTCTTTTTGCCTCCTCCAATCCGTAATTGAAATGGAAAATCAAATGAACGGCAAGCAGATAATTGTTTTATCAATATTCCCTGCCTGCCCTACAAGGGTCAGTGCAGAATGATCATGAGTCGGGGATATGACGAGGACAAAATGTGAAATTGAACAGCTAGGAGGCAATAAATCAGCCCTGACAACTAAGAGTGACCAGCATGTAGCTGCAGCAGGCAGCTCTCCCTTCAGAATTTGTCCTAAAGCTGTCTACACTAAATGGGGGGAATATTCATCTCATTATTGTTGCACTTAATATTGCTATCAAATATTATTCTTAGAGTCCAGACGGGAAGTCAAGGTCACTGGTGCTATTATTGTTGTCATTGTTAGTGTGTGATATTGAGAGTATAATAGAGGGCAAAGCCATATGGTCTGCTCAGCTTATGAGGAGATGAAGAATACATTTAGTCATTTGTTAGAGTTGAGGAAAGAAGTGGTTTGTGGTTTGGTTTTCTTTTGGCATGTCCATGACTATTACTGCTGCTTACAAATAGCTATTTAAGGTTGAAGGCAAAGAAGGAAAACAGCCAACAGTAGTATTACCATCTTCATCGTCGTCATCATCATCATCAGTAGAACCCTTTTCTGACATGTAACAGATAGTGTATGGTTGTGAGATTTCTCTGTCGAACTGTCTGTGGGATGGTTTGTTTGTTGGAGTCACAGAATAAAAATGAATAGATTCAGATAGGGTACAATAATACAGGCATTACGATGTCCTGCTGAGCTTTAATAATCAAAGACTTACATTTTACAGCTATTTGTCTGGAGGTAGAGGTTTTAGATAACAATGCAGGGCAACTAAATACAAAATAAATATTTTAGAAATAAAAACTTTATTTATTTCTAAATTATTTAATTATAGCATAAGTGAATTTATTATCAAGTATAACTCATCCTGTAGGCACATATTACTGAAAGCTAATGTATTAATTGATAGTAAATGATAATATTATATAGCACCTACATGAAATATATGTCTGTTCTCAGTTGACAAATATTCTACATTAATAACCATTTATAATGGTCCTACATTGTTTAAAACCACATTTTATTGTGTTATAATAAATATTTACACATTTTTTGTATGCTGCTTCAATCATAAATGAAGGATCTGTAAGTATTACTGTCCAAACTCCAAAAATATTCTATTTACTAAGATATAAAAGAAAGAGATGTGCAGAGTTCACAAGCTAAAGTCAAGTAATGAGTTAAATAATTCATTGACTGTAAAATGTTTGCCTCTTTAATTTTCTGTCAGTCATCTTATACATTAATAACTAATAGTTTCAGCTCTACTATAATGCATGCCAGCCTATTTTTGCCTCTCCTATTATACTGTATGCCTTTAAATAAACCCATCATGTCAGCTTTCCAAGTGTTGTAAAAACTGCAGATAAAACAGTTGCCAGAAAATCGACATCCTAAATCATGTGACGTCCCTTCCCATCTGGCTCATCCAGTTGCAAGGGATTGACAAAAATATGAAATTGATTTGGTTGAAGGGTGTTAAAGAGCCGACAGGAGAATGTCACAAACAATGAATGGTCACAGCTTGGAGGAAAATCAATGACAGAGGTTGAAGCCAGTCTGGAGTGCTACTTGGCAGTGTTACACTCTGCTCCTGAAAAAGAGCTGTCTCCTGGCTGTGGTTGTCTGATCAAAAGGAAAACTTGATGGGTCTAATGAAGGAGGGTACGATAAAACTGACAATGTGAATACAGACATTGTTTGACTTCAATGCAGGTGGCAGCTGAATGTTTGAGAGTCATTAGTAATTTCTGCTGTGCGATGAATTTCGATATCCAAACTTCATACCTATGCAGGATTACAATGCAGAATCCCTTGTAGGGCAAAGGGGGTCACCTTGCAGTTTATGTGTATGCTAATATGAACATAGGTTTATATTGTTCACTGTACAATTTAACAGTTGGCAGATATGTAACTGGATGAAGTCAACAGGTGAGAAAAAAATGTCTGCATTTTGAAGTGAAGCGAATTTCACTGTGTAGACTGTGATCATTGGAAGAAGAAAAAGAAAAAAAGAATTGGCAGAGTGTCTTTCAAGTGGACAAAGTGATGAAAATCCCCCCTACTTTGTTGGGATTGCAGTTGTAAGCTTTGCACCATATGCTACTTTCCTCTTTAGCTGGGATTATGCCATCATTATTGCTGATAAAAGCTGTTTACTGCCTTGGCTCCAAATCGATGCTCGGGGCGCTCTGAAACTGGCATTCCCTCTCCAGAAGAATTCATTCCATGCCAGCTGCTCAGGATTCAGCCCCCCTTTGTTTTAGATTTCACAGTTTTTGTGATGTTTATTTTCTATTTGGTTTTGTGCACCCCACCCCATCAACCCACCACCCATCGCACCCCCACCCTCACGCACTAGGCTTTTCCCCCCCGCATTAGCATATGTTTGCAACAATTTGACATTTACATTTGATTTACTTACAGCAGATTGAAGGTGTCTAAAACGTGCTCGCACAATACTCCTGGTGCTTCCCCGCTAGTTAACGCAGCAGAGACCAGTACAAAGTACAAATAATAAGGCTTGTTTTCAGGTGATGTTTTCAGTTGCGTGGAGGCTTTGAATTCGGAGCAATATCCGAAAGGCTGCCTCCCTCACAGTGTTACCAATCAATGGCATAATCAGTCAATGCAGATTCAGCCCGACAGCCGTGTTAAGATAACAACTGGTTCTCATGACTATAGAGGCCCCAATGACCTTGTGTGCCTCAAATTAATAATGTAAAATCAACACAAGACAACCACCCCCCTGGTTCCCATGCAGACAATGATGAACTACCTTTTCGCCTTACCATCACAGGCCACTCAGACGAAGTCATGTTTCAAAGCATGGACCATAACGTCACTTTTTTTCCTTTTTTTTTTCAACTTAGGCTCCATGTCCCTTAAATAATGTCTCTCACTCTTCCTCTACAGCTCCCGAGTACCCAGGGAAATCATACTGATCAATATTTCTCATTTTAGAGCAACTGCAGCAAACATTCACACAGGATTTACTGTAGCCCTCTCTAAGACTTTAATCAAGCTATAATTTAGATCCAATGAACAAAGAATTCTGCTGATAACATATGGAAAGTGTATTTGTTTTTGCGTATCTATCTACATTTCTTTCCATTTACTTTCTTGTTCATCATTGGTGTGTGTTTGTGTTCATGCATTTGCCTGCATGCATTCATAATGTCTTCACAGGGCATAAATCAGAACATGCTATCTCAGTACTTCTTTATATTGGTCAAGGGCCATTGAGCAAAACAGCTTAATGTGCCCTTAACCATCTCAGTCATGGCAGGAAGTGGAAAGACTGCTGACTGGCTGACACCGGGGTCGGCACCCTCTGCAGTCTGTTTATTGTTTGATCATAAAAAGTGTCTGAATTTTTGGAAAACACACAAGATTAACAGTTTAACAATTGCTGAAGTCTTCAAAACAGAACGGACAGAAATAAGATGTTCTATTTGATACTTTGCTCAACAGTGAAGCAAGCCCAGAATATGCGTATATTTTAGGTTCAATACAAGTTACTAGCCTCATAGAAATAGTTTACTTTGTGACAAGAGGACAAAATTGAATGTGTAGCCTTCTATCATATGAAAGATAACGTCAGCATTATCAAATGTACAAGGAACAAAAACAATTAGAATCATCATTTTTTTACTTAATACAACTACGTAACCTTTACTTACAGTTTTACAACAAGACAAACTTTCATTCCCAGTTTTTTTTTTATCAAAGGCTAGTTAACCTGAGAAACAGTCAACAATACAAGGCTAGTCTTTTACTAATTGACCATCTTACAGCGTAAAATGTTGATACATCTTATCGCGAACAAAGCAACTTTAAAAAGAGAGACCATAGCGATGGAAGACATGTTTATCTGGCCCTATAATGCCAAGGTTTTGGCAGCTGATATTCCTTTAATACCTCCTGGGTATTGTGTAGCAGCTCCTCATTTATACATGACTGGCACACAACCTCAAGCTTAACCCCATCGAAGGAGCGCTCCCAAAGGTCCCAGTGGTTTGTCAAGCTCAGGCAGGATGTTTAGGACTGAGTGGAGCTGAGCAAGATTCATAATGAACACACAGTCACAATGTGATACTGAAGATGGCTGCATTAAGGTGGTGTACTGTGGGCAGCAACTTTTTCTTCAATCATTCGCTTTGCTGAATGCTGAAATCTGTGCAAACAAACATGGCTGCTGTGCATAAAGGATTTCATGACTGGATTGGAGTACAAGAAGTTTGGGTTTGACTTTTTGATCTCTGTTTGAACTCCGGTTACTGGGTGACCAGAGTTCAGTGTTGTTCTCGTGGCAGGTGGTGACAGAGCATGTGTGGTCTCCATCACAGGTGTATGCAATTAGCCTGACAGCGAATCTTGGATGACCATGAAATAAGACCCTCCACCGTTTATGTGACTGTGTGTGTGCACGTCAAGCTGTTTGCTGTTATGTGCACATACTAGTTACCAGGGAATATAAACTCCTGTACCGCCATAAGATCCTTAAACAAAGCAGCGTGGCGCAGCGGTGTAAGATGGTGTTATACAGCACACAGTGTATATGCAGACTGTCTGGGTCTTGTTGCGCGGTCGGAGAATCTGTGTGTCATTTATTCAGCCTCCTATAATGGGGAACGGACTTGGAAGAGAAGAGAGGGTAATGTATTGGAAAATATCCCTTTCAGCACCTCAGCATTACTTGTCATAGGTCAGGCTTAAAACGTAGCTTGATACAGTTATTAACTCTAATCCGGGCATAAACACAAATCCTCAAGCACCAGCCCAATTAATAATTTGCATAATTAACATGCATTTTAAATAGAGGCTGGTCTTGTCGTTGCCAAAGCAGGGATGGGGGTAATTAGGGCTAACGGAGCAGTGCCTAGGGCCCTTACCCGCGGACGTGCCGCGGTTGTTTCCAGGGAAGGGATTGACAACAGCAAGACAAGCTCCCTCGGCTTAGAGTGAAAACCCCTTTGACAGAATTAATAGTTGACAAACTGCTCCTAAAGCCCTGGCATTGTTTCTGTCAGTTGTTTGGTTTGATGTCACTGTTAGACATTATAAATCAATAGTGTCAGGATTTAGTAATGTTTATAGCCAGCCATGGTTTATTATTTCATGTGACTGTCATGGACAAATAGTATTTATCATAGCTGTCTATAAATTACTGCAGACAGACTGTTGGTTTACCCAAACCCACTCTGCTCTTACAGGGCCCATTCTGACGTCCACTTACATATTTAGAGTAATTTATTTTCTCAGCCGTAGGCCCACATTAACCCCTCTCTTTCCCACACTCCTCGGAGACTTATTGTGGCTTGATTGCTGTGCCTCCGCTGACACATTAACACATCAAAAAAGCTGATCAAAGCTCGTTCAAAACTGCTTGTCGGCTCTTTTTCAAGACTCAAGGTATTTTATCTGTGCATTTGTTTTCAAAGGGTCTTAGAATAACATGACAAAACTGACAGCAGCCCCTTTTCACGATTTTACAATATATATGGCCAACGGCTTGTCTTTCTCAGGTGATTATATAAAGTCACCTCATTTAGAAAGAACTAATTGTTAAGTACTTAAATTTGAAAAAATCCACTCCTGCTTAATCAGTGTCACACTTTTACGTGACAAATACATAACGCATCCATTCAACCGCCCGTCTTTTAATAAAACAAAAACCGGTCTTAACCTTTGCGTCAGTGCCACACTCATCAAAAACAATTAGAATCATCAGTTTTAATGAGATGATTGATTAGTCAGCTCTTGCAGCGTCGTGTCGACACAGAACAAGAACAGAATCGCTGTATTCAGTGATTGATGCAAAAGTAACATTACTTACATTAACACATGGATTCTTCTCGTTCTCCCTCTCCATCATGATGAATCCGTAACAATGAGACACTATTGACCAATGGGCTTTATGTATCAGCAGTCACCATTCAGGTGTATTGATGAGTTTCATTCTTATTTCTTATATGAAAATAAGCATCAACACATGTGATGTCTATGCTGTGCTGGTGTTTTATTGTGTTTAACAGTTTTTATTGTCTTATCTAAGGTTGTGTAAGGATTTCAGTGAAAACTAAAAAGAGAGGAGAGAGCGTAACCTGAGCTGAAGCGGTGATATTGATCAGCTGTGCCATCGACTATAAGGTCCACTATCAGCAGGGAGGTCATTAGTTACTCCAGTGTGCTAATTCATCCCTGGGTTGAGGCGTATCCGTTAGAATGCTAATTCACTACTATGATTTGACAGCTGGGGTAAAGAAAGGGCCAAGCAGGCTGCTGCAAAGAGAGGAGAGGAGGGGGCTGCGGCGGCAGCGGCTTAGTGGCCTGGTCCTGTGTTTGGGTAAAGAGGAGGACTTCAGTGCATGGAATGTGCACAGAGAAAAAGGGGTGCGGAACTGACCCCTGCTGTCTTTGCCCCCTAGCAGTAATGATGTAAAAGAAAGATGACATTTGGTGTCCACATTTAACTTGCATTTGCAGTCCACTTGAGGGGTCCAGTATGCGTGACCTACCTTGATTAAGCCCGAGGCTGCCTTGGACTGTACCCTTTAGACTGAAACAAAAAGTGGAAGCTCACAGGAGAAAGCTGAGCCTGTATAATTGGGCCAAGTAGAGCTGCAGGAGGCAGCCGGGCTCCGCTTTGCCTTTTGTATATTCATGACCCCCCCGACTTGATTGATGGAAGGATAGCATTTGGTGACACTGTCATTTGCAAGTTGAAAAGGTAGTGCAGTGGCTGGAGCGGCGCTGTGGCTGTGCCTTAGAAGGGGCATCGAGAGGAGGCTCATTTCTATGCTGATGATATCCAGCCCCCTCTCATTTTCTTTGTCTCCGTTAGAAGGACATCTGCTGAAAACACAGAGTTTAAAAAGAATCAAGTTGGAAATGAAAAGGAGGGAGAGGAACATACATCTGTGTGTTTGCATGTGAAAAGCACATGAGCGAACTGCGATTTTAATCAGCGCAAAAGTTTGCAGTTTGATATCTGCATAAATGTGCCTCACATTACAGTGAAATGGAGCATTTTGAAGCAGATGGCTTAAGAACCATGTTATATCGTAATGGGAAGACTCACAGACTGGTTCTGATGTTGGGGCTTTGAAGTCACGCTGTAAAATAATCTGATTACTCAACAATTATAAACTGGTATTGTTTTTGACAGATTAAATCACATCTCACTGGTAGTTTTTTTGATCAAAAAATGTATTACAGTGTACTGCATCACCCATACCTCCATAAAAACACCATCAATTATTTATTTTATGCTGTTGTCAAGGCACCTACACTTTTAAAAATCCTTAACAAGAGGAATACCAAAATAGTAAAATACTTATCACTAGACATGGACTGTATTCTGTGTTGGCCTTCTTATGCTCTCAAGAACAGCATCATGTTCTTACATTTAACCACAGTGCTGAGACTCAACAACATCGATGCACAGGCAGTTATTCATCTTAGCTTTACAGTGCGAGGACCTGCATGCCTCTGGCATTTTCCTACCATGAATATAAGGTTTACAATTGTTTTACTACTATGATTATTATTGTTGAAGTCGAAGTTACGGTGTTTTGTTCCCTGTTCTTAGTCCTGATTGTGTCATAATCTTAAGATATCTGCATCACAAAAGCATCCCCCCAGTTGCTGATTATTTTATTCTCAGGTTTTCCTGTCAGCACTGGTACACAATCAATTTACATTTCATTGCATTCAAATGGGAATTCTGGAGGCTGAGGTTTAATGCAACTGTACAATACACATAAAAGAGGCGAACCATCACATTCCTATTCCGCGGATTGTAAAGAATAAGTAATACTGCACACTAAAAAACAATATCAAAAATTTAAATGTCACATCTCCAGTGAAAACAAATCATGTAAATTACATATATTATTCTAATTATTAATGTATTACTGATGTGAATGAGGTAGCTTCAGATCTCATGTTTTGGCAAATCAGTTGCCGACTTGGTCTCGATCTTGAAAATAGTGACATTTGACATCCAAAGGTAAATGAGACTCTCAAAGCCAAACCACGCACAGATGTCTGGAGCTGTCCAAATCTGTTTCAGAACACCGTGCTTTGAAAGTGTAAAGAAGAGAGAGGGCTGCTGACAGAAATATCAGTGTCCTGGAGACACTTGTGCTATTCCCTCAGCGCTACAACCCACACTTATCAGAGCCACAATTTATAGCTACGGTGTGAAGTGTTCGCCTGCAACTCCCATCTTTGTATTTACACCAATTAGCACATAAAGTCTAATTACCGAGATCAAGGCAGCCAGGAGTCCATAAATGCAAAGCGACATGGAGAACACAAGTCAGCTGACAGAGAGGGAAGGTGACAATAAATAGGAAAGTATCAATTAGGCATCAGTGACGCGACGGTGCATGTGCGTGCTGGGAGGTGTCGCGCAGAGGGAGGTGGGGGTGTGAAATGTGTGGGGGCAGCGGGGTCCACGGAAAAGTTTTGCAGGCTGTGGGGTCTCGTAACTCACACGCTGACACACAGCGCGCTGACACATTTACTGTACAACACGTTTACATATTAACACCACGGCACAATCGGGTACTTCTCCTGTGTCTCAGTGAAAAGTAGCATTTATCACAGCACCGCGCTGTTCCTCAGGTGACAATTAACAAGTACTAATTTGAGGGGCATACTGCAAAAGTTAAAAATAAGAAGAAATGAATATGTTAAAGAATAAATAACCATCACAAGTGGAAGACAGGTTTGACAATTTAAACTTTTGCGTAATTAGAGACTAGAACAGATGAGAAACTCAATCACAGCTGGAGAGGCTTCTCATGATTTGAAATGGATCACAGACCGTGCTTGATCCTCAGGTTAATCCTAATAAATTGAACTTGATCAAAGACTATAGCAGTAAAAAAAAAGTATGACTCTGCACATTAATCTTACAAATGCATAAAACAGGACTGGCTCAGCTCTATAAATTAAACCCTGGCTGCAATAATGCTGATCAGGAGAAATTTTGCCAGCACTGGCTCAGACCACCTCTGCATGTCTGAAGTCTTGTTATCCCCTCGTCCTGATCTGGAATGCTGTTATCTGTTCCCTTCTCCTTGTGCAGCTCGGGTTTTCCGCAGGATGGCCCAGTGATGGATTTGCAGAGTGGCTGTTTACAAGAGAGTGCAGAGCATTAAAGGGCTGCCAGAAGGTCCATTAACATAAATGTTTAAATCAGACGCACAAACTTATGTCCCCAAAATGAAGATGTTTCCTGCATTAATCTGCCACATCTGCCTTTGGTCCAGCAATTAGTCCTCTCTAATCCAGTCCCACGTCTCGCTTAGTGACCCATGTAAAGAGAAAAGAAAGAAAAAGAAGACACGCAGGAGCAGATTTGGTGCAGAGTGTCACTGCTGAGGCAGCAGCTTTCAATGCTGCTACACCAGGATTCAGAAATAATTGTCAGTCTTGTACTGTTCTGTACGTTACGGTGAAGTTTTTGACGTTACTGTGAGCTCTTACAGACCCGGTGTGAAGCACCAGACAGTTTACTTCTTCTTTTTTTTCTTTCTCTATCAACACATGGCTCCACTGCTGATTTAAAGCCTTGTAAAGATGTCTGATTTTGAATGCTGTTTGCATGCAGGGCCCTGGAAGACATTTCATGCTCACCAGATTTACATTATGGCCATTATTATGATTTTATGACGCTGGAGCCTTCAGGACTATTTCCTTAAAAATGCCTGGGAATCCACAGAATGTAAATATTTCCCTGCACTAAGTCTGAGTTTGTCCTGCACTGAAATTCCCAGACATCACCGGTCACATTTTTTCCCCCTCACAAGGATAAAAGCTTTTCTTGCTGGAGGTTGACATGTTGTTCCTTGACCCAACAATCCATCTCAGGTTTCAGAGAACTTCCCAGAATTTAGACACAATAGATTTCAAGCCAATTTTCAAGGATCGGCATGAATCATGACAAATTCTCCTGGAGTTTCATGTTCCTCACCTGTTTCCTGTGACAGCACATTGAATGGTCTGATTCCTGTGCTGCTGAAATCAAGGATAAAATGACAGAGGAAGATTAGAGTGGAATTAGCCTCTGCTTCTACGTCTCCCTCACTCAGCTTCATCTCCTTCCATTATCTTGTGTTTGGAGACATCACACCCGTTAATCAAAAAGTTACCGTTCAAGGCGCGCACTTTTCTTTGTCTGCTTCACATCCGGGACAAGACGGCAAGTAGCCAAGGCTGAGAGTAAAGTACGTGAATTGATTCCCCTCGTCACCTGCATAGGCGTTTGATTTTGGGGAGAGTTATCGTTGTTTTCCTAAGTGTGGCGTGGAGATTTGCTGGAGGGCTGAGTGATCGATTCAGCCGCCTGGAGCATCCTAGTGTGTTTATACATGGCTTGTATGGCAGCTTTCATAAGACATTTACCCCATGATTTGCGATGAGCTTATGTGTGAATAATTAATGGCAATTAATCCTTAATTACAGTAATTAGGCAAGTCACAGGAAATTAGGCTGCAGCTGGAGAAGCCCCGTGCCTAGCAAAGGGAGGACTGGGGCTGAGAGAACGTGCCATTTAGTGATGGTGGAGCCATGGTACGATGATCGTGTGGCAGGCCTGCACCGGTGTGCTCGCTTGCCAGCAGAGATAAGAGTATAGGAAGACACAGATGCTGCTGGCCAGTGATCCAAGCCCCTGCAAAGCAATCACAAGCTAAGAGCTCAAACACATCCAATAAGACCTACATATAAAAGTTCCTGCCAGGCAACCTTTGACCTTAAAAGCTCCTCAATTTCTTAGTTTGCTCAAAATTGCACGTTAAGAGGCAACAAATAACCACCAATAAGAGGTTGTGACTGATGAGCTAACAGAAAGTAGTTAATGCTACACACCAAGCTCCTTTTTCTCTCACTTTTATAAAACTAGATTTACCACTTTATTGAGGCCCCAGAGGCTGTGGAACTTTAACACCTAGTTTATGAATGTGCCGCGGCTGGAAGGAGAGATGGTGTGAGAAATATTTATTTGTGCTTTCTAATAAAACAATTAGCCTGCTTAGAATTATTAAAGGACACTACGACGGCCAGAGTTGTTTGGTTGCTGATTTCATTGTTTGGTAATGTTTGGAGAGATTAGGTGGATCTGTTCTGGAGCAAAGACGGAGCAGAAGAATGGGGACGGAGCTCTCTCTGTGTCTGGCGCTCGGAACTCATTTGTGCTTTTCCATGCTTGCCTTGATGAATTTCCGTTTCTTTCTGCTCCTGTTGCTTTCAATTACACTCTTATTCACAATCCTAATTGATATGCCAGTCTCAGTAGATGAACCATGGACTTTTTACAGTCCATTTTTCTATTCTTAGACCAACGTTTTTCCATGACAAAGTGCGACTATGGATGTCACTGTTGTGCATTTTAAATTCTTTAGTTTGTTCAGATTACGACACTATATATATTATAATACATCACTTGATTAAATACATTGAAATATGTTATTATTTAAATGCCAGACTAATTCTCTTATGGGGCATATATGAATTATGAGGTTTTAGACTTTCCGTGGGCCCTCTGCCGTCATTGGCCCCGCGATCATCACCGTCTTTCATGCATTCCACACTTTTTTCTCTCTTTTTTTCCACAGGAGGACTTTTAAGCTAACAGGGATTGTAAGTGAGTTGAGGAGGCATCCAACTGTGATATTACATTAACCCATAGAACTCGGCCATGTCTGTCAGTGACTGCAGAATAAAGAGAACATGCTCTGCTCTACTCCTTTAGCCTTCAGAAGTGCTATTAGAAATAATGAGGATTTATAGTAAGATAGAAGACGCTCTCCTTGCCCCTGGATTCTGAATAGCCAGTCATGTTCCACCACCTTAGCCAAATAAGGTTCATCGGTGATGCATGTGCAGCCATAGTAATATGATTAGACTATGCATGGAATTAAATATTACAGAGCTGTTGTTGAAACAAGCTGGATGTTCTAAACTCATTGGACCTGTTATGTTGCTTCACCATTCCTTTCACAGGCTCTTGCCTAATCGCCAACACATGCAAGAGGCCTCTGGGTGGTTGGGTAACAGTACCTGAACACCAGCAAGGCTCCTCATGGTGAGATGCTGCTCACAGTGACAAGGTCAGCATGTTCTACAGGCTCGGCACATATACACTCCTCACTATAAGTAATATAAATGAGGCTGCGTTAGCCGTAAACTCACAGCGTGTTGCCTGTAAGCTAAAGGGTAACTGGGCAAGAGCAACGCCTCCAAATCTCCTCGTGAGCAGGTCCGGCTACAGAATGAAAGATGGAGCCACTTGCTCGGATCGCATCTCACACAGTCATTCCCATTGAATTTTGCCAAACATGGTGAAATTGCACAGCTGAATATTTACACAGAAGAAAGTATGGTGGTTTTCTTTTCCTCTCCATGATGTGTGTGACAGTGCAACACTATATGTACAGTATCCACTAACTCCATTGAATTTGTTGAGCGTGCAGCATTAAGTGGGAGCAGCCGGGCTCGTGTTGTTAGGGGCATTCTTGTTTCTACAGCGCAGTGTTTACTCACATTGGCAATTAATTATTAATGCAGAGGCACTGAGAGGTTACAGTGATATGGCGCTCAGGCTTTCCAAGCACTGTCTATATATGAACAGTCAACACAGTGAAAGCTTCAAAGCAGCCCTCTGAAATGTTTCAGACTTTCACGGAGAAAAGCTTATTACAGTTGAAATGTTTTTTCGAGGAGCCCCAGATATTCTTTGTGAATGTTGTTGCCCGGGAAATATGGGGTATTTTTGTTTGTCTATATCAAGAAACATGTAAACAAAGAGACAGTCAGCACTTGCAGCTCACTTGGCGTGAGTACTGCCGTTCACAAGCGAGAACTTGTCTGTGCAGAGAGAAAAAAATAGTTTTTCCAAGAAACTGTGAAAATTTGACGAAAACCAAAGATGTAGGATTCAATTTGCAAACCAAATGTTTTATTTTTTATAACATGAATCATCACACGTGCACGGTGGAGGGATAATCAGTTTCTCCCGTTAATTTCAGAGATCATATGTCCAAGTAGGCGCAGGCTGTGAGGGTTTTAATATTGAGCCCAGAGATAAACCTCGGTGGGCAATCTGCTCTTTTTGAGGCGTCTTTGTTGCCCGCACAGCGCTCCTGATGACACCTCTGTGGATCTGCTAATGGAGGGGGACCTGTAAGGCTATCCCCTGGCCTTTGTCTGACCCCTTTGTGGAGCCGAATTCTTCAGATGTTTGCAGGATCAAGTCACTTAATCTGTAGCACAGACTCGGGCCAGAAAAAAAAAAGGAAAAAAGAGAAGAGTAGAGGAAGAGAGGGGGGGCGGCAGACAAGCACCTCACTCTGTCTGAAGGCAGAGCATTCAGCGCACAGGGGTAGAGAACTGCAAATGTCTGCCTGTTCTGTTATGCACCATTGTTTCATACAGAGCTGGAAATAGACAGAAACAGTGTAGCAGCAGAGCTCTGGCAGCCAGAGCGTTTTATTACCGCTAGACCGTAGACTTAGACATTAGTGAATATGGCTCATTAAATGGCATGGAATGTTAGCATTTTACATAATTCCTCCTGTATCGTTGTTGTAAATGAAATTCTGTTTCTGTCTCCGACTGCACTCCAGTCACTCAACAGCCATTACGGCTTCCCCATCATGGCACTCCTTGAAAGCAGCTATCTATAATTTCAGGTCTGTGTCACACACATAAAAAAAGTGTTGCTCTACAGGCCTAATGGTACGGCGTGGTTGATGTGGAAAGGATATAGCGCAAAGAGGAAGAGGAAATCTGGAGAAATGCTGGAGAATTAGGCGATGATGTATTCAGATGGCGAAGGAGACGAGGGTGGGCAACAAATATAAATAATGTATGTGGCAGGGCTCCGAAACATAAGCTGGAATTTGCTGCCGTACTTTTTTGTTCTCAATCACCTTGATGAAACAATCCCAAAGCAACGGCTGCGCGAATAAGACCACTGACAAGCTGATTTTCCACCCCTGGCATGAGGCTGCTTTCTCCACTTAATGTTCTCCGATAAAGTGTAGCACAGAAGTAAACTAGAAGAGCCTCCACTCCTGACACATGTGACAGTATTTGCATCAATTATGCAGTCTACGGCTGCAGCAGGAGGGAGCCGGAGAGAAAGAGGGGAGGAGATAGGAGAGAAAAGGGTTTGTGACAAGACGCAAAGGCAAGAAATGAGAATTTCCCTTTAAAATGCATTTCTTTAGAAAATAACATTCAAGATCATTTACATGAAAGCGGCTGCGGCGGTGAACTCAGCAAAGCAGCGGCGAAGTCTGCCGGAGCATTTTGACACAAAAGACTTTAGCAAACAGAGTACAGTATGGTGGAGGGTTCTTTGTCTCCTCCGTATTCTCTGTGTGCTGAATATCTACCCTGAAGAGTAGTGCAGGAGAGAGACAGATAGAAAATGAGGAGAGAGACGGGGTTAGAGATGAGAAGGAGGCTTGAGCCCCTCATTGTTAAATTCCACCAAAGTAGAGTGGGGTGAAAAAGGCCAAATAATACCACAGTTATACCAACACTTGTGATTTTCTTAAAAAGATGATTGACTCCTTTCCCATTGCCAGAAGAGAAGTTTGCTGTTTTTTCCCCATTGTGACATGTTCAATGTCAGGAACTTGACTCCATTCCCACTGCAGACATAAGCCAGATGTTATTGGATGGTAGTAGGTTTTTTGTGTAAAAGGAGGAGCTTAAGTAAAAAGAAAAAAAATAGTCCACTGCAAGACGTGGCCTTCATTCACACAGTTCCAGTGTTGATCGTCTGCAAATCAAAAATTCACAAGATAAGTCCTTTGCATTTGAAGATTCCTCATCGTGCTGGCTAACACTTTTAATGATATGAGGTAATGATTCCCCTAAATGCACAGTAGTACACCTGCTTATTGGCTGAAGGAATGACTTTAAAACCGTGTAGCACTTTCAACAGACTCCAGCACAGCATTTTATTTCACTGTGTCCAAACCTATTTCACATCCTAGTTAAAGAACACTTACAAATCTGCTGTGCCATGGTTTCTAACCTCTCATACACATGTGAATCCACACACACACACACACACACACACACATCACCAGGCCTGTCACTGCCTTTTATCCATCGTCAACCTTCAGCTGTATGGTTTATCCGTAGTGACACTATAGCAAAGTGCTTGACTGCTTTTTGCCAACAGACTGCAACACTTTAACTGTACTTAGTCATGCATCATTATGGCAGACTCAAAGCGGTGTGTCTGGGAACGCCTGCAGATGGTGGAGGCTGAACCATTTGGAGAGGAAATCTCTGTGACAATGATGCTTATTGCATGACTGAGGGTGTATGGACACCTGAGTGTATCTGTGTACCGCTGCAGAATAGAAAACAAGTGTGCCATGAAAAAAAAAAAAAGATGCCCTGCTACTAATTCAACAGGCTTGAGAAAAGCGTCTCCATGCTGTATGAGATATGATTTATGAAATCTACATGCAAGTCTTTGTTAGAGGGAGTCTTTTATGTGTGTATTGATCAGTCATTGTTTACTCCAATCGATGCTGACTTGGTGAAATGCAGCCTCTTCTCTGTTTGAAATTTAACCCTCTCCGCATGGCTTTGTTCTCCTCTTCAAACCTTCCTCTCGCTAAAAATGTGATCGCAGTTACTGTCACTTGTCACTTTCTCTTTATTTCAACACATGACAGAGCTTTTACATTGAGTATTCTGCTCCACACATGGGTATTTTTTTTCCAACAGATCTCGTCGGCTATTGAAAGATAAATGTTAACTTCATTCAATAGAAACCTCATTCATGGTTCATACAAAGCTGCCGTCTTTATTCTTTAAGGAAATGAAGAAACCATTAGCCAAATATTCACTCACGGAGAAAGAGAATCTTATCTTTATTCCACATGACCATGCACAGCCATATTCCTTTTGACATCATTATGTAAAACCAATTTCTCTTTCATATCATTTCCGCTGCGCTGCTCTACCACATCTATACACACTCTATTCTTTATTACAAAGTAGGTGGCCTAGAGGAAAATATATGCGTTCGTTCCCTATGGCATAAAATATGCATATAGGTGCCTCATTTCATCTCCAATCTGTGTTATTCCTTTAAAAATTCACCGCTGCCTTCAGACCCTCTTAAATATTTAATTTGACAACTTTTTAATCTGTCTTTATGAAATGATGAAGTAATTGTCAGCTGTCACAGAAATGATTGAATCATACGAAGGGATTGAAGTGACTCAGGTTGTAGGATTCATTATTTGGTTGAGGTGTGTTAGTGTTGAGTTACCGCATGCTAATTTATCTTCTATCTTTATCCATCTTTTCTCCAGCCCCCCCAGCACAGAGCAGAACTATATATAATATTCATGCATCATTGGTGCTTTGTTTACTGCAAAGGCAGAGCATTTAATTGTGTATTCATGCTGCTTTTTCAAAGTCCTTCACTTCTTCTGCGGGAACTACAGAGCAATGATAATTACTCCCGATCTTTTCTTAGCTCTTCTGATCTTTAATGATCACAGATTATCCATCACACCCGCGAAATAATTAGCGGGAATGTCTCACGAACGAGCTGCCGACAGATGCTCCCGACAGCCACGAGGTGCACATGGGCTGCACGTCCTCCTCGGCGAGGTGACCGAAACCAGAATGGTTTGGAAAACAGAACAAATAGATAACGGAGCAGCTTAAATGGATGTTCGAGCAGCTCCTGCTAACTCTGTGGCACCACCTCTGCCGGCCTCTCTGGCAATCTGGCCATGTAGGGGCCCCACTGTGGAGCAGCATGGCACTGGGAGTTGTGGTAGCCAGTCCCCCCCATAGCCCCAGGCTGCCGCTACCTTTGGTACGCTACTCAAGGTTAAAGGGATCCCAGTTGGGTGTTTAACAGTGTTGTGCTCAGATCCAAATGGGCCCCCCCCCCCATTTTTTGACACTATCTGCACTGTGGAGAATGAACCTGGAGAACTACCCTGGACTGTTCATCTTTGGAGCATTTTCACATCTACAATGCAGATCCTGGTTCACTCCTCCATCTGTAATATTTCTATAGCAGACCTTTAAATCCCCACACCTCTGTAATACCCTTATAAAGTAGCAGGGGTAAGTGATTTGAACCGTTTTACTGTGAGGATCTGCTGCTCGCTGTACGCGCGCCGCTTTTGCTGACATTCATTTTGAAACCACTCGCAGCACTTTTCGACTCAGAGTAACAATGCTGGGGGAAAAGTGTCTGCTGAGCTCTATAGTGAATATACCTCTGACCCAGACCGAGGAGAGGGAGATTTATGAAATCCACATGTTTAATACATTTCATTTTGTCCAAGGGATTTGTATTGCTTACCACAGTATTTTAGGGTTGAAACATTCTGTATAGTCACAGCTTGTATTGTCTGAGGAGAATAAACCTTGTCCGGTTGTGGTTGCTGAAGATTTGTTTCATAGCACGTGTGTTTTCTCCTCACTCACATCAGCCATGCGCTGTCTGAGGTATTGCATTTTGTTGTGCTGAGATGTTAGGTATACACGCCCTTAATCTTTAATGCATAATCCCCCTGCAAATCCGCTACATAAATGAAAAAGATAACCCTCATATCCGTGTAGTGACAGAAAATAAGATAGCTGGGTAATTTAATAAAGGATTGACGCTGGCCCCGGTGTGTGACCTCTGTGTATTCATTGTGTGGCACAGAGCAAGTGAGCCACTGCTTGTAGAAGAGTAGTTCCTCCTATTGTGAAAACCCATCCTGGGAGTGTAACATCTGTGGTGACAAACAGAATGCACCATATGGATTAAAGTTCAGGGAGGGTAGTCACTGAAATATTTGCTTTCCCAAAGTGTTGACACAGTATGAAAAAAAAAGGAGAACCATGCGCTGTGCTTCCCTGCTGTAATCAGGTGGCAGTTATCGCTGTGAAGTGTTTGCCTACTTAATGGTGTTTCCATTTTGTGCGGGTCTGTGTCATCGGCTGCCCATTTGGATCTGCCTGCTCCTGTAAAGTAAGTGCTGCCCTACTCCGAGGCTCAGAATGTGATTCTTTCATGTGAGAATCAACAACAGAGACCAACTGACGAATTGGGTGAGAGAGAGAAGTCGTCATAACGGTGGACGGACGCTGCCGTGGGAAGCGTTTAGTTCACTCAGCCGCTGACCGCATCGGGTCATAAATACTCTTCCCAGGAAACACTTGTTTTACATCTAAAATGCACTGGAGTGTAATGTTGACAGATATGGCTTGTGACGAGTGATAGTCAGAATGTATGAGCGCCCATAATGCCGCTGTCAACTGCCGGTGCCAGACTGAAAATAAGCAGTTCACCTCTGTTTTCATTCAGGAGAGTGCAGCAGACAGCACCGGCTTCTCTGCGGTATTTATTGACTTGTTTTACTAGCCTGAAACAGGGTGCTTTTATACAGGCCTGCTCAGTCTTAAGACTCTCCAGACATTTACATTATTCCTGACTGAGTTACACACACGTATAAAGGGGCACGTCCGCAGGCGAGGTTAGATATATGCTCTCTTTCCACCTCGCTTTCCCCGGTACATTCATACACACTCGTGCACCACACTACGACCCCACCATTTTAGATATTGTTACGCTGTTATTCCATTCTCCTATTAACACTGCATCTTAGGTGTGCAAATGTTTGCATTTCCTAATGATGTTTCTGAGCATACTGCTTTCCAGGCTTCAACTGTTCCATATATTTCAACACACATAAAAAACATTTTTTTCCTGTTTATGCTGTGGCTGATTCAGTGGTATGAAAGCACGGATTTCACGAGGCTCTAAAAATCATCTTTCGCTGACTAATCTGCACGACTGCAGAGGAAGATAATGAATGCCAGCACCAGAGTCACAGCCGACACTGTGACCCCCCCCACCCAGCCTAAACCTCCAGCAGTATTTACATGATATTTCATTTTAGAATAAACCTCTTTTCTCTCCCACTGTGAAGATATTGAACTCTTTCACACAGATGTCATCTTAACCAAAGCTTATTAAAAAGATGGACATCAAAGTTGTGGGTGCCCATTTATCTTATAGCGCTCTAATTGGCCACCACAGGCAAGAGAACAACTAACTCCAAAATAGGAGGCATCGAGTGATTGGGCTAAAGAAGAGGATGTCTAAAGACCTCTCAGTGGATTCATTGCCAATAAATCCTCCCAGACTGAAAGCAGGGCTTTTCGAGGGGTATGGAGTTTTTGCAAATACATTATGAAATGCGATATGCTGAATTAACTGAGCACTTATGGCCACAGGGTTTGGTTTCTTTGTTCTGGTTTGTGTTTGTGGCAACATTGTCCTGCGTCTGACCTGAGACTTAAGAGTTTTTAACATCAGGCTTGGCAACCAGAGGCGGTGCTGTCTTTAAAGGTCACGCACCACAGTAGCCATGAGCGAATTGAGATTAGATTCTGCTTACTCCATACAGCACGCCGCAATGTTTTGAGTTACCGTTCGCCGATTCTTTAGCCAGAGTCGCCGCTACTCCATCAAACACCACACGCAGGCCTGAGGTGAATAATGTATTATGTTTTCCACTCAAGTGGGCAATAAAAAACACAAAAACAAAGTCATTAATTGCCCACATACAGTAACCAAATGCCATCAAGAGTCTGTGCTCTCATTAACCTGGCACCTAATTATCTGCCTCCAGTCTGAGTCCTGACAAGCCCCGCCGTCTGAACCCGCAGCTCGGTTGTGGTGCGTTGTGTTGTGTCAGCGTTTGCCAACCGAAACAGCCGAAGCACCATTAGGTACAGGGAAGACAATAGCTTCTTGCAGCAAAGGTTCCCTCCTCACACACCGCCACAATGTTCCTCCTGTTAATGCCTTCCCTTCCAATTAAATCTGCAACTGTTAATTATTGTAATTATGAGAGTGAGCCCCCCAGCTCCACCGCCATCAAACCCCCACCCCCCCATCTCCTCCCTCACTGGTGCGAGGAGACGCTACGGGAGCTGTTGTGGTGCTTCGTAGCGTCTCGTCCATGCTCCAGTGAAGCCCTAGCAGGGAATTGGATGCGGAGGGGGACTTGGGTACACATGACAGGGGTGACGTGAGGGAGATTGCACGGTTCATCTTGGATAACTGGGCAAGCGAGTCACAGCCAATGGCCACGCCTCCACTCTAACTCGTTAAATGGTGTGTAAAGTACATGCTGGGAATACTTAGCACTAAATAACCTTTTTTTTTGCTAACTTGTTTTCAGGGTATCGTTGAACAACAAAAAAGGTGGAATATCATCTGCAGGTGCAATAAAACAATTTAAATGAAATGTGGGAGATGATATTCTCCCAGCAATCATTCACTTATTTGCTTAGAAACTTCCTCTGCTTTTCTCATGGTAATGTGAAACTCTGCTGTGCTCTTTGAGAGGCGCATACGATGGATACGAAGTGATGTGTTGAGTATAAGGAGAGCTGAAAAAGAGTGGATGGCCGGCCGGCTGCCTGTTAAGTCTCTGCGTGTCTCAACATCCTCTTTGGCCTGCTTCTGTCACAAGCTGTTGTTTGGCCTGGACCTGATCTGCCCGGCTACTCCTCACGCTGCACTCTTCAGACCCAGCAGTAACCTGCAACATCGGGCTGCGATTGCTTCCAGAAGCAGTGCTCTTGTTATGACACCCAAGGATGTGTTGTTTATTTGGTTTTTTTTTTGTTTGTGAGCTTTATCAATCTTTGCAAAGATGATGCACCGCGAATCAGAACGCCAAGCGCGAGTCTCATTCCGTCATCGTAACCTCAGTTGCCTCGTAGCAGCAGTCCTCGCACGTTAGCGCAGCTAGCAAAGGATTCTGGGCTTTACAATTTGGAGCTGAATTCTCTTCTATGAAAGACACTGAAGGAAAGAGCAGCTCCTTCTGCTTCAGGCAATGCAGCCTTTTCGTGGATACACTGCAAAATCTAAATGATGGACTGTCAACTCTCTTGCAGAAATGCCACTGCAAAGAATAATCTCTCTGGCAGTGGATCATGGTTGGCTGTATGCTACCAATGCCGTTTCTTTGTTTATGCGAGCGTGTAGCCTTCACATGCACACGTGCAGACAGGAGCGTATGCACATGCACAGATTTTACACACTTACTCGTTCACACGCAAGAGAAATACAGAGCACATACACAAAATGCTTCAAGCCTAAACCCTTTCTTTGGAAGCATACAGTGAAATATATGGGATTAATAACCTGAATAGCATAATTTTTTCACCTCTAGCCTTTAAAATAATGCATGCTTGGCTTGGTGTCTGCATGGAGTTGTGCCTGTATATGCCTGGTTATCGGTGTGTACAAGACCTGCTGTGTGACCTGGTTTCATGCAATCTCCATCTTCTAATTAGGCGGCTGCAGAAAGGCTGGAACGAGAGGAGGAGTGATTAGTTGCCTTTGGGTATTTCATAAGTGGCTTTCAGTGCCACATTTGCATTATTTGCTTGAGGTCTGAATAACAAATCAGCCTACCTTTGCAGCAAATTGAGGCTAGCAGCTAAAGACCATTAATACATGAAATATAAAATGAAACTGAGGAAAAGAAAGAAGCATAACATGCTAATACAATATAGAGAGGGGTAAAATGAAATATTGAAACACAACATGCAATAACTGTCTCTCAACTCGGAGGCTCCCCACAGCACAGGCTAACACGATCTCTCACTTTTCAAATGAATATATTTTGCTCTGGGTTCATCATAGACGTGTGACGTCTGCCTGAACGACACACGAGGGTCTGAGCGATGGAGAATCATTCTGTGACCAGCAGACCATGTGAACCATGCAAGCCCTATGTTGGAGCCCCACGCTGTACGTGTCCTGTAGGGTCAGTCAGTGTGCTGATCTGTACCGGAGGTCCTGTCCACTCATTTGGCCAGTCTCCCCAACCTCTGCGTGCGGCCGCCACCGCCAGGCCTGGTCAGCCATCACTACACCACTTGGCCGTGTGCCCACGCCGAGTCTTAGAGGGCAGAAAAGAAAGCGGGCACTCAACACGTCCACATATACACACACATACATGCATCTCGCTCACACGCACGCACACACATGATCACAGCGAGTGACAGTGGCTCTTGTTTACCCGGCCCTCCCACCCTCCCTCGTGCTCCTTTCATCCTCTCCCTCTAGTCTGTCATGTTGTGTGTCACTTCCCACAAATGTCAGTGCCACCGTGGGACAGTGATTAATTTTGGTGTGCTTGGCAAAATGTCTTCAAGATGTTTGTTTGAGTTGTCTCTTCCCACCCCCTTACCCACCCCCGCTCCCTGCGCGTCTTGGAGTCGTGGGTCGAGAGTGGCAAGCCCCCCACCTCCTCCTCCTTCTCCTCGCCGCCGCTGCTCGCCCCCGCTGTCACAGCCTCCTCTTTTTTTTAGGGGGGAGGGGGTGGTAGTGCATCATCATCGTCGAGGGACAAAGGATACCTGAACTGACAGAGATCTTCTTTTCTGACCACAGACACTTTTTGTCACTACCCACCACCACCACCTCCACCTCCGTGTGCTGTCTGTTTAGCGTGTGCTGGTGGTGTATGATGGGAGAAGTCTTGACCCAGCACTGGGGGGCTGTAACACTTCACTGTCAGCGTGGCTGATTAGCTTATCACTCACCGCACGGGGAGGAAATACATCATCATTCTAGACAGGGATTCCCCAGTTTAGGGTCCATTCCCTGCCTCCTTTTACTCCGCATTTAATCATCAGACACTCTGTCCCCTCCAGTATTTCAGCTTCACCTCTAAAGCCAGACCTCAGCGCTCTGCAGTCACAACTTTCAGGTGAGCTTTTAGTGAAATCATCTACAGTTGGAGTGAAAGTACATACACATGCACAGACACTGATATGTTCTGTGTGTGGGGGATGAAGAATAAAGCATCTTCCCCAAGTTATTCTGATCAGCTCACTCTACAAAGAAAGTGAAGCACAAAGTGGCAAATGTGCTTTGGCTTCCCCACAGTGTGGTATCAGGTATGGTAATTACTCTGCCATTAACATTGGGAATAGTTAATGTGTATTAATGTGTTAATGGCATGTTAATTACTGTACATGCTAGTGAGAGCCCGCAGGCGTTCTCTCAGATTCTTTGTGCCATGTGGATGTAGGCCAAGCTTAAAAAAGCCTTTAAGAACGTCGATGAAAGAGGATCCTTATGTTTCATTTGTCAGAACAAAAGATTTTCAATGGTAATTTGATCCAGCTCCGTGCTTCTGGAGCTGAAAGTCACTGATCCAGGCGCCACGACAAAGGAGATGATATGAAGTCAAAGGAGACGTGGAGCACGGCTGTAGTGACACTGGCCTCTTTGTGAAATAGATACTTTAAGCCCTCTGTAGTCTCTAGTGTGTTGCTTTGGCAGCGGGTTTTAATAACACGGTGGATTAGAAGCCTTGGATCATGAGTGCCGAGCCCGAGTTAAAGCTCACCTTGGATGAGCCTCAGTAACAGGCTAGATGCCACGGTCCTCCTCCTCCTCCTCCTCCTCCCTGCTCACAGCGTCTACTCCACAGCTTTAAGAGAGATGACCTTTGCAAATATTGACAGAAAATAAATTCTGTTTCGATTAGTTAGCTTTGGGAGACCTTTGCGAATCAATGCAATTAGATGAACAGAGTGTCGATACGTGGCCGGAGCCGTTGGAAGGCACTGGTAAGGAGAGGCTTCAGGGGGTCAGGGTTACTTGTAATGAACAGGATGTTTTTGGATTCAGGGTCTGTAATGTCAAACCCTAGCAAAAATGACTACATTGCATCACATCCTGTTTGCGGCACAGAACAATTTACTGTCTCAGAAAAGCATTGGAAAAAAATTATAATAAAGAAATGCACAGAGCAATACCTCTTGTGTATTTTCTGGCATCTGACTGTGCAGCCGGCCAGCAGAATGAGGTGAAGAAGCCCAGAGCCACCCCTTCCCTCTTACACAGGCCGCATTATCCCAGCAGGACTCTTACCTTTATGGCTCTCTTGCTCACACTTCAGTGATGAGAGCAAACAAGCAGCGGGCCAAAGGTCAGCTAAGCCCACAGAATAAAAGAGGGCACACGGGAGAGGTGGGAGGAAAAGAGAGCGGGCCGAAGCAATGCTTAGATCACTGCCAGGACGTCAAGCAGCGAATGATGTATGAGACAACAGCCCCCGAACCCGGAAATGATTATAAACAGAGAACAGGGGAGAGTATATGAGAGAAAAGGGCTGCATTGTCTTTATCTGTCAAATTTGTTACTTCCTCAGATCTGATAGAGGCGGTGAAACCTGTAAAAAATGAAAAGGAGAACCACCCCTGACTGATAGGGATGGATTAATCACAGTGTCTCCTTTTGTCTCAGCCACAGAGGAGAAATGAGGAACAATCATATAGGCAAGTGCTCCTTCCCCGGCTACTCCACCTGTATTGTTAAATGACAAATGGGGCTGATTAAGGACATGTTACATTATTACTACAATTTCAGATTTTTTTTCTTCTTCTTTACATCATTAAGTGCGTTCTGGTAATTAAGTGAGCCGGCATCATTGAAGTTTTGTGAAATAACTAGACCACGTATGGATTTTTCATTCTCAAGTTCCCATCGCTCGCAGGCTTCACCAAGGTGACACGACTCCCGCACTTTCCCTCTGCACCCAGATTAATCCCACTTTGACTGTGGAGGTGGATTAGAGCTAAACTCGGGTGCCCAAACTTGTTTTATTCCCATATCATCAGACAAAAACAGGATAAAGATTTGAGCAGCAATGCAGGGCTCGAATGTGGCTTTGCAAGTTACTATACAGATTTGTCAACCACACAGCAAATTAAAGATATTATCTCGCTGCGGAGCCTATTTTGTGGAAGTTGTGTGATGATGCAGAGCTCAGACAGTGAATCCACAATCCTCCAACAAAGGTGCACGAAGAGAGACAGAGATACATTGCACCTGTTTTTAAGATAGTATTTTTTCTATGGACCATATATATTTCTTTTTTAATTTTTAGCATTTATGTGCTTGAGACGGAGGCACCATCCCTCCCAACATGTGTGTTATGAATGACCAGACAGAGCTGCTCTGGCACAAATACACCCTGGTGGACTCCTGCAGGGCCGTCTGCTTCTCAGGGCAGTGCAGTAATCATTTTTATCCTGCTGATTTCCCAAATAGAAATGGACATGTATGATAAAAATGTCAGGGCCACTCCACATGTCAGTGCACTAACAGGATTACATGTCACTTTCTAATGTCTCGCTCTGTTTTCCTTTGCCATGAATGGCCACATTATTGCACACAGGAACTTTGTGGTAATATATGGTAAGAGACAAGTAGCTCTTTATGGCCTGTGATTATTTAGTTTGAATGAAACCAGTGATTTATGCCCATTTAGCTGAAAAGCCCTGTAAATTCCCTCAGCTGCATTTCCCCTGGATATAGAGTGAGTGGAGTGAAAGTGACAACTGGGTTTGGTGTGGAAATGTACGCCGCGTCCCACAGTTATATTTAATATACCTGACATGAAAAACGTGCCTACCTACTTACCACCACCCACAGCACAAAGGAAAGTGCAGACCGCTGAGCTTGGGTTGAATCAGAGTGAGGGAGTAAATACTGAATTAGGAAAATATGAAGCGTAGTGGCAGAAAAACCACCAGCTATTAGAGCATGTTGAGAAATGTAGCCAGGCATCTGGTGGGTCAACATTTGAATCATGTGCCGTTTCTTTCATGCCACACAAACTGGAATGGAAACGGTCGAGCCTGTCCAGAACGAGTGCTCTGGGTGGAGTTGTGCAGATGCAGTGTGATGTGGATGAGGGTTAGTGGAGCAGCGGCATATTGTCCACATGGATGGCTTGGCTCTGCAAGCCTGATGGAGCCTTGTCCAGCATCTCAATGTCTCCAACACAAATAGCCACATTCATCCACTCCTCTCACACCATTACACCTAAAAGACTCAAAGCCAGCCCATCCATAAATAGAGCCAAATTTGTTTTTCAGCAGCACTGCAGTCGAACAAAACACCAACAGAGATGAAAACATCAGAGGAGTGGCTACAATATCATGTGCTTCCTAATTTCTTTTTTTATTCAGGGATGGTGTTTATAAGAAAGAGTGCAGGGTCAGTTGGTCAGAGCTTGGTAAAAGGGCCTCTCATTGCATGCCTACTGGCTGGCACAATAGAGCTACTAATCTTCTTATTTACAATCCAGAGGCTGGCCATATCTTAATGAAGCTGTAATGAGCTGTTGAAAAGCCCTGAATTGCAGGAGGGATTATTGAATTGAAACAACTCTGGTAATCATAACGTTCGAGTAGCCACTCAGTATTTACTGCCCATTGAGCTACATTTTTATCCACTTATTAGACTGGATGGCTCAAGCTTGTTTTTTTTTTCTTTTTTGTCTGATTCTGACCCTGCTGTGTTATGTGTTTGTTTATTCTCTGTGAAGCCAGGCATTGTGGTTGCATTCCCAATGCATCCAGGTGTGCACGTATGCTATCTGCTGGGTGATTACGAGTCGCTGACAGACCGGCGAGACTGAAAACCAGAGGAAATAAACAGCGGGATCTGTGAACAAAAATGAGCACTTTGCATAAAATGGACTCTGCACTAGTCTGCTGCAGTTAAGCAGCACATGTTAATACTGCAAAACCAGGGCTGTAAAATAATACAGAAGAAATAAACCCTACAAGCAAATTGAAAGGAGGAAAAAGGATACTTGCCTTGTTGAGTTCGCAGCGTTCACCGCGTCAAAGACTGAGACACTTACTAGAGGTATAGTTTTCTGTTTAGCATCCTTTCACAGAGTAGAAGTGCCACTTCACCATTGAGCATTTGTCAGTTTATGGATGTTGCTGTCATGTCAGCCTTCCCGTACACACACTGTGCAGCGCAGTGTGTAAATAAAAGAGAGGAGGCATAGACATGGGCGACAGGAACACGGCGCACACACAGAAGGCACGTCTCACTTCATACCTGCAGAGGAAACATCACACTGTAGCAGAGTGCGCAGGCAGTCATAATCATTTTAATCTCTCTTAACTATACAGTCTGGGCCAATTTGATCTGTTTTATTTTCATTTTTAATATCAGTCCTAACATGCCCCTGGATGCCATTAGCTGACCCTGTGCTCCTGTTTGGTTTGTTGCTGCAGGTCTCAGCATCCGCGGTGCCCAGGAGGAGGACCCCCCGGACCCCCAGCTCATGCGTTTAGACAACATGCTGCTGGCAGAGGGCGTGGCGGGACCAGAGAAAGGTGGCGGATCTGCCGCTGCCGCAGCAGCAGCCGCGGCCTCGGGCGGAGCTGCCGACAACTCCATCGAACATTCCGACTACAGAGCCAAACTCACCCAGATCAGACAGATCTATCACACGGAGCTGGAGAAATACGAACAGGTAAGGATGCGTATACTACACACAACCGGAGAATAACATAAATAATGTTGTGTTTGAAAAGGCTCATGACCACTGGCTTGCAGTCGAATGAACCCTTTGCTTTGTACGTGATACTCCACATTACTTTAGAGCAGCTTCTTCCCTGAATTTGCAAAGAAAATTGCAAAGAATATGGTGACAGAGGAAAGTTTGGTGTCAGCTTGGGAAAAAATTGTGTTGTAGTTGATCACACAGATCCAAAGGAGTGCCTTAATCATCTGTGTTAAATGAAAGTATGATCATCTCCTTCACCCAGCACTTTGAGCTCGCCATTAAACACAGAGGCATTATGAGTGAAAATAGAAGGTGCAACAGTGATGCCTCAGCAAGCCAGCGAGGTAAATTAGACTAATTTACTCTGCGCTCTCCAAGAGAGGAGGTGGGTACGTGGGGGCACGCAGCACTTCGCCTGGAGTAAATGCATCTTTCTTAAGGGTGTTTCCAGGTTTTAATTATCTAAATGTAAATACTTAACGAATTTTACTCAGAGTAATGAGCTAAAGTGTGCACTACGTAAATGAGTTATTCTAATTAATCATGTATGAACCGGTTTAACGAAAAGCTGTTTAAATTCACTCTGCGTTAGGGCCTGGCCAAATTGCAAATCTGCATTCACAGTATATTCAGGGATTGACTTCACCTATTATGTCGTCTAAGTAATATGTAGATGGTGCACTCACATGAAGCTGTCACCAGTGTGCATGTAATGTCTTCTTTTCCAATGTGAAACAAAGGAGAGTTTTCTAAGTACTAAAAATCTCACTGCTGTGACGTTTGCTGTTTCCGTCTCTCTTTCGTCAGGCGTGTAATGAATTCACTACACATGTGATGAACCTGCTGAGGGAACAGTCTCGCACGCGGCCCATCTCTCCTAAAGAGATTGAGCGCATGGTGGGAATCATCCACCGCAAGTTCAGCTCCATCCAGATGCAACTGAAACAAAGCACCTGTGAGGCTGTCATGATCCTGCGCTCCAGATTCCTTGATGCCAGGTCAGTGGATTGTGTGTGTGTAGTGTATATACCATACATGTATGTGCGTGTTTGTGTGTGTGTGGTATTTGTCGCTTCTGTATGACCCATATATTAGCAAATCCATTGGGCGAGGTCATTTTTAGACTTTGCAGGTCTGAACTTTGTTTTTCCGTTCCTCTCACTTTTCTGGCACAACACACAGCATGAGCACTGCAGAGATGCATGATTTTAATTATGTCCATGTTCCTCACATTATCCATTTTCAAGACAATCATGCTCTCACACCTGAGAGCAGTTACGACCAAAATGAAATGGGGACCGAGTCGAGTGCGTAATGGATGGCGGGGAGGTCATCAGCAGGTGTTGTGGATTACTCTAATCACTAACAGCACGGTGCAGTGTGGCGCTCTGCAGAGAGCGGCACAAGTTCGGGGCCAAACAAGCCAAGTGGAAGCACATTTGCTGCCCACTGCCTGTGTGAAGCGCAGTAAACAAGGCAAAATAAGCAAATGCTCAACAACATGATAAGTAGTGCCCTTGGGAGAGAAGGGGACCCAGATCTAGTTAGAGTTTGCTTGTTTCTACTGGAGATCCCTGGGGCTGTGGCACTTCAGGAACAATGCTCAACTGTGCATGCCGTGATTTCTATAATGTACCGAGATGCACTCCGACTGGGCTTTGCGCTCCATCACGAAGCCCACCCATCCACTGCACTAAACTCCACAGATTACACGCTTGGACTGGAGATTGGAGACCAACAGACCAAATTAAACATTGTATGTGTTTTTGTGACTGTGTGTTTGTTTGCGTGTGTGGTTGTGTGTGGTTGTGTGCTTGTCATTTTATTGGTTGAGTCTAGTCTTCTGTGTGTTGACGGGCCTCTTGGAGCAGGACACGATATTCTGCTCCTGAGGGCCCCTTTGAGCCCATTCCTCATTATTTTCACCATTTATGTGTAAGATTGATTGTGCAATTTGTGCGATCCAAATGGATGAGTTAATGCTGGTCCCCACTAATAGGCTTGCCCGGCCTTCTCTCGTTTTTCTTCCCACTCAGGCGGAAAAGGAGAAACTTCAGCAAGCAGGCGACGGAAATTTTGAACGAATATTTCTACTCGCACCTCAGCAACCCATATCCCAGCGAGGAGGCTAAGGAGGAGCTGGCCAAGAAGTGCAGCATCACAGTTTCCCAGGTGGGTAGTGCTCATCCTATAACAGTAGCTGGTGGGTAATCAGTGTGGGGAAAGGCTAAAGCCTAGAGGGATAGTTACCGTGGGTCACACCACTGAGACACAATGTCCTTACCTAACCTTGACATTGTGACTGCCTAATGATGCTTCAGTCAAGGCTGGTCCCAGTCAGTCAGAGCAGGGCCACAGGGAGGGGAGGCCTATATCATCTTGGCCTCAATCAAAGCACTATGCTGTCCTTCCTTAGCCACCCCAGCGCTGGGTCCCCTGCCATTCCCCCCCCTCATTCCCATCTACCATGTGTGCTCTCTCTGTTGCTCAGGTCATAAGTTAGGAAGAAAAAAAATGGCATCATCCATTACTTTAAGAAAAGCAGTTAAAGTCTGGTGCTTCAAAGCACTGGATGATACTGGGTATTTATTTGTATGTTTGCTGTTCAAGTGACCTTGCAGGACTCTGCTAATTCACAGTAATATTTTAGATTTTAAAGATGCGACTTTCCCACTTTTATAAATATACAGCAAAGCCTCCTTGTTCCTGAAGGCAATATCTCTCACACCTAACCCCCACATCCAAAGTATTATTATCCTGTGCTCTTTTTTTCCTGCTATGATTGTGACTACTATCTACGCTATTGTTCTGTGGTTGTCCTCATGAGACACAATATCAGAGAAACATGAATCTATACAATAATCTGCAGTGTTTTTTTGCTGTGTGGGGAGGGGGTGTTGAGGGGTATATTGAGTGTAGTCATGAAGAGTCAGATACTGTAAAAGCCCATTCTTTTTTGCCTTCAGGGGGTGGGAAGCACCATCACAGTATCACAGGTATGTCATAACTTCTCCTGATCCACTGTTTTTCATTTTTTTGTATCTCGTTTTTGTTTATGTATGTAATAGCCTCACAGTTTTGCCACTGCACAGAAACTCCCTCCCTCACAATGTACTGAATAAATGCTAATGTCATTCTATAGAGTGTAAAGTTTTGAACTGACATTTCTAAAAGAGACGGATATGAATTTTCAGCATTTACATCCTACCTGTAAGTCACACGACAACACAGACTCTATCTGGTTGATCCATACTTTTGCACTACACCCATGTTATCGCCATATTATGTGTGTACAAATGTGTCACATGAACTATTTCACTTTTTGGCTATTGTTTACCACATTATTAATTTATTTTTTTTGTTTGTTGTAGAGCTTTGACTAAATGTGTGGTCTTCTGAAATCCTCAAACTGCACTGAGTTTATTTACCCAAACACCCACCTCATGTTCACGGTGGGCTTTGTGGCAGGTAAAAAAAAAAAAAAAGGCCACCGACCCTCACAGATGGAGCTCCGGTGTGTTTTCTGAGTGCCTCGCAAAAAAACAAAAAAAAATAAACAGGCCACTGCATCAGTTCCCATGAGAACAGATCAGCCCATGCAGAAATTAGAGGGCTTTTAAAAATTCACTTGAACTCATCTCGGGCCCCATTTGTGGCGTGCTCCTCGACAAGCAGAGGCCAACGGCAGACGCTGTTATTGACTTATTCTTAGTGCTTAGGCTCATTTTAAGTGAATAACAAAGCTGGCTGCTCGACATGTGGCCGAGCACGCCATAAGTTATCCCTTGCCGCACCCCGCCCCTTCCAGAGTCGCAAACCTGGCTGGCTGCGGCCTCACTGAGTGCTCAGCTTAGTCATTTCTTTTTTTCAAACAACCCCCCCCCCAAACTCTTTGCACAAGCAGTTCATTAAGTAAAAACCATCCATTGTGAATGGTATGCCAATATCAGTCTGCAGCTTTGCTCAATACATTGTCACTGACGAAACTCCCTGCATCATTTTAGCAGGGATCGTTGCAGAGAGCAAAGCTACCTCAAGAGTTTCCTGCACAAATCCACTGCTTTATTCATATTTAAACGCTACAACCTAGAATAAATAAAAAATAATTTTATTTTGAATCCTGGTTGTTTAAATTGTGCAATGAGCTATTGGCATCATTTGATGTGTTAAGTGTTGCTCTCTAAATGCAGGATGCCGTCTTATCCCCTCTGTCACTTTGCATGTTTCATGCTGGGCTCCTGAATGAAGGCATGGGATTGGATGGCTGTGGTCTGTGTCAGGGTTTACAGACGCTTCATGTGTTTGCTATAATCTGTGTGAATGGCTCAACATTTGAGCCGAAAGCCAGCACAAAGCTTCATTTACATTATTTAGATTTGTAGACATTTTTCTCCTGAGCGACACTTCTCAATATTTCAGCTCAGTAGATTTAGAGAAGGCTCTTATTCATTATTGATGCCGCCTTTATAATTGATAGTATCACAGCCAGCGAGACCACCTTTGTATTTGTTATTTAAGACTTACGGCGTTACGACCCCAGATATATTGAGATCATAGACAGATCATGCATTGCCCTACATCGACCAGCGAGGAGTATTGACCTGAAAAGGGGTGAAATAGTTTGAATTATTAACTACAGCCTCCGCAGCCTCTCCAGTGGGCAGCAGTGAAAGCAGCAGCGGCGTGTACTCGCGAGTGGTGTGCATGGTCATTATACAACCGCTGCCTCTGAGGCTGCTGATGTCAGGTAATTCAGTCTCACAACCTGGTTCTCAACCACACAACACAGGAGTCAATTGAATGCATGGCCTGCCACGAGATAAAAGGGGAATTAGCTCTGTAGATTGGGTTGTGCTCCACACCTTACAGTGCCGTGCATTTGTTCAATATTTAGGTAAACCGGAGAATCACTAACTCCAGAGTTCAGTGGGCAGGAGAGGAATGTGTGTGTGTGTGTGTGTGTGGAATGGAGAAGGGTGGTGAAACGTCTGGAGGATTTGATGCCAACACTGCTGAGGCTGTCCATGCTTCTAACACCATGCAGTGGTAGAATACAGTCATAACACACTCCATCAGCAAGGACAAGAGCAGAATAAAGTAAAAAACATGTTTCACTGTTACCTTTTCTTGAAATAACATGTCTCGTTTACTAAAACACATGGATTTGCTGCAGATCACTGACAGGGTCAGAAGTAAGTGTATATCTACAGTTAAAACACATGCACAGGGTGTGTTCATGTGCACACACTGCAGCTGTGTAGCTGTTTAACACACTGTTTGTGTGAACTATTGTTAGATTAAACAGACTGATGAGCTTCACAAAACGTTTCCTATGGTGTTCTCGGGTTTGTGGGCACTTTGTGAGCTGTCTCAAAGAGTGAGGATATTGTATCTTCTCTGCTTCTACAATCCACTATAAGCAGGTTAAGTAAAAAGGATGATGGCCAGGGCTTTCATTGCTTCCAATTAAACCTTGCTTGTTAGTTTAACCTCTAGGTAAACCCATCAAACAATTGATGTCAAGGAAACCCCGCCAACAGTGGGCCTCGCCTGAATGGTCATTAATTTTAATTGCCTAGATATTAAAGATTTAGAGCACAGAGACGTGCGGGATAGAAATGATCTGATGTCCTGCAAATCCAGTCAGTTTTCACGCCACAGCATTGGCGGGCTGCTGGGGATATTAAAATTTAAGCACATGGGTGGAAATTAAATAAAGCGTCATTAGGGGCAGCTGCACTTTGGCTGGTCCAGCCGTGGGGCTGCAGGGCCTGAGAGGGAGGCAGGAGCCACAGCACAGCGACAAGACACTCTAATTTATAGGACCATTAAAAACAAGCATCATCTCATTATTATTCCACTGTTATTGCAGAGCCAGCATTCACACATAAGGCTCACCCCTCGTACAACTTTTCTATCTGACTGATGTTGGACGTCATTATTACAGTTCAACAAAATTAGCATTTCCTACAGCTCTAACGATAAATACACACTCGGATTCAGACATTAATGTGAACTCAATAGTTCCCCGTGCCTGAAGAGTTCAATTTTACTTCAGTAAAATATTTAAGTTTTGGTTTTTTTAAACACATTTTCAACTAACGCTGCCAAACCAATAATCTGTGTTTACTGCTTCACACGTCTGCAGGTCTTTACCCTCCAACTACACTTTTTGATAATTACAAACTAAAGTTTCCTCTCGAATCACTGAGCATGCACACACACACACGCACACACATTTTTTATAGCTGTTTTACTGTTTTGTTACTAATCACAGTACAGCTACATAGACCAACCATTAAGTATAGTGAATGCTCATGTAGATTTGCATGCATGCTTTAATTAATGTTAGAATTAGTAATTTAGTCAAATATGAGCATTTAGCACAACATGCAATGTTTTCCAGTTTTCTCTAGTTGGTCAAATTTGATGTTTAGCCTTATACATACTTATACAAACTTATATATAGCTTGCAATTTGCCATGTAGGCCCTGAGTTAAATAATTGTACATGTAGATATATTTTAAATGATTGTATATTTACATGAGGTGTCAATCACCCAGACTCACTTCACTGAAATCAGTGATAAGTCTTTAGAGGGTAAAACATGAACATTCATATATTTCCTTGAGGGAAATACCAGAGTTTGTATCCTTAACAACCGAACCTGATATGAGAAATATATATAATACGTTGACTTTAGTGTGTGAACAGTAGGAGCCCCTTGTGTTTTAGTTTCGTCAGGAGATCTGAGAGCATGTCGTGCTCCCATCCATGAGAAGACACAAGTGGCTCCTGATTATGGCTTAATTAGCTCGTGTACCCGGCGGGCATTATTCTGCAGGGGCTGGGAATTGGGTACTTGATGGACCCAAACATGACATCTTGAAACAATCACACTGCTCAGTGCACGGTGCTGTAGCTGCCTGACGTCTGACTCCTCTGCTCCTCCTCCCTCTGCTCTCCCTTCACAGGTATCCAACTGGTTTGGCAACAAAAGGATCCGGTACAAGAAAAATATCGGCAAGTTTCAGGAAGAGGCCAACCTGTATGCCGCCAAGACTGCTGTAAATGCAGCACACGCTGCAGCCGCTGCAGTGCAGAACAGCCAGGCCAACTCCCCTACCACACCTAACTCCGGTAGGCACTCCTGCATATAGACAAAACAATAAAATAAAAAGATCTGCCCTCTACCTCAGCCCTTAACCTGCTGCCTACATGCCTCACTCTCTCATGCACCATTCACACAGGCAAGAGTGACAGGCTCTGCTCCCAGCTTGGGGATCACAGTGTCTCCTGTCTATAAGACAGTTGATGCCAAGCAAAGTCATGCATAAAGAGACTGTTCCTGACTTGTGAACCGAGAACACGTGTATTTTTGGCAAAAAAAAAAAGAAAAAAAAAGAAAAAAAGAATCCAGAATGATACCATGGGATTTGTTTTCCCCTGACTTCCTGTCAGCTTCCTGTCATTTGTAATGCAGTCGTATGTAGTCTTTTTTTGCACAATACAAAGAAACGTAATCGCTGTGAGCTTTTAACCTACAGTAATATTATTATATTTAAGTGACATCATATGCAGATCGTATTGAATAAGAAAGGAATAAAAAGCAGCCTGATAGGGCATGTTTAGTGATGAGATGATGTAATGCTGAGTTTGGACTAGGTTGACCTGCGTCGGGATGTGGTAAGCTTATGAAGTGGTCCCTTTTTCTTGCACCCAGGATTCCAGATGAAAGATGAAGAGTTTCAGCTGGATTCTGCAGAGAGCAAAAACACTCTTTTAAGCAACATGTTTACTGGTACTGGTCTTTTCATAAGCTTCTTATTGTCCTTGTCATTTTACCTTGTGATACTGTACCTCCCTGCCAAAGTTAGATTGGAAGTAGGTGGATGTGGAACAATTGGGAGCTTAAGCTACCAAACCACATATAGAACCGGTCCCTTTTGTGTCATGTGATTTTCATTTCACTTGTGTCCACCGCATTCGTTAGAAAAAAGATCATCATCCCTCCTTCTGCATATCGTCCTCCTCTGTTTGTTTCTCTCCCTTTCTTCACCCCTGTAGTTGCCTGCTTTATCGGAGTCTTTCTTGCATTTCAGTGCATCTGTCTGCTTGAGTTGGGTCTGTGTATGCGGACACATGCGTGTAGCGTGTGTGTCTGCGTTATTTGTGCGTGTGTGTGTGGGTCTGTGCTTTCCCTTTATAGGCATCTCATGTATTCAGCTACTTACATCTTCCCTTTCCAGGTTCTTCAGGTTCTTTTAACCTCCCAAACTCTGGGGACATGTTCTTGAGCATGCAGAGTCTGAATGGGGATTCTTACCAAGGGGCACAAGTCGGAGCCAATGTACAGTCACAGGTAGGATCAACTAATCAGGGACAGTTCCTGACTACCAGTGCAGAGAGCTGTCCTTGTCTTGCCTGTGTACTGAGCCATCCACAGTGCAGTCTGCAGCACATTCAACCAAAAACAGAAAATATGAAAAAAAAACACAGTGCTCAGGGGACGGCGGTAAAATTACCACAGTGAGGCGTCCGATAACAATCGATTGACCACAGTGTTTACTGACTATTTAGCTTTGGATGGAATATTTTGGCAGCCAAAATATAATCCCACCCCACTGCTTTAATGCCACAAAGCAACTTCCTGGTTACTACTCCAAACATTTAGCGAATGCATTTGGCTTTGACTTGAGCTCTTGGGTTGGTATTGGGTTTTTGGTACCGTGTTTTCCCCTCCCTTCTTTCTGTAACCTATATTGCTGTCTTCCTACCTCATCCTGTTATTGTTTGTTGTTGATGTCTTCCATTTTGTAAGTTTGACGCAGCTACACAGCCCACACACAACAATGCACCTATGAAAAATAGAAGAATCAGTGCTTACTCATGATTATGATAAAAATAAAACAGTTATAGTGTATGTCACATTATTATCATGTATGTTCTGTTTTATTATTATTATTATTATTCCATAGCCACTATAGAGAATGTAATAGAGCATGCTGGTAACGTCCTGACATTGCTTTTATTTTATTTTATTTTTTCATTAGAAAATCTCGACGCTGTGTCACACGTGTTAGTAGATTTGCTGTCTCAGAAATCTCTCTGTGATTTCACGTTAGTCTCTGTTGCTTCACCGAGCATGTTCACAGTTAGTGTCGGACTGCAGCGAGACACCCAGCTGACCAGCCTGTCCACCTTGTCTGTCCCCTCAGGTGGATACCCTGCGCCATGTTATCAGTCAGACGGCAGGATACAATGATCCTCTTGGGGGAAACATCATGTACAGTCCACATGGCTTAAATGTAAGTAGAGGTTTGACTGGATAAACTTGTTGATTGCTCGGACAAAAGCAGTGTGAAATAAGTTAAAATATGTTTTTCAAAATTGTATTTATGATACAGTCCATCATATAGCTATGCAACAGGGGCGGAGCGATGGGAAATCTGACCCCAAAGTGCCCCCATCCTGTTGGTAGTCTTAAAAGAATAGTGACTTAATAAAAATACTAATAAATATGACAATTTAAAAAAAAAAGAAGAACACAGTGTTATTGAACAAGGAACACTTTTCAAAATATATTCGATGATGTGTGGCTTTGATCAAAGCTGTAGAGCTAACAGTGAACAAGTAATGACTTAAATGTGCACTTTACTGAATCAGGAATCGTGCATGGATGTTGGATGTATAAGTGGCATCTCTACGGCCCCTGATTTAAAAAAACCCTAGATCTGCCCCTGCCTTACACCCAGTAGATAAAAAAGAAAAAACCTTGCATGTGTTAACTTCCCAAATCAAATATTAGATATTGAATCTTTCACTTTTTCACCTGATATGAACAAAAGTAGAATTACTCAGCAGGGAAATGAAGCCTGCAACCAATGATTTCTTTGACTCAAATCAAAAATGATGAAAATAATACTGCACAGTATCTGTTGCAATTTTAGCTGTTTTGAAATGCTTCACAGAATTTTTCCCTCGCCTTATCTCCATGATAAAAGATGAACATGTGATCGCCCGCAGCCCCTTCCAGACATGAATTCCATCTTCTCTGATGAGATTTGATATGGCGCCTTTTTGTAAAGCAGAGCATAATCTGGAGCTATCAGAGTAAAGATTAATTTCGTTGATGAGAGAGGATGAAGAGAGAGGGAGAGGAACAGTATCAGACAGCTCTTTCTCCCTCTCATGTGTTTGCTCTCTTTATATTGTTATGCCTGTTGGGTGAAATGCATGCATATTCACTCTAATGCTATTGAAAGCTTAAGCATAAAAATAAGGCATTAAATCACTGCTGGAAATTAAAAAATATTTCTGCAAGGGGAAAAAAAAAACCTCTCATGTAAACAAACAGCGGGGGCTGTAGCCATCGTTCGCTGCTGTTGGTGTCATTTTGGCTTTGCTGACGCCTTATTGCTATAAGCTCTTTAGACATGTCAACTCCTCACAGGATCAAGTGTTTTTCACTTTCTCACAAGGTTTCTCACTCTCATGTGCAGTGCCGACCTGTGCCTACCGGCTCACCACAGCTCAGTGTGATCCCAACAGAAACAGCAACCCCAACACACACATGAACGACGAGGATCGGAACGAGCGAGAGGCTCCTATTTTGTAGCGACAACCCGGAAAGTGCCATATAGATGTATTAGCATAGACTAACCTTTAGCTTTGTTAGTGGTGACGTACAGGGATCCAGTAAAGGCTAGGTCACGCCTGGAGCAAAGCAAAGTCAGACTGGCTAAGACTGGCTCTCTTGGAGAGGCCCTGCCCTGTCACTTCCACTCAGCTCTCCCCACCTCACCCTCGCCCGAGCCCTCCCTCTTCTTGACTGACAGGAGAATATGTAGCGACAAGCTGTCGGCCACTACTGAAATCTGCTTAGACACTGATTTTAGGGAGTTCTCCCATTGGTCAGGACACGAGACAAATTTGTTTTCAAGAGTCTCTTTGCTGATGCTGCTGTGATACAAAGGATGCTCGGAGTCAGGACTCAGTGTATTTGCTGCATTTTAATATCAGCTGACACACTTTGTTCTGCTTCCTTTCCATTTCTGGAGTGTTGTGTTACATTTTGGTTGTAACATTGTACCAGGCTCATTTTACAGAGATTGTGATTGTAATCTCAACCTCTCCCATTTGTGTCCCAGGCTAATGGGGGATGGCAAGATGCAACGACTCCGTCTTCTGTAATATCTCCGACAGAAGGACCTGGAAGTGTGCACTCCGATACCTCGAATTGATCCGCCATTAATGCATCTCCTCCTCAAGCTGGGCATGGACTCTTTTACTGGCTGACCAACAGCAGAGGATATTAAAAAAATAATCACAACAGATTAGTTTTCCTGTACCTTAAAATGTTCCGCCACACGAACGACATCCTCCATCACGAACACCAAGTGTTTCCTGATTGTTCAGTGTTTTCTTTCTGCCTTCATAAACCAACCATGCCCTTATTTGATTGTCATAGGAGTAAGCACACACATGTATAAATAAAGAACAGCCCTCAGATGTTACTCAGCAAACTTTCTCTGCTCTGAACTCAAATTACTGGAGGACACTTGTGTATTTAATATGACATTTAAACGGCCATTAGTTTGATTTTATTACACCTCTCCATTTTGATGATTGCTTTCTCTTCGCATTCTTACAGTACGTAGATTTAAGCAGCTGTTTCTTTGACTGTAATGTGCTCCACATCTTGTCCAGCAACTCAACAATGCTACTGTTGACAGCTCAATGGCAGCTTTGTAGTTGCGTTCAAGATTTATTTTCGCCTTACAGCCCTATACATTAGTACCAGAGAATGACTATTCAAACTCTGGAACATAAAGAAGTGTAATTGATTGCTTGACTATAACATGACACCATTCCATATTTTATAATTTCATGTTTAGTATGTACATATGTAAACATTTTTTTTGTACTGCTTATGGAAATCAACAAATCCCCCTACGGTAGATCATTCCTTCATGGCACAGGAGCAGGCCCCCATTACGCAGGAAAAGTTGTACATAACATAACATAGCTAAAGAGTAATTATACATCCCATCTGTCAATCCACAGCTTTATTACCTCATTCAAATTCACACACACCAATAATTTCCAACTTTTCTGTAGCTTAGAGTGCTCACTTACTACCTCTAAACAAAAATCACCACATCATCCTTTCTTTTGTCCTTATTTAATGTTTTTATGTAGTTATTTTTGATGACATCTTGTAACACTGTAAACTCTATCATTCTCTATGTAATCTAATGTATATTTTAATCTTTTAATAAAATACTGTTGCGGGACTGCAACTTAAAATGACAAAAATAAAAAAATGAAAACGATAACAATATTAATACCGTGAAGAAGAGATGTGGGGAGGGTGTGGGCGGGGTGAGGTTATTGGTCTGTGGCTTTTACGACGGGGGTGCGATGAACATTGTTGATAAATTAATGCCAAACAGTAAAACTGTTGTAAATACTAAAGAAAAAAAACATTTTGAATGTTGCTCATCTTGTTACTAAATCATGCAAAAAAAAGAAAAAAATCACTATAAAAACTGTAATGCATAGAGGTTTCAGTATTCAGAACTGTACATTTCAAGCTCTGTTCAACAGGGTTCAAGACTTCTTTTCTCTCTTTTCTATTGTATGTGATTCTGAAACTGAAAAGTCATGACCGATGATTTGTGGCAGTGATTCTAATGTATTAAAGATGTTTAGTGTTACTTTCTAACCAGACTACACCCTGGACTGAAAAGTCTTCCTTGTGGTAGTTGTGTAATTTCAAACATGAATAAACCTTTTGCTTTCATGACAGCAAGGTGTGTCGTCTTTCACGTTTGTTGCATTTTCAGTAAAAATCAGAATCACAAACTGACAATAAAAAAACACATTTTAATGTAGACGTGCTGCACCACATAAAATTAAGACTAGACTAATTAAAATTTGTTATTCTCTCATTGATGATTAAACAGTTTTGTGTGTTTTTAGGAATATCAGATACATTTATTCATGCTCATTTTTTCAAAGTATGTATTCATCATTTACAACTCAGTTTTATGCCTTTGCTCTCATTTTAAATGGTGAAAAGAAGCTAAAGACGTAACCTGGTTTGCAGCTACTGTGCAGCTGACATGGTTAGTGCAATTAACTGAAATGTCAGCCACTTCTAATCCAGGCTATTCTGTCTGTCTGTTGTGGAAAGGCTGCCTTAATGGATCATTGGTTACCAATTCCACATGGAAATTGACATCCATTTATTCTCATTTTCTCAGCAGAGTTCTTCATTCCTGTCTCCTTCATGTCCAGTGTTTGTGTCTCTCCGTCATGCACCTTGCTGGATTTTACAGAGTAAAAACAGCTGAAGGGGCCGAGTGTCTGTACAGTGCTGCAGATACAGGAGCTAATTTAATATGAGTGTGTGTGCATGTGTCAGTGTTTTGATTTCAACATATGAGTGCGGATAGATGGGAAAAAGAGAAAAGAGATGTAACAGCATAGCACAAGTTTAATCCAAGCGCAATGCACAGAAGGTTTTCCCGGGAGAGCACATTTGTCCACTCAACCAGTGCAGAACTTCATTGAACACCTTTCTGAAGAAATCATATCTTTATCCTGATATAATACACAGCCATGCCACAGACTTTCATCCGACACTGCGATTTCAATTTAAAAAGAAATATTGTTGCCTTTGAAGAAAATCAAAATAGAAGCTTTATGGTTTTTCAAAACAACGACGTTTATCAGTTTATTTGTCAGGATTATTAATATTGATTTGATTCTGCTTATGGGATTTTTAGCCACACATGTGCATCCACATGAGTTTGTTTCATAGCAAACACTTATGTTTGATAAAAGTGAATATGCATGCACACAGTTTTTCCTCTAACAAAAGCATTTGGAGTTCAGTCCTGCTGTATTCTGCCATTTGGATTACAATCCATTTGCTCATTCTCCCGTTACAAATATACATTTGCTTCCTCTACTCTTCAACTATTGAATTTTAAGTACTGCACTTAGAAAAATTGGCCTCAGAACCTTTTAAATAAAGAAGCTGCATTTTCTAAGATTATGCCTATTAGAGATTTTTTGTAAGGTTCATTAAAGACTACATTTTCTAAGTAAAAGTCACCATGAAGAGCATGCATCATTAAATATGGAAATCCAGAATTACATTAGCAATATGCACCAAGCTAGTGCCAATTAAATTAGAGAAAGATATCATTTATATTATTAAGGTAGAGTTCATATTAGATTAAATGTAAAATGTAATTCTTTCACGGTTTGATTAATTGCTTATAGTCAATTGTTCACAGAGCCATGTTATACTGCATTTCAATTGAGAGATTGTTTATATTATAATGTAAAAAGCGGTAATTGCATCACACTATTGTTGAGTTAAATTGCTTGAAGATTAAAACAGAAATTCACAAACCGGAATACACTAGATCTATTTTCCACTCTTACATCTGCCTCTATACATTATTCAACCCCTTTAAACATTAAGAGTGTTTGTAACTATTATAATGTTCGTGTTAGAAATGATGGAAACATGTGTACTTTCTATAAAACTAAGGGATTTGATTTCAGAGAGTAATATAAATTACGTTGAGTTGTTCCCAGACAGAGAACATGATGTTACAGCTGCGATTAATGAAATTTTGAAAAAACGTATACTAAATGTTGTTTTCATTGGAAAGTGTTTGGAAGTTTTTTTTTTCAAACTAAGCTGATTTAAATTTTCAGTCCAGCTGATGACGAGCTTGTGATAATTGTTGGTCATTGTAAATTGCCAATGATCAACAGTTGAAGTGAGCTAATGCATCTGACTTAAAAAAGACAGAACGAATCACACCAATACCCAAAGAGGAGAATGTAGAGTCATTGTTCATAGCCATTATATTAGGACATAACTCAGTTATACTGTGACTCATATCTTTGGTGCTATTATCTTGAAGTGTTGGGTTTAATAATAACATGGATATTTGTGACAAGACTGAGGTATAGAAATACATGGGGACATTTTACTTGAAATCCCCTTTTAAGCAATATAAGCTCTGTTTAAGCATTTAGTAGTTTGTAATACTATGAAATTGTTGTTTACATATATATAAAAATGTTTTGTTAATTTAGTTATTCATATTCACTTTTATCAGCTCGCTACTACAATGTTGTATTTTATAAACCATTTAATAAATAGGTATTCCTCTTATTAAACAGGGGAGGTGAAGGCTTTTCACTCAATGATTTATATCAACTATCATAAACAGAAGGTGGGAATTGTTTATATAAATCCCTCCGTCTGGTTATCTGCCCCTTAATATTTATTTTGAGTAAAATATTGTTCAATGTACTTCGTCCATTTTTAATCAGTGTGCAACAGTATCTGAAATAAAAATGATATTCTCTCAGTGTGATGCTATGATCTAGAATTATGGTTATTGGCTTGTCTACATGGATTAAAACATGCAGATAATCGAGCAAATTATGTTCTACTAAAGATGTAGTTATTTACTTTTGCTAGTGGTTTTCTAGGAGCAGCATTTACAGAACAGAAAATCCACTTTTTAACAGATCTGGTTACTAATCCTCTCTTCTTGAATACCCCCTCTTTGCATAATAGTTTTGCTTTGTTGGAGTTTGCAGAGGACAAAATGCTCAGAGCCAGAGACATGTGTACGTACAGACCAGGCTCCGTCTGCACTGATCTCCTCAGCAGCACTGACTTCTATTAAGAGGTGTGCCCTGAGTGTCCTTTGAGCTTAAAACAGTGGAGTTAATTTAACATCTGATCCTAACTCCCCTTGCACTTTTAAAAGCTCAGATTTCCTCTTAACCCATCCACCCATCTCCAAGATTGCTTTAAGATTGCACGAACACTGAACCGATGGTGGCTTATCGTAGCTTGTTGGGCAGAGGGAGGCATGTGAAGGCTTGTGACAGGAGACAGATGTTTGGCTTACCTCTTAGCAGACGCATGTCAGCAAGCAGGGGCCTTTGTGCTGCTCAAATACACTGACACCAAGTCACAAAAAAATAGAAAACAGCAGAAAACAGGGGCACTATCTGTCGTTCTCTGCGTCTGTGTCTCCTGCATACGCACAGCGCACAATAAAAATTCAATAATTATATCATGTGAGTTTATTAAATCGACGTCTACTTTAATCTAAGGTTTGGACCTTTCTAATTTGGCTTCATAAAGACTTTATTACTGAGCCACATATGTCACCATTCACTTAACTGCACAACTTACATAGCAGGTGCAAGTCAAGCAGGCAGATGATAGATGTAGCGTGGAGCACTGTTTCATATGAAATGAAACTAAAGGCTCAAGTGCTGTAAGATGACAATGATTGTGGTGACAGCTCTTAAAGTCGTTTGATCTATAGACGAGCAGCAACTGCTTTTCATTAAGTTTGATCTTCTGTGGCTTCATTACATTTTTTTAAGAAATAAAAAGTGAGAAAATGTGTAATTTCTGAAAATAAAATAGATAAATATGAGGAATAAGGAAGCATATGTTAATGTAATTCAAATTCATGAAATATTACTGTGCAGTACCATTGGTTAATCTGCCTGTTTCTTTGTTAGGGCTGTGACTAGAAAAACATGGAGGTTTTCCACATACGGATGTATTCTTTCCACAACTCACTCATTGTGTTCCACTGTTATTATAGTTCAATAACTCAACGTATGACATGAAAATTAATCAGAGGAACTAACCACACATCTTTTCATGGAAAGAGCAGATTATTTTTTCATTACTTTACTGAAGAGATTGCTGCTAAAGGCTTTGTTGTTTGACTGCCTTATTGTGAGTTGACTCACAGTCAAATTTTCAGAAACTCACAGCTCTGTTTTAACAAAGAAAACAACAAGCAATCATTGATAGTACATTACAGAGTGACAACACATCTAAACAACAATCCAGAAATCCATTTGCAAACTGCATGTCAGTTGTCATCAAGAATGCGTTGGAGCCCAAAAAAATATGTGTGCTTTAGGCAACATATCACATTCAGTTCTATTGTTACTTAAAGGTGCTCTGTGCAGTTTTTGACCACTAGGAGTGCTATTGAGCAATCTTTGTTTGTATGAATGTGTCTGATTGTTGTTTGTGGAGTGTGCTCGTAGAAGGACTAACATGCACACAAGTGGTACTATTCACAGTGGATTGACAGTAAGTTTGTAAACATTGATATAAATGATGTGAATGTTGTAATATTGAATATCGTAAGTAATGTGCAATTTGAAATGTTTTAAACATTGTCTTAGACTCAAGGCTCAACCTGTCTGAGCCGGAGAGAAAACTAACCGCACAGGACAGACGTTATGTTTTCTGTGTGTATAGCCCAGCCCCATGCTCTTTTGATTGTTGTTGTAACATACACATCATATGCAAGCATCTAATTTAATTTGTCTATCTACAATGAATGATTCTACATTAAATGAAACACTATTACTATGTGAAATATCACTGGCATTGTCTTGACTTCATAACTGTAGTTTAAAATATAAACTGTAACTAACTGTTTGTATCAGTTTAATAAAAGCTTTATAGAGTCAAGGACAATACTTCTGGAAGTCAGTGGGCTTTAACAGTGAGATGTTGGTGAACAGTCTGTCAAACAAGAGTTGGGACAGTGAGCCCATGGATGATTGTATGACTGTTAAGAAGGATGGGAAAACTTGATTAGATCCAAAGGGCAAGGTCAACTGAGTGCTATGTGGCAAGAAGGAAGGGTGATACTGTGACTTAAGATTGGGACACAAATATCTTTGTATTATTGAGGACACTTATTAGAAAAAGAAATGTAGCCCTGGAAATAACGAAGGTGCTGTGGAAGTTTGGTTGATTCCTGAAGAAATCTTTACCCCATTCATGTCTTATCAGAAAATATATTATATTAATTGATTCACAAAATTAAAGTAATGAAATAGCAATTTTTAATCTAATTTTTAAAACATTTTTTTCATAGCAGCTTTTGAAGTTTAATTTCATTTTATTTAGTGCTCACCAGGATTTCTTCACATTCTCATCTCTCTCCCAGTTTTTTTGTCTCTGTCTCCTTCTTTTCACTTGGATGTATATCCTGACATCCAAAAACAAACGATCCTGCTGTCAACGTCTGGAAAAAAGATAAAGGGGCTGAGGCAATTTGTTATTCAAGATTAGGCGAGTGGGTCATTGACTAAGTATACCAGACAACAGACCAAATTCATTTACAAGCTCAAAAAAAAGGTATAAAGTGACAAGTCTACCTAAAGTGACAACATGTACTGTTGTGATGTTTTTTTTCCACAATATAAAATGGTTTGTTAAATATCCCCTGCTACATGTTCAAATGCTGGAGATGTGATGATTCAAAAGAGGATGGCCACATGCTGGGCATCATTATCAAAAGCTTCGGCAAGTATTCAGAGCAGCATTGAAGTATTAAAGAAGCTTTACAGCCAGATTTATATTTGAGGTTTATAACCTGGATGTTGTTTCTGCAGTAGGTGTCCATGTGCACGAGTCTACAGAGGACGGAGCAGTCATTTGTTCTTTGTGCAGCTGGACTGTACCTAAGCCATTGTCTTAGCAGCACAGATACAGATCATCACATAGAGAGTGTTAGGATGCTTCATAATGATCTCAGTGTGTCTCTTTGTCCTCATGAGCCTGGTGGTGTTCTGTCCTGTGTAGTATGTCAGCGGTGGAGGCTTTTCCAAAGAAACAAACAGTTTGTGTATCGTGTCTCTCTATACAAGTCAGTGGAAAAAGACAAATAAATGTGAAATCACCCAATGTCACAATGACACCAAGACACATTCACACTAATTGAATTCTTTTAATTTTGAGCAACACATCTATCCCAGAGTTTTATGGAACTGCCTCATAATAGGAAACATTAGATGCTAGCTAAATTACAGCCCACGTCTCTCTCATCAGTTAATCGTCAACTGGTGGCTGCCTGCACTCTAGGTAATACATTTAGAACTCCTCTTTGTTAGTGAATGGGACTTGGACCATATAAAAAAGTTAAAATATATGTGAAAATTCTTCAGGTTTTTGTTATTTTGGGTAGTTCTCATCACACTGATGTTTTTCAAGTGTTTCAAGTAAGTTTGATTTTTATTTAATGCTGTAACAACAGGATGAATCATTGTGATTGACGGATGAGACTGAGTAACACTTGGATAAGCATGTGCATCGGTGTGACCACAATTCTTAGATTTGATTTCCCGATCGCTACTGCGCCGACCTTGGCACCAAATGTACAGACGGTAGAGTTTGTATCCAGGATATTTTTGACTTATTGGGAGGAATTCAAGATGCTTTGTGATTGTTTATATACATTCAATGGCCTCTACAGTTAGCACATTAGATTTAATTTAAACAATGCGAGAAAACGTGTATATATATATATATATATATATATATACTGTATATAAGCTTTATGCTAAGCTAAGTGGCTATGGACTTTAGCTATATGTGAGAGATATGTGATCTCCTCATTTATGTCCTGGGCAGACAGTACAAAAAAGAGCATCTCCCAAACCTGGATCTATTGGTTAAGGTGACGTTGTGACCATCATGTTCACTATGATTATTTAGAACAGACAACATTTTTCATGAAAACGAAATACACACTACTCCAGTTTAATAACAAGTGAGTGAATTGTTATTGGACTGAAATGGATCCAAACCTGATATCCACCCGGCTGCTTTGACTTTGATAATTACTCGAAAGAAGAAATAATTTTTACGAAACATCTTCCCTCCTGCGTGTACTGGTGCAGCGTGGCTATAGGCTACACGGTGTAATGGGAAGTCGTTAGCTTTTGGTCTGATGCAGTTTGTTCTCAGTCCCTCGCTGCTACATTTATATTTCATATCTTATGTTTCACACTGTATTAACAGCTGTGGCTTGTTTTTGCCATCTGCAGACAATTACTTTAGTTTACTTGGCTTTGTAATAATAACATGTTTTCTCCTTGCAACTCTCTCAATAGACAACATACTGCAAATTCTTGACAGGTGCTGAGGCATTTGCTCGGGAGACATGGTGAGGAGGATTATTACTGCATTATTTAGTTCTCCTGAAATAAACAAACACATTCCCTTCCTGGCATCATGTGCAACTATCAAGTCAGCGTTGTGTTTTGCATCGCTCCGGCTCAGAGCAGCCAATTATGATTTCTTTGACTACCTCGAACCTCGGTGCCCCCTCTCACCTCCAACAAGATCCACTTAGTGTCAAATATTTTCCCTTCCATACCCTCTCATTTGCTCTGTATCTCCTCCTTTTATGACCTTTTTACATTCACCTTGCCTTGTATCACCTTCTTGCTATCACCACAGTGGCTCAGGTTCCGCTCCACAGTCTAGTTTCAGTATAATAACTTGACACTTCACATTGCATTAGTCTTAGTCCCGACAACAAGGTTATGTGACCTATAGTGTCAGAGAGCATACACCATACTTGCCTGGAGTAGCTATTTATCAAGACAGCTTTGGGCCACCTATGATTCAGAGCAGAACAAATACAGATGTGAGGCGGTTATACCGAGGACATATTTGTCCAGCGACCAGAACTTGAGCTCACAAACACCATTGCACAGGTTTCTCTCACAGGGACTTTGATGGGATTTTTAATCCTATACAAGTCAGCCGGATGTATGTCATTACATGGTTAATGTAATAAAAGCATTATTATCCAGTCTTTGAAATTACATTAAAAATAATTTGAAGAAATAATGAAAAAAGAAATGTAATCATTTACTGCTGATTAATTAAGACATACATTTATCCTATTTTTTCATTTAAATCAATCGATGTAATGGTCACTTTGTGAATAACATTTTCAACACATTTTGTACATTGACAAGGTTTTAGAATTATTAAAAAATGATTCTATATATGTACCTTCTACCTTTGATAAAGAAAAATAAGCAGAGAGGCTACAGCCGTGTGTTTGGGCCCATGCACTGTGGAGAGGGAGACCTGTGCTGCAGAGAAGGAGGCTGACAATGAAGCCTGAGGAAGTCATTAGGAGACCAGTGACCTCACTGGTGCAGAGCTCAAAAAAAAAGCTGCCCACCGGCATGAAGTCATATTTTACATGCCATCAGTCATCCAACGACCCCTGGCTATCAGACCTGACAAGCATACACATATTGACCATATGAGAAAAATTATCATGGAGAGGATTTGTAGTCATTTCCTTTGTATTGCGCAAGATTTTTGATCCTTACGTTTGGGCTTCTTGTCACTTTAATCTGGTGGTGTGTGAAAAAATTGTCCTTGGGTAACGTCCTCCACCACATTCTCTAGTGCACATCTGGTCTTTGTAACCATCTCTGACATAACAATTGAACTTACAGCCACATAAGCTCATTTGAGACGTGAAATTGTAATTATTGCCTGTCTACATTTAAGACTGTGAAGCTTTTACTCTGCACTTAACACACACGGTCACATTTTCTCATTCTTAAAACTGTGTTTGATTTGAGTTTAGAGGATGCATGATTTAACTTTAGCCAAGGTTGTTCACAACATATGATAAGACTTCCTGTGATGAATTCTGCATATTTGTTTTTCACTGCACATCAGCCAATGAGGCCACAAGTGGTAATTACAGGATCGAGGCAGAGAGAATTTTCCTGCATTTCTCAAAATAAATATGCGTAATTCTCCCTTTTCATAATCATCCTGGGATCTTGACGTAGGAGTGTGAGAGAGTCTAGAGACTTTACACGTGAATTTCAGTGAGCTCACCAGGAGGAATGTGAAAACATGTTTTTTTTCCTGTGGCTGTGAAAGGAGCTGTCTGAAGCTGTCTGAAGTCTGAGTGAACTCTTTTTTTGTAACCAAAATCCTGTGTTACAAACTACGGGGCATTTCCCAGTCGAGCAGCTCTAACAAAAGTTGCTATTAAATTGCATCATGAGGATTTCAGCATTTATGTTCAGACAAGAGATGTGCAGGATTAAAATGCATTACGGGTGATATTTAGTTACCTAAAGTGAACACACACATACAGTATATTGTCATTATTTATTCATTCATAATCATAACTTTTAATATTTTAGGAGATAGAAATTTAGTTTAACAGAAATTGCAATTTTAGTGCAACACAACTAAAGAGCTCTTTTATTTGTGTTTTATTGTGTCATTGTTTACTGGATGTTTGTCAGTGCATGTCTGTATCTTGGATTTATTTTGAATTGCCCTAAACCAAATTGCCCTTAAGATTAATACAGTTGTATTGTATTGTATATTGTATACACACACACTGTATTATTTTTGTTTTAATATCTTGTTCTCTTAGCATCTCCCTGTGCATTAGTCCTTACATTGCAACATCATACAAGGTTCATCAAGATAAAATGAAACTTCCTTCATAGCCTCAGAGAACAACTGTATGTTTTGATACAGCAGCATTTTGCCAAACTGACGTGGACTTATCAAGATTAAATCAAAGGAAGAATAACTGTAATCTTTGTGGCAAACCAGTCAGAGGCACTGAAACAACACCCTTTGCATTCATGAGCCTTTTCACGTTTCTCTGCATTAAGCTCCAGTGTGCTTTAAGAACCAACACAGAAAGCAAAGGAACCAGTGTGGCTACTATGTTGATCTGTGCTACAATCTGCACCACTGTGCTGCATAATTTATTTTATTGCACAAGAAGTAAACCTCTATCACTCTTCCACACAATCGCAGCCTTAGTAAATGTGTTTATCTTGTTTATTGCTCTCTCTCCCTCCCTCCCTCCCTCTATCTGCCCCCTCTCTCCCTCCCTCTCTCTCAGGGTCTCTGGGGTCCGAGCGGCCCCTGTCTGCTTCCTGGTGGTGTCTGGGAGCCCAGGTCTATGAGGCACCAGGATCATTTTCCCTCTGTAGTTGTTGTCACTAGCATGGACCCGGCTAATTCATCTTGTTAATGGCAGGTGGGTCAGTTGAGCGCTATAATTGTGATTTCCGTTTTTTTTCTCCTCCTCTTTTTTTTTGAGGCTGTAGTTCCTTGATCTAATAAAAATAGCAGAAGCAGGTTTAAAAGAAGACAGCAGCCCTATACCTGCCACCAAGATTTTCACTATCTTGTTTTACAGTATCATTAAGTAGGAAATTCAATAGTATTTTCAGTTAAGCAAAGAATCAGAAATTGCTGATGTTCAGGGATCAGCAATTCTAAATTTAGGTACAAGATTATCTATAAATACTAAAATATACTTTTTTATGTAAAGCTAAAGCTGTTTTTAAGCTAATTTGAGACATGTGGCACTTAGATTTTATCTGTAAGATAACAAACTGCTATGAGAAATAATGAAATACCCTTTTTACAATATATTTAATGAAGCCTATCTGCTTTTTAAAGAGTTAACAGATTCCTTTCAGAGTTACTAGAATGAAGTCAGCAGTCAGTCGGAGTCACTGGGGCATGAATCTCCAGAGAGCGGTGGACATGGAATGAGCCCGGGCTGATTTCAGTCGGGAGGAAGGTCGTCACCACACAAATGAAAAACATGAGAAGTGGTTCAAGGTCTAATCAAGTCCTCAGACTGCACTCACTGGGAGCAATTAAGTTCCTCCCTCTCCCTCAACATAGGTAACCAGATCCTCCTATTGACATTCTCAATAAAAGGTCATTTACTGTATGGATAAAATGATCAGCCTCCAGTGCCTGAGAACCTTCCAGCATAAAATGAACGAGAAAATTGTGGTCAGAGGTATGACCAAAAAATATGTTCTATACAAAAATTGGGAAGGACTTAAAATCGAAGAAATGATTCACTTAAAATAAAAAAGAGGTCTGCATTGGAGAACTGCTCCAGCAATAAATGACTGCGCTGTGTATTTTCAATCTACATGCAGGATCTTCACTGCATGAATTTCAAGACCTTGGCACAGAGTCCAACCCGACCACAGGAATTCATTACCATCATTGCTGGTCTGACACAAATTAAGTCCTGGTACTTTCTGTCTTGCTGCTCAGACCACAATACTTCATCATAAGTCATCCTTAATTTGTATGGTTGTCGCAGGCACTTGTTGTCAAGTCTGTTAGCTGGCAGCTCTCTTTGTCAAAGCCTGTCAGGACGGCACAAACTGGCAGGGAGAGAGCGACGTGGTTTCACACTCTGATCCCACCAAGAATGCCTACGAAACACTTTTTCCACAAAGTGTGACATCATAGGAGAGGGACTATCTATGTGATATTACCAGAGATATTATTGTATACAGTCCAAACTGAAACCCTTTTATCCACCTACTTTTCTATCTGTGTAAAAAAAAAAGAATCTAGTTGATCATGGATACACAACCACTTCATTACAGTTTAACCAGGTAGAATGAACACAAAGTTTTCTAAAATCACTCTGCACCACAGACAGCACACAACCTCCATCACACAAACAATTAAACATGACAACATATTGTATAACTGTTTAACTGAGGATGCCTCACTAATGACAAGGAATAATTATGTAAGTAGCTCCAAAGCATCAACACACGTCAAGCTAACAGTACATTCCACACAGACAGGTTTACTGTACTAGTTTAACTGTTGAGAGAAAAGCTTTCACATAACCATCTTTCAACACTCAGGAATAATCAGCATAGCTCTATTTCTTCTTTGAGCATATTTACTACCTGCTCAAATTAAATGCAAATTTGAATAAAGGGTGCAGCTGAATAGGGTCAAAATGTTAAATGGGGTTGCTATTGACAAAATATAAAGATTTAGGTGTGACTCCTTCATCCAATCTCCTAAGTATGTCTAGATCATCTTAAGCTCTTACAAGTGAAATGGAGCAACATATATTACAGCCTTTCTTGTGGGCAACTCTTTAGGGTTGAGAGCCTCATGTACATACAAGAACACATAATGGGAATAGGATGAGAGGGTTGGGTACCATCCCCCCTTTGCATTTAGACCAAAGAACTGACAAAGTCAGTGCTAAATATTTGAATATTCACGGAAGAGTTAAAAAAGCTTTTCTCACCATACGGTAAAAACACTGCACTCCAGGACAACATTAAGAGGAAACACAAAAATCAGCAGTAAGAAAACCAAGAAGAATTTAAATGTGTGATTGTGGGGAGACAGCCGTCATTTCATTTGAAATTCTTCTGCTGCCACCCCTCCATCTCTGTTAATTATTTCCACAGCAACACACAAAGTCCCCTGGGCTCTTTACCAAAAAGCAATAAACACTGTATCACACTGATTCACCAATTGGCAAAACAACTGTAAAAACAAAAATAAAAGGAACCAATTAAACAGAAAAGCAATTTGTCCCGCTTGGTAACACTTGAACTCGTCTGACTGTATTTTAATTTATTACAAAAACAGCGCAGACTTATCGGCTGTTTATAAGTCTCCCCACAGTGAATAGAAGTCTCAACTTTAAATCTTATTGCATGTTTACTTAGTTCACAATAATAATAGTAAAACTCTATACTTACCTTAAATGCTTTGCATTGCCAAAAAAACAAAGCCAAAAAATTGAAAGATACCACAATAGAAAATATAAAATGTGCAGGAAATTGTGCAGAAAATTGTGCATTTTGTGGAGAACATCACACTTGCTCAGGATATTTTGTTGATTGTCAGAGTCAGGCTAACTATTTCCCTTTATTTCCAGTATTTATGCTAAGCTAAGCTAACCAGCAGCTAGTTAATGGACAGACAAATAAGGGTGAACTATTTCTTTATTTCTATCTCTCTCTCTCTCTCTCTCTCTCTCTCTCTCTCTCTATATATATATATATAACATGTGTTCTTATTTAAAAATCTTTTTTATTATAGTAGTATAAACTTTACATACAGGAGACCCATGGGTACATAAAGGCTGTTTGTTCCCTTACAATGACTTTTGGTAACATATAGGCAACAATACTCAAGTAACATGTAACCATATTCTACAGGGGACAATATCCGTATTGTCCCCCTAGTTTATATTATTCAGTTTCTTCACATTTCATTATTGCTGTTTTGTAATTTTAAAGCAATTTAATAGGGAAACAACAGATAGAGCATTAGGTTCATGTTTTCACGGAGCACTACACAGTTTGGCACCAATGTGCAACAGCTCACAAAGCATTTATTACATCGGGGAAACTGGTTTCTGGAGCAATAAAACAAATTCAGTGTTGCATGTATCTGCCTTCAGTTCTTGAATTAATGTTTTAAATTATTGGGAAATATTTCAACATATCCTGATTCTTACAGTTACAGTCCACCTTGTTGCGCACAGTGGAAAAACAGCCACAGGACACAGAAGGCACAAAGAATCATGTGGCAGCAATTCAATGGCAGATATTCTTCATTGTTTTCTATAATTTCAAAACACAACCAGCAGCACAGCAGGCAGTGTTGCAGCTAATACAAGGAATATTGTGTACTCTTTTTTTTCTGTGTAAGTGAATTTGGTCCAACTTCAATGTGCTACATGCCGTGCTCTGGCTGGGCTTTCTGTAGCAGAGAAATCAATGCCAAGTTGTCTGTTTACTAGTTAACACTCTGGTGTTCCTCACATTTGCAATTGTTCCAGTTTAATCAATGTGCAGGATGATTGTGTCTGTGTGGGTTGCAGAGAGAGAGACAGGCCATAAGCTGAGTCATAGGGGCCATAATTATCATTAGCATTTATGTTATGTTAATAGTTAACAGTTAGAGAGAAAAAAGTTGTTAATTTAGAGCAAAAAGTTTTGGGAATTATCATATTTCAGGAAATATCACTTTCCTCAATGTAAGATGGGAAGATGGATAGCCCTCTCATGGTTAGTTAGGCTTAACATAAAGACGACTGAAAACATGAGGCTGGTAGCCTGGCTCTGTATGAAGTCAACATAATCCATCTCTCAACCTCACTAAAGATCTGGAAAGGTGAAAGAAATGTATACAGTTTGCCATTAAAAAATGATTTTTAACTTTTAGCTAAAACAGAGCATTGACATATGTTGGAACTGTCAAACTATTCATTCAACATTCAATGTAATTTCTCAGTGTATTAAGTAATGAATTAAAGTTTTATTCACATTACGAAGCAATGAAAAATTGTGATCCATTATGAGTGACCAATAAAAACAATGTAAAAAAAAACTGCTGACTGGCTAACTGGCTTGCAGTGTGTTTTTCCATCATCATACACATTTTTTTTTATCAAACTACAACTACATTTAATGTGGATGATCATTGCAACTTCACCACTTGCACCAACAATGCAGCTGAGTCTGCTGAATAAGTAAAGAGACACCAGGAAAAACACATTTATTTTGGAACTATCAGCAGTGAATCATGGCTGTGGTGAAGGGCTGTATTTAAGAGGTTTATCAACACTTTCATACATCCACCGATTCTCTTTGAAGTGGGACCCATCACGAGGACATGAGGAACAAAAATTAGCCAGAAATGCTGGTAAAATCGTCACCCTATAATTTATGGAGTCGAGCATTTCAAGTAATTATGAGGTGCTCCTATAAAACAAGCCCGGCTGTGAGGTCTTTATATGTTTATAGTCCATGTCAACCGCTTTTCTGAGCGGCTCCAGCGGAAAAGCACATTTCAGCAAAAGGTGTCACACCCATACATCTTGTTATGTGTTCATAGTGCTTACTTGCAAAGTGCCATTCTTATTCATGTCTGAACGGGCATATGCCACACAAAGGACAGCGCACGCAGAAATGATTTCAGTGCAGAGCGTTCACAGTAAGTAGCAGAAAAGCAGTTGTACTGATGCATTGACATGACATCAAAGCAAACCTGGGCATCAACACGTAGCTGGCTATCTTTGGAAAGTGATGATGATCTTAGCCGTGCTTCTCTTCAACACTGAGAAAGATTGCAATGTACAGCCGTCTGCGCGCCACATCCCATTTGACATGTTGACACAGTGGGTCCTTAAAAGTGCATGTGTCAGGAACTTGGAACTAATAGTGCAATGTCTAACTTCAGAAGATTAGCCAAGCAATGACATAAGCTGTGGCTGCTCTGGTGTTTAGAAGTGGCTTTTTGAAAAATGTGTGTGGCGTTCGTACGTGAGGAGAGAGAAATGAAGGTGATGGGAACAGCTCTGCAAGAGTGGAAAATAAGTGAAATGTAAGTCATAGGTAGCAATATTTTGATAAAGTAATCATGCTTCAGGAGCAAGCCTGGGACTCTGAAATCAGCCTTTGGTGATTCCGCGGAGCTCCTCTGAACATGGCAGCATCAGATTTACAAATTGAAAATCATTAATAATTCTAACCAGGATGTGATAAATCTGGAATCACTCCCGATGAACCTGGACACACTTTCATAAATCAAAAAGATTACTTGGAAATTTTTTAAAATCTGACGTCAAAGTGTCAGGCTTACTAATGGTTTTTGTAGATCCCTTACCATGATATATCATTAATCTGAGATACATTTGAAGTGTGTCACCGGGGCAAGATGTGATCCCTCTAATATTAGGAATATGCCGGTCTGTGTCAATACAGGGGCTAGAAAGGATAAAAGCAGGCGGGTGGAGGGGGTTGCTGGGGGAGTAAGTTGCCGTGGGTTACATTTTGATAAGGCATTTCAATGAATATTTCAAATGACCATACAGCAGCAGGAACTGAACATCCTTACATTTGAATGTAACAACTGTTCTGGTGGTGATGCATCATGATAAGAGTGATACTGATGATGACCATGCAAGGCAGTCAAAGCAGATAACCTGCTATAGAAATGATAATGTATTTTAATGCAGAACAAGTGTTTCCCTGCTAAATCCACACAGAGACCTCGACATCCCCCCCAAAAAATCCACATCACTGCTGAAATACCCTCTTTATTGTGAGAGCAGCGTTACTGAGACTTAGGAGTGTGCTATTGTGGAGAAGGTGGTATTGACCGTGATGGTGAAGAGGGCACCTCTGTAATCTAAATGTCATTCACTGAAAAGCATCTCCCACACAGCCAAATGCTTTCATCTGAATGTGCCTCTAAAAGATTCAATTACTTCTTCTCTCCTTCTATTTCTTTCGCCCTCTGATCTCCACCCTCCTTCCCATGCACTAGTTGCTTATCTGCCGTGATTATAGTCATTACAGTGCAGCCGTGTCTGTGGTGAGATTTCAGCAGGAGCAGACACGCTCAGCCAGCTGCCTCTGCAACCAGGTCCCGTTTAGTAAAGGGACCTGCACAAAGAGAAAGCTGGAGATATTATGCTGCATATTCCAACGACTCCTCATTGGCTTACCATAGATCCTTATTGTTAGATCATAGCAAGAGATTCAACGATGATTATGCATTCTGCACCATATACTCTGTAAACATTATTCACATTAACATGATTGCCTCCATCTGCGAAACCGAATAAACATTGTTTACTGCCGTAATACACCGCTCAGAGTGTATTTCCTACTTTGCTGAGGCAAAAGTGGAGAGAGGTGGCAGCCTGGGGATAGAGGGCTGTATCAGCCAACACAGCTGCTCTTTTCATGTTCAAAATCTGTTTCTTGCACGTCTCCGTCTAGGTTTCAGCAGAGGGGGTGGAGTTTAAATGTGATGGAACAAAACTCATCTTTTGACAATGACATCAAAGGAAGATGGCTTCTTTTGTGTTTGAAGTGGAGCATGTTTGAAGTGTTCTGAAGACAGTGGAGTGGTAGGGCAAGTTCATTGTTGCTTCGCTCTGGGGATGATTATCAGCTGCTATCGGCGCGTATCTCTGAAACAACTGTCAGCATGACATGTGAATAATGATCTCCCTTTTTCACCTGCTGACACCTAACCAGCTCTGACACCTAAATACCTACAGTACTACTTGAGTTCAGACAAGCATTTCTTCTCCCTTTCTTTGGCTGCAGCTTCATGGAATCCTTATTATGGCAAAACTTTATTTTAACTACTTCGCATTTTTAAGGACTATACACAGTGAATCAATGGTTTTAATACATGATATTGAGGTTGAATGCAGATATACAGATTTTGAGTATTTGTTAACAGTACAGAATACCATTCACTGTATATAAGAAGAACGATGCACTATCCAGAAATGAAGCCAAATTATACCAATTACACAAACGCCACCATCTTGCACTGATGATGTCAGTCTGTGTAGTAGCAATCAAGGGATGGAGCTGCAGTATCGGTATCCTGCCAATACATGCACTCGACCAATCAGTCATTCTGAGTTGTAGATCAGGACTTTTTAGTTTTTGCCAATGCCCCATGGGCTAATATGAAGGAGACCAATGCTGCTGCCAGTCAGCAGGGGGCAATCAGGATGGGTTGGCTCTACTTTTGGGGAGGCACCATGTTATTAATTTGTATACACAATCTATGATATCATGTTTATAAATGGTGTATGAACAACTAATAATTGCTTGATAACAGTTAAACATAGCTGGGGACATACCACACAACCACATCTCTTCTTTAGTTATAATCACATCTTTGTGCAGCTTCAAACACACACTTTACACATGTAGAAGCACTTAAAAGCACATGAAAGTTACAACCATGTGACACACTGTAACATTTGTATAACACTGCTACAAGAATATTTGTTGAGTAAAACCTTGAACCTTCACAAAAACGTGGACGTGCCTGTTTCAGCTATAATGCTATCCAGACAACGCAATAAATCCACAAATAAACACTTCATAATATTATGTTATCCTAGTCTAGTAAATGACACCTAATTCAAAGTGTGCATTTTGTATGTAAGTATCAGATATGTGCAGTTATACATTTTAGTTTATAGTTTCATGTTGCTGAGCATGAAAGGGCAACAATGTACTATGAGAACATGTTTTAACAAAAGTCATCATGTTTGTACATTCACTACTTAAATCAAAACTGGATGTTAATGATGGTCAATCTCTTACTAAATCTTTCTTTTTTACACCTTTCCAAACATAAATATAATCACAAACCCATAATATCTGAAATACCTCTATAATTATATAAGATAACAAGTATGTAATGGGCTGCCATAAAGTGACTGTTAATATACTGATTATTAGTATTTCATTGATGATGAATGTCACAAACATGATAATAAATTATTAATAGTTATTAATTATTAAGACATGAATACAACCTCAAATGTCTGTATATCTCATTAGTGTTATTACACAGCCATTATATGTTAGATGTTAGACTATGTTATCAGTTTTTATTGTGTCTATTAACACTTAAAATTTTGCACCTAAGTACCATTAGTGATAAAACATTTACCCAGTGTACGTATGCTAAACAGGAGATGTTATTATTATTCAGAAGCATCTATTATGGATGAACATCATCCACTTTAAACATATTTGCTTCTTATATCAAATCCCATCACATGCACATAAAGTACTGACTGCAGCAAAGACCATGTTTTCCTTCTCTCTGTGATAACAGCATGAGTCAGAGAGCAATGGCTGACACTGCCCTTAAATATAAACCAGTCTTGGATATTAGCTGCTATCATATAACTGTATGCCCTTAATGGTTACATTAACCTAGTAAAATAGACAAGTTAACAGTCCTCCCAATATGTGTAGGGAGCTCTAGATTTAGTTGGGCCTCTAAAATCCTCCTCCGCTAACTATTATTGTACATGGGTTGGCAGTCTATAGTCCAGCCTGTAAAATCTTTCAGGAAGGGTCATTAAGGATATTTCATTATCTCCATATTGCCAAGGTCAGGTTGTCCATATATCCACTTTACGGCTGCTAGGGGAATATGCTGCGACTGTAGTATAATAGACCAGAAAATGTCCACACCAGGAATGATGGGAAATCAATATTGGGCCCAGCTCATCAATACAAACCCCATTTTCACAAGCAGGAAGAAGGTACTCGGGGAAAAAAATGTTGAGGAAAATAGATCAGATCGGAGCGAGAAAATGAAATAAAACAATGTTTTATTGTTAATAAAATGTTTGTTTTTTTGGTGTAGTACACGGCAGACTCGTCACAGAAGAGGTTTAAACCGGTTTGGCTTGATTTTGTTTTAATCTGCCAGCACTGGATCAGGCAGTCCATAAACGTCCCGGCAACAGTCATGTAACCACGTTAAAGGAGAAAGAAACATGGGTTGTGACAATGATTTGCCCCATTTATTACGGCAGTGGCAGCCAGGGGCCTCAATCTGCCTTTGGTTTGTTAGAAGAATGTTGATGCCTTCAGTTTATTGCAGGGTAATGGCAAGAAGAAATGTAGGATGCCAACAAACAAAGGAACGTTTATATTATTACAGACTTAGTGGGGGATATGTGGTGTAAAACATTTGGTCATTACTGAGACAATTCCACCCTCATACTCACATGATGTTTGACACATTTTTACAGTCTGCTATTTGTGATCAATCAATTAAAGCCTCAACATTAATCATAAACATCACTCTCCGAGGTCTATAGATAAATACTATTTCATATTATAAGGCCATTATAAGTACATGCAGGTTATTTGTTAAATAAACAGAGCAGAGCATGTTGTGGTCCAACAAGGAATTTACAATGTGCTATGGTGGAGAAAAGAGAAAACAGCCTGTGGTTGTTTAACCAGCCAGTTGTAGCCTTGGGCGTTGTTTGTTTATGCAGCACAGCTTCCAACAAATGAATATCACAGTGGTAAACTGATGTTGGGGGAAAAAAAGCCAGGACTCTGCATACAAAAGCTCCTCCGTTCGTTTCCAATCAAGCACCAGCATCACAACAGTTTGAATAGTTCAAGTTAGGGCTACTTCCCCACAATGTAACATGTGAATATATGTATTTTGCCCTGAAATGTTGTATGACACAAACACTGACTCACTACTGTTACTGTACAGCAGACACGTTGTCTTTGTGCGAACATTACACATTGTCTGCTGCATGTTAATGGCTTATTGACCATGTATGGTGTAATGAGACCTTGGGTGCAGGGGCAGCCTTGATATATGAGGGTGAAAATTGGCCTCTGCTGCACTGATGACCTAATTTCAATATTCAGGGACTTGGGGATGGAAATGACACTTTTCACATTTAAGTGCTTTGTATTAGCCCCTGGCTCATACTGTACCTCTGCCTAGTCCCGGTCCACAGACAGAACCACACACTGCACACGGAGACCGAATACTGTCTGATACGGACCCTTTAAATTACAACCATTCATTGCTGAACACAGCGAGGTTCTACACCCTTCAACCGCTGGGCAGTGTGCACAGAGGGAGCGTTTGACTTGCTCCAGGAGTCACCTTCATCTTTTCCGTTCGGCTGGCGTGATGCATGCATTCAAGAAAATAAAGCAGAGGCAGATTCCAAAAGGGCTCTGTCTTCAGAGATAACCTTGAGGATGTATGGCATTTAGCATTCTGCTCAACCCCGGTCGTGGCTTCCTGAAAGCGGTCATGGCTTCCCTAAAGCACATATTTTGATCCCTCGCCTCGCGTACCTTATGCAGGAAACATTAATACCTTTTCATGCTAAATGTGTGTCCCATATTTTTTTCTCTTAGGGAAGGGGCTTCAAACTGGAATTTAAAGACTGTCATCACATGTTAGGGCAAAAGGGGGCTGAAGCTCGATGACCTATTTGTATTTCTGTCTAGGAGAGGAGAATAACATGAGGGTGGGGTACATCGGGGAAGGTGGTGAAAAATGCAGACTTATTTATCATTCATCCTTCATTTTCTCATGTATTAGTGAGTGGAGGTGTCATGTTTGGCACATGGAAACTCTGTGTTCTGCCAAAGAGATGTGACGCCAGGAGAAATAGGTGTTGTTTTAACCTTGAGACTGATTTAAGCAAACATGAATATATTATGTGCAGTATCCCTCTTCCCCCCACTGACGTGCTTGCACTGTATTCTTGCAATGCTACTGTATATTAAGTGCAGTTTTTACTGCAGACAGGAATATGAGCTGTCAGGTTCTGCACAAAGGACAGGTGAACCACAGCATGGCAGCTTCACTTTCTTCCTTGACAAGGGGGAGAAAAAACCTGGAAGATGCTCCGTAAGCTATAACAAAAACTACACAGAGATAGATAGATAGATAGATAGATAGATAGATAGATAGATAGATAGATAGATAGATAGATAGATAGATAGATAGATAGATTTTCACTCACCTGAAATGCCATACAAGAGCAGATGGGACAGTGTGCTGGGAGCTACTGCCACGTAGTGTGTGTGCGTGTGTCTGTGTGCCATGGGGACAGTGCAGTAGCTCATGGTGCTCCGACAGGTCCACTGTGTGTGGTGTTCTGCAGCATCAGCAGCCGGACAGGGGCCAGACGGTGGATTTATGATGCCAGGGAGCGGAAATGACCTGCTTCTGTCATTGGGTGTGTGCCCCATCACGAGAGGCCCTAAACTATATTGGCACAGTGCTGACAGACATGTTTGTCATCCAGTCAGTTTTGAAGATACCAAGCATGGGGTATTACTCCTCTGACAAGCCCCTCCACTCAAGTCGGTGTGTCCGCGTGTGCACCCTGTCCGTCTTTTCTGCTTTGTCTTATTGTTTTGTTTTTGCTTTCAGAGCTGTTTCTTCACGTCATCTGTTTGATCAAAATTACAACTACTTCCTTAAGAGTAATTTTGAAGTCATGTAGTATATTCACAATAGAGATTATAGATGTATAATGGCTGTATAATAATAAGTAGCAACTTAAAACAAGTATGTTTAGAATGTTTTCAATTACATCTTTAATAGTTAATTCTACATTGTAAACTACTGTATAAAGCAGGGAATTGATTAATCTTAGAGTGTATACAGTGTACATAATATTTTATTTGAATATAACTCATGCACATATTTTACAAACTGCATGAGGAGCTTTCTGTGGATTATGTATGGAAGTGTTGCATGAACAGTGACACCTTCTGGTATTCTGAAAACGCCAAGTATGACTGCATTCAAAATTTCACTTTCTACCCATTAGACCTTGATTTTATAAAGCATCACACAGGCGGTAAATAATCCTCACTCACTAATGAACAAATCATCTTTTCTAAAGAGACAATCCACACAGCCGTATTTCAGGTAGAGAATGTTTCATGTAAACACATTCTTTCATTTCAAATCAGGGAGCCCTCAAAGAAAACTATGTACACATTGAGTCCAACTTAGCATTGGAAATCAGTATGAGCTAGTTATGCTAAATAAAGTGTAAATGCAGACTGAGTCTAATTTATGCTCTGGTGTCGACATGATAATAGTGAAGTTTGAAGCTGTAGTTGAATGATCACATACATATACACACACATACATTTGTATTAATATCACGATTTCAGTCTAGGGTGTTATGAAAGTCACATGCACATCCTGTTGGAAATAAAAGCATAATTTTCTGTTTTAAGTTAAATGAATATGCATCATAAAGACATTTTAGGAATTTAATCTTAACAATTTAGATTTGAATGTCATTATGTCAATAAATATCAATGCCTACCTACTATTTCATTTCTCTATTTCATACCTGCATATCCATTCCAATAAATGAGTAAAAAATACAGCATGCATTCCAGAGAGGAAACTAGCTAATTACCTAATTTCTTTGCACTCATGTTGTGGGCCAATTATCAGGAAGATCCATATTAGGCCCATTGGATTTCTTCACTTGTGATGCAAGTTTAACAGACACTTACAGAAAGGCACACAGTGGTAAGACCCAAGAGACAGCTGATGTAACTGGGAGTTTGTGATCATTGCAGGACTGTCACCACATGCACATAAAACTGGGAAATATAAAGAGATAACCAACTAACACGGGCAGCGCAGAACAAAGACTGCCAAGTGCATAATAAAGGATCCAGCTGTAATTTAATCATGATCATATCTTAAATCAATCTTTTGTCAGTGTGAAATGGATGAATGATGCTGTAACAAAAGCTATCTCACAACAGTAAATCACTTGATCAGCTCATTTAGTAGATGCACACCATTTATTAAAAAAGGAGCACTTCATTAAATATTTTGGAACGTGTCTTTAATGGAGGTACAAAACTCTAGCTGATTTGTTGCCTTTTTTTGGCATTTAAGTCTCTGACCTACTTATGTGATTTACACAGCAGACACCAAATTCTGCCTCTATCCACTTGAACTTCCAAAGATTTCCTCCATCACTGAGCAACCATCCAGAGAGCCTTGCCTCACCCATCCACTCCAATGAATATTTTATAAAGATGCAAAGATTTTCCTCCTTCTTAGTGTGTAATCAAATGCACACAGTGCTGCAGGGATTTAAAGAAGAGATATAAAGTCACATCTTAAGGAAGAAATCCATTTTTCTCTAGCCTTGCATTCATTTTCAAATCAATGCCTCTCAAGAGACTGGCTACTCAGATCACACACACATGCACGCACACACACACACAGCTGGAAACATGTTCGCTATTATTCTGGTCATCTGATATCTAAATGCTGTAGACAGTAGAAATAATGGACTGCATAGGTGCTTAGTATTCAGAAGGATATCAGTGCTTAACTGAACACTTATGAATCATATTATTAAAAAAGAAAAAATTGAGTACATAGGGCATATAGTACTTAAGGTGGCTATCAAAGATTTCTCATAGATTTCAGTTCTGGTTGATTTAGTGACTCAGTGGTGAAAACAGCAGTTTAAAGGTTCAGTGTGTAGAATTTAGTGACATCTAGTGGTGAAATTGCATGTGGCAGCTGAATACCCCTCACCTCACCCTCCCCTTCCAAACATGACAGAGAACCTGTAGAAGCCTTAAGTTGTCATAAAAACTCAAAAGGTGTTCAGTGTTTCCTGTCTGGACTACTGTAAAAAACATGGCAGCCTCCGTAGAGAGGACCCCCTCAATGTAAATATAAAGTATTTCAATACAAAGGGCCCCTTCTAGAGTATAGAAAACAACAATTAATACAATTTTGATGAAACACACTAGTGAAAACATCACAAGGGTTATTTTATATTCACTTTGTGCCAATAGATTAGTTTCTCCTAAATCTTACACATTGAACCATTAATACCACAGGTCACAGCATTAATAAATATTTTTATAATTTTATTATATATTAATATATATATATATTTTAATATATTATATCAAATGTATCAATATTTATTCTATGAGCGAAGGTGATCTGATTGTGTGTTGCTGAGATTTTGATCCCACAGAGAAGTTGGAGTTGTGTAGTGTCATGCATGTGTGTCAAACTGATCCGCCTTCAAAAAAAGGCTGAAAACAACAAGTCTTGCATTTTTAATGGGTGATAGCAGTAAGTGCTAAACTCACTGGCAAATACATGGAGTTATTTATGAATCCCTCATAATAAAAGTCAACTTGGGTTGGGTCAGTTAAATACTTTTACTGTGAATCTCTAAACGCAGTTTGGTTCAGTTTGCATGCGCAGCAACTTGTCCATTGCATTTTAGACAGTATTTAAAGATTGGGCGGTATGTCCCCACTCCCTCCCACTATCCAGAAATTGAGCCAAAATATCTCGGATACAAATTTTGCCATCTTGCGCACATTGGAGCAAGAGTCTGCGCAGTAGTGATCAGGGCATGGAGCTGAGGTTCAAAGTCCTGCTGATACATGGGCTCAACTGATTCTATATCGCAACAAAGAACAAATTAAAACCAAACAAACTAAAATGACAGAAACTATGAGAACAAAATTATTTAATGTGTACTTTGACTTTAGGCAGGCCCATGTCCCATCCACTGACTTGGAGGAGGCAGGGTTGATGACCTATACAGCAGCCAACCACCAGGTGGTGATCGAGATGCAAAGGCTTTGCTTACTGGAAACATTTAGCACCAAAGACAACCTCACAGCACTTGGTTAAGTTTAGTTTTAAATGACTAATGCAATAACTTTTCTCATTCATGCTCAGAGACGATCTTAGTTATTGAATCCTGCAATTTGTTTTAATTTTTACTGATTTAATTTCACATTTCAGAAGGGAAACAACAATTAAAGTAAAATACTGAAAGGTGATTAATTTAATACTCATATTTTTCTATAATTATAATTTTTCTTCTGAGCTGTGCTTCCATTAGGATAAATTTAATGCCCTTTGAATATCTGATACAGTGTTTTTTTTCTTCCTTGGAAGTGTAGGCACAGTGTGCAATCCATTTGGGTCCTCTTGTTATTTTTATTGTCATGTTTGAAATGCTGTAATGCTGAACTGTTTTAATTAGTACTCTGCACTTTATGGAGATCATTGTTCACGCTTGCCTAATTATGTTTAGATGGCCCAAATCTCCATCAAAGGAAACCATTATCCTACATCGATGGTGAGGCGACGGGATTCCATCTTCACCCCCTCGACAAGGCTATTACTGCTCGGCTTTGGCTTGGACACGCTAAATAAACACATCAATTTCATAGGTCTGGAAAGTTAGAGATTGAGGGGATATTGTAGTTATCAGCTGCATGTGCATGATCCAGATACTGTACTGTACAAAGCAAGCGTTTTTGTGTTGGCTGGATCGACCAGTACAGGGCTGTGCTCAGTGAGTTCTCTAGAAACCTACTTCTGATGGGGGACCAGCCGAAATAAATCAAGTACTGTCTTTCCATTACTTACACATTCCTCAGTAATGCCTTCCTAATGGTGGTATTTAAAATTTAAGAGCAGTGGGGGAGGGGTATGATCAGTGATGCAGTTTTTTCTTTGTTTTCTTTTTTTTTTTGCATGCATCCTTGCCTGAGAGCTTAGTGAATGTGATGGTTTCAGATTTGATTAGGCAGCCCAGGGGCCTCAGCAGTCCAGCCCTGCAATGGGCCAGCAGGGGCCTTGTACAGGCGTCTCATTGCTCACCATGCCTCAGTGGTGATGTACACATCGAGTGTGACCGCCCGCTTGATTTAAACAGCAGTCCAGCCTTGATGTGGGAGTGTGCTCACTCAGTGCAATATTGTGGCCCATTCATCCCGTAACCACTGGACATTGGTCTCTGCCAAATACGTCGGGCTTGCCACCACATTTGTGTTTGGAGTGAGTGAATCGATGGAGTACGAGCACCGTGAGACTTCATGCTTGTGCGCCATGTTCCCCTAACACTGCACAAATCAAGTTTCAACACCGATAAGATTGACAAGTAGAGTGTTAGAGTGTTAATCCAGCCCAATAAGTTAACTCTTTATTTGAATATGATCTTATTAACTGTCTTCCTTGTTTTTGTTCTGCCCTCATCTCTTGTCATATGCAGAAAAGTAGGGTAGCGAGTAGCAGCTAGGTAGCCCTGGCTATCAAAACTATGCTATTTTTTAACAGTGAAATGATGTTTAGCTCATGTGAGCTTTATATAGGTGTAACTGACATTAAGTAGTTTGCTAAATCCTCTCTGATTTATAAATTAGCATGGTTAGCATTTAGCCAGTCATGCCCCTTGTAAGCAATAGTCAATGAATATATGGGTTTGAAGGATTGTACTATATCATATACCTAATTTACGATATATTGGTGCAGATAGTGGTGTTATGATTTCGATATGATGTATTTTTAAGGTAAAAGCTGATTGCCTGAGAGTGTGCCTTATATTTCAATTTTCTGTTTTCTATTACGTTCAACCTAGTAGGAGTGTAATATTTGTAATGCTAGAATACAAAATCTCCTCACAAAATCCTTCGGTAATTAAAAAAAAAAGAAAAAAGATTGTGCATGTTCTCTTTTATAAAGTGTATCGTTGCACTGAGTAATGCAATCCCTACATTCTGGACAAAATGAGCTTCATTATCCAGCGATGTCATATGAATCATTTAACATCCAGGATTTGGAGATCTGTTCATTCTTCGGTAACACAACGTCATACTGCAAAGTAAACCCAGAACTTTTTCTAGAGAATGGCTGTGGGAAACTGTGATAATGTTTAACTGAGTGAAGTAAATTTGTCTCATGAAAACCAGCATCATTGTGTGGCTGTAGTCACCCAGTATGTGTGCTCGTGACTTATATCCAATGAGCTGAAAACAACAGAAACCATTATTGGTAAGATCATGCATGTTTTCAACACTGCATTTCTCACGCACAGCTTGTGTCCTGCCCATGTACGATGGTTATGAGAAAATGGACAATGAAGACATTTGTATGCTTTGATTTTAATGTCTTATTTATCGCTTTGCACCAAACAATGATTCTATTTGCAATTTAGTTGCCTTGTAAACTATCTCATCACACCATTCCTCTATGTGGGAGTGTAAGCAGCCATGTGAGCATTGAAGTTATATTTAGAAATTCATTTTTTTCTTTTACTCACACTCTCAGCCTACAGGCCTTTGCTTTTGCACAAAATGAGCAAAGTTATTTTCATTTCCTAATGGTCACCACAGCCGAGCAGTAATGAGCAAGGGCCAAGGAGGATTGTTATTTTCTTAAGGATCAAATTTTAAAAAAAAGAAGGAGAGAAAGAAAGAAAATCCAGAGTAGTTCCATCATTACAAAGGGGAAGCCTAGAGGAGAGTTTGCAGTTCATTAGTCTACATGCTTGGTCCTCCTGGTCCTACATGGTGAGGGAATATGGGTGATAAATTGTGCATCCATTCACTTCCACAGTGCAAGTTGTCGTTAAAGACCCAATCTGGAATTGGAATATAGTGCCACCTTTGAGATCCACCTGCTGCTGTGGCTGCATTTGTATTTATTTTCCAGGGCCGGAGACTTTTATAACTCCCAGAGAGAATGGCTGAGTTCCTGAAATAAAGACTACCAGATATGTTACAGCCTTTAAATGTATTTTAAAGCTACGAATGATTTAGCTTCGTGAAGTTATAAAACAGTAGGAAAAATTTACCTGGATTACCATAATAATTATTTATTTTTTTGAAATACTGTTTATAGGGAAGTAACAGGCGGATTTCTTTATATTGCTCTGATTTATGTTTCTTGAAATACTGTCATGTGTGTATTCAGAACATCCAGAAGAATTTAATATACTTCACCTTCCATAACTGAACCTGGTTCGGTGCAGCATGGCTCATTGAGATTGCTTGTAGATACAGTCTGTGATGCTTGATTCCCTTGAGGCCACCGCTGTTCATCAAACAGAGGTAAAGCTGCCAGGTACATGATGTAGTTTTCACAGTTTTGGAGTCTTCACTGTGTCGCTGTGATGAAGGATGACATGTGAAGTATGACATCATGCTGGTGGGCAGCTTTTTTGAGCCTTGTACCAGTGAGGTCACTGGTCCCCTAATGACTTCCTCAGGCTTCATAGCCGGCCTCCTCCTCTGCAGCCCATAGGGTGACACCCCCCCCCCCTCTACGCAGCACAGAGCTCATCCTACATGAGCAGCTCAATGCTTGGCTAGCCTCTCCGCTCATTGTTGTTAATCAAGAAATGGGAGGCATAAAGATGCAGCAAGTCAGTACATGCATGCCCAGTGGGGTCCTTTTTGTCAGACAGTCAGATGAAGCCAAGTGGAAAAAGCCTCTTATACTACACACACACACACACACACTCACACATATACACAAACAGAGAAACTGTGTAGGGCAGTGATGGCTACCACTGTGTGTGAGGCAATCTTATGTTCAGTTTACATGGACATAAGCACTTGTCCTTGATTTATAATTGGATACATTGTTATATTACAACAGCACCTTCGGAGATTATCAAAGCAATAAATTTCCTCCACACTTTATCTTTATTCTGCGTCCAAGTAATGGACCACGGACCTACAGTCAATTTTTTTTCTCACTACTTGTGCATCTACAGACAGGATGAGAGGCATGTAAATCAGGCAGCCCATGTACTTCTTTAATATTTAACATAGGTTATTAGACAGGGCAAAGATTTGACCCCCGAGCGCTTCTGCACATCACATGAATAACTAATGTTGGCTGATTATGTTAATCAGTGGTACTAGGCAGTGATGACCAGGAATGTAGCATCGCTGCAGCAGGAGTGAGCTATAATCTCAGACGCATCAGAAAAACACAGCCCGAGCCCATCATTAGCTCCAAAGCACAGTGCACAGTGTGTGCAGTGCTGGGTGATTTACACTTCACATGCTCAGCTTGAATTTTCCTTTAATATGTATACTAGAGATAAACATGCTGCATTTGTGAAGCTTCTAGCTGTGATCTCCCTTAACAGATAATCAAATATTTGCATAATGATTAGAACACTGAAGCTACACCAGGCAACTCTGCACGTAGGCAGCTGCAAGCGGCAGGAAGTGGAAACTGGAAATGTTAAACTTCAATATCCAGAAATCATGCAATGTGGCTGCAGTCAAGGCAAACACCCCATTTTCCGATAGCAGTCGTGAATGATGCCAGATTATACCAAAGACACAGCAACAAAAAGATTATCAGCTCAAACACTCATAGTTACATAATATATATATATATATTTATTAGTTTATATAGATACAAACTGAACCTTGCCAAGAATTTTTGGTCGATTCACAGCGTAAAATCCCAATTATGGTTTAGATTAGATGCATCTGTTGCTACTTCTACTGAAAGCAGCTTTATACAATTCCTCAGCGTGCATCTGTGTGTATTCAACAGCAATGCTGCTCTGACACTTTTATCATATGACTGAGTGAACTTCAGACGCACTCTACATTTTTTCTCAAAGACAACATTGCTGATTTTAAGAGCTTATTGCTGCGTCATAAAGCAAGCGCCTGTCTGCTCCCCTGTTTGTTTTGAGCCAAAGATAAAAACATACTTTTGGAAAGCCATTTAGTGCTAGCGGCGGGTTGATCGCGGCTATATTCCATCCCCATCACCAGAGTTCTTTGGCCTCCACCATAAAGAATTCCAACGAGACAATTTTGCGCAGTGTGGGGTGAGCTGACAGGGAGTGTTATTAAAGCGCAGGGTGCTGACCGCTCTCAAAGTTATTAAAGTGCTGTGAGATTGTGTCTGTGATAGCCCTGCCGGTCGGGATGTCCTTCACACACACACAGGTGCATTACAGTGGGGATGCGGTCATCGCAGAACGAGGGGTGTTTAAGGGAGGGGAGAGGGGACCAACTATGGAGCGCTGTCATTGTCTTCATTCCTCCATTAGTGATAACCATAGTTAACCTCTGGCTGAAGATTCCCTCCACTGTAAGTGTAAATAATTCAGAGTTATAGCCTTCCAGCATTTTCTAATTTAGAAGCTCAATTGTTGAACAGAAAAAAAACGACACAACATGGAACCTCTTTGAAACATGGGATATATAATCACTTTTAGGCTTTTCAACTTTGTGAAGGTGGATTAGAATAATATGGGGCCCTTGTTGGTATTTGACCATTCACACACAATACCATTCTAAAAGTGTTTTCTCATCATTTCAGAAAAGACAATGCATATATTACACTTGGAGAAGAAATGGCAAATATTACATATTAATGTGTACCTTGTACCAAATTATCACAGTATCCATCCTAATGTGGGTAATTCTGGTGATCTTAGTGCTATCAACTGCAAAATTATTGTTCAACTTTAGCAAATAAAAGACCATATTTCTTCCTATGTCACATTAATAAAAGGGAAAGACCAAGCTAACACATGTTTAGAATAATACGTTTCATAAAGAAGCATGTTTACTGTGTTTGTTGCACTGACAAAATGTGATTTTACACAAAAAGCTTGAAAACATTTCTTGAACAAAATGTACAATCTCAACAAAGCTAAAAATTACACTCAAACTAAGAAAGCTTAAGACTTGTTTTGCAGTAGATCTTAGGTTCAGCCCCCAGGTGAGTCTAAGATTTGACTGTGGGGGCAGCTGCCTTTGTAAAATGATAGGCAAATGGGAGGAGGGCTAATAGACTGATTCTGTGGGTTTTAGAGGAGAGGGAAGAGTCCTGGAACATCAATCTGCTGTCTGCTCCTTCTCAATCTGTTTCAGCTCCACTCTGACATGACAGCATGGGGGACTACAGCCCACGATTCATCACTGGGTCTGGAAATAACAGGACACCTCCAGTTTGTCATACTAGATTAGTCTGTGGCCCGTAACCACTGTCCTTAATAGAGTCTCCAGCGTTTCATCGGAGGTGTCCACCCGACCACCACTGTAGACCTCGGGGGGAACACAGAGGGTGTATCGACATTGCTTGTACTGGCTTATGTGTAAAGTGTATTTCGCTTCCGCTGTAGAATCGATACAGAACCATTCACAGCTTCTGTGATTTAAAGAAAAATCTACCCTGAAATTTGGGAACCTGCTACCACAGGAAATTTTAAAGTGAGGATTTGCACGGATCATCAAATGTCAAGAGTGCCCTGCATGCAAGATGTTTCACACACTCTGAGAAACTAAGGCACAATTCTCCAGGGACCATAAGTCTGTCCTGCACATAAAATCCATTGATTGTGATCCATAATATTTCTTAATTGGTGATTAGCTGTTACTTTGTGGATCACAGGTCCTGGCAGTGGAATTAGCCTTGCTCTTTAATAACTGCTCGACCAGCCGTTGGGCAAAGTGTAATGGACAGCGCAGGTTTAGGCCTGGACTTTGATACAGTGGCTCCTCGCTGCCTCCCTCCTGACCTTGACTGGCAGTATGGCTCTTTGAAAATCTAAGTGCCCATCTTACAGTATGCCTGAAGCAATTTAGGAGTCCATACACATTCATATAAGTCGCACTTATTGATTCTTTTTGCTGCTGTTCACACGCAGTCTGGCAATGTAGAGTTTCAATTACCACTATGTGACCTGCCATTGTCTGGGGGAAAAATGTGATGCATGGCCAAGGAATCTTAAAGTTTGCAGGGGAAAAATAAACAAAACTGTGTATTTGGAGGAGAGATGTTTTTGACCTTGTAGACATCATTCAAGACTACCTTGTCACTTCTAAGAAACACAAGCGTCCAGGTTTCCGTGCAACTCTCCAAGTGCACTGTCTGAAATGCAATATAAACCTAAACTGCACCAAAACAAATCAGCTCATGCTTCAACTGAAACTCATTGATTTCTGGATGTAACTATGTCAGTTTTTTCCTGTCGACTCCCTGAGTCAGGGCCCCTGATGGATACATGCCTGCTGGTGGGGGGGTTGCTTATTTGGACTGGGGTGATGTGCTTTGTCTCCGGCTCCAGAGGCCGCCCCTCTTCCTGTTTACCTGGAGTCCTTTGGGTTTGAGGTTGAGCTGAAAAGCCCAGTCGGAGCCAGTCAAAGGGAGCGTGGCGCAGTCTTGACCCTGGCGCTCCACTCATTGTGTAGTGCAGCGGTGTAATGAGGCCCTGTGTGGATATTGATATGACAGAACAAAAGGCCAAGGTGCAGTAAGGACAGCAATCCACACGTTTCACACCATTTGTTTTTCACACCGTATCCATCACATTAATGGGTCACCTTTCTGTGACAGCTCATGATTACCTGCTTACCCATGGAGAAAGAAGGGGGTGAGAGAGGGAGAGGGAGAGAGAGAGAGAGGAAGCCAGGTAGGGAGATTGAGAGAGAGAGAGAGAGATAGGCAGGAAGATAGGGAGTGAGGGTGCTCCAATACTAAGAGTAAAGGGTGAGTCGGGGTTGGAAGGGGGCTCAGAGTTGGGGGGGGTTGGGAGCCCTCAGCCATTTTTTTTATTCTTTCATGAAGATTGGCTCCGGCCCTGTCATCATCCCCACAGAGTGAATTTATGACAGGTCAGCTCTCCATGTAGTCACCTGATGGATGGAGAACATCCAAGTTTATTTGGGGCATTGTGGAAATGGCCGGACAATTCCCTAAAGCACAGAGGGATATTTCTTTTCTTCTTTTTTTGAATGCTTACATTCACCAGCAGAGTTACTGATAAAGATTATTATCCATCGTAAAAAAAATAGATAAAGAAGAAAGAAAAACACACAGCGTATTCTGTTACTTTATTTTATCTTGTTTGTGAGATTTTTTAATCATCTAGTTTATGAGGGATTCTGAGAGCGTAATGTATCTATTATCCCTGCTAAGTGAATAATTATTGGCAATAAAATACTAGAGAACAAAGGTTTTCTCCCCATTGATCACATATCTTCAAATGAAGTTGCATATTTGCTCGGTTTTCTCTCCATCTCTGTTTTGATTATTGCCCATGCGTGGCTCATTTGCCACAATGTCCAGCAATTTCTAAAGCTGGAAATCTTGACATGGATATATTTTATTGCTGCAACAATGAGTCTGCTGCTGATACTTTGAAAGGGAGATTTATACCGAATATCAATTTCAGCTAATGAAGGTTGTTTTGACACCGGCTCTGGCCTCACTTGGACATTCCAAACTATTGCAGAGGTATACTTAGATTTGATTTCCAAAAGTTCCACCACAATTTGGTTTGAGAAACTGGGCAGTGCGGAGTGCATGCATAAGCAATTTTGTTCTCACCTGTTCAAAGCATTTTGTTGCATTTTCAGTTGTTGTTTTCACTTGAATCTTGAAAATATGTTCTGGCTTCTGTTTCTGGTTCGAGCGGGCTTTGGGTGCTCGCAGGTAAATTGTCCATGTGGAGAGTGAAAGAGGCAGAACACATTGACAGAAATGCATCAGTTATTGTTTTTTGATGTATCTGCATTCATATTCAGAAATCTCTTCGTAGAGACTGGCCAAAATGTCATCTTGACCACAAAAGTATTGCAGTTTATGTTTTGTGTGGAGAAACGTCTGACTCATGTGGACTTGTTGAAACGTAAACAGTGTAAGGAAAACGGAAGATGGAGTCTTGGCCCATATATCCGCTATCTTCACGGGAAGCCCAAAAAATATGTGCTGTTCCCCCACAGACTAGTTTGTTGTTTGTGATCGCCAATGGGCTCCCAGATTGTGTTCTGCTTAGCTCAACAGCTTTCCATTCCCAAATCACCGCCACTACAGTGTCATATATGAAATCTTAAGTCACTTTAGACAAGCCTTTCAAGTGACTTTCCAGTCATTGCCAGGAATTGGCAAGATCCCATTTTATGATAAAATAAGACTACGGCTATGTATCTTTGGAAAGGCCTTAGCTCAGCATATCAGGTGAGAGGCAGGGGAGGATGAACGAGGAGAAAGAGATCACTTTGTCCCAAATTAAAAGTCAGAGTGTCATCTTCTGGTCTAATTGCCTGGAACCATTATTGGACGCTGCATAAAAAATTGTGTCTGCATATGCATTTATTTTGTAATCCATTGATGTACTTCACTCCAGTCATAGTCCATGGGGACCAAAGCGGGGACATGCAAACATGCTGTTTTTTGTATGAATGGGGGAAGGATTGCAGCCTCCACTGCAGAGAGACAGTTTGCCATATGTCATAGCACCCAGCAGATATGAGGTGATGGTGTCAATACATCTTGCATCTGCCCAGTTGAGGCTTACTCTGCATTACGCTAAAACATGAGTTATATGAGTGGAACAATGCTGCGTTGGCCCGGGACGTAAATCAGAAAGGAGAGAAACTGCTGACAAGTTTTGCTATTAAAAGATAATTGTAATCAAGGTGCAAGACGAGCAATGAAGTGGTGATAGCAGATAGATAGACAGCTGCAAAAGATGGATTGTTTTAATTTGCACCAATTAAATTGAAGTTCACTGGATCATCTTCCTCAATCTTCATGAATACTTGATTTTCTGGCCGCTACAAAGCTATTAAAAAGAGTGATTGGACTCTAACACTTGGTATACCATATTTTATGCTATACTTTCATTAACCCTTTGTAATGATACTTTTTAATAAGTGGCGCTAATAGATATACCACTAAAGGCAATGCTGTATGCATATTGTGAACAATTTAGTTACGAGATTAAATTGCCCCATGACCCGTAAACTTATTTTCAAAGATTTAATAAAAACTTTTGAAAATTTAAGTTGGAATACAGTTGATTTATGTTTTGATTTATGTTTTCTTAATGTCAACAAACTCTGTGAAATGACAAAAACCCTGTTTTTACCCTGTCGGTGTAACTCGGTGGGGTCACAACTTAATTACATACAGGTTCCTTCTCATAAACGTTATATATGTAACTTCCTTTAACAGCTGGGCACTGTAATTAGTATGAATCATTTGTCAAACTGGTGTAAACATTGCATATTTGTGGGACTATTTTCTTCTGTGGTCTAATACACATTTGGCACACTAATTTAAAATAAACTACACTTCCCTCATTGGCTCATTGATGTGTTATAATACATTTTACGACATTACCTGAGAAAACTGTATCAGGGCTTGACCACACAGGCAATACTTCAATAGTATTGATCATATAATAATTAAGAGGATCAATTCATCATTGGTTTTAGTCTTTTCTAAGAAAACTATAGAATATCACCAGCCTGGTTCTTCAGCACTGAGCAGGTAAAGGTTTGTCTCTCTAACGTCTCACTTAACAGCATATTGAAGAAATTACAAACCTCATCAGCCGTTAGCAACATCGCTAGAGGGCGAAAGAGAAGAGAACGTAAGTGGTCATTATAATACCTTCCTTATGGTTATCACACGGATGAGAAGAACTTAATGCTGCTCACGCACACATACTACATGCACTCACACACACACACGGGAGGAAGCAAGAGAGAATAACAGTGCAGAATTTATTTCAAGTAGTAAGAAGTTGTTGCTCTCAGACTGAACTTTCTTGAACCCTTCAAAGAAAAAAACGTAAATGTTTATCTTTTGTTTTCTCCCTAATGTTGATCACTTATTCAGGATTAGCAGATTTTTGACAATTCCTATGGTCATTTTAAAAAGAAACAAAGAAAGTATTAATGTCTGATCTATGTCTGAAATCCTTCAGTAAAGTCATACTCTCTTAATGGTAATCTTGTCATTTTTAAAGGTCACACATCTTCATATTTGCTTCTAATATACAAACTTGCTGTATGTTTAAAAAAACCTAAATGGGAGAACTCGGACCCTTCGGCGCGGACACTTCATGTATTTAAGGAACAGTTATTTGGTATTGGCAGATGTAAATTGATGTTGTAAATCACAGTTTCATACACAGGGAAGGCAGCGAGTGTTGGTTGTGAGGGTGGCGAGGCGTTGCAGCGGGGGCTGGGAGCAGCGTTGCGCAGTGTTTGCTTCTGAGCCAGACTCGCTCCGAGGCAGGGGTGATTAGTGCTTGTCGGTAATTTGGCAACCTTGACCATGCAACCTTGCTAAAGCTGGATTAACATTTTACCCTGGAAAAGCCAGAGACGCCTTAAAACATGTTCCATTTTTCTGCTGCGTATTATGAGACAACAGCCTACAGAGGCTATTCAAATAAGTGCCCATAGAAGGCTGCATGAGCACTCAAGGAGAAACTCTTATTAGACTTAAGCATGCTAAGTGTCAGAAAAATGTGGACATATCCATCTGATCGCTCACTGAAAACATCACAGGCAGATGACTTTACATATTGAGAGCATGTGAATAGGTCAACAGCTGGGTTCAACAACAACTCTAACATCTTTTCAATAAACAGCAGAAATGATTTGTGCAGGAAGGAACTTGTGTCAATGAATACATGAAGATGTAATTGATAGGAGAGAAAATATACCATTTAAATTCTATTAAACATCAGCTTTGTTTTTAAGGACTAAATACTGATTATTGGATGATTATTGACCAAGTAAAGCCCTTGCAGCAAGCAATTGTAATAGTTCTTCTTCACTTAGGCTCGGCTTAGACTAGAGAAGTTTTAAAAACCTTGCATCACTAACATAAACAGAATCTTCAGAGATAATCTTCGCTATAATCTTAAACACACCCACATGAGAAGATTAGAAAATAATGGCACATCACACACCACAATTAAGATTATTGCTCCAGAGGCAGCAACACACTACCTCATGTCTCTCATGTAAACAAAATTAAGAATGGCTCTCTAACCCCTCACACTCGAGACAGTGACAGATCCTGTGTCCAGTCACCAGAGACCCTCTCCCACTCTCCCAGAAAATGTAGACCACCCTCCCTTGATCAGTTTTTTCTTACATTCTAATAAGTGGCCAGTTTCCCATCATTCCTTCACATTAATTGTTCATCCAAACAACCTTGTATTTTCATTACAATACAAGGTTGTTTGCTCATTTCCAAGTGCCCCTGTGTTTTCTGACATTGTTGTATCTGAGGTAGGTGGTACATCGCCCTCCTACAAAAGGCTCAGGATTATTATTGAGCCCCTTTATCTTTACTGTAGCTAAGTTGTTAATTAGCTAGACCTTGAATTAGATTATTTGCATGTCTGAACAAGGGCTAAGGTATTAATGCTCCCTCAGGACAAACTGTAATAACCTCTTCGGTGGCTTCCAGATCCCAGTGGAGGGGGCTGCGTGGACGCTGGACCCTGGAAGGAGGGAGAAAGCATAGCCATTTCATCCAATTAGCTGTGGATTATACTGCTCCTCTCCCTTTGAATCCTATTTGCTGTGATAAGGTGTTCTCCTACAGGGACAGAGCTGAGCTTTGCTATCAGGAAAAATGATTAATTCACAACCCACTATTAAAATGCAGTGCCTTCCATTTCACACTGTCTGACATAGGAGGAAGAAACAGCTCAGAAATCAATACAGGCACTAAACAACCACACAGGAAAAGGAGAGGTTGGCCAAGTAAGAAAATACCCCTAAGAATATAAGGAAGCGAGCCGCATTTCATTCTACACATCACACTTATACGGCTCTCCATGGTATGCTATGTCCTTGAATTATTCAAAAGCTTCTAAACTGTGGGAATGGTTTTAAGACTAATGTGGCACAATATCACTGCAGCTGATGTTATTGCATTGTACTGTGCAATTTCCACAAATATTTATCTCTTTCTTCTGATCTTCCCAAGGGCATGTATTTTAATTTTTTCAAATCCATGCTCCCTGCACCTCTTTGAATAACCAACATGGTCACACACAGTATAGGCACACTTTTACAGGTATTCATGTCTTGTCATGCTCTTTATCTGGGATAGGTGTGGACAATCCAGAGTCCAGATTTATATTTTCCGAACCCTCCGACGCCACACAAATGATGTTTAAACACCCAGCACCTAGGGTTTAATTAAGTCCCTCTAATCGTGTTCCAATCAGAAGCTTGGACTGATGGGCTGGAATTCCTGATGTGCATTTCTGTCAGTCTTAATTGGATAATTGATTGCCAATTTGAACCTGGCCACACACTGCATACACAATAAAGCGCCTGGCCATGTTCCTTGAGGATTCATTTTCCATCCGAATAAAGATGCTGCTTCGATAGGCACAACCCCAACTATTGGTCTTGCTGAAAAATAAGCCCCGGCTGCTGATGTAGAGTGGAAGTCTACTTATGAATGCCTTTTGAATTTCTAAGTGCATGAACACAGTTTTTGTTTGTGTAGAAGCATTTGTATTGTCTCCTGGGACTCTCACGCATATGGAGCCACAAGCAGCTGAATAAAGCAGCTGAGTTTTTGATGTTTGGGGTTTTGATGTTTTGGTAACAATGATCTTAAAATAATCTTAAATTACAGTTTGTTTACATGCTAATTTCAGACATGATGTAAAATGTTAATTATCACACTTTGATTTAGTTTTCACACACACTCTTTGTATGCACTACATAATTGAACACATCCTTAATTACTAAAAAACTCTTGCTTTCCCAAGGATAGTACATTTGACATTGCAGATCTGTTTATGTTGTTGTACTGAAATTAATGTGTTGTATGGAGTTCAATGTAAAAAGTAAACTGGTGCAAAAACTAGTGTATAGCAAGCAGCCGGTGAATTTGAGCATGCTAATTTGCACTGTTGACCCAAATTGATCTCTGACAACAGTAGATTCTTTTACCTCTTCGTATATGTAAATGAAGAGGACAGACAAATTAAAATGTGAAGAACAACTTCAGATTGTTTTTACATCAGACTGTTCCACAAAGTAGAGTCAGTGCCCAAACACTCACTCTAACACTACTGTGTTGCACTGCATTGCATCACCCAGGTGTTTCTATTTTTTCCTCAGTGTGTTTTGTCTTTGTATTTGTGTGTTTTGTGGACGCAGCAAAAGCTCGGAGACGATCAAAAGGTGACGCTGAAAGGGTGAAGAGGTGATAAAGAGCGACAAGGAGAATATTAATGTTGCGTACGTACAGTATGTGAAAGATGGCTGTGAAGGGATTCATTGATAAAATAACTGCTGCTGTCAATATTTTCACTTGAACTTGAGATACCCGTGGCTGACCTTTCCAAAGATCATGTGACACACAATTAGTTATAGAATAAATTGTGATATGAGGTGAGCCAGCTTTCAGTGTTTATGTTGTTTCTATTGCAGTTATATGTCAATGTGGTTTTATGATATATGATATATAAATATACATATATATACATACATACACAGACAGATATTTTAAATCATTGTGGTACATGAACAAAAAAGTAAACAAGTGAAAATATTATATATATATAATTACACACACTAATAGATATCAGGTTTGTCTTCATCAAGATCCATCAATTATTCCCTGGGAAATCAATGGAAATGTCCCCATCTCACAATGTGAAAGAAAATGAAAAAACAAACTGGATCTGTCCCCTGATCCATATCCAGAACCAAAGCTTAACGACATCTTACCTGACCCATCTGCATCCTTACGCCAAGTTTCATGGTAATCCGTCCTGTGGTCTTTGGTTAATCCTTGTAACTCACAAACAAACTCAAATGAAAACATGACCTCTCTGGTGGAGGTAATAGAAAACATTAACGTACATTTTTTTAGGGCAGAAGGAAATAAGGCATTGGTTTAAACTGTGTTACAATTTTAGTAAAAAGCTGACATAGCGATGAAGTCATAGATCTTTAAGCATTAACCATCTGAAATAGCAACATATACAGTTCCCGTCGCAGAATGACAACATGCAATGATAATGGTGACCAGATTTTCAAATATCTTTATGCAGTTAAAAACAATTTTCTTGTCAGGGAACATTTCTGTGGCGCATCTGAACAACAATGGCTGATGGGAAACAGACTTGAGGAGCCGCCGCAGCATCGGGCTGGTCTCCTCTGATGTTACTCATCACTGACCACGTTGCTCTCTTCAAGAACAACGGAGCATTTGGTTCCATTTAACCTCCCCTGCTAAAATGTGTGTTTGATGGTGTCCTCTGCTATCAAAATGTCACCTAACGCACCACAATTCAATAATTTGTAAGAATAACATTTTCTCAGCTTTTTTACCTCAGAGAGAAATTCTTTTAGTTGAAGGTGCCACAATGTTTTGACAGGCCAGGGAGAAAGACTGTGGAGGCCTTATTCTGTGTGGAAAGCCACAACTGACGAAGAGTCCCTCTCTGGGTGGGCTCACACTCAGTTATTCTTTCATCTCATCCATTCTACATTTCCTGCACTGTTTTCTCACAAAAAATGCTCTAAATAAGAATTCTTCCACAAAGCCAAATGGTGAAGAGAGAATTCTTCTATTATAGATGGCCTTTCTCAGCCCTGTAACCTTCGCTACAAATTTTAGCACTGAAGTGCAACACATGGTGGGATTAGATATTTTGGCCACCATTTGTACAAAATGAAGTTTCTTTGGAGTCTCCTTGAGACAAGTGACCAGTGCAGGGCAAAGTGAAGGCCTTATCAGTCACCCCACAATGGTGCCACCCCATGAATTATATTAGGGATGGATGTGGCTCACCAAGCCACTGCATTGTGGACCATCTGGGTGACAATAAACATGTCGCCACATGGTTCCCTCCATCATTCAAGTCCAGATAGCAGATCTGGACCTTAACTATAGCTCACTATCTCCTGGATCTCGGCGTGACCTGTTAGAGAGATGGAGGTGAGGCTCAAGGATATCTCTCAGAGAGTCTGCCCCAACACCAGGAGGTTATTACAGCCATGCTGGGGGGAGGCAGTCCGTCTGTCTCTGGTGCTGTCCTCTCTCCTTCTGTGTGCATCTGCCTTCTGCACACAGAGAGGAGGAGTTAGTGAGAGAAGATTGTTACAGAAACACATGGACATTTCTAAATGAAGGAGCATTTATGGTGGAAGGGTCCATGTCGTGCATTCTGCTGATACAAGATCATTTATTATTTTTTCACTGCTGCACAGTTAGATGTGTAGCTATTGTTTACAGCAAAACAGTTGATTAAAATAGCAAAACAGCTGAAAGCAATTCTTTGTTGAGCTAAGAAGAATAGCAATGTTTAGTAAAAATCCCCTCAATGCATCACACTGAATAACCTAATTGGTGGATGTCATAAAGTTATATTTAAAAATGAGAATCTTACTTTTGTGATATAAATATAAAATGTGTTTACCAGGGCACAGAGTATTTTTTCTTACCAACGATTTGGTCTTAGATTGGTTGGTGATTTAAAATACAGAATGTACTCTCTGGTGGGAAATTAAGCAGGGATTGATCAGATCTGTGATGAAGTGAAGCTGTAAATGTTTGGCTCCTAAATGTATTTGACTTTGGCTGCTTTGCACCACACATTAAAAAATACTAGTGTTTGTCCTCATTTTCCCTGTAAAGTTTGTCACCAATGAGACAACACCTGGACTGTTCTGTAGTTTCATATGAACAGAAAGTTTTTGCGGTGGTAAATCCACCTGTTTCGGTTAATGAGTTACTGAGACTAGGTCTTCTCTGCTCTTCTTGTTAATGGAAAAACACACAAATTAATCATTTGCATGTAAAAGGATTCAGTGAACTAAAATAATGTGAGGTTCCACAAATCTGGCGTGAGGAGAAATCGGTTAATTTGAGCTAACATGCTAACGCCTTGATGATGGAACCTGAAGTGAGGCTCAAATGAAGCGTGCTAAGGGCAGGCAACAAAAACACAGTGAAAGACCAATGAGGAAGTGTAAAGTGAGGCATAAACAATAGTGTTTAATACAATTTCATAAGACCACTTATAGCACATGACAGGGGCTCACATGTAATCACTGTAAGTGGAGACGGAGATGGGGGCTGCGGTGTCGTCGTCACAACGCCAGAACACTTCTCCATGACACGTCCCCTGCTTCTTCTCATTAATCCCCTAAGCTACATTCATTAACGGTCACTCCCTTCGCTCAGCGAGCTGCACACTTGACTGAAGTCACACTAGCCATCACAAAAATAACCTGCTACTGAAATGCAAGAGGATAATTTGTTATAGCTTTCCATTCCACATATTTCAATTACAGTTAATTAGTAAACATGGTTACTTTATTTATTATTATGAGATCCAAATGGAAAGGGGGGTTATACATGGCTAGGATCCAGTTCTTATCAGAATATGCATATTTAGACAACTTTGAAAAATGCTGGGATAGAGACACATGTCCCTGTATTTCTGTAGACGCACAGTGATGTGAGACACCACCATCAAAAATGTGTTCTGGTCAGTTTTGAGATCTTTGGCATTTTGGCTTCCATTTCATGTTTTCTTTTAGATGAAGGGAATAATAAAATGTCAGGAGATTTCTCCTGAATTAAAAAAGAAGTGCTTTCTAGTCACAGTCTACATTATCTTCTCAAATGCTTATCATTGTAAAGCTCTCTCTAGGTTTTCAAACCCAAGAATAGTCATTTGCTTTGTATCAGAGCGAATCCAAGTACATATCACACCTAAGCACGAACTCTTATTGGCTGCAGTGGTTTTTTTAACAGTTTAGTTTTTTATATTTTTCTCATACTCAGATTTTATACCTAGCCTAATTTATAAGATATTTTATTACCCAAAAACTTTTTTGACAGTATTTTTGGAGTAATAAAAAGAGATATCCAAAACCGATCTCTCTAATATGTCAACAAAATTAATCAAGAAACGTGTACCAGGCAGTATCCATCTTCAGATCTGTTTTGGAAATTCATGCAAATTTGAGCTTGTTTAATTAGATATGATCTAATTAGCATATTCCAATATAACATTTCAGAAAACGTGAAAAATAATTGCCTTAATGTAAGTAATCACCACAGGACGTTTCATGGTGATGTACAGAAGTCGTTTTCTTTTTTCACCTGTAGTGTGTTGTGTCCCGAAATCCAACAACAGCTGACACTGAAGGACAGTTGTGTGCAGATGGCAGTCAGGGGGGACACGTACAGGAGAAGATGATAAATACAGGAGATTTACGACTCCTGTGAGTGTCAGATGCACTGTGGAAATAGTGCTGGGTGTGCTGTTATCGAGATGGCCCAGTTAGTGGCTTTTGGTGGATCCCCTGTTCTGAACGGGGCTGTAGTTTCGGAGGGCAGCCTTTATGGCTCACCAGTGCACTGACCACAGCCCATTAACTCAAAGAGCCTCCACAGGAGCACTGGAGCAAGGAAAGGGGCCGTGACCTGCCCGAGACCATCTTATTACTTTAACACATTATGTCTCCCACTGCGATCTTTTTATTTAAGTGACTTCAGCAGAACGCATCATCTCAGGCCAAGTCTGGGACAGACAGGGGCTTCTAGACAAGAGGCGAGAGGAGGGGGTCAAATGATTTATTGGAAACGTCTGCTATTGGGTCTCATGGAAAAGGGGAGTGCAAAGATGGACAGTGAGCAAAAATGTGGGGGGAAACAGTTAGTGATGAACATGACTGCGATGGGAGCTGTTTATGGCGCGGTGAGGCCGAGCTGACCCCAGAACAGCTCCTGGGAGGATTCTCAAGTTCTCGCTGATGAGCTTTTGCAGCCCTGCGATGGCCACACGGCCCAGACAGAGAGGAGCGGAGTTGGGGGTGGGAGCGAGGGCTGGTGAGCGTGGGGTCTGGGGGGTTGAGAGAGTGATTTATTTTACCACCATGTCACTCTTTATGGGCCACACCACTAGAGATGGCCTCAAATGTTACTGTCCTCAGGAGGAAGATCAGCTCGTTTTGCCTAAGTGTTGCAGCAGCTCAGACAGACTTACTCACCTCGTGCGCACCCCTCCTTGCTCTGTGTGTTTGCGTCAGCCGGAGTTCACCATTTCAGGGCAGCTGACACACTGTGTATCTCAAAGATGCATGAGGGAAGTCAAAGGTTAAATTACAGCAGTGCATTTAAATCTTGAGATCTTTTCATTACAAAGAGAAGAGGTGTGACTAGTCCGGCAAATTTCTCTCTTTATTTTTAATGAAGTCACCAATATGACCCATAGTCATCCAATTCTGACTTTTTTCTTCGGGTAATGTTCAGAGCTAATGTACGACTTAAATTCAGGAGATCATAGGTCACAACCTGCACCAACACCTCATTCATCTTGATAATCGAAATCTTTTTCTAACTTGGTAATTTGTTTCTGAAAACCTTTTATTCATATTTGTTAAAAACCTCTGTGCCTACAGGCATCAATAAATACAGCTGTTTGAAAGAAAAATAGCAGGAGCTTTAATAAACACGACCAATCATTTCATTCAGACTGTACCTGTCTGACTCTTACCGACCTGCCCTGGCTTTGCTTCTTAAGTCAGAGAGACGCTGACATAGAGACGATAGTTGTTAGTGAGCGATTCACTGAAAAGAAGGCTTCTAGCAGTTGTCAGTCAGTGCAAGTTCATATATTTTGGGGGCGTAGCTTTTTTAAAAGGGCCAATGGGAAGGGTGGGATGTAACGGTCGCAAATTTTAAAAGTGTAGCCTGCTCTTGCTAGCTTTCCAGGTTCTTAATAATATGGGTATTACAGAATGTAAATACATTGAATGGCTACTGCTTAAAATATACTGACAATGGGCAGTAGCGTAGTAGTAATCATAAAAATATTTGTGATTTACTAAATCTGGTGTTTTGCAGAATTGACAAGGGTTGCAAGTAAGGACTATTATTATTTATACTCATTATTGATTAATCTGCTTTATATTTAATCAGTAAGTTGGCTACTAAATTAAACTGAAAAATCAACAGAAACTCATCAATCATCACTTCATCAATACTTTCCTAGTGATAGACTAATCAATTGATCAATTAATGAACTCATCGTTTTAGCTCTGGATTTAATCTCATATCATTGTTATTGTCTGGTTATAGGGTTTAAATTCATATTGTACATATTCATATGAGTGAGAGAGGAAGCTGATACAACTGAAAGGAGTCGCTCACAATTTCAGAAAAATATTTACACCAGTTGTTTTCTGGTTTCATTGAGCCTGCAGAGTTCATACCCCCCTCCTGTAAGTGCAGGAAATATTTTCCTTTTTCTGCTCAGACTCTTACAAGGCCCCTCAGGTTCATGACATGGGTCACGGACATTCTACTGTGGCTGATTTATTCCAACCCATTAGGATTACAGAGACAAATCTGCAACCCTCCCATTTTCAGAGGCCTTCCCAGACAACCCACACATCAAAACTACCATTACGTTCTTGTTAGTTCACACTGCCGATTAGAGAAGGGCAACATAGATTCATGCCAAGGGCTAAATGTGTTTATTCTAATTCCTCCCCCGTTCCCTGCTTTGTCAGAGACAGACACCCACAAACACAGAACATCTGAACGGCTCCAGCAGCTCACTTCAGAAGGACTCAATCCTTCAGGAAGTGGAAGTAACCGATTAGATTATGTCATTGCCACAATCTGTTACGAAAAATAAACACTGGGCCTTTTCATTAACCTAATGAAGACGAAGCACGTTGATGAGCTCTTAAGTCAATTAACGATATTTAAAAACAGGCGGTGCAGCCCCAAGGTAAATTAGCATGCAGAGAGTGAGGAGGACCCAGGTTCAAACAAATTGTGCGTGGAACCCTCTGGTTCAAGCCGCTTGACTCTCTCTCCCCTAATGTACACCCCTCCTCTGCCGCTCAAACAAGCTTTCATTAGCCATAATTAACTGCACGCGTTCTGTCTTTGCACTACCGAGAGAGTTCAAGTTGAGACTGAGGGTGATGAGGATGCAGAGGAGGATGCGCCTCTTAGGCTACATCCATACTACTACTTGTTTAAGAACAGGGTTTTCAAACTAAAACAATCCCCGTCCATACTAACACGCCTGAAAATGCACACGCGAAAAGGCATGCACACGCTGGTGTAAACAGGAAGCTTTCGGTTGTAAGTTGTAAAAAAAGCAATGCTATGCAATGGTGAAAAGTAAAAAGCAGTTATATCATTTAAATGTAACTGATTATTTATGTTGCCTTATAAACGTAGCCCAGGCTAATGCTAGTTGTTTTCTCCTTGAAGGGGTCATGTGATAGGAGCCTGACGAATCAGGTTACATCTGTTACATCTGCGTAGTTGATGCATTTTCAAACCAAAAACATTTTGTAGTGTGGATGTAGCCTTAGATGGAGACTGTTCTCTGTGGTTTGATGAGAGATTGAAGCAGTTTAAGAGAGTAGCAAGTCTGGTGGAGTTAATACACACAGAGCATCTCGACTCAAGTCTGCCTTCTTTGTTTTCACTGCTTTCTTCTCTCGCTTTTTTTCAGTAAACTTATTTGAAATCCTCCTGGGTTTTAAACCTCTCCTTCTCTCTCCCTCCCTCTCACACGCTCGCTTGGTCTCTTGGCTGCAACAAGGTCTGAAAAGATTGCAGTTCATTTCGACCCACGGTGGATGGAGGCCTCATTTAGTGGCTGCTGGCAACTCAATCAGGCTGCCTCACACTGATGAGTGAGTGACTACTTTCAGTGCAGCCAGTCAATATGTGTCTGCTGTGATAGAATGTCAGCACCCGTGCCCTGTGTTCTCCTGACCCAATGTTATGGCTTTTTTATTTTGTCTAATCAATGATATATGAAACAACACAGACACATTTCAACAACAGATCTTTTCTCTTTTTCTTTTTTTTCCCCTCCTTGCATCCACGCGTTCGGTGCAATTTCTGTCCATGCATTCGCTGGGATTTGAAGGATTAAATAAGATGGTAAAGATGCTGTATTTTTCATAGCTTCCTGGATGAAGGTAGATTTCAATATGGATAGATAACAAGCAATAAACAGTGCTGCTAAGAGTGATCCAAATAATCTCTCTATAGACATTCCTCTGCAGTGATGGGCCTGAGACCGGTGCCTTCAGCTAATTTTGAAAAAAGATTGCACTGCGGAGTGTACGATGAGAAATACAGTGTGTAGATATTTCCCTCTCAGGTTTGTTGATGCTGTTTTCTGTGCTGTGAGTACGGAGCAGCCTATATTTTGAAGCTGGTCAGACGAGCCGAGCTCACTGTCCCCTGTGTCCTTTATTTCACACACCCCACTGCACATGCTCTGCAGTCGGCCGACCTCTTGACCCGCCTGTCACTGTGATGGCCTCTGTTATCTGGAAGTAGTGATTTCATATAGACGCTCTCCCTCACTGCTCGTCTGTTATTGAAAATGATCATTAGAAAGATTACCCCAGGAGGAGTGCAAGCAGCGTTCTTGAGAACAATGTTTTACTTAATACTAAGATTTATTATTTTCTATACATCCTCCTCTATGAACAGACATATGCAAGGGTCAATCTGAGCTTCATCTTGTTGGTCTAAGACGCCTTAGATTTTATTTTATTTAGCACATATAGTAAATGAACTGTTTGTCTGTATACCTGATACTTGTCACAAAGATCATTATAAATAAGATTATCAGTAGTAAGCAAGAAGTTATGTTTCAGTTTTTAGGAGCTGTAAAATAACAGACTGAAGTTACAATTAATATTATTTTTCCATTCATTCACCTGCTGTTGTGATATTACATCATATATGTGATACAATTTTCTACAATAGCTAGTTTTACTGCAGCAGTCAGCAGGAATCTTAGTACAGTAATTATTTAGCAAATTCACCACCACATTATCAGTTTTCATATCCTCCATGGATGCGTGTGGTGTGATGTCAAACCTTCTTAGCAGAACATAAAAGCCAATTTATTATTAATCTTTCATGCACTTTAAGCTGCATCGCTACACACTTAAGTAATCCCAACAAAAATAAAACTGGTTATTTGAATTAATTGAAATCATTGGCTACTAAAAGGGAAAACATGCTCTTTGCTTTGCTCAGTGGAAAAATAAAGATTTAGTGATTTAAAAAACAGTCTATTCACACCTCGTATTAACATGTGTCCCCAGTGTCAACATTTGGCCTGATCTCTCTATCTGGCTCACGTTGAATCAAAACAACAAACTGCAAGAAAGAGATGGTTGCCATATGTGATGATGTGCTATGATGTTTTCATGCTTTTCTATTGGTTTCATTTTACTCCATCCACAGCAGTCTTCAATAACATGAGGACAGAGGCAAGACCTCTTCACATGTTTACAGGCTAACAGCTACTACCTGCTGCTACCTCACTGGTTAGGAACAATAATTGCAATAATTATTTGCACCCAGTTGTTGCATGTGGACTGACAATGTGTGGTTAGACTGGATTGGATCACAATTTGTCCTCAATGCCTCAATAGGTGCAGTTCAACCTTTACTTCCATGTGGTCATACAGTCTTTAATCCAATTGCCCAACATGTATTTTAATGTCTGGTGTAAACATGTATAGGAAAAACTATTGAATCTGTGTTTTCTAAGCTTCCAAAATCAATTATCTACAAAAAAGGTTTTTTTTTTGCCCAGGAAGCAATGATGACTGCAGGATGAATAAGAATATGTCAGAAACCTGCAAGAGAGAGACATGTGTAAGAGGAGGAAGCAGAGGAGCAGTGAAACTCCCATCAGTGTCCAGCAAGATTGTCAGGTTACAACAGCGTTTTAGACCACAGGCATTTTAATGGAAAGAAAAACCACTCAAGGCAACTGAAAAGTCCTTAGTGCCACAGATATATCATATCAAATCATATCATATGCCCTAATAAGCCAATCATCTTACTTATAACATCTGAACTGGATACATATTAGCCAATCATGTTAGTGCATTGATGCAAGTGAAACCTTGTGCATGTGCAGTACAAATACATGTGGTTGTGGTGGGAAAAAGCTTTTTAAAGCATTTTTTAAAATTAGATTTGAGTGGTGATTGTAAACATAGATGTTCTAGTGACAACTGAAAGTCAAATTCAGCTTCGTCCCATTCAGTGAGATAAGAGCCTGGTCTTGTTATCCCGTAACAACTTGTTATCCCGTAACAACTTGTTATCCTGTAACAACTTTCCCGAGGTGTTACCAAGACGGCTGCAGAAGGCAAGTAGTTTTCTTCAGATGTTTATACACAGTGGGTTAATGCTACTTAATGCACATAAATTGGTCAGGCATATAAATGCATTAAAAATTGCTGTAGATACCTGGCATTAGGGTAAAAAAAAAATCCAGTCTAATAAATTGAAGATCAATCAACTTCCAAAGTCATCCAAGGCTTCTTCATGGACCTCCTGCCTTCCTCGCCCGTCTCCTTCCGTGTGTCTATCAGTAGATGCATTCAGCAGAGATTTTCAATTTATTTCTAATCAAGCTTTATCTAATATTCTCCCGACAGGCAATTAAAAATTCAAACTACCCTGAAAAGCCATTGCTCACTTTTCACTCTCACCCAGTGTTCATTTAAGAATGTTATTTCATTAAAAGCGCTTGTTGATGAGTTTGAGGTAATTTGCAAGCACATTTGATTACCACGCTCTACATTCACCATCACCATGTTACTCAGGTATTGCTGAGATATTTTTTATTATTATCTGAGTAAATATTTGCAATGTAAAGGTGCTGAAATACAACTGTGTACCATCTGCAGTTCAAGATAGACTGTGGACGAGACAAGGACAAGACAAGACAAGGACAGCACCAATGTCCCATGTACACCATTTCATTTGTCAGCAATGTTGCCTTTAGAAAGTACATCACTGTCATGCCTGGTGCACTACCTCACCAGGTTTATGACCAACCATGCACAAACCGAATCCTCGGCCCACAAGATAGAGCTTTGAAATGGCAGCAAATAATTTCAAAGGGTGAATTTGTCATTACGAGTCATAATGAGATTCTTTGTTTGGTGGTGTGAGAAGCTGCAGCGTTTTAGAGCCTCATAAACAAAATGCCACAATGTGCTTTTCTCATCCTAAAGGATCGGCCACGGGCCCTTTTTATTCTATACATCATTCCAACTTGTTTATTCAGAGAATAATTGTGTCCTTGTTTATCCTCTCTGGAGTGAAATAATGTGGCTGCAACTAAATTAACAGTAAGTCCGGGGTCGGTTTGGATTCCTATGGAGTAATCACTGGATGTTAAACCTTGTTAAACTGCTGGTTTTATACTCAAGATGACAGATGTAATCTGGGCTTTCTTTTTGTTTTTTCCCTTATTTAATCATACATCAGTGAAGTGGTATAATTGTGCATGTGGGAAATGTCACAGAAAACAAATAAAAGCATAGATGGATGGATGGAAGGATGGATGGATGGACAGATAGACAGATAGATAGATAGAATCGAGCAGTCTTGCCTAAGTTACTTTGCTTCTTTGATTTCCATTCTCTGCTCCTCTCAGCCATGATGGAGATCACAGGGGCATGCAGGGCCTGCAGCTAATGTGAAATAAATGCCTGGAAGGGCCTTGATCAGTATGTGCTGGAGGTGCTTGAAAGAAGAAGAAGGGAGAGAAAGAGGGAGAGAAAAAAAAACACATGGAAAACAAACCAGCCTTGAGTGCTGCACGCTCTTCGCTTATTTGGGGCAGCCATGTCCAGCAGTGGATTTGAATATGCATGGCTATATCCCAGCTACCCTTGCAGCACAACTATGTGTCCAGACACGAGCCTCTTTCAGAGAAAGAATATGCATGCATCTCATTTGAATATGTTACAGCCCCTGTCATTCACAATAAATACATCTCCATGTAAAATATTTATTGGGTGAATGATGGTGAAATAAGCCAAAATACTGCACCTGACACGGACTTCTTAGAGTACCTTCTCCTCTGAGAGTGTTTCTGTTGATGGAACAGAGTAACAGAGTAACAGTGACCGCCCAGTTTTAGAACGGCTCTGGTTCAAGAAGTAACTTTCCCATTCATCTTCTGTGTTGAAGATTCAGAAAACCCTTACAAAAAGAGTTGTATGCACAGAACCAGGCTAACCAGCTGAGTCATGCCCATACAGCATTTGATTTTAGTAGAAAAAACTTAAAATACGAAAAAAAGCAAACATACATAACATGAAATAATGAATAACAGCGAAGGCACTACATATCCCATAAAGCCTTGCAAATGATCACATATTCATAGCAAACAATATGCTAATATGAGCTACATGAGTAAGATAACTTGCTGATCAGATCGAAGCCCACATGATTTTTGCGTTTGTGGTAAACATTTCCATGCTAACAGCAAGCTCTACCGATTGGAAACAATGCACTGTTGGACCTGAGGATTGTGGGTAGTGTAGTATTTCTCCTTAAGATTGCAAATAAAACATATTTTTCTTAAAACACTGTTGATATGATACAGACATGTGGCTTCTACAGGTGCAAATAACATTGTCTCAAAATCTTGTAGCTTGTGGGAAGTCTGGTAACAGCTAACAATAGTAATGCTGATAACTTCACATATTCCCTATAAAAGTTACAGCACTGTACACCAAAGATCTGATCTTTTGAATCATTGAAAGTTATCCTTAAATTATATTTACAATATATCTATTTCACTTATTTGATGGTACTTACTAATATTTGTCTGACTTTCAAACTGGCAAAATGGCAAGTGATATTGATTTGTTTGTTTTGGCAGTTTAAGTAAAAAAAGTTACTGTTACTTAACTGAATACTTGTATTTACTTGATTTACTTGATTTACGTGAAATTTAGGAGAGTGATGTCTCATGTAGATAAAGTAACCACAACCAGGAATATTTACTTCACAGGACTATTTTTGTGTGTGTCTTTTTACAAGAAATTGACATTTTTGGCCAATAACAATAAGATGAAATTATATCATAAAACACTTTTAGACTCCTTTACAACTGTATTTACAAACCTTTTACAACTATATTTTAAACAACAGTTTCCCCAAATGTCAAAATATTCTATATTCTCATCCAGATTTCCCTCATAATATGAAATCATGATATAATATCAAGTTATTAGAGAAATTAAGTGTCAGGGATTCAAATTAAATAATTACCTGCTACAGCTTGCATTTCTCTAAAATCTTTGCCAGCACTATCAATTTTGTGGTAGATTAATTTCTAGATTACCGAGGTCACATCTTGATGAGTATATCTGCACGGCCATTTCCTCAAATCCCTGTTGAACACTAAGCGAAGATGGATCCGAGTGTTAGTGATGAGGCTGATCTGAGAGAAGCCAAGTGTGCACATTGTACCTCAGAGCCACAGGGTTTCTGTAGAGAAGTCGACTCCAGTCCAAGCAACAAGTATTTATATAATACACTACTTGTAAGCCAGGGAGCAGGAGACCTCCAGTTTACATCTCGGAGACTTGGAAGGTGGCAACATAGTGGATGTGAAGCTATCTTCCCGGGTCCCTGTGCTAGACTGGCTAATTAAATACTAAGGAAGGAATAAAATCTTAATGAGAAACACAAGCTTGTTGTGGTGTTTGGCACTGACCAGCTCCCTCTTATTAGGTGTACTTGCCCATATGTGCTTGGGTGAAGTGCCCATTAGAGCCTTCCCTAATGGATCTTCATCCATGGCACTGAGATGCTCGCGGAATGTACATTTCCGCAATTTCCGAACTTGGCAGATGAGAGGGCCCCGCTATGAAATTTCTTAGCCACAATAAATATTTTATGCAAATTAAAATTAAATTCTTTGCTTGGTTTAAGCAATTTCTCCTGTAAGTAGTGTATCTGTGGAGGAGATTACAACATTTGCTGGTTTGTTTATAATTTAATTTTTTATGTTGTGGCTGGCGGTGGGGAAAGACAGAACACCTGTGAGTGTTTATAATGTCCCATCTCCCTCACAGCTGCTCCTTTTCAAAACACCTCACTGGTGCAATAATTTCATAAAATTTCATGATTTACCATCTGGTAGACTGAGCTATAAGCACATGCAATAAGCATTTGTATGGCGCCGGTCCCAGAAAGGTACAATAACTGTATATTTTAACTTAATGGCTTTTCGGGGCATGCAAATTTCCAGTGAGCAGATTGCAGAGATGCTACAATGTAAGTCTGGTACCGTCTGTCTGCCTCTGTCTCTCCCCCTCACATTCCCTCCTATACAGTACATGCCTCCCCTATCATGTGCTATAAAACATCCACACACAGCAGCAGCAGCCCTCTGTCGCCTCTGTCTTCGACTGTGAAGCAGCCCATGTCAAAATCTATATCAGACTGCAGAATGAGAAACACAGTAGGAGGTAAAAGCAGATTATTTTCCTTTTAGCATCTAATGTCTCTGCATTTGGGTAATTAAAATGATTACTACAACAATTACACCAAGTAATTAGAAACTAATTACACTGGCATTTTTTGTGATTACAGGAGCAGATGAAAATAGTGTTCAAAATTAAATTCATTGCATATTCATGGAAATGAAATTAAATAGTGTTGGGTGGATGAGATAATAGCGGCTCGGAGAATGGCATTCCGAGGGGTTTGGGGAACCGTCTGTGGCTAATGCTCCGAACAGGCATTTTGTTAAATCAGTGATAATCTTTTAATGGCCTTAAAAGAAGTTCATATTTTGAATACTGTCAAGTGCACTAAAGAGTGTGATGTTTTCCTTTTTCTGCCTCTTCTCCGTGACTACGGGAATGATTAAATCTTTCAGCTGTACGGCACAATAGAAAACATTTAATCATTATCTGCCCAAATGAAGGAAGAAGCAGGAGTCTTTATGCCTCCTTTATGTTGCTTCATGCACAATGATTAAATTAAAGATCCATTCCTGAATTCATTTTTTTGTCTGTGCATCATCTTCTTTCTCTGCAAGCCCATCCTCTCTCACCTCCCCCCACCCCCCTGCCCCTCCTACCTCCCATCTATCGACAATAGTCAGGGCTTTAGCTGCTGCCATGATCGTGTAATGAGATTCTTCAGATTAAATAGATTTCCTGTTAAACTTGGGGCTTGGTAGATAGGGTGTCAGGAATGAATGGTTATTAACATTTAAATATATCACGGAATAAGAGAGAGTGCGGTTGTGAGTGAGCCAGAGGAGGGAGGAGAGACAGAGAGAGGGATGGTCGGGAAAAAAAACAACAATATGAATTTTTCATTGTTATCGAGTATGGATTTTCCTCTTCACCAGATTTCTTGTAGGACCTGATGAAACCAAAGTAATTAGAGAGACACAAGTGGGGCACCTAAGAGCCATTACAGCAAACAGAGCTCATTGTTTATGGAGCAAAGCCAAACAGCTTCACTGGTTAGAAAAGTAAAATGTCCAGTCTGTGTTTTATCTGCTATCCCATGTCTGTGCTGTAGACTATTACACAACATTAACGTCTATTTCTCTCATTGGTTTGCTGGTGATGGGACCCGTAATAAAATTGATGGTCTTGCGATCTATCACCATCTTGTCAGCTTTTTTTTTTTCCTCCCTTCATATTTCACCATTCCTCAAAGAGAAGATGAACCAGGAAATGAGAGTGATTGTACTTCAGGATCAAAACTTGACTATGATGGAAAATGACAGCATTTGTCTTTGTTAATGCCACAGAGGAATGATAATAGACATTATTACAATGTATACAGAGCAGGGGTGAGATGAGTGCAACAAGAGGCCATAGTTCATCATATGTCAATGTGAGTGTGTGTGTGTGTGTGTGTGTGTGTGTGTGGTGGTGGGGGTGTGGTTCTTGGCATGTGTGGTTCTTGGCATGTGTGGTTCATTCATTCACTAACAGTGATAACTTTAATTTTTTTATTTCATTCAAAAGTTTAAATTGGGTATTATCTTGTTTGCCAGGTTTGCTATATTTTATTTTATTCAAGGGGGAAGACTCCAAAGAAAATATCATCATTGATGTGGAAGGCCTGGTTTTGTTTTGTTTTTTATGAAATATAAGGTTGTGATGATGGAGTATTAGGACCTATTAAAGAACAAATGATCATGAGATTACAGGAATAGTCATTATTAAGTCATTATTGAGAATTGAATTGTAATTTAACAAGAAGAAAAGTTGTAATATTACGAAAATAAACTTGTAATGTGAAAAAAACTGTATTATACAAGAGTAAAGTTGTAATTTAATGAGAAAAAGTCATATTACATAAAGAATAAAAAATAAGAATAACCAGCATGGAAAACCTATGCTCTCCAGAGTTTCACTTACCAATCCAAAATCTTGATTATCTACCAATCTGATTGTTTCTTGAGAAACTACAAAAAGCCCATTGAATATAGCACGGATGTAACTGATGATAATCTCACCGTCGACCATTTCCTCCTCCACAAACAAGACAATTTCCTTCTTGTCTGTTGGATTCTTTGTTCAGAATAGACTCAAAAACCTTGACACTTATGATATCGTGGAGCTGTCGTATTTAGTTATTTGTGAAACCAGCACAACAGTGGAACTTAACAACTGCTCCACGTTCCTCATTTTAACACAAGCAGCAGACTGATCTCCTGATATTCCTCCTCTAACATGACACATAGCCTAAAATCATGATTTATCCTCCTAGTATTATAACTTCATTCTTGTAAAATTACAACCTTATTCTTAAAATCCCAGAATTAGTTTTCCCTTTAAGTGACCCTAATACTCTGCTGCAGGTTCTTCATTTATCCCATCCTCCATCATTTCTATGCTGTCGCTTATACTGAACACTCTCACAGATGGTACAAAATGCTATGCTTATACAATAATTCAACACTAGGAGACAGGTTTTTCTATAAGCCGGTCACGTCAATGAGCAGACAGGTGTGCTATTTACATAACACTGTGACTTGCTGGCGAGCAGACTCTGTAAGTAAATGTCACATATCCGCTTTCATGTGAAGTCTCGCAGCCCCAACTGACATCCATCAAAATTTGGTCCGGTCCAGTCTGTGATGTGTCGCCGTCCACTGAGATTGTTCGCTGAGCAAACAGCAGGTTTGGTATTTGATCCAGAATGGCCAAGAAGTAAAATGTTTTTCTCTCACCTGTCATTCTGAGGGACAATACCACTTAAATCCATTTTTTTTACTTTAGTGAAGCGAGGTTTGTTTATGTGGACTATAATGGATTTTGTTGTTGTTTTTGAATCATATAAACCATTATGAAAAATACAAGGCGGACTTACTGGATGTGACTTGTTAGCTCTACAAGAGCAAATGTCACAGTTTCACTTCCCCTGTGTGTATCAGTTTGTGTATTTTGCATGTGGAAAAACCAGACTTTCTTATGACTAGAAAAAAAACTAATAAATGGATATTTAATCATAAGAGATGTCGAGCACCTGATACGTAACTCAAACTGTTACAAAACTTTGATGACATTGTAATTACTTATTTACAAGTTGGAAGGTGTATTGCTACATAAACAGAGTTGACAGATAAAGTGTATAGCATTTAATCATTTAATGTAATTTGAAAAATAAGTTGGGGTCTGTTTACATTTTTAGGCTTTTCATAGTTTTAATTCACATTGGTTAAATGTGATTGATGCACTTAGACATTAACTAAATGTTGACATTACATGTGTAAGACTGTTCTATCCACCAGATTTGTAACGTAATGTGTTCTCCATGTTTTTCCTGGAGCATATGCACCGTTTGTCAGAATAATGACTGAGACCAATCAGACATGTAGACGGATCTGCAGTGTTCTCTGTAACATAAGCTCAACAGTAAACTGTGATTGTGTTGCACTTTGTGTTGCAGTTTGCGGTTTTGATGGGACTAATGATGACAAAGCAGCAGAGTTCTGCTGTTTTCATGGTCCTCGGCAGTAGACTGTTGTCAGAAACTCTTGAATTATCAAACAAACAAGACAAGAGAGCCAGCTCGCTTTCCCTGGAGTTCAGTGCACTACAAGCCATCCTTCATGCTGGGCCAGCCTGGCTCTGTGAAGGTGGAAGCAGGTGTGGTGGCAGGACGGTGGAAGGCCCCTCTCCGGCTTTGCCTTCACATGTTGCCCACTTGTTAATGACTGGGCTGTGGGAAGCTGGTCCTCTGTGTACGCTGTTATAAAGCACTCAAAGCCTCCAGGATGGCAGCAAGCTCACTCCTTGGCCCCAGGGCACTCTATGGAGAATAAGACACACCTCATGCTTTGTTTTCCTGCACCACGAGATCCCACACCAGAGGCGGGAGTATAAAAGCAGCAGTGTCAGTGTCAGTTCTTTCTATTAAAAGCATTCTCCACCTTACATGTTCTCTCAGGTACAGAAAGTTTTTTTTCTTGTTATGCAGTTCCTGATGTGTGAAAGGATATATATAGAGACAGATTTTAAAATGTTACATTATTGGTAATCTTAAGAGTATTAAAACATTAAAGGTAATTCCAGCTGACGGTTCTCTGTATGTTTAGATTGGTTTTGACAGGTTACCAATTAGTCTCATAAATTTGTGCATAATTGAGGCTCATCACAGGAATCCAAGAAATGCAGGTACTTCAGACTGCAGGTTGTATCACAGTTAATTCTGGTGATATCTTAACATATTAAAACATATATCGACAGTGAAAACTATTAAGGAAGTAGATCACATCAAGGAGCCAGACATGGAAATAAATGAATCTTCAGCTACTTCCCATTTTACAAAGATACTGTATATCAAGTTTCAGCTCATTGTTTGTTTTACTGTTTTGATTCGATCTAGCTGTTGTTTTTATGGCAACTGTTTTCAGAAACAAATGGCAGCCATGAAATGTTAGCAACAAACTGGTGATCACAGATAAGGATTTAGCAGCTTATTTGCCTCAGGAGTGGGTGGAGACCAAAAACAGAGCTGAAAGAGCGTGAATATTGGACTCATTGGACTTTCACAGGTGGACAGAAGAAGCACATCTCTTGGTTCTGGATGCAACTCTTGTCGAAGCAGGTTTGAAGATGAGTCATAAGCTGAGTTATTTATAAGCATTATTTCCTCACCAGGGAATGTGGGCAACTTATTATAGACTTGTCATTTAGAAGGTTTCTGAAGGTTGTTTGGATTCAGGTTAAATTCAAACCAGGGAACCAGTACAATTTTATGAAAGCAAGGAAACCATCACATCTTACGATTTTAATGTTCAGGTGTGTGTTCAACAATGCCTGGCATTGATTCTAATAAACTGTGATCTCATTTGATTTCCAAACTCTGTCGCTCTCAAATTTTCTTATTTTCTGTGGATCAATACCAGTTTCTGTTCGAGCTTATCAAGTTTATCTCTGGTTTGGTTTGTTAACCTCCTGTTTTGCCAGAGTTTATTCAATTTATATTTAGGCTCTCAGAATTACACCCATACATTCATTTGACATTGTTATCAATATTTATCGCATTTATCTTGCAAACATACAGGATTTCACTGGACAGCGACAGAGACAATAAGACTGCGGCCTGAGAACTCATAATATTTTGGTTCCAATTACTATTGATTTTACAATTGGTTTGCAGCAGGATGTTGTTTTATTACTAATATATTTAATGTGCAAATCAATATGAACACTTGGTAGGAAGGCCATCAAATCAAAGATGCAGACTTCCAACAGCTGAGGACACTGTTGATCCTTCCAGTAAATGACCACAGAAGATGTGAATACCTTGAAAAGCACACATTTAAACCATAAGCCATCATTTTTACACTAAATGCACACAGCAAGTAAAAGATGTGCTTCAGGTTGTGAAAAAAAAAATCACATGTACGAGAGCATTTTGACTCAATTGGCTTGTAGAGTGGACTCACAGAGGGCCAGCTGTGGGGTTTATCTCAACAAAAGGCCGTCAAATGTAAGTGCAATTACTGCCACAAGCAATAAAACAGCCACTGCATTCCATAGCAACGGTGAGAGGGAGCCTAGGAACCTGAGAGCTCCGCTGGCCTTCCCGTGTGGGCCTCAGTTTGAGTGATGACGGCACAACATGATGGAGTAAGGCACGGAGAACCAGACCGCGTGGAGTACATTTATAATCTGTAATTGATAATGTAATAAAGGCTGTGAATAGGCTCAGAGTGACTTCTCTCTGTTTGCAGTCACTGTCATGGCAGGCTTGTGTTTTTCATGCCTGGATGGACGTTGCTTGGCGATGTGGGTTCATTCTACCAAAATTACCAGCGTTTCTCTCTCTATCGCTCTGCTTTCTGTCAGCTCTCGCTTTATCACAGACTACCTCTACCTCTTTTTTCGCTCCGCAGACTGTGTGACGCGGAATTGACATGTAGGTTTGGAGGCAACATGATGCTATTGAGCTGTGATGTAAAGGTAGCTACCAGGCTTCCTAAATACATCCATGCTAGAGCGGGCATGTAGCAGGGGAGCAGGCGGACAGGCCTCACCGCTGGGTTTCAGCTCAGCTGTAGGCCTGTTAGATCAAATGAACCGCTCCACGCTTCCACACCAGCAAGGTCAGGCTTGGGATCTGTAGAGGAGGAGATCACGTGACCATGTGGGATTTGAGGCTGCTGAGATGGAAGTCAGCATTTATAAAAGCTGACAGTGATTAACCACGTAACGGTGTCTTCACATAAAACTGAAAATATGGACTTTTAAAGGGTCCATTGCAGTGACAGTATACACGCTCTGTTATGTAATTGGAGACATTTGGATAAGATGCCTGGGACATATAAATGATCATTAAAAAGGAACGGTGCACAGCTGTGTGAGCGAGTGGCACACATTGCCAACAGGATCTTCTGAGGCCGCTTGCTATTTGACAGTGTGTCTCGCTAAAGTGTCGAGGTTGGGGGGTGTTGGTTGTAGGGCTCTGAAGTGAGATGGAGGTGCACACTGGTCAAATCGAAGGGTAAAGTGGTAGCTTTGGCTGCACTCCTTCCTAATGCCCTACGGCACCTCCACCATTAGCATTCCCCACTGCGACTTGAGTTCATAAGACTAATGGAGTTGCTACCTGGGGACATTAATTGTGCGTGACACCACTCGGGGGCTTTTGTGCACTCACACTAATATCACTGCGCCAGCCTGACAAAGCGCCCAAAAAGATTACAAACAAAACCCAAATAACTGCCAGTGTTGTGTTTCTGTTTGACAGGAGAGTATGTGCGAGTTTGCCATGTTTGTGTATGTGGAGGACTCGGGGGTCGAGGAGGCTCAGGTCCACTTACAGAATGTTCTACAACCTGAGGAGCCAAGTGATATGCTAAAGAAAAAACAAGTGTCTCGCCCAAGTGGTGGGATGACTTCATCATCGCAGGACGACTCCCTGACAGTGTTACGGCTCGCATCAAACTTCTCCGCTGTGACACATGCATGACATCATCCAATAAAAATGCAGGCCTGGCCGTGAGCTAAAGCGGCATGTGAAAACCCCCCCGCCCCCAAGAGTGTCTTCAACCCTCAGGACACAGCAGGCAACCCTGTAATGGAGGACATTTGAAGTTATGTACTTCTGTGCCTGGAAAAAAAGCATATGAATGTACACTGAGCTTCTCAGAAGAAGACTCTGAGTTTCTAAGAACATGTTGATAATCTAATGACGTCCATCACAACAGCCCTGCAGTAGATTTACTATGACTTGTAAATATGTATCTGTTTATTAGTTTGTTGTTGTCTTTGACTGCATCATACTGAAAGCTACGTTTTGTTCACTTCTATTTACACACATGAAGGGCAAACATTGTAAGAAGCCTCTTCATATTAAGTTGCATTATATTGTACAATTGTTGCATTACCTTGTACAGGTGCACCTAGTGTTAATATCTAACTCTGAATTCTTGCTAGAGGTAGTTTTGAACCTTTGAAATAAAAAAATCAATACATAAATACAACCTTAAATTCTGCATCCAGCAGGTTCAGCATCTGTGTTTTTTTGCTTTAGAAACATTGGATTGTACACATAGTGCAGTACTGTATGAATTCTTTTTGACAATAGATAATCTATGTTTACATGGTGTAGTATCCATGTGACCACAAAGTAGTATGCACTAACTTCCAAACTTCTGTTCCTACATGGCATCAAAATTACAATTACACTTGTTAAGAAAGAGTCAACAACAAACAAATCAATGAAAACTTCAACTTATTTTGAAGATTTGCATTTTGTATGTCCCTGAATATTGTACTGTTGCATTGAAATCTGTATCCTGCACATTTCAATAGATTTTAAAATCCTTATATATTATTGAAACGGTGACAGTGTTGGTCTTAACGTGACAAAGTACTGGCATCTATAAACAGAGCCATACACATAATACATGCATTTAATTATGTATAGATATAGTATAAATGCCTTTGAGCTGTATAAGAAAGTTCTATATAAAGAGCTGCATGAAGTGTGTGTAGCATTTCTTTTGGAGAAGCTCAACAACAAACAAAACCAATATAACTGCTTTTATTTCGTCTGCATTCATGTGTTGAGTTTTATTAACTTTGACTGAAAATGTTCAAAAATTCACCCAAGGATTGAGAAGGCGATTCCATGGTGAATCCTCTTTCCTGATAAATATCCAATTAAACATGTTATTGTTGGCAAATTCAAACAATTAAACTACCATGTCATAAAAATATTACAAGGGTTAAAGGTATTTTGAAATGTTGATCATCCGACATCAAAATTCTTCCAATATTCAGCAGCTTTGATAAGACATCACAGTGGCTGTAGACTATCATCGTGTTTATTTTACAACTGTGAATCTTAATACACAAACAAAACTAATAAGATTTAAGTGCCTGTTATTAACATGTTTTTTTTCACATGTTCAGTGAATTTCTAGTGAAGAGAGGAGCACAAGGAAATGGCCTTTCTTCAAAGAGTCAAACCAATTTACACTCCCATAATTACATTTGTATTTACATTAGGATACTGAAAGTTTGATGTGTCGTTTTTTTTTTTTCTCGAAGGCCACTCTCCTCATCGCTGCCTGGAAAATCATTATCCCCTTTTGTCATAGCATGTAGCAGCAAGCCACAATAAAGCAAGAGTCATGTAATGAATGTCAGAATTATTTCCATCAGATATTGTGAAATATGAGTTCAGAAGGCCCATTCAAAGAGATAATATGATAATTTGATTTCTCAGATAGGCTGAACGGAAATGCCTTGTCTGGACATTTTGAAAAGCAGAATCCATTACTTATTCTTAATTCACCCTGGCATAAATTAAAGGATTTCTGCAGGCCATTAACTCATCCATTAATACCCAGGGTCAAGATTATTGAAGCCCAGGGTAAGGCAATATGAAGGGCTATTTCTTCAAGATGTGTCATCTAATGATTACAGCAGCGTTCTGAATCCTCCACCATTAATTGTAAAATAATCTCCTCCTTTTGCTCCAGATAAACAGCATGGAAAGATAATAGTCACACGGGTAGATAATCCTGTTGCAAAAAATTAATTTCCATTTCATTTGTTTTGTTATGTTTCAGGCAATTTCAGGGCTGCGCTTGATTGTCTCGGAGGATATGAAGTGTAAGAACAGGGGAAACCACTGAAAGGAGGTGTAAAATTAGGTTTGTGTCAGCACAAAACAGAAGCCCGCTGAGCTATTTTTAATTTAGAGTGTTGGAGTGTATGATGAAGGTGGCTCCAAATGCAGAGGAGTATGAAAAGATAAAATTAGGGTGCAGAGGCTCCGCGTGGTGCGCAAATTGCTGTCCCGCTCACCACCGCGGCCATAATATATACTCGTCCCAATTTGTTTCATGTGTCCCCGCAGTGAAAGACAATTGTCACACAATGTGCTTCTCACTCCAGTTTACTGAGAGCTGTAATTTTTTTCTCTCCCCTGAATAAATCCACAAGGAGACTGGAGCCTCTGCAGCAGCCGCCTGGAGAAACATTCACTGCTCAGGTGTTCAGCAGCTCTCTACTGATTTGGGACCTGTGTAAAAGAAGATGAAATTAAGGCAAATAAAAATCATATTAAAGAATATTACAGCCTAACAGCCATTAGTCTACAGCTTCCTGTCAGCTTTTGATGGATTCCTCACTTAGTTCAATGAATGGTCTAATGACATTGATAAAATCACTTGCAACCAAATAGAAAGCCAGCGATGCTCGAGAGCAAATTCATTTAAAATGTTAGCACTTATTCATGCTTTTCAAATTTTTTATACAATATTTACATCTCCAGAGAGAATGTAATGCAAACAACCCCCACAGAAACAGAAGCCCTGCGCCACAAAGCAGCTTATATCTCCCCCCACTAACTCCCAGGATCCTCAGCCACACTCTGACATACTAAGGGGAATTAATTTTACAAGCAGGGAGTTCCTCCTTATTGCTTCCTGCTAGCGCCGGAGCGGCCGGCTTCAAAAATGATCCTGACATACACATGCACAATAGATGAGCTGTACGGGCGCTCACAGCCCATGAATACAAAGTCGGACCTGCAGCTAGCGGAGTCGAGTGGACTGGAAATCCTTCAGTATTCACTGACCTCTTTGCTATTTCATCCTCTCCCAACTATTTTTCTAGTTTGGGGAAAACACTTTCTATCACTGTCAGGTTGGGCAAGGATAAAAACTCTCTACTAGCGGATTAGCTGTCTGCCCGCTCCTGCTGCTGTGCTGCAGCAATAAAACACAAGCTTACACAGATCTCGCACAGCTCTCTTACCTTTAGTTTGAAAGCCGAATTGGGAATTGGATTTATTTTGTTTCATAATTTCTGCAGACAATGACTCCCTCTGTGATGGAGTATCAAATTGTGACCGAGCAGGTTACACAGGCACACAGGAGGATTTACAATGGTAGTTTAAACATTACTGGCCCAAAGTAGGCACTTTCTTTGTGAGGAGAAGCTTTAAAGACAGAAAACTTACAACCTTTCCTTCCCTTTTATTACGCACATTATCTGAGAATGAGCTCCCTCACCTTGTTTATCTTAAAAAAAAAGAAGTTGTTCAGAAACGTGGAAATATGATCGCACATTCCCTGCAACATGACAGTGCAAAAAGATATGAAAGCATTCAATCTATTTAATTAAGACAGCTTAGTAGTGGCACTGGGTTGCAGGGTGTTTAAGCTAATTACAGTATTAATTACAACATTAATTAAATGACATAATTGCCTTTCAAAACAATGACTCCTGTATCCCTGGTAAGGTAAAGGGTTAATTTACTGTGGAAGCAGGCATGCATTATTTACGTGCTTGGATGAATAATACATTTAGGAAGTGGGCTTATAAATTTACTGGCACAAAGAAAAGAAAAGCTTAGGAGCAAAGCAAGGCTGATTTAAATATCTGTCTTAAATGAATATTTCTTTGAGTTACAGTGGCACCACAGAGGGGTAAATCTGTGTGGTTGGTGTCTGTGGACACCCAGGGGAATAAACTTCACTGGGTAAAGAAATCCAACGTGTAATTTCATTATTCCCACCTCCATATATACATTCAGTGTTGTATGATAAATATAGTTTGCAATTGTAATCTGAGATATAACTTTTGTGTTTAAAAGGTCCTGGTGAGGTATCATCATATATAGAGATATTCCAATACATTTGTATAGTCACTCTAATCATCTGTGTTTGATCATGATTTTGAGATATAACAGCAAAATATGTTTATATATGAGTTTGTGTAAAAGGAAAGTATCTGCTCTCCACAGACTTAAGAGGTAAACACATGCACAGAAAAAATAAAAGAAAGAGGAGTGAAAGGTAGAGCTGGGCAGGTACCACGCTGAGCCAAAAACACTTCCAATTTCCACACAGACATATGAAGGAAAAAAATTACATCTCAGTCTGACGAGTGACTAATCAAGGCGAGCGAAATGGCGCTGCAATAAATTACCCCACTGTGAAATAAACCACACAAACAGACTGATGATAATAAATGTAAATTATTTCTGGGGAGAAATTTTCCTGGTACATGAGTAATATGAACCATCAGGAAGGAGTCTTCCTTAACATTAATTACAGAAAATGACAAGTGAGCTGACAAGTAGGAAGGCTCATTATCTGAAAACATATTCACAACTTCGCAATTTGCGCAAGATGGACTCCAGCTAAATTAATCTCCTTTCTTTGCATGAGCCCCTTCTAATTTTCATGTTATTAACAGGTTTGCAGTATCACTCAGTGCTTGTCACCCTAATCAGGTTTTTTCGGCGTGTTCGGGAAACCGTGGTGTCATTTGAAAAGGATCAGGCCTCATAATGTGCTCTCCATCACGCGTCTGAATCTACAAGGTTGCTTTTAATAAGGTTCCTTAATCATTTCTTCTTTTTTTGCTCAACTTTTGGCCTGGTTGGCTTCTATTATCACTCTTTTCATGGAGGGGCACCATTAAAAGAAGACCGAGCTTATCTATGAACAGGAAGCATAAAAGACATATTCTCTGGGTCGTTATGTGCCACAAATCTGTGATGGCCTCCCATAAACTGCATGTAAATATGATCACATATTGTTTATATGTGAATGAGCCATACTAAGATGAGAGGTTATTGTAAATCCTCAATGAGAATACAGTGGTTTGGGCTTTTGACTAAAACTGAACATTTGTGAACCCTAAAATGTGTTTTAATGACAACAACATCAAATTTAAATGTTATGTCAAACCTTATGTTATGTAAGTAAATTTTAAAACACATGGCTAAAACTGTAAGTCTTAAAATACGTACTACTGGTTTATATGTGCTTTCTGAGCACAAACAAAGCACAGGAGCCACTCATATCTTATCTTATGAGCACAGTATCTGTGTAATTATTAAAATCTGCAAAAATATATATGTGTATTTTAAAAGAAACATTAAAAACAAACTGTTTCGTGGATGTTATATTCATGAACTACCAATGTCATCAGGATATCTGTATTAAAATGAAATGTAATGCCATTCCATTTGTATTAATGAAATGTTGTTAGTTACCGTATATGCCAAGTTGCAAATGTTGCTATTGAACATATCTGCACAACATATTTCATTCATTTTTACAAATACAATATCAGCTTCCAGCAACTAAAGCACGATTTTATTCAATCATCCCAACACCTCTCTCTCCCTTCTCTATCCACCTCGTATCTCGCATATCAACGTGCATCGTGCACCGGCAGCAACAACTGCAAGTAATGTTGTGAGTTCTGCTGGTTTGAATGAATAAATCATAGCAAATATAAGATATCTGCATGTCCAAAATGTAATCTGGAAATTTGCTGTATTGCAAACCCAGTTTAATTCGCAGGTAGCCTCATGATAGCTGAAGCAGAAATGCAATATGTCATGCAAAATTAGTTCAGAGAGAATAAGTTTCAGGGGGAAGCAAAATGTTATGAGGGAGTCCATAATGGCAGAGGCAGCTTTATCTGTGCTGCTCTCTCACACACACTCTAATTACATTTCACAGATTGTACTACAATAGCTGCTGGTAACCTTTAGTGGATGGGCTTTTCAATAATGCAAAGTACACATTTTCATATCTATTTTTCCCACTGTGCATCCCATTTATTAATTTGCTGAACACAATAAAACAAAGACTCAATGTAATGTGCTCCTTTGCTCAAAAGGCACTGAACAAGATAAAAACACAAAGCCATCTTGCTGTAATGAAGAATGGGCTCGCATGCAAACCAGCAGCATAATATCTGACGCTTCCAATTTGAAAGGCCATTTGGTTAGTTACTATAAAATGAGCGCAACATTGTTTTGTTGCTCAAACTTCTTTTTTGTATTTATCTCCCTCGTACAAAATGATTCATATCCTTTGCCTCAATTTACTCTGTAAACCCAAAAACTACTGGAGATAATATTGGAGCATACATCATGTATAAATCCAAAAATAAATGCTGTGTCTTTTACTTACAGTACAACCTTATTCTTTCTCTGTCTGCTGACACGATCCTGCAGAGTACAGTGAGCAGACAGTGTTGTACAGAGGCAACTGGACACACTCTTGCATTAGAGATCAGAAGTTAAGGATTTATGGTTATCCACATGATCTCTGTTTCCACTTTGGACTTGCACATGTGACATTTCAATGCACACTATACAATGAATGGAGTTGTAATTGTGCAAACAAGTAATAGCCTTTATAAATATAATTCATGCAAATGCTCAGAATTGAAGTTACTACAATGTTTATGTCAGGGGGTTGGTTACCTCAGATTATTGGCTTAAGTCATTACTTACTTAGTAGTTTACTAGTACTTTGGCACATAAATATTATTTTGGTATTTAGTATTTATATATATATGTATATATTTATTCTGTTGTGATCAGCTAATAAATACAATTTTGCATAGGTTGCACTTTGTAGCTGCAACATGACAAAATCAAATCAGCTAAAGTTTAACTTTGTCAATCACTGCACTTGTTTTAATGGTTGTTAATGAGGAACCATCAACCACTAAGACTGAGCTTTTAAAATGGTTAATCATTAACGTGAACTATGCTGAAAAGATATATCAAGTGTCTTAAGCAGCAGCCCACTGATGTTTTCACGTGTTAATACAGACTGCTGTCACACAAAGATTACACACAGGTTCCTGTTTCCTCTAGAAGAGCTCTGCTTCCTGGTTGTTTTGAGGCCGAAACCGTTTCATTTTTGCACAACTTGGCCCAAGTCTTGCAATACAGTGTTGAAACTCTGGTACAACATGACTCATATAACAGCTGTAAGAATCAGAAGAAATCATTTTCAAAAGATGCACTCTGCAGGTACAATCGTGCATCGCTGTGTGCAGAACGACCAGATTGTGGCCCTCGGTGAAACAGTTTGCCTCATACCACAAATAACATGTTCATTTGATCCAAATCAACAGTGGCAGCTGCTACAAGGGATTTTTAATTGAATGATTATTGTATTAAATAGTTGCTTTTAATGGAGCGTGCACCTCTGCAATTATTTCCGCTTTAAGAACCTGGACCCTGGGCAGGTCTTTACAGCCACGGGCGTTTGGTTTGCTTCCAAATGAATGGTCACCGTTGGTGTGGAGTCACCCACTGACACAAGTGTACAAGACCTGACGTATAAGAACATGCGTTTATGTTAAGATGTGTGTATGTGTGTGCATACTGTAAACAACAATCTATTAACAAAGATATTGCATAAATGTTTGGCTGTGACTTGGGCCTGGCAGCAACATTGAACAGATTAACAGCACAGAAGTCCCTATCAAGAAGTAACTGCTAATAGAACAAATCTGTGTGCGTTCCTTAATCCTGGGATATTTTTCTCTGATAGGATCAATATTTACCAGGACAGTTCCCTTATCCACACAGTGTAATAAAATATTGAATGAATGAGAGAGGTGATAATGTTAGCCACAGTCTTTTTATAAAGCCAAGCACGATCTTAGATTATCGGATCATTTATGAAAGGTTCTGATTTTGTCTGAGATGAAATTTTCCCTGACATCAGTTAGATGGAACACCCCCCCCCCCCCTGTGCTCAAACATGAGGAGGAAAGCTTCTTACACAATGACACAGACACTTAAGGTAGCCTCCATAAAGGATTTCTATCATTTTGATTACATACATACACATTTGAATTAATGTGTATTATGCACAGTGCTAAATGTTAGTTAGTTACTTATTTAGAAAACCTTAACTAAAGAAAGCTTCAAACTGATGATGTTATCTTCTGCGACCATTGCGAGGCAAAGTATTTTGGCAAGTGAATAGAAAAAAATGGAGTCACACATTATCAAAAAGAAACTTCCCAGCATTCCCACTGCAGACAATAAGTTGGAAAGGACTGAATGGTGAGATTTGTGCCCAATGCTTGGCTTGAAAACATATTATCATAAGAACAATTTACTTCATATCAAATTGAGCTTGTACTTATTAGTGTAAAGACACAATGAGGAGAGAATAGTTTACTGTAGTCTCTGCACCTGGATGAAAACTGTGGGAGGAAACATCGAATAAAATAATTAAGAAGTACAACGACTTAGTGCTGCCCCTAAGAGCAATACTAGTTTCCCTCATGAACATTGGTATTGTTTGTTTGGCATTTATATTCAAGATAATTCATCCAACTTAATATTATTGAAAGTGCAGTATAGTCAAATATAGCAACTGGGTTTAAAGAATAGCTGCAAAATCATCTTTGTCTATCCGATTCTAAGTGTCTTTTCTGTTCAATAAAGAAATCCCCCCATAGGCTCATCGACATCTTTAAATTTAAACAACTTGTAATTGTTACACATTTTGTGTACGGACAAAACAAACAAGATTAAAATGTTACTTTGGGGAGTTTTTCAATTGCTAGATCCAACATGAGCATTAACAGCTACTTACCAGAACTTTTCAGTGGCGGCAATTTCAACCGACCATGTGGATCAAGTGGAGTGAAACCGATAAGATTCTCTGAAATAAGGCTGATGCTCTTTGAAGATACATGTATATGTTTGTGGTTGCTAGCCATTAAATGAACAGACTGATTAAATCTCCCCAAAATAAATATCACAATGTGGCAAAAATAAAGGTGAGAGTTACTAATGATAAATGAGTTACAGCCGCAAAAACAAAGGTTTAATCAACGTTAGCAATATCAACATGTAAGAAGAAACGGTTTTTAAGCCTACCGACCTGCTCATGGACCGTTAAACCATTACACAATGAAAAAATACAATCATCCAATAGGGAATAAGCCATATCATACCTGTAATGCTTGTATACTTTGAATGAGTGCAAACTTGCCATTAGACCACATATCATTGGTGATACTAATGTAATGAAATTCAGATTTTCACTGCAGCGGCAAGTAAACATGCAATCCTATACTTCCCACATGTCTGCGAGACTCTTGTGAGGTGCAGACCTTACACATCTTAGAACATATGACTAGAGGTTATGGAAGATGGTGGACAATCAGGGCTTTAGTTGTCAACAATCTGCCTTTTTTTTTTGGAAACGTGGGATCATGTGACCACAAAAGCCAGGCCAAGTCCTTAGGGAAAATTCTGAACTTTAGAAAGAGAGCAAAAGCCTAAATGCAGTTCAGTCAGAGCATTAACATTCACAGAAAAGGCTGATTCCATAATATTTCCCCAAAAAATTATTAAAAATGGTGCTAGTAGCTGATAATAGCTGGATTTGAAGGAACACACAGAGAAATCCATCTTAATATTCAAATCTGGTGGCCAAGTGGCCATGCTAGGTCGAGCAGCAGTTGGTGGAGCAGGGGCAACATTAAGCTCAGACAATATTATTTCCTTCCTACACATCTTTGGGTCAGACAGGACCCATTTCTCATTTCACTGTCTTTGATTTAATAATGCACCCATACTCTGGAAAATGAGGAGCACGAGTGATCGCTTTCTTACTTTTCTCTGATGTTGGCTTGTCATGGCTCTCTCTCCTCTTTAACAGCACTACCCAAACTTAAGTCTACCTCTTCCCCCTCTACTCTAAAATCCATCACCACACATCTCTGTCAGCGCCAGAGAGACCCTGAGTCGGGTGCACTGAGTTGTCCATGCTCACCCAAGCACCAGTGGACCTCCGATGGGGAAATGCTTGGCTACAGAGAAACCTGCACGAAATTAAATTCTCCACTTGGCTGAGTAGGGTGACTCGTCCTGGTCTGCCGGCCTGTTCCTTCATTATTCCTGGGCTGATAACTGACTGAACGGGATGTCTTGTCTGTTTAATGCCAGCTCAGCTGCTTCATGGGAGGAACGGGCTTGTCACTCTCCACTATAACACTCTGTATTACCATCTCCACTTCATTTATTTGGCTGCGATTTTGTACGCCCGTCAAGTCACCCGTCCCCCCAAAGACACATGCAATTCACCACTGCTCAACCTTCTGCATCTTTTAGGAAACTCTTCAAAATAACCTGTCTAAAATTTTCATTAAAATGTCATTTAGATGTCACACCGATGATTTAGATTGAAAACAATAAAGGTGACCCTAATTGTATCTTTCTCATAACTAGTTCTCTGTGGGTGGCACTGGGTTGGTTGAATTTTCTTAATATGCCCCCTTTGTCTACAAGAACACAATATCTTCTAGGATTAAGCAGAAAAAAACAAAACAATGAAAAACACCCACTGACCACGATGAACACAAGAACAGAGGTTGTTGGTGCTGGAGCGCACAGTAAGCTTTGCTTCCCTGCATTTATGAGCATTGAGTTAAAGGTTTCTGCATGAGGGCACTGCATGATTGAACGTTGTGATATGGAAACACAGGCAGGCAGCCACTGTCAAAGACACGGCTCGCACTTGACCCCACAAGCACTCAGCCCCTGGCCCCCACCCACTTTAGCAGCTCCATCTTTTTCTCCCCAGCTTGCTTTGTGGCATTTGCAGAATTAAAAATAATATGTCCTTTCCTAATGCACCGGTATGCAGTATACTAATCATAATTCATAGTCTTAATGTAGGCTTTCAAGTGCACATGGTGGTGTTGAGCCTTTGGTGCTCATAAAGGGGAATCAATGGCAAATGCTATTGTCTTATTGGCACACAGTCGCTCAACAAAGAACATCAAAGATAATCGAAGGCTTGATTTAGAGCAAAACCGTCTGAGAGTAAATAGTAATAAGTGTTTGGGCAAAAAAAAGAGAGAAGTCAGTACTTGGAAGTCATTAAACATCCAACACCCACCCCTTCTGTGTAACCACAAAGCCAATAGCATTGTGGGACAAAATGCTTTCCAATGTGACAATTGATTGCTTTTTGAGGTAGTTGTTGGTTGATTTCATAATTGGTATAATTTTTCACGAGTACATGAGTGTCATGCCATGATGGGCTGTAGAATCTAGGTAATGCAGTGGCCCGTAGTTCAACCTTGGGATCAATAATGTATTAAAACCAAGAGCTTATTGAAATAATGGAAGGGTTTTCACCAGGGGAAGAAAGGCAGAGGAAGAAAAATGCACCAAAGAGAAGTGTTGGACTCTACGCCAGGCTTTCACTGTGAGGAGCATTGTTTTCATGCCAGCGCTTTTACTCCAAGAAATAAAAGCGCAGGGAAAGTCGCAGTGATGTGAAAACCCTGGACTCTGTGGTATTGACATACAGTTCAATGTGCGAGGAGCTTAAAGTAGCACTTGATAATTCAGAGTCCAAATGAACTGCAAAACCAAAGCTGTGAACACAAACTGTTCACTTGTTTCTTATTTGGAAAATAGTCAGCGTGCTGATGAAGTAAACAATCCCAGACTGCTTTACCTACACAAGTCATCATTTGCGGTGTCTGATCATCGTATAACATTTTGCAATCTGTGGTTCCCTGCTGCTATCGCCTCTTGTCGGATCTGCCTGTTTTGACAGTGTTTGAGAGAGAAACACTCTGTGAGGTGTCAGGTGAAGACTATATGTGACAGATTTGGAGGGGAAATCAAGAGAAGACAAACAGGCAGCTAAATGCCTGGGAAATGTCTCAGCGCTCAGACAGAAGGCGATAAGTGCTGTTGACGTGGACATGACAAGCTAGCAACAGTAAACCTCAGGACACGCAGTCCCACCGGAGGCCCGAGACTGGACACAATTCTTGATGACTGCTGAATGTGCTTAACAGCTCTTATGAAGAGAATTAACAAGAAGTGGGAAGCCGCCGCCACCACCGTTACCACACACACGCACACACATTCAACTTCAACCACCTCTGCCTTTCTTCTGCAAGCTCTTTGATGTTTCCCTGTTTCTCTTCGACAGTCAGCTTCTGTTTTGATCACGGCTTGATTTCTTGTGACATATCTGAATATCTGACACATCTTATGAAAGCAATACAAGCCCTCACAGAGAGGCCAGGGTGCCGCTAAACTTTAACTGTTGCAGAGCGGCACGCAGAAAAGGGCACTGACAGAAGTACATCATCCTTCCAAGCTGGTGAGGAGCAAAACATGTAACTGTAAATCTGTTCGTAGGAAGTGACACAAGTGAAAGAATTGTTCAATTCTGTTCCATTTTTCTATTGAATTCTATTATTAATATTTTCTATTAACACTGAACAGCACAATACAGAAACTGTACTATAGCCGTATTACACAGGGTATGAAAAATATAACTTAAGTATTTATTAATGTAATATTAAAATAAAGAAAATCTAGATACACTAAAAAGTTGATTTTGTTAAACCAAATAAAAAAATATTTGTATGATTAACACACACATTTATTTAGTTTGTTCAATTTAAGATAACATGCTATTTAAACACAATTGTTGTTAAGCTTGTGATCATTTTACGATGTGTAATTTATGTACTTTTGCGCAATTTTGAAATTAAGTTCACTGAATTATATCCATTTTATACAACTATACAGCTGTTCAAATACATTTTAAGGGGAAATGTGTTCATGTTCAAAAATAAGCAGTTTACACACAAATATCCTGTGAGCTAATAGAAATAGATTTACTGATCAAAACAACCCATCAGTGTGTAAGTAATCAAATTAAACAACTACATTTTAAGTTAAAATAGCTTGTTAGAAAACAGTGGCTTCTAACCATTACAGATGTCATGTCTCTGACCACCTGACATGTAAGTCCAATATTTACAGCCCTGTTGGCTACCACTGGAAATATTTAGCTCTCAAAACCATTATGTTTAGTCCTACTAAATATCTGTCATCCCTTATATTAAAGGTTTCTCTAAAGAGCTCTTGCTAAAATTATGATAATGGTAATATAGAGCACTAAGAGTGATTTAAAAATGTGGTGGTATGGGCCGTAAAATCAAAACGCTGAACTAAGAAACAAGCTAAAATGCTCCTTACGGCTGAAGGTTAATGAGTTAATCAATACAAGCTAATTATGTCATATACAAGTTGTAATCCATAGTTGAATTTAGATTCTAAAAACTACTTCCACCGCTGCTTGTTTCTGAGAACAGATATCACATGGTTCACCTGGGCCTCTGTGAGCATTCGCATGACCTTTACAAAGCATCCGGTAACAGCATCCACCTTAGACTCCACCTCCGCACCCAAAGGTCTGATGCCTAAAAACAGTAGCAGTCCCTGGTTCGAGACGTCTGCACAGAATTGTTCGGTGAATCAAAATTGGGATAAAACATTTGAATTACAGAACACAACGGTGACGTCTGCCCTCCTGGACTGCCGGATCATGAATATATATTGCATTATGAAGATGTGATGACATTTAGAGGAATCACATTTAACCCTCTCCTCTTGTGCCTCTGTTTCTTCTCTTCCCCACTAATGCATTTTGCAGCAAGGGATGCATCTTAAAAGATTCAGGGTAAAATGTCAGCCAAAGCAGACACTGCTCTGGAGCCGGGGTCATTTCAGAGCAGTCTCTGAATTCTGGAGAGCACACATGCACACACAAGGGGGCTCTATCCTTCACCACCACCAACACTCCACCTCTGTATTTTTTTTCCTGTACTCCATTCTGCCTCCTTCCTCACTAAATATTTCTGTTGGTATACCCCCCCGGTCATGTGACTGCGTTGGAGGTAGCACAGACGCACTACCACGAGAGAGAGGCTTGACCAGTTGGGCGCTGTCTCCCACCTCATTACCAGATGCAAATGAAACGGGTACACATGTTTAATATTTAGTGGCAGCAGAAATGTCAGGCTGGCACAAGATGGAATTAAACAGCACTGTCAGCGCAAGTGAACTCAAGGCTTTCTCAGCTATTTCACTTCATATTGAGTTACTGTCACAATTTATTTCACAGCAGTGGGACGACTAGTGTGAAAATGTTCTGTGATGCCTTTAAGGATTGAAGGGGAATCAAGGAAGAAGTGTGAAGGGTATTGTTCTGATGAGGCTTTGTATTTATTTCTGAGCTCTGTGACACAGCTTTATTGTTTTAACAAAGCTCTACTATTTATCAGGAATATTTTTTTCTTTCTTTTAGATGATCTTGACAGCATTTCTGTTTTATTGGATGGTATAATGATTAAACACAGAATTGAGAGCCAGCAAATGCACAATGTTGTTAAGGACAGTAATATTATGCATACATTGTGCTGCTGAGCCACAGACCTCCCAGTAGAAGGGTTTGGTTTAACTAATCCTGATGATCCATACCCATATCAAATGTGTCATCCAGGCAACACCAATAGGAAATGAAGGATTTAAAGGGATGTGGCTTTTCCTTCTGCCATCATGAAAGTAATATAGAGTAATAGCTAAAAAAAATATATATCATATGCTCCAAAACAGGGGAGCATATTGAATATGTGAAAAGACGTCAGATTGGATTTTGCACTCTTGTCACCACACTATGACACACATTATCAGACTCAGGGCTAAAGCAAGTTAATGTTCGTTCTAATCAGCATGGCAGATAACAGCGGGACCCACAGGGACCTAATTAAAGATACTGTGAGAGGTTTATCTTTGCGGCACTGGCAAAAGTCCCCTCATCGGTTTGTCCTGGCGAGGAGGCAGGAAGTCTGTGTTCAGTAGTTATTTCATGTATAGAAGTGCAGTTTTTGGCACATGCGTATTTTAAAAGCAATTCTTCTAACATCCCATTAAAAGGAGCCAATGAGAAGGTGAGGAGGGAATGGTCAGATCAAAGTGAGAGGGGGGAAAAAGTTGCATTTTTAACTAACTGAAAGCGTTATCAGATTATAATATATGAGTGAATGGAAATGAGAAAGTTTTTCTGTGGACAGGCAGTCAATGAACTCCCACTGCCTTCTATAAAAAAAGTAGAAGCGTTTCATTATTCCAAGGTGAGGGCTTTAAAACAGCATTTTAAATGTTACCCCGCTGTTCAAGATCATGAAAACCTTTAATTTCATGCAAATGAACAGCAAGGAGCATGGAGCTTAATGTAAATGCTCCTTTTGTACTGTTGTAGAAGTGAGCTGGAGAGAGAGGCCAAGAAGAAAATTCCCAAGGATTCTTTAATTGCTATCTGAAATTATGTAAATCCCTCTGCTAGGCTGAGTGCAATTATCCAGCGCCTCTCGCTGCCAGCTTTACTAATGTCTAACAAAATATCGGTGGCTGACATTTAGACGTGGTAATGCAAATGAGAATTAATTTTTCTTCCAAGACAAAGGGCAGTGGAAAGATCACACCATTTTATACAATAAGGGCTGAAAAAAGTGGGGTTTGCAAGATGACAAAAAATGTTGATCAAGAAATGAGCTCAGCATTGAAGCCCATTTGATTTCAATGCAGCCTGGTACAGGATAAGATTATTTTCTCTATTCTGCAACATTAATCTGCTTCTATTGCCACAGAGAGGTGTGCTGCCAGCAGTAGACATTCATTTAGGGTTGGAATTAATTGCAGTGCGTGCCTCATTTTTAGTAATGATATGGGGAACCCTCCCCGCTCCCCATTGTTACAACACGATCCTGCCATTGCTATGATGTTGGACTGTTTGGGTCACATTTTTCCATTTATCTCCCCAGGTACAGAGATGGATGTAGGCCAGCCACTGCAGCCTGGTGAGACTCCCCCGTGTGCAGCTCAGAACACCTGTCCCCCGCTGTGCATCGGCACCCCCAATCTTTACCAGGCCAAGGAGGAGCACCATCATAACACTTTCCCCCAACCCCACCGTCTCACGGGACGCCCGAAGGAACGAGATGAGGGGGAACCCAGAGACCGGTGTGTTCACCGGGAGATCTGTCGCCCAAAACTGCATTTCTTACCCAGAAATCAAATTACAAGCTGCTGACATGCAGGAAAAACTGGCTATTAATATTTTAATGTGGGTACTATGTGTGAGACACCCCCAGCTGGGACCATTCTCAGATGAAGGGAGGAAAAAGACTGTGATACACCAACAAGTTGCTGTCCACCATGCTTGTCCCAATATGTCTTCATCTAACATGGCAAAAAATAAACAGACTAATGATGCACACTTGGAATCAGTGACCAGGTTAGATGATTAAAAAAAAAATTAATTCATAATGTAATACATAATGTTGTTGTTCTGTGAAAAGTCCATATCTGTAATTTGGCTATTTATAATTGTTCAGAAAAATACAACAGTGTAGTTTTCCACTATGTCTGGAAAAAAACATATATATATATATATTATATATCTGAAGCTTTATAAATTGTCAAAAATCCATTGCACTGGCTGAGAGATTATTTGACATGAGCTCTTTAACCTATACTCAGTATGGGTGATAAAGCACATGTTAATACATACAGAAGCCTGTGCATCTGCTGTTCTGTTACAAGAAAACATGATTGACAAACAGTCATTTAACACATGACTTCCTGCTCTGAGGTGTCGTACTCGGCTGCATTTTATTGAGAGCAGTTTGTAATATTCTGTTATTCAACCATGTATGTTAATGGGAAGTATAATATATTATTATAAAGGTATAGACTTTATAGTAAATTGACTCGTAGTGTATTGTACGTGTATACTCCCACTGAGTGTATCTGGCATTGCACAATGTGTCAGTCTTTGACGTACAGTTATTTTGATTTTCTAAATTACTTGTAAATGGGCTGTTATCATCAGTCTGTTTCATACGGGGAACAAATCATCGCAGGTCACAAGAAATAGGCTTTGAGAATTCACCACACAGGACCTTTATTTTGTTTCTGTGATGGCCTGTCCAATCGGGAGCTTTATCATGCATGCTAATGTTATCTCCAGGTTCTGCACCTATACTACTAATGTGCCGCATTCTGTATAGGTGTTTACTATTGTATATAACCCCCACTGCACCTCTTCTCCTCATCTCCAGCTTTCTAACCTCCATCTTCCCTGCCCCTCCACCACCCGTACATCCATCAGAGCGCTGTCATGGTAGAGGGGCTTCGATGCTCCTTCCTGATGCGGCCATCAAGGCCCTCCATCTAACACAAGCCGACACATCATAATAACAGTAAGAGGCCTTTCCTGTCCAGTGTCATGCTTGGAGAGATTAGTTCCCCTCCACAAAACCCAGGTAATTTGCTTTTGCTGAAACACATTTGTAGAGCGTATTCTTTCAGGTTAACTAGTTCATGAAAGGAGAGGAGACACTTGCTGCACAGTGTTTGCTTCTTTATGCCATTATTCCTCTCGGCTGTTTAACGTTCAGACCAAACTCTGCATGTGTGTGTGTTGCTCAATGCATATATCTAGTCCTCGCAGTTAAAAATCTATCAGGCATGTCGACATTACTTTCACGGATATCGTGCTCACGTGCAGCAGCGTACACAAAGCCGATCTTCTGCAACGGAAAGCAAAATTAAAATGAATAATAATTTAAATGTGTCGACTTGAAAACACATCATAACGTTGCCCTGGATTTTCACAGACTTTGGCTTCAGAAATCCATGATATCTGTTTTACTTACACTAGTGTCCATGTTAAATCACACACAGTGGAGAAGATGACCACTGAGGGACAAGTCAGTAAAGCATAGCGTTTTATAGCTGTCATTATTTCCTACTGAATTATTGGGTGGGTGAGTTACAGATAGGTAAGGGTTTGAATATGTCACAGACATAATGGGACATTAATCCATCTGTGACCCAGGTGTAAAGACAGTCAAATGTCAATTTTGGTCACAGCTTTTAAAGACATTTTATACATATAAAAAAAGGACACGATAGAAAGATAAAATGTCCAGAGTTAATTTCTGCAGGTCTAATGTCTATTTCATTCTTTATTAATCACAGAGGGTTGCTCTAAATCCCCTCTGTGTATGAATGGGCTGTGCTCTGTGTCTTCTCACATTTGCTGCATGATCATATTTCATAAACACTGCATTTGAATTTTTATGTACAGAGTATGCAATATTTATGAAAAACTGAATATGTAAATAGGTAACCTTTATTTATGAGTCCCTGCCAGACTCGTACTCTTAAGTATTACTTTGGATGATAAGATGGATAGACAAACATGTTAGTTAGGGGGAACGCGTGGCTCTGGAATGATTGATAATTAACAGCTTAATCAGGTTGGAGGTCATAATTTACCTTCTTCCGTGTGGCAGGAGTTTTTTTTTCCCAAGGCTGGAAAAATTTGATCATATTCATAATTCTACACAATGACAAAAAACATTCAACCTTTAATCATTCTTTTGAAATAGAGACCAAAGGATGTGCTGTTATTCTGCTTGCTGGCTTCTATTAGAATGTATGGCACTGCCGGACATGAGCGGAGAATATCCACAAATTAATTTGAATGAATCACCCAGGAAAGAGCCCAAAACTAGTCAAGTCTGTATCTTTTAGTCACACATTTAATCCTAATGCTGCATCCTGTTACATTTCCAGGCTGTAAGTGCCTCGGAATTACCCATCCCATCCTGGAGGAGTCCTTTTTTTCTGATTGTTTAGAAAGCGGTTAGCATGCCGAGGATGCTCCAAATACAATTTTACATCCACTTATGGAAATCCATTGTTCCTTGAACATTTCCACACACAAACCAATATATGCTTTTCTAAGAGGTCTAAGACCTCAATTACATCAAATGCAGTTTGTCCTGCTGCTGGGCTGCCTGCTAAAGGGCTGAAACAACTGTGTCAATGCTACCCCCTTGTGACCGCACTGCAGCAGGAGCATTTCCTCACCGCCGTATTTCACTGCAAGAGGAAACGGTCCACTTCAATAACATAAAAGACCTTTTCTACATATGATATCTTGCTTGTATGAAACATCAAAATGGACATTTATGATGCACATAATTTAAAGATTGTTGGTGAAACAACAATCCCCATCATTCTGCAGAAGTAACACATATTTATCCTATTGAGTCTGTGTGGAATTCTTCTCTTTGAAGGGCAATTGTCAGACATCGTCACTGCAGTTTGAACTGAAGCATGATAAAGATTAAAGGAAACTCAGAGATTTTCTATTTGCACAAAAGAAATTGAAGTGTGTCATCAGAGCACCTACTGCATTTGTAGCTCCCACATCTCTTTCATTAAAACCAAAAGACGTCTAGGAAGTTGCCGCGCTGACGTGCAGACAGATGTGCGTGTCAGAGGCATGAGAGGGAATATTTGGGGGGCACTCCTCCTGCTGTCCTCTCCGTCGGCAAGAGAAATGCATGCACTCTTTTTATTGTATCAACTTGAAAAGAAATAATTAGACACACAGGTATATAATTGTGCAAAGCTACATGGCTCACTTGTCACATGTGGCAGAGAGAAAAAGGGGCTGGATTCTCTGAAGTGCAGTTTGCCATAGGCCGCCACTTTTATTTCCCAAGTTTGCTCCATCTTCAAAGACGGCACAGGCACTTAAAGAATAGAAGATTTAAGTAGAGTATGGGGAAGGTTTTTACAAATAGTATTTTATTTGGAGAAACTGAAGTTAAATTACAGCACAGGAAAATATTATTTAGCAGATTATCACATATATAACTGAAAATGACACAACCCTGTAGTATATGTTAAGGCCACAGAGATCACCAAACAATGTCAATTCCAGCTATAAAAATCACGTTAACTATCAGTAACTCTATTTTCTGTCACAAAATCTGATCCAAGTGGAGCATTTCTTAGAAATTGTGTTATTGTATAGAGATACTGAGATTACCATTTCCAATAATTCCACCAAAAACTGGGAGGCAGCAGAGCATCAATCAGGAGGGTTATGCCAGCACTGATAAATGTTGATGTTAGCCAGCTGAGAGTGGAGAGTTTATCCGAAAGCATGAGAAATGTCAACATATAACCGTTCACTATAACGCCAAGTGCAGGCACTTTCATATATATATATATATATATATATATATATATTTATTTATTTATTTTTAACACGCCTTGGATATTTTTACAGTCACAATATGATAAATAAAGCTTTAACAACATATGATAACAGGCCCACAGAATTAAGATGAAAGCCTGATCTATTAAACTACACAGTAAAAGATATGCATGTTGGCTTGTATAGTGCCCCTCTGTAATTCACTGTGATCCTACGAAGCTGAGGTTATATTTGGTTGCTGCACTATATGTTGACATCTCACACAGCAACCCCCCCCCCAGGTTAGGCCACGTCAATCACAGGACACGTGATTGCAGGAGTCCCCGCCTGCCCTCTCATTGACACCTTCCATTGACTTTCCTTCATACAGATCAGTGAGCCTAAACCATTTCATTCAGGGTGACCCACCGCCGCTCCCCCCGACTCCCACCACTGGACAGGTTGATTTGTGCCTCTCTGGCAGGCTTCAACACAGCTATGACTTTTATCCACTTAAGTATGTATATTTTTACCCGACTGCAGGGTTCCATCTCTCATTAACAGTCCGTGCACACCGGGAAGCGAAGCGTGTCTCGCAGCACCATGTATGTTAGTAGCTTATGTACGCAGCCAAAACAATGTTCACTTCAGAAGAAGAGAAACAGTGTTTGAATTATTCTCTTCCCTGACCTCAGGTCCATGTATGTAAACATGTGACCTAATCTCATGCTACCACATTGTTATTTATGTCATATAATCATTTCATCTCCCTCCGGATGCAGTCGGCAAACAAACATGACCAAAATACATATTTAGATTTATTTGTCTGCAACTGTCCAATAAAACATATCCTTTGCATTTCCATCTCTGGGCTTTGGTCCCAGTGGGAGTTGCTGGCTGAGAAATGTTGTGCTTTCAAGCTTCAGGGAACAGCGATGTGAGCAATGTTCAGGGTGGAAAAAAGAAAAAAGTGGTACGCTGCCTAAGTGTTGTACTATAAAGAGAGAAGAAGTGGGTTTTCACATTCCAAAAGCCTCCGAGGGTTTAAGCTCTGCAGTGGAATGTGGGTGCAATCATCATACTCATCTCAGGAGAGACTACAGCGGGCTCTCGACCACTCACTCAATCTTTTTGTCTCACTCTCCTCTTATTTCTCCGTCTGTGGCATCATCGTCTGGCTTCTTTTCACTTTGTCCAGCTCTTTAATGCTCTCCTGCACTTAAACGAGCCATCTGAGTGGCAGGTTTTCTATTGGGGGAGAAAGATTCCGAAATACCCAAATGAGTCTTGCTTATGTCGTTCCCCCATTCGGGGAAATAAAATGTACAACTTTGTAATGAAACAAGTCGATTGTAAAAGCGGAATGAAATATTTTATGACGTGCTTGTGCAGGGAGAGAGAATGTCTTGATGAAAGCTGTGCCCCTTGGTGCATTGTGGATTTCATCCTCATGCCATCCACACATGGTTTAGGGTGTTTGTGGCAGAAGCGGCATCCCCTCTGTGACCAGAGCCATAAATGAATTACTATAAAAAGGGTTACTTGAGGGCTAGATGGCTTTTACGTAATTGTGTGGTGGTGAAAGGGGGTAAGGGTATTTCCATAAAATTTCAATAAATTGTGCATTTTCTCAATGACTTGTTGCCCCACGTGAACAGCACAGCCAGAATTCCTGACTGCAAGAAATGGGGTGCAAATCCTGGCAGCGGCAAACGTAATTTTGAAAATTAACCCATTAAAGAGGTAGCAATATGCTTTTTTTTATAGTGTTTTGCATATTTAAGCTTATTTAAAGGTCATCTACATATGTGACATCTGTGTTAAAACTGCCTGTTAAGTGCACCTCATATTCATGGAACATTACAGGGCTAAATGAAATTCATGACCAGACGGCTGTTCTCCCCTGAGTAATACAAAAAGGCTTTTTTTTATTTAATATGCTTGTAAGAACAAAAAACTAGTTAACTATGTTACAACATAACAGATCTTTACCTCAAATTTTCTCATTTACCACAGAAAAATAAAGTCAATTCAATCAAATAGACTGTTATGACACGGGTCCGCAAACCAACTGAGTGAATCTACTTGTGAGTGTGTTTTGTTCACATTAGTTAACAAATGTTGCTCAATCTCAATCATAATTGTCGTATGGGAGAATGTGACACTCAGAAAACAGAAATCTGTCATGTCACCTATTCAAACCTTGCAGAATTGCCATTCACACAGTATTGAGAAGCTGATTTGAACATGATGATTTCAAGGCATTTCAAGTTGTAAATGTATGTAGCATATCATTTTTTAAACCAACTGATATCAAACCGTTCACTCCCACCTCTGTGAAATGGCTGGCAGCTGCTCTCTGGGTGTCTGGAATATTGGTTTCTCCCACTTTCTGTAATTAGCAATGATCAAGAGGAATTATAAGCGGCGGTTAACAACATTGGACTCCTCAATGACCCTGATAGATGGTCAATTATAGTGATCAGGTCGTGGCGTTTATTGGATTTAAAGTGGCAGTGATGGGCCCTTTTGGCCTAGTGTGGGTAATTATCACATTTATGCATGATTTAAGGCGACAGTGTATAACGAGAAAGACTTGACTTAAATTTAATCATTTTCTTATCTATGTATTTATGCAAGAGTTAACAATGGATGGCCATGAGTGGAATAATGCAATGAGAGCGGGATTAGTGTGAGATCCACGTGCTGTTACAGCCACAGTGTTGCAGTGTGCTCGTCATATCTGAGGCTGCAGGAGAATTTACTGCCTCAGACAACTTGTGCCAGAGATGGACTCTTCTCTAGAAACATCTTGTTTTGTCCATTTTTTTACTTCTCAAATACATGTGTATAATTCACTTCTGGGTCTCAAAGACGTTTTTCTAAATTACACTTGCATGTCTCGCTGCTCTGGTTTTTCTGTATTTTATTGTGACCTCCACATGGAGCTACATTTTTAAAGAACGCTCACACTAAAACATCTCATGGTCAACAGCCTCCGGTTTTGCTAGCAGGGGAAACATGCCAATAGAAAGCAGATGCTACAAAACGATCACAGTTGTCAATAAATTTCTCTCTTCCTCCCCGTCATCCATTATTCTCTGCCTGTTCCGCAGGAAGAGGCATCTCGCCACTCTTGCTTAGGCAGCCACAGACAGCTTTCTGAATCCAGACACCTGAATATGATCAACTGGAAAGCTGCTGCTCAGCTCCTCTGGTAACAGAGGGAATACATCAGTGCCTTGTTTATTTACTTTTTCCACATGCCAGAAAAGGTCAGAGTCAGAGGATTATACTGCACGGCCCAAGTAGAACTCAATAAAAGCCCAGCAATGAAAACAATATCATCCATATTTTAAACAGCTGGCACCAAACAGAGGGAGTCTTACGCTAGGGTGCCAATTATTCTACTTCTCAGGGTTTTGCAGCAAACCACTGTAGCTCAGGTGTACTTCCCAAATAAAACAATAAAATCATCCCGTTTGTGATAAATCGGAGACAAGCTGACGAATGCGATAGCTATCATTTACTTGTGTGTATTTTAATCATGAACCACTCACTAATGCTTAATGCTGAAGGAGGGACATGCAGATTTATTGGTGTTTAAATGCAGATGTTTTTCAGGCAGCAAGTGTGGTTGTTTTCATAGTCTGGGTTTGTTTTCCCTCCATGGACTTATTAAAGTCAGTGCAGCACAGTCTGTGCTCTATAATCCTGATGTATTATTAATCATGTCTTCCCATGCAACTCCAAAAAAAATCCCCCTTTTTTGATTTGTTCAACTTGAAAGTGAACCGAATTTGCAGCAGAGCCAGGTCCACGGTGACAGGATGCTTTATTTTATGTTCTGTTACAGAGCAAAGCAAGTGAATACAAAGGCTGCATTGTGAGCTGTTGTGGTACACTCTGTGCCTTGTCCAGTAGGACATGTGTTAGTGTAAGTTCACAAGTGCTGTTATGCTATAGAGAACAGCTGAGAGTCAGACATCATGGTGCATTAACAAGAAAGATTTCCCAGTGTTATAATAAATTGTCATGGTGACATTGAGACTAAAACTGAAAGTGAATTTCCCCTTTTTGTTACTCGTGCAATTCTTGCTGCAGGATTAATTGTGTTCACTGACACTACTCACGTCAGCAACACGAGTCACAACCGCAGAATATTTTCCTGGTGTCCTCTGGGAAAAGAGGAGAGGAGGACTAGTGGCTGAATTGACGACAGTTGCTGCGTTGTTGGCAACCTGTTGTGGAAACGCAGGAGAAGCCGGCGTCGTTGTGTGTGGGTCCACAAGCTCATCCAGATGATTGCTTTGGTTTGTGCCAGGACCTATGTCCGATGAGTTCCATTCTCGACACTGATTGGCTTTCGCGACATCACGCCAAAACAAATATTTCACTTGAGTTCAAATATTTCAACTCAAGCCATAGACACTTATCTAAACCAGGTTACAAAGTGCTTCACAAAACACATGGCAATAAAATACTAACGAATAAAAAAATTATTATTATTATTAGGAACATATTTAATTCCTATTTAAGTGTCAAATCATAACCGAGACCTTTGAAATTATAAAGAAACAGTTTCCACTTTAGCAACTGACGCAAAATTCATGTCTATTGCATCATGCCATTCGTATCATTGACTTTGCTCAACATGAGAGATGCAAAATGTGTTTCTATTTGCATCTTTACATTAATGTATAGAATCTCATCACGTGAAATGTTTACTTTGCATTCGGTGTGAACACAGCATATTAAAGCCTTTACTTTTCATTGATTCAAGGAACTAATGACTTGTTCGATTCCTACAATGGAAACCCTAGATGTCATTAGCTGTGATGCTAAATGTCAGTGTTTGCTCTCACAATACCCTGAAGCAATCATCATGACTCTTTGAAGCTTCAGGCTTTGTCAAAATAAAGACAAAGGAAGAATCCTTTTTCACTTGAATCACTCAAAACCATATTTATACGACAGTGACACATGACAAAGGATTTGATTTTTGCCAAGACTACTACGCAAATGATACAGATGGCAAATATGGTTCTTTTATCTGAGTCACACTCTGAGTCTTCTTTTGATTATATTTCAGGGAAAAGTTACCAAGATCCCCTCTCGTGTCTCTGTATCACTTTGTGAAAATGAAAGTACGTCAGTTATAACAACACGTAAGGTGATCAATTGTCCAAATGTACAACTCTGCAACAGTTTGGGAGTCATGCTCACATATACCACCCTGTCATCATGGCAGGTGCTCATGGCTTTTTTCCCTCCTCCTCTTTTTTTTTGCCTCGCATGGGTAAGATGATAATCCAAGCCTAGTCCACTGACAGACTGCAACATGATTCACTTGGACAGTGACTGACTGCACATCCAATTTGTTTCAACTCCAGAGCAGCAGCTTATTATCTGAAATGCATGAGATGTCTGTGCATGAGAGGCATGATCAGCTGGGGCATGCGCCGGGGCTGCTGGGAAAGTAATCAATAAGGGATTGTCTCTTGTAGTTTAGGCCGACACATTATGACAGAGCTGAAAATTAAACAGGCAGATATTAATAATAATGGAAATCAGAGGCTCATGGGAGAGATCAGGGGGAGGGGGCGAGACTCAAAATATGTATCATGCTCAGCTGTAGGTGCACGCGTACATGTGGGAGCGGGTAGAGGGTGGGTGGGTACTTGGTGTTTTGGGGTATTTCCTTGAATTCATTTAGGATTTAGGATTTTTCGAAATCAGGAGCTATAAAGGGGCCACAATTTACACAGCGGGGCCAATTTTGTGTCCAACTTCGATGCACAATTCCTGATTCAGTAAAGTGCACATTTAAGTAATTCCTTGTTTACTGTTAGCTTTATAGCTTTAAGCAAAGCCACATATCATTGAATATATTTAGAAAATTGTATAGTGTTCAATAGCATTGTGAACTATGTATAAGATTAGAAAACAAAAATGATTAACAAATTGTCATATCTATCGTTAGTGTTGTTACTAAGTGACTATCTTTTTTAAAGGATAGTGACAGGACAGGGGCACTTAAGGGGTCAATCAGTTGCATCCATTCAGCTGGGGCAAGTGCCACCCTGGTCCAACTCCTGGATCCACCCCTGCTGGAAATAAATATAATGTGAGAAGTGGATGTCACAGTGACAGCTTAGTGTAAATGTGACTGAAAATATAATTACATATTTTATTTCGAAATGTGACACTGCCCCTTTTAAACTTGGCCAAACTCACTGACCATAATCATTAAAAAGTTTACTAGTTTTATAATATTTCAGTTTACACAATTAAAGATTCTTTCTTGCCCCTTGTGGCTGAGGCATTTAATTGGTCAATAAAAGTTCATTTGTGAGTCACTTTTATAATAAGCAACAGCTGAAATGACACAAGAGAAAACAGATTAATAGTACAGAGCACAATCAGACCGCAATGCATGAATAACTTATTATTTAACATGGTCTTAATTACTTTTATTCTTCCATTTATCCAATGCATGTCCACTTATACTGACACAACATGGGTATATGGCACATATGATCAGCTTCCATGTATAGTTCACAGCTTATTATGATGAGAACAAACCCAAAAAGGTTCACAGTCACGTGATATAAGAGGCCTCATACACAGCCAGAGAAACAGAGACAACTCAAGAGACAGTCCTCTGCTTTGTCAATTAGCCGTGGCAATCCGTTTCTATTGTTTGAGCAACAAACACGCTTGTGTGAGTGGGGGTGGGTTGCAGTGGGGGGGAGTTAACAAACTGCATTACAGGCCATTACAGATGCAGTGTCATTGATTATTTATACCCTTATAAAACGCCTGGCTCCCTGGTGGACCAGGCTTGCTTGGCTAGCTCTGATAAAATGCTCCCTCTAAATCACCAGACCGGGCAAACAACACATTCAAATACATAAGAGAGTCGAGTGGAGGGAGGGGAAAAAAAGAGTGTAATAGATGTGACGATCACTGCATCAAAAACAAGAAATAAAAAAGATGGTGTTCTGATAGCTCAGGCCTATCGCAACATCTTATTAAACTAGTAACTCATAGTGTTCCCTGCTTTTTTTCTCTGATGTGGATCTGATATGTGTGATTTGAGGGAGCTCCTTCTTGTAAGAAAAATAGACAGGGGATCGCATCCCTCCTGGAGATTTGTTCGTAGTGGATGTTTTTGCATTAGTTAGCAGGGGAGCAGATGGCTGCTACAAGCTGCACGAGGAAGTCAGCACTTTTCTTTTTTTTTTACTTTCACGTTGCAGGTGTCTGCGCTGGAGCAGGACCTTCTCCAACCAGTCACCTCACCATGGGAATACTCCCTCGCTGATATTAATGGTCGCCCTTGCCGAGCACCACCACCTCAGCACAAAGCCCACTGGGAATGCGGAGCAGAAAATGCCACACCTCTTCAAATCCTTGCTTCTTAATGACACTACGCTGACATTGTCGCGCCTTCAAAAACTTCCCGAAGAACATATATCAAACGCTTAGTCGACTAAAACACCCATGTAGTAATTTGACACGCTGCCCTCTAAATATTTGTTATTACCAAGATATATCGCCGCTGATGAAACACATCCTTTATCATATAGGTTAAAGGTCAAAATGCCAGATGTCCCATAGCACAGCATGTGGAAAAAACATGCAAGAAATGCAAGGTGTGTCTCGATGGTGACAAACGCATGCCAACTGAATAGCAAAGAGGCACAGTAAGTTCATATTGGACACACTTCCCAGAGCACGGAAAGTATGAAAGAGAGAACATCTTGTATCATCTATCTTCCTTAAATGCTGAAGCCGTGACAAAGTGGATGGAGAAATTATGATAAATGATAAGACGTATTTCGTCAATATCTGTAATTCTCTTTCTTCCCTCCACTGTGTTTTTATCCTCTCGCTGTTTAGTTGAAGAGACACCCGTTCATTTAAATTGCACTTTGAGGGGCCAGATTGTGATCAAATTGAAATGGGCATTGTACATGTTAATATTAATATCAAAATCTTCATCCAGGAGCGAGATTGTCAGACAGGCTTTTATGAATTTATATCTTATTTACACTGAGAGGGAAGCAGATCTGGAAGATTCAAACTGTACAGATGTGTCTTTAACCCAGCTTTACAGAAAGCATAAAAAAGGGTCAAAGAGTCAAATTAAAATGTACATCACACATCTACTAACCCGTTTCAATTCAGATAAGCACTAATCTACTTTATGAAATTGGAAATTAAAGTTAAAGACACTTTACCATCCTTAAAAACCCATTATAAAGTATAATAAAACATTATTTTTGAACTTGTATAATTTGTATACTGACCAGGTTCTGTTTTTCTTTGGAGTAAATGGAGTCGACTTTGGGTAAATGAAATTAATGTCTATTAATGTCTATCTTATCATGAGGTGGGGTTGTGGATCAGTTTCTATTTCATCTGTCACATAGTTTGGATACTGAAGAGACTTAAGACAGTTATGGGGTCCCAGCATTTCTATATTTTCAGTAGTTTGTTGGAAGGAACCATTGGGTTAATAGCAGGGGGGTGTACTGCCAAAACCTTCAGGAACATGAAACCTTTTTATGTTAAATATTCAGTTACTGTATACATCAGCTACAGTCGCCAGTACCATACAGTTATTCTACAGTGTACCTTTATTGTCTTAAATTCACATTGACCTATATGCTATTAGGGATTGTCCTCTTGTAAAAAACAACCCTATATTTTGTTTGTGCAGCATCAAAAAAACATAGTAAGGTTTATTGCTAAGTGTTAAAGGCCTTTGTAAGTATGACAGAAGTTGAGGAGGTAGTCAGGAGTGTGAATGTTGACATACAAGACTGTCCTGGTTTTATCACAGTACTCCAGACACTATATCCAGGTTTCTCAAAACAGGATTAAATGTTTACATGTGCAAAACATAACTAGGATACTCCTAAAACTTGATCATAAGGATAAGCCACCAATGGAGCACTCGTATCAGAAGGTGGGGACACATTTTCTACATGGTTTGGAGGCCAACACACTTAATACCAGGACGCTGATACCAAAGCAGTTTAATTTAATTCAGCCATCATTATTTTTTTCCCCTTTTTAAGTTTATTTCATGGTTTCACAAAAAGAAAGAAAGAATGAAGAAAGGCTTGGGTTCATGGAGCAAATTAAATCCTGCAGCAATAGTTGATCGTCAATACATCAGTGGGTCGGGGGAAGAATTTTAAACTCTCCAGAAGAAGACCAGTGGGCAGTGAAGTTAGTAACGGATGGGAGTAATATGGTGATATTTCTTCTCTGTCATTAAGATAATGGCAGCACTGCTCTGAATATACTGGAGTTTGTACAGACTGCTGGCAGGGGTCCCAAACACAGGATCGTTTCAGTGGTAGAGCCCTGCCCTTTCCTTTTAGAATACTTTACATTGGTACTCTTAATATTTTTATGTGTTCCATAAATATCAACTTGAATGCCACATAATATTTTACTGTCCCTAAAAAACAGTGATCAACTTTACATTAGCCTTGAGAAATTATCTCTTTACTTCCACCAAGGAGGTTATGTTTTCACCCCTGTCTCTTTGTTGGTTTGATGGTTTGTAAGCAAGATCACACAAACACTACAGGACGATTACTACGAAGCTTGATGGAGGGAAGTGGAATGGTTTCAGAGAGGAACCAATACAATTCTGGTGTGGATTTGGATCAGGGGGCGGATGCAGAATATTTTTTTATGTAACTTTTTTTTTGGGATAGGGCGTTTTCACCATTTTCCCAGGGAATAATTCATGGAGCTTGATGAAAAAAGTCAGGTAACTGCTATCCATGAGTTTGTTTAAGATTGATCACATTTAAGGCGACTGTTGGGCCTTGGCGTATTCGCTCTACAGAGTGTAATTCTTGTTTAAACATGTTGTCTCCCACCTTTAAATCTTTTCATTTAATTCTCTAGAGTGAGTATCCGTTTTCCCAGCATGTCATGCCATGGCAGGTGTAAATAATATCAGCATCCAGTTAAGTTTGCATTGTGTATGTTGATTTACTAGCACCATGATTGTTATTAGTAAAAACTACAGTTCTTCCAACTGCCACTTCAGTGAAAGGGCTCTTTAAAGGGATAGTTCGTCCAAAAATGAAAAGTCACTGATTATCCAGTCACCACTGTGCCGATGAAGGGGGTGGGTGAAGTGTTTGAGTTCACGAGACACTTTTGGAGTTTCAGGGGTAAAAAGTTTTGCAGCCAAATCCAATACAATTGAAGTAAATGGTGACTCCTTCAAACGTAAAAAAAAACAACAGAAAGACAACATAAAATTCCTCCATACTGCTCCTGTGGTGTCCTCCAAGTGTCCGTAAGCCCCCAGTTTCAAATTCAATTTGAAACAGTGTCATGTACGCCGTGTTTTAAGCCTAAATGTCCACTGTGATCCACACGCAAATGCGGCATCAGAGGAGAATACTGCGGACAATGTGCACCACACATGTTAAAAACAGCTGAAAACATGGTGTCTGAAGAAGTGGTCCCCAGTTAGTTCAATTGTATTGGATTTTGCTGCAACGCTGTTTACCCCTGAAACTCCAAAAGTGTTTTGTGGACTCAAACACTTCACCCACCCCTCCATCAGCATAGTGGTGAGTAGATAATTAGTGAGTTTTCATATTTGGTTTAATTATCCCTTTAATGCTTCCTACTTGTTACTGTTAAACTCTTTAGTGACCACTGGTGTAATGACACTGGATAGTCACTCCATGGAGCCAGTGGGAGAGAGGAAGTGCAGTAAGAGCTGCCAGTGCACTGAATGAGATGTGTGTCAGTGTGAGCAGCCCTGGGAACTGAGAACATGACAGGAAGATGAGTGAAAAGTGCCACGCAACACAACGCAACATCCCCTCCAAGGAGTAAGACGTGATGGTGACTCATAATGTGTAATGTCTTGTTACCCTGCACACACACAAATACACACCCACCAACAGACACCTATTCAGAATCCATCAAGAATTTCAATTTCCTGCACAAGATACCTAAGAAATATCTAATTACACGACTGAAGAATGATTGAAGGGTGTAGTAATGGACTGAATGGTGACGCTGTGAAACACCTTGTTACAAACTGTTTCCTGAATGCCATCAGTCACACTGCAGTGGGGAAATGCTGCAGCAACAGGTAGCTGACTTAATGCATTCAGTGGAGCCCAACCTCTGTGTGAGAGAATCCAACGGGAGAGGACAAGGATGTGGGACCAGAGCAAAGGACAAGGGGATCACACAGCCCCAAAAAATGTTTGCAGAGTCGATACTGAACACCGTTGTCGAGGTTACTATTTATCTCATGCCAGCCAAGTTGGCACGCACATCTGGCGCTGGGTACTTAGTGCAATTATTTATGATTTCCTCCAAGATTTAAAAGCTCTTCGCCCGGCCTTGTAATGCAGTAACTGATTGCACTGCTAATGTAATTAAGGGGAGATTATGATGTCCACGTGGCACACCAGATGGTGGCATTCACAGCGATGGGGGAAGGCACAACTGGCACACCACTGCACAAGGGCAGTGAGGCGCAGTCAGTCGGAGCAGTCCAGACTCCCCACCAGACGGAGGAAAGTATATGTGCGCGTGGGTGTGTGCCTGTGTGTGTGTGGTGTGCATGCAGATGTGAGTGTATGGTTGTGTTTGATGATAAGTTGAGCAATGGAGTGTAAGCTGCTAGAGATGACTGTATGTAAGAATCTACCCAAGAAAGTACCAGACTGACCGTCTCTGAGCGATACATGCACACTCTGAAAAAGCACCTAATAAGTCCTCTTTGAAGGCTTTATACAAGACTACATAAGACATCTCCTCTTTTTACAAAGTGACTCAACTTTAACTTGCATTTCAGTGCTTCAGCCAAGAACACAGATGGCATAAATGGAAAATTAAATCACATTTGGCAAAGCCATCATGTTTCAAAAGATTTGTCAGCCACAGCAACAATGAGACTAGACCAAACTGACCTTTAATTAGAAAAAAACACGCATGATATTATAGAGCCTTGCAGGGTTGTATCCTATGGGGCACTAAGGGTAGGTTTCTTAAAGCTTGTTATTATAGGCTATTCAGGAGACACAGGGATTTCTTTATGTGTAGACAGAAAAAGAGAGGAGGAGGAGGAGGAGGGGCGTGAGGGTCATATATGAAATGAGACCTGCAGATTTCTACAAAGCCTGTAATGGGTTCATGCGGGTGACGGGGACATTGGGGCGCAGTAGATTTCCCAAGTTGAGATAGGGATATTATTACTCTCAGGGTGGCAACACAGAAATCTCTGTCTTCAGTCCCCTGACTAGTGTCAGCAAATTACAAAACACAGTGAATGACCTTTACACAGGGAAAAGAAAACCTTTGCTGTTTTTTTTATCATTTGGGTGCAGAGTCATTCACAGAGGTATAATTTTGGTCCAGGGGCTCCTCAGTCATCCGCTGATTACCACTCATGACTACAGCGTTGTTAAGACTTTCCAGAATATATAATATGCGTGATATTCTGTACCTGATGGGATGATCCCGTGTTTATGGGATCGCCTTTAACTGAGACGTGTCATAAAGTGTACACGAAACAAAGCGTGAACAAAGAAATCACAGTTTTAATGAACCTTTTCAAAATGCCAGCTGTAATGCTATGCATCCTACACTGGCGGCTCCCCCACAGAAACCTGCCACAGCCATCATTCATCTTACCCCACAGTCCTCAGCATGCGATGTGCCGCACATTAAAACACTGTAATAGCTGATGGCTTTCACAGTTAGCATGTGTTGCTGATATCTCCAGACTCTCGACGAGTGTTTCATCACCTATTCCATAATTAGACCATTACTTTAGCAGGTGTAGCTTTTCTCGAGCATGTGTTGTGTTTCTTTTCTTTTTTTCTACACTGACACCTGAGTTTTTATCTTATCACCAAATTCTAAATAAAATGAGCATGCCTATTTCTGAAGGTTGTCAACACCTTGATGTGAGAGCGTGTGTTGGTGGGATTATGTGTGTGTTAGGTGGGTGGTATGGTGTTGATGGAGGTGGGGTGTTACAGTATCTGATGAAGTAAGACTGGTGTAAAAAGAAATCTTCCACCAGCATGTAAATGTCTCTGCTGTAATAATTTGTAGTTAATATTGATATCATATGTTGCTGTGGTACAGTATATGAAAATACTATCCTGAACACTGTTTGGCAGCAGACTCAAGTCTTTATAGTTGTTCTATCAACTACTATCATATCCAAATTGTATTATATCCAAAATGTATTATAAAATGTATTATATCAAGAATGTACTCTCAGCAAATGTCACTGCTGTATTTATTTGTCATTAATATCGAAATCTGTGATCAGTATGAGAACACTAACCTGATCACTGTTCATAAGCAGGCTGGTATCTTTATAGTTGTCCAATCCATCATCCTTACATCAAAAAATTGCATTGAAGATTATCAAGCCACATGCTTACTTAATTCGCTAAAAAAGAAGGATTTCATTATATTATTCTATTTTGATTGCAGCTGCAATGATTGGTTAATATAAAGAAAATCTATCAGCAATTATTTTGATAAAGGATGAATCACTGAATTCAATTCAAAGCCAATGATAATAATAAAGAAACATGGTTCCATGTTCTCAGATGTGAGACCTGATGCTTTTCTCTGTCCTCAGACTGTTGGTCTGTGACTGCCAGTTGCAGCACTTGTCCAGTTACTGCTGAGAAAACAAGTTAAAGTATAGTTTTGCAAAAGATTATCATCATCCAGCATCACAACAACAAGAAGATTAACACTTAGCAAACATATACACTCTGTTTTACGCAGCCATGGGTGATAAGATATACAGACGCACAAGAAGACCAAACCCAGAATAGATACAGCACAAGGGCTGCAAAAGCAGAACAGTGCCATGCTTCCCAGTTGAGAATTTCCAGAATTAGTCAAATAAACCTTAACACAGGCAAGATTTTGTGTCTTCAGTTAACATCAACAGTGAGTGGAGGCGGTGAAATCTGCTGGACGTGTGAGGTGGCAGAAAATCTCCCTGTAATTATATGAGCATCATGCATTTAAAAAAAGGGAAAAATCACATCATGTGTAGGCCAATAAATACATCTCACTGTGTGTGTGTGTTTGTGTGTGTGTGTGTGTGTGTGTGTGTGTGTGTGTGTGTGTGTGTGTGTGTGTGTGTGTGTGTGTGTGTGGTCCCAGGGAAGACACCCCACTGGCCTGTGGCACCATGTCACACAACCGAGCAACACGTCTTTGATAAGTTATTGTATTGGTATCATGAGGGTAAGAAATACAAATTTTAATTGGAAAGCGTCTGCTGCTGGCTGCTGTTTTGGACAATCAACAAAGCGGCCCTGTGTATCTTAATGTTGAAGCTAAGCTAATACATTGGTCTTAATCTTACTTTTATCTGATTACAGTAATGACATGTGATGATTATTGAGAGAAGCAACTGTCAGAGGGCGTGACCTTAGATACATCCATGTAATGACGGTCATTTGGTGAAGCACAACCTTAATTTTGTTACCGTAGTTAAATTGGCTCTCAGAAGTTATTGCAAAGAAATACACCCACAATTCAGTGTGGCGTTGTTGTCCTGGGCCTTTATGCTCTATGTAGACTCACTCAGACAAAGTAAATTGACATGTGGACCCTTTCTGATAATGCTTTTATAAGATGTTGTGCTGCACTCATTAGCTGTGTCTCAAGTCGGAGGCTGCATCTACCCAGCCCGTGAAGACCACCAACTTCGTGGGCCGCTTGACAGCAAATGTCGAACTCAAATGAGATGGTCTGGTCTATAGAGAATTTCTGTAATCAGTGTTACCAGCTTGTTTCGCCCTTATTGCTGTTGCATAGCAACAGAGCTGAAGTTGGACATGGCGAGAAAGTTTTAATGCCCCTTGCTTTTTTTAAATGTGCACCACACATGATATTCAATCATCACACATCTCACTGCTTGCTGGCAACATCACCTCTTCTGCACTGAAGCGCAATGAATTCTGGGATAGGTTGGGCCGGGAAGGATTCAACCGGTGGACGCATTTGTCAGCCGTATTTAAAGTGACGCAATCGCTCTACAAATGCAACCTCCAAAGGATGCAGAATTATGAATTATTAAACATAGCTATAGCCTCCTATGATATGCCTATCATTTATCACTCCTGATAGATGTCAGAAATGATAGTGAAATTCAAAAAGACAACTACAGCGAGTAGTGAATGAGCTTCACCTTATTCTTATAGAGCCAAATCACAACATACATTATCTCAAGGCACTTGACAAAGCAAGGTCGAGACCTTAAAAATTATATAGAAATCCAACAGTTCCCATAATGAGCGAGTACTTGGCAAAAAGAAGCAGACTCAGTGTGAGGTGGCCGTATACAGCGGCCGGATGGAATAAGTGAGTGGGAGAGAGAGAAAGAACAGAAACCGTTGCGTAACCTTCATATTAAAGCTCTGGAGCTCTGGTTGTTTTAATGAAAATAATAATACTTATATTAAGGTTATCAGCAACAGTTAATACCACTACTACTACTATTACTACTAATGATAATAACGACAACAATACAAATAATAATAATAAAGGTCTATAGGAACAAATTTTTTTGATAGATTATTTTTTATAAAAGTTTTCTGTTTTCTGTATAAGATAAGCAAATGATCAAAATAATAATAATAATAATAATAATGAATGTACAGAGTCAGGATCATGATCATGCCTGTGTGTTTGGTTAATTATTTATTACCCATGATACCCGGAAGTGTTTAACTCTAGTGGCAGGCGGGGTTGAAGTCCAGGGTATAGACTGGTCCAGAGTATAGACTGGTCCAGAGTGGGCTCAGCAGGAAGACACGTTTAAACAGGTAAAATAAACAACACACGTTTAAACAGGTCAAACAAACAACACAAGTTTAAACAGTTCAGATAAACAACACACGTTTGACCAGGTAAAATAAATAACCATGTAAATAACACACGTTCAACCAGGTAAAAGGAGACGACAGGTGGAGGACTGTGGTTTTTAGTCTGTGCTGTGTGTAATGGCGCACACCGTTTGTTTCTGTAGGAAGCATTAGCTGCTGTAAGGAGTCCTCGTGTTTAGAAACACGCTCATGTGTCGGGTGCACAGATTTAAAACGCAGACAACAGGAAGGAGTGAAAGCTACAACAACAGAGAGCTGGAGGAACGAGTGAGGATCTTAATAAATGAGCTAGCTACACGTTGCTAACTGTGATAATAAATACTACCTCGAACCAGGGTTGATTCTGGGTATGTGTTGGTTGTTTGGCTTTAAATCAGCTGCCTGAAGCCTCATTATTTCACTGTATGATTAGGAGTCTGGTGTTATATGTTGCTTAGCCCCACTACATGTAAGCTAGCAGGAGTGATATGTCATAAAAAGGCATGGATTAATGAAGTGATATGTTAAATCCCTCTCAACACGTAATGAGAAACTAAAGCAGTCAATCATCATCAGTTTTGTGATAGTTATCTAACTTTTATTTGGGAATTTTACAGTTAATCATACAATTACCAAACCATTGAAAAAAATACATGCAGAAAATGAATTACTATTTTATTTTCTACTTTGACAGTCATAACTGAAAAAGAGCACAAATACACAACAATCAATTCCATTAGTCAGCTGTTAAATTTGAAATTGTACAGAATAAAACAGTGCAACTACAACTTCAATACTATACAAATCTCAGAATGAATAATAACTAGTGCTACCCAAACTGAAGTCTTGCATGCGGTACAGATCGCAGTTTTACTTGTCGGACTTTCCAGTGTGAGCTATTGCTGAATTGATCATTTTAGCTTGCTCTGGCTAATGCTTCACTCCTGCAAATCACTTTTTGCCGCTCTCTAAAAATCAGTACTTGCCAGAGTCAGTACAGCACAACTACTTCATTGGAGAGATGAAGAAGTAATCTGAGAGGAATTCATATACTTTAAAATAGATTTGCGTACTCGTTGATGCCAGACGCGATTTCCTGTACTATCAGAGGCATTTCCAATGTCTGTATCTCTAAAATTAATATTTTTATCACCTCAAATTTTATATTGGAGATTATGCCTTAAATGCCACATCACAGACTCACTATTCTAGTTGGTTCACCATGGATGATACACAGTGATGTTTTCCACTGGAGACAGAAATAAGTTTGGATTTCTTTTTCTTCGTTCTTGCAGGTTAAGTCTCAAAGCCTTGATGTTGTGCTGGAAAACAAGGCTCATTTTGAACAAATTAATGTTACAAAGAGATCCCTCATCCTATTAGCCAATTTGCTATCCTGTTTCATTTGAATAAGTACGGCTATCTAACATTTGTTAAAGAGACAGCTGTTTCTGGAGCAAATCCCCTAATTTGATCAGTGTAATTGCAATAGATTTCGTAAACATCAAGATTGAATGCAGCAACTTTGTCAGTTAGTACAAGAATGCTTTAAAGCTAATCTAATAACATTGCATAAGGGAACCTTTGCAAAGCCACTCACCCTGTAAAAGGCTTGCATGCCCATTAGGCAAAAATTCCCTTGGACAGGAATAGATAGCAATTGATTGGGACTTCCTTGAAAATATGCGATCACTCTGCCTAATTTGTGATTTGGTGAAGTCACTGGGTGGTCTCCAAATGCTGTTTTGTCACTGGTCTCACTTGTCATTTGATCCTTGATTAGGAAGCCACTTTTTCTTCTAGATCCTAATTAGCCTCATCAAGAAGTCAATAATGTGGTCATTTTAGCCAAGAAAAACCTTGTCCGTTCTCCATGTATTGACCCGGAATGATGCAACTCCCATTTAGTTTCACCATCTGTATTTTGTCCATTTCTTTATGTTTGCATTTTCACGTTTAGAATGAATTTTCATTGAGCTGTTTGTCTCGAATAACTGGTATGTTTTTGTTTTTTTTACCACTATTGGTCTGATGAGGCTCTTCTGCTTTTCTAACAGATTTCAAACATGTCTGATGTGAGTAACCAGCTGCTGTCTGACCCCATCTCTGCAGTTGGAATTGTCACTTCGCTAAATAAGGCCCCAGATGACTTCCATGTTGTGAGTAATTATTTTAAACTATTGATGGCTTCATGTTTTGAAGGTATTGTTTTTTTCCCATCTCATTTAAAGAGTTGCAATTAGAGGCCTCTCTCTTGCATTGGTTCTGCGTGTAATTGTTGTTACTAATTGTATATAATGACGCACAGCCAGGATGTTGGCAGCTTTCCATGGTGTTTTTTGTTAGATGACTTATTCATTAAGTTTACTTTGATGATTAGGATGATTCCCTTCCTGACATTGTTACTGGTTGCCACCAGTATTACAGACACACCTGAGGCAAAAGTTGAATTATGTTGGGTTGATGCCCACCAGAGTTATTTAAGTTTATTCCCCTTATGCTCAACTACACAACAACTACACCGTAAATAGGATTGTGTCAGGATGTGAAGTAGTACAGGATAGACAGGTTTATATAAGCTGTATGTTGTGAAAGAGTTAGAGAGGTTAAAAAACGAGGAGTGTGAGTAAGTTTAACAAAGCACAAAACAAGCTCAGGGGCAGATCTCTCTTCCTCTCGCTCCCTCTTACTATTCAGACTTTCTTGCTTTCACCCGTTGCCTCCCAACCCTCTCGCTTCCCCCCAGTTTTAATTCTTCCTGCTCCACCCTGCACACCCAGCTTGTTCTAATCTCTGGCAGATGATGGTGGGTTGGCATTAGAATGGAGCCACTGGCAGGGAAACTGTGTACACACCACGCGGCAATGACAAACACAGAAACCCCATCAGACTTCCTCCTCTGCTGCTTCAGTGCGCCCTTACATTTCAGCTGATGTGCAAATACTGTGGATGTTCTGAGGGGGCTAAAATCTGAATATGGCACAGATTTAATCTAATTATAGCTACTTAGTTTATTGTTAAAAGTTCTGTGTTAATCTACAGGTTGTAGAGCAGCAGTTGGAAAATGGTAATTAGTTTGGACTTGATCATTCAGAAAGATAATAAATCTGTAAACATATAAATAAATATAGGACTCTACTCATTTCTCACTTCTTTACTGCCACCGTGTATTTATAAACAGACATTCATTTTAACTTAAACTTCAAACATGCCATTACAGCTCGCATTGTAACTGTAATGCCATGTTTGATTTCTACAGTCAAGAGGCGAATCAGGCTGTCTGAAGTAGTTTGCCTCGTGATCCAGCAGAGGGCACTCTCTTTCACATTGACCTATTGCATGCCCTCTTGACCTGTCAGTAAATTAAGCCAACATTGTTGCTGTTTTGCTGCAAAAATAGATTACAGATAGAGGACTCTTCCAAACAAAGCTGTCCTGAGCGGACAATACCAATATCACAGCATCTGAGAAGCAGTGTGTGGACGTGTTTTGAATATGTTTGAACTCTGTGCTTGTGGTTCAAGATATAGATTATGAATTTATACAGCCCCCAAAAATACACAAGGGCATAGTATAAACTAGGACGGGTGTTGAAAACAGAGGACAGCACAGCACCAGTGTGAGGCAGGGCGCATCACTCGTTTCTGTTGGGTGTGCCAACATTTTCACATCTGACTTTCAGTGGATAGAGTTGTTCACAGCCAAGTAGGAGGGAGACTGTTGGAAACTAAGAACCACCGGCTTTTACTGTTTAGAAATCTTGGAAGAGAAATCCAGATGATGAACAAAGAACAGGGAACAGGGTTACACTACAAATAGCTTAAAGCATTTAGTCTTTAATACAACAATTTTCATCGATAAAGTTTATTTGTGTTAGTTTCCCTGTGTAAAATAGGAAACATTTTCTTAAGGGGAAAAAATATCAATTTTAAATCTATGAAAAGCTCAAATCATCCTCTAAGATAAAGTTCAAGGATTCTGAAGAATATTTCAAATGGGTTTGTCCCATCTTCAGCAGCATCTTTCTAGCTTCACTATATGGTCTTTCATCTGCAGACTTGAAATAAATCAAATATATCACTCTTACCAATGCAGTGCTGACAAAGGTAAATCTCAGGATATGAAACTGTATTGATTTGTTTTTCTCTTCTTACAAGACTTCTTTGCAAATTCCTCCCTAATACTGGCTGCTTACCATACTTACCGTACTTTTTATGCTGCAGATCAAAGGGGTTGATTAACTCTTTTGCTCTCTGGTGTGGTGCGCTCACATCTCTGAACTTTAGCAAGTTGTTCCGACACAAGAGCACAGGCCCAGATCAAACACTGCTCCACTGGGATCAGGAGCTTTTCTGAAGCACCAGCAGCCACCCAACATCAAACACCATGAGTAGACTCCTGCACACTCACTCTCTGTGCACAGGTTGTAAAGTGGATATTTGTGTGTTTTTTAGATTCACCTCAGCATTTGATATTTTATGCTCACAAACTTGTTCATGAAATGTAAGTTTATTTGAAGAAGACTACTGCTAGCTTTTGATTAGCTGGAATGTCTGGGTTTAAAATCCCAGTAACTGATTTAAAACACCTGTACTTTAAAAGTAAAGCTTGACATAAAGGTTATTTGTTGTCTTGCCAAAAGAGGACGGATACTATTTTCATGTCTGCGTGCTCAGTCTTGAGCTAGGGCCAAAAGGCACTTAGTATTAAGAATGCAAGTAGGGGGAAAAAAACTAATTGAGCTCTGTCTAAAACTCAAAAATACACCTACAATATACAATTGTTGCTTGTTTCATTTGTTCATAAAAAAATATTAATAAAAGTGACACTGAGTGGCTGCCAGACAGTCAGCGGAGACAATCCACTGAAGTGTTCCTTTGTCAAGTAACAGTTGCAGCCTGGAAGTCCTTTTAAAATGACAAAATCTTGTTCTCACAGAGATTACACAATAAACAAGATCATATATTTTAATCAGTGAGCTTCAAACTGTGTCCTAATTTGAGTAGACCGCTAAGGCTGAACTGAAATGAGATGGTTTGGTCAAAGGAGGATTTTCTATTTGCTTCATCAGCTTCTCCTGCCCTTACCATTGCATACTTAGCTAGACTGAGCAGCTGCACTTTCTGCCGCTCAGTATCCCACATAGCTAGCATGTTAGCTTTGTACTGGTGTGAGATCCTGGGACAGGGTGGCCTGAAAAGCATCCAGCATCTTCTATAATAAATGATAAAAAAAACACAGACTGTAGGTACAAACCTATTCTCTCTGCACCGTGGTTCTCTTTACTTTACTCCTACAGCTTCTCCTTCATATCTTTCCTTGACCCCGTGACGTATTCCATCTGGGTCAAGGAATAGTGGTTAAGAAAGGACATTATTTGGACCCCTAGCCTATAGTCACCCCATTGTGTTGCAGTCGGTCTTCAGATGCAGCAACAAAAGGATGTGATCCATGAATTGGAACACAGGTCATGAGTTACTGGCAGGCGTACTCTCTCAACTTTGACCAGAGCCAAGCTGCTCCCTCTGCTTCCACTCTTAAACTAAACTAAACTAAACTAAGCGCCTCCTGGCTCTAATGTCTGCTCCTTAGGCTCCTTAAGCCCAGAATAGAGTTATAGTGTATAAATCTCAGCAAGTTAGCCAATAACCACATTTGCAAAAATGTTAAACTATTACCGAAAATAAAAAAACAGCATCTATTTTCAATTTAGAGAAAAGATCCTTTTTTTTGTTCAGTTTTTGTTCGGTTCAGATTTTTTTTCTTTTTTCTTCTCCACCTGGTTTCACTCTGTAGAGAGGTTTGATGGTGTGCCTTTATATCTTTGTATTCACAGCTGTGCTTCATAGCAACTTGCTGGTGATGTCGGTCTCCAGAGATGCTTCATAGGAATATGCATCACCCCCTTAAGACTTGTTTCATAGGTGGGCTTTCAGATCACTGTTATCGTAAAAAATTTGGAAGTGGCAGTTGAATCTGTCACTGCATTTTACATCAAATGATACAGCCTTATTTTAATATCATAGCCATGACGCCTCTTATTAGACATGTGGCATTCCTTTTGTAGTCTGTAATGATGGAGCCAGACAATGGCAGGCTTGAAAGTATGAGAGAAGAGCCAGTGCAACTTTACACATGCCTTTCCTGCCGTGGCTCAGCAGTTGGCGTTTCAAATTCAAGCTGCGTAGCATCCTTGCTGCCGGTGGCTGTGGCAGGATGATGCCTGAGGTGCCTCCTAGGAGGACCGTGCCCTCGTTACTCCTCAGCTTGACTTTGGGTTTCACAAAGCGAGCCCTTTGTTTACGCTGACAGGATGCGCTGGCTACTGACCTGGAAAAAGTGGCCAAGACGGGTTGTCTTGTAAAGAAGAGGGAGGCTGGTGATGTATAGGCTCCTTCTGGGACCTTTCATGGAACTGCTGTTGGAGACGCCCCGCAATCCCTCTCTCTGCTCATCTTCTGCTCTTTCTCTCTCTCATCCCACTATCTATCTCTGTTCCCCCCTCTAGTCTCTGCTCTCATCTCATCTAGTCAGTGGTGGTTTTGCATGAATCTCCCCATGCCATGTTTCCCCCACCAGTCACCAGGGTCATTCATCATTATTGTCAAGGGGTAATGTGTGTGGGTGGGTGCAGAGATCTATGACTTCTTCATTTGAATGAACCTCATTAGATTGACTCCTCTTTGTAAAGGATCCCTTTAGAAAATAACTCTGGCAGTTATTTAGGTGATTCTCACATGATAGCCAATGGAACATGACGTTTCAGCCAACCGTATTTGCTCCATCGATGGAAGAGTGTTGGTGATGCAGTATGTGGATTATATTTTGCTTTATCGTTCTGCCCTCCACAACTGCATTTACATAGCAATGTAGTTTAGGACCTTGAGCTTGACTTGTGGTGCCCACATGCTGTCAATATGATGCAATCTATATTTTTTTTTACTGACTCCGTTGATCATTTACAACCATGAATGAGCTTATTGTACAAGGACAAGCAGCGTACATTTCTGAATTTAGACTTATTTGGCTATCCACATGGAATTGGTTTAAATCCTCAGTAATTCATTCTCAGAGAAGTTGTCTCATTAAATGATAGAATGAATACACACTGGGTATAGCAGTAAACATTTTTAAGGTGCATGTGCAGTGTTCTCAGTTTACCTGTGTCTTGGGATACAATTGTAGGTCTGTTACAAATACACATTCTACATTTACCCCAAATATAATCCCTGCTTTTCCATAGAAGCACACTGAAGTTTGGTTTCCTTATTAGGGCAGATCCTTGTCAGGGCATCTTTAATCAGCCTGGTCCCAGGGGATGATATTTTTAGCCACGTTTTTGGAGGCTAAGACTTCTTTACCCACACAGAGCACTAATGAGATGGAGCGCTAGTGTAGGCAAGCGTTAATTAAGGCTAGTATGCAAGGGAAGAGGCAAAAGCAACACGCTTGTGGCATACATACATTAACTTTATCCCACCTCCTGCATGTTTTTTTCACTCTTTGTTTTTTTTCCACCCTTTTTTTTTTTTTCCACGTAGGTTGCACAAACAACAGATGGCTCTGACGCCGACCTGTGGAAGGACGCCTTATTCAAATCCAAGGTCACTCGCTACCTCTGTTTCACCAGAAAACCTGTAAGTGCGAATGTAAACTTCTCCCTTTCCCTATGCATCCTGCACCTCATCTACTGCACTTCTTATTTTTGTCTTCCTGCGGTTATTATCTCAGTTTTCAGAATATATTTATGCACTTTGCACTTTGATCAGTAAAAGTCCCATTTAGAAAGGCCACCGTTGGCAGCGCAGTTTTGAACTCTTATATATAATGGATTTGCATGCATATTCTAGATGAATAATACCCCGGTGAGATATTTTCATGTTGCAGTTGTCCTTCTGAGGATATTATCTATGTTTATTCATGAAATAACAATGAGCTGTGTTCTAAGTATTCCAATTCATTCAATCAACAGTGTCTCTGTAGGGAAAAACAGTGATTTGAGAAAGCTGATGTACATGTAACTATGAATATGAAAATAATTCTATTTATGTCAGAAATTACTCTGGTAGAACTTGACCCAAAAGGATTCTGAAAAACATTCACAGCCACAGTAGAGTTGTTCTTGCTCAGTCTTGTTATGATACCAAAACTTTGACTTTTAAATAATACATAAATATCTCGACTTTGCGACTGAAACAACATCACAACCCCATTCTTATTATTGTAATTTTTAATCTAATTGACATTGCCAGTACTGATTGACTACAAATTGATCATATACATTGTTTATCATATAAAGTTTTCGATCTGTTTACCTGTGAATACCTGAGGAAAATATAAATTAACATTCCGATGGTGAATTTTTAACATTCCGAGGGTGAGTTTTGCGTTTGCCATATTGGTAAGTTAGCTAAAAAAGATAAAGCCAAATCAAATGGTTATTAGTGCCCTTACTTCATTAAACACAGATGGTGGAAAAGGTTTGCTTGTCGCTGTTAAATTACTGCATGTGCTGCATCTGCCTTGGTTTCAAACTAGTTTTACAGAAGAGGTTTGTGGTGTCCGTGGGCTTGCCACGTTTCACGTCTCATGTGTCTCACGTGTTTGCAGACATTGTTTTGTCACAATGAAATCTAACAATAGTTGGCACGCCCACTTTGCCTCTATAGTCAGTGCGCTGCACATCCTCTACTAATCCCTGGTGTCGCAAATTGATGCAACTCCTTGGAATTACAGCTCTTATTAAAAAAGTTTCATTCTTAAAATTGAGAAAAAAATAATTATTTAATAATTATTCCAATATAATTTTCATGAATTGCAACATAACAAAACTCCAATATATATCAATATATTGCTTATACATTGTGTAAACACAGTGAGGAGGTTTAACAGATATTAACAGATAATTGATTGAGAATTCATTCATGTTTTGCTGTTTATCAAGCGTTTGCCATTGCTTATAAATAGGAGTTTCAAACCACGACCTTCACTCAGGATCAAAAATCTGTCTATAAACAGAAATAATAATGTGACATTAATCTTGATAATAACTATCAACAGATAAGAAATCTTTCATTAAATTAAAATATTTATCTTGATATAATTGTGGGCCATTTTGTCCATCCCTAGTAGTAAATGTGATATTGTAATGTTTTGAACAGCAGGGTATCATAACACCTTTGAATTATCAGTATAACACCAGTCATTGTTGGACTCCTCTGCAGCCTGCAGCTGATGTGTTGTTGTGTGGCTGTCAGCAGCTCTGTGGCCATAAATACACCTGCTGGGTGATCAGCCTGTCTAACCTCAGCTCATACAGCTTACTATTGGATGTCTATTCATTTGTTTCCCTGGGTTGCAGGCAGATAATGCAGACAGAATTGTAAACAAAACCTGCATTTTTGTTATTATTTTGCATCAGCTCAATTTCAGGACTTAATCAAGTCTTTCATTTTTTACTATGTGTTCTCGAGAAGCCGGGCAACTTGGTAGCGGCTGCCTCATGCCCGAGCTCAATCTGCTCCTCAGTTTAGTATCTAGCATACAAATAGCCTTCCCCTAGTTCCTGTATATTATCTTAAAATGTGTGTCCACATTGTTTTAAAGGCTTTGAGACAAATAAAACATGACAGAGCCATCAACAAAGGATATTTTGTCTGCCAGTCATTGGAGCCCTCGCTGTAATTGTCTATGACAAAAACAGATTCTGTAAAATTAGCCCCTGAATTATATGGGGGGGAAGTAAATAGTTTGTGATTTATCATACTCTAGGTTGGAGGTAGATAGCCCCTTTTGTCAGGCCCTGACGGAAGAAATCTCTCCAGTAAAAAGGGGAAAACACAAAAAAAAGGTTCCATGCATAGTAATAACATTCATCCATATTTCTCCTTAAGTCAGTATAAAAACTATGAATAAAAAATGTCTCTAATGGTAATGACTATCGGGCAACGGTAGCAGTGGAATCCAGCCTTTTCGGACGCATCACGTCACGCCTGGTTCGCCCCACTCTCTACTGCCGCTGTGTATTATTGCAATTTATTAGGGCAAAAAATGAAAATGTAATGGGAGGCAAGGAAGAGTCATGCTTGAAAATGTCAACTACACAGTCCCTGATTGTTTTTAACCAGTCCCATTCTGTTGATCAGACTCCCTGCTCTGTCTCCCATCATCCCACAGCTTCTCGCCAAAAGGTTGAGAGTGATTTCAAGTTCACAGATGCATTCTCTCATTGCAAAAAAAGGCTATTAGAGAGTAATTACTTCAGCTATTTTGTCAACCCTTCTCTTTAGAGACTTCCTGAGCTTTTAGTAAATCATGGACTCTATTATCTCTACATTTTCTTATCTGAGCCCTCCGAAAAAGTGATGTACCCTTTTTTTGTTCTTGCACTCTGTCCTTTTTAAAAGTTGAATTTGCATACATGACTTTAAATTTCCTGCCCGTGCTCTGTCTTTCAGGGGCCTGACGTCATTGCGGACGTGAAGCTGACTGACATTAAGGACGTGTTGCCAGAGGGCTTTACACCTGTGCTAGAAACAATGGATACGAGTAAGTAAACAGTCACTACCAACCACAGGCTCACTCCCCTCCTCTGCTTGTTTTTTCACTCTCCGACCAGCTCACGAGGAGGTCCTCGGGGGCAGCTTTGCTTGAGATAGTGAATGTTTTATGGGTGCAGGTTAGCTTAATTTATGGCAGACTGTGGGAATAAAATAAACATTTTGCCCTGGAGGTACAAGAGAAGAGAATCATGAGTCATTGTTTATCTCAGCTGGAGCTGTGCTTTTCTTTATGAGAGGCTTATTTATTTATGTATTTATTTGGGGAGAGGACGAGTGGATGGGGGTTATCTAATATTAATGAAATGCATTCCCCAATGCTTTAGTGCTTTTTGAGTGCTATGTATTTCCCCCTCACTATCCATGCCTCGGAAATGTAATAATATTTTGGTGTGGGGAGTGAGGACAGCTTGTTTATTATTTTTATTATCATTGCATTTACACTGCACTTTCTAGTGTTGCTGGGGAAATAAATGAGCAAGGCACAGATGCAATATAGGAAGCCATGGCAATGTTTTTTTGTTTTTTTTTGCCAGAACGAAGAAAAGAGATTATGTTTTGTTTGGCTATGTTGTAATTTAATGTTTTATTACTTCGTCTGAATCCATGTTTAATGTATACATGTGGCATTATGTATGAGTTTCTATCTAGAATATCCACTTTAAATCCCTGTTGTGCACTAAAGCTGATGGAGGATTCACTTGCTTCTGTCATTTTGCCTCCTAAAATGATAAAAATGATAATAACACATGTGGATTTTTGTGACTTTCCGCTGTCCAGTCATTTCCCTTTGAGCATAGCAAGTCGCCCGGAAACTGATATAAGCTTTTATTCTGAGACTGGTAAAGACTTAATAGCAAAGAATAAGTGGGATTTATGAATATATATTTCTCCTAGAGGTTCAAAATGTCTTCAGATATTTTTTTTAGCCTGAAACTAAGAGGAGACAGGCCTGAATATGCGACCATGTTTTCCTGTCTGACATCGTTGTCTGTGCCTGACTCATCAGAGGAAACTGCCACGAGGAAGAGGAGGCTCTGTGTGAAAATCAGCCCTCGTGCGGCTGCTGAGACAGCTGTGTATGACATCCAGATCATTGCGAAGTCCAAGTACCATCTTGTTAACTACACCTGTATAGGGTGAGCTGTTTGGCAACAGAAATCAATGCAATCATGTTGGTTTTGTTTCTATCATTTACTTAGTGTCTTGTACATTATAAAGTGTCTTTAGTTTACTAACCAAGCTCTTCAAAACTATGAAACACTTTGTGTGTCTCCTATTCATTTGTACATAGTGAGATCAACAACATGGGAATATGGTATCAAATCGGAGATGTTCCCCAGCATCAGTCCTGTCAGGAAACTTCCATCACAGCTGACACGGACATCCCAACACAAACCAACACAGCAAGGTAATGTCATATGAGAGTATTCAGCACCAGCTCTTGAAGTTCAGCTTTCCTCCTTGCTTTCCTTTTTATTCCACGCTCAGTTCACTCTCGAGCTGTTGTTACGCTTCTGTACCATATGTACGACAATGAAGACACAAGCAATTGATCACTCCCGGGCAATCTGCCGTAAAGGTTGTGGCTGGACAACGAGGTAGCGAGGGTGAACCGGAGAGACAGGCTAACTAGACAGGATCCCCTGAACAAGAACATGAGTTCAATGAGGGCTAAACTCCTGCTATTTGTGGAGTATCCCAGGAGGCAGACACAGGTCGCTCCTCTGACTGTGTTGACAGGAGTGTTGTTATGTGCAGACAAAGAGGAGGAGATGTAGCCTGGAGAGGGAGCGACAGCTGCAGAGGAAGGGAGGAGAGCTCCAAGATCTCCGCCATGCTGGAGTGTGTGTGTCCCCCTCCTCTGCTCATGCTGCTCAGCCTTCCTCTGCCTCAGGCCTCAGTGTGAATGGAGCAACCCTTTGTACTGTGTCCAGATCAAACAGCTCAATTATTTATTGCAATGAAGAACTTGGGGATTTCCACAGCAAATTGTAAATAAACAATTGAGACTCCTTCAGTGTAGCGGTGCTGAGGCGATGGAAGCTTGGCACGAGGTGCCTGTGGCTTTGCCAGCTTGAAGTGCTATGATCTGCCATCCTGTGCTGGGCTGAGTAAAAGCCACTTAAAAGCCACAACAGGCCAGAGCGGTGGATGCCAGCAGGCGTATTCAAAACCGAGCTTCTGTTCACATGGCCACGCAGCAGAATGAGAACAGTAAAGATGGACAGCCATGAATTTAAAACCCAGGTTCAAACTGCTGCGAGTTTTGTGAATTGTCCATATTTTGGGAGTCAATGGTCAATAATCTTTGATGTGCTGAAGTGATGGCGAGAGCCTGGGCCCACATGTTACTGGTAATCCTCAGTTCTTTTGAAACCCACTTTCAAGTTGGTGAGGCTCAGAGGTTGGAATAAATTGCACCTCGAAGCCACTCACACCCCCTCCTGATGCCTGCTGAGATCACAGGCTGCTGTTTTTGTATTAACATTAAAATTCATCCCACAGTCGGAGAGTCTTCCTTTTAGAGTATTTCCATCCATAATGCACTGACACATAAGGACGGCACTGTGGGCAATTTCAACAGTGGCAGTTCTTTGACTGTTTATCTGCCATCCTTTCTGTGTAGTTACATGCTCCTCAGACAGCCATACATGCAGCCATAATTATTTCTGTAGTTATTTTGAAGTCACAGATTAGATGGTTTGACACAGTGATTTATAAACATCTCCTCAAGCTCACTGATTGCCTATGTAAGTACAGTACTACAGTGTAACTGTCTGTGCAGTATCACCCCACTATACTTTATTCATATTCAGCAGGAGAAAATACTCTCCTCCATGCCTCCTTCGGGCTATCTATAACAACTTTATGGCCTTTGGAGAATAGCACCTCTTAAATTTAAGTGCTCTTTACAGTCAGTGGAAAAGATGTTTTAAATACAGTCAATAATGTGTAAATTTTTAATGACCCTTATAATTTTGAAAGCTTCAGTGATCCCTCTCAAATGTTTCGTTGCCTCAGGCAGCGAGAGCTTGTTAGAGTTGTGTACAAATGTAAACTGCAAATCAGGTTTTTCAGCAGCGCAGAGCTGCAGCACACAGTAACTGCAGGGTGTTGCATCATTATGGGATGCACACAGTTATTGCATCAAGGCTAAGGTGTTGTATTTGAATTGTTTTTGTGCTGTTATTGTCAGCTGAAAGCAGGGTACAAGTAGGTTAAGCAATCCTAAAAAAGTTCTGAATTCAGCTTTGTCAAAAAGTAGGTCTGGGAATGTTTTTAAGTTTGGAATTGAATTAAAAAAAGTCTTTAATACTTTCTCTTACTAGCTGTAAGCAGTAATGATGGTCATAAAATGTTTTTGTATCTTTGTCAGGAGATGTGAAACACCTTCATACTGTAATTGTGATTATGTAAATATGAGGCTCTTCCATCAGTCTGTGTTTATTGTGATAGTAGCTCGGAGGCCCATTGTCTAATAATCTAATCTCATAAAACAATCAGCACCTCTAATCTACCTGTGTATGAAAGGTGCTTTATAAATAAAATTGACTTGCCCTTCCTAATAATAGGCAGTTGATTTTTAACTTATTATTATTATTGACTTATTATTGACTGATCTGTCTATTTTCTTAATTCAATATTTGTTGAGTATTTTACATATCAAAAAGTGGTAAAAACTGACCATAAAAACTTCAAATTGCTTGGTTTTTCTATTCAACTATTCAATATTCAAAACATATACAGGGAAACAAAGAAATCAGCAAATCCTCATGTTTCAGAAACTAAAACCAGCAGATGTTTTGTTATTTTTGCTTTTTAAATGACTGAACATATTAATTGAATACTTAAAATAGTAGATTTTCCTTAAATTGATCAGGAATTCCTATTAGACCAGTTAATACTTTTAATTGGTTAATCTGTGCATCCAAAGCCATGTTAGCTGTTTATATAGTCGAGGACTTATAGTTATATTCAGCTGGGAAGTGACATTCCAATCACTCTTGTTCTGTCGTATGTTGATGCAGTTGTTGGTGTGATTGTGAAACAGGTATTAAATCACAGTGTGTGTGGTATTTAGAAGTCTTAAATGTAACTTGGGGAAAACTGCAGAAACCCTGTAAAAAGGAATCTTACGAGTTCGTAAAGTAAGATCAAGGATAAACACTAAATCTAAAATAGTTATTTCTTATTGGCGCAGGCTGTTGCACCATACGGAGCCACTAAAACTGTGAGGGTGGGGCCCTGTCAAGCAGCCCGCCTTGCAAATGCATTTGAACCTTGTGTGTTTTAATGTGTCTTTATCAAGTTCGTCTCGAGCGTCTCAACCAGCAACAGTGTTGTGTTTTGATTCATAGCTGCAGCTTGATGTCAACCACTTTGGCTTGTTATCTGTCAAGACAGACCGTATCAGCCACTCCCTGACTTTATAATGTGAAAAACCTGCACCATCCGGTCAGCCTTTTAATGTGTCCAGTAAAGTATCCCCCTCCTTTCTTCCGCCGGCCAACGTTGCCATTTGTTCTCCTGATAAAACTGTCATTGCTGAGGCTGATATCTGACCTCTACGGTGACTGCTAGCATAAATTATTCTTGTCCTAATATTGCAATTTCTTTGGCTTCACTCAGAATCAAGGTTTTTGACATTTCTCTTAGAATAATAGGCTATTGTACACACAGACACTTTTTAAATCAAACTGTACAGCGATAAAAATGTCATGGCCAAGCATCTTTTTTTTCCTCTATTGCATAGCTGGCTTTTTCTCCAACACCTGAAGCCTAGAGAGTCATCAGTGTCAGAACTGGCGTGCATATCAATACGCTTTGGATTGCTCTGTCGTCTACCTGTGACATACCACACGTTGCTGCAGCTCTGCAGGAGTACTGTATCAGCTTTCATTGCACGCTGGTTAACCAAGACTTCCCACCGCATACGAGTCGAGAGAGAAAGAGTCTGTGACTGTCAAGTGTGTCGCCTGAAAATCTCCCATCTGAGGTGTTGAAGAACAATCATCATTTTCAGCTCAATCTCACTCATTACTTTATGTTCAGGAAAGTTACAAAAAAGTAGAGAAGATCAAGCGCAGGGACGCGGCGTGGGTGCCAGGGTTGATCGAATGATCAGCTGAGATCTGATGGGCTTAGACTGTTCGCTGATTTGCCACCAAATTCAGAGAGATCCTCTTTTCAACACCTGACACCAAACTTAAAGGAGGATAATGATGGGGGAGAAAGCAGCTTCCACAAAGCAACACTGTCGGCACACAGAGGAAGGTGTGGAGATGTTGTCACGGGAAAGGCTGGATGTGTGTCAAAACAAGCGCTTCCAGCTCTCTGTATTGCAGCTCTGGCTCTTCAGTGATATTACTCTCATCCTCATCTTACCTCTCCACTGACTACCACACGTCTGTCCCCACTGTCTCTCCCACTTTTCCTCTTCTTCCTTCTCTTTTCTTTATTCCACATGGAACAACATAAAGAACACCACGCATAGGAAAAAAAAAAAAAAAAAAAAGTCTGTTGAAGTGTAATTCATGTTGTCATGTAATCCTTAGTGTTGTGCTTTGCTTTACGGCACTAATATGATTTTAACTCCAGCAGATTTCAAGGGAACATAAGACTCTTGGTCTGCGTCGTAATTACGTAAATCGTTCCGGCCGCGTTCCCAGTTTTACTATAATTTGATGAGGAACTACACTATAATTGAATATTCAAATTAGGATTATGTGTCAATATGGCTCTCCTTGCCTGAAATGAGGATTAATTGTTGTCAAAACTCCAGTGGCCAACATAATGTGAGCCCCAACACTGCTGTTGATTAGCAAATGCATTTGCCATGTTTTTGTTTTGAGAATTAGTTATCTAATTGATTTGCCATATGTTACCCTCTCCCATGCACCTAAAATTGTATTTAGAAATCACCAGTTTGGATTAAGACAGTTTTGTGTTTGAGACAGATGGGAAAAACCACCCCGGAGGTTGCCAGTGGAAAAAGCGTTTCTTGAGCACATTTCCCTGGTTCCACGCCGAGTCTTTGGGATCTTAAGTACCACTTTCACATTTTCTGATACATAAATAGATAAAGAGCCTGACTTAATACTTTTTCCTCTCTTGTTTTTTTTTTTTGTTTCTCATGAGCACTAATTTAACAACACAAGCACACTGTGACGATCGGCCCTCACGTCAAGCCTGAAAAGACATTTAAAGCGTTTCCCTCCATGTTATCAGCCTTGTTGCTTTGAAAGATGTGTACCTTTTCTTCCTCGGCGGTGGAAATCAACCTTTCGCGAGGTAAAAGAAGTCTGCGTCGAATATGGCAATCGTTCCCCGCAAGATTGATGCCAACCTTTTAAAAATTCACCATTGGCCTGGATTTAACATGGCCAAATGCTGATGTAAATGAGGAGGAGAAAAGTCGACCCTTTCATTGCAAATAAATCTGAGTTGCAGGCTTCAGCTCATAAATACCACGGCCTGTCAGAAGTCTTGTTTTATTGCTCTTGATGGAAATTATTGCATTTATTTATCTCATAGGGAGAGATAAGGCTTTGAAAGCCACAACTCACGTGCAGGCCCCCTCTGGATATATGATCTGTCTTAAATTAAAAAAATTTGATTTTACACCACCTCCCCGTAGATTGATTATGTTATCCATAAACAGGCCAAATACAGAACATGATACACACTTTATTATTTGTAGCTTCACACCTGCTCATTTCCAAAATTTGCCTCGTTGTATAAGTCAGTAGATGTCCCTGCATTCTCCATCCTATCCTTGTCTGCCATGTTCTCTTTCTTTTACAACAGACTCTTACTGGCTGCCTGCGTGTCCTCTAATCAAAGCAGTACACTTTTTTTTTATATCGCCAACTGCTTTGCATTATCATTATGAGATCATTTGTTTTAGAATGCCATCTCAGAGCTCATTTTCCCTTCAGAGCATGTCATGTTATGCAGCCCTCTCGAAGCTGTGAATTTTTTTTTCCTGCTTGCTGTGGATTTATCGATCCGTAGGGGTGAGTCACAGGGTGTAATTCATGATAGCTTGATTGATGAGGATTTCAATCTTATATGGTTTGTTAACTTCAACTCCCCACAAAGTGCATTCTGTGCTGTTTTCTGTAATACAAGGCCATGAATGGTAGAAAAAAAAAACAGACTTCCCTTGAATAATGGAATCTTTCAGTTCCTCCAGAATTAACAAGATCCTGCTCCAAACCTCCTGTTAAAGGTCTGTTTGAGCCCCTGGGCACAGGCTGAGGCACGGTTTAACTTTTACCATATTTCTCCTCTTCACATTCAGCTGGGTATTTCAGTGCTCTGCTTTGCCTGTAGACAGATCAGAATTCCTTTGTGTAGGGGAGGGTGCCATGCTTTAATTTTAATGTCTGAAGCACTTCTCTTGGAATAACTGAAAGTGTTCTTCTTAAATACAACTTTTTCATGCATATTGGGTGTTTTTATAATGCTTGTCAATAAAATAGTATGGATCAGTTGACTGAAGGTGTTGTTTTTTTCTGCAGTAGAACCACGAGAAGGCCAGACAATGAGCAGCAGAGCAGTGGGAACAACACCAAGACAGGTAAAGAGGTCTCACACTTTAAATGCATTCATGAAAGTCACTGTAGACGATCAACGAAATCCAACATACATTACGTGGTTAGACTAAGATCATACTATAGCTGTGATTTTGGAGAAAGAGTTAAATACTCGTGCTTCCTATGTTGCATCTACAAACAGTCTCCACCTGTACATAAAAGAAGCTTCTCTGCTACTTGATCTACAAACGCTCTATGTCTACATCTCCTTACTGATGGATACTGCACAGAGCTTTGCTTATCTGAGCCAACGTGCCTTCCCAGAGGAGCTCCGCTTTACACTCAAGAGAACATTTAACAGCTGTCAAAGACCATCCATCACATGCCATACTTACATGTGTACCGTGCATGCACTGGACGAATGCTCTTCTCTTTGTCAAGGACAAAACTCAACTACTGCACAATGCCCCATGACTAAAACAGAAAAAGGGCTAATTCGTTAGGAAGAGGAGCTCAGCTATGACAGCCTCAGAGCCACAGAGTCGGAGCCGGCTGAGACGCTCCAGCCTTAAAAGAGCGTGTGATTCACACGAGGTGAACAAGGCAGGCAGGTTTTTATCCAGCTGGAGAGAGACACCATGTGGTGAGGATTCCTCCTGCTGCTCCAGTAGAGAGAGGCACGCCCAGGCTACAGCCACTTTACACCCAACCCTTTTTAATACAAGTCTAATTCTAAACAGCTTCTGAAATGTACAGAAATGTAGGAGTTTTATTTTTAATGTAAATTAATTTGAAAGAAAGAAAGAACACAATTGACAAAACAAAGATAAATACATCATGGTGTTGATATGACATTCATTAGAAGTTAGTCCAGACAAGTGGCAAAGTGGAGCCCTGAAGGAGCAGACATTAACACACAGCTGAATGGTTTGTGGCATTCGGTGTGCGATTCCTCCACTGGGACGGGATTTGAGTGACAGTGGAGAACATGCACATACTGTACAGAGTGCTGCCAACAGTCATCATTTATCCGCAGAAAAACTGTCCTTTGCAGGTGCACGCGCTTCCTCTTCCCCCTTCCTTTATGTGTCTCCTCATGAGTTGTTGAGATTTTAAAGGAAAGAGGATTAATGGCGTTAGCCTGAGATGCTTCTTGCTTTATTGCTTGCGACTGTGTACTCGTCAGCCTCACAGCATCACACTGTGAATGTGAGAGAACGCAACTTCCCTTCATTAGCAATGTGATAGCCTGCAGACCAAGTGTGAGGTCGTAGCCGACAGCCTATTTGTGTTAATTGTTACCGTGGTGGTAACTCGGGTGTGTGTATGTGGGTGCGTGGGCGGCTGGGTGTGCTCGTGTGTGTGTGTGTGTGTGTGTGTGTGTGTGTGTGTGTGTGTGTGTGTGTGGGCTGACAGCTGGCCAGGTTCGAGTTGGTCTAAAACCATGTGCGCTCTGTCAGGGTTGTACAGGCGCCTTCTTTAGGATTGATGAATTGCCTGCTTTCTTGATTAAACCCTCCGTCACTTCCCAACAAAACAAAAACCCCAACACAAAAAAAAGAGCAAGCTGAGGGGAGGAGAGGTAACATGTCTGGGAAATCTGTCATCTGCAGTCACTTCATGTACAGATGTGATGTGCAGGCGCTTTGACATTTATTACCAGAATATTAAAAACTAATTCACATTTATTTTGCTGCCCTCTTTGACTTGACAGTTTAAGCTCATTTGAAAAGTTAGCAAGTTTTCATAGCAGCTCCAACCTTTTGCTTTTCTTCACTGGTGGTGCTTTGATCCACGCCAAGTCCCTTTGCCAATTAGGTCCATTATTCATACATTGACAGAAAAAGCAAGATGTTTTAAAGGTAATTAAATTTGCATTTCGTGAAATGTGTCTTATGTTGCATATCTTTGATAAAAATAAATGTAACAGTGCTGGGAGAAAAAAGTCTAAATCTGTAAAATAAACCTATGTGAAGGTTCAGTCGGTTGCGCTGCAGTCTCGCTTCATTACATACAGAACAACATATAGTATTCAGCAGCCATCCACCTGATAAAAAGGTAAACGTAATAAAAAGCAATACATTTACATATCTATCGCATTAATCAAAAATACATCCTGACATTGGCCCTGATCTAACGTAATATGGAGAGCAATTATTTCCCTATCCATTAGGGGAACTTCAATTAACAGACACCAGACAGTTCATCCTTCAGAGGAGGAGGAGGAAGAAGAAAAAAAAATAGGAGGCTCAAAATTAACTTGGGTTTGCAAAATATCTTGGCAGGATGACAGTGATTTTTGATTTTCAGGAAACAATATTAGAATTCTTATTAAACTATGTGCATCTGCTTTTAATTTGCTGCAAATAATTGGAAAATGCAATGGAGCTTTCCAATTAAAGCTGTACTTTATGCTGTTTAATAATACCCTCATAATATTATAGCTTATGAAATGACAGGTGAGTTGGTGTATGAATAAAACATAAAGCCCTGTAATAAGAGACAGAAAAAAAAAAACGAGACAGTTGTTGGGGGGCTTTTAAATGCTCGACATAATTTGCATATATTAATCTCCTCTTTTCAGCCTTATCAAGTATTCCACTGTATTTGAAGTTAAAATAGTCGTGACAGGCAGGGGTACGCTTCGTTTTTCCAAGGATTTATTACTTGTATAATTCTGGATCTTTAATAAGCCAATATGACTGATCCTCTGAGTTCTGTGGAATTTGGTTAATTGTTCCAGATGGTGCTCACTGATTATGCAAAATGACTTTCTTTCTCCTCTTTTTCCCCCCAACTACACCATTTCTTGATTGACTAACATGGAGAAAAAAGATTATTTTTGGCGCAGCACTTTCATTAAGAGGGTTCTCATCAGGTTTCAAACAAAAGTTCCATCTTATCTCCCCGTGTAGTTCTGGGCAAGGCTATACAGAGGGAGGAGATCAACCGGCTCTTATCTCAAACCATGATGGATCTCAACTGCTTCTGCACCGCCGGGGTTATATTTTAGAATAACACAATTCTTTAGGCTGAGGGATTAAAAAACACAACCTCTGGATAGTGACACAAAAGTTATTATTAGTGTACGCCGCTCTCCTCTTTCTCTCTCGTGCTCGCTCGCTCTCCCAGAGATTGATGAAATTACTAAGCAGCCGGGTTGGTCCTACACTTGCAGCTCGGGCTCCATCCACAACTCACTAACATTCTGTTTTGCATCAGCTAAACTGAGCTGAATGAATCATTTATGGAAGTGTTATGGGGGAGGTATGGGCAGATTTACTGCCGAGCTTTTACTTTAGATGGAATGGGATTTCTATGAAACCGATCTTGATGTCTGAAGTAATGCCAAAGCTTACATCAAGACATGAAAGGAACGCTCTTAAAACCCACATTTTGCTCCTTAATTCCCCTGGTCAGCAAAAGGCGAAGCAGAGCACGAGAGAGAGCTTCAACAGAAGAAAAGTATTTACACCTAATGTACACACACACCCCCCCCCACACACGCACTAAGTACAAGCTAAATGTATTTACTAATCCCAGAAACTAATTATATAAAAGAGTGCTGAATTTCATTTTATAATTTGACGTCTTGTATATTATATTATATATTATTCAAATTAGCTTTAATTCGGGTTTAGGTTTTAGCTATTTGTGCATTTTCCATATTGACATAGCAGGGTAGTTTCAGTGTTTTATGGCAAACATACTACAGAACTGAATTAAAGCATGGGATTAAAACCACCAGCATGCTGTCAACACAATTCTATGTTAAAGGAGAATGAATATTAGTGTCATAAAGGTAGTATAAAGTATATAGTATAATGTCTGGATAGATCATGAATGTAATGTAATATAAAAATATACTCACAATCATTTTCTGATCTTAAGTCAGGGTTTGTTTGTGAAAACAGTTTGTTCGTGGAGATTGTGTAATAACTATTTGTCGGATTTGCTACAGGTTCTATTTTTGTGATTCTGGAAAATGTATTTTCAAAATAAGATTTTTTTAAGACAGTGTATTATCTGTGAAATTGATGATCCAAATGGAAAACATTGAAACACGTCTTGAACAAATGCCTTCTGTTGTGACCAAAGTGAACTGTGAAGATTAAGAAGTATTTCTTTTCTCATTGTGTATAGTCTGCGTGAATCGCCTCAGTTAAAAAGTGCTTTTTTGCTTCAAACAGGCTTCAAAACAATCCTGGTTGAATTTATTCTGTTGATATGTCAAAAATTCTTTATGACTACACGGCTTTTGTAGCAAAACATGATCGATCCCATTGTGATGGTGCCAAGTATTTCAGGATCAATCCTGTATAAATCCTAATGGATTTTTTTGACTGGAGCCTTGAGGCCCTCGGGCTTTTTTGGACCTTTATTATAGTCAAATAAGAGATTTTACCAGGCTTTTGCATTTGCAGGCCAGACTGGACTCTGGAGTCTCATCCCTCATTGCTTTCTATCCATCCCTGAGATAGAAGCAGTGCTCCATTAGTTTCAGTGTCCAGACGTGGACAGCCTCAATGGATGGGCCTGTCACGGCTCCCTCATTTGCCCCGTGTACAGCAGGGTTTGTTATCACACATCTAATTAGAACTTGATAAAAAATATTTCACAAAAATCCAGTCATTAAATATAGTTTAAGGAGATTTATGGTCAAATATGCCTTAAAGATCTTTTAATGGCTCTGCTGACTTGTTAAGTTTGTAATTAATGATCTTCTAATACATACTGTGGTGTGATTTAGAAAGCACAATGAGATTCTGGGAATGAAGTCGTTGTAGAAAAGGGCATCTGGGGCTCCCAGAAGCTACTGTATATTAAATACTTCTGCTCAGACTGCTTTGCTTAGAGCCATAAAGTCTGCTGCGAAAAAGTTCAAACCCATCAGTGTTTTTACATAGATGGGGCAATTTTATGTTAGGTGTGCAAGGAATAGTGCCTGATTATTAAGGTGTTGCTTTGTCATCTCATAAGAGTCAATTAGATTGTACAGAAATGTCGTGGGCTCCTTTGTAGCAGGAAAAATACTTTGCTTAACAGTTTTATCTCTTTTTAAAGTGCACTTCTCCACACACAATAAAACTAATAAGCAAATGCATATGTATGAAACTGAGTGCATTATACTAATAACAGTTGCCCATTTCATCAGGAGAGTAATGGTGTCCTTATTAGCATAATTAATGACAAATGGCAGCGCAGCATTGGTGGATTGGTTCTAGGGGATGATAAATTGGTGGATGCCCAGGTTAGTGGCTGCCAAGGAGGCCTCTTTGGCTGTCATCCCTCCTGCTTCTACTCTGGCACAGTTCATTACTCACTGTGTGAGATGCCACTTTACATTGCCTGGTACTGTGAGCATGGAGAACTTAATAACGCCACCCACAACCGCGCAGGGCCTGCTGCTTTACCCACAGTCCAGAGGGCAAGTAGCTCAGCGAGGGCGAGGGGTTGTGGGGAGCAGGGCAACACAGGGATCATCTCCTGCTGCCGCACTGATCAAAACAGATCACACGTCAGTCCCGACTTCAGGGGAACCGGGACCATGTGACCCGGTCTCCTGTGCCGGTGAGTGTTTCTTGTTAGGATTTCCGGGGCTCGCCACATCCCTCGCATCATTACGGTTTAGTTTGCCCACAGAACTGCTAATTAAGAGGGGATTTGTGTAATTGTGCCTTCTGCTGTGTCCCATCCGGCACATGCAATTTACTGTCAGCCCTCTGCCAGCGTTTACACTTGTCCAGAGAGGCGTACCCCATTTATACACACATTCTGCTGCACGTTTAGCAGCAGCCACAGCTGGGGATCAATGTCAGTGCCATGGAAATGTCTTAAAGACACTGTGATGTTGATTAAAGTCTGAATGTCCATTTAATTTTATGTGAGCCATCCAGCAAAAGAGGGCTCTCCCAGTATTTCTCCAGTATGGAGAATCATAAAACAACTAAAACAGGCTTTACAATTATACCGAATCACCATGCAATTCTGGCACTTTATTAAATTATTCTTTTCTACATTTAAACTTAATACAATCTTACTTTTACTTATGCATTATGGAGGAGTTATAACACACGTACATGCCTCCACGCAGTATACAGTGCTTTGCAGCAGTGTTTGTGGCCAACTCACTGTAGGTGTTTCTGGCTCTGCCCACTTTCTGGAAGACTGATGGACCAGCGCCTGACTGGGACTGCCGCCTGGCTCCCTACCCACAACCAGATTTCAAGGACCGCTTGTCACAGATGGAAAAGTAAGTGGGTCATTCTACATAAGCCTGCCATTTTGTAGCCCTCTGGTTGCACTTTGTGTTTGTGGAGCTTTTTTTGTTTTAATTATTTCAAACAGTATGTTCATTGCCAGTGAATACATAAATATTTAGCGACAAGTAAGGATAATCCTAATAGTTCAAATCTGACTGTGACAGACAGTAATAAAGGTCAGTAAAGGCGTTATATGTTAAAGTAAAATGTCTGGTGCTTTTCATACATTTCACGCGTCCTAATTTAATACTAAACATTTCCTCTTTTTTTCATAATTTTTTTCATTGATTTTTTTCCAATACACACATTCATACAATCCTCATACTCATACACTCATACTAAAATACATATGCATGTATACATATACACAAAAATAATTAATACTTAAAATGGTAAAAATAATAGTTTGCTTTGTTAAATATTTTTAATTGAGCTCAAACAGCAAGCTTATGTAAAAATGATTTACCTTCTTTTCACTCACATTGTTCTTATTTTTTCCCTCTAAAAAACATTATTTTTATTTTTATAGCCTGCAGTATTAAACTATTAGGATGTGTGTCCATCACATGTCTTGCATTTTCCTAGCTTTAAGGATCATTTAAGTTTGTTTACATTTTAAACATTTGGCTGAGGTATAATTAATATTTCAGTATAACTGACTCGCTGTCAGCTGAGTTGCAGCAGAAGCTTGCGTACGCCACAGTGAGACGGGAAAACGAGTTGCATGCAGCTGGCAGAAACAAATAAAAATAGCTTATCACAAGCACTCAACATCATTTCAGTGCGTGATCTATTTTGGCATCAATTTTATTCACTTTTTAGAATGTTAATTGACTCCCCAGTAAACATTTAAATAATTCAAAAGTTACACTTCCACTTTTGCAAGTGAAATTTTTAATATATTAAAAAGTTTTTTTTCCCGCTCATCTGTCTAGAGAGTTTGAAAAAGCAGGGAGAAGATAAAAGTAAAAGAATGGGTTTCATAGAGCCGTAGTCATTAAAAGAATCTGAAAATAGCAACTCGCTATCATCTGTTCTCATGGCACGGGTCAGGAGCTCTGACACCTCCAAAATTCCTCCTGTCAGGGTAGGGGGCCATTTGTATTCTCTCTCATTAGGCAATTTGACTAATGACCTGCCGCGGCTGCAGAGTTACTGAGGGACCCAGAGCCTCGCGCCCTCTCTCTTGCAGCAGCCTGAACACACACCCTCCATTGGAATGGCACAGATGGCATGCCCGGGCGACAAAATAAACTACAATATGTCTCCGAGATGCTGTCAGGCCTGGGCACTATTTCTCATGTCAGAGCGGGGCTAAGGGCTGTGAGTGGGCATAGGGGGTCCTCCTCCAGCTCTCTGTTCATCTACTCACCATTATCTGCAGAGGTGACAGAGAGCGGGGTCTGCAACTAGAATAGCACCTTCATGGTCTGCATAAAAAATCCAGCTCCAATTGAGAGTCACGCCGACAGGAAAGGCATTGCAATGTCTAGCCTGGAAACACAGGGAGAGGAGGCAATATCCAATTTTTTATGGCAGATTCCAAATGAAGTTCTAACCACTTTTTGAGCAGCTTTACTTATTTTTATTTTTATTTTTTGCGATACTAAACAAGAGAAATCAGCTCAATAGTGAGTAAAAATTTGTGATGAATGTTCACTTGCTGATTGTTGCCCAAGCCGAGACTTTCTCACTTAATTCAGGTGCGAGACAGATACACCCAAGTAATTGTACCAGACAGAGATCAATGCAATTCTGCTGAATTAGTGAAGTGTAAAATAAAAGTTCATCAACATTCCCAAACTGTTACTCTTGAGTTGTGGTGGTAATATGGGTTATGCTCGATCACCCACACATACCTTTCCATCAGTCAGTGTCGGTGCACAACTCTGTGTGCTTTATGTGTGTGTGTGTGTATGTGAGCCTGTCCACATGGCCACGTCTGTGAGAGTCCCGGAGATGCAATGTATGGTGCAGCTGAAGTCCTGGGTGACAGTGCATCCAACAATGGAAAAGTGAGGGATTAGTGCTCAGCCCAGCGTACGAGGGAGCCCTTCCCGCCCTGAAACAGCCATTCATCTGTGCCCAGGGGCTGGAGATGACAATGCAGCCATTGCTCATCGCACCTGACGGAGCCATTAATAAGGCAATGATCCACACGGGGCCTGTGCTGACTCCGTTCTTTACACTACAATCACTCAAGCCACAGGGTCCTCCTTACTTAACGCCACCTCTGTGCTCACCGCCGCCATCATCATCACCATCATCATCAATGTAGTCATTGTGCCAAAATTCCTGCCAGATGTTTTCATATTGACTGTGCTCATACACTCCGAACACCAAATAACTACCCGATTCCCCCACACTGTAATACACTCATGAGTTAATGGACTGTAGCCGGGTCATTTGAGAGCCTCGAACATGCTTCAAAGTGGGATTCCCGGTCAGAAGATTGGATTTACATTATTTTTGCCCTTTGCACCTTTGGATTTCTCCACGGTGAAGCATTCATTCCTTACTACAAAGTCATCTCCCGCGCCTCTCCATTTGTCTGGATGTAAGATAGCCTCTCCAGTATAGATGGTGGAGGAATACAAAGTGAGATCTGGTTTTAAATGTAATCCGTGAGCAATAAAGAAACTCTCTGGCCTTCAGCTCTTGTGCATTCATCTGTCCGTGCCACGCAGATCCATCAGCAGCTACAATCTCAGTTTCTCGTGGCTGGCTGTAGATTAAACCGTATTCTCCCTGCCTTCCGCTTCTTGGAGTTGGTACTCCCAGCGACACAGCGGTGCATGTTTATTCACTTGTTGTTATGACTATAAAAAGCCATTGTGCTTAGCTGGTCAGCCTGGCTTACTTTCTGCTTTAAATACTCACTCATCTAAATCTGCTACAGTGATGTTGGTGTCACAGAACAGCTTTTGGGTGAATGGAAAAGGAGCTGGGGCTTGTGCTTGCATTTTGCGTTGTTGGATTTGAGGCCCATCTGTCTGTCGGCCAAGAATTAAATATTTCAGCTATTGGATTGATTCCATTGATATCTAGTATTGACATCCAGGGTTCTCAGATGATGATGAATTTTTTTCACCATGAGGTTAACATTTGGGGTTTTGAGTTCAGTGCCCCTTCTGAACCTGCCTGTTTGGGCTGTTTGCTTTGTCTGTGGTAGTGCTGGTTGCAGCTTTCTTTCTAAAGTGGCCTGCAGTCATTGAGTCGCAGCAAGTAAAGACCGGCTGCTGGACTCAGAACCACAGAACCCTGAAGCTGCTGCACAAAGAGCTGTTCACCTGCTCATTCAGAGTTCAGTGAAGCTCAACATAGTACGCAGAAGCCTGAACTACAGAATCAGTTGTCTTTGCTGTTATTGTGAACGCACCCTTGTTGTGATTGACGTCACTTACATTGTACTATCTTGGGCCCATCACAATGCACATGCTAAGTGTGAAGTGGATAATATGAACGGTTCTCGAGATATACTCTCAACATACAGAGATTTCTGGAATTATTAGACACATACTGTAGATCACAACTATTGGGTGGATTCACTCATGTCACCTTCCTGAACTAAACATCGCAACAATTACTTTGGTGATATTTAACATTTCATATAGTGTCATCATTAGTCATATCAGTCAGGAGGTAAATGGTGAATGGCAAATGGTCTGTATTTATATAGATCTTTTCTGGTCTTGTTGAGCACTCAAAGCACTTTTCACTACAGTTTTGCCATTCACACATACTTTCATAAAATGTATCTATAAGCAGCACTTTGTTAATTTTGCATCTATCGTACACTGCCGGCACAGCCGCCAGGGGCAATTCGGGGTTCAGTGTCTCGCCCAAGGACACTCATAATGGGAGAGCCGCCCCAAGGTAAGATTTGTTCTCTAGATTAAATTACGACCACGACTACTTACGACTACTTCTGCCTTCAGCTACTTTTAGCGCCTGTTAGCAGCAAACATGGTGAACACTGTAAACATTTAATCTGTTAACATCATCCTGGTAGCATGATTATTGCATTGTTGTGAGGATGTTAAAATTCTGATGTTAGCATTTAGTTCAAAGCACCATGGACCAATGTGGACTCCTGTTATTACTGCACTACTCAGGGAGAAACTAAATAAGCTTTCTTGTGGCCGTGAGGGTGAAGGTCATGCTTTGATTACAAAGCTCACATTGTACTACACTGGTGTGGAAAGTGCCAAACCAGGGATCTGTGCAATAACCGAGAGAGGAAAGCAAAGTCACATAAGTGTCAAAGTGAAGGATATTTTAGAATTTCATACTTAAAAATATTGCTGTGAACAGGAAAAGACCGAAAGGAGTGTCAGCTCCAAAGCGATGACTCTTGAGCAGCTTCGGCTTACATTTATGAGTTCCTTTTCCTGTGCCAGCTCTGATGGACTGTGGGTAAAAGAACACCAGTTGGAAGCTCTTGGGGCTCCTGACGAAGCCGGCGGCTGCAGAAGTTTTGTGCTTCCAGATTTGGGAGTTTTATAATGAAGCCGAACAGCTGCAGTTTTCCCTTCAGCCTGGAAACGAGAGGCTTTGTGTCCCCTGTCACCCTGTGTTAATTTGGACCCTAATGTATTTTATAAACAAAGGGCTGCTCTCTAGCCTGACAGTCATGACACCTTGATTCCAGTGCAGGATGCATGCAGTACAGGGTTACACCATTAATAATCAACTGGCAGCCATCACACCATTTTAACCACGATCATTATGATAAAGGGCATACACTTAATTACAGGCCTGCTTAATTATAGCTCTGTTGAAGCTCGTTTGTTTGGTCAAATGCTAATTATACCACCACGCTCTTGGCAAGTCCTCATTTCAATCCGCTTTTTGCCGGCTGAACAGTGTGGCTTATTTTCATGCAAATTTGATATCTGGTGAATGTTTTGTCTCTCTTCTTTCCACTTTTCTTTGCCTGGTGCGAGTGTGTCTTTGTTTCGAAGGTGAACATCTCCCACACAAGACAGAATCGGGAATAATCAAGAGTAATTAAACTGGAAGAGGGTTGGGAGAGGGCTGGGTTTGGAGGAGAGAGTGAAGGTGCTCAAATAAAGCGGAGAATAGAAGAAAAAAAACCCTTTCATCTTCTTTCCATAGACGAAAGGAGGGGAGATGTCTGAGCGGAGGGGGTGACAGGGGATGCTGATAGCTTTGCTGTTTTATAATCCCACATTTACTCTTATGGAAATACTCAGGGTGCTTCTTTTATTGTTTAAAAGTCCAAATTAAACTTGTATTTCTTCTCGTCTTTGCAGCTCTGGATGATGTGCCCTTTGTGATCTCTGAGAAGTTTTTTGACAACCCCAAAAAGGTAAAAAAAAACTAGTGACAAATGCATAATTTCTTGTTTTATATATATATATATATATATATATATATATATATATATATATACACACACAATATGTGACTGATAATGGTTACTTGTCGTGCTGCCAAGCCTTTCAGTCCTCTTTTCCTTTTCTTTTATCTACTTTCCTCTTTTCTATTCTTCCCTCCTCTTCTCTCTTCTCTTTTCCTTTCCTTCCGTTTATCTCTGTGCCTTTCCTTTCCTCTTCTCTCCTATCCATTCCACTTATTCCTTTTTATTTTCTCTACTTCCCTTCTCTTTCCTTTCTCTTCTTTCCTCTCTATTCCTTTCCATTCCTCCCCTCTCTCTTTCTCTTGTCTTCTCTCCTTTATTATTCCTGTCACTCCCTTTCCTTTTCTCTACTTTCCTCTTTTCCTTCCCTATCCTTTCTCCTCTGTCTTTTCCTCTCCTGTCCATGCCTTTCTTTCCCCTTCCTTTTCTTTCTCTTTTTTCCCTTACATTCTTCTGCTTTCCTTTCTTTACCTTTTCTTTACTTTCCTCATTTCCTTTCTTGTCCTTTTCTTTCATTGCATTTCCTTTCTCTCCTTTCCTTTTCATCCCTTTCCATTCCTCTCTTTTCCTTTCCTTTCATTATCTTCCCTTACCTTTCCTTTCCATTCCTCTCCTCTTGTCTGCTCTCCTCTCCTCTCCTCTGCTCTCCTCTGCTTTCCTTCAGACTGAGTGATGAATGCATGCAGTCAGGCAGAGCTGGCTCAATGCAGTCCATTTGGCTGGCTGGCGGCGGTTGTCACTATATCCCCGTTTGTACTGACATAGAGAGGGAGAGGATTAAAGATTTTAAGCATGCTTACTTAGCCATGAGCCTAACCGCCATGTTTCTTGTGTGTGTTTTTTTTCCTCCTCCTTCTTCCTCCTCTCCCTGCTTTTGATTTCAGATACAGCAAGTCAATTTAATGGGCATTACGATCAAATCCCTGGCAGAGATCGAGGAGGAAGTGAGTAGAGGCTGCAACGCTCGGCTGCCGCTGACGCCGCTGGCCCAGAATGCAAAGCAAACGGTCTTGGGGTTGTAATTAAGTGTCTGAGACAGCGAGGCCCTGTTGGCTCCACTAAGCCCCAATTGAATAAAAGCATGGCCAGACTAGGCAGCCATTCTCTCTTAAAAGCTTCATCTCCTGTTCCAAAACACTTGACTTTTATCCCCCAATTCTTCTGTGCAACAGCTCAATCGAGCAACTCGCGAAGCGCTGCGGATCTCGAGGCGATTTTTTTCTGCTCAGATTCTGCATGTTTTAACTTTAAGTTTCCAATCAGCTTCATCTTCAGTGGGGAAAAATTTGGAGATCATGTAGAGGCAAATAAAAGCCCGACTTTATTTCAGATGAAACACTGTAGCCTGCAGGCATTAGTGGGAAGAAAATCATCTACAGTATGTGCTGCTCCTTTAGAGCCCATGTGTTTGAAAGAGCAAGAGGGAAGAAAGGGTGTGTGTGTGTGTGTGTGTGTGTGTGTGTGTGTGTGTGTGTGTGTGTGTGTGTGTGTGTGTGTGTGTGTGTGTGTGTGTGTGTGTGTGTGTGTGTGTGTGTGTGTGTGTGTGTGTGCGCGCACACATGCTTTAAAGAGAGTGACAACCCCCCTTCTCTCTCATTAGCACGGTATCTTGGTATCAGAACTGCCAGGAAGTGACAGACCACTGTAAAAGAACAGGTGCTGTTGGGTTTGAGATGTGTTACAGAGCAAACACTCCCTCATCAAACTGGGTGTCTGTTCTGCACTCTGCCTCTGTCTTCTGTCACATACTATCCAAATCACACAGTCGCCATCTTGTCATATGGTCATCTGAATGAAGCTCATTGTCAGCGCAGGTATTAATGGTGTGTATGCGTCTCTGTATGTGTGTGTGTGTGTGTCCAGGGTGGAGACAGGCTGGCTGCTCATCCTATATGCTCTTGTCTTTTTTTTTTTCTCCTCCTCCTTCCTCTCCCGCTCCCTCTCCTCCTTCCTTTCTTCTCAGAGAGTGTGATTAGCAGGAGGACACATGGTGAGCTGAGCTGGGGAAGGGAAGGGAAGGGCATGAGAAATCATTAATTACAGTCGCGCTGGAGCTGATGAAGTAAATGTGAGATAGTGTAACACATAGGATTTAGTGAAGTGGACGACAGCACAAGATTAATGGTGGGGCCAGGCTGATGAGGATGAAGTCACAGCTTAGCTTGATAATTAGTTTCCAAGTGGAAACATCCCTCACCATTGTGTTATTTTTACTTCTCTCCTCTTATTATTATCCCACGATGATATCTGCAGAACAAGGGCTGGAAATTTAGTTTTCTCACAAACGTGCTGGACATCAGAGGTTCTTCTTTTACAAAGCGATGTCTGTAGAGCTGCATCTTTTCTTTGTCTTGTATTCCTCTGCCAGCCTTACAACTTAAATTTAACGTCCATTGTGTTTTCTGTGTCTGTGCTTCTGTTAAAGTGGCTCATGAAAAAAAGTCAAAACTAAAAAAAGTCCCAATATTGTGGTTCATAAAAGGATGTTTCTGGAATGAAACTGGATCTCAGGTTTATAAATGAAGTAAAGTCCTCCCTCTGTTGTCCAGAAGAGGTCACTGTCCATGCTTGGCTGTGGGCCTTTTTTCCCCTCTTGAGAAAGTAGTCGTGCTTCCTGCACCGAATGTAATTGCTTGGTTTCTGAGCCCATTAATATATATAGATTCATGAAAGAGACGCACTCTCCAGAATTATACATATGCACGTGTAATTGAGGAAAACTGTTGTAATCACAGCCACAGTTGTAGATAAGACCATTTCCTAACAGGCATCACTTAAGCCATGTCTCGGATGATGTTGGTTCCAGCAATTAGGCATTCTTTTCATTTCCCAAATGACTCGCAAAACTTGCGGATATTATAATTGCTTTTAGCCACGCATATCTAATTTGTGTCTTTTTAAGTGTTAATTAGTAAGCGATTTAAAGTGACATCTTTATGTAGTTTGCTCGGCTGAAAACTGTTGTTGGCGGCTGGCTAATGATTTTCAGAGGGAGTATGCAAGAGTGGAAAGAAGCGTGTGTGTGTGTGCACACATGACGAGATTTTCATTAGCACCTATGTATGATTGGTTTTCAGTTTTTGTAGGGAGTTATCTGTGTGTTTCTGTGCATGAATATGCTTGTGCAGTGTGTGTGTGTGTGTGTGTGTGTGTGTGTGTGTGTGTGTGTGTGTGTGTGTGTGTGTGTGTGTGTGTGTGGTCGTGAATGGATGGAGGGACAGTGGTGTACAGGGGTATGTGAGAGGTGTGAGAGGGAGAGCTCCAAATGGAGGTGGAATTAATGAAGACAACATGTCACATATTTTTGGCAGTGGAGCAGGGACAGGAAATGAAGCTCGGCTCGTCTGGGTGACTGCCGCCCATGTTCTAGTGTGTCACTGTCCTGTCAGCCTGTGTGTAAAACTGGCAGACATTGATACATGCTCTCCCTGATAACACCCCATTCCCCCATCCATCATCCGCACACACACACACACACACACACACACACACACACACACACACACACACACTAGCTTATTTATTTACTGTGCCAGATGTTGAGTCTGAATTTTAGTGTGGTGGAGGACTGGATTTCTTCACAACTAACAGGCTTCTGATATGTGACAGGTTTTGGGTAACTTGAAGCTTCGCCTCAACTAGATGAAAATCAGGGAAGGTGGTATTTTGATCGAGAGACCCCAGTGTCAGCCATTGAGGCTCTGTGGCTTCTGATGGAGATTCTGAAACTTATTTCAGTGATCATACAGCATCACCTAGTGTTGTGTTGTGGTAATACACAACACTAAACTGTTTAACCTGCTGAAATGAGCAGTACTTAATGTCACAAAACATTATTGTTCAGTCAGTAGAGCTAAAATCCATGACATGAATGTGTTTTTAATTTTAAAACAGTTCAAACTAACTATTCAAAGGTGAGGTTTGTTATTGTAGAATATTTAATTGTCCTCTAGGACTTTTTCTTTCTTTTTATCATTTTTTTATAATTAGATTTCAATAAATAAATTAAAAGCTTTTGTACTACGAATGTTTTTGGGGATGCATGACCCAACTGTTTATCCTTCCACTATCTCAAGTCAGGGATGTCCTTATCCCAAATATACCATCTGTATATCTTCATGCGTGGAACCCAGGGATTTATATAGATGTTTTATTTTCGATAACTTGAGGCTAGATATTTGTAGGTGGACTAAACAACTGACTGAGTGAACATAACTGATTGTGGAAGCAGAGAACTATATCATTTACAAAGAAATATTTTTTCATGTGGATTTGTCATGGTGTTGCCTATAGGCATGGATTAACACCAAAAGCAACTCATTTGAACTTAGTGTAACCTCCATTTTTTATTTAAGCTTTTTTTTAGTTTTTAATGACAAACAGACTTCGGGCACCAAACATTCTAAAAGCCCGGGGGTTGAGAACAGAGGCAGAGTTCAAAATACTGCAACATCAGAAATCACGTGCAAAACACAAAACACAAGCATATTATGAAAACGAATGCAAATACAGAACCGTAGGAAGAAAACAACGATTCTTTAAGCAGACACACAAGAGTGATGAACTTGGCCGGGACATGCTTTGGCTTTTTCAGTTTCTCTTTTCCCGGCTGAGTAATCCACTTTTTTAGGTGGAAGAACACGTGCCTCTACCCCACCTCTGATTGGATCAGGTTTTATCATGATGAGAATTGATTGGTCAGGGTTAGAGGCGGGTTAGAGGCAGGATCTTCCTCCACCAGGCGTAAGAAAAACAAATAACACAGGTAAGGCAGCCCTTGTCCTCAAGTGTTGTCTGTGCTACTTGCATTTCTGCACTTGGGTGTGTGTATTTGAATAGTGATTTTGTTGCCTGTATTTGCTGCACATGTGTAATCAAATGAATGAAGATGTTTTCTTAAGTTGCCGTGTGTTGAGCTCTCCAGGCTACTCTGGCTGAGGCTTCCAAAACTTGATCTCATCAACACGAAGGAGCTTAAATGATTTATTCATTCGCTTGAATACAATTTCTCGTCTTCAAATGCAACTAAGATAGTTAGAGGCCCTAGCTGTTGTCATGTCTTTGACACTCCAGAGGGGGGCAGTGTTTCTTTATATTTCCTCAATCTCCAGTCTGGTTGACCCACTAATCACTCTGCTGTAAGGCCAATTTTATGCTTGTGGCTTTCAATAGCGTGGATAACATTAAACCAATAAGTTCTAAATCCACGGTTCATCTGCAACAAATGTGTTAAATTGGTTATATAATGCTACTCATTTGGTGAGCCTGAATTTAATGGCAGCATTTCTTGTCCATGTATGCTCTCTGCTCTGTTTTGGACAATGTGTTCAGCCTCTTCTTCGTCTTCCTACAGTTTCACTACAACTTCAGCGCAGAGAAAAGCATCGTCCTGTAACTTTCCTCCCAGGCTTCCGAAGGTGACAGAGCCACAAGGACTGGACGAGTACACAAGAAAAAAAAGGGATAATTTGTAGAATAACAAACTAATGAAAGCAAGAAAGATTTTAAATTAAGATTTGGTTTAAATGTATATAATGTAATTTTATGCAGAAAAATGCAATGCAAAAAAAAGGTTTTTTATTTTAATGGATTCTTTGTAAATGATTCAGCTCTTAAAATATTTTTGATAATTTATAAATTTGAACATTAAACTTTTAGAAATGTTGTATCCGTCTTGAAAATGATTCTGGTAAATGTGTGTGTTTTGTCTCATCTTACTCAGTTAGTCTCAACAGCATTGTTTAAAAGAGTATCAGATTAAAAATAGAATAGTTAATATCCCCGTACAGTTAAAATGGTAAAGTTATGTTAACTGTGACTCACTATTTGCTCATCACAATAACAGGGCTGTGCTGACAGTGAGTGGCAGAGACGACAACAGGGAGCAGAGATGCAGCCTTGTCTCTCTCTCTCACACACACACACACACACACACACAGGTCCCTCTGACGTTCATTTTCCAGCAGAAGCATCTTTCCGTCACAAAGTTCATCATGAGCAGCGTGCAGCAACAGTGAGCAGAGCTTTGAGACACAGGAGCTTTTTTACCCCAGATGCCCACCCACGTCAGCTGTGACTCCACTACGCAGTCAGATCTTTAAGACTAGCACAACAGTAAGTCTCAGCTCCTATCTAACACTGGTTTGAGGGTGGGGGGGCAGAACAACTTTAGCAACAGATCTTTATTTTCTTTATATCCTAAACACAGGATTAGAAATTCTCTGCAACATCCTGCTGCAATTGTGCTGCTAGAGTCAAAGGTAGAATCTACACCTGGACACCAAAACATCACTTTCCTCCCACTTCTCATCTCATTTGCAACTAAATGAATTTGTCAGAATCCATGTTCTGTTAATTGTGCTCTTCCTGCTGTGTTTTGAGAATTTATAAATGTTGCTAGGGTGCAGGTATTCTTTTCTTTTTTTCCCCTTGACCAAAATTCCTAACGGCTTTTGATATTCACAGGTGTTTAATGAAGCGTCCGGCAGATGACAACCCTCCACGAGCGTTTGCGTTAACTCCTCTGTTCTGCTGCGGAAATCAGAGCGACGGTCTGAAGGAATCCTCTGCACAGGGAACAGCTTTCATGCTCCTTCGTGAAGGTGACACTCATGTCAGTGATGCCCTGGAGCACAGTGTGACAGGCTCCGACAGCCCTGCTCCCCACTGTGCTGAAAGTACATACATACAGTATTCCATATGTTCCACATTCATATGTAGTTTTCTACCATTACTCTACTGAATCATGTTTGGAAGAAGAATTTTGAAACATTTAATAATATTCAACAACTTCTATGTATTAGTTTATCCATTTAAAGGTTATTAGGGTTAGAGATGATATTTTTCAATACTTATTAAGTTTCAGGTAAGTTTACACACTTTAGTTATTATTAGTAAATGAAAAGCCTACAACCAGCAATGGAGGAATCAAACAAGAATTGTTCTCATATTTAAATATCGTTTCATAATCCTGTTTGTCACAGACTTGCCAAACGCACATGGATGGCACACACTGTTTGATTTAGTGACATCCTTCATCACAACTAATATTGTTTATTTGAACTGATCCCTCTTACACCTCCTGCTGCTGTAAATACAGAATAAGTATCAATCCTCTGCAGAAAACAGACTTGTGCAAATGCACTATTCACTGTTGTTTCACTAATATTTGCTAGAAACGACTGTGCCCGGCTGCTGAAAGAAAATAATTCAAATTATACAAAGTAATATTCCTGGTCTGTTTTAAAAGATTTGGGTTTTCACTAGGAGGAAATATGTTTGGGACGTAGTGCCACAGACACAGGTTATGTTTTCACCAACCTTCCCTCTGCTGGTTGGTTGGTTTTGAGTAAGGTTGCACAATAACTACTGGCGCATGAACACAACACTTGGTGGAAGGGTGTGGTGTGGCTCGGGTAAGAAGCAATTACATTCTCCCTTTATTTCTCCGAGAATAATTCATGGATCTTGATGGAAAAAATAAGGCATATTTAGGGGACTGATATTTATGACTGTATGCAATTTGGTGCAGATCCAAATAATCCATTAAAATGTGGTTTCATAAGGGGGCTGTTGGGCCACTCAAGCTATGGGAAGTGTTGACAATTGCAAAAATCAGCACTTATCCTTTCAAATTAGTATTGTGGCCCCATGCCTGCAAAAGTGACCTGTACACAGTATTCAGTTCCATGTCAGAAGCATAGATGTTATCGGTGATGGATGGCAGGTCTGACTTTAGCCCTGCGGGTCAGATCTAAGTGTTTGGAGTGAAACCGGTCATTAGTTGGACCTGTTGTGTTGATGGAGACTGAAGCAGCGTAGCTGAGCTCTCCAGATGGGCACCGAGCAGTTTTACTCTGAGCTGCAGTTCCTTTGTGAGCCCAGTCCAGCATCGCCCATCAAAAAGCTGCCTCACATGGTTTCACTTTTTCTTTCGCTCCACTTTATCACATGGAAAATGATGATTTCCAAAGACCACATTTTAAAATTAAAATGGATACAACGTTTTTTTGATCTGCAGTGGTTTAAATGATAGAGGAATAGCTAGGGGCTGTTGCCTCTAAGCCTTTCACATATGGTGAATCTGTTTCGAGAGGCATGTCTTAAACTCCCTCGCTATCTCTTAACTGACCAGGCCCACTTCAGGCTCCTCAGTCACCGCTGCTGCCTCGCTCCGAGGATTTGGCTCCGCCGAAGTTGAGCTGAACTGCAGAGCAGCACATCAAAGCCCCACCCCTCTGCTAGTCCGCCAGATGTCTCGTGGTCATTTTTAAACTCACACCCCGGCACATGACATGGAGCAGTGTGTAAGCATGTAGACAGAGGTGGATGGGCTGCTTGGAAATTAGAAAAGGAAGCCTGTATTTATGAGGTGGTTTGAGGTGCTGTGTTAAGACGGGCTTAGCCAGCCACTCTCCCTCTGACAGCCCCGTTTCCCCCCAGAGCTGGGCTGACCAGAGACAGAGAGAGGTGAAGGAGAGAAGGCCTGTCAAAGCAGCTCCAGACCAGAGCTGGTGAACAGACTGTTGGGCAGGTGATGCAGCAAATCACTCGAACAAGCCACATTTAATGTTCACTGGTTTCATGTTTGCATAAGAACAAACGTGGACATCGTGCTTCCAAATGTGATTCCTTCATGTGAGTTCATGCTGGGATAGAAACAGAAACAGGAAAGGCTTTAAATTAACAAATAAGTGTTATTTTCCTATAAAATAGACTAATTGTAGGCTGTGAAACTCTACTCTGCTATTTGCCACATACCTCCAACACTCCTGTCTCTTCATTCCGTGCACGTTGACGTCATCACAAGTTGGAGTGCCCCTCTGAGACTCAGGAGGTTAGACGTGTGGTCTTCTCCGTACTGCCACCTTAACAAGCCCCCGGGCTGCACTCCAAGGGGAGCCACACATCGAATTTGTCTTTCTGTACCTCAGCTAGAGGTAAGATGAGTGATGTCCCAGAACAGGGATCTCCCCCAGCTCCCCCTCACTCCATCTCCCACACAGCGGCTCTCCTCCCCTTTCTCTTGCTCTCTCTGCCACAACAGCCAGCCCATGTGAGTCAAATTATTGTAATTGAGCAGGGATGGAGTCGGGTGTGAGGTGATCTCTCTCTTCATCCCCTCCCTCCCTCCCTCCCTCCCTCTTTCTCTCTTAGATATTCCTGCACGTGTTGCCAAATGACCAGCAAGCATCTCTTTTTTTTCTTTCTACCCTCTAACACCGCCTGTAACACAGAAATCAATTAACTGCTTTCAAGTCAGATCAAAGACAAAGTACACCATCCAGGTCTCTGCTCAACCTGTGGGACAATTAAAATCTCCCTCTGGACAGCGACCAGGCCGGACAGATGAAGGGAAGCTGCTGCCACTGTTCACATACGTGTGAAGTAGTCGTAAACAACGGGAAGCGATAGAAGAGAATTTCGATGAGTATTCCCCTTAATTTTCAGTCAGTTGTGCATTAATACAAGAGTGAAAGGTTTTTGTGGACATTGTGGACACATGGGAAGTGGACTTTGACTCCTGTACATGTTTTAGCAGTTGTTTGCACTGACAATGAGCCTGTGGAAGCAGACATATTAAATACCCCCATTAATTCAATTATGAGGGCAAAAGACAGAATGAAAAGGACACACATTGGAAATCACAGATTTTCATTCTTGCTGTGTCTCTTAGTCATGTTGTCTCTCTGAAGTTGTTTTGCTTCTCGTTGTAGTTGTATGTATCCTTACCTTCGCCGAGGATGTTATGTTTTCACCCCTGCCCATGTCTATGTTGGTGTTTGTTTTATTGTAAACCAGATTGTGCAAAGAAACTGGATGGATTACCACCAAACATGATAGAACAATGTGGTCAGGGAAGAACCCATTAAATGTAATTTTCACCAGAGAATAATTGATGCATCTTGATGAAATAGATCAGGCCCCAACCTTCTCCTTTATGGGAGCAAAGCACAATGAAAGAGACACAAATTGACTACAGACACATCAGATTTGTGTTTGGTGTCTCTCTTTTGGCAGTTTGACTTGAGCAGCCTGAATCTTTGGGCCCCTGGAGCCTGTGCCCACAGTCTGTCATTTAAATAATCCTTGTGGACATGGTGGTCGCACAACATACGAGTGCCACATCAAACTATTCGGACATGAGGGAGCGAGTGGAGCTTTCGTCCACAGACAGGTGCACTGACCCTGTCCACCCCTGAAGGTGCCACTTGCATTTTATTGGACATTTATGGCCGGCCAGCATTTTTTAACAGCCACCTGGATGCAATAAAGGGCCAGCTCCTGAGCTCTGGCTGCCCAGAGGATTTCCAGCAGCTCCCGTGGGACCTCTGGCTAGTTAAGATGTTTATTAAGCTGAAAGTGGTCCAGTGGGAAAACACGGCACTTCTTAGAGATTCGGGCCAGCAGTTTTCTTGTTAGTCGGAGCGCTCCCTGGAGGATTGGGTTTCTTTTCCTTTCAAATCTCAGAGGGAGGACAGGGTCAGTTCACAGGGCACGAGGTTGACCAACTGGTAACTAGGCACATGAACCCAGGAAGGGAAATATCTGAAGACCATCAAGGTCAGCTTGGAGCGATTCCCACAGCTGCATAAAGCACAGGCAAAGTCAGTATATAAGCTAAACACATGCTAGGTTCCTTTAGCTGAGACATGAAGCAGTGTAGCCATGATTGGACGTTTATTGCCAGGACAACAATAAGAATACAGAAAGTAGATTTCAGTGATTGGATCTATCTTGTGATGTGTCCTGAACTAGTTTTTACCTTCGTGATATAGTTGATTTTATGAAGCTAAAATGTAAATGGCAGTGCCCACTGTAAGTTAAATACATGGCTGTTTCATTCTTTTTAATGCACAGCTGAAGTTCTTTGAAGACATGTTTGTCTGGAGCATTGTGATGTTAGCTCTGCTTGCTGTTTGACACATCTTGACCTCACTAAGCTCTGCTGGACCTCTAGTTCAAAGCCTCCATCTTCAGCCTCAGGCGCTCTGCCCTAATAACTTCGGTTAGTCTGTTAGGCCTTGTTTTACTTTCTAAATGTTTGTCTCTGCATAAAGGAGAAAAGTTTCTGAGACATGATTGTGGAAAAGTTAACATGGCATCTCTGCTGCGATGAATATTACTTTTCTTCTTTTTTGTTCTCATTTGTTTTTGAAGCTTCTCTGGGCCAAACTGCAGAGCCTGTGGCGAGCACATTGTGAACTGAGCAGCACATGCGGCCAGTGATGGGTTTTTAGTGCTCTCTGCCTAATGTTCAGGACAGATTAGAAATGTTCGCCTGTGACAGATGCTGTCTAGATCTTCACTACCAGATCCACCCAGCTGCAAAACATCTGGAGGATTTCTACCTTTTTTCTCTGAAGTGCAGCCTATTAATGACACACTCATACACGTGAACGCACACTCACATCCAGTACACACAAAACACAACCAGTGTGTGACTGAGGCAGAGAAGAAAAAAAATCACACGTACAGATGTTTGATTATAAGGATTTTTCTCTTTTATTTCCCCAGAAGCCAGATTTTCTGCACATGTTCTCTGTATTGCAATTATTCATTTATTGTTTTTCTTTTGTGTGTGTGTGTGTGTCCCGAGCATTGTTTATGGAGAACATGTAACCGAAGGTTTAGTGCTGATACCAGGTTCAACTGATTCTACAGATATGTGCTAGCCATGAAAACAAAGCCATTCAGCTGCAGCCCTGTATCACAGTCAGTATCTGTGTAGACATATTTAGAATATCTTCCCCTACTTCAGCCACAAAGTCTGCGAGCCCATGAAATTTATTCTGCAGAGACAGAATTTATACATTCCACATGAGGAGCGGGTAGGGAAGGCCTATGTTTGTTGTTAATGGCACACATCCTAAAATCATGCTCCTGGACTCCCGCAGCTCCAACTTCTTCGTCAGAGGAAACATTATTTTTACAAAGACAAATCCACTGAATAACATGATCATCTGATGAAAGGGGCTGCAAATCTTGCCTGAGCTGTGACACTTTAGTTAATGATGAAAACGGTCGTGTAACAACAAATGCCGTGTATCCCACTGTGACATGACGATATAATATCAGTTGCTCATATGCACACGGGCCAAGGTTTTGAAAAAGTTTGTGGAAGTCGCTTCTCAAAGGGCTAAACATTGTTTTATATCAGTGTAACTTCACTCAGCACCTCTGTGTGGGATATTAAATGACCTTGTTGGGCAGATTTAAGATCTTTTAGGTGATTATCATTTGGACAAATCCACATACATGTGGGCGTGTGTCACATGGAGACATTGTGAGACCATGGTTTAATTTAGTTTAAAATGACCGTGTTGTAAGTTGTTCCTCATGTGTCTGAACAGCTTCAGCTCACATGAAGACTTGTTTGGCCATGGCCTGTGTGTGAAGTAAAACAGAACAGAAAGGGAGATTCCCACATCACAGAATAAAAAGCATTTGTTATTGCAGGGTTTCATAATTTATCGTCTGTTGCCATGTTTGATCCAACGTTCAACTACTTTTTTAAGTGTTTTAAAGAGAATCCTTTGTGGGGGGGGGTGATCATTAAGCTGTTACAAAACATTTTAAATGAGTTTTTTAATAATCGCTATTGTGTGACACAATGCAGATCAGATGTCAATGTAGTTTTTGTTATTTTACTAAACACTTTAAAAAGTTTCATTGAAATACACTAACAAGTTATAAAAAAGAAGAAACATGTTTTTTGTGTTAAAGATAGAATACAAATAAACAATACAATTAAAAGTAAATAATGAAATAATAATAGTTTAAGATTCATAATTTGCACATTATTTACATAAAATATGAATAAAGGAAAAATAGATATTGCCTCTGTTTGTAAATACTATAGCCAAATACATACTTTTACAGGTAAAGGTACAATGTGTAGAATTTTGTGATATCTAGTGTTGAAGTTGCATGTTGCAGCTGAACAGCCCTCACCTCATCCTCTCCTTCATAACATGAAAAAGAACCTGTGGTAGCCTTTAATTGTCATAAAACTCAAAAGGTGTTTAGTTTGTCCAGTCTGGACTAATGTAAAAAACATGGCGGCCTCTGTAGAGAGGGTCCCCTCAATGTAAATATAAAGTATTTAAATATAAAGGGCCTTTTCTGGAGTAAAGAAAACTACAATTCATACAATTTAGATGAAACAAACTAGTGAAAACATCATGAGGATTATTCTACATTAAATTTCTGCCAATAGTTCCCTTTCACCTAAATCTTACACACTGGACCTTTAAAGTATATAATTCTCTAAACATAGTTGCCATTGCTCATTTAGCTTTAAAACAATCTCCGAATTATTGAACCAAATGTGTTAAATCATTGTCACTCATTGTTACACACTCGGACTGAATGAACCTACATTCAATGTACTTCTCTAAGAAAAAAAAACTTGCACACGTTTTCCCCAAAAGTATATTTGTAATAAGAACAGTACGAGACAAAATAAACTAGTAGTTGACAAAAAACACAAAATCAGATAAGGAAAAATAAGAATATAGAAAACTGACCAAATGCAAGTCAAAAGGCTGCAATGACGAGCATGTGACATAAACATAAAAACATATTCAAGTTGTATAATATCACACTGTGGGGTAGTTACATATTTTGACATGTAACTCAGAAAATTGCTAATAATTGGTTTACAAAGATAAACATGCATCACTAATGGATATTTAAAGGTTTCATATTGTTTAATGAGACAACGATGACGAGTCTTTTTTTAAATAAATAGCAAATACATGTCGTAGTACAAATATTAGACATGGTGTTTCTATTTGTAGTCTGGTTTAAGTTCTGTTAAAAACTATTATTGATGGATTCATCATTAATATTTAACCATGCTAGACAAACGTCATGTTATAATTTAGTATGTATTTAAAGTTCGTTTTTTGTTTTTCATAATACAGATAAAAACTTGTGAAATATATGTAATAAGAAGAATTTAAACAAAGATATTTTTAATTCATGTGAAGTAAGAAAAGCTCACAGTGTTTACTTCATTGGAAGTTCCACAATAACATTTTATTCATAGGACTTGGAAGAATATAGCAACATCCATTTAGTTTAATAAATAGTTTATATATAGAACTGCTTTCACTTTATTCATGTGTTATTTCATATTTTGAAGTTGCGACAGCAGCGTTGCCGTGGTGAAGCAGAGCAGGTTGTACTGCCGGGCTGTGTCCAGCAGGGGGCGATGTTGTAGTTCAGATGGTTGGTTTTCACAGGCTCCGCATACAGCTGTGAATTAGTGCGTGTTTGCGTCAGGAGGCCGGATGATAAATCAGACTGCATCATGGATCACTGTCACGAGATGAGCTGCTCCTCCACAAACACCAATGACCAAGTTATTGATGATATGTGCTGGTGATTTATCACCTACACGGCGAGACATCCAAATACATTCTGCAGAAATGCCTTAAACCTTTGCCAGGTTACTTTTCACAAGAGTTTGGTGACGTGGGAGATATTATATTTTCAATTTTTTAGTTTTTAAAAAAAAAGTCCAACATTGCTTATTTTTTAAATAATCGTGAAGATAACCTTTACATCAATGTTTAGTGGAGCTAACAAACTGGAGAAGACGGTTTCAAAAAGCAATGTTAATGTTTTTCATTTGTTTTTTGTGGTATTTTCAGTTATTTACTCAGTTTTTGCTACAAAATCAATAATATTCACCTTTAAAAACATTTATACATTTTAAGATGATTTTATAAATGCATTTTAAATTCAATTCTTAATATCTTTGTTGTAAGAACTTATCTTCCTGTAACTTAAAACAGTTAAATACATGATTATTTCCTTCAAATCATTTGTAGGTCATAGTTTTTTGAATTACATCAGTAGTTATATCAATAACATTTCTCTGTGTTTTCGCTTCATTAATACTAGGTTGTGTATCAGTGCTGGGGAATATATAATCAGATCTTGTGTTAATGGTGTTCCTGCTCCCAGTGTTAACTAACTTCATGCTGCACGTGCAGGTAAACACTTTTCAGCGTCACATCTCAAACTTGAATGTCAGCTCGCTGTCTTGCCGGGGCCCTGTCAGGCCATCTGTCAGGAACTCGATAAATTTGTCAGTTGGAAGGAAAGAAAAAAAAATCTGAATCCAATAAATCATACCATAAACAAATACACATCCCTGGGTTGACAGTGCTGTATTATACTTGGGCTTAATCTTCTGGGAGTTGGGATTATACTGAGGTATCATATTTTTTGGCTGGCTCAGTATAAGGTAAGAATAAAAACACAGAGATGTGAGTGAGTAAGAAGGGAGTGTAACATAAATATCTCTATCTAGCATGAGAGCATTTGTGAATTTAAATAAGCTCAAATAACAGTATACCCTGTAAATAATGCTTATTTTGAATTACAATATCAGATGGAGCCGATTAGTCCCTTAAAATAAATTATTTAAATCTAAAGGAGTTTTTATATTTAGTATTCAGGGGCCCTTATAGGCCTGTGTGGGGCCCTGGGCAATCTCTTCTGTCGATTTAGTTATTGCAGCATGGACACCGCCTGTTTGCTGGATGTGAAACCCAAGTACAACAATAATCATTCTCAAGGTATAAACGCAGCTAAAATAAAAACTAGAAGAAAACATTAGGACTCAGCAGAAGACGGATTGAATTACCGACGCAAACAGCTGCCGTGCAAACCTTCAATAAGCTCCACTGTTGATCCACGACTGTCAGCGGCGAGCAGAGGCGCTCTGCCCCCTGAAACCCCTCCACAGCCACCGCAGAGACTTAAGAGAATCGTCCGGGGGAAGAGACGCGTGTGCGGGCTACAAGAAGAATATCATTATTCCATTTCTAAGTTCTTTGTCTTCTCCGGCATTTGCTGCTGCTGTGCTGAAGATGCCCGAGTGCAACTTTGCAGCAAATACAATTTAAAGTAGTTTTATTATAAGCAGCACTTTTGTTATTTTCATCAAATCTGTTTTTTAACTAATCGCGGAGAGTTTAGAATCTTAAAGAAATAGAAAAGCGAGGGATCCGTGCATCCATCTGTTGCCCCGTACTGTCAGGGAGCCTTTGTGCTTCTGTTTGCTGACTTTCTCTTCTCATTTCATTTTCGTTTTATTTTTGAAAATGTAATCGCTGCGCTTTGTTTGAGGCGCCAGTAACAATCCTCACATTTCAGCTCAGGAGAAGATGATGATAGTACTTTAAAATAAAATAAAAAAGATAATAGCGGTCCTTACATTCCACATGGATCCAGTTGAACACGTTTAAATTTGACGTTGAGGGTTACTATAATAATTATTGTTGTTATTCATTCTTGAGATGTATTGATCAGGTTGCAGTTTGCACATGAGGCCTGACACCGCTGCAATTTCTTCTCTGGGCTGAAACAGAAATGGACCCAGTGTGGCCTCTCAACAGCGGGATGTAAATGTAATTAAAATAGATTTTTTTTGGTCAATAGCAGAGGTTTCCATTGATTGAGATGTTTCTGCAGATGAAATTTAAAAGCAACGAAGTCACAATTAAATTTCATTTCATTTATTTAGAATTAGTTATGTTTTTTTCTGTGACAACTGTTAATATTTCCATACTCAACATAAATGCTTAGTGAAATATTAATTTAGATATAACTAATCGCATAATAAAAACTGACAATTAGTTTAGCTGCATTAGGTTTCTGTGATATTTCCTTCAAAAACTGCGCGCAATTATCTTAGTTCTGAACTTTTACGCATGATTCACGTGCAGGCTCATAATTTCCTTTTTTCATAAACCATTAATGGAGTCTGTGAAAAAAATCGGATTCCACATCCCGTGGTGCACATCACTTCTTTCTGTAAGAGTGATTACAGTGAGTGAGAAAAGTCTAATCGAAACCCCAGCAGACACTGATCCAGCCTGCAGGAGAGTGTGTGCGCGCGTGTGCGTAATGGCGCATTATAGGAGGTGTCTCTTACCTTTTCCGATGGATGCAACAGTTCTGCTTACTTTGACACTGTTTCACTTTGGGGACCGTGTGCACCTCCGTCTGAGGCGCACACCTGCTGCAGCCTTATACCGGCCGAGGGAGGGCTCGTCACGCGGAGCCTCATTAAAAGCACCGCGGGCAGAAAGTTGGCGGATTGATTTATTGAATGAATGTTTGATGTCCTCCTTCACACACGTGACCCGGCCAATAAGTGCTGAATGAACCGGGGGGGAGGGAGGTGGAAGGTGAACAGGCTTAATGTGTGTGTGATTTGAAAATATATTGATTATCCTGTATTGATGGTGTTCGGCTCATAATAATGCTGCTTAGCGGGGAGATAATCCAATATTAGTGCGAGGCGGAGGTAATTGACCCCATGCTGATAGAGGAGGAGAAGAGGAAAAGCCGGAGGTGGATGACTTCATGACTGGCAGGTATGAACCCATCTGAACACGACACATGTGCTCCAACGAAAAATAGAAGGATTTCAGCATTCATAATGTGCCTCTATGTTATTTCACCATGTGTATGATGGTTTGATCCTATTTCTAAAAAACATGTGACTGTGAAATGTCTTCTGTATCTTTAGACGACAACTTCTGCTGTTCTCCCTCTGACCGGCAGGGGGCACCACCAACAGCCAGCCTTGTGTTTTCCAAATTGGGCTACAGGTCATCGCCTTGATCACAAAGGACGTGAATGACACGCACGCACACACACACACACACACACACACAAGGACTGAAGGTAGCTATAGATTCTGTGTGTATAAAAGCTATAATTGTGTGTTGCACACAATTTACATTATACATCATTCAAGCGATGCATTTAATTTCTGTCTAATTTTAAATATATTGTGATAAATCTTCTGAGATGTAAACTATGATTATTCTTTGTTTATTATATTTTAAGCTATTATTATTATTATCATTATTATATTATTATATATTATGCTATTGATATCGTTGCTGCCACGTCAGCAATCTCAGTCTTGTGCTACAGGCATGTCTACATTCTCTTATTCAGCAGCGTGTTATTTAATATACTTTTGAACCTATAATTCACAAATCCTCCACATAATCACATAAATCAACGTGCACATTTATTTCTTATACGTTTCCTGACCACACATCTCTGAGTCCTGCTCCATGTCCACTCTTCTCATTCTGTCTGTCCTGGGCCTTGATTGTTTGGTCCTGTGTTGTTTTAAGGAGCAGATAAAAATCGGTCTCTTCCTGCGGTGTGACCCGCAGAGCCCCGCACATACAGTCCCATTAGCAGCCCTGTAATTTCACACAGGCCGGCCTCAGTGCACGGTATTCCTCCGCACATTTACACGCCACTTGACAAAAACAAATGTGAAAAAAGAATTCCTGCAATTTAGTGAACAGAGCCCGTGATGCGCATAACCTGTGTTTTTTGATTTTATTATTATGTATTTTTGAATATGTGAAAGATCTTGTCAGCGCGTGGATTTACGTGACTTCGCACGAGGGCTCGTTTCCCGCAGATCAACCTGATCAGTTGCTGATCCGCCGATAAATAAGATGAGATCTACAGCTGCTATTCTCCTGCAAAACCCACGGAGCCCATACACGATCCTTATACTACTGTTATCATCATCACTGGAATCATTCGAGGTGTGATCTGTATTATCACGGTGGTTCTTTTCTTCCCTGGGCTGAACACGGTGCAGCCTGCAGAGCGGGGCTGCGGTGGTTGGCCTCGGTGCGGGACAGGCCGCTGTTATCGCCGCTGATCGCCAGGTGCATCAGCTGAAAGGAGGAAAGCAGCTTCCACCAGAAACAATACACAAAAGAGCAAAGAGGAAAGAAAGCATGCGGTGCTGCAGACACACACACACACACACACACACACACACACACACTGTAGACTGTGTTATCTCACTGAGAGACATGTAATTCATGATGAGTACAGAGGTTTATTTGTTTATGTCTTTTTATTATTTAGAAGTTATTAAAATGTTTCCAAATAATGTGTCAAACTACCAGAACGTGTTCAATTATAGAGATGGGAATTAAATTATGGTTTAGTAACAGGTTATTATTATTATTATTGCTGTTATTATTGATAATTTAAAAAATAATTATGATAATAATAATAATAATGTTATTATTATAGCACCGTCGTCAGGGTCAAGCCAGGCCTCTGTGAAATATCATTTATCTGCCTCTCGTCTTCTTCCCAGTGCGTGTGTGTGTGCGTGCGTGTTGTTATTGGACTGCACTGTACTCTGCTCCAATAGCATCCCAATGGCGGTGAATGGGGAGGACTGAAAAAAAAAAAGTGAAGCCATGCATGCAGGAGTGGGAGGATCCATCCACTCGCTTCAATCTCGATCTCAGACTTTTTAGCAGCGACAGGAGCACAACCAGCCAACCAAGCAACCATCCGCCTCTGTTCCTTCCAAAGAGTTAGAGCCGGGACATCTACACACACACACACACATACACACACGCGCGCTCCTATATCTTTGGATTTGTTGTCAACTTTTTCCTCTTCCTCCGGCGCGTATGAGTGTGTGCTTTTTTTTTCACTCTCCCTCCTCCTTGACGAGACTCTTATTCCGTGAAGACATTTTCTCTGCAGCTCTCCAGTCTGCTCGAGGACGCCGAAGATAAAACTCGCTCGGTTCCTCTGATCATACAACAGGTGACTGACTTCTTTCTCCACGCGTATTGTTTGCTTTGCCTGTGACACGCAGGGATCAGTGGAGCCGGCTCACACTCACTCTCGCCTCCCAACTGTTGCCAGCATCTGACTCCACTCGTGTTTTTTCGCATCAGGTCTAGTTGTGTTGTTCTCCTGCCCCGCGTGTATATACACATTATATACATACATTTATACAGCAGCTCGTCCTCTCGCTGTCCCTCCACACAGCTCTCTGTGTACCGGGGACTTATCTGACCGTCTTCTTATGGATATTGCAACAGGTCTGGTGTCACTGCAGGAGCGACTCTCCGTGCGAGAACAGTCCGAGACTTGCATCATGCTGGACGGCATAAAAATTGAAGATCACCCCCTGCGATCGGGACAGGCCACGCTGGGAGTTATGCTCGGTAAGTCTATTTATTTCATATACTTTATTACCATTATTATTCACCAGTCGTACCTCTGTAAACCACTCTGAGATCACACTAGACTGCTACTCCTGCTTGCATGGAAGCCATTATTTCTGCATGCATGCCCACTTGCTGCTGATTTAGGTCATATTAATGCATTCAATTGGATAAAATGCCACATGTATTAATGTCAAATGTAGTTTTATGTCCATGCTATTGTCAAGGAAACACACACTGAGCTATCCAGACATCTAAATGCTGCATGCGTGATGGCCTCACATTACAGAAAACACTAAATTCCTCCATTGAAGCATGTTATTTTTTTATTCAAACTGACTCATCCACTCGCTCCAGCTGATTTTTTTGAAGCAGCCAGTGTTGAGGCCTTTAGTTTTCAGTCACACGACGCAGTCCTTGATTCAGGCCTCCTCTCTCTCCTCCTCTCCCCCAAAACACTCCTCATCCGTGTCCACCACGCAGGCTCCGAGTGTCACCACCCGTCCGTGTGTGAAGGATGCCAGCGGCCCATCTCTGACCGCTTCCTGATGAGAGTCAACGACTCTTCGTGGCACGAGGAGTGTTTGCAGTGCACCGTGTGTCAGCAGCCCCTCACCACCAGCTGTTACTTCAGAGAGAGGAAACTTTACTGCAAACACGACTACCAACAGTAAGCTCCTCTCCCTGCCCCGTGTTGTCTCCTCGCATTGCTTCGGTTGCTGTGCAGTGATTTAAAAAGAGTTGTTGTGTGATGGCTGTGGCTGGTCTGAAGGCCTTCAGTGTGTGTGTCTGCGTGTGTGTGTGTGTGTGCGTGTGTTTGTGTGTGTGCGCGTGTGCGTCACTCAGCCACTGTGTAGTCACATTTTCATTTAACATTTAATCAAGTGGAAAAAATATCCACCAACAATTAGATTTTTACATAAATTAACCTGTTGTTGCTTTTCAGTTGTACATCAATATTTACACATTTAATTTCTTAAATAAATAAAAGAGCACAATCAAAAATAAAATTGAAACATCATTTTTAAATTGTTTTAGAAAAATAAAATAGAATAATCTTTTAATAGTGCAGCTGAGGGATGTAAATATTTCCTGTGCGCTCACACTGGCTGGAGGACGCACGCATTGGTGTGTTATTATTGTCATACGCTTGGTTTTATTATTGTCACAGTGGCTCTCGATATTTCCACCTCTGTCTGTGCGGAAGCAGCATTTATTACTCGCACACGCAAAATAAGATGTGATCCACGCAGGCCCGTGAATGTGCGGGCGTCTGTGGCTTTGTATCCCGCTCTGTGTCATGTGTTTCCCGGCTGCACCTCGTGGCCTTCGCCCATGTATCAACCAGCACTTTCACACTAAATATGGAATAAGGTGATTTCAGCAGGTTTCTGGAGAAACTCTGAGACTTCAGCGCACTTTCACATTCGTTTTCCGAACAGCTTTTATTCTCTTAAGAAATAACATGACTCCATTCACCGTAAATATTTATTTCTTATTCATTATCTTTATTTAGCTTTTGCAGCTTTATATTTTTGATTTAAAAATTTGTGTCCAACCTATTTTAATTTTATCGTAGGTATTTTATTTTATTGGATATATGACGTGTTTTATTCGGAATAGGAGTCACTGCAGGAATTTCACGGTTCATTGAAAAACAATCTGCGCCTTTTTTACTCCATAGGAATTCAGTCTGAACCTGCGAAGCTAAAACGCGTTCACGTGGATTTATAATGACTGATAATTAAAGGTTCAGTCGTTTGTGCACGCGTGACTGACACACAAACACACACGCGCACGCAATCAAAGATAAACACTCCGGCCCAGAGGCATTCATAATTAAGTGTTAAATTACAAGTTACGCTTCTCTGAAAATATAAACTTATTGTGAGTCAAAATGCTGGGGTGCCATTACAACAGCAGAAAATATGATAACATTTATATTTGATAATTTGACAAATTCACACCAACACAATATTATTTATGTATTTATAAAAAAAATAATATAATATATATAATTAATAATACAACCATGAGGAAAACAATAATTTTGCAAGTACAAATAAATACAGAGGGAGTTGAGATTTGGCCCTTCCCTGTTTGTGTTTTGAATGGATTACAATAAAGTTTTACATTCAAAATCAGGCCTATATGTAACAACAAATATTTGAGTAAAATAAATTCAGTGGCACTTGTTACATTTTAACAATGAAAATATTTTCAGCATGACAGTTGTTATCAGAGCAGTGGTATAAATGTGTAAATTGAATTAGTGAATTATCACATAAACCCTGCAGAGATGGCAGATATATAGTGAAGCAAATATTGAGGCTATAGTGACACAGTGTGAAGCAATGCTGAGGGTTGCTGTTTGGCCTGCGAGGACCCCGGGGTGCCCCTGTGTTTCTCATCGCTTGAGCGCTTTTCATGCTTGTCACTAAATTTTCAGCTTTTTGTGTGCGACCTTTTTAACAATTCTACTTCGATTACCGACACATTATGGCTCTCGGCTAGATACCTTGCAAGCAACAAAGAGTTACATCTATCGCCATGCGTGCCATTCATCCAGCTTTGTGGCAGGAGTGTAGTCGACTGATAACAATGGAAAAATTCATAGCAGTAACCAGGGGATACCAGAGTCACGGCGTCACGGCTCAGAGGTGGCTGGAAGCTGAGACAGTCCGGCAGGGAGAGGGGAGAGGGAGAGAGAAGATCTCGTTCTCATGCCTCACTTAGCACTGTCCATTTTTTTTTTTTTTTTTTAATTTGAGAGAAAAGGACAGAGATAAACACGAGGAGAAAGACAGGATTTGTTTCGCTTCCAAATAATACTCTTTCCTGGCATTTTCTCTCTAGTTCCATATTTGGGTTTTATCTCACCATTTGCCCCAATTCTCTTTGCTGTGAGCCTGTGTGGCAGGTCCTAACACCCTGGCCAAACACAACAACCTGCTGGGCGCTGTTTCACTCTCACACACTGTTATTCATCACATCTTTTAATTCTTCTCCATCCATCCTTCTGCCTCCTCCGTTTTTTCGTCAACTCCTCCCAACTTGAAAAGCGTTAACAGGAGTATCCCTCCATCGCACAGACACAAGTATTTCTTCCTTTTTTGTTTGTTTATTCTATTTGCATTGATGGGATACTTTAAGATGTAATTGGCACCTTTTTGACTTTTATGACATCCATTTAAGATGCATTTGTCAGCCCACAAACTGCTTTGGGCTGTGAAGAGAGCTCCTAGCCATACAGAGGTCTACGTGCCTAATTACATTCCTACAGCAACTGATTCATGCCCCGTAATCAGCTCTCACTTAGCTATAATAAATCAAGGAATTGGCAAGCAGTCTTTTTTCACACCTTTGGACCAGGTTTAAGTGCAGACGGGGGAAAAAAACAATTGTGTACGAGTGTTATTAAAACTACCACCAACACGGTTCTACACATCCTGCTCCATACAGTGCAGTAACAAGATTGGATTGTATGAGGCTTTATCTCATATTTGCCTCATTTGATTTCATGAGAGCTGAACCCTGTTTTGATATAAAACAGGTATTTTTGTGAATAATTTCTGACTACTTAAAATTTAGGGGGCCCAACACATTCTCAGACAATAGATGATGTATTTTAAAGAGGGGATAGTACAATTCAATCTGTCAGAAGAGGATAATTTTGAGGAAATGGTTAGGAATATTTCAGAGCCAAGCTTGATTAGAAACAACTCGGCAGAGGTGTCAGTTGGACGGGAGCCGTAGCCGTAGAGGAGGAACAAGCTCGAACGAGACGGGTGGTATGTAAAAAGCAGAGTGGAATTACACCACCCCGAGAGAGTTTGTTGTGCCCTGGTGTTTGGAGGTCAATTATACATCATTAGAAAGAGGGAGATCTTTTCCCCAGAGGGACCTTTCCTCTAACCAAGCAGATGCTTTGAAAGCAACCATGTAATAAGGCCTATCACTCTACTGAAGTGTTGGACAACACCCCTGTAATGGACTGCCTTGTTAGAAACTGCCATGGGCTCCATCCACAAAACATAACATTAACTAGTATTGTATAGTATACACCATTCTGACTACACTTATGTTTTTTTTTCTTTCCATGCTCTATAAAGTTTTACTGTCTGGCAAAATGTACTTCTCGAATATTTTATTTGTAACAAATCCATATATGCCAGCATTCAGATTTGTCCAGATTTTCAGATTCACGTGCCATGAGCAAAATGAAATTCAGGTCACGGCAGTACGAGCAGAGAAAAACAACAGCAGCGATGAGGCCATAAAACCAGAGCTCCCAGAACCCGTCTCACCCTCGGTGAGTGCTGGACGATCCCCCGGTGTGCTGAGAGGTGCTTTTTAGAACTGTTTGGAGTGCCCTCCTGTGAAATTGTTGTTTTTTAATTAGCTGTGCTTGGGACGGTGCAGCAGTGTGTGTGCCGGATAGGTGCTGACGACTGGGTTTCTGTGTGTGTGTGTTTTTACTCACTCTAGGACACTCCCGCGTGGCCTGGCACTTTGTGAACGCTCATGCGCACTAAAATAAAAAAGAGAAGAAAGGGAAAGGAAAAAAAACTAGGATGTACTTTATGTTGTCGATTCCAGTCGGGTACTTTTTCAGCTCACCGTCCTCAGTCCTGCTAAAGCATTTCAGAAGCTGCTCCGTGTGTCGACGTGTGGGTGTACGCTCCTTTGTGGAAGACTTTCTAACTTTCAGCTACTTTCTTCGTCTTTTTGAATTTAAATTTTCCCTAAAAAGGATAAAATGTGTCTTTAGCCACTACGCTTAGGTAAATAAAAGAAGACCTCTACAGAGAGACAAATCTAAAGTTAGAAACACTAAGCCGGATAATATTGCTTCAGCTTGCTGAGATTTTTAGTGCTCGGCAAGGAGCTAGCTGAAGTTGGCCTCGTTCCTCAGTAAGGAAGTATTGGATTTTATGTCAACATGGCTCGGCCTGTCCCAGCAGCGTACTAGGATGCATCATCTGTCATCTTATGGTTTGCTAACTGTTCACTCCCCGGTACATTCAGACCCATTAAAAGACCTGTTGCAGTGCTTTTTTATTTGCACCACGATTCAAGCTGTTTATTGTTGGTACAATGGTGTGAAAATCCCATCTTGGCTTTTCTTGTTCCTGTGTCTGGTTCCCACAAGTAGCTCGGAGTGATAAATATTTGATTTAAACATATCGTTTACATGTTCTCTTCTGCGTGTGAATTCTGTCGTTATACATTTTACACTATGCGTCAGTAAAAGGTTCAGTGTATCCTGCTTTGTGTGATGCTGTCAATAAATCCTAAGAGAAAGTAGTTACATGATTAAATCAGGTGATTTCATGGAGGTTTATTTCCATATATTTAAACTTCAGTGAGGGGCTAACTGCATACTGGTCAGTGTGTGTGTGTGTGTGTGTGTGTGTGTGTGTGTGTGTGTGTGTGTGTGTGTGCGTGTGCGTGTGTGTGTGTGTGTGTGTGTGTGGCAGCAGTTGCAACACAAAGCACTTTGCAGGACGCTATGGGAAGCCACAGAGGCTCAGCCACGGTAATGCCCATCACCACTTTAGAAGCCAGACTGGTGGCAGGGGATGTGGAAAGAGGTCTCTGTGGCTTTGTGTGGGGGAGCTGTAGTGCAGGGGAGGAGAAGGATCTGCAGAGGGATCTGCCTCGTGTGCTCACATTACACTGGATGATAGCGGAGGGGTGCAGAGGAACTCAAGCATGCAATTTGTTGGTAGCCACAATTTAACCTCATCTCCTAAAGCCGGCTGTTAGGCAGCCAGTGGGACATGTCAGTCAATCGGGAATGCTAATCAGTGACGGTGGAGAGAAAGCCCTCGGCTCGGCAACGCAGTGATTTTCATTACAGGCTCCAAGACCTCGGGCCTTCAGGTTTATTTTCACAGCATGACAACTCTTCATAACAAAAAGGGAGGCAACCACAAACCATTAAATGCAATTTACAAATTAGATTTTGGCTTAATCTTTGAAACACTGCAAAAAGGCCTTTTAAAGTAGCCAACCGAGAAATACAAACACTCAGCAAATGTTTTCAATTTCAATTTGCCAGATTACACGTTAAAATCAGGAGGCTGAACATTTTCAGTGGTTGGATTTTTGCTCCGCTGAAATTATTCATTTCAAATATCATCTATGACGTGTTGGTTTGACATTCACTAATTAATTCCTGCACATTTTCAGTATTTTTTTAATCCTATTCCAGATATCTTTGTCTCCTTTTGCATGTGTCGTTTGCAAATAGCCCACACTTGTTTCTTCAGGCAGCCTGGTCAAACGTGCATGAGAAATTGAGACATGGCCTCTGCTGCTGGCTCGCGGTATCACTGCTGGCCCCAACTGTGTATATGTGATCCCTCTCTGGAATGTTTTTCCAACACGTAGGCTTTTCACAGATACACTAGAGAGGACTGGCATCATAGTGGCAAGTGCTGCATTCAGACTGTTGTGTGCCCAAGGCTTACTCTCACACTCTCGTCACACATTCTAGCTCTACATGGGAATGGGCAGAGTTGTGCGTTTGTCTAAATACACCCAAGGTTTTTGTGAGGGTGTGGACACGTGTATGTGAGTGTGTGCGTGCATGCGTGTGTGTGCACTTGCTTCCTCTCTCTGCTCCTTACTTTCTTTGTCTCTAATCCGGGCTCTTTCCATTGCTTCACATTCACTCTCTATATTTTAGGATACATTTCAGCGCCTCTTCCTCGTCACCACTTGTCAAATCCGTCTGTCTGAATTTCAGCATTACAGATTTTTGCACAGATACTACAAAACGCATTTCTTTGTCTTTTTCTTTCTTTACCCCTTTTAATCTTCATCAAATGAGATTAGACCCCAAATACTGGTATTCCTGCCCAAAGTGACTGACAGAGATTTGCACTTTTATCATTAAGTGTGACACTAAGCTGGTCAGAGCTTTGTCTTGAATGGAGGGTCTGACGGAAACAGGGGCTCCTAATCCTTTTATTTGTGTCAGGCCCAGAAAGAGGGAAGAATGGGGCCAGGGTAGGATGGGGCTGCAGAATGCCACGGCCCTTAGTCCCCTCCAGACCCGGCCTCCACAGCCAAGTGAGCATGAGACTCATCTTATGTGGTCTATGCACTCGAGCGGGCGCATATACACCCACACGGGCACAAACAGGTTTTTGCATCTAAAGTACAGTTTGCCTAAATACTCAATTGCATGCTCCCAATCATAAATGTATGGTGTCTTGTGCTGGATTGCACATGTTCGTCCACCAGTGCGTTCAATGAGATAAACACGAACGTGGACAGTGATTTTCCAGTGTGTACCAGCTCACACTCACAACAGAGCATGCGTCCATCTATGAGTTCATGGACTCCAATGGCAGGAGGTTGAGTCTAGGATGAGATTAATAAAGTTTGCCGGTTCCCTGGTCGAGGTCCAGCGCCGGGCCTTTTGTCTGCGGCTCATATCGGGTTGTGGGGTTCTTGGCTCCTTTTGTGTGTGCACCCTTGTGGTAATCCATCTCCAGCGGGAGTCCCCCGGGGCACTTTATTTACTCATTCAACTGTTTGGAAGTCTGTTAGACTGCAGATCAGATGCAGTGAGACCAATGTGATTACTTTAACCAGCACTTGCAGATTCCTGCCCAGCATCTCCTCTCACCCTGAGCTGGTGAGCTCTGCAGGTGGGGAGGGAGGAAGAGGGAAGGAGGGAGGGCCTGCCCAATATTCTCTGTTATGAAAATTCAGCATTAGGTACTGAAACCTCCTGTGCCCACACACCGTAGAGCTGACTCCCTTCTTTTTCTATCTGGGTGTTTTGGAGTTTGTTATTTTCTCCCTTGCATTTCAACAATACAACTTCTAAAAGTGGGTCCTGACTTTTTTCGCATTTGCCAGATCTCTCTCTCAGCAGATCGTAATTCAGCACCATAGCAAGTGTGGTGTCACCGTCTAAAAACATGTATGTTTTATTGCAAACAATGAGATGGATTTGGTTATCCATCCATCAACATAAAGCCAGAACTATGTGTTTTGGGCTAACCCCCATGTTAAACCACTGCAGGCTGTCAGCCTCTCTGAATTTACTCTCCATCTCTTCTCCCCCCTGGTGTAGCGCTCTGAATATAGTTGAGATCAGCTGCCAGCACCGGCATCTACAGCGAGAGCTCCCTGAACTGGCTGTTTAGAACCCGCCGCTGATTGGTGATGGCTGTCTTGGCAGGAAAAATAACGCCGTATGAAAACAGTGCAGATTGGGTTTCTGTGTGTCTGACTCACTCCCGTCATCTCTGCCGGCCCCCCCACGGCAAGTCAGCATGATTTGTGCATGAGGTCCCGTGACCCATGGAAGCTTCAAAAAGCAGCGAGGGGAAATATTTGGATGATCCTGATGGGGGAGTGGAGACGTGGGAGGGAGGCAGAAATGATGGGGGGGCTTGGTAAGAGCAGGGCTGAGAGCGGTGTAAGGCAAAGGCAGATGTGGAGAATCTGCAGTGCAGCCGTGATGACAGGGGAAGAGTGTGTGAGGAGAACACGCCTGCCCATCCTGGACTCTCAGTCCCTGGCTATCACCCATGCACTCAACCAAACCCAGGCACCCTCAGCCACCAGTGTCACTCAGGAGAAAGACACAGGGGCTTGAAAAGAGTTTGCAATAGTAGAGACATTTTATCTTCAGGTACCATGGCATGATACTGATCGTCTGTACCCCACCCCCCTGCTGCACACCCCCGATCCCTTCTCCTCTCCCTTTACCTTTCTGCAGGCTGGATATTAATATTTCCCAGAAAGCTGCTACAATTCGTCTTCTTGGGAAATTCCACAACTCCTGAACACTGCAAAATGATCTGGTGTCTATGAAAGGGATGGATAGGGGGATAAAACATAAAGATTTTTCAAAGTGGGTTTTTTCTGCGCGTGAGTTTCTAGTGCTCTCTAGGTGGATATTTCTATTCGGTTGTCCTGATAAGAAAAATGTGTTGCTCCAGGTGAAAGCCGAGTTGTTTGCTCCATTCGTCTAAATTTTCTCCTCTCGACTATTGTATTGTTTCGTGGCCTCGTGGCACATTATTTATGCACAGAATCTGCCTCTGGTGCCAGCTCAATGGAAACCCCATTGAACAGAAATGGCTGCAGCAGACGAAGGCTTAATGCAAAACCCAAACTCAGCAGTTAAAAAAGCAAAGCTGTGGTCGGAGGCAGCTTTAATCAGTCTTCGGCCTCTGTGCTTGTCGCTGCCTCCTCCTGAGAGTGGGTGGGTTGCCTGACCCCCTGGGTGTCTGTCTGCCTTAACGTTAGCCCTGCAGGCTTTGCCTCACAGGGGTGCGCCATCCCAGCCTCAGGCCAGAGTTGTGCTCTGAAACCAGAGATCCAGCTCTGTGTTGTGATCCCAGCTGGAGAGACAGCTCTGGCTCTGAGCGGAGCCCTGGCGCAGCGGGACGCCGGGGTCACCAGTGGCCTCTGAACCTCCATCACTCCGCTGTGCTTCTGCGCAGCACCGACCAGGACTGTATTATTTATTGAACCGCAGTCTGCGTTTCTTCCAAGACTCGGTCTCACAACAAATATCAGAGAACTGAAGTTTTGATGAGGTCATGTTATCAATTACATCGAGCTGCAGAGGTTAAACTTCCCAAATTGTTGGTTCTGTCTCCGCAATTTTCAAGATGAATGTTTCACATGACCTGTGCTGTCAGTAATATCACGGTGCCAAAGAAAATACAATGAGGCCGTGATCTGTTATGTCTATGTTGGATAGTTTCACTCCTAAACTTTAATCTGTAAAGTAACCAGAAAATCTGAGCTTCGGAAAAATGCCACTCTGAGTGTTTGTGGTGTGAAGTGTCTTAATGTCTGTGTTTTTGCAGTTTCTTAATACAGCATGTTTATCTCATGGCATCTTACACGTCCCAGCTTTACTTTACATTTAATCGAATTTTTTGCATTCCTGCGTGAATAATCCTGTGTGTGTGTGTGTGTGTGAATGTAGTGTGCCCACTTGGCGTGCGTGTATTAGGTCTGTCACTCCGCCAAGCATCGGACACGCTGTTGGCAGGCGACACAGTCTGTGGATTCTCCTCTTGGTCGCGCTGCTCCGGAGGCAGAAAGCGATGCGTGCCACCCAAACCACCAGTCTCCCCCCACCTCTCTATCATCAGCCGAGCGGCCCACTCCCTGCTCTCCTTTTCCTGGGCCCCAGTGCCTGAGCTGTGGCCTGTGGATGAGTGCTACATCCTGGCTGTCAGCACAGGGGTTAGCTGGGGATTGGCCTGTGGTGGAAGTGCAGTATCGGGCCCTGTCTGTCAGCTCCTCGTTCCACTTCCTCCCGCCCCTCAGCGAAGGCTGCCGTCGGTGGTGCAAACACACGGCGAGCTGTGACTGACTCATATCGCTGGCTTAAAATTGTGAGGATCGCCCTCAGAATAGGCATATTCATAGTCATGCCAATGAAAAGGGGTTGTTTAAAACCCTTTAAGTGCTCGGGTGTTGTGTTTTTAAACAGACCGCGAAAGCTTTGACAGATGGTTTACTATTTCGCCCAGTATTTCATTTCAGGTACTTTTAACTGTCGCTTTTTGACTCCCAAGGAACAACTACTCAACCACAGTTTGTATTTGCATACAGTTCCAGTTCCATTGAAAGCCTTTTTTTCTGGAATAAAAAAACTTTCCCATTCATCATATTGATAAATGTTTGCAAGATGTCACTCAAGATATATATAAATCTTGTGGGTCATATATTTTCTGCAGAGATGCTGATTTTATGCACATACGTGGAGCCATACCTCCACTCTGTGTGTGGATCGCATTATCTGGTACACACACAGGTACATACATGCTTACACACATGGACACACATCTGCAGTGCACATGGTCACAGGCAGGCCTACACATGTTGGGGGATTTGCAACTATAATCAGATTAATTGGTCCATCTCTCCTTGGAAACATCACATATACCTACGATGGCCTCTGGTAGCTTTCAGCTGGATGCTGCTTACACTAACCAGAAGCCAGGCAGCAGGCGCAAGGTCGGCAGGGTCACAGCATGCTCTCTGGCATCAGCATCTCTTTATGGCTTACATGTTAGAAAAATTATTACAGCACTTACAGCCTCGTTGGGTCTGACAGAGAAGGAATTTCTATCTGCTCCTCCTGAGAGTTCCTCTTTATTTAAGCAGCACTCTCTTTTGGTTAAATTTGACAGAGAGAAAGTTTTTTTTTCTTCACAACATAAACATGAAAGTTAGTGTTGCTTGGCAGAAGCTTCTGCCGCTTCAAAGACGGTGGCAAAACAAGCTTGGCCTTTGCAGCGAATATTATAAGTACATTAACTATAATCCTCAGTAACATTCTCCAAGCTGCATGCAGGTCGAGCGCCTCAGTGTGTTTTTCTTGTTGCCCACAAGTATGTCTATGTGAGGTACTATCAACACACATGCTGCCATTCATGATTTTATTGTAGGTTTTAGCCTCAATACAGCTCATACAAAGGAATATTTAATTCTGTAATCTCCTGTTAATAACTTCTGTTTACATATGTTTTAATAACTATCAGGCCACGTGGAAAACTAGGGGTCATCATTACCTGTGGCTAACAGTGTTGACGGTCATGTTATGGAGCTTTAAAGCAGTGATTTCCAACCAGGGGTACTTCTGCAGTTGAGTTACCATATGTGGAAAAATGAGACTGTCCCACCATAAAAAAAACAACCCCATAGGTCATTTGTGCAAGCAGATTATTACGAGCCGTAGTTAAGTTTTTACTGTCAGGCAACCTCCGGCGGTGTGTGTGTGCGACGGCATCTTTTCAGGAAAAAACCCAAAACAACACGTTTATGTTCACAAAGCCCTCTGGTGGCCATAATAATTATGACGTGGCAAAGTCAGCATAGGGGGGAGGTTGCAGTCAATGGATGGGTTGAATTTTCAAACAGGAGACCACTGTTTGACCAACTGTGTTTCTTTTAACCATCACTGTATTACCTTAACTGTATGTTTATTACTGTAATCACCATTAAGGTCCTTTAACTCTAGTCACTGCTACTTACTGCTAGAGCATGATCTTACCCAAACCTTATACCTAACCAAGTTATTCTGTGCCTAATCATAAGCAAGCCTTTATTATAGCATTGTAACATTCATGGAAGTGATATTTAACAGCTTTTCAACTTCAAAGAAAGTGGTGGTCAAATGGATTATTAACTTAATGTAGTAGATAAACAGCTGATACAGAAAGCTGAGTGAAGCACATGTGTCCAAACAGATGTGACGGAAATACTAAAAATACTAAAAAATTGTTGAAATAGCTTTTAAACTTAACCAAACTAATCAATTGTATGCAGAAAAAAACCCATCCACTATCATATCCACTACCTTCTACTTCTATTAATTTGATTAATTGAAAAATGCATTCAAATGAACATAGCAGGTAGTGTCAACACAGGATTGCATAAGGCTTTGTTAGTACATCAGACAAAAAGGGTTGTTCACCCCGGATGTACAAGTTTGAAATATGATATTTACACACATAAACCATGTTCATGTGCAGATAGTGTTACGTAAACTGTCATTCACAAATTAACCTTCACATGCTTCCTTATGATGCTCCCAATTTTCTCTCCGCTGGCTCTGCCTAATGTGGTAAACCCTGGGCTGCTGGCACTTAAGCCAAGCGAAACAACCCATTAAACCATATTTTGCAAATACTGCATCACCCAGTGCTGGTTTTTTTCACACATTCTGGTACTAATAAGCCCTGACACACCCTAAACAACCACACTCTCAAAGAGCACATCGAGTGTGGAGAGGCGGTTTGGTGTCCTGGGGAAGCCTGTGGTTCTGGAGCCAGAGAAGGAGTCGTGCCCTGCCGTCCCACAGAGATGACAGGAAGATAAGAGAGAGAGGTGGCCTCTCAGCACAAAAACATCCCACCAGGAACTAACCCTAACCTGGGGGAGAGACAGAGGGCTTCAAGACTCGTGTCAAAGTCTATCCTCACTGAGTGAAAAGGCTCAGGAAGAAGAAAAATAAACATTTACTTCTTCATCACAATGAGCAATAGTGAACAACTTCGAGCATGAATCACACAGTAGCCATCAGAATCCACTGTTAGATGTTCTTGTGGTATCACAAATATCCATATCGAGTTTATACTACAACAGCATGCCTCCCTGTGTCACAACTTTGGCTTTCTGACGTGCCGTCTCTTTATCAACTGCCACAGAAATAAAAGGGGGGAGAAGAACTAAGTATAGGCGACAGAGTCTTGGCAGACAACAGCCTCTGCAGTTATGACTTAGAAAACCGCTTATAGTTTGCAATATCTGAGGAGGCAAAGAGAAAAGGTGGCAATTTCTCCTTCACGATGCGTAATGAGGGAACCATAGGGGAGGAGAAACGGTGAGCGGTTTCTGGAAGCGGCACTAACACGGGGATCAGCGGCATTAAAAGAGATTTACACCCTCAACCCTCAAACAGTTTTCTTGTACTCAATGGTTCCTCTTTTACAGATATTTCAAGGAAGTAATAAACTGCACTGACAAGCATTCGAGTGGCTTTGAAACATCCCTCATGGGCAACAGAGCTCCATCACTTCTATCACGGTGCCTCGGCTCAACATCATTATATCCTGTAGCACTCGGCCTGTTTCTCAGCATTTGGCCTCACCATGGATATTATGATCAGCTTGTTGTTGTTTATATCAAAGAAATGTTGTATAACTAACTGTAATACCTCAAGTATTATGCTCTCCCCAAGGCTAAGTCAGTTAAGCATTTATCTCATTGTGAGTGCTGCTTTTGTCATGTGGTTAAGGCCTACAGACGGTTTTTCCTGGCGATTAAGTTCTTTTGAAGCTGTCTGCATGGTCCAGAATGAGGCCCTGCACAGTGTAAGATGTCATACTCCCACTGTGCTGACCAGCATACTCTGTGGGCCTTGATGTGCCCATAACATTTAATGGTACTTTGGCAAATGCTAATGGAAACTCTTACTTTGCCTAGCAATCACATTTCGTTTCCTTTCTTTCTGGTTGCTCTTTATTTTTATTTACCATAATTATTCATCTGTGTCTTTGATATACTTAAGTATGAACTCATGGCTGCGAGAGAAGAGTGGAAAGAATAATGCATTATCTGCTAATTATTAAGATTAAGGGTGGGATAAATAAACCAGAACTAAAGGGAACATTTGTCTTTAGTAAGACACGGTTCCTGGCGTTCTGCTACCCCTCAGCATGCATTTCTTTCTTTAGTCTAAGATGGCAGAACATCACAGATTTGGGATTTGGATCTGGGAGCTGGGTTTGGTGAGGTACTCAGGAGGAGGAGGAGAGGTGCAGGTCGTGCCGTGGCACGTTCGCCTCTCGGTGTGGGGGTGAGGAAACATCTCGACCTCAGGTTCAAGAAGAAAGAGCCTGTTTCTGATTAGTCACTCTAATGTGCAGTGATAAACAATTCCTGTGGTCTCCTGCTCACAGAGACATCACTGGCAGCGATTGAGTGTTTGCGGTGGTTTGTGTATTTGTATGTTCGCTCAGACACGCCGGGATTGAATGTTTTTAAAGAATATTTTATCAAAAATAGCATGTATTTTGATTTAGCTGGTTAAATATGGCCATCAGATTTATTTGTATAAGCTCAAACTGGAATAATGTGATGTTCCTATGGTGCAGAATGACATCACATTTGTGATTTGAAATTCAAAACATGAGGCTTTGTGGTGACTTTATTAACTATAGTAAGATAGTCACGTGTTTAAATGGCAGACTAGATAAAGAAGACATGCATGATACCTCTTGCCAAGTCTGCAGCCCACAGCAGACAGAAACCATAACCAGAGGGTGATGGAGCAGTTTGAAAACATTTAACTCAGAGGGTCTGGTGTCCTCTCTGCCCTCGCTGGTAACTGGCAACTTTATCTGCTGTTGCACTTCCGTGCAGATGCTTGGCATCGAGCCTCGAGGGTGATAAAAACGTCTTCAGAAGGTAAGTGTTTATGGTGAGAATCCATAAGGTTAGCAGGATCAAAGCTCTGTTGAAAGGACATTAAGCAAAGAAACAGGAATAATAAACAAAACAGCCAGTTAGTCATACACTCAGATTTATGACATCAAGAGACCATGTCAGGGAGAGGCAGATCTCTGTCAGGCTGGGCTTTTCTTTTCTTTTTTTTTATTGCTGTGAAAAAAAACAGCCGTTAAGTCCAAAAAAACAGGCCTGTAAAGCAAAAGAACAATGTCAGCGAGGAGGAGACATTTCACATTTAGCAAATGTACTTTAGGTGTCTTTTTTTGGGCACTTAATATTCTTATATTATTTTCTCTTTCGTGTTCACGATTGAAATGAGAAACATGAAAACCGTGTTTGACTCTCTCTCCCTCTGTGAATTTGTGTGAGGGTGGAGGAGGAGGAGGGGTGGTCGGCTGTCTTACAAGGAAAAGTATTCTTGTGTGTGTAGCTCAGCTTGGGCTCTACTCTGGTGCTCGTCGAGCAGGAACGGCTGATTGAGTTGACTGTTTTAGCTGAGTATGTTCACACAAGTGCCCCTTGAATACCCCCCAACCCCACGCTGCAGCACCATATTACACCGGGGGCAAAGGTAATAAATCAGTTTCACTTTTTGACCTCAGGAAAGTTAAATAATATATTTGTTGTTGTTGTTGTTGTTGTTGTTTTGATTTCACATTCCAATCAGGGACAACAATCAATTTCACATTTTTTTGCCATGCACAAGTTAAATTATATATATATACAAATATATATATATTGTTTAGTTTAGTTTTCTCATGTATTCATGTTTGTAAAGGGAGTGCACCTGGGCCTGCCACTCTCGCTCCGGCCGGTCATTTGCTGCAGGCTACAGCTTTAAGTGGGAATTATTACTCGGGAGATAAGTATGGAGATAAGCTGGTCCTTGCCTGCATGATGTATGAGGTGTCTGGACAGTGTGAGAGGTGCACCTGACCTGGAAATGAATAGTGTGAAGGTACAAGTGCAGCGCATGAACCTCCTTTTTCATGCGGCCCCTGTCTCGTAAGCGCAACACCCCAGATCACGACAGAGATATCAGAAGGTGCAGACGGGGTTGTATTTTGGGGGGATTGTGAGATTTTATCTGGTATTTAGGTAAAAACATCCGTACTTTGTATATCGTAGCGATAAAGCTGTAAGTAATATTATATTAAATTACTGGTGCAGGGAGGGAAGGTCAAACTATTTTTTTCCATTTTTTTGTACTGCAATAATCACCCTGTAATAACCATAGTATGTCAAAGGAATGATCATTTTCAACAATGTCATTTAATTATTTTCTTAGTATTTCATTTGCACAGGAACATTAAAATAAAACATAAATAAATGCTGCCCTCCCCTTACGCTTGCAAAGAAGTCTCCATTTAACCAAAAAATATTTTAAAAAATACATAACACTCATTCATTTTATTTTATCTAAAGCTGTTTCCTTTATAGATTGTGAAATCTGAACGTTTAGTTCTTTAGCTGCTTTAAATGCAGATAGAATTCAATGGTAATACAAAATGCACAAACACAGAATTGGAAGGGGATTTTTTTTCATGAAAGAGAAAGTGATTAGGTTGCTGCTTCACTAAGGTGTGTGGGAGAAACATTCCTCCTGCCTGGTATGTTAATTCACAGCTCCAGGGTTTGTACCTTTCCTCCTTCTTTGAAGTTTCTCTTCACGTTGCCTCTCTCGCCCATCAGGTGAACTATTGGCTGCTTAACCTTTTTATTTATTAGACAATCCTTCACATGTAAAAGATGATAAAGTTGACACGTTACATGCAGCCGTTTTGCACGTTGAAGAGCGTGCTTTGTTAAACAACCCAACAAATTTGAGCTTTAAATTCGATGACAGTTTACATGCCAAAGGAGTTTGCTCATTGGATGGCTGCCAAGACTGCAAAAAGAATCCAGACCAAATCATCATGATCTGACTCACAGTGTCAGGGAAGCAAAGTACAGGATTATTTTGTGTTTACCTATCTCCGTCTCTTCTTTTCTATTTTGTGACCTACAAATCCCTTCAATTCATTTGAGTCATTTTACAACTTGACGTGTTTCAGTAAGTGGGAGCACATTTATGCTGGTTAGCTCCCTGGAACATTTCCTCTCATCTGACAACATTGGTTTTTATTTCCTTCCTCTTCTCTCTACTAAGACTCATAATCAGGCCTTGTACTAATGTCCAGAGAGGTAACCCGCTGTTATGATTGAAGCGAGCACTGGTGGTTCAACCCAACGCACAAAGAGTTATAGGTGGCCGGTCAGCTTGTCAGTCACGTTGGGTGGTTTTTTAATCATTTCATCTTTGCTGGGGGGCTCTCCTGAGACCCCTGCAACGTTTAGCAGTCTGCAGCTCAGGACCCCGGGGCTCGTCTAAGCCCTGCCTGTATCCGAGCTGCCATTATTAGCTCTGCTCTCCAGAGCACGCCGCTCATCTGTCCCCTGAGAGGGCTGCTGAGAAATGAAGCACGCTGGCTGGGCGCAGCAACGGAGGGCCAAAAGCCCGACATGGAACAGTAATTACTCCATTGATATTCCTCACACAATAACACTGTCATCTCTCATTTGCATAACCTTGCTCGGCTCGCATCGGCAGATGAATGCATATGATCTCGTCAAGAGGCAGCAGCGGAGTTTTGATGGCACATGAGCGGAGGGGTTTTTTAACGTCCGTCTAGGTGCAAGTTTTATTTCAAACATATGGGATAAACTGTTTGATTATGATTGAGTTAGCAGAATGGAAACGGAAACCACCTTTCTACAGTTCTGCATGAGCTCTCTGGCTCAGCTGTCTTTGTGGTTTTGAAATATAAAGAACAAAATGGAGAGAGGAGGCTGTAGCAGGGTACGTGCATGTGTGAGTCGGCCTGAGAGGGGGATGAGGGGGTGGGGTGTCAGTAGTAGATGTCATAGGGCCCTGTCTCAGTCCTTGGTTAATGGCCATTGGTCATAGGCTGTCTCCCCTTTATTTCTTTTGCTCTCCTGCTCTATCCTCCCAGGTCTCCCGCTGGAGCAACGCCCTCAGGCACCGCATCATTTATTGCTGTCAGGAGTCACAGGGGAGAGGTGCTGGTGCTGGTGGGGAGGGGGGTGGTACAGGAGGAGGGAAGACAGGGAGAGGATGTGCTGCAGAGGGAAGCCAATGGAGGCGATGGGGAGAGGCAGGCACGCTAGACTGTCAAATCTCAGTCGTTGAATATTTAATGGAGCCTGGAGTGTTTATTTAGTTAGCCTGTCGATTTTTACCGCTCTGTCAATAGCAGCTCCTGTGTAGCCTGCTGATGATCTTTAGTGTCTCTTCCCCCAGGAGAGGCCAGGCACTAAATGCAATTATGGATTTTCCTGCACCGCAATGTGTTTGATATTTTTACTGATCTAATTTGCAATCTGGTAGTTTATTGTTTGGCATTTTAGTGGCGCTCAAGTGGCGAGGCAAATTTGATTTCCCCTCATAATTCTTTATAACTTCATTAATGCTTTTAGCACATTGGCACGGATCTTAAATAAAGCTAGAGAATCATCCCATGGATGAATGCATTCCTCATTTTATTGTCTCCATGCCCCATTCTTTTTACCGATTCTGGTTCTAATTAAAAATCATCCTAGTGGTGTACTGTCTTTGTGAAATATGAAATCATAATCCTATTTGAATAGCTCCCTTCACAGAGGCATGCGTATTTATCCCATACACCCAGATCTGTTGTTGGCAGAGGGAAACGGGATCAAAACAACTTTCTTTCAGTGGCACTCGGCATCGTCAAAGACAAATGAGCATATTAGCACCGGAGCAACAGAAGTAACAGGAGCAAAATAATGCGGGTGATTGTCTCTGAGAGACACTGTGGTTTCATGTGTTCCAGTAGAGCCGTAGGATTTCTAGCCCTATGACGGATGTGTTAGTTAGAGGGGCAGCATTAGCCGTAATGCTGTTAGCATGTAGCCGTGTGAGTGATGTGCTAGTTAGATGCCCAGCAGTAGAGCTAATGGTGTTAGCGTGTTGAGCCTTCAGAGGGATGCAATCGGTTAGGCTGTGATGGATGAGTGTCATGCCGCGGAGGCCTGCAAGCCTCCTCATTCGCCAAGCTGTCAGCTTCTTAAGTGGACGTGCACAATTAGCGCTGTAATCAGAGACTGCCTAATCTGATGGTAGGCTTAGCATAGAGTTGGAAAAAAATGGCTCATCTAGCTAGTGGTGAGTGAATGATGACCGCTATAAAAAAAGGACGAGTCAAAGCAGTGTAAGGGAGCCGACGCTGATATACATCTTTCTGAGCCATTCAGTATTCCCACAAATGTACAGTAAGTCGGTACATGATGCTGAAACTTGATCCCGGTCGACAATGCACTGACAGAGGAGGAGCGTTACTCCACAACACAACTTCCTCTCTGTTTCAGGTAAAAATAAAATTACCCTTAAAAAGGATTGAGTGATCTGTCATCAGCGTAGTTCTATGCTGCCGAATGACGAATGCTGTCATGTGTCATAGAAAGCAGAGAACACATTCCACTTCTGGGGTAATGAGCAAGGCACATCTCACACTCAAACACAGGACACATTCACACACCATTGAGTTTCCAAAACAAACAAGAGGAAATATCAAAGGCGGAGAAGGTACTGTAGCTAAGGCTGTGATCTACTTTAGATCAACAAAACCTGTTCTCACTTGGCCCCGTGCTGTGCACAGACACATTGCTGTCATTACTGGTTATATCATCAGCTACACTTGGCTGCTTCTTTATGATACAGTTATTGTATCACATTGATTCTGCTTTGATCTGATTCAGTTGACATCTTGCAAAGAATTCTTATTATTCAATTAGACAGTTTTTTGGCTATTGCTTACAATTATTCTTGAATCAATCAACAAAATTGCTCTGGTGCTTCTCCAAATGATGTTCAAATAAATTGCAGGAATTTATGCGATTTGAAGCACGGTGATTAATTGGTTGAAGTGGATTTGAACGAGAGGGTTGAGCTGATAGCTGAAAGTTGCGGCAGGGGTACGTTTGAGGTCTTGATAACAGAAAAGCAATACAATTATCCTGTTGCAAATCAGATTATTTACAGTGAGAAAGTGCTTAAAAAGCCTCAGTAGATGCTCTGCACACATTAAACTCTGCTATAATTCTGTCTCTTTTAACTATAAATTATGAGACCTGCTGTATTGTTGCCATATGTACTTTCCATATATACAACAAAAAAACATGTTGCTTTCATTTGCAGCAATTCCTGCAGTTGCTACTGTTAAAGCCCAGTTTGAGCGTAGGGTTATTATTTTGTGAAGATGTTACTGACAGCAGAGATCCCCTCTCTAATTGTCGACTGTCATCGAAGCGGCTGCAACCTTCGCCCCTCCCCTCTCGCCTCGTTTGCGGTTTCATAAGATCACAGACCCTCTCAGCTACATCTTAATTACACGAGCAGAGAGGAGAGCTGTTTGCAGTCCGGCCGTGTGTAAAATTCATCGTCCTTATCAGCTGAGAAGAGATGAGGAGCGAGGCTGAGGAGGATTTCTCTCAGAGCAGGAAATGTCATTTCTCTGTAATAGTTTATGATTCATCCCTCCACCTTTGACTAAGTAATGAGGGATGACAATTAGAGCGGGCCATGGGAGTAGAAATCAAAGGGCTGAGATTCCCCTTGGCAGAGTCAGGCCTGTCTGAGTGTGCTTTCAGCAAACTGGATCCAGATGTCGAGGTCTGTGCTGCCATAGGCTGCTGCTGCTGCTGCCGCTGCCGCCGCCGCTGCCACAGCCACACAACAGACTCTTTCTGCCAGCCAGCCAATCCCTCAGCCTCTATGCTTCCAAACATGACAGGAGACTCTCCCGGTGAGAGCCCTGAGACAGAGGCCCCCGGTCCAAATAAAAGAATTCCAACTCACAGCGCTCACAGAACCAAGGGCTGCAAAGTATCATTTCTGTGCATGCTGTGATTTATCTAACCCTTGGTTTGCGTCTCTATCCCCTCTTTGTCTTCCCCCCGTCCTCCAGTGCTGTACGTGTCTCTCCCTGCTTTACTGTGCATGTGGGCTGGCTGGTGGAGGCAAAGCAATGTTATGTGTGTAAATAGGCTTTTAGTAGGTGTAATAAATTTGTAGATTGACATGAAATTGTTGCCAGAAAGCCAACAGATATAAAATTGATTGATTTATTTTTGCTTTAATTATCATCCAACTTTTTTTTTTCCTTGTACATTTCTTGAAAATAAAACAGGTCATAAATTTGATGTGTCTGTTGGTGAAGGGTTGACGGTGGGGTTTGAAGTCGAGGGGGTCGGGGTTTGTCATTCAGCGCCGTGGCAGAATCAATGGTCCGGTGTGGCAGAGAAAGGACCAGCAGAGCGCTATTGATATGTTTAACAAATTAGCCCTGATGACGGCAGGTGTGGTTGTGAACTCTTGGGGTCAGCTCGTCATATGGTCGCTAACAGACACGATATTGCCGCGTGTCCTGATCTCTCCATTCCCTCACAATGGCATTAGGGGCACCCCAGGGAAATAAAGAGTCCCACTCCCCTGTCCCCAGTGCTCTTCAAATTAACTCCCCAGAAGGTTAAGCTCCTCTGATTTATAATTATTCAAGCCCACCACAACCACCCCCTCCACAGCCACCACCAGCCCACTCCTCGTCCACTTCCCAACCCCTTTCCTCTCGCTTTCTTTTTTCTGGCACTTCTCCTGAGTGGCACTTGGCTTTTTGTGGGAAAGCCCAGGAATTAGATTAGCTAAGCCTGACCTGCGAGCGTGCAGCCAGATGATGGGAGCGGGATTGGACTTGATCTCTGCCTGTCTAGCTGTCTCTCTATTCAATCTAGCTGTCTGTCTCTCATACGGCCTGTTATTGCTTGCGAGTGTCCCTATGGATGAGACATTTCCAGCTGCAGCTATTCAGCAATTGCATATATGGCCCTCGGAGGAGCGGCCAGTGTCAAGAGTACATCTCGCTTGTGCGGACACGATTTGAATGATGAGAGGTGCGATTGGCCTTCAGTTCTCCCTTTGTGGCCTTGTGACAGTCTTGGTGATGGTCCACTCATTAAATAAGTGAAAGCATCAAACAAAGAATAGTGACTGTTATGCAACGATAGAGTCTTTCCACAAACTGTAGCTGCAATGGCAAAACATTCTGCTGCACTCACATGATCACAGTCTGAGGTTCTCTGCTTGAGGATCATTTTTTCTTAATATCTGTGATCTTAAGAGGAATTTTGGCGGTCAAAAGCAATGCACTCAACTGCTTTTAAAAGCAGCTTCATTTCAAATAAAATGCACCATGATTATCCATGGTTGTTCAGGAATTTGCTTTTTCTGAGTTCACTAGGACCCTGGATTTCACTGGAAACCATAGTTTTTGAGTCTAGGGACAGAATATTAAATGCCTATAAGTGGTAACGAAGATAACTAAGGATACAGATATCAATTAAACCTGAAGTTTTCAAGCTCAATTCATGCAAAAGCAACTCCCTAATTATAAATACACACTTTTAACCTCAGTGTTGTAATGGTGAATAACACCTAGAGAATCACTTCCACTGAGGCAATGCAAAATCAACCATTAATAGTTGTCACAGTTCTCAATCAGTGTGGATCTTCTTTGGAGGAGCCTGTGTGCCTCTGAAGTCAATTGGGCTCCTCTGGAGATCAGGGGTAATGTAATGAGGGACCACTCTGACTCCTCGCTCTACAATCACATAATTAATCTCCTGATTCCACCACTCACCATGTCATGACATATGCCTTTGTGTTTGGTGCATAATGGTGAGGTGTTCTGTGTTTCCCACACGCCTCTGTTTCGGAAAACGGTTATAAAGCCCATTTCTTTACAGCCTGCAGAGGGATGCGTACAAAACAACACTCCCTTTGGGCCCTATTAGGAGACAAAGGAAACACACACACTTCTCAAGCAGGTACCCTAATAATATGTCGGCAATTTAGATAATGACTGGGAGTGAGATAAACTGAAGTGTGTATTACAGGTAATTGGATCTGCAGTGTGTTGGCTACCTAAGCATCTATGGGGATGTGTATTGTTTGCTTACAAGGGGCACTAGGAGATGGACTGTCAATGATAAGTATTGTAAGGCTTTCTAGCATATGCAGTAATAATGGCTGATTTGAGGTATTTCAATCGCCCATAGCCACAGCCATCATCAAAGCCTAAAGCGAATCAGAACTGGCTTTGGATATCTGGACCTGGACGAAGCTGATTTCCAGGCTCTTGCGAGAACATCCAGTTAGTCAGAGGATGACAAAATGTAACACCCAGGGCTGTCACAATGATCAAGCTGGGAGAGTTTTTCTTTCCCTTTTTTTCTCCAAGGCAAAGCGTAGAAAAGTTGGAACCATAATGAGAGTTGTCAAGCCTGTGAGGTGGAGCACAGAGTATCGCAGGTGGTGGGAGAAGCGCAAAGGGCGTCTTCTGGGACCTGGAGGCTGGAGCTCCTTGGCCTTTAAAGAGATTACCTTGGCAGTGTAAGGAGCAGGTCCACCATAGGGTTTAAGGGGGAGATAGGCCAAGCAGCCCATTACCAATACTACAGAGGAACCTCATAAGCTTCATTAATAATCTGATGATGAATCACTACTTTAATTGGACCTTTATAGCTGTTGCCTAATCCCTTGTCCCATTTTCTCATCTCTTCATCTGGGTTGATAGTTTGTTTTTATTTCACACAATAATAATTTTTTTTAATTGATTACATTTCCGCTGCTTATTTCATGAAGCATGGGTTCGATAACCAGGGATCGTTGCTAATGCAGTGCCTCTTTATTGAAGTGCTCCTTTCTTTCAAACTAGTTAATTTGCGATCTTTGTTTGTATGTGTCCATATGGTTCAAAGATCTGTCTGTTTTAAGACTACACACAGGGTCAGATTTCTCCCACCCTTAATTAGATGAGGGATGGTCTAATTAAATCAAATTCATTATCCTCAGCTCTAGAAATCAAGAGGCTCTATTGGAAATAAGGTTAGGCTCCCCCTCATCCATCATGCCCTAACTAACCAATTTACAGGCCAGCCTTTTGCATGAGGCATTATTACCTTGTCATAAACACTTACCTTTAAAATCCCAGAATCAAGCCGTGATATGCTAAGCTTTTATCACATTAGTTTGTGCTACTGTGTCAGCCTCTTTCTGCCCAAGATGAAGTAGGCGCCAAATAATTATGTTAACCACATAAGGCGGAGACAGTGCAAACGACTGCTATTTAAAGGTGGCTGATGATTCTGTATAATTAAGACATAGTACAGTTCCTCACACAGAAGAGGGATCCAGGACTTTTCTGTGGCCAAACAATGAAAATTTAAAAAAGGCTCATACTGGCTGAAAAGCATCATATTTGTGTGTGAATGATTCCACCTCAGTCGTGTTCTTGTTCACTTGGTCTCACTGCTGCAGCTGTGAGTCACTCTGCATTGATTGTGCAGGAAACAAAAAAAATACCATCTTGATTATTCTGCCCTCGACTGCTCTGAGGTGACGATCCCTTTATAACACGGCTTGTCTTTGATATTCTTGATGCCAAAAGTGATTAAAATTCTTTATTTTAATAAACTGTGGCAGCAGTGTTTCACAGTTTAAATCGTTGAATATTTATACCCGATTATTGCCGCTTTAGCATGTGAATAGTCGGGTAAAGATGTTAGGCAGCTCTTCTCTAAAATTTATAACAGTCCACCATAGGGCCACAAGCCCTTTAAATGCCGCTCGGTGCTGGAGCCATATTCTGAAACACATGAGGCCTGTCCTCTGATCTGTGTTGGAAAGTGAATTAGTAAGCTCCACTCTAAAGCCAGTGATAGCAACGGGCTGAGAGCAGTGATTTGTTGGCAGTGTATATTACAGCCCACGGTCAGGGAGGGAGGGATCACAGAAGCATGTGTGTGTGTGAGGGATAGGACAGGGGGCCTTATCACTCAGTGTTTACTCACAGTAAATTGAGTTGAAATAATAGTCTTTCTCTGAGGCCAAACAATGGAGCAGGCTGCAGGCTGAGGGCCCAGGCTGGTGCAGAGCTGGCCTGCGCCACTTCAAAATGAAAGACTGAGCCCCGGGCCATGGGGAGGAGGCTCGGCGGGGAGAGGGGAAGGGGGGGTGGCTTTATGTGGACAGCTACACCAGTCGCGGAGCAGACACCCCTCTGACAGACACCTGGGTAGGACAACGGAGAAAGAGAGGAGCGTGGAGCTGGGGAGGGGAGGAGGTTGGCGGGGGTGGAGTGATGAGGCCTCGGGGCTCTGTCATTAGGTTGGTGGTAGAGAGGAAGATGACTGCCCTGAGGACAGAGGAGCGACAGGTCCCGGTGGGACAGACACCGCAACCTCTCATTCCCCTGGGTCTGCACAGGGACTGGTGGGACATGTCAGTCTGTTTAGACCCCCCCACACCCTGCCCCGCTTCGACACGCTCACATAACCTCCAGCTATGGGTGAGCTCCAGGACTCTAACCTGCAGAGAGACAGAGAGACAGAGAGAGAGAGAGAGAGAGAGAGAGAGAGAGAGAGAGAGAGAGAGAGAGAGAGAGAGAGAGTGTGTGTGTGTGTGTGTGTGTGTGTGTGTGTGTGTGTGTGTGTGTAAGCAACAGAGAGGCAGAGGCTGAAAGAGAGAGGCGTAGGGAGCAGATCCATGTAGTGCACAAACCCTCGGATGCCATTGTCTCTGCGTGTGTGTGCTTCAGCTGCACCTCAGCTCTGCCTCTCTTCCCTTCATTTATCATTCTGCAGCATAAAGTGCTGCAGCAGCATTATAGAAACAGCTGCTTTTTTCAGACAGCCAGAGAGAATGGGCTGCTCCCCAGCACACAAAGACTCTCCTGGCCCTAAAGAGAGTGTAAAATCGGTGGGTGAATACAAACCTTTTTCCTCGCTGAGAGGGCTGACCACGGGTGTCACTGTGGCAGCACTCATTGTCATTGTAGCTGAAGACAAATAAGGATCCATATCGGCCCAGTCATGTGCACAATGAGTGGCAGGGGCACCAGTGAGATCGGCCTTGTTCACAACCAAATATGCATAACTACAGCTGCTGCCGCATCACGGTCTCCTGAGGATTCACATGAGGCGGTTAAACCAGGCCTTGTATGTATGAGCCATTGAGTTGAGGCACCTGTATCTCTGCAGACCGCAGTGCATCACAGTGTCAATTTATTGAGTCCTGAGCTGAAGGAAAGGGAAAACAAACCCTGTCAGTGCTCTTCCAGGGGTCATAACGCAGTCACTAAAGGGCTGTGGCAACACCACTGAGCTGACTGGAGGTGAGCGCCGCAGGGCCATGCAGATCCGCTGTCGGTTGGTTTGCAGAAAGACGTGCCGTGCCATGTATCACCAGTCTACACTGTGCCTTAAAGGCTCCACGTGGAGAAAAGGGAATTTTGTCGAACCTGTTCTCTTCCAGCTGGAGAGATGAGATTTTACACTCCGCCAACCACATGACAGACAAATGTTCAGTTTGTGTGTGTCTCTGTGTGGGTGTGAGGGAAAGACAGAAGAGAGAGAGAGAACAATCAGAAAAGACATCAGACAAACTCCTCTGCCAGACCTCCTGGGGCAAAATGCATGCTTGAGTACTTGAAGACGTGAACAACATAGTTTCACAGTAACATTAGCTGCTACGATGGAGAGAGAATTTCCCTTTCAAGATAAAACACACAAACATGCACATACACAACACGGGTTGCAGCAAGTCCAGACAATTCAATTATTGTTCTTTTAGACTTATTTGCACCTAGGGAGGAATTTATATCTTAGACAACAATAATGTAATTATAAATGAAAATATTATGGACTGTTTTTTAAAGCTACATATTTCAGATATAGGAAATAAGATGTAAGTAAATGTTAGTATTTTAAGCAAAATTTACTAAAGTACTCATAAATCAAAAATATAGCACCAGGGAGTGTTATATTATTTCATATAATATTATTTGATTATGAGAATGATTTTGGTGGCGCTAAGTTTGTATGATGTTCGTTTAAAACAATTTTTTTTTTTAAGGACCTAATATTTTTAGTGATTCACATATGTAAGTAAAAAATATCTTTAGCTGTAGTGAAATAAAAGTTTCACCTCTGAACTGTAGTAAAAGAATCACATGGCAACCAAAATTCATAAACATATATATATATATGTAAATTAACGATCTGTAAATATATGTGAATATACAAAACAAAACTTAATTTGTGTAATAATTGGAACATAAATCAGTGTCTAAAATTAAACAGAAATATAAAACTGCATTGAACTGTGTAATTGTAAGACTTTTAACAACATCTATCATAGGTGTGCTGGTAGATCTGATTGTTACGTTCAATGTTTTACAAATATTTCAGTCTTTATTTCTCTGCATCTAAAGTTCACCAAGAAAATCCATGGTAGATAAAATGTGGAGCTCTTGGCATTTTGTTGAACACAGTGTGACTCTTTTACTGGAGCTATAGATCTTTTTCTTCTTCTTCTTCCAATATAAATTCACCACTTTTATGTTTGACTCCCTCACTCAGACACTCTTAAATCAAACCAAGACAGAATGAATAAAAAAGGAAAATAATAATGACTGTTCAAAATGACCTTCCTGTCCCTCTCTACCCCCCTGGTATTTGTAGGTGGTCTCAATAATGTCACTGATGGTCTTTAGTGAAACAGCAGGTTTTTGGTTTGCTCTGCGGTGTATGTGCGCCCCTCTGTCTGTTTGACACATTCCAACACTGCGCTCCTCTCCAAGGCTCCTAACTACCAGCCAGTCGCCATGGTTACAGCCATACATCCATGCCAGCCCTTCACACTCAAAGACATATTTGTTTGGCTAGTGTAGCGACATTCCCGACAAAAAACACAGCTTTTTAGCATAACACCTGCTAATCTTGGGATTTAGCTCTTTGAAGAGGGTTGCTGATCAGAAATTCAAATATATTATTTGAATGCTAATCTGAATGTTAATCCCTGGCCCCCGGGTCTTAAAGCATCCTGTCTTTCAATAACAATGTTTATTTTTGTTTTATTTGCTCTCCCTTTTTTCATTTTCTCTCATCCCCCGCTCTTCCACCCCTCATTTAGATCTGTAATCTATTCCCTCAAGCGTAATATAGGTGGAGTCATCTTTTTACAGTGTGTGGCAATTTCAAAGCACTGATGATTTGGATGCCGCTAAACAGACGATTATTATCTGATGAGTCTTTATGGTTAAGGTCGTTCGGGGTGAAATTCTTGCTATCGATCCTGCTTGAGTGATGTGTCCCACCACAGTCTTTCTGTCTCCACCATCTTCTGGTTTTCAAGATCTAATTAAGATCAAAAATGTCCCAATCCCAGAGAAAGAAGGATGAAAATCGTGACGTCCATTTTTCCTGGAGAAAAGGCATCATTTTCATTCCACTTCTTGTCTATTTTCCTCTCCGTTTCTTTGCTATTTTCCTAGATGTTATCTGCATGGTTATGTATCTCTGTGGCTGAGCGTTAGCAACTGCAGCAGATGAGTGGGCGGCTGATGTGGGTGTTTCAGTTTGGATAAATAAATGCAAAGAAAAAAAAGGGATGAGATAATGAAAGACAGACTAGACCAAAACATATACATCCTTATAAAAGCCACCCCTGCTTATTGACATATCTGAGTAGTTAACATGGTGTACATTACTTTATAATTGCGTACTGTAGCTGTGTCTTCTACTCTGTGGACCTTTCGCCGTGCCTGTTGTTTTTTTTTATATCTGCTTCTATAGAGCTGACTTTTGTCTCGGTGAGGATGCAGACACAGAGAATCAAGGGCAGCGGAATCACAAACACACGAATCCGGATCATGTGAACAACGTCTAATTCCTGGTTCCCTCACATTCTCTCCCTCCAAACTAATTTTGGGCTTAGACTGAATCTCTGTTAAGTAAACAGGGTGCCCCCCATACAACCTGCCCCACATCACAATGATCTGCAGATCATCTCTGCCCATTAAAACCTGGGCAAACACTTTACTTCACACCAATATACTAAAGATTGGAGGAAGAGAAGAAGGGAGAGGGGGGAAACACACAAGTGCCTTTTTTTTCTCCAGTCTTTCCCAGATTGTCTCTCTTTCTCCTTTTCTATCTATTAATCCAGTATCTTTCAGGCCTGGTAAACTCCTCAAGATGGACATTGCTTGGTTCAGGGTGGAAAGGGGTCAAGCTCCATTGGCCCCTGCACAGAGCTGTGGAATTTTTCATTAGTGCACAGCTGGGTCACAAGTGGCTCCAAAGCCGTCTTAATATTGTGTAGGCCCACAGATTAGGAGCGGAGAAAAGAAGCCAAAGCATGATGCTCTCTCCACCAGACCCTGTCTTTGCATATTTGCAGACTTGTGCTTTAGAACACCTCATATTACTGTTTGTTTTATTTCTTAGACCCAGAACCTCTGGGTCAATAGTAATTATAAAGCCCTCCAATCCAAATGTTGTTTTTTAACCATTCCAGCGCTGAATCTGACGAAGATGAGTCCATTTATTTTCTCACAATAAAGAAAATGTCCACGTGTCAGGTCAAAGCTTCTTTTACTTCATGATAGAAATATTTCACAATTTGAAATTATTATTTGACTGTGGAAAATAGATCATAGTTTTTTTATTTTCCAAAAATAGTGATAACCACGATGATTTGTTTTTTCTTTTAATAACAAAAGAAATCCATGTATCTGTTGGTAGTTACAGCCGGCCATAGCTCTATAACATGTGATAGCCATTACACTTATTGTAGCCATCACTCTCTCTGCTTCCCCGTGCTCTTTCAGAGGCGGCAATCACTCGCAGTGGCTCATCGTGCGAGGCCGAGCCCTCAACAGTGAGCTCTGCTCCACCTCACACAGATTAGCTTGGAAGGGGCGGACAAACAGATACTCATAGAATTATTAAAAATCTGTGTATAAAATGTGTGCATCTGTATGATATTAATTGGTGCTATTCAGGCCTCGGTTGTTTGCTGTTTTTTTACGGAGCACCTCGTTGTGAACATGTCATGTCTCCAGCAGTGATCATCCTTACAAACAGGGCAGAGAAAAGCACTTTATAAACGCCTGGTAATTCACAAACCTCCTAATTTATTTGTTCAAGGATCAACACGGCTTTGGGGACAGGTAAAAAATATGCAGGAAAAAAGCCAAAATGGAAAAAAACACAACATCTTTACAATAATTTCCTCACTGATGTTGTTGTGCACGTATTGTTTGTTCTGAGCTCTCAAAACTGAGCCTAAATGCAATGTTGCACTCATTTTACATACTCAGGAACACCAGCTGTCCAAACAGCATCATGTGTGCCTGCCTGCTTACTCTTGTATTTAGATGTGTACTTAGCCTCTTCTGCTGCCCAATACACTGTCCTTTTCACTCCATGAGCTTTGTTCTACCTGTGTGGCTGGGGAGGATTATTTCCATGCTGTTTTCCCAGTGACTCATTAGCAGATACATGTGAAGGAGGAGACGCAGCGGGTTGCTTGATGCTGCAAGATCATTCTCTGCATACCGCTTTTAGAGCTTTGTAGGAACATGCAGTATTGACTGTATTTAGCGTTATGTGTTTTTTCTCATTCAGTCTCCCCTGAATAAAACACTGGCCATGAGAAACATTTACTTTAAGACAGACTGGTCAAATATTTTTTTTAAAAAGATACATGCACATTATTTGCATGTTTTCAGACTCTTGCATTCAGTTACTACACCACGTTTGTTTTATACTTTACTTGAAGTGTTGAGCATCTGTGAAACACACAATCTGTGGAATGAGATCATTTGAACAACGACTTAAGGGTTAGGATTTCTTTGTGCAGCTGTGCCGTATAGCGTTATGTACAGATATGTCTGTCTGGCCGGGGACTCGTCTGAGGAGCTGCTGCACATTCCAGCACATAGGAGATCACGCTGCCGTAGAAATGAAGTGGCCGTATTTGTTTTCACAATAGCAGACGTGTGGGATAGACGATCCTGGAAACACTTTGCTGCAGACGAACTGTAACCACCATCTTTTTACGCGCCACTCGCTATAGCTCTGCTCAGCAGCTTTTACTAAGTGTGCTCCCTCTGAGATGTAGGGCAGGTGCATATGCATACACCAACACATCGAACACGTCCCTGCTATTATCTTCGCTATGCCAAGTGCAATCAGCTCGTCTCCCTCCCTCCCCTGTGAGCTCGCAGGCAGCCGCTGCTGCGCCTCAGCGCGGGGAACAAGAAGAACCCTGTGGCCAGAGCTGTGTGATGAAGAAGGCACCTTTGGGCCATTAGTGGTGTACACATCTCCCGTTAATGTGTTTTACTTTTACCTGCTGGGAGTTTAATTAAAAAACAAAGAGCCTCAATTTAAAGGCCATTATTATGCTAATGCAGTAAGCACGAGATGGTGATTAAGCAGCTTTTAGAGCTGACTGGAGCTGGCCCTTGGGAGCAGAAGGATGGCACTTTTTATTTGGCTTCATTACTCTCTATGAATCTATGCTCCAAAGAGAAATGCTGATACTATGAAACAAGGTCAGCTACTGAGATCATTTATGAACAAAGTGTTATCACTACCACTTTTTTTACTTTTCTACTCCAGCAGAATGAGAGTTTGCTTTAAGAATGGAGGACGTTAAACCGTAGCTGGATCTGTTTAAATATGCAAATCAATTGTGTCAAAGTGCGACTTTTTTATTCGGAGCTTACTTTTATCATCAATCCCTCTGCAAGCAATCAATCACTGGTATTAGCTGTATTCAGGTCGCTATTTTTAGGTCAACATGTAGTGTCTGCTGCATTTAAAGGACAACAGGACCAAACATAACAAAGCAATTTTCAAGATGTTGAGACGAAGTTGAAAAGGTTGGCCTTCGTTCATGTGCAGAGAAAAAACATCTGGGCATCAAATGTTTTCCTCTTTGACCAAAGCTCTTGATACCGTTGCTAAGAGGCAATTTTCACATACTGAGGCGTGTCCGGTGACTCGCTGAGAAGTGACTGCGGCACACTTTGGAGACCTCTGCTGCATCTGTGAGACAGATCCTTTTGTTGTCATTCCAGACAACAAACAGAACAAGAATCCACCTGAAAATTAGCTGTTCATTAAATACAGGCATCAAACATTTCTTTCAGATGTATGTGAAAACTGTAAAACTAGAGTGGCACTCAGTAGAGCGCAGGCCGCCACCAAGGCTCAACAGTCAGCCTTAATTAAATCAAGCTGCACCAAATTTTACACACTTGAAGTTATTAGTTCCATGAATGTGTGATGTGATGTGAGATTTTTTATGATAAAAAATTCCCCTGATCCACATCAGTAATACCAATAGATTCTTCCCTGACCCATACAGCATCTAAATTCAATCCAGTAGCTTTTGCTTAAACACAAACAAACCAACAAGGAAACAAATGGACAGGGGTGCAAATGTAACCTCCTCCAAATGCTTTAATGCCATGAGTTAAATGAGAAGATCATTTCAGAGCTAAAGATAAGGCTTGAGCCAGCAGCCAGTTTGTACCTGTAATTATAATAATTTACGTTATTGTTATTTGTTTAATTTTGACAAAAAATTAACAAGATGGAGTTTAAGAAGTGATCATAAACCTGAATATTTCTGTGAAGCTAAGCTAAGCGGCTGCACTTATATTAACAGTCTAACCCTGTTTTCAGTCTTAATGCTAAGGATACATTTAGTCAACAGATATGAAAGTGTGTCAATCTTCACACCTCACTTTCAGAGGACATTGTACTTTCCCTCTCACATCTGATCTGAAAACAAAGAAATCATTTCCTGTCTGGTTTGATCCCACATTTAGCTTGTAGCCAAGATATAGCCAGTAGAGAAAATATGGAGCGTGCACAGTTGACCGATTGCTCCACGTGCCCTTCATCCTGCCCCGGAGGCCCTTGTCTGACCTGCCTCCCAGGCCTCATCTCTCACCTCAGCAATGATTGGCATGGCCACAGGTTTCCTGCCCAAACACGAGAGCCCATCTTCAAAGTAATGGCTTACAGCTGCTGCCTGGATAATCCTCAACCCCTCTGTCTTTGAAGGGGTGCGGTGACATAATAGCCCGGGCTATTCTTTCCACAAATTGTTATGGTATTTCTCCAAGTGTTGTTCAATAGCAAAAGGGGAGTAGGTGAGATTGTTGCACGTGTTGCTAAATGTAGCATGATTATCAAGACACATAAGCAGCTCTACGCTCTCGCTCCCCCTTTCCCCCGTTCCCTCTTATTCCTCTGGGTTTCTTTTATCCCACCCAGTCCTCTTGATGCTTATCACTGCGGCAGAAGCATTAAATGTAATGTCTGTAGAAGGGAAATCATTGGCAACATGTGGTGAGAGCTTAAGATGTTGTCACACTTTAAGTTGCCTATAATCTGTTCAAAGGGAGAGTGCATAGTTCTCTAAAGTGCCTGGAAAAAGGAAGAGAAGAAGAGCAGCGGAGAGGGTGAAGTCTCTCAGCTGCACTTGGCCCGGCTGAAGTGTTCATCAGACAAATAACTGTCGGTCTCTGTTGGCTTCTGTCTTTTTCATCGTGCCCTTTGTTGTTTTCTTTCTTGCATTTGCTCAAAACACAGCTTGTAGCGTTACAAGCCTCAGCAGTGTGATAATCTGTCTCGGGGAGGGAGAGACAACCATAGATAACGAAAGAAAAGGACAGACAAGGGATTACAGGTATGTGGACACAGGATTAAAACCAAGGACGTAATGATTCCTTTGGGAGAGAGTGATGTGCTGAGATGGGCTCTTTTTTCATTTATGAGTCCAGTTCTGGGGAGGCCTGGGTAAATATTGACAGTTCCCTCCGCTTGAGATGCAGCCATTGATCCACACAGGAGGGTCTCATCACTTGATCTGCGCACTCAGGTGTGGGAGGAGGGGAGAGCGAGAGCCAGGACGCGGCGTTGTAGTGCTGGTGGTCCTCTTTGTGGTGTCTTTTATAAACAGGCGAGCTTAAAGGTGCTGATCGGCCTTGCCTCTGCGACACTGGGAGTCGTGTTACCAGAGCAGCTGAACGACCAGAAAGTGGATTTGAGGTGGATACAGGTCTTAGTGTGACGGGTCACTGGGATCAAGTAGAGGCAGAAAGTAGTGAACGATCGCCCTAAATCACTTTAAGTCTGATTCCAGACACACTGACAGCTTCTTTGATATCTTTAATATCCTGGTGGAGCCTCGCAGAAAACTGCAAAACCTCCTCTCCAGCTAATGTTATCAGCAGCCCCTGTCGATTTGTTTTTCTATATATAAAATCATCATTTACATCTTCTCCGTCTGTCTCCTGGTGGCGTGCTGGCCCACTGGCCTGGTCCTCAAACCACTAATCAGGTAATGTTGGGGAGGCTGAATGGCGTGCCTCCCCCTGGTCAACCTTCACTGCTCACACAGTGGTGTTGTTTTAAAGAGCATTCTTTAGGCGCTGAACTTGGAAAGGTATTAAAGTGGGATTAGGCTCCTCCACAATCCACTGCTTGTGTCATTCAGGGAGTTTGTGTTCTCCTCTCCCCACTGCCACCTCCCCACTCCTTCTCTGTTTGATTGTGGCGAGCCGCAGGAGTGGGACTGACTGCGCCTTTCAAAGGAGAGGGGTAGGGTTAAATCCCTAGTCCACTGCTCCCTGCTAATTCTCCTTGTTCCTTAGAGAGGGATTTACTTCTGCTGCCAGCTTCTCAAAGGCCTTCTCTGCCCATCCGAAAAGTCGCCGTTGCCTTCCTGTGGAGGTGTGGTTGCCATAGAAGGGGCGTCACGCATGGCTATTCCATCTGAACCCCGCTGAGAATGGGGACCGGGGACTGAAAACAGGCAGAAAGTCCGGATTAGACCCGGGGACAAAGCAGGACAGGAAGATTCCAGAAGGGACGAATAGGAATTACAGCAGCAAAAATAATGCAAAGTGACAGAGAGGGGAAATAGAAAAATAATGGCTTACAAGATTAGACTCGGAGAGCAGAAAGAAGAAAGGAAAGAGGGCTGAATGAGAATGTTTTCATCTAGATGAGAAGATTTAAAAGAGCGGTCGTAGGTGAATGCAGAGGCCTGGACATATCAAAACCGTGCTAACAAGTAATTTCCTCAACCTTTTTTTTTTGCCCTCTTTCTTTGCCTAAGCCGCCGATCATTAGCTAAACATTCGAGTTAGAGCTGGGAACTTGTCTTGACAGATTCATCACCTCTTTTCCCTGATCCCAGCATGTAACACACTAATCCTTCTAAAAACTGGAAACAAGTCCCGGAATATTCCGTTTTTCTTTGCAGAAATTGTAGTGTTGTGTTGCTTGTGTCTTTTATTGTTCGGTGACCAAACTTGGAGGTTTGTTTAGAGGCTACATGCAGGTTGGCAAGTCGTTTGTTTGAGAAACATTGCAAAATTTCTTTTAGAGGGGATTATCCTTCAGGTTTTTTCATAGTTGAATAATAATCCTCTTGACTTATTGTAATAAATGAAAGATTAAAGTACTTTATGAACCCTGGAGACAGCTAATTCTGATATCTCTGTTGTTTTGCTGCCTCATGATGGTTCAAAAGAAAATAAGAGGCTGTAGCTGCCATGTTCTGATCCAGATACAGGCTGGGATTTTCATTACAATGAACGATATTAGTTAAAAGAACTTATCAATTCTATGAGATGTCATTTAGATAACATAAATTTCTGCCTTGCCGATGCTGCTCTGATGAGCAGTAATTATTTTCAGGAGGCTGTGCAGACGACCAAAACCACACTATCTTGTTTCCAGCGTGCACACAGCTGCTCATACACATGCACTCACATGTGTGAATGCACACACGCCGCAGTATCACCACTCAATCAGCACCTATAACAGCATTACCATAACAAAACCTTCCTTTGGTCTCCCCTCCTCTCATATTTACACATTATATTCATCACTATCGCTCATCCCTGTCCCAGACCAGCACATGATGTCAATTGCTCCTCTCGCTGCCTCCCTGCCTCGCACAATGAAATAGATGTTCACCACAAATAGATAGGCGGTTGCCAGCTGTCTTCCAGACCAGGGCAAACAAAGAGGCCGCTAATAAATCCAGCTTTAGGGCTGGACAAGATCAACCACACTCCCGGCCTTCTTGCTGCATTTAATGTGGCTTCTTCAGAACAACAGAGGATGAATTAAATGCCTCTCAGTCACCAATAAAACAATGCAAACATCTTCCTGAAAGGATATCAAAGAAGATGGAGGTGTTGTCTAGGAAATGGTGATCGAGGCAGTGTTACACCACAGAGGCATAATATTAGACAGTAAGATGAGATATGAACTAGACTCGAGTGCCGCCCAGTAGTCAGCAATGAATCATGGTCTGTGATATTGTATCTGATGCATATAAGTGTCGTGGTTATGAAAGAAATGTGTAAATTGCCAGTGAAGGTCTGATTGGGATGAGCAGGGTTTGCTCGCTGCACTAAAACATGATCCAGCTCCTTTTTTGAACAGTTTCTTTCAGAGGAGTCACCTCCTCAGCTGCACACATGGAGCAACCAGTGCACTTGAGTCTTAATCAAAAACCCTCCATGATCAGCTGAAGTGGACAAAATAAAGATCTCACACGCCTCTCTAATGAAAAACTCTTAAAGTGAAACTGTGTAACTCCTGCTGAACAGCAACCACTGTGGCAACAAGTGCCAAGTATAAGATCATAGTAAAGGTTAAAATACAGTTTAATTAGGAAGGACAATCATGTCAGTACACTCTTTTTTTTTTTAAATGAGCCGACATAAGTCAGCATAAAATACTGGTTGAACCAGAGCAAGAAATTATGGATCAGCATTAAAATAACAATCTACAATTTTTGCTCAACAGCGTTCACTGTGGTCACATGTGACAAAACGCATGCTAATACATACCATAGTTACAGCACAAGTAAAGAAGAGGGTTCATTAAAAGCTACAGTGAGGCTGTTTTTAACTAAACCCCCGAGTGAACAGAGCAGTGGAACATTTCAATTCTTATGTGTTGATCTTTTTTATGTACTACTACTTCTAATAATAATAATAATTATAATAAACTTTATTTAAACACCATTTTTCAAAACATAGGTATACAAAGTGCCTCCCAAACATAAAAGCAGAAAACATATAATGTAATTCAAATATTTTAACTACTAATATAGTTTTTAACTAATTGTTACATGTTAAAGAGGTTAAGAGACGATGGATAAAACATTTATTTAAAAGCCATTTTATAAAAATATATTTCTAAAGGGTTTTAAAAGAGGACACTGCTGTAGATGTCTGACAAAGGGAGGTTATTCCACCGTCTCAAGTCCTGCCCTGGTTACCGAGGGTAACAGCTGCTTATCAGATCGCAAAGTGTACAAGCAGCGTAACAGGGATGAGGAGGTCGGCTATAGATAAGGTGGTGAAAGGCCATTCAGTGATTGAAAAACAAGTAGCCAGTGCAATGAGGCAAGAATACATGTGATATGGTTATATTTTTGAGTTCTTGAAAAAACCCTCGCCGCTGTGTTTAGAAAAATCCCTTTGGAAGATAGAGCAGGTCGTCCACCAACCAGAAAGGTGCTAGTTCTTGCTCCCACGTTCTGCGTGCTTGTGTCCTAGGGCAAGATACTGAAGTGTAGTGGACAAAGTGTTGCACATAGATTCACGGCATGAATTTGTGTGTGAAAAGGTGAATGGCAAAACTGTGGACCTTTGATTGGTCATCAAGATCAGAAAAGTCATTATACAATATATAGGAAATAATGCAAAAAATGTTCTCTCAGGACAAAATGTTCTCTGTCATCAATCCACCTACAATCGTCTGTTTTGTCTCCTTCTGCAGGTTGTTTGCGACTAAGTGCAGTGGCTGCATGGAGAAAATCGCCCCCACAGAGTTTGTGATGCGCGCCCTGGAGTGCGTCTACCACCTCAACTGCTTCTGCTGCTGCGTGTGCGACCGTCAGCTGCGGAAGGGCGACGAGTTTGTCCTGAAAGAGGGTCAGCTGCTGTGCAAGATCGACTACGAGAGGGAGAAGGACTTACTCAGCTCGGTCAGCCCCGATGACTCAGACTCAGGTGAGCCCTCTGCACCCTCTCGCACCAGAGTGAGAGCAGCACTGTGGTGCGATCATCGTATGGCACCAGGGTGTTGTATTCTGTATGCTCTGTTCCATCACAGCGGTCGCCAACATACACATCCTCCATGATGATCCTGAGCTGGATCTCACTTGTTGAAGCACTATATTATCAACAATAAAAGAAGCTACAAATACTGAGTTAATTTGGCCTTAAACTAGTTGCCAGGCATGTGAGATTTTTCATGCGGCCCCAGCAGTAAAAACATCTAACACAGCTCCATCTGCAGCTTTTCAATGGCTGATTTTGTAGCATTCTCATTCAAGTGGGGAGCGTAGGTTTATGATACAGTAGGAAGTGGAAACAGGACGAAGCCAAGCCGCCCTGTATTAATGGCTTTCCATGCGTGGGCAGGATCTGGTTCTGGAAAGAATTAAATCACTGTATCATGGTGAGTGACAGAGGGATTTGGGGCCTTTCTACAGAAAAGCCTGCGCCTCCACTCTTATCAGCTCTAGTGTTCCTCGCCCATAGCCTCCACACACAATGAGGCTTCTCGCCAAGCCTCACTGTTCACTACCATCTGGCTCACATTTAGACGTGCACAAAAGCAGGGAATTTGTCAAATACATCTGTGCCTGTGTCAACTTTTGTCAACTTGTGGGAATATTTGCTCTGCCTCTTCCACAATCGGTCGTGTCCCAGTGTCTCGCGCCGGCATGTCCTTTGTGCACGTCTCCAAATTTCAAGATGGGGAAAATGTTGACATGAACAGAGGTTAACCTCGGTATGCAGCAGCTGAGATGTAGGTTTTCAGCGGAGAAATGTCGATACATATCAGAACCAGATGACAGGAGACACTGAGCCATCGTGTGGGTGCCTCTTCTCGCAGCCAGCAGACTCCAAAATCATTAATGTTCATTAGTGGCACTGCTGCTCCTGATTTGGAAACAGTTGTTTTCACAGTGATAATTCATGTTTTTTTATTCATTGATTTAATTCCCATGTTATGTTTACAAAGCTTAACAAAGGCCTTTGTTTCAAGTGTTATTGAAATGCACTGCAGAATTTTGCCGCAGCATATTTCACACTAAACGTCATTTTTTAGTTAGTATTTTAAAAAATGGAAGTGAACCTTTCATAATGCAACATTTCAATCTGTGAATATGGAGGTTTCACATTGTTTTCCAATAGAAAAATGTCAATGATCTTTATAAAATATTGACAAATTTATCTCTACAATCATTGGAGAGTATTGGACGTGTTGTCATTTGTGATAAATGCAAAGTTCTATATGATTATCTCATCTCAAAAAAATCAAAATAAACCATTTTATTATTTAGTTTTAATGGCACATTGTAGGTTAGAAACATGACGTTTATACTACTGTTACTACCTGGAACTGTAATATCCTGTTGCTGCTTGTAAAAATCTAACAATCCATATATTGTCATTATTTTGAAATCTAAAACAGAACAAAAATTGCATTTTCTTGCCGTGTCTCAGGAGATGTATTTCTCATATGTACTCGTGTTGCCTTTTCCATGTTGTACTCGTTGTTGTGTTCTTATCAAAGATTGATTTAGTGTAAATCAGACAAAGCTGAGAGCAATAAATTCCAAGTGACGCAGTGTTCAGCTCAGTGACAAATGTGCATATTTCTTTCTGCTCTCCAAGCGAGAGCCATAGACTTCTGTAAGTCAAATCGTACATGTGGCCTTTTCCTTTGTAATAAATTGATAAGAAAGTATCGAAAACACATGTGTCTCCTTTGATTATGCACTTGTGGTGTGTGAATCTCCCTGAGCTTGGAAGAGCGAAAATGTATTAATCTGCAGGCTGTCACTGGCTAAAAGGGTGTAGTCAGTTCAAGCTTGTGCTGATGATACTGAAAAAATGACTCTCTCCACAGAGAAAAGTGATGATGAGGAGTTGGACATCAAGCCAGAGAAAGGGATCGGAGGCCAGGGCAAGGGGGATGATGGGAAGGATCCCAGGAGGCCCAAGAGACCACGAACCATCCTGACCACTCAGCAGAGACGGGCCTTCAAGGCCTCCTTCGAGGTGTCCTCAAAGCCCTGCAGAAAGGTACGACAGAGTGAGGGAAACATTTAAGAAAACTCTGGTTTGTGTTTGGAGTAATGAACACATGGAGCTTTAGATGCCAACCACGAGCCCTACAGTAGTTTTACAAATAAAATTCTCAAATTAAAAAAATCTCCCCCACCTCAGAGGCGAGCTTTGAAGTGGCGAGCAGCGTTCTGTTCTGTGTTAGAGAGACAGGCTGGTGTAACGCAGCCCGCCTGCACCAAACATCATACTGAGATACAGGAGGACGGCCTCTGTCCGACCGCTGCACCCGCTCCAAAGCTTTGAAGAGGCAACAACCAAGAGTTCCAAACAGACCACTGTGCTGCTTTCATTCAACATTCACAGAAATCAAAAAGGCAACGTGGCCTGTTGGGAAATGTTTAGAAGGAGAAAGTAGATCAGAGTGGTGTTGGTGTTTTCTTGTGTAACGCTGGAAATCTCTTGTGTTGACGTGTTCAGGTGAGGGAGACGCTGGCCGCAGAGACAGGACTCAGCGTTCGGGTGGTCCAGGTGTGGTTTCAGAACCAGAGAGCTAAGGTGAGAGCAGTGAACTCACAGGATGAAATCAGACTTACGTGTCCACATTCAACAGCCTTATTCCATCTTAAGAGTCCAGCTAATAAATCACCACAAGTATTTGTGTTAAATTTATCACTGCATTCCTTTCACAAATGCATTAAAAAAAGAGCGAGGAGTTGCAACTCTAGCTCGCTCTTGCATCAAATGTCTGTGCCCTCCCCTTTTTCTGATTATTATCTTGTGAAAACCTTTGATACTTGATAATGAAGTGCACTGAGATACAGACTTTAAGCAGTTCATTCCAGGGTGAACGGCGAGGAGCATCCTTTTTAAATTAAAGACTGCATGTTAGTTTTGGGAGTTCCTCACAACTTTGACTCCTTCCTTTCGTTTCAGATGAAGAAGTTGGCAAGAAGACAGCAGCAACAACAAGAACAACAGAATTCTCAGAGACTTGGCCAAGGTACGCTAGTGCTCATACCCTGCAGACACAATTGAGGCCCTCTGGCTCAAGGCTTCTTCCTCTGGGAAACGTTTTGGCTGCATATTTAATGTATCTAACGTTTAAATTTTTACAAATACAAAGCTCCCTTTCACTCAAATATGCGTTTTGCTTATTTCTCATTCACCTGGATGTTCAAGTTTCACTGCACAAAATGATGCATGTCCAGATTTTTGGCCACTTAAAAGCAGGGCTGGGCGATACAGACAAAACTGTTACCACAATTTAAATGTTCAAATTCAAATATTTGTAGAGATGCTATTGAAAATTATAGTTAGTGTATGTGACGACATGATTTTGTGACATGATGAGAAGCCAATCATTGTGCATTTTAAATGGAAATGTATTAATCGATTAATCAGTTTTTCCAATGAGAGACAAGGAGTTTGACTTTTTCAGAATTTTTAACAATCTAATCTAATTCTGCAAAAAACACGAGACACAAATTGCTTGATAAAGATTTTTGAGATGTCAAAAACTTGTCTGTGATGGAAGTTTTCATTGCATCATAGCAATGTATTGTTTGAAATGTTGACACTTCTTTTGAGTGATGACTGAACAAACACTGCAATAGCACTGAATCAGAAAATATGAGCTTCCTCTGCTGTGTATTCAGTAACTACACAGAATAACAGATTACAAACAGGTTGCTGTATGAACAAGAACAGTCCACGTCACAGAAAGTGGAGCGTTCTCTTTGGAAGCCAAACAAAATGAACGACAGACGTCATTTCACAAAGCCACTGCAGAGGAAAGAGCAGGGGGATGGGCTCCAGTCATGAAGCCACAAGAGCTTTGTGTCCATCTCAGCAGTCAGTTAGCCAAGAGCTGTGTTTGTGAAGGGAATTATGAGAGAAGCCACAGGAAAGACTACTGTAGGTTTCCATGGTAATACTAACAGGGAAGTGATCCGCGTTACTGTCGCTGTTCCTCCCTTTATTTTTGTCAGTAATTTTTTGTTCTGCAAAACTGTGACTCAGAGTCAGGTGAGCTTGTGAAACTCAGGTATTAAAAAGAAAACACATCTCCGTTATCAACGCCCTCATCTTCGCCAGTTTTCCCCTGTGCAGCTCCACCTTCCTGTTATTACATTTTCTCTAATGGTTTGTTCTCATTGCTCCACAGAGGTGATGTCCAATCGGATGGAGGGAATGATGAACTCCTTCACACCGCTGGCTCCGCCACAGCAGCAGCTGGTCGCCATGGATCAGAACGGCTACAGCACAGACCCCTTCCAACAGGGGCTCACCCCCCCACAGATGCCCGGGGACCACATGAACCCATATGGTGAGCATCCACTGGCTCCCACCCCCTCCAGCCATTCATCCCCCTCCCCAAAATACCCACTTCTGCTCTGGAAACACACACACACATGCCTGTCCCTTGATCAACCTCATAGCTCCCCAGTGTGGGACATGTGTTCAGGCCACAGCGCCCCCTCCCCTGATTTCAGCCGCGCGGCAGAGTCTTACGAACAGATTCTCCTCCCACATGAGATAACACAAGCCTTCTCATAAGCTGCTGGGTTTTGAAGTTCATTTTCAAATCTGTTTAATATGGTTTTAACTCTCTGCCTCCAGTTTGGAGACATGCCCCATTACCCAACATTTTTTCTTGCTTAAGATGAAATGCAATCCTAGCAATGATTGAGGGTTTTGTGAGCTAATGAATCAGAATGGGAAAATAATAAGTCTCAGATTTTTGTGTGATACAGGGAAGAATTAAAATACTTAGAGGAGGGAGAAAAGAAAAAATCAGTCAATCAAGTGTTGGTCCACAGGATGTAACTGGAATAACATATTTCAGAGTGATGTCCTCAACAAGCCCCAGAGGGACCATTTCCTGAAGTTCATAACTTCCTTATAATTTGCCTCCATTTAGTTCTTCTCGGTAGTAAGAACCCAAGTCCCTGGTCTCATCACTCTCCTTTGGTTTGGGGAAAAGAACAATATTGGCAAGGCATTAAAAGATATGTCTCCAAACACTGTCCCCATTTTGTGCAACACTATCATTAAGATCCAGAGTGTAATAAAGTTAACTATTCCCTCTAGAGAAATAACATGTTGAGGTTTTATGAAAGGCGTAAACAGTTGCTATTAACCAGATCTTTTAGGAGGTTGCCCCTTGTTTACATGCTCCCTCACAGACTGCAATTGTCCCAGGGAGGGCAGCAAAAAGTGAGCTTTGATGATATCGAACTAAACAGTTCTTACAATTGTGATGACACACAACAGCAGTTTCTCAAAGTGACTATTAGTAATTATAATTTCCCAACGCTGCTGTAAATCTCAAATACAAGATTGCGTTGATTTCATAGTCAGAGAGGGGCGTTGTTGTGGGTTTTCTTGTTGTTGTTGTTGTTGTTTTTTAATGACGCCTCTGCAACCGGATCCTGACGCATTTCTCTGCATCATCTCTTCGCAGGAAATGACTCCGCATTCCATGACATAGACAGCGACACGTCTTTAACCAGCCTCAGTGACTGCTTCATGGCGTCGTCGGAAGTCAACTCCATGCAGGCCCGCGTGGGGAACCCCATCGACCGCCTCTACTCCATGCAGAACTCTTATTTTGCGTCATGAAAGAGAGAAGCGAAGAAATCGAAAAAAAGAAAAGAAAACATCAGCACAGAATAAACTGCCCATCTCAATCTGAAGTGCGATGGCCAGGAGTTTCTACACAAACACAGACACGACAGAAGAGACGCCTCCTCGCAGCAGCTCCTGGTTTTGTGCGGAAGCTTCCTGAAAAACCACTTGTTGTAGGACAGACCAACAGATTCCTGGGGAAAACTTAAATATTGTTAGACATGATTCGGCCGGATCCATCACAGGAGATGTGTTGCTCTTTTCTTTGTTCACTAAAGGAAAACAAGTAGATAATGAAGCCACTGATTACACACTCTCAACCCAAATAACAGTGAATTTATAAAGTGCATGATCAATTGTAAACTTAAACTTTTTGCAAGCCCCCTCCTCCGGTTAAGATGTGGTGATGTCTGGACTGTTTCTTCTCTACGCAACATGGATTCCCATGTTCACCGTTAGCATTTTGATCACTTTCAATAGGTTTAGATATTGTGTTAATAGTAAATAGATGCAGCATGTCTGCAAGAGTGACTGTACATTTGTGTAAGTATGAGAGTCTGTGGTGAGAAAGAATTGTTTAGAAGCGAGAAGGGAAAAAAAAGGAGGATCATTTGGTGGACAAAGTAGGATCAGTGAAGTGTAAATACTTTCCCCAGGCAAATTGGATGTGCATGTTAAAAATGGAAAGCATTCTATTTATTTAACTATAACAGGCTCTTGAAGGTACATATTAAAAACTGAAAAGCTTTATTTAAAAAGGAGAGCATTTTTTTTGTTGAGCAATTAGTGAGTTCATGAGTGTCACAACTCATCTGTATGCTTTTTAATATGAAGATTAACCCTTTTTGTTTTTGTTTTCTTCAGCCAAGCTGTAAATGAGCAATGTTGCTATTTATTTCGTACAGACCATAAAACCTTTGTTGTCATTGTCATATGTGCATTCTCAAAAATGTTAAAAGTTGCTAATTGACCAAAGTTGACTGGTTTGATGAATAAACAATGTCTTTCTCCTGATAACATTAAATAAATGCCATTCAGTGATCATTCACGTGGTGACATTTCATATACATCACATGCTCCACTAGTTGTATCAGCATCCTGATGACTTCAAAGTCATATTGCACTTATGTGTTTTTCGGAGCAGTACACTAAAATATTCTGCTGCTATTTGATGAAATACATGAATGCTGGTTTTAATATCACATTTATTACCAAATGTATACATAAAAAGAAATACATAGTTCACAACACCACCTAGTGTTTCAAACAGTCTTGGACCTTGCAGGGCCGATGCTTACATTCAATTTGGGATGTCTCTAAATAATGACATTTAAAACAACAAAAGTTATCACCCTCTTATCAAAGGTGGGAATCTGGAAAAAATCTATGTTGAAACTAAATCTCCAATCTATCACGTCCTCTACTATTCAGAGACGTCCCCCATCTTCTTCTGTCCCTCACCTTTCACACAGACACACACACACACACACACACACACCGTTTAAACCACTGGCTCAGACAACCGTCTGTGCAACGATTTGCACGTCTTGTGATCCCCTTGTTCCTCAGACATGGCTTAACCCTGGGACTGGGATGACCACGGTCTTTGCTCTCGCTGGTGGCGGGAAGCCTTTACTTCGTACGACATTTCTGTCGTACAAATGTGTGTGCTGCTACTGGAGTCGTTGCTCATTGTCAGAGTATGTAGATAACTTTGCTTTAGAAAGCTAATTGGAATGTCGTGTGACGTCGGGCTAAAACTCATTACACTCCCAATTGTTATACCTTGTGTTTAGTGCTACTGTAATTAGTCAACTTTAACATGCTAACAAGCCAAAATACCTATTTAACCTCAGCATTTTAGCATGTGGATGCTAGGATAATAGAGCCATCAGCATGGACTCCTGTAAATATAGCTACGACTAATCTAAACAGCACAACCTGTTTACTTCAAAGCGCATATTGCAGACACTGTTTGACTTCAACCGGTGAGCTGACATTCATCCCAAGCTTGTAGCCCTTCCAGTGTGTGACACCTCTGTCAGAGAATGAGGACGCGGAGGCATGAAACACGCACATGTAGCCAGGGTGAGGTCGAAGAAAAGTTCAGGTGACATACCAGTACAGCTGCACGACTCGAGCGAGCCCCACCTATCACCTCGGGGCTTGTCGGGCGGTTTTTTGGAAGTACCATCTGGGTGCTCCTTCATCTCCCTGACAGCTACTCAATGTGGCCAGGCAAGCTTCCATCCACTGTCTGTGTGGTAACGTGATCACGCAGATAAACACTCACGGTGTTCTGCGTAACTATGTCTCTATTCCTAATGCCATATGCATGACAGCGTTCTATAACCCTGGCTGCTATTCCTGAGCTGAGGGAGCAAGTGAGATTATGAAATCTGTTGTTTAGAGTCTGAGCACAGTGTGGTACATCTATATATCTCTATTATCAGGACTACGATCTGACAGCCAGGTGTTGGAATTGTTGCCCACATTAAACTGCCATTTATCTTTGCTTGTCATAGGTGAACTTACCTAGAAGCACCACAATGACATCATTTTCAGTCTGGAACATGATTGGATGAGATTCAGGGCACATATAACTGTAAAGTATTCACGGACGTTTTCTATCTTTTTCTCGTCACCTGAAGTTTACAGCATGAGGAAACTTTGTGAAGTTGAACAGAAAACAGGAAGAGCTGTGTGTCAATATGAAAACTTTTAGGACAATATACATGTTTGTTCCCGGTTTCTATGTATAAATATATATATATATATATATATATATATATATACACACACATGCCATATATATATGTGCGTGTGGATTTAAGTGTGAAAGATGTGAAAGACTGAGTAAACACATGCAACAAAAGGTGCCCATTTACAGCAAACATGGATGGGGTTGCCGGGCACACGCTGTGTTTGCATGGGACAGACAGGACAATTGGCTTGAAGCTCTTCCTTGTCAGGGCAGAACAGGTGAGCTTACAGAGAGGTGTCTGTGCGTGGACGAGGACAGAAGACGAGGACAGAAGACTAGGCCACTGACGCTGTGGTGGAGATGTTAGAGTAAACCTTCTACATCCATAAATTCTCCTGCAGGATTTTTTTCTTTTGCAGTCACAAAATCATACAATTAAATAGTCAAGAATAAAAACTTAAAATTAAGAGGTCATAACCTTGAAAAAAATGGAAACACGTTAAAATAGCTGATCTTTAATTCAGGCGACACAAGTTAAAGCACATGCGTAAATGAAACAGACAAAACTGATTTATACCTTAGGGTATGGTGTCATATGCAAATGTCTTAATAGCAAACCTTCCTTTTTCTGTTCACTTCCAATCTGTGCAAGCGAGGGTGTGAACAAAACATTCGCATTGGCTTTGCTTGGAGTTCAACTTTGGTGACATGCGATATTCACATTCGCTATGTGTGACCGTGCCTCCTTGTTGCTATAACAATCCATACTTTTACAGAAGATTGCAGTAAATAAAACTGTATAGCTGCAAATGGAGAGAAGGAATAGCATTAGTTGAACAACCTCTTTTCACACACCCTCAGATGAGACCAAAACTGTTAAATATGTACGCCAGTCTTCACTCATTAACAGGAAACAGGCTTGGTCACTTCGCTGTCGAGAATCAAATGAGAATTTGAGGCTGGTGCCAGATGCAGTATAAAAACTGAAAACAAGGGGGAGAGTATCAACAGAATTTGCCTAACAGTAAATTTGGTTGCCAGTAGATTGATATTAACCACAGGCCTGACAGCGATATGAATTTTCTCATCCCACTCTCAAGAAAAAAGCAAAATAAACATAGTTACTAAATTTGGACTGTTCCTTTAGTTTCACAAGCGTTCATCACCATTTTTCCAAAATATGCAGAGTCCCACTCAGCTCCACCCAGGCTCTGGGCACACAGCATTAGTTGGAGCAGACAGAGTAAAAACAGAAATCCAAATTGGCCAGGATGCATTTTATTATCCATTTATACCTTCACACTCTACATCCTCGTGCCCTCTCGCCTTTTTTCTAGCTTCCTCTCTCCATTTGCTCCAGTTCAAGGAGATACGTGAATATAACCTATGTCACTCCTTGTTCGCTGGCACCGGGACGTGAATAGGCCAAAGAGGACTCTCAGAGGTTGAGGTAAGCGTGGCCTCGATATGAAAACAGTCGCGCTGAAACCTGAGCTGAAGACACACACACATGCACCAACTCACATAGTCCAAGTCAAGAGTCAGCCTTCAGTAAACTGTTCGCACATTTACTCTTCTGCCTTCCTGGCACCACATAGGAAATGAGCCTAGTGACAATATTTTCATTAGATAACCAGAATCCGCAAATTTTCCACCTGAGACACAATTGGAGGTTTGTGATTCGTTTTCTCTCTTCGCCGGTGTCTTCTAATGCCCGACCCTTGAAAAACATACAAAGCTTGATTTTCTTATTTGAGGTCATTTAAAACAAGACTCTCAGCAGCTGCTGAGTAAAGGCACAGCGTGTTCTCAGACAGCGGCTGGAGAGAGGTGGCAATGAGGCTGCGTATCCCAGCCTCACTTCATCACACTAAATCAATCAGGCTGTGACACATTCCAACCAGGCAAGAGTTTTATTTTGACAGGGCCATTGTTTTGATTTTACTTTACTGGTGTAATTGGCAGTTGGCAATTTACTATTTCTCCACATCACTTTTTCAACAGACCAATATCACTTTATTTAATTTTTCTTTTAACAAACCAAACCTCAATTAATTGTTGCTTCACAGGACTGGAAACATTGTGGCGTTTGTGGGTTTCAGTACAGTCTAGATTTCTTCTCATGATTTCCCAGAGTTCACAGGAGTTCACAGCGAGTTCCCAGTGGGAGCGCAGAAGAAGGGGGGGGGGGCTTTTGGGTGTTTTCGTTGGGCATTTTCCATGGCGCGTGGTTAATTGTTGAGGGAGACTTTTAACCAGAGTCTGACACATAGTCTTTGAGCCTCTAGGGCTCGCGCATAATCAAATGACAGACTATGCCGCGGGTTTGACCATAGAGAGGGGACAGAGCCAAACATCCGAGCGTGCCCTCACAGCGGCGCGCTGCTTTATTGTGTCAGTCAACAGCACAAAACACTGCCGCCACTGAATGAGGCATTGTTTGCATACTGCAGGTCAAGCATAGATGCAGTAACAGTGGTATACTGTTACTTTGTGGATTCCACAATGGGACACTATTTTACTGAAAGACCACAAGTGACGCAACACACACGCATTTTTATAACGCTCATAGAGGAGAAATACAAACTCCTGCAATCAAAAAGACAAATACGAATACGGTTGGGGTGCACTCTGTAACATTCCGTCCTCTCATGTCTAAGAACAACTGACCATTTGAACTTCTCCATAGACATTTCTTGGACATGTCAACATATTGCTGCCACAGTTTTTTTCACCTCCTGCCTGTGTTGCTGTGCTGGGAAAAAGATGGTGTGGGATTCACCTCTCTGCGCCCAGGGGTGCAGATAGAGCCCTGGATAGGACTTGGTAATCCCCACCACTATTGGAGCCCATCTGTTTTGGTTTTCATTTTTCTGCATTATTAGTGCTTATTGGTACATGGTCTAGGAATGTAGCCATAGTGTTTGAAGTGAAGGAGGAAGGTGATGCCAGGGGCATTAGTGGAGGGAATGATGACCTTAAGGTCTAACACAAGCCAGCACTCCTAACCTCCAGGAGCCTCTCCCTTGATGTTGGAATCCAAAGTCCTGCTCTCTCCCCGATCTCCAACGCCCTGGACTTTGCAATTTGCCATTTCATCTGGCAATTGATTAGAGTCACAGTCATCTGCGAACATCTCTGTCTTTTTTAGTCCGACAATTAAGCAAATAGGCCAATACGCATACCGTTTGTGTCTTTCTTTACAGAAACATTATTTCTCAAATCGCAACTTTTAAAACTACTTTTATGTTGAGTCAGTGTGATATGTTTTGCTGCTTATTACATTAAAAACAGTTTTTGTGTTTATTCATGTTTTTTTGTAAAATTCCACTTTTTTTCTAGTAATATTATGACTTTATTCTTTTGATATGAATACATTATTTTTGAAACTCCCCTTCCCCTTTAAGTAGCTGTTATACTCCTTCTTACACTAATGGCATCCATACTAATCCATACACAGGCATGGTTACGGTGTGATTGTCATCTAGCATCAACCAATGGGTGCAGGTGTAGATCGGAGTGCAATGTCCTCAAATTCTCAGTCAGGCTCCGCCCCCCTCCTTTAGTATGGTTACAGCTGATTTCAAAAAACCAAGATGATGCTGTGTAAAGTGGTGGTCTGTCGAACCAAACACCACAATGTTAAAAAAAAGCTGACAAAAAGAAGTCCTGCTGATCTTTGGATCAGAACTTTTAGTTAAGTAATATTAGGTCAGTCACTGTAAGAAATTGAATTTCAAGAAATTAAGGCTCAAGCAGATGTTCCAATTATCCAATTCGTGATTAATTTGATATAATGAGTATCAGCTCCAGGCTATACATATGTAAGACTGCCGATTAGAATAAACATTCAGTCCTCCAACTGTTGCTCTACTGGAAGATATGCTCACATACACATGTCACTTTGGCATTCTCCTTTAATAAGGACTCAGCAGCAACATAGGTCAAACAAGGTTCCACTCACGTGAGGTGTAGTTATTAATTAGTACTGATGTGTTTTATAGATCATGACATGCAAAGCTAAAGCGTACCTGTGTATTAAGTTTCCTTCTGGCAAATACACAACACTGAGCAAACTGTTGTTTGTCAGCGGTTGCTTGGACGTGCATTTGTCAAACTGGAGCAGAAAATGAAATCTGTCACTGAGGCAGATAAAGGCAGCAGTCACATCAACCACAAGAGCTGGAAAAGAGTTAGCAGTTCAGGTTACTCACGCTCTTTACAAATCGTGTCACTGAGGTCATGAGGATACGTGTGCTGCTACTCCACTGGGATGTTTACTTCCTTAATGTACTTATATGTTTCATGTATCTATACTTACAACCTAAGTTGCTGTACTTTTAGTTGCTTTTCACTTTTACTCCACTACATATATCAGATACTATACTGTACTTCCTACTCCTACACCTATCAAAAGTACTTAGTAATAAAAAGAAAGACAGAAAAAAATCTAATGTATTTGCCACTGCCGAGACTCAGCCATTATTTGCTGTTATGTGTGTTTTCAAATGATTTCATTAGAATCATCTGCAGCTTTCTTTATTAATATGACTGAGTCTGTCTTGTATTGAACAAAATATACAGTGGGTACATTTAATGATTAAGTTGCATTTGGAAATAGGCTGCTCTCAGAAAGTACCTTTACTTTTGTTTCTTTAAGTACACTCACAAGTAAGTACTTGCTTACTTTTACTCAAGTAGAAATGTCAATGTGGTACTTTTTACTTGAGGACATTTCTATCTATTTATTTATACTTCTGCTTCAGAAAAAATGTACTTATGCCACTATTATCCTCCGCACAAAACCTGGTGCAGGATCATTTTTACCAGTGTGATCCAGAAGACTGTTAAACTTTGAATTCACACTGACTGTTTTTTCCCTCCTCAGTCACCTCTGGTTCACACATGACTTGAGAGTTGCAGGTCTCACAAACATGGCCCCTGGATGTGGGATCCGGCTGCAGGACGAGGTGATCCCTGAGCTGTAGATTTAAGCTCCTGGATGTTTCGTCAGAACTCACCTGTGAGGCTGATAAATCACTCGCAGTGTACCCTCCGAGCAGAGAGTGGACAGTAAATCTGAAAGTCAACAGCAAGTGAGCACTAAACCAAACTGTAAGGAATTCTGAATTTGGCACACTTCCCTTCGCGTACGCTCCCCTTATTATATACTCTTAATGACTCCAATGAGCAGCTCTCTGACCTGCATTTGCTCTGAAAATACAGCTTTAACCTCTGTTATGAAAAGTTGTAAAAGAAACGTCTGTCAGACAACATTTTGTTTGTTTATATAAATTAGATCCAATTTGAAGTAATTTCGAAAGACCTATATAAAACTGTAAATCAGTATCGGCTGAGTGCCACACTGGCTAATGCACCGACATGGTCTAATGACCACTGGGCCTCATTTTGACCTCACTGACCCGCTCTAAGTTGATAATCAGTATTTTCAGAGGACCGAGGTTAGCACTACTCTGACCTGCTGTGATCTTTTGATAGTGGCGAGAACCAACATGATTATCAGTTCATCATGACAATTACAATCCATATTGTTACATATGAATATCATTTGTCAGTCGTATCCTCCTGTCCCCCCTCTAGAGACGGAGCTGCTCTAATAGAGCTTTGATTTGGAATGCATTGATTAGCCTCGCGCTCTCCTCCAGTTAACAGCACACAATCAGCCTTTGTGTGTCGCAGCTTTTTTTTTTGACAGTTTTATTATGAGGACTAAAACGGGTCCCTGATCAACCACAAGACGAGCAGCCTCCTCCTCGCCAGCTTTTCAAAAGGTTAGTAAATTTCACCATATAGATTTTTTGGTGTCTCCCCCAAATGTCATGGCTTAATTATTAACTGTGGGGCCATTTTGGAAAGAGATTTGCACTTTTACAATATTGTCATGCCTGGTGAGGTTAAGTGTTGAGAGAGCGAGGAAGGCCATTGTCCTCCCCCTGTGTTTAATGAAGATGGATTTAGAGATGAAATGTTGGGTGTAATAAACACAGCGTGACCTTTAAGTCCTTACTATGGCTGGAAAAACATGTTGACGGCTTGTACGGACAAATAACATGGATTTCAGATTTTTCTTAAATGTTTACAGGATTTTTCTTTTTCTGATTGTGAATTAAAGAGTGAAACTATTAGAATTTTAGCAATATATTTGTGTTAACATTACTGGACCATGGCATCATCACCTTCATCAAAGGCTTTACCTTATGTTCATTGCGAGTAATGTTTTCTCCTCCTCTTCGATAGTTCAGGATCTATGAGTTCTAACTCGAGATTATAACCAGTCACGAACAGCAGAGGTCACGACCTCCCCGTGTGGCCGTTATGAGTAAATATTGATTACACTGCAGTCAGTCAGCTAAGTGGAGCCACCAGAGCAGAACACAGCCGTGCACTGTGTTGTTTTTTGAAAGGGAGTAATATCTGGCCTAATCCCAGCCTCGGCCCTGCCCTCACCCCAGCCGGTGCACTTCTCTCTGCTGTGCACATCAGCATGTGCGGCTCTGCGTCGGGCTCAGGTTTCCCCAGGCTCCTGCTTGGTGCAGTCAGACCTTCACGGCAGCGGCATATCTGAATAGCCTCCTGAAAACTCAAAAGTGTTCTTGCCCGGGGCTTCCTTCGGGGCACGGACTGGCCGACTCCCAAGATGGTATGGCAGTATTTGAGTTCACATGTTCTTCACCCCCACCTTCATACGTGTCATCGGACTGGCTGTGCCCGCCTCAATGAAAGCCCTCTGTTGACTTCCTCTGCTGACAAGCGAGACGTGACCAGCGCTGTGGCGTTGAGCGCTAACCACTGAGCAGGGCCATGAAATAGAATAAGCAAAACTCTGTCATGGAAAACTTAATGTTGCCAAATTCATGATATACCCTAAACTGAGGTTTTCTGTATTAAACAGGCTCTTTTTTAAATCAGGTATTTATGAATTAATTAATGAATTAATTTGAACAAAGATCTCTGTTTTGTTGAATGAGGCAGTTTTAAAGGAATAGTGCCATTGTTTGCTTTACACCTCGCTCATGTCTGTATTGTAAGATTTCCACCAGCAGCTAGTTAGCTTAGCGTTAAGACAAGAAACGGGGGGACAGCTGACCTGGCTCTGTACGAGGATCAGTGAACTTCTTCCCAGCACCTCTAAAGCTCATTTATTAACACAATATATGAGGTTTGTTTAAGTCATACAAAAAATTGTAAAAGTCATTACGTAGGTTCACAGTTTACATGTCTGAGTATTTTATGGTCAGGAGCAGTAATCTCTATTTAACTCTATTAAGTTCATGAGAATACACAGAATCTGAGGACATGGGACTGTGATAGTCTGTGTGGAGCAAAAGGAGGAAAACAGCTATTTACATTTTATTGTATCTGCATTCATCTGCACACAGCTTTCAGTAAAGATGGTCAAAATTTCGTCTGGACCAAAACACCCACAAAATTATGTTTATGTGGAGAAACATTTGACTTGTGTGGACTAGTCGGACTGTCAACTGTGTAGAGTGAACAGAAGTCAGAGTCTTAACCTGAATACCGCTGACCCAAGCCCCAAAATATTGTCCGTTACCCACAGAGGCTAATTTGCGCATGATCTAAAAGATTGCTGGAGCAGTAACTTTCTGAAATCTGAAATTCACGTTCTGGTAGCCAAAATGTTTTTTTCTCAGTCTTTGTGCTAAGTGAAGCTAACCAGCTGCTGGTCTGAAGAGTGGTATCAGTCTTCTCATCTAATTCTCGGTCAAATGTCAAACTGCTGCTTTAAGTTGTTGATTTCAGTGTGCTATAGCGCAGACCATGATAAAAAGGTTTCATTATTTCATAAATCCCAAGACAAGGAGAGGATTTGGAGCCACACAGCAGCAGCGGTGTCAACCTTCACACTGACAGAAGGGCCTGGTTTTCTTCTGCGGGTTGTTTGGGAACTGGAGGCTCAGGAGGAGGCAGCAAGCCCTGACAGAGAGAGCTGCCATTGCGCACAACAAAAACCTACCCACAAACCATTGCCTGTGGCTTGCCCTTTGAAGGTGCATGTCTCTTCTTGACATTTCTTGTCAACTTGCCTTGGGAACACTGGAATCCATCTTCTTGGTCCAAAGTTTGCGTTCAGACTGTCTGGGATCATGCAGAAGATATAACCACTTCAATGTCATTCAAGGGAGGTAGAAAGCCATTAATCCTCCATGTCAATTAACTATTCCAAAACCCTTGGCCTTAAATATATTACTTTGACAGCTTGAGGTGAAGTTCAAAAGGCTGTGATGCAATGTCTTATATATAGATTACTTTATACAAATGACTGTCGAGTTGTTTTTATCGTTCTCTGCCTCAGCGAATAGACACGCACCAGGGCTGACGTGGAACATGTCGTATTTGTGTCACTCCAGCAATTGGAACAGAGCAACATTAATAGACCATGCGGGTTGTAACACAATTAAAACATAAATATGCAAAGTACACGGGGCTGCCTGTGCCATGCTGTATCTGCAGAGACAGGTGCCAGGCATCTTTAGTGTTTATGGCAAAGATCCTCCAGCAAATGGCATCACGGCGAGGAAACTAGATCAACATGTGATGTCAGCGAACACGACTTCAGCCCTAACACGTAGATGATCTCAGCAGGAGTTGGCCCTGGTCAAAAATAATTTACAAATATGTAGAAGCAACTCACATTTCTGCATCAGAAAGTAGACTAAGCAACATTGCACAAGACCAGAGTTCTCTTTTGAAGACAAAATCAAACATCATCCTCTGCTTCTTACAAATGAAATAGTAATAATCATCGGCTGCCCTGTTTTATTTCTTTGATATGGAAGGAGGTGTGAAAAACATTCTGCGTGTCTGAACAGAGAGCTCAGTTAGCTCCGAGGCAAGTGCAACAGAAAGCAAGCATGCTCCAGATAGTGAAGGCTGACAGAGTCCTGTCTGTCGGAGTGATCCTGGTCCTCTGACATGTCTTCGTGCGAGGCATTCGCTCGCTCCCTCTCTCTTTTATCAGCTTCATTCTTCGTAGTCTTGTGTTCAATTTGGCTGATTGAGCGGACGGTTCCAGTCGCTGCCCGGCAATTTCTACGGATGTACACAAATTGTCAGTCAAGGAGTGACTGTTCAATAATATAGCCTTTTACAGCCAATGCCCAAGGACCTGTAGGCCATTACAGGGCCATTACCAGTGAAATCCTTGTCTGGACAAGTGGAGGGAAACTAATGTGTTGCTGTGACGAAAGGTCCTCATTGTGAGGGGTTGCAGCAGGAGCGGAGCAGGAGGAGATAGGATCAATTGCAAATTAAGCTCATAGCTGTGAGGGGTGCGAGTGTGTTGCTTTCTGCCTATAGCACTCACCTTAAAAAACAAAAAAACAAAAAGGAAGACAGAAGTTTGTCGTTTTTTAAGGTGTGCGTTCACTCTCACGCTATTTCATCAGATAGAAGTTTCCAAAGAATTTGTAGTGACACATGTAATAGTTCTCATTAGTTAAAAAACTATCTGGATGTGTTTCGGAATAAAGATTTACACAGAAGCTCACACCCATTAGTGTTTAGTGAAGAAACACTGCCGACACTTAACAGTGGAATTATGAGTCAGATTGTTATAGTTGAGTTTGTGAAAATAGAGGTGCTGTATCTTTTTTTTCCTCCGCAGTAGAGATGTGACAAATTGGGGTAAGTTTGGTTTTAATCACGATGCTGCATTAATGTACAGGAGACTGTTTTTCATCGTAAAAATTAGCTGTCTAGACAGACAAGCTTAATTCTGGACTTCCACATCTGTCTTTATTTTTCTACGGGTTTTAACTGTCTTTCAAAATGTGGTCTCCAAAATTTGCTGGGTGTTTCTTAGTGCGCCCACGCAAATCTTTGCTGCAGGAATAATACACTTACTTTCATATTTTATTCTGTGGTTTACTGTAGACTTTCTACCTGATGTTATGGTAAACAAATACGTACACAAACACTGTACCTCTCAGTTCTTTTTTTGTAGAAACCATAAATTACACTAACAAGTCACCAGTGATGAGCTTATGATGGACTAATAATGGAAGATTTAAAAAGCAGCCTGTTTTCATTCTCACATAATCAAAGTTAATCAAAACGAACAGCACAGCAGAGAGAAATACATCTGCACGCTAAATGACCATGACATTAAAGTGCGTTCGCTCCTCTGTGGTGGAGCAAACATTGTCGTTTCGGAGGGGGAGGCTCCTGTGTCTTGGATTAATTAGGCGGAGGAACTCCCAGTTTGAGGAGCTTAGCATGTGCAGGGTGATGTTTTCTTCGCAGTCTTTTCCACAGGGATAGGTTTGCACTCATCTTTGATAGTTAACCCCATGTGACCCTTCCCTAGAGCCAGGCCCACTCCCACCTCACTGCTCCTGCTTCTCATTAGAGCTTGTCCACTAGTCTGACTGGGTCTAAGTAGTCCGCCGGCCAAGCCATCCACGCACTGGTCTATTCCAAAAGATATAAAGTACTGTGTGTGTGTGTGTGCGTGTGTGTGTGTAATACTGTACACTGTAATAGTTTTTAAGCAGGTTTGTCAGAAAATAAAATAAGAAACATTTAATTCAAACATTTTATTGTCAGATTACAATGCATGCTTACATACAGTTTAATTACAGTTATACTGGCATGTACCAGCAATAGAGAGCTGCATTAATATTTCACAACTTTCAAACTAACTCAACGGACAGATTACAACAGCACTGAGCTAAACTGATTTGAATGGCTAAAAGTTCCTACATCACATGGATCATGTATAGTGGTGGCAGCAAATTGGGGGATATGACTACTACTAGATGGCTCAGATATACAATATGCCTTATATATACTATTCACAGCAACAAACCTCTATCTTTACAGTTGTCACTGCTGCTGTGATCATTTCTGTCAGACATTTTCATTTATGTCAGATGCTGACTTTTCTCATGAGTGTTGTGAATATTGTTATTTTGTTGATGTGCTTCACACGACATATATTGCTCTTCTGCCCCCCCCCCCCATAAAGTTTTGTTTAGTGTGTGTTTTTCCTCACCCCTGTTGAAGGTTCAGGGCAGAAGTTGTCGCACCTTGTTAAGCCCCATGAGTCAAATTGCGATTTGTGAAAATGGGCAGTACAGTTTACATTTGATTGATTGTTGAATAATATATAATTTACTACATTACTACATACATGCATGAATTTTACCTGCACAAACTCTATATTATCTGAATGAGCTATGTGAGATAAGACGTTTTGGCAAAGAGTTTTTTTTTACCACAGATGCGACAGGGTTGAAACCACAGCTGAGTCATTAGCCTGTATCGTTGCTATCTCTGTGTATGATGAGACGTGAATTTGCGTGACCTCCCTGGGGCAGCACAAAGGGCTGGATTCAAAGCAGGGCACCCAGGGGCCAAGCTGGCGGCAGGCCCAGCTGAGGAGCACCAGCCAGCCACCACCTGCAAATACTGCTGCTCGCCCAGTCTCCCTGGATATGAACCCCCACACCCACCCACCCTCCCCTATACTTCAACAACTACCACCCCCACCCCCCACTGCTCTGACAAGCCTCATCTGCATCCCATTCATATCCTGCTCCAAATATCAGCCCCGTCCATCTCATCCGTCCATCACCCTGCCTAAATTCTCTGTGACGGCAACACTGTGGCCTCAGCTGTGAACACTGTGTTCATTCTGTCACCGTGCTGCCGCCAAGCTGATTTTCAGATGCGGCAGTGACACAGATTTTTCCCTTTTTTTTTTACATCTCTTAGGTGCCAAACTGTAATGTTTACAGATTAGGATTTGGGTCTGCAGGCCACTATTGCCATTTTGTTTCATTTATGATTTTACAAGATTTTACAGTCGGTTTTTGTGAAGAAAAAAAAATCTTCAGCATCATATTATAGATTTTCACAAAAAGCTTGAAAGTACAAATTTTCATAAGATGGTTGGGGTTTCTTCTGAGAAATACAGTCTCAATCATTTACTTGACAAACTGAAGGTGCTGATTTAAAACAACCAGGTTTCTGTTTCAGTCAGATGACGACAGCTGTCTCAAGACAAAGTGAACTTTGACACTTATTTCAGCTGCTGAATCAAAACAAATGTTTATACAATATTCCTGCCTGAGAGACAGACTTATCAATAAGGGTTTGATTATTTGTCTTTAACCTTTCATGTGTTCAGCCTCCACAGAGCTCAAGTGTTTCTCTCTGGCTCAAATAGTCACTAGTGTGCTTGTCTCTTAGTTCAATAGTGCCCCCTGGAAAATAGTTTGTGTACTGCAGCTGACGAAAGTGTGAGTGAGTGTGAAAAGATGGCAGCCCCCTGGACCAATCATTTAGTCCTCCTCATGTCTGCCACTGCTGAAGTTCTGAACTGTCAAATATTGCATTGTAACTTTGGACATTTTAGATTTAAGACCTCACATATAAAAACATAAAAAATAAAAATAAGATGGCTTATAATGACTATGCATGCAACTATGGTATTATTATGATTAGCTGACTCGCTAATAACTCTCTCTTCATAGGCTCTGTTTTTCTGTCAGTCAACCGTAGTTTAAATTTTCACCTTTGTTATGATCACTGTTTGCAATTCATTTCCCGTCAAACTGAGATGTCACAACCCACATGACCCTTGCCCTTGAGCAAAAACAATATCAAAACATTGAGGCGGGAGGACAGCGGAGCCAGACAGAGAACACTGGGATGCCAGTTCCAGACAATAAGAAGGGCGAACCGGAGGATGGTAGAAATTCTCCTCCCAGCTGTAGACCTTGTCGGATCCCTATCCTGAATTCCTGAGCTGTCTGGAGGAGCCCTCGGGGCTCGCAGAATGGCAGGGAGCATTGTGGGAGTCTGTCCTGTTTCTGTAAGCCCAGGCAGGGGGTCCGCGGATGAGAGGGGGGGTGATAATGCTGCATTTTTGACCCCCTCGTGCTCCCGCTGTCTCTGCCCCAGCGTCTGATTCACGCCGAGGCATCGGCAGCCCTTTAGACCCGTCTCCTAGATTCACGCCAAGACTAATTCACAGGTTTCTTGTGGGCGACAGCGTTTGACACCCAGCATCAGTTTCCAAGGTGGACTAATGGGAGAGTTCATGGAAGGTTAAAGGGTTAGTGTGCTTTACTACTGCTCTAACCTTGATCATCAAAGTAATTATGAGGGACTGAGAACATGCCGGGGGCTATGAGGCTGGCAGAGCAGAGAGTGTGTGTGTGCATGTGTGTGTGTGTGCGTGTAAACCTTCATACGTGCGTTGATGGCATGGGTGTGTCCACATATTTGCTGCCAGAACACCAGTTAACACCCAAACACTTGAACCTTGATTATATTGACAATAGACAATAGAAAACCATATAACATCGTGGCATATTTTGACGCTTTTGGCTGTTGTGGAGTAATGTGTGGCTCTTGTGTTTCTGAGGTGTGGTGTTTTTCTCACAAGTGAATGTAACGGCTCTGATGGGAAACACGTTGTCTCCATTTCTGCTTTAGCAGAAATATCAAGCCACTGGTAGAGACACTCTAAAAAAAAAAAAAATCTAACAATTGGTCTTTATATTTGAACCTCTACACACTCCTGCATTACACTGTAAATACACACTTGTTGTAATACATAACACAAATTAAGTTAAAATACATAATAGGGACATTTAACAGTCACATTCTTGAAGGCAGACACTGACACGAGAGGAAAACTTCACATGGCTCCTATGATCAGTTTCAGGCTGTCACAGTGCATGAGAGCTGACATGTCATATCTTGTGTGTTCATCAACATGCTGCAGTTATTGTGGAGGCGCAGACCGCAGCTCTGTGTGTGTGCAGGACCAGTTCGGCCCTCTGAAGGGGGTGGGGGGGGCGGTTCTGGAGGTGATCCATTATCAGTAATGGGTCAGGGTCACACAATGGGGGCACTTTGTCAGATCTGTTGGGGATGCACTGCGGTAGGCAAAGGCCTCACTTTGATCTCAGTGCGTATGTTCACCAGAGTGTGCCATGTCTGAAAACTGATCCGCTCTCTGACATTTCCCTCCCATAACCATCTCAGGAGCCGTATCTCTGCTCCAAATAAGAAAAAGAATCACATAGGAAAAGATGAATATTGTCTAGAATTGACTCTGACTTCCAGGGTCAAAATTACAGACCCATGCTAGTAACAACCAACGCAGACAATATCTTTGTCTTTGTTATTGTCTCTCCATTGTATCAAAGATAAATGGGCTGTTAACAGTTGGTGTGTGTGTGTGTGTTTGGTGTGTGTGTGTGCATGAGTGCGTGCAAGTGTGCATCAGTGTGTCTCAGATACGAGCCCGGACAGCCCAGTGTTTGTAGTTTTTGTAGTCCTGAGGGCCCCCGGTGGGTGTGCTCACTTTAAAGGGCCCAGTGAACTGTGAGGACTTGAGACATGAGACTGTGCCGCCCAACTGGCCCCAGGACACGGGTTCACTCGGAGAATGTGAGCTGACCAGGGGAACTGGGCCGAGACGGGCTCCCACAAACCTTCGCTCCATTCCTCAAGTCAGCAAGCCCAGCTGAGAGACACTGTGCTCGCTTGTTTGGAAGCGATGTACATCTAAATCTACGGCATTTGTCACAATCAGCGTCTGAGTCGCTGTTTTCTTAACAATTTAGTTACACATTTGGATCAAGCTGAATCAGTGTTGACTTGTTCGAATATTTACATCTCTTCCAAAAAGTAAAAAATTATATCACATCACATCCTCTATATCAACATTTACATAGATGATCTAAGTCAAAGGCAGCTAAGCCCAGTTGGTCTTTTAAAAGAACAAAAACGAAGAAAAACTGATCCAAGCTGCTGCACTGTGTCACATGTTTCTTCATTATGAGGAACATAAGCGGCGTCATTCGTTTTTAGCAGGTTCCTTATGAAAATAGACCCTCACACATACACTCTTTACTCCTGTTTCAGTAACATTTACCAGAAACTAAAGCGCCCAGCTGATGCAAATAACTTGACATTTTGTAAAAAAAAAAAAGATTTATATCTGTAAGATGGATTTGAAATTAGGAAGAAAAGGTAATGGATAATCAATGGTGTGTAAAAGTTATGGATAAAATACATTTCTAAACTGGTTCAGTGGGTAAAAGGTTTAAATAGTTACCTTCCCTATATATCCAAGTGTACGGAAATTGAAAAACACAAGAGACAAAGTAATGTGTTGTTGGTTTTAGAATTTTAATGTGGTTTGTTGACAAGAGACCAAATTCAATATCACCAGACTCATGTAGAGTGATGAAGACTCTGACATCAAAGACCAAACAGTAATTCTAGTAATTAATAGGGACCATTGCTGTCACATTCTTTTGAAAGTAATATATAATTTCTTTTGTAAAAAGTACTGACTACACAACAGGTATTAGGCAACATTTGAAATGATCAGTGATCAAATCCAGTTAAATCAAGTGGCTGATTGCACTGTAATTGCATCTGTATTTATTTTTTAATGAAGATCTAACAAAATGTTCCCCTTAACAAAACATTCAGTACATCACATTTGTTATGTGCTGTGAAAGATATTTTAATATAAATCATTTTTAAACTCCTGACACCAGTGTACTGTATGTGAGATTTATTTTTAGCCGTGGAGATGGTTTAAGGAAGCCCTTATAGATCGCACCCTCCCAGGAGAGAAGAACAGAGACTGCAGAAGCACAGCGAACCCCAGCTGAGAGTCGATATCAGGTTATGATGTTTGCTGTTTTAACATGAGCCTCTTTTCTCGTTTCTACTGTTGTTTCTTCTCTTCTTCAAGGGTAGACAGGCAGACAGGGCCTGGGGCCTGTATCTCCCCAGCTGGGATCTTAGGTTAAGCTCCAAAGAGAAAAATACCACTGCTGTTGATGTTTTCGGTGCATTTCCTTCACTGTGACTCTATTTTACATGACATGACTTTGTTGTTGTAATTTCGACTGAGGTTCCTTTGCTTTAACCAGTTCTTTAGACGCCAGTTCACTGGAGGGTCAGAGATTATAAAAACACTGTCAAAGCATGCCACTGAGCCAAGGCTGGTTAGTGTCATTTAAAAGTATAAATCTATCCTTGAGTGAAACGAAGCAATTTTTTCTACTGTATGCTTACATTTTTATATTATTGCTTTCAAAGAAGAAAGAAATACTAAAACAAATCTCCAATCAATTTGCAGTCACGAATTGTGGCTGAGGATTTTCGATCTATGATGTTGGAGAAAGAATTGAGGGCTCTACAATTTCTACAGCGACTGAAAGAAAAACAACATCAGCATTTTCTTTTATGGTTACAGAGCAGCATTCAGGTTGTGCTGCGGGTGAGGTCTGACGGATGTCAATTAAAGGGCTATTTAAATATTTAAGCAACAAAGTTTGCAAGTTGTCCCTTGGGTGCAGTTAAGAAGAGGTGGGGGGAGTAAAGCAGCCTCAGCTCTCCAAGGAGCTGAATGCCAGGCAGGCAGCGTGGATAGTTGGGAGGCATCATGGCTTGGGTTACAGTGTGAATTAAAGCTGACACTAAGAAGCGCTCCTCACAATGACCTGCAGAAAACAGCAGACAAAAGGCCCTATTTTAAAGCGGGACAAAGGGGAGGTTAGTGGAGATACCTGAGCCCGCGCTGGCCTAGTCAGCGTGTCTGTGGAGGGACGAATGACTGGTGCCGCGGGACCACCACAGCTACAGAAGAAGAAACGCACCAAAAAAGCACATTCCTGCACAGCCATAACACGAGAGAAGACACATGAGACAGACACACAGACGCATGCACAGAAGAATATCCTGAGCACAAGCTGTTATTTGTAAGACATCATTTTTTGGGGTATTAATATCAGTGTTGTCATGGGGATTGATGTGTTTCCCTGCTCACACACACACACACACACACACACACACACACACACACACGATACATGATTTCAGAACAGTTCAAAACAAAGACATTATCTGTTGTGCTCCCTGGAGAACTAAAAAGCATAATTAACCTTTTAGATCTTTTCGGAAATAGAACTTTCTCTGCATTGAAACCCACTCAATCATCACCACAGACATTTTGTGATGAAATTGACATCAACAAAAATACTTTTGAGTTGTGAGAGCGCTCTCGTAGCTACCCACACACACATACACACACATGCAAACACACACAGCCTTTGAATGCCTGTGAATGCTTGTGAATTCCTCAAGAGTTTGCGCTATCTCCCTTCATCTGCTGTCACCATGGTCCTCAGCATACTTTCACCTCTGTCCTAATCCCCCACTTCATCTGAAAGTTAGGATGACAGCTCTGGCTCTTGTGTGTGTGTGTGTTTGTGTTCACCTCTTCAATTTCAACACCATCCACCTGCTCTTGGAGTGGGGAGACAGCAGGTAGACAGGTACAACTACTCATTGGTGTAACTTGGATCTTCAATTCAAATTTAATTTCGATTCAATTTTATTTGTATAGCACCGAATCCTAACATAGGATTATCTCAGGGTACTTTACATAGTTAATGCTCAGTTATCCCATCAGGTTTTTATCAATATTTCTCATGCTTCTGAATTCATCTCTCTCACTATTTGATGCTCTGGTCACTTTTTTATACAATAGAGGATTTGCTTCTTGCCAAGCTGACAGCATCCTGGTTGAAGTAATTACTTTCTCCGGACATCTCCCATGGTGCAAAGTGTCCAGACGACAGCCACATTCCTAAACTGGCACTCTCAGGGTCACAGCTCACTCTGGTAACAAGCTGGACTGTTCAGAATACCATTTGAAATACAATATTCCCCCTCACATCGCTGTATGCTGCCTGCATTCGCTCTCTGTGTCTTCAGATAACACTCTTGGAACTTTCTTCAACACAGCGGAGGAGCTGGCGTCTTTCAGGCTGTTTACAATTAAGCCAACCGCTTAAGCTTGGTAGGATGGTTTGATTTCGCATTGTGAAAATAACAAGACCGTGACACAGCTTGCCACAGAGGAACCGTCTGACAAAGTAGTAGAAAGTAGGGGATGTAAATATGGTATGAAATTTGATATAAAACAAAAATTTCGGGTGTAAATGAGACAAACAAAAGTGTTGCATAGGACATTTTTAAAATATGGACTGAATGATGCAAATAATACAAGTTAATATATTTGAATATTATTAACTGGCACCATCTTTTATCAGAGAAATGCTGACATGTAAATCAGTGGGCAACATGAAACAGCACAAATGATATTATTCTGTGTATTTTCAAAAGCTATCCTCTTGAGCTGCTTTCAGACGTGCACTGAACTCGACAGATCCTCTGTATTTTAACACCAGGACGCATTTATCCATTTCATAATTCATGTTAAGTGTAATTTCTAGTAAAATATGTCACAGTAAATCCTTTTATTTCAGGATTCAATATTCACCGATTATTTTAATTCAGTAGATGATAATATGAATATTACAGGATGTTATGTAATAGGCTACTGGTTCAATTTCCAATTTCTTAATGACATGCATTTTTAAATTGAAGTTTGTGTTGACATAAGTTAATATTAAATGCACTGCATGGTAAGAGTGCACAGTCAGACAGTGTAGCCCCAGCAGGAAACCAGCAGCTTATATGTCTCCGGTCTCCACTGATTAACATGGATAACTTTGACCCACAGAACGGGTGAGGATTCCTGTCTAATTGAATTACTGTCAGTCTCCTAGCCTCCAAATATTGTCTTGAACTTATACCCTTCTCTGTTGCCAGAAACTATTTACATTATATACGCTGTGGATATATACGCTTCCTACTTAATTGCATTTTAATTTTAGGTTCTGGTACAAAGCATTATTGTTTTTTCCTTTTTCAAAATTTATAATATCGCTATATGTTCTTGTTCTTTACATCTGAGCCATAAAACATAATTTTATTTGATGTTCTTTACTGTCATGAAATAAAAGCCAAATGACAGAGGCCTCTAATATATGATAAAAGCACAGTGCATGCTGTTTTTGGGGAAAGAAAATCAAAGCAGGTTTGTCTGAAGAAGCATAGCAGACATTTCATGATTATATAGAACTGAACACCTGCTGTGTTTTGTTCCAACTATAATGCTTTAAGGGCAGATAATATAAATTCAATATGTGGGCATACAGTACTTAAACATAGACCTCTGATCTCGAGGAGAGGGAGGACAGAAGATGAAGGTGAAGCCCATCTCTGGATGAGTTCCATTCTTATGTTAAGGCCAAAGTTATGACACTTATTGCATGGCTCTGGAATGAGGTGCAAAACATGGCTGCCAGCCCTTCTCCCCCTCAGGCACTTAAAACCCAAAGGCAGAGCTTACGTGTCGTTTACGCATGTTTTCCATTTTGCATCATTGAAAAACACAAAATCACGACCCCTCAGCATTGCAGGTCCCCAGAGGATAAACAGCCCTTTTCGCTCTTGTTCGAAATGCAGTTCCCTCATATAAAATGCATTTCACTTGCATGTGCAACTCACACTTACGCGCTCATTGATTAAATATCATATCTCAAGTGTCCATGTCGAATTCCAAAGTGGACAGTCTAGGATTTATAGCACCATTGACCCTCATTGCTTTGCTGCTTCCTCAAGAGAACCTGCCACAGGCTGCGTGCCAAATGTTTTAAAATTTAAAGAGGTGATGAAGAAACTATCCAGAGGAGACAAAAACACATCAGGCCTGCCACAATAAGATTTTTCTTTTCCTTCCTTCCAGCCTCTTCTTTCCAGTTAATCTGTTTCGCCCTGACCACTCATTACCAGCCACTCCAACTTCTTTCTCTACGAAGACAATTGGCCATTGAAACTATTGGTTGTAGTTACATAAACCACCTAAATGTGATGTGTAAATGACAACAAGTTCCCTTGAACTCTGTGTGCATAGTGCAGGATGAATGAGGCTCGCAGAAAGAAAAAGGAGGGTTTTTTTCTTCAGGCTGTTTGCTGCAAGCAGAACACCTGCATTCTTTCCACACTCTTTGGAGGACTCTGAATTTGACCTCAGCATAAGACTAAAGGGTATCCAACTTCTTCAAAATGTCAGAATGCCACATAACTCTATTGTTTCTGACATGTTCTCCCAACAGAGGTTCAGATAAAGAAACACCTTTCTGAAAGTGGCGAGGCCGACATACCTTTCTAAGAGCTATGACGGAGACAAACTCCCATATTCTCACAGCAGCTCTCTGATTTGTCCACGCTCACTGGTAAAGTGATAAAGTACAGTGACAATATCTCTGGGGTGTCTCATAAATGCTTTGTATCGACCTTAAAGCAGTTGCTGACCACAAACAGAACCACAAACAGGGGAAGGGGGCATTTCTCCAGTGGGTAGGAGATGATTTTCTCCGGCAGGCACACAGGATCACTGTCTTGGTGCTCGAAGCTGACCTTCCACAGACAGCAACACCTTCCGTTTTTCCGAGCATGAAAATCTTTCTCTCTCTCTCTGCAGGATGGATTGGGTTCCAGGACTCTCGACTCTCCTGGGACTGACCCAACCCGGGGAACTGGGGGCTTTCATGGGAGATCACAGGTGCTTATATACAAAATGGCAATTTTCTTCTTCCATAATTCCATGTTACTGCATTACCAGATCTTATCGTGAGGCCAGTATCTCATTCCTGAGGTTTTAGATGTTAATGAAAGATGCTTTGCCTCCAGCCACTGGGGGCTGAATCAACAAGCCGAGGATTCCTGTTGGCCTTTGTAGGGGAATACCAAAGACACAGAGCGGACTGAGCTGAGGTCAGAAACAAAGCACTGAGCTGTAGTTGGAAATGCTGAGCCCAAAACAAGCTTGTATGCAATCTAGTGCAGTGGACCCCAACCACTTTTACCCGACATATTCTACCACTCATTCAAGTAGCTACCCTGACCCTTTATTGACACCACTTGTCCAAACATGTCTCATGTTAAACTGTATGGTAAAACTAATGATCATATAAATGTTACGATCATTTCTTCATCCAGTTGAATTGCATTTGCACTTGGAGTAGCATATAGGTGGAAGCTTCATATTTAGTGCCTATGTTACTATTAGCTAACAATTGATTTATTAACATTCTTTAACCAAATAATCTTAATCTTTCATCCTATACTAAGCATTTTACAATTCAAAATGTTATCCATTATTTTTTGCACTGACCTACTTTTAGCAATCTATTTCAACATTTATAATATTTTGCTAACTACTTTCTCCATTTATCAAAGGAGTTATTAGCAACTGTTTCAACCACTGAACCATTATCCCACCTTTAGCTATTTATTTCATCTATTTGTTAATTTCTTCCAACATTGATTATCCATTACTTTTGGCCCTTTACTTCCAACATGGCCATTGCTCAAAACTAACTGTTTGACCTCTCTGCTCTTGTAACTATTGCAATCATAATGAACAGTGTTCAATACTCCGGCTAACTCTGGTACAATCTTGTTTTACTTTTCTTTCTTTCTTTCTTCTTCTTCCCTAGACCTGCAGAAGTAAGATACAAGTACACCCGGTTGGAATCACTGATCTTGTGCACATGTGCAAGCTGACTTAAAAATATTAACTTTTTTATTTGTCCTAAGTCTAACATGATAATTATCTGATGCTGTCATATTGCGCATTTGCATGTATAAAAAACTAAGTACCAAAATGAGTGTGCTGGATCTATGTACACTGTGGCACAATAATACAAAATGAATGGCACATTATTCTTCTCATTGGAGAATTGAAATATTTTGATAATTACTTTTTATACCCTTAGTGTGCCCTGGCATCAGAGTAAACCAGCCTGAACAATATGTGTTGAGGATATGTAATTTCAGCCACTTAGGATCATTAAAAAGAGATCATATTGAATATCACTTCGAGGGAGAGAAAGAGAAAGCGAGAAAGAAATAAAGAAGAGATTTGTTTGTTAGTCAGTTCCGACCCTCTCAATCTCCTTAGCCTCGTGAAAGAGGGGGAGAGAAAGGGTCGGGGTCAGCTTTCTGTAAATCTTCTGATGAAATGTTGACAAAACAGCCAATTTTCTGTAATTTTGCTGCAGCCGTCTTTCAGCAGCTTACTCACTCAGAACCCCTTCATTTCAAACAGCAGCACACCGCGACCTCTGACTTGCATCTCGTCCCTGACTTCTTTGGCCTGGCAGAAAGACATAACAGTTGTGCCTTTTAGGTCAGGTGGACGCCGTTTAAGAAGCCAGCTTCATAAAGGAAGCCTTTGTCTCAAACAGGCTCTCCTGGGCCCCAGTAAAAGGATAAGAAATGTAGTTAATAGCTCAGGAGTGGCCTAATCATCAGCTGCCATTACTGCTCCAATATCAGCAGAGATGACAGACTTATCAATAACAAAGGCCCAGCTGAAGCCTCCACCGCTCTGTCATTTTGATCTTTGCTCCACTAATCAGAGCTTTCATTTGAGCTAAGCACCGGGCAGCACACCTCTCATTCTCTTCATGCTGTGCCAGATATCACTCATCTTTACAAGCCACTCCGTATTCCCTCAACCCCAGGCCACCATTTCCACAAATTGGCTTAATTTCTCAGGCAAATATATGACACATCTGAGAGCTCATTATCCCGGCAATGCAAGTGATTATTGTACTTACTGCTAAAACTCTCTTAGCTTTTAAGGTTTTGTGTGGAATGGCTTTGGTTGGAGCCCAGCTGAGTTTTAAAATGAAATGAAGATATGTCATACTGACTATCATTGTGGTATATAAATATTGCATTAGCTTACGCTGTGTTTGCACTTCCAAATACATAAAAGGATTTTAGGCATGTGTTTCTACTGTTTGGCCAATATAAAACATTGACTGTCCTATCTATGTGTGTGTATGAACCTTGCATGTTGTATTATTATATTATTGTTATATTAATAAAATAATGTCGTGTCATCCATATAGAGTAGAGATTGCCATTAAGAGAGCAAATTGCCCTCATGTAGAATATTACATATTCTAAAGGGATTGATGTATATGCTTTTTAATAGTAATATACATTGTTTAATGTCAATATTTCTCTTGTTCATTCTTCCACAAAAAGTTCCTCCATCAAGGAGAAACCCGAGAGGGCCAAAGAGGTGCTCCTGCACCTGGACGAGCTGGCCCTTTCATTTACAGTCATAGTGAGGATCAGGCACTGACTGACTCAGACACCTGCTATTGGGAAATATGTTCTCCATCAGTGAGCTATGGACTATTTCTGGACAGGAGCACTGGGAGACCATTGTTCTCCTCAGCACTGACAGCCAAGGTATTCTGGGACTCTTGGCACACATAGAAAACAATGTGTTATTCATGTTAAGCTTAAAAATTGGGCTACTTATTCAACATTAAGCAAACTGTGTTTAGAGTGGTGTTTGTTGACTGCGGCAGGGCAACTTTTAATATTGCAGTAAAAGTGCAAACATGACATATTCCACAAAAGAGGCTTATATGCATTGAGATTTTTTTCATTTAATTGTATGGGTGGAAAATAAATACTAATATATGTGAGAATTATTAATATACTTATTATGATTTTTTTTATTGTTAAACTTATTAGAGTTATTTCCAGAATCCCACAAATGTAATTTTCCTACCTATCTTTCATATTATGCATAACCCATGGTTTCAAGTTTAACATAAAACCCTGGAGCTCCTTATTCCTTCAGTTTGAAACATGATCTGCACCCTTGAAGCAAATCATCTGCTCCCTGCTCCTATACAGTCTTATACAAGGGCAGGGGGTTTGGAGATTTTGCAATGTCATCTGGGATTAAAAAGGAGCAGCCCATCAGAGCCCCAGGCCACACCACCTGGAGCCCCTATACGATCCCTGGCGCTGCACCACTCAAAACCAGCCCCATTAGCTTACCGCCAAATAATTCCTGGTCAACCAAATGCCACTGAGCTCACAAAGCCCCATTTCAGAAAAGATTACAACTCCAACAGGAAACCCTTTGATTATGAGTTTGTTTGAAATGTTATCAATACCATGATCATTCCCGCGGATCAACAAAACCATCTCTAATCACCATACCTTGGCTGCACCTCCAGTTATGCATCAATCTCCTGAAAAAAAGGCAGGAAAAAAGAAAATCACTGAGAATAGAGGAGTGACTTGTTTAACAAGTAGCACGTGCAATGACAAAGCGATTTCTTTCTCTACGCTGATCACCCACCTGCACACAGATTAGGTCAGATATTCACCTGAGCCGCCAACCTGTCACTCACACTCAGTGAAAAAACAGAAGCACACACAGTGCACATTCATTCCTCTCCACTACAAGTATTACAGATAAAGTGCCCTTAACAGAAGACAGCAGACAAGAGTTTACCTTGTCCCCATCACCAGCAGAAACACAGACTCATAAAGTTATCAATACAACAGTAAAATAAGATTTTAAAACACAGCATATACACTGTTTGCAAGCACCTAGAATAATCAAAGAGTGAAAAAAATAAAATCATATAAAGTTGAACAGTCTATTGCCACCTTCACCTCTGGTGGGGTCACTGTGTAGCTCACATTGTTCATATACACTGTGATCAGTTTGTAGAGATAAAGGTTGTCAAGAAAAAAATGAAATCATTATAAAATATCAGATACAACAAGTCCAGATTGTGTGTAGGGGAAAGGAGTTTAGACATAATTATACTTGCAATTTTCAAGGTTATGTTCAAAGCTCTACTGTAAACATAAAGAGATTACCACAGTAAAGAAACCTTTTTTTGTCGATATTGAATGATAGCCAAACACTAAAGAAAATTTTAAGTTGTGTTTTTTCTGAAGATATTTTTCTTAAGATGGAACTTACACGTACAGTATTTTCCCTTATGTTATTTTCGTGGTTTTATTGTCTTGATGCAAGAACATATTTCTGCACTGAGTTGTGCATCATACAGAGAAGGGTTGAAAGCGGAGGTTTCATCATCAGTTTAGTCTCTGGCGCCACTTGGTGGTTTTTAAACAGAACTGAATGGATGCATTTTGAGTTCATGAAAACTGATTATGTAACTCATATAAAAAAATACAAAACTTTCTTTAAAGCCAGCGAATAGTTACAGTAAAGTAGAATGTGACTATGAGAGAGAATTGTGGGAAGACCAATAAAGTGATTGGTGTTGAAGCAACACAACTCAACTCAGATGTAATGATTTGAAGGGGGTTCAACACCCCAACACCACAGTCCTCACTGGGTCTTGGTGGTAGTGATACCTTCATCTTCATCACTGTGTGGAGGCCAAAGTAAATAATATTGTCACTGAATATTAATAATTACAACAATTTGAAAAAGTAACTTTAAAATATATATATATGTATATATAACCCCCCTCCCCCTCTCAGTGTGTGTGTATCTGGGAATGCATATATTAATATAATATGAGGTTTAAAGAACTATTGTGTTGTGGTAAACATGCAGATAAATAGGAGAAAAATGCACTAAACCCACATTTACACATTTCGAGCTCCCTCTCTCTGCCAGGAAGAAGCAGATAGTTTGACCTATGAACAGCCTCAACGGAGGCTGTTGTCAGCAGATAAGAGGATGAGTGGAGTTATCTGCCTCCAAACTCATTTGGAACCCCACTGCTGCTCTGCACTTCTTATTTTTTTGCGCATGTATATGTCCTGAATCACGTCATATATTTAAGAACAAGATGTCTCAGCACATAACACTGACAGGAGCAAGGGAGGGGCTGCTGCAAAACTCACTGATAGAATGAATGCAAAGAGCCAAAAGAACACTTCCTGTTGATGCAAAAAAATTGCAGCAGCAACTGTCTGACACATCTGGACTGGAGAGGGGGGGAGGCCTGGCTGTAGTGTTAGCGAACTACTGAGGGGAATGGACACCGTTTCGTGCTAATCTGCAAGACGGTGAGTTTGGCGGACTCGAACTACGGCTCGGACTAGTCACCGTAATGCAATGTCGGCTCGTCTTCGCCCTCACACTGTAAGTAATGGGGGGGGGGGAATCGTTGTCTGCGGCCGCACGCCAGCGACCAACTGCTAGTTAGCATTAGCCGCTGCTGTTCGCTACGTAGCCCTGGCTGACAGCTAAGCTAGCGAGCGCAGCAGCTAATTCATGTGACAGCCGACACAGTTTGTACCCGTGTCCGACGCTGCAAACTCAGCCGCTAATCTCCACAGTGTTGTCAAGATATCTGAGGCTTGCTTATAGAAAATGTGACTGAATCGCAAGCTAACATACCGTGCGCGAAAGAGAGAAGTTTGTGGAGAAGTTACGCTTTTAATGAAATGAATGTTCGGTGTCGGGCTAGCATACACAGCTGGTTAGCCTGTGTGCTGCTTGATAGTTGGGTTTTTCGACCCCTCCGAGTCTATACCAATGTTTAACTATCACCAATCTAACTATGAGGCATGGTAGAAATGACAAACAGAGGAGCCATGACAACATTAAGCAGGTGGGGGGGGGTTATGATCAAGCTAACGCTAACGTTAGCCGCTCCGCTATGTAGACCCCCAGGAATGGCTAACTAAAGTACGGGGCTAACTGAAGTAGTGTCAGAATGTTTTGTTTTTAAGTTTCCTTTGTCCCCCATGTGTATCTGCATTGTGTGTGAGTACTAAAGTATCAGCGGTACATGCTAACGTCCCGCAGTGTCCATTCACGATGATGCTAACACGGCTAAATGTGACTTTTAATTCTTAAATGTGGAGCTCACGCTTGTGATAATGTCTCGTAGTGCACTGGGCGTCATCCGGCCCGTGCATGTTCGTACTGTCACAAACTGAACCTGAAATGTAACGACACCGGTGTTAGCACCGCTCCTGGCCCGAGTTAATGTACATGGAGAGCCGCTGTGTGGTGATGGGGCAAGCAAAGGACGAAGTGCAGTGACATGGCAGGTTATTCAGTACACCTGAGTTCACCTCGGTCAGCACGGACTTTGTTTTCTTGTTATTCCTGTGGCAGCTCAGCCCTGAGATCTCCCACCCTGCTGCACCAACCACCCAGTGAGAAACCCAGAAAACACACGTTATTCCTGGATACTGCATCTGACACCAGTCCAAATATTTTAACTAGAAGGCATGTCAGAACACAGCCGAGCCAGGGCCATTTCAGCGTTTGCATGAGTAGGCATTATGGTTTTGCACCCATTTAACTGCAGCTGCTTTTATAGTCCTGTTTCTGTTTGGGGTATAAAGCTGTAAAACTCTGCTGGTTGGAGCCATTATGGCTGAAATTAGATGCTAGGTGAATAAGTTGATCTCTGTTTAAAAATAAAGAAAGAAAGCACTACTCCTGTGAGGTGAAATCTGGTTATTCAGAGATGTTTGGGGTGTGGGTGCAGTGGTATGATCTATGTTACTGTCAGCAGCAGTAGGTGCCATGTGTTGAGCTCTGTACGTTTATATATCGTTGGTGATCGTTTGTGTTGATGATATTGTTAAACTAATTTTTTAATGAAAGTATTTTACTATCTACCTATGTGATAGAGTCATTTTAATATTGTTTTGGGAAATTTGCTCGAAGTTGACAAATTCAACAAACATTTGAATTTGCATTTTAACAGCAAAGGGTGGATATGCAGCTCAAACCGTTCCCCTGCCTATTTAGAGGTGATAAATCCTGTTCTGTGGACACTGCCAACTGTACTCATAACAGCGTAATAACTGCAGGGTGGTTATATACTGTAGGTGAGAAGACAATGGAGCGGGATGCCCTAGATAATTAGTACAGGTTTTAAAAGCAGCATTCATGCTGCAAACATGATGTGGTACATTTGTCAGGCCTGACTGTAGACAAAACGCAGGGTAACATCTGCTGGAGGAAAGCACCAGTTTTGGAGGGCAGAGTTGGAGTCTTGTTGCTGTGCGTCAACTAGTTACTCTCATCCCAATGCATCAGTTTTTGCATGAAGAAAATATTTGGCTGTCATTGTGGCAGCCTTTTTTTCTCTGTTGTTTTTTAGAACAATTTTTTCCCAGTGCAAGGTTAAGAATGGATATGTTGTATGAAACGGATAAGTCTTTCACTTGTGTTCATATGACAAGCATGTGAAGAGGCTGTAATGAAATATAACCATTTTCTTTTCATTTCCAGTTTTTCACAAGAAACAAGTCAAATAAGAGAACACACCCAAAGGCAAAGCATACAATATGGAGCTCTGCATATTGAGTTCCCTCTAAGCTCTTAACAATTTCCACAATGTATGTTATTCTTACACAAGCAAAGTTCTTAACATCATGCCTTCCCTTTAATGCATCACAATCTATTTTTATCTTGTTTTGTGCTATCCATTTGAAATTGCTCTCTCTAACCTTTGCCTGTTAAGCATTTCTGTTCTGGATCTGGTGTGGAAATGCTGCTGATGTTGAAGAAAGCCCACATTGCTTAGCTGCTGACTTTGATTTATCCTCTACTTTTCTTTTTTTTTTTTTTGACTCCATATAAGACTCTGCGGCTTTCCACTACAGTTGTGCTGATGTTTTGGTTAGCCAAACTTTCACAAGATACTCAGCATCCTTTCTGTGTACCTACATGAAGCAGCTGTGTCAAACAGGTTTATTACCAGGCGGAGAACATGAGCCACAGATGGACTTTTTAAGCTGAGTTTTAACATTTTTGGTTCTCCCGCATGAGCCAAGCATGTGCGTCTCAACTACTGAGTGCACATTCTTTGGCTGCCTGTCAACTTGGCACGATCCAGTGTGCATCTTGTTGGCAGCTATTGCTGGTATGTGATATATAGTGTATGAACATGTTCTATTTAGAGGTGGGGGAGGGTAAATAATGCACACCTTGATGTGATTCTCTCTAGTTTGTTACATCATTCCCTCTCCTGTGCCAGGATGGGAACATATGGACAGGTTGGACAGGTGTCTTGGCATGCTTTGGTAACTGGAGTGCTGACAGGGATTGCCTGTGCATAAGCTCATTCTAAATTGCCGGCGTAGGTGGGAGGTTGTTGGTTCAGAAGAAGAGATAGTATAAGGGCAGATGGAGACTGTGTGTGGTTTTACAACGTGGAGATATTTGCTTTTACAAACATAATTATACAATATGAATAGGCAGGTGTGGTTTAACTAGTTCTGCTAAGAAGGCTGGGTCCATATTGGTTAATGTTTTATTAACTAAGTCAAGTCAGTGTATTGCTGTGCCGCTGCTATACCTTGTATAAGTGGGATTTAATTATTGATCATTTTGCCAAAATGTGATTCAATCAAAGTTTTTTGTGGCTAGCATGTTATGAAATATCTTAACTGACGGAAGGGTAATGATGTGCTTATCAGAAGTGAAAGGATCAACAAGCATCAACCATAATCACAAAATTACAATTATTATCACAGTTACTTTGACACTTTCATTCGGATGCATCAGAGAAGCTTCAAATAGAAGAGACATTCAATTCAAGAACACATGGTGCTTGCTCCCCTTCACGTAGAACCAGATTTTCCTCTTTTCGCTGCCAAATGCAGTATATGTATTGCCCCCTCTTAAGACTATTATGAGCCACAGTAAGCTTACTATATACACTGTATTGTTGTGTTCCGCCAGTAGCATTTGTTTCATGTACTTTCATGTCACTATTTCTAGTTTAGCAGTAATAGCACTGTAATAATACATAAACAATGATTACAAATGAATGTATGCTGACAAAATATGAGTGTATGATAAAATGTAGAATTTTTTAATTCCTAATTGTATCTTTGCATTACCTAGTGTTTTTGTAATCTCTGTCCCTCTAATACTTTCACTTGTACCATCAGTATTTCAATACTTATGTTGTACTTTATTTGTGTTGCTCTGAAAAAATATCAGGTAAAAATGATTAAAATATTTATTGGATACATTTTGAATCATGTTGGTGATTGATCAGCATTTCTGGCTTAGCAGATCATGAGATGTCTTTTTTATCTGAAGGATGAAGCGTGAAGTTGTTTGAATACCTAATATTTAGTCTGTGCCATCTCAATACTTTCATTCAGACAGTATTTACAGTATCAGTAAATATAAGAAATGCAATGTAAATTTGGGGATGGAAAACATCACTGTAAAGAGCATAAATAAAAGTAGGGCTGGGTTTCACAACTGATACAGCGATATCAGATATTTCACTTTCAGTTTCAACACTGAATGTGAAAGAGATTATCAGAGAGCTGATGCTGTAACTTGTACGGTTGTACAGGCAACTGTAGAAATTTAACAAGGCATTATTAAATATTAATGCTTACATTAATAATTGACCTCAGAGCAGTTACATTAATTTATTGTTAATTTAACATGACAAGTGCCAACAAGTGCATTAGTCAACATGTGTGTTGCATAAATGGTACACTGTGTCAAGTAAGCAACCCTGAATAGGTAAACAAATCGTATTGTAAATATATTATAACAACTAATTGAGGTTTTAAAATCAAATCACCACATAGTCAGTGTAAACATGACGTACTATACCAGATGTAAACATCTGTAATAACTCAGGAAAATCAAGTTACTGGGATTGTCTACCAAAGCTTTTGTGCAGTCAGCTACAGTGGTTGAAATACATAATAAATAAACAAATACAGTGTGTATCAGAAGAGACACAACCTCAAGTGTGTGTGAGACACTATACTGAATGTCAGTACATCCATACTGTGGTTCTTTAACTATTTATTCATGTATAATAAGCCAACATTTTTAACAACAATGTAGACGCATATCCTTGCATATACAAGTTGTGACATACATTTAATACTTTTAATAAAAATATCTTCTCTATTGGCTGTTGTTTATTAGATCTGATGTTTTTGCAGATTTTGTAACTGGGTGATGTTTTGTTGAATGGTCTTGAATATTTGTGTTAGTTCCCACTGTGGTGTTTACTACTTCATTTTAGACATCGTGCATGGTATAGTTGAAGAAGGGCTGTGTGATATGACCAAAATCTCAGATCTCAATAGAGTTCATTTTGTAACTGGATCAGGATTCACATAGTTAGTTGTTACTCCTTGCTCATACTGTGTAAATTATGGCCATGTCTTGTACGTTGCAATGGCAGCCAGTATCTCCTTCCATCAAAATGTTTTTTTCTCTTATCCAAATAGATGTGGTTTGTTGATGTTGACACTTTGATGCTATAAAAAGCTGGTGAAAAAACATGATTGACAGCTGAGACTGGTCAGGAAGATGTATCGGCAAGAAATCATTTTTATAGAGAGTTTTACAGTTATTGGTGGAACAGCTTCCATCTTGTTTTTTTGTCTCTTGAATCCTGCGACAGGCATGCAGTTCTCAGCAGGCAGATAGACCTCAACATAACACTGCACATAAGAGCTTGCTGCGAGCATATTTAGGGGGCAATCACAATAATCAAACCTCACTGGCCTGGTGTTTCTCATATACAGTGTTGTATAAAATAAGCCTCAAGTGTTCATGTTTCCCATCTCATTTGTGTTCCACTGAACAGTTTTTTTGTTAAGTCTGAAATTGTAAAATTCATGCAATCCATTGCAAATGAAGTGTTTCAAAACCTAATGGGTTTTTCCCTTTCTTTTTTTCTTTCCCATCAGGCTGCCGACAAACTGGAGAAACATATCCAAGAAATGGACGACGGCAGTTACATCGAGTTTGATGTGCCGGAGTTCAGTAACACTGTTCTGACTCAGCTCAATGAGCTGCGGCTGCAAGGGAAACTGTGTGACATCATCGTTCACATTCAGGGCCAGCCATTTCGAGCACACAAGGCTGTGCTGGCAGCTAGTTCACCTTACTTCCGTGACCACTCAGCTCTTAGCACCATGAGTGGCCTTTCCATCTCGGTCATCAAAAGCCCTGAGGTGTTTGAACAGCTTCTTGCATTCTGCTACACAGGTCACATGTCCCTGCAGCTCAAGGATATCATCAGTTTTCTTACCGCTGCCAGCTTTCTACAGATGCAAGCCATCATTGACAAGTGTACCCAAATCTTGGAGAGCATCCACTCCAAGATCAGCCTTCCAGTTAGTGTCTGCAGCCCAGAGAAGGATGACTCGCAGACCAGTCGCAATGGGGTCAATGACAGCAACCTTTTTGTGAACCCTACCCAGATCTCCCCCCCTTACTACTCCCGGCAGAGTCAAGCAGGACACAGCTTGGGCCGGGGGCGGCAGCAGCATGAGGAAGGCCAGTCAGACCGTGGAAGCAGTGATAGTGTGTCAGAGCATGATACTCCAATGGAGGGAGAAACCGAGCAAGTGGAACTCATTGGCAAAGATGGGCAGGTAACAGATGTGCATGTGAAGGTAGAGAAGACAGACAGGCCCACCTACTCTGATAGTTCCTCAGCTGGTGATGATGGTTACCACACAGAGTTGGTGGATGGAGAACAGGTATTGGCTGTTAGTGTGGGATCTTACTGTCCTGTCATCCAGCCTGCTACCTATTCTTACTCAGGGCTGTCCTCAAGCATGTCCCCATGCTTTGTCAACCTCAGCAGCTCCAGTCCCTCCCGCTCCATACTCAGTGGCTTCAGAGGTGGGCGAGCCAGGGCAAAACGCCCCCTGGCCATCCCAGCAGGGATGCTGAGTCATATCAAACCAGGCTCAGATGACAGCGAGTCAGCTGTTGGACCCACAGGATTGGAGAATGATGTGCGAGAGCGCAGCTTGCGGAGCCAATGGTACCCTTACAATGAGAGACTCATTTGCATCTACTGTGGAAAGACCTTCAATCAGAAAGGGAGCCTGGACCGCCACATGCGCCTGCACATGGGTATCACTCCATTTGTTTGCAAGTTCTGTGGCAAGAAGTACACGAGGAAAGACCAGCTCGAGTACCACATCCGAGGCCACACGGACAACAAGCCCTTCCACTGTCAGATCTGTGGAAAATGCTTCCCGTTTCAGGGCACCCTTAACCAGCACCTGCGGAAGAAGCACATGGGAGCATCAGAGGGCAGCAATCATATAGACTCTCCAGAGAGGACGGAGGGAAGCTCAGGCCAGAAGGACCAAGAGGAAAGGTCTGAGGGGATGGCCTTTGAGGCACAATATGCAGAAGAGGCGCCAGCCAATGATATGGAGGAAAGCTCAAAATGTAGTCCAGAGGAGGCTCAAGCATCCAGATGTGATTTTTAGGTTCTGCTTCAGGTTAAGGAAGCTTTAAGAAGTGTTTATTTCAACTCAAGTTAGAGGACTTTTTTCGTTTTTAATCAGCTCCCTCTACTAAGGACATTTCTTGCATTAAGGTAAAGTCGATGAATGCAGAGAGGAACTGGGTGCTTTATAGAAATTTTCTTATAAGCAAAGGGAGAAACAACTTACTATTTTTAAGGCGGTCTCAATAATCAAGACCACCTTATTGATTTCTCTTTTTATCTTTCAATGTTTTTTTAAAACATATTTACAGAGTTATATAGGCATGTTGCAATAATTGATAATGTGAAAGCTCTGGTAAGATGCTTGTCATATCACCTTTTTACCTGACCTGTTTTTGCACATGTGGCCACAGGAGGTCACTTACTCACAAGGAATGATTTTTCTGCCAGTGCAAAGCTTGTGTGACATATCCGTTCAATACCTCATGAAGCAACTATACATACTCATAACAGACAGTATTTTAACTTACAATGAAACTCACCAGGTTCTACCTCATAGCCAAGAACCTACCAGGCACAGATATTTTCACCGTTTTAAATCCATTCTAGGTTGTTTGTACAGTATCTTTTTTGCCAAACCCTGTAAAGAATATTCACAAAGCCTTGATACTTAATGGGAAATATTCCTTGCTGATTGTATGGATCAGGGACAAAGTCCTTGTCAGTTGTTTCATCGTCAGCCAGGTTAAAATGATGATTAAGAAGGTGCTATGTTAGGAGTGCATTAAATTTGCTAGCTTGTGTGTTTGTTTTTGGCAAATGCAGAGAACAGAGTAAGAGAATGGCTCTGCATACTTTAAAGATATTGTTTTGCTCTCTAATAACATTTGTTCTACAAAAACCTAGATTTTAACTCTTATCACTACTGGAGATCTCAGTCTGTTGGCCAAGGTGGTTTTAGATGCTATCATCCATGTAATGGGTGAATTACATCCTCACAGTGAAAACATTTATATTCCTCTTATACTCTGATGGCAGATTTATACTGAACTATTCTATGTGTTTTGTCTTGATGGTAGGCTGGTAGGCTTTAGGTAAAAACTCAGCATCTAACTGAGACACGAGTACTCATTCTGTCAACTCAGCACAGTAGGAACAGCCCTGGATCTGTTCACGTAAATCAATGTAGTATACTAGTCTGAATAATATGCAAACAGAAAGAACAAAGGAATCATAGCCATTTTAACATGGTTTTTCTTACATTATTTGAAAGAATTATTGGTTTGTTTCCTTTTGTCTTTCACTCTGTCCTACCTTTTACGATGGGACAATCGATCTGTGATCTTTGTTTTCTGCATTGGTCGGGGTCAAATGCAGATTTGGAACATGGTTTACCTTATTTCAACAATCCTACTTTATGGCGTCGACATAGATGCAGCAGAGCTAGACTAAGGCTAAGAGGCTAAGAGGTAATAGCTTTTAGAGGTAGCTGGTGGGTGGGATGGGAGCAGTGATAAAATGTGCTAATCTAAGTCTTAAATCTGATGCAGTAACAGTGTCAGAGTATTACTGCTTCACTGCAGTGATTTTGTTTTCCTCTGAGTAAAAATATTGTGAACTTTGATTAGACTGTAATCACATGAATTATATTGGCTACAAGTCAAGCATATGACAACATTGTATTTTATCTATACTCTTTGAATTGTGGGGATCAGGGATGGGGATGTTTTTTAGCATATATAGACTTGGTTTTATTTCCATTCTGATTTGAAATAATCTACATTCACCGTTAAGACATAAAGGCACTTAGAAGGCCTCATTAATTAGTCATATTGTGCAAATTTAGAGCTCAGTCGGATGGTCCAATTTCTGTTATCTTGCGTTTTTGTTTGCCATCCAGCTGCTTAACGCTTTGTTTTTGAGCACCTGCTTGTTTTTTTTGTGCCGTCTGGTCCATGTGTTTGTGTCAATCAATTTGAGTTTGATTATTTTATAGTTTTCTTATAATTTTCTACATAAAATGCGTTTGGTGGGAGAAATTTGTGTTTTGTTGCTCATGTCCAACGTTACGTTAAGAGTGCAGTTCTTTTGATCCCAGTGAATGTGCGTTCATCATCTTCACTCATTGACGGCGAAGATAACTATCCAAAATTTCTTCGAGAATTTTGCAAAAAAAATCGCAATAGCTTGCTTTTCCTTATCTTTTTGTGTACGGATTTATCATCACCCACAGTCTGCAAACCTACAAAGTACTTTTTTAGATGAATGTTTACTCAGTCAAGTTTATTTCTGTCAGCTGCTGATGCTGATCTGACCTCATCTAAAATACGCTGAATAATTCGATTCTGCCTATAAAGATTCTTGCCCTTCACCTAGAAAAAAATTAGCAAATGAAAACTGTCCTGCATTATTGTTGGAAATGTTTTATGAGTAATGGGTACAAACTGCTAAAAAAAACTTTGTGCCAAGAGTTAACACCAAAGACTAATAGGTGATTTTTAACAGTGAAGTTTGACTGTATTGTATAATTGAAAGCTTATTAAGAAGAATAGGTTCTTAGTTTAACTAGTAGGACTAGTTCATTGCTATTTGCAAGGAATGTATGTTTCAGCTAAAAACAATCACTTGTGTCAAATTTGAACAATTTGCTAAAAAGACATTAAGCCGCAAAAGTCATGAATAACATATATTAAGCCATAAAAAAGCTGACAATATAAAAGTTGTGCAATTGTAATTGTTTAAAGCCAATGTAAACAAGAGAGAGAATACTTAACAAAAAGTGGCATCTTAAACTTAGTGCCTTGCCACAAGCTTTACATGTTAGATTCTGGCACTTAGATTCCTGTGCCTCTTTCGTTTGTTAATGGATTGAATAGAGAGATTATAACAAAGTGCAGCCACATTATTTCCTGTTAAGTGGTACCAAGAATGAGAATTCATAGAAATTAATTCAAGTTATTCTGTCCATTTTTTTTTGTCATAGGACAGAGAAGTGGTTTTAAGGTTGAACTGATTTTGTAGCAGTCGATTACAATCAAACAAGGCAGACTTGTTCCCTGCAAGCCATCACCCCCATGACAATACTGTAAACCTTTTCTCTAGCCACCTAGGACAATCTTTGCAATGTACTGTAGTTGTAGACATTTCAATAAAGGAAGGAGATGCATGAGAAACGTAAATCTTCTTCTTCCCTGTTCTCTCAGAGCATCTGGCAGGGAAACAGCTGCCTGGGTATTTAGCTGATGATAAACTGTGGAGAAAAAAAAGAAGCTTACCTTCATATACTGTAGCTGAATTGCACGTTGCTCAACCACAAAAATTGTATAAAATTGCCAATGGATTATTTTTTTTTTTTAAACTTGACCTTTTTTTGTATTTGTGTCATCAATTGTGCACTTACAGTTTTTTGTTGATAGTACATGCCAATTCCATCCAGGAAGTCTAGATTTCTCTGTAGTTATCCTTGAGAAGCTCACCTGTAATGGCCTCAGTCACTTTGTTAGGGACCTTTCCCCTTAAATGGTGGTTCTAGACTAGTCAGGTTTTTTTTTTCTTATCAAATGAATAAACAAGTCCATGTCTCCATAATAGGTGAATTGAGGGGAAATAGTTTCAATGCGTTTCATGAACTATAGTTACTAATGTGATAGTACACATCTACAGAACCAGCTGAACTTGAAACACTCGAATCGACTCTTTGTCAACTCTTCGTTCCACACCTCAGAGGAGCGAGAGATGCATTATGGGCCACAAGTAATCAAAAGGAAGTGTTTACAGGGAAGGCTGTCAGACTACTTTTTTGAAATTGCAGCTCGTCCTATTCCTTTTATAATAAACTCACTTCAGGTAGTTTACGAACACTGATACAGGCTTAGAAAAAAATCTTAAGTCTTCCATAGCTTTTCTGTCAGTTTCTGTCCACTGTGTATTCTGAAAAAAAGCAATAACCTTTTTAGAAGTGGTGTATTGGGATCATCAAGCCTATTGAAATATTGGCCTGTCATATATCAAACAAACTGAATGTCAGGGAGCTGTTGATTTAAGTAGGACCAGGACAATTTGATATTGATTTATTTTTATATATTTTCTGAAGCCTTGGACAGTTCGGGTTCCTCTTCAGAAAATATATATATAAATGAAAAAGTGGTGTTGCTTGCTGGTTCTTTTTTTAAATGATGATGATGATGATGATGATGAAAATCCAGTGGATAGTCAGTAAACTGCAACACAAGAACTGAGCACGTGGTTCAGTCGTCAAACTCAGTGGCACTGTTCAGAGTTGCACCTCCAGCTGTGTTAAATAATGAAAGGGATTTGGCGCTGTATAGCCACTGTTTAGGAGCGGGCTATCTGCTGTCATGTCATGGTTCAGTGATCTCCTTTAGCTCCCCGGCGCCGAGACTAGTTGTAGTTGTTGAGGATAAAGAGGGGAAGTTTTCAATCTAGCTATTGTCCCATTTCCTTTTATACCTCTCTAAACACTGCTCTATAACGTGTCTGGCTCATATTTGGTGACAAGGCAAAAAACCTTAGAACTCAGGGTATATCGTGTTTCAAAGTGGTCTCATTGGACATACACCTTATGTCCATAGTATAATTGTGCACTTCTCTTCAGGTGGGGAAACAAGTCCTCAGTAGTGGTTCCCAAACATTCTGCCTCAACGTCTCAATGAGCACCATATTTTCCACAGAGCTGTAGCTCGGGGAGCTCTGGAGATCACGAGCTGAACCATGGCAGCAGCAACGCCCCAACTCCTGTTTTTGTCCACTCTACACACAACCTCACAACCCAACTGTGAACCTCAGAACTCTACTGTTTTGTACAACTATGAAGTAAATGAAGCTAGCTAGAGCTGATGTTGTATCTATTGCCATTTATGAATTTATTTTATAGCATGAAATAAAATATATTTATTCAAATTATATATTTTACTCATAATCATTCTGTGCTGCTTCATTTTGGTTCTTAAGCTTGTATATTGCTTTTTTATTATATAAAATAATGTCAATAGAATAATGCGTTTGTTTGTAAAATAAAGACGCTGATTTGGCTCTGATTTGTCTTTTTTGTTCCTCACAAGTGGATCGATTGAGTCTTTCTACATGTGCATGACAACTCCTCTAAAGCATCTGGTGTAAAGGGGAAAATGAGAGCAGACTGTACTATTCAGCCATCCTTTAATTATATTGTTCACGATGTGTTGAAGACATCCTATATGTTCAAAATGTGTGTCTGGTATGTATGGAATTCAGAATCCTGCAGTAAACTGGTATATAAAAGACGAGTGGAAGAATATCCGATGCAAGTGCAACTCTGGCCCTCCAGAGGGAGCTAGAGAATAAGAAGTACACATAAATGAGTCCCTCTTCTTTAGTGCCAGAAATTTGCCAGTCATTTTTAAATGAGAATTATATTATATCAGAATTATTAGGCCATTGTGACTTAAGACAGCTCTTTAATTTAAATCATTTAAAACGTTACTAATACAAAAACTAATTAGTCATTACCTTGGCTAAATAATAGGACACTGATGTGAAATCTAAGTTTAATACATTTAATAGATAAAAATTACCACACCAGATGTCTGAAAGAACCTTTCCTCTTGTGCGATCTATTTGGTGAATGGAAAATGGGTCATTTACAACTATCACAGAGGCCAAGTAGCAGAATATAAAGAATAAATTGCTTTAGTCTCAGATGGCTGGTAATAAATTTAATTTAACACCAGCAGGATCTCCGGCCAAATTCTAAACCTGATCCTAAACAGTGTGATGGCTTCTGTCCCCGCTGTGTTAAAAATGCATCCAAAGGGACATTTTATGAACAGAAAGTGGCAGCTGTGCAACAGACCCCTGTGGTTGTAAGTGTTTGTGGCTTTAACAAAAAAATAAGACTATAAAGGAGCCAAATGACTAATAAACCATGTAACTGGCCAACTATGTGCTGCACTAACATTTTCTGGAAACAAGTTTCAGGCTGCTTATTGCAGTTTGTGGAGGATTTCATCAGGTTTTTTGTGATTCATCTCTATAATATAATGCCTGACACTGATAATCTCAGAAATGTAACATAGTGCTCATACAAATTATGTGAAAGAAGCGTCAGTCATTGCTGAATATTCTAATAAACTGGACGAACTGTTTAAATGACAGCATTAGAGGGCTGCAAGGACATCTGATCCTAAAATAATATGCAGAATTGCTCTGTTCAGTGGAATATGAGAATAAAGAGAACCACAAGATACAAGGCCAGGAAACCCGAGGCAGCCCTGTTTCCACAAGGGGTCTTTAACTGCATTCTATGGGTATGATGTATTGCGGCTCTCAGTTACAGAAATCCTAACAGTCAGATGAGAGTGCATAACTGATAGGTATAGATTTAAATTTGTACTCTAGGGTCGATCATTACTTCTGTTGTGGCAGTGTTGCAACTAGAACATGACTGTTGGGTGTTCACTTCCCAGTAAACAGCTTTGTTGGACTTTTGTTGATGTCATGCAGCAGTGCACCCATAGTTTCAAAACTGCAAACCACTTGGTATCTCAAAGTTCAGGACAGGTCATGGCCCATAGTGGCAGGTTACCTTACCTGCTTGCTGCTGGAGTTTCTGTGACATGATGTGTTATAACATGATAAATTCATTGATTGAAATCTCAATAGTAACAAGATGTTTGAATCCTTGTTACTCCCTTAAACATAATGTCACTGATTTTACTGACTCTTGTGAAATAGATGGAGCTTTACAATACAAATATACAAATATCATTATTATTATTATGAAAACAGTCAACTATGCTATATGGCATTATTGTAACAGGGATGATACAGAAGTGACTCCAGCTATGACTGTATCTGACTGAGAATTAAAGTATAGCGGCGTATAGCAGAGAACTCTTTAGTCGTACTGAAAAAACACCCCACTACTCTGAATGTGTGAAATACATACAGTCTATGGTATCATGCTGCCACGTTGAGAGATTTGGGAGGAAGGAGAGTAGCTGGTGGGAACGAAGAGAACAAAGACAAGAGTTTCCCATTTACACAAGATGAGAATCAATAGTGGAAAGAAAATAAATACAGCACTTAAGTACAATTTTGAGGTTCTTGATTGTAAGTACTCAAGTTGACTATTTTCATTTTATAGCCTACTTTATAACCTACCCCACTACATTTCAGAGGAAAATATTGTTGGCTACTTTTTACTCTTCTACATTTATAGATTCATTTGCACCATAACAGAATAAGATTTTAAATTGTAACAGGCCGTGGGTTCCATTGCACTCTCCAGTCTTATAAAAGCAACGTGCAATTTCTCCCTGTCACTTTCTTACGTGGATTCATCTCAATAACTGCGAATAAATAATCAATATTAAATAATCACCAATGAAGATTAGAAACAATTCCCAGTGTGGTCCTACAGCAGAACTATCGTGTCCCTTCTTCTCTAATTAATCATCTCACAAGATTTATATAAACTGAACTAGCGCCACCACCCGCAGCTACACCGCTAACACATTCACCTCAGACAACACGTGCTGGTGAGGACACGCCCACACCAGAGAAAACGTACCTCACAGCTCGTTGCTATGGTTACCGATCGGTTCGCGGAAATTCGTTACTGAAGCCGGAAATGAAAGATGCGCACGTGTTGTGATTGAACAGTGTCCCTGCAAACACGCTACACCAGGATTTGTGCACGTCGACTAAATGTTGCTGCTGTTACCTCATCTATTCTCTTATTCATTTGAGGACGGTTTTTAAAATGTCTTTGTCATTTGACTTTGTTTACTCCTGGAGGGATTTTGGACCGACTCACGTCACCACAGGGGCGCGCGTGAGAGGCCTGCACGGCCCAGGTGTTTTCCTCAGGTGAACACCGGAGACAAGCTAACAGCTAACAGGTAAGCTAACATTTCTTGGTTACTACACTGCCTATGCTTTGCTTATTCGGAGAAACCAATAGAAACCAATGGCAACAGTAAATGAATGGGGCTGCTTCTGCTTGGGTAGCTTGACACAACAGTTTAATTTGGTTTCATATGTTAATGTGGTAATGTTGCTCACAGCCTGCCAGGTAAATATAGCTCTAGAGTAATGCTCCCTAACTGCTGAAGCTATCCTGTTGAAATTGTCTTCCCTGCTACATTATTCTCTTACTGTAAAAAGTCACGTTACCATTGCTGGACATCTTGTTTTCTACATTTCAGACACCATTATTTTATTACTTGATAGTGGTTCAGATACCAGGCTTACACAGACAATGCTGTATCTGAGCTGGTTCTCATTATATTCTGTGCAGAACTCTGTAACTGTCCCTAATACACCAGGCTCCATTCTTTTCCAGTGGGCCTTGTTCATTTTGACATGTCACAGTAGGAAAAACACATGTGCAGATAATAAAATGAATTTTGCTGCTTTTTTTTTTTTTTTTAAAGTACTGACCTCACTGTTATGACTGACTGTGACTGTTATTAGTAATATCCGTTTTTTCCTACTGTAGCATGTCAAAATACCTACTGAGAAAAAAACATCACCACCACATGGGCTGAAGCTCTGCAAGGTATTGTTACCTCAGTTCACAAAACAGATTAATTGCCTTTAGTGACAATGGGTTTTAATGAAGATCAGGGAGCACCAAACTTGAATACTATAGCTTTCTTTTTTTTATGTGGGAGAAATTATGTTATAATATAATAGCATTTCTCTTTCTTTTTATGTAAAGATGTAACCAGAGCTCATTCAGAGTACATCTATTGACTTTGGATCATTTTGGTGTACCTGCGTGCCTTATCTTGAATTTAACTGTATGTTTTACTCAGTATAAACAAAGAATGAATATAGATGCTGAGGTTAAATGGTTTCAAAACCAGACCTTTCTGCAACTCTTGTCATTAGCATATCATGTTCCAATTTATTGTTTTCTCAATTACCACCATCATTTCTAATCCTCATATTTTTAGCTAATAAATAGTAACACTGATAAATGACACCCATCTCCTGCACTGTAACTGTACTATCACTGTGCAGATGACTGGACAAGCTGAGTTGAATTGCGATAAGTGTGCCTTGGTTGGTTGGCACAACAAATCAACCAAAACCCAGAGAGAGGAACATTTGACAGCTTCTGAGAAGCCACTCCTTTTCCAACTATAAGCCTTTTATGTTGTTCATATTTTCCCTTTATTAAAAACTGAGTCACCCTATTATACTGGAGTTGACCTATGCTCCAGAAATGTTAACCCACAGGCGAGTAGTTAAGTAATAGTTTCAAGGATTATCGCTGTTTCTGTGTTGAGCTGTTTGGCTTATGTTTCTTATGGGGCAGGCCTCAACAGTGACTCCATTTAACACCTGGCATTAAAATACATCTCATATTCACAGATCAAATCTAGATATTATGCTAACCTGAATGAATGTCATTTTAAACTTTTTAAAGATTCTGTAGAGCGTGTTGAGGATGCTTGTTTTTCTCGCAATCTCTGGTGTGCACTCTAAAATAGGTTTTACATCTTGATATATATTGACATTGTTAAAATGCTTGCCTGCATTGTGATTTAAAATATCAGTTTGGTTTAATATTTGAAGATTTTGACATGATTTCACTTCATTGCTTAAAATAATTTTTAAAATGGAATTTATCAAACTAATGCCAGAGGACAATGAAGTTTGCATGTGTGTCTTTGGTTTTTACATCTGTGAGCAATTATTGAACGAGATGAAAATGTACCGTTTGAAAGGTCACATGCTGCATGCGGAAAAAATGAAGTATCACTGTTCAGTTCCTGAAAGATTCAACCTATTACATTGACTGTAAAAGATGTATATTGGTTTAACAGTAAAGATGTCTGGGTTTTTTCAAGTAGTGAATTATTGCACCATTGGAAAATTCACAGTAACACCTTTACAGTATTTAAGTTTCCATTGTGCTGAGGAAACTTTTCCTCTCGTACGTCCCTGAGCGATTTCCTGTAAGTTCCCAGAGGGCTCACAGACGTTCTGGAAGAACATGAAACAGTGGTCATGGCATGTGGCTGTAAAGCTATGAGCAAATCTGCACATCTCCACAGTTGGAAATCAGTTCAAATGCTGAGCTTTTGGAAAATGGAAAAAAAAACTCAGTAGTTCCACTATGTAAGTAATAAACAATGAAGTGACTATTCTCCCAAATGGGAGCTTCACCACATTATTATGCATTTCTATTTTCTATTTTTTAATAGCGACCATATGCATTACAATTATTCAACGGCAGCAGCAGGGGGAGTGGTTTGAGTAAATGACTTGGTAACATTTAGTGAAATCTCACTATTTGGTATTTTCTGGTGTTCAGAGGTGTGGTTTTGTCAAGTTACTGCTGTGTCACCTCAGTGGATTACTACACTTCATAGACATGGCAGAAGTGATGCAGATGGTGGAATGATAGCTTGTTTTGACAGGCTGTAGTGATTTATCATGGAAAGATAGAGGGATCACATTGAAAAGGAGACGACAGCAAGATGGATCTGATTCCACTTTGCAGATACTTCATGGTTAATGTCGCCATAAAATGTGTTTCGATAGCTGTGTCTTTATAGGAGGAACGATTCTTTTTATATGGTGTATTCTGATCCAACCTAATTGAAAAAATTATTTATCCATATGTTGTACGTCTGCTGGCTACTTGCATGAAAAGATTTTACCATTTAACATGCCCAAAGAAGATACAGTGGAAAGGTCCTCTTCCATAGACCTTATATAAAGATTGATGATATGACAGCTTCCCAACAGTGAAGCCAAAGTATCTTGATACTTCATGGATGGGACATCAACCTAAAGTCAAAGTACAATTTAAATTTAAATTTTCTCAAAAATGGTTCCATGATTTAAGGTAGATCTTATCACACTGATGTTCAAATACTAATTTTACTGGTGAGTTTGGTTTTAATAAGTTATTTGATGGCTCCAAAAGACGTCATCAATGCAAGATAACAGTGTTTGTATATTTATATATTATAGCAGATAGTTATGGCTTAATTTCTGGACGTGGAGACGTGTTTTCCCTTTTTATATACAGTCTGTTTCCTATACACAGTCCGTTCATTGTGACAGATGTGAAAACATTTAACACATCCTGAACATCTTTATAAGCTCTGAATGATTTTCACATGCAAGTTTAAGTTATCCAAGGGTCACATTGTTGTGTGATTGTTCTAATCCTGTAATGTTTAGCTCAATCCATGAATCATTTGGCAGAGCTTTTAGTAATTAACAATTAATCATACTTACGTAACATGTGTAGTCCATTTGTGGATGACTACATTTGCTCAGACTGGAGGGTTGCAATGTGTGTGGTTAAAGGCCCCAATGAAAAGATTGTACTGTGGTTTGACTACATTTACTCAAAAGGTGGAGTAAAAAAAAACGATTCATGAGAGCACAGGAAAGTTAAAAATGGTTCCATTCAAAGTATTCAAGGACATGGACTTTTGCAGATGTGAAACAACAATACATGCCAATTTGAAGGTTCAGGTTTGAAGGCTCAGGAAATGCGGTTCTCTTTGTGCTGAGTGAGCACTGTGTCAGCTCATGGTTTTCCATGTTGGTTGAGGAGTGGGGGCTGCAAAGGCCTCCCTTACTGAAGGTTTTCCATGGTGGTGAGTCCTCAGACGTACTCGGCATCCAAAGAGTCTGTCGTCTCTGTTTATGGAGACGATGAAACACCGTCCTCTGCTTTACCACGATTTGGTTAATTGACAAAGCAGACCTTAACTGGTTTATTATGTAATTTCGATAAAAAGTGTTGAACTGTCTTGCCAGACAGAAGACTTCGGTAAAAGGTGCACTTTACAGTCCCATCCATCTTTAGTAGAAACACAGCTGACAACAGTGACAGTCCCAGTAATGGATGTCTTCCTTTGTCCAATCCAAAGCCTCTCTGTCACAGGAGAGAAGCTTTTTCACTTTTTGACTTATGAGTCAGTTTTAACAGCCAATGTTTGTCGTTTTAATGTAGGACAAGTGTTCTGGCTACAATCACATAAGCATCCATCTTCACTCTGGCAGCACAGAATGCTAACATGATATGTTAACTTTTATTTGGAGTGGGGGAATTTAAATGGAACACGCAACATTTTGCTCTGTTGATTATTGGTCTCTTCAGACGATCACACGTAGTCGGTCACAGGAATTCATACTGAATTGATTTCCATTGCTCTTTAAACTGTCCAAACCTTCTTCATCTCAAATCTAGTCACAAAATGAAAGTAATGGAGCTTGGTTCATTTCTGTTTAAACTCGTTCTTGTTTTATTTTCCAGCTGTCTTTGGAAATGTCATTGACACATAATGAAGTAAAGGTGATTTCTGCAGGCAGTGGAGGGGTCTGGTGGATGCATTAGTTTTACAAGCTTGTCACATTTCATTTGTTGTTCCTCTGTGTACTGGCTTTGTATGCAAACACTGACAGTGGTGATAATGTTTGAGACATGCTTTTATTCAATCAGATCTAATAATGCACTCTGCAGTTCATGTATGAAATGTATTTTCATAATGGTATTATGAAACATTATTTGATACTGAGCTTCAAGAATTCAGTTTATTGCAAATGAAAGCAGAAATGAAGGTATTGCACTGCAGGACATATTTAAAATCATATTTGTTTAAAGCTATGGTTGCTGCATGATGGAGGCATGTTCTGTAAATCGAGTTATTTTTGGAGCACATATGGAAAATAAAATATTGGTGATATTAATATTTCACAAAATAATACAATTACAGTCAATTTAATTAATTGTTTTAACCTCAGCATCCCTACAACCCTCAAAAGATTAGCAGTGTACAAAGTAAATTTATTTTATTTTATTATAATAGTAATTTATACCATACAATTAATTTTGGAATGTTTTACTGAGATTCTTATTTTATTCACAATACAAACACTGCATTTTCCACATTGTTACTTCAAGTGGAAAATTATATTCTTTCACTTAATCAAAAATTGTTGTCATATCATGGGTTTATATTTTATATTTTTATATTCATTTATTTCTCCTCCCATGCTTTAATATATTGAGAGACATATAATGTTGATAATACATTTATTTTTAGGGAGATAACAACCAAGAAGTTGTGCATTAAAAGTATACATTAGGGTGTAACCTCAGTATGTCTCAGTGTATGCATAAAATAATTTATAGAGATGGTTTGACTAGTACTAATATTATCATAATTAATGCATTAGTACCTAAGAGTCCCAAACAGTGGCTTATGGTCTTTTCTCTTCCTGTCCTGAGAGCAGGAGTGTGATCTTAACAAGGATAAATATGTCAATGCATGAACATATCATCACAGATCTTGGTGTCGCTCTCTTCTGATTGCAAATGTGTGTCACATTGTATGAATATTAATGACTGCTGTCATCAAGTGACATTGGCTAAAGAATGTAATTTAAGTTAAATGGAAGCCTTGAGAAACACAATATAGTTATAACGGTCTTATGCCAGACGTATGCATGTATCTCTCTCTTTCACTTTTTAAAAAAAGTATAAATGTTAGTTTGCTGGAAGCTGTTATTGCTGATCGCTAGCTTTAGTTGTGACTTATAACAAGAGAACAAAGAAAAGCACACAAGCTGTACATATTTTATTCCAAATTATTAGTGACATAACAGGTTTTAATACATTATATTACAAATATCTTATGTACATACGCAATGTGTTGGATCTATTGACATCAACAAACCACTAGATTTATACAGTAAATACAGTGCTTGGTTTATACAAGCAGATTGAATACCTGTTCAAGTCATTTCAAAGCAAGTATTATAGAATCTATTCCACAAATTCTGATAGAATGGATTTTTTGTTATTGGTAGCTTCGGTTATTTTTATTAACAATTTTTTCATTGTTTGAAAAGGTACATTTTATTGTAATTGATAAACCTGGCCTGTGCATTACACAGAAAATGATACTGTTCCTATAATTTGAAGATGTATTTTGAGTGAAATTAAGTCACCGGATACATTTCCTGTGTCAACCTCATTTTCTTCCAACTGCGAAAAAAACAAAACAAAACTTGACATACATACTAAATATATATATTTATTTGAGGATCCATATTTACTGAATGCTTGTAATCAGGTCTTCTCATCTCAAATTAGGTTCACATGGTATTTCTCACTCCGATCAAATGAACGCACTGTTTTTAAAACAACTCCTGTGCAAGGAGCACATCTTAACTGAGTTGTAGAGACACCTGAATAACAGTACACACATTTGAATTGTCTTGAGGGATCAATATATCAGCCTGATATTTTGATATTGTACTTTCCACGTTATCGTTCTTTTTACTAGGCTTAGCCTGGTGCCACTCCATTAGACAAGAGATACCATTTGCATGGATGTTAGGAGATGTGAAGGTTTTCTTTCAGTGAGAAATACAGTACAGTGTCTGTTCCATGGATGCCTAGTGAAAGGTATTTGGGTTTGGACGGATCATCATGACCACTCTCTTCAGTGAGTAGGCCCCTCCTCTGAACTCAGCCCAGTAGACTCCGTCTTGGTAGCGGCTGCGGTAGTGTCCTCCCCTGTACCAAACTCCATTCAAATTTGAATGGGCACAAGAGTTGTACCACCATCCTCCCTTCTGGTAGTGGGCACAGTTGCCTAGAAAGATGAATAAATAAACAGTCAGACAACATACATTGTGATCATGTTAATAGTTGGTTTATGACTGCCCAGATGTATCCAGTTTAACATTTAGTATCCTTCATGTTTTTACCTGTATATGCATCATGGTCTCTGTCCAGTGTTGTGAACTGTTTGCCGTTATGCCAGGTGAGGGAGTCTCCAGCATTGCCATGGTAACGGCCCACCCTTAGCTTGTAAAAGTCGGCTTCAGGCTCCACTCTGAAGCTGGCATACTCCGCAAACACCTTCCTGCCAGACCAGTCCTCCAGTGTGACCAGCAGTTTGTAGTTCCCCTGGTTAGTCAGCCAGTAGATGTTCTCCAGACCCAGCCAGTACTCGCCGTCAATATTGCCAAAACCTTGCTGTAAAGTGCAGTGATAGGAAAAATATTGTCAGAATGATTGAGAAAACTTTAGTAAATGCTCTTTGAAAAGTTTTGAACAGTTAGTTCGGATGTCTGGGGTATAATTCAGGGTCCTCGCTCAGAGATCTGGTGGTAATTATGAGTTTAACTGTTATATGGGGTTGTTTATTGTCAAGGAACATGATTATAAATGGACCCTCTGAGTCTGGTTTATAGCTCGTATCATGTGTCTAGATTTACACTGTTATATTGTTTATTGAAAACACAACAGGATGTGCGTAAGTGTGTATATTATGAAATCCCTCCTTCTGGACTCTTCTCTTGCTTTATTCTGTCTCTGGTCATACTGGAAGTTGGTTTGTGGTGTCCCCCGCCCTGCACATGCTTTGAGTCATGGAAACACCCCTTCTGATGAGTTTACAAATGACATTTCAGATCTCATGTGGTTAAAAGGTTTTTGGAAATGTCATGGAAATGTCTCCATTGTTGCCCTCAGCTAAGATTTAATCAGGACCCTTGTTAAGTGTTGGCCTGCAAACAATTATTTACCAATGAATTGCTTTTTCCTGTGAGGGCTTCCTTAGAAAAAGATAAATAAATACCACAGCCCTTTTTTTCCAGATAATTTCTGGTCCAGGCTTAAAAAACAGAAATGCTGCCAGAATCAACTAATGGGATACTTAGGTCCAATATTCCAGCACTTTTTATTTTAGTTTTTATTTTATTTTACAATGACAAACCGACTTAAGAGTCATAAGGCTGAGGCAGTCACTGACGCAGGTATTATATCAGACACTTTGAAAGCTTAACAATTACCTAGTCATTACATGTTCACATCTGGTTAGTGTCAATAAACCCTACATGAGGCACCAGCTAACCTCCAAACTATGAGTCCCTTGATTTGGTGTGAGGTTGTTGCACCTTGTATGTCTCCCAGTTTCTGAAGAAATTGACAGAGCCATCCACTCTCCTCTGGATCACAGTCCAGCCACCTGGGTCATGTCTCTGGTCACACCACACCTGCATAAGCCGGTTGGCATTCTCTGGCTTTACCAGGCACATACCGCTGGCAGTGTGGCCATCTTCCAGAGCCTGCAAACAATCCTTAAATGGACCTGAACAGAGATGACATTACATCTATAGCAACCATTCTGAAACTGAGACATGATACAAACATCCATAATAGTGCTTTGTGATACTTTAACACAGCCATGTTACCTTAGCCCCAAGTGTTGCACAATTGTTTCTTCTCACAAGTAACACAATAACACATGTAAATAAAAAGATATTATGCCCAAGAGGGTGCGTCATGTGACCCTTAACATCCAATCATTAAGTGATCATACCTGTGGCAATCTCAGAGCCCATCGGCTATTGTCTGTAAATTGTCTGTTTATTTTATACATAAGTCAGAATGTTTCTCTACATAAAACCCACAGCTATACGTTTTGTCACAGTTTTAACTCTATTAACACCAATCTGCTTATGAATGCAGATAAATTAAACAGACTGCTCAAAGTCTGCTCAAACGTGGTTGGCCGACTTGAAATGGAAACCAAAGGGATTCTAGCTCCATAATCTGGTCCTCCAACTATACAGTTAGTCTATAGAGATACACCTGTGTTAAAGGTTAGGCTAAAGATGGAAAATAACCAAAAAAAAGGAAAAGAAATCAAGGCATGAACTGAACCAAGGGTCTGAACCAAACCTTGGATTCGGAAATTCATTACACCCCTATTAACATGTAAAATTTGGTTGCTGTATTTTATTAAAAACTTGAAATTGAGAAAAAGTCAGTGACACAAAGAGATGTTATACTCTGCCATAGGAAACTCCTATTTTCAGCAGACGCTTTCATTTTAACAGTAGAATTGACTTTGGCTGCTTCTCTCATAAGGGAAATGGCTGCCGGCTGTGCAGCCAAAAGAAACAGAGGCATGAGGGGCAAAGGGAATCCTGACTACTGGATGATGAAACAGGAGCAAACATTTCGATCATCTGTGCTTTATAGACTGGGATTATTATTCTACCTACTTTTGCTTTGGTTTTTGTGTTTCAAATTATACAAACTACAGCCCTTCATTATTCTGCAGCATTAGAATTCATGCTACCAATGTTTTCATGCAAAGTCAGTACCACTTAACTGGATTTAATTGTGCAAAACAGTTTGCCTGTGTGCCATTATGATTTTATTCCAAACCTAGTAGAGCTGGAAAAACACTAATAAGGCTTTTGGCGCCCTGGCTTCAATTGGTGTGAAGAGTTTAAGTTATAAAGATGTCACACTTGTATGGTTTACCAGCTGGAACAGATTACAGAGTTTATATACAATGGAAACAAACAAAAAACGAAAATAGGGTGTCACACGAAATGTTAGACGTGAGGGACGTGGGGCATCAGGAGTTTGCAAGACATGAGGACAAATTATGTGTATGAAACAAAACACGTCATGAAGTCTTGCTCAGCTGACAGAGCTATAAGTGACTACCCAGTTGTCTCAATAACATGATTGCTATTGGTTTAATGAATTCACTGTGAATGATCTGTCTTATGCCATCCTTTTGCTCTCAGGAATGTCTCTGTTGAGCAGATACAAGCCAGAGTGCTGCCCTGCTCTGTTCTGCCTGATAAAGTCTGCTGATTTGGTGGAACATATGACTGATTCTTGCCTGGTGGAACAAATGACATCATTGACTGCCGGTATCTCTTTCTGTTCCTACATTACGCCCTCCCCTTTTTGACTCTATCCCTCTGTGTCTCTGTGTTCCTCTTTCAGGTCTCTCCCTCTACTCCTGCATTGTGTGTTGTGCTCTGTTCGTGTTAAGGGTTTATGTAACTTTTGGGGTGTTGGTTGCTGTGCGAAGGAAATTATTTGCCTCCTTTGAAAATTTCTACACAAAGGCTCCCGTTCACATGCAGCTTAGTGAAAATTGCAAGCAGTAGCACAACATGTAAATGGAAAAATCTCCCAGGTTTGTTCCCCTGATGTGCCATTTTTTTCTGAAGATAGCAACAGGCTATTTAGTGCAACAAATCCATTAACTTGTGTTCCAATGCCCATGGGCTTAGATCCAGCTATCTATTAAGGCACATGTATTTACCTTGCTAATGTGCTTTGTGTGAGTTGTATCATGGCAATTAGATAATATGCATCTCAAAAGGCGGTGGACAACAGAATTTTTGTTCTCTCTTAGGCCTTTTGTTCTGGGAATACGTGGGACTCATTTAAATTGGCTATGAAGAATGAGTGGTTGTCTTGTGATTAATGATTAAGACAGACAATCCTTTGTTTGTGATTACTGTTTGTGATGGCATCTGGTATGTCTGATAAGACTGCATAAAATAAAAGTTCATATTGGACTTTGTTAGACTCACCAGAGGGTTTGTCAGTGGTGGAGGGGCTGTGTGTGCCAGCGGGCATTGTTGGAAGAGGTGGTGACTTTTGGTCACTCTGGATCTCGTTGCTGATTGGGTTGTTTATTCGTGGAAGGACAGGTGGGTGGTAAGGCTTATTAACGGGCGGTGATGGTGGAGGGGGCTGAGGTCTTGGCTGGGGGATGGGCACATGACGAGGGGGAGGGCGACTCTGGCACTGCTCCTCCAACAGGACAATAAGAGCTGATTGGTTAGTGGCCAAAGAAGCCAAGTGCTGGTACTTGTGCTCGAGATCTTTGTATCGACTGGTGAGATGCTGCATCTCAGAGGTTTGGTTCAAGATCCTGTTCTCCATCTGGGCCAATTCCAGGGCATTGTCTCTCTTTCTGATGATCTCATGGAGCAACTGCATGTACAGCTGGGTGACTCTCGAGTTCATGTTTCGGCTCTCCTTCCTCAGAAGCTTGACCTCATTGACAATGCCCCCGTCCACCTCTACTAATTGTTGCAAGGTCTCGATCTGCCTCTTTTGTTTCTGTAGCTCCACATTCAGCAGCTCTAGCTCCTGTTTGTTGACCCGATTCTCCAGCATAGCATCTGGCTCCTTGGAGTTGACACAGATGGCTCCTGTCACTTTTTGCTGTGGCACTATAAAAGTGTAGGAGCATTTGTCCTGCTGCTGGTCAGCTGGAGCACGTTTGCTCCTCCTGGCATAGAGAAACTCTCTCTCAAAACCATCTTCACTGCTCTCAAATTCTTGGGTCCTGCCACGGCTGTTGTCAGATGGACTTCCCTGAGTCAGTTGAATGCCACAGGCTAGTCCAAAAATAAGGAGTCCCAGCAGGACCATGGAAGGGGTCTCCATGAGTGTGTCCAAGTTACCAAAGCCTGGGAAGAATGGATAGGAAAATTGAGAACATGATTGTATTGTAGTGAAAACATTTTTTGTAAACGTTTGTAGTTGGTAAGCAGAAGCTTGATCTTTGAGTACCTACTCACTACCTGTTCTGCCTCTGATTAAAAGCTCTCAGGATTGGGATGTATGCATTGTGACAGGGCATCAATGGAGTGCTTCAAAGCTATGCTAATGGAGACCAGAAGAAGGCTGGCCACACTGGTCCACTACTTTACTACCTGCTAGGAGCAGGCAGGCGCCGATGTCCTGTTCCTACACATCTCAGATTAAGCAAAGCTGGAGGTTATTACAGCTCCCAAAAATAAGAGCTACTGAAAAAGATTTGATTTGAGAGGAAATTGCCGACTTGTCTTTCGGAGTGCCTCACTGACTGCTGTTATTCTCCATGACAGAGCCTTGATCCTGGTTTGTTTAAATCAGCTTTCTTCTATCAGATCCATGTTGTACAAGCTGTTTGAAAGTGACTAATCCCCTCACTGGCCCTAAGAAAAATATTTATTACGTCAAATGATGTGCTGATCTCTCGAGTCAGATACATTGCTGTTAGGGAACTGTGTTTAGCTTAGCTTGCTGTACTGGCTCAGGTTCTTTTTGGGTGATTGCCACTGCTTGTTCGTGACACAAAGCAACCCTCCCATCTACTCCCCCTCTGCAGGCCTGGACATCTTTGCTTATGGAAAATTTGAAGCACCACCAGATGATTCTATTCATGGAGCTGCTTAAAATATTGATTGTGTTGCATCAGTCTTCAGTAAGGGAAATAAGTTGCATGCAGACACTAATAGGGAATTAATCATAAGTGATGTATCCTCTTTGAACATGTCTGTTTCTGATATAACTGTTAGACTAAAAGCTTACTTTAACCATCAAGAATGCTGAATAATCTAATTACATAACATTACCATTACCTGTGTCTGTGTTCACTTTTGATCAAATCGGATTGGACCTTGTGGCATAACCCATAATCTTCCTCAAGAACTAATGAGAGTGAGCTGGTTCATTCTGAATTCATAGACAATTTAATAGAAAAATAAGTGCAGGCAATTTTTGATGATATTGCGGTGTTATTAGTAACCACTCATTGCTGAGGAGAATGTAACTCCTGTGTGGATGACAAGGCCTTGAACTCCTGGGGCACCTTATTTGAAAGCTACTGCATATTGGATTACAGTGGACTCCTGTTTAACACCTCCCCAGAGTCAGTGGGGGGGCCTGTCTAATCAGAAAGCGATGTAGTGAGGTCTATACTGGCTTGATTCTTGAAGAGCTGCGTAAGGATTGCCAAGATTGCCAATCTAACAAGGGTTTCTGCAAGTATTTGTCAAAGTTTATCTCTGTGTGAAAGATAAAACTGGTAAGAGAGTTGAAATTTTTTGTTTTGCTAATCCAGGCATGGTGCCAGCACATTAGGTCGAAGACACGGAGAAGAGAAATGCGGCACTTTCCAAGAACATGAACTTGGCACATTCAACCCTTTTGGCTTCATCTGAATAAAATGCGTAAACACTTTTTCTTACTGGAAACTAATTTTGTATACTGCTATTATGTAACCTGTTGGCCTTTTTGATATTATAGTTACGGAGGCAAAAGAAATGACCATACGCTGCACAGAAATGTTGAGTCTGATTCTTGTATGTATTTTCCTTACACAGTACCCAAGTCATTTGCTGGAATATGAATAAAATAACCACAAGAGTCTAGTTTCCATTTTAGATTTACCATGAAAGATCTTTTACTATTAACCCTGCTAAAAAGCCTGGTTGTATGACATCACCTCTGCAAATGCTGATTGATGGAAATATAATGTAGAATAGTTTTCACACCCTGCAAATAGATAGTTATTATCATCACTTAAAATATCTTAATGAAATCACTAATACTATCTTGCATGTATGCTCATACCAAGATAACCGAGCCGTTCAGAGCCTGTCCTGTGTAATGTGTAATAGTGCTGATGACTGTATTTAGCTCGTGGCTCCTGTGGTTTCTGCCCTCGGAACATGAGCTCTGTCTCTGAGAAATGCTGTGTGATTTGCCCCTGCTGCTGAGGAGTCCCATGTTGGACATTGTTAGCCTGGAATCTCCTGCTCTAGGCCTCACTACACTTCAAAGCTGAGGGGAAAATGTTTGCAGCTTGTGATGAAATGTGTTTGTGTGCACTCGCATGCCGTATGTGCGTGTCTGTAACAGAGTTTTGTGGTTAATGTGTGTGTTTAAACAACAACACTCATTGGGCTCAGTCTCCCAGGAACCGGAGAGAGTCCCATCTGCCCCAACAGAGACAGCCTGTTATTAACCCATCCACAGTCTGCCAGAGGGAACAACAGAAAGCCTCCTCCTCCGTCTTTGCTGGTAACAGCCCCCACAGCTCATCATTGTCCCATAATCAGTTCCCTTTAACAAGCTGCTATTGACTGGCCAAAAGCTTTAATGATTAACTGGTGTTTAAGTGTCGTATAAAATACCAGTCAAAAGTTTCAAAACACCCCTTTTATTTATGCAGATCAGGTACAGTGAATAACCTGATGGTAGAAAGGTAACCACTGAACCGCTCAAGGTAAAAAAGATTTTTCATCACTGTACCTGAAAATATAAGTGAATTCCATAGCAAACATCCTTTTTTTAGGGATTAAAAGTTTGTTAACTAAAACAGCTTTGAGCATGAGAAGAAAAGAACCACACGGAGCTTCACATGATGAAGAGCAGCACAATCTCCACTTTAACCTCATTGATCTGGTTTGGGATGAGCTGAACAGAAGATGAAACCAAAGCAAACTAATTCAAAGTTGTGAATGACTGCAATGTTTTATTTCAGATACACAAAATTTCAAGTTCTAAAACCTTTAATGGGTAGTTGAGCCCACTCATCACAGGACCTAAAGGCGGAATTGCCATTCTCATTTTAATTTGATTGGCAGCTCCCCATGGATATTTTCCTCAAGCCTTCTTCACACCAAAATGTTTTGGTTTTACTGTTTTCAGGTGGTAAGTCTGTGTTTACATGACTCCTCTTAGCGGATTTCACTGAATGTGAAATCAAGTGTGATAGGCAGGTGCAGCGTGTAGGTCAGTGTGTCTCTGACCAGCTCCAGCCTTTTTGGTCATGCTCAGCACATATTAATTAGAAGGTGGGCAGCCTGGCTCAGACTGGTTGATGTCTCGCTCCCCAGCCCCTCTCATTTCAGCATGAGCATGGCATTCCTCACATTCTTTGTCACCTCATTAGTGTGAGCTGGCTTACACACATGTAGAGTTGGTGGTTGTGGCAGACGGTGAGAGCTACGCCCTTCAGACACCGGACCATTACTCTCTTTATTCCCACCGCACCTATAAGACGTACTGTATCTACTGACCCAATTCATAACCCAATGTCCTATTTTCTATGTGAATGCTTCATAATCACATCATCATCAACTACAGCAGGAGATCACAACAAGACTACAAAGCACCTAATTTGTCAGTAGCCAAAAAGAAGTGGGCACTTTGCTGGTGCTGCATGTTTAAATTAGTGCCAACTCCACTTAGAACATGCAATCTCCTGCTTGACACCCAATATGTGTTGGATCAGAGTCAAATTAAATTTGCTCATGGTAATCTGTCCTATTACCTTACCTAGAGGGTGACCTCATTCTTTCCTGAAGCATGTAATCCTTGTAAGCATGTAACATTACATTTGGAACATAATTAATCTCAACTACCTGCTCAGTGTTTGTTTTGACTCTCCATTTAACAGGAGAGGTAAAGTTTTTTCTGGAATTTAGGTTTGGTCCTGTCTCTCTTGCCCTACCTCCGTTGTGATCTGAGTCAGACAGGGAAGCAGGGGGTCTTGCAAATTGTTTCGATAAGTTCCAGCATGCTACCTCAAAGCTGCCTTATCCAAACACTAGCCTGGCAACAGAAACAAAGACGGGATTCATTTCACGGCTTCCCTGTCCTCTTGAGCCCAGGGGAACATCCTGAAGCTGCACACTGCCTGACATAGTACACTTTATCTTTTATTCTTTTTTAGAAGCAAGTGGCAGCTTTTGATATCACAACTTTTTTTACACTTTTAGGTTCCTGTGTTTTCACAGTGTTTTATCAGTAGTGTAAAAGCGCTATGCCTTGGGAGCCTGCGCCCCAGCATCCCCATGCGCTATGGTAAACTCTCTTTAACAGAGTCCATCCGTCTGATTAGTAATCAGAGAGTAGAATTAACCGTTGGCAACAAACAGTGAGTCAGACACTAGATGTTGCATGACAACCGCTGAATTCAGGATTAAAGGAAATCATGCAGTGCAGCAGTTCGAGAGGGAACAGTCACAGTCTGGCGTCCATCAGATAAACGAAATGACCACATAATTGCTTTGCCATCATGTTAGAAATGCCACTTGGCTGACTGAGTCTGAGCTAACCAACAACTTGTGTCTCACTAAGACAGGCCATCATTTTCACTCAGATCATTTTTTACAAGGGTGGGAAATTGATCAATGCAGTGAATTGATGTAATGTGCAGTGTCTCTATTAAATTAAACAAATATATGAGATAAATATAATTCAAATATTACACAATACTTACAAATAACGATAGAATATTGATGAAGCTCCCTCAGTTGCCTTGTCCTCCTGCCTGAGATGATTGAAGCTTCTCCTGGTTGAGAGTCATCCCAAATGTAAAAGCTGCATGCCTGTGTCCTGTTCTCAAAGTCTGCTGTCTAGTTACTCACTCTTTGTCACCTCAGTTCATTCCACTAGTGAAGAGGTAGCTTATCTGTGAAGACTGTTATTAAAAGACTATCATTAGCCCAACAGAAGCTGAACTTGCTGGGAACTCTTCAGTAAACATTGAGTAGATTGTTTCAAAATCCACTTGAAAAAGGTTGGAGCACTTTCAAGAGACAACTGGTAACTTCAGTAGGATGGTGGAGGTAGTTCCCTGATAAATGTTGTGAGTCCGGGGCAGGTTGTGTTCTTCCTGTGGCCCGTTAGGAGAAGACTGTCACTTTTCTGTGGGTTGAATCCATCACTTCTGCCTCACAGCTCTAAGAGGCTGTCTCTCTCAACTGCACCTCTCTCTCTCTCTCTCTCTCACCCTGTCCCCCTCCTTGGTGCTTTTAAATGATGAGAAATCCTCTAACAGTGTTTCAGTAGGCAGACGAATTGAGCTCAGAGCCTCCCCCCTCTCCCTTAAAATGAACACATTCTTGTTTAAAGCAACCGCCTTCTTTCTCCACCCCTCCTCCCCATGGCACAAAAGAGATCCACAAGCATGCACAAGACGCACACACACGCACTTCTCAAATTTCCATCCCCCTGCCCCCTGGCCACCGGTTCACCACCACCAGCACTATTTCTGTCCTGGACTGCATGGTTCTTCTGGTGGTGGACAGCAGTGATGTTACACTGATCACATCCTAATTGGGTGTGAATGAACACTTGCCCTGAGAGAGACGGAAAGACGCTGACAGATAGGAAGCAGATCCAGGTGTTTGACTTAGACCAGGCCTGGATGAGTGACTGCTGACCCTGGTTTTTACAGCCTGGAGGTGAGATGTCAGAAACAGGCAGGGTCTCTGTATAGTGCAGCACACTTGAACTACATCTTGCTGTGGGATAATCACAGAATAACTTAAAAAGCAGAGCTGAATGAACTGTATGTGTATGTGGACAATAGGATATGAAATGTTTCCTGTCAGAGTGCGGACCATCCTGCCAACGATCTATAAATGTCTCATAAACAGACTTGTCTTTTGGATACTGTTGCCATGGCTGATGTTTCCTGTTATGTTGTTGTCTTCCTCTTTAATGAGCTTTCTTTTGTCCGGTCACTTATGTTATGACTGTTTTTTTTTCTTTCTGCTACGGTTATTTAATAGTTAAAGGGAAAGTTAAGAGAAACTACTGAATTTTAGTTTTGTAAATGCATAATTACGAAAGGGTTTACACATTTCTAGCAGCTTTTAAAAAGTAATTTACACCTCCCTCACCAGATGGGCAACTTTTGATACTTTTAATTGGACTTTAGCCTCTAGCAAAAATTAATTAGGTATCATTCCTGTAGCAGTAGTCATCCTATCACGTGCCAGTTAATCATTCACTATCAGCCAAATGAACATTTACCTCAGTGTTTTATTGAATTTTTGTGTTTCTACATTTTTTTTTTATGGCCATGGAGTTTGTTTTACAATACACAGGATGTGTGATTCTCCTTTCTTGAATATAAACATTGAATATGTTACAGATGACCAACTTTTATGTTTGTCAACTATAAACCCTGAAAGTGTTGCGATGTGCATAAAATAGAAAAGGAAAAAAAAAGAGGAAAAAATTGCAAATGCCAAAGTTCAGGCTACATTTCTTGTTTTCAACTATGAATGCAATCATTCAAGGGCTCCAACTGATTTTGTACTGTACAATCAGTGTTTTCCACTATATTGTTTAAAATATCAATGTACAATTCCTATAGATAAACATTTGCCTCACTGCATCAGTCAAATCAGACTCTCGTACAATGTGCATGTGTTGTCATGTGTTTTTTATCAAGGAATCCTCTCGTCATACTTTGGGGAAATGTTCCCATGCGCTATTAACCAAGTGTAGTCAGGCTGGAAAGCTATTTACAATAGGTAGCATTAACCTTTCTAAAGTGAGTTGCTGTAATATCCCTGGGGCATGATTTAATAGTAAGTGAAAGAAAATGTTGTAAACTGCAAAGTGCTGAAGTTCCAGCTACATGTGAAAGTCTTACTGTAGTTCACAATATTGAATTATATACCGTGCAGAGCCTCACCATCACCATAGACATCAATAAATTGTGTGTATACATTGTGAATACATAGTGGATCACGTTTGTGTATGATTTTTTTTTTTTTTTTGTACTTCAGATCATGTGTGGATCAGCATTTAGACGCTGACAGTTTCATTTTGTTTTTCCACCAATTTCAGTGAATGGAACGTCTAAATGATTCCCCTAATGATACACCAAGAATGTCCACCTGGCTTCATGAGACAAAGTTCCTGGCAGAAGATGTTGGACAAGGACGACGTGGACAAATTCATTTCATAACATCCGAGATTAAGACAGGAGGAGCATACGACAAATTAATCCCTTAAAGAGATTTTTGATCTAAATATAAGCTCTCCCACAACAATTGAATATTACCAGTCTAGTCAAATGTGTTTTACTGGACTGGTAATATTACATTTTTTCATCCTCCTTTTTCTTCCTAAATTACAACTGCAGCTGACTTTGTGGTGAAGTGGTGAACTTGCTCAGTGGCCGGGAAGCTGAGCTGCTTTTCAATCTTGAGTGTTTTGAGTGACTCGCTGAGTGTCATCCAAAGCCACAGTGTTGGTGCAGTGATTAGTTCTCTTTCCATCTCTAATCCTCAGCAAGTTGAGGAACATCGGATCATAAAAATGTCGGGGGGAAAATGTGACGACCACCTTGAAATCGATGAAAATCGATGCATTTTAAAGCTGCACCACATGGGAGAGTTTGTGGAAAGTGGCTCTATGTTGGAAATGTTTTACAGGAGTTTCTGGGTTGGGATTTCATGTTGAGAGAATTTTGCGGTTGTTTGTGAATTACAAAATAATAGTCACATACCAGTAACAGCTGCTAAATGATTTATTAATCCTCTTACAGTCTTACATCTCAGTTTTAAAAACAAGCTCTCACAGATATGAGGAAGTGGAGGAGGAAAAGTGACCCTGCAGCACTTTGTGTGTCAGACACAGCTTTTTCAGATCAGCACAGCTTTTTAAAATTACTCTTCAGGTGTTTTGTATATTAAAATATGAAAAACAAAAGCTGTGTAGCCTGTAACTCATGATGTGTCCACATGTTGATGTTCATTATGACAACCGAGGTCAGAAAAAGCACTGCAGTGTCCAACTCAAGAAGAATCAGTATTTAGTTGAAAACAGTTTACAGAGAAATCAGGAGTGCTTTAGAGTGACAAATACACCTCGTGGAGGCTTTTGCATGAGCTAATATTTCAGCAACAACACGCCCCCTGTTAAAGCTGGACAGAGAACCATGATAGTTTTATCACTTTCACTATAAAAAAGTACTAACCCTAACCCTCGGAGATGGATTTCTTAGGTGAACATCTTTAAGTGGATTTGCCCCTTTCATAAATTTTAACTTCGCAGAGACTTGAATGGATGGAGATTAGACATTACAAGTTTCACCTGAGTAGTCAGAGTAACTTTATTAGTGAAAATGCACCATATAAATTAAAATAATGTTGGAGCAAAATCTTGACAAAAGGGCATTGTAGAAAACAGGATCCCAATGCTATTATAATGGCTCAGTACCATACTAAATCTAGTATTTAGGTGAAAATTCCCAATGCAAATGTGTCAGTAATCAGAAATCCAGCCTTAAATTTAAAGAGGTGTGCATCTTCAATAGCCTCACGATTTGATTAGATTACAATTAAGCAGTCAACAATTCAAATGCACAATGATGCATTAATGCATCTCGATGCATTTCAATGTATCACATCCACAATTTTCTATATTACTGCACATGGCTGCTTTTTCAACAGGCAAATATGCTAGTTGTACAACTGACACTCAAACAACCCAGTTTCCATTTGTCCTTATGCTACTGAATTTGTGTTGGCAGTATGTGTTCCACAATATTTAGCTTCATCCATGTAGTGTGCTTTCATGAATGGGATCACATGTGATGAGGTTTGGCTGTCAGTGTGATGAACCTAATATGAGAGGCTTACTGTGTGAGGCCACCATAGTGACCTTTGTTTAAGCACGGTTATATACAAGACCAGCATGTCTCCCTGTCTGCCAGCCATGATGGATGGTTCTCTGGTGACCTGTGTTGACCCGGCCACCCCTGGCCCACTGTTGCTAGCTGTTTGATATCCATGTTTGATTGACACGCTTATTACAACTGTGAATTCACTTTTCGTAAATTGTTGTTATAATTTACCTCTGTCACTCTGTGTGGCCATAATATTAAAAATCGTTTACCGTAAGAGATGTATCATATAGAAATATTAATATTTTCCTCTGTGATGTAGGGTGGAAAGAGTTTGCTTAATTATTCCATGACCTTGCTGTGTAGGAGTCCGTGTATTTGGTGGGTAGACGTACAAGGACCGGTCTGTTGGGAGGAAAATTGAGTTTTATGATGTGAGTGGAAAGAATGGGACTGGCTCAGGATTTTGTCAAGCTCACCCCGACTGTTGCAGAAACCACCAAATGAGACCAGTAAAATGGAACGTGTGAGAATTTAGCAGAACAGGATTTCTTTCAGCCTTCATTAATGTGATGTTGAAAGCACGAGCAACCTGTGTGGCCTTGTCTGACTTTCACTCGATGCAAGTCAAACAGTGATTGAACAATACTAGACAACAAAACTGGAACTGCAGCTAACATCAGGGAGCATTTCTTTAGACTCAGACTATTTGAGTTGCTTTATACAGACGGTTTCTTATAAGCATTAAACCCTAAACAAGCTCATAATCTTCCATATACCACTTTTGACACCATGCTGTGTTGCAGGGAATTTGAAGATCAATTTGTCATGAGTGCATTTACCGTATGGTTTCCAGACATGTTTTACAAGAGGGCTGTCTTTACATCATTTGGAAAGAATCCAAAGGGACATGCTCAATAGGCTTTTTAAACAGGTGCAGTGTTTGGGATCCATGGAAGCAGCATAGCAGCAAATAAAGGCCTGTGTCTGTAAGATCACCATAATGGTGTGTGTATGGTGATAGACAATGGCAGTTATTCTATATGGGTATTACGTATGAGTAGATTTCAAGGAGGCAACATGATGACCTGTCAAAGACTCAGGAGGAAAGAGTTGTAATATGAGTTTTGATGATAAACACAGCTCTGTCACCAGGGGAAAGTGTCTGTAGTTGAGTTCAGGTTTCAGAGAAGGTTGTGACTCTGCATGGATTATGTCATCTGCAGCACATTTGACCTGCTTTTTTTGGATCAATGACCATTGCTTGTGCACATGCAAAAGGGTCTCTACAAATCTGTCCTCTTGTAGAAAGTCAAGCATTATACTAGACAATCTCTCTGTTCTGCAACTCTGTCAGGCAAGCACATAATGGCCTGCTTAGCAGAGAGAGCTTGAGACAGAGTCACACTTGGAGAAATTCACGAATCTTGGATCTCAGTTTAGATATTTATGTGACAGTTTTGTTTTATAGCAGGAGTGATCACTCTTTAAATGTCATCTATTTGGCTGTCTCAGACCATATTGGACATTTACAAGGCAACAATATAATTGTGGAACAGGCTGGCCTCCAAGCCAGGTGTGACATGTTAATGCTGGGATTGTAGCTGGTTTCTGTTTGGTTTCTGCCTCTGGACTATAAAGAACAAGGTGTATTCTGTGGCTGTGTATTTAGGTTCGGGTCTAGTTGCTTTAATCACCAATGTCCTGGGTAAAGAACAGCCTGGGGAATGATTGGAACAACACCCTGGCTCAAGGTAAACCATAGCTCATTTCCCAGCTGTTTACGGAGTTAGTGTGGCAGCACACTGATGGCTCAGCCCAACTTTAAACACTGTTACTATACAGCTGCGCTATGGTGCCTGGCACTGAACTAGTATAAGTAGCATCAGAGAAGCAGTATCTGGATGAAGTCCTGGTTCAAGGTGTTTATGAGAACATTTCATTTCTTTATAGAATATGTTGGTTCTTTATCTTGGTCTATGGCCTGCTAGAGAAATTCTGTTTGATAATTTTCTGTGTGAAGAAACTCAAACGAAGCACAGCAGTGCTTAAATAATACCTCCAATAATAATATCCTGAAATGTGTTTGGTATAATTTGTTGACGTTTTTATTTGTGCATTTGTATTTTGTTACTTTTTTAATATTACATATCGTACTTGCTTGATAAGCTTTACTCTACTGAAAATAATTGTTTATGTGTGCATTTACATATGTTACCTGTGCATAAATCTTAGTCTACTACATCAAAACATTGCTGCAGGAATAAGGGAAAGGTGAAAAGCATATTTCTTACACTGCTTAGAGCAAACTTGGACCAAAAGTCAGAATCTGTTCTGCAACCAAACCCCAGATATAAGGCCTCATACTCATAATACAGATGTGCATGATACACCAGGCAGACTAGCACACTACTGTTGTTAGTTTTGTGGCCAAACATTAAATGAAATGTCCTTAGCTGCCTCTTCTTCATGGAGCATCCCTGATGTTGAAGGGTGTGTGTATATCATCTTATTTCATCTTGGCAACAGTTGTAAGTTGGAGAAACATAAATCAAAACATGTCTTGTTCTCCATCTCTGAATTGTATTAACGTTTTCATTCACTGACTAAGTTCCCAAGTGGAAGTCATTGACATCAAAGTCCAAGTTAGTACTAGCTTCAGTTTATTTGACCAAATTCAGTGTGGCCTTCTCCATCCCTGTGTTTCAACAAAGCATGTGTGTGTTCATTAGCCTGCTGTAAATATGCTTCTCCATATTGGCTAAAAAGCCTTTCTGCTAATGAGCTCCAAAATATTTAAAATCTACAGTGACAACATTCCATTTTGTAGTTTTTCCCCAGGCCTATGAAGAATTGAGATGCATAAAATGTGATTTAGTAAGGTGTTGGACCACCACAAGCCCCCAGAACAGCTGTTCTGATTCCTGAATACAAAGGCCCTCAGAGAATTTACTATCACTGCGAGTTTCTTCCTCCTCAGAGACCAGGGCTAATTGCTTGTTGGGCCTTGACAACTCATGAAATCAGAAATTCCCATGTTGACAACTGGATAATTGACCTTGGAACACTGGCAAAATGCTAAATACCAGTGGTAAATGTGGGCAAATTCCATGATACCAACTTAATATAATGTTATGATACTGTTTGTGCAAGAAAAACAATACACCACACTGTAGAAAGATGTGTTTGTAAAGTAACACAGTGAAAGCAAAAGTATAACTTACATTTCCATCATCGTATCGTAAATTTTAAGTGATGTAACAGCATGTGTGGTGATGACTATAACAAACAGGATTTCATGGCTGCCATCCATCATTAACACCAGGTTGGATTGTGTGAAAGAACAGCCAAAAACGTTTATTGTAATCTTACTTCTTGGTTTTTGTACAAGTTAAACAAATGTGATACAAGGTGCTAGTATGTGGATTTTGTTCCTTTTGCACTGAGCCAGGCTGATTCCTCCTGTTTTTATACTAAGCTAAGCTAACTGGCTTCTGGTTGTAGCTTCATATTTACCAGACAGACATGGGAGTTCTATCTATTTTCTCCTCTAACTACTTAACAGAATTTATTTAAGTGTATTTCCTTACTTTTGACCTGTATGTGCAATAAAAAATCATCCTGATTAAATTTGCTGTAATGGAAAGTTTTTCGCTGATTCCTGTTGAAATCAGACTTTCCACATGTACAGTAGGTTTAACATGACAGTTGGCTGGACTGCAGTTAAGATCTTTCTTGGACTAAGTTAATATGAGACCCTGAATATTTCTGTTTGGCTATTTCTAATCTAGATAATGTATTTGTACCAGTAATACATTGGCATATTTCTTGACTTGTTGGCCTTTGTGTTCAGTTTACATTAGGGAGTCCTTATAGATGGAAATGGACCACACAGTAGGCAAAGCTATATTGTGAAGCCGCTGACTGTTTGTCTTGGATCATTCTAAGTCAAATAAGCAGTAAAAGTTGTGTGAGGACTTTGCCGCTACATTTCATTGAAAGGTAGCTTTTCAAAATAAGGCTGCTTCAGGGAGTATTAACACACCCCTTACACCATTTGATTCACAAATCACTTCTGTAAAAACAAATTTTCATCCATATCCACAAATATCCAAACAATTCAGTCATTAATCTTAGGACATTAATCAGAGGAGTCTGCTTTTGAATTATCCTGTAATACTTATTTTCCTCTCTCAGTAGACCCACCTTTTTATGAGGTATTTTCCACAATTCATCCCAGCAGGAAGTAAATGCAGATTAGATTTTCCGTTTACTGTCCCTGTGGTAACTTTTCTTAGACAACAGCTTACAAATCATTTGTTATGGTTTCCTCTGTGAAAACAGTAGTTAATCAGTTGCCGGAAGGCTTTGGCTCTCTCAATGTCAAAAACAGAAGGAGATCATTCTGCTTTGAAGGAAGACCTACTTGCTCCATTTGCCTCCATGTTTTGATTGCTTCTCCATGTGTGAAGAGGAAGACCTACCCTGAACACCAGGAGCTTTCCATGCAGGGTAACAAGACCACATAACACACCAGTCTCATCTATTACGACTTTTCTGGCAGGAGGATGCTATGGTCACATGAAAGCCTAAAGTTGAATTAACTTTTTAAAGATCTACACTACGCACAGGTCACTGTAGTTCAGGCTAACTCTACCCAAAATGTAACCTGAGGAACTTTTTGCTCCTCCTGAGCGGAGCTCTCCGGCCATTCTGTTTTCATGGGCTGGCCAAGACAAAGGCCCACTTTAGAGGGAGGTGGAAAAAGAGTAGCAAAGGACCGGGGCCAAGCGGGTAGTTGTGGTGGCCTAAAATTGCAGACTCAAGTATATCTCCAAATCACAGAGGATGAAAGAGGAATCCTTCTTGTGTTATTGTTTCCCATGTTCTTCCACCCCCAGTAATATTTTCCAGAATAAAATATGCTCTTTGCCCTTACTCCGAAGACAGACCCCAATTTCACAGGAGAAAACCAAAGTAACCACCGAGGTGGAATCGCTTTTTCCACTGCACATGAGATAATGTGTTGAATAGTGCTGTGCCTGGATTCAGCAGCCAAACTGGAGCATTATATTCACAGGTCGGTTATTAAGAGAGAACCAGAGTATGATTGAGACTTAATAGTTTCACATCATCAGGCTCTCAGAAATGTGCAGTTGATGGAGAAATGGTGGTATCCTTCTTATAGTTTATAGGATTCTACAGCTTGCAGTGACGTGATGTGATTTTATAGTTAATAATGAGCCCATGCCTTCGGAAAGATTTTAATATGGGTCTTACACCATGAGTCTTATTGCACAGAGAAATCTGGCTACAAAATGTTTACTACTGCTATAACCTAAACATGGCTTAAGTGGAGCAGTGAGGCATTTCCTGGACCACATCAGAAAAGAGACAAGCTTAATAACCCCACACTTCAGAACAAACACATGCATACACTTAGTATCCTCTCAGCGCTGGCTTCTCTCAGAGGCCAGTGCTGAGCTCATAATTTGGCTTAGTGTCTGCAGACTCTTTGTGCTGCACGGTCAGAAGACAACAGAAGACCAGTCCTGCACTCCTACCTTGGACACAACCTTTATGTGTTTAGATTGGAAATTTACCTTGGAAACTTTTCTGATCATATAAGCTCAAGTCTATTATTTCTTCCTGTTCTTCGGTTACAGCCATGATTATGAGGATGACATGACCTTCAGATTTTAATTTGGTTAAACTTGGTCGAAGCGAATAGGCAGGTTGTACTTGAATCATAAACGTATCCTGATTGCCTCCCCCCCACCTTTTTCCGTGGAAGCCTAAGACAAATGGAAGTTCATCAGTGTAGAGCATAACATAAAACTCAGGGGAATTATAAAAGTGTGCACTGTCCACCAGTGAAATGCTACTCCTGTGCCACTGACTCCATGAAGATGGATGCGCACAGTTTAGAGTATGGCGGAGCATGCAATCATAATTATTGTCCATTTGACAGATCATTCTGAATGTCACTTGTCGTTGCTGAGGACCTGACATTAGGACATAAAGTTTTTGTTGAAAACACTCAAGTGTCACATTCATGTGGCTGCAGCAATCAGATGAAACATTTTATAAGTTTGCTTTTACAAAGCTGGCCGCAGTTTTCCCTCTGGAACAATAGGGTGCCTGTCGATTGAAATCTCCAAGTAAAATTTTATAATATTAGCTGTTGCTCCAGAGCAGTGCAGCAGTTTCTTCTCCAACAGCTGTGTTCTTGAACTCCTGCCTAGATGATCTTAAGGTAGCAATTTTCTGAGTGTTCACTCAAAAGACTTATTGTTATGCACGTTTAGAGCATTGCTCTAGTCAGACACTAAATCAACCTGAGCTCTCATTTGCATGGTTATTTTGTGGTGAAAACCATATTTGATTAAAGCCCTAATTGTTGAAAAGATGAATAAAGTAGGCTTTATTAATTACTGAGCTATACATCCAGAAAAAAATAGCTAGTAACATGTTGCCTCAAAGATTTTTTTTTTAAATTTCAAGCACTATGCTTAAATTGTATTACCTCTCTGTCTAAATACCTTAAATTGAAAGAGACAAACCACTGTTACCTAATGTTTCTTAGTCATAACTTCCATGTACCTAAAGCCAACATTAAGTCAGCTATTTCCACTGGCCGAGAGAAGCATTGGCATTAAAAGGCCAGAGACCCAGACAGACATTATTACACTTTAGTCTGCCTGTCCAGTCAACATGCCCAGATGATGTAAACTCTGTGTGTCACAGTGCTGAGTGTTGTGTCAGTAATACAACCTTTAATGTTTGCATCCGTTCTTTCATTGATTTGACTGAAGGCTACTTTTGTTAATGTACCTACTCTGGATGAAATCCAAAGTCCTCTCTGCTTATGTCTCTGTATTGCACAGATGGACATCAGACCTCACAGTGAAGTCCTACAGTAAAAGCGTATTCCTATTCATAAATTATTATCGGTGGTGTATATTATAGCTGCCTCACAAAATCCCTGTATTTATAGGCACTTAAATAAAATGGTATTTCCACCTTTCTGTAGAAACCGGATTTCTTAAGTGCTCTAACACCCATTTCCCCTTTGTGTCTTTTAATGTAAGCATCCACACATACCAAGCTGACAGTCAGGTCCTCCTTTTTCAGAAGATCATTTGTAGATTTTGCAGTGTGTCCAGAACTGTTGGCTTTGGATGGCCACTAGCGTTGGCTGTTTAACCAATTCAGTATGTTGAGTTGGAGTCAGGAAGTCGCTGAGGGGGCTGTTTGAATGAGCAAAGTTATCCTGTGATTTACACATGTAGTGGAACCTTTCCTGAGGATTACATTACTTATCACTTACCCCTTTTTAGTCTTGTCTGTTTTAGGTCTCTATCATTGTGGGATCTATATATGTGAAATAATATTTGCGACACAGGTTTTATCTGATCATGTTACTTGGGAAGGTGCTTTCTTCAGTTATAGTTAGACTAAAGATTTCACACCCAGTCTGCCCAGTTAGATGAGGAGCAACAGGAGGTCAAGGAACACAAGGGAGATTGGCTGGAGCAGCATCAATAGCTGAGCTTGAGAAAAGAGTGGAGGAATGTTGCAGAGAGAAGACGACTACAACAGGATTTATATCCTGCTTGAAATAACTATTTCTTCATCCTCATGTTGGACTGTGGACAAACAGGACGCTACAATGCCTCTTGAAGTACAAAGCGATATTGCACGATAGGACAGCCAGGAATAGTTAGTTTCTTTCTCAACTTCAGAAGAAATAGCAACATAAATATCTTTAACATAATGTCAAAACGGATAATCTATAACTTGTACTATAATATATAATTACATATATTTCTCTTTAATGATTTTATGAAAAGTGAACTAGAAATTTTTTTTTTTCAAAGTGGTTGTTACTGAGACTGATTGCAGCATTTCCTTTCACGATATTCTTTTTTTTAAAGAAAACTGTCTCAATCTGCTTATCTGCTCACTTTAGCACAAAGATGGTTGGCGTGCAGTAGCTAACCAAAGCCTATAAAATTCCCTTATAGTGACTATAATATTATAAGAGGATATGGTGTGAGAGTTTATGCCTACATAATATAAGTTGTTACAATCTATTCCCCCTGTCCTTGAAGCTGCCACAGGGGGTCCCAGACTCCAGGTTTGAACTCAGCCCTGAAAAATGAAAAGGCCCACTGATGGAAAAACCATCTCCACTCAAACAGATTTTATTGCTTTCCAGGCCTGATGTCCCCTATGAGGTCATTTTGCAGGAATGTCCCGGAGAGTAAAGTAAAAGTCAGGTCAGAGTACTTGACCTGTTTGTTTTTAGTCTTACACCCAAAACTTTCCATTTCTTCAAACATACGGAAACGCAGCTTGGATTTCTTCACTCTCAGCTCGACTAGATCTGGGACTCAATACTAACCGAGATAGCGCTTGTAAGAGAACATAGCTTGTGTTAGCCCCCATGTTGTGTAAGAAATGACTGGAGAAGACAGAGCTCAGTGGGAGCCTTCATTACGAAAGCAATAAAATTGAGTCATTATTTGTAGTGGAGGGTATCATTGGCTGCAACAGCTCTGATTTATTTGAACCTGCCAAGGTTTGATGATTCTCATTGAAATATGTTTGTCTTCGTGCGTATCCTCTTTCTTCTGGATGTACTTCACAATTTAGTTTACTTCTCAGTAATTAGTAAATTGGAGAAACATTTAGTGTCCTCATATGAAGTGTAAACTGCATTTGCTGAACTGGTTGAGCAAAGTGAGGTCTGCTGTACAGTGGTTGAGCAAGTGCTCACTAATCTTTCGTTTTTCTAGTGATGTTCAAAATAAGCCAGCTGCAAGTTTAAAGGAATTTCAGCGTGTCCAGTAGTGGTTTTAATGTCAATTTAACTCGTAATTCAATTGTAGCCCTCCATTATTAGAAATGGTGAAAAGGACAGATACAGATTATTGCCATTAGAGGAGCCGGATGTGACATCATAGTATTGTAGCATACATGCTTAAGACAACTGTTGAGCTAATTTTGAATCAGAGTTTGGCATGACATCTATTGGGACCAAGTTGGACTCCATCTGTTCCAGTCGGGGTCAGTTGGTGTTGACAGACGGCAGATCAAATCGTACTGTTGGTGATACGTAAAGTTTCAAATCTCCTGTTCTATATGCAGGAGCTGCCAGTCGTTCTCATAAAGATAAGATAACAGTGTGTGTTCCCCCACATCCAGAATCTCACACAACTTACCCTTATTTGACCTTTTCAGGTCTGTTGTTGTTCATGCTTGTTTTGGGAGTTAAATGTGTGCTCATGAGTTTGTTTACTGTTAATCCACCTGTTATTAATATTGCTACAGTTCTTGAGCATGTTTTCTGGTGTATTGTTCCTCCAGAATGTTTGTGCTATCTCCTGATCGTTAAAGACTAAAAGTCATACTCATCCTGGAGATGAGTTTATAGTACGAGTCTGGTATTCATACAAAGTATTTGGGCTTAATGTCATTGGCGATGTTGAGCTGTCTGAATTCACTGAATATGTTGGCCATCATTGACTAGGACTGTATATGATCATGCATGGGCAGAAGACAGGCTCTGTTTCATGGCATTGTACCAGCATTCTTTTCTAAAGTTTATGTAATTTTAAGTATTATTTTGTGTTAAAGGTTCAGTGTGTAGAATTTAGTGACATCTAGAGGTGAAGTTTCATGTTGCAGCTGAATACTCCTCATCTCACTCTCCCCCTCCCAACATGAAAGAGAACCTGTGGTGAACTTCAGTTGTCATAAAAACTCAAAAGGTTTTAGTTTGTTCAGTTTGGACGACAGTAAAAAACATGGCATCCTCCACAGAAAGGACCCTTTTCCATGTAAATATACAGTTTTTAGATATAAAGGGCCAATTCTATGGTAAATAAAACAACAATTCATACAATTTAGATGATTACACACCAGTGAAAACATCACTAGGATTCTTTTATATTCAAATTCTGCCAAAAAATCCCTTTCACCTTAATATTATACACTGAACCTTTAAAGTACAGTGTGTAGAATTTTGTGATATCTAGTGTTGAAATTGCATGTTGTAGCTGAACACCCCTCACCTCACCCTCTCCTTCCAAACATGAAAAATAATCTGAGGTAGCTTCAGTTGTCATAAACTCAAAAGGTGTCTAGTTTGTCCAGTCTGGGCTAATGTCAAAAATATGGCAGCCTCCGTAGAGAGGGTCCCCTCGATGCAAATATAAAGTATTTAAATATAAAGGGCCTTTTCAACAGTAAATAAAACTACAATTCATACAATTTACATGAAATGAACTAGTGAAAACAGCATGAGGATTATTTTACATTAAATTTGTGCCAATAGTTCGCTTTAACCTAAATCTTACACACTGGACCTTTAAGGAAAGGGAGCATACCATCTAAAAATCATCTTTTTGTCTTTCTGAAGTGAGAAAGAATGTTCTGGAATGGCATGAAAGCTTGAGTCCAGCTCTATGTATAGCAAGTAATGTGTAAAAGGAGTTCAACCTGTGTCATATGTGACTTAACGACATTCTCACCTTACTGTGGTGCTGGTTTTACTGTGTTGGTTTAATGCTTCCTTGAACCTACCTCTAATACCCTACGTGACTGACTTTATGGTCACATCCACACTACTATGTTTAGGTTTAAAATGCATCACCATTGCTACGTTGATGCCACCTGTCCACAGTAATCCAGAGTTTTCAAGGAGAAGTTTGTAAAGTCACCAATAGTTGCTGACAATCTGCTTCCTGGTTACACCGGCACACACATACCCAGTGTATGTGAATGGTCATGTGATTTACTTTTTAAGGTGTGTTGTATGGACGGTGGATTATCTTATCCTATATAATTATGGACGAATCTAAACTCTTTTGTAGACTTGTTTTAGTTTTAAGATGCAGTTTCAAAGGGAAAACATATTAGCATGGATGTAGACTATGTTCTAAACCTGCTCATTTGTGTTACTTGCTTTTATGGAGTGATGTCACTGACACATGACAGTTCAGATTTTATCAGTACATGTGAACAGTCTGGTAGACACCAAATGTTTTGCTATTGTTGTAGAGTGTTTGATCTTCAGCTGCTTCAGTGTCTGCTGAATTAGCAAAGGAAAAGATAGGATGGGAATGTGCACAGTCATATCTATGAGAGATGCCTTGTGTGAGCATACATATGCTCATTGTAGAACAGAGCGCTTCTCTGTTTTCAGGAGATATTCTTGGGCTTGCAACTAGTGCGATGACCTTGAAATATGATAGTGGATGAAAGGTTCTGGGCATGAGCTAAAACTGGTTCTTTAAAAGTATGAAACTCCTCCAACATCATTGCCAAAGTGTCATGATTTATCATCCACAGCTGACTTTCATTTCATCCATATCATTTAATTTTATTTGTTCATCTCTGTGGTCTCTGAGCACTACGTGTTCTTTGCAACAACAAAAAAGAGTAAAGCGGTTTTAGTTTATTGCTGTGGTCCATCGTATTTCATACATCGGCCACAAATTGTTAAGTTTCATACTGAAATCTTGGGTATTTGTTGGCGCGGTCTCTGTTGTAAAATGTGAAGGGGACAAGCTAAATATACACGTGTATTAGATTTCAAGAAGCGTGGAATGGTCAGTGCTGAGAGGAAAGCCAGAGAGCACGGTGTAGCCGTGCTCCACAGCGTGTCCCAGGGCACCAGCTGTGATGGATGGCTGTCAGCCCCTCCGGCACCACCCCATTTTCTTGGGGTCACACCGCTGGAAGTCGCGTCCCCTGAAAGTCAACCGCCAGCCCTCTCAGTTCCAGGAAGAAAAACTCTGATGCGATACATCCTAGACACTCATAAACTGTCAAGTGGAGCCGAAGCAGAAAGTGTGGATGTTGGAGTGGCGATAACTAAATGATGAGTGTGCCAAGACAAACGGACTTCGTAGCGTGGGACACTGTCTTCTGGTTTCACCCCAAACCCTCTGCTAAAAAATATACTGCAGTGAATAAGTCTTAGAAGTGGTAGTTCATGTCTTTATTGGACTCTTTTGTGTCTCGTTGTTGAGGCTCATTCTTTTCTCATGAGGTAATTCTGTGTTTGCAGTTGTGTATGTGGGGGTGGGGGCAGTGATGTCAGCCTGCAATTTGCTCACTGTTCTCTAGATTTTTTTGATGATCTGTGTAGTGTTGAACGTCTCCTCAGAGCCTGGAAATAAGCAGTTGCTGCAATAACTTTTTGTTGCTTCTGAAACATTTGTCTAAGTCTCTGTTTAAAGGTAAAACTGCTGCTACATGTATATCAGTTGTTACTTTTTAATGACCTCTTCCCTCCTGCCAACAATAACAGATTCGTCCTTATTTGTATTAACACCATAGTAGCTTCCTGATAATCACTTGACTATTTAACAACATCTCATTCAAAGCTCTGACGCAGTTACTCCAGAGCCAGTGTGTGGGAGGATCAGGACAGTTGTAGAGGGGCTGCTTTTGGCTTTCTCTTTTACCTCTGCCTTCTGCAAAGGTATTTATGACCATGATATTTCCATCTCATCTCATTCCAGGCTTGTGAATAAGTGTTAGGAGTGTTGTGCTCAGCCGGTTTCGCCTTGATAGTACCAATGCATCTAAGATGCTTGTGTATTAAAACTTATCTTGAAGTTGGGAAACACAAGTCTCGCAAATGTCTGAGAATACGAGAACAGCTGTTGAAAGCACTTAAAACGAACAACTTGAACTTTAAAAAGTTATTTTACAATGTGTGTGATTACAGACGTAGGCTGGTGGGGCATCTGGTTGAAAACAGGGAACACAACTGTGGTTTGGTTTGACTGTTTTCAAGTTCAGAGTTCTCACTCTTTTCACACACATGGTCTAAGACTGTTCTTTTGAAGCAGGGTAAGGAAGATTCTGAAATCAAGCATAATACAAGTATTAGCTCAGTATTTTAACAATTTATGCCGTTACCTGGCAAGTTATCCTTGATTTGCATTCTTATACTATATATTTAGATATAGTTTACCTGCTACAAAGCATGGCTTCATTTTATCTTGTGGTAGAGCACCTAACTAGTTGCCTCAGTGGTATTTTTGTTGATGCCCTCAGGTTCTTACCTTGTGGTTACTGCCTCTACAGTAGCTCTGGCGTGAGAAAGTACTTCTTTATCACTAGTGTTACACAGTATGGGTTGTGTGTGAGTGTAATCACTGGAGCAGGATTGACAATTACCTGTCCAACGGGGCAGTAAATCCCAGCAGAGTGAGAAGTGAAACAACTGTGTGTCTGGAAAATGGAGGCTTTGGCTGCACTAATGGAGCAGACGCAAAATGTCCTGAGGGGGCAGCAAACTTGTTAAGACAAATGTTGAGCGTGGTGGTGGAGGGGCTGATGTAATCGTCAAATTATCAGGAGCCTGTTGATTTACTTTTACTGCTCTTTTGTGGCCATGCGAGGACAGCAGACAGTCAGTATCTGTGTGCTGTTTGGTGCTATGATGCAGTAAGAGTGAACCCAAATGCTCATGTTCTGCTTTAAAGATCAAAACAATGAGCTGAAAGATACTGTCAGGGGAGTTTTGATAATCATCTGGAGGTTCATAACTATTAGCAACACATTACACTTTTTATGTCAGGCATTAAAAACATTTATTATAGAAGTTTTAATATAAAGTTTTATTTATCTTGAATGTTATTATGATACTTATCCTATTATTCTCAGAGTTTAACATTTTTAAACACTTAAAGCAATTGAATTCACTTTTCACTATTCCAGGTACAAGTCATCTGTCTAGGTGAAAATAGACAATAACTAACACAACTTTCACTGTGTCTGTTATTGCAGAATTCAGACATATAAAAGTTGAGTGTGAAATTTATGGACAAAATTCCTCAGCACACCCCAGATGCAGAGCCTGTATTTATAAAAGAGGAATGTGAAATGTTTGCACCACAGGCATACTACAGATTGTCATGTGTACACAGATTATAAGAGTTATTTGTGCATGATGTGAGGTGGAACGTATAAAACTATAATGTTACCTATAAGGTGAGCAATCTTGTTACAAAACTTGCTTTGTTAAGATTATTTGTTTGAAGGATTTTGCCACAGCACTGAGCCTTCATTTTGGGTCAAAGCAAATGATTCAGTGATAGGTTATTATTTAGGACGGTTAGCTCACATTATTCTTTAAGTATATAGGAAAGTATAAAGTGTAAATTGCTCAGCTGCCAAAGCTAAGTTGCGTCAGGTCAATGCTGCAGAACATCACCTCTCTGTACTCAAATTCATCTCTGCAGTTGTTGAGAACTTGTTGCTCTCTTTGCCTTTATGTGGAGCCATAAGTAAGATCACTGCCACTGTTCCTCTGCGGTAACATGTTTGAACTGTGAGAGGAATATTGGGATCAACTCAATCAAAGCAGTGATTGAAAAAGGAGCAGTTGGATATATTATGGGGAAATAATGCATATGTTTCAAATCAGTATTCTCAACATAACATTAATTTAACTGAAGAGCTGAGAGATGATAGCAAGGAGACATGTTTGTTTATGACTTATTTCCATTCACTTGTCTTGCAAAAAATCTGCTTGCCTTGGAGCCCTGATTATTTCATTTTAATTTGCTTGGAACTTTACTGTAAACGCTTATATAATAGTTGTTATTCATTTGAGCCTGGAGAGCCCCTGTACTTGGAAAAAATGTGAATGTGAGGAACAAGAAAACCTGGCGTCTGTAATCGGGCTGTAATGCCTGGGCTGATGTGAATGATATAAACTGTAGAGCCGAACCCAAAACAGTAGCTTTGAGACTGTGTGGAATCCAACCAAGGAACTTTTTTTTCCAGCAGGTGGTCATTTTACCTCTTTCCATCTGAAGCTACAAAATGTTTGAATTTGATGCAAGTCTTTTTTTTTTTTCCTCCTCCTCATCTGCAGTCCCCCGGTGTAATGGTAGGAAGCAGGGTTTGGCTGGCAGATTGGGAAGCAGGATGGATGGAACTACTGTGGTAAGCGTACTGCCGATGAAGTCAGCGTCTGGGCCACATTGAAAACTCAACCAGGCGCATGCACTCACACAACAGTCACATTCCAGCCAACATGTTCCGAACACATGGACGTGTTATCGTTAAAGAGGGTGTCCTTTTGCATTTCCTGTAGGCAGATATGATAATGAGGGAGCATTGCATCGTGGGTGGTTGGCAGAGTATGACTGTCTCTGTGACGTCATCACCGGCTGCATATTCTACAGACGGCCATGTGAAGCCTCACATAAGGCTGTAAAGGGTAAACACCAGTCCAACACTCACTGATGTTCTTGGCAAGCTGTAACCTCATGTGTGCAGGAAATATTGTCAAGCAGGCGGAGAAGAATGATGTCAAGGAGTATACCACACGATGTGCTTGTGTTTTTATTGCCCCTCTGAGAGCGGTGATAGCTGGGGGCTGCGCTTCATATTGGTACGGATGTGTGTAATGCAAGTCTCCATGAGCTCATGCAAGCTCTGACTCCTCTGCATCAAGTGTCAGCCTCTATTGATGTTTAGGATTTTTCATTTTTTTAAAAAAGCACAAATGCAATAGTGCAACACAAATGTAAAACGTCAGTGCCCATGCATTATAAATGACCAGCTCTTTAATACACAAATGACCCCATATTATTGTCTGTGTGCTATGCTTATGTTATTCCTAACTTTGCTTTTTTTTCACTGGCCTACTTTTTAAAAGATTTTTATAAATGTATGTTTTCACTGCTACTATGGCAACAAGTAAATATTATCATCACACCCCTTTTCATCTGTGCACAAGTAATTTCCAGCAGGGCACAGGGTAACGCTCTGTAAGAGTTTACTGCACACGGATGTTGATTATCACATTTATTGGCGGCACGGCCAGATGAAGAGAGAAACCCGATATGTCATCTGGAAAGTATACACACGTTTCATAAATTAGTCTCCAGTCCTCGAGTGTGATGTGGACAAACTGTGTGCTAGCAGATTCTGTTAATGGTTTTAAAACATGTTGCCAGCATCTTTTACATTCATACACAGTCACTCCAGTGTGCACCCTGATTACATTTGCATTTTTGGCACGAGGGAACCCTCATCTTGTGTGAATTAACAAGGAGGTAGAGGTCTGGCCCGCTGGAGCACATAGAGGGTTGTTGAAGGTGATTAGATCAGTCGAACTATTACTCAAAGCTTCCTTATCTTCAGTTATTGATTCTGTGCCAAACCATTCAGAACACTTTTCTAACAATGAAGTATATTTGTACAACATTGTCCAGTATTAACTTATTACCTTACTCATGGAGTCCTGACTGGCTCTCCACATCCTCATTAGTTCACCATCACCACATCACAGTATTACTCAACCTCCCCACACTTATTTACAGACAGTAGAGTTATGACCGTCTGACGCTGCAGCATTACTCATGTTCATTACTGGTTCGAATTCCAGTTTGTGTTGTTCCATCCCAGTGACTCTGTGTTTGTGCAGTGTCAAAGAGTTTTCTGCGAAATTTAATACAGCTTTTTGGATGAGCGATGCATGATCTCATGTAAAGTTTTTTTTAATAACATGTTGTTATGTTAGTGACGTAACTTGGCAAATCAGGGAATCTGCTCTTTCGCAGCTTGACAGATATGTAAAGGTCAAAACACAGAAGATTAAATTAGATTTTAAAAAACAGTGTACCTTGATTGATCCCAAAGGCAAAATTCAATTTCATACAGCAGAACTAAAATTGAGTAGCCTGGGGGGAAATGTAGTAAGAAATAAATAAGGAATAGAAACAGAATCCAAACTAAATAATGTAAAAATAGAAGTAGTATTTACAATAACAATAGACTTATTCTACATGTGCATTGTGTGAAATACAGAATGTTAATTTATTTGTGCAATCTTGAGGAATTGTACAAGCGCACATTAGCAACTGGACTTTCTTGTACCTCCTCGCTTTTTTATATACACTTGACCTGGATGACAGAGTGTCCCTTAAATCCAGATTCTGTACAAATGCAATATGTGCATAGCAATGATTCTACTGTGATTCTTGGCTTTACTCCTTAGACCGTAGTAACATTGTGCACACTGATGGATGATGGCATGAGGAGATCCCCAAGCTCTTTGAGGCGTGTGGCTGGTTGAGTCTGTGTTGTGTCAACTCGGCACAGAGAGGTATAAAAGGGGTTGTCTGTGATAACTGGCAGCTTTTCTCTCATCCACTGCCCTGTCACTGTCTCACTTGCAACATGCCACAACAACTCTTACAAATGTGTTTTCTAATACAGTGACAACAATAGACATTAACGTTTGAAGCTGCATTAGTAAATTGGCCATTTGTGGGCCGAATATTTTTTTTTATCAAAACCAAATAGAATGTAGATACACATATACATGCATACATATAAATACAATATTCTCATAACTATGTGCAAACTTTACATTTTACACATTTATTTTACACAGATACAAAAGTGAATTAAAAGGAGTTTAAAATTATTTGTGAACACTTTACACGTTAAAATGAATTTTAACTAATTTGACAAAAGTTAGGTGTCACTTGACCTGATAAATCTGATGAATCGAGTCATGTCAAGCAGAAGTCAACCCTGTGTGAATGACACAATGCTGGTACTTTTACAGCTTTACAATGTTCGATATGGATTTATTCAGACTTCTGAGACGGTAACAGAAAGAGTCATGGTATGTGTGTGGTTTTTGTCATCTGACATGTGAAATTAGACATCACTGGAAGTTATACATAACAGGTTCCTCTTAAGCTGCTTGGTTATTGTGTCTTCAGCGCAGATGGAGAACAGGTTTGTGATCATACCATTGACCAATTTCCAGCTGTTTTTGCTAAGTATGTTATATTATGTTGTCATTCAAAAAACTCAAAACAGCTCCTCTTTGCAGTCAGCCCTGCCGCTGAACAATGTCTGGAGTTAGGTTGCAGCTTTTTGAGCTTCACTTTCTAGACTGCTGTGATTTGTAGACAGATAATTTGACTATACTTTGTCATTTAGTATGCACCATTGTTGTGACTGAATTTGTCTCGACTTGTAACAGAAAGGGGTACACGTCCGATATATCATTTTTCTTCTCCTTTAATTTCAAAGGATAAATATGGCCACATCACTGCTTTTACCAACTACTTGCTAACTGTGTCTTGTCCGTATTTGGTGCTTAACAGGTGTCAGTAGTGACAAAAGAGCTTTTTGCTTTGAAGAGCTACGAGACTGGACTGAACTGGAAAATGTTGGGCTGGAAAACCAAAGTAGATTAGATTGAGATTAATTACAGACTCAGAGCTGAAGGGAAGCTGACATCTGGAGATAGTTGTCTGTGAGTTCATCGATAGGAGCGACACCTTTCGAGGTGCATAAAATAATACGTTCCAGTGTTCATATAAAAATGTTGCTTAGCAGCTGTACATATTCCTATGAAAGTGTTTATGGCCTATGAAGGGCCACAGATCTCAGACAGACTGGAGGACAAATAAAAATGTTTGCCAGGACTTTGACTTGAAGAATTCTTTTGTTTGTAGGTAGAATTTTTGAATGATTGTTCCGCTCTGATCTCCATTGCTTGTACTTACTAATAGGCAGCAGTGTTTTGCTCATTAGTGAGTGGAGCACAGCGAGTCCCCATTTCTCCTGACATCCTGACTGTGTAAAGCAGTAGGGGAGTTGGTAGTGGGAGCCATCACGCAGCCATAAGCATTCATTCCCACTTATACTTAGTGTTTTATAGAAGAGAGGAGAAGGCCCCCGGTCTGCCTTACAGTACACACACATGTTGCAGGGAGTCTGCAAAGCTTTATAAAGCCTTAATGAATGAGCAGCTTCCAGTTTGGTGAGCAGTCCTGCTGTTTTTCTCAGAAAGTAACATTTGTACCTATTTCCCTTCCTTTAATGCAATTTTTAGTTATTCGTGGTCACTGATCTCTCCATTTACATCCATGCATCTCTTATAGTCCTGACAGCTGAGCTGCTTTAGATATAGATGTAGATCACAGTGTTTTAATTAACGTCACATGTAGCATCAGCCAGAATAATTCAGTTTAATGGCTGTATGTTTAGAAACACCATTATCAGGAAGTGGCTTTGGGATACTTTCTGTGAAACTTAAAACACATCTGTCTGTGTCTGTCTGTCCTTACTTCCACTAACAGTGGAGCATGTGGATACTACTGTAGATTGAGCAACAGTTGTTGACTAACAGCAATAATAATAGTAATTGATAACATCCATGCTGAGCTAATAACCACATTACAGAAACAAAACTAAACAACTCCAGGCAGCCTGAAGCATCAGCAGACAGCCTCTCCTGACCCTTCTCTATTACTGACTTCAAAATGAGGAGGAAATGAGGAGCAAATACATATTTAACATTTATAACAGATGGGAAACAGTTTAGTTCTTCAGCCTTTATCAGTCACAAAAATGACCTAATTCCATTTAACAGTGTTTCAGTTGGTTTTTAGTTTCGTTGTGAAGCCACTCACTCACAGCCATGTGTCTCTATAGAAAAATGGGGAATGTTAGAATTCCGTCCTATAGAGATTGAGCTGTTAAATATTGTTTGTGTTGTTCTCCTCCAACAGTTATTACGACCAGCAGCCAAACACATGTCAGTGATGACAATACTGGAGGAAAAACTAAAAGCCAGACCATATTTTTTCTACATTAAACAAAGTCCAGTGATGGATATGACGTTCTGTCTTTGAGGATGAGTCTAAAATAGTCTTGATTTATGGAACATTATGAACAAGACCAGCTCAGTCCTGTTCTAGGTAGAAACACATTTACTGTAGTAACACTTCATATTAAAACAGCAGGTTTGTACTGATGTAAGACAGTGGTGATGAATATATTTCAGTTGGTTGTTGTTTGGATCACTTCTTGTCTTATGTTGATGAGAAATCTTTAGAGTACATTTGAATGGAAGAACATTCTCACCAGTCAAAGGAAAACACTGGGCTCTGATCAGATACAGACATAAAAAAAATAGAATTACCTTTGGTTAGTCACAACAGTGCGACCTGACTCACCCTTACCACACCTTAGTGTAAATAGCATACATCCTCTTTAAGTTGTATGACAGTTTACTGAATGTGCAGCAACAAGTCTGTTTTACTAGAGGTTAGTGTCAAAGTACGCAAAGGTAAAAATGATCTAAAAGCATCTGGTTGGGGTTAAAAATCAGTTCATGAATGTAGCTCCCACCCATGGTTAATAGGACATTGGCAGCAATATTGTCAGCTGCAAAATGCTGCCTGTGAATGTTTAGTCAGGGTTTACCCAAGACTGACCCAGACTATTGCATAAGAATACATTACACAAAAACAAAAGTGTTGTTCATTTTATTTCTACAAATATTTGACACTCAACGGAGAAATATTTGTTTAATCAGCAAACGTCATCTAACTGCAGCTGTGAGCGTGACATGGTTTTCAGATAACTTCCCTTCTCAGATTTGTACATTGATGACACATTGAGTTTGATTACTGAACAGCAGCTCTTCCAAATGTTATGTGTATCATCACGAATGCAGAGAAGCCGCCCTGCAGAATCTGTAAAGTCCAACTCTGTGGTCTTTCTTATTAACTGTGTGTTCTCTCTGTAACACTAGCACCACTCTAAGCAGTTGAGTACATTCAGAATAGCACTTTAAAAATGTTTTTCCACATGATTAAAAAAAACCTTAGAAAATAGTACAAAAACACATATGATAGATTAAACACTGTTGCTAACTCGACCGCTACAAGCCACTGTTACAACGTGCCACTGAAGGGTTGTCTGGTATAAGATCACACCGTCTGTGTCAGGAGGCAGTAATGTGTTCAAATGACTTCAATAAATTAAAACAAAAGGGGAAACATCAAGCAATATAATAGGCTTGTATTTCCAAGTGTGGGCAACAATCATACTTTCATATGAGAAGAAATCTGCCCCGGTATTATTTATTCAACATTTGAAACTAACATACAAAATGACAGAAGCAGAATCCTGATGGAAACTAAATAACGTCAGTGCTCGGTTGATATCATTTTTTTTTTTGGTTTTGTGCATTTTCAGATATTGATTTAGAGTTAGAGCATATGGTCAATAAAAAATGAACAAATAAAAATGTTCATCCAGCATGTTTGTCAGTTCAGATAGATGTCTTCAGGTGAGAATGATCTGCTCTATAATTTATTCACTTTTCCCACTGAAGGCCACTTTAAAAAAAAAAAAAAAGAAAAAAGGATGGTCTTTTCATTTACTTTTTCCATTGACTTTTTTGTCACAGAACAGGGGGTTACTCATCTTCATGAAATCCTCTATGTCCACCTAGTCTATATGTTTCCTCTTTCTTCGCGTGGCCTAATGTGTCCAAGGCACTGGGATTTCGGGGGGGGGGGGGGGAACTGCCTTGTGTGACAGTGGGTGGCAGAGTCATCTGTAAAGCAGCACAGAGGCTCAGTAGGGGTACGTTGAGATGGAGATGTAAATGATGAAGATGCTCTGGTAGGTGATGCGGCCCTGCAGCGAGATGGTGGTGGCCTGCACCTTCAGCCGCACAAGTCCTGCTCGTTCCAGAGCCCGCATGGTGAAGATGATCCCCCTGCCGGCCTCGTCTCTAATGCCAAACACCCGGCCCATTACACCCGTCTCTGATTGTTGCTCAAGTATGGTGAAAGCCGTGCGCTCTTGCAGGACGCCTGACTCAGAGAAAGCCGACAGTCGTACCACATTGTGATTAGCTGGAATGCCAGAGGGCAGTGTGAGCAGCTTGTATTGCAGGAGCAGAGGAGAGCCTCCTGTGGCACAGTCCAGAGAGCAGGGCCTGTAACATGTCCTTTAAAAAAGTCAACAGGAAAGAGCAAGTTGTCACTGACAGGTCAGGATTGGAGTGTTATGTCAACACTATAATACACTACAGTCATGCAATTTACCCAGGGCTTGCACCACTCTGAAAGGAAGCAGGGCAGGGTGTATCCAGGCACTGGTGTCCTCCTCTGGTGTTAAAACACATCTGATTGTGTCCACACTGGATGCCTTGTTCTTCACACTCATCAATGTCTAACAGTAGAGACAGAGGAGAAGTTTGCTGTAATTATGTAAATTAAGAAACTTAAGTACTTGGTTTGGAAAGAGTTTCAGTACGCTCTTACCTTTACAGCTCCTGCCATTGGGTAAGAGCTGATAACCCGGGGGACACTGGCACTGGAAACTGCCAATGGTGTTCCGACACTCGTGTTGGCATGGCTTCCTGAGCAGACACTCATCCACATCTGCACAGAGAGTGATGTGTTTGAGACTTAGTATCAACTTCTGTTGTGATTCGATGACAAGTGGTCAGTCTGAAATTAGTACATTCACACCTTGTATTGAAATATCTCCTGTGACCCCCTTTGATTGGATCTCACTTACCCACACTATATGCAAATAATCACAACTGTCATTTGTGTTTGTGTTTGTAAAGACCAGTGAAGAGTATACAAATCACTCAGACCACCTCAGCGTGTGGTCTGAGTGATCGGATCTCAAGACTCCTATGGGTGCGTTCACACACACTTAGCACTGACCACTTGTGATCTGATCAACCGGGACAGATGTTAATACCACATCTGTACGGGGTCAAAGAAGCTGACCAGACAGTATGATGTGGACATGCTGTTCTTTGTTTTGAATACTGTACATGTGAACTAGTGTTGATGCACACTCACCAACACACGTTCCGTCTCTGTTGGTGTACCCTGCAGGACAGCTCTGTCTGGTGATGCGAGATGCTCCGTGAGAACGCGAGAGGATTGGCCTCCCCAGAGATGACACTAGCTGCGGGCGGACTCTTGCCCTGACTCTGGTCCCATTGGTGAAGGTCTGCCCTCTCTCCAGCCCTGCACAGGAGCGTCCATCCCCAAGCAGCACAGTACCGGGTGGGCACAGGCACCTGAAGCTGCCAGGCACATTGCGGCACTGGAAGGCACAAGGGTTCGGTGTCTGCAGGCATTCGTCAATGTCTGGAAGGTAAAAAAAAAAAACACTCATGTTGGTTGTGCTCTTCCTCAGAGCATCATCAATGAGTTGTATAACAAAACACACGCAGCAGATATCATACCCAGACATGGAAGTCCTACTCCTTGTGTTCGATAACCTCTGGAACATACACATCCGTAACCGCCGATTGTGTTCTGACAGATCTGAGTGTAGCGACACATGTGACTTCCATCCTGGCACTCGTCAATATCTGAAAAATAGTTAGTTGATTACTTTTAAGCCAATCTTAAACAAAAAACAAAAAAAGCAGTTGAGACCATTGTGGAGATAACTGAGGACGACAGTTTCCTAAATGTGTTGCCTCCTGTTATAAAGAGGATCTTTGTTTCTTCCGTCAGAAGCTTTCTCTCATTAACAACTAGCTGACTTTTCAAAGCCTAGTGAGGGATCAGTAGTGACCTCTTGCTGTTTCATGTGCTTAAACAATCTTGTGAAATCTGATCAGGTGCTACATAACCTAAAAAACAGTTGGACGTTGTTAGAAGCTTCCAGTTTAAATCACCAATGGTCTTGTTGGCTTTTGCTGATTATGTCAATGAAAGACAAAGGCAGGGATTTTTTGAGGGCGAAGCTAAATGATCTTCAGAGGTGTGCTGCTGTCTCAGAATGGATGTAGAGATGGTTTATGTATGGTGGAACAGTACATTTAGCAGCCTGTATGAAAACAAAGCGGATGTATGAAAGCCATTTACCCATGCAGGCTCCATTGTCTGCTTTGGTCATGCCTGCCGGACAGCTGTCGAAACACTGGTATCCTCCCTCTGTGTTTCGGCACTGCTGGTGAGCCGGGCAAACATTTCTCATGCACTCATTGATATCTGTAAAAGCGCAACCAACAATAAAGTTCTAATTGTCAGAGATAATTTTGGATAAAAAATACTCCTTATTAGAACAAGTGTGGATTGGAAAGTTTGAATTGCATTTCCATGACAATTGTAACATCACTTTAACTTGGGAAAGTTTGAATACTGAGCTGACTGACCAATGCAGCGATGTCCCGACAGCTGATATCCAGGGTGGCAGATACAGCGGAAGGAGCCCAGAGTATTGAGGCACTGATGCTGGCATGGTGAGAGAGCAGACTCCTGGCACTCGTCCACATCTGAAACATACAATTCACACGTCTGGCTTAATAAATCTAAACTGGTACATTTATAAGAAGTGACATTTTTCTATAAATATTATAGGACAATAACAGTGTACAACACCCACAGTAGGAGATAAGTGGTTGTGCCTCCATCTGCAGTGTTGAGCAGACGCTTTAACAGTGATTAGCAGTGACTTGCCTTCACAGCTGGTTCCTGTGATGCTGGGCTTAAATCCTGGGCCACACTTGGCCTGACAGCGATACGTGCCCACCGTGTTGACACACTGCTGGTTGTAGTGACACATGTGTGAGCCCTGGGAACACTCATCGATATCTGTATGTTGGTACAGAAACAGGAAGTCAAATGTTGAGGTAGAGGATTCTATGAGAGCTAAAACTGGGACAGTGTCATAGAATACCTTGTAATTAATCACAAAACGTCCAGCAGACGAGTATTTTTTTTTCTCACCTTGGCATGTGTTGGTCTCTGTAGAGATGCTAAAACCAGAGGGACAGGCGCAGGTAAAGCCTCCCATGATGTTGTTACAGGAATGAGAGCAGGGAGACTGCAGTGCACACTCATCTTCATCTAATGAGAAAACATTTGATCATAACATAATAAGTGGCACAGTGACAGATGTTCAAAGATAAATGTTGCCAAGAGATAAATGAGGCCTTGAAGAAAGGAAAGCAGCATACCAGCACAGTAGGAGGCTGTGTCAAGAATGAAACCTTTAGGGCATGTGTCTCCATAACCGTCTGCAAACACAGAGTCCATTCAGTGTTAGTCGTATCAGCGTGTTAGATCCAGGATCTCATGTAATGTGGTCATGGTTTGAAATGATTGTAATGTGTTTCACAGACCTGGTATGAGTAGGCTGGCAGTGATGTGGAAGTCCAAAGTGAGAGTAAACATGTTGTAGACACCGTTCATCCCAGAGACCTTTAGCAGCTGGAGCAGAGGGCCCTGGCGCTCCTCCTGGTCCTCGTAAATAATGGTGTGATTACAGCGGAGCACCATGGGGTTTCCTCCTTTCTGGTGGGTCTGCGATGACCACGAGTACAGCTGCCCTTGGCCCGTTTGAATGTATGACTCATCAAATTCCTGCAAGACACGAACAAAATCAGAGTGAGAGGAAATGAGGACAAGTCAACACATTCTCTGGTGAGAAATATCTCAGGTCTTTGAGCAGTGAACAAACCTGGAGGCTCATATGAGACGAGGATAATGAAGGAGGAACAAATCCGTTAACTACGATGTCGATTAGTAAGACTCCCTCAGAATCCACACCCCGGGCCACGTGGGTCAGACGAAGGATCTCACCTGTTTGAAAAGATAAAAAGAAAATAGTAAATAGCTCACTGATTTACCAAGTAGAGGAAACATGGTGAAACTGGGGTACTAGCCTTCATGTGTCAACTCATGCATGTCAGTGGAAGTGTGTGCTGCCATCTGCTGGTTATTTAGCAAATTACAAATAAGTATAAAACTCACCAGTCTCGAACTCCAGCTGGGACTCCTGTCTGAACCGGCCCTGAGTGAAGGAGTAGCCGTTTCTGGCTTCTCCGCTCTGCAGCACAGTCGTCCAGTAGATGGGAGCGAACACAGACACCAGCACCCGCAGCAAAGGACCTGCAATAAAACAGCATCAACTCAGGGTCTTTTACAGCTCATGGGCATACAGAACACTCTAAACAGCTGGAGTATATCCCAAGATATATATAATATACATAATAAATATGCTCTAACTCTAAACTCTCTGCTGCTCACAGAAATCAAAAGTAGAAACAAAATCAAAACATGCTTTAACTTTTACCTGACTGCACGTCTAAGTAGATAGAAAATAAAGAAGAGCTGAAATTACGAAGACTTTTCTCTCTGAAAGTGAAGGATAAGGATATCAACCTCCAGTGGTTATAATGTGCGATCACTCACCCACGCTGGGAGGGATGTTGTCGAGGCGTGCCTGCACAGTACTGCTGGCTTCATCCACATTGTCTGAAATGTTGGCCTCCAGGAAGGACACGCCAAACTCCCTCTCATTCACCATGCCGATCAGGCTGCCTCTGGTCTTGCGAGGCGTCTCTCCTGTCATCATCAAACACACCAAGCAGAGAAGTAGTGAGTTTAAAGGCACTGACGTCAGTCATGTAATTCTTTCCAGTTTAGCAAGTTTAGCTCAGTCCATGTGTATTAATTACCACATATCTTCACAACAGGGTTTCGGTGGGGTCTTAAAAAGTCTGAAATTTAATAATCTGAATTTTAGGGAGTAAAACATCTTAAATATGATAAAATATTACATAATGGGCCTTAATACCTTTCTGTAGGTCTTAATTATGCTAGTGTTCCTTTAACGCTATTTGTGTTGTCCTTTCAAATTTTCTTTTTCTGTAAATTTTGTTATGTGTCTGTTTTGTTGTTATTCCTCAACAACGAAAATATTAGCGCACTCAGTATTGTTGTGTATAAGTTATACATTGGTTGTAGTTTTATTATAAAGACCCTGATCAAATTTATCTCAGTACACACTCGGTTTAGCTGTGAGAAAGACCCTGGATAACTCTACCTGGAGTTTATAAAATAATGTTTCATGGATTATTTTGTCTTGGGTACTTCACCTTATCTTCATGTTTGGGGTAAGTGTAAATCATTTTGGGACAGTGATATTCTTTCCCATTTGCTGTACTTGATATAGGTCTTATACTTTTAATATATTATACTATTAATTATGCTCTTAAAATGTCCTAAATTTAACTTATTGAAACCTGCACTTATGAATTATTAATAGCCATGGCTCACATATGGTAATGAACCTTTGGTGTGTATTCTGTATGTAAGGTCGCCTTCATAATGAATTATTATTTCATCCATACACACAAAAACATTCAGTAGGATGATGTCCTCACAGGATATGGATATGACCTGGACAGTTAAATAATATTATGTAGGTATATATTAAACTTAAAGAAGACAAAAATAATTTGCACCTGGACAGAGACCAGCATGACATTTCCTAGAATCGATACTGGGACCACTGCATGATCGGCCCCCATTGGCTGGTTCTGGGTTGTTGCATAATCTGATTCGTTCTTGGAAACCTTGTCCACAGGTGATGCTACATGGACTCCACTCCTGCCAGTTAGAGTAGCCTCCATTGACTGTGGAAGAGAGAAGACAGCATAATAGTTATTAGACTCTGTGTGAGGTACCGCCTTGTGTGTATTTTTTTTTTGAATAATTTCATGTTTCGTTAAAGTTGTTGTTTGTAATTAAAAGCTCAGAACTCACTCTGAACCTTGAGAGTAATGGTCCTCTCAACTGTTCCAGCTTCACTCTCGGCCACACACTGATACTCCCCTTCATCTGAAGCCTGTGGATCACACGAGTGAAGGAGAGTTTGGCTTAATTTTCACTCTGAGTGATTATCCTGACAGACACACAAACCTTCAGGACCAAACTGTCTTAGATCATCTATAGTTTTATGGTTAAAACTAGACAGTTAAAATTACAGCAAAAAACCCTGACATTTTCAAAGGAGCAGTTGATACTTTGGTTTCACTGAATTGTTTGTCATAATAGATATTATTGGACCAAGAAGAGGAAATTTCACATTAGAGCGCTCTGTGGGAAGGCCAGTCATCTGTCTGTGAGAAAGTCTTAGCTGCAGGCTATGCAATTACTACAGCTGTTAGAAACCTAACAAGGTTAGAGGCCTAGGTAAGAGGAGCAGAGTCTAGGAATATCCAGCTTTCTGTTCATCTCCTCCCTCTGTTGCTAATGCTGTTAGCCTCTGACTGAACTGAATCTGATTTAGTTGGAAACAGGACGCTGCAGGACAGTCACATGCTGTCCCTCTGCCCGAGGGGACTGCAAGTGAAGCCCAGAAAGGATGAGTGCTGCTCCGTTGTTCCCCAAGACATGAAAAGTAACAGTGTGAGTAGTGTCCTCAGTGAAACTTAATCATTCAAACTTGAATGACTTGGTTGAATAAAACTTGAGCTCTGCTGTATAATGTAGGAAGGAAAAGAGATTTTATATTTACTGTGATTCTGTAAATGACCAAAGATCCATTGAGAAGTGCCTGCATTCGGAGGGAACGCAGCAAGGGTTTTCCATCCCGCAGCCAGCGTAGCACAGGGCTGGGGTCTCCCTGGACTGGACAGTCGAGCATGGCCGAGCCACCCTGTACGGCTGTCTGAGACATGTGGGCTTCACCCTTCAGCACCGGAGGCTCTGCAGGAACAGTGCACATAAGAGTAGCACGCATATAATTAAGATGATATCATCTGTTGGAAGCTAAATGAGTAGCCTGGACTGATCCTTGACAAGTAGCTCACCTCTAATGCGGACAAATGACAGCGCTCGGATTGAGCCCACGCTGTTTTCTGCAATGCACACATAGGTCCCAGCATCACTTGTAGTCACGTTGTCGATGATGATGGAGCTCCTGCCGGCCTCATCCACAGTGGCACCTGGAACATTTTCAATCAGTAGTGTCAGAGGAATGTGGGCATCTACAACTATGCTTGTGATGACATTTGAATTCAGTCAACACAACCCCACAGTGCTGGGGTACATTAAATTCCAGTATTCTAGTCCAATGTGGTCCCTTGCTTTGTAAATGTGGGTTTGTAAATGAATGGCACTTCGAAAAACCTTTTGAATCAGTCCAGTAGATTTCCTCCATCAGCAGCTGTGGCAACAGTGTAATCTAATGAAGCAACTGTGACCCTCCACAAAGTGTTCACTAAAACTAAAAGTACTTTTTAACCACTGAAAGGCTGACATTGTTATTCTGGGTCTTTGTTAAGAGTCTGGCAACATTACAAATATCTCGCTCAATGGGAAGTCTCACTCTCAAGTCTCACTCTCAAGTCCCTGCTTGTTGTCTCTCTCTGTCTCTTTGTCCTCATTAGCTCCCTTGTAGGAGCTTTGTCCCTACACTCTGAATCAGACAAGTCAAGAAAAATGGGGGTGAAAACATGAGAGTGAGTGAGATTTGAAGAAAGTAGTTTGGATTTACTGAGGGAAACTTTCATGGCTAAATCTTCTGATGGTGATGATGAAGTGTAGAAGTGAAAGTTGTTTTCAACATTAGTTATCATTTTACCACATTTATTTCACAATGATCTACGAACACACATCCTCTTTATCTTGTGTTGTCAGAAATTCCAGTAAATCATGATGTAAGTTAAGTTACTTGTGTCAGGCTGACCATGTGTCCATACAAAATCTCTACAAAATTGATGGACCGGACAACAGTCTGCATGGTGTGTGATCAGAGACCAATCGGTTTGAAGTTATTGGCTTCCAGAAAGGCTATATAAGAAATATGTAACTTTCGTTATACGAGACGCTTGACTGACTTAACTGTGGTAAAATTGTCTCCATATATTGAATACACTATATTCTTGTTGAACGAGACATATTTAATGTTGCCAGACTCTTGGCAGAAATCTAGAATAACACCCGTTTTACTGGGGGAAAAAATGCCCTTTTAGTGGACATTTCCTGGACTTTCACACATTTATAAACATGACTCAGTTTGAAAAATACTGTAAATCCCCCTTAAGTGTCTCGGCACCAAGCTTTATTAACATGAAAATGACGAACACTAAAGACGTGGTGCTGTAGAAGTGTAAAATTTGAAAGCAATACCTAAGTAGGGGCTGTTGTTAACAGTCCAGGAGATGACAGTAGACGGTGTTCCCTGGGCGTGGCAGGACAAGGCCAGACTCTGTCCTTTGTTCAGGGTTACGTCACCTGGCAGCTCCTTGAAGGCAGGCCTCATGTTGATGGACAGACGGATGTCTTGTCTCGCTGAGCCTGCTGGGTTTGTGGCCACGCATGTAAACACTCCAGCATCCCCTGGCTGTGTGAAGAAAGTAATCACTGCTGATTCTAAAACCTCAGACTTGGACAGAGATGTTAATGCAGTGAAGAATAATGGGTCATACCTCAGCTCTCTCAATTATCAACTCTCCTGATCGCAGGACAGTGAATTTGCCAGGAAGGTTGGCCATGATGGCACCATCCTTCTTCCATGACACTCGGGGCTCCGGTGAACCCTGAGCAGCACACGGCAGCAGAGCCTGAAATCCCTGCATGACTGACAGCTCTGTCTGTGCAGGAGGAATCAGGGGCGGGACTGAAATGAAATAACATTAATTTATTGATATAACTCTTATAACTCAATATAATCATCTTGAAGAGCCTTCACTCACTTTGAATAACTAGTCTCATGTCCTGGCTGGTTCTGCCGGCAAGGTTTTTGGCAGTACATGTGTAAAGGCCAGCGTCACTGCGCTGCGTTGAAGTAATTGCCAGAGTTCCATTGGCAAAGATACGTATGTGTGTGCTGTCGACCACAGGCCTCCTCTCTTTGTGCCAAGTAACTTCAGGTTGCGGCTGCCCATCAGCTGCACACTCCAGACTGACTGGCTGGCCCAGCACTGCAGTGTACTCCACACGAGGAACGCTTAACACTGGTGGAACTGGAGAAATATGTGGTGAACAGTTATTCATTTCATTTATTAATGTTGAATAATGGCTTTTACGAGAAATAGGAGCAACTGGTTGCAATATTTCCATGAAAATTGGAGTTTTGTTTTTGTGCCTATGCTACTGTGATATATAATTTCACCACTTTCTTCACATCTGTCCATCTTACCTTGAAGGACTAACTTGGTCCTGCCCACAACTACGCCAGCTTCATTCTTTGCCAGGCACTGATAAGTCCCCGCATCACCAAGTGTGACACGAGAAAACTTCAGGGCTCCGTTTGAGAGGACAGCCAGTCTGTGACCTACGATAAAACATAAAGTTGCAAGCACGGGACAGTCTGACAACAGTATCTTCACTTATCAGTTTGATAAAGTATATCTTATATGGAGTAAAAGGCTGTTCTGATATTTTATATATTGTTACCTGCTGCTATGGGAACTCCCTCTCTTTGCCAAGTGATGGATGGTCTCGGGAAGCCTTGAGCCTCACAGGGTAGAACAGTTCCATGATGCAACACCACCTGCACTTCCTCTGCCATTGGCCTGATCTCTGGAGGCTCTACGGGCAAGGAGGAACAAGTACATTGTCATATGGGTTTTCCAATGTTTTGTTATAAGAATTCCGACACACAACATTCGCAGAGTGACCTGCGGCTGGTCTCTAAGAGCCCACCTTGCACTGTGAGAGACATATGTTTGTGTGCCACTCCGGCTGGGTTTCGGGCTGAGCATGTGTATCTGCCAGCATGACTTGGAACTGCAGCTGTAATCTCCAACACTCCTGAATAGAAAATTAGAGATACACAGTTGAGTATAGTCCTTGCACATTAGAACATGATGTATAATAATAAAAGAGCACTAAAGCTGCTCAGACATGTTGTCTTACCTGTGGGAAGGACACGGTATGTTCCTCCTCTGGGGCCCAGTTTGGTGCCTCCTTTCGTCCATGTGATGGTAGGCTGAGGACGTCCTTGTACGTGACAAGGCAACACCACAGGAGACATTTTCACAGCCGTCACAGTCGTGATATCATCTTCAATAGTCGGTGGGACTAAAAGAGAAAATAGAACGTCTATCAATTCAGCCAGCTGAATTGCTTTTCTACAGTCTGCTTAATGTACAAAATTCAATACCTTGTACAATGACCTCAATGACCCTGCGCTCCTCCCCAACATCATTAACAGCAGTGCACTCAAAGTAACCTTCATCCTCAATGGACGGCGACAGAAGAACAAGGGAACCTGAGGACAGACTCCTGGACAAAGAAGATAAACTGTCTCAGTTTTTAGACTTTTTACAGCTGAGAGAGATGTGATGCATGCATGCTGTGTATAAAAAGTGAATCCAGCCATAGTCTTTACCTGTATTCTCCTGGCAGCTGACTGATATCAAGTGGAGAGCCATTCCTCTTCCAGGACACCTTAGGTGGAGGTATACCTGTAATCTCACAGCTCAGCACAGCTCTAATCCCTGTGGTCACTGTCACGTTGAATGGACCTGGACTGATTGAAGGACCCACTGTGAAGAGATAGGACAGCTTTAGCTACAGCTATACAGTGCATATCTGGGTTTGAACATGGCTAACTATACACAAACAAACACAGGGACAGAACCATATCTCTGTTCTGTAAATGTAGAAAGTAAAAACCCCATAGAGTAACTATTTCCCTTTGCTACATTTACCAAACACCCGTAGATCAATCCCCCGGTGATCTGAGCCCGCCTGGTTGGACACGGTACAGTAGTAACGACCAGCATCACTCAGCTGAGCCTCATGTACGTGCAATGAGCCCTCTGATATCATGTATCTGAAACAAATGCACAGACAAGATGCATGAATGGACAGACACCCCAAAGTTTGAAGCTGTGTTTGCTTTCGATATGGCAGGTTGACCTATTGTTAACTTAGGACATACTTTTTGTCATCCAAAGACACAGGAAAGCCATCTTTTCTCCATACGACTGTGGGTGATGAGTCACCTTCAACTTCACAGGGTAAATGGGCATCCTGGCCCACATGGGTTGTCACCAGTGAACTGCTCTCCTTTATTACTGGCGGCACTAGAAGAGTAGAAGGGGACATCCATGTTGTTTTGACCTGGCTTTACCAAGCTGAAAAATGTCTGACTGTCTATTACTGACAGGTTGACTTACACAGAATCTCCACTGTGAAAAGCAGACTGGTGCTTCCAGCCATGTTGGTGACCACACAGCTGTACTGACCACTGTCGTCCGGCCTGACTTCCTGTATCTCCAGGTACTGACCCCCTGCCAACCTCTGGATACGACCCCCTGGCTAATGTCATGAGAGGAGGGTAAGAAGGAAGACAAAGTATGAGTCAGGAGATGGCTTTTGGTTCAATACCTGTGTTTCTACAACTCTGTACCTGCAGCTTGGCCTCATCCTTGTACCACTCTATATCGGGAGGGGGGTCACTATCTGCCAGGCATTCCAAGGTCAGGTGTCCATTAACTGGCACTGTCAATGTTCTCACATCACCAGAGCCAAGGAGGGTAGGGGGGACTGAAACAAACAGATTAAGTGATGAACTTCTCTAAGATGAATTATAAAAGGCTTCTAGTGCGGAAACCAGAAGAAAAAACTAAATATGCTCAATTCTAAATGAGATATGAGACGTGGAACAGATAAACTCAAATTCTTAACTTTACAAATGGAATGCAGAATTTATAAATATGGTTGTGTGTCATTACACAATTCAGTTTACTTTACGTGGAGCATTAATCTCAGCAGTTTAATAGGTCTGAACACCACTATAAAATTTTATTCATAGCAAATTTGCAGATGCGTGACAAGGGGGCTGCATGATGTAAAATAAATTAACTCTGGCGTTAATCAAAATAGAAATAGCTGGAATTTGCTGCCAAACCAAGACTGTTTTTATTTGAGTGCAGACACTTTTACTTCTGAAAGCACAGATCAAACCACAGGTGTTCACAAGCTCAGGAGGAAGAAGTGGGGATGACATTTAAAAGAACAGCTGCTGTCACCTTGGACTCGGACCCAGTGGTTTTTTCCGTCCTCTCCAGCCAGGCTGCTGGCCAAGCAAGTGTACAGACCTGCATCCTGCACCTATAAACACATGGCATTAATCAGTTTGAGTGGGTCTTGCATAACTTTGCTGCATTAACCTGAATTGATGCTGTTAAAATGTTTTTCATTTGTTTGAACATCTAAATTCTGGTTATTCAGACAAATGCTTGTGCCTTTTTTGTGTTTTTAGCATCTAAATCCCAAATCAAACATATTTGTCCTTTTGTCTTTTCTTTGAACAAGATAATCTTTGTATTCTTTATCTTAGCACAAAGTTACACCAGTATCACTTATTCTAAATAATCTGTGTTCAGAGCTACTGTAAACTTATTTGAACAACTTTGCAGTATTATCACGTGTTGTCAGTTTGTAATTTACCTGAACTTTGCTAATCCTGACAAAGTGTCCATCCTGCTGAACAATGTCCGCTCCTTCTAAGGGGAGACCATCTTTGAGCCAACTGAGGGTGGGGGGTGGGACGCCCACAGCCGAGCACTCCAGTTCCAGTGGATTGTCAACTGCTATGGTCAGCTCTGGAGAGTTGGAGCTGGAAATCTTTGGAGGCTCTGGATCAGAGAAATGAATCTGTTACGTCAGTTGTTGGAGGAGTTTAAACTGTGATTTAGATGAAATATTAGATTTTTGGGGGATTACCAAGCACGGTAAGGTTAAAGCTCTTCGTGCTGCTGCCGGCCTGGTTACTGGCCATGCAGCTGTAGAGGCCAGCATCTGAGGGCGCCACGTCGGGCAGCTGCAGCCGCGTCTCCTGCCCATCCAGCAGCAGGTTGCGGTGAAGGGACAGCGGCTGGCTGTCCTTCATCCACGTTAGTGTGGGAGGGGGAACGCCACGTGCCTCGCAGGTTAACGTGACCAAGGATCCTTGGACGACTGTAACTGGCTCCACTGGTTCAACGTGATCAACACCTGGGGGCACTTTGGAGCATACACACAAACATCTGTAGGAAATCATCAGATCCAAAATGCTGTAAAAGCTCTTGAGAAAATCATTGGGTGGTATGTTATGACTGTACCTTGGACCTGGACGTCATAGCTAAGCTCAGCTAGTCCAGCTCGACTGCGTGCCACACATGTGTAAACTCCAGAGTCTGACAGCTGCACAGGAGAGATCCTATTTTATAAGGAAGAGGGGACATTTAGCATTACCTCACCTATAAACATGGAATCTCTTTACAAAACAACGTTTGCTTTCAGCTTTCTTTGTCTAAACTGACCTCAGCACAGAGTCACCAGAGAGGAGGCGTGCACGGGGAGAGAGGAGCAGCGGACGTCCGTTCCTCAGCCAGCTGATTTGAGGCGGTGGATTTCCTGCCGCCTGACACTCCAGAGTCACTGCGCTGTCCTGTGTGACCTGCACCTCCTTGGGGACAGTGGTCTCCCCAGAGATGGATGGTGGGACTGCAGCAGGTCAAATTGAATTAAAAGGAATCACTCAGGACTAACACAAATGCACAAATATGAAAGTTCCAACTAACCTAAAACGAAGAGGGTGTAGATTTTGCTTTCCTGTCCGGCCGGGCTGAAAGCCAAGCAGGTGTACGTCCCAGAATCCTCTGGACTCAGCCTCAGTAATGTTAGCGTGCTGCCGTCAGGAGTCACACTGTCGGGTTTCAAAGACACATCATGTTTTTACATTAATACCATGTGTTGATCAATTCTTCCTGTTTCACCCAGCATCGATAATGTGCCTACCCAAGCCTCTGAATCCCTGAATTACTTTCCCATCATTATCATCATCATCCCACGATTTTCTCACGGTCACACACACACGTGTACATACACATGCACACAGACATTTTTTGTCTCTGGCTGATGTGGTTCTAATGACCAAATAAGCTGACCAGCAGCTGTAAAGCAGCTGCTCTTATGTTCCTCATGATGAAATTAGGCAAAGAACTATAAACGACTCCATCTGTCCACACATCCCTCTGTCATGCACCACATTATCTTTTACGTTGATGCTTAATATTGTAATTTCCTAAACCTCTAGGGGCGGGTGTTGATCGATCGATGCAGAATAATTGTTACACCTATTAATTCACACAGTTTCATGCACTGACAGTAACTGCTAATGACTTACGAGATGTGACGGCTGTCTGATCCCTCTAAAGTCACTCCGTCTTTCAGCCAGCTGAGGCGGGGTGTGGGGGTTCCAGTTGCTCTGCACTCCAGGTCCAGCTCCTCTCCCATGGGTGCACTAACGTCAGATGGGTGGTCAGAGTCCAGGATTGTGGGTGATACTAAGTAGGACAAAGATTCCTCTTAGATGGCTGTTTTATAAATGACATGTACAGTAAGCTCAAGGTTAAGTGTCTCATTTTGCAGAGAGTTCTTTACCCTGCACTTTGATTGTGTAGTCCTTCTGTGTGCGGCCCTCGCTGTTCTTTGCCAAGCAGGTGTATGTTCCAGCATGTGACAAAGTGAGAGGCCCCAGCTCCAGTCGGTTCCCTCGAACAGACCACTGCCACTGCAGACTGCTCTCTGGACAGCAAACATATTCACAAACACAAGCTGTCAGGCACAAGTCTTTATTGTTCCTTGTCATTCTGCATATCTTTTCTCTTACCAATAGGTGCTCCATCTTTGAGCCAGGTGATGCTGGGGGCAGGGACCCCTGTGGCCTCACATATCAGACCCACATGGGAGCCCAGGGTGTAGTTTAGAGATTCCTGGAGTGGCCCAGCAAGGACGGGTGGAACTATGGAAATATATTTGTAGGGTAAGACTAATGCCTTTTAGAGAAAATATTTTTTAGTTTGAGAACACAGCAAATGTACTCTCACCATGAACCATCAGTCTGAATGTCCTGTCCACCTGTCCCGCAATGTTTGACACTTTGCAAGTGTAGGTGCCACCATCTGTCATCTAGAAGCCAAAGAAGAAGGTTATTTTGGTGAGGGAAGCTGCATTTTGAGAACAGGCATTAAAGGGACATGGCTCCTTGCTGATGTGCTCTTTGGTTCGTGCATTGAATCAGGTGAATTAACTTATAACTAGGTTGTGTCTTGTCACATATGCAACTATGTCTCCTGCTCACCCAGTCTTTATTATTCTGTATATTATTTTAGAAATTTGCTTTAAAATACAGTGTTCCACCTGTGGGCCACTTTGGCCTTGGTAGCACTATTTTACTTTAGTTGTTTTGGTCAGTACTGGACTCACGTCTTTATACAACTTTGACAACTTGTTTCAAAGCTCTAAATCTCCTGCAAAAGCATTTTATGATCCCCATATCTCTGCAACAGCTGTTGACACAGAATAGGTTTCAGCTTGCAGCTATGGCCTTTAAATGTTTTCTGTACAAAAGGTACAAGAACAGGTCAACAGTTTTTTTCGTTTTTTCTTTTTTTAAGCCACACAAAAAGGACATGTGATGTTTGTGCTTATGTAACTTTGGTTCAGTATCTTTTATACTAAGTTCTTTTAAATTTGACCTATCACAGGTGACAGTGTTATGGCTGTTAATATTTTTTAAATAAACAGGCCGTTTTTTGTTTTGGGTACATTATTTTCAGGCTTTTGCATGATGTTGTTGCACAAGTAAAGGCTGGAAATCAGATATGACCCCCTTACTCTAACCTTGTCAAAAGCCACTCCCAAAAACTATTTTTATTGTTTTGTTTGCAGCCTCAAACGTGTGTGATGTAACATTTTCCCTGACCTGAACTCCTGTGATCTCCAGCTGGTGACGATCCATCTTCAGTCCGTTCCCTACAGCCAATTGCAGCCCGTTCTTATACCATGTGACCTCAGGCTCGGGAACACCATGGGCTTCGCATCTCAGTGTGACAGAGGAGCCCACCTGAGGGGTAACCAAGTCTGACTCAGCATCAAGTCGGGGCTTCAGGGTGGGCAGGACTGTTGGTTGGCAGATACACAGGGCATGATCTCAGTTTGATTCATTCAGAGTTGGTATGATTCACTCCTGGACTGTGCATGGTCACAGCTGGCCTGGGGTAAACAGATCTTTTGCCCAGACAGTGTTTTGAGATTTGATCATCTGTATATATATGTAGCTGAATTGTGCAGATGTGTCACCGTGTGTTTGCTCACCATAAACACTCAGGAGAATATTCTTCTGGTCTTGGCCTGCCGCATTGGTGGCTGTGCAGACATACTGCCCCGCATCCTCCAGTCTCGCCCGGGTCAACTGGAGCATCTGGCCACCTAACACATGAAAGAACGATATGGAATATAATTTCTCTGCTTGAATTTATTCAAACTAAGGAAACTCTCCTGACATAAAAAAAGAAATTCTGCACGTGGCCGCGGGCTGACCTGGGAGAACGTTGATGCCATTGCCAAACAAGTGGACCTGTCCGTCTCTGGTCCAGGTGATCTCTGGAGGAGGGTATGCTTGGACGTCACACAGCAAAGACACCATGTGGCCATCGATCACGCTAACTTCCTCTTCCTTGCTGCCAATTATTCTCGGAGGCACTGGAAGGGAATGCAACGGTTATGTTTTACAAGTAGAGCGCATGAGTTGTGTACCTCTGCTTCCTCCCACAGTCCAAAGGCCTGCTTATTTTAATGGGGGACTCTAAATCGTTTGTAGGAGGAGGTAATGTGAGTGTGAATGGTTGTTTGTCTCTGACTCTGTCCACGTCTGGGGAGTCAGTAGGGACGGAATGCAGCTATGTTGTGAAGTAAGATTTTACCAATTTAAGAGACGTTTCAATCATTGTGTGGGGATCATTGTTGATATTGGGGGATTGGCCAAAAACAAATCAACGTATGAGCACAGAGAAGAGTAAACATGCTTGATTCATTATGAAACTGGTTGGACGGTGGCCATCAGCTGAGTTCCAGGTCCCACATATGTGACCCAGGACACAGTTGAATTCAAACAGCAAAAAGAATGTGGCCAAATGTGTCCCAGACCACCTCCAAATGTGGTCTGAGTGATCAGATCTCAGGACACATTAAGGAGTGGGTGTGTTCACACCTGTAGTTAGTAGTGACCACTTGTGATCTGATCACTCAGGATGGATGTTAATACCAGGTCTGTGTCAGCCCAACTATATGCTGACAACCTGTCCAGGGTATAACCCACCTCTCGCCCAATGTCAGCTGGGATTGACTCCAGTCCCCCACAACCCTCAAAAGTTAAGTGGTGTAGATAGTGGATGGTTACATGGGAATCAGAATATCCAGAGAAGGTGTTAAAGCTCTTTTCTTACCTTGCACTGTCAGACTGAACAACTTCTCAACTGTTCCAACCTTGTTCTCAGCGACACACAAATACCCGGCCATGTCGGACACCTGAACACTGAGGAGCTGTCAGATGGGATTTGAGAGTTATTCTTCAAGGTCACACATCACAGTTGGATCTGTTTACGCACTGGTCATTGTGTAAAAGTGAACAATAGCTGACCTGGAGCTGAGTCCCATCCTCACTGATGTGGTGCTGTGGATCTGTGTGCACCGGCTGCCCATCTTTCAGCCAGGAGATGACTGGAGCAGGGTGTCCGGTCGCGTCACAGTGGAGGACCACAGTGCTGTTGGCCACTGCTCCCATCTCCTCCATGAACTCCTCCAGTGCTCCCGTGATCACAGGAGGGACTGAGAGGAGGTAAAACATAAAATAATTCTTCAGAAATTAAATTCATTACCACCAGTGTAAAATTTAATTACAAAGAAGATTTACATATTTAACTCTACTTATTTATACATCTTAGACAGTTTTACAGATACAGATCATTTTATTCTATTTTATTTATTTATTTATTCAATTATTTGCAAGTATTTTGTTATTTGTGTTATACTCTCCCCTTTTTACCAGCCTTTGCTGCTGCCACATCATAGTCATATTTATTACGTGGGTGGTTGGTTCTGTAAAGCTCTTTCTTACATTGTTAGAATGAAAAGTGCTGCACAAATGAAGTCTGATTGTTCAATGTACTTTCTTACCCAGAATCTCCAGTTCAAAGTGCATGTGGTCCTCTCCTGCCTCATTCACAGCCTGACAAGTGTATTTTCCAGCATCTTCTGTCTGCACTCGCGGGATTTGTAGCACCTGTCCACCTGACAGGACAAACCCATACGTACATCAGCAGATTCATCCGTGAATATAACTCCTCACTCATACATCACAACCACAGGCTTTAACACAGGAACGAGTTTCTACCTGGAAGTAGCACCACCCCATCTGCAGAGGAGGTGAGTTTTCTTCCATCTTTATACCAGCTGAGCTTTGGTGGGGGGATTGCATTGCTCTCACAGGACAAGCTGATCGGATGACCCAGGACCACCTCCCGCTTCTCTACCATGTCCTCATTGTTATTGTCATCCTCATGTCCCAGACCCCAGGCTGCTTCTCTGTTAGTCACCCGGTGGAAGATCGGAGGAACTGGCGAGACAGTGGAATGTTTGAGTCAGTTAAAGTAACTGAATCAAGAGGACGTTTGCATTGAGTTGAATTTCCCCAACCTGGATAATGAAAATAACTACTCATATTTAACCAAACACACCCTGAATGGTGACATGAAAGTCTCTCTTGTCCTCCCCTGCAGAGTTGGTGACCACACAGGTGTACTGGCCCTCATGGGACAGCAGGGCGTTGTCTATGTGGAGGAAATGGCCGCTCTCCTGGATGCCAGCATGTATGTTTCCATTCAGCAACTGTAGACAAAGAAAATACATCAGATGATAAAGTCGAGGTGAAATACTGTGCAAACTCTATTTCCACATTAGGCATTAAGATTTCCTTCAAAAATGTGTGACATTTGGTATCAGTGCTGATTTAAATGTCTGAATTTATGACACCTTATTTTCTGGCTGGAAGATGCAAACAATAAAACAATAGCTCCTTTCAATCTTACATTTATACAAAAAACCCTGTGATTTTGAGGCCCTGAACATCATGCACTCATACATACTGCACATATGAAAACCAAGGTGCTCAGAGTGATAAAGTAGCTCAGGCACAAAAAACTATTAAAACAGAGGTATTACAGTATTATTACATCATGATGTTTAATCAAAGAGAGTGGGGGGTGGCTTGTGCAAGAGGATGTAAAATCTGTTAAGCTTGATGTAATTTGCACTAGTTGCCAGTAGAGGCTAATAGAGACAAGAAAACCAACCTGTCCGTCTTTGAACCAATTGACCTTGGGCTCAGGGAAACCTTTGGCCAAGCAGGAGAGTCTTAAGCTCCCGTTGATCCGAACTTTCTCCTCCTGACCACCGAACTTCAAAGATGTTGAATCACCCTCTATCTGTGGTGGGACTGAATAAAAGAAGAAACATATTTATTAAAAGTTCTGTCTCAGCCACTTTAATGTGTGAGTGCTGCAGATGTCTCTTACCCAGAACACTGACAGAAATGTGCTTGATGGCTGTGCCCGCTGGATTCGTGGCCCTGCAGGTGTAGAGACCCGTGCTGTCTCCCTGTGCCGAGCCCAGTCGCAGGGCCTGCCCACTGCGGGTGTACGTCTGCTGGGGACTGGATACTATGGGCTGGTTGTCTTTTAGCCAGGTGATGCTGGGCGTTGGTGAACCCTCAACATCACAGGGGAGGACTGTGGGGAAACCCAGAACCACTGACACCTCCAAGGTCTCACTGGGGCCCTTGATGGTCGGGGGAGCTGAGGAGAAACACAGACAATACATGTATGTGTAACAGCCAGTTATATTTTCACTGGCTTGTAGCACAGAATGAACAGATCCACTGGGGATTGACCTGTTTGTGCAGGAGAATTTCTAAAACAGAAATGCAGTGTGATAGTTTTGGAGCTTGGAGCAGACACTCTTTCGCTGACACAAATCTCCACAGATCTGCACAAAGGAAATTCAGTATGTGCTCATGCGCCATGCAGTGTGTCATGCTGTATATGCTTAGTCTCAACATGAATTAAATGTTATGTGATGTCCAGTAATTTTATTATGAAAAGATCACAGCCCCTACGGCCCTGTTCAGATGTGGTATTAACATTTTTCCTGAGATCACAAGTGGTCAGTATTTAGCATGTTTGTTCACATCTGGTATTAAAATGTGACCGGATCTCACTTCCCCACTATATATGCAAATAAATACGTAATTGTGTTTGCAAAGACCAAATGTTGTTTTTACCCAGTGTGAGTTTACAGATGTGTCAGATGTCACAGTGTGTCTGTGTGTCGGCTCTAGTGTGAGAGAGGTTTAGAGAGTCAGGAGGGGCTGAATGAATCACACTGTGCCAAAGGAATGTGGCCACATGCGTCCCAGACCTCCTCCCAATGTGATTTGAATGATCACACCTCAGGATGCATTGTCACATTTGGGTGCGTTCAGACCTTGCACTGTGAGTCTGAACTGGCGCATCTGAGTTCCTGCGTTGTTACTGGCCAGACATTGGTAAAGCCCCTGGTCCCTCAGTCTGACTGACTTCACCTTCAGCACCTGGCCATCTTCCAGAAACTCCACATGGGGGTCTCCATCACGGGACAGGACCCTGGAGGGAGGAAGGATTGGAAGATCAAATCACTGCCATGCATTGTCCATCCTCTGTGTAATCAATAAGTGTGTTCAGGTGATGCTTACTCTCCATCGCGGCTCCATTCCACTCTGGGTGGTGGTTGTCCGCTGACTCTGCACTGAAAATCCACCTCCTGTCCGAGCACCACAGTTAACTCTTGTAGTCGGGACGTTCCTGAAATCACTGGTGGAGCTGGGAGAAAAGGTAGAACTGGTCAAGAAGAAGAAAGGTGGACCACAGATGTACCAACTGGTTTACAGAAAGAAATGTATTACAATGCTCAAATACTAAATGAAATACAGATCAATTTAAATTTATTATTGCAGTTGTGAGGACACAATATCAGTTTAGTGATAAATGAGGACATGAGCACTGATGTTAATGGTTAGTGGTAGCAGATTTGGGATGGCAACTTTCGGAATGTTTGGTACATCGAGTATTAAAGTTTAATCAGAGAGTTTAAGCTCTTTGGGAGCTTTAAACTGCTGTTCCATGAGATTTCAAGACAAATATCCCCTTTAAATCTCTACTTAATGTGGTAAGTATGCTTGCATCTGTCCTTTCCTCTACTCGGTTCTTGTGTCGTTCAAACACTAGTTTGAAAACTGTTGGATGAGCTCACCTTGCACCACTATATTGTACTCTCTCCTGGCCTCTCCTGCCGAGTTTTGAGCCGTGCAGGCAAACTGTCCTGCATGATCAGGCTGAACTCTGTAGATTCTGAGCAGCCTGTTTCCATTCTGCAGATAGACGCCAGGACTGTTCACCTGCACATATACAAAGCAGTCACATTGTAATAACAATGACAACCACTTGGTGGCATTATATAGCTAGATATCAACAAGATACACTGTACTGTGTTACTGTGAATATCAATTTGGAACAACAAACTCACAGGATGACCATCTTTAGACCAGGTGATTGTTGGGGAGGGGATCCCGAAGACATCACAGCCCAGAGTGAGGGGCTGCTTCAAGGTGACAGTGAGGTTCAGAGGCTGGTTATCGTTTTGGATCTCTGGGGGAACTAAAACAGTACAGGAAAATTATCATGATTTGTGTTGTCACTATGCTGCGGTGTAATTGGTTAAAACAACAGAAAACACTAAAATTCTCACCATTTACTTTCAGCCTCGTCTTTCTCTCCACAGAGCCCGCCTCATTGGTTGCCATGCACTTGAAATCCCCGCTGTGGCTGGCAGATGCTGTGCTAATTACAAGCGCTCCATCCCTCGCCACAGAAAACTCTGATTGTTCGGGGTGTATCTCCAGGCCGTTCTTAAACCAGCGCACTTTGGGGCGAGGTGAACCTGCAGGTCATGTGACAAGAAAAGTAATTCTGAGCAAGAGTCAAAGGAACTTTATTAATCACGTGTGACAGAAAGAAAAGGTTACTTCCATCTCTGTCCCTTGTTACAGGAGAACCTTGTAACAAGAACCCAGGCGGCCCAGACGAGAAAAAGCCTGCTCTACATTTATCTGTTGGACAGTGGGACAGCAGGCAGGACCCTGCCAAAACGTTTAGACTCCATGTAACCTGGAAGCTCAAGATTCCATGGTCAGAGTCGCATAAAAAGTAATACACAGTATGCTTCAGAGATGCAAGCTTTAAAATACTGCCATCAAGATTTATTACCAAACACTCAGGTGAGAGTCTTGACTGTTAGGAATGGGAGTGGTTGACGGAGCAGTTCAAAGGCGTGCTCAGGAGCCTGAAACAGATGTGTGCTGTGGATTACTGAGTGGACGATAGCTGGTGGAGAAGGGAAAGGTGGATTGGGGGGAGAAGGTGGAGGATTTGTACCTTACATAACAAGGTCACCCCTCTCTGTCTATTTACAGAGGTGTGACTAACAGAAACACCAAAGAGGAGGTAGGACAATTGAGCACAGCACCCATCCCCCGATTCCAAAAAATACTAAAACTTCAGGACATGCAGCGCAACCAAAGGGGATGGTATCATCTGTTGAGTCTCTTAACACATGTTCAGAGTTAAGAAGCTCTGACGAAAATTCATTATCTCATTTCAGGGAGGAAATATGGACAGATGTTGTGTTTTAGATGTTAACAGATCTCATTAGCAGACTTTTAATTCATTTTCCGGGGCTCACAAGTGGGAGATTATCTCAGTGTGTTTCTCAAATAATTACCTCAATCAAATGCATTGCAGTCAGTAAATTAATAATATCCTTCTGGCAGAGTGCGCTTTATCTCCTACATACAGACAGATCTCGAGAGAACAATGAGGGGGTCCTAGTTTCCTGGTGCCAGCTGCATCTCTATAGCATGGAGAGTGTCATGCATTTCTACATGGTGATCACTGAGGTCTGGTACAGCCTGCCTTCCTGCCGGTGTGACTTAGATGGAAGGAGGGCTTGTGTGGCTTCATCTTCCACTTCCTGTGCTTCATGGTGCACCTTAGACATCTCTGTCCTTTATCTGCAAGCAGCAGCCTGTAATTAGGATTCCTCTCCCAGCAGGCCCTGACGCAGAGGAAAGCAGATGTGGCTCACTGAGGCAGCAGGCGGACTGATGTTGCAGCTGTTGCTCCACATTAGACACAGTCTTCACCTTCTCAAGCCAAGCTTGTTACCATGGCATGGCTCCACACAAACAATACCTGTATGCATGGGCTCTCTGAGGGTGAGTATCCATCGGAGCATGTACAGACACTCACCAGCGCTAACTGTGTTCAGATCAAACGAGTCCTCAACAACCCTCCAGGATGCCACCGTGTTTGCACTCAGATGTTAAAATAGATAGAAAGCAGCATATCTCTAGGTGCTGCCATCAAAAGAGGCGTCCTTTCAAGATGACAAGGATGTTTTTCCCCTTTCGACAACTAAAAGTTTGCAGTGACAAAAAACATTTCTTTGATGGTGCACAAATACACCTCTGTCCTACATTTGAGGCAGAATTTTCTTTTGCTATGTCATGAAAACAAACCTATAAAAAGACTCATCCATTTTCGGCTGTTCTTAAAGCTAAAAAAAAAGAATAGTCACACTGGGTAAATTGCACCTTTTCTAAACACCAAACCTTCCATCGCCCTTTTCTTGTCAGTTTGACTGAGGCTGACTCATCTATGAATCATATCGTACCTTCGACGGGACAGGGGATGATGACCTTGCTGTTTGCTACTTTCTCCATGACGGCATCTCCAGGTTCTGCAAATGATGGGGCCTCTGTGAGGACATAAAAAACCATGTTAAATGCTGGTTCAAAGAGCGAGGACATGCAGCACACTCATCTAAAGTGTAATGAGTATCATTTATTAATAAATGTTCCAGTGTAGGTATTAACTGTGGGTATAAGAACTCAGGACCTGAGGGTCTGTTGTTGGTGTCAGATTTAAGACTTCTCACAGGCACAATTAAAAATCAGTTAATATCAGCCTGAGGCTAAGCATTAGTGAAACAGATCATTTTTGTGATCAGGGAAAATCATTCTTATCTGTCCTCACAAAATTACTTGTGGTTTCACACTGTTCTGCCTCAAATCTCTGATTCAGACTTGCTAAAACCAAATGAAACATTTGAATTTGTCAATATAAATGTATTTGATCTGATGTAAAACAAGTTTATGATGAAGTAGGAATCACAGGAAAGCACCAGAGGCAGCAGGGATCTGGGATACCAGAGCTGCACATGTTTATCATTTCTACAAAAGTGGATGTTGAAATACTGATGAGCAAGAATAATGTTGTTTACAGTTTGTACAGTGTAAATATGAACGGACCAAGAATAGAGGCCTGCAGCATCCCTTAACTGATGTAAGGAAGGTTTGATTCAGCACAGCTTGCCACAACTGTCTCTTATACAAGTTATACAACTTGTAACTGAGGCTTTAAGTGCAGCTTCAGGAGGTAATTACAACTGCTTATCAGATTGTCAAATAGTTTTGGACAATGTCTCCTCCCATGGTGGCTGAACATTTCTTTAATTTACCTAAACTGAAAGAGAGATTCACCCCCATTGCACACTTACCCGATTAGCGAAGGTGAGAAAGGCGCAAGGGTTTGAACTTAGAACACTCTCTAGCTCCCTTTTTTTATTCCCTGTCAAAACTATTTGTGACACTTTTTGGTGAACAGCTATGAATGTCTTCCAGAAGAGACTGTCACTATGTGGGTCACTATCTCTGTTTTGACACAGTATCACATCTGCTTTCCTTTGTGGCTGTCAGAACAAACAGTTATTTTCTAGTATAACTGGCCTTTATCCTCTTGCAGCATGGAGCTACTGTACCTCCAGAGAATTCTCCTCAAGACAGAGAGAGCGTCTAAAACTGGGACACTGTAAGTGAATACACATGTTCAAATGGGCAGTGCTAGATAATGGTTATCCAAATAGATGTTACAGATCATGATTCACAACATACTGTATAATTTACAAAGGTTTGTTCTGCTTATTCTTAAAGGGAACAACCACGATTTGAAGAGCAGAACTGCTGATATTCACCAAGAATTTCCAGCTTGATCTCCAGAGTCTCCTCTCCTGCACTGTTCCTGGCCACACACTGGTAGGTACCCTGGTCAGCGAGTTTGACCTGCTGGATCCTGAAGGGCGTCGTGTTGACCCCAACAGGAAGCCCATTATGAAACCAAGTTACCTCAGGGCTCGGCTCTCCCTGGACCACACATGGCAGAGTCACTGTCTGGCCAATCAGGGCTTTCAGGAGGGAGGGCGCCGGCTGAATCCTTGGCTTAGCTGAGGACAAAAACAAATATCGTAAATGCACCTTTCCACACATCTGTTAAAAGCCTATATATTTACATATCTCACATATTTAACATATGTTAGAAGGGATGTATTTACATGGAGTCAAGCAACATTACATCATTTACGTTTAAAGTTTGTAATAAAGCCCCGCAGAATTACCTTGAATGTGTAAATTGTAGCTTACGGACATGTTGCCCGCTGGGTTTTCTGCAGTGCACATGTAGAGTTTACTATCAATCAGGCGCACATCAGTGATCTTCAGAGAGCCTGAAGGCAAAACAGTGAACCTGGGAAGTGGTTAGGGGTCAAGGGCAAAGAGGTGGAGAAAACACAACAAGCCATGAGTCACTGAAGATTTACAACCGCTGTGTTTTGGAGAAGAGCTGCTCTTGTTTTCAAGCAATATTTTCCCCTAGTCTGCTATTTACATGGTGAAGCATGCTTACCTCTATATGAGAGAATAAAGAGTGAAATATTTACAAAGGCGGTCCTGTGTTTACAGTACTGGGCAGCCAATATTAATGTGTATGTGTCACTGATGTGTATTGTTGTATCAACCCTGACTATGAGGATGAATTTCAAAATGCAATTTTGTTTCTTTAACTATTTGTGGTAGAAGATGAGCTTATGAAACAGAAATATCGGTACAATCTGAGTACCAAAGAGTCATTAATGAAGTGAGTAATTGATTCATTTCCACAAAATGTGAGCATTTCTCAAAGGAAACACTGCCCATTGTGTTATTTGTACATGTGTTGAAATATATTAGAAAGCTGTGAAAGTTGTTAACAGCACTAAGTGGAATCTGGACTTTAGCCAGTGACTTGAAATCTCTTCAATGAGTTTTTACTTTAACAATCACTATTGTGCAAGGTAATTATAGAGTAAAAGAGCAGCCAGAGTTTGGCCTGATGATGTCCGTGTGGGAAAGGTCATAGGCCCAGGAAAATCAATGCGTGTTGTGCTGTTGGGAACAATGATGTTTGCAGAAACTACATGTTTATCACTAAGGAATTACGGATCATTGAAATTGAGCCCCAGTCTTATGGTGTCACAGACGAAAACAGTTAATGCAAAACCAGACATTTGTAATTATATACTTTTGGCTCAGACAGGGACAAGTTAGATGTAGATATGGCCAACACACTGCCGTCGACTCCAGAAACACAGCAGTAAAAAGTAGGGTAAAGTATATAAATGTAGGTCAGCATTGTTAAAGGCCTGCGTGGTAGCCTGAATTGTACCAGAGGCAATCCAGCTGTGTAAATGCATAATATGCAGAAATATAAACACACCTCTACGATTTATCTTAGATAAGTGTGTCTGCTAAGTAACCGAATTATAACAATAACATGTTTGTGTGAGTGGAAATGAACTGGAAGCACAAAGAGCTCTCTATTTCAGCCACACATGTGTAATGTCGCTCCCCCGCTTCCTCAAACAAGTCTTAGGAGGGGCAGCTACATTCAACACCGAAACCACACGACTGAATTTGCCGCGGTCAACCTGCGACGCGGCTACTCCACGGTGAAGACCGTCGCAACAAGCTCGAGCACACGTAACCCCCCCCCTCGGCCATCCATCACTCCCCACTCTGGTGTCAAGTCATCTGTGTACACAGTCTGACACAAGGACTAACTGGGACAAATTGGCCTCATCAGGATTAAGCCTGAGGTGACCCGAGCTCTGTCTCTTTTTGCTATGACTGGGCTAAATGCATGACGATGACAGAAACCTCACCACCCACTGATTTCAGATATTTCAACAATCACTGCCCCCTGGTCACTTCCTCTGACCCACACCCCTCTGAGTGTAGCTGGAGAGAATTAATCTCTCTTTACGCGGCCTGCCTGTATCCGCCCGTCCTGCATATGCAAAGCACAGGGCTTGTGTGGGGGTTGTTCACAGAGATGTGTTATTCTCATCAGACAGGACCAGTAAAGAGTCAGCATGTTGTTTTACTACTGGAGCCCCCCAGGGAATCCAAACATCAGGCAGACGGGGCTTGTATCTCTTCCTCTGTCAGTTCGTTTTCCTCCCCTCTTCCTGGCAACCCCCCCCACCTTTTCGCTGGCCCCGCACTAGTAATGCTTGTATCAGGGTCACCTCAGCTTTAAACCCCCCCTCTGTCTTTCGTCTATCTATCCAGAACCATTCAGTCTGGTGTCTGCCCCAAAAAGTGTGTCTGTCATCCATCCTCTGTGTCTCGACTCAGCCAGCCTGTCTGCACCCACAGTGACCACACATGAAAGCTGGGAGTCAGTGAACCAGGAGGGACCAGATGTTCCTGCTCAGTTTAGGCTGCACACAGCTCTGCGACAGACTGTAGCTGCCTCTGCTTAACTGCCCTTCACAAGGCATCAGCAAATAAACTCAAGCATGGGCAGGAGCTCTGACTTGCAGCCAGCTTCAGTCAGAGGCTCTTGTAAAAGCTGAGTCAGATGTTAGCTAAAGTCAGAGGGAAGGCATGGCGACAGTCTGTTGTTACATGATGTTTCACTCATTTTTACGGCATCGTCGCCAGAGTGACGTAAGACTTCCTCTTACCCAGCTGTGACGGGGGGGATGGGATGCCCGTTTCTGCTCCATGTGACGAGTGGGGATGGACTTCCCTGGGCCTCGCATGGAAGAACAACCTCTGCTCCCACCTCTGCTGTCATCTTCACTGTGTTGTCATGGTCGCTCACACCCATTATCTTGGGCATGGCTAGGGAAGAGGGCAAGAAGTTGTAAGAAAACCACAAAGGCTCTTACGTCAAACTGCTTTGTTTCTCCAAACAGGATTTTTTTGTCTGTGAATATCCACAGACAGAGGTCAGACATTGTTACATCAAGCCATGCTATGTTTGGGGCATTAATACGTCCTTACTGTTGACACTGAGCTGGATCTCACGGCTGGCGTAGCCCACAGGACTGGTGGCGGTGCAGATGTAGATACCTGCATCGTCGGCGGTGGGGTGGGGGATGTGGAGGTATCCATCAGGATCATACTGAAGCGAGGAGTGATCTCTGAGCACAGGCTGCCTACCCTGTAGAGGAACAGCAGAAACAATTATACTGCAGATAAAAGCTGTGCATACAATAACACAGGCACACCAAGTTTAGTTTCCAGTTTACAGCCTGACCTTTTGATGTCTAATGTAATAACTGAGCATCGCTCTGCATCCCTGTTTACATGCACATGAGAATGAAGTCTGATGTACACGCACTGGCTGTGAACATGAAATAGCTTTTACAAATTCCTTTTCCTGACAAGAAAAGAAATGAACTTGACTCTTGAGCATCACTATGAAAATGTTGGGGGGAAAAAAGGAGCAGCAGCGCAATGTTATATAACAAAGTAGCTGTTTATGTCTTTATGGAAAAATATCAAATCACTGCGGTTAATGATTGCAGTGCCTAAATTCATTATGCAGTCTTCTATATATGACCATTTGGAAACTGCTGCTTGCAGAGAAATCATTTGTGTCTAAGAATGATCATATTACTGGTTTATATCTGGTTGCCAGTTTGCCTTTTTTTTTAGCTTCTTATGATGTGACTTTGTTCACTCTGCAAGGGGTTTTAAATAGATTTCTAAGGTACAATAAAACATTGTGTGATTTCTCACAGTCAAGCAACAATATAGTAATGTTGCCATGGTTACACCCTTTCTTTTCAGGGTGATCAAGTCCTGATTGCAACAGTTATTGTTGTGTTCTGAGAAATCTGATCATAGGCCAGGAGGAAAAACTAATTTTATTAATATGCCCTATAGGTAAATAAAAAAACAGTTATGCAAATACTTGTATTCAAAGTGTTACGTACTACTAACAAATGTTTGTTAAAAGTGGAATGCAAAGATAGTCACTGGAGCCTTGTAAATTCAATTAAAATTAAAAAATATCAGAGTTAATTTTCATCAGCCATTTTCCTGTTTCAACATTAACGTTATTATCTTAATGCAATTATGCACATTTGTCAACACAAATCTGTCATATATAAGCAGAGGGTCTTGGTTCTAGACTTGAAATAAAGATGGATGACATGTCTCCATTTCGTCCCTCTACACTAAGAATGAAGCCAGAATATCCATCTGCCATCTCTTGATGTCTTTTCGAGCTAGATTCTTTACAGTAGTGAACATTTAGTTGAGCGAAGGTGTTGATTTCCCACCAATACATTAAATCATTACGAATATCATCACTATGGGTATACACATGCTCATTACATTAATAGCTAACATGAATGGTTTGGCTCAAACTGAACGAAAAAATCTAAATCCCCTCACCAGTACAGGCCTGGACATTGATCTTAGCTTTTGTTTGACCGTTACATGCTTAATATGTTTTTTAACTCAGCAGCTATTCACAAAATGGTAATAATGATTCATGTTAAGATGAACAGATGCCAAATGGGTTCCTCTGTAATGCTGTGGGAATCAGAACTAGCCGTTTAGTCAAGCATGAGTGTCTGGGATTCAGCCAATTTATATCATTTAAATGATGATTTGCACTGCAAGTGTAACATCCTACCTTGGACCAGACAACATTTGGCTTGGGAACGCCACTGGCTTCGCACGACAGTGTGATGTCCACGCCTTTGTTAGCTATGTAGTGGTACGGACCAGCGTTGATCTCGGGGGGCACTGTGGAAGAAGTAGATCACGAAGCACAGCTGCTGTCTGACTGGTCATGAAAAAGCGGACTCACAACATTATCACTGGCCACAGCCGGCCAGCGGTATCTGCGCTCGAGGCATTTCTTCATTACAAACCTGATGATGAACTATAATCTGGCCCGTCTGTCATTACGTGCCTATGAACAAAATGGCCCTTTCATCAAAGCATGCAGTAAATGAACCCTCTCACTATGATGACAGCAGGTGGTCAAGTCATTGACATAGTGTTGTTTTCCAAGCTGAGTCAGCACATAGTTGGCCTGACTGTCCATCGCTGTGGTCCAAACCTGCCAGTGTCTCTTACATATAGAAACTGTATTCAGGGATGGAAACTTTAGGAATTGCTTGACCTTTTTAGAGAGGTTTATTTAATTACCTCCTTTACCTAGAGGAGGTTATGTTTTCACTGTCGGTATGTTGGTTTGTTGTCGGCAGGATTAGGTAAAAACTTACAACAAGAAAGGATGGGACATGGGGAAAGAAAGGACTCATTAAACCCGTCGCAGATCTAGTCAAACAATGTTTTCACTTTCTTTTTAGAGCGTGTGTTTGACATTAACATTTGACTGTTGTGCTTTGGCAGTGTTTGCCCTGTACTTGGCGCCATTCTTGTCTCATTTATAAGCCTATTTAGATGTTAGATGAAAAGAGAGACCACTTTTATGTCAGTGTGAAGACTAAAGGCACATTCACATTATCAGAGCTATTGCATGTGTCTTCTCATTATCGTGTGCGTGGTGTGTTGCGACAGCTGTGTGCGGCTGCCTGTGCTCAAATTCGTCAAACGTTGTCAAACCCCAAGCTGTGATGACGTCTGGGTGCAGCCAAAGTGCTTCAACGGAAAGATGGACGAGAACCACATACGGTTTTGAATTTCCACAATGTGTGTTAGCTTTTACCCACAATAAGCCACATGTTTAGACCAGGCAAAAAATATATTTGCTTGCTGAAATATGAGCATGTAGTCAATGCAGCTGATTTGTGTCACAGATTCTCAGTGAAATATACCAATCTGCTGCTAGCAACATTAGCATTGTACCTTATTAGTTCTGAAGCAGTAAATGCTGAGGGGAGTAACAGACCTATCAGCACGTCTCAAGTTCACTAATATCTTTTGAACCAAAATTAGCGGATAAATGCCGGTTCTTTAAACGAGGGTAAACTTGCTAAAAAAGTGACTGACTCCTTTCCCATTTTTTTCCCCTGGTGTTTGACCTCACTCTCAGCAAGAAAGCATATAAGCTTTCAAAATGTTTTGTCTATTCCTTTAATATCTTCTCTTACCTTGGACCTCCAGGGTGACTGTGATGTTCATGGAGCCTGCTACATTCACCGCAGTGCAGACGTATGTGCCAGTGTCCTCTGGGGTAGTTCTTTCAATGTATAGACTGCCATCACTCCTCAGGAACATCCTCCCATTTAGCTGAACCTGTGCAGAAAGGTAAAAAGACTTTCTGTCACACAGGGAGACAAAGATTCTCTGTGTGATGCACAGTTAAGTTAAATATTAGTCTTACGGGTTTTCCATTTTGGGACCAATGTCTTTCTGGAAGAGGTATTCCGTCCAGCAGCATGCAAGGAATACTCAGGGACTGACCAACACCAGTGGTAATGATTGGTGCACCATGAGCCAAGACAGGGGGCTCTGCATGAAAAGTGAGTGCAAACACATATGTATGTAGTAAACAAGAGCAGGAAAGTATTTAAAGGTGGATGTGGAGTTCATGCCACTGTCTGTAAAATAGAAGAGAGCCTTTAAGCGTACCCAGTCCAGTGACAGTAACTCTGGCCTCAGTTTTGCTGGTTCCAAACTGGTTCTTGGCCTCACAGATGTAGAGCCCCTCATCATCCAGCCAGACACCTGCAGTCAAACACAGTGAAACAGCCCTTACTTCAACATCACTCTCTATATGTCTGAAAGCACGCAGCATGTCTTCACTCACTGACGAAGAAAACACTTAATCTCCCAAAAAATCCATGCTAATGGCAGTTAAGTCCTCTGCTCAATAATAAGTGGTATTATTGGTTTGACTTGGCTATAATTAAGAGTTAAAAATAGAAAAAAAGGGGATTAATGGGTTTGGCTCAGCTGCCGGCCTGCTGACACAAATGTCCCACTCTGTAAATTCCCCCTGGAGATCACATGTTGGAGGATGTACACGATTCAGTTTGTGTGTTTTGATAGTCGGACAGATGTTTTAAGAGGTGATAACAAGACATTATGCATAAAAGTAGAAAAAATTAGCAGAGACATTTTCTAAAACATTTGCAGGTAAAAAAAATAGACATATCCTGCAGATTAAGTTAATTGGGTCATTTGGCAGCCACAAATGGAAACAGTGACAGAATCAGTACATGCAAATATGTATGTTACTCTCCTGTGTAATGTTACACGCTCTGTCAACATTGAGTCTCAGGAGCACAAAGGTTCACCTTCAGATAATTTCGGCTACATTCGTTTTTTGGCAGGCTGAGCGGCCTCACAGTTCACAACTTGCACAGGTGAGATTCCAATCTCACACTGAAGGATACTACAATGGAGGAAGGGACAAGCTACTCTTGCAGGATGATTAATATCTCAAAAGTAAAGTGTCATTTTTGTCTTTCACAGAGCAGATGTGGTGCTTTTAGCAGGATGGATATTTAATGTTTTGAGACATCTACTTTGTAGACATCTACCCCCCAGTTAGACTGAACTTCTTTGCTCTGGCAGTTTTCAATAGATAACTCACTCTGGATTAAAAGATGGCCGTTCTCCAGCTGCATTGTTCTGCTGTGGCTGTCCGTCCTCGTAACAATCTGTCTGCCGTCCTTTCTGTGCCAGGTCACCATTGGCTGCGGGAACCCACGGGCAACGCAGGGGAGGGTGATATTCTCTCCTACGTTAGCTGCCACGTCAACCGGTGCCTCAGAGAACAATGGCCCCGCTGTGGAGGGAATGGTGGTGGAAGATGGATTTTCCTTTGCATATATTTGAGAGAAAAATAAGCTTCATGAGGAACATTGACATGTGGTCTAACCTCCAACCTCCAGAGTGACAGTGCCAGCAGAGCTTCCAGCAGAACTACTGGCCACACAGCTGTACTGGCCGGCGTCAACCTCCTGTACCCCTCGAATGTGCAGGGTGCCACGGTGGATGTCCTGCTCAACAAAAGGAGCAGAGCCCACCTCAAGCTCACCTGGAAACACAAACAGAACAAGCCTGTTGATCTCTAACATGGACATTCCCACAGTCACGTTGATGTGCACACACTCTTTGACCTCAACTAACCTTTGAACCAGTGGAAAAGGGGAGAGGGAACACCAGTGGCTTGACACTCTAGAGTGGCATCACTGCCGACAGACACAAGCACAATCTGCTGTGTCACTGTTACCCTCGGCACCTCTGGATTAAAAAGAAAGACATTTAGCATGAAGTTCAATTTAGTAAGGATTCTTAATTTATAGAAAGTAACCAGTTTTTACTGCAGTGTTACTTTAAAGATATACCCCAGTAATGTGAAAACTTACATTACGTAAACATTTTATGTCGACAGAGATGCTTTTGTAAAAGGCAGACAGCAGAGCTGAGAGAATGGAATTATCTATTTTACAAGGCTCTCGCTGCCTTGGAAGATTAATGTTGTGAGTCAAAAGTGTGTATAATACCAGCATGCCCCAGGAAGAGGCTGCCGCAGTCCATCAGTGTTGAAGTTTATGTCAACCACTAACAGACAGCCGTGACTGAAACTTCAGGCTTACAACTGTCAGCACTCACAAAGCAAGGAGAGAAATATCCTACTGTGTGAGACAAGGCAGCGTGTGGCCACAACTCGCTTGTGCTCTACTCAAAGCCAGAGCTCGACTCACACTGGATACTATTCAGGGATTAATTCAGGACAAATGTTGCTAAGGAATAGTCAACAACAAAGACAAAAAAAATACTATTCAGAACAGAAATCAAAATAAATGAGATTCCAAAACTGTTAATTCAACAAAAGCATTTCATCTGATCGGTTGACTTACCTGCAAAAGTAAGTGACACCGAATGAGAAGCAGTTCCAACCTCATTGGTTGCCAGACAAGTGTAATTCCCAGCATCCTCTGGGAGAGCCCCTCTAATGGTCAGAACTCCGTACTGGTTTATACTCAGCCTGCATTATACAAATGTGAGAACTCCCATTTGTTTCAATTCAATTCTTCTGCTTTACTGGGATATCATGTGAGAAGTTTTTTGAATACATCAGCTTTTACATATTCAGACATATAACATTTGTGGTTTGAGGGAAAAAAGACTTCGGATCAGTAGATGTAAATTTATAGGGTGATGCAAACAAGATGTGGAAGTTGATGTTGTTGAAGTTGAATATAATGACTCTCTGACTCCGCTGCGCCGGAGGTGTTGAGTGGGCTGAGAGTTCCCTTACCTCGGGCGATTAGTGAGGAACAGGTTTCCATGGCTCCAGAAGAGCTGGGGAGGGGGGGAGCCGGACGCCGAGCAGACAAGGCGGATCTCGTCCCCTCGGGAGAAAGCCTGGCTCTGTGGGTGAACCACCACAGAAGGAGCCTCTACAATTGGAGTCAAACAGAGGCAAAAATGTTGACAGTGACTCAGGGTCTCGTCAGTGCTGCATGATGTCATTTACAACTTCCCGATCAAGCGTTAAACTCCTGATGATGTGCGCTTCAATGCAGTTACCAAGCACTCCGTGTTTAACATGTGACTCGTGGATCATAGTGAGGACACGTTTCACATGTATTTGGTTATGTTTGAAATGAAGCCACTCTTTTCAACATGCATCACTTCGTTCTGATGGGAAACATTTTCTGATGAGGAAGTGGCTCGATCTGACTGCGAAGAGGTTGAGCCAATAATGGAAAACAGATGACAGGCGCCTGAGAGAAGCCATGAGGCCCTCAGTGCATTAAGCGTTTAAGCAGATGGCCTGCGGGGTATCATCCGACCGTACCTGGGACGAGAAGCCACACAGTGATTCTGCTGTCTCCGTGGGTGTTGGTGGCCACACAGTGGTACTCCCCAGCATCCTGAGTCCGCACCCCATTGACCTGCAGGGACGAATCCGCCAGCAGCTTCACTCTTCCTGCGTGGGCCCGAATGGTACGACCTGCGTGATGCCAGGTTAAGTTGTGGCGCATGGATCCCTCTACCTGGCAGGACAGCAGGGCGACGCCGCCGACCACGGAAGTCACGTTGACTGCTGGCTTCAGGACCGGAGGAGGCTCTGTTTGAAACATGACCAAAACATCAAACTCATGTTATCAGCTGTGATACAAACAGTACGGATAAAGTTTACTTTACATCCAAATGTTTGTCCTGGCCTGCTTTGTATCACGCCATGAATCAGAGACTTCAGAAAAATGGTTGGAACTGATTTCAAAGCTTTGCTGCAACTGCGATACATTTTTGCAAAACGCTGTGTGTGTGTGCGTGCGTGCATTAGTGTACGAGTGTTATACCTCGAACGGTCAACTGGGTTAAGGCACGTCCCTGTCCTGCGCTGCTTTGCGCAATGCACTCATACAGGCCCTCATCCCCGGCTGAGGCGTGGGCAATCTCCCATGATGCTATGGCAGAGTTCCTGATACAAAGACATGTTTGGTTCGTTGAGAGCCCATTTTACATCACATTCAATTAGTGTCTCTGGCATTCATAAACACACTGGGAATAGTTTTCACTGCACGTCAGCTTAATTTCATGAATGTAATTCAAAGCAGAGTGTCGGCACCAAGAAAGAATAGGCACTTTGTTAATTTTTAAGATGACACAATCAAACATGTAATGTTCACTAAATTTACTCTGTATACCTGTTTCCTGACATATGAGCCAATAAAGCTCGAGTCAAGCAGCACTAATGCTCTACAGACGTGCTCATGAGTGACCTAATTAGTGTTTTTACTGCAGGTAATGGGCTCATGAAGCTGCAGCATCTGGGGGAATCTAAAGAAGAGCGAAAAACTCACTGAAAGAACTTCTCCTCTCCCAGTGTAATCCCACTTCTGCTAAATCTTAGCCTGTAGGGAATGTCACTCTCCACGGAGCAGGCGATCACAGTGGGCTGCATGTAAAACCCCTTCACCACATCAGGCATGCTCACAGCTGGGGGATCTACACAAGCGAGGAAACAAAGGTTAAAGGTCAATGGAGAGATTGATGAGGTGTGAGAGACACTGCGGAGTGGCTTTGGTAAGATGTGTCTGCAGGGAGGTGGGGGGAAGCTGTCTTGCCTGGAACGATGTTGGTGTAAGAGACACTGGACAGCCTCTGGAAGCGGTAGCCCTCCTCGTCTTTGCCTGTCACCTTGATGAAGAAGCTCTGGGAGGGAGTGCGAAACTCCGGGAGACTCCACAGTCCTTGTTGGCCAAGGTCAGAGGGCAGCGGCACGGGGATTGTGCGCAAGGAGCGCCCTGAGCCTGACATCAGCTCCATGTGGCTCAGCTGACCTGGAGGCTTCAGGCCAGTACATTTCAGTAAAACGTGAGCTGGAAGTCCTGGGGTAGATGAAGAAAGATCACCATGACGTCATCTGCTGTGAGAATTCCCAGTGAAATAGGCCTCAAGAAACTAAAATAAATATGTTAGGCACCTTTTACTGGCCTTTCCCTGGTGTGGTTGAACTCAGAAACTGGTACACTGGAAAAGCCAGCCCGGAAGTCAAGATTGCTGACTCCTGTGACCCTCAGAGTATGACGCCCGCTGCAGCTCACCTTTAGAAATAAAGCAAAAGTATTCAATTAGGCAACTGTCATTAAACAGTCAAAGATACAAGATTAATGAATTATTCACCAAAGCAGTACCTTCAGTTTCCAGGCTCCAGGTCTGGGAAACTTCAGGTTGACAATACGTGCAGAGTTGGGAATGTTCAACATCTCTTTAAGGCCCTGCTCCACTCCAACTACACGACCTAGAAGAACAGGAAGATTTCAGTGTGAAATATGTTTTCACTTATTTTATGTAAATTAATTCAGGAACGAGGAAAATGATATATATATATATATATATATATATATATATATATATATATATATATATATATAATGATAATATATAAATATGGTGTCTACCAAATGGATCGCTGAGCTCAATTTGTGGTGCTGGTCCACTGAGTGACACAGTGACCTCTCTCAGGCTGGGGTCAAAGGGCACATCCCACTTGTTCTCTTGGGCACTTTCATGATTGGAGGATAGCAGGTGGACCTTCAAGGTCTGAATTGTCTCCTCAACCCACTTTAAAACCTGGCAGGAGGAGAAAAAAAACGCTGTCACACCCGTAACAGAGAAATATCATGCTGGTGGAAAACACATTTGTCGGTGGGGGAGACTGGAATCTTTCAAATTCAAACTTTCAGGGATCCTCTCTCAACTAAGAAAGATGGAACAAGCACAGGAAGGATGCAGTTAAGGCCTTTGCCTGAACCCCCGTCACCTCCTTCCCTGCCCAAACAGCAGGCTGCTTTTTGTCTTCGGACTATTCTTTCATCGCAGAAGTATCCCTCAGAGGGATTTTGCCTAAACAAAGGAAAAGTGAAACAGCTCAACTGTCAAACTGATAACATACAGTTTTCTGCACTCTCAAGCATGTATTCCCAGAAGAATGTCTCTCGCAGTGGAAGTCTGTCAAGCAGCCATCCCCCCTCCTGCAGCACAGCTTTCATGAATCATGAGGCTTGTTCCTCAGAATAAAAAGCAGTGGTGAATGTGGGAAGATGTGCCTTTGTTTTGGAAATACACTTAAAAGTTCATATTTCACAGCTTCGACCTGACTAATTTTAGGATCAGTTTTGGACAGAAATGGCTGTTTCCCCAATTTTCTGCTGAATCAGTTAAGATTCACAAGCCAGATGAGGTCAGATAGCAACACATTAGGGATGCGGGAGACTTTCATCTTAAATGAGTCCCTTCACCACTCTGGGTAAAGATTACCCTGAGTCTGACATTATATAAAATAATGTTGGACAGTTGTGGTGGTTTTCCAGAGAAATATCAGACGATATAGAATTTCTGTCTTGACAGGTGCTTCACCCTCTGGGTATTATCATCATACTATTGACTGAGAACACAGTTTTCCTTTTGTTTCCTCTAAAATGAAAACAGAAGCAGCAAAAGCTATTGGCATTTCATAGTATCATTTCAGTGGCCACAATGGACCAAACGTCTTCCATCTTCCAAACGCTTAACAAGCAACTGCTGTCTAGTATTTGTTTTGACCTTGTGTGGAGAGGCATTACAGCAGAGCTGCGTCTGCAATGAAACATTTCTTAAGTGGGTGCTAGGAGATGGAGCCAACAGCAACACGTTTTAAGACATTTATGAAAAACTGAAAGGAGGTAAGCCTTTGATAACTTAATTATGAGGCCTCAGCTTTTAGTCTATCAGGTCTGCTGGGTGCTGAGAGCAGCTGGTTCCCCTCGCCCTGTTTTTTTTTTTTTTTATACAATTGGAAACAGCTGTAATGTCTGCCACATGTGCAGCCATCACCAGCAGAGCAGGAAACTGCTCAGGAGTGACATACATCTGCCCCAGGACAATGTCTACTTAAGCAAGAGAGCAGCGGGCATCGCTCTGCCCTTAGACCTCAGATAAAAGGAAGTGCAGCACAGAGGTGGGGACGATGAGCTGTCCAGGCTACGGTGGGTCTCCAGGAGCACGCTGAGTTCTGCAGCCACTCCTTTCCTAAACCACAGGGAATGCAGAGGATCTTAAGTCCTGTGAAACATCATCTGGCGAGTCTTAGCTCAACAGGCTTTCAGGGCAGCTATAGGCAAGAGCCCCCTTTGCTATTTATAGAAGCAGGCATGACAGATGGGCCAGAGAAAGAATGGGGCTGTGGTGATGCTGTATTTTCCCTCACTGGCCCAGGTACGTTGCCAGCAGAACAAATAGATGGTCTGCGGTTAAGCAGAACAGCTTGACTCCAGACCTCCCGGTGGGCAGGGGTCAGCTTAGTCTCTCCCGGGTTTGAACACTGTAACCACTGGCATTTGCAGGAAGATGTCCAACTACAAATCTAGGTTGTTAGAGCAATCAGTCACAGCTGGACGCCCTGCTGCTTCTCAGTGAGAGTTTGGACACACCTGTCGAAGCCTTTCACATTTCGGTCTGTACTTGAAATACGTGGCTACACTTCGAATGGTGCGTTTTGTTTAATACACTCAGGAAGACAACTGAAGTTAAATGTTACCTGTTTCATTTTATGTCTGACAAGCATTACCAGCCCCTTAACTCACGACTGCATCCAGATAATGAGGAAACCATGAGGACGATGTCATAAATGACTCTTCAAGGCATTTGAGCTGAGCGTAGGGAACAACTGGCCGAGAGCCCACAATGCAGAGCTGCATTTTCATTTACATGCTGCTTTAAAAGCATGTTTCTGTCAGTAAGCAGACATCATTGGAAGGCTAAAACATTACAGCCCTTATTTCTGATCAGCGCCTCAGGCTACGGATGACTAAGGATGGCATCAACGCCGTGAAGAGCACAGATCATATTCCAAGTTTGACAGCAAATTCATGTGGTTTTCTCTTCTTGTTAGCAGCCTCTCTGGTTAATCAGAACCAGTCAAACATATAAAGAGTGTAAAGAGTGCGATACGTCAAGGTCACAATGAACTGTTGTGTGAGGCCTTGGAGCCAAACACCACTGGGCAGCTGTGTTGGAAGGAGGGAAGCCATGACAGATCATATCCTGGGATTAGAGAGTAAAATAAGCAGTCTGTTTTCTCTCCACTCTCCCCCTGGAGACTGCAGAAAGACTTTGTATATTTCATTTGGCCCCACTTTATTAAACTGCTATTAAGGGGGAATATTTTGGTTAGATCTGTAGTGCTTCTGAGGTTTTTAAGGATTAAAGGATTTGCATTAATTTGGTAAAAGCACGCCACCCAAGAGCTATAATCACACAGGTCTGAAAATGACTGACACACAGTAATTCAATGTGGATCCAAGAATTTTTTTTGTTCATAAGTATACACATGTTTACATGTAACCATACACCTCGAACACGTCGAAATACTCCAGGCTACTTTAGCACAAAGCCATCTGGGGTCGAGGTGCGACGGCTAGAGTGAGTTTCTCATTCCCTTTATACAGCAAAAACAAAATGACATTCAAACACTCCTTAAACAGCTAGCAGGATTATGGAGTGATAATGAACGGAGCTGCCACACACACAGCCGTCATCTGTTTAGCTACATGCAAGCATGACACAGAACAGTCCCCCCCGCCCTCCACACATACACAGAGTTCAGAGGTTCAGTGGGCCACCAGAGCACAAAGCGGCTCCAGCCTGGTGCTGCCCGGCCTGCATCTCCTGTGTTGACATGCAGGATACCAGTGTCTCTTCCAGAGGAAACTCTGGCTTCTTTTACGTCAGCCTGGGAAGTGAGCCCCTGCTGTCTTTGGCTTCTCAGACATGGCTCCTGTTACACACTGCTTCCGTTATAAAAGAGTCGCTCACCCATATCATATGACCAGGAAGTTTAATATCGGCATTGAAATTATTTGATTACACTAAATGAAACGGCTGTTAGTACATCAGTGGGTTAGACAGTGTTTTCTCACACACCACTGACTTCTGCTGCAGGGGTTATTAAAAAGTCAATGAATGTAACTTTCTCATCATTGTTGCTTTGCAGTGAGACTCTTGTCCTCTCACCTCGTTAACCTGCTGCTTGTCCAGGTGAAAGATTTGTCCAGAGGAAGTGGCCGCGATCTCCTCGTAAGCCCTGTAGCCGGGCTGGGAACGATCCCCACAGTCCCCGGTCAACACAAACACCACCTGGGAATGGAGGGGGCAGGAGAGTTAAGAGGATTACCACTGTGCCGTGTTTGCTTTCCACGGACTCACTTTCAGTTTAGCTCCAAAGTGACGCTAATGCTCATTGTCATGCTTAACGTAGGGGCTGAGACTGAGTTACTTTTGAAGAGACTTTCTCCTGCTCAGCTGACCGTTGGGGGAACTTCATTGGAATGTAGATCTTTCACAGCATGCCACTGTATTTCTTTAACTGCAGCATGTGATAAAGGCAAGATACTCTAAACTCTGGACTTTCAATCTAAACTTTTTCCTACATCAGATAAGAGAGGAATGAAATGTTTACTCTAACATTTTTAACATAATGTATATATGACTGAGGATGAACCCCCGTCGTACGTGATGAATGATACTGATATATTAAAAGGCCGTCAAACTGCCCTGATGCCCTTCTAGGAGCGTACCTGTGACTGACGGAGCTGCACCAGCTGCAGAACATCTCTTTTCAGGCGGTAGTCTTTGGCTCTGGCATCAGTGAAGACATAAATGAATGATCCAGGCAGAGACACCTCCAAGGCTTTCTTTATGGCTCCGATACTCATCTCAGGACAGTCGCCCCCACCCTTAGTGACAGAATCACACATGATCGAACACAGATGGAAGAAATAAACTGTAGATATCTCATCTTACACTTCAATCAGGATGTTTTTTACGCTTGAATAGCTCAAGCATTATTTTACCACTTTAGAATATAATTTACAATATAGTAATGAAACAGGTAAAGTAAAGTTTTGTACAGGAAATATTTAAAATATAATTCTCATATAATATCTCATTATTAAGCTACTGTCTTTTTTTTAAGGGGTAATAAAACAATACACCTTTTTAAAATTAAACTAAACATTAAATTCATACATAAAACCTTGTTCAATTCAGTTCACAACTCACCATTATAACACATTCCTGAGGCAGTTTGCTGACTTAATGATTCCTCTCTACTGTTACACTACATAATAGTGTCTACCATTATCACATAATCATCCCTTGTGGCTACAGTGGCTGCTGCTCAGTAAAAATTACACACCATAGTTTAACGCAACAGCAGTCCACATGGAAATAATCTGAATTCATATGTAACTAGAATGGCACTCAGCAGAGTGCATACCTCTGCCAACGCTAAACCACATTTAAATTTACTAGATCCAGATTTTTATTTGGATCTACACCAAATTGCACACACTCATGGATATGGATTTTTTTTTTTCATCAAGATCCATGAATTATTCTGAGAGATCAAGGAAAATGTTGAAAAGGGTCCAATCTCACAAAGAAGTCCTGGATCCCGCCCCCCTGATCAAGATCTGCACCAACATTTGATGGGTTCTTCCCTGGGTCATGCCCCACCCCTCCACAAATTGGTAGAATAGTTTTGGAGCAACGCTGCTTAATAACTAAGAAACAAATGTTGATGAAAACAATGCAGTGGTTCCTCTCCTATAGAAGAATCATCCCATGTGTCCTGGTTCTCACCTGGACAAACAGCTCTTGTAGATCTTGCTGGAACTTCTTTGGGTCGGTGGTGATGGACACTGGGCCGATCTCTGCAGGTTTACAAATGCAGAATTGTTAAATCCCAAACTGAGACTTCTAAAGTGAACAGTTTAATAAGAGGTGCTGTTGTTCATATTTCCATCACAACCAAAGAATCTGGACCAACATGTCTGGATTCTTCTTCGAACTCAAACAGAACAACTTGATCCACACAAGAGATTTAGTTCTTCTCTCTGAGCCTCTGGGAATGAAGGAAAACGCCTCTAGAGCATCAGAATCAGCCCAAACTAATAGATCAGAACCAGAGTGACGTTCTGCAGCTTTTGTGCAAGAAATGAAAACCCCTCGCACACAACACAAGAGAGGTCAGACCGGTTCACTGACTTAATTAAATTGTTACGCTTTTGTTTTGCACAAATCGTTGAAATCTGCTCAGAGTTTGGATGATGACGGCACAATTATTTTTTGCAGCTGCCGTGACCTCCTCGGGTCTCCGACAGCAGCAGCGGCAGCAGACCCCAGCATGATGGATAAGGGACACTTAGTTGGACGCCTTCTGGGACCAAACGATGGAACAATAAACATTAAGCAATACACAGAGACGATTGTTGTTGCTGTAAAACACTGCTGTGCATAAACTCGAGTTATTACAGCGAGGGCCCCTCATCATCAGGTAGGGCGGACCCGCGTGATCTCTGTGCCCCTGCTTGTTATTCCAACTGTCAGATACCACTTTTTGAAGTATCTCTGTGAGACTAATGATACAGGGCTCTTGGAGACGTGAGTCAGCTGATGACATTTCTGACTCATTTTCAGTCTAATTCTCAACAGCCGAAGCTTTCAAGTCGCCCCCCCTCCTGTAGAACACTGACAGCACTGTCACGCCTCTTTGTCAGCCACTGTGGCCTCTTTGCAGTCTTGGAAGTTTACAAGGTCCCCAGGGGCAGGGCACATTAAACACAAGACAAAATGTGTGGTGTTAGTGCAGACCCACCACCGCCTCACCCCCCCTGGCTGGCTAAAACAGGGGTCTGTGAGGGTTTTTCCGGAGGCTCGGATGGAGGAGAAGGAGGAGCAGGGTGGGGTGAGGAGGGGTGAGTGAGTGAGGGAGGGTGATTGGGGTAATTACACACAAGCAGACAGCATATGCTTCTCATCAGTGCTCAAACACCCTCCCCCCATAGAGCACTCTTATTTTCAAGCTGCAGCTTTCCCATACAGCAGGAGAGATGCAGGGGGTGAGTGAGGATCCTTACCTGTCCCACTCCGACTCTATAGACTCTCATGGTCCAGCTTGGATTTCTTGTATCAGCTTGATTTGGTGCTGTCCCACATCAGTGCAGCTTTAATGAAGCAGCTATATGAGCCACACCATGTGCTGCAGGTTCTCAAATGTGTTTGCACTTTTGTGTTTGTGTGATCTTTGCCAGTTAAATTTTGCAAATGAGAGAAAACTCAAATCACATGAGGGCACTTAACACTTCAATACTGTGGGGTTGAGGCTGTAGTCTGCTGCTTTGCATGGGTCTCAGAAAGTCAGAAACTGAAACTTTGGCTTTGGAGCTGTTAAATGTTTCAATGGATCATAATTACGCACAATTCAGTGAAAATGTTCAAGAGTTCAACCAGTGTCACAGAAGCTGATAACTGCAAAGTGTGTCTGATGAATCAGTACCTGGGTCATGGAAGGGGACCAGCACAAAGTTTTTGATGGGTCTCGTCCTCCGGCTCAGGGTCTTCTCCAGGATCCGCGAGGCGCCCTCGATCACCTGTTTCAGATCGTCGTACATGGAGCCGGTAACATCGAACACAAAGGCCAGAGTCGAGGCGCTGTCACCGGATCCATCATCCTCCTCAACCCGGGGTACTGCCAAGAGCCTGTGCGCGCTGATACAGAGCGCCAACACCAGGCACTTTAACACACCGCTCATGTTTTTAGCTTTTCTTAGGATTTACTGCATCTGTCTGCTGGAGTGCGGCTTTTAAAGTATAAGAACGTTTTTTTTTTGTTTTTTAAGATTTCAAAGGGGAAAAAAACTCTTGGGATTGTTCCAGTCGGCAGAAAAGATCTCTAGAAGAAGACGCCTCGGCTGAAACGCATCGGAATCCAGAGTAAAATCCTTCCACAGGAGAACATCCGTGCGTAAAGTTTGGAGGAGCGTGTGGACTGGCTCCGTGTTTGAAAGCCCCTGGAGAGCTGGTGCTCTGACGCTTCAAACGGGGGCGGAGATGGGTATTAAAAGGTTCCCGGGACCAAACCTGATTTTTTTGTGAGAGAGTGTGTGTGTAACTCGACCCCACTGTGACTTCCAGACTTTAACCCTGTCCAACATTCCCCCTCTCGTTCAATCTCTTTTTTTTTCAATTCAGTTGGGCCCCTGGAGACGCGGTTTTGAGCAGCTTTACGCACATTACCAGTGAGCAGTCTGAACGTCGGACACGGCGATAACATTGTCTCAGTAACAGCCCGGCTCTTATAAATAGCCATCGTTTATATTCAGCTGACACCAAGCTAATTTTACACATAGAAATATCCCCTTGGCATATGAATGGATGCAATGGTGACCTGACGCGCCAGCCAGAAATGTCACTGTCCCTTTTATACTTTGTTGCTGATCCGGATATAAGTGTGTAGTTATTGATCAAACGTTATTTTCAGGGACTAGAAGTTTCTCCATGACACATCTTGTCTAAGGAGATAAGATGTAACAGAGGGAGCCAGCCCCAGATCTTATGAATCTAAATAATTCAGTGTCTCCTTCCAAAGTACAGTGTGTGTGGGATTAAACTTTGATCCTCTGTCTTTTGTGCTTCACTAAGTTTCAGATGCTACATTTGAAATCCATATAAATTACAAAGCTAATCAGGAGATGTACCCCAAAGGACTGACTCGTCCCCGGTCGAAGCTCTGGGCCCTTCCGTCTTCCTACTTCCATCTGTCGCTGATGAGGAGAAAAGGGAGAGCAGGTCTGAGCAGGCCCATGTGAGCACATGCACAGAGCCAGCAGCTTCCACACACTGAGCCTCATTAATCCCCCCCATCAACAGCAAGACATCACAGTTTTATACAGTTCCTTGTTCATTATACAAGTGCACAGTGCAGGCCTATACTGCAGAGCAAGCAGGCATGTACCATTCACTTTCAAAGCAACGTGAAATTCTTCAGGTTTCTTGTAGTGGCTCAGTGAGATATTGGACTGAGATTTCCTGTCAACAGGAAGGGGTCAATTGTAAGTGACAGTCATTCCACAAAGCAGCTTCTTAAATCATCCAAAGAATGGGAAAATATAAACTTAAATACATTTTCATTGACTACAAATAAACAATAGAAAAGTCAGCCACTTAAATGCATTTTATTCTGTGCTCTTATACTGCTAATCAACAGATAAATGACATTTATCATTTCGTAAATTATCATTTGCATAAGGCATAAAATCAGTGAAGCTGATAAAACATCATAATGCTCGAAAATCATCCAAGAATGGAAAAAGAAAAGGCATCATCATCATCATCACATGCTCCGGCCTCACACAGGACAAATACAAAGTGGACGACTACAACCACAGAGCTCGCAAAAAAGCTTTACAGCCAGAGTTGATGTCTGTTTGTGCCTCTCAATGACCGGGGCTTTGTGTTTGCTGAGGGCTGGCCGTGACGCTCACAAAAGAAATAATGAGCCTCAATTCAGATGTAAGCTGCGAGAATTCACTTGTGTTGCTCGGTTGAGTCGTTCAAGATACGGTGGCTGTGCAACGCCGCAGACACTAGACGCTGGTGCTAACGGGGGGTGAAAGCACAATGGGATGCACAGACTGGCAAACATAGTAAAATCCTCCATAGAAAAGCCCCACTGCTCCCAACACCACACAAATAAAAACACTGTTCTCTCAGGAAAAGGAAACTTCCGAATGTGAGAAACCAAAAAAGAAACGATCCCACAATAGTAATAAAAAATACAGTGCAATACATTTCAACACGTTTGATAAAAAATAAAACTTCATTCCATATTTATGAGGAATAAATTCCCATAAATGCAGCAAAGCAGAAAATAAATTACAGTTATATTTACATTATATTATATACACTATACTGCTTTGTAACTATAAGCTAGTGGAATACATTTTTCAAGATTTCCACGGGTTAAGAGTCTCTCCACGTGTTGAAATAGCAGCAGCACGTTCCTCTGAGCTCTTCTCGTGCATCCACTTGACACACACTGACATCTCCGAGCAAAGTCAGTTCCTTGGACTGTCCATGGGGAAAACCACAACACTGTGGCTCGCAGACACGCTCGCACACAGTCCACCACACGCAAGTGTGTACGCAGTGCCACACAGCTGTAGAAACACAGATAAATGAGGATTTTGCTGATATTTTTTGAAATCGGCCATCAGAGGATATTGTTTCATCACAGTCCTCGGTGGAAATGTAGACAAACAGCTACTTGACACAGATGCCATATGGCCGTGCGACAAAAGTTTGCAGTCCACGTCTGGGTGAAGGAGTTTGATGTGGCGTCCTCCTGTTACAGGTGTGATGGTGCAGGACTGGCGTGTGTGGTACTGCGCAGGAGGATGCGGAGTTGGATCCATCTGAGAGGTTAAAAGAGACATTTCCATTTGAATAGAAGACATAAAGCGGCGTCATAACACCTGGGTGAGTTCATGCATGCAAGATAACCAGTGAGCAGAGCTACTGCGTGACTAAAATCTGTCTTCACAAGCTCCTTCACTGTTGACAAAACGCTGAGCAGGATGTCAGCAACAATTGGCAGCGGCTGATGCATTACAAAAGGCAGTGAGTGGAGAGGGCTGTCTCGCTCTTCACTCAGCACTGCAAGACTATTTGATTGCCAGCAAACAAGTGGGCCATTTGAATAATTCATAAGAACAAACTGGCCGCAGCTTCTTCATTTTGCTTACGGCCCACAGACTACATTTCCTGTCTTATTTTCTGCTCTGATGAAAAAGGAATTACAGTTTTATCTTGCAGTTGAAGTGTGACCTGGGATTTGAAAATCACCCATGCAGAGAGGTATGCAGGTAGTAGCTCATTGATACCCCACTCACCTTACACCCCTACACAAGTCCGTCATACAGTGACAACGCCTGAACAATAGAGGGGTCGGCCTTTGAGCCCTCCTGAAACTCCTGCAGCGTCAGCTTCCCATCGGCATTCTGAGACGAGAACATGAGATCCAATGTAACTGAAGGCTGTTGATGCTTTAGCACAGAGCGACCAGAAGGGGGCAAAAGAGTCTCTCACCCTAAAGCCATGCTACTCTCCTACTCTGCTGTTGGACTGATCTTTGGTTCATTGCACTTGGAGGGTGGCCACTCTGCCAATACAAATCACTTAGTGCTGCCGTGCACCTACACCAATGGACTGATCTTGGCAGTAGCGGGTTGACAAACACCCAGTGCAGGCTGCGTCTCATCTTTCACTACAGATGAGAGAGTGTTGGGGGCTGAGGGAGTGGGCATAGCACAGAGGGCTATCAGTAGAGGACACTGCTGTATATGTGATGTTTATAGACTGCGGGCAGTGTTAGTGACGCTGGGATGGCTGCGGCTAACGGCTCTAAACTTAACAGTGTACATGTCAGAGCCCTGAGGGAGGGGAGGAAGGGAGGGAAGGAAGGCAGGGGAGGAAGGAAGACTTTGCCTTGATGGTGAACTAATAATCATAACTGCAACTGTATAAATGTCAGGTCAAGTTTGATGTTAAGCTGCAGAAAGTAACGTGAAATGATTCAACAGCTAGAGCAACTCTAGTGGCAGTTCTAGGACTAGGAGGTCATACATTTACAGAGGCCAATAATATCCATAATATCCATAATTCATCCATGCACATTTCCTGATCAGTAAGGTGCACAATGATTCCTTGTTCACTGTTAGCTCTATAACTTTCAGCAAAGACGCACATCATTGGATATATTTAGAAAATTGTTCCTGTTTCAAGTACAGACAGTACTTGTAAGTACAATGTACTTGAAAGAAAAAATTCTTAGCAAACTGTAATATTCTTTGTTAGTACAATCAGATTTCAGCCCCCCTGGTCCAGCAGCTGGCAATATCACACTTCAGACTTTTAATATTCTTTTTATATTAAACTTCTAACCTTGTCCATCATTGCAAAAATACGGTCCACTCGTTTCTCTGGTGTGTTTTCATCCTCTGGCAGTTCCACAGTGTTGCCCTAAGATAACATCAATATCATTACACATACAAATCATTACACTTTATACAACTAACAACAAAATACAAGTTTCAATCTTTCGTGACACTTACCACCATCTTATATATGGCATCCACGATGTTCAACATCTCATCACGGGTAATGTAGCCGTCGTTATCAAGGTCGTATAATTTAAAAGCCCCTGTGGAGAGAAAGATGTTTAAATATATGGTTATTTTTACTGCGGCAAAAAAAAAAGATTCACAACTGTTTCAGGTAGCTGAGCTCAGGTTGAGATCTAAAAGCTGCTGTCACCTCAAAATGTAAAACAAAAGATTAGAATACAATATATATTTTCATGGATAACAAAGCACGTAGTCTTTCATGCCTTTGAAAACAGTGACAACAGAGTGGAGACAGACTGCAGCCTTTCATGGTTGCTACAGTGGTGAATCTGGATCTAAGTAATCATCATCCTTTGTTGTAGATTAAAAAGTTATGGTTACTGCAAAATTTAAAGTTTTAAAAAATGTAAAACATTTTTTTTTAAAGTGTTTTATTCTTAAGAAAAAGGTTTGGTCACGACACACAGCTTCTTGCAGAAGCCGGCTGTATCTTGCTAATAATCTTTTATTTGCTGTTCTCTCAGAACCCAACAGTCCTCTTTCATATGCAACGCAAGACAATCAATTGTAAATCTTTCAATTTAAATGTCAAGAAATAAGGGAGGAGGGTGCACGATCTTACATCTCAACTTCTCATCCAGAGTTCCCCGAGAGGTCACGGACAAAGCCTGGATGAACTCAGAGAACTCGATGCGTCCATCCTACAGAGTGACCAAAGAGGAAGAGGAAGACATAGAGGACATGGGCCAAAGAAAAGATGAGTATTCTACATCCCACTTGCAGTACCTGTGCTTTCATGAACTCTTCGCTCTCCTTGTCTCTTCATGTCCTTCCTGCATTCTGCTGAAAACAGGGCCAGACGTTTGCTCCAAGTCAGCTGCTATTTTCTGCCCTGCACCTGGCTCTCTCTCTCTCTCTCTCTCTCTCTCTCTCTCTCTCTCTCTCTCGAGGCAGAAATATGTCACCGCAGGTCATTAGTAAGATGGATGCTACTGGCTTATAGTCTTAACAGTTACAGCCCACAAACATACAACCACTGTATATTGAGGATAAAGATGTTTCACTCCTTTCGGACAGATAAATCTGTCCAACAAGGTAGAAACTATTCCTCAGTGACACTTGGTTCTTCTATGCTTTGTTAGAGTCCCATGTACTGGATCGTACCACACAGGTTCAAAAAAATCCAATTAACCTTCCAAAACTCTGGCCTTCAGTGCTCCTCTGTGAGGCCACAGTTTGTACAGCGAAGAGAAACGTTGACAGTCATCGAATATAAAATGAAAAACTCAAAATGTGTTCAAATGGCGATGATTCAGACCAAATTGTCACCTTATGACCTCCAGCCACCAGCGACTGCATGAGACTCACTAAAACCAAACTGCGGCACACTGCATAAAAGAATTGCAATTCATATTCTAGGTGGAAACAACAGCTTGTGGACCACTAACAATGCATACAAATTGGCTGGTAGAGGAGCCTGCAGGTCTTTGGTCAAATTATATTCTCACATGCTACTAGAGGATTATGTTGCATCTCATTCTGCTACAACAGCTGCCTACCTGTAACCTCTGTGTCCAGCCATGTCAGTCAGTAGGAAAACACAAGCACTCTTCATAGCTTGAGGGGCCGCAAACTTTATCTCCATCAGACATCTGAGCAGCCAGACAATGCTCAAGTCATGCATTGCTGATTGCATAAGTCATAAAAACTGTTAAGATCAATGCACTCTCTTAACTGTAGGGTGCAGAACGTTAATGAAGGTCATAGATAAACATCAGACACAGGGGTTTTTCTCATCTTCCCCGACACAAAGCCTCTTAACCGAAGTCAATAAACCTCCCGAGGCTCACCAAGATCCCAGGAGCGGTTCATCCTCAGTTTGTCATCCTCAACACAAAGCGAATAATCTTGTGCAGCTGCAATAAAGTGGATTACTTCAGACAGATCTAGTTTATTACAGTTTACTTTATCAGCCTCGTCTCAAATCCTTAGAGGATAAAACACCACGTAACTATTACAACATCTTTATTCTGAAAAAAAAATACACATACACCTTGTGAAAAAAATATCACTCAGCTAATGGTGTTGTCATAATTACCCTAATTGTTGTAATTAATGACATTATCGAGTATGTCCCTCAGGTATGATAGACTAGTCGGTTACAAGTAATAATAATATAATAATGATAAAAGTCCTATAGCACTTATCTACATGCAGAGTATCAGTATACATGCATGATCACTGCACCACAACTTAAACTAGCAAAGCTGCCAGCAAATGCACGACTTAAGTTAAAATCAATGAAAAAAAAAGAACAGGAGACACCACCAGCCTGTCAGTAGATGTCGTTAGATTTGATTTCCAGCTTAAACGACAGTGAACAGTGTCAGAAATTGCTTGCCGATAAACAAGATCGACAACTAACTTGTTACACCATCTGTGAACCATCTGTGCCTAAACTGTTAGACTCATGTCGCCAAACTTTGTTGCAACAAGCAACAATTAATATTCCAGTAACAAGAGTGAGCCAGTCTAATAAAAGATTTTTATGCAAAACATCATGTACAAAATCCCACATAATATCTAGATATAGTGTTTTATCAGTATCACAGCCCCTTACACTCAACTTTAAAAATGATTTGTGACACAAAACTAAGGGTTCAAATATTTTTGCTATTGATGCCTCAACCGTAGTTCTCCTTAGATCTTGTCATGAAAAACTGTTACTTTTGAGGACAGAATCATTTTTCCTGTTGCAATATCGACTGAAAAAAGGTGCATGTAGTTATGTTGTTATCAAAATCCTCCAATGTGTGCAAAAATATATCAGAATTCTATTTGTACTAACATTAAATTAAATACAAAGATCAATTGTTCAAAATGATCCAATAAATCATTTGTCTGTAGTGTACACTGAAGATACAATTTCTTTGGCATAGAATTGTATTAGATTTTAATTTCTAAATCAAACAGCATTAATTTAAAAGAGCTTTGAATGTACATGTGTAGCTCCCAGCATCTTCTGTATCTGTAGCCTCTAGCAAAATGAAAAGGATTTCCACACCATGCAGCCCTTTTTCTTCTGTGCAACCCCCTGGCTGGCCAGAGAGAAGCAACTGCTCTTCTCACAAACTGACCTGAATAAAGACCCCTCGCTCTCCCCTCTAGCGCATGATGCCTTTAATATAAACTCCCTCACACAACAGGCAGTCAGAAACTATTTATCTGTCATTCTGAAGCAAAAGAGGTAACAGCACCTATAAATCTGAATACAAACCTTATTTTCATCAAAAACATTGAAGACAAAGGAGGCAAACTTTGTGGGGTCTCCGAAAGGGAAGAACTGCTTGTATATCTTCTGAAAGCCCAACGCGTCGAGCTGCCCACTGGGACAATCTTTGATGAAGCCTTTGTACCTGAAACATCAAGCACAGATAGAGATCATTTAAAGAGTTCAATACCATTCATAATGTAATGAGAACACATATTAAAGTGTCAATAATGATGATAGCCTGAGGCCACATCCACAGTCACACAGCCAGCATCACTGACTTGGTCTGAAAGATCAAAAAGGTAAAGTGCAGAGCTATTTGTCTTGTTCACAGATAAGACAATCGCCTAATCCAATAGCAAGCCCAGAGTGGTTAGCTCTAATCAAATTACTCTCTATTCCTCTTTTGATATTATGCATGGCTGATAGATAAGTCTGGGAGCTTCCGCTTGCCCCTGGAAATGACATATCTAGAGAGCGACTTAACATCTCTATTAGCCTAAATATAGAAGCATTTCATAAGCAATTTCAAGCACAGTCACTCAAAGGTAGGTAGTTTCCTTGCATGGCCTCTTAAAGGAACACAGCAGCCTCAGAGACCAACTACACTGTCACATGTCAGGGAGCAAGGGAGAAGGTTAGCCTTTAAAATAAAGGCTAGATAAAGAGTAGGAGAAGGAGGAAATAACGGTGGTTATAAAAGCATTGCAAAAAGCTTTTGCTCTTGATGAACAGCAAAAATGACGCAGGTTCTCACAGGGGAGCACTGCATGTTCATCTTTGATTCATTTAAAGCTGCTCAAAATGAAGCAAGCCTGTAATTAAGGCCAGCGAGTGAGAGTGTGTTCTGATGAAGAATGAAGGTCGGCAAAGATCTTTTCCACTGACGTTCTGGCTCCTCACTCCTCTTAAACACTTTATTTTTAATCTGCCTGGGAGATAATGAAGCCAGCTTCGTCTAGTCAGAGAGACGGGGAGAGGAGCTTTGAGGCGCAGCTGGGAAAAGGTTCAGCAAGTAGAGAAGCAGAGAAGAGAGCAGAAGCATGTAATTCTCACATTTAAATTATCTGGAGATGAGCAGGAAAATGAAAGCCTGGCTCCATATAATGCAGAATACCACCTAATTGGTATTCAAAGTGCAGAACACAATGCATATCGTAATCCAAAGCCGACCCATTTCACCTGAATTTATTCAATCAGTTTTTAATGTGTGACTGTGGAATATCTGGAAACTAATATAAAAGGCTGAACGATACTGTAATATTCTCTATAGCTTCTGTGTGTACTGTATGGTGCAGAAAATATATATTTAAAGATAAGACATCTCTATACAATGTATATGCCTTCGAATAACCACTGTTTATTTTGTTTTGGCATTGAAGACAATTGGTTCTCCATCGACTGTTTACTAGTAATTTACCAATATATTGTTGTTTTTGTATGTGTGGTGTTCTTGGCTCGGTGGAGCAGTGGTTAGCACTGTCGCCACACAGTGTTGTTTCCGTGTTGTTCCTGTGTCTTCATGTGATTTCTATTCGTACTCCAGCACAGTCCAAAGTCATGCAGATTAGGGTTCAGTTAATTGAGCTGTTTTCAGACAGGAACTCTGAAAAATTTATTTTTACGTTTTGCGTCCGTAGCATATTAGAATTGTTGTCAAGGAGCCAACTCACTCGCGGTGAATTCCTGCTACATTCTGACATGGGCTCATTCAAACATTATCCTAAAAACAAACATTTACTAAAACCTTACTGATGCTGAAATGCTCCCTCTTCTATAGTCACTTCATAAGGCATGGACTGCCCATAATAAGAATACATTTGACATGTTACCAGTGCGGTTATATAAACACAACATGCATGCATTGGTACAGTACATGTTTGTGTAGTGTCAGCTGTTCAGCTGTCAGGATCAGAATCTCCTTCATTTGCTGAGAACACATCATGTGTGAGAAGTCTGAGTTGGTGACACTTGGTGCTAAGACACATACACTGTCAGACTGTACTTGAAGCGGTGTAATAATGCAACCACGCACTGTACTTGCGGGGACATAGAAGACGTGACATTGTGCATCAGGCGCTACTAAGGGAGTCAGCATGAAGCTAACGTATTTATTACTGGCACCAGCTCCTGCTCCTTGGCATCTAGCGTGGTGGCTCGCTAAAGACTTGTGCAGGATGTTTCTCCTGCTCCTGCCTGGCTGGCAGGAACATCACTGTGCTATGGCATTTTGTTATTGATTTCAGGTGAGCCTCAAGCATACTAATGATGTTCCCTTAGAGGAGAATTCAAAATGGGGAGCGGATTTAATGCACAACACTGGTATTTATCTAACCCGGCTAATTCTTCTGTGTCTGTGCCTGTGCTCTAATTACACGCCATCTGGCATTTCCCCTGGTAAAATTCCCTCTCATCCCTCACACTCAGCCGTGTTGATTGCTGCTGATCTTCAAGTGAGGACTCATACAAACTTTCCTGTGAACGACAGTGAGAGTGATGGTGAGCTAACTGGCTGCACAGCCGGGAGGGGGTGGTGTGAGGGAAGGTTAAGAGGGACGGGCGAGGGGGGGGTATTCCGCCCCACTGCACTCAAGCAGCCCTAGAGACAGGCCAGCTCGGAGGCTCTGGACCTGCCAATGCCCAGTGATATCTAATGTTGCTGCTTCTATGTGGCTTTGAATGTGCCATGGCTCCTTCCCCTCGTAAAACATCGACCGGCTCTGGAGGCAGGAGCTCTTTTCATGCATGCAGAATTAGGGCGTGAAATGCAAAACCAAAGCAGGAGAACTCAAGTGTGAACACGGAAGAGTGATCACTTTATTACAATGCTCCCTCTTGTGACATACACTATTCCTTTCTGTTTTTCATTTCCAAAGAAACAATAGCCCAACAGCATGCAGCAAGCAAAAGCAGTGACTACCCTTTTGCTTGAGTCATCTCTGTAATGAAGATGAATTGTCTCTTATCTGTTTGCCAGCAGCTATCAAATTGTGGCTTCAGAAAAAACACACCTTAACAGTAATGATCACTCTTACCAAAGCACTGTGGCTTATCCTGGCTCAAGGTGTCTCCTTCATGTGTTTGTTTCATTTTGATATATGTAAGGACATGTTACAATGCTGTGAGAGCAGGCCAGGAGCAGACAATGGCTACAGCTCAACAAGATGATGCAGGTGCAGGTCATGCTGACTAATAGGTACAGAATCTGACAGGAAGGATTACTTATCGCCATCTTCGTGGAGCCTCTGAGGCCATGTAGTCATTAAGAGCCTGAAATTGAAATAACCTTCTGCTGCCGCCATTCTACTGTTATCAAAAATCCCTTTTTGCAGACTAAACAGACTAAAATGGTTGTTAAGGAATGCATCATGGAAATGTTTGTATCAGTGTTATCAGCGTCCAAAGTCACTCAGTCTCTGTAAGACTTCAAAGTCATTCTATTTTCAGAACACTTCTGTCTTCAGGGTAGTGTGAGGGAGATGGCTACAAATTAACTATCAAACCAACTGTAAAGACACTATAGACTTAAAAAATCAATCCTGGGCAAAGTATATTACTATGGCTTATGCAAATAGGCTGAGGTACGTCCCTCTGATTCCTGTGAGCTCCACCAGAAAAGCCTTCACAAAATAAATCAAAAGACAAAACTTAAGAGAAACAATAGGGTCCTTGTAGCATTCACATAAAAAAAAACAGAACTCACTTACCACTGCTGCACCTCTTTCTCCGTAACTGTAAAGTAAATAAAGAGTCACATTAGTTTTAAAAAATAGTTTTCCTTGAAAAAAAGAAGTTTGCCGTTAGGTACAACACAGGAGCCAAGTAGTAGCATTATTCATCTTGGCCCACTCCTTTCTTACACATATCTTTTGACGAAATAATCAACAGTGTCAACATGCCTTAACATTAAGCCAAGAGTTTGGAATTCACCAGTTCAAGCCTACTATGAGATGAATAATCATTTCTCATGGTCAGCACTGTTGAGTGGGAGTAAACCCCAGGGAGCCGCAAAAAGACAAATAAGGCTAAAGGAATGAAGGTCAGCAGCAGACCTAAGAACAAGAACAGTTGAGGAGGTGGGATGTGTTAACATGCCCACACCAGCACCTTTATCTGCCAGTATGTAATCAACCAGTCCTTCATGGCTTCCACTTGTCTCTTTATTTTCTCTCTAATAACCTATGCAATTTTCAGACACCTGGCCCCTGAGGTTACTAATGAAAACAAGGGCTGGAAATCAATAGCATTAGTTTAATCAGAAGGTCCTTTGAGATAGACTTTCAGAATTCATGCTGCTCTATGTCTAAAGACATATGCCAAATTACTACAACTTGTGTTGAGCCTGAGGCAAAACAAGAGGCCTATAAATACAGCAAATAACTAGTTAGTTAATTGAGGATTCCCCCTACTCTAATGTTTAACCTTGGCAGCTCATTGCCATGGCTACTAGAAAATACACAACTAAGGAAAAAAAGTAAACAATGTGTTTCAGGCTCTACACGACTATTTTTGAAAACGACGACTGTCCATAGGAGTGTTATGGTTCTGTATCAGTTTTAATCCTTGTCATACTAACACGCCTGAAAACTACTCATGTGCACTGGGCATGCACCTGCCACTGTAAACAGAAATTGCTTGAGTAATTGTTAGTCTCCTGTGCATCTAATCAGTTGTATCATTGTAAAATGCAGCGTTTAACTGCAGTTAATAAAGACAACAGGGTCACCAGCACTTTAATTGATTATCCATGTTCCAAACTACACTGCTATCCGAGGATCAAGCTGGTTGTTTTCTTCCAGAAGAACGTCCTGCGATAGGAGCTTGACTAATCAGCCAAGGCTACGTTGTGACCAAAAAGACCCAATCAACATGTGGTTGTGTGTCTCGGTCATGGTTTCCAAACATCTCATTTCTGCCCATCCAGACTAAAACGCAGCCCTGGATTTTCAAACTAAAACTTGGACAGCAGTTTCCAAACTTCTTTGTTTTAGTGGCTCAATAGCTCCAGAATTGTGTGGACACCAGATGTACGTACTGTATGTATTATGTAGTATGAGTTTAGCCTCAGGCTTAAACATTCACGTGCCATAAATAAGATGTTTGAATCTACAATTATCCAACTCTCTCACACTCGGAGAGACTGGGTAAAAGGGATTTTGGTGAACATTTTACCATGAGAGTTACACAGATTCCCATAATGAGAGTAATGGAGCAGAATTATACAGAGGAAATTGATAAGGAGGCCAGGTGAGTTAGCTTTCGCCAGCAATACCTTTGCCTCAATTTGTTCTGCTGAGCGTTTCACCAAGATACCCATGATGTGATCCTTTCCAATAAATATAAGGGTCTCACAAAATCTCACAATTTTTGGCCAAGCCACCATTAAATTGGCCTCAAAAGTCAATGCAGTCAGAAATTGTGGCAATTTACCATGGCTATGATTTAATAAAAAATGTATTACATAACTCAGTCAGAGGCAATAGGCAATAAATGCAATCAGCCAACTGCACAGCCCACTCTGCCCTGCAGGGTCTCCTCGAACACATCCAGCTTTTATTCTTTCACCGGGAGCCTCTTCATGGTTTTGACAACTCACAAAATCATTGTGTTATTACATGGGCTTAGCCTACAGCCTGCAGGCATTTTAATAGGGCTGCTGGTCTTTCCATGTGATGGCAGGGTGGATATTTAGGCACGCTGCTCTGGGTTGGGAATCGCTCTCTAAAGTAAAGGTGAGGCTGCCACCGTTTTCCACAGTTTTCACTCAGAAGAGGAAAAACACTGGGCAGCTGAAGCCTTTGCTCAAATTTGGCCATGGAAATGTATAATTAAAATGATGGTCATAGTAGTTTTCATGTGAATAAGCCTACATTTACAAACTGAACAGACCTTAATTCTGGTCCTGGCCTTGCTGGTGGCTTGTCATTATTTACAGTGAGAGAAAACACCCAACTCCTTCTACCATTAGAACAGAAAACATAGGCACATAGGCGCAGAGAAGTTTACCAAGTCCCCAATCTGTCACGAACCAAAGAAAGTGCTGACTAAAATGGCAGACAAAGCTACTCCTGGGACATCACGAGAAAGAGGCAACAGGATGAAGGCAGAAATGATAGAGTCTCAAGTAAAGCAAACAACAGAACAGAGGGAGAACGATCACGCTGGGAGAGAAAGCTCTGTGCCCCTCTCAGCAATGCTAACCAGATAAGATCCTAATTATACTATTCCATTCCCTGCTCAAAGAGGGCAATTAGGGGATGGAGCAGAGGGAGATAGGGTGAAAGGGTAAGGGAGAAAGACAGAGAAAGAGAGGGAGTGAGTAAAGGACAGCAGCAAACAGCCCAGCCCAGCACGAAGCCCAATCTTCCTCCACAGTAATTTCCTGCCACAACAGCCTTCCAAGTTTCTGCTGTGGAGAGATTCGCCACACAAATAACACTGTCATTAAGCAGCCAATGGATGTCGACTCCCACCCACACCTGCACACTGTACTCCTCAAAAAAAAAATAATAATAATAATCACGCTGTGCTCCAGAAATATGCCAGTGATGAATATGGTGTCTTCCAAGCAGACATGATTGTGGCGATTATAAATGTGATCTCTGCTCAAATTTGATGGAAGCTGTGGTGGAAAAATAATAAACATGAGTTGTTCAGCGGGAGATCATCAATAAATAAATAAGCTTGGGGAGTTAATGCTGCAAATCTGCAATGTCCTGATAAGACAGAAACAACTAGAATCCATGTACTTGCAATGTTGTGGACAGGCTTCAAATTTGGGCCATTCACCATTTATGTAAGATTCTATGCAGAAATTCCACTTATAGTTATGGTATGTAAGACAATTAATGAATTGATGTAGTCTATTTATATTTTATCGATCTGTCTATGTATGCATTTATAAATTATTTACATAAATAGAGCATCCATGAACTACATAATAAACCACATGCTCATCTCGAAGCGCCCCCACCCCAACTCCACACAGCCGATACAAACAGCCATCTCCATATTCATAAATCCCTTTAGCATGATATAAAGTCGCTGATTACAACTTTTGCCAGACCTTAACCAATTGCAAACTGAAGCACACCATTTAAATGTAAATTTAAATCAAACAGGGAGCTTACTCCCAGCTGACGTTTGGTTGTAGCTCTGTTGTATCGATAATGAGAAGAGTGATGAAGCATCGTCTCGATACATCCCAACATGCAGGGCTTTTTATAAAGCCTGTATGGAACACAGTGGGCGGAAAATATGATTGAAAACTGTAAAATTAAATAAATGTTAGGAGAGTGGCCAAAATGTCACTAAATTCTTCTAACTGAAAATAAATAATATTTATGTAACAATTGACAAGCCAAAAAAAGGGCTGAAGGTACTCACAGTAGGTTTTCCTTGTCAAGTCCTCCACCACCTCTGGCTTGAGCTTGCTGTTTGATTTACCCATGATCTTCAGCTCTCCTCCGCACCTCCAAATCCACCTTGGCACGAAGCACCTGTTACTACCTCCTCGGTCTGCTCCTCTGCCAAAAGCATACAACAAACGTGTGCCAGTTTAGGTGCAGTAACACCCGTGAAGTAAGAGAAACACACTTTTGTTTTGAAGGAAAAAGAAAATCCCATTCATGCTAAACAAGTCTATCGTCCTGTGCAGTTCATTCTAGCTGTGGCCATGATCTGCTCAGTGATCAGCCCTGACACTCCAGACAGACGAGTCAAACCCCAGGGGGCCCTGTGTGAAGAGAGGTCGGCACGTTGTTGAGCCTATACAAGTGCCACTGAGCGCCTATGTGTCCACCTCATTTCTTCACAGCAGTCCGTGGGCGATGAGTGGCGGTCAGATGCGTTGCTACCTTCATCCTTGGATACAAGAGTCACTCAGTGGCTGGGTTAAGCATGCTCTCTTCCTCACAGTCATTCTCTGTTGTTCTCACTCCTCCCACCCCTTCTTTCCCACCACTATCTCTATTGCTCTTGGTAAGTTACTGTAGAGAAGAATCCTCCCTCTTGACAGCTGAGATAAGGAGGTGTGGAAACTAAAATACAATGAACAGAGCTCGCCTTGGATGCACCCTGCTGCACTTTGCACTCTCTCAAAGCGTTGTATACAGACGTAACCGTCTAAGAAAAAGTAAAAGATTCAGTAATAATTTAAGGAAAGCAAGAAGGAGCCAGGTCTCTATATAGCTCTAGAGTTGTAGATGCCAGCTGAACAGCGAAAGAACCAGAGAGGAACTGGTCTTGCTCTTAAAATAAGTGTGTGTGCGATGTCTACTGAGCTCATGGGTGGATTTGAAGAGTGACAGTTTTCTTTTCTGCTCCTATTCTGACTCATAGCGCTGCCTCCTTGCTGGCCTCACGATTCCCCCCCCCCCTCTCTTTCTCTCTGTCACAGCAGACAGGAGATGAGAGATAATGGAATTTCTTTGTATCACAGGCCCTGGCATTGGCATGCACTGATGCCTCACCACAGCAGCTGTCTGAATGGCACAATAAGAAAACTTGTGTACGTACTGAGCACCTTCACTGGGAACATATGTTCTTCACGTCAATGGCCTGTGATGTCCTTTTGAGAGGTGGCACGCTGGTGATGACCATCCTGTAGTTTGATCACGCCTTGTTGTCCTTGGGTTTTACTTCGACTCTGTGACATTAACAGACAAGAGAGTGGTTATGAAGGAGTTGACAGACATTTTGACATATTTGACACAGTCTGTGTTTAGAGGAGATGGATTGTGATTTCACCTCGAGCCACAGACGCATGAGCACTTGACTGGAAAAACACTCAACAACAGACACCGACCTTTCCTACTGTCTGCCAGGGCTGCTGAGTGCAGCCGGCAGGCAGGAGCTAGTCAGTAGCATGGCTGTAAATTAGCACAAATAAATGTCTGAGCAAATGAACTGAAGCGTTAAGTCAAGTCCAGTCTTATGGAAACAGGTGGCTGAGAGAAAACAACCCAACTAAAACACATAATGACACAATGAAAGAATGACTGGCGGTATAACACACATGGAAGTGCGTTTTGTTTCTTATATTCCTGGTAAACAGACAGAACTGGGCTCAGCAGTGTGGGATGTTGCCTGGCAGCACCATAGCAACACAGTTTATGGCTACAGTGCCGTGGCTACCGCTTTGCTAGTCATTGAAGTAGCAACCACGCTGGTTCTTGTGGTTGACAGATGTAAGAAATAAAAACAGAATGAAACACTTACAAATGAATGAATTTATAACAAATGAACACATGAAGCCGCGTGAAGCTTCTTCGGGGGTTTTACCTGAGCTCCAGAGGCGGACACTCGCTCCTAGAGCCGCTGTCCACTGTTTCTCTTCCTCCGCCGAGTTCCGGAGTGAGCGGCTCGCTGTTCCGCGGTCAGTCCGTCTGCGGAGCTCTGATGCCGCCGTCAGCCGGTGACGTTGCTCCCGTTGCTGCCGGTCCCGACCAACCCTCGCTCAGCGCAGCAGAGACACTGACGTCGCGCCGCTCACACACTAAGTCTTTGTGCTCTGAAGGCGCTCACACGTGTCATGTCGCATCCACTGAAGAGTCCGCTCACATTTTCAGGATGGACTCTGAGGCGTGTGCCTCATTAGAAGTTAACACTAGATAGCTTTGTGTTTGATTCGGTTCTGACTGGAGGTGCTTGACCTCTTTATATTTTATGTAACTAACAATCTAAAGTCTGTACTTTTCTACTTGGGCTATATCTTTAGGCAGTGTGGCCAGTGGCGCCCCTACATTTTTTAATAGGGGGCCAGATGAGCCCCCTGAAAATCTTGTGATGGCACTAGAATGGCACTGGATAGAGTCCATGCTTCTTCTAAAGCCCAGCAGTCCCTTCATGAAACCACATCCTGTATACACTTTAGTATTTCACTTTTATTTTATCAGGGGACTCAAAATGAATGTAGCTTGCTTGTATTTCAAAAACACTATAATTTCCAGAATGCAACCCCATGCTGCTTTTTATTTGTCTAACTCTAGTAAATGTTGATATCTTTCAAATTCCATTCCCAAGGTCTATTTTCTGTTCATAGCTTAATTCAGAAGCACAGTAGACATTATACAGCTGTTCTAATATGGACTGAAAATAACTCATACGTAACAAAGTACTTAACAAGTAAACTGATCTTCATGTTTAAGATTAAAGGGTGACCTTCTAAGTCATTCAAAGCTATTTCAAAGTGTTGCTGTAATGTTTCTTTATAAAAAAAAAAAAAAAGGTCCACCTCTCAGTCTGAGACTAGAAAATAAACCCAGAAGCCTGAGAGTGGGATGTCAAGCTGAGAGTGCGCCAGCAAAAATCAGGTTAAGTCTATCCAAACATAGCCTCCTGTAATTACTGATTTGGAGAGCATAAGGCCAGCTGAGAAGCCATGCAGTGTGGGAATGAAGAAAATGGTTACCATATTTGCTAAAGGAGAAGGGCAGAAATTTAAATTGCTCTGAAGTGTAAGATTCATGTGCTGCAGTCTTCACAGATATTGATTGCTTATTAGGGCTGCAAGTAAGATGCAGAGATGAGTCATTTTTCCCATAAGTCTCAATTTATCACATTCGTTGCTTGCGCATGTTATTTATGTTCGTCGTGCTCAAGTGCAAACTTTGCAGTCAGACTTTTCCATGTGCAGCTTATTAAAAGTCAGCTCCCATCAGCAGCTGCTCACTTACAGGTTATGTCCATTAACAAGTGCCGCACTATCATCCTAAAGCCTACTATAGAAGCTTTCTGCACATTCACGGGAAGCTTGTATCTAAATAGGCTGTCTGAGTTGGCCAGCTTAGTATTCAGTGCCCTTCCCTGCAGTCCCTCATTGCAGTCAACTGCAGTTACAGTAGTCTCGTAGGAATAGAGGGAGCAAGGCACAGGAGAAAGAGGCCAAAGTAAAAGAGTGCAGGGTTTCTCATCTTTTTATGCTGTATATCTGAGAGCAGATGGAGTTTGATCCTTTTTTAAAAACATAATTTATCTTGAGTTGTATAGAGACAGAGGGTGAACCAAACTAAGGTAACTCCCTGTATCTGCAGAGTGCAGTTTATAACCACACATTGAGTCCCACATGGTTTGTAAGTACATCAGTTCTGATTATGTCAGTGTCAAGACTGGAGGTGGTTTGAATGGGAAAGGTCATCAATTAAGCCTGTTCTCAGATGTCATTTACATTTATCCCTCCATTATCTATGCCGCTTATCCTTCTAGAGTCAAGGAGGGCTGGAGCCAATCCCTGGACAGGTCCCCAGCATATTGTAGGGCTGATCTCTGCATGTCTTTGACTGTGGTAGGAAGCCAGAGTACCTTGAGAAAACCCACGGAAACATGGGGAGAACATGTAAACTCCACCCAAGCTAAGCTAGGAGTCAAATCAAGTATCTTCTTGCTTTCAGGCACCAGTGTTAACCAATGCACCACTGTGTTGTGTTTTTTAAAATTATCATTACCTGAGGACATTATCTATATTCCTTTTTGTTTACAGCTATGTCGCTGATAGAAGTCACGGGGGAAACGCATTTTAAGTTTTGTATCAGAGTGTTTCTAGCAGTGGTGGAGGAGATAATCAAACATTTCATTGTCAAAAGAAAACATACTTGGCGAATAAAGCTGTTCCTTAATGCAATGGTCTACTACATCATTATGGCTGAGTCTCAGTGATGACCTGTACCTTTCTTCAGCAGTAGGTGCTGCTGCTGCAGGAGGTCGGGTCTAATGTTACCTGCCCACTCTCCTGTGGAGAAATTCCCTTCTCATTATTGATAAACATGTAGTGGGGTAAGTACAGATATTTACTAATATACAGAGTGAAGTAAAAGTGAAAAGTACCTGGAACTGGAACTAAATGTAAAGTACATATACATTAACTTAAGCATATGTTATTTGTTAAATTCCACTACTCGACTAAAATATACCATCCAACTCTCATTCTTCTTTGCTTGGTACGTTAGTCATTTCCTTTATAATGTGTGGGATTGCAGACTGATGCAGAGCATGAATCATGCACAGTAATTTCTACTTTTCCTTCATCATTTAATAGCACAGAACAGAAACACCTCCCCTGAAAACAATTCTGTTTAATTACTCGCAGATATTTGTCCATTTACGAGAAACCTCACACGACGCTCATTAAATGATCATCGTCGGTGCAGGGGCACAATTACAAGCCCCTGCAGCATCTTCACATCACTGTGATCTGCTGGCATATGCAAAAACAGCTGGGGGACGACTGACAGGAAAACCACTACCTGGAAAATATTTGTATAATCTTGCCTGTGACTTTCACCACATTCACTATTGCGTTACATGAATGATTTACCATCAACAGTATATTTGTCTTAATTAGCAGAAAAACTCCATCAGCAGGAGGTAATATCCTTCAGTTTACAGATTTTCTCACATTAGAGCTTGAAGACAGAGCTGCTCATAAACAAAGAGCACAGTGATTGATAGGAGACATATATTTGAAAAGTGGATGATATGAGGCCATTTGGTGGTGATAATTTTATGCATGGCTGTAACTTTGATTCAACAGCTGATCCATCACTCTGGCAGTTTTATAAATAGTCACGCACCGAACTTTGAACAGAAATGCAGCTTCAGTGAGTCACACATGAAAGGTGCGCTGGATTTAACCCAGACTGTCTGGTTATAATAACTTGATATTGATATTGAAATTGATAATTCTTCATGAAAAAAATAAACAATCGTGGTCTCAGGTGAAGGATTCAATTATTTTATCGCTCAGTGTTTCATATATGCAAGTTACAGCTCCAGAAATTAACATCCTTGATAATAATAAACTATGATGGTTATCTTTAGGTGATTGGTTGTCATAAAGCAGCAGGTGAAGAATTTATAGTTTTTGTAGACATGAATATTTTACAGTGACAGATGGAGGGAATGACGAGCAAATGGACGAGAGTCTTTTCATGCACAAGCCCCAGCAACTCTGATGCGGAGAGATTGGGCTTTGCAGTACAAAAATCTGCTTCACCAAATCTTTTTCCAGAAGGTAGTAACAAGTTAATAGTTTAGGGGATTTTATTTATAGATTACAACTATGAAATAAGAAGGAATAGAATGACAAAACTGTATCTTTAACAGAATAGCAGAGATTGTGACTTTTCTGTGTCTAACTCTGTTCCTTCCACAAACAACTCCCTCCTTCTCCAGAAACTGCAAGCAAGCAACATTTTCCCTGAGGCGTCATCTGTTGTGCCCACTTGAGTATCCCATATGACTCCGTATATATAATTTAGGACATCATAAATATACAATCCCCCACCAGCTTTCCAACAGACATGGGCAAGAGGATCCAACGACACTTATCACAGTCTGTTGTGCTCGGTAAATCCAGCAGGGCATTGAGGTTTTAGCGGAGTGGCGATGCTGTTGTAATGCCTGTGACACTCAGCTATTAATTCAGACTGACAACGGGCAGATATGTGGCAGACTAATGGCAGATGGGCCTGAATCCTGGCTTTATGGAGATAAACTATACCCCCCTCAGGAGAGGAAGCCAGGGGCGGGGGGCTGTTGTTAAACACTGTCTGAAGTATGTTGAAACCCTTTAGAGTTTATCCAATAAGTGAAATACATTCTTGTTGTTGCTGGACATCTGTGTGATTATCATAGCAGGAGTAAAAGGTTGCCCACTAAGCAGTAGAGATGAATCAATAGAGCAAACCCACGCTGGGTTAGAAGTAGGACACATTCTGTGGGCCCTAGATTGATGCTATTTGTATTATCAGCATATATGGAAATATGGAAAATTGCTTTCTATCATATTAATAGATAATCTATACATATATAATCAGTGCTAATAGTTGAAACGAGAGAAATGTCTATTATCTGACCCAGTTTAAGAAGTAATAGAAAATGATTATGGCCATGATCGACAGGAATAGAGTTGTCAGTTATTGTGTCATTTCTAGTGAATCTCCTAACTTCCAAATAAGACATTTAGCATCAGACAATCTGTTATGTCTGTCATATATATATATATACACACATTTTATAGAGGAATGTGTGAGCATCTGCTCCCTCCCAGTTTTTTTCAGGATTGTGTCTGCCCTCTAATGGCCACATGAAGCAACAGCACTTAATCCTATGTATATCATAATAAGGATTAATTCAGCAGTGACTGCAGCTGTGAGAAGACTAAATGAGAAATGATGGGTACAATCCAAAAAGGTGGGTTTTGATGAAAGCATGCAGCTGCCAACACTGACTCCCTCTCTCGTTTATTGCTCAGTGGTGAAAGACTGTACTGACACAAATTAGTCATAGTGCTAAAAAAAGAAATGAAAAAAGAAAAACAGCCAATGAGAGATGTCCTCTTGGTCCCTAAGTTGAAAAAAAGAACAGCAAATACGTGTGTCACTCATCAACTTTGTCCCCCATGTTTACATAAATACATGTTACACATACTCCTCAGTGGAACTGTCCTGCCAGAGTAAAGGATCACATGTTGTCCTACAGCAGAGCAGGTAGACACACAGGAAGAGGGGGAAACATGGTTTTTACGACCCTGCTCTGTCTGCTGTTACTGCGGCCTGGCCTCAGCGCTCTAATGAGATCTCCATTGGTTGAGGTAGGTGGAAAGCTGCGGGTGAACAGGAGCACAGCGGTTAGTGATTCCACTGCCTGGGACTTCTGCAAAGTACATTGAACTTTCCCACTTTAATCTGTTTATCATCCTGTGGAAGTCCACGGCCTGGAGAGAGGCACGGCTGTGTTTGATAGGAATTACATGACGACCTGTACAAAACAAGTTGTTTTTTGTGTTTTCTTCAGTGGTTCTGGATCTAAATTTAGTGACAGATTTGATGTAACTAAATGATGCAGTAGCTAAAAATGTTTGTTCCCTTTAGAAGCTCTTTCATCACTCCTACAGTCCAAGAGGCACATTTTATTCTTCTCCTGATGCCTCTGGTATGTATTCCTATGGCAGGATGAGACACAATCAAGAATAATTAAAGTGCTGATATTGTTTGCTTTAATAAAAGTAACAATATACATGTGAAATGTGCTGGTTTATGTTTCTACTGTGTCCTCTTCTTGTTCTCAGAGGGCGTGCGGCTGCGTCGCTCAGCAGCGATGCCTGATATCACCCACCTAGAGCTGCTGGTGGTGGTTGGACCCGATGTCCAGCAGGTCCACAAGCAGGATACAGAGAAATACATCCTCACCAATCTCAATATTGTAAGTCTGAGCAAGGGAAGGAAGCCTCTGTTATATTGATTACAATGTAAGCTCTTTAAAACAACAGACTTTTACACTATTTACTACACTGTAAGGCAAAAAGAAGGTGATGTCAATAAATTATGAAGACAAGTGAAAATTCGGTTCAGATTTTAGTTTGTTGAAATGTTTTCATATCCAGCTCTAGAGAGTGTGCTGCAACACTATAGTCCCATAACACTGTGAACATCCTGAAATATATTAAACTGACTTATGGACCAATATCCACCCAGGCGTCAGAGCTGCTGAGAGACATGACCCTGGGCGCCAACATGCGCGTGCACCTGGTCCGCATGATCATCCTGTCGGAGCCCGAGGTAAGTTACATCTCGAGTTCACGTTAGAGTCAAGTTCACAAGTGAGCAGAGTGTAATGGTGGTATATATATGGTGTAATCCAAAAGTTCAGTAGCTGTACATGAAATCTTGAAATTCGGACTTAATGTTTGTGCAAAGATTAGAGCCAAAAGGGAAGAGGAGAAGAGTCATCGGCCACTTTTGTTTTGTTTGGAGTATTTCCTCTCTTGTAACTTTCCACCTTCTTCTAGCCAGAGATCCAAATGTCTACCAACATCATGTCATCTCTCAGAAGTGTGTGCGACTGGAGCAGGAGGATAAACCCCTCCAACGACACAGACCCACTTCATGCTGACCTGTTGTTATACATCACAAGGCATGTTGGCGGTATCTAGCCGGCTGTGTTACAAGTAGATGTTTCATTACTTATGTCTGAACATTCCATGTTTTACTGTGGATCTTGTATCACAAACAGGTACGACCTGGTGTTGCCTGATGGGAACAAGCTGGTCAGAGGAGTAACACAGCTGGGCGGGGCTTGCTCCAGTGAATGGAGCTGTGTGATTACAGAAGATACAGGCTTTGACCTGGGCATAACCATTGCTCATGAAATCGGCCACAGGTATAACAGACTGAAAAACATATTAGACCAATGTCTTTTTAGAAATGTGCATTACAACTTATTTAACTTAGTATGTAAAATTCTGCATGTCACTCCTCCCAGTTTGGGTATCAACCACGATGGAGTGGGGAACACCTGCAGCAGGAGTGGCTTCATGATGGCCTCTGATGGAGGCTACAACAGTGTGGATCTGACCTGGTCTCCCTGCAGCAGACAGCAGCTGCTCTCGTTCTTCAGGTGGGTCAACCTGTTCACTGCAGCTGTGCATGAAAATGTCTCTCATTCATCATGCAGACATGGAATTGTTGAGTTTTTTAATTTTAATCTTTCTTTTTTTTCACCTTAGGCTGATGGAAGTTTTCACATTTCAAGGATGTTTGATCTGATTTTATTGTGAAATTCTTATTCATGTTTTGAATTAGATTTGATTGGAATATGTTAGTTTAGGTTAGGTTGGATTAGATTAGATATATTTAGAATAGGTTAGGTTAGTTTAGAATAAGCTAGATCTGTAAAAATTGTCTTTGGCTTCAAAGAAAAACAACATAGATAACAAATATAATCTGTACATATGCAGAGCTCAAAGTTTGATCATAGTAAAATACAGTTGAACAGACTTATTACAAAAATGATATAAATTAAAGTAGCTTATACTTTATGATTCAACAATTCAATTGATTGTGACAGTTTAATCAATGGTCTGCTCGTGCCATAAACCACTCTTAACAGTTTTGTTTTATACTTAACATCCAACTGTTCATACCAAGCAACGAATAGTTTATGAATGAGATGTGATTTGCATTGGTATTCCCCAGTGAAGGGAAGGCTACATGTGTGACAGACCTGCCTGCAATGGGAGGCTCCCTACAAGACTGGAAGCCTGGTCTGTACTATGGAGTTGATGACCAGTGCAGAATAGCCTTTGGTAGCACTGCCAGAGCCTGCTCTTTCACCAATCCTGACCTGGTGAGTCCCTGTAATAACAACATGGCACCATCAGGTGTCGCTTAACATGAAAAAACACGTGTCTAAAATTTCTTTCCCATCAGCCAGCCTGTCGTGTTCTGTCCTGTCACATCAACCCTGATGATAACAGCTCCTGCAAACGTCTCCTGGTCCCACTGTTGGACGGGACAGAGTGTGCACCAAGCCAGGTACTGCTCTGTGATCACTGAGTCATTTTGGTGCTTTCTTTTTTTCCTCCCAAAGTATCAACATCTACCAGAAGTATGTAAGAAGTTTTTTATGAGGTGCAATCCTCTGCTGCAGTGGTGTCTGAAGGGCCGCTGTGTGTCCCCCGATGAGCTCAGCTCCTCTGTGGTGGTGCATGGCTCCTGGTCCAGCTGGTCCCAGTTCTCCCGCTGTTCACGGACATGTGGTGGGGGAGTCACTCATCGCACACGGCAATGCAACAACCCCAGGTGACAACTATGTTGCAAGCATCAGCCAAACATAGTCCCATCATTCTTTAATATTCCTGTAAAATCAAACATCTGTGATGCCTGTTTTTTCAGACCTGCTTTTGGAGGGAGTGACTGTCAGGGTCTGGATATCGAGGCTGAACTTTGTCACCAGCAGGTGAGTTCTGACTGGTTGTGTTTACAGTGGGTCTCCATACAGTAGGTCAGTACTGTTTGCTGAGTGCATCGTTCTACCAAGAATCGTCCCCAGTTTTAATGATTACTTGCTGGTAGTTTGCAGCCTGTGCTTCTCCAGAAATATAAGCAGTGATGGGATGATTCAGATAGTTGAGGAGGCAAAGAGGTTAAGAATAGAGCTGTGCTTTCAATCAATTTTAGATAAAGAGAAATGTATTCTGAAGCCTCTGCAGTGGTTTTTTGTCAAACCTGACACTAATTTAAAAGCTGGAAAAGTTAAAAATGCCTCGTTTTTCATACCACCGCTGTTGCTGAAGCCATGTAAGGGCACCCAGCTAGATTTCATGGCAGAACAGTGTTCGATGACAGACCTCCAGCCGCTCTACCTGCTCCCAAACACTGCCTCCTTCTACACATGGATCCCTGCTGTAGGCTTTGCACAAGGTGGGCCTACAGAAAATCTTTTATTTCTATGACTTAAATGAAAGTAACTACATCTGCTACATTTTCTTTAAATGTTGTCCTTATTGTCAAAACCAGGGGATGAGCAGTGCAGATTCATGTGCCAGTCAGACGGAGAGAACTTCATGGTGAGCCGTGGCTCTCAGTTTGTGGATGGGACTCGCTGTGAGTCAGACAGTCCGCCTCCCTTCGGCTCTACGGCTGCTTGTCTGAGAGGGAAATGCCAGGTAACAATGACTCAGCAAAACATGCTGGAGAGCAGATGCAGTTTTACTTTTCTCTTTTTTTTTAAAAATTCACTGTTTGTCTCTGATCAGCTGTTTGGCTGTGACGGTGCGCTGCATTCTGGGAAAGTGTGGGATGTGTGCGGGGTGTGCGGTGGAAATGGATCATCCTGCACTTTGACCTTGGACTCCTACAATGCTGGTCAGGCCAGAGGTAACATTGAGTCACAGGAAATGACCTGATTAATTGATTTAAATCATTGAAAGTGACACTGTGAAACTTATTTACATTAAAATAGCAGTTTCAGAATATTTTTGATGGCACACTGACTTGAAATAAGAACTTCAAGAGTAATGCAGATCAGTTAAAAAGATTTAGAAGTCAAAACTAGTGATTATCTCCAATATTTAGCCAGGAAACTTTAACTATCAGCAATTCTAAACAGAGTTTGGTGGATTAGTTCAGCAGCAGCTCTTCTGGTCCAAGAAGCTGGGGATCGTGGGTGATATCCACAGTTGTGTTTTAGTTCAGTGACTACACAGTCAGAGCTCTGGTCAATACACTGATAGATTAAACTTTTTCTCTCCATGAAAACCATTTTATCACTCGGACATAGAGCCCAACAGAATGAATCACCGCATGTGTAGCTGCAGAGGGCGCTGTTGCTCTGATTCCTACTCTCTAGTTCTCTTCACATTATACATGAATGTATATACATACACTGTTCAAACAGTTTGTCCACTGGTGTGATGCTCACTACCTTCTCGTGAACCTTACTCGTCAAATGTTTCAGTCATCTGTTGATGGATTATATTTTGGGTTGCAATTTCAAGGTTTTCCCGTTTGGATCTGAGCACTTTTTTCTTTGCTATTTTCAAACATTCACTAGACACAATACTTTGTCAGTTCATTACAAAACTAATCAATGATTAATTGATAATCATAGTTATAGCTCATATATCTGTACTGATTTCATTGAGTTATAATTCAGTGCTTTCTGTTTCAGATTACACCACCTTCCTCTCTGTGCCAGTGAACGCCACACAGGTTCATATTGTAAACAGGGCACCGCTCTTCACTCACATGGGTGAGCGTCATCCCTTTAGAAAATGTTTATGTTTCAACAACAGGTGTCACAGGACAAACTGAAACATGGAGTTGTTCTTTGACGTTTGTGTCCTCAGCTGTAAAGGTTGGGGGTCGGTACGTTGTCTCTGGATCCGGCAGCATTGCACTGAATACGACCCACCCCTCCCCAGTGGATGACAACCACCTAGAATACCGTCTTCACCTGACCCCTGACTTTTTGCCTGTGACAGAGGAGCTGCTGCTGCCTGGTCCGCTGCAACAGGAGATAATCGTACAGGTCAGGAATACACACGATCAGAATAAATCTTAAAGTGAAGGTTGTAGCTTTCACTTATACAGTGTGAACAAAAATACTCCAAAAACTGAAATGGAAAATCCCAACTTTTACACTGATTTTTCCCTTTTCAGGTCTATCGCAAATATGGAAAAGAATATGGTGAGAGGACAAATCCAAACATTAGTTACCAGTTCTATCTTCCCACCACAAACAGTTACTCGACAGGCGTCACACCTAAAGGCAAATGGGTTGTCTTTACAACACCCTGCTCTGTCTCCTGTGGATCTGGTAAGTCACTGTTTATCAAAAGTCAAAATGAAAAACACAAAATAAGAATATACACGTTACAGTAACATTTTCTGTGGCTGGTGGCTCTATAAATTCACAGACTGGCTTTTTTATTTTAGGAGTCAGTGGTTTTGCCTGGAAGGAGACATTTGTGTAATAGTGTGTAGCAATAATGACCTTTTTGAACTTGTTTTATCCCATTATCAGTGGCCATCTGTTACAAAAGCTGAAGTGTTAAATATTTTGCCATTGTTCTGATCTCTGGTGTTTTCAGGAGGAAAATGACACAAAATCCACTGAGCTGATTAACTGAAGGGTCATACACACTACAACAAATATAATTAAACTGTTGTTTAATATGCTGTAGGTTGTTTTCTTATTTCCATGTCCATACATGCTGTTCTCTTGTAAATTTCCTGCACTGCAATTTAAAACCATTAAAATTTAAATATTGCGATTCAGTCTTGTAAACTTGTGAAAATGTAACCACCTGCCCTGGAACAAAAATCATGCATTGTATCATTGAAGTTGTTCTACACATATTCTTTTTTCAACAGGTGTACAGACACATGTATATGTCTGTGCAGATGAAGATAGCAACAGCCATTTGGAGGAACACAACTGTGAGACGCCTACGTCACCTGTACCACTCCAGACAATCTGTCAGCTCTCACCCTGTCCCCCCTGGTACGCTCATGTCCTCTCTGTTTGTTTTTATTTGGGCTGACATACAATTACAGCTCAGCACAAATAGGGTCACAGAAAATGTCCTGCTTCACAGGTGGGATACAGGGAAATTTGGGCCCTGTAGTGCCTCTTGTGGTGGAGGAGAGAGGGTGCGTCTTCTGAGATGTGTTCAGAAACAAGGAGCTGATGTGATGACTGTTCCAGATTCTGAATGTTCCCCTGACACAGCGCCACCTGCTGTGGAAAGATGTAACCGACAATACTGTCCTGCCAGGTATGAAGTCCACACTGCAGTGTTGATCATTGGGAGTAGTGGGTCAAATAACTTTCCATGACCACAGAATATGAAGGAGTTCAGGTATTATCCATATAATCCTGACACATGTCGACAGATGGCGTGTGTCCGAACCAGGGGAATGTTCAGCAGTGTGCGGCCCTGGAGAAGCCAAACTGGCCGTGTCATGCGTCCGTCCAGAAGCTGGTCAGGATGTTGAAGTGGATCACAGCTTCTGTTCAAAGCAGATCAAACCTCCTGATTCTGTGCCATGTGTGGTGGACGTTTGTCCCATCGGGTGGGAAAGTGAGGGAGAGGTAAAGTTAAAAATGACTCAAATATTATTTTTAAATGAATCATCTTTAAACACGGCTTCACTTTTCCAGGCCCAGCCCGTGCTGAAGTCTGGTTTGCTGCCCCGCTCCAGACAAGCTCCTGTGTATGTTTGGAGCCCTTCAGTCAGCCAGTGCTCAAAGACCTGTGGCAATGGTAAGAGAAAATAATGTATAATCGCCTTTATTTCAAGATGGCATGTCCTCATCAGATAAGGCCAATCAAAGCCTTGTGCTCATGTAGGAACCCTGCAGGTGTGGTTTTCCTGTCTGGACCACCAGAGCAGACTGGGGGTGCCTGACTTCCACTGTGATGCTTCTTCCCAACCTTCTCCCCAGTCTGAGATCTGCAGCTCCTCTCCCTGCCCTCCCATGTGAGAAACCAGAGTCTCATATTTACTTGTAGTATAAATTCTATAAGTGAATTTTACCAAATGCCAGCAGTGAAATATTTTTTTCACTACCAGGTGGCGCTCTAAGCAAGGAGTCTGCAGTGTAACATGTGGAGGAGGGGTGGCCAACAGGGTGCAGTACTGTGCTCTGGAAACAGGAGGAGGGGAGGAGGAGGAGGAGGAGGTAGTGGAAGATTCAGAGTGTAGTGAGTCTCTCAAACCCACAGCAGTGGTTTCATGTAACACCCACAGCTGCCCGGCAAGGTACAACACACACACACACACACACACACACACACACACACACACACACACACACACACACACGTCCACCTCTGTAAGAAATGATCTCACTACCACTTTCACTTGTCCAGGTGGAAGGTGTTCGGGAGGTCCCCCTGCTCTGTGACCTGCGGTTTGGGTGTAGCTCAGAGGACTGTGTCCTGTGTCCAGTTTGTCGACGGCAAGGAGAGTGTGGTGCCAGAGGAAAACTGCCATGAGGTGGTCAAACCAGCCACCATGGTGCCCTGCCTGGTGCAAATCTGCATCCTTAGGTGGGAGGTGAAGTCTTGGAGCCAGGTACTTTTAACAGGACAGGGAATGGTCTGAAAATGTGAAGATTAAATTAGATTAGATGAATCTGATAATAGCTGAGAGGATTTGCTGGATTTAGTCAACTGGCAGAACATTTTAATCACTTGTATATCATTATGTGGTTCCTGCTTCTCAGATAGGGAGACTTATTGCCTTTTATATCACTCTAGATTAAATAACTTTGTTTTGAGCCATCGGTCAGGGAAAATATAACTTTTGCGTCTGCACGCGACATCACAAGGAGTAATTGGTTGTTAGATAAGAAAAAGAACTAACAACAGCTCTTAGGCATTCCCCCTATACCACCTATTACCACCTCTCCACCTGAAAAAAATGCTTGTTATATGATATGATGCATGATTTCTTCCCAAGTTTACTTCCTGTGTTGCATTACTCCCCAGTGTTCAGTACCTTGCGGATATGGGATCCAGTCTCGAGCTGTGTCCTGCCTGGGTCCTTCCACGCCCGAGCCCCTCAGCCCTCTGCTTTGCATGCATATGCCCAAACCCATCACCATCCAGGGCTGCAACATGGGCAGCTGCAGAGATGTGCTGCCCACCGCCGCTGCAACGCAGGCTGTCCCGATGGTTGACCTCACAGAGGGGCCTCTGCTGTCTCCCACATATCCAACAGAGGCCATAGCTTTCCCACACACCACCACAGCAGCCACCCCAACACCTAGAGGCATAAGCTCTTTGACTCCTGACCCATTTGAAGTGCAAGTTAGTTACAGATGCAGGGTTAACAGTGTGTGCTCTATTCCAGGTGCATGTGGACAGCTTCTCCTGGAGGAATCAGGCACAGTGGATTTGAAAAACGTAACTGCCCGCTGCACAGTGTCCATAGGTCGACCTCTGGATGAGGTTATTCACATTAGAGTGGAATCTAGCTCCCTGAATTGCAGAAAAAGTATGTTTTTTTAAATATGCAAAAGATGCTACTTCCTGTGCTATGACCATTGTACCAAAATAACTCCCTGTTCCTCTGTATGTGTTCCTGCAGAGGAGTATGTGGCATTTTATGACCGATTGGCATTTGTGAGGAAGTGTGCGCAGGTTGCAGGTAGTGAGCTGACTACTAGAACCAACGTCCTGCTGGTTCGTCAAAATATGCTCACTCCTGGAGGTGGAATTGTGTTCAGCTACACCTCAAAGAAAAACCTGAAGAGGAGCCACCATCAGGGTGAGACAGCGTGTTTGGTCACTGTGTGCAGAGCTGGGCTAAAGCAAGATACCTGGGATAGAATGTCAAAATACAGCATGTTTAATGAAAGAGGATGTTTCACTGGCTATTTGAATGGATGTAACTTTAAGTAAAAATGCAATCAATGTGGGAGCCTGCAACAAAAAGGTTAAAAACTGACAGTAGAGAAATATATGTAATAACAAGAACATGTGCACTCTTATGTACAGTGAAGCTGAAAATACTGAAAAGCTTACACTGTGACAAACTCCACAAACACCATAGAACTGAATCTGATGCTAATACTGTTTCTAAAAATGTTCATGTTTGGATCTTTATGTAAAATACTCATTGCACTGTTTGACTAATACAGGTGTTCATATGTATTTTGTTTACACCTTCGTATTTACCAAAGGTTAAGTACACATGGTCTTTGCCCCACAGACTGTGACATTCAGCTGTTCTCCCCCAGCGGTGACTTTGAGAACCCGACGACGTCCAGCACCAACCACACCTGTCGAGTGCTCATCAACGCCCCTCCCTCTGTGAAGATCAGAGTCCAAGCACTGCACATAGGATTAGCATTCAACGCCACCAACTCGCAGTCTACATACATTATGGTGCGGGCTAGCTCTTTAAACTTGTGTTGTTCTTTCAGAGTGCTCCACAGTGCAAAGGAAAAAAGTGAGAGTGTATTAACTACAGGGATATTTTGTCTTTTGTTGTTTTTGTTCAGATCCGGGACATGGACATCTTAAAGACCAACGTGTTTAAAGGTCAACAGCTGTTTCTGTGGCATTCCTCTGGAAATATGGCAGAGATTGAGTTCCATGGAGACTACCTGCATTCTAAGGGAAGCTTTAGAGCGGAATATTCCTTTATAAGTCCCAAATATTAATTTATAATAAATACCTGGAGGAACGTTTGATTTGTATGTTTCAAATATCTTTGGCTTAAAATAGGTATTCAAATTTATATGTTTAGAGAACAAGATCCTTTCACTTGATTTTCATATTTCTGTGCTAATTATTTTGACATGAATAAATGAAAACAAAATTGTCATTCTGGAAACTGGTTAACTATAAACAAAGGAGGACAAAAAAAGAATACAATTACAATAAGCAAATTGTGTCCATTTAAATTTTAAATGTATATAACACAATATATTAAAATATAGAATTCCCATCATAAAGATTGAATTCTCCTTTCAAAAGCAGTGTATAACAGTCACACATTCCCACTGTCTTCCCACAATCCTTCGTTAACAGGTTTCCCCCTCAGCTCCAACACACTCAGTACATTGTGAGTTGATGCCAGTGCGGCGCTCTGCCAGCGACTCAGTTCGAGCTCCTCTATGCCGCAGTGAGACACAAACACCACGGCAGGCTCCCGTGCGGGATCACTGCTCGGTTTTCGCCGTGTCTTCCAGCAGTGCCCTCATGTCCAAAAGAGCCTCCTCTACAGCCTGGGCAAACTTGGCAGCGTTTGTCTCCTCACAGCTGTTGAAGGCTGTGATGGCGATGTTGATGTGCTCATCCATGGGATTGTAACACACTCCATAGCCATCTGGCACCACTGGACCAAAGCACATCACGCAGTCTGTCTTGGAGCCAACCTGGACACGCAGGAGAGAGATGAGGGCAAATTCTTCGATAAACAAATATGACGGCAGATAATCATTTGCTCAGTAATAATAAACTGTTGGTTTTCTTTGATGCAAATTTACCTGGCTGGTGGAGAGATTATAATGCTGAGCCACAGCAAAAGATGTGTCCATGAATATCTCAGGCATGGAGGTCAGGTCTTCGATACCCTGGATCTTCAGCCCAAGGAGGTGTCTGTCTGTGGCTTGTCCATGAATCGCCTAAAAAAAATTTGAATTTGTGGAACTGAAATTAATCCGATGATTTCAGGAAAAAACAAACATAATATGGATGAAGTCCAACTCTCACTTTGTACGTGTTGTCCTTGTGTGTCTGAACAGCCTTCCGCAGCAGCTCCAGCGTCTCTGTGTTCTGTTGACATGGTATTTACTGTTCAGTCAGAGAGCGTGCATCGTTTTAACTGGACAGTTATTGAGAAAAGTCTTGTGGTTCAACAGCACCTGTTTAGCTGGTTCTTGCATTGCCTGGACAAATTTAAACGACTCAACAGTGGTTGAACGGATGGCATCCGTTCGGCCATATTTAAACATTCGTAGCGATGCACTCTCATATGTGGAGCAGCAGGTATTATACATCCTGGAATTCAAAAATAACAGGATATAGAATGCAGTGTATCTCATGCCTGGATTATCTTCAACTTTGAAAATGTCTTACCTGAAGTAGGCAAGCTGAAGAGCCATTTGCACAAAAGCATCTGGACTCAGCTTATGTTGCTTTGGCACATTTTTTCCAAAATGAGAAAACATAAGCACCTTCACATCTAAGTCGTGCACCATTCTAGTAAAACAAAGAAATATAGGTAAGTTGCACAAAATCCTAAAAGCTGAGATGCTAATTATTATCATGCCGGCACTTTACATACATGTTCATATTTTGTTTGGCTTTCTCAATGTCTCTCTTGACTTCAGGTGTGATGTTAAAACGCAGCTTCTGAGGCATCTGCAGGGGAACCATGGGGGAGCGGACAATTTCAGTCTTCTGCCTGTTGGGAAAACGTCAAACTGTGAGTTAATTTGTAAAGGAACAAAACGTTTATCTAAAAACTGAATGAAACTCACATGTATTTAACAACGTAGTCCACGAGGAACACGATGGGTGGACCCTCAGCGGGTGCATGTTCGTACACCAGTCCACACGTACCGTCTTCACCAACTATGAACTGTGGATTATACAAGTGCCTTTAAATTCTCAACCACCATCATACTCATATATATTTTATATTTGAAGTCTCTATCTGACCTGCAATGTTTTATCAAACCAGCGGTTGCCGCTGTTCCATCGAGCTCCTCCTCCATGTAGCATCTGCGCCGCCACACGGCTCTGATACAGCTCATCTGATACGCGCGGCATTGGGGCGTCCAAGCAAACGGTGAAGATACTTTTCTGGATGGCACGCACTGACTCCTTATTCGTCTTATCTGAGGGTGAATAAAATGGCTTTAAAGATCTAAATAATATCTTCTCTGACATGTGCTTTCAAATTAGAAAAATGAGAAAAGCAGCTCTAGTATCAGCTCGATACTAGAGCTGCGAACGCAAATGTTGCTCTGCACATTTTTCAGATATTTTGATGTTCGTCCCCAAGTAAAATGTCTGGAAAATGTGAGCCCATTAGAGGCTAATTTAAAAATATACAAGAATACAAATATCTCAGGATGGAAAAGAGGAGCTATACACAAAGTAGACAAATATGTTGACTTGGAAAGACAAGATTCGAGAGCTCCTTGTGATAAGGGTCAACGTGGGTGTTGATGTGCTGTAAACAAAAACATTTCCACAGCAGAATTTAAACATAATGTCCCGCCTCCTGCAGGTTCTACTCAGATGCCACACCTCGCCAGAATGTTCCAGACATTTTCCTGTTGTTGTGTACGTGTCTGACCGGGACAATCTTCTGCTGACATTTTCCAGAGTTCATGTCTGAAAAAGCTTAAGATGTATCCCTCCTCTGCTCACCCTTGATCAGGTTGTTGTAGGCTTTTCCCCAGGTGTTGCGGTGCTGTGATGTAAGGATGCCAATCGGCTCTTTGTTTGTTTGCAAAGACGAGTTCCAGATCTTCTCCAGCTGCATGTAGATCTGGTCTACTGTCAGTGTCGTGCCATCGCTGTTGTAAACGTCCAAGACAAAGAACTAAAGGAGACGAGAGCAATGTCAGGGTGATGCAGCCACAGAGCCAGTGTTTCTTTAACCACTGCACCAATGATAATGACAATCAAATTAGCTTATGATGAAATGCTTATATAAAAGAAGAAGCAGACCATCTGCCAGCTAGAGTACCTGGAAGTTGTGGACCACAGTGATGTGAGTGGGAGGTGTTTTCCCGATGGTGTGGTTTACAACAGTGTCTCTCTTTGGGCCGGGGACACGACAGGAGGACAATATCTGGTAGTACTGATCCATGCACAGCGGCTTGCCACTCAGGTACTCCACAGGCAGGGTGTCACTGTGACACAGCACCTCAAATCATCCATTTGTAGTTTTTAATACATCAATGAAAAACAGTTTATTTTAGTTTCAGACAAACTCACGTGTCAATCATTTTTTTAAAGTCCAGAACTCCTGTGATCAGTCTGGCAGCAAATCTGCAGGAGAGATATTTGTCACTGTCAGCCACCTTCTCTTTATTGTTTGTACATTCAAAACTGTGTCACTAGCTGAGAATGATGAGGCTATTGTACCCTGCATACTTCAAATTCAATCCTTGGCTTCACCGCAGTATTTTTCTATGGGGCCGACGTATTCACCATATGCAACAGGTCACAGAAGTCAAAAACAGCAGCCACTTTAAATAGCCAGCGTGTGGAGGGAAGCCTGTGCAAAGGTCAGCTTGAACATCCAGCCTCATATGAGCTTGTTTATACTGTGCTTCAGTGTGAAGTAAATCACTTTTGGAAACAACTTAATGACTGGTGCTTATTATTAGATTTCACTGTAATATCCGACATTCAGGGATCACCACAAATTGATGGCACGCCTTAAAAGTACTGGCTATTTTTTGGTGTGTTTTGTTTGGTAAGAGCTTAGCAACTGTGGTGGCTGGTCCTCAATATGGATGCTGCTTTCTCACCTCATCTGTCCTTGGCGATCATGGAAGCGCATTCGTGGCAGGACAACCCCGGGGCTGGTGTAGACCGCCACCGGCATACGGCAGTCCAGATAGGCCGACTGCATCCACCATTCTGAGAGCTACATAAACACAGCAGTGGTAAGAAAGCTGAATATATGATGTCTGATACAATGACTACTTCCTTAAGAAGAGTTTACATAAACTCATCATTAACAAAACTGTAACAGAAGCATCAGCAAAGCTTAATAACTCCAGATATCTACCCAGTTTTCTGTCTTGCGTGCCCGTCGCTCCAGGCCTTTCTGCAGCCTTTCTCCCACACCACCCTTTAGGAACTCCGCCACCAGCTCCTGGGTGTGTTCCAGCTCCTCCTGGCTGACAATGGGCTCCAGAGAGGCCAGGTAGTGCTCGCATGTCTGCTTCAAGGGCGGCACGGGCAGTTTGGGCAAATTCTCCTGGTGCACCAGGGACCTTTCTGGGACCTGTGTCACCGATCTGAGCAGGCGACACGGCTTCACCACACCTGACCGGAACTGGCACACAAAAACTGGATGAGCACAAACTAAACTAAAACCTATGCAGATGGTCAAAACCTATAAACTGAATGTAGAGTGGTAGTACAGTAAGACAGCAACATGGATGCATAAAGGCTTTGTCTGCTTTAATTTTGATTATCTGCTCTCGCTGAGTATTGAATGTTTATGTTTGCTGATTGTGATTGAGCTGTTTTTAATGCAAGATGGAATATTGCAGCATTTCACGAAATGTAATTTGAAAAAAAAAGGATAGGACTCAATAAGTATTCACTTCTTTCTGCTCCTTTTCAGACATGTTTTATTCATTTTGAACATTTGTTCTTGAAGTTCACTTGTTTGCTGCACCTTTTTCTTACCTACTTATATAGATATTTCCATCTTTATTTCAAACATGTTTGAAATAAAACATAACCTAACCTCATCTGCCCTTACAGATTACATAAAAAAATATTACACAAATAAAATACTATCACTACTCTTTGGCAAAACCTGGCTCACTGCATTGATATAAAAGAGTAATAACTGACATTTAATCTGAGTGATGACTGCTCTAGTTGAGCCAGAAGATTAATGGGACTGTTGCCTCACAAATCCAGGTGTCAACATGTCGTTAAATGTTGCGTGTACACGATTGAAGCGTCAAATAGCAAATGGCTTCAAGTGAGGACTGGACTCAGTTATTTACTTTAATATTAAGCAGTAAGATGAGTCGATCAAGTGAAATGTGACACAGTCACAGTCGAACACACTGCTGTGGACTGGGCCTTCTTAAAAATAGCAGGTTGACACAGCTGAACCTTTGGAATGAAAACAACAACAAACACATGAAACCAGAAATATATCTGTGCTGTCATGATCACTGCTGCTCACCAACACTAACTAGATAGATGTGTAAGATTAGGATTTATATAAAGGAGCAGGAGGGATTTCACACTTATAAACTGATTAACAGTGGGAGTTCAAATTCATTTCCAAATGGTTCACATGAGTGGGCATATTTTTTTGTCAAGTTTCCAGGTATTAAAAAACTTCCTGTGCACGTTTTCAAAATAAAACTTATTTAAACCTTAGGCTGTGTAAATGCCACAATCACTACTATAAAAACAAAAGCAGCTCTGAGTGGAGCTGTGGAGCCGACCATGCTAACACTGTAGCACTGTTTCCCATGTCCTCTGTGCAGCATGCGCATTAAGCTAGCGTTAAGCTAACGGCTAGGCTAACATTAGGTCAAATATCACACAGAGATGCAGAGAAAACAATCGAAAAATAAAACTCTGCCTTTGCAAACATGGCACCAGATATAAAACCAGGCTGCAGCTGTGGAAACATTCATTAACGTGAACCTGGACATCGGCACATTGTTGTTGTCCTGTTGGTGCGCCCCACCCCCTTCAGTCGGCCTGGTGCCACCATGAAGCTAAACACAAGCTCTCAACGATTCAGTCACTACCATCACACTCACCCCGGCTCGGACTAGCACGGCCCACATGCTGGCGGACAGACGGGCTAAGGTCTCGGACTGTCCCGGGCTGTGTGGACGCTGAAGCCTCGGGCTGACATGTCTCAAGGACAAACTCAGTCACCGTCTATTCTCAGCTGAGAGGGACTGCACCCCCCCCCAGACCCACCGACAGCTCCTCTTAAACTCACGCTTTTATCTGTGGAGTCTGGTCCATGTGCGACTGCTGCTTTAAACTGGTGATCACAACATGTCCCTGCTCTGTGAAAGCCTCGATTCATTTCCCTAAAGGAATAATACATCTCGTTGATAAAGATTAATGAACTTAAACTATATTTAAATATTTATTAGTCTTGATTGTGTCCTAGATTGTGTCGCAGAGTTTATATTATATTATTATAAGTATGATCCATTTCAAAATAAAGTGCAAGGTCACTATATACCCCATTCATGTGGCCTATCTATTATAAAGCCAATATAAATAATATTAGAGGTTTGCAATAATTCATCACATTAATTTAAAGCCAACACATCAGCAGTGTTTTTAAATGATGTTCATTTTTATTGAAAGATAAAATAATACATTTACAGACTGGTGATAATCTGTGTTGGTTGGTTTGGTGCATGAGCCTGCACAGCTCACTGTCGGCCACATGGTGGCGCTCGTCAAACATCTTTCCACAGAAACAGCGGCAAACTCATTCCTTCAGGAAATGTACAAACCAAAGACAGACTCCTCCAGCCCCTGCAACTACCCACCACACACATCAGTTTAAATGAAAGGTGCATTTAATCTGAAATCATATGAATGGACACCTGGAGCGTTAATGCGTAAAAGTAATTCACAATGATTGTGATTGCTCTGTACATCAACATTTTGTCCACAATAACAGAAGACAGAGAGAGAGAGGATTGCAGTCGTGTCATGGTTTATTTGAAAGCAATAAAATAAAGCGATACAAAGAAAAATCAGTCATACAAATCAAAACGCCTCGATTGCTCTGGTCCAGCCGCTGCCTGTCAACAGTGTGTGTTTTATACAGATTGTTTGCGCGGCGAATATTTGCTCAAGGTCCGTCTGCTGCCAACTCACAAAGTCAGAGAGTCCACCTGAGCCCAGCACTGAGATCAGGTTGGAGATGTTCGTGCTGTCCGAGTCTGAATAAGAGTCATCGTCAGTCCTCATCCTCTTACATGGCACCGGCCCAAAGTCGGGTAAATAAAACTCTGGATCAACAATATGATAACTTGTGTCCATCTTTCGCTTCTTGGTGTAGCAGTGCGCGCCCTGCGGCTGTTTTGGCTGCGCGCAACAGTCTGAGTGGAAGTATCCATTCGTGACAGTAGTCACCACATGCGTGTCCAGGTCCAGCACAGTCTTCTGGTTGGCCTGTGTGTTGGGGACAGGTAAGTCCCAGGATGATTTGTCCGCGCAACTCCAACAGGCTTCAGAAACCATGAGCTCAGAGTCATTCGGTGGAACCATTGCGCACGCTGATGCGTCTTGGTGCGCCACCTCTGCAGGCTGGCCGCCGGGCTGGTGCGCTCCGCAGTGCCAAGTGTCCGACTCAACCCCAGTAAAGTTGCAGTAGAAGTCATCGGCCAACTCCGTAAAGCTCCCGGTCAATTCGAGGTATTCTTGCCTGTCACGGACTGCGGCCACGTCCTCATAGTGATGCGTCCTCTGCGTCTGCGACAAGTTTTTGCTCATGTAAAACTGCCTGGCGTTTCTCAGAACGTAGGTTACCAGCAAGTTCTTGTGGAGCTTGATGCCTCCTCTCTGCGTCCTGGAGCTTTGGATTTTCCTCAGTGAAATGGAGATCAGATTCTGTGCGTCAAATGCACACTCCATCCTCAACCGGGCCGCCCGATCTCTCCTCGAACTCTCTCAAATCGTGGGTTCCCTCGCTGGAGAAATATTCATGTGTTTAGTGGAGATTCCTACTGGATTCGTGTAGACTGTGTCCATAGCGCTCCATGTCTTCCCAGTAAGGGCATGGACTTGCAACTCTCATCTTTCCTTGCCACGCCCTCACGCAGACATTGTCCAATGGGAGGGAGGCGGTGCTTCTGTTATACGCAAATATCACTACGAGCCTCATTCAGGATGCACGCAGGAGCGGGCATGCTGCATTTCACTAAATATGTCCTGGGCTTTTAAAATCTCAGTGCGGACAAAAATCATTAGACTTCACTGTCCGTGCACAAGTAGAATAGAATGGAATAAAGTGAAGGGTACAAGACAAACTGAGAATAGAATAGAATAGGCAGTAATAACACAGACCAGTATAGACTGAGCCACAGTAATACAGTAAAATAGAGAGTCACAGAGTAGACTAGGACAGACTAACATAATATAACTGAACAGAAAGTAAAATAACAGATGAGAAAAGAGAGTAATAGATGGAGGTAAAAAAGGAAAGAAAAAAAGAAAAGTAGGAGTTGAAAAGAACAGAATTGATTTGAATAGCCAGTAGTACCAATAGAAGAAAAATAGTAGAGTGAACAGTTCAGTATAGTAATAGAATAAACAATAGAATAGAACAGATTAACAGAATAGAACCAAACAGAACAAAGTAATAGAATAGAATAGAACAGAGAGTAATAGAGTAGAATAGAACAGAAAGTAATGGAATAGAAGATAACACAGAGTAATAGTATGGAGAGTAATTGAACAGGATAGAAAAATAATAGAATAGAATAAAGCAGAACAGAGAGTAATACAATTGAATAAAACTGAGTAGTCGAATAGAATAGAAAATAGTAATACAACACAGAGTAACTTAGTAAAACAGAACAGAGAGTGATAGAATAGAATAGAACAGAGAGTAATAGAATGGAATAGAACAGAGAGTAATAGAATGGAACAGAACAGAGAGTAATATAATGGAATAGAACAGAGAGTGATAGAGTAGAATAGAACAGACAGTAATAGAGTATAATAGAACAGAGAGTATTAGAATAGAATAGAACAGAGAGTAATAGAATGGAATATAACAGAGAGTGATAGAGTAGAATAGAACAGAGAGTAATAGAGTATAATAGAACAGAGAGTATTAGAATAGAATAGAACAGAGAGTAATAGAATGGAATATAACAGAGAGTGATAGAGTAGAATAGAACAGACAGTAATAGAGTATAATAGAACAGAGAGTATTAGAATAGAATAGAACAGAGAGTAATAGAATGGAATATAACAGAGAGTGATAGAGTAGAATAGAACAGAGAGTAATATAATAGAATAGAACAGAGAGTAATAGAATGGAACAGAACAGAGAGTAATAGAATGGAACAGAACAGAGAGTAATGGAATGGAACAGAACAGAGAGTAATGGAATGGAATAGAACAGAGAGTAATAGAATGGAATAGAACAGAGAGTGATAGAGTATAATAGAACAGAGAGTATTAGAATAGAATAGAACAGAGAGTAATAGAATGGAATATAACAGAGAGTGATAGAGTAGAATAGAACAGAGAGTATTAGAATAGAATAGAACAGAGAGTAATAGAATGGAATATAACAGAGAGTGATAGAGTAGAATAGAACAGAGAGTAATAGAATAGAATAGAACAGAGAGTAATAGAATGGAACAGAACAGAGAGTAATAGAATGGAATAGAACAGAGAGTGATAGAAGGGAATAGAACAGAGAGGAATAGAATAGGGAGTAGTAGAGTGAAATAGAAGAGAGAGTAATAGAATGGAATAGAACAGAGAGTAATAGAGTAGAATAGAACAGAGTTCTAGAATGGAATAGAATAGAGAGGAATAGAATAGAGAGTAGTAGAGTGAAATAGAAGAGATAGTAATAGAATGGAATAGAACAGAGTTATAGAATAGAATAGAGAGTAATAGAATGGAATAGAACATAGTTATAGAATAGAATAGAGAGGAATAGAATAGAGAGTAGTAGAGTGAAATAGAAGAGAGAGTGATAGAATGGAATAGAAGAGAGAGTAATAGAGTAGAAAAGAACAGAGAGTGATAGAATAGAATAGAACAGAGAGTAATGGAATGGAATAGAACAGAGTTATAGAATAGAACAGAATAGAGAGGAATAGAGAGTAGTAGAGTGAAATAGAAGAGAGAGAGTAATAGAATGGAATAGAACAGAGAGTAATAGAGTAGAATAGAACAGATTTATAGAATAGAACAGATAATAATAGAATGGAATAGAACAGAGAGTAATGGGATGGAATAGAACAGAGAGTAATGGGATGGAATAGAACAGAGAGTAATAGAATAGAATAGAACAGAGAGTGATGGAATAGAATAGAATAGAGAGTAGGAATAGAGTAAAAGAATGGAATAGAAAAGAGTCATAGAATAGAACAAAGGGTAGTAGCATGGAATAGACAGTAAAAGAACGGAACAGAACAGAACAGAGAGTAATAGAATAGAATGGAATAGAACAGAGTTATAGAATAGAACAGAGTAATAGGATACAACAGAGAGTAATAGAATAGAACAGAGCAATACAATACAATAGTGTAGAACTGGGTAATAGAATAGAGTAGAACAGAGAGTAATAGCATAGAACAGAACAGGGTAATAGAATAGGACAGGGTAACAAAATAGAACAGAACAAATAGTAATGGATTAGAATATGACAAAAGAGGAGGATAGAACAGAGAGTAGCAGAAACGCAGAGAACATATAGTGACATATTAGAATAGACTCAGAGAGTAACAGAGTACAATAAACTAGATATAACAAGATGCTGAACCCCAAATTGTCCCTTCTCATAGAGAAAAGTGCTGCACATAGATGCACTGTATGAATGTGTGTGAATGGGTAAATGCTTAATAAATAAGGACCATTTACCATTTACAATACAATGAAATAGGACTGGGTAATATAGAGTAATAGCATAGAATAGAACCTAGTAATAGAATAGAACAGAAAGTAATAGCATAGAATACAACAGGGTAACAAAAAAGAACAGAACAAATAGTAATGGAGTAGAACATGACAAAAAAAGAGAATAGAACAAAAGCAGAAAAGCAGAGAACAAATAGTAACATATTATAATAGACTCAGAGAGTGATAGAGTAAAATACAACAGAGAGTAACAGAGTAGAATAAACTAGAGAATAACTGAATATAATAGAACATTAGATTGATAGAATAGATAGAACAGAGAAAATAGAATTTAACAGAGTAATTAAATTGAACAGAACAGTAAGTAATAGAATAGAATAGAACTGAGTAATATAATACAATAAAGCAGGGTAATATAATAGATCAGAACAGAGAGTAATGGAATAGAACTGAGTCACAGAGTAGACTAGAACAGATCAATGGAATAAAATAGAACAGAGAGTTATAGAATACAAAAGAATAGAACAGATAGTTATAGACGGGAATAGAAAGTAATAGAACAGAAGAGAACAAAGAGTAATAGAATAGAACAGGGAGTAATAGAATAAAATAAAACAGTGTAATAGAATAGAACAGAACAAGGAGTAATTGAATAGAATAGAATAGAATAGAATAGAATAGAATAGAATAGATTAGACTCAGAGAGTAATAGAATAGGACAGAGTCATAGAATTGAATAGAACAGCAATATAACAGAATAGAATAGAGCAGAGCAGATATTGCTATAATCAAACAGAGAATAATAGAAGATAAAACACATCTGCAGAGCTAAGAGTAAAGAACTAATTCCAGCAGTTTACTGGAGCCATGTATGACGAGGAGAAATGAAAACACGTTAGCATGTTAGGAGCACCTAACTAAAACTGATGCAGTCTAAATACAACTGTCCTGCTGTGTTGTATTATACACAGAGGTGGGTCTGTTATGTACAGATGTGTTTGTTGATGCAGATGAGGTGAAAACAAAAAATAGACACAGCATCCTGCAAATTGACCACACGGTTTAATCAGCTCCTCTCTGAAACACTTCATGAGGGTAGGATCTATTGTATTACAGGGCTGTTGTCCAGGCCTCCATTCATTTTTGTCTGTTAGTTGTACCTAATAAACTGCAACGTAGGTTTATAATAATAAATAATGAAGACAAATAAGAAGAAACCAGGGTAAAACAGATGGGCAATAGAGGCAAATCTGGATAGAACATTTGAAAATGCTAAAATGTTCCACTTTCCTCCACTGCTTTGCTGCTCTGGAAGACTGAAGCAGGGCCACAGCTTCTGGAGGCAGCTTTGCCAAGAGGCAAACACAAAGAACATAAGGGGAGAGCAGAGGAGAGGAGTATTCAGTGATATTCAATGCCATATTATATTATAAAATGTATTAATACATACACTATATTGTAATATGTACATATACTATACCATACTATACATACATGTGTGTATATGAACATTACATGTACGTATAGTAGAGTAAATTATTGTATAATATAGCATATTATAGCAAAGTACAGTACAGTAAAGTGTAATAATAATAATAACTTTATTTGTAAAGCACTCATCTAAACAAGATTACAAAGTGCTTCACACAAATAAACCATGGCAAATGCACATTGAATTATAATAAAAGGTATTCAGTGCAGTTCAATTCTAAGGGCCAAATCATAACATAATAAGGTCAAGATCTTAAATGTATAGAGAAACCAACAGTTCCCACACAGTGCAAACACTTTGACGACTGTGGAGAGAAACAACTCCCTCATGTGAAGTAGATTATAGTGGAGTAAACCATACATAAATACACTGTGTATATTGAAATTCCATTTATGTTTAGGCTACTATACTATACCATACTATACTATACTATACTATACTATACTATACTATACTATACTATACTATACTATACTATACTATACTGTACTATACTGTACTATACTATGCTAGAATAGACTGGACTATACATAACTGCACTATGTCTGAATAGTAACATTACACTATCCATTAGTATAAAATACTGTACACAGACATACAGTAAAGTGTGAAGTCTGATCCTGACAATGATAGCATGAGGACTGCCCCCCCGGTAATAGAAATATTGCCAGTGCTCTCAGATGTGTGACGTAAAAAAGCTCTTTGTAGAGAGATTATCTGTCATTCGTGCCCCACATCTGTTTGTGTGTACACACACAGATGGCTGACATCATACCCAGCACCTGGATATGACTTTGATTTCCTGCCAAATAGGTGAATCAGGAGGACAGCCACTATTATGGTTATCATGCTCTGGTAATGGTCTAAATTGGAGTCTGACATGTGTGTCCTCTCAGGAATTTAGTTGAAATCACAGTAAGCAGGTTGACATCATGTTTCATGGTGCAGTGTGGTGGCACTGCATAAGTAATAAAGTACTATCATGGTACTGTACCTAATAAACTGCTAAGTCAGGATATACATATAAATAAGAGAGCAGTTATAAACTGCTCCATGAAACAGGGCCATAGCTCCACAAACACCTTCCAGAAAACAGTTCTATACTTAATAATTTAATGAAATATGTTGGGGGTTTTTTCACCATGGAGCATTTTTAATGGAATATTTAGTTATAACTGAAACAAATATGTAAGTTGAATCTGATGGTAACTAAATATAATGACGTTCTTGTGTCTTAACCTGATATTGATGTTGTTATACAGCACTATTATACTACAACCACTGTAGTCAAGTAACAAGAAACAATATGTCTATGTACACAACATAGCATTCAAGCCAAATGCTGTTTGGGATAGTATATGTATAATGTAATATTATTACAGTAACATATTGAGTAACTGTTCGTCAGAAGTCCCTCCATACAAAAAAAGTCTTCAATATACAATGCGCAAAGATATACAATTATCAGAATTAATACTAAGGATGCCTGTTTTTTATGTTTAACTTTAAATATGAATACATCTTTTGGGGGAATGGTATAGTATAGTAGCAGACTGTGATTTATTAAATCTGATATTCACACGGAAAAATTTGGGAAGATTAACTATGATGTGATGTTCTTATTATGTATGTGTGTATAAAACAGAGTTGATTCAACACACAAACAACCCAAGAATACATCTAAACAAAAACCTGATGGTATCACTCTACATCATAATTACATTGCACAGGCTTTTACTACTTTACTGGTCATTACAATCCACATTATTAGAGATGTAAAATATATAGTTCAGTTTCTTATTTGATGGATTAATCTGTTGGTAAGGTTGACTCTATCTGAACTTTAGAATTCTATCCAAGCACCTTTTTGTAGGCTGATGAAATTAGGTCTGCTCTGAGTTCCTAGCTGTGCATTTTTGATAAATGAAGAAAATAATCTGTAGCAAAGACTTTTTGTTTTATCACAAGAGACTTAAAAAGAACTTATCAGTTAAAAGTTTTTTGAGAAATATTTTACTACAACTTTAACTTACAAGTTACAAATGAACTTACAACAAATTCCTCTGATCCTTCTTGTTATGAAGGTTATTACATTCTGTTTCATGAAACAGAATGTAATAACCTCATTAACACAGCTGCTCCCATCGAACCCTTTTTACATTTAAACTGTGTAGTCACATTAGTATTCATCTAAAAAATTACACATCAGAATCTCTTTCAGTGTAATCTTCCACACAGACTCATCCTCGACAGTAACAAACTCCTTCTTAACTAAGAACCTGAAACAGAGACATACAAGATTGTACTCGCAGTGACTTTCTTATCACTGAATCTACTTTTAGAGTTTGAGTCCAAACAGAAAAGAATCATTGCCAAACACAGAAAATTCAGTCTTTCCATAGTGTGTCCTCTTAAACGCAGTGCCGAGATATGCAGCTCCGTAGAAGATGCACACAATTACTTCAGAGGCGAGGTGCTTTATTTACATATGCAATATGCATAAGCAAGGTTACTGTGAGGGTGAAATAACCGCCTGATAGAAGGAGAGAGAGAAGGAGGGGTTTGGTATGTGTGTGTGTGTGTGTGTGTTTATATGTGTGTGTGTGTGTGTGTGTGTGTTTGTGTGTGCTGGTGATGGAGAGGGGGGGGGGGCAGAAAATTGGTGTTATCAATATTTAACCAACCCTTCCAGCATATTTATGGCAGACAATAGAGCAGACATGCAACTGTCTCGTGTGAGTGGAGGTGTATTTATTACACACTGAAATAGAGGCTGTAAATAGGATGTTCATTGATACATCCTCACCACACTCACATGGAATCAGTGAGGAGCCCAGCGCCGGCTAAACCACCCTCACAGTCGATTCTTACCAAAATACAGCATTAACATATCTTCTAATTACATGTCACAATCCCCGGGTGCAGGATGGATATTCATTAGGGAGATATTTCCACATGTGGCAAGCAGATGTACAGTATGAAATTCAATCGGCTTGAAAAAATAAAGGGGACCTAAAAAGCTATGAAAAGAGGGAGAAGAAATAAAATGTCTGGAGCGTTCTTTTTTTCTTTTCTTTTTTTCTTCACAGACCCATGGCCTCTCAGAAAATGTTTCCATGTGTTGTGTCTGAGCACACTGCGAGCAAAGAAGGAAAACATTCTCTCCTCCAAACCACATGCAACAGATTCTTTCTGAAGCCAAATAAATCTACCCTGTGTTTCAGATCATGTGACACTTTTTTGTGCTTTGTGTTATTCCCAACATATCCTGTTTCAAACCCCCCCCATCTCCCTACGACCCACCCGCAACCCCTTCTCCCCCTACACACTATTCCAGCGACGCACACATTAGTGCTGCACACACACACACTTACAGCACACCTATAGGCAACACAGCACACGCACATTCAGAGTTTCCATTTCCTGTGCGTAAGATCACCTGTACAGACAGACTGGCGTGCTTTAATGCGACATGCTCGGGCAGGAAAACAGGAAAGGGAGTTCAAGGGTGTCTAACATGAAATACTCACAGAGTTAGGGGAAACCCAGAGCTCAGGGCGGCGCTCCAGCTTCTGGAGTCAGTGAGTGAAGTTTCACCAGTGCACTTTTTTGTTTGAGCACTGCCATCATGTGCTCTACTTTTGCTTGTGCAAAAATGTTCTAGAGGTGTTGAACATCTATCTGTTGAGGACAATACAGATCTACAGAACCTTTCAGTGATCATGTAGAATACATTCACTACAGGAACGATTTCACATCTTAGTAAATAACTTTTTTGTGTATTGCTAATAGTTAGATGAGATTTATACAATGTGGCTGCAGCCAACTGACAGTTAGCATAGCTTAGCATAAAGTCCAGAAACGGGCAAACACTTACTAACATCTGGCTTTGTCCTTAGTGGGAAAGGGTACAATTGGTATTTATCGACTCCAGCTCCAATCGGCAGTGATAGAAAGATGACACCGAGTGGACACGCAGTAACATCATGACGAACATCATGGAGGCATGATGAGCTTATGGCCTCTGTTGAGACATTTTCAGACATGGCCTGCGGGTAAAATTGAGAATTGGCTATAGAGTTAGTTTGCCTTTTACACATACACAACACAGTGGGAGGTTCTCTGCACAGACGCGTTCACAACCAACAAATCCTCTGCATTATTCAGGCGAGAGGGGGAGCAGCCTGCTGCTGCAGTCAGACGCAGGAAGTGACAAGGAACTCTGCTGCAGAGATCACGTGATTTCCTTGACAACACAGACGTTACACTTGGAGACCAGCTGGAGAAACAGGCTTCCTCTGGAGAGAATATGGAGGAACTGCGGAGTTCAGTGCGTGTCTGAAAGCAGCACTGGTAACTTCTGCAACCCTTTGCTACCTCCACCACAAATTCCATCTGTATCTATTGAAAGAGGACCTTCAGAGGGTGTATTTGTGTGGGCGTGTTGTTTACAATGCTGGAACAGATGAATATGTACAAACACTTATTAGATGCCAAAACATAATAGTTTGTAATTCGAAAACACAGGATTTTACTTCTTAAAGCGGCAACTGTTTTGTCTCACAGTAACATTGAGGTCAACAGCAGGAATACAGCATGTTTAAAGGGATGTGCACCTTTTCTGATGACTGTTGCATTGCAGCAACAGCTAAACTTGTGTTACAGGCTGAACCTATAGAATGATTATAAAGACGGATGATCCGTCTTCACTCCGTCCTGCTGTGCAAAAGTTAAGCTAGAATATCCCAGATATGGGTGCCGCCATCTTACATTGTCACAGCATTTGGAGCCAGAGTCTGTGCTGTAGTTATCGTGACGTGGACCCACTGATACACGCACTTGAGCAATTGATTTAGATGTCATTCAGACATTTCACCCCTTTTTATAGCATTAAATAACTACTTAAAAACAAATCTTCTAGAAAAGTAAATACTTGAACTTTCATCAGTGGCATAAGAACTTCCTTTAAATGACAGACACCCTCTTTGAGAAAAATGTATTTAACATGTTCTTTAGTTTTGTCATTGCAACTGCAAGGTTTATGACTTATGCAGCTAGCCACCAGAGGGCGATCAAGATCATTTGGCTTCACTTTTAAGGAGTTGTCATGTCATCCATCTTTATACAGTCTCTGGCTGAACCAGATTCATCATTTTTGATACACAATGCAATGGTGTTTTGGACGACACCACACCCTAACCTAACCCTAACCCTCAATGGCCTCTCAACTCCACCAACGAACTTCCACTGTTTCATTCATTAAGGAGGATTTAGGATTGCAGCATTTTTCCAAATAGAATAAATGTTTGTGAGTGTGTGACTTTGTAGCTAACAGTCAGCAGCAGGATACAAAACGCTCACAGCTACAATGCCAACATACCTTTGTTTAGTAAATGCAATCTTTGTATCAAAGTTTAGTCACACCTTATCCTTTAGTCTTATTTGTCTAACAACGAATCTCTAACTGGTTATGAAGCGGTCTAATTTTAATATTGCTGCTTCTTTCTGATCTATAACAGCAAAGGTTGGACCATCGGCAATGTCAGACGAAACGATTTATGGCAGTCAGGCCGGAATAGCCTATGTTTACATTTCTGCCAGCAAAATTTCCCAGTGCATGCTAGCTGGTTGAAAGATTTTTATTTTTCATTTTGCAGTAATGGCTGATGCTGGGGCAGGCTCAGCAAAGCAACAAGAAGAGAAAAGAAGAAGAAGAAGACAGAGTCAACCTTGCTCGGGCATTACCACCTAACCCTAAAAGATGAAGTGAATTACATGATCAGAAAGGATTCAAAACTGATCCTGAATTGCTTTTCATCCTTTTAAACAGGTATGTCTTATATTCATTTTATTTGTGAATTGCAAGATTATTACATTATCACAAGCAAACTTTTTCACACTCCAAAAATAAATACACATGCTGGCCAGACCGAGGTTTTTGGACATGAGACAGTGGAAACACTACTGCCTTTGTCCACAGAGGCGCCAAAATCAATGCCCCTTATTGGGGCTTAAAGTAATTTTCAGACATGCACTCTGGACATTTTCCTGAAATTTCCTGGAGGGGCTGTATGAGAGAGTGTAAATGTTCAAGTTGGTTGTCCTGTGCATTTTCTAGAACTTTTCCTGCCAGCCCCCTAACGTTTAAAGAATTTAAATCTATGCTTAATTACTTTCTTGCTGGTGGTGAATCAATATGATAGATGTCACTTTCACTGATGGAAAATATGACGCTGGAGCCAGCAACTGGTTATCCTAAGCATAAACATGGTAAACAACAGTTGCTAGCTCTGTCGATAGATAACATGTTGTGCCCACCAGCACCTCTACAATTCCCTAATTATCAAGTTGTACTTTGTCTGTTTAGTCTGCATGAACACAACAACAAAAATCCTTTTTGCCCAAATTGTTGAACTGTTCCTTTAAGCATTCCATATTTTCTGGAATTACGTGATCGTCTATTGCTCGTTTTCTTTTTCCTCTAATTTCAACCATAGGTTTTCTTTAGCATGTAGTATTGTTTCCTTGTAGTTGTTGCTATATGTGACATGCCATACTGATCAATCGCCCCTGTTCTCTGTGGGGTAACGCCGTGCTCCCCTGTGCATCTGACAGCCATCCCTAGCCCATTTACTGTCAAATGGGCTCCGCTCTCTTTGCCTGAGCTCAGATGCAGATTTATGCCAGAGCAATGCCGGTTCTTGCATATTAGATGAAAGCCTTGTTTGCATATACCCGCTCCCCCCTCATACCCTTCCCTCGTCCCCCTCTTTCTCTCTCTTCCTTTTTTCTGAGGCGTCACTTTAATATGTATGCAAATGGGCTGCGCTCCACGGGCAGATATGTGTGGAGTCCTGTCCTGCAGTCAGGAGGTGTAGGAGAGATTGTGTTTGTATTTATGAGGCATGGGCCTTGCCGCTCTTGGGAGAGAAAATGCTGCGAGTAGTGTGGTGGAGGCTCTGCAGTGCAGGCAGAATGCAGATATGCCAATAACAGAGGTCATGGTTGTCACTAATGATAAGAGGAGACAATTAGACAATAGCATAGCTGTAATGTAACCCCCCCTTACAACCTCTTATACACACTCAGAAACACACAATCCCTCGTATCCATGCTCTAGTGAGCTAACCCACGGGAGGAGATGTTTCTTCTGGAATGTTCTATACTGTATATTTTTCCATATCCCGACCTGGATGGGGAGTTCTCAGTGATTGGTGCGGGTAAAATACCAATCTATTGATCCCTGCTTCCCTCCGGGGGGTGAGGATCACTGTCAGGGGCTGAGACGGAGGAGACAAGGTCAGGTCACCTATGAGAGAGGCACCCTTAACCCATTTCATCAGTCTGATGCTTCCCAGACAGGCCTCAAAAGCCTGTGATCAATAATGTCTCGGTAACAGCAGAAACAGAAATAAATATAAGGCTTCCTACTCTGTGGATCTTATTATCTGTATCTTAGCATTTGTTGTGAAAAAAAATCCTGTTACATGTATGTATAACAAAAAACACATCTAGTTTCAACTAAAAAGAATTTATTTCAGATGTGTGTTGTAAAATCATACAGGGAGGAAAATGGAAAAAAAGAACAATGAATGCCTGATATTATGTTCAAGACGTAATAATATCTTGGCTTGGTGCCAATCAGTGATCTACTAAGGCAACACACACACATGCGCACACACACATGCACACACACACATGCACAGAGCAAGAGAGAGAGAGCGGTGTGCAAATCAAATGTCTGTTTCCTCTGTCTCTCTCTTTCTCTCTCTCTCTCACACACACACACACACACACACACTCTCTCTCTTTCTCTCTCCCTCTCTCACACACACACAGACACACGCACACACACATCCCCTTCCTCCATCATGAATAAACCATACTGTGTCTATGAGTCATATACCACCCCCACATCCCTCTCTAACCCACTCCCCCTATTTGCCGCTGCTAGAGTAAAAACGCTAATTAACGTGATGGCTAGCTGCAGCTCCTGTCAGCAGCTTGTGGGGGCCTCTCAGCCAGCTAGGCTCCACTGGTCTCTGGTTTTAGCAGCTCTCTCCCCAGCCGCCATCTCTGGAGAACCGGGGCCCCTCATTCATATTCAGCCCCAGTCACAGGCACCTGGAAGCAGCCAGCACCATCAGCACCACCCCACAACCCCCATAGTGTCTATCACCAGCCCCCCAGTGGAGCCCACCTCCTGTCAATGCTGGATCCCCCCACTGCTGATAAAAGACACCCACAAAACCCACCCATTTACCCCACCCACACACAGATGCACGTACACACACAATTATTCAATTTATCCTCAAACTAGAATCCAATTGGTAGACAGGCCCGAACTGAAAATACTCCCTTTAGGAGATGTGGGAGCTAGAAACTCCATCTAGGAGATGACACAACCCAACTGATGGGTTGAATCACCCAACGGTGGAGAGAGAGAGAGAGGGAGAGAGAAAGAGAGAGAGAGAGTGAGAGAGAGAGGCTGCGTGCCTTGGTGAACTAGCTCGGTAACCATGACAACACAGCCGGGAGAGCAAGAAACAGGAACATACAGAATCTGTTTCTGCTGAGACTTGCACATGTGGCACAGTGCTGCTTTTCCTCTGAGAAGAAATTGAAGGGGAGGCGTGTGTGTGTGTGTGTGTGTGTGTGTGTGTGTGTGTGTGTGTGTGCGTGTGTGCGTGTGTGCGTGTGTGTGTGTGTGTGTGTGTGTGCATGTGTGCGTGTCTCTCTATCTATGTGTGTGTGTGAAGGCCCTTATGAAACATACATGCCTGCTGCTGCCTCTCCTACCAAACTCACTCGCCTGCTCCAGTCACTCAGTGAGTCACAGCACTAAAAGACATAATGGTGAAAAACTGAAGCAGACAACCTCAGACTTGAACGTCAGGCTTTGTAAGTATTTTTCCCAACTGCTGAAAATGGTGCAGCAGAGGTTGGCGTGCAGCTTGAAGAGAAAGAGATAAAATAGGAAGTTTAAAGGCAAGAAAGGGAGAAATGTTCCCTCTGCAGCCGTTGTTTTTGCCTATTTTCCTTCCCTGTGCCTCTCTGCCGCTCCCCTTCTGCCTGTCTTTTCTCTTTCCTCCTGCTCCCTCTTTCTACAGGCTCAGTCTAACCTCCCCCTCCCCTTTCCTCAAGGGAATAAAGGTCGTAACGCAAATGATTACTCAAACCCGAGTTGCCATAGAAACGCAGTCATGTGACTAGAGCAGGCATGCATAGACCACAACAAAGAGGTGGATCAGGAACCAGTGCTGGAAAGAGCTGTAGCTCGCCTTACTGGTGCCTCAGTGCATTTCACTCAAATTCAGGCTTTTTTAAAAATAGGCGAGCAGCATGAAACGCGAGGGGGAGAAGAAGCAGGGAGAGAACACCACTGAAAAGAGTGAGGACGAGAGGCTGTAATGAATCTAGGCTGTAACACTGCAGTGTGCCATATATTCTACCATTCACTAGCATACCAAGGGTGTGTCCTATTCATCATGTCCTTCTTGGAGGCAGAGCTCAGGCGCCAGTTGTCTGGAATTTCTGTGAAATGGCGTCAGTTGTAGAAATGTAGAGGGTGGTGGATTTTGTGTGCTTCTAAAATAGGAGTTGGAGGAGGAAAGCGTAACTTTTTGGTGCACTACACTTTCAAATGATTTCCTCCTTGAAGAACAAAAGGAGACTTGTGTTAATGCTTGTGTGTAACAGTGAGGTTACTTGACTTGTTGGAGCAGTTTTTTGTCCTTTTGTGCCAAAGAGATTAGAAAAGCACAGATGCACATTAAACTGCAGGCATGTGGTTAAACACAATTTGGAATGGTACCTTTAAAAAAACATAAAACAGACTCATACAACTGTATACAAGTGAACAAAAAGTACTGAAATTGTGCAACAACTAAGTCATACATTTAAATCTTAAAACACATTATCCAAAAAAGTATTGAAAATCCCTTAGATTGGTGAACACAGTCAGTATGTATCAATATGAAGGAGGAACCAGCACCTGGAGCAGAATGAGAAGGTGGCCTGCCCCGACAGGATTCAGTTATCCTGCATCCAATCCACCCCCACTGAGATTAGTCCTGTGCCCTGTGTGAACCCAGCGACCTGCGACCATCTCTCAGAGACCAACCAGCACCCCCACCACACACACACACACACACACACACACACACACACACACAGACACACACATACAAACACACTCTGTCAAGCTCCACACAGTCTAAGCCAAACAACAACAATCTGATATATAAGTATAGAAGAAGAAAAGAAAAGAACAGAATATGTTGACACCCAGTGAGATCTTATTTTTTTGTCTTAGCAATAAGAGCCATTCATTTCAGTGAGCTCCATCGACACTGGCGGAGCAATAGGACGGGGTACATTTCTTTCGGATGAAGTCACCACATCTGCGGTTATGAGCACTGTGTGTCTCAACGTCTTCGCTCTCTTTCGCTCCTTCTCTCTCCCACACACAGATGAATCCACGCTGCCTTCACACCAACACCACCAGCACAACACATTCAGTGCAGTGTGTAGCTGTTCAGGCAAACACATAAACTCTCAATCTAAATAAAAAAGGGGTGTGAGCTTGCCGTGTGACCCCCATACACACAACGACTGCTGGCCATTTTTCCCTCCAAAGTCCACCTCGACTCCCATGAGGGTTAGAGGCAGCAGCTGAGTGTTCAGTGATGTCTGCAATTATCCCGTGTCTAGACAATGTCTAGTGAAAGACAAGGAGATGTGCTCACTCTGCTCAGGCTCATGCTCTCTAGAAGAAAAGGCCCCGGAACAGACCACAATGTCTTGTCAGTTGGTGACGTGGTGGTTAATGAAAAGGTTGGGGCCAGAGCAGGGAACTCAGCCAACAAGCAGAGACGTAAACAAACAAAACAGGATGAAATACATGTGTCATATTTACACTAATTGTTTTATTCTTCAGGTTGTAGACTCATGGCTCCTGTCAGTAAACATGCAGTAGAGTACGTGCATGGTTTTGATATTTATCTTGCTCACACAACAGCCTAATAGAATAAACTTGATTTATATAGCACCTTTCACACAGTTACAAGGAGCTGCACAAGTTTAAAAATGAATCATTCAAATGATAGAAAACAATTAAAAGCAACTTGAAGATCACAGAGCATTAGGCAACATTAGGGCACAAAATACAATAATAAAAATATTATGGATGAAAACAAAATGAAGTAAAATACAAAATGATTGAGACAGTCAGGAAGAATTTCTTTCAATCAATTTTAATGAATGTTTTGTGGGTTTATTCTTTGGGACATCTAGTCTGTTATGTTTTGTTAAATGCCCTTGTACTACACTTTACTATGTTCTCATTAAGTTTGACATGAAGCATTCATATTCTTTAGTGTGTGGTGTGAATGATGAGAATAAATGGTGTCAGGGACTAGTGGATACTGAGAAGAATAGAGAATGAGAAATAACAAAAACATGGTTTAAAAATGGAAAGATGTAATCTAAACATATTGAAGTACAGATGGCAAAAATCCAAGCAAGTAACATACAAGGTTATTTGACACTGAGACAGTGATGGAACAATTGACTATTTCAGCGTGTAAACATGTTTTTTGTAGAAGTCTTTAACTGTTTTCTTTTTTTTTTCAAAGTCCATACAGACTTTATCTTCTTAACATGAAACTTTCTAGTGGACTTCACATTAGGGGGTGTCATACTTGATTTAAAGACAATAAAAGAGCTACAGCACCAGCAGGAATCAAAGCTGGAGCTTGAAGCAAAAGGTTGAAAGATACAATGGGATGTGGTGAAAGAAAAGGCTGTGAGAGAATGAGCAGGTGTGGTGGGAAAGACCCATGGGCTTCAGGGAGAGAATAGATCAATAACTAATTTCAGTACCAAGCTTCACTCGCACTGTTTTCCAATAAATGCTGGATGGAGAGTATACTGGCTTAGCCCTCCCCCACTATCTCTTTTCTATCACCTTCTACAAGCAGGGATTGGACTCTTTATGGAAGAAGGCAGTCCCCCCCCCATCTCTCAGCATTGTGATTGTTGGTTGGATGGATTATGTTCCTACATCTAGTGTATTGCGTAAATATAATCCAATGTTGCCATTTCCATGTGTCCTCCACGAGTGCTCACACAACCACTCCACATATGCCGTCTGTATCTTTAACGTTTTTTTCCCTCCTTCCTCTTCTTCTTCTTCACTGTTCTGCTTCCTGCAACCCTCTCCCTCCCTCGCTCCCTCATTCGACCAAGGCCAGCGTTGAGGTTTTGTCAAGCCTGTGCAGGGAGATTCAGACAGACAGGAGAGTGAAGCGTGTGTCATGCAGGGCTGCTGCTGCTGCTGCCGAGGCTCTTCTCCTCAGAGGCTGTGACCTAGATAACCAAGAGGAGCTGGAGCGCCTGCAAGCCTTGGAGCCACTCCAGCTTCAGCAATGTCAGGAAGGGGTTAGTTGTGTAACACAATGTCCTATTTAGTTTGCTCATCACACACACATGGATGCAAACACATACGTACCCCTTGACGTTCCTGTATCTTAACATGCTTCTACCAGGCAATGTTTGGTTATTCCCAAAGATGAGGAGGTGCAGATTTGTAAAAAAGAGGAGTGGGGCTCTGAATTCATCAGAATTTATAATGCTTAGTAAAACTTTCCACACCAGCAGCCACTGCAGCTACGTTGTGTCTCAGTAAAACCACGTCAAAACATCGACTTGCACTCCTGCAGTGTTGTAGCATCTTATTCCTGTTTCTTTATTTTAGCAGGAGCTCTCTACTGATGTTTGGTTTCTGCTCTCAAACTCGAGGCAAATACACAGCACTGATTTCCTCCTTTAACATTTAGTCAGTCAGTTTTAAGAGTCCTATTCTGCGCTGCCACTACCTGGTCAATTAAAAACAGTAATATGTGGACAAACAGAAAATAATGTCAACATTTAGTTAGTGGATAAACACATCAGACCACAGGTGGTGAAACACGCTGCTGTTTTATTGGTCCGTCTTCATGAGGAGCGAGATGACACACAAATTCCACAACACATCACCATCATGTTGAGGAGATAAAATATAGATGGACTCTTCTGCGCTAGAACAACTTTAATAGGCTGCACTGAGAATAACTAAATCTTTGACCCTGCTAGCTGAGCTACTTCTCATCTGCAGGAGCAACACTGCCATCCAGTGCCTTTTATTCTGAACTGCAGCTTCCTCAACACTTGAATTTTGTTCAACAGTTCAACATTAATAACTTGGCAACAACTCAAACACCAACTTGAACATACGAAATGTTGTATATTAGGGAAACATACACTTGTTTTGCCTGTAAATCTGGCAAAGACAACACACAATGAGAATTCAACAAAGGCCTCAGTGATGTCTAAGGTTTAGCTTAATATTTTTTGGGACCTGAGCCCAGGTATTAGGTTACCTCTGCCAAGGAGATTATGTTTTCATCTGTTTGTTTATGTGTTATACATGATTATGTAAAAATTTATGGAGCGGTGGGGCATGACCTATGACTCATTGAATTTTGATGCTGATCTAGGGGGGGGATCCAGGAATTCATTTTACTTTCTTTAACATTGTGCTTTAGGAGGATTTTCAACCTTTTCACTTGATGGCTCAGTAAATAGTGTACAGTGGAAAAGATGGAGTTTTGGCTCGGCAGTTTGTGAGCCAGGTGTGAGAAAGTGTTGTCCATAGATGCACTGTTTGAATGTATGTGTGAATGGGTGGAGGGGAAGTGTAATGGCACTTTGAGGGGTATCAAACTAACATCAAGAGACTGTTGGGCCTTGGTGGAGGTATGAACACTACTGAGTGTCATTCTGGTTAAATTCCTTCCCGGGTGTTTTAAAAAACATTTTAATCAGATTTTGGGTAGAACAGAAACCAGCCTGTAGCTTGCATCATCAGTGTTTGCTATGAAAGCTGGGGCTTGAAGCAGTCCCAGCCAGGTTTTGGTGTATATGTGCGCTCAGGTAGAAGAAAGTCTTTCAGTCTGTCTGGTAATGGCAAGGCATTGACTCTGTCTTCCAGTGGCCAGGGCTGCAGGTGGGTCCGTATGAATGCCCTGCAGAGGCATCGCAAAGCAGGGGGGCTGGCGTCATGTTCTAACACCCTCCTCTGCAGGTCCACCAGAGCCTGAGCGTGAGGGTCCTGACCAGGTGCAGGAAGCTCTGAGCTTAAAGGCAGATTTAGCATGGGGACATTTACCCTCGCTAGGTCGAGCAACACCTCAGCTTGCTCCAGGAGCTCGGACGCATGACTTTGATCAGAGCACTGCTGAAGGGCTTCCTGGAGCCGCCCGAAAAGGAGGCTCTCGGCTGACCAACAGGAGTCGCCATGATAGGTGCACTGCAAAGCAGCGCCGCTCTGCATCAAGAGCACAGCCAGTGGGAAGAAATTGTCAAAGTGCTCCAGGCTTGTCTGTGTCAGGGAGGAATCACCATCCTCATTCATGCAGCAGCTGGGGTCCACACCATGAGTCAGCAAAAGCTGTGTGGTTTTCAGGCAGAATCTACCGATCGCTGCAGCATCCTCCGCGCTGGCATCCAGAGCCTCCTTAATTAGAAACACCAACAAGGATTCGACTGCTTCACCGTGTACAGTGACAGCCTTCGCATCAGCACCTGTAGGGAAGAAAGCATCACAGTAATCATCAGATCAAATCAGACAAACAGGAGTGTGAAGACCCTCCCTCATCATTTAAGTCTGCTGCGTGGGAACACTTCAGTTTCACAGTCACCATTATGACGACAGACTTAGTCAAGAGGATCGTACAAAAGCTGTATGCCAACATTCATAACTGCAATTTGACATGTAGCTGGTCGGACATCGAATATGCCGACTCGTTTGAAACGGCATCACCACAGTTATGTCCACTAACATTAAGAATAACACTAACATAGGGGGACAGGGAAAAATGAGTTCAGTGCAAACCCAGCTATCTGCAGCATTAAAGCTGCAGATTGAAAACAATTCAGACCGCATCAAAACAATAATGAGCAACATATGTGTTTTTATAGCAGCGGACATGTGACCGTTCACTCACTGAAAGTGTTCTCCACAGCAGAGACATTGTTAGAACCAGCAGAGCATTGAACCCTCAACTATGTGAACATGTACATTTTTTATGAAGAAAAAAATACATATATTTAATAATGATAATCATACAATACAATAATGGTGCAGTTTAAGTACAGTTAACTTTTTACATGCTGCACCTTAATGGATATTTATTTTACTATTATTTATAAGACTGTTTTTTTGTTTTACCGTGATTTTTGTGTACCATTACACCCCTAATTTCCGTTAAAGGGTTTATGTGCATATTTTAGTTTCTGGATGTAGGGATTTAACTGTGACCTGGTTTGAAAGATATATTTTGGTGACCAAACTTTACTATGAGTCAAAGTGAGGATGAAGTGGGTTTCACTGTCACTACCTCTCTGAAGAAGAAGCTGGATGCTCTCTGTGTTGTTCACTGTGAGTCCATCGCTGCTGGCCATGGCATGGAGCAGAGGTGTTTTTCCTTTGGAGTCAAGACCAAAACAGTCAGTTTACACCGTGAATGAATGAATGATTGTTACAGAATTAAGTAGAGCCCTAACAATATGGATTTTTGGAGGCAGATACCAATATTAGGGAGTAAAACTATTCCAATATAGATATCCCGGCTGATATATATTTATATTATATAATAGATTTTGTCATCAAACCCTTCTGACAAAGAAATGTAATTGAGGCCTGATATTTTACAGCTTGATAATGAACCTTATTATAAACAAAACTGAAAGAAAACACAAAACAAATACATAGAACTTGAAAATGAGGAAAATAAACATTTCTATGTCAAACGTAAACATAAAAGCACATCTTTTCTGCATTTTTATTCTGTAAAATTAAGTTTTATATATCGGCAATTTTATCGTCAGGCTCTAGAATTAAGATTTAAATTTACCATTTTTATCGCTAGCATTCACATTGGCGCCCAAGTCGAGCAGAGTGAGCAGGCAGGGGAGTCTCTCTGACTCCTCACTGGCAAGATCCAATGGACTGCTCTCATGGATCTAACAAGTAACATACAGCATAGAGTTTTTACATCAAATGAAAAAGGAGAAAAAAAATTAAAATCAGACAGTGTCCAATAAAGACAAGACATAACAGAGATATGTGTTGATTCCAGTTAAGGCAGCTCTCTCACCCTGTCCCTCTTCTCAATGTCTGCTCCATGCCCGACCAGCAGCCTCACCATACTTGGCCTGTTCCGCATAACTGCTACATGTAGAGGATTGTAGTACGACACTGGGTCTGGAGAATAGAAAAAAAATATTAATATTATTCAAACATGTTTTTAGTGATTGCACTGCACATAATTTGAGGACAAATTTGCCCAAAATAAAAATACCTAATTGTTAAAATAGGCAAACTGACAACCTACAAATAAGCCATCTCAGCCACAGATCTGCTGCATTATTATTGATGTATGACAGGACACCCGTGATTTTGTCTGTCTGCCACAACAGCCTATCAAAAAATCCTTTGTAATTTTACTGCATGTTTATCTACATTATTTACTCCACACTCAAATCATTACTCACCTTCAAAGTTTAGATAAGCTCCGTGGCGTAGCAGGATTTCAGCTGCGTACACCAGTCCCCTCTCTGCCACTTTAAACAAAGCGTAGCTGATGCCTTGTACAAACACTTCTGACTGAGACTCTCGCTCCAGAAGCTCCACCAGAGAACTACGCCCACTGGACTCATCCTCTGGAGTCCTGACTCTGTACAGGGGAGCAGAAAGAGATACTGTTAAAGTCAAAGTCTGAGTTAGAACACACGAGGAGTACTACAAACTGGGCTCTGGTAAAAATTTAAATGATGAGATCTTAGGATCTTACTTTAGAATACCTGGGAGTCACTTTGAACACTAATAATATGCAACATGCTGCAAGTGACTTTTTTTTAATATAAAGAATATGAATTCCATTGGCTAGTATATAGATAATCAGATTTCTGAATGTTTTTTTGGACAGGGGTACATTAATACAGCAGTAATACTATGTTAAAACTCACTCGGCTACACATTACAATTTAGAAGTAGTAACTTTGTCCTTGGGAAGAATGAAATTAAAACTTTGAGAACACCAGATAAAATAGAAGATAACCAATCAATCAAACAATATTCATGTCTTCATGTTTCTACCTGTCCTCCTCCTCCTCCTCACCACCTCCATCATCTCCTTCCTCCAGTCCAACAACACGCATCACAGCATCCACCAGCGGCTGATACTCGTAGACGATCCTTCTGAAGCCGTGCAGGAAAGGCATGGCTCCTCTCAACACTGTCAGTCTGGGAATCAGCTGCTGAGTCCACAGAGAGCACGTGTGTTAGGTTACACTTCAGAGAGTGAGTCAGTGCCTGAGATGATGAAACTCTCTGAACCTTATCTTATCTCTACAGCTCAGCTGACAGAGGCTGGAAGCTAACTAGCTGACCTAAACGCTGTGTGTCGCTTTACGGGATATCATATCATCACAGTATAAATATATATACATATAATATAAATATAGAAGTGTGTCTCCGCTCGTGCGAAGACTTGATTCCGCTGTATTTACGCTCTAAGAAAGAAGTTGTGTTGTTAGCTAGCAGGTAAACGCTGTACGTCAGAGACAACACTAGCACAACACTAGCATTGTTAGCTCAGTTTACTCCATCTATCATCTGACTTAATAATGAACCATTCATTTGAATTACTTGAATGAGTGAAGTTGCAGAAACTGTCACATACTCACGTCTGACGTTTTCCTTCTAAACAGGAAGCTACCACTGCGCCTACATCAGTCCGTCAGTGTTTTCATCCCCCCTTAAAACACGACGATGACAAAGTTCCGCTTTCCCATCCGTTCTTTCTAATATTACAATCAAATATTTATAATGTAGATTTTTGTGTGTGGATATTTTACAGTGAACTTGATAAATTATAAAAAAACATTTTGTCTCATTCCAAAGGCTCAAAAGATCAATGTGATCGGTTCAGAAATGATTAATCGGAGAACAAGTGTGTTTTAGAAAGTTAAACATTTGTTTTGTATACAAAATATTAGCTTTTAGCTATAGCTGACAGATAAATGTACTGAGGAAGAAGTACAATATCTAACATGAAATGTTCTGCAGTAGAGGTATAAAGTAGGATAAAAGGGAATATACTTAAGTAAAGTGTAGAGTGCAGTTCTTGAGTCTTTGAGTCACCGATTTGTTCTTACATTATTATGACATTCAATTTTCAACAGCATCTGGCAGATGATCCATGATGTCAGCTTTAACATTTAAAACTTTTAAAACATTTAAAGTGTGGCACTAAGTTTAAAAAAAAAAAAAATTCAATTTTAAAACAAATCCCAATTTTAAACTGTAAGTATACAGCAAACAAAAATATATGTGGCTTGTCAGTGAATAGTCGGTTTTTTATATTAAAATATGCTGAATGGCTCTAGATGTCTAATTACACACATCAACACTCACAATACTGTATCTGTCAGGTTCTGTCACATACTCAACAAACCGCTGACTCATTATGTCTATTTCTTCCAGCAAACATATAATTGATCAACAGAAATTGGACATTTATCATTTGATGTTGTCACTTAAACAAATGTAAAAAAACAACATAATTTGCCACCAACTCAAACAGTTGAAACACAGGATTCAAACAACTTCCGTTTTGTCCATATGGCACAAAAGACAGCAACGTTCAGATTTCTTTTCTTTTTTTTGACAACTCCTCCATTATGCTGACAGCATCTGGCTGCTAACACTCGCCTTTGTCCTGTTTAGCAAACAAACCCCTGCCGTGTCTGGGTTTGCTGACAGATGGCTCGCTTTCAAAAGCTGCTGAGGACTCCTCCCTCACAAAAGATGTCATTTTCAACACATCTGTGTCCGGTTTAGAAATGCAGCTCATGATGGTTACAGTGCATTTTAATGTGTTAACATATGCTGTTGTCAAAATACTGTATCATGATTTGAAAACTCATGCAATAAATGTCTGTGCAAGACACGTAACCTAAACAGACATGTCCTTTTTACCTCCTATAAGGTGGTTATTATTTTTATCAGCATTTGTTTGTTTGTTTGTTTGTTGGTAAGTTTACACAAAAACTACTCAACCGATATCCATTCAATTTTGTGGAGGGGTTGGGCATGAGCCAAGACAGAATACATTGTATTTTGATGCAGATCTGTATCAGGGACCAGATGCAGGATTTATTTTTTAACTTCCTTTAACATTGTGAAATAGGATGTTTGTCAACATCTTCCTTCATTTCTCAGAGAATGATTCATGGATCTTGATGAAAAAAAATCTGAAATGTTTAGGGGACTTTGTGGAATTTGGTGCAGCTCCAAATAAAAATCTGGATCAAGTGAATTCAAATGTGGTTCAATAAGGGGATTGCCTTTATGGTGGTTGCAGTCTACTTAGTGCCAAATATGAGTTTGAGTGCAAAGAAAAAAGGTGATAAACGAAAGGTGATAAAAGACCATGCTGTACCTACAATAATCTAATAAGGTTTAAAACTAGATATTCTGTGGAGTAAAATGGAATAAAATGAATAAGTAAATACATTACATAGCATGACTTCATCATTTGATGCTATGACTGCAGTTGTTTGTGTGTTATGTTGATAAAGTGCACTCTGCTGTGTAATAGCTGACAAAATAAAGGCTGATTCAAACTCTGTCTATAGGTGGCAGTAGAGCAGCACAAGCAAATAGACCACACAGCCTGTAATCAATATCAGTACACATTTGTTATAACACAGCACATGCACGAGCGCACAGTTTTACACATGCATGGAAACGAGTGTAGGCCATAATGTAAATGTGAAAAAACAAACAAATAACCTTGAGTGTATTTGGCACACTGAGATCTGAGCTTCTCCTCTGGAGTGGAAAACAAGGTTTGATTAATTTTAATTTTGCCACTTTCAAGACAAACATTATTTACACATCCAATCAATAAAGCATTGTTCCTTGAAAGGACGGCAGCTTGCACAGAATCCCACTAATGTTGCTTAAGTCTCTCTTGCTATTATCCACCCACACTCAGTTCAAAGTGTGTTTTCCAACCGTGTACTCATGAATAATCTACTCTCTTGTTTAAAAATCCACCGGTGATGAGTTTTTAAATCTCTGTGCACACACCTGGCGGGGCTTCCCCAGTGAAGCAGACAATCTCTCCTCTCACTCTGGGGTTAATTTGTACCTTTAGCACCATGTGGTGACAGGAGCAGGCTTTTCCTTGTCAGACAACAGTAACAGCAGGTGGCACGATACATCCAGTGTTTGGCTGTGAAAAAAAAAAGAGGGTGTTTCAGCTGCAGCCCCCCCACACACACACCTCCAAGGACCCAGACTCAGCATTAATGCAGGTTTCAGAGGAAGTTTGCAGACCTCACAATGGCACCGTGAGCCTCAGTGTCATCCACAAAGCAATGCATTGTTAGCAAAGTGCCTGCGGTCATCAAAATGTGAGGTTTGAAAGTGATTTTGAAAAATCCTCTCGGCTCCTATTCTTTGTAATATCCCTGAGGAAAAGCACAATTTAATATGACTTAAACCACTGAGCTTGTTAAAGGTTTTTTTTGCTTCAGTCCTCTGTTGAGCTTAAAATTCAACCCCATTAACAAAGAACGACCTCACAAAGTCAGAAATATTTCACACTGATCTATCATCATTTATCCTCTCTCTATACTGTACACCATGCAGCACCTCACTAGGATTACAGGTTATTGAAGAGCAATGGTCAGAGTTTAGAACAAAGCTTGATCAAAAACATCACTCTTTGTGCTGTTTGTCTTTTTCCCTGCCGTTTATTTTTGACTTGGATTGGAGGATGGTGGTGAAAAAGGAAAACAGCGGGGAGATAACAGCAGTTCCATTCCTGTGGCCCGTACGAGTAAATTGGCTCTTTATTAAATTTAGGCCTCATCTATCAATACAAAGAATGGTATCGGAATTACTTTGTTGGCCACAAATCGTTGGCAATAGATTGAGGCTCCCTGGAAACAAGGCCATCATTTATCTGCTTCACATTTCCTCCTGAGGTGAAAGGAAGCAAGACACAATAAGACTTTTATTGGCTCTGCGGGTGATAGATGTGACCCCCTCTGATCCTCTGATCCTCTGATTACCACAAGTAAAGTAAGAATCTATTAAACATTTAGACCTGTTGGTCCCCTTTGGATTTCCTCTTTTTTTATCAAATGGTGCTGCCAAGGGAGCTCAAGCTCTGGAGTCCCGCTACACTGAGGAGATTTACTTTGCTACAAAGTATTCTGGGGTACACAAAGCTGTGTAATTTGTCTCAGGAGGGTGATGCATAAAGGAGAAGTTAATTACCATGGCCACATCTTAAAGTACTTTTAAGATGTAATAAAACAGAGCACACGCGTGGCTCGTGAAGAACCTGCATGCTGTGGTGAAAGGTGATAGAATACTGAAGGTGAAGGTGGAGGCAATGAAATGATAATAGGGTGACGGGGCATTGTGGTTTGGTTTCCCTTCAGTTCCAAACTGAGAGCTAGAATTATCAGATCGGCAAGTCTGGGCCTAATATTCTTTTGTGCTGGCAGCATATTGCCGAGTGAAGATTGTGGATGGAAATAATCAGGCCTTTTAAAGGTCAGGGGAAGTTAAGCACACCCAAAGTAGACCATGACACATTTGAGCTGATAAGAAATAACTGTCTGAGTAAGGAAGACTGAGAAGAGTTCACCTTGTCCCATGTATGCTATCATGATTGCTCTGCTGTCACTCAAATAAAGTGACACACATGCATTCAACCAAATCACAACTATATATGAAACTTGCACTGAGGTGCAAAGAATAATGCACTGAAGTACTAATATTGTTGACTCATTAATTATTAATAGCATTGGAATATTTGTCTTTTAGGTACTTCGGTGAGAAAATATGTCGTCTTTTGGGCGGCACAAACAACCGACAACACTGATTTATCATCAGGATTGAAGTTGATGAGAAATTGTCAACATTAAAGTTAATATGTTTCTGTTTACAACTGTGGTGAGAAGAAAAGCATGTCTGAATGCACAACACATCAAACCTAGAGGTGGATGCATGGGCCACATCAGTAAAAGACTGTGTCCTCTCAGGCAAGAACTAGTCTGAGGCTGCAGGAGACACAGACTCACCAAAACGACTGGAAGAACGTATCCGTGTGATGGATCTGAATTTCTACTCAGGCTGTACATGATAGTCTCTAAATGTGGAATCTACAGCATGAATCCATGGAGCCTGCCTGCTTTGTGTCAACAGCCCAGGCTGGGGGGTGATGGTGGAATGGTGTGTGGAATACTTTCTTACCACACTTTGGGTTGTTTAATATGAATCAATCACTTTTTGAATGCAACGGTATATCTGAGCATTGTTGTCCTTTATTGCAAATAGTTCTTTGTCCTTTCATGAGAACCTCCAACATGATAATGCACAAGGTCACAAATGAAAAGAAATTATGTGTTGAAATCACATTTAAATTTTTTTTTCTACATGCATGATTACATATACATACATATACTATATATTTCTATATACTGTTGCAGTCTGAGTAGAGTTAACAAGTTCTGGGCCTCCAAGTGTCAGGTCCGTTAGTATATCAGGTCATAAATGCAAAAATGCACAAAAACGTTTTGTTCTGCAGCCAGCCACCAGGGGGAGATCTGTACGTTTTGGCTTCACATAGGAGGAGCAGGTGGTGAACGCCTTATGCCTGTCAGGCCGCGACCAGGGTGAAGAAAACCCACAGGTAAATCTACCTGGCACTTGTCGCCGCTGCCGTGTGTCATGGCGGCTGGAAACATGCCGCTGAAATGGACGAGTTGTCAGGACTCGTGCTCCTCGATGAAGTTATGAATAACGACGAGCAAAGATCTGACAGACACTGATGTTCAGACAGGATCTGAAGCTGGAACCTAAATGAGAAGGAGAATCTGAGGAGCTGGAACCAGACAGAGTGGAAGACACTGGCACATAGAGTTTGATGAGGGAGGAAATCCTGACTTTGCAAATCTTGCATGGCCCTTCCACTTTATCATCATCATCATCATCATCATCATCATCATGGTGAGTGTGACGTATGAGGTCAATCCTTTATCATGGCACATGAAGGCTGTTATGAACATGTAAATGGCTGAATGTCATGTAATTGATTGTAAAGCAGCAGCTGGACTCTTTGGGCGCATAGTCACCTAGTGTAGTGTGTGTGGCACATAAAGTCCTGCTAAATTAACTGCAATTTTGTTTTTGCTCAGGTTGAACAAAGAAGAAAACATTTAATGAGTTATTCCTGTCCAATTCTGCCCACCAAGTTTTCTGAGATTCCATTCAATTGTTTTTTAAACCTTGCTTACAGAAGTAAAAACAACTAGAATGGCACTCAGAGCCCATACGTCCACCAAGGCCCCTTAAATTCAATCAAGCTGCAGCAAATTTCACACACCAATAGAAATAAGTCTCTCAAACATGCCATATTTTGTTCATAAACATCCATAGGTTATTCTCTGGGAAATCAGTGGGATTTACAAAAAAAGGCCTATTTGCAAAGAAAGTGATTTTGTATTCAAGCTGCACCAAATTGCAACACTCATAGGTATCAGTCTGCTAAATTCCTGATTAATTTGGTTAAGAATTATGAATTGTTCCCTGAGAAAACTGAATGGTTTAAAATGTCTCATAATGTTAAAGGAGGTGAAAAGAATTCCTGGATCTGCTCCAAAATGTAATGGGTTCTTACCTGAGCCATTCCAAAGTTTCATGAAAATCCGGTCTGTAGTTTTTGTGTTATCTTGTTTTCAAACAAACTAACCAACCAACAAATGGACTGGGGGGGAAAACATATCCTCTTTGGCAGGAGTAATAATGTCTGTGTACCGAATCACCCACTCATTCACAAACCCCTACTTCACTATAGAAGGACTTTAATGTAGAGCACTATATAGTGAGCTGTATAAAATGTAAAATAATCTTTGTGTTTTTTTCACTAGTGTATTTCGTCTAAACTGTACAAATTGTTGTTTTCATTACCCTAGAATGGGCCCTTTATATTTAAATGTTTAATGTTTACTTATGGGAGTGTCCTCTCTACGGAGGCCACCATATTTTTTACAGTAATCCAAACTTAAAAAACTAAAAACCTTTTGACTTTTGATGACAACTGAAGGCTGCCACAGGTTCTCTTTTCATGTTTAGAATAGAAGGTTGAGGTGAGGGGTGTTCAGCTCCAATATGCAACTTCACCACACACACACTGAAACTTTAATGTTTATTTCTCACAATATCTAATTATTCCTCTTGTACAAAACTATCAGTTATAACCACAGGAAAGAATCAACCTTTATTTCTCAGTCAATTTACAAAGTTATGGAAGTGTTGACATCAGGCACTGACGCGGCTGTCAGTCGAGTTTCAGCAGCAAAATAAAGTACAAATCATCTGGGACTGTAGTGACTTGCAGCACTGAAGGCCACAGGAAGGTCACTCTCTGCCTTCCCTCTGGGCATCAGTCTTGAAAACAGAGTGACGGCCCCAGTGAGGCTGATAAGTAAATACAGTTTTAATGGGGCTGTGAATGGCTGGTGGTAATCTGTGCAGGCCGTGAGTGGGCAAGGCACAGAGGGCGACGGGGCACTCTGCAGCGGTTATTATTAATGCTATCATAGATCAGATAGGCCAGGGGAGGAGAATGAATGGTGGTGATGAATTTGGGGCCTCCTGTCTACCACTGGACTGGAGGACAAGCTACTGAGGCTGGTTAAGGTCATGGATGAAGGATACCACCCGAAAGAAGACACAGGGGACGATTCATTATGAATAATATAAAGGACAGGATGGAATGTGTCCCAGGGGAGTGACTGAAGGTTACGGGGTGACAATGGGCAACTTCAGAAACACAGCCTCTGGTGTGTTTCCACTTACAAGTCCTATTCATAATATCTGAATGTCCCACAAAAGCTCTTGTATACCCACAGTTGGTTTCAGTGTCGGTATTCTCTACAGAAACTCTGCGTCCTTACAGGAAAATACATTCCAGATGTAAAACGTGGCCATAGGTGTGTGAGTGTGGAAATGCAGAGTGCTGTATGTGTGTGTGCCTGGCATTTGAGTCTTTGCTCTTATTTTCAAGTCATGAAAGCTTCCAGATCTTTTTCGGGACTTCAAAGACTCGAGACCTTTCTGCAGACATCAAAGTTCTAACGTCTGTCCTCGGAGAGGTCTGCACATCCATAAACCTCACGTCTGTCAAGACACAATCGCTTGTTTGGTTTTTTTTTTGGCCTCCTCTTCAAATGGTGCCTATAGGATTGCTTGCTCTACCTGTTTTTAAAATGATTCCAATTCTAACGTGTCTCATCAGAAGATGGATGGTGTTTGAGTGTTTTACAGCAGCTGACGTCTTCACCTGGGAAATGGACTTTCCATATGTATATGTCATATTAATGACTCACAGCCACAGACGGTGAAACCTAAGCCACTCTGGCTCTGTCTGGTGCTCGCTCTGATTTCCAGCAGCTGAATGGACCTCAGTGTAGCGTGAGCTTCAGGGGATTTGACTGAGTGTCGGACTCTAGAATGAGCGACTTTTGGACAGCAACCAGCTTTTTCCTTCGTGTGAGTGATGTTCCAGCCTTCCATTAAACCCCACGGAAGTGACTGCTCTACACTTTTGTCCCCCAGGCCCCCCCCCTTCAAATCTAATGCTTTTTGCAGCTGAACAAGAGTGAATTTGTTTCCAGGATCAAATTGCGCTCGTTGAGGGGGTGGTGGTGGTTGGGGTGGGGGTGGTAAAAGCCTGGCTCCTTAAGGAGAAAATGGAATCAGAGAAAATGCCTTGAAATTAAGGCAGAGGCAGTTGATGGAGCTATGATTTAGTGGTCAAAGAGATTTCAGACTCACACTTACTTTCTCTAACTGAAGTGAAATGACATCCATACACTATCTGTGTGAAGGAAAGATGTCTCAGGGTGATTTTCTTTTACTTTTCCTGAGCTTTTTATGCCTCTGCTCCGTCAACATCCATGGAAAGAGGAATCTCTCGTTTTCAGGTTGTCCGTCAGTCCGTCACGATATCTTAGGAACACCTTTAAAAAAACAGGAACTTCTGACTCTAACACTCATTTGGACTAAAAGATGAACTTGGAGATCAGACATCAAATGTACTTCTTTTGTACAACTTCTTTTGTTTAAACAGTGTAAACAGCTCTTGTCAATCAGATTTATTTTTGTCTTAAAATTAGTTAAATGTATTAACTCCCTTCCAAGTCTTCGTTACATTTATTACGTGTGTCTGGACATGGATGTAAAATTCAACTTGACTGGTTGGCTGAGGCACCTAATATGTATCTTCAATTTGTATGAACCAAAGAGTATCTAGGTTGTGATACTACTCCTATAAATAAAACTAAATTATAGAACATTGTGGCTTTTGATGTAAGAATGAGATGTTCCCATGCATTAATTTCTCCACATAGTGCTTTATTATGCTGTAAACATATACTATTTGTCTTCTAAACTATTAAAGCAGTCACAACGGTATTTCGTGCCTTACTGTGACTCATTGTCGATTAATTGTCATGGCTTTCTTTTATACATTTTTACTTAAATCTCTCTGTATCAGAAAGCAAAGCCAACTAACATGAGGTCCACAGACAAATCCTTAGGAAGAAAATGGTTAGACGTCGACAGACTCATCCTTGTGTATTTGTATCTTATGAAAAAAAAGTAAATCTGTTTGGCTCATGGTTTAATCGATTCCCAGATTACTGTAATAGAGAATATAACATTTTAACTTTCTTTATTCTATCTCTGAACACATTAATTCAACATTGTAAGCTATAGACCCATTGGGTAGGTTACCTTTCATACCTTTTTATATAGTCGGTAGAGTTGCATTATATGAGAAGGCTCCTGTATACATATATGAGAAAGAATGTATTCATGCATGGATAGACCTCATGTCCAGATGACCTTGAATGTAAAGATATGTGGAAAATGCAGACTGACTGACTATAGAAATAGTCTGAAGATGCAACAAGGACACTGTTTCCACAACACTGATCTGCCTCAACGCACCATAGTGTTGATGACATGACAGTAGTCCAGAAATGCTGTATTCTTTTTTTGTGTTATTTACTTGAATTACAGATTTCTAATTGTATCTCTTTAGTGTCAGATGTGTGTTGCCTCGGGAACTCCTCCACACCTGATCTGCACAAAGCTTCTCTTTTTTAGTTCCGCTCTCATGCCACACGGGGTCGCCAGTGCCCACCAAGTGGTGCGTTCAGGCACATCAACTGATGTCCGGTAACAAGTTTTGCTGTCATTCTTTTCCTGCACAGGAGGGTGACGGTGTCGAGGGAGAAACATATTCAGAAAAGATGTTAAGATTAGACTTTGGCTAAAAAACGCGATCTGCCTCTTCTGTTTGAGCACTTGGAGCACGTTTAGGTTTAATGTGAATTTATTTGGATAAAAGTGATGTGAAATGTTTATGTTCATCCTCAGCTCCCTCCGCGGTGTATGGTGCGCTCCCGGTGCGCCACACTCCCCCCCAGCTGTGTGACAGAGCTATAGTTACAGCCTCGCTCCTTCTCTGTCTCTCGACGCGCATTGGACGGGCTCACTATGCGCAAGCTCCACTGAACCTGTAGCCTGCAGCTTGTCTACATAGCCACAAGGCAGATGAAGGTTTGATATCGGACCTTTTAGCAGAATATTTAATGCTGGTGCCAAAGTCATAATCGGAGGTGGTAGAGGAACCTTTGGCTCCGGGAGCAGAGCTCTGTGCGCTCTGCTGCTGCTGCTGCAGGAGTTGCGCTCTGTCGGAACTTCACCAAACCTTAAGGTCGCCTGGGTGTGGATATATGCCGAAGTTGTCTACTTTTATTTATTTTTTACCTTTTTCACCGCAGTGGGAGCCGCGTCCCTTTGTGCCATATTCTTGGACCGTAGGCGCGCTGCAGCATCCAACTTGGGGAGCCGGCTGAGGTGGAGGATACACACGAGACAAACAGCAACTGCGGGGAAGAGATTGGAAGCATTTTCGAAGCGGCTGTTTTTGGATAAAACTTTGAGAAAATGTATCGTAGCAGACGTGCCATTGTGTTTGCAGCAGTCGTCTGAGCGCTTTTTCCTCCAATAATGCTCCAAAGAGTGATGCAAAGCTGCGCGCAAGTTCCTTCTCTCCATATCTTCAATGTTCCTGTAAAAACCCAGCTGACGAGACACTTCTGAAAAGACTCTTGTTCACACGCGTTATGATTTTTTAGCATCGGCATCAAATGACTGGACGATACATGAGATCTTTACCAGTAAAAAAAAGCGTTTTCATTTTTTCCCCACGATGCAGCAACTAGGATTTTTGTCTTCGAATTAAGCCATTTTGGCTTCAATACATTTTTCTTTAGTTTTGGGGGATTCTTGTTTTCCCACCGGCTCCAAGAAACATGTTGCATATCCTCGCGCTTCAGGCTGCGCTGTTGCTTTTGGGAGGTAAGCAGAATGTCAGCCTTTTTACCTATGCGTCTTCTAGTCCACTCTTTAATCCAGTAATTATTTTTATTTCCTCTCTGTCTTTATGCAAACAAACACCATGCAGGCAGAGATGGTGGAGGCATATAGAAACTAGTTTACCTGGGAGACAGGAGAGGCCAGGCAATACTCGAGTGCTGTCACTCTATGTGCTGGTCTGCTGTGATTTGAACGACTGGATTGAATAAAGTGCAGTAGTGTTATACTGCATGCATCTAATTTACTTGGGCTTCATGAGAATACTTTTATATTATGTGTTCCTTTATATTTTAGTCTTTAATCCATTGTGGCCACCAGTGCTCAGAGACTTTGTTCAACAGCTCTGACCTAAAATAACATTAATCTCAGGAACATGTCAATGTGACAAGGATTCACATGTGCAACAGAAGCACTGAGACTTCATCACTGCGTGACTTCTTAGATTAATACTTTAAAATTCATTCTAAAGCTCATAATTACTGTTTGGGAAAGATCACTCAGACCTGCAGTGGTGAGAAATCCTCACATCTCACTCACAACATGACATGTTACAAAACAAAACCTTCCCCCTGTCTATCTTGAGAATGAAACAATGTAATTTTCAGTTTCAGTGCACATGATGTAGCATCAGTCATCAAGTGTCACATGGAGGAGAGCAGCAGTAACTTTGGCTGCCCTGCAGCCACAATTCACAGATCTGAGGGCAGCTGGGGGTCCGGCTAATGAATCCCTTCTGTCTGGTGGGAAAAGGGTTTTAATCCAGAATGGTGTTTGGAAAATGTTTCCTGCCCACAATTGTTAATATTTCTCCAGCTTAAACCTGACTTTAGCAGTCTTTGTTATCAGAGGGATTTAATTCACCATTAATGTTAAAATCTATCTATTGAGCTTTGAGGCTGCATGTATAGTTGACTTAATATCAGTCGCAAATCAGTCTTATCCAGTGATCATACTGGATAATCATTTGATTGTTTTCACATAAACGCCAACAGTCAATAATTGATCACTTATGGTCCAATGAAAAGAAAAACCTGTAAAATGAAGGAAATGTTATTTCAGAAAGTTGCCACTAAACCGTCTCAGGCTGCATCTCAATAATGCACGCACACCTTGATGAGGCTTCTTTGTCAGGGCTCGGAAGATGACTCGTGTTTGACAGCTTCTCTGTTACAAGTGCTGACTCATTGCCTGGAAGTGTGCAGTAATGATGTTTGCCATATGCCAGGGCCTTCTCAGTAACCATACACAGTCTGATCCTAATTGAGCGTTGTGTGTCATCAAGCTACAGGACACAGCCTCTCACTGTGAACAGTGATGGAAATTGATATCACACTCCAGGAAATGAGAGGATCAGATCCACGTTCAGAAAAATGCCTGCACAGCATATTGAAGCCATAATTAAGGAGGGAAATCTCGTGGTGCTAGTGTGACTACGACTGCATCCCTTGTTTTTAGAAAAGCAGAGATATTATCAGGGCAGAGAGTTAGAATATGGCCAAAAAAATCTGCTGAATAAAATGTCATTGTGATTAAGTGAAGATAAATCCTAAAGACCTGGAACTTAACAAAAGAACTGGCCTTTTTTCCTTATATTTTAAAAAGCATGTCCTCTCTATTAAGCGTAGCCACAAGGTGTGTTCTGATGAGGTAGGATTCCTGAGAGGAATATCCAATCTTCCCTCGCTTCATATTATCCTCGAGCTTAGCAAGATCCAAAAGGGGATCAAGCAAGGATAGCCTTCAGTCTACATCTTTAAGTACTAAGCACACAGCCCATGCTGTCTCTCGTCTCTGCCACGCGTCTGTCCTCATGCCTCTATATCCCCGTCTAGTGATGCGGCTTGTCCTGTAGGCGATTTTCTTATTCTTTTTTTAATGCTAACATTTTATTAAGCATGCAGAAATTCTTAGGCTCTTCCTCAGTGGAGAGTTTTGATTTGTAATCATCTTCAGATTGACCTACCGCTGTGGTCCTTCGCCCACAGTGCTGTGGCACGCATCCAGTTTCTCTTACCTCTCCCCTGGCATTTCTTTAAGCCTGGCAACCTGTGTCCTTGAGCGAGCCAGGTCCAGGAAACAAGAGAGAGGGGTGACATACTTGCATCTTTTTAGACAAATTACACAAAAAAGAAAATATGACTTGAATCAGTGGAGCAAAACACAGTTATATGACAAAACAAAATATTACCTTGCGGCTGAGAGCAGACTGATCATGTTTGTCTTCATGCTCGGCTTCATAAATTGGTTGCAGAACGTGTTTGTTTGCATCCATAGAGAAATGTCTATTTGTCTTTGGTTCAGGTTGCACAGTGTTTACACCCTGACAGAAAATGTTGCATGGGTATTCAATGCTTAGTTAAAATAAAACCATCAGCTGGACTGACTTCGTCAACACTCAAGTGGATATTTTAATTTCGACTTTCCTCTTCGCTCATATTTCTACACTGCAAGATTTTAAATGAATTCTGGTCTAATTGAAAAGTACAAATTCTGAATTCTGCTTCAAGCTTTTCATGTTTCTCAGTTGTCATTGTGTCAGGAGCATATGATCGTTAAAATTTAAACGAGCCTCCGTCCTGAGTGAGTTTGCTCTGGATAAAGACCTGTGATGTCATTTTGGTGGTGATAACTCATTGTGGTGTTGAATTGTGGGTTGGAGAGCATGAAAAAGAACAAACAAAATCCGTGGCTTGGTGCTTTGAGCGCTGTGATGCACTTCTGAGATTTGTGACGGAGTACACTGATAAAAAAAGGCAGATTTTTTTCTCCCCTCTCTCAGATCCAATTTGGTCGCTCGGGTGTTTTCCATATATTTTTTCTTCATGGAAGGAGAAAGGAAAAGAGCTCGGCACACGCTGGGCTTTAACTCCTCCAATGTGTAATTACCAACCATCACAAATATTTCACGCTACGTGTTTGTGTCACACTGTGCACTTTTGTTTGTTTGATGACCATTATATGAAGCACACTGAGTGGGTGGACCCTCATCTAAATCCCTTGTACTGCTCTTTCAATCTCTTTACACTTAAAAGTGTGTGTGTGTGGGAGGCGTACATTGTCGCTTTCCAATCACTGAGTCAAAAGAGGGTTTTTTCCCCCATAAATTCATATATCATCAGCATAATACCCCATAATATTTCCACAAAGCCCATCTGCCCTGTGTTAATTGGCTCTTTATAACTGCCATGATCTCACATTCAATTTAATCAATTTTCATGATTAGGGGAAGGTGAATAGAGGAAATCTGTGTAAAAGCTTTGCAGGGAGGGGCTGTGGAGATGTGTGTGTGTGTGTGTGGGGTGGGTGCTTTGGGGTGCTGTATGGTGTGGAGAGGTTGTGGTGTCATTGTAATAATTGACAAACGTGCTGATGCGGTGTTTTTGGTATTCTCTCATCAGTGGATACTTGTGTGTGAACAGAGGGCCTCCTCCTCCTCATAAATCTGTCGGGGAGTTCACAGCCAGACTGTCTGATGCTCTGCAGCAGGAGGAGGATAGCCAAAACCACCAGTTCACTGCACGCTGTTTGAAACTCATACTTTGATTCTAGGAAAAGAAGTCGTGCTGATCATAAACTCACTTATCAGATGTAGAGCTCAGAATTCATTTCAAGGTTGTGTTGATGTTGGGAAATGGAAATGGTACAACAATAGCCTTAAAACCTATAATAACATCTTATGTAACATGGCTTAATATAATTATAATATAACATAATATAATATAATAATCTTGCAATAAAAAGGAAAATTCACCACGTTCCTAACTTTTGCATGGGTTTTAACTCATAGCACAAACTGAAATGAAAGAAAACTATTTAAACTTTGATTGAAAGTTGATCAGTGTGACACTGGATTGGTGGAATTAGCTATTAGTCCAATGGATGGCCAATGTTTGATGTAGCACAGACGATAATGGTCAGATGATGTCTGATGATGAAAGTAAAATTTGTTATTCACTCGTGTCACACCTGCCTGTCCAGGTTGTTGAGATAATAAAGAACCACTGAATTTCAGTGGTTGCCATAGTCCCAGAACATCTAATTACCAGGCCTTCACACAACAAATCTTCAAGGTTCCCAGAGAATGCGAACAAACAGCTTAGAGCAAGAGAGCAATAGTTGTGTGTATAAAGCTTTTGCAGTAATGACAAGATCATTCTCTCCATCAACAAAAGCAATGACTCTGGTGATCCGATGAGAAAGTTGGCCATCTCTGCATTGTACAATATCTTTGCAGCACCAAAAAAGATTTTTTTAGGCAAATTATTTCATTACTTCTAATCGTAGTAAGACCTCGGGAAAAAAATGCCAAGGCCCAGGAGCCGTACGGCAAACCACAGTCAACATGTTGTCCACGTAAAAGAAATGCCTCTTGTGAGTCTACAGCTATGCAAGCAGCTCTGTGAGGATATACAAGGCTCCGCACCAAAACAGTTATCCATCAGTAAAGTCAGTAAACCTTTAGGGACTATGATTTTTTGCCCATCTTTCAATTGGAAGTTGAGCTGTTTTACTTTATAAGTGAAAACTTTGATCCACTGGTGTGACATGATGGAGAGGTTTTATAAAAGTCATTAGGAATCCTCCTCCAGGAGTATGAACATCTCTACATAATGTTATTCTAACACATCCAGTAGCTGTCAAGACATTTCACTCAAAATCATAAATATCATCCTCATGGTGGCACTAGAGGTAAAGTCAGGGAAAAGCCTAATTCACAGGGTTCACCCTCTGGACACTATGAGTGTGTGCACAGTGTTCCCTTGGACCTAATCACTGCTGCCAGCTCCCTACCATCAGTGTGGCTGAAAATCTGAACCAAAGCCATTTTCCGACATGTCCTGTGGAGGATCTCAGGAAGATTGGGTCCGCACTTTCTCCAGAGGTTTCTTTCCACACATGCACAACACAGTGGGGGGTTCTGTTCTCAGACCCGTTCACAACAGCGAAAAAATCTTTGCAGGTGAGGGATGGTGCAGCAGGGAGAGGCACAAAGTATTTATTCTGCTGCAGAGATCACGTGATTTCATTTACAGCACATTGGCTCTTTTCATGACAAACTCTCTTGACATCTTTGTCAGTGTCTTTTACATGTGTGACACCGCTTTTTCACCGGGAGATATTTGTTTCCTTTTTTTTTTTTGCATCTGTAATGTGTGAGAAGTGTCATCACCCCCCAACTCGCCTGTGGTGAATCCTGCGTGGGATCCCCTTCTGTGCACTCCCATCGGATTCTGCAGACTTTATACTCGGGGGCTAGGCTGACAGAGTTCACTGCAGGCCTGAAAGCAGCTTAAGAGGTCACTTAATAGGTTATACTTAAGTTTCTTGAGAAAAATGTCTGGTAGAATGAAAAAACCTTTTCACTTTGACTTTCATACCTGACACTCGACAGCTTTTTGAAACTTAAGTGAGCCACAGCAGCAGCTCTTTGGTTGACATGTGTTCCTCTTCCAGTAAACACCTCCTGTATTCTCATCACATAGAATCAACTGTGTACTTTGAACCAAATGATGTGTCCACTTAGTTTTCTCTGGGAGCTTTTGACACAAACACAGGTAAGAGACTGACATCTGAATAGTGCTGAGATATGATGCTCGATATGTTCTGCAGATAATTAAACCCTTATGCATTTACAGCTTTACACTGTGGTGTGTGACCTGTTTACTGCAAATTTTTGTGTTGCTTTTTATAACAGCTTGACAGAGTTGCAGAAACGGGCATGTTCACAGTTTACTGTAATATGAAAACTATTGAGTCACATGATTTTTGAAAAAAAAAAAAATCCCACCAGATTAAGAAGTGGATTATGTTTTTATTACTTCAGCGCATTAATAAAACATCATTAGTCTGTCTGGGAGCTTTCTCTGGAAACTAAGTGAGCATCCCACACATTAGATTTTTATTCTGGCTCAAACAACATTAATACACTAAAGAACTTTGTTTCGTTTTCACTGCAGGCACAAATATGAAAAGTAAATGTATACTTTTACAAGAACGTATCTTTTTGCATTGCAGTTACTGTGTATTTTCTGTTTCTCCTACCATATACACTATGGCCTCTGAAAAGCTGCTCCTCAGCCGGGACTTGCTGTCTTCCTGTCAGCGGAGATAAATCTATAACTCCACTTGGTTATGCATTTTTGATTTGAGTAATCACAGGCAGGTGGCCGGACAAAAGGCTGTCACTGCATCTGCAAGAGCAGAGCACTTGGTTAGGTGCAGAGCTGTAGCCGTCCATCAGAGGCCTCAGAGCTTAATGTGTTAGAGGCAATGATCTGACAGGAACATATTGTCAAAGCCCATTGACTTCTTTGTGGCTTGGCTGATTGATTGGCGAGATTACGTGAAAATCTGACAATCATTATGTTAAAACCAGAGCCGTGTCCCTTTTTTAGATTCACAGTGGTGTGCTAATGCAGTAGAATGCTGACCAGCCCCAACAAACTACCATTGAATTTTAATTTTGAAATATAATAGTTTTATCACTCAAGCTGTTTCCGAATAATCACTGTTGTCTGCTGTGGCTGGGACAAAGCCGAAGAGTCGGTCGTGCCCTCTCATCTGTGACAGCAAACTAATGTACAGCTGCGTGAAGAATGAATAATGGTCGACGGACAAGTGCTTCTGACACAGCACATTTTATAATGTGAAACAAAGAGCATTAACCTAATGCAAAACTCTTTTAGATTTCTAAAAACAGCAAATCACTGTCTGGAATTTACATATTTATTGTCAGTGAAGTAGCTCTGGGCTTTACTGCAGCTTGACATCACAGGTTAACATTTCACATCTGTGGACTATGGTTTGTTGGTGTTTGAAACAGTTTTACTCTGAATGGTCAGACAAATGCAGATTTTTTCTTCTTTTTCCAATCAACAGCAGTGACCTACAGTTACTATATATCTGTGAAGAAGTTATGATCAGTTATTTAAATAAAGATCCAGCTGCCTGCAGTATATACAGTATACATTACAACTCCTGGAATTACAGTTGCTATACTTGATATACTTATTTTTTTTCAAATAAATGTAAATATAAAGTATCAGGAAATAAACATACGTCCTCTGAAAACACTAAAGCACCATCACAGTGGTTTCTACATCAGCCACCATTCGGCCAATAACTTCAAATCAATTGATGTAAAGATTTAATTATGAAAAGTAAAAAGACATTAAATTAATGGAAAAAATTACTTAAAGTGTGTTCACATCAGATGTAATTCCATTCATAAACACCATACATTGTCCTTATCACATGTTGTATTTTCTAACATTTTACATAGCCATAGAACTGTAGAGTTTAATATGATTTAGTTTTCATGGGCTGCTGCAATGCAGTGATCTTGTCTGCATATTGGCCAATATTGGCTTGTTGCTGATTTATTGGTGCATAAAGTATGTTGGCCCATAAATAATAAGTTGCAGTGGAGAAATGCCAAAGATGTGATTGAGTTATATAGACACAGTAGTTTAAAGAGCACTTTTGAAGCTTGTAAAATATCTTGCTCAGTTCATAGCATCGTCATTTTTCTTTAAATCTACATTCATTGATTTATTTTTGTATTTGTCAGGGAGAGAGCAGATTGTTAAATACAGAGTTTTCATCCAAATTGGACCAACTGATGAGAGTGTGAGTTAAAATCACTTTCAGATGTTGTGGTACTGATATAATGTTTCTTTGCTGATTTGGTTTTTAAGCTGAATCTCGACAAAAATGCCTCCAGAGAAAAATCATTTGTTTATTTACTACAACTCAGTTAAATGTAAAAAGCCTGAAGTACACTCTGACCATTGGCCAGATGGTACTTGGTATAATTGGAAAGCCAGTGTAGGAGCGCGTCCCTAATCAGTCCTGACACAATCACGGATTCCTAATCAGTGTAACTAAGTAATGGCCACCTCTGAGTATAATCAGTGTACAAGTAAGTTTGGCAGGAGTACCTCTAACCTAATGAACTCCTTGGAGTAGACTCCCTGAGCACAACAGTCCTCTTGTGAGCATTGACTTCTAGGATCTAAAGAGCTTTGTCCTTATATTTATTTGTCTTGTTTTTCCAACAACATTTGGAGTAAAGACATGTTTTCATGCTGTCATCTCACCCTCGCCGTCCACAAGCCTCCACCCTTCAGTTTTTGGCAGCCTGTAGCGCTGCAGGCTGCTTTGTTTCTATCATTGCTCAGGGACAGTAAGCTGATGACGGGCAAGGATTTGGTTCGTCCCATGTCCGGTCACAACGTAGACAGTGTGGCAGTAGTGAGGCTCTGGCCCTGTGGTGCTCAGTGCTCTCACCCAGGCCAGGAGGGGCAGCGCTGGCAGTCGTAGCGCATCCTGCCGCAGCTCGCACTGAACCACTATCTGCGCCTGCAGATTTTCCCCTTAACCCAGAGGCCTTTCATTTCACTCAAATTGGAAAGAGTCGCACCAAGCTGAGACAGAATGACCCCAATGATAACGAAGGATTAGCCTAAAATAATATTACAGTCTAATTCAAATTGGGAATGTATGTTATTGAAAATGTGAATGCTGGATTTCCCACCTGCTCACAATTAGAATGTGGGTTAGTTATGATTTTTTATTTATTTATTCGCCATGCTGGAGGAATGGGTCTGTGGATGGTTTCTAGGTCAGTCCACAACTTTAGCCCAGAATATCTCATTAAAGGTTTGAGATGTGCAATGAGGGGATGGATTGTGATGAAATTTGGTATAGAAATCCTTGGGCCCCTCAGAATGAATATTGCTATAACTGTGTTGATACATTCACTTTCCCATCATTCATTCATCAGGTCCAAATTTTAATTTGTCCATTACTTAGACGTTTCACATCTCATTTCTATCTCAGCTGTACTTATTATATATAAATTTATAAATATCAGCCTGATTGTCAGAATATTGGCATATGGCCTGTAGCTCAAAACATGAATGTGAAAGTAGTCATGAAGCATTGTGACTTAGTGTTTCTCTAAATGAGGTTACAAGAGTTCATAAAAATATACCACAACACAAGACAAAATTAGTGTCTAATCAAAGAGAACTCATAAAACAGCACTGATTTAAAGTTTGGGTACTGACTCCTGTCTGTCAGAATGTATGCTGGGTTGAAAGTTCAGAAATGCAAGCTAAAGGCAGGCTGTGTCGACAGCAATGAGCAAAACCTTTGGACCTGTTCTGAACCTCACTGGCAGGCAGTGGAGGGAGGTTAATGTGCTGGTTTCATTAGGAGCCTAGCAGCACTGTTTCTGCACCGTTACATTAGAGACAGTTTTATAGATTTAAATAATGATACATGCACAGGAGTCATGTAAAGTACAAGACAAAACGTGAAAAGTCAACAAAAACTATTTTCAGCTCTGAATTGGATTTGCCAGAGTGATACACAACTACTTTCCACTTATGTGACACGACTATCTCTCCTCCATCATGTTTTTCGATTTACGGAAATTATTATTTATGTTAAGACAGAGGAAAGCAGCTGTCCTCTAACATTTCACTCCATCCTCCTCCACTCCTGGCTCGGATCCAGTGCGAATGATGGAGGCCTTGATATGATTTGCTCAGAGGGCATTCCCCCATATAAGCTGGAGATAAGTGTCAAACAAGCAGCTGCCAAGTGTTTCTTTGCCCTGTGGGGCTGCATTCGATAACTATTGCTCTCTTGCTCTATGCTGTTTGTTCACGTTCTGTGAGAACCTTGAAGATTTGTTGTGTGAAGGCCTGGTAATTAGATGTTCTGGGACTGTGGCAACCACTGAAATTCAGAGTGATGTAATCCGTGCTACCATCCTTAATTGCATATGTCATGGGTAGGATGTCTAATTTAGCCTGTGAGAGTGAATAAACTACAAGCTGTTTGCATTTTCTTTCTTCAAAATCAGCCCATATATAGAATTTCTGGTTGTATTTTTAAAAACAAGCACATATTGTTTTGGCAGAAGATGTGAATTATATCACACAAACAGTGCAACCTTGTGTTCTGGAGGAACACATGACTGCCTCAACAATATTCATGCCAAAGCTCAGGAAAAGCACCGAGAAAAAGTACAGCAATGATATAGATGCAAGATCTAACCAACAACTAACTCTGGTGGCCAGGGTGGTTCATCCAAAGAATCTTTTACCATCTGACCTGTATGTCGACAATGAAACCTCTGTCCAAATCTGTTTGGTAATATATTGTTACCTGATCAGAGAAGAAAGGTGTTGATCTCTATACCCCCATGTTTCCCATAATTATCTAGACAATGGCGGCCCACCATATAATTTGTGCTTCCATTGTTTCAAATAACCCAACCTAACACTTCTCATAATAACATAAGAGATCTCTAACTTGGTGTTTTGCTCCATGGCTGCATTGTATAGCTATTATAAACTCATTTTGCAGCGCTGCATGCTCACTTGCATTATTGAGTTGCCACACACTCGTGCTGTCGTCCATAATGGTTCAGTTTCAGCTGTAGTTGTGCACATACACAAGTTCTCTCATGCAAGAACTAATCTTTCACTCTTTTGTGTACCTGTCATTGGGCATCTGTTGCACATGAGTGACCTTCATCCGCATGCAACTGTTACCACCATAGTTTGTTCTAATTCTGTAGAAAATGCTCGCCGCTGTCAGTCATGGAGCTCGGACATTAATATAAAATTTTCAGGAGCAGCTGTTTGTGGGAAAGCAAATGTCCGAGTCAGTTGTTCCGCCCAATTTATGGAACTTTTCTTGCCAGCACCCTTGTAAATTTTCATGAGTGATCCCATTAGAGAATATAGCAGGAACATTTTTTGAAAATTCACAGTGAACGAGTGAATTTCTAACATGTGATGGACACGAAACTGCAAGAATGTGAATGGAAAGACAACTGTAAATGAAATCATGGGATTTCTGCAGCAGAGGACCTGCCTCCTGCATGCTCTTCTCTACGCCACTCCTCGCCTGAATATCCGCATCCTTTTCCTGTTGTTGTGAACAGCTCTGAAAATCTCCTGCTGCGTTCTTCATAAGTGAAAAGCAAAGTTTCATGTGTGAAAACAGCTTATAACATAACAGCCCCCAGTGATTGAAAGCAGAAGAGAAGTGAGGAAGGACGTCTCTGATACGGCACAGTAAACATGAACCTGTCACTGAGGCAAATGCTACGAAAGCTAAAAACACAAGTTCAGATCCTCTCCCACACACAAAAGCATACAAAGTGCATAAAACCTGAAAGCGTGAGATCTAGAAGAGTTCTGTCCATTATTTGATAAGGGATCTGGAGTTGCATGCAATTTCACAGAGGAAACTGGGAAGTGAACTTGTGATTTATTTCTGCTATATCTCTTCATGTTGTAAGAAATAGAGCTGTTCTGTAAGAAGTGGGCAGCAGTGATACACAGAGAACCAGGAACCAGGTTTAATCATATTAATGGCTATGGTTTGACTCAACCAATGTAGCCGCAATTTTACACACTATGGTTGAAAATACTTTTTCATGTCTCATTGTATCCGCCTGGACAAAAATTCAAATTATGCTCTTAACTGAATAAAATCACACAAATTATAAAACGACTATCCTCAAACTATTCTTAAGATTAATTTACTCTCTGTACTGCTGATTTGAATAAAAGACCCATAATGAAACCACAGAGCTTGATTTTTAGTCAAACTGTGATGTGAGTATTAGTTTATTGGGCACAACATGGAGCAGTGACATACCGTGTATTTTTTATCCACCCATCGACTTTTTAGCTCATTGTGGTTCATACCTTCAGATAGAATAAACAAAGCCCATCAACACAGTGAAGTGTGGAATGACTGGATACCATTTGTCTGTTTGTTGTGGTTTTTTTCACAGGTTTGAGAATAAGTCACCAGAATTATTTAGGAAATGTGAAGCTGTGAGGCCTAAATTACTGAAAGTAAATGCTGCGATTATTTGGCCTTGAGAATAGAAAATATTCTAACATCCCATTTCGCCAAGTTAAAGAAAAAAATTCCTGGATCTGCCCCTTGATCTGGATCCATTCCAAAATTCCATGTGTTTTTCTGCCATCGCTGCACCTTTCAACATTTTCTCAAAAGGGATAAGAAAATGATCTTTCAAAACATTCATGCAAAAGCTGCAAACATTCTCACAATGTTAATGGAATAAAAAAAGAATTCCTGGATCCATCTTTTGACCTGGATGTGCTCCAAAATTCTTTAATTTAATTCCTCCCCTCCACCAAAGTACATGGAATTGGCTGTTCAGATTTTGCATAAACCTGAAGAAAAATATGCTTGGCAGTCGAGCTCATGTTGTGGCGTCTCCGACCCCTCGTAAATATCATCTTTCAGGGATACTTTTAAGAAGATATCGCAGTCCTCTGTTGTGCTCGGCAGGCAGACAGGTTTTTGGCAGAGCTGTCAACAGGATGATGTTTTTATAGCAGGTTTTTTAGTGGGTTACCAGATTTATGAAAGGAAGCAGTCGTGTCAAAGTTATAGTTAGTAATATTTTACACCTGGAAGAACAATAACCTCAACTGTCTTATAGCGGCTGAACAAGTCCACTGGAGCTGAGTAAAGTTTATAACAATCAGGTGATAACACACTCTCACCTGAGTACTGACTGTTTTGTTGTATAACGATAGAGTGGGGGGACAAGGATTTTTGTTTTCAGCAGTAATAATGTATTTAGTTTTGTTTCATTGAGATTTTCTCTTCATTATAATATTTTTTAAAAAGGGATGGTTTTTGAATACAAACGGTAGAAAGACAATAGAACATGAGGGGCACAAGTGATCCGGATGATTTGAACATTTCCAGATCATTTCAGTTACAATTGTATGTGGAGATACAGTTTGTCCCATTACTTACTGTGGCAGCTGCCATAGTCTCATTTGTCTTGATATAGTTTCATAGTGTTTTGACACTTCTCATAATAACATAAAAGATAAATACAGATGAAAAAGTGAATAATGTTTTGGGTTAATTATTCTTCCTGACTACAGCATTCACTATCGTCAATACCTGGTAATTAGCAGCAAGCTATAAACTGGAGTGAACATGACTTGCGAGCTATAGATGTAATGGTTCATAAGGTTGATATATGACTACCTTAGTTCTCCTCTCCTTATTTTCACAGCAACAGTATAAGACTTCACAATAATTACTGCACCATTTCCTTCTCTGCTTTTCATGGGGTTTCAATCTAACTTTACTCAGTTAGGAGAAACCATGGTGCTTTAGGTTGGCCTATTGAGGATTAACTCAAACAACGATTTTTCTACTGCTCCCGCCTGCAGAGCTGCTCCGCATCTAAGAGTGTTTGTAGAACTAAAGTTCTAATTAGCTTCTGTTTCCTAACTTATTTTTTTCAACACATTAGAAACCGTCTGTATTCGCTCAAGAGGAATCTTCTTGTCTTCTTGGATTTCCTATACACTAGTTTGCTGTTAATCACTGAAATAAAGTTCAGACAGGCAGCCGGACAGGAAGACTTTGAAAACAAAACGTGCCAGCCACATTGCTAGATGGAAACATTTCTTTAAATCTAACAGGTTTTGTCAGTAGCATGAAAGCGCAGCTGTTTCTCTCTGATCTGGTCTGAAATAGAAACATTTTTCTCCCTTTGCTTTAATAGCTTTCTTTCTCTGGCCCAAAATAGAGCCACACTTCCCTGGAGTTACTCTTCACTTTGACAGGTGTGAGGTTAAACTGCAGATTTGAAGCTAGTCCATCTGGAGCCACAATAAAGGCTCCTTTCAGTGTGGGGACACCGGACACTGCTTCTACAGAGGGGAAGAGAATCTAGTTTTTATAGGTCCATCGGAAAAAAACTGATACCTACCATACTATCTGTTTTTTAAACATTAATTTAGAGATGCTGTGTTTTTATTTACTTAGGTGCTTTGTGCCGAATGTGCAGCAGAGTAAGAGAAGGGACCTTGACCTGTTTTCAGAGGTGAAAACATGGGAGCAGAGAGTCATAGGCTTCTGTGCTCAGTTCAACATCAACCATTACTATTATTAAAATATAGAGCAAATACACACGAGCCTAAAGATTTTCTTCAATAATTGCATCATATTACATATCGCCATGTAAGATTCAACTCAGTCTATTTTAACTGACAGACTTTGTCCTTTTAGAGTTACATCCCAGTGGATCAGGTCAGAAATGATACAAATGAAAAGCATCAGCGACGCATACCCTCCATATAAGTGCTTAATATATCCCAATCATTACACTCTAATGATGACATTTCATAATGATATCATCATGATTTCATTCATACCATATAATGACGAATGATGGTTAATCTAAATAAGCTGTGGATTGTGTCTCAAAACTTATTGGTTGCAAGTATGCATTACCACTTCTATGACGTAATTTTCCGACTTCTGACTGTTGTGGCGATTTCACACCATCCATTCATCCATCCTTACTGCTTTATTCTTTTAAAGGTCGTGGGGGACTTTAGCCAAACTCAGCTGACATGGGGTGAGAGGCGGGGTACACTCTGGACAGGTCAGCAGCCTATCACGGGCTAACATACAGAAACAAAGAAGCAAACAGCCAATCACGCTCTCATTCACCCCTATGATAAATCTAGACTGCAATCAACCTAACATTAATCTGAATATCTCCAACGCAAACCTTTGTCCACTGTGCCACCCTGACTCCTACCATATGATCATGATTTACTATTATTCTATAAATCCTAGGTCGGGTCTATAGCCATATGATGCCTGGATGCTTAGAAAAATGCATTTTTGAACTATGCATTACTTAATTTTCACTTCTCATATAATATCATAAAATGGGGAATCAATTTCTGATCAAAATGAGGTTCAGAATGTCTCTCTAGCCCTATTAATTGCAGAGTTAACTTGGAAAATGTGTTTTTCAGGCCATGTTTTTGTTGACCTTGACCTTTGACCAGTCAGGTCCAAAATTAATGATCTGGAGATACACTCCCAAGTAATAGCTTGGTGAAAATCTGTCCATGACACACACACACACGCACTCCTAGACAACATTCTGTTTATGGCTGGAGTGCAGCATGATTAACCAAAGAAAAACATTCAAGGGAAACAAAGTTTAGGCTAAGTACAAAAATATTAATAACATTAAAAGTTAAGTTTAACAAAATCACAAAAGACAACAGAAAATTATACTCAAAGCAAAATGAAGCACACACACACACACACACACACACACACACACACACACACACAAACACACACACACACACACACACACACACACACACACACACACACACACACACACACACACACACACACACACACACAGCCTAGATGCTGCCAAATGCGCTACTGGCACAGGCACTGGACACTGACCTTTATGATGCGAGATGCTAACAAGCTCACATTCCTTCATGTCCAAACTTGGTTAATGTGTGTGTACATCAGGTTTCACTGGATAAAAAAAAAGAAGCATTGTATTTGTGCCCTCAATAGCTTGATCTCATGTCCACTCTGTACAGCCGGGGTTTTCGCAGTATGACTTCATGGGTCTGAAAAATCAAGATGAACACAACAACAACCACCATTCATCTGCCCTTTTGACAGACTCATTTAAAATGTGCCAAATTAGCTATCAGCAGTTCCTGTTAGCAATCAACCCTTGAATGTACTGGCAACTTACACTGGATTACTTTTATATATAATTCAGACACACATAATAATGACGTCTTCACGGAGCACAATTCACAAAGACTTTGAAATATGCAAATCATTCAGTGTTTTTATTTTTGACTCATGAGAGAAGCAGTGCAGTTTATGACAAGACCACAGCGGGGAAATGAAGCAAACCTAGTATGCACCGGTAAATATTCAGATCGTAAACAGAGATGCATTCTGGTCGTCTTGTTATTTGGCTACCAGCTGTCAACTCTCAGATGATGGAGCTTCACACAAGCACTTGGATCCATCAGTAAGATAGATGGTTCAAAGCAATACATGGTTTGATGTGGACATGCGGATACAAACTAAAGTACATTTTTGTCTTTTTGCGTTTGCGTGGATTTAAGTCCATGTTTATTAGCTGCAAACACCCAACAGCTGTTATTAAGGAACACACACCGAGTGCATCTGAGGATCTGTTTTACTGACAGCGGTGACGGGCTTGATTTTAAAAAGTCCCAGGAAATTTTAAGGAATATCACTTATTCAACAGCAGAGCACACTTCTTTTCTGCCACTGTCTTTTGTGCATTGATAAAGTGTGTTCATGCAACCTGGGAGTGCTTTGAATTTCTCGCTCCGCAAGTTGAAACATTTTCAAATTAAGTAGACAAATCTTTTCACAGCCCAGAGTGAACCCACACCTGTTTCTCATCGTCTACGTCTTTCTATTGACTTTGAATGTGTTCGTAACCGTCTCGAAATTTTGCTTGGCAATTACACTGAAAGGGCCATTCAGTGATCCAGTCATCAATATTAAGCCTTTTCATATTAGTACTGCAAGGTATTATCAGCATAATTATTGTTCAATTATTTAGCAATAACCCTGTAGTCGGGTAATACACAACATAGAAGAGTAAGCCCAGAAAAAAACCTCATAAGTGATGTGAGGATCACATTCATCGCAGTTTGGCTGCATTTATGGGAATCCAGCCTTGTCAGGAGAGCTCCAGGCAGAATTTATCATCCTATATGTGGCTGACCTTGGGGAGAGGTTTACCAGTAGATTTGGGGAGGGAGCAGGGTTGGATATGGAGGCATTTAAGCATGCAGAGACGCGACAGAACTCCTTCATTTACTAGCTGATTTTAACACCTTGCTATAAATAAAGGGATCTGGGAGAAACATTTCCACTCTGTACAGACGATATAAACGGATTTAATTAACTTGCAGATTTTACTGCTATCATCCACTGGCTCCTGAGCAAACCCCCTAAAGCCTCAGAATATTGGCTTGAACAAATAGTAAGTAAAAACACTTCATTGTGAGACTTTCTGACCACATTTGAACTCTGAATTTGCTGGGTTTGTAAAAGTTTGTTATTAATGCGCCTTGACTCGAGGAGGAGAGGAACATGTTGTGGCTTGATTTGCGCCCACTTTCATTACCAGAGGCTGCCTCACACTCATCAGAGAATCACAGTACTTCATCTTCAAGCTGCAAAAATCACAGACTTCACCATCCATAATAAATCTGCTTTGCTTGTGCTGAATAATGTCCTCGTTTAATATTTGTTGGTTCCGTGATTTGATGCAGTGTAAATGTTTTTTCCTGGTTAGCACACTTCAAGAGGGGAACCATGAGTTGAAAAACAGAGAAAAGTAAATTACAGTGACAATAAAGTCTATTTTAACATGATGCCCAGCAGACGCACAATAGCCATTCAAGCTTGGGGGGAATGTGCCAGTAATGGTATTTTATTATATTACAAATTTTCTATAAGATGATTTAATGGTCATTTTATACTTTGAGTATTAAGGATGTGGCTCCACTTCGTCCCTCTATTCAGAAATATACCAGATACAAACACTGCCATCTTGAAACAATGTCATCATTTGGTGCCAGAGTCTGTGCAGTTGTAATTAGGGGATGGGGTCCCACCGATACATGCACTTGACCAATCGCGAGTCAGTCTCACCTGTCAATCATGATGTTATTATAGCATTATAAAAAACTATTGGCGTTATACACGCTGAACTGCTTTGGAAGATGGTTAGCTTTGTAGTAACTGAAGTTTAGTGGCCACCAGTTATAAAGCTTTTGCTCACTGGTTCATAGACAATAGCATCCTATTAAATATTAAAGGATAGCTGTGTAAATCTTATGGCAGGTAGCCAACACAATCACAGGTTATAGTGAGTAACACTGAATTCAATGTGATATTTCCAGGTCAGGATGCAGGAAAATGTCATAATTTTTTTTTAAAAACGACAGAAAGCAGCAGACCTGTCACCAGTTTCAGAGGAAGGTAATCCGTGGGGAAATTTATAGTCTGTTTTTCCTTCTCTCTTTGTAGTTGTGTCAGTGGGGGGTTGGTTATAGGTTAAATATACCCTAAATCCTTCAATATACTGTATAAGTATAAACTTCCCCAGACAAAAGAAAATAACTCTGCAATTCATATAATACCAGAAAATTGCAGAGTTATTTTCTTTTGTCTGGGTAAGGACCCTTGCCACAGTGATTGTTATCAATTGTCAGTAATCCTCCTGTATAATCCTATTTGTATAATTGTTGTAGCATTTCTAACCTTACCAAGCTCTCCTCTGTAGGTGGCCTACTGTCCTTGTTGGATTTGTGTGCACTGTCCTAACAGAGTGCACTCACCATTAAATGTCCCTGTGCACCCACAAAGAGGCTATCTGACTCTGCCCTGTGAATGCCTCTGTATTTAGTCTGATTTATGATACCTTTTTGCAATAATGGCCGGTGTGAGGGGAAGAGATTCATTAGAGGAATCTAGTTTATGTTTTAGAAAAGTCCGGAGGGGCTATGGGAATACTGATTGGCACACAGATGTGTGTTTGTCTCTCCCCTCCAACCCAAGCCAAAGGCTCCCAACCCTTTCCCCCTCCAGCCATGTGCACTGATTGTCACAAAGGAGATGCTGTTCTCTGCCTGTGGGATACCCAGGATGTCCAGGGTACTTGCCTCCCAGTCTGCAGTCTCCTGCTGCGTTAACACTGGTTCAGACATATTAGTCCTCCTTGCAGCACCTGTTGGCGCTCTCTGCATCCCTTAATGACATCCAAATTGACCCTCCCAGCCGCTAACAGTGGCGACTATTTGGGACCGTCTTTTTCATCCACAGCTTTACCAAATAGGCCAGTGGCACAGCATTGCAGTGTTTACTCTTCATCGGTCGATACTCTTTAATTCCCGAGATAATGCTTTCTCTCATGGACTCAAAATAGGTCTTCCTCCTCCCCCAGAGAAGCAACAGGCCCATTACTCTTTATTAGCTCTTAGCATCTTAAATGTGGCCATCCATTAGAGGCAAAGCAACAAACATCCCCAGCAGGTCTCTCGGTAGCCTGCCAGTGTGCGCGCATACACACACGCAAAATTAAATCAGACCCTAATCAAGGACAATTATTGCATGTTGAAATGTATTCTTATCAAAAATATAGTTTGGTCCCTTTGAAGATTTCAAAAGCTTGTTTTGTGGCCCAACCTCTCTCCTTCATGAGTCTTACTTAACGGCCAGACATACACCACAGACCTCTACCTGCCTGAATGATTTCTCCTCTATGGAGGCTGGCATGAAGTAATACCATACTGTGTCATGTATTGATTCTTTTCCCAGTTCCTCTTTCCTGAATTTCTTGGTGGCTCAAAAGCATAAATCATCTGCAATGATCCTTGAAGGAAATAAGTATTTATTATTCTTGATGCATGGTCACAAATTCAATAGCCCTTATTAATTGAACATGGTGAGAAATATGATGTGCGTACTCCAATGGGACTAGAGCGCTTTCTATCATCCCTCATGTTTAAGACTGTCCTGCTTGGCATTCATAGCAAAGTCCAGAATGATCTGGGGTCAAGATGAGGTTCAAAGGGACTATTATTGTAAACCTTGGCAAAGAGTGTTTTCCTGTCAGCTTTGCAATATGTTTTATTGTTTTCCATTACCAGAAAACCATGTTTACTTTATGAATGCAGGATAATCCCCTTGTATTTAAACCTACTTCAAGGCCCCATACACACCTGGTATTTACGTCCTTAGAGATCCAATCACAAATGGCCAGCATGTGTGTTCACACCTGGCATTAAAATGTGTCACTTTCCCGCTCTACATGCAAATGAACACATATCTCATTTGTGTTAGTATACACCAAATTATGTTGTTTTGACCCAGTCTGAGTTTACAGATGTGTCTGATGTCACTGATTGTGTATGTCTGTGTCAGCATGAGAGGTGCTGAATGAATCTCGTGCAGCTGCAGATCAGTCACAATGTCGTGGTCAGTGTTGTTATTTTGTCGATGGCCACAAACAGGTCAGCTTATGGGCAAAGATAATCAGGAAAAAAAGGTTCAGTTCAAAGCGAAAATGAACTCAGCTGTCTGGCATGATCGGATCACTATCCGATCTGACTGTGTTCACACCTGAATTTAAGGCTGTCCACTTATTCAAAACGCAAAGATTTTTAATCTCAGGTGACTATACACTACTGAAAACATAATTCTTGCAGATCGTACTAATTCCTCCATACCGGACCTTCTAGAGAATCCATGTATCATGGTGCGATTACTTTATTATTTTGCTCATTCTTGCTCATCTACTTTTGCCACTTCCTGTTGAGCTGTCTGCCCTTGTCCCATATTCTGTCTGTCTTGATTTGTGTGTTGAAGCGGAAAGACAGGCACCCAACACCCCATTCAGCCATTTACTTCTGTGTCCACCCACAATATTACAGCCAGGAGTGCGTGGTAGGAATTGTGGCCTCTCCATCCCTGGTGTCTATTGTGGCTCTTCATTTACTCAACCACTGCCAATGTGAAGGCTGCTCTTCGCTCCACCAGTCCTCTTCTATACATATCCTAGCGTGGAGCCCCAGTGGTAGGATGAGTGAGCCTGCGTGAGCCTGGGAATAGAAGGGGAGCTGCTTGGCTAGTTAGCACTCATCTGGTACCATCCTTTCTCCTCTGCACTACAGTGTCTGACAGTAAAACTTCTGACTGGTCAGCTTCAAAACTGGAAAGCAAAAATTGACTCTATGTGACTCTAAGTGGCATCAGATATTCATAAGTGACAACTAAATTAATCAGAACCAAAACAGTTATTAGGCTATTACATGCTGTATGCTTGTAATACAGCATGTACAGTTAGAGAAACTAGATTACACAGAAAGTAGAGCAGTACTGACAGAGACCGAAAAATCTATTTCCTCAATGAGACACAAAGATTTTCTTCCAATTAACTGTTCCATAATCAGAGCTGAAAGTCCGAGTGTGACTTCATCATTTAAATGCTCAGCCTGCTGTTGTTATCCTACATCTGCAAGTAAGAGGAAATCTGTATCTGAACAAGTTGGAGTCAATGTCAATGACAGCAGCATGTCTCTGACGTAGTAGAAATAATCGTTATCATGTTCATTGACTGACTTTAGCCTGTCAGCAAGTTTGCACTAAAAACAAAGTACAACTGAGGTGGATGGGACAGTTTTTAGTTTTTCAGATCACAAATCAAATTAAAATGTTATCCTCATGATGGTGCTAGATGAAAAATTAAGGAATCACCAGAGTTTACAAAAAAGAGGAAAAGAGAGTAGATCACCAAACTCATTAGCATACATCATCTGGACACATAGACTGTATTTAAAGATGGACAACATAACTGCTTCCCACAAGTGAAACCAGATCATCTTGATCGCCCCCTGGTGGCATTCTGAATTTTAAACCCTGCCCTCCTTCAGTCTGTCTTATTTTATGAAGTTCTTATCACAGGTGTATGTTTAAGTGATTCTTTTTCGGGCAAGTTTGGTTAAAATTTGTTATTTGAGGATGTAAAAGAGGGGTCGATTGGTGAATAGTCAGCTGGACATTAATACTTTGGCTCCAGACCACGATAACATGGAAGATTGCAGAACCCTCATCCAGGATAGTATAGCTTAATTTGAATACAACAGGAGGAAGTGTCCATCTTTTTGTTGTATACAGTCTATGTATGGGAACCATGAAAGCCTTCAATCAATTGGATGTGGGAATACTACACTGGATGAGTGAAAACTTTGACCTGCTTGTGGTGCTAGACATAAAAACAGGGGATTATCAAAGTCATAAGAATAGTTTCTATGGGATCAGTGTCTATTTGTACAAGATCAATATCAATAGCTACAACACATTTCCCTAACTCACACAAGTACCAACTTTATTTTCGCAGTAGAGGAAAAAAGTCATTGCAATGCATCTGTTGAGGACCATTAATATCTGCACAGAATTTTGTGACAAATCAAATTAAAGTTGTGGAGAGGTTTCACCCAGGACCAACAGATTTTTCCGTCCACTAATCTACACAGTTTAACTGCCAGGGTAAAAATGACACACTGCTTGTGTGCAGACATACACCGCTTCCATTCAACTGTAACATTTTATGAAGCCCCCATCCTCTATTTTGTTCACAGAGGTTCCTCAGCTGCTCCATGAGGAAAACTCAGCCTCGACACTCTTTCAATATAGAGAGGAAAGAGAAATATGCCTGTATATTAAAAACTGGAAGTGAAGAGATTCAAACATTAGAATTATCTGTCTCAGCATAATGCTTTCTATCCTTTTACACTTTAATGCCACACAATAGGGAACTTTAATTATAAATGATGTGGAACATAAAGTGTATGCTGAAGTAGACATTTTTCTCAGTTGAATTATCATTATTTTTCTTTTATCTTTGCATTTCTATGCCAGATTAATGTTACGTGCACCCCCATTTTTTATGAATATATGTGATTACCATATTCGGGATCCTCTAACATTTCTTGTTAGGACAATTAGTCAATTACAGTCAGCACAAGTACATTTCTAAATTGCTTGATGTTAAGAAAATTGTCAGTTGCTGTTATTACACGGTTTATACAGTTACATTTGTGAACTGAACTATACAAGCAATTTACACACACAAACCAAAAAGAACACCATTCCCACCCCACAACATACATCCCATACTCCCTGCTGTCACTCAGTTGGCCACACTGGCTCCCCTTTGCTACTGCATGGCATGCACATATGTGAAGTATATACACAACCACAAACCATTATAATTCAAGGCACTTAGTGATGTGAAATGAATTAAAAAATGTAGGAATTACATATGATATCATCAGAGGTCAGATTGAAGCTGTATGTATGTGTCAAGGGTGCCAGCATAATAATGTCATTATTCATTCCTGTATTTGTGTGGAAGGTTTGTCAAAGAATATCAGAAAGTATCTCCACATCTTAACAAATTTCCTTTCGGAACCCTGTAATGTGTACCTGATTTTTTTTCAAGCTTCAGGTTAAACAGCACTTCCGTTATCCAGTGGGAGACTGAGGGTGAGGCAGCATCCTTCCACCTCAAAAGTATCAGGCGATGAGCCAAGAGGGTAGTGAAAGCTACGACCCTTTGACCCCCATCAGGCAGCTGCATCCCCTCAGGAATAATTCTGAACAGCGACATAAGGGGGTCTGGATCGATTTTTACACTTAATACTGTAGAAAGAGCTTTGAAAATAGCTTTCCAATACCCCTCCAGGTTGGGGCATAGCCAGAACATGTGAATCAGTGTTGCATCCGTCGATTTACACCTGTCACATGCCGGGTCAATTTGTGGGTATAGTTTAGCAAGTTTGGATTTGAATAGATGCACTCGATGAACCACTTTAAATTGAAGCAAAGAGGACGAGTGAACTCTCTTCAAAATCTTAGTCCAAGTTCCCTTATCAATTGTTATTTGCAAATCTCGTTCCCATGCATTCCTAATACCGGACAAGGAAGGGCAGTCCAAGTTAGAAATTAGCCCTAGCAAAGATGTAATTGCGCCTTTGTCTATTGGATTAGAAGACATGATACCATCAATTATTTTCTTGGGAGGCTTATGGGGAAACTGTGGGACAAACCCCATAATATAATGCCTTATCTGTAAATATCTAAAAAAAATGGGAACTGGGTATTGAACAACTGTTCGGAAAAGGCAAATCTGTTGTCTATGAAGAGGTCACGGAAACATTTTAAGCCCCTGTCGAACTATGGTTTAATAGTTTGTATTTATAAAATGCTTTTCTAGTCTCGATGACCACTCAAAGCACTTTACAGTACAGTTTGCAATTCACTCATTCACACACATATTCATACAGCGCATCTATTTTTGTTCTATGAGGGGCAATTTTGGGGTTCAGCATCTTGCCCAAGGACACTTCGGCATGCAGATGGGGAAGACTGGGGATCAAACTGCCAACCTTCTGGTTGGAGGAAGACCGCTCTACACCTCAGCCACAGTTTCCTCAGTTGAGGGTGTGAAGAGATAGTTGAATGCCACTGGGCTGGAAAGGCAGACGGGACTGTTTTGACATTACATAGCACTTTCTGCTCCATTGCCAATAACAGCTCAGACTGAGCAGGGGTAATGTATTAACCAAACTGCTTTGCCTTTTCGAGTGATCCATCATCACCGCTAGCCTAACTACATATAACTTGTGACCACACCCACACACACACTTGTAACTGCATAGAGAGACGGAGAGAGAGATAGAGGAGTGGGTGGGCAATAATAATTCAATCTGCATACATTTCCCTGAAGGAAAACTAGCTTATTGCTATATAAATCTCATCTCAGATCACCTGCCTCTGGCACTGTCAACCTCCTGACTGAGGACAGGTTTGGGGGTTTCTGTTGTTTTTTAAGTATATGAGATATCTGCGCATCTTGACCTGGAGATATCGATCTAACCTGCTAACTATAACCTGTGATCGTGGTGGTAAAAAATCTCAGCTCTCTGCCATAAGACTCTCACTGCTCTCCTTTAATGTTAGATAAGGTGCAATGCATCAAAAGTCATGACTAGCGAGGGTGAGTGTAAAAACAACCAGATTAAATTATGGCTACTAACTCTATTTAACTACCTGGGACAGCAAACAATGCCCATATTTCTCAAATGCTATTAAGCGTATATAACTAATTGTATTTGAAGATTCTCAGACTTTCAGGCCCTGCAGGCTTTTTCAGTTATAACTGATGAGGTTTCAGGTATTTAAACTTTGTGGGTTGTTAGCTATTTTTAGAGTTAAATTTTATTTTGGTGATCCAACTAGTGGGTGGTTGGGGTTCTTTGGATCCGTTGGAGTAGTGAAATACAAAAGAGCCCAAAGCTGGTGATAGTTGTTTAAGCTGGAAAGGGCCCTGACATATCAAACAATAGTGCTTGAATGAATATTCTCTCAGGGGGCCACATATCTAAGCACTTAGTATCTTATACACCTGCTGCACAGAAAAGCAACAGGAGGTTATAGGTGGTTAAGAAGTATTTGTACACCTGCACTAAATAGTATCTCAGTGATAATGTTTTTGGATTAAACTTGGTAACTTTGTTGGGGGTGGGGTCAGGACCGGCACTATCTAGGTCAAGGTCACAGCTTTGGTAAAAGTTTTAGCCTAAGAAGACACTAATGATTGAACTTTGTGCAAAATGACTGACACAATTTAACCAGCTGAAGCGACTTTGTTCATTTTTCTCAAACCTGAATCTCGCTCATTGCTTAATTCATGCCGTTTTAGCTGCTTCCCTCTGTTGAGTGCAAAGGGGTTAGAACTTGTGTTTTGCTCTTTGTGAATATAGTTACACATACACATGTTCTTCCACAACATTGATATTAAAAGCTACACCACACAGAAAAAATACTTTATGCTCATCAGGTCTTACATTATCATGTATCATGTTTTATATCAATGTTTTGGTCGTCTGCTTGTTTCTTTTTCAATTTTCAAGTTATTATAATTAACAAAACAATTTGTCAACTAATAACAGTCATATGTGCTTAAAGTTCAGACTTTTGATGCTTTAACATTCAATTAAATTGTAGCACATAATGAATATTTAAGACTGCATTCCAGAGTTGGTTCAAGTATCTCAGTGCATTTCTGTTTTTCTTCTGACAGAACAAAGAAGAGAATAATTCATCTTGAAAAAAGCTTTGTACATTTATTAATTCCAACCCATAACACAGGCTGATACTTGTTGATTTATGTTGGATTTGAGTCTGGAGAGTTCCAGGCTTTCTTTGGCTCTAAATAGGATTATTTTCCAATGTATAAATTCAGTGTCAGTTTTCAGGCACTCAGTTTTTTAGTCACAGAGTAAACAAGGTCTGTATGCTCATGCTGAAACTGGCACTGGTTGAGGGCACACACACACTGAAATACAATGGGGAAAGAAATTACCTGCTTTTATTTTATTCTTATCAATTTTTTTATTTGATTTGGACAATGCATGTTAATAAAAAGGGGTTTAAAATGCAGGATGTAAACATGTGGGATTGCAGCAAGAATTCCTATTTACATCTGTAGCCAAATATTTACCTGGATTTGGATGTTGCTTTCTTTTGTTTTTCAACATTTTCTCAGAGAATAATTCATGGATCTTAATGAAAACCAATTTATAATGTTTATAAGTGTGTGAAATTGATGCAAATCCAAAGAAAAATCTGAGAAATCTAGTGAATTCAAATATTGTTTCATAAGAGGACTGTTGGGCCTTGGCATAGTTATGAATATGAACGCTGGATCTTTTATGTTTCTTGAAAAGTCATATACATTTTAGAGCCTTGTGCCTTGAGTGTTTCAGATTCATGCATTAAATATAGTTTAAAGTATAGATGAGCCAAATCAATGCCCACTACTGAAACTAAATGTCAATCAGTGAGTGCTAATTGAACTGTATGGTTTTATAATTTGACACAGTAACAGTTTGGTTGCAGCCATACCAAGATTCTAATTTGTACAGCTTCCATCAGCTCTTTTTCACAAGACTATTCTCAGTTAAAAAAGTGATGACAACACTTTAAGGTTTTGTTTGTACACGAGATGTGCCTCATTACTTTGCAGTAAATAGAATTCAAATACTTGTGTGGATATGTCGGCTCAGTGTGTCTTTTTAACAAGATCTGTCTTCACGTTTTTAGTCAGAAGTTCGTCTTGCTCTTGTGTTGCTCTTGTAAACAATAGAAGATTCATTCATTTGGTCGGGGTCTCGTTTGATCTAATTTGCTTGGATCAAATATGAACAGAGCAGCCTTGCAGAGATTGAACAAATATTCAAATGTAGATCAGCCTTTGATTTTTATTTCATCTTTGTGCTCTGAAATTTAATTCTATCATATTTTGTTTAAAAATCCAGAAGCCTCTTTTTGCCACAAAATGTAAAGTTTGTAAGTCAGTTAACCAGAAAAATGATGGATCTAGTTCACAATCAGTTGTTTAGCATGCATTCTTTCATGGTTTATTAATGAGCAGTGGGTGGTGATTTATGCATGGAATGTTATGTTTTCCAGCTTGTGTAGTAGCAGAGATGTGGGCACATTTGAATTCTTTATATCAGCTGTGAGGAGGAGATTACATTTCTGCAGAGTGAGCGGCTCAGTCCCCTGGAGAGAGCTCTTTGCTTTCACTCTACCTGAGACACGACGACTCAGACATGAGAGTGAGAACAGCGCTGGTGCACAGGGACCAGAGGATGACTTTGTTCCTGACTGTTGTGTCTTGCTGGACTATCAAGCTTTTCATTTGGGAGCGGGGTAATGGCATGTATACAACTTGCCAACAAATGACTCTAAGCGGCTTGTTCAGGGAAAATACAAATTGCTTTGTGGTGCTCAGAAGGTGTGCACACCAGGAAGCTGGCGGTTTCAGCGTAGGACCGCTGGTGCACCAGGGTTGACAGTTGGAGCCTGTGTGCACAATGATGTCCCTCAAGCGGGAAAGGACAGCAGCACTGAGGTCAAGAGGAGCACCACTAATCACAAATTCCTGACTGATTTGTAAACTATCGTGGCGTTGATTTACACGGACGATTGGAGGAAAGAAATCCTGTGGCAGTCAGTATGAAGGGAGTGTAATCACACAGTAGGTTGCTCTTGAGTAGAAGGTCAAAGCCTTTATTTTTATTTTGTGTGCTCCTCAAACAGACAGGCCACAGGTGATAACAAATGAGCATGTACTATTATCTTGTTCTTTGACTATGAACACTGCACATCGAGGGCCTCATTTTAATAATGTCACGAGTCGCTATGATGAGCAGCCATACCTGTTGGACCGTAACATTTCTTCTTTTATAACACTGATAATTCAGAACAGTCAGAGGAATGCATGAGGCTCAGTCAGACTAGCACTGGGCATTGTTATATATGCGTGTCGGTGCTGTTATCAAAACAATATTAATTGCAAAACTACACTCATTTACATATCTGTTTTTTTAGTAAAGAAATGTTTTCTACAAAAACTCATTTTAGTTTCTCAAAAGAAACAAATGCTCTCAATGGTTAAGTGTTTCATAAACACAAGCAGACATACAGGCACATTGCCTAAATGGAATAAAATTGGCTAAGTAATGTTTTCAATCGGGAGCTGTTTTGTTGAAAGAATAGGTAAACAACATTATGAGTCTCACCAGGCATCTGATTCTAACTTTTAATTCTTTTAGATGTTTGGTGTGGACACATTTCAGTTACTCACGTTTGATCAACAGGACACTTTCTTTGCATTTCAGTGGATATCAGTAATTTGATCAAAGGCCGATTTCGTGACTTGACCACATCTTAAATACAGACCCTCAGTCTCAAAATCTAGTTCTGAGACACTTCTAATCAATTCTAATCAAGTTATCACAAATTAACAAACATTATTGATACATTTTGATGGTTATTTTCCTGATTGGGACCAGAGATATTCTTCTTAGGCTGTTGTTGCACAGGATGGGAAGTAACTCAAGTACTTGTGAACCAATGAAACTCAAATAATTTTTTTTAATTTATGGATTTCTTTCAGTTTGTATGTTCTGTTATTGCCTTGCAACTCATTTAATATCTTGTTTATGAGCTTTTTGTCCTTTTTTTGTGAATTAGAGTTGTTATGCATAGAGTGTAAATTGGTTCTAATACGGGTACATTGGCCGATTGTATATATTAAAAGATATTTGACAATGTTTCCTAAAATGTTGTGAAGAGGATGCTGGCAGCCACTGGTAACCAGTGAAGGTAGTGGAGGAGTGGAGGAGCGGTGTAGTGTGAGTGAACATAAGGTTGAAGACCAATCGAGCTACTGCATTCTTGATGAGCTGCAGAGGTCGGATGGCACTAGCAGGTAGACCAGCCAGGAGGGAGTTACAGTAGTCTAGGCGTGAGATGAAAAGAGCCTGGACTAGAACCTGAGTGAGAAGGGGACGTATTCTCCTGATGTTGTGCAGCATGTATCTACACGAGCTGTATGTCTGTGAAAGGCTCATTATTGGCCAATGAATATACATCAGTCAGGCTCTATTGTACAGATTTTAATGTATTTTTGTTTGTGTATGTAATATTGAAAATAAATATATGAACAAAATGAAGTCCACATTCAATTCACAATGATGGGAAAACAGGAAATGTGCTTAATTAATTGTTTTGATTTCAAAATGTTTGTTAAATGAATTTTTTTATAGTGCTAAATTGTTAACTTGTTGTAGCATTGATAAAAACACAAACACTGCTATGTGAGATCTCCATAGAGTTTCAGTGACAGCACACAGACACTTAGGTATCTCACTGTTGTCACAACCAACAGTGAACAGGTACAATAGAACAAGAACATATATGGCATGAAACACACTGTATATACTGTCCTATTATAAGTTCAAATATATTTCACTTTACTAGCTGCTAGTTTTAACAACTGCTTCTCACACCAACAACTTAACTGTGATGAGCTTGTTCTGACATAACTCTTCTCCTGTGTCTCTTGCCGCAGCAGACTGTCGAGTCTTAGAGGGATTGCAGAGATATTCCTCCATCCCCACATACCTGCCTGTCAACTACCAGCTTCTCAACGCTGACTTGGCGTTCTTCCTGAAGGAGGCCAATCAGGATTTCATGCGGAACTCTAGCCTGATGTCGCGGACTGAGCCTTTCTTCATCTACCAGGCTCGAAGTTTGCCCTCCCTGAATGCGAGCTATGGACCTCTGTCTGTGGAGCAGCCCGTCCCTTTGGAGCTCCTTCAGAGCCCGGGCACTTTTCCCGCCTCCTCTGTTTTCACTTTTAACTGGAAAGTGCAGACCTTCCTCATGGATACCAGGATTCACCTGGCCAAGCCCAAAGTCCAGGTTCTGTTCTATATTGCAGGGCGGGACTGGGACGACTACAGTGCCATCGACAAGCTGCCCTGCGTGCACATGTTCGCATTCCATGAGACCCAGGAGGTGCACGGCACTTGCCAGCTGAAAGGGGAGCTGGGGCTGTGCGTGGCAGAGCTGGAGCCGCTGGCCAGCTGGTTCAGCCCTCCAAGTGTAGTGCCTGGACGCCAGAGAAACGTTGAAGTAACAGAGGGCACCCCGGTGGAACTCTACTACACGCTGCAATCCACTGAGGCGGGAGAGTGCCACTCAGAGGAGGCCAGGAAGGACAGCTTCATCCGTTCCAGCCAGGAAGGGCTGTTCGGCTCCTTCACGTCGACGCCACTCAAGAGGATCGGCGGTGTGAAGCTCTACCAGAATCCCTCTCCTCCTCCTCTCGCCGAACACAGGCTGGATAATAACTTTATGGTCATGGTTCCAGCTACGCCCATGAGGCAGAGGGAAACGGTCTCGGCTTTTATCATGGTGTCGGCCTACTCTCCTGTGGAGATCTTCACTCTTAGGTAAGTGCGTTTGTTTTTCTTCTCCATAGAAGTGTCTGACTGCAGACCTTCTCTGTTGGTCTCATACTGTGGAATTCTGCAGCCAGTCTCTATTTGCTTTTGCATATTATTTTCTTCCTCTCGGCTGGAACACTGAAACACTAAACTCACTGAACGTGAACAGTACTTGCTGTAGCTCTGCACCAAGAGCATCCATCAAATCATTATTGATCTAGTTAGGTCGCCTGACAGCATAAATTTAAACACGGGCTAATGACAACAAACAGCATGTTGGGTTTTTATATTGGAAAATGTGCAGATAAGAAAATAAGACAACAAGTGGTGAATCAACACAAATCATCCCCTGCACACTTAATTTAATAATTACTTCTCATTCAGCTAACCTTTATCGTGCATGAGAATCTTCAAATTACTTTCTTCGTATCAAATTACTGTTTGTAGACATTCTAGTCTTCTACCAAACCTCAAAATTTACAAAGATCTTGACAGAAAGCTCATGGCATGGGGCCTTGTTAGGGAATTTTCCAACCATGGTGTGTTTACAGTCTCAGTACAAGTACATAACTTCAACAGAATTTTAACGGTTTCTTGTAAAAATTGTGGTTGCTGTGGACAAACTTAATCAGCCAATCTTGGGTTGCCCCCTCCCAGTTCTGGGCCCCGGTCAATTGCCTGCTTTGCGACGTCCCTGTAAGCAACTGTAGTTGTAAGATAAAGAAGTAAGAAGTAAGATAAAGAATGAGCAGGGTTGTTATGGGATTCAGTGAAGCTGCTGATAAGCTCTAATTACAATGAACAGATGAGACAAAATGATTTATATACATATCATGTAATGCAATGAGGATGTTATTCATTAAAATGGATGTCCATTAGTGTAATGACTGGAGCAGATCTTAATCACACAGTCTTAAAACATTTATAAACCTTTGGCTTGGCTGCAACAAGCGGTCACGTCAGTTTGTCAACATTAAAACAAGCAACATGCTGAATGGAAGTGTTTTCTGCTTAGGCAAGGCGAGAAGAACAGAAGCAATTTTAAAATGAAACATATTAATAAATATATATAAAGCTATTACATGCTTATTTTCTTTTTCTAGTTGTTTACTAATGAAGATACTTTTCCCAGCTAACAAAAAAAACAGATACACAGTGTGCGCTTTAGGCTTAAAATTAGAGTTTAGCTTAAAAAAAAAGTTCACAATAGCTATGAAGTTTTAACAAGCCAAACAAATTCTCCAGACGCGTGTCTCACCCATGCTACATTTAATTACCAACTAGTTGTCCTGAGGTGATAAACCACTGCAAACTTTTTCTTTTCCCCTAATTTGAGGCACTCTGAATGATTCCTTTCATCAGTCAAATGAACAGACCGGGCTGTGCCACTGAGGCAGCGCCTGTGGTGTTTTTATTTGGCAGCATATAGTGCATGGCAGGCACAGGTTGGCCATCTGAGAGCCACAGATATGGAAAAGGCCTCTGTGTGGTCCTAGGTGATAAGGCTGTCCTCGTATGCGCATTTGTTAGGACGCTTAATCGCCAGAGCGGAAAAAAGACTTTGATCTCTATATTCACAACATCATTATCATCTGTGTACTACACACTTCTGTGTCAGCCATTGTTAGCTGTGCAGTGTGAGCGCTGGAAGAGCTTATGATCCTGTGAAATCTGTCAAACAGGCCTCCTGATTACTTAGTTTTACATGTTTATTAGATCCCGGGTTTCTATATTTTATGCTGAAAATCCATCCTTCATATCAATTTCTTCATGTTATGCCTCTCTCTGCATTAGAATATGTAATCAACATCTGTAGGCAACAACAATCCTCAGTTTTGGTATGGTACATTTAAAAGAAAATTAAAATGGCCACTGAGCCCTTCAGTAAATCTTTCCTTCTCTCTCCTTCCTTTTTCACCTTTGTCTGGTTCATTATGCTGAAAGGCTCATGCTGGGATAGCTGTTATGCAATTAAAGCCATTTTCACACGTATTTGATAGCTGATTATCCAGCCAAAGCTTTGTGGACACCCAGCATGGAGCGTATGTGCCTTGCTGCAGTATTTCTGTCTTGACATGCTACTTTTAATTTGATCGGCTCTGATTTGACCTGCTCTGTGTTAATAGGCTGTGTCACTCAGACCCAGAAATTACTTACTTATTTTTTCTGCAGTTTACTTTCCTCAGATTTAGAGGGATTTTCGGTGTGGAGCTTTTGATAAGCTGCGTGGAAATGAAATTTGGTTTGGATGTTAATTAAAGAAAAAAATACTGTAACTACTGGTCATATAACTATTTCAATGATTGTGTTTATTTCATTGTATTATATATCATATTAAAAAATGTATTTTAATGTTTAAATGCATTATTTGTCTAAACTGCATGGCACCTATGCCAAGATGAAGGAATTCAGTATAGATGGCATTGTTTAAGAATACAGTATGCCAGTGTAAGGTATAGGAGTGTGCAGAACGGCCCTCCCCAGATATCTTATTCTAATGTGATAATATAAATCAGCTCTTATTTTAGCCTTGCTGCAATCTTTCTAAACATATGCATTATCCAGTTACCTTATGTTGTCATTTCCAGCTGAAGGAAAATCAGTCTAATCAATGATTGTTAACATGTTTATGAAAGTTGTGCAGCCGTATGAGGTTCAGTTTATAGTAGCATATGATAATAGCTTGCTTGTTTCTCAGTGTAGAGAAGAGACCGAAGGAGCTGATTCGGGATATAAAACATACTGATATATTTTAAACCTGTTTAATTAAATCCTCCTGAGGTTTGTTCTCCACAGCGTCCTGTAATTAGATCTTTCTCCGCTCCATATATTTGTATCATATCTTCAAAGTCTACACATCACTAACCTGTTTTCATTATACTCTAACAACTGATGATGTAGTGGTAATAAAGAAAAAACGACTGTAAGTGGTTTAACAACTTGTGACTATTAATCCGAAGTGTTTGCCACATCTTTAAGAAAGGATGTAATAATGATATTGACAAATATTGCAAGAAGTCAATGATAGCTTCCATATCCTGCAGATTAATAATATTTAAAATTGGAATTTTATGAGCAGCTGAATTGTGAAATGTAACTACTACTGAGCACTTAATGTGGAAATGTAAATACCACTAAGTGTATAGCACTGAAATATTTTAGCAGCCTTTTTATGTAGGTTACATTACCCTCTCAGTTCATAATTATAAGTGTTCCCATTTTAATTGTGCGTGTGTACTTCTATCCTTGTGGAGACACTGAGGACATTTTGACTGGTCCTTGCATTCTGACACTCGTTTAAGGGTAAGGGCTTGGTTTTAGGGTTCAATGTAGGGTTAAGTTAAGCAACGATACATTCAAACACTCACATATGAGTTAAAACAGATGGATACTTGTGTTCAGATTAGGTTCAGGTTAGGGTTAGATAAAAGTATGAATGATGGGGTTTAGGGCAATTTTTTAAAACACTTGAGCAGCTCTGGTGCAATCAGTCTATTCTGATTTAAGAATTTAATTTGGGGGGAAAACAGAGTCGCTAAAGTGGATTAAATAAAGGTTCAGTGTGTAGAAGTTAGTTATATGTAGTGGTGAAGTTGCAGGTTGCAGCTGAATACCCCTCACCTCACCCTCCCCTACCAAACATGAAACAGGTTCTCCTATGGTAGCCTTCAGTTGTCATAGAAACTCTAAAGGTGTTTAATTTGTCCAGTCTGGACTAATGTAAAAAACATGGCATCATTAGAGAGGACCCGCTCCTGATGTAAATAATACGTTTTCAAATATAAACGGCCCATTCTAAGTTAAAGAAAGCAACAATTTGTACAGTTTAGATAAAACACACTAGTGAACTAGAATTATTGTATATGTAATTTCTACCAATAGATCCCTTTCACCTAAGTCGTACACATTGGACCTTTAAATTAAACAAAAGTCAACATGAAAAACTTGAAGTTGAACGCACAACTACTTGTTAAAAATGTATTACATTATGTATATTCCCATGCGTAAAATTCAGTAGTGTTTAAATTCAACACTAAACAACACAGCAGAAAAGTACTCATGGCTACGATCATAAACCTGTATATACCCTTATGAAATAAATCATTAATGTTCAAACAAATGAGCAGAGGTGCTATCTCACAGAGCAAATGCCACGTGGGCATACACATGATTTATGAAAGAGATTGATTTCAGGACAAGATGTGTCAGGACCCTGGCTTACCTGAACTCATGTACTACAGATATTCATTCCTTTCACCAAAAATTGCAAAGAACAGTTTTTTATTAACTTTCTATTTCTGCTAAGTTCCAAACTGACCACACAGGTAAACACATCTCTAAAATGTTCGCTGATGACACGTTTCATTTGTTTTTCTGCAGTTTGAGATTTTCTTTGTTTTCTATGGATGTGGTACAAAAGTCAGAGGAAGATTTTGGTGTTGTTGTACAAGGAAAAATACTGATTTAAAGCATTCAGCAAGATGTGTTTCTACCATTAAAATGAAACTGCACTCTTTCTTTAACCACAATTTGCTTTTGTTGCCTAAACCTAGACACATGTGGGACTGAGGATTTGAACCCAGTTGTCCTGTGTCAGAGTCTTGAATTTCCTCAGCCGAACATTTCCGTTCAACATAAGAGGCATCAGTTATGTTCCTATCCAAATGTATTTTCCAAAAGAAATTAGTGTCTGAAATTTGTAGAATTATAGAAACATGACAACTGAGAGATAAGTTTGACCTCAGCTGAATGGTGAAACCCTGTTCAACAAAGAAACGGTCAGAGTTATAGATGTGAGTCCCTGTCTATTAGCAAATTGTCAGAACTCTAAGGCTAATGTATTGCTATGCCATTACTATCAACAAAGTTAATTACACGAAGATATTTAATGACATTTTCATCCTGCAGGCATGTCATTACCATGCAGGTGATATGAATCCAGTGGAGTTTGACTAAATCTGAAGGGGTTTGCAACGAGTGTGAGAATGGCTGTGTTCCTGTGCAGTAATGCTGAAAAAACGTAATCAAGACTTATATATATATATATATATACTTACAACATCTAAATATATATATATATATATAAAACATCTTAATATAATTTTAAAAAGTGGTGTCAGTGTATAAATATTATGAATAAAGCTGGATTAGTCCAGATTAATTCATTGACTGCTGCATATTCCTCTGCTGCATTCCTGCTTAGATATTTCCATGCCATGTTGTGCTTGATGTGAAACAGTAGCTATCACATAATAGCCTGAAATGTTTCATCACCAACAAGAGTTCCTCCCTGTATTGTCTTCAAAGAATAAAGACATTTTTGCACAGCAGTACTTTCTGCACAGTTGCAGGGGGGAGTCGAGTGAAGGAAGACGACACTGAAAAGACACTTAGGACTTTAAAGCCATAAAATTTGATATGCAAGTAAAGTATAAGCTGTAGTCATTATCATAATGTGTTTTCTGGTATCACTGCGCGAGCATTCTAGATTGTTATATGTCATTGATAATTCATTATTATCCCTCCATATTAGATGGCTCATATGCAAATCAAATGCAATGAAGGAAATGATTTAAAGCATGTGTTCCTCCTGCGGTCTCCAGTGGAAGAAAAACCCCAGAGCACAAAAGGAAATTGCTCTATTTTCTATGTTTTTTTTAATGTTGGTACAGTGCTGCCGTACGAGTATCTGTAGAGGCAGGGTCATTACGTGTGCATTGTCCTCCTTGAATGTACTCAGCCATCATTTCAACAATAGATTCGTGAGACAGTTAGTACGAGCAGACATGTCCTTGGTATTGTGCATCTCTCACTTCTTTCTACATGTATATGACTTTGCTGATAAAAAGTTCACTACCGGTTGTAGTGTGGTCACAGTTGAGCAGAAGTGACAGATTGGAGACCTATTAGGGATTGTATGAAAATAGTGTGTAACCTTTATGAAAGCAGGTCTCACTGAGATGTTATTAGAAGAGCACTCCACCACTTTAGCCATACATTTCTGTATTATCCTCTCAATGGACAGTAACATAAAGGATCTTAATCAATACAGCGAGCAGCATTTCTTCTCATTTTTTCTTTCTTTGTCAAAATCCACCAACTATAATACCCGCAGTACAAATCAACTGCTGACAGTCAGAAACGTGGGTGTGCTATGCTACTAGTGGCAAATGTAACCTCAAGACTGAAGCCAGGGGCAGAAATGACGAGCAGAACAAAGGTCTAGATCACCTTTTTTTCACCCCTAGTTTTTTGTTTGTACTCTTCAGACTCAAGTGACAATGACTCATGTGACATCACTTAAGGCAAATTATCGGATTTCACACAGCGCCCTCTGGAGGAAAAGCTCATTTTATGCAATAGTTCTCTCTAAGAGCTGTAAACAGGGTATAACATTTTCTCCGTTACTGTTACTTGCCGATTTGACAACACTTCGATGTCAGATGCACGTTTGTCTACAAACCAGACAAGAATAAATACAGTCCTCTAGGTAATGGTGGCAGGACATAAGTATGTCATGCATTATTTTATTTTTTTTTGTTGCGACACAAATAACAAAAAGATACAAAGTATATAGAAAGGGATCCTTCTTTAAATCCTAACATATTATCTGAGCAAAACCTTTCACATTGCTGCCATTGCACACATCATAAATGAAATAACGCCTGACTTATAGAAAATATTATAAAATCTATACATATCAAATATATACTATAAATGAACTACTAAATAGATAAATTAGGCTTCACTGTAGTGAATATACAACTATTCATTCACACTGTAGTATATCAATATGAATACTAAAAGTTAAGGTTTTTGTGCACTCGACACTTTGTTAATCTGATATAAAGTGCTTGGACTGGGCAATAACTTAAAGCTCTTACAAGTGTTTCTGTGTTTGAGCTCGCTCCTCCTGTCCTTTGCTCTGGCTTTAACAGCCGCTGAAATGACAAAGATTGGAACTAAATTGGTTGCAATGACACAAAATGATGTGTTGTCATCAGTGTGGAGATAATAACTATTATTGCTTTCGTACTTTCACCTATTGGTTTCGTATGTGTGTGTTTGTGTGGAAGCTTGGCTGATTTGGTTATGTGTGTGTACGTGTGTTTGTGTGATGCTGAGGTGTGGCAGGTGTGTCATGTGTTGTCTTCCATGTCTGTATGTTACATTGCACCAGTCAGATAAACACTGCTGTGCGTGCAGTTTGTTCAATAAAGAAAAGATTTCAACAAACATTTGTTTGCCAACAGATTTTAATAACATTTTCAGCCGTGTATGCATGTGTGTCTGCGTGTGTTTTGTGAGTGTGTGTAAACACAAGTGCATGTGTGCTGACACGTCTCAGCATCGTGCTAGGCTCCCCGGGAATAACAAAAGTACCATATGAGCAGGAGGCAGTGCACCACTGAATAAATTATCTACCATTAGGCTTCATTATGTGTGCTGACGGACAACAGTGACTAATGTATGCAAGATGCAATGACCTAAAATATCAGTGGAGGGGAATCCAAAATAGAATAATTCTCCATAAAAAGGTTAAAAATCCTTCTGAGTCTCAGTCAAAGAAGGTAACATTTTTCCAGAGGGCGTATTTTAACTGCAACTAACAATTATTTCCATTACTGAATTAGGGCTGTGCAATAAAATGATAACAATAATTATAGTTGTGTTCATTTGCAAAATGAGAGCTTTGAACGTTCTTCCTTACAATGGTTTCACCATAGTGGCTTTTAAATAAACTTTTAAACCACAGTGGAGAAATATTGATTTATTTACATTCTTCTCGATAGTTATGGATATCGACTTATGAATACAAACAATGTATTTGTTTTATTATAATTATATATCACTGAGCCTTATATTGAACATTTAGCGGATATGTTTTACTTTCAGGATTCTCTTTTCAAGCGTAAAAATGTAATACACTATATTACATTGCCCTTCACTGCATTTACCATTTGTGAATTACCAGAGGAACAGGCTAATTCAAGCATCCCCCCTCACCATACTGGTCCTGAAGTGATGTATTCTCTGTAGGAAACTAATGTAGGAGATGGGATGAAATGGATTTTAAAGTTTATCTGATATGAGCTAATATAAGGCTCCAGTGGTCTGGTTTGACTGTGAATAAATTAAGTAGTTGTTAAGTATTAGTTTTACTCCCACACACACCTGTGAAGGAGGGATACATTCTAATAGCAGCATGGACTGACACAATATCCCCAAAAAGATACAAGGGCTGCAACTAACACTTACTTCCATATAATTATTTTCTAATTGAATGCTCATCTATAAAATGATTAGAACCCAACCGGTTCAGTTGGCAGATCAAAAATATTTGTAATAAAGGTTATTGTTAAAGTGTAAAATATCAATTTCAGTTTAATCAATTTATTTTCGATGGCACACGGGTTGGATAAAAATATGAAGTCTTTACTATATATAAATGTCCATCAATATTGATCCAAGTCCAAGATGACATCTTCAAATGTCATGCCCAATCCGAAATACAGTATGAAACCCACACACGTTGATTTCACTGATGTAAATTAGGATGGACATTATGATATTGGTGCATTTTTACTCAAATGTCGAATCATCCTCCCTGTTGAGACTCTGTGTCAAAAATTTTAATATAATCAATTGACAATTTGAAAAATAGATTTATACTACTCAATTTACTCGATTAAAGACAATCAGTTATTTTTAAATCAATACTCCTCTTACATCCTCTTATCACCTGGTTCAAGTGATTAAGTTGTTCACACATACGAGACAATTCAGTCTTAAATATATCAAATGCAGCAAAGGGCAAGTTGTGTCTTCAGGAATATTAGCTCTGCCGTCACTTTGTGTTAATTTACAAATGTACATGTGCATACATGGACTCTGACCTACAGGGTGTCACAGTGCTGAGTGAAGTTGGCTGTGAACATGTTCTTTCAACATTAAGTTTGTAGCTGCAGACCAATAATGGATTGATACTTAAGTCCCAGTCAGACCAATAATTCATAGAAACCAATGATTAACTGCTCCCCTTGAGAAATGGACCATAAATGGTTTGCTGGCTTTAGCAAAGTGTGAGACCTCTCCTGTCTTTACATAGGACTACAACATACAGATCAACTCAGTGGTAACATACTCATCTGTGATTCATTATTGTGCAATCTCATTTGAAAGCCATCATCTGTGGCTGTAAAGAGGCTCTGAAGGAGCAGAGCCACTGGAGTGTAAAATATGCGATGAAAGAGTTAAAAAACGCCTTGTCAATTATTGGCATCCATTGAAGCCGTTTTCCTAAAGCAGCGTCTCTCATTTGAAAGAAGGAAGAAAGAACCAGATATAATTTATCAAGACTAAATGTAAGCGAGACTGGCTTCAAGCCTTCATTAAATAAATCTTGTCAGTTGCCTTCTAGTCATTATGAATCATTTCTTTGTAGTTTCAGATTTAGAGACAGGTTTGACTGTGATGTAGCAACCTGCAGCAGATTGCTTGTGCGTCTCCAAATCAAACTGTTACCCTTCCTGTTAAAGAGGCTACTAGTGTTAGCACAAGTGTGTGTGTGTGGAGTCCTTGTGGTTGCAATGATACACCTTCTTGAAAAGGAAACAGAAAGCCAACAAACAGCACTTGTATATTTTGAAGAGCTTTTTTTTATGTAGTAAAGAGTCTCACATTTTCATTTGGGCAGCATGGTGGCTGCTACAAGGCGTCAAACATCAAATTATGCTGAGCTTGCTTATTCAGAGTTGTCCCACTGTGTGTTCCATTTGTGTTAGCTCGTAGTTTGTGTGTGTGTGTGTGTGTGTGTGTGTGTGTGTGGAGTCGCTGAGGCCCTGTTAACAAACACTGCTGCCAGATCCTGGGTACACAGAGAGGTGGCAGTGCTGTTATAGAGCCGAGCAGCGCACAGCTCCCACACTGCTCCATGGGGGGTCTTATCATCTGCCTCGCATCCCTCTAGTTGTGCTCTCAGTGAAAATACAGCACTGTATACACAGGTATATCATTCATATATAATCATTTATAAGACGGCAACATAGAAAGATGGACTGTTGATCTACCCTTTACATAGGAGGCTGTTTTTTCGCAGAGTGAAAGGCATTGTGAGTGCTCATATCCGCGGGCATGATGGGATGTTTTTAGCAGACAACAATTCATATGATCTTGTGATGTTTAGCGTGATGTTACCAGGTAACAGTGAAATGTTTTCTTTCCCTCACACTGTTATTGCATGATAAGATTTGTTCAGCAAGAGAAAATTTTTTTTTACAGAAAAGCAAACAAATAAGCATTCGAAACTGCATCAGCTTGTAGCAAATGAAACACCTTTTATATCAATATTGTAGTTTCCTTAAGTTATCCCCTTACATTTAAATGTATTCTTTACTTTATTCTTATATATATTTGTATTTTTGTAGAATCTTTTTTTTTTTGTGAGTATTAAATAATAAAAAAATAGCCAACTGTCAACAGCAGGCATTACTAATGACTTAGTAATGAATTAGAGCAGCTAGACTCTGTCTTTTCTAATGAATGTTTTCTATGTTGTTATTTTGGCGATATGCTGTTAAACGATGATAAGCGACATTGCGTCTGTCCCGGGAGAGGGATCCCTCACTTGCAGTTCTCTGAGGTTTCCACTTCCTTCTGCTCTTAATTGTTATATATTTGGTTCTTTTTCCCCACTCTGGTCCAGGATTATTACAGAGGATGTGACATCCTGTTAAGATCTATGAGTTCAATTGTGATTTGTATTTTTTTAATAATATGATTTATTGATTGATAGAAGTCCTAAATCAGGTGGGTTTTAATCTGTGTTTCAAAATCATACAGCAAATGTATGGAAACATAGTTTTGCCTCAGTTTTCATGTAATATATTTTGATCACCTTCTGTTGACAAGTTATTATTACTATTAAAAAAATTGTTAAATTCGAGCAAGCACAAATCTGTTTCATGGTCAGTATGTACATGTACACATCTGTTTATATCTGCATAAGATTAATGTAATTAATGTCTCTATGCTCATGCTCACAATTAAATCCATAGAGTCCATGGGGCACAAGAAAAGTGAACAATTCCTTGATTTCAGTAGCTGTTCCCAAGGTTTTCTTCACTTCCAGTCATCCGGAATTGATAGCAGATATTTTATCTTTCGGTTTGATCGTCTGATAAGGTTTGTAACCACCCTGACCCACTGTTACACGTTCAATTAGAGTGCTAATTAAATATTCACTAAACTGAACCTGATAGTCAAAATACCAGGCTGGAAGTTTAATAGAGGCCACACTCTCATCACTGATGAATATATTGACAGGAACAGAGCCTGACAGATCAAAATGTATCTCCTGCACTCTACATTATACACGCAGCTGTAATTATTTCTTTGTAGGATGACTGAATTAAATTACAGAAATTCATTTTATCGTTTATTCAGCGCTAATTAATGAGTCAGCTTATTCAGTCCCCGGTCTTTTACTTACAGTTTTCTTTTGCCCCTCACGCTTTTATTCCCTTCTAAGCATAAACACGATCAAAGCGAGTTTCTTATAATTAATTACAGTCTCTAAGCTAGACCCTGTTATCTTGTAGCTTCATGTTTAATTTAGGGTCAGTATTTTATGGATTCTTCCAAGCTAATAACAACAGTTGTTGATTATAAAGTTCTGATTTTAAATGTTGGTATAGAGATGTCTTTTCTAATGAATTGCCATTTATTATCATGGATGATCATTTTTAATAAATAAATAAAAGTTTTTGATTTAGCTTAATGCACACATGCATTACAGAACACAATCAGTGGAAAAGCAGATGTACAGAACAGAGACTAATTAGATTTTTTTCTCTTTTTTTCCAATGTACTGAAACAACCATCCATCTTCCTCATGTTTCCTCTTGAAATACAGCATGGCACACAGACTACACTGAAAACCTCCACTCTGTGGCTCAGTTTGATTACATCGTCCATTAGACCTTGAATAGTCAGAAAGTACAGAGATATGATTTACTGCTGTATCTTGGAGGGAACACAAAGGACTAAATTGAATGGTTTCGTTATTCGTTTTCATGGACTTTAATGTGCCTTTAAAACTCTGCAATTGGCACCGTAACTGGCATTATATCTTCCCTGATAGTTGCAGTCACTTGTTCCCTCACAGCAGCTAATTATCTCGGTTAGCTTTGCCCTTGTTTTTAAAAAAATGTGGTGTGTACTTTTCTGACATTCACATAAGCCACAAATGATAATATTGTTTTACCACATAAAAACATTATGGAATTCATAATATATTTAGTAGATCAAAATCTGGAAGACTTGAGAACAAATCTTTATCCAAACGCTTTTTTAAAATCTTTTCTTTAGCTGGTTATTTAGCAGCATTCGTATCTGCTGTTTGTGTGTGTCCATCTTTTTATACGGTCTGTGGTTGTAGTCTTTGTCTTCGGCCGAGCTAACTGGCTTCTGACTCTAGCTGCATGCTTACCGTACAGACATGAGGATTGGATCTTCTCATTGAACACGAAAACAAGAAGGTGCAGTTCAAAATGTTAAAGGGACAGCTCATTTGACTTTGACACTTAATAATCATACAAACAAATTAAAGGTTAAGAATTTAACTGGTGAGGAACAGCTGCTTGTAAATGTTGTCAGTTTTAATAATCAAAACAATAAATGTTGCCCATTTGATAATTATCCATCTGTTCATCCACAATATGAAGTGCATTCTACATTGTGTTGTCCTCTAGTCCTGTCTGTGAAAACATCACTGATGGCCACTTGCTTCGTTATGGAAGTCAGACACAGATCACGCTGCTGTACTGAACTACTGATAATCCAAAGTTTCCAAACTATACATCATTATCTTACTTAAAGTCGCATGCTCAACACCGGTCATCCCTAAAGAGACAAACGTTTCCAATTGCAGTTTGTGCTTTTCCTTTCCACGGCTCTAGTGCTATTTAAATTTGACTTAGTGATTTGGCCTTTCAGGAGGCACAGTGGTGTGCATGTGTGAAAAGCCAAAGGACACACGCTCTGCCGGGACTAACGTAATCAGTGCCCTATTTCTCACCTGATTTTAAATTCAAAGTAAGAACTGGCGGTCCAGCCAAAAGGCAGAGAGGGACGCATTACATTTGTTTTGCCTGACTTACCTCACCGTGTTGATCACTCTATTACTGTGACAGTGCAGCCAGCATACTGCACTGTTTTGTTGAACAATTTGCATTACTCACCTAGTTTTATCTCGCTCAGACAGGAGCGGTTAGGTATTCAGAGCTGCTGTGCCTCCGTTACTCTCTCACTATCCTCAGGTTGGATTTCTTTGGCCTACAAGTTGCCTTACCAATGTCAACACTTAACTCATAATCGTGTCCTGACTCTGATGTCGTCTGAGCGAGACCCTGCTAGAGACCCCTTCAAATGTAGGATTTACCCGGTTCATCCCCAGCTTGTGTGTCAACTAGTGTGTATGTGTCTGACAGTAAAACATGTACCTATAGCAACAGAGCCACAGCCCCCTGTGATCACTGTCCCCCAGCGCAGTCCCGCTCCCCACCCACATCAAATCAATAGTGTCAGGCAGAGCGCCATTATAGCTCCGTACAGTAGGCAGACCATTCCCTCTCCCTGACCTTGTTGCTGTGCAGTGCTGTTAACAAGCATATACCTTGAATGTATGATACTCAGATCCTATTAAAACAATTTCTACAGTATGGATCAACAGTAATGACACATTTAACCCTTTGTGTTAAGATGCATTGGAGTCCTTGGTAATATGCTTGGTAATACATTGTTTTTAGAGTTTCCATAGTGACCAACTCTCTGCCACAGGTGAATTGTGTCTTTATTCACAGAGCGGCTCTTTCCCTTGTGATTTACCATCAATCATTACCAGTATTTAAACTGCCTGGAATTAAGGCAAGAGAGGGCAACTGTTCCAATTTGAAAGTAGGACAGGGCAATACAACAATGTCAATAATTACATCAGTGTAATTTTATCAATAGCAAAGGTTCAGTATATATTGACATTTAAAATGTTTACAGATTTGTAAAATATTTTCCTTTTTTTATCAAATGTTTGTCCATCTGTAAAGAAATAATGTGACATTTATCCTGATAATTATCGATATTGACTGATATAAATTTTTTTTATCTTTACATAAATTTTGGCAGCCCATTTTAAAAGTCAACGAATAACTCAAATGGAATAAATTAAAATATATTTCAAGAAATTATGATAGAGACAAAGCTAATTAAATACAGAAAATTATATGGTAAAATATTCCGCTAACTAAGTATTAAGATGAAACTGGCCTTTGCCTTGTCTTCTATTGTCCATTTATTTTTCAATTGTGTGCTCATGTTTTTATGTCTGGTTCTTTTATTGTTTCATTTACAACAATTGTACTTTTGTGAAGCACTTTGTGACTTGCTCTGTGAGAGGTGCTTCACTAAATATACCCTACTTATTCCTCATGCTTTCTAAAATCACCAGTATTGGAGGAATGTTTAGAACAACCTTAAAAAAAATATGTTATTAGACTTTAATTAGAGCTGGTTGATATCGCCAAAACTTTTAATTGGATAAAAATCTTCATCTCAGTCGATATTGATAGTTATCACAATAAATGTCACATTATTATTTTACAAATCTGAGGTAGATTAATTATGTGACTTTCTATGCTTGCACATTGCATTAGAATGATATTGATATATGTTGGACCTTTGTTATATTGTTGTTATATTGTGATGATTATTGATATTCTTTTATTACTATACAAGCATGGAAAATTATACTAAAGTATTATTCAATGAATATGTATTATAATCATAAGTATGCGATACAGAGAAATGCCCCCAGGGATGTAATTGTGTTAGTCGTTTTAGGTGGATAATGTTGGGCATATTCCATCACAATTTCCAATATTCATTAAGCTTATCCCAACAATTTTAAGGATAATTTATATATGTAAGTGTGTATCCGTCAGCATAATAGCAGTGGACTGAAAGGTGCGAGGTGAATGTTGTGGCTCAGTATAACTTTGTGTTTACAGTAGACGATGCCCTTCATGTCTCTGCTCAATCATCACATTATTTGAATGATATCCCTGTTTGCCCTCGATCTTTTTAAAGCACAATCAGATTACAGCTGAGAGAGAAGCTAAAGGGGAAAGTGTCTTTGAGATGTCAGTGATTTAATCTGTTTATTTTTGTAATACATCTGTGTCGGCTTTCCCTCGTATTAATATTAGCAGATCTGTAACAGTATTATACTTTGACATCTTGACACTGACCTCTCCATGACCCAACAGGAAGCACTCAACCACCGATCATGTGTCGACAGTGTGGCAATGTTCACCTGAATGTGGAGAACTGCTCCTTGACCTTCAAACCAGATCAGCGAGGGATAATCCTGCATTCAGAATAAAGAACAGATCACAAGTCTTAGGTTGAAGCCGGGTAGTGTTGTCTCTTATTTGTTAACAGAGTAGTCCTTACACAGAGCTTCAGACATGGACTAGGTGTGTGTGCACACACATTTGAAGTTTGATTTTTGAAGAGGATGAGTCATTCTGCGATTATATGCACAGTTAATAAAAAACGATGCCACCTGCATTCATGGCATCAGCTACTATAGGTTCTTCCCACCCATTGATTTGTTCCTGTGAATCAGAGACTGTCCTCCCATTACAAATGTATATATTTGTTCCAGTACCGTTCCACATGTTTATCATCGAGACGAAAATGCTCAAGGTCTGAGGTGCCTGATACGCTCCTATGAGTCATATCAGAAAATAGTCTGGGTCTTTGTGGTCCCCAGGTAAATCAGAGATACTCATCAATTAAACCGGATCAATCAAACCTCGAAACAATTCTTTCATTTAAAATTGTCATTGTTTGGGATGAATGTAATCAGCCATTCTCGGAGGCCCCCTATCACCTCATTGTCCTCTTGCATTGCCTACCCTATTGCAACGCCCCTGCCTATGTGATTTATCAGCGACTCATGTCGCTTCTGCATTAAACTTTAGTTAATTGTTCTTCATTATTATTATTATTAATGGGTTTGAAATTGTATGTTAACTTTTTTCAAATTCTGGGTTGAAAAAAACTCCCATCATTTACCATTTTTATTCTTTAAACAGAAAACATTTTTAGCAGGTGCATGGTACCACCTGTACGCCATGTACTGTAGTTGACTGTGATGCTGAGGAGAAAGAGACTGACTGTTAGGCTTGGCCACACCTGTGCATTGAGATGAATACTGACACCATTTTGCTAACATATTCACAATGACTATGCTATATGCTTTTGTTTGCAGGCATGTTATGTATTTGCAAGTAATCAGCACATTAGTTTAGCATATTAGCATGTTAATTACAAATTAGAAAACATACCATTAGTTTTGAACAAATTAGGTTTTGTGAAGTGATGATGAAATTGGATCACTGGATTACCAAACACTCATCCTTAGCAGAACATGAATGTGTGCACCAGATTTCATGGCAGCCCATCCAATATTTACTGGGTCCAAACTCAGGTATTTCAGTTTGGACCATAGCAGTGGACCTTCTGGCGGATCAACAGAGCGACACTGACATCCCTAGAGCTGCACCTCCACTATGTGATGGCTCGAAATGATTCCACCTGCCCTGTTATCAATGGAGGCAAAGTTTTGGACCCAAACAGACAGGTGACAGGTGTACTGGAAAATAGACTTTAATTAAAAAGTAATGCACACTGAGAAATTATTGCATCAGCAAATTGACATTGTTCAGCTTTTCATTTAGGAGTTATACTAATGTCTACATCCAGATTTAATTAGTGTTATTTTCAGGTTTTCTCAGAGATTTGAAATCCCAGTATAGATTTACGTTGGTCATAACATGCTGCTCCAATACAGTACATCTTCCCATGTGCTGTTGCACAAACATAGCATTCTGGAAAACGTATTGCTGAAGCAACATGACGTGGCATGACAGGGCTGCTGCTGATAAAGCCACAATGCTTGCATGACAAAGGAAGTCCATAACCATTTTCTTTTCTCCTCAAAACAGTGGCAGTGCTGATGGAAAACGGCAGTGGCTTGGGAAATAACGTCATCAAGGACAGAGAGTGTTCACACAGGCTGCCTCGGTGATTAAAATGAAAAAGTCTTTACTCTCACAGCTTGATTGCTGTCCAACTATAGGTGGGGGAGGCTTTGCTTTCCCAGGCTTCAATAGACCCACACATAAGCATTCCACAATAAATGGCTATTTTCACGGGAAGTTTTCTGGTGAATATATATATTATTAGATTTTGTATTTATAATTTTGCACACAAGTCACTACAGTTCAGATGATTGAAAATCCAGACTGTTTAAAGGTCCAGTGTATAAGATTTAGGTGAAAGGGAACTATTGGCAGAAATTTAATGTAGAATAATCCTCATGATGTTTTCACTAGTTCATTTCATCTAAATTATATGAATTGCAGTGTTTTTTTTACCCCGGAAAAGGTCCTTTCTATTTAAATACTTGTTGTTTACACCATGTTTTTTTAGAGTAGTCCAGACTGGACAAACTAAACATCTTTTGAGTTTTTATAACAACTGAAGCTGCCAAAGGTTCTTTTTCATGTTTGGAAGGAGAGGGTGAGGTGGGGGGTTTTCAGCAGCATTAGGCAATTTCAACACTAGATATTAAAAAATTCTACACATTGTACCTTTAATATGATGGGGTATTAGGCCACTTAAAGGAAAACAAATCTGAGATTGCAAGGATAAAGTCATAATATTACGAGAAAAAAGTCAGAAGTTTACCAGAATAAAATTGTGATATCACCAGAATAAAGCCATCTCTGTTAAATTGAGGAATCTGTGGCATCACATTGTCATAAGTATCAAGACTTTGTAAAGATTGTGAGAGTGTTCTGAACAAAGAACCACACAGACTAAGAGAAAAGTGACTCTTGTGGAGGAGGACATGTTTGGTAGTGGTGGACTGCAAGGTTATCGTTCGTTATATCTGTGTGATATTCAAAGAGGCTTCATAGTTTCTCAGGTAACAATGATTTATTTTCCATATGGCTGGAATTCTCTGTCATAGTTTCAAATATAACCACAACAACAACATACAGTAGTTTATTACATTTTTGGCAATTTTCCATATTTTCTCAATCTGTTTGTATCAAGCTTTAACAATCATTGTATGGTACTATGTGAATGTGTGTGTGTGTGTAAGACATATCCATTTCTCTCTTGTCAAATACACAGTTTTAATGACGGTTTCCACATTCAGCCTGTCCCCGGAGGGAAATGGAGCAGAGCGCCGCATTATCAAAATGCAAACTCCCTTCTTTACATTTCATCCTCTTGTTCCTGTACTAATCTTTGGAGAAAACTGTTATTAACCTGAGGAGACCCCGTTCTCCTAAAAGCAATATGGAGACAGAACGTGAAATTACTTAAAGATGAGATTTTATGCCAGGAAATTGCAGTGGGATAATGTAATGTCTGGCGTGCAGTCTTGCTTCTTCTTCTTGTTTCAATGGTCAATTTGATGAAGACATGTTTGCTTACTTTGATTGAAACATTTCTTGATAAGGCTAACATGTGCCCGGACTACAGATGGAATAACAATAACATCTTCCACACTCACCCAGACACCTCAGGATTTGACCACTCTAAATCCAAACTGACATTTTACATGTACTTCCAGATTTGGTTATTCGTTATTCATTCTTTGGCATTTCCAAAGGTCCCAACCTTTGCTTGTTCGTTTAGTGCCTTCGATGTCAACGTTTCAGTGTCCAACATGAGCAGATGTCAGAGGTCTTGGCCTTGTTAGAGCTGAAGAAGGTGCTGATCAGCACCAAACATCAATTCTTAGCATGGCGTCTGTGATCTTTTCTTGCTGCCACCTCCTCTATCCCCCTGAACTGATCAACGCACTTAGGGTTTACCCAACAGGCGGCAGCATTACAGTTCCAGCGGATCTGTGGTGAGACGTGCTGGTGCACAACAAGGACTCTTTGACAAGCCCATTGGCACCAAAGCAAAAGAAGTAAAACAGCTGACCCCCAAGTTTCTCACTGTCAGATAAAAATTCAAAATTGCTCTTTTGCTCACATTCCTAAGCAGAGCAGGCTTCTCCTCTGCAGGATGTATCCACCATAGGCAGACACTGAAAACATGACAGCTCCTCCTGTTGCATTAGGCCACTATCTGACTGTGGGGAAGGAGAAGCGGAGCAAATCTGTTCATCTGATGGGCTAAAGGCTGAGAGAGATGAACCATGGTGGCCTCTCTCTCTCCTGTGATAGGAGACACTGGGCCCGTCCAGCAGCGGGAAGGTTAGGGATTCATCATTGACCAGAAAATTCAAGTGAGTGTGTGTGCGATCGGGGTGGTTGGCCCAGCGCTGGGCTAAATGGAAGACTAATGAGTAGTGGGAACGAGCCTGACGGGCTCTGAGGAGCCCTGCTCTCTCTCCCTCCACATGTCATCCATCACATTTCCAGCTGATACTGGGAGATAGCTGTCCCGCATTGGTGGGAGGTGTGGGGGGGTGAGGCAGTAATAAAGGGATGGAGGAGGGGGCACCAGCTGGCTGAGGACAGGGACAGGGACGTGGCTCCTGCATGCCTTTAGGAGCAGTCAGTGTTCAGCAGCCTTTCTCATCATTGAAGCAGAGCGGAGGGTGTCTGTTGGGGTCAGGATGATGGCACGGGCTGTGCTCACACTAAAACAAGACTAGGCTTCCAATCAATGCTCTCCAACAACATTTAAACAACACGTCCTGCTAATCTTTATTTTCTTTACTTCTTAATGATGTGCTCATGTCATTATGCAACATGAAAACGGATGAAGGAGACTAAAATGACTGACGGACAAAGCAAAGGGTGATGGTCACATCATGATTAGCACTGATGCTTATGTAAGTAGATTAGAGCATTCTGTATCAGCGAGACTCTGAAAAAAAATAATGTTTTTTTCAAAAAACGGTGAAGGTTCAGCGGTTTTTCTTCAAGTGTGGAGGCTTCACAGAAACCTTTTCACATGATTATAATTATCAATACACACACACACACACGCACGCACACATATACAACCAACAGTCTCACAGTAGCTCCAGTGTTTGTGATAAGAAAAACAGAAACTATACTCACTTCGCTTACTCCTACAAACATTTGATTTTTATAGTGTTTTTAAAAATGTCTCAATGTATAATTCCTGTGGGAACTAATAAGTGGACCTGGTTTATAAACAGACATGACAGTGTACTAAATAACAGTTGTAATAACATAGAACATGTCTTCAGAGGATTCATTAATAAAACACTATATCAGCTTACAACTGCGGTACAATACATACATAAACAGAATGTTCTGAATAAATAATTGTTCTACACAAAAAACTAAAGAAGTATTCTTGAGAAAAACATTTTAGACATGCAGTGTAATCCTTTTTAGTATTTTTAATTTGCTGGTATAGTAGTTTCAGGTTTTTGCTGACATATGTAGTTAACACAGGGTCAACTGTACAATGAAAGGTTTCGTATTGGACAATAAGAAATAAAAGCAAGGTAAAAAAAGAGCTACTGCAAACAAGGCAATACAATTAAACTAAGAATATGCACATTCAAAAGTGCTTGAATTTTAACTGTGTGAATAGTTATTGCAAATGAAAGCAGGTCTGTGCTCTTTTTTTAAAACAGTGACTCTTTAAAATATGTATGTAAAACATCCCAGATATGGTAGCTAGCTTGGGCTGTTGGCATCATTTGGAGCCGGTGTCTGCACAGTAGTGATGATGGAGTAGAGCTGCAGTATCAGGTCCCATCAATACAAGCACATGAGTCAGTCTCAGCTGTCAATCATGATGTCTCACCTTGTTTTTAGTATCAAATAACTAATTTAAATCAAACTTGTCAGAAGCATAAGCACTTGAACATACCTCAGCATGTGAAGATCTTTGGGAAAGAAAAAATTGCATGTAATTTGACTTTTTAGTTTGGCCCATGCATGTCCCACCTGCTAACATGGAGGAGGCAGGGTTTAATGACCTATATTGCAGGCAGCCACCAGGGGTTTGTATTGTTATTGAGCTTCTCAGTGTTGGAGCAGCCTTTATCCAAGTCAGAGCCTAGTCCCTGAGTTTTTCCTCCTGTGTCGACTGACAGCAGGTTGTAGTATTTCGTGTGCTAACATAAGTGTATTCTTCTTTACATCTGTTGGCCAAAAGTTAAAGAACACAAGGTCTTGAGTACTTTTTAGTCAGTCAAGTAATGATGATTTTATATATTTGCCTTCTGAATTCACAGTGACCCTGCCAACCTCAAGCAATGTCTAAACATTTTCACATTCAACAGCAATGTAATATGTGCAATTAGGAAATAAAAACAATGAGAGGCTACTGAAAAGAACTGAAGTGAGCTCAGCATTTTAATACTGTTCTCCTCCTTGAAACCTTGACTAGGCTACTCCAGTAGATCTTTAAATCATAAAAATGAAACAATTTAAGTAAGAAATCTGAATAAAATCCTGATTGAAAACTGGACAACAAAACATTTTACCCTTTGTAGTGTAAGTGAAGGGTCTGTGAAAGAATATTCAGTGTACAAAGTACTTTCAGCTTGAATCACAAGCGAGAATGATTTAGAAAAAAAACAGCTGATTTTAATAAACCTGAAATTTAAAGTATCTATTTCTGACCCTGCGTTTTCCAGTGGTCATAACACTTTAAGGAACTTACGAGTTTACAGTTTGGTGGAGTAGCTGTAAAACATCAGAGATAAGTTTCCCTCATGTGGTTTCTGCCACCCATCGGTTTTCACCAGAATAATTTCACATATTCTCCCCCTCACTTTTTCCTGGTTTTCAGTGCATCATCTTGTATGGAAGTGGCTCTTGACACTTTTGTGTACTGTGGCTGTTAAAATGCAAATTTCACAGGATTCAGCTTTCCTGTTCTGTCGGCAATTTACTGTGTGACGTCCCCATCTCCTTGCTGCTGAGCAGAGGATGCGGGTGTCAGCTATATCCATCCTCCTGAGTCTTGGTAAAATGCCACAATATCCCGCTGCACAAACTGCAGCACTTCCCCTCACACTGCAAAGCACGGAGACGAAAGGGGTTACGAGCCGCTCACTCTCGGATCTCTGATGTTTAAGGCCCTAACATTGTTTGCACGTACGTCTTTTAAGCTGATGGCACCTCAGGGAAAAACCTTGAGTTGTGCTGTTTACTTGCTGCAGACAGATAGCAGGGATATCCTGTGCAAACATTGTAGGGAGGTGATTTTAAGCTTCATTTTACTGCAAGAGTAAAATTCAAACAAAGCAAGTCTCTAAAAGGCGAAGGGATGGTTGTGTATGCATGTCCCATGGTTTTGTAAAACCACACAGGCATTATGCAGGGCAACTTGCCACCTTTAGATATACAAGAAGGGCAGGTCACTATTTTGCAGCTATAGAGATTGTTATGTGGACCTGCTGCATTTATTAGACGCAGGGCAAACACCTTGAGTTGGCTCACTGCAAATGTTCCTGCAGAGCAAAACCTGTCTCTTCTATTGTCGTACCTTTATCTGTTGTGTGCTGTAATTTACAGACATTGCCACTGTAGCCTGCCTAGAGAGTTCACTTTTTCCACTCTAAAGAGCTTTATCTCAGACATTTCAGCAGCGACATTGGCACTTTGCAAGCAAGTGCTATTAATTGTCCCAGACTCATTAACTCACAGTGTATACTGAGTAAACAGCCTTAGCTAAGGTGAAATGAAGCATACTGCAAATTATGTGCACCAAGCAGTGTGAGAGTGAGTGAGAGAGAGAGTGTGTGTGTGTGTGTGTGTGCGTGTGCGCGTGTGCACGTGGTTTTCTTGGGTATACCTACAGTGAATTGGCTCAAGGTTGCAGAACAGACAAGTGAAAATGACAAGTAAATGTTGGAGAGAAAAAGGTGAAAAACAAATGACAGACAAACAGAAGGAAATGGAAACCCAACATGTATTAAAACAGTATTTCTAATTCCTTTCCCTTTGCTTTCTTTTCCATTCCTTTATTTCCTTCCCCCTTTCCTCCTCAACTGTATCAGGACACTTAGTCATCAGAGACAGATCGCCATAAATCAACCATTTTTATTAACACCCTCCTGTCAATGAAATAACTAGCCATGAAATAAGCATCAGTTAATGTGCATGTCCTTAATTCACATAGAACATGACACCCACTTATTATTAGATACTGCCGACTGCCATGTGCATTAACAGCTCCTGTTACATACAGCGTAGCATGAGACTGACGGGGGGAAAATTAAAGCCTTAGTTGTAGACCTTGTGAGTGGAGGCACAATGGCGAGTTCAGCATGTAGCTGTCTGTAATAATTCTGTCTGAATCTGTTTTCCAGACCACCTCTTAAAAATGTTCATGAAGTTCTATTACTATTACAATGTGTGGTGGTTCTCTTCTCTCAGCCACGTCAGACTACAGATTACGTCTTTATCATTGGCTCAGTGAAAGGACTGAACAATCGTAATGTAGCCTGTTATACAACAGTGCTTTTCATTAGTTACCTCAAAGGGGCTGCCATAATGTTCATTTGCTGATAGATTTATAATGATTCGATTTTTTCCTCATAACAACTCTCAAATCTCGTTTACTTGGTGTTTTTTTTGCTTTTGCTTCAGTTCTTCTTTTGCCCCACTGTCACTGCCATCAGGAGAAATCCTGCCATGTCAGTGGGCTCTGAAAATACCAATACATTTTTTACAGTCCTCGTCAAGCAGGCAAAAGTTCTCACAGCACTGGTTGTTTCTGCTTTAGTTGCTTCCCCCAGCTACTGCCACAGATTGAATCTAATTCCGTGGGAAACACTGTGCAGCTACTTAATGTGTTGTCATGAAAAAAGGAAGTAGCCCTTAATTGCTGTACTAAAACGTACCTGAACATAGCATAAGTTATTTAATCTGTATATTTAATCTCTTTTATGGGCCTAGTGCATTCATTTAATTTTTTTTGGAGAGATAGTTAACAGCAAAATAATAGTATAATAAAATAGCATAATAAATGTTTTTGGAAAACACACAAGACCCCCAAAAGTACAGTGTGTTGTTTATACATTAAGGTTTGATATAGAGGTATAACAAACAAGATTTATGGTTTTAATCATCTAAAACCAAAAGAAAAACTTGTCAGCTAACATATTGCTGGGTGGCAAGCATGTCCACAGCTCAACAGAAGCAGTGCTTCTCTCACAGACCGTTAATAAAGATGGAGGACATAACTGCTTGGACATGGACCAAACTTAACAGTCAAAGTACACATCGAATACATTTTTCTCTTACATTTTTGGTCGTTCTTATCATAGTGATGTATGTTCAAGTGTTTTAACATTTTTCTGATAAGCAAAGGTAAGATTTAAATTAGTAATTTGAAGTTTAGTGATGGGACCTTGCAACCACAGCTCTATCCCCTGATTGTTGCTGTGCATATTCTGGTTCCAAATGAACAAGATGGCAGTGTTTGTCTCCAGGATATTGTGGCTTCATTTCTAGATATGGGTGTAAAGTGGAGATGCATCACTCATGTCTAATTGTTTACTACTCAGCCTAGCCAGCATTGCACTACCAAGCTTCTACTTTGAAAGTGTGCAGTTTCTTGATAGATTAAGTGGGTGAAAGGAACTTGTTTTTGGCTTTTTGCTGCATCTGGAAACAATGCTAATAAGAACCCTGAGAGTGACACAGCTTTTGGGCATAAAACCAAAAGAGTGAACCAAAAAATGGTGAAAGACTCCACAGAGCTAAGGTGATAGTGACCTGAGGGTTCATCTTTTAAAGTGCAGCTTCATTTGATTTGACTTGAATGTTGGTCCCTGCAGTTTTAAGTTTTATGTCCCCTATGTTCGGTACTTTCATGCAGTCTACTTATTATCTGTCAAGATGATTTGTCTGCTGTCTCACCGTCATTGTTTTCCTACCAAACCGCCTTGCAATAAGCATCTAATCCTATTAAAGAGAAGCCCGTGCACCTTCCTGAAGAGTCAATGAGTCTCAAGCTGCTGCTTTTGGAGAAGAAAGTGGTCCACATCTGTCTTTTCCTCTTTCATGGTGGAATTTTCTCTGTATGGATCCTCGCTCTTTGATTCTGCCGGGCTTTTATGTAAAACGTCTATGATTGTAGTACTTGAAAGATGATGTTTCCTTTAAAGCTGTTCTGAAACGTGGAAGCAGTGACTGCCTTTATCTCAGCTGCTTTTTTAAGACTTCTGATGTCATGCCTCTTCAACACATTGAGAGTTGATGCATGACTGCAGATGTGAAAATCATGCACATGCAGGTGAAAAACATACACAAGCTTCCACATCCCCTCTCTTTTACGACGGCACTGCAGTGTTTATTTGTTTGTAAGGGGGTGTTGTTAGCGCGGGGAACCTGAAGGACACTTGTCCCTGGTGGGATGGAAAAGAGCCTTGTGCTTTTTGAGCTGTAGAGCCGCTGCTCTGACAGGCGGGTCTATCAGCTGTTCTCAGCTCTGGCCACAGAGGACAAGGACACATCTTCTGCTGCCCACTTCAATACAGCGCCACCTCACCTTTCATGGACTGTGTCACCTGTCAATCACAGCCCAGTAATGTATTGTCAAGTGCACGGGCCAAGGGCACCACCAGCCATGGTAATAATTAACTGTGCTAAGAGCTTCGAGTCATGTAATAGGGGTCAGCACACTCCCACTGTAGGTCTGGCATTAGATAATAATTATCTTCCACGAGGAGCAGTGTGATTAAAATGACATATATGTTTCCAGGCAGCATTGAGGGGAGTGGGGCAGTGCCTCATCACTTCTTATTCAGAAAAGGTCATCCTGTTGTGTAGGTAACAACCACGGTTTGGAAGTCAAATTTGAAAATACATGCAAAGTCATGATCAAACACTGCATAAACAACATTGGAACTGTGAATCTCAGTGTTCCACAAGCAGCTGACATTACTGAGATTTTATCACATAAGATATTATTGGTCTCTATGGTGTCCACGTTTTATGGGAGCCTAACACTAACTTTGCATCATTTTATGTATGCAGTAAACTGTGTGTGCTAAATAAAGGTAACAGCAACAACATGACATGGTGGTGTCTAAGGTAGGTGTGCTGCCGTTAGTTCTGCCGTCACAGACTTCCTCCTCCGTGAAGGAGGTGACACAATCAACGTCAGTTATTGAATTCATTTCCAGGTTCACTCAAGGCCAGTTAGGTTTTTCTTCTTGATATGCTCCCTCACATCTACAAATAGACCCACACTACTGGCTGGTGTCATTTTCATTACTTTGATAAATTAGTCAGCGTGGGCAAAGTAGCTTTTCCTAAGTTAACTCAAATTCAATATGCAAGTCACATGATGACCATTTTCTCATCTCCATAACGATTGAGAAAATATTCAATAAAGAACGCAAGATGTTATTAAAAGCATCAGAGGAGGCTAAGAAATGTTAGTCCCACTATGATGAAAAATGCAAATTTAAAATGATAATAATAAAATATAAAATAACTAATAATTTAGAATAAAAATACAAAACACAAGGAAATATATGAATAGAATTAAATTGCAAAGACTACAGCTGCACTAATCATATACATAATCATATTCATATGACAAAAAGCTGTGGTTTGCTCATTATTACCCAACTCTGCAGTGCGTTTGAACTCTGTTTTACTGTTGCAGTCTTGTGGCTGTCATCGACATCGTTTTCAGCCTGGACAGCAGGTTTTATTACAAATCTTCTATTAGACCCATTGAACCAGAAAACTCAACAACAGACAAAGTTAGCAACAAGCTGTTGATGATAATGCCTTAACGGTGCTTCAAGATTATTTTGTAGTACTGCAATTTCAGAAATGAACTTACAAGCTTGATCTTTATCATGTATTTCCTTTATTGTAAAGAGTGAAGGCAAATTAAGTTGTGTGACGCATCAATAAATAGCTGATAGTCTTTCTTACCTCAATATACAAATCCTGCAGATGCAAACAGAGCACATAATAAAACCATTGCAGCATTTCTGAAGTGTTTTGTTGATTCCTCTCACAGCAGTTAAGGTGTCAATGCTGCAAAAAGGAAATCTTTGTCCGACTGCAATGCCTTCTCCTCTGTGTCGTATTAGGGCGTTAGTGGCTCTCTGTGGTTTTGCATGATTTGAAAAGTTGTGTCGTTACATTAGCGGCCTGCGTCTCCTTCTAATCCCATTTGCCTTGTGGTTACAAACAAGGTGCCAGCACAGCCACTCAGCTGAAAGAACAGGGAATCCATGCTTTATACGAGGCGGCCCTAATTCAATTGACATTACTGGCTGGCTTTAATGGATTTTACCTGGGGAGCCTGCAAATTGAATATTTTAAGGCATATCAACTCCTTTAGAATTACTGAGGAGGAAAAGGTGCACATTTCTTTCTGTGCTGGTAACGAAATGGTGACATACAGGAGATGATCTATTTTTCCAGTTAGATTTGATTCATTTGAGTCGTCTTCGGTAAATCACTGTCCCTCGCCTCTGGTTTGGGCTTTTATCTCCCTCAGGCCATTTGATGTCCTTAACCACTCCTCTTTGCTCCTGGAACACACTCTCACACAAATTCATATGCACCACATACACACAACTGCATTCTTTTGTAGTTGTGTAGTTCGACTGTGTTGTTGACTTTTCCTGAGAGGTGGAACTCTTTGCTGTGTCATCCTGAAGTTGTTATTGTTTTATCTCTCAGTGAGATGATCTCGCCGCGAGGTGGGCGGCCGTCCTTCCTCTGCTCTCTTCTGTAAAGGTCAGTGAGCCTCAGATGATGCTGTGTCGATCAGACGAGTGCCGCAGACTGACAGCTAATTTTCATCAAAGCAGCTCTGGGCGAGGTGGGCTGAGAGGCAGGGTGCCTGGGGACCCTCTCGGCTCTCTGAGGATTCTGCACTATACTCATCAGCCTTACTGATTCACCGCGCAGGGTATGGTCATGCTGCGGGAACGAAAAGTTAAAATGCACCTCTGGTTTCGCAAAGCCAGACCTGTTTCCACAGCGCTGCGTCAGCCTGCGTGCAGCACTGTTGTTGTTCCCCTGCAGAGAAGGCTTTTTGAAAATGGTAACACGTAGGAACCGCGAGAGAAGGAGATGCTGTGGCCAATGGCAGGGTTCGTCCCGCAGCCTTGTGTGATCTGCACATGCCCCAGTCACTTTGTTTCTCTCTATCCATTTCCCCCCCCTTTCCTCTCCTCTCTCCTCTGTTTCTCCTTTTTTCCCTCTTTATTATGCTCCTCTCCTCTCCTCATTCTTTTTCTCCTCTCCTCATTCTTTCTCTTCTCTCCTCATTCTTTCTCTTCTCTTCCCCACCTGTCCTTTCCTCTCCTCACTCTTTCTCTCCTCTCTCTCTTCACCTCCTCCTCTCCTCTCTTTTTCTCTCCTCTCTCTTCCTCTCCTCTCTCTCCTCCTCCTCTCCTCTCTTTTTCTCTCCTCTTTCTTCCTCTCCTCTCTTCTCCTCCCTCTCTTCACTTCCTCCTATCCTCTCTTTTTCTCCCCTCTCCTCTCTCTTTCACTCCTCTCACTTGTCCTCCTTTCCTCTTTTTTTCTTCTCTTGTCCTCCTCTCCTCCCCTCTTCTCTCTCTTCTCCTCTCCTCTCTTTTCTAAACAGGGTTTGCATTGATTTTTTTTCTTTTCTACCAATTAAAAGCAATTTTGTGAGCATTAGAGTAAACTATGCCGGGGGCCTTTTACTTTAGCTGCTCGTTCATTACCTCATTGTGTGTGTGTGTGTGTGTGTGTGTGTGTGTGTGTGTGTGTGTGTGTGTGTGTGTGTGTGTGTGTGTGTGTGTGTGTGTGTGTGTGTGTGTGTCTCAGTGTGAACTAACTCCTGGGTGGCTCTCTTATGCTTATTTCCCTCTGTGAATGTGTCTGTGCTTGCATGACTTTGGTTTGTGTGTGTGTGCGTGCCTTACCATTTTTGTTTAGCTATACATAGCGGATGAAAGCTGGTGTGTCTCTGAGATTACCCACATGTGCAGGGCATTAGTACTCTGTTTGCAGGCTAAATCCTCATGTTGTTGAAGCGGTGTCAGTCGCCTCTGCCACGACACGAGGCTTATCATATACCAACTCCTGTATCCCCTTGGGAATGGGGGACATGAGGGTGAGGCAGGGGATGAGGGGATGTAAAAGAAGGCAGGAACCTACTGGCTGGTGTAAATAACCCTCGACTCTGGGGGAAGGTTAAGAAGCCAATGCCATGAAGAATATTAAGCATTATCCCTGAAGGACTCGGTGCCTGTGCTTCCCAGCCTGACAGAGCCCCGTGCCTCTCGTGCCAGTCCTCACATCCATGCCTTGGTGCACACACTTCTCTATTTATCAGTGACTGTGGCCCCCATTCAAACCTGTTGATGGACAACTCCTGCATTAATAGTGCATCTGTACAGCAAAGGATAAGCAGAATAAATTTGTATTTTTTATTTTTTGTGAGCTTGGGAATGTTTTTAAACTCCAACTGTTACTTGAGGCAATGACAGTGACGGCAGTAGCATATTTTTTGCAAAGGTTTTCAAGTCACCGCTCACTTACCTGCTCACTTACAGCATGGAACATTCACTGTGAAATAATACATAATCTGTCAGATATAATAAAAAAAAGCAGCTTTTCATTGTGTGAATATAGAATAATTAATTACACCTCCCTGTATTTTCATCACAGTTTCTAGAACACAGTGCAACAAATAGGTGCACATGAAATGGGTATGGAATTGTTTTTTTCGGTAAATATACTTTTAAAAGGTTCCAGTGCCAGAACTGATACGTTTTTTCTTTGAAGAAACACAAATGATAGTCAACACAAAGAACGGCTGATGGCTAAGGCAAATTAGAAGTTGAATTGTAAATTTAAGAACACCTTTTGTGGACTTGACACAGAGACAGTTGTTCTTTTGTAACAGCTCTGTACAGGAGTTTTTGTCCATGTCGATCAATTAAAAACGTGGCTCTTTGCAAAATCAGCTGAGGCAACTTCAAGATTTAGGCTTTACAACTTTTAATTCGGACCAACATGCCGCATGAAACCAGAGTGTGTGAGCAGCAGAGCCACGGCCTTCGGCATAACTTCCCATTTACTAACAATTTCCTCTGGGCACACAACTATGTATTCCCCTACCATTTTCTCGAATCTGGAAATAAAATGAAAATGAGCAAAAATAGGGGAAAATAAAGGAAAACAAGTGTGCGAGTAAATCTCTCCTGCCAAAGGCAATGTTGTGACATTATCTCTTCGTCACAGCTTAACAGAGGCTTGCTCCTACGAGTGTGTGTTCCTGTGTTTGTTTGAGAGTTTGTGTGTATGCTTGCGCAAGCCATACATGCATGCGTACATGTGTATTTGTCAGTGTGTGTTTGTGTTTGTTTTCTGACACATTTTCCTGCGCCTGTGCTTGTTTGAGATCTCAGAGCGTTTGCTGTTGTGCTCAAAATGAAAGGCATCGTCTTTACCTCGACACACACATACGCGCTCAACCGTAACTTAGCCTGCGGCTCTCTGCCCCATGTAGGAAAAAAAGTGGAAATACACACTTTCCAGCAGCCTTTGTTGAGCCAAAGTACCTGCTCCCTCCAACAAAGGATGACCCTGCAATTCATAGGCTCAAGGAGCTTTTTCACAAACCTTCAAACTAACTGATTAATTAATTTAGTTTAGTGACACAGATTTTTGATCTTGTTGGACTCAATTTGGTTTGATTGAAAACTCTCATAGTGTATAGGTAAAGCTGTGCAAATATTATGCAAGTCTTAAAATATCATAGAAAACTCAAATCGACTATTATCGACTGTTTCTGTTTCTCAGAGCCACCTTCATTCCCCTGCATGGTTTCCCCCCCCCACTCGCTGTGCTCTTGAACGTCGTGAAAATCCAATTAGGTGGACACATTCTGTGAGAACCACGCGCCATGATAGCAAACATATGAATTCTTCATATGGGATTTTCTATGCTCCCCTGTTGTTGCTCACACGGTGTCTACACAAAAAATAGAATAATTGGCAAACAGATTTCTGTACAAAATGCATCTCCCTTCTCTTTTATGGCCATTCAGCACAACAACGGGTACTTCTGTAATCTCCGCTGTGTGATTCGGAAATGAAAAGCTGCGGAAATGTGTCTCCTGGCATGTGGAGAAAATGACTGCTACTGTGAGCAGAACATGTTTTCAGCACTCAGGGGCTCCCTCAGTGACACATGAGCAAAAGGCACATAGTTGTCTAATAAGCGTTTTGTTTAAGTCTTTTTTTATTTTCCGGCAGACTGTGGAACTTCCTTCAACAGCTTTGTTCGATCAAGTAAGAGCTAAATTATGCCAGTCAACATACAGTGCAGCATTAATCGCTAATATTTGCAGGGAAACACATGGGGAATTGTAAATACTTTTGTGTCGTTTATGTAGTTAAAAAAGAGGGAAGGAATGAATAATTATACTTAGACAATTGGCTGATGTGAGGGCTATAGAGTGAGGATATTATGTTTACTTGATTGTGCTGACAGCCAGCAGACAGGGAAGGTCTGTCTAACACTCATGGTTATTTAAGTTTTCATAAAGGGACTTAAAAGTGTTGTGTTAGGCATTACATTAGAATCACTCAAGCTGTCATCTTATTGACATTTTAATTGATTCATATCTCTGATTCCTTTTGACTCTACACACACACACACACACACACACTTCTTATTTTAGTCTCCTGTAACCTATACTATTGAAACGTCTGTTTTTCTTCTCTGATGAATCATGGAGATGAGCTGCATGGCAGATGGATTTAAGTAACAGTACAGTCACGCTCTGTGGCTGCAAACACTCCTAACCTTCCTTTCTCCTTTTCAGTCTCACTGTCTTTCTATTTGCTTCAACTCCTACCTGCCTGACCCACAGCATGTCTTCATGTTCTTTTCCTTTTCTTTTTGAAAAGGAAATGTAAGGAGAAAAAAGACCAAGAGTCAGCTGCATCTCTGTGTAGAAGTATTTCTCCATCCAGATTTGTCTTTGTGCCAGTTTATCTGGTCTATATTTCACAGGGTAGTTTCGACTGGGGTCAGTTGGATTATTTATCCTACAGGCTTCATGGGAAGCTGCACCTAAATTCATGGAAATCTGTCCAATCAATGGTTGTTGTGATTAGAGATCACAATTATAGTGACTTAAATGATCATGGATATCAGTGGTTTTGTTAAAATGTAAAGGAATGTTAAAAACAATATTTATTCGAAATAAATATACGTGAGGGAGAGACAGGTGGACAATTTGTTTTATGCAGATGTTGACCCCAAACAAGAAAGGATAAAATATTGACATTTGTTAAATGCATTAGCAGCTGCCCCCCACAGCTAACTTTGGTAGATGCTGGACAATATCAACCATATCAGCATAGTAATTAAAAATCCCTAGTTGTGTTATGGACAGATAAACCAACATTGCCATTTACGCTGCACTCACAGGTATGACTTGCTTGCATGCTTTACGGTGAGGAGGCCCGACACTTGCTGCCAGTGGATACTAACACAATAAATAAAATCCGAGGCCAGATGAACACACACCAGGTTATCCAAGTGTCTCTGCCTCCTCTTTTGCTTCAACATGATTTGGTTGGCTGGCACCTGCAACTGAGTATTTGATTAAACACGGTTTGAATCCTGCATGAAAAGTTGACCCTTCTTTCTGCTGTATTCACTGAGTGAGCAGTGTTTTGGTTGGAGCCTCCAGTACATACAGTTTATGTGCTGTCCTGCAGTATATCAGTGTATCAGTACGCAGGAACACATAACTGTACATCTGAATGCTTTAATTTCTAATTGGGAGGGTCATTGGGGTGAATACATCAATAACATCACAATCAAAAAGATATGAGATAATGACCCAATATGCACACTCAGATACACAAACACAAACAATCATCAAAAAGTGTCTTTGAATTTCTGACACTTTGGAAAAGTTTTCTTGTGTTTTTGTATATTGCAGACATTTGACTGTTGAGATATGTAGCTTCGGGGTTGCAGTGTGGGCGTATGGCCTGATTTATTTTTTGTTTGCCACTGTATGTGTGTGTGTGTGTGTTCCGGCATCTGCAGCAATGCTTTGCGTAGCAGCAGACTAGTAGATGAGTGGAGTGCTTTACACCGTTCTATTAGGCGTCATCTACAAACCATAACAATGCACTGTCCTCCCGCTGCCTCTCTCCCATGCCCCCACGCAGCAACTCCTCTCTTTTCCCTCTTCCCAACTGAGCTACATTCCCTGCACATTGTTTATGTAGGCGGGATGGCACAATAAAACAGGAAGCATTTCTTGAGGGAGCTGCTGGTTGTGGATGAATATGGTCCTCGGAGGAATGGTCAGAATAGGTCACCAGCCCCTACGATGCATGTGAGCCAAGTGCAGCCCGACATATAGCCAGTTGGAGGGAGGCCACAGAGACAACTGGACTGCAGGTCGAGTCACGGGACACAGACCACTGGCTGGGGACTCCCATTATCGTCCAGCCTCAACCTTATTGTATTTCCCCTGGAAATGTTTTTCTTTCTCTGCCCCGCTGAGAAGAAGCTCTCCTACTTATCTCATCACTATTTATTAAGGGAGCCCCTGAGGAGTCCAAGCGTACAGTCAAGACAGAGCAAGGATTGGTGGTCGAGGGCGAGCAGTGACACAGTCAGGAGAGGAAAATAAAGTGAGATAGAATACACTGTAGCTGCTGCATAATTTCCTTTACTTTCTATCCATGACAGGCTCATGATGACTTGAAATGGCATTACAGTCAGGAGTGGACCATGCTGTGTTATCTGATTGCCTCTGCACCACCTTCATCCACTTCTCTTTGTTCTGCTCAGTTTGGTCCACGGTACAAGCTTGTCAGGTTCTCTCATGATTGCTGACAATTTTGAGGAGTTGGATCTTGTGTAAGTTTAGCCTGTCAGCTAAATGTAGCAGCCTTTTCCTTTTTTCCATCTTTAGCCGTTTATTTCCCCTCCAGTTTCTCATAATACTTGATATTCAGAGCCACCAATGGTAGCTCAGTGGCTTCACAGGAAAGCTGTTAACAGTGAGATGAGCCCAGGTGCATTGATATATGATGTTACCTTCTCTTTCATTTTCAGAGGGAGTGTCAACATGACAAACTTTGAGGAGAGATCTAACCAGTTTGCCCTGGAATCCATTTCCTTATGTTCAGTGATGCATGTTAGCTTCACCAAATGCAAGATTAAGAAAAACATATGTAGGGAAAAATGGGCTGATTTTGGGGAAAGGTAGTATCAATCAGAATTGTTATGCAGAACCAATTTAATTATTTAGCTATCAATATAATTTCGGAGTCAGTATAACAACACTAATGAAACTGTCATCACATGGTTTGCCTATAATGCATACATTTATTTTGACTAATAATGAACCTGAGTTTAAGTAGAACAAGCAAATAATGAGTTAGTTTCAGTGTGGAGGTTTCCAGAGATGGGGCAGGTGATGATGCAGCAGCAGAGGTGTGGAGGTTAAGATTCTGTGAAAGTTTAGATTAGATTGAGGAAGACTAGGACAGCTAGTACTGGTGACAAAAGAAAAAACAACAGTTGCCGCTCGGTGACATAATTTAAATTGAAAAGAAATTCATGAAGGGTTTTGAAGATATCTGACTTTGAGATGTCTGGGTGAATGAATGAGTGAGGGTGAGTGACCTTGTGAGTTCAGGCTCACATTTCAGTGTGGCAGTGCTGTCCTCTATTCGGTCTGACTTGGAGTTAGGCTCCCTTCTCTCTTCAATTCATCTTGAAGGATAATCCATTCTGCTGCATGTAGCTCCATGTAGGTGAAGAGTAAGTTCTGGAGGTTAAAGCAAGGCAGCACAGGATGTTGGCCCCATGCTGCTACAGGGTTCTTTGTGCCATCAACCCACAGCTCTCCGGGGCAGTTAGCAGTTTGCTTGTCATACTGTCATACTGCCTGCTCCAAGGTCTTTGATTGTGTTTGAATGTAAATACCAAATATATTTTAATATCTGCCTATTCAGCAAATGGCCTCACAACTCATTTGTACCAGTGGGAAGATAATTAGTCCTGAAGGGAAGGAGTGGGTGGAGGTGGTTGAGGCACTAATGTCTCCTGTGTTCTGCACAGAGATTTCCTATGCATATAAAGATACAGCTTAGGAGGGTAATGATTAAAACATAGCTAGATATAGACTCAAACAGTATAAAGGAGGAGTGAACCTTTATCTTATCAAGGGCTTTTTGAGTTTACATAATATATATCACATTTTGTAAAGGCGTCTGATGTCAGATGGTAGTAATGATGATGCTACTTACAGCAGGTTTTCTAGGTTTGGGTCAGTCGGCTTTGCAAGACTCAGTTTTGCTCACAGCAGCAGTATGTTGTCCCAAACAGTAGAGTGAGTGTTTCATACTTAGTTTATAGTTGAGTAAATTCCTTTTGTTCGTTGTCAGGCACATCAGCTGGCACATCAAATGACACATCAAATATGTTCAGTTCCTTTGTTCACTTTTCTTGTCCTGAAACCTGAAGCCAAATGTCTGACGAAATTTTGCAAACCAGCATTTTCAAATGTCAGAGCAGGCTTTTGTTCTTTGAGTGTAGAAATGTACAGTGTTACAGCTTTCCAGTTGCACTTGCCTCTGTAGAGACGGCTTTCAAAGACAATGATTTCTCCCTCATATCCAACTCCTTCGGCAAAAAAGGTTAGTTGGTTGGTATGTCTGAAAAGAATTGGAAATTTCCTGTGGTGTTCCTCTGTGTTTTTTTGTAGTATTTTGTGCCATATCAAGAATCCTCTCTGAAATAGTTCTTTGAGACAAAGATTTGATGGACACTCAGACTTTGTTAACTGTTAGTATTTTTCCTCACAGCTCATCCAGTTAAGCCGCATGTTCCTCGCTGCAATAGTGCTAGAGATAGTTTTTTTCATTTTTGTGACCAAGTCCCCAAACTTGGGACACTGGGTTGTTTTTTACTTCAACAAGAAAAGTAATTGATTGTCCACTTGTCTTAAAGCGTGACATTTCGCTTCTACTTTTCTTTTCTTGACAGTTGCCATGATGCATGTCAGTGATGATTCATAACAGCTACAGTAAGTGTGTGTTCGCCCTGGACAGGCATATGGCCTCGAAGAACCACCTTGGAGGACATGCTTGTCCACTATTTTATGTTATTTTCATTTATTACTTTTATCTCCATTTCTGAGCTTTTGTATTCATGAATTGCCTCAAACACTCATAGACAGCATAGAGCGCAGAGGTCTGCCATCTCCCACCTGGGGTATAAATGTACAGCTACGTGAAGGGTGTGCTGTTCAGAGTATAAAACTGACTGTCAATTGGTCCACCACTATGTTCCAGACTGAAACTTCAGATTCTGTGCTGACATTCATGGTTCTCAGATGATGACTTTGGTAATGTAATAATCTTCACTCTAGCCGACCATTCGATTGGCATTTTTGATCTGAACTGATATATCTTGATGGATATTGGATGGAATAACAGGAAATTTGGTATAAATATTCACGATGAAACTTGTAATGCAAGCAGCAGGTAAATATTTTAATTGTACGGTAAAGGTCTTTTGTGAGACGTGACAACAATTGAATAGATTGCCATCATATTTGGTAGAAACCCAAAAAAGATAAAATGTAATAACATTTCTTCCAGCGTCATCAGAACAAATGTTCTATTTGCGATACCTGGCAAACCTATGAAAATAATCGGTCAATATTTAGTTCAAAGTGTCATGCCTGGAATGCTCAATATTGGTTTTAAAACATTTGAGGATTGCTTACTTGGTTATGTTTTTAGAAGTACCCTATTTGAAGGCTTATACCCCCCAGCAGAGGTTAACACTGGAATCTGATAGCCGCATTTGATCCTATTTAGCTTGCAGGAGCTTCTCCGTTGGCTGGTTACAAGGCCGAACTGACCATTAAGTTAATAAAAGACACTTCAACCATTCTCCAGCAACTTCTCAGTGAGCTTGGATATGGTCTGTTGAGTAATGACTGGCTTCCCTGTGAGACTTAACTGTGTTTAAAACATTCTGAAGCCTCACTAGAAAACCACTGATAGACATCCTGATCACTGAAGTGTAAAGAAACCAGATACAAGACCCTGCTGCTCCCGTTGGGACACGAGGAGGCCTGTGTCGGAGCTTTTTCTGTTACAGTTGTATGCTCACTGCCAGTAAGTTCCTCCTCAGCACTTCCTTTCACTCCGGCTTAAACAGTGGACCTTCCATCTTTGGGTTGACACTGTAAGCTTTTATTTTGTGATGTTCTGTGTATTACAGTGTTTGCAGTGGGTCAAGATGAAGTGTCGTAATTAAATTTTTGGTGGAGCCACTTTACCTCCACATTTCTCACATACAGTAAATAGGTTGAGGCGATCTCCTGCTGCACCAATATGTTGAAGTTTTGCAAACTGGTGCTGTCAGGCAAAGGATGATAAATGGGAACAATAATACAGACTACAAGACAAGACTGCAGACTGGTGTTTATAACGTATAAAATATATAATATCTTGTGTCTGCTTTATTGATTCTAGTTGTTGTGGAAAATCCGGGTATTTAACTGTGCTCTAAAACTCTATGTGGCCAGTAATTTAAAGAATTTTGAATAAAATAAACATGACAGTAATAGTATGCTAACAGGCAACAAAACTAGCACAATTCAGCACATTGTGCAATGAACCTCTTTACATCAAAACTGTAACAAGTACCAGGTTTCAAACCATTATACAGCAGTTTTATATAGATCAAGTACTCCCCATGGAAGATTACTCTCCTGTGTAAAATTGCCAGTGCTCCCTTTTCCCATCGAGTCTCTGTTGTTATAACTGTAGCCAACCCCTCCTACTTTAGTTTTCATCATCATCTTCCTTTGCAGAATTTGAATCGACATCCTGATAAGAAGAGACAGAAAACAAAAAGGCCTAGGAGAAAAGATGTTGTAATTTAAGTAAACCTATAACCTTTTGACTATCACCTTCTTGTCAGCGGCGGTAAACCAAATTAATCACATATGTGGGTGCAACATCACCCTCAGTGAGGCATGCTGCTCCACCGCACATAACTCTGTTAACTGGGAAAGAATGAGACAGATCCAGAGTCACTGCTGAGAAATGACGATCTCATTCAGAAACCCAATATTTCTTTGTGTTATCAGGCAGAACACTTTACAGTTCATCTCAGGTCTTACATGCTTTGAAAGATGGCAAACTATGATTGGTCAGGGTGTGATGTTTAGTGCACCATGTCTTTCAGCCAGGTCAAAGAATTTATGAGTGTTTGGCTGCCTGGACCGACACAGATCTAATCTAAAAAGACAAAAACACTGTGTCGTCTGAGACCAAACGTGATGTTCTGGAAAATCGGTAAATATCTTTAGGCCGTTACACACAACACAGAGGACAGAAGAGAGAACACTGCAACACAGATATGATTATTAGACAAACACATGCACATATGGAGCAGACACACACACTTACCCAGAGTAACCCTTGTGTGTTTATCTTCATTCTTATGGAGACGGGAAGTATACCATCTGTCATATTACCCATTTTCATTTCGTATATAACCCCCTTCAAAACATGATAAGACACCACATCAAAGAAAGAGGCTTGACTGCAGGGCAGATACAGTCATTTGCAAACAGACAGGCAATCACATAGTGCATGTTAAAGTGCAGCAACAAATTCAAGATGAAAGCAAAGTCCTATCTTTGGTCTCATCTGCCAACCTTGTATGGATTGGATAGGAAAAGTGATTGGTCCTTCTCTTATAATTTATTTTTATCGTCAATCCTGGAATTTCTCTGTCACCTAGACAGAATCACAAAGGCCTTTGAGCATATTATACAATGGAGCATTTGTCTAAGTCTATTTTAAGTTAACATGACAACATCTTACATTCAGTGCAAAGTGGTGCCATGAACGACACTAGTGCTCCTTTAGACTGACACATTTGTAATTTTTCCATCCAGCACCCATGTGATTGCACTTGTGAGCCCCCAGAGGTGGGTTAGTATTAAAATGAGGTTTGCTAAGGTGCATTGTTAGCCATTGCTACCGTAAGGCAATGGAAAGCAATTACCCACCACCCAATTTTGACCCACAAAAACCTGGACTGAGTTCTGTGGCACAGTATTTCACACAAGGGACAATGTCAACATTGTGATATGAACATCTATAACTTTGCGCAGGATGAATGTACACTTTCATTGTTCGGCTTTCAGATGGTCTGCTTGTTTTAACGTTTAACAGTAAATCCGCACTTATGCCAGCAATCAGTCAAAGGTGCAATCAAACCATGATTACATGATTAATTAAGAGACAAGTAAACATACAATCCATCTGAACCATGCACCTCTGCAGCAACCATTTTCCCAGTTTTCCTCAGCAAAAGTGTATTTTGACCCATCCTTAATGCTCTTGTCCTGACATATGCGCTTTAGACCATGTGCTTAGATTCTATAAATGGACCCTGTTCATACTTGTATCTCTCCTCTCTGTTGAGTGCAAATACTTTGCAACATGGGTCACCTTTAAAGGTCCAGTGTGTAAGATTTAGGTGAAAGGGAACTATTGGCAGAAATTTAATGTAGAATAATCCTCATGATGTTTTCACTAGTTTGTTTCATCTAAATTGTATGAATTGTAGTTTTCTTTACCCCAGAAAAGGCCCTTTATATTTAAATACTTTATATTTACATCGAGGGGACCCTCTCTACGGAGGCCACCATGTTTTTTACATTAGTCCAGACTGAACAAACTAAACACCTATTGAGTTTTTATGACAATTAAAGGCTACCACAGGTTCTTTTTAATGTTTGGAAGGAAAGTGTGAGGTGAGGGGTGTTCAGCTGCAACATGCAATTTTAACACTAGATATCAAAAAATTCTACACACTGTACCTTTAAGGGAGATTTTCATTTGCAGATTTTGTTTTCCTGTGGACATTTTCCTGCTTTGTACACCACTGAGCCAAGGACATTGACACTGCAATTCTTTCAGCAGTCAAAGAATCTTTTCATAATTTACAGACTGCCAGAGAGTGTTACCTAGAGAGGTAAATGAGGGAGAGGAGTGACAAAATGGTATCAGCACCTTCACCACAGATGGCAGGAAAAAGAGTTGTTTGTTATGCAATCATATTGATGCATACAATTTAGAATTAAACTCAATGACACTGTAGCAAAGATGTAAACCAGCAGCTGTCACACAGCTTACGAGACACACAAATAGCAGGTGCTGTATGTGTTGTGTTTACTTGATGAACTGCTGCAACTCACTGATAACACGCATGTTTGAAACCGCCAGTTGTTCTCCTTTGAAACAGAAACAGTGTGATCGAAACCAAGATAACAGCTGTGACATCTTTGAAGACGACACAGTGCAGTGAACCATCTGGATAATGTAATTCGAGGCAGACTGATGGGAATAAAAATCATTGTCTTTTTGGATGCAGCTGCTGTGCAGGGATCAGTTGGATGTATCCAATGATTCATAAACTCATCTTTTCTGTCTCCACAGAGTTAAGTTGAAAGAAGGAGTGACGTTTCTTGGGGCTCGACCCAGCAACCCAACTCAGTGGATGGTTAGCCAGGATGTGAGGAGTGAAGGCCACCGAGTAGTGACTCTGCACTGCCGCAGGAAGGAGTCTGGCTATGATCAGCCAAGGTAAGCAGACATACATTGATTTTCAAGGAACGCTAAGAAACTGGCCTATTAACGTTTCCTTAATTAAGTTATGAAAAGAAACATATAAATGTATTTCCAGCTCATAACTTTCATTCAGTTACATATATTTTCACATTGGCAAACACCCTAACCCTTCATACCTTCAGGAGACAAGGAGCAACATTAGGAATTATTTCAGCATGCATGGTAAATCTAAGCACATTATTCAGTTTAAATGTTTGCTCTTTTTTGGTCTCTACAAACTGCTAAATTCTTCACCATAGCTAGCTTTGTCTGTTTGTAATTTAGTGCTGGGAAGATAGCATACATAAAAGCAAAAGAATGAGCTGAAAATAGCAAATCATTATCACTAGCAGGTGACCTGATACACAGGCATTATGTCTATTGTTAATATATAAAATATCAAATGTTGTAGTTTTAATGTCTCTAGTAAATGATTTCATATAAACATTGAGATGTATATTTGTACATGAAGTCTTCCACAGGCCACTGTCGTCACATTTGGTTTTGGCTTTTTTAAAATATATTCTTTTAATATAATGCTAAAACAAACTTTACTTTACAACACAATTAAATATTACTTTCGGGTTAGAGGTTAGAGTTATATTCTCACTTTAGCGATACTCAGCCACTGTGTTTGCAATGTAGATTATTGAGTACTGGTCTAACCGCCTCAAAAATTTATCTACAGTCCCTAACCTAGTCTTAGAGAGTGCTATTGCTGATCATTCACATTTTACAAGAGGCACTGGAGCACTGACACCTGCAGTGAGAATGGTCTTCTAAGTGATGTTTCCTTTGGTGAAATGACACACTTGACTTGACATAAAGGCCATGGGATATGTCTGCTGAGACCACTGTGGGGAGGGGAAAGTTAATAGACTATTGCAATATCCCCTCTTCTCTGTCTGTCTTTCCCTCCCTCCCCATGTCTAAATATATATATTTATGTATAATGTATCCTCCCTCTTCCCTTGCGCTGTCTTTTTTTATTTGCATACTTATTTCCTCAGCTGCCATAGCTGCCACAGCCTCAGAGTTGTTGTGGTCATATCCAATCTGCATTCACGTCCTTAAACTAATCTGGCAGATAGCAAAGTGATTGCCAGCACTGGGAGAAAGGTTGCTGTGTTAATTAACTGCTGATTGAAGGCTTTTGTGTGTTTTAATGGTTTTTCCCTCTCGGATCAGGAAGCAGTTTTAATACATCTAACTTTCTAGTGACAGGTGTAATTTTATGGATTAGAGGCAGATTTGGGACAGGAGAAAGCTCCACTTATTTGCTCTTTAGCTTTCGTTCCACTTAACGAACTCTAAACCACTCCCTTAAGAAAACAGGATACTTGACACTGCAACTGCAACTTTATAATCAAAGTTGTGCTTGGGATTTTCTAAGTGTAGATCAGTCCATGAAATGTGCAATTTAAATCTGTTGGTCCAGTGATTTTGTTGAGACATGCTGCTATTAGTGGATCACAGCGAGGAATGATCACAGTGTAACTACAACTGCGCAGCACATAAAACAAAGATAGCTGTGCCTCCTTTTGGACGTCAGACCAGGCTTATAAAGATTTTCCTCCACTGACATCTCATACAGTAATTTGCTGTGTGATACCGCAGTGCTGCATTCAGACCTGCCTGTTACAGATGGTTGTATTCACACCTCAGTGCCATCTTTTTGAACCCAGTTTGATATTTTTACTCCTCAGACTATATAGTACAACTTTACTTTATAAGAAGCCATTTGCAAACATGAGCTGCCTTGGGAAGTCATAGTCACCTTCGCACTGGAACTTCTGACATCTCAATCTTATTAATAAAAAGGTTTCAGCTGATGGCAAATACACTGAAATGCAAAATACGCAGTTGATAATCTTTATGTTTGCATCTGCATCATCTGAAACCTCTTTTTATTTACTGAAACAATAAGGCCAGAATAAAGCTGTAGTTTGTGATCATGACTAATGGCATACAGTGAGCTATAAGTGTGAGCTGGAAATTATGTGTTACCAAATATTTGCCTCATTACTGTTCATGCGATTTAAAATGCTTAGAGTTGGTATATATATATATATATATATATATATATAATTTTTCTAAGCAGCATGAATCCTGAAAACCATTTAGCTTCTCTCCGTCGGCTGGTGTCAACAATTAAGCAAATAATCTCAGGAATACATTGAGCATGAACATTTTGTTGATAAACTTTTTGTTTTAAAATCTCACAGAAGCCTGACTATGTGTATAAATTTGTCTGAGTGGAATATTAACCAATAGCCTTTCAATGGATCTTATATCAAACGCATGTGCATGGCTGTAAGCGGAGCTGCAGCAGCATCTTGAATGAGATAAAAAAGAGCTTTCAACAAACTGCAGCAGTGAGTCGCAACACTTGGCAGCTGGCTCCTCCTTCCCTCCAGAGCCTCTCTCCCCTTTTTATGCAGGTATTACTCTCTCTGCTCTGCCTCATGACCCTAAACACAAACACACACTTACACACCTACACACTCATATACACAGTCTGGCCCTGTTACTGTTGTAAAATCATGTTTTATTGATTTTCTAAGTGAAGGAACCAGAGACAAGAGTGAGCATATTTAGTCTAATCCTTGCTGTTTGGGCCATGTACGATGGACTGCTCCTTAATCCCCACAGCTGTCAAAGTCACTTCACAGAGAAGACCAAAGACGCCCCATGATAGCTGTATAATACACAATGCTCCAATTTTTCTTTCGTCTTGTCCTCCCTGCTCCCAGTCATTTCAATGAAGCTCTTTTAGAAAGGGATTAGACACAGCTATCTCATCTGTTGAGCTGTCATTCAGCCTCCTTTCTTCTCTCTGCTGCGTCCTCCACTATAGGAGGATGATGAGGTGTGTAGGTCAAACAAATATGGAGCTAGTTTGTATCCGAATGTTTGTTTATTAAGCAAAAGAATGAACGGGATTTTTACATGTATCCATTTATATTTAAGGAACTGCAGGACTTAGCTTCCATTCTCAAGAGCCCCTCTCCTTAGAAATGCAATGTACTTGAACAGTGACCACCAGGATTTGTGGGTGATTTGTAATTGCACATAAAACATGTGCACATATCTGTGTTGAATACAGTTTATAATCATCTTCATGGCCTCGCTGATAACTGTTCACTTCCAGTCCTTCCAGTATTACTTTATTTCAGCCCACTCAAAGTCAAACATTCATATCAAATCATTTGCCCTTGATATTTCTCAACTTTTTGAAGTATTATTCATCCATTTAGAGACAGTTTAAGCATTGGAATGTAACTAAGAAAGGATGATGATGAAAGCATGAAAGGGAGAAAGTATGGAAAGCTGAAGACATTACTAAACTAAACAAAAGCATGTTTCTTTTCAAATATTTTGAGCAACATCCATGTTCCTGTACCATTTCAATCAGGAGAGACTTGTAGAAAAATAAATGGGAACTAGAAGGGTCTCCTGAAAGTGCAAATACCTCCAGCAAGGCTAATGCCTTATATTTCGATGTCAAAGTCGTGTTTCCCATTAATTATATAAACTGTAGCGGCCAGCCATATTCTAATTTGTCCCATCTCAGTTTCATTATGAACCCAAAAAGAGCTCTCTAACGTAGTGTTTTTCTCTCTTGCTGCTGTCTGCTTCTTGCACTGTTATTTGCCTCATGCTGACTCGTGTTATCGTCCATACAGTTGTTAAGTCCACTCAGATAGTCAGACCTCATAGTTTGAGGTGCAGTTGTCTCGATACCCACAAGTAGACAATGCAGTTCTCTCTCATGCAAGAACTGTGCATGTGACTTTTGTTCAGCTTTATTTCAACACGACTACACATAACAAATGTAAATTACTTAAACCCAGTATTTGACAAGTTTTGCAACTTTCCTTTTGCCCGTTCACAATCTTGGGTCACATTAATGCAAATTTAACAAAGTTAAAAACTGAGACATGCAGATGAAAAAACAACACTCAAATATTCTTTTCTAAATGTCAAAGTAAAGGTTCAGTATAGATGGATCATTGTCACTGCTGTGGACTGAATTGTGAAATTGACTTAAGTGTCATTGAATAATGTCTGTGGTGCTGCTAATTGAAGCCTTTGTGTGTGTGCTATGATGGGAGCTCCTGGGCCACTGCAGGCATGAGAGCCCAGCGTCGCTGATGGGTCAGGTGTACTCCTTGTGCAGGTTCAGTCAGTCACTCGGAGCTGCTGACTGTGGCCAGCTGAGCCGCTCCTTTGTTCCCATTCACAGCTGATGCTCCAACCACACCCGACTCACAATGAAAACCCATTTAGAAGATAAAATAAACCTGACATTGCCATTGTACACTTGCCCTGTTTCCTCTTTCTGCTATTTAAGCTTTCAAATTGAAATATCATCCATTATAAAACATAACATACGTTTTTTGACAGTATTCCTCAAACAATACAAGACACATTCTTTTCAAGTGGCGTGACATATTTTTGATTTAGTTTCCTGACTGCGCACACTTGTCCTCCCCCTGACTGGTGTCTTCCAGTCTAATAAAGGCAATACTGAGGTGACAGTTTTTCATCAAGGCCTGCCACAGTGTAAAGACAGGTTGGGCTTCTGACAGAAAATAACAGAGCTGAATTCACCCTGAAGAAAATGCCACCAAACAGCTTTTCAGCTCAATAAAAGGAGACCTTAGCATGCTATGATGAGCTAATAGCTGTCCATGGTCTTGTCTTGAAATGAAAAAGCCAGATCTGCTCCAGAGGGCTTCAAATCATCATATCAGCAATGACTTCTGAGTAAAGCACTTGTTGATATAAAACCTCCTGTAAGGGTTGGTTCACCATTAGAAATTGTGCCATGGGTCTGGGGATAAGGCTGAGGGCAGAGACGTTATTACTTTGCACAATTACGATTACTATGCAGCAATTACTATGCAATATACAGTAGTCATAATGCTGTGCTCGTTATTTAATTAAAGTGATTGATAGATGATGACTTTAAAGCAAATGCATTAATCAGTGGCACAAGAGGCCTCTCAGGGTTTCACCACATATAGGTTGATAGTCAACATCGTAAAAGTTTGAAGAGTGATGTCTTGTTTCCTCAAGTTTGGTTTTAATTAATTATTTGATGCTATAAAAATGTAGTAAAGTGTCATGATTGACAGCTGAAACTGACTCATGATTTGTAGAATGGTGTATTGACAGGAACTCACCACCACAGTTCCACCCCTGATTGGTACTGTGCAGACTGACTTCAAATGGACAAGATGGCAGCGTTCATAATATTATTGTGCCTTCATTTCTACAGTCTAAGGTTACATTAACAATATAGCTGTTCAGGACTGGTGCATATAAGCATAGCTCCACTGTATCTATTTATGAATTTTTTGCTTTGTGCTATGTTAGATTTCCATTGATGCCGCTTCACTACAACAGAGAAAAATGAGTCACACCAGAAGGGGACAAAATTGCTCTGTGGAGTACATATGTTGGCTGGAGTGCACTTTGTTAGATTGAAAAGTTCACTTTGTCACAATTAAAAGCAAGCCCTTTCAAAACAAAAGCAGTCCTGCTTCCTCAGCATGTCATAAGCCTTAAGTGAAGGCCTCAGTAAAAGTGCTATGTCTGGGTCTTGGTAGTTCATTAAGACTGTCTGGGTGCAGATGGATCTCCCTTGTGAGCCTCGAGTTCATTAATCCCCCACACCACACCCAGCAGATGGACAGCAGGCAGTCCACTCAATACAGTCACCCCACAAGAGGCAGTCCAAATGACACATAGGTGTGTGTGTGTGTGTGTGTGTGTGTGTGTGTGTGTGTGTGTGTGTGTGTGTGTGTTTTACAATTATTACATAGCCAAAGTTTGCATTAACAGCCATTTTATTTTAACAAAACTTAGTGAGTTGACAAATTCACTTACTTTATGCTGACCTCACGCTACATGAATTTTTAGCTGGATTTTCTAATCGCAGATGAATTCGCTGATCACTGTGCCTGAACATTTCAAAGATGGGATTTTTAGGGGCTTGCTTGCTTTTTCTTTACAACTGCGATGTCTGAAGCATTTTGCCTGATGTATCATTCTGTGATCAGGATGATTATTCAGACTCACTGTGTCTCTTCATGTGTGTGTGTCAAACATAGGCCTGGTTTGGTGGCCAGACATCATAGTCGGGGGGTTTTCCCGGTGAAAGGTTGAGTAGTGTGTGATCCCCTGTCACTCAGTTGTGTAGCACAAAGTCACAACTGCACAACTCTATGACCGACACCAAGTCGTGCAGCGTGAACTGCACTCAGACTGACGTCTTTGAAAGTTGTGGTGTTTGAACTTTACTTGCCAGGAGCGATGGAAAACAACGCTGATGTCAAAACTTGATTTCCTTCTATTTTTTATTACTTCCCTGCTTTTACTGAAGTTAACATGCAAACAAGTTAGCCCTGTCCTGGGCCACCCTTTTCATCACTTTCCTATAGTGAGTCACAGTAGTGTCAAGTCTGCCCTGCAGGAGCAGATAACCTCAAACAACGTCTTCTCTTGTTACCACGACGATGTCTGAAACTGTTTTCACCTGCACCAACCATCAAGAAACCACATTCAGCAGCAGAGCAAACTTACATAGCACCTTTAGTGTAATACAATTCAGAGTCCATTAATTTACAATACACAACTTTTCCTCTTAAGCAGATCTGTAAATTTCATCGGTGTGAAGGGTTAGCAACCCAGAGGGAAAGAATTCAGAGCTATGTAATAGCAGATGAGACTTGGCAGCGACTTCTCAATTTATTTAAATTTCAAAGTCTAGAGAACCTTTAACAACATAATTATTTACAGTAGGTGACATTTACTGTAAACCAAAGTGAAACACAAGACCCATGGTAGGTATTTTATTCCTGTAGGCCCCTGAAAAATATTAACCTTCTTCATACAGTCACAGTTGTATCATTCTGTCTGTTGCTCAGAAAAATGTGCCTCGTGTGGTTTGCTCGATATGTGACAGTCTGATTGGAATAAGAATGACAGGGTGGCTTTTAAGAAAAAATATATTAAAACAAATAACATCTCAGTCACTACAGTACATGAACAGGTCTTTGCTAATTATTCTTTTTTAAGGTGCAGTCACACTGAGAATGAGCCCTGAGAATGATCTGTGGGCATTAATGCGATATAATACTGCATAAATCAAGGATAAAATGAAATGGCCCAATTATATTAGGGGCAAACAGGAATATTAACTTGACAGTCTTAACACTAACACCCTTAATAATGAATCAGCCCTGTTCTCAGTGGATTCCATTTACTGTAAACACGCTTCCTGAAGCTACATCGGCAGTATTTTTCATTGCACGTCTCGGCTGCCCTATTTTCTTGTTCATCTCTTACTAAGAAAAAAATGACATGTGATTAGTGGTGTTGTGTGACAGCCCAGAAATGTCGTAGCTTTTACTGCTGATGTTCTTCCTTTTTTGTATCAAGAGGGAGTAAACTAGAAGTGTGATCAGGGGCTGTAATGTCAGGTTGATGAGAAAGGAACATTGAAATTGCATTTAATGGTATAAATGTGGCCGAGGTTTCCTTTATCAGGGCCGCTGCAGAGATGTGACATATTCTGTGCCTCCCCTGGACGGCCAGCTGATTACAGCAGTCAGCGCAGATTACGTCTGACTGTTGAGGCTGCTCCTTTGTTCATCACTAAGGAAACAATATAGGGAAATAATGTTCCAGGATGCTTCATTGCACTTTTTTTCCACGTTAACCAATCGGACAGTAATAATACCTGAGGCTCTGGTGAGGTCTGATCCGAGCGAAGTTGCTAGGGTAACCCTTGTCAAAGTTTAATAAGAATCACTTGTCAGTAATAAAGGCAGATGTGAAGTTACATGATGGGCTCAGAGCCCCTCGTATCACGCCACGACGGATCCCGTGTGTCTCAAAATTTGTTTGTGGCCGGCTCCATGTTTTATAGTTCATGTGCAGGGAAGAGACAGATTGTGGTTTGCATGTGCTCTAGTTAAGGTTTATGAGTGAATATCCTGCTCTTAGAGGTTAATCCCTGAGAGGATTAGATTGTGGCCACCAGTGTTTGGAGGGATGCATTATCAGAGTATGTTTAAGATATTATATATTTATTTAGGAAAATAGTATTTTTTTTATAATTGTTTTTATAGTTATTTTACACTGTTTTATTTGAAGTTTTTATAACCAAAAGAATTGGATATCAGTTTTAAATCTCTACTCTTATGCGTCCCTGTTAAGCCTATGTAAGAAGAGGATGTTTCGTGTTGACATCTGAACCTCTCCTCTGATTGGCTGTTATCAGAGTGACACACAGCCAAGCCAACCACAGCAAACTGATTGTAGCAGATATATTAGAATGCCGATGGTTGGTCGGTACTGAAGTGAGCGAAGCAGACAGTAAAATATAAATGCTGAAGGCCGTGCAGTGACATTTTGGCTTCCTGGCATCCAATGACCATGTGGTGTTTGTGTTGTTAAGAAGGTGTACAATTAGAAAAAGTTGTGCCATGGGTCTGGGGATAAGGCTGAGGGCAGTGATGTTATTACTTTGCACAACTACTATTACAATGCAGCAATCATATGCAATAAAAAAAAGACCCTTTTGATTATGGCCTGACAATAACAGTTTAATCATTCTGTACATACTGGGCATCAGTATATTAGGAAAAAGGTAGAAGGTCAAGGAATTAATGGGAAAAGTTCTCCATCTTCAAAAACCACAAATTAATATGTAGTAATATAAGTACTGACTAGTTGACTATCGCTACAGCTTTGAAATAGTTATCTTTACATACTGTGCAACCTTGCTGTCATTGTTGGATCCTTGTGACCTTTACTGGTGGTGTCATGATAGATACAAACAGATTCATATATATCAGTGTATATGTCATCTTATCATGAACAAGAAAGAAGCAGACGACATTTTAAAATTACTTTTATTTGATGTTTTTTGAGCAGAGGCTGCAATGACTGTGTGGCTTTATTTCCCTTATAAATAAACATCTGACCGTGTCCTCTGCAGAACTGTCCCCACATTTTCAGAGCAGTGAGACACAGATTTGGAGAAATTGGAGCCGTTGTTGGATCTGAATTGTTTCTGTGCTCACTGCAGGTAGCGCTCAGCCAGGGAGCTGAGGTGTTTTGAGACGTAAACATGGAATTGTCTCCAGGCGTTCTCAAAAACATACTGCTTGTTTCTAATTGCATCTTTGTCTTTTGAATAAGAAGCAAGTGTATTTTCCCTCATTCAGCTCTGCGCCCCTGTTGAACATCAACCATGGGCCATGAGAATAAGCTACGATCCGTCTTTAATATCATTGGAATTATCTCACTGAATAGGCACAGGAAACCTTGGCTCCAATTAACCTCAGTTTAGCTTAGCCTTCAAGATGATTGGCTTTTATACCAAAGCCTATTCCACTTAAAGAAACGCCTGGACTGGCACCAACACTGTCTCATTTCTCTAACCGGAACAGGAGAAATATTTAAATGAGCCTATTAAAAGAGACCCTGGGCAGTTGAGTTAGGTATAGAGGCAACATTTGAAGAAAGAATGGAGGGGGAGTGTGCACACAGAGACGAAGGGATGTTGAAGAAGTCAATACATGGAACACAAATGGGCAGCTCTGCTTTCAGTCACAAGGAGAATCAGTCAACCAGAAGACAAACAGAAAGGGTACGAGTCACATCTTCTCGTCTGCACTGCGCCGCTTATGTGCGCTAACACTGACAAGCAATCTTTTGCTGTCTTCTGTTATCATTCCCGGCCTAACAGGTTGAAAGTAGGACTATGCCCAGCTGATAACGTGCCAGGGAAAGTAGGGTTCCACCGCAGGCGGCTTTAAGCAGGACTTACCAGCTCTGACATGTAATCAGCCGGCGTGTACATCTCAGTGGGCCACAGGGGTATCAGCTGCTGGACCCCAAAGTGCCACAATGCAGCGGAACCAGCGCGCTTGTTCATGCCTCCAGATGAGATGCCACATTCTGTGCACGTCACCTCATCCACCTCGAACCCACGCACGTAAACTTGAGCAATTTCAAGTTTCAACCTCAGGTGATGGTGACACATCGAGAGGCGTCGTTGGCTCGTGGAGGTCGCACTGAAAAGACACTGAGCAGCTCTTCTGATGACTCGACTACCTTCGTTGCCTTTTGTTCAAATATGGTATAACCGTCTATAGAAGAACCTTGATGCAAAGCTGCATGTTTTCAAAGCTACAGTGGCATCTCAGTCATGTCATGTGAGCGGCTCATGCTGATGCAGTCAGACGCTTTCCCTCCGTCTACGATCCGTGTGTTTTTCTCAGCCACTGGATCAACCCTACGTCTCTGAATGACTGTGCTGAATATGTAAATGGGGGCCATTAAAGCTCTCTTTCTTTAATTAGTCTCTAGATTTCACGAGCCAGTGCTTCCAATTATGGATCAATGTCTCATTTCTGCACACGGACCCCTGGGTGTGTGCACAGAGTTTTTCCCGTAACAAAATGCTTTATAATTTCTCCTCTGCCAAAACAGCCGCACACATCACACTCCCTAACTGCTGATCAATGAGAAACGCTCCTGCTGATATGTGCACTGTAGGATTTTTTTAAATAAACATGATCAGACCCCAGCAAATATAAGGTTTGATTTATGGAGGAGTCTGACTTTATTCTGTTGACGTGTGTCTGGTGGATGTGATATTTTGGGGAAAAATGGGCTGATGTGTGATATTGCTCTGGCAGTAATTTAGCCCTGAGCTCATTAAGTGTAGTATAAGAGAAATTCTGCTTAATACCTAAGTGCACTTCTGACTTGGAGCCTGGTGCATCCTGGGAGGAGGTGATGATCTAGCACTTTGAGACTGTAAAATGTGACTGCTGTGTTTTAAAAATGGTCTTTATGGTCCCTTCGGTTCCAAAAGCCTGTGATAGCTGCTCAGGGGTTTTAATGAAAACCAAATGTTAAGTAATCTTACTGTTAATTGGCTTTTGACCGTCAGTGTTTTTAAATACGCATCTCACACAAGCTCAATCATGGAAAACACAACCTTTGTGGTTACATCACAATGGCAGCAGAAGCAGAAGCAAATGACAACAGATGTTGATCATGAAACAGATAACTGACTTGTTCTGGTTTTCACAAACAGTAACATCCTCTGTCGCTGACCTTCGTTGTGGTTACGTTTCCGTTGTGTGGCTTTTGTAGTTTAGTTGTGGCTCCTACATATGTCATTGTATGGAACTATGAAATGGTCATGTGCATTTATTGTGTCTCTGTATTAAAGTGGATTTCTCTCGGACTTCTAAATATGTATATGCCTCCATCAGTACGTCTTACCTCTCTGATCTCAGGGACGCCGCATTAGGAGGTACAAGACGAACATGCCCACACTTCCTCCGCATCTCTTCCTCACCAGCACTGTAATTTTCATAAACAAAGTGGGATGTGCATAAATATATGTGTCTATGTGAATACGTTTTTATGTGACTGTGCATGCTGGTCTCCGGCATCATTAGTTTTTTTGCATCAGATTTTAAAGGCTCTGTGATGTAGGTGCATCAGGTCAAATATACCTCATTTGTTGCTTTTGTCATAAGAAGCAGGCACAGGTCTCTGAAAACCCTGCCGCTGCGGCAAATTCAACATGTTGCCCTCTTGTCTTTACTTACCACTGACCTGTTTGCAAAACACATGCTGTTAATATTGAGCTGGTCCTTTGACCGACTCTTTCACCCCAACCCTGCACACGCTACAAGCTTCTGGTGGTGGGAGGCGTGAGTGAAGTCAAGTTACAATAGAGTACCATTGATCTGTTCATCTGGGCCCCTCTGGTCAATGACTCTTGTGTGTTCTCCAGGTTCTGTTGCCATGCCAACGGCCGCAGAGCTGAAAGGACGCAGGTTTTTTTTTTTGTCAGTCTTTAAGGAGTTTTGTGAGGAGGACAGGCCCCACCAGTGTCACAACACCTGCAGCTGCAAAGTCAGGCCCGGGTGATCACAGCCATAGATCAACCTAGGAGGGCATCTACAGCGGTTGGGGAGTTTATCTGCACACACAGTTGCATCACTGCCCCAGGGCTCAGTGTCTGCTGCCCCCTAGTGTGTGTGTGGATGGCCAGCAGCTCCACTGGATGTGTTTTCCAACCTTGAGATGAGTGCTTTGATGTGGGGAAAATTGAGTGTAACTGTCAGGACAAGTGGCAATTTATTATAACGTAATTTGCTATTTAGATCACTATATGACGGGGTAGTGTGCAACTGACTGGGAGGTGATGCCTGCAAAAAGGTCTGAGGTCACTGGTGATGATAACAGCTGTCATCAGGGATCCATTACACCACGCCGCCTACTTCAGCTGATGGACTCTAATGATGTGGCACTGCAGTAAAAAGCATTTAGTTTTGATTAGACTATTGTTGGCATGGTGCATTTAATTAACTCCAAGATGAGATTTTGTTGTCTGATGAGAGTTGATATGCTGCTGTTTCAGCCCGGGCTAAAGGCTGACTGCACCCTGGTTCCCTCAAGGCAATCTGTAGCAAGTTAAGGAACAAATGATATAATGGAATATTCCCCTCCAGACACTATAATACCTTTTACCCCCAGCATCCTTCCCCTTCCTTATACCCCCCAGACAAATTGACTTTTAACTAGTCTCACTGTCTAGAGATACTGTACAGTGGCTCTGCTTCTTTGCCCCACATTACTGCATGTATGTGTGTGTGAGCTACTGCCCTTTAGTGTCAGTGTCGATGTGACCATCCTGCCAAGTAAACTTTTTTTTTTTGAAGTGCCAGATCATGATTTGAGTTATTAAATGCAAATTAATGACAAAAACTCCTCAGTGTGCAAATCAAGACCAAAGATGGAAGTGAGAACAAACACTCTCCTTTCCCATGTTCATTTAATCATGTGTGTGGCAGTTTTCATGACTTAGGGAGGGATCCGAGAAGAGCGAGATAGAAAGAGAGAGAGGGAGAGAGCGAGCGAGCGCTGTGTGCGGGAGTTGAATATTTTAGCTGATGAAAGCTGCAGAGGGCTGTTCAGCTAATCGGAAATGTGATCCCCTTATTGGGTTTGATACACACAAGCCAGAAGCCCTCGGTTTGCGCCGATGCTTCATTATAATCGTATAATTAATAGTCCTCAGCCCTTTTCTTTGTGTGCACGTTAGAAAGAGGGGAGAAGAATACATGATTAAATTAAAAGGGATCTGATGCTTTTTAAAAGTGGTTTTTAATATCAGCACTGTAGGTTATTTGAAATGTAACAGCCTGATCTTTTTTTATGTACTCCTGGAGAAGAAGATAAATGGAAATTACATTCATACAATTAATCCCTGGCAATCTGGAGAACAAAGGAGTATGATGTAGAACAGCTCTGAAAGCACAGGTCTCTTATTGTATCATAGCATATTATCATTATTTTAATTATTTTTTAGGAACTTATTCTTTAACGAATTACCCAGAGTAGAGAGAAAGTGACATGTGACAGAGTTTAGGTGTTTTTTAATGATTGGTGGAGGCAGAAGTATTGAATTATTATAAAAAATAATCAATTACAATTCATGTATTTAAGTAAGGACGCATTTTCTGCAAAATATAATTAAAGTGATCAATACTTTGATACTTGACACATTATCCTATTGGATTATTATTACTAATTCATACAAATGATTCATTAATGTCTAAACTAAATGTAAATACTTTGTGTACTGTTTATTACATTGATGTATATCAGAGGATCAGGTTTTAAAACTGAACTTATATTCCACTTTCATTATACAGTGAGATCGAGCTTTAGGTATTTGCTCTCTGATGTCCCTCTTTGAATCTTAATCTGTACAGTAACCAGTAACAACGTATGTATGTGGAGAACTGTATGAACATGAGGTAAATGGAAACACATTCTGAAAACCCTGTACAATACTTACAAAGAATTTACTCAGTCGAAACATATATATTTTCGACTGAGTAAAACAGTTGGAAATATATATTTCATTCTGTGTCCCAGACTGAACTGTCAGCAGTTGAGTTGCATTGTGGGTACCAGGTTTTGACTAAAAGTAAGACTGCATGAAATGAGAAAAAAGAGAGAAAAAGATCTTTGGTTCTGCTGCATCAACTTTACATATTTTTAACTGTCCATCATCACTCTGTCAATGTAGGAGTGCAATGCTAATCTGGTGAAATGTTCATTAGTGAGGACAGAGGGTGTAAGTCTATTTACTATTTATTCACTGGAACTACCATAATAGAAATTTTAAAAAAAGAAAAAACATGACTGACTGAGTCGATAGATAGATAGATAGATATTTACATAGATAGATAGATAGATAGATAGATAGATAGATATTTACATAGATAGATAGATAGATAGATAGATGGATAGATATTTACATAGATAGATAGATAGATATTTACATAGATAGATAGATAGATATTTACATAGATAGATAGATATTTACATAAATAGATAGATAGATAGATGGATAGATATTTACATAGATAGATAGATAGATATTTACATAGATAGATAGATAGATATTTACATAGATAGATAGATATTTACATAAATAGATAGATAGATAGATGGATAAATGTGGATTTGAGCCTTTTGGAAATGCATAATGTGACATACAGCATATATCAGACAGACAACAAGATAACAATGAAACATCAACACCATCCACCTCAATGAAAAACTCTACATAATCACAGAGCAGTACTACACATAACACCAGAGAACATTATCACACACTGAGGTTGAACTGTTCAAGTCTGTACAGATCTAAAAACAACACTGTCTTCATCAAACACATTAGATAATCTGTGAAGTGTGGTAATCATGCTTGTTATTCCAAGGCAGTGTGGAATGTACAGATGAGGTCAAATGATTTATTCTTGCTGTTGTAAATTTTAGAACACTGTAAAGAGAATCTATGTTTTTTTCATCACACTTCCATATCTCCAGTATAACCTTTAAACAGAGACCGTCTTTTAACAACCACGTCATATATATTTCTTCAATTTTTCTTCTGCCAGTTTAGAGGTGGATAAATAAATGCCAGGTGACGCACCGTAAATCAAACGTATTGGTTTAGGGCCTCAGAGGAAATGATAGTAGCGCGAGGGGCTCCTCCCGCGTGCTTGATTGTATCACCGGTCTCTCGTGAAAACACTTCGATGTGTTTGAAAGACTGAGATCCTACACATTGCTCCACATAAACATGTGCATGTATGTCCAACATGGATCCATACATTGAGAGGCAGCTCGGTGTTAAAGTATAACCGAATGTAAAACAAATGGCGTTGTTCTGAATGTCATGTTAGCAGCAGCACAAGCTTTGTATCGAGGGATCTTTGCAGCGTACGTCCTCGAGAAGATGGAGAGAACAGTCACAGGCTGCATGAACATATTGTTGCTGTCAGGTTTTGAGTTGTTTTTTTTTTTCTTTTTCTTTCTCTGAATAACCCAGGGTGAAGTTTCCTGATGACACATTTATTTCCACGACACTTGAAGTCGGTTAGAAACCTGAAATGTGGCTCTTGATTTTTCTTAGAAAAGCAACTCACTGTAAGGGCGTCTGTTTATGTTCGATTTTCATTTTTTTTAACGTGAAGGACAAACCTTTCACTCTTATCTGTCAAACTGAATTATCTGTGGACATTTAATCTAAATAAATACATCGAAAGAAGGGTTATGGCTTTTAAACCCCATATGCCTGTATCCACTTTCTTCTTCTATCGGATTATCTTGAATTGTCTGCTTTCTCATGGGATATCGCTCTCTCCTGTCTTGCTCTAACCCTTGTGCCCACTTTGCACAATATGTCTCCGCATAACCATGAACCTCCAAAGCCACAGAGGCGTCTGCACCTCGCTGACATTTATCACTATTATTCTCATCCCTGTCTTCCCTTTATTTGACAGTGTTTCAGGGGGAGTGTTCACCTTTTTCTTCCTCTGTCACTATCTCTCTTTGCATTCTGGACATGGCTGAATTGAAAAGGTCTGCTGGGTATAGGCGTCTGAGGGTTTTTTTCCTCCCACGCTCACTCCCAACTCTGCAACAGGAGTATGAAAATACTAATGCACTTACCAGACTTTGCTTTGTGCTCAACTTTTCTTCTGCCTAACTTGGAGGAATGTGATCCCTTCAGTGTATTTCTCCGTCTTCTACCCACAGAATCTTCTATGAAATTAGTGCAATGATAAATATTAACTAATTACAATTATCCATGGAAACTCTGATCCAATGCAGTGTTTCAGATTGATGCTGTTCGTGCTTCCATGCCTCCAGTACATTACAGGCTCGGAGTGATTTTCTTTGATTGCAAAGGGCTGTGAAAATGTGACTTTAAGAACTCTGCTTTCCGGTCAGGTCTCCCTCAGCAGAGAGATGATGCCTCATGCTGCGACCAGCGCCATCCTTTCTCAGAAATCAGACCTGAAAAGAGGCTCTGACCTCAGAGGGGTAGGTTTGTTGGAGGCAGCCCGGGGTAATTTACCTCTAATGGGCTCCCCTCAGGCTGCGAAATGAAATTCACGCACAGTTTAAAGAAATCCATCATGGAGTTCACAAGGCATTCATTCTGATGGGCCTGATGTTTGTTTGTCTGTCTTGATAACATTAACTCATCCTATTCATGTAGCTGTCCATCATTACCTGTTTACTGGACAAAACAGCTATCACTTTAGTCAGGGTCATCATAACCATTGAGGAAACTGAGCTCATGTTTTCATAGGATGAGTTTCTGACTTTCTGAGATTCTACTTATATCATCCAAAATGTGTTTTAGGGCTAAAAACATGAATTTAGGGATTTCATTTTTCTCCAGTGAATTATGTTCCTGTCATCGTGGAAACTATTTTAAAATGTAAGACTGAAGATTCCCGTCTTCATCCCTCTCACTTTCAATAGTTTTGTCAAAACCTGTAAAAAATAATAGCAGCAGAAAACCTGTAAGCCATGCATATTTTAACAACGCTTCCCGAGAACAGAGACTCAGCATCTTACTTGGAACGTTCATCTCTTGAACTCGCAGTCAGGTAGAGCTGAAACTGTTACTCAATGATTAAATCTGTCAATTGATAGAACATTTTAATTTTGATAACCAATCAATTCATAATTTATGTCAGTTTTATGTAAAAAATAAATAAATCACAAACATTTGTTTCCAGCTTCTCAAATGTGAGGATTTGCTTGTTTCCATTTTTTTAGAGTGAACTGAACTGACACAACCTGGAATAGAATGGAACTATATGACAATGTTCTATACTTTTGGACATTTGTCCATATTTTTTGAACAAAGAATGGATTGAGCAAGTAGTCATCAGTTTAATTTAAAATGTAAATGTTGACCTTTTATAGTGCAATTGTTGTTTTGTGGCTCCTTAAGGAGAAGGGCTTGCCACATGACTACCAGAGACCTGACAGTTAATTTGTGATTTCTAATAACTTGTTGACATAAATGCTTAAAAAACATTTAATTTACAAACTGTATTGTGCCAATGGCAAACTAAGTGAATTAGAAAGACTTTTAGAATTAATTGTAAGTGTGTGTGTGTGTTGTGTGTCTTGTGTGTGTGTGTGTGTGTGTGTGTGTGTGTCTTGTGTGTGTGTGTGTGTGTGTGTGTGTCTTGTGTGTAAATGTGTATTTGTCTGTGCTTCATTGTGCTGACTGGTTTATTGCTGTTCCAGGTGACAGAGCATGAGAACAGCAGAGTTTCAGGGTGCTGTTTTCAAGCACCACTGAAGCCACAAATTTGATTATTTTTTCCTCCACAAGTAGTTTAGAGTTGAGGCCCCCCTCTCTATCTCTCTTTCTTTCCCACACACACACACACACACACACACACACACTCACACACAGACACACGCCACCGCCGCCTCAGATTTGGACACCCTCTCCTCTGGTTCCACCAGTCTGCGTTATGCATCTGCCACTCTGTTTCCATTCAACATCTCTTGTTACGGTGATCTAGCAGCGATACGTGCTGCTCAGCTGAGGTTTGTTATGGCCCCTTTGTGGTATGTACTCTACATCTCACTCTAGTATCTTATACATAAAACATACACATAGAAAAAAGACTGAGGCCTGAGCTCCAAATGTTCTGCCAGACATCAGGCCAAATCATTTTGTCGCTCTAATGTTAAAGTGACACCAGGGGATATCCGGTAATACTTGTTCTACAAGTTTAAAAATGAAGAAAAGGGCCTGAGAAGTGTCTGGGCTAAACTTTATTTATCCCCGTCTCTAACTCTCCCTCTCTTATTCTCTGAACCCCATTGAGTGAGACTGTGGACAGATTCTATCACATCAGGGGAGATTAAACAAAGAGTCATAATGACACACTGAGTTTGATAATGGAACAATAGAAGCCCTTTCAATTAAAGTGCTTTCTCTAGAGAAATCTGCTTCAAAAGACTTCCCTTCTGTAACTTTGTCCTTCAGTGTCTGTTTATCCATTTTGACATTTAAATCCAACTTTCTTTAACCTTCTTGCAGCCAGAATTCAATAGCTCTGTAACATCCTCCAATCAACGTAATGTAAAGCTGTAAAGAGCCTTCGACTGTATAATTAATGTAGACAGAAGTTAAACAAAAGAATAAAAAAAATGGTCTCATATACTATTACCTGGTTTTTCCAGTGTCATTTTTTTATGTAAGCAAAATGGATCTGAAACCGTACGTTTTAGCGATAGAAAATAATTGCAGTTATGTAGGTAACTATAAGTGCTACTTTTAAGACAAGCAACACATTTTTGGCTTTTAATTGTTGTGTGATGGTTTTAGATCCTGCTCATTGTTTTGACCAAAGTTAGATGAGAAAATGTATATCATGCTCATAAGTTTCTGTTAAATGTAATGGTTAACTGTGCTTAGCATCTCTTCAGACTCAATGAAAAGAAAAGAAAACCCACCTACCTGCACCTCTAAAGCTCACTACACAACACCTAATATTGAGTTGGTTTAATCTGTTCAAAGTGTAACTTGTCTTTTTGAAGTTTTACAGTGGTAACTCTTGGCTGTGAACCATGAACAGCTGTTTCCCCCTGTTTGTATTTACCAGGCAAATATAAACAGAGGGTTCGATCTTCTTATCTGATTAATGTGTTTCTCAAATTATTGACTTATTCCTTTAATCGAAAAAATAATGAAAGCTGTAATCATGATCAATAGATATGTGACAAAAGTCTGTGGGAACCTAATGAAGGAGAGTCAGGATACCAACAATTATAACATTCTCCGCAGGCCAGAATATCAAACAAATACGTTTTATTACAGTAACCTCTCTGATGGCTGGATCTGCTTTTTGTTGATGCATCTGATGTCAGATGGTAGTGATGAGAAGGATGAGAGGGATGATGATGATGATTAAAAATGCTCCCCTTTTGTAGTGCCATACGTGGCTTGCAAAAATAGCAATTTTTCCCTCTTATCAAAGTCGGCAATTATCCCATGCACCGAACTTACTTAATAATCTGATGTTTCATTGAAAGTCAGAGGGAAAAAAATCCAATATCCAAATTTCTTTTTCCAGGACCATTTGTCCTTGTAACTCGTCCAGTTTAGCTGCATGTCTCAGCCGTAATAATGCTGGAGATCTTGAATGAATTTGGTCTTATTGGCTCAATGTGGCCCTGAGGCAGGAGGGTCCCAACCCCTGACTTTATAGTGTATTTTTTTTAATAATTTCTAGACATTTAAGAAGTCAATGTTGGTGGTGGGAGAGGTCACTGTCACCTCTATTGTTAATAACAACAATTGGTTTCACATTGTCATACTGTTTTGACATATAGAAAATGCAGCATCATAAAGGAAATACATTCTGATGTGAAGCTATTCACAGGGATTTATGTATAATTTGTGTCCGTCAGATCTGCTGTTACTGTGATTTATGAGCGGATGGGGCTACACGGCGTCCTCTCAGCCACCTCTGTGCTATTCTCAGGGAGTCAGTTGTCGAGCTGCCGTCTCAGGCAGCATCTTGTCAAGTGTGATTTGCTCTCCAGTCCAGCTTCTTGAGCCAGAGGGCCAGCTGCTTCCAACTTCAGGGCCTGTTATCTACCGAGCCCCTCTCCGTTGCCTTTGGCCGCCCCCTTGGTTGTCTGTCTGGCCTCAGATTTAGTCAAACCGCAGCCAGTGTACAGATAATTATCAGGCGGAGGCCAGCTGGGTGGCACACATCCACAGGCCCTATGTTGCTAATTGAATTAGTCTGCATGCTGGAACCAACGGAGAAATAAACAGTTTCCCCCAGCGAGCTGTGTGATTAGCGGACGTGGAGGCGGGAGGTCGGCTCAGGATGGCGTGCTGGTGGTGTACATGGTGTCTGACTCAACGTCACGTTCACCCTGACATGTTTCTGTTGGGTTCCATTTTATTACCTGTCAATGTGCAGCAGACAATCAGACTGTCTCTGCGAGGATGATATTGCTCCCTCCATTTACTTTACAACTTATTGACCTGCTCGACATACAGTCAGCAGCATCCTTTAGTTTTTACTAGTCAGTCATATTCACCATGACATGTATCAGCCTTGTGCATTGAAACTCATCCTTTAACTAAATTACAGTCAAACACAGAGACATTCATTCATATTTTGTGTCATCTATTGAAGACGGGGAATGGCCCAGGTGAAGTGAGGGTGTGCATTCCTCTATGTCATCGCTCTAGTCCTTGATCTGATCTTTGCACCATGAGATCCTATTCCCCTTTTCCTTCACTTGTCCTTGTTTTTATATAGCTGTCATATTTTCAGCTCTTCCTTCTGAAGATGGATACAAATGCAAACTTAGTGCGTTGCGTGTCTGAATGCTAAATAAAAGCCTATTTATATCCCCTCACTGTACATGCTTTGAACTCAATATTTTGTCGGCACCTTTCAAATTTCAAAAGACTTTATTGTCATTGCACAGTCGTACTTCGTACACTAGCACAACGAAATTGTAGCACAGTCCTCCTCCTCGATGCCAAACATACAATTAACAAGACACAATCCACAAATTGAAATTCATAAGGGGATTCCAGGACCAAAGGCATTTAAAGAAGTGGATATACTATACAAAATAAATACTGATACATGCAGATAATATGCTGTAATCTTGTGCAAAGAAAATTTGAGAAACTCATAAAATTCATAGCATTCACAGCTGCTGTTTAAATTTGGCAACCGGATTGTGAGCGAGTAGGGAAATAATTGACATTTATGAAGGGAGAGAGATAAAAGCTAATAACAGACAACTTAGAGTGAAGGTGTTGATTGTTGCTCGTGTACGTGGGTAGTGTGTGTGTGCACCACAATAAAACCTTTCTGCTGTACAGTTACTTCCATTCTTTTGCCTGTGTGCCTGATGCCATTTGTCAGCAGCAGAAATTGTGCCTGTGCTGCAGAAACTAGGCCATTTGGGCTGAAGCCTGACATGAGTCCTGTGTGATGCTCAATGACTGCGGAGCACTCAGAGGTTTATTTCTGGACGCTCGGTGCATCATCTGCTAGCTCCGCTTGCCCGACGAAGCTCGTGGCTTCGCTGGTCTGCAAGTAGAGATTAGCATCTGTCTTTTTCCCAGAGCATTGCGGGGATAGCTATGCAAGTCCACGATGTCGTATTAAGCCTCTGACGGCTCGGAACAAGTTATTTGCTTGTCAACTTAATTATTTATACTCACCTCTGTTGGATGTGAAAATTGAGTTGTTGTGTTCTGCAGTGCAACAAATCCTTCATTCTCACTGAATTAAATTGAATAATAAGAGAGTGATGTCGAACCTATGTGAATATGAGAGCAGTGGATAAGACACACTCTATTATTTATATTTTACTGTCTTTAGTCCCATTTTAATCATTTAGGATGTTATACATTTGCTTTGCCGTCTTGTTCCACGTATGTATTATGCCTCTTCATGGCAACATTTGGTTTGCTTGATTTTACAGTGAGCTTTTCTTCTTTTGTGTTTTTTACTGTGTTGACACATGCACCGTCCTCTCCTAACAAAGGACCATGATGATTTATTCATCCCTCCTCTTCACCATGCTAAAATTACAATATGTTGTTTGGTGTCGGTGTGTGCCACAGAGACCATGCATGAAATGTATTGGCCCCGGAGTCCCGCCATTTGACACGCAAGACATGGCTAACAGATTTTGTGCCATTTCCCATCTTTTCCAGCTCCTGTGCAAAGCTGACCTTTCCTGCCTCCAGGCTATATTTAAACCCTGAGCACCAGAGACTTATGGCGCCATGGGAAATTTTATTATCAGCGCTCTCCATTTGTCTGACTTAATTCCAGCTCACCGTAGATTGTGCCGAAGCGTGCTTTATATTTACACTCAGCCGGGGCAAACAAGGGCGCCGGTGACAAACCCGACCATCAACATCTTAGCGGGGCCGACACCTGGTGAAAAATTCCTTTGAACCGTGCTGAGGAACAGATATTAGAGTTACTATTTACAGTGCACATCCCCGCAGAAAGGAATAAGTGGAATGAGGGTGATATTATTCCATCAAGTGGAGGGTTGACCAAAGAGTCAAGCACAGAGGGGCTTGACATTTTGAAGAATCTCAGTTGGTGAAATGTCATAGATTTCAGCCACAGACACATTCATCAGCCTTGACTGTTAGTCATCATTTCAGCAGAGAGTGGGTTGAATGCACACACTCTGTTGTACTTTTAGTACAAGTATCTTAGCAAGGACACTTAGCATTCATTCCCTCTTCCCTTACAATAACCTTAACATCACAACCAAATTCCTAACCCAGATCCTAATTCTAACCCTAACCCTTAAAGTTTCAGGTCTTAACACTCATGCAGCTCATTAAAAATGTGTCAGGATGTGAAAAAAACGTCTAAACTCAAAATGATCCTAACAAGTGTATCTGTACAATTACACAAACACACCACACACACACATCTATTCATCTGTTCACTGACACCTTTTTTTTATTCACACTCCAGCAGGTCTGAGATGGGAGTTCAGCGCGTGCTCCAGGTGGACCTGAAAATGGAAAGCTTCCCGGAGCCGCTGGGCAGCCGATGGATGGCGTGGCAGGTGGAGTACCCGGCTAGTCGCGCCACCACTCAAGAGGTGGAGACGGAGATCCGCCTGGCGCAGGAGGACCTGGCAGGCATCGTGCCCCTGGCCATGGTGAGTGATGCCACTTCCAGCTCGGTGCAACACTCAAATAGATGGCACGCGCACTCATCACTCTGAATGTGAAATGTTGCATCTTGATAATATAGAAGACCATATTTTATTAATTCTACACCATTGATAGCTGTTTGTAAATGTTTGCTTTCAGCACACAGATTAAATCCTCAAGCAGGGAGATGAACATATACATTATCAGGTCACTTCCTCTGTGTCGATTATAATGAAGTATTTTATAACATAACATGAATAGAAAGCAGAATATTTTCTTTCACATCATGTAGAGTAAAAGTAATTTACTTGACATTTAAACCCCTCATGAGTGTGTCTGCTACACCACTTTACCATACTGTACATAAGAGAAGTACTTGTACTTTATTTGAGTATTTGAGTGTGTCATTTCTGCTTCTACTCCACTACACTTCAGAGGAAATGTTGCTCATTCTGCTTCATTACATTATACTGACAACTGTGGTAAATAGTTTCCTTTTCAGATCAAGACTTTACATCCAAACTTTTACGATATAATGCATTGAATTGTATAATGAATGTCTTGCAATATCTGCAGACAAATGCATTTGTGTCTGGTAAATTATACCATCATAACATTGGTGACAACAGTTAAATACATACTGGTCCCACACCTGACGACCAGCATAAACGTGAGGGGTTTGAGATGCCTCCCAAATGTTATAAAACTCAAATGGTGCTCAGAGCTCTGCCCTTCGTCATGTCAAAGGAAGTGAAAAAGTAAATTCCTGGACCTACTCATTTATCCGCATCCCCTCCACAAAATAGTAGTTTTTCCGTAATATTGCTGACAATCAGACAAACATATGTCAATGAACACATAAACTTCTCTGTGGAGGTAATACAACAAATATGAATAGTTCCTAAATTAGCTGGAACAAAATACTGCATATTCTCTAATTCATCAGTAATTACGCAATCACACGGTACATTTATAAACAGTGTGAAAGGAGTTATTCAGTAGAATTGATCATTTATACTTCAAGTGCACATTAAAGTACATTTTGTATAAAATTAAATTAAGTACGTATAATTTTATTGGCTGTCATTTTTAACAGAGCACATTTTAGTAGTAGTACTTATACTTGAGTATTTTACCTGAATCCTTCCTCCACCACTGGTGCCTTGATAGATAGAGTTGGAGCAGGCAGAACTGTAATGTCAGTCTGTGCCCATAGAGTGTATTTAGGAGCAGGGCAGGCAGAGAGTGTCTGTAACTCCCAGCATGCCTCAGATGGCGTCTGGAGGGTGGCTCTGGCCTGAGGGTGAGCCTGGAGCAGTGTCTCCCTCAGTGAGGCAGAGTTACTCAGTTGGGTACATTTACCAAAACTCCCCCTATCGAGCTTCACACAAAAAGCCATTAATGCTTCTCCGCAGCTTTGCACAGTGGCCTGTGGATCTTGACGAAAGAGAAAAACTTGCCGTCACAATCGATTTGCCGATTACTGAAACAAAGATTGCATTCATTTCTATTTTGGTGCTTCTGATCTGCATAGTACAGACATGACTGTTGTTTCAAAATCATTCTCTAAGTATTGCCTGTAGCTGTGCAGATGATAGATGCCTGTGGGTGGCTGTTCCTGAATACAGAGGGATGTGGCGCGTCCTCACCCACTGATCCATTCTCAGGATAATTAAAGCTATGTGTCCAATGCTGCCGTATAATTTCAGTTCTTTCCCTCACATCTTTTTCATGTCACTGATGTATCTACAGCCTTGCTCGAGGAATATATAGTTAGCTTCCACACCTTCCACTGGCAAAAGACTGTGAAGATGATTTGCATGATTATCTCGTAAAGGCTCAGCTCACAAAAGAGATTCCACCAAAGAATTGGCAAGGCCCTGCTCACTAAAGAACACGTTCTAAATAAAATGTTCATCATAAATCCAGATTGAAATTCATTTGGCTTGTGTGCGTATATAAAAGGCGATGCTTCCATTATTGTTTTTGCAAAACAAATCTGTAAATTAGTGGACCCCCTCCAAAGTCTAGCATGCAATCATCAATCAGTTCTAAAAGTGTCGGCTTTTTCTCTCTGATTATTTCGCTCATTTTAAATTTAAGAGGGAGTTTTTAAGGCTCACCATAAATCATGTAATTTTTTTTAAACTGACAAAAATCCATCTCAGTTAGTCTGATATTACAATTATTTGATAAACTTGGCTAAATCCATTAGGGACAGGATAATTTAGGCAGAGTCCTCACAGGAGACAAAGAGAAATGTGTACTAAATAGATGATGGGTTGTGTGAGTGTGTGTAGCCCAATGATCTTGTGACAGTTTTGTTTGGACATTAAAATAGTTGTTTCAGTGTTCAGGAGAGTATCACAGGAGTTTCCCTTTCACAAAAGATACCTGCGGGGCCCTATATTGAACTGAACTCCTTTTTTTTAGTGTTGAGAGGTTGAACTCTGTCTGGGTTAGGGTTAAGGTTAGGCCTAGGGCAACAGTTGTAAGCAGCTGGGGAACATGTTAGTGACGGCCCATAAAGACAAGTTTCCAAGACAGCGTGGTTTTCTTACTTAGATCTACTATTCTGTTCAGAGGCCTTTTCATAAGCTGCTTACAGACATTCACTGGATCCTCTGTATTTTCTCTGGAGGAGGTGCATGTATGAACGCAAATGTCTGAGTGAGACGCTCCGCAGTTTCTACGGACTTTATCTGCCTGACCTCCTTATATAAAATCCGTAGAAATCCAGGAGAAGTCAGTGTGTGAACACAGCAGGGGACCTCCCACTGGATTCATCGTGAGAAAGTGGGAGGGTTGATGACGCTTCTAATGCGCAATAAACGCAAAAATGAAAAAAACAAAAGAAATATCTCCTGGTGAAAAAGCGGTGACACCCATAGAAGACACAGATGAAGATGTCAAGAGATTTTGTGGATTTTAAGAGCTGATGACAGTTTCAGGGTGCTGTAAACAAGATCACGCGATCTCTGCAGCAGGGTTAATATGTCACTTCCTGCCTCTGTCTGCTGCACCCGGCTGCTCCAACTCTCACCTGAATAACGTGGAGGATTTGATTGTGTTGTGCAGAAAACCTCCCGCTGTGTTGTGCATGTGGCAAAGGAAGACTGAGGGTAAACTTTGTAGCCAATTCTTCAGATCTTACCTGGAGTTCATGTCTAAAAATGTCTATAGTGTTAGTGAAACAGCTGCTATATCAGAGTGTGCACATACAGTTCATTGACAGTGTAAACCTTTAATACTAATATTTAGAATCATCTTCCAACACATGAGCGTCTTCTTCTTCTCCTTATTTCCAGCCACCCTGTGGTACTTAACACACAAATACAAATTCATGCAGACACATTCTGAACTCATTACCTCTGTCTTTCTCCATCAGTCCCCTTTTCTCTCCCTCGCTCTGACACATACACACACACAAACGCACACACAAGGCTTTTGCAAACTGTGTGCACCAATATGAAAGAAGCACACAAGCGAGAAAGAGGATGGCTGAATTAGATTACTTGGGTTCACTGTGGCATGAAAAGGCCCACAGATAAGTTCCTCTCCCTCCCCTCTGCTACAATCCTCGCCGACAGAAAAGAGGAAGTGAGGTAATGTCGAGAAGTGCTGTCAACCCACCTTAAACACACAGACACAGCAGCCACTCGCCCCAAAAAGGAAAACACACTCAGTGATTCCATTAGAAAACTGGTCGCTGTGCACAGAATTCAAGTGGTGAAGACGCAGCTGCAGCAGAGTTGGTACATGAAGGTGTCGACTTGGTACATGAAGGTGTTGTTGGACAGAATATATGACAGTCACATGACCAGTATCAAACTAGGGACGCATGCATACAAATATTGTATTGCTTTAAGGTGGAGTGCTCATTGTGCAGTATGGGATTACTCTGTAGGGAACCATGCAGTCCTCACAGCTTTACAGCAGTACAGATCCAGTTTCATTTTTTGTTTTACATTTCAGATATAGACTGCTGCTGCCTGAAATTCAGGTTTGAAGTTATTATTTGATGATCAATTCGGGGTGAAACATCATGATTGACAGTTGAGATTGACAGATAATTGGTCAAGTGTTTGTTAAGGTGGGACGTCACAACAGAGGCTACTGGGCAGACTCTGGCTTGGTTTCTGGATAGTTGGCGGAAGAAGAGATGGGTTGTCCATACATACAGTCTGTGTGTCTACTTTTGAGGAATGTTTCACCATCCTCACATATTACATCTGCACAACACCATTATGAGAATAGAGCCTCTCTATATGGAGAATACAGTCTCATTCCACATGTTCTCCCTTCTCTCCCAGCAATACCCAAGGTCAGGTTATAGATAAAGGGTCAACTAGCAGTACATTGTAGTGTCTATGCACATGGACTTTCATATCTGCCTCAGATACAGAGAGGCACCAAACTCCAACTCTTTTGTGTATTACACCAGTGGCAAGACGTAAGGACACAACGTGACTTAAGAATGCATGCTTTAGGCATAACTGTCCAATAGGGTGTGAACACCTACATGTAACATAGAGAGTGACAGCAATTCTAGCCTTTCATGGATGTGCTGTTAGAATAGGTGACACAAGTATAGGGAGATATTTGGGGATGCTGCAGGAGACATCTTCTTGAGAATTTCCCGACAGAGTGTAAGCTAAAGAATTCAATTGTCATAAGATACACATACAATTCACAAATTATAGTGTATTACATGAGTTTGGACTAAAATGGATGAAAACAGTAACTTGACTGGTTGGCAAAGGCATAAAACTCTGAGGTGTTAATTCTGTTTTGGATAATTTATCCTTCAGAATCTGTAGATTAACTGTTGATTTTGTGCTGTTTCCATCCCAGAGGAGACCCTGCAGAGAACCTCTGTTCTCAGGCCGACTGAAAACTCCACCAAGTAATGTAGGGCAGACAGTATGAAGCCCTGTGAGGCAAAACCCTGGGAAAAGTTAATTGAAAAATCACTCGCTGCTGCTCATTAAGCTTTTTTTTTTCCTTCTCTGAGCACACAGTTATAATTAATCTTTACTCAGATTAGCGTATCAGGCTTTTAATGAAGATCCTATTGAGCTTATCTCATCTGGTTTTTAGCCACCGGACAGTTTGAGGACTCAGGAGTTTCAGGAAGAATACATTTTTATCCCGGACCTTGTCTAAAAAATCAAGAAGAAGAATATCAACTGTTGCTTCATGAAGCTTTGAAAGAAATATGATCGTCTACAGCTGCCTCTGTTTCTGCTCATAAAATTTAACAGAAAGCCGTTTCCAATATATTTGGTGCCATTGTTATGGTTATTGTATTTATTTTGCAGCATTATTATGATAAGTGATGTTGACAATAAATCAAGGTTACAGATGAAAGAAAGAGGGATAAGAAATGTGGGGAGAGGAGAAGTGGAGAACCAGACTCGGAGGGTGTTTTCAGAGATTGCGTGCAGGGAGAAACACGAGAGGAAATTCTCCAATCTTTTTTAATCAAGTTGAGAGGGGAGACTTCACAGAGCATGCTGAAGGCATCTGTTGACACAACAGCTCTGTGGTTTCGTTCTAGAAAAACCTTTCATCTGTAATTACCACTAATTAGTCTAAGAAGCTAAACTGTATTTTGTCATAATGGAAACTGCTGTGATCGTGTTTAGACCAGAAATAATCTCATAAACTGAATGAGGATCTGTAGCTGACCATGTATCTAAAGGTCGTAATGTAATAAAGCTAATGACTATAGTAATGGGAAGCTTATTTTGGGATTGATCACATTAATGGCCAATTACTCCACTGGTTCCTCAGACCTGTTTCCTGCACGTTTGAGTTTTGAATTACCGCGCCCCTGCTGGGATTGATTATTATGAAAAGGTCTTTTTATTGCGTTTCCCCTGCCAAGTGATGAGCTAGGCAATGGGGGACACCTCTGGGAAAGCAGCAACATCACTTTCAAAGACGACTTCTCTTTTTTTCACCGCTCCCTTTGAAGAGGGCTCCTCCTGCGTGTTGTCACAGACCCACCTGTGCTGGGAGGACTCAGAGCGCCGCTCACCACTTTGTCACCGGTTTCAAACCGTGAAGCCACAGTTCTGCAAATGCAGCAATTATTTCAAAGCAGAAAAAAAATCAAACAACCTCTCAAAAGTTTAAGTCAGTTTAGAGCCAGGAAAAAGCCTCAGAATGCTTTCTGTCAACTGTAGAGGTATCTGCTTGTTTTCTCCTCACCTGCTTTTCCAGATCTGTTCTTCTTTTTTTCTCCACCTCCCATATTTCTTCTACTTGCTCCAGACAAACGTACATTCATTTTACTAACAATCTAGATTAATTGCCTCCCTTGTCACCCCCGCCTCCTTCTGTTGGCATCCTGTGTCTCACACATCACAGTGTGAAAGAGCTGTGTGTTTTTTGGGTCATCTTGAGATGGATCTTAAAGGCAATAATTGGATGCCTGCACCAATTCCCCTGCACAGCGGGAGACTGGTCCATTATCTTTTACCATTGTGAAGTAATACGCTCCTGTCCGGGCTGCCCTCATCATCATTACCCATGCTGTGGATGCCCGGTGACTGAGAGGGAGCAGGAGGACAGGGCATACATCATATCTGGACTCATCAGTCTTCCTGTTCCAGCCGAGACACCAAACTGTGCTCAGTCACAGGAGCTGCGCGGCCGCAGAGATGAGGAGAAATGAAAGCAGCCGTTTGTATTCACATACTGCTCCAATGTATCGTTAAACAATACATCATCACCCCAGCCTTCTCTGGCCACTTCTGCTCTCACATGATAAAGTCATCTATCAACATCCCCCAATGAATGTTTCATTTTACTCCCTTCAATTCCATTCCCTCTGTTGCAGTGCACATCTCCTCTGCCAGGCAAGTGAAATCCGGAGGATCATTAATCAGACACATCGTTAGACATACAGACATATATACTTATATGCCAGCTAATCCTGCAGAACTCATCATTTGCACACAGAGTATTGTGCAAGCTGTTTACCAGCAAGAGCAGAGTACCTGGTTTCCATTGTCCAATAACCTCAGCCACTTGTCTTTAGTCTCTGTTGCATGCCCCTGCTGTTTTAGACAAACAGGATAACAAAAGCATTTTTTCTTTCTCTACAAAGCATGAGTCATACAGTTTACAATAAGGGGCTGATGGATGGACCCCAAGCGAGTAATCCATTAGCATCTACCACAGCTTAGAGGCTGATGATGAAGTGGGAGCAATAATTGAGGCTGCCGCAGTATGCACATGTGGCATATACATGAAATGCTAATTAGGACAATAGACTGTGACGAATGCCCGGCTAATCCAGAACACGACTGGAGTCCTTTACACTGCACGGCTTCCACGTCCATTAGTTCCTTAGTCATCACAGGACGTAAAAAGGAATTTGGATGAGCTGACAGTTGCTGTGACTGCCCATGTACAGTAACGAGGGAGTGAGTGGGTGGATTACTGTACCTTTTCATGACACTGGTGCACAGTGTGAGTTACTCTCAAAAGAACAGATCCTCAGATTTGATGGAAAATTCTTCCAGTGTCTCTCAGTTGGAGGATTCTATGTTCTGAAATCCTTTTGTAATTGAAAGGTTAAAAGTGGGGTGTGTTTGTGAGTTTTTAAAACTCACAAACCCTCTTTTGTTTTTGCAGCATTTCTTTGAAGCGTCGCTCATTACAGTGACATCAGAAATTATCCGTGTCCTTTAAGCAAGCTCACCTTTACACAATGTTTCTGAAAGCTCCTCCAGCAGTCAGGTCAAATGACTTGTTTTCTGTGCCATCGCAATGCCCGGACACTGACCCGCGATTCGTTCTCTGATTTACTTTAAGTTTATTTTGCTGTGACTACAGAAAACGATTAAGACCTTTACCCTGTGGAACCACTTATATTCAAGTTTGTCTGATGGAATGCAGTGAACATTCCTCCCTGTTGCTTTAGCCCTCTCAGTTCTCCTAACCCTGTCTGTAATGGTGGAAAAAAAAAAAGTTTGTACAGCATGGCAAAGTAAAAATGCAGGGATAAAGTGAAGATAGAGTGACAGGGTCTGCACATGTCTGCTCCCATAATTGTTCCCACATCCCACTTCACATTCTGTCTCACTTCTATTCATTCTGACTTTCATCCCGGCCCACTGAGGTTTGAAAGGAATGTGTGTATTTTTTAGTGGTAATGGACTCTACAGTGGAGATGACCTTTGTGCCTGCTGCGAGAGGTCTGTGTCCAGAGGGCAGCTAAGCCAAGCTAAGCCAAGCTAAGCTGGCAGTATAGATCTCGATCAGAGAGGGGTGAAGAAATCAGACGAAGATCATGAGGTCATCCCCTACAGGCATGGTTTGCTGTTGGTGAAGAACTCTTCATCGATCGTCTGAGTGTGATAGATATCGGGCTGAAATTGAGCAGACTGGTGCAAGCAGGGTTGTTTCCCTGAGTCCTGGCCTCAGGGTGCTGGCTTTATGGGCGAACAGCAGGGGTTTGAAAAAGGCATTGCTGCAGCAGCACCGGCATCACTCAAAGCACCCGTCAGCTAACTCCCCTGAGTCCCCACCACTCTCTCACTCATCTCACTGTGAGCAGAGTTGGCTCTGTCCCTGGTGTCTGACCTTGATTCTTCGAGAGCCCAGTTGAGACTGTTGTTGAAATCCACCAGGGACACTCGCTCCTCCCTGCTGACCTGTTGATCTTAATGTATTACAGGTACGGTATTCATGAGAATTGCAGGCGATTCATTCTATAAACTTAAAGTAAAGTACTTCCTCATCAGGCCATGTTTTATTCAAAAGCTCCTTCTCACCACACAAGGTGCATATTGGGGCCACTGGGCTCCACAGCATGGATCTGTCATTCCTGCGCCAACCCTCAATAATAATACCTCTTTTGAAAGACTTTAAAAGCACAGAAACTATTAAGCTCTCTCTAAATGTTCTTTTATATCACAGACAGGTGCCTTAAAGATGCCTGGGAGAAGCATTAGACTGTGTCGTTCCTCTACTCTCTGCATGTTTCTTTTAAAGCTAAAACAGTGTTGCTTGATAAGATTTCAGATTCCTAATGTAATTAATATTTGTTGGGGGATTTGTCCTGTCAGCAGTGTGTCATTGTGACACCTCACTGCAGTCACTTTACCCATAAATCATCTGCACTCATAAATAATGTACAGTTGAGAGCAATTCAATGTGACTGAGAAAATCAATACTGTCCATAAACTGTTGTCTGAATCCTTTTTACATAACCGACCGAGCGGCTCAACTTAAAAAGTGGGAGTTTTTTAATACGTCATTGACTGCCCTTCTTTTGAAGTTTGTGAGTGAGGGGAGAAATGTGATACAAATGTTCCTACCACTGAGTTTATTACGCTCAGGAATTTCTGTTTATTTTTACTTCAGTTGCTGTGAGAATCGTCTGGAGGTTTCAGTGCAAACCATTTTGTCTTTTGATGTTTTCTTACTATTTTTTGCTGCTCCGCACAGTCACAATGGTTTTATCTTCAAAAGTCAAGCTCAGGACATTTAGAAGGAAGATGCTTCTTTTACTCGTGAGTCAGGGACACTTGTGATGGAAGTGGCTATTTAAAACATTATACATTTAGATTTTATCCGCTGATATTGAGAGATGTCAAACAATTCAAGCAGGGACAAGGAATGTGATGGTGAGCTCACCTATATATCCCCTATATATTTCAACATAGGGAATATTTTTTTCTTTATTTATGGAAATAAGGGAAAAAAGACTTATTAGAGGGAATGAGAAGCTACAGCTCTGACAGGGTTTAGCTTCATTTAGCGTTATGACTGGAAGCAGGGGGAAACATCCTCCCTGGCTGGTAAGTTGTGCTCTTACAGGGGATTAAGGACTGTCTCCAGCCACACCGACTTACTGTCACTATGTCTTTACTTGTTACTGCTTCCAGCCAGGAAACAGTCCAGCAAATAACAGTCCATTAAGTGTCTTGTCTATATTTAGATATTATATGGATAAAAAAACAAGACATAATAATATCATGTTTTAATTAGAGGTGCTTGTAAGCATGCTTTGTTTTTACATTTGGACAAAGCCATTTTAGCTGTTTCCACCTGCCCCATCTTTATGCTTTACTAAGCTAATTAGCTGGTGTGGTAGGATTATATTTACCATACAGAGAGTTACAGAGTGGTATCAATCAATCTCTTTGCTGAAATATTACTATAGTAAACACATAGATATTAAATATAATTCAAAGCAACAGTACTGTAAGCTATAAATGCCATGTGGACTGTGCAATTAGTAAATTCATTGATTTACTATCACCTTTGCTTTAAAAGAAATTGTACTGTTAGCTCAACTCAACTGCACACCTCTTTTATTGTGTTTTGTGGATGTTTCTTCTTCTTTTACTTGCCTGATACCAAATTGCCTTTGGAATTAATGGAATTGTTTTGTCACCTGCCTGAATATAATTGGGCTCATCAACTGGTAGCCACGTAACTGATACATTTTAAAGCAAGAAAAAAGAAGACAAGTGACTTAAAAGATGCTCTGATCCTCGTAACTTTGAAGATGAAACATATTTTTATATAATCAGGTGCGTGGCCATGTCTTTCCTCTGCCCCATAGTCAAATAGCAGCTTGTGATAAATCGTGTCTCACTAAAATGAGTGAATGTGTGGTTTGCATTCCTGACCTCTATATCTATTTCTGTGATATTTCACACTGGTGTCGTATTCACTTACATTTTCTCACTGTAGAAAACAGAACAGGAGGCAGAGATTGTCATCTTTGATTGAAGGCAACAATATGTCTATTGTTTATATAAAACTGTTAAATTCCATGTACTTTAAATATTGTGTGCCATTGGCTGAATTGTTTGAATATTGTTACAACTAAAATCCATCACAGTGAAACCAGGGGATGTCAAACTGTTTTCTATGAACAATAATTTGTAGTTTAGAAGTTACACGGTCAAATGTACCATGTGCCACAATCTGCACACATCTATTTATAATCAGCTCAAATATTCAGCCACTTCACATATCATCACTTCAGTCGGTTTGACCTACTATGTTTTCTGACAGAGAATGAAGTGCCTATCCTATAGTGTCTCTTAATTACTGAAGGAAGTACCTCTTGAAGTGGCCCTAGATGTGGCTGCTAATAACAAGGTACCAGTTCACTGTGTCTGTGTGATCCTCAACATGATATCTCATTACCTCTCCTTTTAAACTGACATTTTCTCGACCAGATCCACTATCAAAGCAGCCATCAAGTTCATCTTCCCCCAACTGGCGGTAATGAGCAGATCAGATCTCTGACTGGCGTGCACCTGAGACTGCTACTGAAACGCAGTTAAAGAGGTTTTTGGAGGCAGCGAGGTATGACTGCCGAGTGGAGATTGGTCTTTTTGCAGTCACCTCCGTCCTGTCAGCCAAAAAGAATCAAGGAAAAGGGGGAAGGAGAGGAATGGGAGAGGAGCTGGTTGATTCTTGGAGAAGCGAGTGTGGTTAGGGAAGAGGAGCGAGCACGAGAGGGACTCTCATTAAAAGGCAGTGTGTTGGCTTCACGACCATCCCACCACTTCAATGCGCTGTCATGCAGTGATGTATCGCTCTGCATGGTGCTACCAAGGCCTTTATTCCCACTCTCCTACATGTTTCTTGATTCTAGCCAATTAAACGCCCACTGAAATTGAGCGAAGAAGGTGGCATATTGAGCAATTCATATAGTGGGGAGAGGAGCTGAAGGAAGGATATGTGTCTTTTAGTCTGCTTAATAGCTTCAGGACACTGACACTGAGTGGCCTTTAATGTCTGCTGCATATTATTCGCAATCCCCCTGCTCCCATCTCAGTTTCCTCACTCGTGCACATACCTAATCACCAAGGGATACAAATGTTTATCACAACTCAAGGAATATTTAATTTACTGTAGGTTAGTTGACTGTTGGCATATTTCATGTTATTTTTTAAAAAGCTTTTGCTCTTGAAATGACATGTAAAATCATCAAGGGACTCAATGAAAAGTCATCAATCATGGTGGTAAAATCACCAGATTGTATGTTTTTGCTTTTAAATTGTGCATTTGGGTTCATCTGGACAGTCTGTTGGCTGTAAAACAGCCAGAACAACAGGGGACTGACATGAATAGGTGTAAACACTAAGCATAGGCACTATGTTTCCACCCTCGAATCTCTTCGCTGCGCTATGAATAATGCACGTCCCGAAATTTCCAAATTCAACACCATGGTTGACCTGTTCATTTGTTGGTGTGGCCGAGATGGTGGAGGTCAGAATATGGATGCGTCGGTGCGCCGTCGAGGCAACAGCAGGACAGACGGCGTTGCTACTTCTCATGCTGCCCATGTCACTCAGGCTGACACCATAAATCTCACTTATTTTCAGATCCAGCCGAGACACAGGCAGAAATTACGGCCCAGAACACATTACCAGCCACTGCAGTGTGCTGAATGCTAACAGAGAGATCCTTGATAAAGCAGACAGGCAGTTCTCCAACAGATTATTGAACAAAAAGACTTCTACCTATGAGACTTGAGGGAGCAGACTGGTTTGTGAGTAAAGCACAAACATTTATGTCAACTTTTGAGAATCAAATAAAATACAAAACAGGATGCCTGCATGGAAACATCTGTAAAAATATGAATATGTGCTTTTGTGGAACTATATCACTGTCCTGTGTCTTCTGCAGTATACACCACATTGTCTTATAGTGGTGAGGAAAGAGTGATAAAAAGCAGGACACATGTCAGTGAGGAGGCACAGAGAGTGAGTAGATATAATATAATGCTTCTTTATACCCTTACTTTATATGCATGCTCTTTTTAAATTTGCTATATGTAATAGCTACAGACAGTATACTCATTCTCATTGGCTTGTTTTGGGTGTTACCAGCTTCTTTAGCTTTTTCTACATTTACCAGGCTTAGACTAATAACTGGGAAAAGTGAGTAACTGGTTCATTGGGCGTCCAAAATCCTGCTGGCTCACTTACTAGCTGGGCCTAGACGGTTGAAGGGGTGACTATTTCTCAAGAAGCAAGGCGGGTCATCCACTGACCAGAAGGTTGGCAGTTTCATCCTTGGGAAAGATACTGAACCCCAAATTGCTCTTGATGGCTGTGCTGCACATGGATGTTCTGTAAGAATGCGTGTGTGAATGGGTGAATCGCAAAACTGTATCGTAAAGAGCTTTGTTTCAGAAATACCTTAATCTTTTGGCTCATCAGCAGCACATAATCATAAGTATCAGAGATTGTGTAAAAAGCTGTTTATTTTGAAGAAAGAACCACACTTTGAGGAAGTTGCTTTTTCTGTGCAGGAGGAAACTGTAAAGTTATTGTTGGTTACATTTGTGTGATATCCAAAGGGATTTTGTAGTTTATCAACAGTTAACCTAGATTTTGGATTTGAGTGGAAGTCCAGAATCAAGAGTTATCTTTGCTGCTTAATTCCTAAAAAAAAGTATTTTTTCTTCTGGTAATATTCTGACTTTGTTACTGTAATATGGTGACTTTTTTGTCATTTAATTACAAATTTATTCTCGCAGTATTATACTGGTTTTTTTTCTCAATTAAGACTCTATTGTTGTAATATTACAACTTTATTGTTAAAATCTGGGATTTGTTTTTGTTCAGTACGCCCCTAATACTCTGTCGTAGATGAGGGCGAAGCAGACACAGAACTAGAGTTAAATCATTTTCTGTGAAATTCCCCTTTAATATATCTAACATCTAGAATAAGAAAGTCATTAATCTCTGACCATAATGAAAGCTCTCATTGTGTAATAGACATTTTTCCAGTTTCAAAGGCCCATATTTCATTATGTCTTCATTCATACCAGTGTAATCTGACCATGTATCACTGCTGATGTGCTCCACTGGTGTCCATTCTGTGTTTAATTGTGCTATCTATGTCAGAGTGTGTGAACCATTGATGCATCACTCTGGGCTCCTGCTGTGTCTTATTACCAGCAGGCCCTGCTCTCTGCCGCTCTCAGCCTGCTGGGTCATCTCCAGCTGCTGTAATCTAACATTAGCCTCTGCTTTCACCAGGTCCCAGCCATTTACCCCATCATGTATTATAGATGACCCCCTGAAAATGGAGGAATCCCGGTTAATTTACAACAACCCTGGGCTTTAAGGGGAATTGAATCAAAGTTGGCGACACAGGGAGTGTAGGGTTTATTTTGCTTTATAACACTGTCACAGTCTATAAAATTGTAATGAAAATTCATTTGAAGATTAAGTGGCTTTTTTGTGATACATTGGTATTTCCTGGCTCAACTAAAAATCATTTAGCTCCCAAGCTGAATGGTCTCGGTAAATGATGCTTACAAACGAACAGGCTCCTTTCAACCAAACTTAATCCTGCTTTTCTCTTTTTTCCAAAGACTCCGATTCTCCAGCTCACAAACACACGGCAAGTCTTTAGAAAGCGAGTTCACAGAACAGCGAACAAGTCCCCTGTACTTTCCTGGTGACTGTGAAATACACATGATTATGACGACATTGAGTCAGACTCGGTCCTATCTGCGCCTGTCAGATTTAGTAATATTATTCAAAGTGAATGTGACATTTTATTCAACAGACATCACTTCAGAGTAAAAAGAAAGAAAGAAAGAAAAATTGTTGCTACCTCAATAGAATAACGCAGACATGTCTTATGTGCTGGTAAAGCCTAAATACTGAGAAATAAAAAATAGTGTGTCATGAGGTTCCTGCCCATTGAAATTGAGGAAATCAGTTCCGGGCTTTTGTGGAAGGCCATCTGAAGCACAGAATGAAAACCGCTTACAATTCTGTACAATTAGCTAAAGCCATTTCAGTTCAATTGCAAGAGGGTTTTGTTCATCACACAGTATTCAGAGGTACACGTTAACCTCAGTTATTTACTGTGGCAACCAGGGTTCCAGAGAAATCTTTGTAATTTCTTTGGGCTCAATAGGCAGAAGAGACAATCTGAAGTGCATGGCTGACCAGACTGCAAAAGTTCCCTCAAACTTATCTTAACTGGCCCCAATTATCTTCTGTGACAATAGTGGTGTCTGTGAATGTGTAATAAAAGGTTAAGATTTCTGTTCAGAGTAATGAAGCTGTGCCATTTATTTTAAAGAACCAGGGCTATCTAAACCACTAAGGTCACTCACTGAAAGTATTTCTACTAAAGTCCATGGGCAAATTACGGCACTGGTGTTTTTCACAGTGGTGTGAATTTGATCAGATATTTTATTTGTCATTGTTAGACCTGAGTTAAAAGTCCATCTTAGTTTTGTTCATATTTATTTTTTATTTTAGTTTAGTGACTATATCTCTGGAAATCCATCAAAATATATTCTAAATGTGTAAGACTTATTTTAGTCATTTGAGTCTCCTTATCATCCAGACCAAGAACAAGCTTTTTATTTAGACATCAGCAATTTCATCCAACTGCAACAACCTTTGCAATTTCAGTGAAACTCTTGCAATGTGGATCTGTCAGAGAGAAAACAGAATTAAATAAAACCCTTTACATGCAAAAGGAACCATGTACAACAGCTGTGTTATACATCCTATATAACCTAATATGTAATTTTGTGGAACTTGGTGTTGTGGTGTTTACAGGTTCAACACAAACGTTTTGCACATAAAGCAACATAAGTACTACACAGTTACAATAGCTATGACCCAACAGACTTTATTCAAGACCAAAACAATCTCCTACATGACATACTCTTCTGCATTCAATATATTATTTGTCTTGTGAAAACCCAAAATGCATCAGCCACATATTGAACAAAAATTGAGACTCTCTGTGTCTGTTAGCAGTGGTATAAAAAAAGACTAACCACAATATCATTTCAATGAAAAGTTGAGGGGCACTCAGTGGAGCGCAAACCTCCATCAAGGTCCAATAGCCCTTCATGAAACCTTATTTAAATTCACGAGGTCTGGATTTTTGTTTGAATCTGCACCAAATTGCACAGACTCATACAGATCAGTCCTCTCAACATGCCCGATTTTTTTCTGGTATTCTGTTGTCATAATCCGTCCAGTATATTTCGTAACCTTGCTTACAAGCAAACAAACCTAAATAAGCTAAACAAACCTTTTTGGTGGACGTCAAAATTTCCAGTTGTTGAAGAAAGAGTTTTTTTATCCAGTTCAGATCTTGTTTTAGCGTTTTAAGATGTGAGAAAAGAAAAAAAAAAAGAAAACTGCAGGAGGAAGTGGTGTTCACCGTGTATTTTAAACCAGAGTTTGAGACTTCTCCTGTTACTACTCTTACCAGGTGATTACACAGGCACAAGAGCAGGGTAATTACATCCCCCAAAGAGACTGTGAAGACAGCACTTAATTTCCTGTGAATCCAAGAAAAAGTGAAGCTGAAACAACCCCAGCAACAGAAGCTCTCTGTGACTACATGTAACATTACTGATAATGTTTCTGAGTGGAAGAGGAAATAATTAATGTAATGGAGCACACACACTTTTCTCACTTAAATGTACTTTTCAGCATTTGATCTGTTAAATTTGTTTCCCCAGATCTGTAATTCCATACAAGCAACCTGGCTGATATGCTAACTACTTTCATCAGTTAGGTGGCTGAGGAGCTGAGGGAAATGCTGTCTATTCCTACAAATACTTACACTCACTATAACTGGATGAACCGCAAATATTTACAACAACAAACTCAACAGTAGATACACAAAAATCAGTATCGTGAATGAGAAAGAAAATACATGTAAATAGACAAAACATCTATGGCACTCAGTTGAGAGCATACCTCCACCAACAGACCCCCTTATGAAAACAGATTAGGTTCAATTTATTTGGACCTGTGCAAACTCATAAATATCTGTCAGTCAAACATCTGAATTATTCTCTGAGAAATGCTAAAAAAAAACGCCCTGTCTCACAATGTTAAAGAAAGTGGGGGGAAAATCTGGGCTGTGCCCCCTGTTCTGGATCCGCACCAAAGTCCAGTAGTTTTTAACGTAATCCTGCCAACTAACATACGAAAATACACACAACACAACCAAATACAGAAACACACCAACAAATGCTCACAACACTACTGATGAGAAGTCGACTTCAAAAGTCATGTCGCATTGAACAACAAGTGTTCTTACATTTGCTGTGTTGTGCATTTTAGTTGCAGTGTGTTAGCCTCCTCAGCCACAGATAAAATGCTGCACCTTTAAAAACTGAGCTCTCTTTCCTGGAGATCAACTTAACGATGCAGATTTAGATTGTAGTCGTCCGCTGCGCCTGGTGAAATAGATTTTAAATGAAAGACATTGATTTTTAGCTGCTGAGCTCACCAAGTCCCATTATTCTCTAATTGAGCAGTGATTGTACAAAGCCTCTTTAGGTCATTTTCAATACCACTTGTTACTCACACATTTTCTATTAGCTCTGAACTGGTGATTACTGATCATGTGTTAGTGGTTGGATTAGACACTTAGCAGCTCATTGACCAGTGTTGTGCTCTGTTCTCTCTCTCCCTCCCTCTCCCTCTCTCTCTCTCCATGTCTCTAGGACTCGGAAATCTTGAACACTGCCGTGCTGACCGGGAAGACAGTGGCTGTCCCAGTAAAGGTGGTGACCATCGGAATAGACAACTCAGTTACTGACGTCTCCGATGCAGTCAAGTGTCGCTCTACAGATGAAGATGTGGTGAAGGTCAGTAAAAGATGAGATGTTCAAAGAGAAGCTACCCTCTGCATCTCTTTAGGTGTTTAGGTGTTTTTTATTTATTTATTTTCATTATATATTTACAGAATTTTACATCAGCAGCAGGAACATTGTGTGACCTGGTAAAGTCATGTGCAGATATATATTGATATACAAAACTGCTGGGCCTCAGTGCAAGGACCCATATTGTGTGTATATATATGGTACATTTACCTTCATAATATAATCAATTCATTAATATTGGTTCATATCAGTTCAAATGCAAAATGTATTATTTTGTCCCTTTTCAAACTGACAATCTGTATTAGTTCAAAAAGACGCAGGGCAGGTATTGTCAAGCTGTACAGATATTGCATTAAAGCTTTTGTGAAATCAATAATGTATGTTTTAAAGATGTCACACATGAGAAGGTTTTCTATGTTTACCGTATCTAAATAAATCCTGGAGAAAGGAAGCAAACACCAGCAAACAACATGAAAGTATGTGTTTGATATGCAGTGGCTGCTCACTGCTGCTCAACTCTTCCCTTATTTTTAGGGCCTGTTTCAAACCCGAGGCTCAAAGCACAACAAAGTAAAAAAGTCACGTAGTGTTATCACATTGAGCCCTGGTATCAGTGGCTTTACTCTCCAGTAAAAAAAGTTTTCACCTCTTTCACTCTTCACCACAATCCCAGGTCCCTAATATCTACAGAAACACTTGATGAAAAACCAGAGAAAGAAATCACATATTTCTTTGGTCTTTTCCAAATTCTAAGAGGCTGAGAAGTGGCTCAGTATCTACAAACAGTCCCCAGCCTTGTCAGGGGCTGCGTTCCAAATCATCTTTCTTTCTGAACCTGTCAGGATCACACAGGATAGCGAGATGCAGCAAACCAAACTCAAAGTAATGTACACTAAAGTGTGATAATGAAACCAAATCAAAACTAAGGAAGAGGAACATATTTATCCACATCAATCCACCTAATCATGTCTGATGCATGAGTTATGGATGGCTAAGTAAGTTCCAGAGGGAAATTAAATTGCAGTCAAAGCTGTTTTAATAAAAGCCACAGCTCTACTGCTGAGATCTCTAGTTCAGAGCATTTATCCGGGTGCCCACTCAGGGTACGTTGTTTTTCTAATCATAGCTCGCAATCATGTATGTTAACATGACTAATTTATCTAATTTTGACCCAGGGAATTGTAGATAAGTAAACACAGAGTGACATTAAATCTGAATAATGAATCACCCTGCGCATTAAAAGATGCTTCTACTCACTTGTGGCATCATAATTGCAGTGAATTAGAAAGAAATCCCTCAGGTCACATGTTTTTCTTTAAAACCTTTTTGGAGGTTTATCCTGTTTGAACAAATTTGGCCCGGCATGTGTAGGTATGAATAAAGCTCTGCCTTCATTTGTATGCTCCTTTTGGCAGTTGATAGGTTTGCTGTGTGGGCTGCGTGTTACACGTCAAAGTGTGTGTGGAAGGACAGCAGAACCTCATCTACAATCATTCTGCAGCTTCATGTGTCGTGGCAAAACAATAAGGACATTTTCAAAGACTTGAAGTGTCTATAATCACCATGGATCACATGACTACTTTTATGTAAGTCAAATATATCAGCCTGCCATTACTGTTATGCAGCTTTGCCAATGGCGGATCTAGGATTTTCCTAAATCAGGGGCCATAAAGGGGCCATGATTTACACAGAGGGGCCAATTATATTTGCAATATCAGTGGAAAAAACAGTGCTCAATTCCTGAATAGGTAAAGTGCACCATTCAGTCATAACTTGTTCACTGTTATCTTAATTTTTTTGGGTCATGCCACACATCATTGAATATATTGTTCAAATAAATTGTGTTTTTCAAAAAAGCTTATAGAAGATAAAAACTTTTAATAAATGGTCACATTTATTGTTCAGGACAGGGGCACAATACGATTTCAACTGGGGCAAGTGGCCCCCCTTGGGCCCCCTCCCATGGATGTTACAGCATCTTTCACTTGGATATATGATCAACTTTACAGTTTTCAGTTCACCCACTGCAGTGTTGCTTCAAACAGCTTCAGTCAGCTGTTCTTTTTAGCTTAGAAGAAGTTCCTATATCCAATGACCAACTTCAAACGATAGACAATATAAGTTAGTAACAAGATGAACAGCACATCTTAGGGGCAAAAGATTAGTTAAATAGAGATGGAATACTTGAATTCTTAATTCTCTGAATTTGCAGAGAAATTGTAAATATGCAGCTGTGAATGTAAAAAATATAAAGATATAGAATCCAGTTTAACACAAGCTTTAAATGTAATTTCAGTGTAATTTTAATATTGAGAAGGTCCAAACATTCTATTACGATCTCGTGCTTCCATAGTCGGGCATTAAACAAACAGTCTCACAGCATGCAGGTAGAAAAACTTTATTTCGGTTGCTTACACAGGAGACAATATCTAAACCAGAAAAACAAACGCAAGCAACCGTTGTGTATTCATGTGTTTTCCTGAGTATTAGCAATGAGCTGTAGTTACTCAAGGTCATGCTACGAGTGGGCTCTTACAAGCGCTGCTATCACGAAGCAGGGCTATTAGAATATGTAGAGACATTCCCAGTGCGTTGAAGTGAGCGCTGTAGCTTATGCAGAGGAGTCTGAGCGGCTTAATTGCTTCTGTCAAGCCAACTCTTGTGTACAAGCCAGAGACAGGCTCGGCCCACCTTCTTGCTCCCTACTCCCATTGCTCATAACTGCTTCGCATTTTATCTGTCTTGCGACTTGTTAATTTCCTTGGCTAGATCCAGAGACAGCCATATGTCCGCCATAAGTATTCTCCCGTTAGCTGCCTAATGTGTCTGATTAATGTGGCGGAGCATCCTCTCTGACGTTTATGATACTACGTGAATCAGAATGACGGAGCACACATCCTGCAGAGAGGGCGTATGAGGGGTTAAAAGGGGGTCGCTGATTGAGTAGGACGTGTCTTTATATGTTAAATTATTGATTTTTGAGTTATGTTGGCCAATAATGCAACACAGCAGGAAGGTGTAAGCACATCAGTGTAATGTTTTTTGATGGCTGGATGTCAGCTGCCATGTTTTCTATAATTGTTTCTGCTGAGATTGTTTGGGAATAGATTAAAGAAATGCCAGCAGGCAGTTCATTTCTCTGGCATGGGACAAACTGTAGCAGAACTGTATGTTAATAATCCCTCAGGCATTTAGACTTTCTTTTGCTACGGTGGAGAGAAAAATAAGACAGGAAAAATCTCATTTGTTTATCCATTCTTACAGATTAGTCATGTCACAGTCGGTCAGTGAATCTCACATAGAGCCCAGGTGTTATATACAAACCTAATGCTCATGTCAGACAAGTTGTCAGGCCCCGACTTGTGAGAGAAGTCTGAGATGAAGGGGCTGTCAAAGGCACTTCAGTCTCGGCAGACTGAGTGTGGTAAGAGAGAAAGAGACGAACAATGAGGGCTGATAAGGAGCAGGCACTCCTCTGACATCTTTATCAGTTCAAACACACTCTCACACTGGGAGCCCTGATGGAGCCCAATCTGCTCCATGACTGACTGTAGCCAGGGGAGTGACGCTGCCCTTGTAGAAATGTTCAAAAGCTTCATTAACCAACTCTGTCAATCCCTGTTACGTCTTCAGTGTCGTGTAGCAGCAGCGCGTGAGCAAGGTGCTACTATGACTGCTCTCTTTTTATTGACCAGAATAACAAAGAGCAAATATCCAATGATCCTGCGAGTGTGGAGAATGCAGGACATGTGCAGTCCCGGGGTTCTGATGGTTGGCTGTAGCCTTGAAGGATGCCCTGCAGCAGGATTTGTATCTTTCACACATCGGTTTACAAAGATTCTTGCCTCTCACTCAGTACAGTGTACAGACACAAAGTCCACTGCTCTTGTTGCCTTGATGTTGGAAAGCTTTGCCGTACCATTTTAAAATTGCCTCCTTGCGTTACTTTGAACTTGACTCTCAGAGGAATGACTCTGCTTTTCCCTCCACTTCATATATTTGAAATGTATTACCTCCACCAAGATGATTGTTATGTTTCTTTTTGGGTCTTTTGTCTGTCTGTTAGTTAGCAGCATTATGTAAAAGCAATTGGAAGGATTACCACAGTTAGTGGAAAGATGCAGTATGAGTCAGGAAAGAACCCATTCAATGTTGGTGCAGATCCTAATAAATGGATGGATCACATTGTCTTTAGCATTTCCCCATAGAATTCACTCAATCTATGGCAGTAGTGGCGTTCCTCTCACACGCAACAGATTCCGAGGTACACAATCTACCCTAATGTCAGATCTCTAAGTTTTTGGAGTTCTGAAATATCCTTTCTATTACTCCAGTAAAGAGTCTGAGTCTATTTCTGCCACTAGTTACGAAAAGGTAACAGTTAGCTTAAGTTAATTATGTAGAAGGTATGGTTATGGATAGGCAACTAAAACACATGATTAAAGCAACATTTTTCATCATTCATCATTTTATCTAAAACTAGCAGCTTTAAATTAATTTGAATGGTACACTGACTTGGATTAGGAAAGTACGGGGCTGTTTCATTTCCCCTCCTCGGCGCAAACACATGCTCTTGCACCATATAATTTTGGTGAGTGGGTGCAATCTCTGGAAATGCTGGAATCAAGTCCAGTAAGATCAAGAGTAATTTCTCACTAAAAACCAAAGTTTATATCGAATAATCAGGGAGGAATCTTTGAAATCATCAAGATTTCTCAATAGACTTTTGCTCAGTAAGAGTTCTTCATGTTAGGGAAGCTGTGGGTCATGAGGAATAAACACTGTTTGGTCGTGTTTCAGTTCAGTGAGTGGGACTACACGGTTGGAGCGCCGGTCAAGCGATTGATAGGCTTTGTTTTCTGTACATGAAAACCTCTTGACTGCTCAGGCTCGAAACTGAACAGAATTTATTACCACTTATGGCTGCAGAGGCTGCTGTGTTACTTCAATGGTTAAGGAAAGATTGTCTCAATAACAAGACAAATGATAAATACATATAGATTATGGATATCTCAAAATCAAATTTCTGGGGATGCTCAGCTTTTGTGCAGTCGGGTGACAGTGGTCTGTTCAGAAAACAGAGGAGATAATATGGAGAATGTGTCATGTCTGCTTTGATGAAGGCTTTCTAGCAGGTTCCCACACTCTCCACTAGTCACACACACACACACACACACACACACACAAACACGCAGTGCCGAGGATGACGCCATTTCAGGGAAATCAGCAAATATGTGCTTTCTTTTATACAAACCCACCAAATTTATTTTCCACAGAAATTCTCCTGCCGGCTTCACCCTAGAGGGAGCTCACATAAAGATGTAGAATCTGTCTCGCGCAAAGTTTTCCTCCTGGTCACAGAGGATGCCCTGCCGTGACTTCATGATGAATGGTTGTTTATGGTTTTATCTTGCTGTGGAGAAAAAAACTTGGAACGAGAAAAAGTATACGTTCCCCACACTGTATAGTTCCATTTGGTTCTTGCGATGGTAGTCTGCTATATGTTGGATACAGGATTGACAAAATTCCCAGAAAAAAAAAATTTACGGATTAATTAACTTTGTGTGTGTGTGTGTTAGATACCCCTCATAAGTTATAGTTGCATATCATATCATGCAAGGTTTAAAGAGAAAGAAGATTCTGGATGTTGGTCAAATTTACGTGTTCAAAGAAAAAGAGGAAGAAGCATAAGGGGCTTCAAAGAGAGCAACAAGGAGTTGTGTCTTTCAGTAATGCAAAATTGGCCCACTTACTCTCTTCCTAAAGCAATTAATGAAACAGATGGCTTTGAGTTTGGTCGTTTTATCAAGAGACAACTGCTCTCCTCTTACTAGTTTCCATCTGTTGGCTCTTCTCTTCGCTGTAGGCTGAACTATAATAGAAGAGCAGACCACGACCTGTTTTCCCTCTGGTTCAAACATGTCCTCGCTGCCCTCCTCCCTCCTTCCTCAAGTGTGGAGCAGATATAGAAGCTTTCATCTTGTTCAAAGTAGTTACAGGAATGCAGCATCGGTCGAGAGCTCAAGAGTGTAAAGGCTTATAATCAACCTGGTCCTGCAGTGTGCACTGTACAGCATATTGCACTGTGCAATTGACTGTGTAGTCATCTAGCTGTGCCGTCAGAAGAGCTCAACGTACGCCGCCCCTCTCTCTTAATCCCTCCCCTCTCCTCCCACGCAGGTGTCAGACAGGTGTGACTACGTCTTCGTAAATGGCAAGGAGATGAAGGGCAAGGTGAAGATGACAGTGAACTTCACCTACGGATACCTGAGTGCTCAGCTGGAGCTCAACGTGTGGCTCCCCCGGCTCCCTCTCCAGATCGAGGTGTCAGATACGGAGCTCAGCCAGATCAAGGGGTGGAGGGTGCCCATCGTTGCCCCCGGTCAGAGGTACTGTCATTTACAGGGCTGTGTGACAGTGTGTTCTGTTCTCTTACTCAACAAAGGTCCTGAATCTATTTATAACTATACAAGTAAAATATACGAGTAAAATAATTGTCTTAATATTAATTAATTAATATTACTTTTGCCAAGAAGGCTATGTTTTCTTTTTGCGTTTAATATTTTCTTTTATTCCTCAAATACATAACTCTACATAATGTTGTGTGTGAAATGTGATGCAGATCCCAAATCCTTTAAAATATGTGGTTTATGAGGACACTGTTGGGCCTTCTATTTTTTTTAGAAATTCACACAAATCCTGGATCTGACCCCTGATCAGGATCCACTCCAAACTTTAAGGGGTTCTTTCCTGACCCATACATACATTTTGTGGTAATGAGTCCAGTAGTTTTTGCTTAATCAAACAAACAAACAAACAGACAGGGGTGAAAACATTATAATAATTATAAACAGCAAGGACTGCAATTCAGCTTTAATTGTGTCATCCGCTCTGCAAAGTGCAATTCCCATATATTCTACTATTATCCAATATTATCCTTTTATTTTGAGTAGATACATGTTCTAACTTTTTTCTCATCCTATAATAATTTTCTGCTTCTAGATTGTCCTGTCAATGTTAATGAGTCATTTGTCCACCTTTGCAACCAGAGTTTCAGAGGTTAACAGCATTTATTCCAGGTGATGTGTCTGATTTCAAGCCTCAGATCAAATACTGTTGTGATGTGAGACTGAATAACGCTCCACCTGTCTCCTGATTCTGCTCCTGCTTGGCAGCTCTTGGCAGATAACAAAATGGCTGACCTGTGCAATATGGCTTGTCATTAGGACTGGCTTCAGGTGGCCTGTCATTGCCCTTCTTAATCGTCAGTAGGACAGAACATTATTAGAGCTGTCTGGAGGTCAGTCCTCTTCCCTAGGGCCTCATCACTAGCAGCACCTCTGCCAACGCCGCTGTGCAGTGCTACTCTGCAACTGTTGAAATCCATCAAGAGATGGAGCAGCTATCAGACTACCTGCAGTAATTACTTCTGGAAAAAAAAAGTTGAGGTTGAACTTGCAGCAATCCACCAGTGTGGCCACTCTAATTACCCCTACCTCCCTCCCTGCCCATTTTGAGTGACAGAGGTACAGCATTCGACTATTGCCATGGCTTGCCGAGGATGTTGCTTCCCCCTCCTGTGTGCTGGTTTGCCTTTATCAACTGAGACAGCAAAGTTGTTTTGTCAGTGTGGATGCCAGTACGACTGCTGACGGGCGGCAGGAGGCTTTGTTTCTCCCTGTCTTCCACCCGTCTTTGTTTATCAGGGGGAGAACAGGCGTGACCTTGCAAAGTATAGCGCTATGGCTGCTGGTGAGAATGGGCTTCGGTCCACTCACCACGAGCCCGCAAGGAAGTCTGCCAGTGAGTGACGGTAGTGGCCACGCTGAGGTGGAGGGAGAGAAATGAGAAATAAAGAGACATCAGGCCTGTTTGTGGAATAATGGCACAAGTACTCTTAACACAGTTTCAGACTGACTCTTCCTGTATGGCTCACCTCTTCCCTTGCCTAAGTCCTGTCAAAACAGGGACAAGAGGAGCCTGTGCCAACAGCAAACTTAGTGTAAGCGTAGCACTTGGGCATGTACATTCCTCTTTCACTCTTTGTTTAATCCCCTCGCTACCTTTTAATACTCGATTTGAGTATGTTTACAATTTATACTGTGTTGTCTTTCTGCAGTTAAACAAACAGCTACACTCAAATTCTCTGATACAAACACTAAACAAGATACAAACACTAAAACAAACACTGTTGTCAGATAGAGCTGCTTATATATAGAGGCAGCGTCGTCTATTTCTGTCCAAATGACCTTTGTCATGTTACTGCAGCAGAAAATAAAATGCAGCATCACGCCAAAACAAATACAGCGCACGATCCACAGGACACAACATAAATAAGGCTGCCACACACACACACACACACACACACACACACACACACACACACACACACACACACACACACACACACACACACACACATATTAATATGCAGCAACTCCTCTGAAGTCAGAACTGGGCCTGAAAGTGAATGAAGCAGGAAAAAAATGTGCTTTATGGTGCAAGTTGTTCTCCGTGCTGAGTGTGGTTTGTTTATTAGATTAACCTCAGATTAGATTATGAGATGGCTGCACAAACTGGCATATATCAGATTTATACCAGAGCTGAAATGGTTGGACGTCACTGTCAGCTTGTTTACTCCTGGATCCATTACATCTGTTTAATACCTGTACATATGAATGTCCTCATAAATATGCTGTTTAAACACTGATTAAGTGAGTATGTCAGTACACAACCTCTCAGCATCAGGGCCATTAAATAACAAATTCAGTTTACGCTCAAAAGCTTCACATTATGATTCTAAAAGCAAAGGAGAGAGACATTTAAAAGAATTGTAAATGTTCGATCACAAATTCATGATTCGCAACCTGTATGTGAACAAGTCTTATGCAGCTGTGAGTTATTTTGTTTTCATACAAATTCCAATGTTGGTCTTAAATAAACTGTGCTAGATTACATCGCGATGAAGTGTATCACAGGGCTGACATGTAGAGACAAACAACCATTCACACTTACATTCACACCTATTGGCAATTTAGAGTCGCTAATAAGATGATGTGTCTTTATTGGATGAAGCCAAAATACTTAGTGATTCAAAAGAACTCAAATCACCCCGTCCTAACCTGAAAATTTGATGCAGTTTTAATTCTGTGTAGAAAATATCATAAAAGTCATGAGTGGAGGGGGTAGTTCTGTTGAACGTACATTGAATGTGAAATAAAGGGCAAACTCAAAAAAAATAAATTTTAGAGACAAACAGCTTTTCATGCTGATCAGCACACATCCATCCAGGTCCTGTGTGGTGGGAACAGAACTGATCATTTGACTTAAGTCTAATCAGTCAGTACAGGTGATGTCACACTGTTCAGTGTCGTGATCATAGACTGTATATAAAGGTCATGATTTAACTACATTTGAATGGACGACAGCTGATATTTTTTTGTTCTGAGTTGTTTGTTCACCGTCAATCAAATCTGATCAAACCACATCCACACAGTCCTAATAGAATAGATTCCAACTTTATTGTTTCACTGTTTGATGTGAACTTGTGGCCTCTTAAGTCATGAATATTTCATGTGGTAGATAAATACTTTGATGTGAAGGTTTCAGGGGCACAGAAAGTAAAGAAAAGACAGTGAAACAGTGTTAGTAAAGCAACAATAAAATATTTGCTTATTTAATAGTAATACATTGGTTAAACTTGACCTGCAGATGAGTCTTTAGCTCTTGATGAATCAAGATAGAACCAAAATTAGAGTAAATATTACTGTGAATTGATGTTAGTATGTTGCATGTGAAAGGTTTTAAACTCCACAACTCTGCATCTCACTGTACTTGTTGCTTTTCTCTGGAGCGTGCTGCCAACATCTTACTCCCACCGCTTCACGTGCAGTCAGATTTCTCAGGGGATTCCGTTAGAAAGGGACAAGTTGAGGGGATAATCGCAAGTAAAACAGTTTATTTCTTTTCTTCTCCCCCTGTATCATTATCACAACCTTTGCTTGTGTGTGTTTGTGTTAGAGACGGACGAACAAATGACAATGATTAGACAGAGTGGCAGCTCTTTAAGCTCTTACTACAATGTGTGATTAGTGGTTTTGTTGACAAAGCACTTTTTCTGTTTGCAAGTATCCCAATTGTGTCCCAGTGTGAGACTGAAGAGCTGCAACAGCGCTTCCTCTCCCAGATCAAGCATTCAAACATTGCATTCTCAACCTCTCTGTCATTTTTATAGAGCTGTTTGTTGAAGCAAAATTAAAAACAGAACAGTTATGGACCAAATCTAATGACTTTGCAGCTGTAACCATTTAAACCTAGTTTGTCATTCTTCAAGCAGTTTTACTGGTGAGAAAGAGCTGAGTCTCTGTTGCTGATTTGTTGCCTACAGTAATAAAATTAGATTTGCCAGCAACAGAGCGATCAGGGAGGCTATTAAGTAAAGCAGTAGGGAGGTGTGCACATTCACAGTCCAGACCCGGTGCTCCTTGATGGTGAAGGAAAGTCGCTGAAGGAGGAAAATGGTTAGCCATATGCTGGACTGTTCATTACTGGATCCTTGTCAGGTAAACATCCCTGTATAAATTACTCTGCTGAGTGAGAGTCCATCTGGCAGAGGTCGGTTTAAGTGGGGACGCTGCTAAAAATACAACAAATTGCACGTTAATGCAGAATTAACAGAAAAAACAAAGTACAGCTGAGGCTGAAGAGAAAGTCACTAGTGTTGCAGGAGTTGGACACTAAGTATTTAGATGTATTTAGACCCTGAGGAAAATCAATGCATGTATGAAATTTTAGGGCAATCCAGTAGTTGTCAAGACATTTCTCCTCATGTTGGCGGCAAAGTCATCAAGATTCCTCCTCTGGGGACCATTAATGTCTGTACTGAATTTATTGGCAATTTATCAAACCAGTAAGTAGTTAGGTGAGATATTTCTGTCTAGACCAACCACCAGTGTTTATGAGGGATGTCTTTTCTTTTTATTGTCAGGTCCACACGGGACAGTGACGATGAGGACGATGAAGACAGACGAGGACGAAGCTGCACTCTGCAGTACCAGCACGCCATGGTTCGAGTCCTCACCCATTTTGTAGCGGAGTCAGCAGATCCCCGAGGTCAGGCGAGCTTCATGCTGGGCACCGATTGGCAGGTAGACATAACGGAGCTGGTGTGGGACTTCCTGAAGGTAGAGGACCCGCAGATTGCACAGCTGCTGGACAGAAGGATACTGATGGGACTAGACGTGGGGATGACCACAATTCAGGTAGGTCATGTATCTGCTTTAAACAGGCACTGCTGCTTTAAAGGTTCAGTGTGTAGAATTCAGTGACATCTAGTGGTGAAGTTGAATGTTGCAGCTGAATACCCCCCACCTCACCCTCCCCTTCCAAACATGAAAGAGAACCTGTGGTAGCCTCCAGGTGTCATAGAAAACTCAAAAGGTGTTTAATTTGTCCACTCTGGATTACTGTAAAAAAAAAACACATGGCGGCCTGTATAGCGAGAACTCCCTCCCGATGTAAATATAAAGTATTTATATACAAAGGGCCCATTGTAGGGTAAACAATAATTCATACATTTTAGATGAAACATTATTTTATATTCAAAATATGTTTGATTGATGTTTTTGCCTCTGTCCATTGGTTGGGTTGTTTGATTGCTACTCAATGGATTCCCATGGAACTCTGTGGAATGATAGGACATGGGCCAAGAAAGAAACCAGTACATTTTGGGGTGGATCCAGACAAAGAGGCGAGAACAGGATTTACATTTTTTGACATTTTCACAAATAATTGATGGATCTTGATGAAAAAATCAAGCATTTGTAGTGAACTGATGTAGCTTGATTGAATTTAAGAAAATTGTTGAGCCTTGGCGGAGGTAAGTGCTCTACTGAGTGCAATTCTAGACTTTTTTTTAATTTGTTTTTGGATATTCATTTCAGTAGCAATTTTGAGTTTTGAGATTCTACTCATCAAGATTATTGCTGGCATCAGTCAGACGAGCCAACTATCACTAAACAATCATAAAGGTTTGGATCAAACTCCCACACTAGTTATACTTATTTGGAATTGAGGAGGAAGATGAGCTGTAACATCATTACCCTGGTTGTGTAAACATCCACCACAGTTTAGAGGTTCTGTTTTTAACGTTCTGTTTCAACAACTTTTTGGGTTCAATATTTGTTTTCACCAATTGCAGTTTATTTTGTTTTTTTTGCATTTGTTAGAGATCATTCTCCCCTTGTCTGGGCTTCACTGTAGTAACATGGACAAGATCCCAGCTCTCGACAGCTACTTTAATAACTCGAATGTTACCATCATGTATATAAATGACAATTTGAACAAAAAAATTTTCATATAGGTTGATATGGAACACAATGTATAAGAATTATATTGATATATATTGAACCTGTGTTGTATTGCTATTGATGAACATTTTATTGTTATATTTTTTTATATTGTTTTATTGCCCAGCCCTAGATAGAGCTATGAAAATAAGACCAAAGTTGAAATAAGCCTGAACTACTGTTTAACTCAGTGGTGTTTTCTAAATAAGCAGGCCCAAATAATAAGGCCACTCATGCCAGTGGCATTGTTGTTGCAGGATTTAAGGAACACTATTAATTATAATGTTCCACTTGTGCCACAGCCTCCCAAATTAGGTCCATGCTTCCTGTCCAGCTACTTGTCCTTCTCCCACAAACCATTGGTGCTTTGTGAAAGAGAAAAATGAGAAAAAACAGTGAAGCAGAGCTGGGACCTTATAAAACTAACATTCATTTGTGAATACATAAATATTTTTTACTTAGAGCAGCATAATATTTGTATATAATAATAATATAATGAGTAGGGCTGTGCAATAGTACAATAAAATATATCAAGATAAAATTGTTCAGATCACATCGTTGATATCTGTAATTATCACAAGAAATATCTTATTTGTCCTTAAATAATTTTATTTTAAGTAAAAATGTTGCTTCTGAGGTTGTGGCTTTAAACTCTTAATGAGCAGAGAGTGACAAAGACTTTAAAAACAGGAAACCATTTTAATCAGAGACATATAAATGATGTGTCACACAATGCAGTAGTAGTATATCAATATATATTAAACCTTTGTTATATTGCTATTGATGACAATTATATTGCATTAATTATTGATATTGTTTTATTGCACACTGGAGCATTTTACATTTTTACAGGTGCCTGTCTCTTTTCTTGTATTTTGGTTTTCTAAAAGCTCAACACTTTGCTGAATTGACCAAATGAGAAGACAGCGTAAAAGCTAAGTTCGTGATGAACATGAAAAAAAAGCGTAAGAGTCATATTTACACTGGAGGATCAGTGCCTGCTTCAAATCTTATCATGTCAAGTTATTCCTCAGGTTTGTCCCAAAATCTGATGACACACAATGTAAAATGCACTGCAGAGTGCGGTGGAGGCTGCCAATGCTCTTGGCAAAGGTCTCTGTCAGTAATGACAGAACATAATGAGGTAATTATTTGAATGTTTTGAAACTAATATGGTCATTATTTTATGTTTAAATATCACCCATGTTCAAATTATCTGAATTATGAAAACCACCATGTCAGAGAGCTATTTTATTCATATGCTTTATTCAACTTCACTGCAGTACATCATTATGTCAACACAGTGTGTTATAATAATATACTGCAGGGGCGTGAGCATATTGTTTATTCCAGGGACGAAACTAGATGCCGATGTCATGGCGGCAGTTTGACTAGAATCTCCTTTTGTCTGGAGCAGACAGGTGCTTATTTGTGTGTCACAGGCTTCACTGCAGGCTCTCAGCAGTGAGCAGGTCCTCGCTCTCGGCCCTTTGGGTTGTCATGCTCTTCAGGCTAACTGGATGAATATCAGCATCCTAATGACATCTGTGTGAGTGGGATCTGCTTCCCAGTGCCAGGGACTCATCTGTCTGTCAGCCTGCAGATGTGTCTTCACCTCCGCAACACAAAGGAAGCACAAAACTGGAAAACATTTGCAAACGCAAAAGGTCGGACAGGCGCGCCACATGCCACGCAGACTGATGATTGCATGCAGAGAAAGTCACAAATCCCTCTGGTGGTATTCATCATAAACACAGTTAGGTAGTTAGTTAGTTCCTGCTTCAGTTTTGGGGTTAAAGTGTTCCTCTCCTCTATATATCCACGTTAATCAAAGGGAATGGATTCTTACCTACAGGAAGTATGGGGGTGGGAGGGTAACTAAGTGCAGTTGTTGTTTGATCCACATAGCCTGAATAAAGAGCTCAAATAAAAAGTAGTTTTTATGTATCGTTTTGCATATTGTGAGGGGGCTTGTGAGTCTTTTATGTTAGATGAAACACTTGGAGAGACACTTTCTTAAATCGCCTATAACCCGCTGGTAATCCGCTTTTTTCATGTCGCTGACTTCCTCGCTGCTCAGTGCTCATTGATGTGGTATTTTTATTTCCCCACTTACCAGGAATCTCCTGTCAATCAAGTGGCGTGACCACTGCTGATTTATATCTGCTCTGATTTTCTGTTGATAAAGTTTCTATAGGTAGTTTTCTGTTTCTCTGTTCAGCTGCTGTTGCTGTCACTGTTGGGACAGACCTCCCCAGCCCTGAGTGTTTAAAGTAGTAAATGAACACTGCAGTAATTGATCATATACTAGACAGTTACAGCTGACAATGACGTATTTGAGATAAATATTGTGGAGGAAAATCCCAACTCTTCAGCTTTAACTTTTAAAATTCCTTTTAATGTTCAAATCTATAATCTCTTCCCCTCAATACCTCACTGTCTTTCTTTTCCACATTCTAGGTATTGTCTCCTTTGTCAGACTCCATCCTGGCAGAGAAGACTGTGACCGTGGTGGATGACAAAGTCACCATCACAGAGCTGGGGGTCCAGCTGGTGACGGGGCTCTCCATGAGCCTGCAGCTCAGTCCAGGAAGCAACAGAGCCATTGTGGCCACCACGAACACACAGGAGGTTCTGCAGAGCCCCAAGCAGGTCAGTACAAGAGCCCTGAAGTAAATTCTGAAACAAAAATGTATGAATGTATTGCTTCATGGTTCAAGTCTCCCTTAGCCACCAAAGCTAAATATAAAGGCCTCAGTTTCAAAATCTCTTGATCTAATACGCTTAAAAAGAAAGCTGTCATTATTTCCGAACAATATTCCACCAGTTCTGATTAAGACAGAACAGTGATCATTTGTTTTACACCTTTATTTGGTTCGATTGACACAATTCAACTTTATATATCTGCAGAAACCAAATCTGTGCATTCTGCAGCCTTGATTACTGTGCAGAAACAAAAAGGCTTTCTTCCAGATTCCATTTCACACTATCAAGGTCCTTGAATGAGCAATTGTACAATCACAGAACGCTATGAGTGTGCATGTGCCCTTGTACACGTGACGTTTGTTTGTTCCATTCCTAACCCTCTTAACGCAGAGGCTTGAAAAGCCAGAGTGTGACAGAGAGCGTTTCCAGAGGCAACTAATAGTAACAGGAGCTTAATGACGGAGCATGCAAAGGCAACACAAAACAGCGAAAATATGACTTGGAGACCAAACTTGGCCATTCTGTCACGTTCTCATTCGCCCCGGCTACTCTCATTGTGGCCTCTTTGATCTGCCCATCAAGCTCTCTTACCCACTGTTCCTTTTTTAAATTCCTCTTCCCCCACTTCGTCCAAGAAAGGAAGGATGGGGTGAGCACAGTTATCTGACCTATCTCCATATGCAGATGAAGAGAATCAGGCAGCACTGCACTGGAAGTCCTCTGGTGGCAGTAATTAGGGATCATTGGGGATTTGTCCTTAAGCAACTTTAAGAAATTAAATATGAGAAAGCCGTAGGATGCTGACTGTACAGCAAATCTTCATCCCAACGAACAACATTTAATGTTGCTGTCTGATCTTCTGCACATATCTTTGAATCTGTATCCCTCTTATCGTAGACAGAGCTGCAGCTGAGATAGCAGAACCACGCCTCTTAGTCAGTTTGTATTCTACTTACAATGTCTTACAGACTTACATCTGAAATTTCCATACATAGTGAACTATATGTTAATGTGTTGCATTGTCCACGGGTTGCATTGATAAAAGGAAGAGTGAATGTGATAATAATCAGTGCTTCATTTTTACTAAATCACAACACTGCGTCAGAGACTATTCATTTTCATTTTTTCTCTTATAATGCTGTATTGTATTTTTTGTGTGTGTGTGTGTCCATAGGAGGCCCTGATCAGTGCTTGGCTTCAGTTCAGCGACGGCTCACTAGCTCCTCTAGACCTGTACAATTCTGAATTTTTTGTCCTAACAGCCACCTCTCTAGACGAGGAGGTGGTAACAGTGCAGCAGGACCCCTCATGGAAGTGGCCAGTCATCGTGACTGAGGCGGAGGGCCAAGGCCTTCTGGTCAGAGTGGAAATGACTGTTTGTGAAGTCTGCCAGAAGTTCAAGCGGCGCAGCATCCTGGCAGCAGGGAACTGTAACATCAGGGTGAAGTTTGGTCACAGTGATAGCTCGAGGGCAGGCAACAGCGACTACAGCCCTGATGGAGATGATTTAGACAACAGAGGCAGGCTCTCCCCCTCCCAGGACAGGACTGGACTTAACACCCACTATTATGGCAGCTCCATCTCTGACATGGAGGACGGGGTGTTGAGGAAAGCCACCACCACTAGAAGCGCGATAATTCGCCGCCCCAATGGGGATAAACTATCAGATGATGGTAGCCAGGATATGCCAATTGACTTTGCTGACTTCCCTGCACAAGTGGACCTGCCCCGTGGCCGCAACATGGACGATGACCTCATTCAGACTGCTCGTGGGCTCACAGACCTCGAAATCGGCATGTATGCCCTGCTGGGTGTCTTCTGTCTCGCTATCTTGGTCTTTCTCATCAATTGCATCTCCTATACCCTGAAATACCGTCACAAGGAGCTATCCATTGAGGGACAGGAAAACATGAACCATGCCCATGATTGGGTGTGGTTGGGGAATGAGGCAGAGCTGCTAGAGAGTCAAATCAGCCTGTCGCCACAACAGGAGGAGCAGACTTCCATGATGGACTCGAGCAGTGGCCTCGAGGAAGGCAGCCATTTGCTGAATGGAGGTTCTGCCCAGAAGAGCGTGCAGGGCCAAGTGCACCGGACAGCAGACACAGGCTGCATAGCCAAGGACAGCAAAGGAGACTCACCCACCACTAAGAGGAAGCGTGTCAAGTTCACCACTTTCACCACCATTCCCTTGGACAGTAGCTACCCCACTGTTAACACACTGACGGGAAGCCACTGCCAGGACATTAAGTGGGTGTGCCAAGACGTGGAGCTGGGAGACTCCAAGGAGTTGCGCAATTACATGGAAAGGTTAAATGACAGTGCTTTAAAAGAGGTGGCATAATGTACTATGTGCACTTGTGACAAACTCACCCTTATGCCTTTCAGAGGAAAGTGGTCTGGACAGAAACCAGATCCCTAACAAGTGAAAGAGGAAGAAATCAACTTTAGAATCACCCCAAACTGCCAAAGGGTCATCACGTTCAAGAGGACTGTCTTGATTCCACAAGTGACTGATGGTGAATCACAAAAGAAAAATACAGTTTGTCAAAGAAAGAGGACATGAGGTGATTCTTTTCTTTCCATTTGTTGATCAGATGATTACCTTTTTATTACGACAGGGTTTAGATAGAATTCAAGTAATGGTCCCAGGACTTATCTGCAGCAACTATGACCTGTGATATTCAGACATGTAGATTTTAAAAAGACCAGTGACATAACTAGATAGATGTTCTGAATGTGTGTGTGCACATTAAATGGTTTTCGGAAGTTTTGTAACATTTTTGAATATTAATTTCTTACGCCAGATCCTTATTCTGGGGAAGAGTTCTGGAAAGGCCAAAGCAAGCCAAGAGAAACGTGTGCATGTTGTTGAGGAAAAAGAAAAGGCACAACTTTCCAGGTCATTCTCATCCTCCTTAACACGTCAGAAGACCTGTCATGTATATACTGAACAGTCTCCAAAGCATTGTATTGTTGCTCTGTATATTGTATTTTCATAACATTTAAGGAATACACAATAATGTCAAGAGCCTGTATCATCCTTTTATTGATCGTAAAGCTATTCTTGTCTCCTGTCTCGAGGTCAGCTGAGAAGTGTGGGTCACAAAAAATGGCCAATTAAACATTCACATTTGTATGGCAAGTGTTTTATGAGCAATTTACCCACACGCCACAACACAATATGTTACTGCTTTTAATGCATGCCAGTGGAGGGAGGCAGTGGTCATTAATATTCTCATCTCATCTGTGAGAACAACTAAAATGACAGCCAGCGTATGATGGGGCTTTTAAATAAATGGCTGAACAACATGGTAATGTGCCATTTCCTACTGCCACCACCCCCCAGTTTAAAGTTTTGTGAGCTTTGAAGGAAATGCCAATTAATGTCTCGTTAACCTCTGTCCCAGAGCCTCGGGGGAAAGCTTAATGATGGACAAGCAGGGATGTAATGTGCTCTGCATCTCTCAGGGATCATGCAGATACAAAGAGAGATAATTACGGGCAAGGTGGAAAATGTTTTCGTTTTTGGAAATGGATTATTTATTATAATTGCACAAACAATAATCATCTCTGAAAACTTCCTAAACAAAAGGCAGTCGGCTGAAAAATTACACTTTGCTCAGTGAGCGTTATTATCACAGTGGTGTTGGCTGATTGCGTTTTTTTTTTCCATCAAGCAGGGAAATATTCACAGTATGTATACTGTTGCTCTAGTGTGGCAGTACTACCTCAAGTAATTACAAATCAAGATTAAGATCAACTCAGTTATGTTAACAGTGAGCACTGAATGGAGCTCCTCCAGACAAGTTTGAAAGGTTAGTGACTTTTATTTAATTAGTTCAAGTGTGTTGATTCTCTCTTTCTACTTCTAGGGTTCTGCTTTAGGTTTGCTTCATGCTGAGCCAGAACACCGAATTAATATGACAAAATAACAAGTAGGGTTCAGATAGTGAGATAACAAGGTATTCAAGGGAGGGTTGGTCAGTTGTATGGGAAACACTTCTGATCTTATTTGTTGAATTCCTCCTCACGTCCTGATAGCCATCAATAAGTAAAGTTGTCTGTGGCCCTCGCAGGTCTGTAAGAAACACGTCCAATAATTTCCAATCGTTCTGACGTGCCTGCATACACCCTGCCAATGCTCTCAATCCACTTGACAGGAGTCTTCACAAGCTGAAGCAGAGATGATATTGAGAAGTTAGTAATCGAGTCAATTATAAATGCCAGAAAAAGTGCAGCCAAAATTCCCAGTTCAACTACAGACAAAGGCTTCGACTGCAAAACAAAGCAAGAAAAGAAAGACCAAAGTTCAAAAGGCTAGGACCAAAATGTGTTTGGATGATGAACTCGGCTCAGAAGTGTAATCTGAGTCAAATCCAACAAATCTCTCATTATGGAAACTAACACGCAAAAAACATACGTAAGTCCAGTGCAAATGACACGTTGGTCAATGTGCCACTAATGCTAACAGAAAATGCAATTTTAATAAATAAATTCCCTTGCTAACATACTACCATGATAACAGCCATGTTTATATTTTAGGCTCAATATGATATTGTTAGGTGTTTTTTTACAGGTGATTCAGACATGATAATGTCAATGAAGCTGTTCACTCTCTCCTCCAGTAAGCTTCTAGCTGTCAATCAGTGCCCGTTCATGTATTTTGGTGGTGTCATTGTTGTGAGGTTAGATTTGAGGGGTTAATATAGCAGTTGCACATTTTCAATGCAGCCTGCTCTTGCTAGGTTTTTCCGTGCTAATAAACTACTGCTTTAAGATAAAACAGGTGTCAGGTCGGAACTGAGGTTATTTGCTGTTTTGCAACATTTCGATGAGAAGATCGACAAAACATCACAACTCATCTCTGTGTACGAAGCTACAGCCAGCAGATACTTAGCTATTCTTAGCATAAAGACTGGAAACATCCATATCTGCCTGTCATCATTTATTAAGTTCACAAATTAATAGTTAAACTGTATAAAATCCTTGAAGACCTCAGCTTAGTAAATAAGCATGAACACACAGAGGAGAAAGTCTCCCTCCTTACTGCCCTGTCTCTGCGTCTTCTCTGTCCTAATATGTTTCTACTCTTCTTTCCGTGGTGCGACCGGCCGTCTCCTGTGTGATTTTCCTGCTTCTGTATCAGAGGCTGCAGGCAGTTGAAGTGGGGTCTGTGCAGTGTGTGCTGGGACTGAGGCTGCTGTGTTCAGCCTGTGGACTGTGAAGGACGAGGGGAGCCGGTGCAGCCTGGTCTGGGAGGGATTTAACTGTCAGCCACAAGGGGCATGATTGATGGAGGGTCCTGCGTAATTAAAACACCACTGTGACTCTCTGTCTGTGACCATCGTCGGTGGCTTCAGCCTCCTCAGGTAGGAACAGCAGCGCATCCCATTAAAGATCTTCCGTCTCCACCCCCTCAGGCCCTAGTTTTAGTCGTGTTCATGCCTGCTGGGATGTGGCACCGCAGATATAATGATTGTATTTTCTTCAATTTGTGGAACGTGGTAACTCCAGACTCACTTTTGTTGGCTTCAAGTCTTACCTTCCCTGAAAGGAAAAGAAAAAACTCTCCCTAGGCTGCCATCTTAAATGGATTTTTAATTAAATTGATGATGTGAGACCAACAAACTCTCACCAATGGTTGGCTGTGCTCCCTGTGGTCCTAGCGTGCCAGATCTGTATTTGCAATTTCCAAATGATTATTTCCTGCTTGATTTATGTTGCTTCCTTTGAATTCACTCTAAAATCAGTTCACAGTAGCTTCACAGCAACTAATCATGCACAAACACGCGGCTGCAGAGGAACGAAAGAGCAGCGGACAAGGTCAGCTTGACTTTCTCGTTTTAGCCATTTCTACAGACGGAGCCGTGGAGCTCAAAAGACAATACTGTTCAGAAAAAAAACCCTTGTGCCAAATCTATGTCTTGTAAACGCAATCTTCCAGCTGTGCAGAACACACATGCACCTGCAAACACCCCCCCCCCACACACACAGTTATTTGTCTCCATATCCTCACGGCTCTCACCAACTTCTTACCTTACAAGATAAACTGGTTTTAGTCTATACTTATATCGACTATAAATCCCATGAAAACATCAAAATATAATATTACTAATCAATTTCATAGCATTTTTTGACTTTCCTACCTTGTCAGTGGCAGGGTAGCACTAAGGTGCTAATGATATAAACACAAACTCACACACAACAGCATAAACGGATGCACTGCAAAAAAGATCAGCGATGACTCACAAACTGAAATGTATTAAACAAATACAATAGCGAAGTCCCTTTGCAAACACTAGGTGAGTACCCAACCATGTCATTTAGATAAATCGGCTCAGGAGGACTAGTGGACACAGGGGAGCAACCTATCAGCCACTGCACTCAGACAGGTCAGGGCATTTTTCTATCTGCTGGAAAACAATAGAAGGTCAGAGGGCTACCACGATACACCTGGCACGAATGGTCCTGCTCACTGTGGCTGAGCAAGATTTATCTTGATACCCGTACTGTTATATGAGAGTCAAGCCCCATTCTGAACAAATAAGATGCTCTAAACCACGGGTCCTGCACATAATAACTAAGGTTGATGCCATAAATCCGGATAGATGTACACTGTTAAAGCATTTTACGGTTGCTTATTTCACAGATCATCTGTCTGAGTGAACAGCCTTAACCCGCCGCTGTGCCAACAGCCCCGCAGAACACAGTATTTCAAATGACGAGACAGCACATTTTCTGGAACAAGAGATCGTGAGAGGCCCGACATGTGTTTTTCTTTCCATAGCTCATATCCTCAGAGAGACTTCATTGGTGTAGCATGTTATTAACAGATCAACCCTGAGTTAAACAACTTGTCTCTTGTCCAAACACTGTCCCGTGTATTGCAGAACAAGCTCCAGGAGGCCGAGGAACAAAGACAGCTCAGATAGGATAATTAGGTCTATGTAAATGCCAGTGATTAGTATGTAGGGATGGGCGATTTGTCTGCTTGGCCATTCTCTTAAACATTGTATCTGCATTAGCTTATCTTAATTAACATGTGATGATACCTCCTAATCCTCCAATTACTGCAGCAACATCTTAGGGAGCGTCTCCCGGTTGCTCATTACACAGGTAAGACTGTAATACAATTAAAAGCAGCTTAACATTCTGTGGATTATGTTCAACTGCCACATGCCCATGAAAAGTAATTTAGATTGGACGGGTAATAGACAAAATCGTTTGACGTGGAGGATGGATAACAGCCTTACTCAAGGACATATACACACCAACTTCTTTTTTTGTTAATTCTAAGCTAATACAATTATTTAAGAAAGTAAATGTAATTTAATGTAAGTAAAAGTAAACTTACTGACTGAAACTGCAACTTTATTTTGTATTAGTTATTGTTTGGCTGTCAGGCCTGCTACCATTCTAAAATGCAATTACAGTCAAGTTTATTCATTTCTTTAGTAAACTTATTTTGCCTTGCAGTTACAGCCTCTGGCCAGGAGATTTGCTGCACCCCCCGCCCAATGCCTGTGAGGTGGTACTGAGGCACATCAGTGCTCTGAGCTAAATGCATTTCAATCACTCTTGACGTTATGAATGCAGAAGTCAAAAGAAAACCAAAATCATTAGGAAACCACGAATCACTTTCCAAATAAACGAATGACACAGCCCCACTCCATCCAAAAAGATCCTGAGTTAGGATCTGATTGGCCCCTGAAATGCCCCTTACCTGCCAGTAGTCTTATTTTGTCATATAAACTAGTAATTTACTCACAATAAAAAACAATAAACATGATCATTTTTTAGTATTAATTCTTTCAATGATGTGTGGCTTTGCTCAAAGCTGTAGAACTAACAGTAATGACTGAATCAGGAATTCTTTAAAGATGTTGTACATATAACTCTGGCCCCTTTATGTGGCCCCCTGATTTGGAAAAGTTCTAGATTTGCCAATGCATCCACCTGATGTATTGATGCGTTACAGGATAGTTAAAACTCCACCTCTAATGATGCTGGTGAAAATGTTATTGGATGATTCATGGAAATCATGAATCATGATAGCAAAACAATTTGTGGAAATTTATCCAGCAGATTTTTCTGTCTAAACCAATGAGATGTTCCAACAGACCAACACTACCACACCTAACCCTAATGAGAAAACAGGAAAGTTAGTTTCAAAGTTTATTCTATTAAAATTGAAAACTCTTTACACCTTTGAGGTCATGCATTACCTCGGCTATGAGGCTGTGCTCGAAAAAGGAGAAAAGATAAAACACTAACAGGTATACATTTATGCAGGAAGCGTTCTCTCCAAGGATCTGCTGTTTGCTTAGATCCTGGCCAATATATCACCTTAGAAATATTGGAAGGCCAGTACAAAACTATATATCTCAGTGTTATTGCCCTGCAATTCAGCCTCCATAACCACTTGGATGTGTCAGAAATCCCTCTCAACATGAGAAACAAGCCGCCACACTAGAATTATGACCTGGAGGCATTGTGTTGGTTTCAAACATCAAGCTGTCTGCTCAGTCACGGTTATGTGAGCTCTCTGACCAAATTAAACAGGAAGTGGCCCTTTGCGTGCCTCATGGCTGGAAGGCCTTAACGTTAAAAAAGAAAAAAATCTGTGATGACAAGTTGATTTCAATCCTTGTCTGATGAAACTCAGAGGAAATCTACTGCTTCTCCCAGTGGGAATTTCAAATGAGGCTTTATCCATGTGTGTTTGCAGCAGACTGTCATAGGGTGTTTTTTTTAAATATATATATGAATAATTGAAACCCTCGACTTTGAGTTTTCCTTGGGAGCAATGAAAAAATATAATATGTTTCTAATCATGTTGCGCTTTAAGAACACAATGTCTGGTACAAATATAAATAAAAGGGTTGCCTTACTGCTCAGTTTGTAAATTATTAATGTGTAAAATGTATATTTACATCATTGTGAATACAGGAGTTAGGCTTTTGTCAATAAAAGGAAACTAAGCACTTGTCAGTCATAAATACAATTTCAGATTGCACAACTAAAAACAAAGTAGTTTTGGCGTGAAAGCAAAAATTAGATATAGCCTGTTTTTTTAAACAACCACAATTGTGGTTGTGAAACCACTAAGCAATGTCTGACCTAGCCTTAAAAGTCATTTTTTTATTGAGCCAAAGGTTGAAAACCAATTCTCAATTCAATATACTTTATTAGCAGCAAACATAACCACAGAAATTACAATCCAGTTTTACAGCATCATGAAACACAATGAAAATCCAAAATAAACATAATAGATGTTTTTAAGATGATGAAGCAAGTATGTGTATAAAATATGCAATAAAACGAGGAACATCCATTTCTCCAACCAATTAAACACAAATTAAAATCGCTCTAAAAGGTATTACATACCATCAGAGACATAGCTTCGTCTTTTAATGTGCTGTGTTACAAATGTAACTGACATCATGGGCTAACCACTCCTCCACTCGCTTCAAAGCCACTTTTACATTTCCTGGACAGTCATGTCAAATGACACTATTCCTCAAGCCCTGAGAGTAAATTCAGTACCTTGTGCTCTACTTGTTCTGAGGAAAAGATCCACACACTAATATTATTCTTAACAGTATAAAGCCAATACAAATGTATCACAGTCTCATAAATACATCGACCAATCAGAAGCTTTGCCAGCTTTTTTCTGGCAAAGCTGATAACACTGTAAAAGGTACCTGAAAGTAATTATTATTATTTTTAATGAAAAGCACAAAACAGAAATAATGGGTTATGTTTTAAACAACTAATACTTCACTCCAAGCATTAATGCCACAGAAATCTTCAGAGCTACACTCAATGTTAAAGGTTACTTTGTAATTAGTTCTGCTGATTTTTCAGTTTGACCAGAAATTAAAAACTTCTGTGAAGCCTCACAGGAGTAATGGAGTATTTTTACCACAAGGAGTTATATCTTTAGTCATGTACAGTGCTGTTTTAAGATTAATTGCAGATTTATAGGATGGGCTTATGTGGACTACACAGAGTGCAATCACACATTTTAATTGTTTCTCAATATTAGATTTAAGTTTTAGATTATTGAAACAAATCTAACTGTGTTTATTCAAACATAAACCCTTTTCTGCCTCTATAGTTATAGCCATCATTTCTGAAAATCTGTAACAACACTAAAACATAAAATTAGCCTCTAGATTACAATTCCCCATTCAATGTGATGACAACTATGCATAGGTATTAAAGGTCTAAAATTTAGACCTTTAATACCTATGCATCATTTAGACTCTAAATGATTCATGTACATTTAATGCATCCAATACCCCAGTTTCACATTTGCACTGCACATTCAGAAACCACTGCAGGGTCGGTTTGACTAAATACATGTATCACACCAGGATTGGTAAAATGACGATTTAGCGAGTTAGTCAAAAAATAAGATTTTGTTAGAAAACACAAAGTAAAAGTCTATATATCTATAAAACATCCTTCATGATTAGAAAACAACATGTCGCATTTTTTATGGAACCACTTCTCAAGTCAAGTGCAAATGATCACAGAAAGGCAACAGGAGTAAAGACATGGGTGTTTAGGGAACGATTCAAACATGGCTTCTGCCTTAAGCTGTGCGTTCACCCAGTGTTGTAAAACCATTGTGGTTGTAAGAAGGAAAGAGAATATCCAAATAAAAGCTAAAACCAACATAAATAATAAACATAGTCATGACAGAATCACGTGTGAGGTAACCCAAGCTTCTGTAGGATGTGATTAGTAAAGAAACCATTTGACAGGGTCTTTGTGCACTGGGTGATTTGACAGGAGAAGGCAGGTATGGTGAGGGAGGACAACGGGGCAGGTGTTGGGGTCATGAGGAGGTGTGTCTCTGCCTTTGGCTTCCCGCTCTGCCCCTCTGCTTGTCATACTTGACAGAGACAATAAGGAAGACCAGCAAGGTTAAGCCCTGGATGCCTGCCAGGAGGAAGAAGTAGTAGTGCAGAGAGCAGTCGTTGATATTACCTGGAAGAGAGAAAACCAGGGTGTTATCGTTTTATATAACAGGATACAGAGCCTCAGCGACACTGGCATTCAACTGTCACTTAAAACTTTTTTTGCTTTGCAAACTGCGGCAAAATGACAAAAATATGCAAATGTGAAGAAGATAACAGTGAGTCAAGACATATTCAGAGGGGGCAGCAGGATCATTCGCTACTTCTCATCTCAATGCTGTGAGAGACAGTTGACCCCATGCTTCGCCGCTGACACAGAAAGGCGACATTGGTGATGTGGGACTGGAGTCTCATAAATAACAGACTAATACGAACCCTCGGCTGTGATTTGACCCAGGGAGTCTTTCATCGGTATTAAAGGACTGCTTGTTCCCTCCTGGGACTTGAGTACAAATACAAAAAGAAGGAAAAAATAAAGTGATGCTCGCACTGTGACTTGTTGGGACTGAAATGTGACTTGTGGAAACACAGAGCTGAGCACACGCTGAACAGTAAGTTTCAGTAATTTAAAAAACGACGCTATTTGTTTACGTTCCCAAACAATTTTTTCCAGCCCGGTTCTGGAGGATTCAACCAGTAATCTGTAAATTCTAATTGTCTTAACATTTGCTGCCCAGTTGATTGAAGTGGTTGTCCTCATTCAAAAACAAAGCTCAAGAGGAACGCTCTAAATAAATCCTGTTTTCGCCTTGCTGGGGTTTTACAGGAAGTGCAAAGCTCACTAAAATACAATTGTCTCCACTGTACAAGTATGGAGACAATTGGATTGGCATTAGAGCGGCTTTTGTCCTCTTGACCATGGCAGCCAGACCAATTGACTTTGTAGCCAGCAGCGTGAGAGTCGGCTGTTTACTACTTTACTGGAGAGGGAAACATTTTGGGGTGAGCTGTAGGCCGAGCAGGATTTTTGTTTTTCATTTTTTCCTGCTACAGCACATTTAAGTGATTATACAGCACATTTAAATGTTTATTTTTTGGGTAAGATTCAATTTTCATACACAGCTTCACCATATACCCATATCTTATTTCATCATATGAGTATATTTGAGGAGCGATCTGCGGTCTTCTCAAAGAGCTCCCATTAGCCTCTCAATGTGGAACTGTCACAGCATTAAAGAGTCAGAGAACGAGCGGCAGGCATGATTTTAATTAGTATTGGGAGAAATTCTGAATCCATGTTCTGCCTGTTCACGTGGCAGGGTGTGTGCAGAGTGTGTATACAGGAGTGTGGTCTAATTACGCCTGTCAGTTTTAAGTGAACAGCTTCCTGGGTCAAGATGGTGCTTATGGACTTATACAAGATGTCTAAAGATTTTTCTATTTATTTCACGTTATTTTACATGTTTTACTTTATTAAACCACTTGTGTTCATGTGATGCAGGTATGCAGGAACATTTGTAACCATGAAACTGCTGCGTCAATGATAGTTACGCATGACAACAGCAGCTTAATGAATGAAAAGAAGCTTTTATATTGTCATCTGGAAGATTTAGAGCAGGTTTTGTGCAGGTAGTGGCAGATGCCTTTTATTAAACTCATTAGTACAGCGATAATAGAAACAAATGACTAATAATTAAAAAAATATTAAATGTGAGGCAGGGCAGCAGCATTCGATTCGAGATGGCTGTGAAGAAAACAACATGGGCTGATGATCTTCTTAAATGTTGGAAAATATGCCGTCAGCGGCAGAGTGGCAGTTATAAGAGAGAGAATTGACCCGTCTCGTGTGTGAAGGTGTGGCAGTGTAGCAGCCTGATGTGATTTTATCTAGGTAAGCACAGCGGTGTCCACGTGTAATGCCGCTGCGCTCTGGCACAGCACTGCTCTAATTGGATGCTGCAGATTTAACAACATATGTGTCCTGCTGCCTTCAGATGGGCGACCGATATTATAAGTGAGTGCAATTTGGTGCAGATCCAAGTACAAATCCAGATCTAGTGGATTTAAATATGGTTTTATAAGGGCAGTGTTGGGCCTTGGCGAAGGTATGAACCTTACTAAGAGGCATCCATGTACTTTTGCATTTACAAGGCAACAGTTCTAAATTATTAAAGGCAAATAAAAACAAAGCATTAACACATTTTGACTGGCAGAGGAGGAAAAGTAAGAAGATTACCAAAGCCATTAAGATACATCCTGTTGTGTCTCAACGTATCCTCGGCTAGCACAGAAACCTTCATTTTCCTGTGATTTAACAGGGCGTCCCTGGCTACTAATCAAAGAGCAGGCTTTACTAATTTGAAACAAGTGATCCCGGTGACGAGCACAATCACTTGCGATCAGTAGAGCAGATCAAACTCTATAATGTCACCATGCGTATCGTGCATGCAGATATATCCTCTCCCAGTGTCTCTGTTGTGTGCATGCTTCTGTGGATAATTACAAATCGAGGGGAATAAAGAAACACGGTGATGATAGGGTGCATCACACGGGAGAGATTCTTTGTCGATGCACTGTGCACTGGGCCGTCTCTATTGCGTGAAACCTTTGATCTAGGAACAGAGAGCCGTCTGCTGACTCTGAAGTTCTGCCAGAGCATTAATGAAATGAGTGGCAAATGGAAAAACCTAACAAACACTTTGACCCCCGTCGCAGTTTTAATTTATTTTGTTGTCATCTTAATCTGGTCTCAGGTTTAAACTGTGACAGATCAAAAACCAAAGCGGTGTTTGAATAATTCATGAAGCGCACAACAATGTGCTTGACAGGAAGAGCATAGGAAAAGCGTGTCTGTGGTGAGGGGGTGCTTGAATTTTCAATCGATAATTCACTTTAACAGATAGTACACCGAGAGTCGAGAGCTGCTGCAGTCTTAATTAACAGAGCGGTACCGCTTTCAAAATTTAAGGAATATAGCATAAAAATCATGCAGAGGGAATGTGTGTGTGTGTGTGAGTGTGTGTGTGTGTGTGTGTGTGTGTGTGTGTGTGTGTGTGTGTGTGTGTGTGTACATCAGCAGCAATATCCTGAGCTTTGACAATATGAGTATGAAAATAAAATGAAGGAACATATTCAAGAGTGCTCTCCTGGGCAGGTACTCAATGTCAACACGAGCATGTAAAAAATTCTGGCTGATGACTGGATCTCCACCTTTGTTCTAGATTTCCAAACTTCTGTCTTAACTAGCACACAAGAAATGAAAAAAGGGGCCCTGGCAAAATAAAAAGTACCATCCAATTATTGAAACAGTCCTGGAAATTGTGCAAGGTTTCACTTTTTTGAGGCGTCTTGTTCTAATTTCATTAAACATTAAGTGAGGCTCTACCTCCTCCTCTCAGCCTCGGCCCCCCAGGGCTCACTCGGCTGCTAAGCACTTTCGGGAAAATATGGAAGGAAGGCTAATTACAGCAGCAAAAGACTAAACAAGGAATTGGTGTAAAAAAAAAAAATTAGAGTAGAGTCATAAATATTCGACAAATTCTGAGCGAGAGAGGATATAGAGCTCAACAGTGTGTTTCCAGAAGTAAAAATCCCATTTATTTTTTCATAAGAGATTTTGATTATCAGCCATAGTGTTGAAACCATCCAAGGTAGACTCACCACAAGCTAGGAGATTGTGAAACAGTGTTATGTGCTCATATGAGATCAACTGTGTTTTAAGAAAAATATGTTTTGAGAATGTGAAGGACTGCACGATGATGATTCTGTGTTACTAAGATAGGTAACTACAATATATGAAATTCTAGAGACATACAAGACACTAATGCCCTGTCCCAATTCACGCCTTAGCCCTAGAATTCCATTTTGTACGTGGCCATGAGAGGGTAGCGTTGTCTCATTTCTCTATGTGATGTAGGGGGAGTGATTCTCTAGCCCTTCAAACACCCTTTCAACCGTGGTGTATTCAGGACCCCCCTGATTCCTGAATGCTTTAGGAACAGACGAAATAAATCAACATGGCGACTGCTGTGGGTAAGTTCTAATAAATGTAAGAATAAAATCTTACAAAATAACAGCGTTTTATGAAAATCGCTATAAAAAAAAAAAAGCACGTAAACATGTCCCGCAGTTGTCAGATGTGTCACTATCATAATGTTGGTTGATAACGGTTGTAAGGTTATAACGTTAGTTGATACTGTCTGTCATATAATAATGTTGGTCAGCTGCTGATGACGTAGCGAGTTGTTTGGAGGGGACACTCCCAGCAAAGGGCACTTCGTATCTAGGGGTAGGGCCAAGGGAGAGAGGACTTGGGACAGGGCATATACTGTAGCACTTTATTAACAAAGTCAAATTTTAGTAGAAGCATGCAGGAAACTGTTTGAAATGAATCATTCACAATAGTTTATGGGCTGCGTAGTTCCTTCAGTCTTCTAATTATGCGCACAGTCTTTGATTTTTGCCTTTTCTTCCTTTTTCCAGGATATTTTGCTCTGAATCAAATTTTTTAAGGTCACGATTTATCTTGTAGCTGCTCAGCCTGGTTTCAGACTATAAAGTCTTTCATAAGGATTTTCTGAAACGTCAAAGCGAGAAAATGAATGGGAAATTTACTTATGGAACCAGAGCCTTTCTAAAAGTTGGACATTTCCTGTTCCACGCTCTATAGTTCAAACAATTTCAAGAACAAAAGTTGAGTCAGAGGTTTCCACTCGTTTGCCCAGAGGTCCTGTTACACAGCTATGAGTTAGCAAATATGAGCGTGACTGTGAATACCCTGGATTCCCCCACAGAAGGTCAGCCATCTATTATCTGAGTTATATAAACTCACGAGACATTTTACCTGCGAGTAGGTTTGAGCAGTCCATGTGAGTCCAGATGAAACAGGTCAATATCAATTTAACGTTTAAAAATGGATCGATTGATCCAGACCTTCAGTGGAATGACCCAACATTTTAATGCTTCGGTGCTTTCAGTGCCATCCTCAGGCTCCGAATGAAACCAGAGGGAATCAAGTCATGTTTGTTTCAGCTGGAAATATAGTTATTTTCTGCAGCCCGCCAGGCGTCAGCCGTAAAACCGTTACGACTGACGCTGTTTTGAGTTTTGTGGCTAACCACAACATGTGATGTTCATTGGCTCTCAGTTGCCTCTGTCTACTAGATAAATTAATAAATCACGACATCCGTATCAGAGAGAAAAAGAGTTCATGTTGAATTTGACAGATATGTCATGAATGTCTTCCTCTAAGACACATAAAAATATACCACCATAAAAACATTTCACTGAGTGTGAACACTTCATGAGCCGGATGTGCGAATGTCATCTCACTCTGAACGTCTGGACACGTCCTAGACATTTGATATGAGACCAGTCAGAACTTTAACACCTCAAAGAAAAGGCCATTTCCTGTCATGTGACCAGAGTGGCTTCCAAAAACACCCATTCACTTTGAGTGAATAACCCCCCCAGCACAAAGGTGGAACATATTAAATACAACAAAGAGACATTTTCTGGAAATAAAAGCCCCCTTGTGTGTAAAGGATAATGCTGGTGAAGAAAGTGCAGGTTTGATATTTGACAGAGGAGGATGAGATGCTTCGAAGTCATGCAGCCTTATAAAGATACGAAATAAAAGAGCGTGATGAATGACTGCTCCTCCAGATGCAGCTGGGGGAGGGGGGATGTGCTGTGGGATTTTAAAGATCAATAATTTCAACACATAAGCTCAGCATTTTAAGTTTGAAACCAGATGTGGCTGAAATATAGTATGACCGTTTTCACCACAGCTCTGCAGACTGCAGCCATAAGCTTTCAGTCACATTTATGGTCATTCAACCCCACATGTTATCTGGTAAAGTCATTCATATTTGGACACTCAATTGAGAGGACTCTCAGAAAGTGGCCTGTTTTTGAGTCATGTTATGTCTGTGTTTTTTGAAAGGTCACAAACATGAGTATGAATATGTCACAAGAAACTAATGAAGTTGTTTTTACATTAGGTTTTTTCATATATATGTCCAGGTTGCATTTATTTGCAACCTTGAGAAAAATGTATTTGTGTCTGGGGTTCATATTCAACAAATACACACTGACTGTGATGAAAACACACTAAACACACTCAAAGTGTAGAGGTATTACAGAACAAGGAAATTCATGCAAAAGTACAAAAGTAGAAGGAATGGAAAACTAAAACCAAGCAAATTGAAATCTTGACACAACAACTATTCTTCCTATCAATTGATTCAAAAAACATTTGTCTTCCATAAAATGCCAGAAGCCAGAATCCGAACAATGGCCATCACAAATTTAAAAGCTCAGGTTTTGTCCAGTTCAAAAGTGGAAGAAGAGAACTTGTCAATTTTCTTTTTGCCAATTGCTACAGTTTTGTCAATGAAAGTGAGTCGAGTGATGAACTGCAAACATTCTGTATTTCAAATGAAGAAGCCGTTCAAGTCAATTATTTTGCTTATGTACTATCTCACTATGTTCAAACTGATGACATAGGAGGAAGGGGCCAGTAAGCATACACGCATGTTCCTGTTAGTCACAGGGACAGTCAATCACAGTGTATGACTGTAGTCACTGTTTCCTTCTTTATTAACATCACTTGCATCACCTTGGTTTCTTAAGAGAATGCAGAACATGAATAGTTCTAATAGATTAAATCTCTACTGAATAATCAACTACTAAAAAAAAAGACAGTGGCGTTATGGGTGCAGTCATCTGAATGATTTTTCCTTCCCTTCTTGCAGAATATGAGCCTTGAATGTCTCTAGCTTCCAAAGCAGCAGATAATATAGTAGCAAAGGACAGACTCTTATTGTGACACTTTATCTATGCTGACTAAAATTATTTTATTCAGAGTGAGGGAAAATGAAGCTAGAGCTCGACAGCAGAGAGCTGAGCATCCACCAGCGTGATGCCAGACCAGCAGTGGCATCTCCATGTAATGCTCCAGGGACAGCTTTACTTAAGAGGAGCAGGGCTATGCAATCAGACCCCCAGCCTGTGATTAATGCTGCTCATCTGTCTTCAGGCCTGCACTGCAACTCAGCACAGCTCACCCAAGATGCTGTTTACTGCACACCATTCTGCCCGCAGCAATGGAAATAAGTTGAATCCCTTCCACCTAGACAGGCATGAGACGTGGAAGAAGCCAACATCCAACAAACAGTGAAAAACAGCCACGGAAACAAACTGCGTGATTCCTGACTGCACTTAATGCCGAAGCTTTGTGCCATGTGTCTTTTATCAGTGGCCAGGAGGATGTTTTGTTCCATTTCCACAGCTCACCTTTTAAATGACTTGTTTTCTAAAGCGAAAAAGGGAGTCTTACAGGCAATCCAGCTCTAGTTTAACTGTCCTTCAAGTGAAGCAAGGCAAAGGATGGATTTCTGCAGCATGCCAAGCATCTTCCAGTGCTAACATCATCAAAAGCACCCCCCACCCTCCACTACCTGTCGGGACACATTAATTAGCTATTAGGGGTTTGTGGGTAAACAATTTACAGTGTTGGCTTATTAACCGCATGCTCAGGGAAAAGTGCATCTGTGTTGGGAGGCTCCTCTTGCTGGAAAGCCCATCCATCTGCTGCCACCACCGCACTATTCATTCTACCACGTGGACAGATTTATACAAACCTTTTTGTTGTCTGACATCTCTATTCTTTTTTTTACACTATAGGAAACACACTCAATCAGCACCAGCTATGAACAGTCCACAGGTATGTCCCTGGAAAATACACATCTGCATTTTAATCAATGTGATCGAACAACAATTTGATCACAAGTCCATACATTCAGTCAAGTAATAAGTAAGTTCAAAGCTGGCCAATATCATTATCACCATCATGTATTTCAGACAACCACAGGATCAATTACTCACACAGTGGAGTCTCACATTGCTTGTTTCAGATCAACGTCACGACTGCAGAGCAGACGCACTGCCTGATGGGTATAGGTCCAGTATACATTTAATTTTTTGGCCCTCTATTTTAGGCCCCTAAGGGGAAACCACTGGCTTTGTAGTGGTGAAATGCTCTGCTATGTTCACTAGCTAGCCCCTAACTATGTCTGTCTGCAGGTAGTGTAATGTGATTCCTGCCAACTGTTTTTAGCCATGGCTGATATATAGGAACAAATGCGAACAAAACCTAAACCAAAAAATTTAAGTTCTCGAAAACCAAACCAGTGAACTGCGAGAAGCTAAAATGCTCTGTCTAGTTTAGAGGAGGGCAGATAATTGATGATCATACTATTACTCTGAATTACCACTTTCACATTATAGAGGAACATGGTCCTTTGTCATCCATCCAGGGGAGCAGAGTATTGTTTTCACAATTGTCGTTGTGTACAAAATAAGCAAAGAAGGATGGATTTTTCACCAATCTTGGTGGGAATATTACTAAGGAGGATATGTCCAGATTGGGGAGGGGGCAAACATAAAAAGCACTTACAAAGCAAAGCCATTGTTAACCTGAGGTCAGCCTGCCTGCTGAGAACAGTATCGCATCGCATGAATGCGCACAGTGAAACCAGAATCTACTTCAAGCTGAATAGGTGGAATTTTGCAAAGGATGGTAAAAACTTTATGAATGTTTTAACAGGCCATTGAGACAGGCGGAATTCCTCCCAGTGCTGCTGTGGGTCATTTGTATTTTTCTGTCATTATGAAACTGTGGTGAGACAAATAAAGTACATATGGTGTATATACTGTACAACGGCCCATATACAACACATGTGCAGGTTATGCATCAACCCTCCACTGCTTTTACTTTTACTTAGGTTTGTTAAATTTTCCACCTGCAGAAACATGTGATAAGTTATTGAATGTATTACCAAAGTCTTTGTGGGATGACATCCAGCCAATCTCTTTAAGGGAGACAATAGCCAACAGGCCGTAGCCCACAAAGGAGCCAATCCCAGAGAAGAAGAAAAAGAGCCCCATGATGGCACTCTGCATGGACTTGGGGGCTGCGGAATAGGCAAACTCCAGACCTGTGAGACAAAGAGAGGACATTTTTTGAATTATTATATTATCAGATATTTATTTAATTGTCGAGGAAGTTTAGGATTTACAGTAAACAAGTGAAGAACACTTTACACTTTACATGCTGTGACCTGCAGCAGAAGGTTTCCCATGCTGCAGCCAGTGATAGTGTGACATGCCATTTATCTATATACTAAGCAGAACTCATACTGCCAAGTTCCTGTCTGTGATAGTGGAACATATGAGGTATGCATGCATAAATCAGTTCTTGTGACAGAGACTGATTTGCTTTTAGTATGGTGGTGTATAAGAAACTGAAAGGCTGCATGGGAACTTATTTTCCACTGGTCTCTGTTGCATATGTGGCGCACAGTAAAACAGGAGAGCATAACACTCAGCATCATCAGTCAGTATTCAGTATGTCATTAAAGAAGTACAAAACCAAGAAAATGGGCAAAGGACCGTAGAGAAAAGAAGCTGTGGAGTGAAATAGAAAAAACATCAGATCTGTCTTTTTTTTGCCCTAAGATCTGTCAGCCTGCAAGCTGACATTGATAATTTCATGGCACCTCAAACATGAGATTTTTTCAAATGAGGCCCTATAGCTACAACTGTCAGGAGAGATTAGGGAGCTACAGTTAAATATGTTTCAAGACCTTCCTGGTAGAAGGACATTGCACAAATTAGTGTGACGAATAGTTTCCTGACAGATACCTGCGCTAGCCACGCAGAAAAAAAAAAAAAATCTACATCTGAAAAGAAATGAGATAAAAGCAAAGCCAAAAATAATGTAAACTCAGTGGAAAACTAGAATGACCTTTACAGAGTTCACAACAATACATTTGTTTATATCCCGAGCTAACCTTCTGATAGCAACAAACACTGGTCAATAGCTACGCACATCACAGGGGACAGCAAAGGTTGATGAGGGTTTGCAGATACAGCTCTGTCAAAGAGCAAAGGAAACCATGCAGAATTGTAGCATTATGTTAAATCCAGCTCCTGTCTGTCTGTGATACAATCAGTGATTTCCACGTCTTTCACCACACCGCAGAACAAACAGCTTGACCTTTCTCCACCAAAACGCAGAATTATTTGAGGAAACAGACATAGAAGGGAGGGCATGGAAATTAAAATGTATATATAATTGTTTTCCTCCTATAGGCATTGTTAAAGGAGTGATTTTTCTTTCTTAGAAAACAACATTAGCCTTTAACATTTTGCAAATCATAATTTAAAATACTGTAGGGAATGATGTTGCAAAAGTTTTTGCATATTCTTATTGCCCAAGAGGAGAAAGACCTGGGTGGTTTGTGTGCAGAGAATTACATTACGTCCTATAAGACTGGGGACTGCAGCGAGGAAGTTTGATGGCACCTGAAGTTTTAAACCAATTTATTCCAACAGAAGACTAAGGGGAAATATTCCTCTTAACCAGACGTACTGTATGTCACAATTCTGTCAGCCAATTTCCTTTGAAGTAAACCCAGTGGGATGGTATGCAGGGAGAGAGGAGGCTAAGTTTATTTTAAGGATCCCTATAGCTTTGTTATGTCTGGATTTTACTTTCATAGGGACCCTGACAGATTTGTCCAGAGTTCATTCTGCTCAAGGGCTTTATTAAATATTATCAAATTATTGATAAACACATCTTAGGATCTGTGGATTTTATACTAAAAGATGACAAATGTTCACTCTTGCATAAAAACCAGCAGTAACTGGATCAGCCAGATAATCCTTCCACTGTGGTGAGAAAAAAAGTGGTAATGGTTCAATCTTCACTCTAATTGTGGAAATTAAGTTAGGACTATATGGAAGAGCCAACAACAACAAAAATGATCTGTACTAATAGGAGAATGACTCAATCATGGCCAGTGGCCTTAACAAACTCAAATCACAAGATAATTAAGGCCTGAGGGCGTGATCATGACTGTAGAAGAAAAAAAACATTTAGACAGACAGATAACCACAATTAGAGAGTAGATTTCTGTTGTGCATGCATTGTCCAGAGTATACTGTAAGAAACAAATAATGCACGGCTGCCACATTGCAGTACATGTCTCACAGACATAAGCTGCCCTCATTTCATACAGGAGGATATTGTTTCTGTCGTTCCCATGCTTGTCTAAGATTTAATGGACACTACTTGATATAACATTATTATATAACATTACAACAATTTCTACCTTTGTCACATTATTGTATTACAGGGGAAAATGTCCTTACCTCATGGCTTTTAATGAAATGGGAATTCGTCTTTAGGCCAAGGCTCACAAGGAACAAGAGCCATCTTTTATGGAGTGGTTGTCAGCTGATAAAAATAAATTAACAAAAAGATGTTGGCCGCTGTCGGCTCCAGCACGAACCTTTCTGACCTGCTTGGATTCAATTTTATTGTTTTTTGAAAACTATTTTTGGGTAAATCAAATTCTGCCAGATTTCAAATGCAGGATTGTGGGTGGCCTCATATTGATAATGGTGACATCTTGGAATGACATTTACTGAACTGAAAGCAAAATCAGAGCTGAGGACATACTATGAGAAGTTAGTCCATGTGCTGTATTTCTGAAAAACTCTTTGAGTTATACATTTTTCGAAGAAATTCCTCCATCTACTACCAGAAGATATAAGATGAAACTGTTCACAAGGGATTTCAGCCAAGTAGACGCCTTCTTTTAAAGGGAACAAATAATAAATATGGACGTTATTACGAAGCTTAGAACCTTTATAAGGGATCATTACAGCAAGTTACGATCCATACTAGTAGTGTTTTGTAATGCAGATAGTTTGGTTTTATTATGTTGAGGTTTTGAGGCATGTGCCTTTAGATCTTTGGTTGCCACCCTGATACCTCTCTGGAGATTTATCAATTTCCTTTGTGCTCCCCAGTGAAAGATTTTTAAACCTGCAGAAATTCCCTTTGTACCATGAAAGCAATAAATGTTGCTGTATTAATTTAATAGGATAAAGAGGAGTTTTACCTCAATGTGACAGAGTGCTTTGATTTGTCAGATATTTGATTCACCAAGTTTGCTCAAGTAAAAAAAAAATCTGAACCAGCTATTTTACCAAGTTTTTGATTTTATCCATCCCACCCAGTGCAAGAGAGTGGGGAATTGTACTTCACAGTTAGTGTTGCGGGAAGCCAAGGACTGTGCCCTTGGTTCTCCTGTCATTTGTCCACAGTATAATGCCTCGAAAAGTGTTCATGTGTACCATTTGAGGATGTTTAAGACTCATTCCCTGCCTCTTTGCTCTACATGCAAATGTAACTGTCAGCATCTTAATAACTTGAATGATGATATACCTTTATTTTCTCTGTTTCGAGTGTAATATGTCCCTATGAACAGTGTGACAGCTGAGTAAGCATGCTAATTGGATATATAGTCATGTCAATGCAAATTGTATTTTATCTTTGATGATCTCTTCAGTGCGACTGTGTGGTGGAGGGGGCAGGGCATACACTGTCATACAATATTCCATATGCTGGGACATTTTTACATTCATGGTAAATGTCCAACACTATACCAGCTGACTGAACACAGGGGTTAAAAGTTTATACTATGATGCTAGACGTGTTGAAATTTCAACTACGCCCACAGGGACAGATTGTGCAGCATTAAGTAGATATCTGTGTATTTATCCATCTTCTTATCCACTCTGTCTTTTTGGACAATGAGCAGAGGAAGAGGGCTAATGTGATGCTAGTCTGCGGCTGCCAAAGGCAAAGCAAGTGCACAGCTTCATCATCATTTCAACTGTAAGGTTACTTTATCCACACCTTATTTATAAAATGTCCCATTACTGAACAATGTCTTGCAGTGGTGCGAGAAAATCAATTATCGATCAACATCTTGGACTATTTACTCTGAAATACAACCCACAAACACATTAAGCTGCTGGAGTCTGGCAATGAATCAAACAAACTGGTCAAAAAGGGTGTATTTCACCCTTTTGACCAGGTTCTCTTCACTGCATTCTGCTTTGGAAGATTGGACACTGTCTGTTTTTAGCACACACTGTTCAGATGGGTAGTGTATTTTCCTGTTAGTTTGAATCATCATGTCTTCCTGATTGTAGACGTAGGGGGTAGCTTCTACAAGCTGCAGATTTTACAAGAGACGTGAAACAACTGTACCTGCAATGCTGGCAAAGATCTCGCTGATTCCTATCAGCACATATTGAGGCACTTGCCACCATATGGGTAAATCTGCAGCGTAGTAGATAACGTTGCCAAGCACCTGGTCAATGGTACCATTTGATTTGACGATCTCCAGGCGTTTGGTCTCCAGAATACCTGAGGGGACACACACAGAAAACAATGTACATAAATGGTTAGCTGAGCGTAGAGGAATTAAAAAAAATAATAACATGGACAAAGAATTGCCTTAAAAAACTGTACACGTATATGTAAGGTATAAGGCTGCAACATTGTGAAAACACTAAAGACAAAGTGTAACCAGGGCATTGGGTTAATTTAAAAGCTTGTATATTTCAGTCAGAATGAGGAAACAGTTGTTAGAGTATTTATCACTGTGAAGTCCATGACACCAACAAACAGCTAAACACGCCCAGAGCTGCAGGATTCAGTGACACTTCATTTAGGATTTAACTTGTTTTTTAAGGCTACCCCACCACTTCATTAAGATCACATCTGCACGCTTCTATATTACAGCAGTTAGCAATGGAAGAGTGCAGACAGCTCAATAATAAGAGCGAAGCAGTTGTCATCAACCCCTACCGCCTCTGAAAAGCTTTATTCGATAGCCATTATCATGTAACCAGCGGCTATTTCCAGATAACTCCCAGAAACAGTCTCCTATCATAAGCACACTTAATGCTGTATTTGAGAGGAGTTGTAGCCTTGTAATCCGACTCGCCAATAATAGTGGCCGTCCATCTCAGGCCACCGGGCTGCCCAGAGCTAGTCTCTCACTATAAACACATATCCCGGCTTTCATTTCCCATACTAAACATCACACATCAGACAAACCAGTGTGATCCCTGGCAACTCTGCTACAGCTTTATTAAAAAAAATAAAAAATAGAGTCTTTTGGACACCTAGAGCCATTGAAGGAGGTTGGACCATGAAGTTAAGAGAATGAGCTTAAACATACTAAAAAACACATTTCTTCAGAAGCAGTGTCGGCAGAGAGCTGGGCCCAGCGTGTGTCTGACGTCTGGGACACAAAAGAAATGGGGATCAGAATCAGTCCATACTGTCCGCTTGACAGCATATCTTCAGACATCCTTTTGCACTGTATGGGAGGTCCAGCTGTCCTCGTGCCACGCATGTCACACAGTGCGTGCAATGAAATTCTGTGAAATATCGCTGCACCAGTGTTATCATGGCACAATTGTTGCACATGCAGATGAAAGTGATTCTAACTCTGAAAAGCAGTGGTATGGTCGAGATCGTTGACACAGAGTGGCAGGCTGACGATGCAATGTGATGGAGTGGATATTCTGTGGGAGGAGGATGCCACAGTTGGTTCCTTCACAACCATCAACTAGTGGACAGATGCAGATGAGCACATATGGAAATCTGGCTGAGAGAAAACCAGCTAAAAATATATAACAGTTCAAGGCAGCTCCCTGGAGTCAATGTTTGTGACTGAATAACGTAAAGCAAGCAATACTGAGGATAAACAGCACGCAGGCTCAGGAAATTATTCTTGGATGAATAATTGTCACAATAAGATGCAGATACAATTTCAGTAACGCTGCATCTCAATAACTCACAGAGCATATTACTGTACGATTGGATCCAGCCGTCTGATTCCACTCCTAAAATCCAGGTCAGAACTGTGTTACACACTAGTTGTGTATTCGCCTGATCTGTGACCAATGGCCACAACACGGCACCATTCAAACCCTTTCTCCCCACTCCCAGCACTCAAAATTGCTTCCTGCAATATTAAGCATATATTTGGCTTGAATTCAAATGCAAGGATTGCACTTTCTTTCATGGAGCCAAATGGAAAAGTAAATACCCGAATGTCTTTTGAACATCTAACGACGTTAGAGCACCTTTCCTTCTAGGACTGCTAATGTGCTCTGAAAAGAAAACATTACTCTAAACAGAAAAATAGACACATCAGATTTGGTTAATAGACCCATTGCCACATCACACTGATTGAAAAAGATGTTTCAGATTGGCTAAGTGAGGCTTTAGTAACTACACCATCTGACTGCTCTGCCTCAACAAACTTTCTCATCTCTGCTTCACTACATTTGAATAAAGTAAGAAATATGGACGAGAGTTCAGTAAACTAAAATCTCACCTCACAAAGGCTTAGTATTATTTGCTTTATTATATATATTACACATTCAGTCTATAAGATCCCATTCACCTGTATTTACATATTCCTGCTAGTATCAGTGACCTTCACCACATATAAAAACATGTGATACTCCTTTCTATGGTCAAATAATATCGTCCATGTGATGAGGACTTTTATACACAAATCTGTTAGTGCTGATGGCTTACTTGACATTAATAACATTGACAATCTTAGGTTTTTGAATCTCACAACACATACCCTGTAAGTGTGATCTAATAGTGCAGGGAGGAATCAGTAGCATTTATGGGGCTGCTACCCTATCACCACACATTTGCAATATTCCTATGGCAACAGGTCAATTATAGCTGACATTGTTATTCTCAAATGACATATATGAATGTAATTTAAACTGTTGAATGTCTGTGTATTTGTTAGTTCCTCCTATTTATATATATATATATTATTAGTTAAATTTGTACAAACAAAATATTTAATAAACTAATAAATAAAATTATGATCCTGCACAATTACTTAAAATTTGATTCAGTTCATGTTTTACAATCAATTGTCAATCTGGTTGAGGCCAACCAGCCAATATCTAAAAGGTCACTAATGACAGAACATGTTCATATTATATGTGGCAGAAGCATTGTGCATCTGAGAAAGAAGAAAGGGCAGTAGTTGTGGGAAATATAATGTGCATTGATTCTAAGGAGTGTTACTGATTTGCTTTCTTCGTGCCTCTGGGCTTGTGTCTCTCTCAGAACATTTTAGCCAGGATGTATCAATGCAGCAGCACCCACTGACAGGCCTGGATGAGACTTTATTTTCAAAATAATCCACAGGCTGGAAGTAAATAGGACTGAGCAGCACTGCTGCATGTGGCTGCAGTCATTCAGGATCAAATAAGTGAGAGGCCACAGCTCCCCCTGTGCTCGTCAGGACGAGGAAGAAAGATGTAACTCTGGTCCCTCTTTGCCAGGTTAAAAATGATGTTATGATTCAGTGTCAATAAATACATATGGAACATATACCCAGTGCTAATTCCCATAGAAAAACAACACGATAGAGATTGAAAAAAAGATTCACCAAATACCTCTAAATCAAACCAAGGGCAGATCAAAAATGCCTCAGCAATAGTATTCCACATAGAGCATGATACATTTGTGCTGGCTTTTGTTGGTGAGGTGTTTCTTTTGATTGAAATTAAGATTATGTAGATGAGAAACTGCAGCTTCATAGCTCGTTGCCTTTTTGAGCATTGATTACATGTGGCATTACCATGGCAAACAAGTGCTAACTTTGTTGTTTCCTGAGTTCTTCTGGCCTACTTATGTGACAGCACAGAGGGGACGCGTCTGCCAGTGCACTCACCCGCCGCCACAGCCGACCACATCACAAAGAACATCCCCACTGCAATCCTCTTCAGAGAGGAGGGCAGCAGGCCGCGACGTTTCAAGATGGGGTCCACCACTTTGTCCTTAAGGGGAATCAGCATAAGGATGAGCACTGCGTCAAACATGGTGAGCCAGGCGGTCGGGAAGCGGAACGTCATCTGTGGGAACCAGAGGAGAAAGATGAGGTAAAACTGTGTAAAAAAGGCAACAAAGCGTGAAAACTACAGAGAATGCCAATGAATTCCAACACAGTTGAGAGTGTGCATGAGAGTGTGCGTGTGAGTCTGTGTACTTTGCCCTTGATATTGCTTTGGCACCCCCATGTGGTCAAAACCAAGCATAAGGAAATTAAAAATATTTAGTGAAATCAGAGTAAAGACAACACAGTCAAAATAATAGTATTATTAGTGATAACCTGTTTGAATTATTATTATTGCTCTAATTATAATAAATGTAAACATGACCAAAATATATATTTTTTTCATTTCATTAGGAATCGAAATCTATTAGCATGAAGTGTAATCTATGAAAGGAAAAATTACACTGTGCAGAGTGGATGACAAGTTATTTAGGTAAAAAGACAATACATCGCATGTGCAGCTTCAGGCACCGTCTCACTGACTGAGCATTGAAAGAGAGAAAACTGCTGGAGATGATTTTTGCAATTCAAATTCCAAGTGCCATCTCAGCTCCTCATGTGTCTCTGGTTTAACACTTCTGATATCATCATTTATTCTCAAATTGAATTTCCATTTCTTGGAGTAACCACTGGCAATCTATACGCAGCTCCTTAGAGAGTGTTTTCCTCCCTTGTTTGCACATTATCATATTCAAAATGATAGAAAATGCTAAGTGAGGTTTTTTTTTCTTGTTGAAGGAAAGCCTGGCATTAATGATGTAGTCATGCCTGACAAGCTTAGGTCTAGTGGTAGGCAGGGAAAATTGTTTTACTTCCTAAAATGGACTACAGACATGTGTACTGTATGCATACACACTCTACATCAAATGTCCCAGGTTAGGATCTAAAGAGAAGATAAAAAGTAAAGAAATAAAAGAAAAGGCTTATTTCACTGCAAATAACTGTTGTGGATAATTCTGAATTTTTTGTGGCACAATAGGTAATTTTACCTCTTTAGAAATCAAAATATATAGAAATTAGACAATGTGATTAAAATGCATACCACAGCCTTATAGAGTGTTGTGAGTTTACTTTGCTTTGTGTATATATAACAAGCCTAAAAGGCTGGAAAAAAATGCTCCATATGCATCACAGGATGCAAAGGTTGTCTTAATAAAACATATAATAATTGTTTTAATAAAAAAATATAATATTTGTACAACGCTAATCCTACAACAAATACAGGCCAGTACATTTACGTGAGGACTCAATCCGACAATGAATTATTATGACATATTCGCTCCGATCTGTTCATTCCCACCTATTATTATTACGAGTGTGGAGTCTTGTTTCCTTGAAGAGACAGTATTTGTTCAGTTTAGCCATTGAAATGTGTCAGGTGAGGTGAGGGAGCGGATCACAGAGGCATCTAATCTCACTTCCCTTTTGATGTTGAGAAGTGTCAAGGCTGGTAGCAGAGAAGCTTAGTTCCGTTTTTGATACCCGATAAAAAAAAGTTTGTGGTGAAAAACCAGCTAATATAGTTCTTAAAGTTAGATGCAATGTGAAATACGACTCATGAAAACTACATAAGAACAATCTGACTGTGTCAAGACTCAATGATTATTATTGTGAAATAAAAGATTATATATGTGCCGGTTATACAACACTAGGTTTGCTTGTGTGGTTAACCAGTGTGTTTCACTTCATATTTCCATGAAGTTAGTGCACTTCACTGTCGCCTCAGTCTGCTAGTGTAAAAAGCAAAAGAGCACCTGTTCTTTTTATTCAACACTTCCTATTCCAATGTCATTCCTTTTAAACCATTGATTTTTGAGGGGCTGTGTATCATATGGAGAGAGTGAGGGCGTTTCTGTCAGACCTCAACATACAATCTGTCAGAGGGAGATGCAGGTAAGCCAGCAGTAGCCAAGGAGAATCAGGTGGAGGCGCTGAGATACAATCACTGGCAGGTTGCTAATCTGCAAAGTATTAGTCTGTGAAGTCAACTCTGATTTAATCCTCAGGGTATTACCAACCTTTGCTGCAGCCTCCAGCTGTTGCCTTCCATTGTGGCAGTGACCTACTGACTAGTTCAGACCTACTTATGTGTAGGCAGGTCAGAGCTCCACGGGTTAATGCAACAGAAGTATGCAGTAGTGTGAATAACAGATCACAATATCAAACCACACAGATGCCGTGTTTTTAATTACCTCCACTAATGGAGGTTCATTGCTGTTTATCTGTTTGGCAGGACAACGCAAAAACTACAGACCCTGTATTATTGAAACTTGGCAGAACGGAGTGTTGTGGGCCAAAGGGGATCATATTAACCTTTAAAGAGGAAGCGATTTAGGAGGAGGATCCAGGAATGTTTTTTTCTCTATCTTTAACAGGCATGCGCTCTCCGTTGCCATTGTAGTTAAAAAGAAACAGGTAATGAGAGTGTCTCCATGTTAACTTACCTGTTGGGAGTCCCCAGTGCTGTTCGAGCTACCAGGAATCCTCAGATGGAGGCTCTGCAGGACGTATGTTGTCTGCATCTGCAACACATGAAGATTAGAGTCTCAGCATGAAGTAATTATCCACGCCATGATCACCAGGATGTCTCAAGCAAATCGTCAATAATATGCCCTAATTTTTACACAAGTGTGTACATACAGTATTGACATCCAGACAGCTAATACTCCTGTATGACATTCCTTCATATTTTTCATCATATGTGAAGAATAGCACATAAATGTTGGGTTGATGAGTTGATCTTACCTGGAAGTAAACAGTCCAATATGGGATAAGGGCAAAGAAAACTGGGAGGATTTTCACCAGAGATTTCACTTCCTCTACTTTCTCTTCTGGAAATTTCCCACCATAAGTCACTTTGGCACTGTCCAATAATGTTGGTTTGTTGCTTCATGGGAATTAAAAGAAAGAAAAAGATAAAATAAGCTTTCAAAATCCTATTTAAAGGGTGAATCATAGCATAAAACAAACACATACATAAAATAATACAACAATCCAATACATACAGTTGAGACCCTTAACCAGCTGTCTTTGTGAACATCTCACTCTTAAATAGAAGCACTTCTAGAGACAGGAGAGAGTTTTTATTCTAAAGCCTATAATCCTCATCTCAGGAGAAAATGCCTTAATAAGAAATTCTTGAAAGGCTATGGGATTGGCAAATTTAAAATATTCAATGTCAAGTTTTTGAACAGATTGTGCTACTTTGGTTCAAAGTCAAGTAACGGCACTTCAGAATAACATTCACTACGGGGAATGAAGACAAACGCCTGGACCAGTGGAGGGGAAAAAGAATTATACAGGGGGGATCAAAAGAGGCTTTAACATAAAGTTCTAGCAACAACACCTGGGTGTGTTACGCCACTGGATCAGTCATCCTCCTACTAAACTCTACCATGAAAGGCTGCACTGTTGGAAAGAGATGCCTCTATAAGACTGATGAATGCTATGCTGCACCATAGCAATTGTGAATATGCTGTTGTCATTCAACCTTTTATTGCCGGACAAAACTGTCCATTGTTCCAGCTCCTCTTTTCAGCCTCTGTCTGAAACACTTGGTTTGAGCTCCTGTCTCTTTAAGGCCCCCCTTCTGATATAGCCCAGTCTGCTCTGATTGGCCAGGTGGCCCACCCTGTTGTAATTGGTTAACTGCTTCCACCAATGTAAGAAATGTCCCCCTCCGCTCTCGCTTTGTTAGGCTGTGTGGCGGACTAACTGCTAGTCTATGGGGTGATGTGCTTCCTTTACCTTCAGCACAAAACACACTAATAGGAAGCAAAACTGGGAAGCACAATTTGTCTCCTCTCAGCTTTTTCCTATTGGTGTATAAAATGACTTATTTTGAATGATACACAGAAGTGCTATGCTGCTCTCACCGGAGCAGGTTAGGTTCTTTGGGTTTTTTGGACCAGCAGGCGAAGCTCAGGATCTTGGCCATGTCTGTGAAGGCGCTGCCATCAGCAGGCTTGGTGATGAAGACAGTTCGGCCCAAGAGGAAGACGAGGAAAGAGACCCCGAGGCACACTGCTGGAATGATGAAGCCGAGCTCAAAGCTGAAATTCTGCTGAATGTAGGCCACGCCTCCCAGAGACAGGATGGCTCCTAAGTTAATGCACCAGTAGAACCAGTTGAAAAATCTGCGTGTGGCCTCTGGTCCTCTGTCTTTGACCTGAGGTTACACAGAGACAAAAGAATCACTCTGTTATTCTGTCACGCATTCAAGGAGATCATTTAAGAGAAATTGATTTAACCATTTCAGGGAAAAGACCATAAACGCTGAACATTCCCTTAACTGAGTCATATTAGTCACATCAGTTTGATTCTCAACTTGCAGCCCTCATCTTTCAAATAGGTTTGGTTATCAGCACTTCAAATCAAATGCATTTAAGTTACAGTTACATTGGTGAAGCTACAAATTGCATTATATAAAACAGCTTGATAAGTGATGAGAACAGAATGGAAAAGAAAAGCTGCACTGACAAAGAGGAAGCAAGCTGAAACTGACAGGGATGTGAAAGTAAGTTAAATGGTTACAATGACTGTATTTAATTTGATAATGTGATAAATAGTGAAATCTTTGTGCTACCCTGTTATTGCGTGAATTGAAAATACCCATATTATAATGGGGAAAGTATTAGGCAACAGGGGATGGGGAATTTTATTTTATTACTCATGGGAGTGATAAAATATAAACTAAATCAACATCAACTTTGTGTCTTCTTCTTCTTGCTTTCTGTAGTTTTCAGTATTCTTCTAAAATGTGCTGTAATAAACACCTACACTGTTAGGTTACTGAAAAAACTGCAATAATGTTAAATGTCTATGCAAGCCCATAATATTATTCTCATAATGACACTGAGCCATTCCATGTGCAGTTATCCCTGTGGAGGAAAAGATGTTATCATGTGTGATGAAGTAGATATGTCTTATGTATTTGAGCGCGGATAAAATGCAGCAGTGAAGCTACAATTAATTATCAGGGGAGATAATGTCACAGCATTCACAAGCTGAAGCTGAGCAGACATTTTTTTCTGGGGTTTCTCTCTTCCAACTTGTGTCGGTTACAAAATCACTTGTTTGTCTTGCGTTACCAACATGTGCATTTTTGCTTTCGTTGCTTGTATATTTACTTCTGACACAAGATCACTGAGAGTAAATGGTTCCCCCAGTCTTCCAAGTCATGTCAAGACAAGACAAACCTTTATTTTACCATATTGTGTCAGTGTTGTCAAACATAGAATCGGTCTTAGATAGGTATATATTACACTGATTATAGGGTGGCACATGATAGATCTGCAGTGACTCACAAGAGGATAAAAATGGGATAAAGGTGTAATAGTTTCCTCCTTTCTGAACCCTGCTTTAAGTTCAACTTGAATATCTGCCCAGTAACAGCTGTTTGCATCTACACTTATTCAGTGTGGAGTCTCTGTCAAAGTGTAAAAATATGATTGTTATACTTAACATGCATAGCAATTTAGGTAAAGATCACATTGACCATGGCACGATTTACACTGCTTAAAGGTGCAAATATCCCTTAAAGAGAAATCAAGCCCAAAGTGAAGCTTTGCTTTATTTTAAAATCTTAAATTGAACTCAAACTGAGCAAATTTAAGGTATTAACAGCTCCCACTGTCAGTTGTGTCTTTCAGCAGAAGGAGCATTAATGGAGAAATTCAAATGTTATACAATAATACTTGAAGTTAATTGTGTTGTGCACCTAGGGGATGTATTACTTGTGTTGCCTTTTTTATGTTTGTTGTGAGATTTCATAAGACTGTGTTTTTCTGGGTTTACGCCGATATATGGATTTTGCTTGCTGTTGTACATGTTGCATGTTTGAAAATGATCAAAAGAAGCCGTGACAGAAAATCATGTAATGAGTACTGTGGGCTCAAGCACTAAGCGTATTCGACCTGCCAGTCCCCTTTGAAAAGCTTTTACCCACTCTTGATTCGATTCTTGGGAGAAACAATGTTCCCATTGATGAACTTTCCTATTACTTCACCTTTTAATCATAAATCTCTCTGCATAATCTGATATTATTTTGCCACCAAACTGCCAAATAGTGATGTGTTTCACTTCTTATTACCTCCAAAGCTTCATTCAAATTTCTGTTCTTGGGGTTTCGTGTGAGTGACGGAAATACAAAGGGGTTTTCATTGACTTGAACATTATGGTCCACAGTGTATGGCCCCGATGATCAAGAGCATGCATGTCTATGTGAACTATCATGATGCAACAGAGATCCCATCACATGTTTGACATTATGTCACACTGCATACCCAATCTTACACAGGCCTATCTCAGAAGAAAAATCTTTTTCAAAGACCTTGTAGCTTAAGATAAACTGTTATATTGTTTATACTCTACCTGATCAGCCCCAAATGGAGTGATGTTGGATTTCACTGAACCCACACCCAATGCAATTAAAAACAGTCCACTGTAGATTACGGGGCCACAGTATGAGGCCCGGATGGGGCAGGTTATACTGCTTGGAGGGGTGCTGTTTGTGCTCAGACACTCAGCGGGCTGCACAGGAAACGCCAGCTCTTCTCCACACAGTTGAATCCTGGTGTCTTCATTAGAAATGAAGGGGAAAAACAGCAAGCCAGTAAAATACAGGATCAGGCTCGCAGCAATGGTCCAGAATTTCCCAAGGTAGGCGTCCGCCAGCCAGCCTCCAAAGGGTGAAATCAGGTAAGTGACTCCCATGAACACCAGAGGTGCCTGGCTGGCCTGCGTGCCCTGCCAATAGAAAGGGCTGCTGTTGAGGAAGAGAACCAGATTGGATGTGATGCCGTAGAATGCAACCCGCTCCAGGGACTCAGCCAGCAGAATGGCTGCACATGCCAGCCTCCTTCCCTGGAACACTGATGATGGTGGAGATCTGCTCCCAGATGAGTCCAGGAGAGGGGTGCTCTCACCGGCATCCCTGCTGTCCGCCATGCTCATCCACCTGAATCAAAGGCTGAGGTGCCTGTTTGATTGAGAGTTCAAACCTGAGAGGAAAATACGCAGGTTAGCTAAACGTGGCCATCACTGTGTGCACAGAGAAAACCAGCAGCTGCATCACTCTCAACATATGACACCCCCCCCCTCCTCCTCATCACATGTCATACAAGCACTCAGTGAAGACATTCACCAATGTTAACCTAGCTCTGGCACAGCGTTAGCTTGGTAGATAAAAGTTTGCTGTTTAAAGTTACCTTTAATCACTGAAACTCGTCGTTATCTCCATGAACTCAGATGCTAACTAACGCCGAAATGTTTCCTCTGGCGCGTCTGGAATCAACACTTTATCAAAGCAGAACTGGAAGTCAACAAAAAAACAGTCACAGTACTATCGCGTGACACTCAGCTCCGTCAACAAACCGTCACGCCTGCGTTTCCCCGGAGACGATCAATAAATGAAACAACCCCGGAAGTGCCCTGCGAGGGAGGCGGCTAGCATCTTATCCATGTGGTTTACAGATCTGCTCCGTCCACGCAGACGTCGAGAGGAGGAAGTTGAGGTGCGTGCCCCCCCCCCGTGTCAGAACAAACCCTGACTCACTTGTCAGGAGATGCAGCTGTCTGTGTTCTGTGTGTGAAGAAGTGTCTGTCACTGTGTGGGGAATCTAAATAAAGTGTCTGTGCGGTGTCTGCGACCTGCGCGTGTTTCCCGGGGACCATATTGGGGACGGACGTGTAAACATTTGGAGCGTGGTGCTCAGTCAAGCTACGCTCACCTAGCAGGGCGCCGGTGCAGCTAGCTGTTAGCCTAGCATGAGCGCTACGTGTAAGTTCAGCATGGGTTGAGGAAATGTGATCTCCCGGTGTAACGAGCCAGGAACAGCGCACACCGAGGCTCCGCTCGCCGCTTCATTACGTGCGCTTAATGCCCTCGCGTGAACTAGGGGTAACTCGGCTGCCCAGCCTTTTAGTGGAGGTATGAAAGTACTGTTCCTCGCCTGTCTCAGCCCTCAAACTGGGAACCACACTACAGCTGAGAGGATCAGGTAATTTACAGAGTGGACACAGAAGCTGTTGTTTGATCCGCGAGGCTGGAAGAGGAAGTAGCAGAGGAGTTAGGTGTTGACCAGGGTGAACTATAAATAAAGTAGTTGTGAAACAGCGGAGTTACTTTTCTGTCCGGAGTGTGTCATTGTGCTGTAATCAACAAGCAGCATAACTATAGAGAAACCAGCACATTCGTGTAATGACTGAAATAAGGATTTTGAGACGAAGTTATTTGAATGAGGGAACTTTACTGAACTCCCGTGTTGTTGACGGTTACATGTTTCTTTACATTGTAGGTCCCACATAGAGTCCGCAGGACACACGTGTGAGCTCAGGGATGCAGCAGAATTTCAGTCACCTGCTGAGGTGGCCAACCTAGTATCCCAGAATCCTCCATTTGAGGCCGCACTGGCCATTCACCTGTTCAAAGCAGGCAGGCTCCTCCTGGGTAAACATGCTTCCCACTGTATGATCTATTAACCGGTCTGCTGTACATATGTTTCCCTTTGTCAATGTAATAACACAGTTTTAAGTTGACAGCCGCCTGTTCCACACATGTTCTGTTTTATGTCTGACCTTTACACCAGACATCCAAGTACCCTTCGGCGTCATCTTTGGCGGAACAGACATAAATGAAGATGTGAAAGTTAAACAGAAGCGTGTGGTTATGGAGCAGGTGCTGCTGAAAGCCAGGTGATGCTGCTGAAAGCTACTGTTTTAACCTACTTCATTTCAGAGAGCTTGAGCACATGAGTTTGACCCTTTTATTCAACACATCACACAAACTGCAGGAGACCACCTCCATGTTCAAGTGAGGAGGAACATGATCAGCTAATGAAGCCGTTAATTAAAGTGACGGTGTGATTGTAAAGTATGTAAGAAGCAGTTTTATAGCAGACAGGTGTAACTAATAACATTTGTTATGGATGCATTATATTTAACTGTCAGTTTAAGGACCTTGTTATTGTACAGGCTGGTAGCTTTTATGTGATGATCATCATTCTTATGTTACACCTGCTCTTGTTCTGCTATAACAAGATGACATATCGCTGTTTGAACAAGTTATGCCTCATGTGATATAATTATTATATGAGTAATGGACACCATTCAGGTGTTAGCACTAAATATTACAGCCCGACCAATATGGATTTTAGGGGTTTGTATTAAAATTCTGATTCCAATTTATCTGCTAATATATTTATATTTTGTATTTTGTATATATAAGACATTTTGGCAGTGATTCCTAATGGTAAATCAAAAAAAGTAAGTTACCATAACCCCGGTTATAAATAATTATGAATAAACAGGAAGCAAAACACAACCAAATATCCAGAATTTGAATCAAAGATAAAATGTAAACATAAATGGACATCTTTTCTAAAATATTATTCTTTAAAATACATTTTTATTATTGGCGAACATAAATGCAGATACCAATATATATTCACATCAGCCAATTTATATCAGTCAATCAATAGATAAGTCTAGCTCTACTAAATATGTTTTGTACTCTGGACAGGCAGCAAATCTGACTGTACTTTTTTGCGCCTTTTTATTACATTATTATTTATACCCTTCACTTGAAATTGTTCAAATGTAATTGAGTCATCCTTTATTTTCAATCAACACGTGATTTTCAGACATGCTGACAAACCTTTTGTAGATTTACAAGACAAAAAAAGATTGTGTCACAGTTGTGACCAATTGAAATAAATGGGTGATTGTCATGAAGCACTGTATTGAGTGTGTTGCCTATTTATTGTATGTATTTAGTATTGTTGAATTTATGTATCACCAAGATTTTATCTGTTGCAAAGCATCTGAATTGTAACTAGTGTCTCTGATATCTGTGAATATATATTAAAAAAACAGACTGGATCCTCACAAGTGCCTGGAGTGCTGGCATGAAAGAATGAGGCTGAGCACATGAGAGCTAACCCCAGCTGTGCAGGCTGCGTGTTTCCTCCTCCCCTAGTTTAACACTGATACGTTGAAACGTTAATCTGTAGACAGGCTTGTCCAGGTCCCTGACGTCATCCTGGTGTCTGCTGTAATCGTTAAGATGGAAATAGATTGTTAAGCATCAATCTTGTGAATCGAAGGGAGATAATTGTCTTCTGGGAGAAAGGGAGATATAAAGGTCTCATTGCTTCAAACATCTGAATCGTTGCATCTCCTGCTGCTAGTGCCTCCTCACACAAACCTTAAACATGAAATACAGTTACCATTCCAGCCAATTTGCTAACGCACACTCACATACCTGCAAATGAATATCTCCCCACTGTTTTTTGCTCTACATTTCCTTTGTTTTACACTTTGTATTCTTGTTGTATTCATTCTTAAGTCCTGTGCCTTAAATCCACAGCTTACTTTTTTGTGTCATTGATGCTTTTTTCTCTATTGTTGTCAATTCTTTTCAATGTGATCATTTACTGTTGGCAATGAAATTCTTGCTTTTACATGAGTGAAAACAAAGTGTCTTTTTTTTCAGGTTTGCTGTTGCATTTACTGACAAACTAAAAGAAGAGGCAGAGATATTTTTGGTATGATTCTTGACTTTAGTATTTTACTGAATCAACTTAAAGGTACAGTGTGTAGAATGTTGTGATATCTAGTGTTGAAATTGCATGTTGCAGCTGAACAGCCCTCACCTCACCATCTCCTTCCAAACATAAAAAAAACCTCTGGTACCCTTTAATTGTCATAAAAACTCAAAAGGTGTTTAGTTTGTCCAGTCTGGACTAATGTAAAAAACATGGCGGCCTCCGTAGAGAGGGTCCCCTCGATGTAAATATAAAGTATTTAAATATAAAGGGCCTTTTCTGGGGTAAAGAAAACTACAATTTAGATGAAACAAACTAGTTAGAACATCATGAGGATTATTCTACATTAAATGTTTGCCAATAGATCCCTTTCACCTAAATCTCACACACCTTTAACTGGTTTATAACTAATTGCTCACTTAATCAATAAGCTTTGATAAATGATGAAGTTTGTGTCTCATGTTCGTCATTATTCATTTATTGAAGTTTTACAGTCAGAATTCTGTGTGCGCCTCTTTGCAGATTACCTCTGCTGCACCCAACCCTCCAAACCTAGCAACTAGCAAAACCCATGAATGCTATTTTCATATAAACTAAACATCGACCTATTTCTTGCACAGCACGCATGAGTGCGAGGAAAAGTTTTTTGTTCACATTTTAAGGCACATCGACAGACAGCAGGAGGCTGCCGGCTTCAATAAATACAACAGAAGGGTTTTTATACAAACACAATATCCTGCCCTGTCCCATAATAGATGAGCATTAAAACAATATTACCATGCTTTATTTTCAGATTAGATTCCAGCCGTGGGCTGTAGATTGAGGCGAGTGGCATGCTTTATCTCCACCATTTAGTGCTGACAGCAGGCAGACAGGACAGGCACTGAGAGCATTGCTACGCTTTTTAATGTGACAGAAAACACACATAGGGATGGATCTAGTGTGATAACACCCAGTCAATTTCCTTTCCCTCTCCTGTGATCTATTTTGCAGTGCCCTCATTATCTTAGCAACTGCTTTCCTGACTCTTTTAAAGTTAAGATTCGTATTAAATATGTTTGCAGCACAAAGAGCATTTAGTGGATCTTTTTATTTCCTGGCATAAGGAGGAAAAAAGCACAATAATATATAATCAAATGTAATTTGTATATAGAACATTGATTTTAAAACACGTATGCATTTATATTTAGTGCTTGTTTTATCCAGACTTTTCTAATGTTCTGTTTTTTTTCTTTGAAGCTGTCCCAGAGCAGTAAAATCTGTGTCCAGCCCCAAGGTAAGCTCTGCGGGATGAATATCCTCGCCTGATGTTGTGCATCCCTGACTCGCCACTGAAGTGTTACATTAATCAGCTTTGACATTTTTTCCTCCATTATCATACTGTCTGCTGTACAGCATCGTATTTGCTTTTGCCATTGGCCACCGTACCATGTATGATGGCCCAAATCACTCTTCCATGTTGCTTCCCACCAGCAGCCTTGTTTGGCAAATAGTGTCCCTTCATAGATTAGAGCAGAGCTCTGAGCCGGCTGCATGGCTGAGCCATGGCCGGTGGAAGCTTATTTTTCATGCTTGTCACCAGATAGTGATCACACTGAAGAGCTTTTTTACATGGGCCACACAAAGTATTAGTTTGATCTTGTTCAATCTTTTTTTGTTTTTCACATATTGGAGGTTGTTATAACAACATCAATGTATGCACCCAATATGAATAAACCATATAAAGACTACAGGATGTGTTTGCAGGTTATGTTCTGAGAGGTTAGACTATTAACCTAAGGCCATGATAATAAAAACAATTCAGGTTATTTACCACTGGAATTAAAAGCCACTTGGTTTATTTATTTCACAGTGGATTAAATCACTGTTGTACATTAAAAGCTTACTAACAGCACTGTGCCCTGTGTTTATTTTAAAGGTATCCAGACGCAAGTGACTGACACATTCTGCTGGACTGAATTCTTGAGGAGCTCAGGTACTGTCACTGCTTCAGTCGGTTGTCCTTCCAGCAGTAGATAACATGGGATAATTACTTTAGACGTTTTAAGTCTAGTGAAAGCTCTTCTGAGTTTTTTTCTCTTTAGATTTCTCTTAAAGGTCCAGTGTGTAAGATTTAGGTGAAAGGGAACTATTGGCAGAAATTTAATGGAGAATAATCCTCATGATGTTTTCACTAGTTCATTTCATCTAAATTGTATGAATTGTAGTTTTCTTTACATTAGTCCAGACTGGAAAACCCCCTTTTGAGTTTTTATGACAATTAAAGGCTACCACAGGTTCTTTTTCATGTTATGAAGGGGAGGGTGAGGTGAGGGGTGTTCAGCTGCAACATGACATTTCAACACTAGATATCACAAAATTCTACACACTGTACCTTTAAATAGCAAAATGGCAAAGTAAATAGTGAAATTGCTGTCATATATATTTGTTGTACTTATGAAAGAAATATTGCCTACAGTCTTTTACCTTGATATTTTGTGCTCCGTAAGAACTGCATTTTATTGGCAGGTTACATTTTAGTAAAAGACTGAGTATTCTTGTTTAAGAATTTATAAACATGACGGAAACAACTGACCACGATCTCTCAAATCCTAGCAGGGACAGTTGTTAGCACATCAACAAAACCTTGGAACTGTGGAACAGGTTCTGGATACTTTGTTCAGTGCAATAAAATGGAGAGGTAACTGCAAAGTGAAATTTAAGATCCCTTTTAAAATAGGGACTCTGGTGTCAGACATATACCAGTGCCCCATGTTACTGTTTGCTATACTGTATATTAAGAATATCCTAGTATATCCGATCAAATATATATCCTTATTCTAGACTGCATCCTTCATCTCTCTCCTTATCTCCTCTTCATACTCCCCAAACCTGAAAAGCTCCAGGCGGTGAGCATACATTTACTCTGCTATGTGAGATGCATCAGCGTGGTGATCAGGGAGGCCATGAGTTTCCAGCCTTATCCAGCCTTTTTCCTTCCCTCCTGCATTTTTCAACTCCCATTTGCCCAGTAAATGTACACAACAGCTTCTCCGAGCATGCTCTACACACACAACCTGGACTTTATATTGGAAATTGCGAGATGATGTCCGTCTCAGGTACATTAGTGCTCATGCAGAGCACTGTGTGACTGCACAGAGGAACAGTTGATTAATAGCCCTCCAGTCTGTGGCCATTCGTCACTATGCTTCACAACCAGTACGTGTAATACTAATCGCCCACAGTCACTTCTCCATTTGTTATACTTGAAATAGGGGGTTCTTACTATTTGGTTTTTCATCAGATGGAAGTGCTATATTCAGATCCATAGTTGTTGTCCGGGCTGCAAACATTATTCTGCTTTCTGTATGTGTGCTTTTTGGGGTTCTCTTTATTAGTAGATGTGGGTTAGATGCATCTTTAAGAGGAAGTTCTGTCCGTTTTGTATTTTTCTGTTTTGTGTTATCACAACAGTGCATTTGACAACACATTCCCCCACATTCTTAATTGTGTGTATGTAATAGGGAAAGGTGGATGTGACCACAAGCCAGAGAGCTGTGTCTTCAAATTTGAATTTTAACTTATCCTGCACATGAGAAATGTGCTTTTGAGAGGATAAATTGTACTTATGTTTTCATAAAACTTTCAATTTTACATGTGCTCCTTTAAGACATTGATTATGTTTGTCAGTTGCAGTAATCAGTCTCAACAATATCACTCATGTTTGAGTTTTATGAAAACACAACAAACGCAGTCTGACAGAAGTGACTCCTGCAGCAACCTGCATTCTCTGCTGTCCTCTCATCCACTTTTTTTTTTTTTTTTTATCTTCACACACACTCCCAGCACAGCAGGGGGCACTATCCCATGTGTGTGTCTTCTCAACTCCCAGATCTCGTGCATATTGATTTACTTTTTCATCCTTCCATATTGCAGGACATAAATTAATCATTACTAAATATCGTATAGAGTATGAGGTACATAGGCGACCTTAACGAAGATGTGCGATAGTTTGAGTGTGGGGAATAAATGTATTCTGTGTGGCGCTGTGTTGCAGTGACACACAGTAAAAAAAAAGACATCATGCGGTGAACATGAAAGAGGCAAAGCAACACTCCTACCTGATTGAAGATCCATGACTTTACTGTATACGTGTCTGTGATTATCCTCTGGGTGTCATGTACTCTCCAAAGGCACTGACTTTAGCACTGGGATCCAGAAGCTGTCAGTCCATGTAAGCCGATTGGTGTATGTTGTTTGTGGCCCCTGCTGTGTGCCCTGTGAGGTGGGGTTAAGGGGATACATGAGAAGAAAGTGCAGCGACGCTTTGACTCACCGAAAGAGTGTGTTGGTCCTCGGATGATTGATATTGAAAAAATTAAACATGAAGTGTTGAGTGAAGAAGCTTTTTGAGAGATAAATGATTAAAATTCAAAGGACGGGCAAAGGTGATGTGTTCACAGAAATGCCAGTTATCATCTTATAGTCATGGCAACATGATCAGGGAACAGTCTCAATTTCTCAACCATCAAGGAGGTTGTGTTTGTTGGTTGGTTGGTTTGTAAACAGGATTATTTGAAAACAACTGAATGGATTTCCGTAACACTTGGTGAAAGAATGCGATAAGTGTCAGGGAAGAACCTATTCAATTTTGGTGCAGATCTGAACCAGAGGCCAGATCAAGGATTCATTCATCATTGCACAACAAATCATATGGATACCTATGGGTGTGTGCAGCTTGATTGAGTTGAAGGGAACTGTTGGACCTTGGCTGAGGGATTCGCTGTACTGAGTGTCCTTCTTGGTTTGTTTCTTTGCAAGATCACGCAAAATCTACTAAACCAAATTCTACTAAACTCGGTGGAGGGAGGGAGATGGAGCCTGGGAGGAACACGTTACATTTTAGTGCAAATGTTAATCAAGGGGCAGTTCCAGGATTTATTTTCCTTTTATATTGCAACATCAGGGATTTTTTTAATGGATTAATCGAACAATCTTAGTTTATTAAAATCCAGCGTATTTAGTGGGCTGACATTTATGAGTGTGTACAATTTGGTGCTGATCTTTAGATTTCTTGGAATGATTTGTTCCACAGCTTTTTGTTGTGGTTAATCTGTAGCCTTACTAGTTGTTATATTTTGAGTTACTATAAAATACTATGTTACTGTGTTTTTTATCTCTTGAGATACAGTACATGTAGTGAAGAGTAAAAAATATGTGTCCTTGGTTTTCATGTTCACTGTTAAGGACTGTGTCCACTTCCTTTATTATTTTATTTTTCGAATTACTTATCGTGTCAGATTCTTTAGCCTTGATGGAGGGATGCACTTCAGTGTGTCTCCATATTGAAATAAAAACAATAAAACTCGTGGACATTAAACATTGATTGCCGACAGAGCTTTGATACAGTAGAATGTTTGCGTGCTGTTTCAGCTAACAAACGCATAGTTTCGAATTCTTAATTCATCCCCAAGTATTAAGTCCCAAACATACACTATGACTCAGTCTCTGCTCATGTGACCTGGCTGTTTTTTTCCTGCTATTTAAAGAAGATAAGCTTCAAGCCTAGTACTTTCTCTTTTGTGGTGATAACAGAGTTGAACAAAATCAACAGCACACAGGGAAACTGCAGCACAAATGTTCCTGTTTGTGCAGCTTGGTGTGTATTGTTCTGACTAGAGACCCTGCTCCCCTGCCTGAACCCTCTAATTTTGGTGCATCTCCTCCGCTGTGGCTTCGTTCAGGTAGATGTTCACTCAAACACGATATAAAATGAAACATAATATATTTTGACTGACAGTAAATGCCTCTCATCTACTTATGTGAGAATATATGAGAAAATGGAGCTAAAGAAGTCGGACTTCAGGCACCAGCAATTTGTGCACAAACTGTCAAACCTCTGTAGAATTCAGACATAATCTCACTTTTATAATTTAGTTATTGTATGTGATTGTGTCCCTTTTTTCCGATGTTGTCATTATTTTGTCTACACCCTGCAGACTCCAGTCTCTCTGTCATCCTGTGCCACCCGGCAGATTAAGAGAAGCTGTTCGGATAGATATATGCTCCCGCATCCACGCACAGGCATATACACAGACACACTCACACATACTGATTAAAGCATCAGGGGGGGGTTTCAGAATGTCCTTCTGAAATCAAAGGCGAACGAACAAAAGTGTATTTTTCATAGAACTCACACAACTGCACAGAAAGAGAGAAGAGATTGCTGCTGGCACAACTGATGATTTGTACAATTTGTTTTTCTCCCCTGAGGAAAGATGAATTGTGTCTCACATCCAAAGACCTTGTTTGTTTCTTTGAATTTCTTGTTCATTTTGACAGGTCTGTGCGGTATGATTCCAGCGATCCTCCATTATATTCCTGCTTCTTGTTCTGTGGCAGTGACACTGGTGTTTACCTTAACTGACGTCCTCTCTCATCCTGCGAATCAATGCAAGGAAGTTTGATGGTTCCCACAGATGAAGTGCTTTTTTGACGATAGTCTCCAAGGATCAGGGTCAATGCCCAGACTCCATGCTGACATTGTAAGATGCTCTTTAATAGCATTAAAAGAGCTGCCTCAGCCTCCTGATCTGGACTTATCTGGCAGCAGGGGATTTCACTCGACTGTCGCTGTGCTTTAAGCACGTGTCAGTGTCTGTCTGTGGTATTATTTTCAAAATGTTTTGTTTCTTGGTTTGTAGACACTACACATGAGCCCCCCCCCAGCTGTTTTTACACTCAAATTGTGGTTCACCACAGCTTTGCCAGCTTAGCTATTAGGAGCAATACAATCTCTGCAGTTACTTTTCTGGCTCATTGTCAGACATAAAAGGTCAGGAATCTCATATTAAACTTCTCTCGTTACCCTCTAATATTAAAATATCCTTATAGATCTTATTTAAAGTGTTGCCTTGACATCAACTTCACTTAAAATGAAATCAATCTGTGATTGTTGTTTCAGTTGTAAAGAACTGGGCATTACAGCTTAAGAAATTAAATACATTTTCTTTTCACAAAGACTTCTTTTCTTTTGTTGCTTCATTTCATCAGTACACCTTTTATGGGATATGTGTTATCTTAAGTGTCTTGTATGTGACCATCAGTTTGCTCCAGACTGATGTCTCAACAAGTCTTTCAGTGATAGCCATGGGCTTTGGGACACACATCTTCAGACACTACTGTGCCCAAGTCCAGCCTCACACAGCTGCTTGCATGACTGGTAATCTCCATTTTGGTGAGCGTTTAAATCAGGGTTACACCCCTTTGCTTCAGGACTCATGGACACTCACTTCCAGAAAGTAGCACCCTTAAAAGAACTAGTCTCCCTGCTCACTCCACTCTCCACTAGGTAGCTGTGAATGTAACTCAGCCCACCTCAGGCCAGTGAACCCTCTATATGGAGTACGGTGAGAAGTAAATATCCATTTAAAGTTCATTAGAGGATTTGCTCATTGCTAAGTCTGACGGTCCAGTGTCTGCTGTCATCATCCCAGAGCAGGGCTCTTTCACAAGGCTCTCCACTCGTATTCTCTACCTCTACAAAGTCAGGTGCAGTCCACAGTAGAATCTGGCAGTAATCACAGTTGTGTTGCAGCCAGTTTACGACTAATCTATGGATTGATCCTAAAAGCTGGAAGGTCTGGAAAGAGTCGATTTAGTGGTCCGGCCTCTCAATTCAAGTGAAGTTCTGAAAAATGTTTGATGTTGTTAGCATGATGCCGGGTTATCTCATTTTAATCTAGGTCTGCTCAGTGAGCGAATACTTTAGCTCTGTAGTTATGATGCTGTATTACACTCTGATTATGCGGCAACCTTCCAATGTTTTCAGCAGACTATTGCCCTCTTGAGTGTTACAGCTCTGATCAGAGAATTGTGGGAGCACATTAGTCACCGCTGTCTTACTTTCCTCATGACCTTGGGTGATGTATTGCTTTCATTATATGCCGATGTACTTGGGATGTTCATTATGCAGTGTTTTGATATTGTGGCGCTGTCTTTCTTTGTGTCTGGCGTCTTTCCAGGTGTAAGCACTGAGCATTTGGATGAGCTGCGTGTCTTCCTGTTGGTCTGCGGCCTCAGAAGAGTCAAGGACCCCCTCTATCTGGTGAAGGTATTTTCAGGTAAACCACGCAGGTCTTTTTGTTTAAAATATAAGAAATAATAATAAACTCAGTTTACAAAGAGAAAAGCTGGGACACATTGTAAGCAGGCCAGCTTGATGGACTTTCACACAGACATGTTTTCGCTTTGGTCAACCTCAGGGTCAGCTGAACTCCCAAAGCCTTCCTCACTGTAGTGGCCTGTGTCCTCATGACTTAAGAATGATGTTAGATCTCTGTGGTTGACTTTCAGCTAATTGAAAATGTATGTGAAAGAGCAATGAGATTCTTCTGAGAGCTCATTCTGCCCCTAAAAAAAGACACACTTTCTAGTTGAGACTTGTTTTTATAGTTTGGTTTGGTTTATTCTCTTCTGCTTCTGATGATGATAGCCATCCTATTGCCAATGATTAGCCACATCAGTTGGTTCTTTTTAAATAATCTTTTATTTCATGTGATTTTCATAACACACAGTTATGGTAAAAATCATAGAGGCCGTTAAACTATATACTGTATGAATGCTTCATCCAGATAGAGATGTGTGGATTGTCACATGGCCTTCATATGAATTGAATTGCAATGTTCAAACAAGATAGTCACACTCCAGTAGGTTGTTAATTCCCCTGAAACTATGCTTTAATCCACAAAATAACATTTTACAATAGCTAATGCTGATATGGCCCTGCCCCTGTTCACTGTCTCTCCACCCTCACAGCTCACCTGTAGTTGAGGAGCCTTTTCCAGTTCCTGAGCCCCAGACGCAAGTTGACAGGATTGGTTTATTAACTCTGCCAAGGATTTCATCTGCATTTATTATTTTTTTACTTCGTAGAATTATGCAGAAATTCTGTAAGGACGCATGCCGTATGGGTCATGGGAGAAGCCATTACATTTTGGTGGGGATCCAGGAATATTATTTTTTCACTTTCTTTGACATTAAGATACAGGCCATTATTTGACATTTTCACCAATTTCGCAGGGAATAATTCATGGATCTAGATCTAGACGGCACATTTAGAGGATCTATGAGCGTGTGCAATTTGGTGCAGCCTGATTGGACTTCAGGGGACTTTTAGGCTTTGGCGGACGTATGAGCTCAACTGAGTGCTGTTCTATTCTGGTTTCAGAATGGTAATTGTTAACTTCATTGTTAAGATGGAAATACTCAGCCAATAGCGTTAAATACATACTTCTTTAAACATATTTATTTCATCTTATACAAGGCCAAACATGCAAACATATGGTGCAGTAACCAAGTATAGCTGCAAGAATTCTAAACAAAACAGCTTTTCTGCTTTTGAGAAAGCTCCAACTGTTAATTAGTTTTCCAAGCTGATGTTGTTTTTTTCACTGCCATTTACATTGTGTGTCTTCTAGAGTGGCATTGTGAGAATCCGCTGAATGCCCTGATCATTATTGGGCCAAAGGTACGTACACAGTCATTATACAGAAAGTCAGGATATTTATTTTCATACTTGCCATGTGTTGTCCCTCAGTACTGTGACTCTTTGTGCTGTTAAATTACCTCGAAACCTGCCCTGGGAATACAGGATGCCTCTAATTGGATGTAGCAGAGATATGGCCATAGCTGTTTAGCTGGAATTAACAGTCGTCGCCAGGAGAAAATGGCAGTGTTCTAAACACAGGACGAAGGTCAGCAGCCACAGCTGCAGTGTTTGGTCTACTGATGCATTTCATACCGCAGATTAGCACTCACGGTTGTCTAGTGACCTGTGCAGAGCTACCTCATTTTATTACACGTGGATGACCATGTATCTGGACGTGTGCTGGTAAAGCAGTTAGCCCTGTCACACAACAACGGCTTCAGTCCTGTGTGTCATCCTTGAAGACATCACCTGCACATATACTGACTGCACAAGTCTAGTAGCTGGAAGAAAAGCAATTGAACTCTTACAGCCTGCCATGATTTATGATATTCATAAATCAGCCTTTACATTTACTGTACGTTTTTTTTACTGATTGCACTTTTATGCTGTTCTGCAGAAAGAAGTCATATCCCGGCCAGCAGCAGCAGCCGCCTCAGTGCTCTTACAGCCCTTGTGTGTTTTTCCTGATTTCATTTCCAATATCCCACTCATTGATTTCTCTGTATGTTTGTCTTCATCTCCTCCTGCCCTTTGACTTGCTTTGATATGACATCACTGTACCACATTTTAGTGCAGCATCAAACAGCGGAGTCAGGCAAGAGGCATGTTCTGCTTTAGTTTTGCTCATAAACAACTCAATTAGACACGGACTGAAGCGTCTTGCTCGGCTCTGCTTTCTTGTTGTCTGATGAAATGGTTCAGTGGAAGCGGAGATGCATGATTCATCTCAACACCCCTGAATCACAGTGGAAGCGTGTTTGTTTGTTTGTTCGTCTGAGAAATGAAAAGCCATATATTATTTTTATGATAAACATGTATTTTTTATGACTGTCAGATTTCCACCCTTGATAATTTCAGGATTCCACAGTTAATGAAACGTAAACATTGCTGGACATATTTAATGAGGATACTGTCAAATAAAAATAAAAAAACAAAGAGAAGTTAGATTGAGAAGTTTTTTGTTTGGGCTATTATGATGCACCATAAATCCACAGTTACTAAGTAATAAATGGTCTGGCTGCACAGCATCTGTCATTAAGAGGAAAATTCAGGTCAGCTTGTGAGCAATGACACATCTCACTGCTCGGTAACTAGGCTTTTATTAAGCAACACGATCTGCAGAATACTTCCTATCACAATGAAATAAAATGAACTGAAAGCTCACTGTGAAAATTAAATGACAGATCTGAAACAGTAGCAGACATTTGCACCATATGTGTCGCTTTAAAACAAGAAATTATGTAGCTGAGGAAAAGAGAGCATCTTGATTATCAAAAAAAAAGGAAAGATGTGACAGATTCACTTGGACAAGCAAAAACATGGGTGTAGCATCTGCCTTCTCCTTCTGACTACTGACTACTGTCCCTCCTCTCTGTTTCCTGTTGACTCACTGCAGGACAACAGAGAATCTGTGCTTAAATCATTTGTGATTGTTAATGCAGCCTTTATCGTGATCTGTCCCCCGCTGGTTCTACAATGTCTGCTTAATCCCAGATTACAGCAGGATGCAAGACATGTTCTTAGTTCAAATTCTTTAATTGTAATGCACATGTGCTGTAAAGCAGATTTAATTTAGAAATTCCATGAGCTATAAAATGACAGAGAGAAAAAACTGAAGGAGCCTGCTTGGTAGCATCTTTGACCTAAATTGCTATGCTTTGTTTCTATGTGCAAGCTAATGCAGGCAAATCCCACATTGCAATTAATCAGATTGGCCACCCACCCCATCCTGACCCCAATCTTTGACTATACATGATTTTTAGAGATTGATTTGCTCTGAATAGAAATTATTAATTTTGCTTCATTGTTTATTTTGTCCTCCTGATTAAGTCATTGTTGCCATCCTTGATGAGCACAGCACTCAGATAAGGGGTTTCACATGATTTCAATTTTTAATCTTTCAGATTGATCCTGTGTTTACTGTCGAAGTGGAAGCTGTTGTTCAAAGGTAAGCCATCTGTTTTGTTTTGTTGAATTTTCTTAATCAATTACACGTCTCATAAAAGCAAACTTGAGATCTGACAGTTTAATTGCCAAGATCCTGCTCCTGTGAGAAATGTGATGGTTGCTCTTTTTTGTGTTTATCCCATGTGGTACAAGAATTTAGTGCTTACATTTATTTTAGCATAAACTGAAAAGAATGCAGGTGGGAGAGAATCAAGATCCTTTTTTCCCCTGTCACCCTGCTCTTGAGTCTTGGTATTCAGTTTTTCGCCAGGGGCCTTCACCACAACATAGACCTGTGCAGCAGGAAGCGGCCCTCTCTGGTTAGGACTTTACCTGGATACTCTGAGATTGTTAGGCATAGTGTACCCATGTTTCCTGCCCTGAGCTTGTCACTGCTGTTCAGTATCATTCATGCCTCTGTGAGCCCTGAGTCACGCAGAACTGAGCTTTGCCACTGCGTCTGCAGAACAGCAGGGGTCTTCTTGGCCCAGGAGAGGAGCCAACAGGAGCTTCACGCTGCCATGAAAAGGTGCTTCGCCATGGTCAACAGCTCCATCTCAGAGGGCATGTCAGCAGCAATCTTGGAGGTAAACATCTTCAGGGCTCATGGGTAATTGGAGGATTCCATGCCATGCCTTCGACATTTATACTGTTAAACTCAGTTTATCTTTCTGTTGCTCCTGCATTGTGGTGCACATTAATATAACGGTAATGAGAACTTGATTTATCGAATGTGAATATTTACAGGAGTCCTTATCTCTGCTACAATGTTATCTGACCACTTCAGGGACAATTACCCAAATTAATTGCTTGACTCAAATCTTCCTATTCCTGAGTGAGCAAAACCTGCAAATCCACTTAATCTCTTTTAAACACAGTCGATTAAGACAATCCACAGTGGGCTTAAAGTCTGATTAGTATGTTAACATGTTTCACTCAACAACCTGCTGAAGGTATTAGCGGATACACATTGTTAATTCTGTAAGTGAACTCAACTCTGCACTGACGTGTAGATGAGCCAAGCTGCACAATTTCCACAGAGCTCAGGTGCTTTTTTTTTTTTACCTTAATGATGATAGAAAGAGTGAGTAACCTCTGTCGAATCTCACTGTGTGAATTTTGAGTGTGTTATGTTCTCTCTGCTCCAATAGGCCATGGATCTCGGGGTACCTGTGCTGGCCAGGGACATTCCAGGAAATTCTGCCGTGGTGCAGCACAAGTTCACTGGCCTGTTGTACTCGTCTCCTCAGGTATATAGTGACAGTCACTGACCAGGTCACCATATGCGTTAAGCCCTGTTAAGCTTTAATGCTGTTGATGGCCTGCACAGAGAATCTACTGCATATACCTCTGCAGCCAACACCTACACCTTAGCTGACTGGAAAAGTACTTAATGCTAATAAGTAGTATTGAAGCACAGCCTCAGGATGTCTTCAGGTGTTTCATCTTCCTGCCATAGATTTATCTTAAAAAGCCTGGAGGCTTTTAAGAAAGAAAACTCCAACTTTACATCATTTTGTTAAATTTTGTACTTTCAATTTTCTTATCATTAGTCCAAACATAGGTAAAATAATATTAAAAGAATTGCTGTTTTTTCAGGTGCACAGATTAGAATCAAAAAGTGAAGCCTTCAGGGAGAAAGCAAAGATAGCACATTACCACATAGTGATGCAACATGTAGCAGCAAGCAGGAAAGAGAGCCCCCATGAGAACGCTTCATTCTGATATTTAATGAGGTTTCATGCAAAGGGAGGATAACATAGGTTAAGGCCAGCTGACAGAGGGCTTGAGCATGGTGCTGTCATCTAGCGTGATGTTGCCGTAACGGTGGAGATAAGTCCTCTCCGGGGGGGTCACGTGTGCTCAGCTGAGCTGCCAGGAGGAAGCTCTCACAGATGGTCGCAGCGACATGGGTTGTATAAACCAAGACCTCAGCCAGGACTAATGAGCAGCAAGCGCTGGTTTTTCAGCCAAAAAGTTTCTTTGCAGTTGATCTACTTTTTTCACATATCAAAACCCTGTCTCATTTCAAAATGTCAGTTTTTCTCATTGTTTAAGCTTTCAAAGTTATTACAGGTGCAGCACAGGTATCAAGTAACGTGTTAAAGGAAACAAACAAACAGAGGGGAAAAAGTGAACGTCCTCCCCTGTCTGGCTCTTTAATTTGCAGTGAGTGAAGTGATTATAAGCATGCTGCTCATAAGTTGAGCTTTAATCCTGTTGCTGAGGATTTATTACTCTCATATGGCCACACAGAAGAGCTGTTTTCAACCAAGAGCCTCTTCAGACATAATCACATCACTTGACTGAAGTGAAGTAAAGTGAAGTGGCCTTCTGACTGGCAGTGTCTAAAACTTTGTGTCTCTATTGGCTCTCTGCTGCAGCAAATGTTGGCTGCCATGCTGCAAGAACACTTTAAGGCACTTTAGCTGCCTTTTGTTGGAGGCCTCTCTCAGTCTGATGGGCCAACAGTTGAGCAACTAGGATTCAGGATTCTTTGTGGTTAACCTACATTTCATTCAATGCTCAGTGATGGCAACATTACTCGTTTTTAATGTATAAATAATAAATCCTTATTTTCCTGTGACAGCTGGTTGGGTAGTGTTGTTTTAATGTTTGCTGTAATTTGATTTGGTTTTCCCTGTCTTCATAAGCAAATGAGAGGTGGCAGCTATTATAGGATGGACCAAAAAGTTCTTTGGACAGTCCTATTTGGCTCTGGAGCGACAAATATCTCCATCCTTGTCCGTTGTAAGACCTATTTGAAGTATTTACTAATCAGTGCACAGGCTTCTATCTGAGCTCTGTTCTTATGTCTTGGATTGTCTTTAACACGTATCTTTTGGCAACTTTCATGACCAGCTTCAAGTGGCACAGGGCAGTAAATGAGACTTGTTTTGCTTTTGTTCCGGCCAGGAATTTGTGCATCAATCTCAGAGGCTGTTGTCAGATCATGAGCTGAGAGAGAAAGTGGTGCGCAACGGAAAACTCTATGTGGAAGAGCATCACAGCTTGAAACAAGAGAGAGAAACCTACCAGCGACTGGTGGACATTCTGCACTAAGGTCACCACATTCAACTTCACTTTCCATACTTTCTCAGGAACAGCAGTGACAGGGAAATATACTGGTGTATTTACCAGGCATACTGTACATATCATTTTCACATGTGTCTTCTACAAAATAATTCTGTTTTATCTGCACTGCCAAACTGAAATGATGCAGCAGAGCACTTTGAACCAAAGACCTACAGTAGAAATGGATGTTTGCCATGTCAATATATTTTATGTACTGTATTTGAAATTGATGATGTACTGTTATTTATGGTCAAGTACAAATGTATGAGAGTCATGGGAACTACTTAATAAAAAGGCAAACAGCTCCACGGGTTGTTTTTAACTGGGTGATGATCTGTGTAGTGTATGGTTATAAAATTATTCAGTCTAGTGAGGCAAAAAAAAGCTGTTTGTAATACAAACAGCTTGTATTGCAAACAGCATAAATTCTTGAAGTGCCATTAAATCTTGATTTTCTTTCAGATGCGGTGCCGGATCAGCTAATCTACTGTTGCTAAAAATGCTTCAAATGTTACTTTCCCCTGCAGTCTGTTTGCTACCACATTCATTTTTAATAAAGCGCAATGGTTGGTTTGTACAGATCCCAGAGGCTAGCAAAAACTCAATTTGTTTAAAGGGCAAAGGGGCACAAAAGGTTGTTGTAATTTGCCATTTCAAAGGTTGATTTTGGCAACACATTGGGGCTTTGGCTGGTTAGAGAAATGTGATTGTTCTCTAAAATGTTTTGCACTATGTCAGGCTGTACAGTGAAACATTACACAAAATATAGACATTAGTAAATGACCAACATACTGCTACCAACTGGTAAGCCTCTTATATTAGAAAATCAATTGAAAGGCAACAGTCAAGATCATAGTGTTTTAATGAAAGAAAATCAATCAATTAATAAAATTTACAAATAAAATGGTCTTGGATATTGCATAATACAAAACACCAATTCCATCCAGTATTATGTTTGATCAAAGCCACAGTTTTGGTGAAATCTATATCTGTCAGACTGAGTTCTATATTATAACCGGAAATTGGATATATGGCGTTTGTAATTTGAGATACTTTGTCAGTGTGTCTGTACTGTATATCCCAGCATGTGAGTGCAAAATTAGAGTAGATATCCCACATGCAGCATTAACATTGGGTGGCTATAAACATTGTGTATATAATGCGTAGATTCCATCTGGTCAGCCGTCTTTAACATCACCCCACGCATCCACTTATTAACAATAATATACAGTACATGTACATGTAAAAGGCCTTGATAGGTAATGAAATGTAGAGGAGGGCAATTCCAAAATCACATGTTCTTCACAGTTGTTGGAGTTAACAAAGGCATTGAGGTGATCAAAGCCACGTCTACTGTGCATGTGAGGTCTGATCAGGTTCTGTATTATAACTGGTCCCCAGGCTCTGTGATGGGCACTTGGGGTTCCTCCTCATAACTGTCCTCCTTCCCAACCCAGTGAATGCCATGGCCGTTCTCCCGAGGTGGCGAATGCTGGCGTTCCAGTGTGGAGAAGGTGGTGAACTGGACTCTCTTTCTCTTGCTCGTCGGCGAGTGGAGGGACTCAGTGTGCATAGGTTTGCTCCTGAGGGAGCCTACGCAACTGAGGGGAGAGTCTGTAACAGAGGCCAAGCAACTGGGCCTTCTGGATAGAGAGGTGGTCTTATCAGGCCCAATGTCTATCACGGTTGTTGTAGTCTGGGAGTCTTGCTGCACAGGGCTACCTGGCACACTCATCACCAGCTCAGCGTCTGTGCCGAGCCATACCCAGTCGTGCCTGTGCCCTGTGGGCTCATGGCTGTGAGAGGGAGGCTTCTTGTGTCTGAACTTAACAACATGTGAGATACAGTTTACTAAGAACACCAGGATAGCAAGGCAAAATACGCCCAAGAGAGCGTACATGCCAATCTCCAAGTCTGTAAGAGGCCTATTCACCAACATTTCTTCACCACCAATTTCAACTTCCTCCACCTTGGTGGGGAAGTTGTTGTAGTTTACCAGGTTCCCAGGGGCTTTCACAGTGCTAGTAAAGCTAACACTGCTCATATCCTCCACTTTCATGTTATCTGAGCCATATCCTTTGCTGCTGTCACTGGGGATGCTCATCATGCTGACATTTACCACCGTGGTAGGACTACTGGGGTTTCCTGAATTGCTGGTCTTACCTACTCCTCCAAGGCTGCCACTGGTTATGAAGGTCCGTTCTATAGATTTGATGGTGGTAGTAATCTTTTGCATGGCGCTCTCCTCTCTTTCTGAGGTTGAGCTGCGTGGTGGAGATTGCTTCCTCTGCTTCTTCTCAGTGTCCACCTCTTCCCCATCATTCCCATAGTCACTGCCGTTGTCCTTTCTGCTAACAGTAACTTCGAAGCTGCTGGTATTGCTGTTGGTTGACCATCCGCTATTTACCTGAAACTTGATCCTTAGGCTTCCGTTGCCCACAGCTACAGTGCTTTTGCGTTTGGACTTCTGGCAAGCCTCACAGATGGACATTTCTAGTCTGATCAGAACTCCCTCGCCCTCTCCCTCTGCCACCACAGTCAAAGGTGTGCCCTGCACAGACACCACGCCCTGATCCAGGGATGTCACCGTCACTCTGTAGTAAGCAGGATCATAAATATCCAGAGGTGTCTGGCTGCCATCACTGAACTGCACCCAGACACTGACCAAAGCTTCCTGAAAGCAGAAAATGGCAGAAATTGTTACACTGTTTTGAATCTAAAGTTTGTTCTTAAAATGCTTAAAGTTATGAAGACTGTTACCTGTTTGGGGCTCTGTAGAACCTCTTGTGTGGTTGTGGTAGCCAGGATGGCCCTGTTGCTTCCTGGACTGAGCTGTAGAGTCATGGAGAGGCCTGTAACCAGCTGGACCCCCAACTCTGTGATGGTCACTTTGTCATCCACAACCTTGATAGTTGTCTTAGCCAAAATTGTGTCAGAGAGTGGAGAAAACACCTATCACAGAATAATATCAGATACAATAAATTAATTGGGGTGCCTCGGACTGTATCTTCCAGTTCAGTTCAAGGTGAAATTCATGTCCTTATCAAACCTAAATCCAACTGCTTTTCTAATCTAATCCAGGGCCTGAATTTCTTCTTGTTGTGACATTGGTCACAGTCTATTTTGGCAAATGTTAATTCAAGCAGTAGTTCAGATCATTACCTGGATGGTGGTGGTCCCAAGATCCCGTCCCGACAGCACTCTTCCACCCTGCAGCCTTGCCACTCGAGGGTCTTCTACCTTCATGAAGTATCGAACCAGTCTTGTGACATCAACCTGCCAATCAGAGCCCAGGAAATAGGCCTTGGGATCCCGAGGGTCCGCCTGCTCTGCCACGAAATGAGTTAGCACCCGCACCAGTGCGTGCTGGAACTGCAGCATGCAGCCCTTCCCCTTCCTGTCTTCTTCACTGTTCCAGCCAGGTCTGGGACATGAGCACAGAAACACACATGCAGGTAACACCTGTCACACAGCAAATGATTTGACCTGGTATTCTTCAATCACTCAATCCTGTCTCTTCGCTTGATTGGATCACATTGAGATATTACAATACATTATATAATGGAATAAAAACCCTAAACCCTTTCAGAGATAGGATTTTGAAGTACGCTTCTAGAAATCCCATTGAGAACTTAACTAAGTAAAGTTTTTGTGTGAAACAAATGGTTTGTTTGTGCATCTTACCTTTTAGAGGTTAGTATGGGTACCCTCCAGCTTTTGATCTGGCTCAACTCTGTGTCAGACACCTCAATCTGGAGGGGGAGCTGGGGCATCCACACGTTCATTTCCAATTGAGCACTCAGGTAGCTGTAGGTAAAGTTCACCATCATCTTCACTTTGCCCTTTGTCTCTTTGCCATTCACGAAAACATAGTCGCACCTGTCCGACACCTGGGAAGGAATAGATAAAAACACATGAATATCTTATCATTTTAATTTCCATGATAATAACAAAGTTTTGTGTATGTATGCTTGTATAGACAGTCTATATCAAGCTCAGTCTGAGATTGTTGTCAATGAAGGAGATGTTACTCATCTAACCAATGACAGAGAATAATCTGATATCTCATAAAAGTCACGATTTTAACAAATAGACCATTCCTACAACAACAAATGGCCTTGAGGCAGTTTTGAACTGCATGTGTTACCATAGTAATGTCAGCTGGCTGTAATAAACTACTGCGATGATCACCGGTCCGAAGCTTTAGGAAAACTAGCATTGCAATTTTATGTTAATCAAAATATCATGTGGAGCAGCGCTGAATATCAGTCCTTCACAGCCAAGTGCATACATTACACTGTAATTTCAAAGGTGACCTTGGCAAGTTTGTGCAACTGCTGAAACATCTCATGAAAATTTTGATACACGAGTCAGGAGATTTTCATTGGTCTTCTCAACAGCCACTGCTTTGAACAAATTGGATAATTAACGCATCATTGAAATTCAGTCACCAGCTTGTGGAGTGCACAGGGGAGCAGAAGGAAGAAAATGGTGACTTTGACAGATAGCCTAAGGAGGAATTCAAATAGCAAATAGATCCCCCTCTTATTTGCAACAGACTGGCTAGAGGATGTGCTGTCCCAGTGACACGCTGTTTTTGAGAGGGTCTTGTGTCATCATTCACTTCTAAGCATCAGTCATCATGCACCCATGACCACAGCTTTGGCTTTGAAGTGACCACATCACTATGTGTCATCCTTGCTTCTAACTGAGATGCCCTGACCTTTCTGTGCTAATAATTCTGTGCTTGATTTATATCAAAACAGCAGATTTACAATATGTGGCACTGAAGCCCTGGAACGGTTGTTGCTATGGAACATTTCTAATGCAAGCATGGAACAGAAGATGATGAAGATCAAATTTAGTTATAGTGAAGTCGCCTGTAACACTCATGAGTTAATTCAGTGTGGAAGCAGTTGACCAGTCATCCATGATCTACAACATTTCCCTTATTTCAGAGAAGCACATTCCAGGAGCTCCACTGACCTTAACACTAGTCACGTTTGAATAATATTCTGAAGCATTAGTTGAAAAAGAATATGTGCCATCCATCCACTCATCTTGTCACAATCTCATTCTGCTGCCAGGAGGATCCCTCAGTGTTTCGGATGTCAAAAAGGATATTTATTTAAAATAGGTTTTGACTTTCATCATTGGGTATAGTATTAAAAACAGGCAGACATTTAATAAAGCTAAGAGTGCAGAAAGTATATGTGATACTAAGGGGAAAATTAAGTTTAGGCCTCCAAACGCATGGATAGGCATTGTTAAGGCAATGAAAAAACGGCAAATCAAAAAAATCCATGAGCACAAACACTGCATCCAAAATGCAGCAGAGTAGTTCATTTTAAATTAAGCATCCAGTTGAATAAATCCATTGTGTTTTAGGTGTTTTTGGCTGTTAAACTACAAACTGTTGCTGCTACAAATCTTACATGCAGAAATGTGAAGGCTTGCAGGCAACAATACAGCTATTTCACCAACAACATTTATTTTTGTTACATTATACTTTATGTTACCAGACACACAATCTGAATCTGACTGCCTATCAGGGCCAGATTCAAGTGGATTCACATATGTGGGTCTATAAAGTTTTCAAAGTTTTTACTAGCTTCCTTACTGTCTTTCTACTTACATAGGCAGAACTGTCACACCACCACTAGCCTTAACATCGCCACCATTGCCTGCAAGCCCGTTATAAACTGCACAGTCTGGTGCATGGGCCATATTTACATCTTGTCCCTCCCAATGCCCTCTTTCCCCATCTCCCCTCTTCTTTCCACTGTCCTTTGCACAAACACTAACTCCCTTGTTCCTGATTTTGTTGCTCTGTCCAAGCCAGTTCCAATGTACAGAGCCAGGCTTGTGTAGAAACCCACACAGAATGGACCGTGAGGGGGCATTTACTGAATTTGACAAAAAATTACTGGATTAAAATCACTTAGTCAATCTTTAATGCAATTCAGTCAAATCTCCACGTCATTAAAAGTCCTTATTGATCCACTAAATAGACACATATGTACATATATCAGTATTGTAATTTGGTCAAGTGCAATATCCAAATCTCAGAAGCTGCAAATTGTTGATTAAGGTTAAATGTGTCACACCTTACTATTATGAATGAAGCATTGTGGTGCTACAGAAATTCCTAGCCTACAAATCATATTCTGCTGGTGTGTTACATACCCCCATCACATTATTGTAATTTTGTGTATTTAATTCATAAATTAAATACAGAAATTACAACTCAAATCATGACTCATATTGAAACCACGAAATCTAAAAAAATATTCACAATATGGATTATTTTTGAAATAAATTAATGTATCATTATTTTGTCCCTTCACCATCCATGCACATGGGAAAACCTTTCCATCCTGACAGATTAGACTTTGTTTTGCTTTTGTTTTGCCACATGAGCTGTTCATTCTGGATAAATCCTGACCCCCTCTATCACGAGCAGATTTGATACTCTTCAGGCACACCAGAAGAGAAAAGATATCTGAGTCAAGCTGTTAGACTAAGAAGATTAAAGGGTATATTTGTGACTGAAGCTGCTATCTGGTCAGCAAATACACTGAGCTACAGTAAGCTTAGAACAACAGCAAAGTTGGCTACATCACAGGGTTGAAAAGATTGATTTAGTCCACAGCTGGCCTCTTGACATCCTCACATAATCCTGCTTTTCTTATAACTGACACCCATCTGCACTTAAAACATTTGCACTTACTGTATGTACTGTCCTCTGGATCTGCTCATGGAGCAACACACAACACTGCACAAAATGTGACATTTATTAGCCAAGACATCTATTGTTTGCTGAATCTGCTTTGGGACATATCTGACCAGCAGAAAAAAATATATTAGAGAGCTGGAGTCCACTGCATGTCTTTATTCTTTGTTTACAATGCCACTTTAGCCTTGAGTAAATACATTCACAGCCCCAGACCTCAGGGGCCAGGGGCCTCACTTTCAATTTCATCAGTAAACAAAGCCAGCTTTTGGCAGTCAGCCGTGCTCAGGTTCACAGGATAAAAGGGACAAGTCACAGGATGGGCGCGTGGAGGCGGACCGTGGGGTCATTTATGGTGAGCAATTTAATGCAGTGGCTGTTCATTGTCTAGAAGATGAATGGACGATGTTGTCAGAGCTCAACTAATAGTTTGTTTTACTGTGTGGAAAAGAGACGGGGATCAGAGGTGACTTTGGCACAACTTATTCCTCCGCATCTGTCCTCACCATCACACATGAGACCCACCTTGCCCATACGGAGCAGCATTTTAACCTTCGCTACACATTTCTCTTTCTCACCTTGGCAATAGGATTGGCAGACAAAGAAATATCTCTCATTCTTCTGTTCATTACAGCTAAACCCATTTTTGTTCTCAGGTAACCATTTACTAGAAATGATTGAATATTTTTTTACATAATACCACTACAGAGAAAGTCATTAAAAGTTGAATAAAAAGGTGTAGAAAATATCTTTGAAAAGAAATTCCACAGCAATTTCACCTCTTACCTTGTCATTGTCCTTTTTCACAAATAGACTTGAGCCCTATCTGCTACATGATAACAACTGCATTTGGAATATTTAAAACCAAAGAATGTAGAAATGAAATCAGAAAGCTATTGTGCACTATACAATATCTTTTACTATGTAAGAAAGAGGAGGAAATCTTACCTTAAGAACATCTTCGTCAGCAGAGATGCAGTCTGTGTAGTCCGATACATCAGTGACGACTCCATCCTCCTCAACAGCTACGATCCTCACAGGCATCACCACCTTCTTACCAGTCAACACGGCTGTGTTCAGGATCTCTGTGTCCTGCAGAGCGACAAGGAACATAAACACAGTGTATACAATATAATATAACAAACCTGATACAATAATTACATTTAATTTTAAATTTACATCTTGTGCAGGGGAATTACCAGACATCTAAAGGTGTTTATGTTTAGGAGTCAGTTACTCAGTAATCCTGTTTGCCCCAAACACTTCCCCCTCCAACAGGAGGTTGGTGAAAGGAGCAGGGTTTACGCAGGGTGATGATCAGGTCACCACATGGAGAGCTAAGCTTGGAGTTTGCTGCCCTGGCACGGCCCTTAAAGGAATGTCATATCAGTTCACACACGGCCAAATAACTAACGACAGGGACATGGACTAGGATTAATCTCTGCACATATCCATGCAGCTCCATCTTTGGCTTCCATAGTCCATGCAGAAATCAGTTGGTGTGAGCAAGATACTGACCCCAAAAGGCTCAGGATGGTGAGACTAGCACCTTGCACCATAGGGTTGTCAGAATGTGAGGTGTAATAGAATGGATTAATGCAAGAAAAGTTATGCAGTTATTTGGATAGAGCAGCCAATTTATAATGTCCCAGGTATCTCACTGCATTTGCGTGTGTTTGTGTCCCCACATTATGAGGACTTGTTTTCCTTATCGGGACAAAAATGAAGTCCCCATGACGTAAATCATTGAGATTAAGGTGAAGATGTGTTTTTAAGTTACGTTTAGGTTAAGGTAAGCGTTAGGTTACGGTTTAATTTCGGTTAGAGCAGAACTCTGTGTGAGCCCAGAGAACCATTTCTATGCATGCATGAATAATCAAAGCCTATAAATGAAGCAGATGGATATGTGTCCTCCGCTGTAAAAACACCCAGTTTCAAATGAAGTTGAAATGATTAAACATTGTGCGTGTGTGTGTATGTGTATGTGTGTGTATGTGTATGTGTGTGTGTGTGTGTGTGTGTGTGTGTGTAGATCAGTGTGAGAGCAGCGGAGCACAGCCCGGTCAAGTTCTGTGAATGATCAGCTAAATCAAATTTATAGAGACACTTGGCTGCTCCGAGTATGAAAATGAAGCAGATGGATACGTGTCCATCGACTGTTAAACTGCTTTAAATGAAGCTGAAACAACTGAACATAGTTTATTTTTTTCAGCTGTCATTACAATATAGTTGAGAAAACACTGATCTGAAGGTTTTGTCAGCGAAGTTTCCCGCTATGTTAGGTATTAAGTATTGAGCTGCAGCAACAGTAGCAGGATCAGTCAATGCTAATGTTCCTTCAAGTCAACCATTAAATCTCTGCATGTTTGGGCCTCAGCCTGAGGTCAGCTTCTAATCCACAAAGGAGATGAACCATGTCCAATTCTCAAGTCAGGATACTGTGGTATATCCTCATATATTCAAGCAATCCAGCTGCATTATGATGGAAATGCAGTAGACAGCTCTGTGAAATGTGAGTAAACTACTGCCCATACGTTGTCGTAACGTAAAGTCCAGTCATTTCTTACGCGAAACTGTCTTGCTGCAATAACTGTCAATTATTTATTTATTTTGCTCATATTATATTCATACCCATTTTACCACATATAGTTATATTTAGTCATGTCAAAGACTGCAATTTTGCACCTTGTCTTTTGTGTCTTACTCTCTGTGAATGTTGAACTGCTGCTGTGACACAACAATTTCCCAACTGGGATCAATAAAATTCATCTATCTATCTATCTATCTATCTATCTATCTATCTAAATTACATAAATTATTGATAATATGTGGTAAACACATTTACAGACATGGGAAAGGCCAGTGTGGGTGTATTCTATGACAAGGTGTCTTATCATTCTCAAACAACGCTGGATTAGGAAGTCACTGTCCCAGGTGACAAATAAATCAGATTGGACTCTGTAATTCAGAGTGGTGTAAACTCTTGTGTAATGTTCCTTATTTAGTAGTGGGGATTATATTGTGGATTAATTATAGAGGTAGCATGATAAAGAAGCCAGCTGCACCAAAATAGCACCACATGAAGCAGCTGTTTGTCGGAGAAGATGACCACATATTGCATGCCAGAACAGAACAGAGCAGAACAACACAGAGGAGAGACATCAGCTCGCTGACAGTCAACAACACAAGGTCACTCTCTGCTCAAAATAGAACCCATTTGCTAAACAATCCCAAGCATACCCAGCCGTCTGCATATGCAAACCAGACAGGAATGGATCACAGCAAAGTGCATTTTATGATATTTTCATGCATCAACGCTCAAAGGATACAGTCCAAGCATTATCGGAAAAGCTGCTGTCTGTAACATCAATGCCAGGTTTTTAATAATGATTAGGTGTGACATGGAGGCTGTCAGCGAACTCACCATTACGAGTGGAGCCAAGCCGACAAAGTCTCTCTGAGTGGTGTAGATTCTCATGGCTCCTTCGGTCTTGGTAACGTTTCTGGACACGGTCGGCAGCTCCAGTTTCCATACAATCACCTGACTGTTGAGAGGACTGCTCAGCTCCTCAACCTCAAAATCCATCTGAAGCACCTCCAGCAGACTGCTATCAAGCCTGGGTGGGGAACAGAGAGCACAATGAGTTAGACAAAAACAGCACAACACATACACATACACATATATAGATACAGTAAAGGCGATACAGTTCCTGCATACAATTCGAATGAGACAATTTAGGTGTTAAAGCTAGAATGGCACTCAGTAGCACGCATACCTCCACCAAGGCCCAACAGTCCCATTAGCACAGTCCCCTAAACATGCTTCATGTTTTCATCAAAATTCCTGAATTATTCTGATTGAAAACATTGAAAATGGAACATATGCAATGTGCAAGAAAATGAAAAACAATCCCTGTACCTGCCCAATTATCCACATCCACACCAAAATGTAATGGGGGCTTCTCTGACCCATATTGTATCCTTTCACCAAATAACGATGATCTATCCTGTAGGTTTTGTGTTGTCCTACTAACTAACAGACAAACAAACACAGATAAAACAATACTTCCTTGGCAGCGGTAATAAAGATAAGGCAAGATAATGTTTGACAAGACATGTTGTAAAATGACTGTTGCAGATTATGCATATTGTGTTTTCATTTCATGCAAGCGGTGGGATGCTGCATTTTTCAGTGTTTTTGGCAGTTTGGGGGCTGTGTGATTCTTTCAACACCTTCACTTTGTACATTAATAGCAGAAACACACAATCTTTCCATCACAGCCAATGATACTTTATATGATTACTTCACCATTGGAGTCTCAGATTCTCTTCCCTCTCTTTAAGGTCCTGTAGAGATAATTGTGTCTGGAAAGAGGCACAGTGATTCTGCAGCAGTGCAGCCCCCTTTACTTCAGCCTGTGGTGCTCAGTGCTCTCGATGCTCATGGATCCTGGAGAGCTGTCTTTTCTCTTTTTAAAGATTCTGATGAAGTCACGCTTTGCATTAGGATGTTAGACGTTTCGTTTGATAAATACTAGAAGACTTCGCAGAGACTGGAGGTTCAGAGATATCCGGCTCAAAATTCATAGTGCGATGTTATGAATTCTGCCCCTTGGGTAGTAAGCGAAGAGATTTGCAGGAGAGCGGCGTGATCCCCAGTAGTTGCGACAAGAACCAAATCCCCCCTTCCTCCCTTTTTTTATTTTTTTTTTCCTATTTTGTGGAGAGCTTTGCATCTCTAGGCATTTTCACAAATCGAACTTAAAAAAGGAATAGATATGAATTTCTCTCTTCTGGCCTTGTGCTGGAGTTGCTGCTACTGATAAGTGTGTAAAGAATAAAAGGTGGTCTGAGGACAGAGGCGCTCTGCATGCACAAAAAAGTTGAAGGCTTTGCAACCTATAATGACCTCACAGAAATAGAGTGGAGTGTCATAGTCATGGATTCAATATACTCTCCCTTGGCCTCTTCCAAGTTAGTATCCTTGGTTTTATTTTCTTGGCTCTCTGCTGAACAGGAGGAAAGATATATAGGTGGACAAAACATAGCAAGAATGCACATTCTGTACCCACATGGACATTATCAGACCCACCGCTGCCGGTGTGTACATGTTATATATATTTGTGTCAGCGCTGTGCAGACACAGTTGGGCCTGCATCCTGCATTTAAATGACCTCTATAGGGCTGTGTACTGGCTGCCTTTGTGCATTAAAGCAACAACAACAGGAGAAACTGCAAATCATTTTTTGTTAATCCCCCAATAAGATTCAAACTCAACAACAAAACATGTATACAAGTCACTCTCTATACCCCCCCTCTCATATCTGCCCTCATTAGAGGAAAGGCAGAGATTCTGTATAATTGAATAATCTTAGCATATTGCTGAGAGACCTGAGATTAAAAGATAGTAATGGAATTCTGGTCAAGTATCAAAACAAGATAGGCTCAACTCATCCCTTTAAGTATGCATTAACACAGATATCCATACGATAAAGGATGTTGCCATGCTATTTACACCCTTGGCCATTTTTGTGAAGCTTTCAGGGGACTGACGTTTCAACAATTTGTTTACAGCTGGCGGCCTTTTTGTGAGAGGCAGTGCATTAATATTAAGATCCAAAACCAGGCCGCTGCCACAAAGGATAAAAAGGGCTTTAATGTACAGATACTTTTAGTGCTAAAGCCATGAAGACAAAAAGTCAGAGAAATCCCCACACACTCTCTGCAGGGGTCCTGTTAGTTTCATGACATTTTAGAGAGGATTATCCAAAATGACTGAGTGGAAAAATATGTTGAAACGGACAGAAATTACAATAAACAATGTTGTAATCCATGCACCAGCAAATGGGGAAAACAGCGTAATGAGGTCAAAGCAATAACGATGAGCACAGATAAGGTCAGTGCTCTGTCTCTGGCTATAGTAGGCTGTGTCTATTGCTGTGTGAGATCTGGAGTCTGAGCCACATTTAACTTCAAGATGTTTAAATTTATCTCTGTACTGGAGTTCAGCAAATGCTATTGTTTCCTCATTTTGTTTTTTTCCTTCTTGGGAAAGTTGGCTGTGTACACTTGCTCTACTCCAACTATGCCAGCCACTCACATACAGTTTAGGGCTTGAGCTTTACAAGCACTTGGAGCTGCTCTACGAAACAGAAATAATCTCACTGTTTGAGTTCAATCTCAGCGGATCAAATCAAGTGAACATTACCAATACTGATGCTTTTCTGCTGAATATACGATGCATTCAAGATATTTGGATTAGAGTTGTGCACTGGGTCGGGTAGCCCACAAAAAAGTGATATAACAGGCAGAATTTAACATCTAAATAGGCCTCAGCTGCAGGTTTGACCCCTTAACTTCTGCTCAACTGTCACTACCAACACCAAATTAACTAGCTAACATCAAAATGGATTACATAAAGATAAAAATAGCCAGTATTGAATATGTCCTCAGTGGCTTTGCTGCTTGTAAAAAGTGCCACGATGTGTTAGCCTTTGACAGCCACAAGCTAAGCATAGAGGAAACACACTGATCGCTGCAGGAGAAGAGGTGCTGGCACAGTTCAAAGAGGCTTTTCCAGGTACACGACTCTTCACCATTTGATGTGAGTGACTTTGTATGTAGCAGGTTTAATCATGGGTGACGGGTTGGACGTTAATGGGACCGGGTGAGTCCGGATTTGACTTGGAGATAGGGTGGTGGTTTGCGTCCTGTACGGAGCTTTGTGGGTGCGGTTTGCAAATGAACTCCTGTAGGACTCTGATTTGGGTCAGTCAATTAGTTCATCTAGATGACTTCTCAGCCAGTCTATAGGTCCACAACTTACAAACAGAAATACTTATCAATATCCATTCATGGTCTTTAAGGTCAGGATTTGATCCCCTGCCCTTTCCTTCAGTATTCATCTGCTGACATTTGTGGTTTTATGGTAAAATATCTTCACAACTATTGGTTGGATTGCCATTCGATTCAGTACTGATATTCAGATCTCCTTCAGGCTGAATAATAACTCTGGTAATTCAAGTTTTTCATGCAGCATCATCATCAGATTTGAAATGAACTGCTTGTTAGGGAAAAGGTGAATTTCCATTGAATAAGGTTATGGTGCAAGCTGAATTTTTAGGAGCAGAGATTGAATGGATGGTGTTATGTTTGAAAATGGCTCACTATAGTTCTGCTGTAATGACCTCCCTGGCTTGCAGCTTTGAAATCAGGTTAAATCTTTTACTGTATGTTAGGAATGCATGGTCATGCACCACGCAGCACATAGAGGAAGTGGGGAATGAAAGACGGGGGAAGCATTCATTGTTTACAAGGGGCTTTATGAGAGCACCCGCAGCCAACCTGTGCTGAGAGGGTATATCGGGGATGTCCTCTGAGGTGAGTGTTGTTTTCAGACCTCTACAGTACAAATACTTTGTCGTTCATTCCACGGGTGCAGAGACAGTTACTGAAATGTTTTGCAGGATTTACATTACAACAGTTTAACGTAGAACAGCCAGAGACAGTGAGACTCTGGGCCTTGGGAGAATTATTTATTCATTCAAACATTAGACCATAAATATATAATCAATTTCTCAGTGATAACTAAGTAGACACACAAAGGTAGAACACACAGGCAGGTTAGACACACTTGCCTTTTTCCAGGTATGGGAGCCTTCCTCTGACAAATAACAGCGATGGTTCCATCTGCACCCATATCCAGAGTGATGTCCCACAGTAGAGAGTTACTGGGTGTTGCTGTTCGAAAGGTCACACCTTTCTTAACTGTCGCTCTGTGAAAAGACAAAAAACAAAGAAGGTCAAGGCTGTGCTGACGTCCAAATGTCCCATATTACTAGACAATGAAAATTAAGACAACAAATTCATCCAAAATGTAAACATAGAAAGTGAATAAATGATGAAATACATTTTTACGACTTTCCCAATGTTAATTCATGCTGAAATTTGATCTAGCTTCAACTTCAGCTTTCAACTTTAATTGTCCCCAGAGGACAATTTATGTCTGCAGCAAGGAAATATAACACATAAGACCAAAAAGAAAATTTTGTACAATAAGCATATTGTACAATAAGGGAAGTGGGAGGAGCCCTGAACCCAGTAGGCCAGAGAAACCCAGAGCAGTGAAGCATCAGTAACATCTGGAAGTTTAATACCATGTGTATAGCATTAGACACAAAAAGGAAAAAAAAACAACAATAAAAAAGATCAAGTGAAAGTCAGGTAGTCCAAATATTGTGCAGTGTGCATGCATATAACCTGATCAGCATTTTGTCATCTGTCATACAAACAGCCATCATCAAGGATTCAGGTTATTTTAATTAAACCAGGACTTCAAATAAAAATCAGTTTCAATGTGATTGTCATATATCATCTATAATAAAATACATATAAAACAATATGGATATTAGCATAAAGCAAGCAAAAATAAACTGTCAACAATAACTGATTTACTACCACCCATACCCCACCCTTCTAATCACCCTCTACCCCTTTGAATTAGAAAAACATTGCTCTCTCTGTTCCTCCTTATGGGCACTCATTATTTAAACTGTACTAATAGAGCTTTCGCTTCCTTAGTGCATAATTTGTAGATGTTAAGTATTGTGCATCTGAACATTCAGACCTTCCCACTGGGCTTTCCCAGCATAAGCAGCTTGCAGTACGTCAGATGTTAATGAGATATTCTAGTACAAGAATTGCAATCAAGTCAGGCCAAGAGAGGCACGCATGTAGAGATGCCAAGGAGTTCCAGTCTTTTACTGCAACAATACCAGTAATCTATATACTGCTCCTTCTTTTATATTCTCAAAGCTCTAATAAACAGTTCACAGAAACATTTTCGTGCCTTCATCTGTTTTCATCTGTATGCAAAGCTGTGCGGTTTATCGCTGAATCTTTCAGATAAAAACAAAGTGCATTATGAGCCTCTGAGGAGGTGTAATCTATAATAGGAGCAACAGCAATCTGATGATGAGCTGCTCTGCTCAGCTCTGGGCTGGGGTTGGTTTGGACTCCTCAGGCAATAGGAGGGGGAACACTGCTCCCTGTTCGACACAATTAAACAAAACGATCTACCGGCATTAATCTTTAATTGAAAATATTCAAGATAACTTCTTCATGAGTGTCGTGTGCACATTTTTGTAAGTTTGTGTGACAACATCTGCACATCCAACGTGTAATCTGAGGTCTCAAGTGGCAACAGATCTTGGCATGGATGTCCGTGCTATACACGCCACACCGTCTAACACGAGCCAGCACATTCACAGTTGCAGTGCATGAGTAAAGCTTTTAAATATTTTTTATTCTGTCTCATCTCATGAGTAGATGGATTTGGCAAATGTGACATCTTTAAAAGTTGTAATGTCAAAGATCTTAGTCTGCAGGTCAAAGGCCACTGTCAGCTGTGTCTCATTTTATAATAGTGGTTTTAATCTTGTGCCATCATGACCTGGGAGACTGTCGACTTCAATTCCAGTCGCACACCACAGAGGCTGGTTTATCTGATTAACACAGGTTAAGCCAGGAAGCAGAGGGCTAAAAGGTGATAGCATCTGGTGCCGTGGTTGGTCTGGAAAATTAAAAAACTCCCAGGTCTTTTGGTCATGATCGCATACAGTGAACACTTTTATGAGATATGGTTAGATTAACTTGTATAGGGCTCAGTAAATGGTATTTATATAAAGTGCACTCAAAGCTTATCAAAGTTAAAGTCTGCCATTCAAACATTCATATCACACATCACTCGCACAATGCTAGTACAGGCATCAGGAGCAATTTGGGGGTCAATATTTTACCCAAGGACAATTCGACACACATGATGGAGGGGCTGTGAATCAAACTGCCTACTCTCCATTTAACGGACAACCCGCTCTACCTCCTACAACCCGCTGTAGGTAGTTATGTTAAAGCCTCTGACCTCTGGCCATCTTTACTATCAACCATAGGTTGCTGTGAGAAATGCGGTTCAGGAGACACACACTGAACTAACTAATTCTTTGGTTCTCACCAAAATAAATCAGATAAAGGATCCTGTGGGTGCTGCATGGTCTTTGTGTTTGTATCATCCCTGTGTGCTGTGCATGATATGAGAGAGCAGAAAGGTGAAGCCAGTCCAGTGTTATCAGTCAGAGGGCTCCCAGGAGGCAGAGGAGTCAACGACAACACACAGGGACAAACACGTAGCCTGGGCTAAATGAGCAGAGAGAAATACATGCTTTGGTTTTAATGTGAACTGGCTACGGCTTTCTAATTAAAATGAAATGTGAGGCAAGAACAAGAGGGAACAATACAATACAGCAGAGGTAATGTGCCACTAAATAATTGTTTCTGTTTCTACAGACCCTCCAAGCGTTGTCTTTAAAAATGTAAAATGTTACTTAGCAAGCTTTTAGAGGTGCTAGTAGGTGGGTTAGATTATATTTGGCCAGAACTATAAGCTAACTGTTTCTGTTTCCAGGAACAGTACGGTGTATGTGAAACAAATATCTCAAAAACCATTCAACTTCTGTAGAGTCTCCAATTAACCTAACTCCAGATTGTGTGTCTTCAGACTATGGGAGGAAGCCAGAGCACCTGGAGAAAACCAAAGCAGACACAGGGAGAACGTGAAAAAGACCCCGGCTGAACCAAAAACCTTCTTGCTGTGAGACATCAGCGCTACCCACTTCATTACCGTGTTGTCCCAACATTTCATTTCCTATTTTTGTGTTTTATTGCAGCACTGATGCTGTCTGTGGAGATTTGTAAGTGCAGTGCCATTATTTTCTTTCAATTTGGAGAAAACTTTAATCCGGTATAATCAATGAGGTAAGCATGATGGCATCGTCAATGTAGTAATGAGAAAACCAAGGAGGACTGTTAATCTAGTAATGGCCTCTGAACAACATGGCCTGCTGTGATGAAATGCCTCTGTGTATTGAGCTGAGTGGTGAGGGGTTTACCTAATAAAAAGTGACACTAACAAGGAGACTTATCTTCAGCCCTTTTTTCTTTCTCTCAGCCCCCCTTGTGTAAAAAAAAACATCCCAGGTGACTGGAAGAGGTGTTTTTCTTCTGAGTGGTTGGGAACAAGAACTAGTGTCCACGGCCTTGGTTAGCAGACCCCGAGGAGGCAGCAGGCAGGGGGGAGGAACCGGGGCAGAGAAGATGGATGGCTGTGGAGACTGAAGCTGACAGTGTGTGAGAACAGCAGCTCTCAGGTCCTGCACCTGCCATCCATCTCACTTCTGACCACGCAAGGCATAAGTGGCACTATTGTTTCACCTTTAACATACACCTCATTCACTCTCACACACACATGCATGTACGCAAAAATGCCAACACACAAACTGGCAAACAAATAGATACACACTGCCAAAAACACTCAAAGCAAACCTTGTGACCTTTATCAGTCAGCTGCCTTCCCTTATTTATTTGTGGAATTAAGTTTTCTTTACACTTCTTTGAAAGATCACAGCGCTATGACCAACAAAGGAAAGTAAAAGAATGAGACCAATTCAAAAACATGAATAAATAATAGAATCAAACAGAGACACAGTTTGATCAAAGATCTACAAGAGACTGCATCCTCTGTGTGAGTGAGACAGCATGGCCCAGATGCATTTCATCACCACGGCTGCTATCAGGTTGCTACATAGGGTTTGTAATTACTTCCCTGATATAATTTGCGTTTCCATCTTTGGCTCAGAGAATGCAGCGCTCAGGGGCCACAGTACCACCACTGAACCCCAGTGCAATCGGAAACAGATGCAATCGTTAATTATGCAGTCAAATGTCCATCGTTTAGCCAGTCTGATGGCCAGCCATCGGCAACGTGCTTATCGTACTTATGGAGCAGTTTAGGGAGCTGGGGAGATGCTTGTGCAACAATCCTGCCAAATGGCAGGCACCGCGGCACTAACAGAGGATGTAAAAGTCCTATTTGTCACACAGATGAGTGATTGGTCTCCCTGGTTGAAACGTTCACTGGCACGGTGTCCTGTTGATACAGAGGTTCAAGTTTATTTATCGCCACAGTGCTGCCTCTAAATAAAACTCATGGAACAAGACAAACTGTTGTGGCTCATAGGTGACTTTTAACTGCCTTTAGAATACGGACAAACACAATGTATGGTCATTACACTAATCAATGCCCTTTACGTGGCTATTGTGATGATGGTAATACAATGTGACCTTTATCAAATTGTCACTGAGTATGACAGCTTCATTTTGCCGGAGTGGACAGGTGTGGCTTGTCTTTTCTCAATCGACCTCAAATTTGTATGTCCCTCTGCTCCAGTTATAGACATCAATAACAGGTTTATCATGCTGATGAGAGTATTAAGCAAAGCTTAATAGGACATTCAGACAGTGATAAAGCACACAGACAGCTGTTGAAGAGGGGATGCACCAAGCTTGTTAATGTGTTAATAAGCTGGGGGAGGGGAGTTAGTAACAGTCACCAGTATATACTGGATAAATAGAACATCATACAAGGTCAACTACCACAAAGCTTCATAACAATGTCTTCCAATGTCTTCCAATATCCTCCAACCCAGAGACAGTAGCTATGAGTAGCTGAGTAGTGTGGAAGGAAAGAAAAGGAAATGAAAAGGAGGAAAGAGAGCTGACAGATGAGAAAAATAAAGAATAGTAAAATAATAGGAAGAGAGAGGGAAGGACAGAAAAAAAGGAAGAAAAGAAACAGAGGAAAGAGGAGGTGACATGTCTGCTATCTGAATCAGAAACATGAGTGACTGAGTAAATGAATTAAAGCAGCAATGATTAAAAGCGACAGAATGAAGAGGGGAAATCAGGATTTCTTTTCTGGCTTCATTGCTTCAGCTCAAATCAAAAGAGAGTAACAAAATGAAACCAATAATCTAAACCTTTAAAACACCTGAGCGCAAGTTAATGTTTCTCAGACAAAAAAAACCCTTCAGCTCTGTGTCCCTCTGTTTCCTTTGCAGCACCAGAAACCTGAGGAGAAATTCTGACAAACTACAAACTCTGAAATTGGACGAAGAGGACAAGTGCATCCATGCATGGCTGTCCACCCAATCAATATTCAGCTACTGCAGCATTTCAGGACTGTCTGGATGAATGTGGGAACAGGTGAAAAAGGAATCGCCTCCTCACCCGCTCACCTCCACTGAAGCATGTATGAGCGAGTCAAGGCCGGGGTAAGTCAAGTATTATTTATTTTTCATAAAGTATTGATTGTGTACCACAGAGTTTCTGGCTGTGACAATTGTTAAGGGATAGTTGCACGAGCTGCCTTCAAGGACTTTCTTGTTCAGGACAACTTACTGGATGTCACCCAAAAAACACAGGGAACACCAACATCATTTATTACATGATGTGGTGTCAAACCACACGTAAAGGATAGATTTATGACATGCCTTTGTCATGATCAAAATCTACTCGGTATATAACTCCTTCTGACAGTTCATTATGCACTGGCGGGGAGCAAAGCAGATGGTATCTGGAATAATAATAACAATAATAATAATAATAATAAAAAAGTCAATTTCTAATGAAGTTATTATAAATCTGTACTTGTGGACAAATCCAGTGACGCTGCAACACGCTTGTATTTGATATCCAATAGCAAAAGATATGATGACCATGAAAACCAAACTGTGCGAGCCTTTAATTCAAATCCACTTTTGAGGTGCCAATCCCTCATGTCTCATCGTTCCACCTTGAGAAAGGACAGACTTTCAAGTTTGGAAACGCTGCTGGCCTCGTTTTAGATGATAGATCATCTTTATTGTCATTCCCGTCAGTGACAGAAATTCTTCTTCAGCAGGGCAAAATATACACAAGTCACATTTAGTTTGAAAACTCTGCAACAGCATTTTACTCTGGATGTGCAGAACCTAAGATGTTTGGAAACGATGATGTAGACACTCACAACTGCTTGCTGATGTGGTCTTTTCAGTCACAACATAGTCTTTGCTGATTCGTCAGGCTCCTATCACCTGAACCCCCTTCCGTTAGAAAACAACCAGCATTATCCTCGGCCGACAGAACACAACATAGATAATCAATTACAAGTGTTGCCCTCCCTGTTTCTGCTAACAGCTATTGTGCACTTAAATTCTACATTTTCAAATGATAAAACAGTTCTCAAGGAGACAAGCTATTTTTCGAGGAATGCCTGTTTACACCGGCATGCACATGCACAGTGTACTTGAGTCATTATGTGATATGGGACTTTAGGCGTGTTAGTATGGATGGGGATTTAAACTGATACACAGCCAAAACACTCGAAAGAGATTGTTTTTAATTTAAAATTTGGTTTTCAAACTAACATTTGTGTAACCGAAATCTTTTTTTTTCTGACTTATGTGCATCTGTATATATATTTTCCTCCTGAGGATAAGACGGGTTGTTGATGCCTTAATTCTTATAATAATGATAATTGATAAGTATATCTGTACGATTATCTCCATAAAATGAGTATCTATTACCAAAGATGTCACAGAGACTTCCAGAGAAAAAAAAAATATTGCCTGAGATTGGTGCTACAAATGCTCTCATCGTCAAACAGTAATATTCTGCATTTGCAAATGAGAACAGAGCCTTAAATTAAATTCACCTATTCCAGTAATACCCATGATCCTCATTCGGTCAATAGCAGCACATCTCATGTGTGAACACAGATCCCGAGAATATCCATGAGTCACAGGCCACACCTGATTTTATTTGATCCATGTCAACCTTGATGACTAGTGCACTTCAAACAGCCTTAAATGTCCTTGTTTTCAACTCTAAATCAAATAATCCAACCCACTTCCCAGAGAGACTGTTAATCTCCATAATATTATCAGAAAAAGGCCATAATCCATCCTTGATCTAATTTCCTCCAATATGCCCTTATTTTTTTAGGATGGAGCTAGATTTATGCAAGCATTTGAAACAAGGACTGTCATTGAACATTTCACCACGTTGAACTCCTATTAACCAATTGATCCAATTCGACTGAAACGGCCCCACAGAAGTGATGGCAGTGTTTCACCTTAGTGTTAGAAATCTTCCTTTCACCAGAGGGTCGTGGCTTGATCCCAGTCTTCCCCATTCCACATGCCAAAGTGTCCTTGAGCAAGATACTGAACCCAAAATTGCCCCTTCTCATAGAAAAGGGGCTGCACATAGATGCACTGTATAAATGTGTGGATGGCAAAACTGTACTGTAAAGCTCTTTGAGTGGTTTTCAAGACTAGAAAAGATCTACATAAATACAGACTATTCACCGTTCTGGCGTTTGGAAACTGAGACAAAATAAAACACAATCTTACCTGAGTGTGAAGTTAGTCAGCTGAGCAGAGCTGGCCATGAGTATGTAGAACGTGGCGATATCTGTCTTCTTCAGTGGTTTGGAGGACGTCCGTATGACAATAGCGTTGCCAAGCTTGAGTCGAGAGAGTGTTGCCATCCCTTTAGGCACCTGCAGAAGTCGTACACTGCCAATCCTCTGCATGGGAGTGACAGGAACATACTCGGCCTGCTGCTGTGAGCGACTTCCATCCAAAGAATTACATTTCCCTCTGACTTTAGCCTGAGCCTGGTAGTACAGCTCCACAGGGTTCCCAGCCGATGGGTCCTGCCTCTCCCTGCTGGTGCCTTCTGAACCCGGAGCAAACCAGTCAAGAGAAGGAGCCAGCTCGGCTATGCAGGTTCCCCTCTCGCCTCCCATGGCACAAGAGGCCCTGACCTCCTGGGTCTGCCAGAAAGCGTATACTGTCACACAAGGTAACTCATCCACAGCTCCTTCCCCCCTGCCCCAATCCCTCCCTGCGACATAGAAGAGCACCCGCACTTTGGGCTTGGAGGAGAAAACCCGGGGCGTCAGTACAAAGGCCTGGATTTTCCAGTTAAAGGTGAAGACCTCTGGAGCGTTGAATAGCTGCACAGACTGAACCAGATCCAGAGGCACAAGCTGCTCTGTGGACATGGTGCCATAGCTCGCGTTGACAGCTGGCTGGCGGCTGGCTCTTAAAATAACAAAGGGCTGCGTGTGACTCTGCATGCTGGAGTTCCTCATGAAGTCCTGGCCGGCCTCCTTCAAGAAGAGGTAGTCAGCGTCCCGCACGTTGTAGTTGACTGGCAAGAAGACAGGGAAAGGCACTGGGCTCTTCCTGTCGGTCAGCTCTTTACTGCTCAAATCTGAAAGGAAAACATGAAAAATGACTCTCGGCTTGATAAAAGTCACAGCTCTATAGTTCTAAGCAACTAAAATTGTACTTGGAACAAAAACAGAAGTAAGACCATCACCTCTCCTCCACATGTCACAGTAAAATATTATCCAGGAACTAAGACTTGGGTTTAAAAGTTATCTAAGGCCAAATGATCAACTGAGTGGGGAATCAAAGTATTACACTAAAAGGCTTCTGAGCTTAACCCTAAAGTCCCTGTAACAGAGCACCCAGGTGAAATAATGTAAATTACAACAAGAGAAGCTTAAGAGTGTTTTGGTTTCTGCTTGCATGGACCAAATGAGTGAATTCTGCGGATTTGAAATTTTGCGGTGTTGTTTATTGGTGCACCCCAGTTTCGATCTTAATCTCTCAATGGAATTTGAACTGTGAGCCACAGACGTACACATTAATAAATCCCTGATGAAGAGGCAGAACTGTTTTCCACTGCATATCGCAAAGTGCACCTTCATGAACATGCTGTAGGCTTAAGCTGTCTGACTATTTACCAAGTGTATTTACAAAGAATAAAAAAGACACTCCACTGCTCTACATCTCCACCAATAGTCAAAAGAAAAATTACAATACTTTGCACACTTTTCTGATCCCTTCCAAGTTCCGGTACTGATAAATAATTAAATAATAAAAAGGTTCTAAATAATATCCATGTAGAAAATCTCACCATGGAAAGATACACTGCTACTTAATTTCCTATATGCTTGACTTTTGAAGGCCTTTTCGGACCTTATCGGTTATTAAAAATACTGTACATAAATCAAATAATTCTATAATAAAAACTTTTTCTTGAAAAATATTTCCTGCCATGTTGTTGTTCCCCGTTTCCCCTCCGCTGCCCCAGTTTCATCTCTCCCACATGGATGATCAGCTTTCTGTATATGGGCGGGAAAGGTGGGATCTGATACATCTGGCACAAGGTTGACATCAGCCATTAGAACCTGGGATTAAAATGGCTTTTCAGATTGTCATCAGGATGTGAATTGAATGCCTTGCAGATCCACCATATAAAAAAATGAGTCGAGTACATCATCGTGTGAGGTATAAGATCTGGATGCAACATTCTGATTAAAAAATACAAAACTAATTAAAACAGAAGTGCATCTTGAGTATTTTATATCAGTCAGTATTATTAGTGAGGCCACTTCACATTGCCTATATAATGTTTTCAAGGATTACAGGCTGGCTGTAAAACACAAGTGCAAGGAATGACCTTTTTTTTTACATGAGTGAGTAAAAACAAGCGGAGAGCATAAATATCTCTGATCTGGTTTAAGAGCTTGATGGTGTTTGCCCCCGATGGAAATGAGCAGAGGCAGAGGTCACTCGGCCATCATGTGTCCTCATTAAACATCCATTTTGATAGAATTATGAAGATTACAGCAGCTGACCTGAGCATGCACTGTTTATCTGGTGGCTAATTGCCCTACTTGGTGAATTAAGGACAAAAACACTGGTGTTTACTCTAGAGATTATAAACTGCACCAAGCAAAGCACTGCACAGTGAAAAACAGATATAGTGGCAAATGATTCTCTCTTATGTGAGAAGTATGTGAGGTGAGGATATCATGCTGCCTAATCCACTTTAACAAGAAGATTTTTGCAGATAAGAGGACATCATATCTAGATTGATAGACCGGTGTAAGATGCATTTGTGGAATCATAATAAAGGATGCCAGTCATTACGTCCTTCATGGCTGCTGGCATTTGACAGGCCCCTTGTTTATCTCGCCCTCCTCTGCTTTTTCATCCTCACCCGTGCACCCATTCAAAGAGCCCGTCATGATGCTCTGACAGCTCCCACAGCAACGACTATACTGTAAGTGTCACAATCATAACCCAACAGCATCGATCTCCCCCCTCCACTCCCTTCACTCACAGACGAGAGTGTCAGTCATGTTCTCTAAGCACACATGCTGCATGAGGCAGACACTGGAGCCGGGAGCAGGGGGTTGTCCTGGCTTAGCCTACCGGTGGCCATAGTGACAGATGTGCTGTTTAATACCAGAGCTGGCAGCGGCTCTGGCTGGAGTGAATATAAACTGGCTCAGTGACTCCAGCGGGGAGAACGCAGTGCCAATGTGGAAACAAAGTGCTGCACATGAAAGCCCATCCCTTTACAGTTGTGTTTGATGGGTCATCTGCGCTCCTCTTGTTATTTCACATGCTTCTCATTCCACACGGCCCAAAGGAGACAGATTAAATGAAGCATACACAGCACACACAATCTATTTGTGAAAATGATGCCAGACATTGCAGAAATTGTCTGCTTAAGTTTTTTTGCAGGTTTTAGAGAGAGTTCTTCTTTGCCAGTATTTTCTTTGCCAATATTTTTAATTTAACAAGTAGCCAATGTAAACTCCACTTCAGTGGTCGTCTCATCATGATGAGAGTCCTGCCCTCAACTGATAAAACATGAGAGCAAATCCACAGCATCACCTGTTCCCGCCTCTCAAATCACTCATTGTGAAGAGCCTCAGCTTCTCTTCCTTCTTGGCCGAGTCAGAAAGCATCAGTGTTGCCATGCTCATGCTTCACTCATGTCTCCCAGACTCCTGCTGTCCTGCACACTGACATGATCACTGCCCGACACTGTTGCTTTAATTTATTTTTTCTCTCTATGGTTTGTGTTTAGTCCTCTTGTGTTCCATCACAATCCATCTTTGATTGAAAACAAAAAATTAACTTTAACAGGGATTTCCTGTGACTTTGTGTAATAGAGCTTTTCATGTTTACATTATCCCTCAGCTCTGTTTATTTTTAGTGGAGTCACTCATATGAGGCAAGTTCAATTTCAGAAAGGGAAACCAAACTGAGATCAGTTCTGTGTGAGTAACTGTAGAGTTTACTTAGGGCTTTAGTCTTAGTTATGTTCCCCATTACCAGTTGTTATAAAAAACACTGCTCTGTCTAACAAGCAACATTTCCTCCTGTGGTTTGTCTCGGGGCCCAGCATTAACCCGTCCTCCCTAGCATGTCAGCATAACTTCTTTTCAGTGCATTTCTCTTTCAGCGTGATTTCTTCATTTGTAATCAATCTCTGTATTATTCTATTAAAGAGACACAAAGCTGGAGTAACCATTGTGAATTCTAATGTGCAGTAATGACTCCTACCATATGTGCAAAGCAGATGCAGAAATGACTCAACTCCCAACAGCATCGCAGATGACAACAATGGATGTCTGCATTTTAATCTGTGACTGAGAGATTATAAAAGATGTGTTTTGTCTGTTGGATCAAATATTGGGCCAATTTATAGCAATACCCTGATTATAACAAATGGCAAACAGCATTTTCTTAATCTGACGTCAGCACTGTGTGTTTCTTTCTTTTGACTGGCTGACCTTTACAGCACCTTTTATAGCGCACCAGGTACAGACTCATTAGGATCTGACAGCTTGCCAATGAGTAGGTCCTTACATGCAAAGATTTGTATTGATGTCGTCTGTGAGACGCTGAAACACTTAGCAGTCACCTGGGGATGAAAACAGTAGCTTTTAACTGAGGGAAGCTGATGCTATGCTTTGGAATATTTTTTAAGAAGCTTCTTTCAGCCATTGCAATTAATTATCAAAGGGCGACTAGAAATTTGGAGAAACTCTGGTTCAAAAAGTTCAAAATTAAATAAAAACTCAGAAGGTGTGAGTTCAAATTCCTGGATATTTTTGCTCTCAAATGTTGTGATTGTTATGATGATGATGAGGGCAACACATTTAATTTGACCAAAATTTGTAAAATATGGAGTTTTCAAAACTTTGCACTGTATTGATGTTCTGTGATCAAGAATTTGTATTTGTAGCAAACCTGCAACACAGGCCTACTTACATCCAGGATATAAGTTAAATTTTTCTTATCTGCAACAATCTTCTTGTTAAAGTGGATTTGGCAGCATTATATCATCACCTCACATACTTGAGTCAGTGTTTTATACAAACACAGGAGAGATCATAGCACATGACGATCATATAGCATGTAATGTTCTGTGGTGAGAGGGTGGAGAAGATAAGGAGAGAGAGAGTGAGAGGGCAGAGAGAGACTGAGTGAGGCTTAAGCTTGTGCAGTGATTGCTGGGGATTGCTATGTCCAATGAGATTCTTAAATCTGCTTTAAAAAAAATCTGTTTTTCTCAAAATTTCCCAATTTTACTCATCTTTTTATCCACATAAATCAGCCGGCACGCATTCCCTAGAAATAGCCATGAATCTATGAGGCAGATATAGGCTTTTCAGTAAATGCCCCTGTGATGTGCTTTATTTCTCTTCTGTTGCCATTATCAAGTTGGGAGTTTAGATTGTCTGCGTCTTGTGTGAAAATTGGGTTCCCTGGTTTTCTATCAGATATCCATAAGGGGTCATAATATATTCCCAGAGAGAGGAAAAGCACTGAGCATATAAAGGCACAGCTCAAGTTGTAATGTAAACCCATCAAGTCTTTTACCCCTCACCAATTTCATCCTAAATGTTTAATATCCCACTCAATGCTGTGACACCCCTCCGCTGCAGTGAGTAAGATGCTCATGTTAGCCTCTCTGGAATACTGTATCACTGTGGGTTAAGATGTAAGTTTGTGGCACAAATGAGGACATATATGTATTATTTAGACTTTCCAGAGGAGGCTGTTCTACTGCTGGCATGGCTTTGCTGAGAGAAAGGCACCCACCTCCCCTCAGTAGCATGTGCACAACACAGATAGTCCATTCGAATAGATTATTTGTTTTTAGCTATCATCATTAAATCCAGTGTGGTCACAGTGTGCATGCTGAAACAGAGGCTCCAGGTTAATTCACTGCACTTTGGTTTTGGCTGCCTTGTCTTCTATTCGTTTCACGTGTGTATTTTAGATTTTTTTTACAGGATCAAAACGCACATCCAAAATATTTCCACTTACCTTGTGTGAGAACTGCTGTTATTGTTGCCAACACTATCTGTAAGATCCTCCAGCTCTGCCAGTAAAGGCTCATTTTGGCACCCGGCGCTGCTCGCTGCTGTTCCAGGCAAGTTCCCAGTGTCCGTGAGGTTTTGGTCTTGTTTCAGCAGAGCGTGGAGAGGATCGTTTCATCCATTCCTGCAGTTCGCACACTTATTAACATAATCACACCTGTGGGGGTATAAATCGTAGCGTAGTCCGAGCTGAAAGTGACATGGACCTCGCATCGAGATCCGTTCGTCGGCCGTGCGTAAAAGTTGTGCGCAACGAGTCTGGAGACGTCTCTCCTGGAGACTTCGCGTCCGGTCAGAAGATGCGGGGATCTTGAGCTGAAGCTGCGCTACCGATGATGTTCAGTTTCGATCAGTATCACCTTCTAACCAAATAATCTCAACAAGTCCACTCAGAGTCCGTCTCCTCCGTCTGCTGCCGCGGCGGGGACTCTGCGGTGTTAAACGGCTGTTAGGACAGTCAGCGATCACTGAGTGTCTTGTGCACAATCCTCAGGGCACTGAACTCATCATCTGTCACTGTCCATCCGCTCAGGAAGCCACGTCCAGTGCGCAGCTGGTACAGGATTAACCCTGAGTTGGTTTGGATGTGATGTCAGAGGAAACGATCAGTGTGCTTTCCGATCAACACATCTGTTAATGCAGCGGCTTCATTATGAACCAGAGTCAACAGGATATTGATCCAGAGTGAAGCGCACGCAGTTTCATCTGGAGACTCCCACATTCTGCTGTCCCGTCACAAAGTCTCCTCAACCCAGAGTCAACACACAGCCATAGTTTCCACAGCCCCAGGAAGATGGATGTTCAGATCTGCTGCGAGAATTTAGATCATGGATGTAGTTAAGATTACTTTCATGTATTAAGAATAGATAGCAAATGAATAGTAGATAATCAAAGATGTAAATCAAATAAATAAATAAAAAGTCTGACCTGTTTTTGATTGTCTGAAGAGATGTATCCTCAAACAATTTGGAGAAAGTAATACATATATTATCTTGAATTTTCACATTTCTCTACAACGCAACTTCTGTCTTTCTACAAGTGTAAAATTATTGTGCTTCACTCTAAATTACAAATGATTTTCTCCACAGATAGTCAATATATCTCAATCTCCCCAGACCCTCACTGGTTCAGTGCATTTACTGTAATAATCACAGTTCAAATTCAACCAGAGCTAATCAGAATAATTAGAACGTGATTACATCCCACTTATCTCATGGTTCATTCAAAACTTAGGGATTGATTAAAAGGGGATTTTAATTTATTATGTCATTCAGTCAAACACTTTAAGTTGGATCCCATGATAGTTAGATTGTAATGGTCTGTTTTCTGGGAGAGCATCAGGTGGATTATTAGTGCCCTCTGATGGTTAGGAGGAGTTTTTATGGCAGTGAAGTAAGGTTAGGTGTTAACACTTGAGCCCCATGTTCTGTTTTTAGGGCGCAGATTTCAGCAGGAAATCGTCCATTAGAAACACCACACATAGAACAAGTTTTATTTAAAACTCATTTGCAGAAGCCACTTACTTGTTTGCAGACTTGTAGCGGTAAATGTAACAGGGCTTCATGGACTAATAAAGAGGATTAACCAACATATCAGTGCACAGTGTGTGACCAGACCTCACAGTATCTAGAGACAGGAGGAAGTTGCCACTAGCTACTCTACTGTGAGCTTCCTTGAGCTCCTCCATAGCACTGCAGTGCTGTGATAAGCAGCATCTGTGTGCTGGGGTTGCTCCAGTGTGCCGTGGCACTGCCGTGGGATAATTTAGATCCTTTCCTTTTTTACCTGCTACTCACACAGGCAGAAGCAGCTCGTACACTTTGTATCATGAACAGGCTTAGAAGATTTATCCTCCCAAAACCGCTGCTGAAGTTGTTGCAGCAGTACACAAACACCCTCAGTGCTGCACACACACAAACACAGAAGTTGAGACTGAGATGACATGAACGCTTGTCATATATGCATACAAGCACAAATATTTGATGAGAGGCAGCCGGCCTTAAGAGCTGAAAGTAAACAGAGGCGCAATCTTCTATGTACATTTGACAGTTTGGATTTGAGGAATTGGCAGCAGAATGGTTGAGTAATCTCCCGACTGAATCTTCATTAAAATGGCAGCGGCATGCTGCAGCAAGGAAACAGCATTTTCAGTCACCTGATGTTGCACATAATGCAAATCACTTGTCAGAAGTGTCATGCATTCACCCATCATTTAACACGACGTTCTACGAAAAATCTGAATTTTCTGACTTAACTCCAGAGAATCTCTATATGGGGCCTCCTGATGTGGAGAAAGCATATGGTGTCAAGAATATATTATGAACACTTAAAGGACAGACAAACAACACTGGCCTCTGGCTATGAAAGTTAGGAAGTTGACATAGATGGATGTCACAGCAGAGATGTGCTGGAGTCGGGAGAGTGGCCATAAACTGGTGATAGATGTGAGTGCCACAAGCAAGGGAATGTGTTTTCAATGTACATCATCCTTCTGTTTGACAGATAGAGGCTCCTACTGCTGAGGTGCATTCAGCCACACACGACACTCTAATGTTTCCATTCTCATTCTCATTGCTTAATCAGAAAGAGAGTGATCCGAAATTTACTTTTGTTTAAAATAACATCATTAACAACTGTTTGAGGTTAAGTATATGGACAAAATGTTTTGACTGTGTCATATTTAGTATATGCTGTCTGATTGTATTTGATAACAATACAAATGTAAAAGTTAGTTAATAAAAACCAGACTGACACTCAGTACAGCACATGAACACAAGAAAGTCAGAAATAACATCCGCCCCCTGCTCCAGATCTGCAATAAAATTAAATGGGTTCTTCCATCACCTATACTACACCCATACTACATCCATACACAAAAGCTTTTGATGGTCCATTAGTTTTTGTGTAGTCATGCTGAAAAACAAACAGCTTCTTGGTGGAGGTAATAAATGCTCATGCAGTTACAATCCAACATCTTTCTAATGTCTGTCTGTTAACTGCTAAGGTTTAGCATGCGCCTGGTTAGCTTAGCTTGGCATAAACACAGAAACATGGAGAAACAGCTTGCCGGGTTTCATGAAGGTATCACAATTAGCCAGCACTTCCAAAGCTCACTAATTAACACATGTATTATGTGCACAGACCAACATGTTAAAAGGCAATTCATTCTTTTAAAAAGTATTTTTGTAAGAATTTAATAAATCAAGCAAAAAGACAATGTTAATTTCTTTTAGTTTTTACACCACATAGTTCTTTTGGCAGCCACAACCCAAAAGCTGTCATTATCACTTGGTCTGTAAGCGATTAGCAAATGGTTTCTCAATAGATAGCTGCATTTTTAATGTTTCTTTGTAACTGAGACTTCTCATGAGTTAATCACCTCTGCAAACCTTAAGCAAGTTGTTTGATTAACTTTAATGAACCCTGCTGTTATGTTGCCGCTAAAGACTTATTCGTTTTATAAATGCAAACAAGAGGACTTGTGCTACTCTGCAGGTAATAATCCAGAATAAACAGGACCATTGATAACACACAAACTAGCCATACTAAACAAACGGTAATGGCCTGTTGTGTGATCCAGACTTTATACATTATGCAGGTTGTGGTGGCTGTGATCAAACATAGGAATAAACTCCACTTCTGAATAAGTGTCATGTGAATAACTGTACAAAAAAATCTGACGAGTGAAACTACACCCACTAAAGCTCCAGATCAAACAGAGTATTCTCAAAACCCTGTCAATCACTGCATGCAATTACAGTTGGGGCTGCTCCCACCTCCCGTAGGCTCTGTCTGCACTTCCTCACCCAATAAACCTTCAAAGAGTGTACATTGTTCAAACTGCAATGAATAACAAGCCCTCTGCTTACAAAACTGACGAACACCATTATATTCTGATCGGGATAAAACAGCAATAGGCAAATCTTTTATGTTCCGGAGGCTTCTTCCTGTTGAATAAAAGAAAATGGAATCTGCACTCTTAATAGGCAGCAGGTGACTGGAGGCCTTTTCATAGCACATGTCTGTGAAGCATCCAGGGCAATCCCCCGCAAATTTCTGCTCTGCAACCATTAATGGTAAATCTGCAAAACTTAAAAAGGTATTAAAACAAAGACCTGAGCAAGCACACAAGCTCACATGGCTCAAATACACACAGGAGCCTGAACTCCCTTTATTCCCCTGGGTCCTAGAGGCAAATGGGTTATCTCTGCATGAATGCCACCCAGAGTCAATTTCAGGCAAACAGTACTCTTCATATGTGAGGGGTTCTGATCACTGATGTGTCTGTGAGATACTTTTGTCTATTAAAGTTTAGATTTCATGCAGTAAGAGACACACAAACAGACTTCAAAGTCTTGTCAGTGATCGAGTGCAAATAGTGACGCTCACGACTGCAAACGTATAATATTGGTGCACTCATTTGAACCATTTGAAGCAGTTGTTTTCCCCCCAAAAAAACTCTTGTGCAGTGAAATGCTGTCTGCAGCTTCCTAATCCAGCCCAAACTGGGGCATGAGAGACAGCTCTCCATGTTTGGGATGAATACCCCCAGGCAGCCAAAGAAGAGTTTGTTCAGCCTAATCTGTGATGTGTGACTTTTTTCCCCCTGCCGCAGCACTCATGTAATCTGCTGTTTGTGTCGCTTTAAGTCCGGGGTAGTGAGGGGTTGAAGCGGGAGACTACATGATGGGAACTGTCATCTCTGTCCCATCGATGGGTTCTGCCAGGATCCTGCTAATCCCCAGAGTAATCCCAGCACCACAACAGGGAAATCAGACACACCAAGGCAGGCCGAGCAGGACTCTGCATGCAGCCCTATGCACAGCCAACACATACAGATGTGTACACACAGCCACACACAAACTGTGTGTTAACACAGCAACAACAAACTGCTTTACATGAAAATTGGCCCCCTCTCTCTCAGGCCTGATTAATGATAGAACTGATGTTTCCATGTCATGACAAATAAAAATGCACCAACCAACTGATGATGATTTGCATTTTGAGTGAAACTGAATCACTTGACACAAACGTTCACTTGTGTGACTGAGATTTCTGACACATTCCTACGTCGCAATATTCTATCCTGAGCTAAAATCAAGGAGAGGATCTCTAACATTTATTTGGTTCAGAAAACAATTCTGTTCAACCCAGACATTCTTCTAAAACAACTGAACCTCATTAAAGAAATCTTCAAACTTTCTATGAGAGTTTTTATTTTGTTGTCCCGACCGTTATGTAATAGTGGAAGATTTTGAGGATCGGGAATCATTCAGGCGAGGAAACATTTCTGTTGTCTGAAAAAGCAGAATCCAGATGGAATCTGAAGGGGTGAAAGCCAGATGTTTGATTGCTGCGTCAAAGCTGCTTTTCCCTTTACGATGTAAACAATTCTCCTTTCTGGTATTTTCTTTTTTGCCTAATTAGGAAGCTTTGATGTGTCTGTGTATCCAGTATTTCCGTCTGGAGGCTGTCGGCTGTAAAGTTATTAAGGAATATGTTAACAATGGTGACATAAAACAATAATGAGATCTTGACATCTAAAGATTTGTTTCCTTTAAAATCCAAAAGAAAAACACATTTCAGACAATTATCAAACTGTTGGTTTGTCTCAGCACAAAGATCATTTTTTTCGCACAGAATCTTCATGTTTTATTAATGAGCTTGTTCATTTCCATGTAGGCATAAGGAGGATGTAGAGGAAACAAACTCAGTGAAAAAGTATTCAGGACACAATTAAACATAAGACTGAATATAATTCTCTTCTTCTTATCATCTTCAATTCATCCATCACTTTGCAGCTTGGATGTATAGATGAAAACATCAGTCGGTGAATTGACCCACACTTTGATTCATAAATATCTCAACAACTATTGCAACTTGCTGAACTGTCAGGAATTTCTGTACAGACACTCACACACGTCACAGGATGAATCCAAATGACTTTGGTAATCTTTCTTCGATTTCAATTTTGGAGTGGATGGAAATTCATGGCCCACGAGTTGTAATCATTTTGAAGATCCCTTGATATCATTATAATCATCTAGTGCTTGACTCATCAGGTCAATTTGAATAATTCACTTATGATTTACTAATAGCTTCTCCATTACTGTAGTTTAGTAGCAAACATCTGCAAAACAATGACATTCCCCTCATCCTCAGGTGTGCTGAAACATGGTAAGAGAGGTAAATATTTATATAGGTATATATAGGTAGGTATATTCTTCTGTGCTTCCTTAGATGCTCACAAGAGCCGTGATAGATTTCTACAAATATGTCAATAAACACCTATATGCGCTTAAACCTACATTTTGAGTGTTATAAACCATGTATGGTGTTTATGTTTATTAAGTGCTTGTAAATAATAAAGATGAGGACTTGAACTGCTGCTGTCAGTTGCATTTTGCAACAATTAGCAAACGTTTGCATGCCAAGTAGAATGTTTCAGAAATCAAATAACAAAAATATTAGAAATAGCATTTTTAGCCATAATTATTACAAGTTATGAGTTGAATCTAAAATAAAAACGTGCAAACAAAAAAATACTTTCCCCACATGACTCCTGATGTGATAATGACATACGAGTGACAGTGTCACTTGATGTAGTTTAATTTGCACATTGCGATATGTGCACATGTGCACATTTGTTTTGCAAATTAGCTCTAATCAATATTCTCTGAACATATGTCACAACCACCTCTGAGTATAGAAGGGGTAACAAAATAAAACTAAGATGGTAAACATGACAAATTATGTAACTGCTAAACATCAGCATGGTAACGCATGGATGCATTTAGTTCTGTGCCAAAATACAGTTTCACTCAGCTGCCAGCATGGCCGGAGACCGTTTTATTAGCAACAAAACACCTAAGAGGACGTTTGCCCAATCTAAGGTTGTAAAAGAATTTCTCCAAGAATAACCTCTCCTTTCTCTCTTTTTCAGAAACTGTGTAGAGGTTAAGTGGTAAAATGGATAAAAGAGATGCCTGTTTTCATGGCAGTATCAGTGGCTCCATATAGTGGATGAAATATCTGCTATAATACAGTTTGTGTGGCAGCTGCGGAGGTCAGACAAGGAGACGAGACAGATCCTTATTTCAGCTGCTGGCAAGCTGAGAGGCCTTGACCCAAATTTAATATGTTTGTCAAAAGGACATGTACATACTCAGTATGAGGAGGTTGTTGGCTGCAAACCTCAAACAGTGAAAGAGAACCAAGAATAGATGATAAAGCGATGTCTAACCTTGTCTGTAATCGGACAAGTGAACTAAAGGGCAGAGATGACAGGTTATTTAAGTGCAAGGACGGTTCAGCACAATGCAGGCTGGCAGCAAAGATATTAATCCACTTTGGGAGTGGCCCATAAATGCTACCCAAGGTACCTATGAGGATGATGAGGTTGATGGAGGGGTCGGTGCGAGTGAATTGCGACACCCCATTGGTTGAGCGTTAAGGTCATGAGGTGGACCTCTGCAGAATCAGATTGTCAAGGATGAGAGGTGCCAGGGGCAACGTTCAATAAAACATGAGAGCAATCTTCTCACCAGGAGTAAAAATGCTTGGCAGTTCAGCGTCGGGTAGCCCAAACAGATTTCCCCTGTGAGCCAAACACACTGCGGCTGCTCATTCACCACAGCTGGCGAGACAAGCTGCCGTCCAATCCACAGCCGTCGCCAGGAATAGTGCTGGAAATTGGTGGGACTATCACATAGTATATCTGACCTCTGACAAAGCTTATCTCGCTCAAGAAAATGTATAGAGGTAAAAAATGTCTGTCTGCTCCAGTTCCTCTTTCTGCCTCATTAGCTGCTGATATTGGATAGGTTATCTCACATTTTAAGGTTGCAGACGGCTCACCTTATCCGGAGGATGCCATGGAGGAAGGTTACCTTTTTGTGCAAGAATATCACACCTGAAATTCCTTTTGAATATCATGATTAACTGTGCCCACTGCTTCCTTCTGTGTGCAGCAATAGAGGTGTGTGTTTGTCAGTGATGGCTACATCCTGAGTTTGTTCCATCTGTCAAGACTGCCTGCTACAGGGCATGAAATGAGGAGACAGATGATAAGCCTCTCCCTCACGCTCTGGGGAACATGCTCGGCCATAATGGAATGAATCATAACGGGCAGGAATCTCAGATTCAGAAAAGTATGTGTTCGCCAACAATGTATGATGCATTGACGGCGGCAGCATTGACATCCCTGGACAACTGTTTGGACGTGGCCACTGGGGTCTGGGAGGCCAGGGAATGCAGGGAATTCTTTAAGCTTGAATATATATGCACATGACTATGGATCTAGTTTGACTTGATTACATATGTTTAAGTTCAAACTTGCCCACGAACAGCAAACATCAGCCTAAGTAGCGCAGACTGAAAACATTAAACTTCCAAGTCTTCCCCTTCAGCATCCTTAAAGACACTCTGCGAAACCAGAGGGGCTCCACATCTTAAACCCAATTCCCCCTTTACTGATAGGATGCCAAGTTCCAGGAATTACCTGGCGAGTGGTGATCAGGTCCAAAGGATTAACAGGAATCTTCCTTTCCAAGAGTCAGACTTTTTTCTTTTTACATCTCCAGAGGGAGGTTTAGGAAAAGGCCAATGAGTAGGATGTCAGAGCTCAACTTTAATTTATGTATTTTTCTTTTCCTTTGAGCTCACAACAGCATGACATGAAGGCTGAGCAGTTAGTCAACCATGTTATTAGAATTTTTTTTCTTTACCAGGGAGGATGGGGTGCACATGAGGAGTTTTAGGACAGGCAGCATGTCATTTAAATACCCTGTGAATGGACATATGACATCGTATGTAATCATGTTATGTCATTCAAGTGATCAGGTGAGATGTGGAGATGTTTAAATAGTCAATGAGGAGGTGGTGCAGCAGTGCGGCAGTGCTGCCATCTAGTGCTTCAGTCCAGCACCTCACCGCTTCTTCTGCACTGCATTTATTATATTTTCATTTATCGCCTATGAAGCAAGTGTGTGTGTGTGTGTGTGTGTGTGTGTGTCACTGGGGATTGTGCCTCAGTACATACTGTTATTCTGAGCATCCTACAGTAGCAGCAGTGCACATGTCTCCTGTAAGGGTAATCCCAGAGGGAATCAAAACCACAGTCTTGGCAGTGTTGTTGTCATGCTCTATCCTTTTAACTTCACAGTGGGTATCTGTTTGCCTGGTGTTGTGACTGTGTCTAATTTAACCACCACCATATTCCACAAATAAATTAATTTAATTTAATGAAAACTCGAGCTCACGTCTATTGGTACCGAACCACATCGTTACATTGCATTTAAAATTAAGTTAAAAAAACAGTCCAAAAGAAGTTATTTCTATATTATTTTTTTACTTTAATGTAATTTATGAGTTCTAATTTACCTCCTTTGTGTTGGGGTTGTGAAAAAAAAATTCTTGTTGATAACACTGTTTGAATAGCGGCGCAGAGGAGTAAGTGGAAAAGCATCACATTTAAAGCAGACGTTTATAAATCTATGAGTGCAATTTTCCATATAGATCTGTGGTACCCTTTTGCTGCTTTAGGCTATGTAGCAGGACACAAACAGAAATCATCATATAGTTTCATACTTTGGCTAAGGTAAACAGTTTTCATATCTTCAGTGCCATGCATCCTCAAAACTATAATCTTTGAACTCCAAAACCCAGAGGGGTTGAAAGTTTTATTTTTTTTAATTTTTTTTTAGGTTTCACCATTTATCAGTAAGTTTCAGGTTTGAAGTTTGAAGTTTTGTTTGTCATATGTAAGTTAACAAAGGTCAAGGGTACAAGGAAAAATGTTGGAGGTGGGAAAATATCCCGTAAAATACAATAATATTAAGTGTATACTGTGTTACATATTTTCAGAGCTGAGTAAACAAACAGTGGATAGGTGATAATGCCATTGAAATTAAGTTTCCACAGAAATGCAGGATTTTATGTTGCAGTGACATGTGAGCAAACAGTGAGTAAAAGAAAGTGTCTTGGCGCTCAGAGGGTTAAGAAGCTGATGAACAAAGTAATTGCAGGTCATTGCCAGTCAGTCAAACTAAAACTCTCTTATTAGAGCTAAAGTGGAGAATTCTTCTGTCACTTCAGCCGATACAGATGTCACCTCAGGTTTTGTTATTGCTCTGCTGTCCTCCACAGGCTGCTGTTGTGCTGTGGCTCTGCTCTGTGATTGACTGTGTGTGCAGCAGGATGCACCAGGACAGAGCCACTTATCACTCCAGGAGCAATGGATGACCCATGAGCAGAGATGCAGCTCCGGACCACACGCTGTGTCATCTGTCAGCCGGCCGCGTATAGGTAAAGCGGATGAAGAGGGGGAGATGAGCAGAAGTGAGATTTAGTGCCAACCTTCCTCACATTATCTCCCCCTCACAACAATGCTCATGCTGTGCTGCCCCCTGGAGCTAAGAGCCCACTGGAACAGACTTTAAAATGGGAGAATGAGGGGACAGCTGAAGGATGAGGGTGGGCTAAACCATCAGATACATGCTGTAGTGGTTGTAATGAGAATAAGAATCTAAATCACTATATTCATCAAGTACAACAAGTCTCAGCTAATTTGTCTGGTCAGCACCGAGCCAGGGATGTATCGACATCCACGCACACTTGCCAGCTGGACAAAAGGCATTCATTCTGATTCAAGGCAGAAGCGGTTTGAGTTTGATGTCAAAACTTTCACTTCTCACTCAACCTCTCCTGTGTTGCTGCATAGGGTTATTAGGGCTGTGTTCAAACCAATGGAGGATCATCCCAGGGAATTAAAGATGCATTGTGCTGCAAAAACATCTATTTAATCCCACATTTGCATCACAATAAATGTGCACGGAATAAGTGACCTGGCCAGAGCCCATCATACATTAAGCAACAAGCTCTTAGCATAATTGTATCCACGTGCAGTTCAGTCAACTGTTCAGTCTGCTGCGTGGGAGGCAGCAAGTCATGCAGACACCGACACATCTCTCCATCCAGGCAGAGCAGAGGGAGGGATGTGTGTTCAGTGGAGCTGACAGGTACCTACCTCTGATTCAATGTGATTTATTTCCACACACAGCGTGGACGTGGCCAGTGCATCGGGAGGTCAATTTGGTTTGGGTAGACGAGGAGTCGTCTGATTGATGGAATAGGGACCAGCCATGTTCTCTCTATGCTTGGCTCCCCCTCTATCAGGGCCCCTGCTATGGTTGATTAATCCTCTGTACACTGAGGCAGGGATTTTAGTGTGTGTGTGTGTGTGTAAGCGGTTATCTCTGAGCTAAGACTGCCTCCTTCTGGAAGCAGACTGTCATCAGGACCATTTTGACATGGGTGCTTATGTATCTGTATATTCATAGCAGTGGGCGGCATGGTAAAGTTGTGAGCAGCACACAGCAAGAGGGTTTTGCGGTCTTTCTGTGTTCTCCTTGTGTCTGTGGGTTTCTCCAGATTGGTGTTGGTGAATTGGTGAATCAGAGACGAGATGTTCAGAGATGTTTGTCTCTGTGTGTTAACCCTGTGATATGCTGTCCAGGGTGTACCCCATATCTCCTGTGACCCTCAAAGATAAGTTGTATAGATGATTGATAGATTTTCACAGCATTAAGAATGACTCCTTTATTATTCAAAGGATCTAGAGAAATGAAAGTAAAACAGATACTGTTGTAACCACTAGATGGCAATATCAGCTAAAATGAATTCAGTAGTTTTTGCTAAGGATCACATTAGAGTCATATGTTCTGTCATTGTGACTTAATGAGCGATCTAACTCTATACATGTAAATATCATAAGAAACCTCAGTAATGCTCATGTAAACTACTTTTTCTTCATGAGATAATTTACAATTTCCATTTTTTTCTACTGTGAATATTATGTTGCTTTGATTGTATTTATAATGTAAAAAAAGCTACATATATCAATTATTTACCCATTTTTATGAGCTTTTTCAACTATTTATCCAACATATTTAATAATGTATGTTTATCTCCCGTATAGACAGCTAGCTAACTATTTTAACTAATAATTTTACTTTTCACTCTCTATTAATTATTTAATGTATCAATTTGTACTTAACATTTGTTTAGATAATTCCTACATTAATAGTCAAATATCAAAAGCAGAATACTGAGCTGCTGACTTGCTCATTCATCAGTAACAACAGCACAGCCATCTGTCTCCCTGTGATTCAGTTCAGCGCTACTCTCCTGGTGCTTTCTCGCAGTGCTCACCCTGAGCCCCACCTGTGTTGGATGAAACTTGACAGACCTCTGGCCTCTCACATCTTCAAGGCTCGGTGTGGTCAAAGAGCCGCCTGACGTCCCACCAACCCAGCCAACCTCCGAGTTTCTGACCAAAGCCTCTCTTTCCACCTGAAACCTCCCAAAGGATTGTTTTTTTATCCCTTCATCCAGGCATGACATCAGAATTCCAGATCAGGATTAGGGTCAGTATCTGGATCAGTTGTATCAGATATCTACTGAAGCACATCTCTCCATCTCTCTCTTTCTACTCCTCCTCTCTGGCTTCTCTGGTCTAAAAGATGTTTAATCTCATGCTCCCCTTCCCCTCTCTTCTTTAGATGAGTGACACATCAGAGATAGCCTTCAGCTAATCCTATCCTTTTTACTCTGTGAGAGTAAGTTGTGAGCCTGTAGCCCTTTCACACTTTATTTGTTGTCGTTTGAAATCATACTTAATGTCATGCTCGACGTCAGATGAGAAGATCGAGGGGCTCTTTTTTGAAAATTTCACTGGGGTCGATGATGTGCCTGTCAGAAGGAAAAACTTAAACATCAAAGTGAGACAAGGAGCCTTCCAGTCAAACTGTTGGTTACTGTTGGATTTGCTCCAGGAAATACTGGATGAATGCACTTGCAGCCGCCTTTCAAGCCAGCGTTGTGTTTGGTTGGGAGGTTTTGAAAGCTTCCCAAACTGCTGTCATTGTACATCCCTGGGCTCCATGCACCAGGGTGTGATAGAAGCGAGTCATATCACATTGTTTCTATCTCTGTAGCATCATTTTGAGCACTTTCACAAAGTAATCTCACTAATGATTTACTGTTTTAGATGTAATGTGTTGTTTTTCTTTCTACTTTTACTTTTCATTTAAGCAAAATCTGCTGTCTCACCCTGTGCAGCTGTATTTGCTCATTTCTCCAGCAGGTGGTGCTGGCGAGCTAATAGTTGCAGACACTATATATGTGTGTGGACCATAGCAGGCACCTCTCCCCAGAGCTTTACCTGACCTCCCATTCCCCTCTGCTGCACACACCTTGTCAGCAGGTCTGGGGCCTTATCTCTCTCTCTGGACTGAAGCGAGCCATTGAGCGCACACTTGACCTTGTCATTATCTTGTACCTGGCTTTGTTTCCACTCTCCTTTCTCCCTTTTGTGTGTTTCCTGACTTTCCCTTTCCACAATGTTTGAACAAAGATAAGAACCGAGTCTATTTACTGCACCCCCCTCCCACCACCACCACCATTTGCTGCCACACACCCTCTCTTCTCTCCTGCCCTGTCTTTTGTTTGAGAAAGAAGTCTTGTGTTTAGGCCCTGACCATGACCTTCCATGGTGGTTTTAATTTGTAGTGTTCACCACCACTAAATCTTTTTTTGTCTTTCATTAACAAAATAGAGGAAGGACGCGGGATCATACTTTATCCTGAGCACAAAGCATATTTAGTGTGTATGCAGTTGCTCTTCCTGTTAAACACAATGAACAGATTACATACAATGAAGGAACATGGGCTATAAAGGAAGACAGGAAGGAGAGGAACAATTAGGAGCATTATTATGAATCTTTCACTTTTATTAAAGTGAAAGATTTTCATTATGCACCAGTTTGATAAACCGAGCATCCTGTTAGATTTTAAACAGTCTTCTTTTCACACGACATGAATGAAAGGAAAACTGCAGCGGTGGTTTAGGAGCTCGTTCTCAGTGTAACCGAGGGATGCCATCGAGTTTCAAAGTCGCTTTTGGAATTACAATAGGCATATGCTACCCATAAAGCAAGCCTCAATATATCTGTCCATCAAAAGGTTCACTGACAGCATGTGGAGAGATGGTGCTCGCCTTTGATTCTAATGCTAAGAGCATAATTTATGTAAGATGTTTGAATGGCTTTTTGAGTAAGAATAGATTAAAGGAAGTTTCATGTTTGAGGAGCTAAGAAAGTGCCTGCAAAGCACTGTTTTTAAAACTCCTGGGGCCCAGAGAGAGTTGATGAACGGGGCGGGTGCAAATGGTGATTAGCTCCAGCCACTTATCGCGCTAACAAAACAGTGTGCCAATCATGGCCGTCCCTTGTGTTTTCCTCTCTTTTTCTGTAAATATGAAAGACCTTGTCCCGACAGTGACTTCAAACGTGGCAGCAGCAGGCCCCATACCAGGCCAAGGCGTCTCCCCGAGCCCTTCCCCTCCATACATCAAACCCCAGCTGACAAAAGAAGCTCTAGGTGGCATAATGAGGCACATCGCTCCTTTCAACTGTGTGTGAAGTGTGACATTCTCTGTCTACTTGTGTCATGTGTTGACACTGCAGCCTGCGTGTGAGGAGTCGACCGGACAGTCCCGACAGCCCCCTCACCCCCTCTGTCTTGGACACTAGCCACCGAGGGCAGCATCAAAGGCCTGGAAGTTCCTTAGAGTCAACAGTCAGGGATGTACACACACGACGAACACAAAGGAAGAGGAGAGCAGTTTCGGTACGGAACCTCCCTCTTGCAGCTTCCTCCAGATATTTAATTGTTTCATGTATGTCCAGAGGGAGCCCTGCCAAGCAAAACTGTCAACTGATGATTTCATTTTCACAACTTTTCCTGGCTTCAGAGGCAGCGCTGGCTAACTGTACTGCCGTTTAAGGGGAATGTTTCATGCACGCCCTATCCTATCAGACAGAAGATAGCGGAAGGCATGCTCCTGCCTTGTGACTGACTCTCTGGTGTTTTTGGAGGTGATGGAGGCTATTATTAGTGGATTAACAGAAGCTAAGATGGTGGGGGCTCCCAGTGTTGGAACATGCTGCCCTCATTCTCCCCTCGCCTGCATCCCATGTATTACTCCTGTCCAGTGGCCAGCAGATAAGATCCCTCGGAGAGACAGAAACTATGCAACCTTGCACTGCGCCTCTCATATGACCATACCGCCAGAGCCAAAAGTAAAAGACTAGTTCAGTAAGCTGTGAGAGACCCGACCATGCTTGAAATCCACAGGCAGATTTTCTGAAAAATAGAGGGAACCTGCGCTGTGAATCCCGCGGAGGCCCAGAAAGTAGCATTCAACATGTCACAACACAGCCCAAAAAAACAAAGAGCGGTTTCTGCTCCCTGGAAGCACACACACAACAGCTGCATTCATATTCTCCCACCATTCATCTCAACTCATGGCATAATACAATTGGACAGGTGGATTGATAATCTAATATGGCTTAGTTTTTTTATCCTATTGCTCTCACTTTTCAAATAGTTTACCCAGAGCCCGAGGGTGTGAGCCATCCTGTTTTCTATGGCCACCGAAATACCTCAGAGCGCGCAGTGCCTCGCTCGCTGCCAGAGAGGGAGGCGAGTATTGTTTTCATGACAGAGATCAATGGGTGGGTGAATGTGCTTTAATTCTGCAGGAGCTCCTCTCCCAGGCTAATAAATGCAAGCCTCCCTGCTGACTGGGCTGTCGTGCTGAGCCCAGCGGGGGTCAGCCTTTTTGTGTTCCTGTGCCCAAATTATGGAACCATCAATACACTCCCTGGAACCAGTCAATAGAAGCCCGATTTGCAGCCGAGGGGAGACCAACTTCAAGGCTGTTCCAAAAAGAAGAAAAAAAACCCTAAGCTCTGACACATTTACCAAATCAGATCAGGCTCGCAGAACGTACAGATAAATTATACATTCAACAATTCAGAATTTCTGCTCATGCTAAAGATTTCAGATGTGTCTCACCAGTGTGTTGCATCCAGACAAACCTGTTTGAGCTCTTTGTCAATAATTGTTTACATGTTGAAAATGCTTTAGCTGTGTGTTCACATCAGTGCCAGTGCACAAAGCTTTGACCACGAGGTGGAACTATTCCAGAGAAATTCTGGTTGTTTTTTGAACATCCATAAAGGGACAAAATGGAGTCAATAGTTATAGCAGTTGCAGTAACTTTGCAAATGTTAAAAAAATGTAAAATGTAGAAGTTCAATTAATAAAAACTTCTTTCAAACACCACTTTTTTTTTCAAAATGCTACATTTCTGTCGCCCAAACCAGGGGTTGTGACACACTTTCTCTTGACAACGCATAGGCGGTGAAAACTGTTGTCATGCATGAGCGTGTTTCCATACCGCCTTACTGCTGCTTGTAGCATCAAGTGAATTATTAAGCATCCAGCTTCAAAAAGCTTGTAAAACTCTGTCCTCCTGAAAATCTCAAACTTTTTTTTTTCTTCCCCTCTCCCCTTTTCTCTCCTTCTTTTATTTTTGTTGGTTTCTCAAACATCAAGTTGTCTCCGGATTTTCAAAAGGGTTGAAAAATAAGAGTTTCCCCAGCTTGCAAGCACATTCAAAGGCCGTGCTCTTCAGATGTGCCACCTTGCAGCGTGGTGGTGGCTGTGCAGGAACAGGATCATTCAGATATGCTAATGGATCAGCGGGGTAGCTCCAAGCGCGGCTTACCCCGCTTTAAAAGACAGCTGCCTTCTCCCTTTCTTTTCATGCCCTACTCACAGAGCTGCCTCTCTTTCCCACTCTACATTGATAGCAGGTTGAAATTTAATAACCATTACATTTCTTCTAATTAGACAGATAGAGCAATTAGCCGGGTGCATGTAAATCCAGTTTGTGAAATATGTTGGACAAAGAGAGTTCAGAGGATGAGTTTGGGCAGTGAGTGAATGCAGCTGAGTCGGCACAGTGTAATGATATCATGCTCAATGCAGAGAGCTGCAGATAATAGAACCAGTGCACACCAGCCCTCCCCTTGGCAAAGTGGCCCTCTGTGTCAGTGCTTGTGTATGAGCTGTTGGCTCTGCCGCTGAGGCTCCAGTCCCACACTCTCCTGGGCTATCTATTCTCTCCAGCCAGAGTCATGCTGCGCAGGAATCCTGGGTGATTGGGTTTCTTTCAGGGGCCTTATAGTCAGTCATAAATCGGAGGGGATCCTGCCCGGCCCCTCGCTCTCGCCCCTAACCCTGGCTCCAGCTGGCAGGGGACGATTGTTGGAGAGCCGAGGTCAATGCAGGGTCGCTCTCTATGGCGCTTCTTAACTCCCCTTGCCTATTTTTTTCTACCCCTCCTCTCCACTGTTTCCCCCCCTTTTTTTCTCTGTCTCCCGGCTGACGTTGCTAAGGCTTGGTATTTGCTTTTTAAGACCATGTTGTAATTACAGAGGAGCTCTACTCCCCTCACTGCCTCTGGCTCTCTCTCCTCTTTTCTATCACTCCTGATTGGTGGTAAGAAGCCATAGTGGGGCCATGTCACCCCCCACAACAAGCTTTTGTGCTGCCTCTTCCCTGGGCACACACAGACCTGATTCATTCACATCTCGTAACCTTTACAGAAGTAGAAAAAGACCAAGGTGGCCTCCTCACACAGATCAGACAGCAACCACAGGATAGGAGGTGGGAGTGACCTACACAGGAAATAGGTGCAGGATTCTCAGCATTTATGAGATGAAACAACAGTCCCTGCAGAAAAAAGATGCATCAATAAATATAAAGCCATTCGCAGTGGCAGATGTGTTTTTTTTGTGCAAATACACTGTGTCTGAGATCCAGAGTGAACGATTGTGATTGCAAAACAATTAAATCTTTAAATTTGGTCAACAAATCAGGTCGCCACAGCCTTGGGCCACGTTTCTTTGCTGTGTGGCTGCTTTGGGTTTGTGGGAGGACGGATCTGTGTTTGCTGTTTTAGGAGAACTACACCACAGAGAACATCAGACGGCCCTGAAATGTCTTTTCTGTGGGAGTGCACCCCTCTGCCAACATCTGGGACCATAAACCAAGATCAGAAAGTGACAGTGAAAAACAATACCGCAATGACAACAAACAGTCATTGGACAATAAACTGAGGGGGAGTTGCCTCAAACCACAGTTAGAAGGGAGGAAGAAGAGAATGCTAAACAAGAAGTCAGTTCCTTTGTCTGTGTTGAATTTGATCTAATTTGCAATAAAACAAAAATGGGCTGTATTTGTCAACTGCAAAGGAATTGTGGTATTAAAAACTTAAGTTGCTTTTACTGCAGCTGCAGCACAAACTGCACTTCGCCTATGGGTCAGAGGCCCGAGATGCAGCAGCTCACCATACATATACTGTAGGTATGACCTATTAAAACAGAGTCTGGAACTAAATGATTATATCCACATCACAAATCCTTTAGAGCGAGCAAAGTATTTGATGCTGTGCAGAGGCTTGTCCTTCCCCTAACACACATCAAAGCATTCCGCACCAAAATATCACAAAAATGCATACACTGTGCATTGTTCCCTATGAAATAGGATACAAGCTTGCAAGAGCTATTGTTCTATTTCAGTTTGCTTGAATCTCCTCTGTTGCATGTTGGCTCCCTGCTTCACCGTTCTGACTTCTGACAAACAGCATCTGCACCAGGGACGCCACTTCCTCCCACGAGGCAGATGGGAACAAACCCAGTATAATCACTTCAAATAAACAGGATGCCATTAATTGTTTGCCCCATCAATTGAAGTGTGTCCCTTGGTATTCAGCGAGAACTTGATTAATCATTTTAGTGGTTTGACTTGACGCCAGTGAGAGGAGATGAATTGTCTGGCAAGGAACAAATTACTGGTTGAAGCCCACATCACTCTGCAGAGGCCGGGCTTATTTCATAACTATAGACAGTTAATCCATTTATACTGTAGCTCTTTGATAACCACATGTGACTATAGAGAGCCCAAGTGAAACCAAACTCAGTGACAATCATGGTGTCTTCTATAATGTCATCAATGACTAAAAATCCAGCCTTGAAACTTAGCTATTAGACCAATTGTTGTTGTTGTTGTTTATTTATTACGTCTGTTCTGGGGATCTATGATATCAATCATTTACAATAAGCTTTTGAATATCTGAAATTATATAGTTATAGTGATTAAAAACATTATGTGAGCAAGTTGAGGTGCCACATCTAGTTCAGGGACATCTATAATCACATACTGTGGGTTATGGTAACAACGTTGGTAAGATCATATCATATATATGGATATCCTAATCAGGGTTTCATTTTAAATTTTGACCTAATTTTCCAAAAACTGTGTTTTACCATCAACAACTGTTATTTAATGATAGGAGCTGGGTGCATTGAGATGTGCAGTGATAGCTGGTTTTTAAGTTGTGGGCCATTAAACCAGTGGAGAAGATGTCTAAATGAAACAGCATAAATAAAAATCCCACTTCAAACAATCAAATGTGATGCAGAAAAAAATGGAAATATGGCATTTATGTTTGTTTCATTCATTCATGTGAGGAGGATAGAAATGTATCTATAATTAATTATAATTATATTTATATAATTTCTGTGTTTTAGTAATGCATTGTTGTTTTAAACCCATAGAATGTTTGGTCTCCTCTTCCTCCCACAAGAAACGACAGTCTGCACAATAGTAATCAATGGGTGGAGATATGGGGGCAAGGTACCACTGATATGCATTAGGCCAATCGCGAGTCCTTCTCAGCTGTCAATCATTACATTTCACCCTGTATTTATTATTTATTAGCATCTAATTTCTAATCAAAATCAAACTTAAAATGATTAAAATGAAAGAAACCACATTTTTGGGGTGCAGTCATCTCATATTTTTTGTATGTACAGACTATGGTTTAAGTTTATATTAAGAGTTAATACAACATATGAATATAAATAGTAAAGCCAAGGAAAACAACTGATGCTTTTCAGTGAAACCACTGAAAGAAATGGAACAGTGGATGGATGAACATTAGCTGGCAAGGACATCAGAACTTTAATTATCTGATCCCTTGAACATGCTTGCAAAAAATATAGAATCAAATGCATGCAAGGATAAGAAATAACCCATAATAAGAAATGCTATCCTCCTGTTTTAGTGAAAACAACTAACACACCTCACAAAAGACTGTAGTGCTCTCAGGAAGGAGATTTGTTCAGGGCAGGTAATTCTAACACATATCAGATGTTGGCAGTGAGCCAAATGTCAACAGACATAAACAAACACTTCCAGACAGCGGAGCAAACCATATTTTTGTTGTCTTTGCTGAGCCAAGGAGTTCCTCCCAGTGTTGTCAGGTCTGTCTGCTTTGACATCATCACAGTGGCAGGCTAACAACCCGACCGTGGTCAGATCACAAGGACTCAAACGGCTGGATGAAAGGGCTTCACCTAAAGGTGCTAATGGAAACGTCCTGAACCTGAAACACCAGCCTCTCTGTCAAAACCCACAGAGGGAGAGGAGGGGAGAGAGGAAGAAACACACTCTGAAACCTGGAGAGGCAGCAGTTGTTTGTCCAAACTGAGAGAGAGGTGGTGGTGACAGCACGTCCTATTCTTTAGGGCGATCGCTAGTTGTGTCAGCTCCCAGAGGACAGCCGGTGTTGTCTTTCACCCCCGCTGACCTGTTTGAACTACAGAGGGCTGTCCGCTGTTCACTTGTTTAGACAGCTAACCGTCTGCTGACTCTGAACCCAAACTGTCAACAGCACTTGACACTCAACACGGCACTTAAAAGCACCAAAGGTTTTGTTTAACCTCCACTTGGTCTTCCTCTCAAGTGAACGAAGGCGGAAATCTTCTCAACATCTGCACCGAAGATGAAAAACAGAATAATAATTGGAGTCAACTATGAGAGAGACAAGCTGTCCTGTTGGTGATGTTCTCACAGAGCATCATCGTCATTACAGTAACATCTGGAAAATATTACAGATTTATTAGTTGGTGCCTCAGTAAGAACTGAAGACAGAAGTTACAACATAGACAGACTGAACTCAGCTAGAGAATACTGTCCATTTGGTAACAACACACATTCCAATTAAAACACGTAGACCGCGCTTGACTAACTGAAATGATTGCATCATCAAGTGTCCGTTAGATCGGGTTGAGTACTTGCATTCAATAATACATTTTCACCTCGCTTGCTGCAGCCAGTATCTCTTTGAAAAACAGATTGTTGCAGAAGTGCAATGAATCATGGGATTTGTTGGGCTGGTAAGGATCCACCTTATGGTGCCTCCATTGCTCAGGGGTGGAAGGATGCATTTTCCACCGCATTTGTCTATTCGTGCGGCTGTGACGCAATCTGTCTTCAAATGCAGCTGGATGCAGGCCCCCGAGTTGAATTGTTACATATTATATTTTTAAGGGAATTGAAGTTTTGGCAAATGCTCTTATTTACTTTCTTGCCAACACTTAGATGTGCAAATACCACTCTTATGTTAATATGGTAAATATGGGTGAGGTTATCTTAGCTTTTGATAAAGAGTGGAAAGGGGTGGCACTGGTAGTTTTCAATTTGCCTTAACGCTAAGCTAACCACTGCTGACTGTAGCCTTTTATTTACCTGGCAGATATGAGAGTTATATCAATTTGCTCAGTAAAAAAGTGAATGAGGTATTTTGTAAACAGTCAGACTTTCTTTTAAATTCTTCTTGACTGAAACACTATGATTTTTTGTGATTAAATAACTAATTTTAAATGAAATTATAATGACTCTTAAAGGAAAAGAGAGATCTGCTCTAAGCGTTAGGCCATGAATGCTTTTAATAACGAGCTTAAGAGCTCAGACCCGGCCTCCACCAGTCGACATCCAGCAGCCATCTCTGAACATCTTTGTGCTTTCTTTTCTCCCTTTCACCGTCTTCTTATCAGAGCAGCAACCAATCAAACCGCTCGCAAATCCTTCTTTTAAAACCTCTACACAATCCTCTCCCAGGAGCAGAAGCAGTCACAGTTATTGTCTGCAGCTATGAAACAGAAAAAGCTGCATATGTATGTTTGCATGTGTGATAGATAGATGAATGAATGTTGTTTCGTGGGTTGTTTAATCATACAAAGAAAACAGCCACTCCACAAAGACACCTGTATACTTTGGAGATAAACCTGAAGCGTATCAAACAGAGAGTATAAAACTTGCGTGTCAAACAGCAGGACGATGTTTGACTGACTGTCACAGTGGCTTACACACTTCTGACAGTGTTGGATTTGTCATAGGTTCCCCAGTCGATCACTCAGGAGGCGGCGAGTCATTGATGTGGAATGGAAATCACTTGGCGTTAAGCTTGATATCAGTGTGTGGGACACTTTTTGAACACCAGACGTGAAAAAGTCAAACAGCTATTACACTTGCTCAGAGTGTGAGAGAAGAGGGGGAAACAGCCCCCGGCACTTCTCATAACTAGGTTACAATCAAGGTTATATATAAGAAACTTAAACGGTTTTATAATTTATTTTGTTTCTGAGACATTTTCAGAATCGTTTGATAACAACAATTCTTTGTTTCCGAGTCAACTTTTTTAAATCTTTACACCGCTTTTGCTACTCTAATGCCATGACCTTTAACCTTTAGAGGTCAAACCTTCTTAGGTGCAAAACTACGATGAAAAACCGACCCCAAGCACGATCACGCAGCGACGTCTGTTCGGTGGAGGGAGAATGACAGGTTATTTAGTGCTGTTTTGATATATGAGCCCGAGGAATGCCTACGGATACAGTGATCCCTCTGTCTGAGGAGTAAGCCTCATAGATGAGGTAAGACTGCTTACAGCTATGAAACAATATCTGAAACAGATTAAAAGACATTTTCCTCAGCTTGATTCATGTTTCCTTTCAGCTCGCCCAGGTGTTGCATCTCTCAGCTGAGAGGTGAAGGGAGCAGGGCAGATGTGCAAATGCAGAAATACAGTAAGCAAAGAGACATTCGTTCTTTTTTCAGAGTTGTTTGCACATCCTTTATTGACTGACTGATATTTTTTATTATACTGACATCTTTGTAACACTGCTCTGCTCGTAGATAAAGTTTGATGTGCAAAACTGGAAAGATCCAACGTGAGGAGAATTACAGCTGAGAAAAAGACACACTCCTGGTCCACACACTGATTGTTTCAACTTGTCTTCATACCTGTTCAGGTTTCACTCCAAGGCTTGTCAATCCTGCCCAGCACTTCAAACACGGCGCTGAATCCCTCAGCTGCACCTTCACTCATCCCTTCACACCTTGCTAACAACCTGCAATACAGGTAGAGCGACAGTAAATTACCCATGATTACCAAGATTTGTGCTCGTCATAACAAAGAAAAGAATTTTGTTTGCTGTTGTGTTATTACTGGAACATCACGTCCTCCAGCTCTCTAATTAAAGCTGACACCTTTCAAGCGCGCAGCTATCTGCTGTGTAGCGCTGACAAAAAACTTTGTCTGTGCCTCATTCCTTGTGACTGCACTGAACATAAAAGCAAATACAAAAAAAAAAATGGCCAGTGAAAGACGCTCTTCAGCTTTCATGCAAATCTGAATAAACTTCACAGAGATACAGACTCCACATGTGGTTCCTTAAAAAGAGACTAATGCTGCAGATGAGAAGACAATAACAAAACTACATGCATTCTTCTGTCCAGAGAATCAGAGCTAATAACAGCACCAGACAACACAGTTCCCATGCTCGCTCTTCATGCCACTCTCATGCTTGCCATTAGATGTTCTCTCATTATTCTTCCCCGTGTCGTGCTGCAAAAGTGAAAACAGATTTGGACGGGAATGAGAAGTTACCCAATCACTAAGATCTCAAGCGCTCTGTGAAATCTGTTTATCCCAGATCATTATTACAGTATTTTGCTGTCTATATCGATAGTCATTTCCTTTCTCCCTGCAGCAGCCTCACAGTCTCCATCGCTGGCGCTGAGCACAGCACAGCCAGCGCAGTCCCACGGAGTGCAAGCAAAGGAGGAAATCAATAGAGAAAATATCGCTGCAGGCTCACACATTTTTATCTTGCTTTGAACGAGTCAGCTTTAATTTTGCTTTGATCTCAATTTGCTGCTTTTGGGAAAGCTCGGCTGCACATTGAACCAGGAGGAGAAAGCCTCCACCAGGGCTTTCTTACAAAAGACCCTTTCAACTGAGGCCTTTATTTTGCCTGTATGCGTCAGTGTCCATTACTGGTTTACAAGGAATAAAGATGCAAGGAATCAAAACAACTAATACTGCAGGACTTGGACACACTGGTGTACAGCTCCCGCAGACAAGTTTGCAGACTGCACTTTATCTATTCGGTCAGGGAGGTTTCACGGCCAAGCAGAGCAAACGTTGGACAATGTTGGTGAGGGGTCGCAATAAGAGATCCTTAGTGTTGCTGTCAGAAAAAGGGGTTGTTGTGGGGTAACAGGTTGACATGATGCACAGCTGGCGTTGTTCTCACTGCTCCACCAACCACACTGCCACAACTCTCCCCTTCCCCTCACATCATTAGAGCTGGCACACCAAAAGGATGGCGATATTATAGCATCACCTCAGGTCTGCTAAAGATGTCTGCACTTCCCTCATCTTTTTTTCTCCAAACCCATGCATTCTTAGGAGGGGAGTTGTTTGGGAATTTGTTTCTCTTTTATAAAGCAGAGACAAAAGGGGTAGAATAAATGATCGGGCAGAGAAAAGACCAGCGCCTTGCTGGGGAGAAAGGGAAGGGTCTAATCTAATTTGGTTAGAGGAGGATCTGTGCTGTGTTGGTGCGTGCACATGTCTCAGTGCTCGTGTGTGTGCGCATGCATATAGCTGCGCTGCACAGTGTGAGGGGACTGTGGGAATGGGACAGGAGGGCTGCACAATTGAATGGAGCCTCCAGAGCCAGAAGCAGTGGGGAGTCTCCCCAGACGCGCTGATACCGGGCCGGCCACTCAAAGAGGGATTAGGCCAGAGAAGGCCTTCCTGATTAGCAATTCACACTCAAGTGCCCCCACAAGGACCCTGGGTAATAATATTAACATCAGTGTCCTTCACCGACGCAGGCAATTAAATGTTTACTCCCGTTTCGATTTTTCTTTCTCCCCCTTCATCTCTAACGTCCACTAATCACTCTCATGTTATTTCAAGAACTTTGCAGAAAAGTCAAACAACAACTGCAAACGTCCTTCACCAAAGTGTGACAAGACTTTCAGAAACAAAAAAATGCATTTTGGAAGCTGTTGCCTGTTTTGGTTCCTTGCTTAGTCTCACTCTGCTGAACTCCAACAGCCCACTCCCCCTTCCCCATTTCTTCCCCATCTCCTTCCTCTCTCCGCTGTTAAACGACCACCACATGAAAGAGAATGATGTAAGAACACCCCACTAAACTAATATTGCTGTTTCAAAGCAGCCTCTACCCAGATGTTTTTGGGCTTCATAACAAACAAAAATTCATTACAACACTGCTTATTGCAGATTGACTGCTTTCCCACTCATATAAAACTCTGTCATCCATATAATTATACTAATCTACTGTATAAACACTTACAAAGGTCACAAAACACAGAGACTTCTTTTTATCGACCACAATACACGATGAATGAGGTCGGAGGGTTAACCTTCGACTGATGGGAATCTACACGCGATTGCAGCAGAAAAACAAAGCAGATTTTAATGGAGTAAAGTGAAAAGAAGAGACAGAGAAATTAGTCCTCATTAATAAGTTACTTTATTGAACTATTTAAACCATATGAGGGAAGAATACTGCAGGCTTTGATGTTGACAGGGTTCTTTAATAATTAATTGCTTGATTCATATGCGTTTCCTCAAAACGTCTGACCCTTTATGGAAACTGGTGCTCTTATTAAAGATGTAAGAAATTATCTATGTGAGCAGTTGAAAAAGAAATCTCTTCTTTTTTTTCATCATTTTAGCACATGGTTCTTTACTGTCTGTGTAGAGATGCAATAGCTTTTTCATCACTGCTTTTGGTTTTTGGCACCAACCTCTTCACAAACTAAAGAGAAGCAATAAGATGAAAATAAAAGATTATGTTGATAAATAGGATCATCCTGAGCTAAATGCTGAACGCATGCAATCAGGAGGGAGAACAGGATCCCTGGACAATGTGCAGGGCATGCGGACAAATAGTCTCACCTCCAACTGAGTGTGTTGTTTCTTCTCATTGTGCCGTCTGAAAGAGAAGAGGAGGGCCTTGGTTAAGAAGATTATAGCCCTACCCCACCCGTACGTTTAATCAACATGCCCTTTCAGCGCCAGCAACAATGCCAAACATGTCCAAAACGTCCCCCCATCTCTCCTACAGCATACCTCACATGTTGGGACAGCATGCCAGTCATCAAACGTCAGCAATTAAGAGAAATACTATATCGTTATTATTCTTAGGGATACATGGTTGGTGTAGGCAGATCATATTATCCTGTCAAAGAAGTGATGGCGTCAATTTCAGAAATGTCACCATCACAGTGCTGCGTTTGATACCCATTTAATTTCAGGCGCTGCAAAAATGTATTGGCTTCAATTCATTTTTACTGATCAAAATTCCCTGAAGAACCCGAGGAGCTTTGTTTCCTCACCCTTCACTTCTTTCATCCATGGTTAAATATGTAAATAAAATGTCTAAAGTCATTCTTCAAAGGGGAACAAAAGAAAAAAGGGGGCTGAGGGAAAAGACAGCCATAAAATTCCTCCGATTCTCCATAACATTAGCCAGAGGGGGCCAGCTTCCAGCCAGAGCCTAACAGCAGGGGAGCGAGCTCGCTCCATAGAATCACACATCTCAAATCCCACACACAAAAAATAAAATATCTTTTCAGCTTCAGTCATCAAAGGCCCCCCCTCCTTTCACTTTATTAGTTACAGAATTATCTCAGTTGCTGATTTTTCAGAGATGGAGCTGCACTGCTTTTCTTCGTCACACTGTTGTGCTTGCAAAGATGAGATAAAATGTGTGAGTCTGTGAGAGTGTGTGTGTGTGTGTGTGCATATTTTGCAAATGTGTGAGAAGGAATGAGCCGTGTGTGGGGGGGTTAGGGGGTGTATATGGAAAAGAGGGTGGGAGACAGAAAAAGAACATAAAAGGAACAGTAGTAGCTGCTGAGGCTGTGGATGCTAAAGAGTGAACAGGCCTGATTCCTCTCTCCTTCTCTTTTCTTCTCATTTTCAAAGAGATATCATCATGACCAGCAAAACAATCATGAAAGAGAGGGAGGCAGGAGGGAAGACAGGAGCAAGAACAGAACAAAGCCGATGAATTACCACAAACTAGTCGACTGTGTCTTCTTTTTAGACTGTGTAACAATATTATCTTGTCAGTTTCATTACACCAAAGGCAGCCATAATAAGGGCAGTTGTTTGCTTTAAAATACGCCAGACAGGGTTTTCTCAAAGATGGATGATCAGTGAATGGAGAGCAGAGGTTGGCCCGGCTGGGGCAAAGCATTGATATTACATTATTCTTCTTCACATTAAAGCTGCCGTCTCTTTTTGTCATCTCCTCTACTCATCAGTGACATAATAAACGTGTAAGTGGAGAGGGAGGGACAGAGCAGGCATGTCAGCTGTCCTTGTCTTTGTGAGTGAGGGGTCACACTATAGAAGATTCATGTTGTTTTTTTACAAAGGAAAATAGTTTGCATACCATTATGAATATCCCACAATATATATGTGTGTGTGTGTGTGTGAGTGTGTGTATGTTCTGATCAAAACCACTTCAAACATTAACAGCTGGATAAGTGAAACCTGAGCTGCATAGGAGGAGTGTATTGTGTTCATAAGTGTATTCATACCCTATATTTATGCTGCTGCTCCACACACTGGGCGCTAACAGCTGAAATGCCCTCACTAAGATATGCTGTGCTTAAACCATTTATGCATGCTGGTGTCAGGTTTCTCATCTTGCACAGACACATTTCAGAAATACCTCTAAAAGCACTTTTAGTGACTCTTGTTAAAAGCTCTAAAAGCACTGCTGTTTACTTGTGATCAGTATTTCAGGCATGATGGAGACCATGACATGGCCTCAGCATAAATCTTACAGCCACAAACGTTTTACAAGGTAACGTGAGTGAGGTCTGGAGGATCTCTCTCACACACATACACATAAAAAAGGCAAAAGGCCTCATAACCTATTCTTCTCATAGCATATATGCCACCCTGCTCCTCCATGAACAGGCTGATGATATAAAACCATGATGGAGTTCTTACTCGCTCTAACAACAATGCATCATCAGGGTTTACTGATGCCATTTATTACTGCACTCTATGTGTTGACACGTTGTGTTTGGTTTATTTTATAATGGCCTGTGACACTGGTAGTGCTGTGTTTCACTTTAACGGGCTGATAAAAGCCCATCCATTCATTTTCTAAACCACTTATACTGTTCTGGGTCACAAGGAGGCTGGAGCCTGCCCCAAGCAGGAGACCGGATACACTCTAGACACTTTATCACAGAGCTAACAGGGCCGTGAGTGTATAGCATAACATCTGTACTCAAGGGGAGGTGGTCACTTTGGAAAGGGAGAGGGAAACCACAATGACATGAGATGAACATACAAAAAACCTCTACTTCACAAGAGGCCACTGATTCTGTTTGTGATATAACAAGCTAGAAAAAAGATTACTCCAAATGAATTAACTCTGTTTATTCCCATGAGAATAGCAACTGATTTGGACAAAGTGCTTTATGATTAGTTCATTATTTTTAATTAGACATATCGCCCTGCATTATCACCATTAATGTTAAATGGTCATTTACATAGAACATCTCTAGTCTTGATGACTATTCAAAGCACTTTACATTCACATATTACCACACACATTCATACAGTGCATCAATGTGCAGCACTTACTCTATCACACATCAGGGGAGTTTTGAGATCCAGTTTCTTTGCCAAGGACATTTTGTAATGTGGAATGGAGGAGCCTGGGATCAAACCACCAGCATTCTGGTTAGTGGATGACCCACTCCACATCCTTAGCCACTACTGCCCAATAGCCTGTGACATAATATCACATGTAGAAGTATTTTTCGCAGAACATGCCTACATACATTTGCAAAAATGTCCATTGAAATGTGAGCTTGTTAAGATGCTAACATTGGAAAAACCATTCCCTGTGCTGTGTCTGTAAGGCCACCATGCCTGGGAAAGGGCACATAGCTATCCATGATAAGGTTATTTGAGAAACAGTAAATGAATGCAAGGTGCTGTTGTATTTGGCACAAATAACGCTGTGGCCACAACACACAGATTCCCACACTGCTACATTATAAACAGATTCTAAACTTGGATATGTTTTCATCCACATCCTTACAAATGTCCCTCATGAGTGGTTTGCCCTGGTGCTTTCAAGAACGCCTGGGGGAAGTTTCATGCAGTCCACACACTGACAAATTGACTCACGTGTCTCTTTCAACAGAAAGACCATTGTTTCTAGCTTCTTGTCCACTGTTGTTTTGTTTGTGTATGTGTGAATATTATTATTGTGTGTGGTTTGCAAACTTGCCTTGAATACTGAGGAATGAATAATTCATCTGGACTGAATTCAGATTTAAAATGTTGTAAAAACCCATGTGCACATTTCCCTCACAGTAGGTCTGTCTTGTTTATATACAGTGTACATTGCACAAAAAATTCTGACGAATATATCATCATTCATGTGATCATTTTCATCTTAAAGTGTTCAGCATCACTTCTGCTGGAATTAAAAGCTCTGGTCTATGAAAATCATATAACAATCTTTATAAACCTGAAAATCCCTGTGGCTGATTCCAGAAGATGTCTATGAAGCTGATGGAAATTGAATAGAGTACTGTACTCATGGTACTTGACTAAAGTTCTGAGATATTTATGCTTTTTTTCTGCTCCTCTGTATTTGCAGAACTAGAAGAATGGCAGCATTTTGCATACAAAACATTAATCAGTTCATTAAATTGTGCAATTTAATATCCAAATGGCTCCAGCTCCACTACTCTCAAAGTAAAGTGGAATAGATAATGGATGAATGGAATATACCAAATTACAGCATATGAGGGAGTTCAAAATAGCTTTAAATTACATGAATATTGTGCTTATATCAATGCATCAAGAATAACAATCCCTATAAAGCCCTATATAATATAGAATACTGCATGTAATTTAGATGCACTAGGTATATATTCTATAAATATATATATTTGGTAAATTTAATTGTAACAAAGTATTATTTTTATGTTGTGGATCTAAACTGCATAGCTGGTCACAGGTTGCCTGACTGTGCAGTGGGGACGATATAAAATTAGCCATCAGATGGATTATTGTTTAAGGTTAAGTTAATCGTTGGCCCATGCTATTTATGTATCTGTAAAATAACCTTTAGTGCAAAAATCAAATGTTCAGTTGCAGTTAGTTGTCCATGTGCAACTTTTAAATCAACATGCACATATTTAGAGAGATGTGACATTGAGTTTTGGCAAGAAAACAGCAAATATGTTATATTTGTGGTTGTTTAATCGGCTATTTTGAAAAGAAGGTGCCTGTTAAAACGTATTGGTCAAGGGACAGCGATAAAAACAAGGGGGGGGGGGCGGTAAAAACTTGTCCAGCAACTTTGTGAGTGTCCCGTAGATTGCGCAGCATTTTGTGATTGTCATAAAAACTCTGTGTGTTGTGGTGGTTGAGAATCTTGTGTCCGGGCGCAAACAGGCCAACAGAGACAGGGAGAGGGGAGTTTGCTGAGTCTGTGAACTCTCTATAATGAACAAGCTGTTCCGCACGATTTGAAAATAATCCGCGTGTCAGTGTCATATTCTCATGTAAAGTAGCTGTGTCTTTGAAGGCGGATCTCTTGGCAGGTTAGACCGGGACGGAGGCTCCGACCAGCTCAGACGAGCGCTGCCACCAAACCAGACGCATCAGTTGGCCGCCGCTGTGTGACGGGAGGAGCATAATCCTGCTTTTTCTGGGACTCGTTTAGTTTCATTTATTTATTTTGCAGATTAGTTGTCTCGGGATCCTGGTGAGGAGACGCCTCTGCGTAAAGGATCAGCCGCGTAAAGGACTATTTTATTTCTTTTTCTCCAAGTTGTCGCACGGACCACACATCGTTTTGCTGCGCAGGGAAAAGTGACATGAAACGCGAGGACGGGTCAGTGGATCTTCAGGGAACAAGTGAGAGACAAGTCGGAAGCCACAGTATTTGTAATTTAACCACAGCAGACTGAACTGTGTGCTGCGGGACATTGAGCAAGTACAGCTCCAACACATGCGCTCGGAAAGCATGGACCTGTGCGCACGATATTTCCAGCGAGAAAGCGTCCACGGACCACCGCGGGAAATATGTTCTTATTAAACTCTCCACACCAATAATGAGAAAGCAATCTCCTTAGTTGTGTAACTTCTCCCACGTTGATCTATCCGACACACCAACACCAGCCTGGATTCATCACAGACTTTTCAATGAGAGAATCGTGTGTTGTGGTAGTGATGAACATCCTGTCGTTTTCTTCATTAAATCAAGAAGGGAGGATGCGTTCATGTGCCAGACTGAGCCTGGTCTATGTGCTGCTCGCCCTGTGGAGCAGTGGAGCTTCAGCTATCAGCTCCATAGACCCGGACTGGTCAGGAGAGGGGAGATGTCAACACATCAACATCCCCCTGTGTAAAGACATTGGCTACAATATGACTCGCATGCCAAATCTCATGGGCCACGATGACCAAAAAGAGGCAGCGATAAAGCTGCAGGAGTTTGCAACACTGATAGAGTTTGGATGCCACAGTCATCTCAAATTTTTCCTGTGCTCGCTGCACGCTCCCATGTGCACGGAGCAGGTTTCCAACCCCATCCCAGCATGTAGAGTTATGTGTGAGCAGGTGAAGTTAAAATGCTCACCCATTTTGAAAAACTTTAACTTCCCGTGGCCCGACTCTCTGGACTGCTCCCGGCTGCCGACCAAAAATGACCCAAACAACCTCTGCATGGAGGCGCCCAACAACGGCTCAGACGAGCCCCCCAAAGTCTCCCACACCCAGCCCCCAGACTTCAGGCCGCAGAGGCCCCTGAGCAGCCACGACCTGCACCTGAAGGACAGCAGCAGCAGCAGCAAGCAGACGTGCAGCAACCCTGGCAAGTTCCACTTTGTGGAGAAGAGCGAGTCCTGTGCCCCTAAATGCTACCCCAAAGTGGACGTATACTGGAGTCAGGGAGACAAGCAATTCTCTCTGGTGTGGATGGCCATCTGGTCCATCCTCTGCTTTGTCTCTAGTGCCTTCACTGTGCTCACATTCCTCATAGACCCACAGAGATTCAAATACCCAGAGCGGCCGATCATCTTCCTTTCCATGTCCTACTGTGTTTACTCTGTGGGCTACCTCATCCGACTTTTTGTGGGCGCTGACAGAATAGCGTGTGACAGAGACAATGGGGTGCAATATGTTATCCAGGAGGGTCTGGAGAGCACCGGCTGCACTATTGTGTTCCTCATCCTGTATTATTTTGGCATGGCCAGCTCCCTCTGGTGGGTTATCCTGACCCTCACATGGTTCCTGGCTGCGGGGAAGAAGTGGGGTCATGAGGCCATCGAGGCCAACAGCAGCTACTTCCACCTAGCGGCGTGGGCCATCCCTGCTGTGAAGACCATCATGATCCTGGTGATGAGGAAGGTGGCGGGGGACGAGCTGACGGGCATCTGCTACGTGGGCAGCATGGATGTCAAAGCTCTCACTGGCTTCGTGCTAATTCCTCTCTCCTGCTATCTTATTATTGGCACTTCTTTCCTGCTGTCGGGCTTCGTGGCCCTCTTCCACATCCGTAAGATAATGAAAACAGAGGGAGAAAACACGGACAAGCTGGAGAAGCTGATGGTTCGCATTGGGGTTTTCTCTGTGCTCTACACCGTCCCGGCCACCTGCGTCATCGCCTGCTACTTTTACGAGAGGCTCAACATGGACTACTGGCGCATCCTGGCAGTGGAGCAGAAGTGTGTGGATGGCGGCGGGCCGGAGTCAGCTGAGTGTGTCATGAAGACTTCCATCCCTGCTGTGGAGATCTTCATGGTGAAGATCTTCATGCTGCTGGTGGTGGGCATCACCAGCGGCATGTGGATCTGGACGTCAAAGACGCTGCAATCGTGGCAGAACGTGTTTAGCAGGAAGCTAAAGAAGAAGTCGAGGAGAAAGGCTGCCAGTGTGTTCACCAGCAGTAGGCCTTACATCAAACCTCACCCATCTCTCAAAGGGCACAGCACTAAGTATGAGCCTACACGGCCTCCTCCAACATGTGTATGAGCTGGCTCTCCTTGTATAAACCCCAAAAGTACTTGTTAAGCCCTTATCTAAATGAGACTTTGTAATCAGAGTGCCATCAAAAGAATCAAGGTTCGTGTTTTATTTATGCAAACTCTGTTGAAGATAATGCAATGTGGGTTTTTTTGTATCTTCAGCCATCTCGTGCAACAAGAGCTGCCTTTGTTTGAGGAAAAATCTGCTACTCCTGGATTCACTTATCCTATTGAGGACCTTGGTGGAGGAAAAAAAAATGTTATTGTTCCCAAGACAAAAAGACTGGAATAAACCATTTGGATGTGCCATTGGGTTACTTGAATAATGTGCAATAGATGTTTTCCCTACAGGCAAGAAAAAGGGACACTTGTACTGTTAGTGACAGATTACGGACAATGCAAGGACCCCGCAGACAATGGAGGCAAATGGTCAGAGAGACACTACAGAGAGTGTTGTGTTTGGAGGCTTTTTAATACAAACTGAGGCAGTGTCACACATGTTTGAACTGAAGTGAGAGCAGCTGCTGAAAAAGCGCTCGAGACGTTACAAACTGCCCATTGTGAGGCAAATCCACACCATAAATTTATCAAGCACTCATCACTGAAAAAAAGTTATTTGTACACGCTGTTGAGTTTTCATTGTTTTTTTCTTTGCTGTTTTATAGCACAAGAGAACGTTTGTATATATTTCTAAAAAAAAAGAAAGCTGAGATTTTATAGAAAAATTAATAAAACGTTCTAGTTTTAAATGTTTGTAAAGTCGGATTTTTGTATTGCAACTGTATTGTTATTCTCTCTACTGGATTGAGTCACCGTCCTCGCAAAGCAGCGATAAGATTTTTAATGCAATTACATCCTTCGTCATTATATGCTGACAGTGCGAAGCAGTAATTTTCATGCAACACACAAATCAACATCAGTGTTCTTGATTTGTGAATGTGATGGTATGTTGGAGCTGGATTTAGAATAATTCGTCTTTAGGAATAATTGATTTAGACAACATTGTGTGACCAAAAGTCAGAAGGAGAAACATTTTAATATAAATACTATGATAATAACTGAGTGGTTGCAAGAGCAGATTAGATAGTCCATAAATGTTGCACTCACACGTCTCTGGAAACCAAATTGCCCTTTTACATCTCATAAAAGATAAATAATCTTACCTGACTTTGCAGAAATTAACTGGTACACAAGTCAACACAAAGCATAACAGTCACAACTCTATTCTAGTTTTTAAATACTGTATTCATAAAGAAACAATGGGACATTTTTCCGTTTACCACGTTTTATGTGGTGTCACCATACACAGCAACGGTCTTTCATTCGCTGCATGTGTGCTGTATAATAAGGTAACAATGGGATTTGTGTGCATAGTTTCAGATTTATTCAGTGTTTTTATTATAAAATTAGCCGTAGTCTTATATTTTAATATATTTGCTTCACCAAGAAAAAACAAGCAAATTATAAATTTTTACTTGGCTCACAGATACTTAGATTTTGTGATTTATTGCTGTTTTATCAAGAATTGAGTTAAAAAGGAATAATTATGTGACCAGAATGTCTCATATTTGAACTTAAATATCAGTTTTGATTACCTGTTAATGTTTTTTTTATTTCCCTAACTGCATTTAAAATGGGTTCTTTTATAACCCTGTGTATAATTCTTCATTTTAGTCCCCCTTTCTCCTCATCTCTCTCTCGTGCATGTTTCGTTGCGTATCCATGATGGAGTTATACAATAATCCAGCTCTCATTCAGGACAGGATTAGACTGTTTGGAGGGGGCTGACTTTGAAAACGAGGATCTCTGCAAACCAAAATACAGGATATCTGTCATCGTGTTTCTCCTTATCAGCCGGGGCATGGTGACATTTCTAAAGACACATCTGGCCTGGATTTGAAGTAGTTATATATTGACTGAGGTCTTTTTCCAAAGCACGAGCAAACTGAAATACATTGTGTGGCGTTTGGCGTTAAACGATCCTGTAACCTGTCAACAGATTTAAAGGTGCACACAGAGAGAGAGAGAGAGAGAGAGAGAGAGACGCATGTCTGGTCTTGAATCCGGGCAAGGCCAATTGACTTTTGTCTTGACAGCACTGTCAGAGCAACAGGAAAACATGGATACTTAGAGTCATTGTATATGTACAAGTATGTGAACCGTATAAGAGACATATAGGAATTATAATAGATTGTCAGAAGTCAATGTAAGAAGTAAAGAAAGAGGTTTTACTTTTAGATATGTGAGGGAGAATATGCAGTTTTAGAGGATCCTTTATTCACCTCACCTTCAAATCCTTTTTTGAGAGTTTAAAACCTGTGGTAGAGAGTCCTCTCTGGTCTAATAAAGTTTTAGAAGTGTAGTAATACTTCATCCCCGAGGGCATTCAAGTTTCAGCATCAACCCAACCCGTTTCAACAGCCGAAAAGCACATGACTCACAACCTCTATGTGGCTGAATCAAAGTCAGCCAGTGTCTATTGATACTCTGAGTTGTGAAAAAGGTGTGAGTGCTTCTGAGAGCTTCAACAGAGGCCACCTGGATAACAGCCCCCGAGGTGTCTGAGAAGGCTGTAAATATAAATGACAGTTACCACCCCCCTCCAGGGCTTCTTCAGCCAAACAGCCTTCACTTCTCCTCTTCTCTGCGCTTCAAAGGGAAAAATCCTGCTCAGAGCAAGGGCAAAGTGTTGCTGTCAAGAAAGAAAGGGCTTTTTTTCTTTTTTGGAAATCACACTCAACTGTATGTTGCAGGATTTCAGCTTTAAAAGTATAGATCTTATTTCATCAGACCGCAGACTATAAAGCCAAAAGTGTCTCTCAGCACAGTGAAACATCCTCCATCTGATCATTACATGTTGTTTCTGTGCGATGGAATGTTTTATTTGACCAAGTGGGGAATCCCACCCTGACCATGTGACGAAAGGCTGATGAGTCTCAGACACACGTACCTCCAAACTCTGCCGGGACGAATGCCGTCACCCGGGTACTCATCCCACTTCCTGCCTCTCATTCTTTCCGCCGTGCCATGACGGAGGCTGCAGCGTCTGTGCTGGCTCGTGATGTGTTGACAATAAGAAGCTTCTGCTTGTGATCAGGGTTGTTGAAACGGCATCAAACCTTTGATAATGACTTGAATTTAATTTAATCTGACTGGTTCACCAGCGAGCCAGGATTTTCAGCTTTTCACACTCTGTAATTGAGCTGATGTTAAGTGTCTTTGTGGAACCGAGCAGTATTAAAAAACATAAAGTTGAGATGACAGAACAATTAAGCCTACTCTGCAAGTCAAAGCCTGTTTTGGGTTCAGAGGGGGGAAGAAAAATAGATCATCGCTAGTCAAAACCTTAAACAATGCTCCAGTGTGTCAGTAGATGACTACACCTTCGTCTCCGTGCCATGTTGTTGCACTCGGAGGCGTGGATGAGTCTGTGTACCTTCAGTTTGTGTGCTGCCTTTGCAAGCAGTCATAAAGTTCTGTGACACAGTGACATAAATCAAGTTGCTGGGATGACTGGCGGCTGAGGCAGCTTCTCTTTGATCAGGCTTCGTGGAGACGCCCCATGTCCTCATCCTCAGCTGCTACAGCAGCACCTGTTTACTAGTTCAGGCCTGTCTGTTTGCAAAGCACTGCTTAGCCTCTCAATGTCATACACTCATACATGACACACAACATACACACAAAGGAATTTGGCGAGTGCTGAGGGGTGGGTGGGTCTTTTTGATGTGTCCTTTTAATGTGCTAGACCCACACTGATTCTTGGCACTTGTTTCTCTTATTAGACAGCTGCTTTAAATGCAAACTCTGTCGGCTTTTGGAGGATCCTGCCTCCTTTGGTTGGAAGAAAAATAGTTGTTGCATCCTGACAAATGAAAAGGCTTTGTTTTCCTGCTGAAGAAGTAACTTGCAGTAAGAGGGTTACTGAAGAGAAAAAAACTTTACACTGAGCGCTGCAAGTTTTTATACACCAAAGTGTTATCATAGGGTGCAATGAAAAGTGCAATGAAAGCACCCTCTCATCCCACAAGTTCTCATGGCACATAAATCCAGAGTACTGAGACTTTGGTTGAATGAAGTGTGGGTGGGCTTCATGGTCTGGATTGATCTATATAGAAAAGAATCTAGGGCAAAGTAAAAGTACAGTATATATGCCTAATCTGCAGTAACAAGCCACATGAATAGCTCACACACACACACACACACACCTCAGTCTGCTGGGTAGGCAGTTGTCTCCAGCCACGGCTGAAGGTGAGAGTAATTACATAAAAAGCTGGCAACAATGAGCTCTGTCCTGACAAAGGCGGGGGCATGGCACTTTTTTTCAAATGCATAATGAACTACCTCACAGGCGCTCTGCTGATCAAACAAGTGTTTGATAGTGGCTTTGGTTTGAAAGAGGGCTGAATATGTTTATTTGCATGTGGAGAAGTGAGTGACTTTGAGGTGGAGATCAGGCAGATTAGTGTTAACTGACAGACCTGTGCAAACAGACACTCCCCCTCCATACAGGCAGGGCAACAGCACACTTCCTCAGAGGACTAGTTAGGCTGAATACAACATCAGATAGAGCATAGTGACTGCTGCTACTTTTCAGACTTTGTATGCCAGTCTCCTCCCTTCAGCCTGACCCTCTTTTATTGGCTTGTTTGCACTGGTGCATGTGAAAGCATGCACAGCGATCTCTGGCAAACAATGTAAGAGATGAGAAATCCAATAACTGGCAGCTATTCATCAAAGATATTCTCATTTACAAAAGGCTTCAGAGCCACATTCACTACTATAGTGAAGTGTCACAAGAGCGATACATTTCAAACTATTACATCGGCTTATACTAAAATACAGTGCATTCTGGGAAACATATGGAGATAGGAGAACAGGTGCAAGGGGATTTTCAGCTGATATCCGACCATATCAGGGTACAAAATCTCGTCAAGTTGCCAAAAGTTAGATGAGAGGATCAATACCACTTTCATGCTGTATGCTAAATATAAAGCTTCATCCATCAGCTGCCACGGTTATCTTAGCATAAAGAAGGGAAATGCCATGCTAGCTGTATAGATGCAAACATATAGGAATAGTGTTAAGCTCACCAGTTGCTGCTGGTGGCCTTATGTTTAATGGACAGACGTCAGAGAGGCGCCAATCTTTCCATTTTAATCTCTGCGAAGGAATAAGCATAATATCCAAAACCTCAAACTTAACAAGAGCAAGATGACCATGATGCACATGTTCTCTGCCACTACAATGACAGATATGCAGCATTTAGCACAACACTGTCAGATTCAAGGAAAAAGTATTACATACACTGTAATACCATGGGATGCAACGTGACTGCAAAGGCAAGAGATGGCGTGGTTAGAGCGATGTGAATAGTCTGGCGTCAGCTGGAAACAAGATTTTTGCCATGGTGTTTTAGGAGAAGACTCTAACCTGCCACCTTCCTAATCCACACTGCAGAGAGCTCAACAGTCATTTAAAAACAGCAGAATTGTAGGAATGGCTTCTCCTCGGTCTGTGGACCTTCTCATACGGAAGCCCACACACATCCACGCAATGTAATTTATTTTGCTGCTTTGATGTGTGTGTCATTTTCTTCAGTAAGTTCATGAGTTACATCACAAAAGCCCATTTTGATGTCTATTTATTTAATGGCATTCAGTTGTGAATGCATGTGTGTGTGTGTGTGTGTGTGTGTGTGTGTGTGTTAGGGTTTGTCATCCGCGAGTGTTTTTCAGAGATGTTATGAAGGCAGTGACAGTATTGATGGTAGAGTGGAGAGAGCAACAAGCACAACAGGAGACTGTCTGCATGTGTATTTATTTGTTTGTGTGTGTGTGTGTGTGTGTGTGTGTGTGTGTGTGTGTGTGTGTGTGTGTGTGTGTGTGTGTGTTTACAGACAGTATAGGAGCTATAGAGGGACAGACAGAGGGAGAGGGATGATGATGGATCTGGCAGGGCTGAGAGAAAATGCCTGTGGTTCAAAGACACTCTCAGCAAACTTAACAAAGAAAGATGGCACAGAGGGGGAGAGCATGAGAGGAAGCTACACAATCAACTGTCACATAAACTTGGAGAAAACCTCCTGGCCCTGCTGACAGAGTATACTGTATGCAAACATTTTTTTTTACATAAACTAAATGCAATGAACAGAGACAAAGTGAGATACTACTATTTAATGACTAATTTGTAATAGACGTCTTATTGTAAATGCCTGATTGTGTGTTTCCTCACTTTACACAAGCTAGGCTGGCATTTGATTTACAGTAACCACTTAATTATGGACTAACATGAGCTCTCTGTGCATTATATCTGATGAATAATCATCTTTTAATCATTATAAAATCCCAAATTACCTAATGAAGGTTTATTGTATGATTCTGATAACAACGTTTGTAAAGAAAGACATATTCAAAATACAGATTCATTGTGTTGCTTGTGTAAATGTCAGTATTCATAAGTTAACATGCGCTGGAAGAAATGCTCAGAGTGAAATTAGCAATGACAATGTGACCGTTTACAGTCTTGCTCTAAAAACCTTAACATATTAACATAAGGGGGTATCAAATTTCCTTCTTGTGGCAAATGGCATTCATATTATATTATATATTATTCATATTATATTACTTTTAGTAAAATAGTAGTAATATTTGAATTACCAATATGTTAACATGTGAATTGTATTTTACTGGTGTAACTGAGGATCAACATTTTTTATTTTGAGTACAGGTGAGTAGTTTAATCTAGTTTAAATGAAAAACTTTAAATTTTAGGAAATATGTTTTTTACTTTTAAGTCAAGAGGATCAATACTACTGTGTGTCGTAATGTAGCCTGCAGCTGGTTAGCTTAGCATTATGACTTGAAACATGGAAACAAGTAACCAGGCTCTGTTTAACATAAAGGATTCTTACCTTTTGGACAGACTCACACAAACTGTCTCCCCCTGTTTCCAATCACACTGTATATTTACCCTATAGACACTTAAAGTGCTACAAGGATACATGTCATATTATTCCTGATTTATAACCATCAAGTAGTGGAAAACTAAAACACTCCAATAAACTACAAGTAAACCATGTGTCAAAACTGTCCAGCACACACTTAAACAGGAGAAGCTGAATGAGAGACCTCAACTCCAATCTCATGACAGCAGGAGGAAGCAAACAAAACTGATAAAGTGGTGGTTTTAGCTTTTGACTGGCACATCCCTGCTGCTCTTGTATTTGTACAGACATGAAACACACAACCTATTTGTCATCTGGCTTGTGTTGTTACTGCCACCACATACTTTGTTTTTGGCCACACACACCTCGGTCTGGCAAAAATCCTTGCATAGAATTCTTTTCTTTTTCTTGGGGCATCAAGTTAATATGAGTGGGCATGCACAACACGTAACATGTGTTGGTCTGCAGCGATCCAAGGCAATGTCCCATTTTGCTCCCAGCTTGCTTTATGCAGTGACAGGAATGGAAGTAATTTGGTGCAAGTACTGAGGAACAGTTGGGGAGATGATAAAGGACGTTATTGTTGGATTTTGCAACTGTATCTGATGCCTGTGCATGTGTTCCTTTGACTAATCAAGCTGTAGCATGGCAAAAGAATCTTGGTTTCCTGGACACTGGTGGCGGGCCAGATTGTCTGGTCCTGATAATAGTAATGGGAGTGATAGCAGCAGTGGCTAATCTACACAGAGAAGGGGTCAGGACCTGCTTATCTCGCCTGAGTGGAAAATAACAGGACTTAAACAGCACTTTAAGGACCAGTCTGTGATTGCGGTATGACAACCCAGTTGAAATATGTTTGCCCCACTTCTGCCTTTGTTTATGTAGCGACTTTCCGGGTTTGAGACATTTTTTCACACTGACATTTATTTCCTAAGCTTTTGATGTCAGACTTGAGGCCACTTGAGGTTTGTTTATGTTCGTAAACTTGTCAACACTTGAATTACATTCACTTGTATTTTTGGTTACGATGGTGGAGGAACCCTTCTAAAAACAATTACCTCATTCTCTGTGTCAAAGTCCTTTAGAACAGAAGTGAGCATTGCCAGAATTTACATGGCAAAATAAAAGAAACTGATTTAGTCCATAAAATGAAAACCAAAGGCATTCCATCACACTGTATTTCACAAAGGCATCTAAGTTATATGTTGACACAGTATTTACTGCACATGACCTGCACAGTATGCTTATGAATCTTTGCAGATACAGTGCATCTGTATGCAACACAGACTGACGATGAACTAAATTTGGTTCTGTGTTTGATCGTTGCCTCAGGTCATGGACAACTCTTTGAACCAACATGCCTAGTTTCACAAAACAACAGAGACAAGCCTGTGTCCATCTGTTCTTCAAAGGAGGGAAAGGAGCAGAGCTTCAGACAACAAAATGTTCTTTTAGCAAAGAAACACATGACTCGGTTAAGATGGGGATTAAATTGCAGGCTGTTTCTCAGAATGCAGGAGCAAAGAGTTTGATTATGTGCTTGAGAAACATGTATCAATAAATTATATACAAAGTTTATTGTGTGTGCTATCAAAAGCAGGGGTCCAAATCTTTTTTATCTGACATGCCCCTTCATCCCAATCACATGAATCCCTTTCAAGTACCCTTTAATTGACCCCACCTACATGTCTTAGACTGTAAATGAAGATTGATAACCATTTTTCTCCTACTATCAAGAAATAAAGCCAAAATATCCCACATACGAGTCAATCAATCAATCAATCAAATGTATTTATATAGCATGGTATCACAACAAACAGTTGTCTCAGGGTGCTGCACAAAAGTCCAAGATCTTAAGAAAGACAAAATCCAACTTGTTCCACACCGAGCAAGCATGAGCAACAGCGGGGAGGAAAAACTCCCAGGTGGAAGAAACCTTCAGCAGAACCAGGCTCGGTGTGGACGGCCTCTGGTCCAACATGCACAGTAGGTGGACCCATGGCTCCAAAGGTGAGAGGTCCTCAGGTGAGAGTGCTGGTGGTTGCGTGACCCTCCATGTCAGCCCTGCGATAGACCGTTGACCTCCACTAGGTCCATCCCTCATCAGGACCCGAACCAGGACGGGCTCTGGAGAGCCGCACAGTATGGACCAAGGAGGGGAGGAGAAGACCCAAGGAATTAGAGATATGTAATAAGATACAACAAAATAAACAAGGCAGCGAGGGCTGCCATCTTGCACATTTGAAGTCAGTCAGCAGGATCACGGTCTTGCTGATACATGAATTTGATCCATCATGAGTCATTCTCAGCTGTCGCAACATTTCATCCTGTACTAACCTCTCTGATGCAATGGCTGGAAGTCCTTCTCTTTGGCCAGGCGTCCGATGTAGATGGTGATGATGTTGGCAATGCTACTCACAGATGAATTTCCAGGTTTTAATCTTTGCAAGATTCAATTTCACAAAGAAGTGCTCACAGGTTGTCCTAAAAAGACACATCAAAAGGACAAACATACAGATTAAAGGTTGTGTCTCCATTCAGGGACTGCATCCTTTGGATACAACACATATGTCCAGTTGATTTTTTGTACTTTTCATGTCCTAAATGAGAAAGACAGACACCTCACCAGTATATTCTGTTGCCACCAATAATCTTCAAACCATCACATGGTCTCAAACCCAGATTCTCCAGTTTAGTCTTATGGCTCCTTGTGCCATCTAAAATCCAAACGCACACTTGTTGGTGTTGGTGGCAGCTGACCGTGGACTATGACTACAACAAGACTGCTGGACATACAATATATCTCCTCAGATTCTCGACCATTACTAACAATAATTCCTCGATTCGTTTACCTTCCATCATGCTTCAAACTATTTACTCTAACCAATGCTGTAATTACTCATCTATTTCTGTGACGTTCTCCATTACACGTGGCATCTATTGCACTTCTGTCCATCCTGGGAGAGGGATCCCTCACATGTGGCTCTATCTGAGGTTTTTGATTTTTCCCTGTTAGTTTTTCCTTACAGGGCAGAGGATGTCAAAGCTTCTTAAAGCCCTATGAGACAAATTGTGATTTATGAATATGGGCTATACAAATAAAATTTGATTGATTGATTGTTGGCTGTAAACTTCAAAAATATCCAAATATGACCCAAGGATGTTTTATCCTTTTGTTGCTGCTTAAATTGTTAGTTATTCCCTTGTGTGTCTGCAGTTTTTCCTGTCCTTATGTTTCCTGTTTGTCCCCGGTTTCTCCTTGTCTGTGTTTGTTTGTGTGTTAAATACATGTTATAACCCTTTAAAAATCTAATTTGAAAAATATTTGGTGTGGAAAGATAAATGATTATAAAGGTCCAGTGTGTAAGATTTATTTAAAATAATCGTCATGATGTTTTCAGTTCACTAATGTGCTTCATCAAAATTGTGGGAGTTGTTGTTTCCTTTACCCTTTATATTTAAATACTTTATATTAACATCAAGGGGTTCCTCTCTACGGAGGCCGCCATGTTTTAAACAGTAGTCCAGACCAGGGTTATTATAGTTAACGAAAACTAAGTCTAAAACTCAAACTAGCAATGAAAAAATAATTCAGTTAACTGAACTAAAAACAAAAACGACAATTACAAAAAAAATAACTAAAACTACAATGAACAATGCAAAACTAACTAAAACTGAATTGCAGATAAATTCAGCTTGGTTTTCTTTTCGTTTTCTCCCTCGATTACTGCCTGTCCTGCAGGTGATGGTTAAAGAATGAAATTAAAGGACTTGAACATTGTTTCATCCTTTTTCAGCTTCTACAAGTCACTGCTTTCTCTTAATACCTGGAAAAACTAAAATTAAGACTAAAACTAAATATAAACTAAACTGAAACTAGTCGATTCCTCAAAATAAAAACTAAGCTAAAACTACAAAATCACTTGTTGAACTAACTAAAACTAAACTGAAATAAAAAAGCAAACTGAAGAACTAAATAAAAATAAAAACTAATGAAAATTTAAAAACTATAATAACCTTGGTCCAGACTGGACAATATAACAGATAACTGAACTCTTATGTCTGGAAGGGGAGGGTGAGGTGAGGGGTATTCAGCTGCAAACTGCAATTTCACCACTAGTTGTCACTAGGCACACTGTACATTTAAAAAAAAGCGTGACTTTGATGTGGAATTCTGAGTATCAACAGTTACTTTCTCACATGACCTCAGTTGAACACATTTCATGAACTGTGAACAACACTTGTTCCTGGAGACGTTTCAGCGACGACATTTTTGTGGAAAAGATTGATTTATTTCGATTAAACCGCCATCAGATAAAATGTCAGCAGCAGTAGGACGAGGTAAGAATACTGCAAACACACACACACATCAACAGTGTGTTGGAAATTTAGTAAGTGAGTGAATGTACTTAATTACTGTACTGTATGTGATTGTAAATTGAAATGTAGTAGATTAAGTATAGAGAAGCATAAATTGTAGCAACATAGAGCATATGATATATTAATAACACCAAAAATTGTCTCTTAAACATCAATACATTGTGATACAGTCAATTTAAACTTAGACGTTGATCGCTCAGTAATTAGGGATGTCAAACTATATCTATATATCTAAATCTAAACTATATATACTGATATCTAACTGTGGTGTCCTGCTTCTCGCGAGTGACGTAAATAGTGTGCGCCGCGCGGTGATAGCTCTCGCGGATCATGTAATTTGTGTGCGCCAGTGAAACATTATTTGGGAAAAGGGAACTGATTTAATGGATTTATTTCCACCAGCGCTGGACAACAAACTCCATCGGAGAAGTTCACAGTGAGAGGAGAAAGACTTGTTTACTTTCGATTTCTGACCAGTTTGCGGCTAACACACACACGCACGCACGCACACACGCACGCAGCTCTCTCTGTCGCTCCCTTTGTTTCTCTGCATAGCAACCATTTTAAATGTAGCCGACAGTTGGGTTCACCTGTATGGAGGCAGCGGGTGAAGAAGGACTCGAACACTGAGGTTTGAACGAGGACACTTCACCTGTTTACTTTTCACAAGTGGTCACCTAGCTACCAAAACAGAACTGCTTCCGTCGGTGACACGTCACAATAAAAGTCCCATAGAGCTACACTGGTTATCATGACAGGAAACACAAATTCACTGACCAGCCTTCCATAATAAAGCAACTAAATAAAATACCTTACATAAATTACTTCTAAATATGCAGACGTTACACTTTAAAAACTGGATATTGTTGATAATAATCAATATTTTAGTTCATTAGCTATATTATTAGCTATATATTTTTTGTTGTGTGTCCTTTTCCTTCTATAGTATCAATAATCGTGAAACTGATATTTCCTCTGACAATAATCGTGGCACCAACATTTCATATCGTGACATCCCTAGTAACAGTAATGCTTTAGTATAATATACAATAATATAACACTGATATCCTGCCTCCACAATGACTACTTTGATGCTGTATGTACCTAAAACTATTGTCAATGCAAGATATGTGCATGTTATTTGTGCATGAAGCATGTGTTTTTACTTTTTATTTTTGCACCTTAAAAATCTGTTTGCTACTTGAGTGAAGATTCTGAAAACTGAAGTCTGATTTAGCTTTCCATGAGATTTTTCTCTTGTTCAGAGGACGTCACTCTTCTTAACCTCTTGTAATATCACTCATTGAAATGAAGCTATAGTCAGTGACTCATCTTCATGTGGTCATAGAACAGAATCATTTATCGACATTAACATAATTGATGCTTCAGCTGCATGTTTGCGTCATGTATTTACTGAATAAAACCCACCTTCTCACATGTTGTGATATTCACACGTTCTGCTCCTTTCTCACAGAACAAAAGTCAGCGTTTCAAAACAATGGCCTGCTGATTAGCGAGAAGAGTTGTTACATGATCCTGGACATAATTGGCGAAGGAGCTTTCGGTAGTGTTGCCAGGGGAGTGAATTTGCGCACAAAGGAGGATGTTGCGATCAAGATTTTGTCTGACAAAAAAGTATTCAAAACAGAGGTAAGTCTTTTAGTGCCACTTCAAAGGTTTTGTTACATTTAGGCTCATTGAATAAATAAACTGCTGAGTCAGTGCTGTTCCTTATCTATGTTCCCTCTCACAGATCGACATGATGGAAGTCGTGAGTGTTCTGGACCCAGTTAAATCCAACGTGGTGCACTTCTATGAGAAGGTTGAGCAGGTTGGACGTACCTGCCTCGTGTTCGAAAGGTTGGACAGGAATCTGGACGAGCTTCTCGATGACAGAGAGGGCAAACCGCTGCTTGTCAGTGAGATACGGCCGATATCACAACAGGTAAACTCTACGGCCTTACACAAAGAGTGTATAATATATAAATATTGGCAGTATACTGAGGATTTAGCTATTAAAAAGTGTTAAATCATGTTCCTTGTTGATCTGTTCACTGTTCGCTGGTCTACAGTGTGTTTAAACTACATTTGTCTGTCCCTGCAGGTGCTGACGGCCTTAGAAGCCCTGAGGGGACTTGGCATCATCCACAGTGACTTGAAGCCAGATAATATCATGCTGGTTAATCACCAGAACGAGCCATTCCGCGTCAAACTCATAGACTTTGGCTTGTCGCTCAGAACCTCTGAAGTGAAAGACGGAATGGTGATTCAGCCTCTGGGTTTCAGGTAGGTTCAATCTGCACAGCTCATCTTTGCAGTTCAGTGTTTCAGCTGATGTCAGTTTTCAATAAACATGTTGACTCTTGAGTGCTTAAGAGCTCTTTTTGCTCTTGTCCTCTACAAACAGGGCACCTGAAGTCTCCCTGGGTCTCCCCATCTCCCAAGCAATCGACCTGTGGGGTCTTGGGTGTATTCTGGCATACTTGTACCTCGGTGTGGAACTTTTTAGTATAGGCTGCGAGTATCAGATGGTGAGTAAAGTAGTACAGTATATCTAGATTGGACTTCACAGCCTCTGACTGAGTCTTGCTGTAGGATGTGGGCTGATGTGGTTCTTTATATTCTCTCTCCAGATGAGGAGCATGATCACTCTCCTGGGCAAACCAGATGACTACCTCCTCAATGCAGGAACATACACCCATTGGTTCTTCACGGAGAACCCGCCCTGGAAAAACCCTAAATGGTCACTGAAGGTAATTTTAACCTTTTAATTTAGTTTTGCTTTTACCTGAGCTGTTGATATTATTTTATATCCCCTAACCAGAGAAAAGTTTGCAATGGTTGACACATTTGGGGAGAAGTATCTAAAATATGTTCTGTTGTTGCAGAGCCCACTGCAATTCAGGCTGGACACTGGGGTGGACCCTGAAAAGAGCTGGCCAATTCAGTTCAGTTCCCTGGATCAGCTTGAAACAGTAAGTGGTCCTTTTCATAAAATTAGTAAATGGTCTGTATTATATTTCCCCCATTCACACTCACTCAGGCAAGTATGTGCAGCACTTTCTCTATCACACATCATTCACATGCTGCCTGAGGACAGAGCACAGAGAATGGAATCCATCTGCCAACCCTCTTGTTAAAGGTTTCCTGCCGAGTTCTGTTGCCAAGAGACAGGAAGCAGATAAACTGAACAATCATCTTTGTTTCAAATCCAGATTTACCAAGAGGGTAAGGAGCCAATTAATATGAGTGACAACAAAGCCTTCATCAACCTGCTGAAGCATCTTCTGCACATGGACTCTGATCTGAGGATCAGTTCTGCTGATGCTCTGCAGCACCCGTTTATATCCATGGAACACATGGAGGAGCTGGACACCAGCCTTTAGTAAGTAACTGTGTGTTGGTATCTGCAGAGTTGAACAGATGCACGATTGGATGAATTGACAAGTTTATTTACTGATTGATTAAGTCACTATTTATTTGTCGTGTTTTTCTCAGTGTGTGCAACGCATTTGAGAAGATGATCGTCTGCAAGTTGGAGGACTTGAAGGATGACTCCATCCTGAATGACAAAGTCTCTGCCTCTCCTCTCTGTGGTGATGACGTCACTAACGAGCCTGCCACACTTGGAGAAATCCTGTTGATAAAGACGGACAACTCTCTGGAGGAAACGTCTGATGATAAGACTGAGGAGGAAGTTCAGTGCGTGTCTTCAACGTCTCCTTGCGCCAATGAATGCAGCACAAATCTGCCTGAAATAGCAGCTGCTGCCGGAGCTGAGGATGCTGAAGCTGTCAATCACGATGCCATCAGTTGTGATCCGACTGAGGAGAAGACGGTGCCTGTTCAGGGCGTGTCTTCAACGTCTCCTTGCGCCAATGAATGCAGCACAAATCTGCCTGGAATAGCAGCTGCTGCTGGAGCTGAGGATGCTGAAGCTGTCAATCACGATGCCATCAGTTGTGATCCGACTGAGGAGAAGACAGTGCCGGATGTTTCACCTGATGTCAAAAGAAGGAAGAGCCTGTTCAAAAGGATTCGCTCATTCTTCAGCAGAAAGTTTAGACCCTTGTGCTGCATGAGAAGATCTTAGGTGAAAATTGTGCAAACCATTCATATACACTTCTAACTGACATTAGACATGAATGTGCACAGACTCAATTTATCATTTTTGTTTATACTCTGTTTTATCTTTGTCCCAGAGGGAATTTTTTGACTTCTGCGATCTATTTTGATGTCACACATAGGGTTGGGCATCGTTTGGATTTTAACGATTCCGATCCTCAATATCGATTCCAATTCTTTGAGGTGGAGGAGAGAAAAAAAAACAAGATAATTTTTTTATTTGAAAAAGCCTTTACACAGGCCATTTTTATCCACTTCGGACTGTCAACCAATCAGCTAAATCAGCTACTGGAAATCAGCTACATGAAAATTATGATGGTCTTATTCTTAACTGACTAGCTTAAGTTATAGACCACCAGTTGCTAAAACTGTGTCAAATCTGTTCATAGTTGTTGAACGCTCGCAGAGTGATGCTAACGTTAGCCAGTCTGAGCCTGCTGCTGCTGCTGCTACGTTAAAGGAGAAGTTCGGTTTTTTTCATCCTGGTCCTTTTTTCCAGCATATGGTATGTAGGTCTACTCACCCATAAAGGTTTGGAGTAACTTGGAGTCCTTCGGACGCTTTTAGATCCGCACGTGATCGGTGTATATCCATACAACGCAAGTGATTGGGGCATCCACAATCACCAGCACTAGTCCCCTGTGAGTCCAAGTTGCTTTGTTTACATCCCAGGCTTTCACTGCGGTGACGTCACCGAGGCGCGCAGCCGCAGCACAGCTGACTCGTCACAGCTGACTCCCTGTAAAGAGTTTGCTGATCGTCACAGCTGACTCGTCACAGCTGACTCCCTGCAAAGAGTTTGCTGATCGTCACAGCTGATCGTCAGCTGTGCTGTGCCTGCGCGCCTCGGTGACGTCACCCCAGTGAAAGCCCGGGATGTAAACAAAGCAACTTGAACTCACAGGGGACTAGTGCTGGCGATTCATAGTAAATAAAGAGTTTCGCAGCAGATAATGAGTTATTTAGAGGCTGTATTGTGGATGCCCCAATCACTTACCTTTATGGGTGAGTAGACCTACATACCATATGCTGGAAATAAGGACCAGGTTGAAAAAAACGTACTTCTCCTTTAACATAGCAGCAGCAGCAGCAGGCTCAGACTGGCTAACATTAGCATCACTCTGCGAGCGTTCAACAACTATGAACAGATTTGACACAGTTTTAGCTACTGGTGGTCTATAACTTAAGCTAGTCAGTTAAAGGAGAAGCTTGGTTTTTTTCAACCTGGTCCTTATTTCCAGCATATGGTATGTAGATCTACTCACCCATAAAGGTTTTGGAGTTACTTGGAGTCCTTTGGACGCTTTTAGATCCACATGCGATCGGCGTATATCCATACAACGCAAGGGACTGGGGCATCCACAATACAGCCTCTAAATAACGCATTATCTGCCGCGAAACTCTTTATTTACTATGAATCGCCAGCACTAGTGCCCTGTGAGTCCTAGTTGCTTTGTTTACATGCCGGGCTTTCACTGTGGTGACGTCACCGAGGCGCCGAGGACCAGGTTGAAAAAAAACGAACTTCTCCTTTAAGAATAAGACAATGACGAGGAGTTGCTGGCTGATAGTTGACTGTTGAAACCCCAAAAACAAACAAGTGCGGTCATTTAGGAACCAAAAAAAAGAAAGGAAATTCAAACATCTTCCGGAACCGGACGTTAGGAACTCTCGGTGCCCAACCCTACTTACACATTAGATTAACATATCATAAGGGATAATATATAGCAACCCTAATGTTATAAATAATGTGTAAACATATAATTAACACTAACATATGTATAAACATTTTCTAAATAAATATTAATAATGTATATATATATATATATATGTGTGTGTGTGTGTGTGTGCACTGACCTTCTGAATCCCTGCTTTTTTTGTCTTCAAGTTTTCATGTTTTCACATCAGAGCATGCATGGGTAAAACCATGTCAAGTGTGTTGTGATTATGTACTGTCATTAAACGTGGCACCATTAAACGTTGTGCTTTTGGGCATTCTATAAATTTGGCTATCAGATAAATATTAAATATTAATATTAAAAATATTATTATTAAATAATAATTGAATTGATAAAAGATAAATCTGGGCACCACCCTTCAAAGGAAGGGAAAAGATAGCCAAGTTATTGAATAAGTCTCATGAAATTACTGACTACAAATTGGAACTGTGATTGATAATTAAATAAATAACAATAACCAAAATTGACTGACTGAAATTCAAAATGGAGGCTGGCCACTATGAAGACAAAAAGCCCCCTGGAGTGTTGGGACCATGTGGCTGAGATCACATGTGTGTGTTACGTTTGTGGAGAGGAGTGTGTGAGGTGTTGGTGCCAGGTAGTGAAAGTAGTTAGATGCATGCAGAGAAAGTGAACAGCATAACAGAACTAACATTAACTTTCAAATAACATATTACCAAATATCACAAGAACACAAGTCAAACTTAAAATCATCACATGAAATAGAAATAGAATTAAACAGTCTTTTGCTTAGCCTAGCGTAATAATAAAGTCCAAAAGGGGGAAAGGTCCTTTTTGGATCTGCTGTTTGAAGTCTAGTGAAGTGGTCTTGTTGGTTTGTGGCTCCTGTTGTGCATCTGATGGTCAGACCTTGTGTCGTGGCCAGTTGTGCTGAAGTTCTTAGGCAGGTTCTTGCGTTGCTGCCTCCGGAAGGTTTGAGCAGTCGGCTCCAGGCAGGCCTGCTTGAAGTTGAAGAGCTAGTGCTCAGAGATGATATCATTAGAGTATTAACGAGGTTGTGTTCTCTGGGCACACATCCACAGAGATGAGTGGCAGGGAGAGCGCCACAGAGTTTAAGTAAAGAAGTGGATTTGTCTTAATTTACATACAAAACAACTTTGTCAAAGTTTGTATGATTTCAATTTCAGTTTGTATGAGGGGGAAGAGTACTGATGTGGAGTTGTTGTCACAGTGGAAAAAACAAACTGACACACACTCTCTCAAATCAATAACAATCTCCCTGATGACCTGGGTTTATTGGGTTGCCATCAATATAACTTATTTACATTTGTATAGTTCAAGCAGCTTTCCCACCACAACTAACTGTATAATGCATGACCAGTGAGAGGTCTAGAAAGCTTCAACAGGACACATGATATCAGCGCTGACACCACAAGACTACCTCAACCTCTCATCATTTCCTTGTACCATCCACTGAGGAACGATTCAACTGTCTATCGTAAATGTATAAGATAAATCAGTTGCTTTACAGCAGGGGTGGGTCGTGCCTTTTTCATATCAAGGCCATTTAAATTTTTATAACATTCTTCGAGGACCATACCGAATTATTATACACATATGTACAGCATAGCATCAAAAAGTAATTACAACCAAACTTACAGGGAAAACTACCACTTGAACAACTTGCAGCCAACCACCAGGGAGGCAATTTCTTTCACCTTTGGGAGGCTGTCATGTACATAGGCTTTTTTACAATCTGTGGTTCCAAGTGTGTTAATTTCAATGTATGTGCACATGTACACTCTTATATAAGAATTATCAGTATTTAAATTAGTCAAGTACTGCTTCTTCTACATCTATTTTATATATAACTTTAGCTAACTTGTTTAATTATTTAAACTTTTATCCATTAGCTACCTTTAGCTAAATGTGCATTGCTGTACCAGCTAACAAATTGAACTGTTTATCTATTCATGTTGGTTCTCATTTGTATCCTCGTAACATTTTACTTCTTAAACCATTTATCCTTTATTCACTTTTGTGTGTATTTATTTACAAAGTATAATGCACATTAATTAACATGCATTAAGTCCAACCTGTAAATGTGCCAGATTTAGCCATGCAGGTTAGTTTTTATCTGGTGTCCCTTTTAGCTATTTACTTTTAACTAATTATTTTTACCTTATGCTTGCTAGTTAGTTTTCAGGAGGTGTGTCCCATGTATTCAGACTACTGAAGCTAACTTAGTAGTAATCATTATAAATATATTAAAACTCAGTATCACACAAATTTGTTTCCTATTTGGATATTTATTTTTTGCTCAAAACCCAAGTGTGTGGAGGTGTGAGGCCTGGCAGCTGCAGAGGTTCCCTCAGTGTAGGACCCACTGGTTGGGAATCGCTGCTCCAGCAAAAAACAAATGAGCAGAACCAAATTAAAACTGGAAGCAGGAATGCATGTGTGCTGGTGAAGTGGTGTTTAACCCTGTGGAATCAGTCTTCCTGGTCTGAATGCAGGGAAAGGCTGGAAGCAGGTCAGTAGGGGTCAGAGAGGACAGCCACAGCTTCTCATGTGAGTCAGACACTTTTGAAGACCACTGCAAGGGGCACTGAATCAGTTCATTGATATTCAAGGATTTGACCCGCTGACAACAGGAATGTCACTGAGGTTAAGACAGCCGTACTCTCCGTATTGTGCAGGGCCAAAAAGCCAGGGGGTCCCTCAGCCCCCCCACCCCCCTGTGCACGGTTGTCATGGTGAGCAAATCAGTCCGGCAGCACTATGTCACAATCATGCGGACACATTCTCTCTTTCTTCCTCTCTCTCTTTTCTTTCTCTGACTTTCTATCGTGCTGCTCCGCTGAGGGTGACTGCCAGAGAGAGCTTTCCGTCCACTGATAATGCCTGGTGTGTCATGGACATCCTCATACATATACAGTGCAAAGAAGAAGAATCCAAGTGCTTCCCTTCCCATAACACATGGCAACACTATGTTCTGCTGTGGGATCCCAGCAAGTGTGTTGTATTGTAGTGAATAATCGCAGCGGGTCACAAAGTCCAAATAAATCATATTTCATCCAATATCTGGAGAGAGGGACTGTTGAAGGAGATGTTTCAAAGTGTTGCTATCGCTTATATAGCTGACATTAAATAAAACAGCTGTTTAGTAATTATCTAGCAGAAACATCGCAAGTTCATCATCACACTTTATCATGTTTCTGTTTGTTTGTTACCTCTGCCAAGGAGGTTGTGTTTTGTTTGTCTGTTATTTAGCAGGATTACACAAAAACTATTGAACAGATTACCGCAAAACCTGGAAAGTTGTGCTTTGGGTCAGGTACAGTTCCCAAAAAAATCCAGATTTAGTCAATTTAAAAGCGGTTTCATAAGGGGACTGTTTACCATGGTAGATACGCTCTTTGAGTACCAGTCTAATCCCTTTGCCTTTGTTAACACTTGTTTTGACTCTATTCATTTTCTTATTAAATTAATTAAAATGTCCTAAGTTCTTTGATTCAAATTAAGTTAGTAAGCTAATTAGCAAGCCCGGCCCTGACAGGCCTGTCTCATCACTTTCTGGTGCTTGGCCCAGTAGCATCCACCCTGCCCTGAAGAAGAAGTGCTGCTCTGAGTGTTTATTATTACCTCTTGTCTTATAAACTCTTGGCTAGCGACCATCACCACCATCCGCCCCTGGCAAGAAACCACTACTTGGCGGCAAAGCTGCATCCCATCATGAGGTGGTGTCGTTTGCATTATTAGATTGTGCTGCAACTAAACTCTTACACAAGTTTGTTTAATAGTATATAGTATAGTATATCGTATAGTTATAATAGTAATGGACCACTCTAACATTATCACAAATAAAGCTCACTGCTAAAAACACAAATAAGTTAACAGATATAAATTTGAATCGCTCACAAAACATACATTTCTCATAACCTAACTGTGCCTTCTAATGGAGTTTAGTTATATAGGCCTCTGCAGTCTCTTGTTGTCACACAAATATGTTCCTATCAAGCCAGTGTCAAGGAGATTAGGCTGAAGGGAAAATTGCAGCAGTATTAAACAGAAAAGCTGGTGGAGCTGGCTCCTCTCGGGTGATGGGGCATGTCTGTGCCTTACCCCATCTGAACCTGACGGCTGCTGCAGTTGGCACTGTAATTACAGAGGTTAGGCATAAATCACCAGGCAAGAGGTAGGAGAGAGGGGGAGAGAGAGGGAGAAAGTAAAGACAGAATGACTAGCATAGCCTCAGGGCAAGAGGAGGCCCTGACACTCAGAAACACACTGTTCCATCCTAAATGCTCTCCCACTCATTCCCTTCTTTTTCTTTCTTTCTTTCTTTCTTCCTCTCATTTTTTCCGCCCTTTCATCGCTCCCACACATGCCGTCAAACACAAACACACTCTTACAGGCCGTCTCTAAGGGTTCACATCCTTCCTGTGGCTGTGGCAGTCGGACTATACTGGGTCCTTTACTGGGCCTGCGGGCTCCTGATTACACCACTCTTCTTCATCCTGTACGCATTAAAGCCGTGAGCAACATACCACAGAAAATCATGTCTGGAGCTGCTGATGTGTACCTTCACGCCAATCTTCTTGTTTCTAGCTCCAAGAGCAGATTTATCCATTTTGAATTTGGGGGATATACTCCTCTCATGATGTTGGCATATAGGAGTCTTTGGAGCAGAAATATATGATGTGTTCTCTATCACTGTGATGTTATAACTATTAAATAGTAGTGATCATGCTAATTCAAATGTGAAATGGGTTAATTCCACCATAGAATTAATTCTGAATGCCATTCTCTATCCTGCTTTATGTTAATTGGTTATTTTTATACTACATTCAGCTGCTATTAGTTTGGGGGCATTTTGTTGATGAGAAGAGAGAAGAGAAGGGATAGTGATGTCCATAGGTCAAAACCAAATCCTGTCAGGTGGTCCACAGCATTAATTACTTGGTCACCTGGAAACCACACATCCCTTGTTACTGAGTCAAAGGAGCAACTCAGTAATGTTGATACATTACTGAGTTGCATGACCATACAGCTGTGGAAGATGTGTTCACAGATATGAACCAATTTGTTTCGGATTCCTAGCGTGGCTGGCAGGAAAGTCATAAAACCAGAAATACCCACAGTTATTACAGTAATCGACGGGATCAACATGTTTTTATATAATGGAAAGAATCAAATTTTCTATCAGTCTACAATGAGACAAGTTTTTGAAAAGGAATGTTTCATGGCTAAATTATGACCGTACGACCATCATTAGTATGGAGCTATTTTCTGTCCTGTTTGTTTTACTTATTTTATTTGCCATCCATTTTCTCTCTGTAATGTGGTCTGACTGATACGAAGGCACATCCCCATTCTTTTGTTATATTATGCAAGTTTGGTTTCAAACTTTGTACTTCATGATTAAATCTTTAATTTTATGAATCCCCAACTTTTTTAGTTTCTTCGTTCATGGGTGTGCTGTACTTTTTGTTTAAATTTTAGATTTTTTTACCAGGGATTCAGCTTCCACTGGAAGTCCTGTATGACCATTTTCATCGTTTATATGGACAAAGAAAACCCCAATATAAGAGAGTATTTTTTTAAAAAGGCTATTAGTTCATGTCACCATCCAAGAGCAATCAATCCCACGTTTTTAATTATGTGACTTATCTACTAAGGTTTTGTGGTCCTGGCTGCAATAACAACTGCATTTCACTTACTTCTCTGATCAAGAGAAAAGAAGCATAATTTACTGCAGAAACTTCAGATGCTCTTGATTTGCTTGGCAGGACAGTCTGTATTATAACTTGAAAACTGAACTTCATGTGTTAAGACAGTATTAACAGAGAGCAAAAAACTACACACCGAAAAAAAGCTTCAAATCAAGAAATGTTCACAACATAATCTTTATCGGGGAAAAAAATCACTTTTATTCATGTACATACAGTAGCTGTAGTATGATCTTCAATGTATTCACAATGGAAAAGGCACCTTTTCAGAACACATTCTGTAAAAGCAGCAAAAATGCTTGATCATTCAAGTACGGTGCATTAAAAATAATGTTTAGAGGAGAGAGAGGTCTTTGATCGTGATCTCTTCATGCAATCCAGGGAAAAGAGAAAATAGAATAGGCATCTCCTTATGATCTCTAGGTGTGAGTTTTACAGAGGCATGTTGTAGGTCACAAGCAATTACTGAACCTGTTTCGTTGGGACTTATATTGTAATATTAATATTTAAAATGACCTGACAATACTGTATATCTTCTCAGTATTTATAGCCAGAAATGAACAGTAGTCAGCTGTTCATGACATCACCTCCACAAGAAGCTAAAAATATGGTAGTACCATTTGTTTCTGATTGTCCCTCAGCTGTACATTGTACACACGAGCATATCTGGAATAAGCTGAAGGGGAAATTATAGGCTGTCGCTGCAAAAATCCGCTGAGTCTGAATCATGAGAGTGAGAGAAATGTGGAGTCTGCAGCCAGAGCAACCAGGATACATGGACATGAACACATCTCTGATGCAGCTCCAATCTTCTTCTTCCATATCAGACTAAAACTCAAGGTCAATGCTCTTCATGTAGAGATAATGTTGCTGAGAAGACAATCAACTCTCCTGATTGCATTTAGTGCCACAGATCGTAACGTGGCTTCCGCTGATCCACAATATCATCACCAAGAGGCTTTTAACAGGTTCCAAGGACCATGGCTTACTTTTTAAATAAAATATAAACAAGGGAAAATATCAAACCCATTAATCTTTCATTAGGCTCACCGGATAAAAAAGAATCGCTTAAAGTATCATTCGTTACCATCACTGCATGTGCAAAAGCCCCCCGCTAACATCAAAGGCTCCTCAAAGAAACAGAGCGGGAGAGAGTCAGTTCGCTGAATTTGGCTGAGAACCAGCTTGTGGTTGGGCTTTAATTTTGGCTAACTCGTAATGGCACAGAGGAGGAAACAGGAACCCAGTCTATAATGGTTCTTGTGGCATTGCTTTTTGAGCAAACACATAAACAATGCTGTATGGATTCAGGTTGGATGCTCACAAAGGTGGAGAGCTCATCCTCATCCTGCACAAGTCTTTGTGTCGGTGAAAGATCAGAGGCTTCTCATGGCCAAAGAGAGAGAAAGAAAGAGGGGAGACTCCATCTCAAATACATAGCACACACATACACACACACTTGTGCTGCAGAGGTGGGAGGATGTACCAGCACTATTTAGGAACTCACAGATCCTGCTTTACACTGTGTGTTTGGGTGGGGCATCCTGCAACTTTGATGGAGGATCTTTGAATAATTTAGAAAATTCACACACAATATTTTGGAGATTCTTTATTCAATGCTCCCACTGTTTTTGAACTAGCTGCTGTGTCTCATGACACATGTATACTATAGTACTATGGTATATGTAAGAAGTGCCACTGACTGACAGATAGGTGCTCTTTACCTGCGAGAAACACAATAATGCTCTGACATCCTGTCTTCTACATTAGTTATCTCGCTGTCATTTGAAAGCACTAAAAACAGCTTGGCACTGATGCCAAGTAGGTTAATAACATGCAGTGGATTAAGGTTTTAGTGTAGCACAGCAGCGCCTCTATACCGAAGAACTGATTTTACTATGGAAGGAAATAAACCCAACGCATTTTCCTGACCTGCATCGCTGTGCTGAGGTACATCACCGCCAAAAAATACAGTGACACATTCCTTTCTGTCAACGGTTCACAAAGCAACGGAGTAGAAGCCTTCGACTGACTTCAGAGGCCCAGTATATTACATGAGTTAGTCATGGCTCATACTGAATTAAACATGGGAAGAAGAGTTTCTTTTCATCCACAGCCAAAATGTGCTAAGTCTGACCACTGCAACTGATACTCGCCCACTTCAAATCCTGCCTTTGATAGTGGAAGCGTAGGAGCTTCAAATGTATCAGTTTGTCCTCATTTTGTAATGGGTTTCAGTCACCAACACTAGTTGATGTTTGCAACGGAAAATACAATTTTGCAAAAGCAGTCTTTTCCTGCTTCATTCCTCTGCAGGGAAAATAAATCAGTTATGTTTTGGCCGCTCTTTCATATCTGTATTTGTTCATTGTTTGCAGCACAGGTAGATTTAATTAACCAACAGCAGGGTGACAGTTTCCCTCCAAGCCATCTCTGATAGGTGCAATAATAATTACAGTGGACACAAATAGACAGGCCTGTGAGATCTCCCACTGTTCTTTTGGAGTTGGATGATAGATAGATAATTCTCTGTTCGGCACAGAGATGTGTTCTGGTTGTGAGGAACTCATCTTCGCTGGTGTGGAGTTGTGATATTTTTGGACAAGCAGGGATGAAAGCCTAGGGTCCTGTGGCTAATGAGATACCGAGGCAGTGGGAATGATGGTTTTAATTACTGCCCAGGACTGGTCTAAAGGGGGCGATTGCTGAAGAGCATGCTGAGTGTCCTAGGTTGGGAGTTCAGACCAACGCCAGTCATGCTGTGCCTGCCTCCCTTTGATGCTCACTCCCCTCTGCTTTATTCCCACATTGTGCTTATTAGATTCTTTGCTGCCGATGCTTCACTGCACCTTTGTTCACACCGTTTCTTTGGACAAAGAGAGGAATAACCACCAAGGCTTCAACTTCAAACCCCAAGAAGTTTCAGTGATGCAGAAGGCAACTTAATCTTTGGGGGGAAATTAAGGCTGGATCCCTCCCATTGTCCAGGAGCTCTCTGGCACGGTGGAGATGTATTGGGAGTTTGCTTGGAGCAGACGGCGTGGTGCCCTGGTACACGGTTGACTAACAGGAGTGTGAAAATTAGCAGTTGCTTCTGTGATGATAAAACTGAATTTGAGGATTATTGCTCCCCACTGTCCGCTCATGTTGCACAGAGCGAAAACCTACAGTAGATCCATCGGCACCGTCTCCTTGGCTGCTCCCAGCAGGAGGGTGTTGCTACGTGCCCGCTCTGTGTTCTCCTGCAGCCCAGCTGTGGACCAACCCTTGTTGACTTTTCAGAGATCACATGGCATCTTCAGTGAGGCTGGCTCAGAGGGGGCTCTGCCTCCGCAGGACTCTGCTGTGGTCAGCACAGGCCTCCTCCTCCTCCTGCTGCCTTTAACGCCCGCCTTTGGGCTGGTGTTTGAACACACCAAGCATATTAACTAACACAACAACTTAGAAATTTGTCAAATTCTTTCTTGCCACTCCTGGCAAAGGATTGATTGAGAACATATCTTAGTTTTCTCATTAACAGTTTTCAGTGGACAAATCCATCACTGTTGACTGAAATCTTTTTATTTCCTTTTTCTGTTTGCACGAATAATCTCTTGCAAGTCAAGGACACCAGCCAGAGTGTTGTTATCAAATGAACAGGAAACAGTATTTGCCAAACACTGTAAGAACAAAATGGTGCTTGAATGGGACATGTCCTTGAAGCTCACGCTTGCAGGAAGTGCGGATAAGGGAATGTATAATAAGTGAAAAAAAGTTTCTGTACTTTGAAAGCTACACTGATGACTTGTGTGACCCCAGATACTGTTTTGGTTTCATTTAGAGTTGGCTACATAGCAATTTGGCCATAGTGTGTGTGTTGATTATTTGTATAGCTATTTCTGGCTCGGTCCCTGTTCTGAGCCAGATAGAGTCCCAAGTATTTGACTTCTATCCTCTGCCAGATACTTGCTGATGTTGAGTTTTAGCAATCCACATGGAAAACAACAAAAACCACACAAAAAAAAAGACTGGTAGAGTTATTTGTTTTCATAAATAAATTTATGAAATCAGCACAATAAACTGAGCCACTTATTACTAAAAAGAATTATATGGTAAAAATGTTCACCAGGACTTCAAAATAAATAAAATCTTAATATAATAAATGACATTTCCAGTTTAAACTGGAGAAGAAGGTGGTGAACAAAGAATTTGGACAAATAAAATCTTAAATCAAGTTCCACTTACCAGGTTTTTCCTCCTTAGTGAATGGAATCTGTTGAAATAAGTTGTCATAAGTGTTGGCGCAATCTGATGTAATCACCTCTGTCACTTTAAATTATATTTCATATGCACAGTACCATTCGCTTAAAACAACAATGTTCATAAGAGCCATTGTGCTACACAAAATCTGCCCTTCAATTTATATCCAAAAAGGGGGCTGTCATTTAAATACCTTACATTCATCATATTATTCTTTGTATACAATATAGATGGAGTTCAATTTATGGCCTATTAATATATTTAAATAAAATATATATAAATACAGGAAAATTGTTGATATGTTTGTTCAGAAAACCGTCTCTTTTTAAAAAAAATTTTTTTTTCCAATCATTCATTTATTTCTCTTTCAGAATCTACATGAGTATGATCCTCTCCCTCTGTTGCAGGACTGCTGGTGGAAGCTATAGCCTTTAGTGATGTTGAACATAACAACTGTGCGCCATCATTAACAAAGCCTGAAACTGTTACAGTCTTTTCTGTCTACAGATAAAACACCAGCTTGTTTTAGATTCAACAAACTGTGTGCAGTCAAACCAACTGCTGATCCTGCATGGGCTGTGGAAACCCATGGTGCAAGTTGTGTGTGATGCAGCACTTGCTGTCTTTTTAAGAGGGAATACACTGGTGCAGAGCAGATTAGGTTCCACGGCAGGTAAGAGAATAATCTAATTTTCCTAACTGGCTTACTGATATCATGGCACCGTAGATCCTTATTATTCACAATCCCCTCCTGTTCTGATTTGACAATCGGGGGTTCGAGCTTCACGGGGGCCACTGTGATTTATGTAAAACAGCAGCTTTGATCCTGTTTTGTTTTTCTTGTTTCAAACAGGAAGTGAGCTTGAACTACCAACCAACACAGAACATGTCCCTGACAGCGATGGCGCAGATGAAGATGAGGACGGTGGTGGTGATGATGACGCATCCTCAGCTGTGATGATAATAACGTCAGACTGAGGGGTGTGTATTTTGTGAAACTGGAGCCAGTTTGACATACCAACTGTGCTGCGAGTTTCCTTTCATCAGCTTCGGGCCGCGGTGTCTCACGGAGCATGATTAGCGCAAGCGTGGAAGCCACGCCGCTGGGGGGCCGCAGGGCGAGCTTGAAGCCTGAAGCGCATTCATCAACGTCCCTGGCAGGGTGCACCTTTCTCATCCTCACGCTGCTCAGCTTGCAGCTCTCTCACCAGCCACGTTTCTGTCTTTTTCTTTCACTTTTCCTCTTTTTCAGTGGCCTCTGCTGTATTATTCTGAATAGATGATGTGTCTTTTGAAGACTTTTCACTTTTTTCCCAGAGATGAGTTATTTCTGTTGCATGCATATTGTTCAGCATTTTGCAAAGATAACATTACTGTGTGTGTGTGTGTGTAATGTTAAGTCATATTCGTAACTGCTCACATATGGTGGATATCTTTGTCTTCGGGTGAGACTTTCTCTTTCTACCCCATAATGAGGCCTGATGACACTGATGTCCCAGCCTTTCTCTTCATCTTTCCACAGTTTCCTTGCAGCAGGTAAACAGCGAATGAAGCGGGTCCTCCCAGACTGGTCCCTCAGGTCTGAATCTGTAATCACTCTTAGATCTCACACATGAAAGACTTGAGTTCATCTTCCTAAAAATGCCCTCTGAGGTGTCAACTTCTGTTTCAAATGCATGTGGGGAAGAGAGGGAAAGTTTGGGAAGAATTAATAGCTCACAATGACGTACCTCGCTTTTTATACCTCATCAAAGCATTCACGTAACACAGTCTTTGGTTTTTTTCATCATGGTCATAAGTTAAACTTGATAAGAACGTGAATGACCAACTCCAAGACACAAGGCCTTGTTAGTCAGCTTGAGCCCTCATGTCTTCATTGCATACATCACCATTACACGGTCATGAGTATGCAGATAATACTTCACAGATCATTTAATTTTGGTCTCTCGGTCAATACTATTAAGAATACGAAAGAACACTCTTTCTATTTGATACCCTTGAGACTGATTTCTTCCCCATTGCTTCAGTAAAAGGTTACATCCATCTTCACTTTGTTTACTCGCTGTTTCAACCTGAGAAGCTTGTGTGGTGTACATGTATATTTTGTATATTTACACGATTGCTCATGAAAATAAAATAAAGACTGATGTATGCTGTTATTTCAAGGCGGCATGAATACAGTCATGCCCCCAGAAATGTCATGTATCAGCTTAAGTATGGTTTAAAGACATTATTTGATTTGATCCATGGTTGAAATGTTAATTTCACCTGTCTATTCTTCATCTTATTATTATAATTATTATTATTGTTACATGTTTATATTATATTGTTATTATAACTTCGAATTATTACTTTATGATGTCAGCATTTTTAATTGTTTTGTCTTATCATCTGTCAGTTTTGTGGAACTTTGAACACTGGTGAGCTGCATGAAAGGTGCAGTAAAAATAAAGTTTGATTGATTGACTGATCGTCTGACTGATCACAAAAGATCACGGTGGGATTGTAGGAGCAGCTGCAGGTTCAGTGTTGTCAGAGCTGTGAGCTTCATCAGTCACTGGAGTGTTGGGAACTGAGTCACTACATTTACTGGGTAAGCTGTGCTGCCATCTAGTGGCACTTGATGAGATCGTGCTGTTAAAAACCACACAGCAGCTCCAGGTCAGAAAGGATCCCTGCGCTTAAAAAGTAGTTCTCATGGGCTTCTCTGATGAACTGCCACAACAGCCTTTCTTTCTTTAATGTCTTAATCAGATGCTCTGTTTCTCACACCATGACGTGTAACACACAATGATCGAACCTGCAAGCTGAGGGAGGCTTGAATGAAAGTTAGATTTCTTTTCCCTTCACAAGCGGATTCATTCGGTCAGTGAAGAGGCCTGGCTATCAGAAGGTGCAGTAATTTCCTCTTGAACGTTGATTCACCTGAGGAGAACTTTTATCCTCGTCTTTCAACAAACTTTTTCTGAGGTGAGTCACTTCGTTAATATCCAAATATGTTTGTTCTTAACACTGAGTGAACCTCTTTTACATTTGATCCGAATCACACCTCCTTAATGTGAAAGATAACCCATCCGTTAAATTGACGTAACAGTATTATAACTCTGTTCCCTGCGAAGGCCACAGAAATACTGTCTACGAGTGATTAGTCGGTGTCATATCCGGAAAGAGGAAAAACTTTTTAGGTTTGTCTCAGTGTTCGGAGCTGTTAGCATGCTAGCTGAAGATAGCGTTAGCTGGTTTAGCGCCGAGGGTGGGGTGCGCGTGACGATAATCAGCAGGCGCCATTTTGTGTCGGAGCAGGTAGGACGCTTCTAAACCTGCACTTAGATCCAAGATAGAAACCTGTATGATGTACCGGTGTTACAATTTCTTAACATGTTCAATACATAGTCTCGTTATATAATGTGTCTGAGTTTCCAGCTATTTGAAATAAGTGTTTTTGAAAGTTCATTGCTCTTAATGCAGCGTCCATGATGTTTTCTTGTTGAACAGTTTGAAACTGTCCCAAAATGACTGGCCGCGCACGAGCAAGATCAAGAGGCCGGGCACGCGGTCAAGAGACTGCGGCGCCAGGAGCGGTGAGAGCTGTCTGCACGACACCACTGCACATCTGGACACAACGTACACACTTTGTTATGGCGTCCATCTTTGTGTGACTCAAGTATTAAGGAGTTTATATCAAGATCCTTACATATAAATCTGGGTTCTATTAGTTGTCTGCCAGCGCCCCTTGTAAAATATATGATTGAGCCTAAATGTTCAATATGAGCAAGTGGGTGTGTTGATAACATCTCTAACATGTGAGAGATGCCAAACTGGAGTAATTCATATATCTCAGGATGGAAAAGAGGAGTCAGACATGTAGAAGAGGTCAAGCTTCTGGTGATAAGAGCTTGTTTCCATGTGCTATAAACAAAACACATGTTCTACCCAGACACCCTGTCATTCCTCTGTTGTTCTGAACACTTCTGACCCTGACAATCTCCTGTTGTGTTCTTAACGACTCTTGTTTAATGTAATTTGAAATATGGTGTTGATCAGTGACATTGTATCATCCACATAATACAAAATGATAACACAAATACGGAGGATGATCCATGGACCTCATTATTCTCATAAGAGGTACTTTGTATAAAAGAAATAGAAATTCTTAAAAATGACCTGATGACTCGACGACTGGAGAGTGTTGCACCTAGTTTTCTGTTTTCAAACCTCAAATTGGCTCACAATGGTAAATATTACATCTGCTCAAGAGATGTTAACATTGTCAGTGACTAAACATCCTAATTATTGTGCATCATGTAGTCCCACTGTAAAAAAATATGAGACAGGTTGTCAATAGCCAAAGACAGAGCCACTGATGGAAACTTGTAGTGGGCTACAAAGTGAAGACTAAACACATTTTTTTATTTGGTGGGTGAACTTTGGTGCACACAAAGCGTATCCACACTAAACGTAAAAAGAACTACAGAACAGAAAGTTTCTTTGGAAAGAAAATGAAAAAAATGTTAACCCTACATTTCCAATATCTCTACATTTTACTTTCTTGTAGAGCAAGGCTGTAGAATCCACTCCAGCACCTGCTGCAGAACTGGTTGGCAGAGGGAGGCAGAAAGGTGCTCCGGGACCGTTCTCTACAGAAAGTACAGTCAAACACACTCTTTTATACTACTTTGCTCTACTTATGTAATGGTTTCAACTGTTCTTTAATTTTAAAAGTAATGCAAAAGTGATAGAAAGGTATTGAACAATGCAATAATGAATAAACATTTTTTCCACACCATCACCTTCTGCAAACCAAGAGCCAAGTTAACCATGTTAAGGGGAGCAGCACTGCAAATTTGATACAAATCATAGGATTGAATAAAAAATATGTAGAAAGATTATATTGGTAAATAATCACATGCCAGAATAGTGGGGTATGTACTCACCTACACTGCTGTGTTATGTTGTGCCTATTGTATCCTGAATACTTTATTGTGCGCAAACTACTAATTCGATTTTCAACATCATGTATGAATTTTGTTATTTTTTGTGATAAGCTCTTCTGCAGATATCAGCTGGATTTCAGCAGGTGAAGCTGGGAGAGAGAGGTGGACGTCGACGGGATTTTCATGATGCAGGCATTAACACCAGACAAGCTATGGAACATGTTAAGGAATCAAAGTCTGGTCAGTCATCATTACTAAGTTAAATATCCAAAGCACTTATAGCAATTGCAAATGTTGTCATTGAAAAAAAGGATGATGGGTCCCTCCTCAGACTTGTTTGTACCTCCTCAGGCTCAAGTGGACATGCCATTCAGTTGACAGCCAACTTCTTTCGCATCATATCCCGCCCTCAGTGGGTTCTGTATCAGTACCACGTGGACTTCAACCCACCAATGGAGTCTCGTCGTCTGAGATCTGCCCTCCTGTACCACCATGAGGAAACACTAGGCTCAGCGAGGAGCTTTGATGGAGCTCTGCTTTTTCTGCCCCACAGATTGCACAAAAAGGTATTCTACTCCAAGCTCAAGTTCACCACAACAGTAATAATAGTGATAATGTGATGGAAGTTTTCTGACTTGGAATACATGTCTAACCTTGTGTGCAGGAGACTGTGCTGCACAGTGTAACAAATAATATGGAGAAGGTTCAGATCACTATCGTGCTGACAAATGAACTGCCACCCACATCACCTGTGTGTATTCAGTTTTACAACATCCTATTCAGAAGGCAAGTTTCCTGTAGTTTTCAATACTAGCATTTCGTTGTTACTAGTTAACCTGGTTGCTACATGTTATTACAGAAGTGTATACATGTATACTTAGATGCAGCCTGTTGGGCTGTTGAAGCCTCCTAACATGATTATTGATTGATATTCCATTTCTGCAGGATCTTGAGAATTCTTGACATGCAACAGATTGGACGCAACTACTATAACCCTAAAGATGCACTCAACATCCCACAGCACAGGTACTACTAATTAAGATTAAAGAACTCCTTTTCTCTTTTATGTGATCATCAAATGTCCCAAATAAGTAATAGCAAATAATGCATTTATAATGACTTTCTTCCAGTTCATGATACCATTCATTTTAATACACACACACACACACACACACACACACACACTGCATTTAATGTAAATCGTCTTTGCACACCCAGTCTGTATTTCTTTCTTAAACAGTACCACGTTTAAAGATAAATGCGACCTCACGTTGTGTCAATCACACCTGTCAGTGGTGCTCAGAGGCAGTTGTTGTGTGCGCACACTTATCTTAGACATGCTGCCAGCCGCTGTTTGGGATCAGTTGGATCACAGAAATGTGTTTTCTCTTTAACTTTTGGATCAAGTTTGGCTAGCAGCTGGACTACAGATATTCTGATAAATACTTGGAAGCGTTTGGGCTAATTTTGCAGCTCCTTGATCAGAAGATGAAATACTCATTGTTCCTGATGGCTTCTCAGGATTGCATGGACCCAATGTTTTCTTTCTCTCTTTTTAAGTAGTGATAGGACCATAATCATCCTCACTGCTCCACTCCAATTTGTCTTTTACTGCAAATTTTTGGAACAACCAGAATAAATTGCATCAGTCGTTATGCAATGTTTCTGTGTGTGACGGTTTTCATTGGCTGACTGATTTTAAAAAAAAAAAAAAAACACTTACAAAAAAGACTTGGTGTGCAAAGACCTTAATTAAAAACCAAGAGGGTCACAGCAGGTTCAGTCTTTTTCAACATCAACATTAAGAAGAAACTTATTTTTATGCCTCCATGCAGGTGATAGCCAGTGGGCTAAGGAGTCATGTTTTCGGCTATCTCATCATATCTGTGTAATCATATTGAGGGGAGTAATAGAGTCGTAGCCTAGAAGCCAAACACAAACTATGTCCTAATGCAATAAACAGTTGAAAGTGAGTTGTCTGACTGAAATGCCTTAAAGGAATTTCTTCAAATTTGGCTTAAAAATTCACTTGGAATAAAGAATGAACTGAAGTCAAAGATGTTGGTGCCTGGAGGTAATAGGTCAAGGTCACAGTGACCTAACATTCCTGTGAATTTGATATATTGGGACTGCCCATAAGGAATTTCATTACATCTCGTACAATTCACTTTGACTCATGGATGACCTGATTAGAATGTGGTGGCCAACGATCACTGTGAATTCTCAAACACATGTTTTGCCTTTTGAATGTAATATCTTAGGAACATCTCAAGGAAATTCTTTAAAATTTGGCTCACATTCACTCACATTTGCTGATCAAAGTTCAAGGTCAAGGTGGCCTCAAGAAACATGTTTATGGCCTCTTGGATGTGAATGCCTGAGCGAATTTCCTCAACTTTTGATCAGTTGTCACTTAGAATCATAGATGAAGGATAAAGGTCATAGTAGCCTGTTATGCATCTGGAAAAATTGTTCACTCGTGTACTGCTGATGGGTAACATTCATTTATGGAAAACAACGTTTTCATCAGATAAGAGATAAAAGGTATTGATCCTGTCTGTTATAACAGGCTGACAATCTGGCCCGGCTACACAACCACCATCTTGGAGTATGAGTCAGCGATTATGATGTGTACTGACGTGAGCCACAAAGTGCTTCGTAGTGAGACAGTCCTTGACTTCATGGTCAACCTGAGGCAAAAGTGTGGAGATCATCGCTTCCCTGAGATCTGCACGAAGGAGCTTGTTGGACTCATAGTACTCACCAAGTAGGCTCCACGTCTCGCACATGAATATTTGTATTCATATGAAATTATAAATGTTTATAATACAGTTGGTTTATCATCCAAACAGCCTGAAAACATTATGAACTACCTGCAATGGACACCTTATCTTTTAAAATGTTTAGGTACAACAACAAAACCTACAGGGTTGACGACATTGCATGGGATCAGACTCCCAACAACACATTCACAAAGGGAGACAAAGAAACCACCTTCATGAAGTACTACAAGGACGTAGGTGTCATACACTCAACAAAAGTATAACTGGGAAAATGCAAGCGCAGGTTCTACATTTAAGGTCATGTAAGAAGGATGGGGGGGGGGATGTATCTATTATTGCAAATTTTAGAATCAGAAAAGAAATGATACATCTGTCCCAAACGTTTAAAGGAAGAGTAAACAATTCTGACTGAAAGAGATGATTGTAACTGAGCTGACAAAATGTATAATTCTTTGCATGCTGTACATTTACTTAAAATTGTGGCTTCGCAAATTGTTGCTAAATTTGCTGTTGTGAGGCTAACATGCAGAGGACGTGACAGTTTCCCAGAGCCAGCACACCAGCGGCAGACTGATACTCGCAGCTTTTCTGCCCTTAGAGCTTATGTAACACACCTGTCAAGCAGACGCATCTCACACACACACCTGAGAGCAAGAGAACCGTAAAGAGGCATTTACTGATTTTGACAAAGTGCAATGGATTGGAATCACTGACAATACCTTTAAGAGGCAGGTCACCTGAGTGGTGTATATTGTTACTCCTGTTTCAGTATGCTCTCAAATATTTCTACTTTTGTTCTTAGCAATATAACCTGGAAATCACTGATAGGAACCAGGTGCTGCTGGCCAGCGATGTGAAGAGAATTGTTCCTGCTGGAGCGCCGCCTCCTGGTCGGATCATGCTCATCCCAGAGCTGTGCTACCTTACAGGTTAATACTTTTATCTGTCATGTTCCTGTTTTATCTTATTTTATGGCCCAGCACAGATTGCCTACAGTGCCTATTTGTTTGAAATTTAACCCACTATTAGTAATAAGCTATGTGAGGTTATAGAGGTTTAGCATTGTTATTTTTTTGTCCAAGTTTAAAGTTAAACTTACCTTTGTGTAAGAATGTTTGGATAACTGCTTCAATTCAAGTAGTCAAGTAATATCAAAAACAATTACCAAGAGGTCAGATTATAGTACAGTTGACCATGAAGGATGTATCCATCACCTGTTATTGAGACACTTGATCATAAAAATTGTGGTTTATGGAGGAATATGAATTAGGTTAATGTTTCAATGTTGGGCCTACTGTTAAATTATGTTTGTGTATATGTTGGAGACCAATTGCTGTCTTAAATTGTCGGGAGAAACTCCAGGAAAAGGATTTCTTAAAGAGAATGGGAAACCTTGGTTTGACTATTACTTCAGACATGATGCCAATTTATTGCTCTATCCAGAGCACAATAATTCGATTAAATGTATAATATAAAAAGCCCATTCTACTTTATCAGCTACACACTTGTTTAGTACACAAATCAGTCGACCCAGAGGCTCGACTGTAAGCGTTGGTGATGTCTGTTAATTGCAGCAAATGTTCTTGGTTTGTTAAGTTGTCTTCTATGATAAACTAAAGTGAAGTTTGTTTTTGTTGATGTGTTTGACAGGGCTGACTGAGAAGATGCGATCTGACTTCGTCATAATGAAGGACTTGGGTGGGCACACCAGACTGAACCCAGATCAGAGACAGGGACGCCTCAACAGATTTGTCTCTAACATACAGAAGTAGGTGATAATCAACACGTGAACTGTGTTTTATCTGTGTACTCATTTTGTTGTAAGAAATATTGCAAGCACCCGTTAATATTAATATCTGAGATCTGTCCGCACAAGGTGCTCATTGCACCAATAGCAGCCTAATGCTACCATCAAATATTAGAAAGAATAATTGTTTTTATTGTCAGAGTTCACAGAGAGCCTGCTGAATAGTCTAATGAACACAAGGTAACATAGATTTGATTTAAAGGCCTTGAAAATCCTAATTACTCCCCATTTGCATCAAGTTTAAAGTAGGGATGTCACGATATGAAAGTTTGGTGCCACGATTATTCTCAGACGAAATATCAAGTTTTTCATGATTATCGATACTATAGAAGGAAAAAGACACACAACAAGCAATATATAGATATATATATCTCAACGTTTGGCCATGTAAAAGTAATTTATGTCAACTATTTTATATAGTTGCCTTGTTGTGGAAGGTTGGTCAGTGAATTTGTATTTCCTGTCTTCATTAGCAGTGTATCTTCATGGGACCTTTATTGTGAAGTGTCACCGACAGAAGTGACTCTGTTTTAGAAGAGAATTGTTGATTAACCGGCATATTGTCCTGGTTCAAGACACATTTTTCATGTCCTTATTATACTATTATCTCTAAATATATTGAATTAAACTCTGCTACATTTATAGTGGTTAATAGGGAGAGGAAGAGAGAAAGACTGAAATTGAATGTAAACGAGGATTTCTCCTCTTGCTGTGAACTTCTCTGGAGTTTTTTGGCCAGCGTTGGTGGAAATGAGGCTGTTAAGTCTTCTCAACTAACGTGTCAGTGGCTCACACACACATTACGTGACTCGTGAGAAGCAAGACACCATAGTTGGATATCGTAGTTTTTATAATTCTTATGGTAATAAAACCGTGACGCTATGAACCTGCGGTTATCGTAAAGTTGGTTAATCCTGATGTAAAGTTATATTTCAAATGCAGTTTGTAAAATGTTGTAGGTTTAGTCGCATTAACGTTTCTCTGTCCATTTAAAATCAATAACTCATATTCTTTCAATTTGTTATGAAGGTTTGTTTTCTCTTTTATTTCGTCTGTTCATATGCACAGAGGCTGTAATAGCAATTTTTCCTTCAGGCAGTTAATCCCAGGCTTTGATTAAAAACCTGAAAATGATTTCACAGGAACCCGGATGCACAGGCAGAGCTGGATAAGTGGGGACTCAGCTTCGATAAGGAACTCCTAAGACTGACTGGCAGAGTCCTCCCAGTAGAGAGGATTTTCCAGGGATCAAGATCGGTATAATATGCATGGGGTTACGTACCTTTGTTCTGGCAAACAAATTAAAATGATCTATTTGTATGATTGTAATTGAGGGATTGAAAACTATTTGTGTTACCTAGTATGTCCCTCCAGCTGCTGATTGGGCCAGAGAGATGCGTGGGATACCTCTGATCAACGCCCCTCCACTGAACAACTGGCTCATTTTATACACCCGTCGCAATGGTAACGAGGCCCAGTCCCTCCTGCAGACCCTCAGCAAAGTGTCAGGTCCACTCGGAATTCGCATACAGAGACCTGTCATGTGAGTTCTAGCATTATGTAACGTGTACCATACAGGTAAAAAGGTAGGTGTTTTTTCATTACGTTACATTTAGCTGACGCTTTTATCCAAAGCGACTTACAATAAGTGCATAGACCATGACAGAACAAACCCACACCAACAAGAAACAATCAAGTACAATTTGCTTCAAAAAAGCCAAACTACAAATTGCTACACGTTAGTGCCATATAAGTGCAACAAATTCAGGGAGGAAGTAATCAGAATCCTTTATTGTCAATGTTCAACATTGTCACCGACATTAAAACAGTGAAAATTGTTTTAGCAGCTCTTGTTACAACAGCATTTAACTAATTTTAGAAATCAGAACAAGGATCTGAGGGTAGGAGCAAGATAGTTACCATTCACACAGTCTGCTTCTACATACTTCTGAATTGAAATTTGAATTATACGCTAACTTGATACCTAGTGTGTTGTTGCCCACTTAAAGCTAGTGTTGGTAATCTTGGAAAAGCTAACAAGAGCAGGCTACACTTTGAAAAATGCAACCGTTACATCCCAGGGGGTTCAGACGACTTTATTGATGTTATCTTAACTTGAAAAGGATTTCAACTAAAGAAGTATTTCATAAACAACTCACCAATCCTACCTTTGAGTTGAATTTCATTTATTTTGTTAAAAACAGGATTGAGTACCAGGATCACCAGGAGTCTCTCCTCAGAGCCCTGCAGCAGAATGTTGATCAACATACACAGATGGTTAGTGACTCAATGTGAATAAGTTGAACACGAGCAGATCTCCTACATTAGTTTGAGCTTTTTCCTCTTATCTAGTTGGTACTGTGACATTCCTTGATGAACGGGATGTTTGCATTGTCACCTTGAACTATATTTCATGTTAGGTGGTGGTGATCCTCCCCAGCAACAGGAAGGACAAGTACGACACCGTCAAGAAGTTCCTTTGTGTGGACTGCCCTGTCCCCAGCCAGTGCGTGGTGTTCCGCACCATCAGCAAACATCAAACACTCATGACTGTGGCGACCAAGATTGCCCTGCAGCTGGCTTGCAAGATGGGAGGAGAGCTGTGGAGCGTGGAAATCCCTGTTAGTCAACATCACCAGTAAAATTATACAATCAAGAAAATTAAAGTTGTTGTAGAGCAGATAAAGAATGATGGTACAATTGTTTCACATTGAAACAAAACACAGAAGAGGATCAACAGGGAGTTTGTTAGGTTTGTTTATCTACAGATAAACAAAAGCACAAATGCTTCAATAAGTAGAGAAAGTTCCAGTGGTCCCCACAGCAGAACAGAATTTCATCTTCATCACTTGGGAGGCTTCATGTTTTTACTTTCACATATGCAATACCATTGTTTCTCCATAGTCTAGGTTATTGAAATGATTCCATAACGTCTTATATGAGACAATGAAAAAAGCAGCGGATGAATTAGTTTGCATTACAGCTTTTGAGTCACAGTTGGATTCTGCAAATACAATGATGAATGTTGGTATTCTACTAATATAGTTTCATTTCCTGTGCAGCTCAAACAGCTGATGATTGTGGGCATTGACTGTTACCATGACACTATTGGTGGGAAAAGGTCCATTGGAGCTCTAGTGGCCAGCCTCAACCAGAGCATGAGCAGGTCAGAGTTTAACAGCCCCTTGATCATTGCATGGATGTGGGTATTTTGGTGACCCCTTATCTTTAATATAGTGCAGTAGTACATCCAATAAGTTGTGAAGTTGACATTTCTTACAGGTGGTTCTCAAAGTGTGTGCTGCAGCACAAAGGCCAGGAAATCATGGACGGACTGAAGATGGCCTTGAGTGGCAAGTTGCTTTCATTCATTTACAATTTCAATACACACAACAATTCTCTGTCTATAGTCTGAGTAACTCTGTCTTTGTTTAACAGGTGCACTGAAAGACTACCTGAAGTTCAACAACTGCCTCCCCTCACGCATCATTGTGTACAGAGATGGAGTGGGAGACGGCCAGCTGGAGACCGTGGTCAACTACGAGGTCTCCCAGATCATTGACTGCATCAAGTCCATGGGGCACGACTACTCGTGAGTTTCTAATTTTCTCAGTTTTCCTTCTTTTTTATTCTAAGGACACTAAATAATGTGTAAACAACATTGAAAACAGTTGTTGCTAAAACTAATTTGATGGACTGACAGGGACTGTGCTTTGAATCTGGTCAAGTAAGAATTGAAGCAGCAAAAGAAGTAAATGAAGGTTAAATCATCCTGTAATTTGTTGATGTTAGGCCCAAGCTGAGTGTGGTGGTGGTGAAGAAGCGCATCAGCTGCAGGTTCTTCGCCCAGTTCGATGGCAAAGTGAACAACCCTCCCCCCGGAACCGTCATCGACACAGATGTCACCCGTCCTGAGTGGTATGTTTCTGAACTGTTTCCTCTCATCTATTCATTGATGGATTTAGTGCTGAACCATTGCAACCTTTGTCAGGTACGACTTCTTCATCGTGAGCCAGTATGTTCGCACAGGAAGCGTCTCTCCAACCCACTACAATGTCGTGTACGACACCAGCGGACTGAAGCCTGATCATATGCAGCGGCTCACCTACAAGCTGTGCCACATGTACTACAACTGGCAGGTAGGCATTCAAATCACTCTTTGACACATTTCATCCTGGATGGCTGTAATGAATGGGGTCTGCAAGGATCAGCAGTGCAGTTGAACTGAAAATGATTCTCTTCTGTTATGGAATATGTTAGGAGAATAACTGACCAGCGTCCACATTGAGGATATTTCTCTGATTTAAGCTTCTCTTCATTGGCTTCCAGTGAATATTAGAATGGATTTTTAAGATTTTCTTTAAGTGCCTTATGCGAAGGACCTGCCCAGCTGAGGACCAGAGGTGACCCGAGCTTTTCTGTCTGGGCTCCAACTCTGAATTCTCCAATTCTTTCTTTCAGATGTGTGCTTCCTCCCTAGTTCTGATCTTTAGGTCTTCTTTAGTTATTTTACACTTTATCTTGTTTTAATTCTTCCTTTACTCTAAAGTACCTGTGTTGTAAAAGATGATATACAAATACTTTATTATTAAGTTTATTATTGTTTCACCTGAAGAGAGTAACAGTAACACACGACTCACACACATGCGTTAGAGGCTTCAACACAAACAATGCTCAGCCACTTTGAATGAGGTCATGAGCTGCTGAACTGCTTTGTGATTCTGTCACATACGGCAGCAAAGGCTCCAGCCAATCACTTCATGTTGGAAAAAATACTCAGGCACCAGCCAACCAAATCATGGTAGATTCCAGAGAAGAGTCATTGTGATTTTTGCAACCCAATAGAATATGTTCCTTTTCCCCTGTTTGGGCTGTAGGGAATCATCCAAGTGCCCGCTCCCTGCCAGTACGCACACAAGCTGGCTTTCCTCGTGGGTCAGAGCATCCACCGGGAGCCCAACATGCACCTGGACGACCTCCTCTTCTACCTGTGACGACACAAAGAGGAGCAACGTGTTCGACTCTGAGGTTTCCTCGGGAAGAACATTACTAATGACAAGTTTGGTTCCAAAAGTTCTCTTCAGGTGAAAATATTCCAAGTTCAGTTTTGAAGATGCCGAGTTCTGAGTTCTGTGTATCTGGTTTGTATCACACTCAGGTCTGATGTAATAACAAAGGTGAAAAGTCTGAACATCTAAAATACTCGTGAGCTTCCCCTGTTCAGAATGAAGTGACACAAGACAAAATGAATCCAGGCTATTTGTGATACACGAAACATTTGGAAGATTCTCTACAGTTTGATGTGAACTTTTGTCTTTTGAGTAAAGAGAAATAGCATTTGTTAGGAAGAACCTAGAATCTTTATTTGTGTTGTATTGTTAATGTTGGCCTCAGATAATTTAAATGTTCATAAAAATATTATTTAAGAGTAAAAACCTGCTGGAGTTGTAACAGAATCTAGGCCCTAAAACTCATTTCTGTAGCTGCTGGTTCTAATAAACGTTTGTGTGTTATGTGATTTGTGCTTTTTAAATTGTAGTTAAATGAGACGCCCAAACTTTACAAAATATCAAATTTATTTAGACTTTTTTTTAGAAAAGATTGCACATGCACACCCACACGATAATTTGTAACCATCAATATAGGCTGATAATTCTTATCATAAAGCTAGCACACAACTGCAGACTTTAAACAATATGGTCTTAAAGACACCATGGGGAAAGCTTGCACTGTTTGATTATAAAGTTAAATGTACAAAAAAGGCAGTTTTAAAATCAAGTATAAACATTTAAAAACAATTTTACAAATGGACAAAGTACAAAAAGAGCAACAGTCACTCAAAATGAACAGAAGCAATGTCTTGAGGACGAGGTCCGTCAATAGGAAAACATGTACATCAGGTTACCTTAGGTCAACATGGCTGAAAATCATCAGTACAGAAAGTATCAGAATGTTTTGCATACATTCTTTTTTGGCAGTTTCAGTTTCAACTCGTGTGTTATAGAAAAAATAGGCTCGATTTGAAAATACACGTGAGGATGAAATGGAAAAAACGATATGAGGAGATAAAGTTGGACGGTTTCATTTCACGCACAAAGACGAACATCTGCACAATCGTTTTTTGGGCAGCTTTGAAAATACATTGGCTTTCAATTCATCATACATTCACTACTCTACGGTGTAGATATATATATGTATATTATATATATATTGATATACAGTACTTGTATCCTGCACCAACAGAACTGGGGACACTGAACGGGCATCGTTGACAGACTGACAGGCTTAAACGTTTCAGATCTAATAGAGGGGGGGTCAGAGGGGTGGAGGTAGCCTTGTGTCTCACTGTGATCGACTGAAAGACGTCACCCGGTCCGTCTCCTGTGCAGTACAACGGGTCATGAGCTGATGTTAGACATCACTTCAGCTACTATTTAGTCTTTTACTGTTTATGGAACATTGTTTACTTTGTAGTCACTGTTTTTAATAAGTGTGGTGCCAACAACCAGAACTCGTTTTTCTCTTATTTTCCAGGGAAGATTTTTTAAATGAATAAAAACATTTTCTTTTCTGGGCTCAGTTATGGATGCTGGATGTTGTATGGGATGGTTACGTGTAATCTCTGGCCCTGTGGAAATCACTGTACCCTGCATGTCCCAGTCCGGGATAAACAGCTGGAGACAGATGTTACAATATGACAACAAATGTATCGGTGACAAATTTAAGGACGAAGGGTAAAAAATGTAGGAGTAGATATTACAAGACTGCGGGGCTGTGGTTCGGGGTCGAGACAGTCGTCTACTAAAAGGTTGGTGCCTGGATAGAAATAAAAGTGCTGCAAATAGAATCTGTTGGCAGAATGAGTGTGTGTGAACGTCACTGTAAAACTTGGTCTTGGTCGTCATAAGAGCTTTATATAAATATAGTGTATTTAACTTTTGACACTGCTCATCCAACAGTTAACTCGGTGGAAAGCAGCTCAAAATCTACCAGACTGAGATCTGGTGACTGCAAAGGCCACAACATGTGACATCCCGTTGTTTTCACACAGAGCCTCTCACAGACGTCATGATCTGTGTTTCTGTACGATATTAAAACTTATTTTACAGAATTAACAGCAGGAAAGATGTATGTTGATATTTTACTTATAAAAAACTTTTAAATTCAATATAATCCTATATAATTGGTTGAAGTTGTGTATGTCTGTTTTCTCTTTGTTTATAGCTGAGGTTTATTGTTCAACTGTAGAACATGAAGCCTTTTGAAATTAATATGTACCGGCCAATATCATCGAAACCTTTTTACAACCTCATTTTGGCAACAGGCCCCAAAAAAATCCAAATCGTTTGGGCTGTGGGCTTGAAAAGACCCCTGGTGTGGTATGGATGGACATTGTTTCTCAACTCATTTGCAGGGGTTTCCTTTAATTTGTCATCCACCTGTAAATAGAAGCATTAAGCTTCTTCTGGACAAACTACTAAACATTGTGCGATTATAAGGCAAATACATTAAGGTTGGATCCACTAGGAATTTCCATCCAGGCTCATTTTACTGCAGAGACCCTGAAGAAGGAACACGTGTGCTTGTTTTCATGGTGTCTGACATTTCTTTTTTTCGGGGTGGGGGGGGGGTCACTACGCTATTCCCTTCTGAGATGGAGGCAGAAGATGAGTGGGCAGGAAATGTCACATTATTGTCCAGGTTCCGCTCTGAGCCCGTCACGCCACATGCGCCTTCCCAGGCTCAGGAGGGAATGTGCTGAAGTAAAAGCACGTGGACCTGTGGTACTTTACGCACAACGGGACACACAATGGGACACACAACGGGACGCCCAGAGCGAGCCCTTGAGTGAAGACTGGATGACGCCCGGGGCCTCGTCTGTCTGCAGCAACATGCCGTCAGCCAGAGACGGCACGAGCTGACACCACGAGGTCTCAGGACCACAGTATGAAATGTGTTGTTGAAAATATGTCATTGATGCATCGATGTTAACAAAATACAAATATTCTAGTATACAACTGATGTACAAGAATAAAGCCTTTGCTCAGCTCACAAATGTAACCTGTCTTGTCCACTGTGGTGGTATGAGTTTTCTTTTTTTTCTCTGCAAACACTATGAAGGAGTGTTTGACACTCAAGAAATTATTTTACAGCGCCAAGTCTTCCCAACAGTTTCTTCCCTTTGGAGATCAGTCCCTTTTTCTTTTTGGAGGAGTACATGTCCAGTGGGGCCCTGATGGGACTGCGAGGCCCCACGGCGGCCGGGCCCCAGTCCAGGGCGCATGGACGCGCTGTGGGAGAGGCTGCTCTTCTGGGCGGACCCGATTTGTCCAATGGAACCTAATGGGAGACCCGTAAGGGACAGTTGAGGGTGTTAAAATAGCCGAGCGTCACACACCTCAGTCACCACTCCCCTCCTCTTTATGACCCAGCAGGTTCACCAGAGCTCTGACATCTACCTCCCCGGACGGAGTCAGACAACACTCACCCTCCCTCCTCCCACACCTCCCCTCTGTCAGGTGCTTTTTTTTAAATGAAGCTGCTACGAATAAGCTACGACACAGAACTGAAGCGTGACATCCACTAACTCCCACATCAATGAAAGGTGACAACACTTCCCCACAATGACTACCAAAGGCGGGGCAGCTCCCCTCACATCAACAGATACATTTGTATTTTGGGAACATTTAAATCACATTCCTGTCTTCTTCAATGTGTGTATAGATAAATATGTAGAGAGAGAAATATTTACTGATACAACTGGATTACAGAGAAACTACGAGTCACTATTCCTTCTCTGTAATCATGAGCTAAAAGGCTCCTTTAAATTGCACTTTGGAAAGACCGGTGGTAACGATGACGTTTGTATGAGCTAATATTTCTATGTACAATTTGTGTGAATATAATTTGCACGTCAGAACATGTAAATCCTTCTGCTGCATCATTTATTATGCTGAGTTTAAAGTGAGACTACGGGACTTTTGAGAAAACAAAACTTTTTCCTTCACTTCACTCAGACGTGTGAAGTCAACGCGGTCCAATATGACCAGCAGCCTCCATCACATTAAACATTACGGATCTAGGACCTTTCGAAATCAGGAGCCATGAAAGGGCCACGATTTATTACATGTCCGACATTCATGAACAGTTCCTGATTCCGTCAGGGTGATCTCTGTCCAAGTACATTGTGTTCGTCAAAAAATCTGAAGAACTAGTCAGAGTTAGTATTGTTAGTTAGTGACTAGTTTATTAAAAAAAGACTAGTGACAGGCCAGGGGCACTTTGAGGGCCAATCAGATTTCAACCCTGGATCTGCCCCTGAGCTTAAAGCTAAAAAGAAGAACATGGTCGTCCGTATAGTGTTTCAGCAAAAGCAGCATAGTCTCACTCTTAATCCACAACTGTTACTTTGCTATCTGATCAATTCAAACATTCACGTTGATTCATAAAAGTGGAACTAATTTGAAAACCAAAACACCTACTGATTTGTTCATTTTAGATTTCACAACATCCATAACATTTTTACTCTTCTTCTTTTTAAACAAGAAAAAAGGTGCTGAATCTGGCCAGAGGCTCAACACTACAAGTGTGAAACCAAATGAACACTTGATGCTTTTCTTTGGGTTTTTGCATAGAATTGTTTGTGGATTCTTTTAATACTTTGCTATGATGCAGCAGGTCACACTGCACTGACACAAGCCAAACTGCTGGAGGCGTTTGCCTTAAATACATCCCACATTCTCAATCAACTGTGCAACAATGGCCTTTTAGCTTCCCATGAGTTACAGCAGGAGACTTATTGCAGGAGACGGACATTGTCAGGTACAACACTCAAGAGAAACAACTGAAGATACCATACTTCTTGTCTAATGCATTGGCTGGGCTCTCTGTCTCCTACCAAACAAACAGCACTCAGTGTTTTAGGGGAACAAAGAAGAGTCTTATCACATCTACCTACAGGAAGGAAAATCAAACAAAGTACACATGTTGCATACCAGAAACTAAGGGTACCCATGTCATCTGCATTAGACGAGGGGGGGGGGGGGTGTAATCGTGGTATCCTCAGTTGCTCACTTACGTGACGGAAACAGAGCCTTTAAGGTGTGAAATGAACACTCTTCTTCTGTTTTGCCAAGCGGGTGAGGAAAAGAAATAAAAAAATATATATGGTGATGGCATTTCAATACAGTTTGCACTATGACAATGGCAAATTAGCAACACAAGGAAAGAACCATCTGATGACACCTATTCATATTATTTCAACAGTTGCATTATTTGTTCAACACAAAAATAACATCACACATTTACACTCGGTAAATAATTACGTCTGAAATTATTCTCTGATGGCAACGTCGTCGAAGTGCGTGCTACTTTACAAGAAAGCAATTTACAAAACAAGGCGTTCAGGAGCAGATACAAAAGTTGAACTACACTGGACTTTTATCTTGATATAAAATCTTCAAGAGTTCATGCATCTGGACTATAGAACATGCCGAGCTACAGACTACAGAGTTCATCTTTCAGTACAACAAAACTATGGACTCTATTAGAAATCATTTGGAGATCAAACACAGAATGCTGAGTATGCATGTGCAAAAAGTGTTAAGTTCTCAAGACAGGACAGAACAAGTAAAAAGTCACAGGAGCTTCTCTGTCTCCATTTTACTCTCATTGAGAATTCTTTATGAATACAATATATCCTCGTATTATACAATGCAGAGCAGAGACCCCCCCCCCTTCACAGCAGTAAACACAAAAAATAAAAGTACCTCTGTCAAGTATTAGTTTTAAAGTCTTATAAGTTTTATTTTTTTCATAGATCTTCATAGATATCTATTTTATTTACAGTGTAATGCTCCAAAGTCAGAAATCCCATTGTACTTGAGTCAATTCAATCAATGTGACACACAAACACACAGACACAGAACTAAAGGAGATAGAGGGAACTGAAAGAGAGTAAATGGATGACAGAGGGCTAGTACTGCGAAGGAGCATGTACCCTTTTGGTCTTTATCCGAGCTGGATTGTCCTGGGGGTATCGAGATGGTGAGTCAGTGAGAAAAACCTCTACATCGTCAGGCACTTCTTCTAGAAAGTTGGAAGGAACGAGTCCTTTGTGTCCATTGAGCTCGCCCTGTGGAGCACACAACAGTGAGACGCCCTCTGGTGGTATCAAACTTTATCAACACATTTAGAAATTCAGATGAGGAATGAGAGGACGAGCCAACGTTATGTTTCCCTGCAGCTAATTCACTGAAATCCTACACTCTGATCTCATATTCATCTCCAACCAAAATGTCTTCAGTGGACAACAGAAACATAAGAGCCGGCCTCGCTGCTACAACAGTTTTGGCTCCGGTGTTTAGAGAGTGGTCACCTGACCTGAGCCTGTCGGGTCAGGATCAGACAAAAAGGATATTTGTTGTTTTTTTCTAGCAGCATGTACCTAATCGGGGAAAACATCAGGCTCAGGTCAAGCTAGGGCAAAATAACAGAATATCTGTCAGGTTGTGACTCGGATAATATTTTTTATAGTCAACACAGACAATTGTGGGTTGAGCTGTACTCTACTATCAGAGCTAGATAGTTCTGTGTTCTTATCTATGAACCAATTCCAGAAATCTCGGTCCGTCTCTGTCCGTCTGTATATGGATCACATACTGTATCTCAAGAACAATCTTCAGCTTCGTACTTGGCATGGGTATAAATGTTAAGGGTGCAATTTGGACACACAATACACTTAATGTTGATAAATAGGTGAACCAGCACACTGTAGCAGCAACGACGATCACAACAACAATTCTACAGTTCTGTGTTCAACGTGCTGATTCAGTTTCACAGAACTTTGAATAAACGGTAATAATCAGCAGCTGCAGGGTTCTGTGGTTTGAGTCGGTCTTTATTTGCCGCTGGTAAATTAGTGCAGGTCACTTTTACAGTTTCAGAAACAAAACTGCGACCAGCATCAGCACAGGACGAACAAGCAGCCCATTCCAAACAGGCAGGTTTACAACAGCCGCTGCACAGGGATCAGGTTTTTCATTGTAACATAACTCTGCTTGGCTGAAGTTTACACATTTTTGAATATTCTAATTTAATATTCTATTGTAATGTTATAGGAGAAATGACTTTAACCAATATTATTCAAGAACATGAATGAGATTTAGTGCAACACTTTTCTTCATGGTCAACGAGGACACATGGGACTCTCCTGAATATATTAACAACATATTTACATAATTCTAAAAGGTTGTAAATATTTGTTCATCACTGTTTCTCAGATATTAATGTGGTGTGTGTTGCTACAATACCTCGCTGCTGCTGCTGGGGTGAAGACTCCAGTCTGAGGCACAAAGAGCTTAAACAGATTCAGTTCGCTTTGTTGTTGCTAAACTCATCTGACCCAGAATCTGAAGATGGCTGAATGTATTAGCAGAGCTCGATGAAGTATAATTCAGCATGGCATGACCAGAGCTCACAGCAGACTTTAAACGCTGGGGCTGTTTCTCGCAGGGATGTGGGGGAGGAATTGTCTTTTCATGTCTTTTGATTTTTTGGCTTTTTTATCACAGAACCTTAATCTTTCTTTAGAAGTTGCTCATCTTTTGTGCTGATGATTCAACATGGAGACTTGTTGCTGGGACTGGAGAGTCTGTAAATCAACTAAAAAATCTTTCCCCTGCAGAAAAAGACACTTTTATGTTCAGGACCTCGGATGCCTGAAATGAATCATCCCTCTTCAGAACTCTCTGACTGTATTTACATGGACCAACATTCTGATGTTAACCAGAATAATCCAACAGTTTGAATAAGACGGACATGTAAAGAGCATTTTTCTGATAAGCCCTGTGTCTGTAAGCCCCAAATTAAAATGTACACCACATTTTTAGCCTAAATTTCCTGTGATATCTTCCTCTGGAGCCGCATTCAGTTTCACACACACTCCACACAAGCTCTCACCCAGCTCTCGGTTTACGGAAACTTGGATGACACCACAGGAGCGGTATGGAGGCATTTGAAGTTATTTTCTATTGTTATTTTTTATGTCTGAAGAAGGAGTCCCCAGTTACTTCAACTGTATTGGATTTGGCTGCTATTCTGTTTACCCCCAAAACTCCTAAAGTGTTTTGTGGACTCAAACACTTCACCCACCCCTCCATCGGCACAGTGGAGGGGTGAATTTTTATATTTCGGTGAACTATCCCTGTAAGGTCATACTCTGAATAAGCAATAATCTAATTAAGACTTGGAGTATTCTGACTGTAGTCACATTATGTAAACATGCATACGTCTTAACCGCATTATAAGTTTTATAATCGTTTTTACAGCATTTGGAAAGTACACAAGATGAAAAAATAAAAAAGGAGTTGTAGCTTTTGCAAAATTAGAAAGAAAAGACAACTGATATATATATAGGAGCATCAAACATTAAATGATTTCAGGTTGGGGTTTTAAAACTGACGTAGTGGACGTAAAGATATGAGCCATATCGGTTAAGCTCTGTAACATGTTAACTGGAATATTAATGTAATATTCTACTCGTGTAAACATCATAACTGAACTAATGTCTTATCATCAGTACAGTGAATAGTCAGAATACTACTGTAAATGTAATCTATACGTTTGTACTGATGTGATTTTATGTAAAGATGTTTCTACTCTACTAAACTACTACTACTACTACTAACTCTCGTCCAATAGACAAATAAACAGAGAGATGGTTGGTACTTACATAGTAAAAGCCATCTTCATCTATTTCACCAAAGACCATGATGACGTCACCGGCACAGAAAGTCAGTTCAGCCTGTCAGAGGAAAAAGAGGCTTGAGACACATCTGCCCTGTTGTACTGTAGTTGTTGTTTACAGCAGTTACACAATGTGAGTTAAAGACGGTTCCAAGACATCAAATCTACTGGGGTTGTATGAGTTTGAAATGCTGTGCTTCCTTCTCCAAATCAATGTGATGCATCTTAAACACCAGTGTCAATTCAGTCTCAGCAGACGAACAACTGTAAATGCATCAGATGTTGGAACTGTGAAGACAGGATTGCAACACAGTGGACACATCTCTCCTACGGGACTCTTAAGGACACACAAACCAAACACAGCATAAGTACAGTGTACAATGTGTAGGGGACAGGTCAACACAAAAGACCAAACCGTGGAGGGGAGATGCTGGCTCGGGCAATGCATGAGGGGCTGTATATTCATGACCGCCAGGGAGAGAGGGCCGTGGCCCCTCGTTCAAAAGCCCACCTCCTGATTTGCACGCCAACAAATGGGGGAGGAAACACAAACAGAGCAGACAGTGCTGTACCCTCCTGACCCTCACTCACCTCCTCATTCAGTCTGTTGCCCTCATACTGTGTCGGTGGCAGTGCCAATAGAAAGGTGAGAGTAAGTGAAACCGGGGGGGGGGGGGGCCAAAACAACAGCACGGGACAGTACTTTCAATCTTCGAGCTAACACAGTGCTAACTGAAACTGCTCATTCAACCTCGCCTTCGTATATACTGCACAATCTTGATCTTAAATAAATAGTTAGTCAAATAGAAGATGGATACCACTCTGTTATCTGCCTGGTAAAGATAAGAATAACACCAGATGACAATAAGCTGGAAGGAGAAGGAAAACAGCGTCACTCTGTCCAGAAGTTTAAAAACCTACCAGCTCCTCTCAAGCTGACTGATTCACACTGAATCTTAATCCATGCAAAAACATATTTATACAAACACAAAACTAATTAAAAAAAGGAGTTTGTGGTTTACGTGGTTTATGTGCTAGATTTAGCTGAGTGCAGTCACCTCCCTTGTCATCACTATGAGCTAATGCCACATTTACATGTTATAATTGAATCTGTGGGTGGCACAGTGGGAAGCACCTCACAGTAAGAAGGTTCCAGTTCAGTTCCTGTCTTTCTGTGTTGAGTTTGCATGTTTTTCATGTGACTGTGTGGATATTCTCTGGGTGCTCAGGTTTCCTCCCGCAGACCAAACACATGCAGGGTTGAGTTAAGTTAATTGGAGACTTGAAATTGACCGTAGGTTGTGTGTCTCTGTACGACGGCCCTGCAATACGCTAGCAGCCGAACGTCAGCTGGGACTGGCTCCAGCTCCCCATAATGGATAAGTGAATAGGTGATGGATAAGATTCAGTGTAGACAATTCCATTTAATTCTCCCACATCCAATGCAATACATTTGTTTCACCATTTAAGGAACCATTCCAATTAACACCGCAAAATCAGCATGTTTAACCATTTAAATAATGTAAGTACAAGGCCAGAGTGAGGGTCAGCACACGGATCTTCTCTCCTGCTGTAAAATGAAATGTGTTTGTCAGCTTCAGAGGTGCAGGTAGGTAGATTTATTAAAATTGAGGACTGACCCAGTCTAGCTGTTTCCCTCTGTTTCCACTCCTTTTTGCCTGGCTAAGCTAACCAGCTTCTAAAACATTACATTTAACATTGACATAAGAGTAATATGGATGTTTTCATCAAACTGTTGGCATATTAATAAGCATATTTCTCAAAATGTCAAATCATTTTTTTTAAATCTTCAAAATGACAGAGTAACTATCTCACTGTCTGTGCACCTGGAAATGTTTTTTACGTTTTTCTACATTTGTCACACGATGATGACGATGACAGAATGGTCCAGTCAAAGTGGAAAGCTGGAGAGACAGGAGAAAAGTACCTCTACATCAACGTTAGGGGAGCTCTCTCTGGGGTCGTAGTCGTACAGAGCGACCATTCTTCGTGTCGACAGTGGGTGCTGACGGCCGCTCCGCCTATTTCTCTCTGTAAAGAGAAAAATAAATAAAAACAGACAGACAGAAAAATAAGAGTAATCAGTGGTTATATTGTAAAAAACACTTCACTGAAGGATGCGATGACCAGTGACAACAAATAACAGCCTGAGAAGTCCCACAATCTTTATCTTATTATTCAAAATGAACTATGTCCAGGTTAGTACAGTAGCTGGGAGATGCTTAAAGATGATACATACAGGAGAAACGAGTTCACAGATCAATGAGGATGGTCAGGAGTGAAAAAAGAAGAAAAGATAGAGCAGAGAGCAGCAGAGCGTTTCACTGGACACAGACCTCTCTTGGATTTTCTGGACCTGCGATTTATTGAGCGGCCATCTTTGAAACGGTCGCAGTTCACTTCACAGGAAAGCAGACAAACGTAATTAAGTGGGAAAAGTAGAGGAAAGGAGACAATGTGTCAGTAAAAGACAATTTAGCAGAACATAAAGTTAGCATAAGAAAGATGTAAAGGGAAGAAGGTTAAAGTAAAACCAAAAGAAGCTGAGGGGAGTGGGTAGAGGAAAAATGATGTCTCACCTAACTTCTCCACAGGAGTGTTGAGAGGCAGGAAGCCCTGTTTGAGGAGCTGGTCCATCATGTCGTAATCCTCTGTTTGGATCTCAGAGACCATGTTACAGGGGATCAGACCCACTCGTTCTCGGATCTGCGCCCTGTAGAAGCCGTCTGTATCTTTATTCCCAAACACCTGAAGGAACGACAGTGTCAGGGGGAGACACGCAGCCGAAAACAAAAACCACATTCCACCAAACCTGCAAAGATTACTAGAATTGATCTTTAATTCTAAAGGCATGATCTTAGACACCACTGAGGCATACGCATGAAACATTCATCCCAGCAGAGTTGTGTTTTTAGGATTCAAGCCACTACCTTGATAATCTGGCCCTCCTTAAACGGCAGCTCCTCATCAGCAGCATCGGGGTTGGGAGACATGGATAGGGGGTCATAGTCAAACAGAGCCACGAACACACGGGTCATCTCCTCTGGCTCCGATTCCTCATAGTAATCCGGGGATCGCCGTCCCCGCCCGTGCCTGCGACCGCCATAGCCGTCTGAAACATAGAGGAGGCCTCTGCTGCTACTACCAGCCTTATACAGCCACGCTGGCTGCAGAGGCAATGAGAGCAGAAGATGTCTCTTTGTTAGAGCTGACAGGGGAGAGGGCGATGAGAGTCATGTGTGAAAAAAGAGCCAGAGATCAAATAGCATAATTGTAGTTTTTTTGTTTTAATTTCTCTTAATTTGAAAACGATACTCCTGCTGCGTTCACGCACCAAAAGCAAAGGATGCTTTGCAATAAAGGCTCAGTACAAATCGTAGCACAGCAGCGATCTTCGTTCACACATTTCTGCTTGCTGGCGTGACAGTCACCAAACATCACAGGACACAGTACAACACAGCACGCACAGGAAACACACACGTCAAGCAGTTTTTGGGTTGCAAGGGAAAACTCAAAGACTGTGGACACCGGGAGGACACAAGTAACGCTGCACTATTGTTCATTGCTGTTTCACTGCCTTATCTCACAGAGGCTGATCAACATGCATGCTTTCACTTGGACTGGACATGTCGAGGAGAGCATTCCTACATTTAAATGCAGGTGTAGTGTCATGCTTTTAGGCCACAACCTGGAAACAATGTGCAGCAAAAAAAAACAAAAACAAAAAAAAAGGCAAAGGAGAAACGTTCCCAAGGGAGACACATCAAATGCCCCAGTCGTTCCTGGCAACGAAGATATCAGGGACAGTGAGGGGGAAGGGATGAACCTGATATCAGTTCCCCATGCTTCTCATGGATCACCATGTTAAATGTTTCAATGGCAGATTGTAAGTCTGAATAATGGCTCTAGGATATAGCAACCAATACCAACTAAGCAACTGAGATAATCTTTTTTTTGAAGATGTAGAATGTGTTTTTGATGGCAGCTGAGTTTATGAACGTGCAACCGAATGATCCCAACAAGGCAAAAACTCCTCCAGTAATGCGTCTTTCCTTCTCACTGTGTTGTAAACAGGTCATGCAAAAACCAACAATGCAAACGGGCCTCTGGCTCATAGAGGTGGGAGGAGAAGGAAAAGAAGAGGTGGCAGAAAGAAAAGGAAAGAGGAGGGTGGGCTTAGTTGAGGTGGGAGTGGGAGAGTGGCCAGGATATGGAGGTTGGATGGGAAGAGTGGGTGGTTTGGGGTTTCTTGGGATTGAAGGAGTAGGAGTACATACAGGGAAAAGGATTTTCATTCTCCAGCAACGGAAAAAGTGGCCAGTCTTGTCTTCCCCCGTCAGCTTTATTCAGCTAAGATAAGATAAGCTGAACAAAGCAGCTATCAGAACAAAGACCACCATGATATCACTGCATGTGTTCAACAATGATTTCTTTTTGGCCTTTTCTGGCATTGTTATAGTTAATTGTCATCTTGGAGAGAAGCTGTATCACATACCATATTGATCCTCTGAGGACATAGATCGCCATATCCTGCGCCGAGCTACACTGCCATAGTAAACATCCTCCTTGACGGGTGAGAGGTTCCCCTCACTCCCCTCACTGTTACTGTCCATGGTGATCTCTACAGAAGACACCAATCACAACGTTACGGTCAGAGATCCCCCACACACACACACTCTGCTCTACCCCATGGCCCACTCACTCATGCTGAGACAGTAGGATGATGAGGTTGCCCTGAGGTGGGAAGGTGTACAAGGCAACAGGTTTCACTCTGGAGTCACTGGGTGTAAAACAGCAATGCTTTTCACTGTTGCAGGGAAGGTCAAATTTGGTGGTCACGTATAAAAAAAAATAAAAATACATGTTAACCCACAGTAAACACAAGAGTAAGGGGTGTATCTAAGGAAACCTTCCTGCAAATCTGCATGTGAACATTTGGATCCAGCTCATGAGGATGGAGAGCTACAGGGTGTTGAGACACCCCACATACAAGGGTCTACGAGGTCGTTAAAGCTCTTTGGGAGAGATGTACAGCTCGGCTCACATGGGTAAGGGAAACATATGGTATAAATAGCACAAACATCAGTGGCCCTGCAGGTGGGGATGAGGCGTCTCCTCACATGGTGACCTCACTAACCAATGGATGGGATTGGTCGTCGCTGAGGGGGGGTGCCGATGTGAACCGGCCTCCTCCCTGAGTGGTCCAGACGATCAGCGCTTCCGTGTGACGGTGAGTTCCCAATGATCTTAAGAGTAAAAAACAACAGATAAGAGGTAAGAACAACAAAAGGACAATCAACAGAAGGACAAGTAGACATTTAAAACCGTTTAAAAGAATCCCAAAATCCTGCTGAAACAACTGGAAACCACAAGAGCAAATTATGTGGTTTCCATTTGTCCTTAGGGAGGCAAAATTATAGGAAAAAAAATACCATAAAACAACAAAGAAATCCAACAAACCATCGAAAACAAACAATCAAATCAAATCAACCCCCAACACAACAACAACAAGAACTGGGGGTTCGAAAGGGTCAGATGTTTAGCTAAAGACCATTTGCTTGAAATGTTTTGTTCTGTGCATGTCGGCTCCTTGATGAGAAAAGGAAGCAAATGATGGCACAATAGACAGATGGTGAAAAGAAAGAGAGGAGTGGATGAGAAGAAAAAAGAGTGATGGCAGAGGGTGAGTGTGATTGAAAATGGATAAAGATGTGGTTAGATGAGCAAAGCCATTATAGTTGCATCCTGGGGCTTTGTGTTACAACAATCAACACATTTAATATTTCAAAGTGAGGATGACATTTTTTTTGCAGAAACAAGTGAAAGAGATGAGCGAGAGATGATGTGCATGGGTTGGAGGCTAAATGAAGCACAGCGGGCTGCCAGAGTCTCGAGCTTGTTTTGTATGTGAAGCAATGAGAGGCCGAAATAAAGCTCCAAGCACATGGTGGAGCGCTGCAGCCGCCGCTCTAGACGGCGAGATGTGGAGAGCAACATATGAAGCCAGCAGCTGGCAGGGGCAAGGGCATAAAAAATGGAAACAGCACGTTCCCATGCACCAGAGACTCTCCTTAAGTGGAATCTTTCCCCTCAAAGACATGAGAAGTCAAAACTTAGTTAAATGGCCTTTAGGTAATAAAAAGCTTGACTTGAAACTCCACCTGACATTCTGAGTACAAGCAAACTAATTCACACAAAATTAAAATCAGACCAACCATGAACGTGTAATAAAAATTAAATGCGAAATAAAATGAAAGGAAGGGAAAAGAAAAAACAAACAACATTAAGAAAACAGAATGGCTGTAGCTTGCTTATGGAAAGTACAGCAGAAAGTGTGGATCACACACCAGCGGCTGGTCCCGGTTGAGCCTGGACATAGACTGGGCCCTAGCCTCCCTGTGGGGGCTGTAATAGACCCTGTCCAGCTCGTTCAGCCGGCCCTCGCTCAGGGCCCCTTCCCTGGAGTAGTTTCGCTGCCCGGCCTCCCGACCAGGCCCAAAGTGCTCCCTGTTCCTAAAGTCACCTTTGTGAACCAACTTGACTGCAGTCACTGGAAGGTCGGAGAACTCTTCTTCCACGCTGCACTGGCGGGTCAAAGTTCTTTTACGGCCCATTGCCAGCGCTCGCCGTTCTACCGGGCCCTCACAGTGAATGATGCGCACGGGTCCCCGCAGTGGGCTCCCATAAGTGTAGTACCCTCGATGACCCCGACCGAGAGAGCCCTCTTCCTCACTGCCGCAGTCTAAGCCGCTGTCAGGACTCTTGGTGTTCTGGCGGTTGGGGCGTCCCAGACTGCGATCGTCTGCGTTGCAGTAGTAGCGGCTGTCGGTGAAGCGAGGGGAGGAGCGCTGGCGCTGCAGGTAGCGGGAGGTCTTGTTGGGGGTGAAATTGTTGTGCATGTGGGTATCCTGGGGGTACATCCTCCTCTGAGTGTGCGGCGTTCCCGGGCGCCCGCCGTCTTCAAAGCAAAGACGTTGGCCCATGCTGTCCACGCTGTCCGATTCCTCCTCGGCCACCTCAGGGATGCTGTGGAGACGCTTGCTGCGGAGCGACTTCTGCTTCACCACCTCCCTCTGGAGGTCCCAGCAGTCTCTTTCCTCAGCTAAGTCCTGACGCTTGTAATATGCCTTCGGTCAAGACCAGGAGGCAAAGTTCCACAATTTCACAGTTCGGTTAGTTCAATTCAAAAGGTTCAGTTTAGATTGTTTTGTGAGGGGGTTGGAACGTTTTTCGAGGTTTTAGAACAGGCAGGAAACAACACAGAATGTGAATAGAACAAATGGGGGAGGGAAGACAAAATAAAGAGAGAATTAGTTACTTGTGGCAATGTAGTAAGACATGCAGTCTCATTCCGTGAGGAGAAAGTGGCATGCTCTGAACAGGAATCTGTAAAGGCTAAAATATGGAGTGAGAACTGAGAAACTGAGCAAGAGCACAGAGGTTAAATGAGGAGAAGGGAATTTTTCTTATGGGAAATTAGAAATATTCAAACAAAAAAAAGTGTCAGGCTGTGTTAGTGCCACAGGAGAGGATTAATGAAAACATCAATGTGGATGAGATGAATAAATAAACCCTCATAAAAGCCAAAAACTACAACATGAAGCTAAGTAACATATATCGTTAGGACACTTCTTACGCAACAATGTAGTGAAACATACAGAACTTTCCTCTATGTACTCACAGAAAACACTTCTTTAACTATCCTCTTTGTAATATTTTTACAGAAGGGGATGGATGATGTGCAACAGAGATTTACAGATTGGATGGCAATGACAAAGAGGAGGTGCTCTACTGGTGTATTTAAAGAGTTAATACACCAGTAAATACCTCTCGTGAAAACCAAAACACACAAAAACAGGGATAACCTGAGCAAATATGGCTTCTGATATGACGTCTACCATAATACAGAGGACCAATCAGCCCCTACAGGACCTCTCTCTCACATTATAACAGAGCAGATTGGCTTTATATCCACATATCCCCAGTGACAGACCAAATGAACACAGGATCATGTACCAACAATGTTAACATCCACATCGACAACAGAAAAAAAAGAAACATTAGGACATGACAGACATAACAAAAGCGAATATTTCCATTTAAGTACTCACTTAAATGAGATTCCCATATGCCCTTGATATGCCATGACCCTTTGATACAGTACAGTATATTATTAAAATTAGTAATTCAATATCACGTTCTAACATTTGACTTTAACACTCCATTCAGTGCAGTATAGAGAGCATCAAAATGCAAGGCAAACCAAAAAAAAAAAAAAAGATTTACTTTCCTTCTCTCATGCTGTACAGTTATGTATACACAGCCATTCCTATGAGCTCAGCCTTGAATGAATAAGCAGTGCTGGAGGGTCGAGGTGGAGGAGCAGACTTGTGTGGGGAGGCTGATTTAGCTAATGCAAAGCACGGGAGCTCAGCCAGGCAAAGCCACGATGGGCCTGGTAGTAGAGCCTGTGAGAGAGAGTGGGTATATCTGCAGGTGGCAAGACCCTCCCCTCCCTGTTTCTCTCTACACCCTTCATGTTCCCCACCCTCCTCTATCTTCCCCCGGGCGCCACTACAGACTGAAGGCGTGCAGTTGAGTACCTTAAGAGTGTTGTGAGAGTTGATACTGCGCCTGCGGCCTTCCTCCAGTTGCATCTCAGAGTACAGGTCTTCCTCATCCTCCTCCATTATGTCGGACAGGTCGGAACCCCGGCTGCTCTCTGTGTGGTACTCTTCACTGTGGCTGTAGTGGTGATGATGGTGCTGAGGGAGAGACAAAATGACACATATTATGATGGGATCAACAAGTTCTTAACTTTATATTCATATCTTTTTAAATTGGTGACATATTTGGTGCTGGATTATGTGGCAATAGCCAACTTTATATAAGAGACAAAGGACATTGACTATGTATACATAGTACAAGGTCATACTCAGAATAAGCAATAATCGAATTAATACTTGGAGTATTCTGACCTCAGTCACATTATGTAGAGATGTATCGCATTATAACATCCTATTGGAGTGTTCATAGCATTTTATACACACATCTTACAATAATCTATTTCAAGTTGGGGCAAATAATTATACTGCTGGACATAATGCTATGGTCGACATAATGACATGAATCATAATCAGGCTAAGCACTGTAACATGTAAACGGGTATATGAATATTCTATTAGCACTCAAGCACGATAATTGGAATAATGTCTTATTTTGAATGAGGTAAATAGTCAGAAAATTGGAGTCCATGTTAATGTAGTCAGCTACAGTTTTCAAAATAACATGCACAACAGTGAGCAAAATGAATTTCCGTTTACAATTGGATTTGTTTTGACTTCTTTTAAAAGTATTTAGGTAAAACTGTAGTACAAAAGCTAAAAAGTCTTTACAGACTCTGAAATAAACTTTAAGGCTTTAACTTCACAGGAAGAGATTAGATTAGATTTAATTCCATTTGATTTTGTCAACATGTAAGTAACTGATTCCATGTTCTTTGTAGCTACAAATGTACACTCACTGATTGGCTGAGCACAGCTTGTTGTGTTTACTGTTAAGTACCTGTCTGCCCAACTCCGAGCCTCTGAGGAATTCATCCACCGAGGCTCCTCTCCTCCTCGCATGAGGAGAGTCGTATCCATCCTCCTCCTCGTCAGAGTTGAGTGGATGCAACGTGTTACCTCGTTCACTAAAGATATTCCTTTTCTCAATCTGACAAGAGAAGTAAGACTTTACATTTGAAAGGGATCCAAAAAATTGAATGTCACAATGTAATAATTAAATGTAACAATGTCATAATAAATCTAGTATCTTTTTCAAAAGATAAACAAGTCTATGCTGAAAATGATACTAATGAATGGTTGGAAGCTGAAATCCTGGATTCTGTCACATGAGATAAATACTGCTTTATTCTAAAATCTCCACACACCCTGTTACCCTCGGCAAACACTCTCTGGGCAGCTTCCCTGGCCATGGCCTTGGCGATGGTGTTGGTGATGGGGACTCCCTGAGGCTGCGGAAGGATCCTCTGAGGAGAGGGCGATCGCCGTGGCTGAAAGTGCGGTGGCTCTAGGTTGGGACCGCGCATGGGAGGCAGCGGAGACGGGGAGCGCTCCCAAGACTGGGCTGGCCGCGGGCCCACCTCATGCTCTTTGGTTTCTGGCTCTCTGGCACTTACTAACGGCTTGGACTTGGGCATTGGGTGGCGCTGGAAATGAGGCTGGGGTTGAGGAGGAGGATGATGGACAGGCTGCGACTGCGTGTGGGGCAGCGTGTGGGGCTGCGGTCGAGACAGAGCCTGCATCTGGGGCTGAGGGTGATTTGGGGGATACGTTGACGGGTAAGGAGGATGGGTTTGTGAGTGCGCTGGATGGGACTGCAGATGAGGCATAGGGGGAGGGGGTGCCATGGTTCGGTGGGAGAGGCGTGGAGAGCCCAAGAGATTGTGTGGGATGACGGCCACAGGAGAGTCCTGGGACTCGCCTTGTGTTGATAACGTCCTTACAATGATTTCTCTGGCCTCCAGACACTGAATCCTGTTTAACTCCACAGTCACATAATCTGCTGTGGGGTACAAGACTTCTGCAATCTGCATTCACAAAGAAACCAGAGTCCAAAGTTACCAATGGCAGTTCAGAAAGTTAGGATGAAAAAGCACTGACACTGTACCCACACCACCATAAAGACATAACTACAGGCATGTCTAGCTCTTATCTATTGGCTAAAAAGAAACACCAGATTATTCCATAATATCATAACACACAGATAAATTTGAGGTCCAGCACAATAAATTTGCAACACAACAGCCCCAGAGGCATTATATCTTTTCTCCAGGAGATGGCAATGGAGTACTACAGACAGAATTCGTAACGGAGGAAGGTAAAGGCCACCTTCTGTAAGACTCAAAAATAGAATTTGTTCGAACATTTGTAACACATGGTACCTTTTCTCCCTTTGTGCACACAACATAGCCAATGACACTGGCTCCGTTGGAGGTTCCTGAAGGCGTCAGAGGGGGCGGCTTCCATCTGACCTGCAGGAACCCGGGCGTCTGACCACACTGGACCTGCACCTCCTGGGGAGGTAGAGGGGGCCCTGAGGAGCATAACACACTCGCTGGATAAGGAGAGAAAAAACAAAGAGCTCAACAGTGGCTGAAGCATTTCTGCCAATCTGATCACAGATGCATGTGCTGACCTCAGCATTATGGACATCTCACATGTAGTGACCATTTTACTGAGGAATGAAGTAAGGATATCCTCATTCAGAGAACCATGTTGAATGACTCTAAAACACTGCACATATCCTAACCTTGTGTTTTACTTTGAACTGTATCGTAAACATAATATGAATTCAATTTCACTTATTCCACGGAGATCAACAGCTGACATTTGCTTTGATACAATGAGCCAGTGACAGATGAATGGAGTATTAATGATATTCAAATATTGTTGATGATTTCTCTGTATTCATACTCCTCTCTACGCAGTTTCCCGAGATTCATTCATATGCATATCAACTGAAAGCGTTACATTGGTTGAAAAAGCCAAGTTTGCCAACATTCACGTATCAGTGTATGTGGTGCAAAATCCTGCTGCCGGATTCCCTGACAATATTCTGTGGTATGTAAAAAAAAAACAAAAAACAACCTCACAGACACATTGCAATTTCCACAATCTGTCAGCGATGCCTGCATACTAAACAACATACCCCATCTGTGCAATGCTGCTGCTCCCCTGCAGTCACACAGTGAGAGAGAGAGAGCGAGCAGATGCAGTCAGCAGTATCTCTGAGCTGCAGCGTGCAGCTGTGTGTGGGTCAGAGAATCTACATTAATGCAATCTTAATCACATTTCAGCAGACAACTAATGAAGTTGCCTGTTTGACGAGCACATGCTGAGTTTGAAAGCTTTAATACAGTCCCTCCAGACACTGGCCACCTTATTGAGTCGTCCACTACAATACTGAGACTTGTTCAGATGCCTCTGATTAACATGTTCAATAGACAGATCATTTAACGAACTCCAGGCGTGTTTGCTTGTCAGCTGCCAACAGAAAAAGTAAATTCAAACTTCAGCATCGTTCTCTCTCTGTCCTCACCTCTCTTTCTCTCTCAGTCCCTCTGTGTCCTTCCTTTATTCCCTCTATTTAACCTTTAATACTCATTACTTTATCATCTCTGTCTATATCCTGTTTGTATCTTATTTTCTAAACTGCTTTCATCTTATCCCAACACCTCTGTTTACTTACCATGTCAATTAAAAATTGAAATCCCATACCCCTGAGCACATAGTGATAGAAAAAAACCAATGTGAAATGTTTGAACCTTTTTTTAGCTGCAACCATCTGGCTAAATACATCATACCTATACTATGACGCACACACTAAACTGTAGCTGCCTGTTCTCAGTTCACACTCTCACTTTCCTGTAGCAAGACAGCCAGGCTGTGAGACCAGAGTTAACGCTGGCAACAGCAAAGCATCAACAAGCCTCGAGGGAGAAGAAATCTATGCTCACTATTTACACTAATTTGGCTTTGAGAGACTCTTGCTCCCAGTGTTACGTGGCTCTATTCAGCAAATACTTCTCCGAGGTTTTCTCATTGCACTATTCTTCAGTGTTTTTCTACCATGTATGTGTGTTATCACTGTAGTGCATAGTATATAAATACATAAATCTTAAAGGGCAATCTAAAAGTGGCTGGGGGAAAATTTTAATGGAAGAGATGTTTTTCAGGTTTATAAATGTAATGTGCTTGAAGTGTGTGAGTAAATAGAAAGATTGCCCTGTTGGATGTAAATTATCAGATGGTTTCCATTATTAACATGACAGGACTTTGAAACAGAACTGAGTTAAACAATTGCAACAATCAGATTGGGGTCAAGAGAGCAATGTTAAAACTTTTAAACCTTTGTCATTGGTACATACCAAAACACACATACTGGCAGAATTTGCAGACACCTTGTCTGGTGTGTTTGCTCACAACCAGCTTTTTTCCCCAGCTACAGCAGACAGCAGATATGTTACCTGCTCAGCCCCAAATAGCAGAGAGACAAACTAAGTAGTACATTTTGTGAATGGTTTACATTTGTCAGATGCCTTAAAATATTCCTATAAATGAACGCTAATGTCGCTTTGTGTTTGCAAGATGAGTAAATAAGAAACAAGTTGCAAACAAGTTTATCTTAAATTTATACTGTCCCCAAATGGTGATAAAAATCCGATTATGGAAGTGTTTTTTTTGTGAGTCTGAGGTAGGGTGCTGATTTGAGCTACATGTTCATGGCAACATGCTCACAATGACAATGCTAACATGCAGGTGATAAGCCAGTATAATGTTTACCATGTTTATTATCTTAGTGAATGATGTGATCATTTGCAAATTAGCAAATATTGAGCAAATTATAATTCTGACCTAATGATGGCACCAGTCAAAAAATCAGGGGATCACCAAAGTTATTAGAATTCACCCTGGGGGGGAAGAGGGGGCAATAATGTCTGCATCAAATTTCATGGTAATCCATCCAGCAGTGGTCGAGATAATTCACCCCAAACCAAGATATCAACTTATCTGAGGCTCTAGAGAAAGAGTCAGGGGATCATTAGGATTTATGCTCTGGGCATTATGGATATCTGTATAATGGCAATATGAACCAAATGATGGATCATCCCACCAACCAACTGATCAACATTAGAGCCATGCTAGAATGATCACAGTAAGTCTTGCTGTATCTATTCACCTCACAGTGAAAAAGTCCCTGCACATGAAGTGTGAGTGTGAGTTACGTTTCGGAGGCTGACCTGCAGGCTGAGTGCAGAACTCCACAGAGATTTCCCTCTTCTCTCTTTGATCCATCGGAAGCTGCCAAGGCACCTGATGCGGCTGCGCCACAACTTTCACCTTGTAAACTGTCATGGACTTCAGGTTGAAGAACTTGTACTTGTAGCCCCCGGCCTTGACCATGTCATACTCTGCACCGTTGAGGAAGATGGTGTGACTGTAGTTGCTGTTGCTGGGCATCCAGGAGAGCTCAGCAGAGACCTGCGTGATGCTATCCACCCGCAGGTAGTAAGGTGCCACCACCACATCCTTTCCCACGAGCTGAGTGCACCGGAGCTCATCCGAAGGGCCCCGGTCAGTGATGCTCTGCACTGAGATTCGGTAAGTGTTGGTAGCTAAATTGAGCTTTTCAATAAGAGACTTTGTCCTGCCCCCGTAGGGGACACTCATGCGCACCTCCTTATCCACCAATACATTGTAGCCTCTGATGGAACCCCAGCCTGGTGGGACCACAGGGGGGTCCCAACCAATAATTACACTCTTGGCCAGTTGTTTAATCAGGTTGATGCGGCGGGGATAAGGCACAATGTCTTCACCGACCTCGTCAATGCTGACATCCAGCGTTCCCGTCCCATTGCTGGAAGAACCCATGAGGTCAATGCCCAAGCTGCTTGAACTCAGACAGTCTAGTTTACTGTCAGACAGCAGGCTGCTAATGCTTGTTCCTGTGCCGACCCCCAGTCTCTGAGTTCCCAGGCTACTGTGGTTGAGGTAGCCAGGTTGTTTAGCCACTGTGCCCCTATGCTGGACAGACGATGTCTCCTCATCTTGGACAAAATCTACAAAGTTAGATGGGACGAGGCCCCGCTGTCCATCCAGCAGCTCTCCTGAGAAACAAGCAAAACACAGATGGTATTGTAGTGATACTAAGAACAAAACAACAAACAACAACCAAGTCAGGTCAGACCTTCATAAAAGCCATCGTCATCCATTGTCCCGTAAACGTAGAGGTACTTCCCTGCCACCAGGGGGAGCTCTGCCTCAGGATGCTCATTAGGCCCATCATAAGGATTGTAACTACAGCAAAAAACATAAATGGACAATTAATCTGTCAAAGTGATATATTCATTACATTTTCATTTAGTTTCTCTGCTAAAGGATTCTTTAAATGTCAAACACATATTCTCTTATATGTACAACATGGGAAATGATTTGCAGAGTGCTGCCTTGATGGGTGTTAAATTTGATCCCATTTTTTAAAAATGTTTGGGGGGTTTACAAATAAAACTAGAGACAGAGTGGGTTGAAAGCTCTGGCTCGGGCTCACACTCTTGTGCTGTGAGAATTCCAATTATTTTTGTGCTGACAGGTAATTTTCTTCAGAGAGAGAAACACTGAATCATCTTTAAGACCACAGACTCTCTGTGAGAGTAAGAAAAGAATCTCAGCAAAATGTGTCCAGGACACTAAGCAGCCAGTTCAGTCTATTGTAAAGAGGCATGCACAGGATTGTTGCCATCTCTCTTAATGATCACCCTCTATAACCCCGCTTCATAACAACATTAACATGTTATTATTTAGTCTACCAGTGAATTGCCTGTCATAAACCTGCCTGTTTGGAATGGGACTGGTTGCAGCTTTATTTGTGAAGCTTTGTGACCTGCAGTGATTGAGGCGTGGCAATTAAAGACCGGTTGCTGGACAGGTCTACAGAACCCTGAAGCCACCGCTGCTGCACAAAGAGCTGTTCACCTGTTCCTGGTCCTATCCAATGTTTGGTGAAGCTCAGCACCCCAGACTGGAAAAGCAGTGGTCATTTCAAGCGCCCAACAACGTAATTCACGTCGAGTCACAGCAGCCGCGGCTACAGAGCGCTGGTTGACTGTTTGTTCAAACTGTATTAATATTGAACGTATTTTGTGGACAAATCGCACCACATTCAGCACTGAACTTCCTTTGGCCCTAAACAGATCTCGAGATATTCAGTACTGTATGCTCCACATACAGACAGACTGACAGATATTTCTGGAATTAGTAGATAGATGTTTAGGGTTTCTAATGAAACTACATAAACTGTGAAAGGTAACAGAATAGGTAACTGTGTATTGTGTTTACGTACCTGTACCGAGCAATACACAGACGAACCTTCCCAGTGAATCTTGGTTTGGACCTGGTGGTTGAGCTCAACTCTTTGTCCATCTACATAAAATAAAAAAGGAACAAATAATCTTATTTCCAACATCAAATACGTTTACCTGTCACATGTTTCCAAACACAAGAGAGCATAAAATAATTTATTACCAACCTTTTGGAATAAATGCTCAGATGTTCACAACCAAAGCGTAACATTTATTCAGGTGCAACAATTTTTTATTTTCCTTAAGCACACAATAAACATATTTCTTTCATCTCATATATTCACCTCCTGTGCACTCAAATATTGTGATCAGCACCAAATAGTCTGTCGAATGAGTAAAACCAGGAAGCCTCATGTAGCCCTGCTGTTTAGATTTCTCTCTTGTTCAGCCCAAACACATTACTCAGATTAAGCAAGGAGCATATTTCAAAAAACTGTTATAAAGTGCAGTCTGTACAAAAGGATCAAAAGTTATGAGAGAGGAAGCTGATATAACTTTGATGAGTAGAGGTCAATGCTGTTTAGGAGACTCTTCATTTTGTTACTTGGTGTTGGTGGACATTCACATACCTAACAAATGGATTCACTTTGAGCAGAGGGCAGAATAAAACACTGAAATTATAAAATATTACTCTCTATTGCAGCCCCATGTTGTAATTTATGATGTTGAGATATAGTTACTATGTGTAGCTTGAAGAAAGTTGCAAAGAAAAAATGGACATTATGGGATACCTCAGAGAGGAAGGCCCTTGCCGGGCTGCTGGCTCGACTGCGAGTGAGGAATGTTGGCTTGACAGAGAGGAGCTCGGGCTTGTCTCCACTGATCTGGAGCGGTCGAATGAACTCTGATATCAAAGATCTGCTTGATGGAGCCTCATTGCCTGTGGAACAAACATGTCTCTCATCAGATCCTCATATCACAATATGTTAAAGTGAACTTTTATCAATCATATTACAATAGAGTTAACTAACTGAGCTACTGTCTATGTCCATTTCAGAGACAGAGACACAGATAAAGGACACAGAAATAGAAACATTGAAATATTCAATAAGCGACACAAATTTGAAAAAACAATTGTGATTGTACCCTGCAAAATATGGTATCAGTGTACCTGCCCACTATCAATGAAAAGTTCCACCGCTTGAACTGATTATTAATATTTTCAACCAGGTATCATTCAGGTAGAGATCTCCACTTACGATTATCGTCACTTTCCAACAACTTATAACCATACATAATTAATTACATTTCAAAGACTTGTTTGATAAATACAACTGTAATTATTGAAGCATTTGTGTATTTGAGAACAGGTTCTGTCAGCTGGACCCACTTTTACACTATGATTGATTATTCATTAGCAGTCTGTGTTTACTGCAGATACAGTCTGAATCCTGAACTGACACTTCTAACTGGAGCTGCAATTTTTTCACCTCATTTTGAGTCCACTCATAAGTGATTTCTGGTAGTGTAGCATTAACCAGATGCAGAAACGTGAGCAAGGAAAGTCCCACAAGTAAAACAGCAGCTTGTACTGAATGCAACACATCAGTTTGGAGCTATTTATAGTAAGTAATTGTTGTGATGATCTAGACTTCATTACTTTTTCAGTTATGACTGTCCTGTGTCATTAATTCTCTGTATGTGTGTGTATGTGTTAAACCTGAGCTAGGCCAAATAACAATGATAGCAATCATCACTTCCACACAGTTTGGAGCACACAGCTATTAAAATTCGTTCTTCAAGTTGTTATTCTTTCAAATGCAGAGGTATCGGGTCTGTTCTTGGTATCGGCCGAGAGTCACGGTTCAAGTATCTGAATTGGAAGTAGGAAGGAAAAATTGTATCTTTACATCTCAATTTGAAAAGATGATCCATGCACCATGGGATATCTGTGATAATGTTTTTTCTTTGATGAAAACACTTTTGCTTACCTACTAACATATGACCAGTCAGACATACGGGAATAAAAAGATCCCTTACAAACCTTTTCCTATGGGGGCAGCCAGTCCATTGAGAAGCTGAGAAAGGGATTTGTTGGGTGACCCAGGAGATTCACATAGAGTTAAAGGTTCCGTGCTGAGGATGTCAAACTTCCCAGCCTGGAGCCGGAACTTCTCCAACTCTTTTGACAGGAGGTTGAACTGCTCACTCTGACTCCGACATTTTTCCTCCAGCTCACGGACTTTGGCCTGATGATGGCGAGGAAGGAGAGTCATTGACGGAGGAGTGAGAGACAGAAAGAGAGAGACAGAAAGAAAAGACGACAGAGAGGCGGGCAGATTAGGAGGAGAGGTAGAGACAGGACGGTAAAAAGAGAGAAGCAAAAGAAAAATAAGGAAAGCACAGGACGCAGGGCTGAACATTTTGCACACAGAAACACACATATGTACAGAGGGTACTGTATGTACCACTACTGTAAAAAAACACAAACAGAAGAAGGAATGAAATCATAGGACTTAAAACATCTGAATCAGTCATCACAGAGAAAATTCTACTAAACTACTACTGACAGTACAGTTTACAAATCACATGCACAGCTACACTTACTGCTCATAATACAGAAAAATAAAAAAGCCTCAAGGCTTATTAGGGTGGTATGCATAAACCAAACTGCAATGTCTTAGAGGATGAGTCTGATGATATTCTATATTTTTACTTATTGTCAAGTATAACCTGAAAAGACCAAAATCAACAACGTGAACAGGTATTGTCTTTGTAGCCAAAGTCTGGTATGGATTTTGCCTCCGCTGTCCAAAATCTATCAGGAACACATTAATGAGCCACACTGTTGCAAACGTAGTTTATTTGCTGTCAATTCTTATTACACTCTTCTGCTGTTGCAGATATAACGTAGAGCCGAAGATAGTTATATAATATAAAATGAAAGTGTATTTTGGTATGTTTTTTTACAAATTACATATCAATGACAACAGAATATCTGTTTTTAGAGATTTAAATCTTCACACGCATTCGTAGGGGTTATTTTCATCCCTGTCTGCTTGTTTGTGGGTTTGTATGTTTGTTTTTTTGTTCGTAAGATGGATTACATACACAACAGCACAGATGTCTACCAAATGTGACAGAAGAATGTGGTATGTGTCAAGGGAAAATCTTTTAAAGGAACGGATATCTGTGTGTCCAATTAGGTGCAGCTTGACTGAATCAAGGGAACTATTGAGCCTTGGCAGAGGTGTGTGCTCTAATGAGTGCCACCCCAGTGTTGGTTATGGTGTTTTTATTGGATCAGTGAACAATAACAAAAATGTAAAATATCATCACCCATACTTTAAGAGCAGGAAACATCTCTTTACAACATGAACATATTTGTTTGGGCAGAAATAAAGTCCAGGTGCTACAGTGATTTTGCAAGTTTCTCAACAATGTCATGCATCAGTAACCACTTCTCAATCTGAAACGCTGAAACTACCGTGGAATTGTTTTTCCACTGCCCAACACACAGCAAGGCCTGCTGCAACAGCACTGTGTTCACTGTTCTGTTAAAACAGTTCATTTCATGCAGACTGGTTGTTGCTAGATAGCACATGCTGTTAGCAAACAGACGACAAAAGGAACTAGAGCAGTTGTGAAGTAGAATTAGTAAATGAAGTTGTATTAATGTCTATAGCATCATACAGTTCTCAGGTGTATGCAAAGTAGACAGGTTGTAAAACACATGCTGAAGAACATGCATACAATGCTACAAGGGGAAAGAATCACATTCGTTACTGTTTGTGATTCTTTGATAACAATACAGTACTAACTACTGAATGCATCAATACTGAGATATAATGACCAATATCAAATTCTAAAACATCTGCAATACATAATTTTTTTTACTGCAATTTTACTAATATAATATACTTTCTGGGTTCATTTGCTGTAGCTACCTTTTTTATATTTTTTGTATGTTTATATCTTAGCACCAGCTTCATAAACGTGTCTGGTCTGATGAATTTAAATTTGCATGCCTCCATGTGATGATGGTCTTTGATTATGTGGAATTGAGGTCAGTCAGTGAAGCCCCACGCATTTATTTTTTATTGTACTGGATTCATATTCTGAAACTTTCTGCATCTTTTCATCAATTGTTAAGTGAGTGTAGCTGAATTTTTCCTTATGATCATGTGGGAGAGTTGTCTGGTGAATGCTGTCAATCACATCTGTCTAAAAGCCCTTGTGAGATTGTATTGAAGGGCAACATGGATTTGTGGTAAAGGCCAAGAAAGATTGGGCTGAAGCAGCTCTGAACTACAGGAGAATTATTGCAATATAAATTTAATCAATAGCAATATAAGAAATGTTATAATGCTTATGCATTGTGTAAGCACAGTTTTGATCTATCTCAGATTTGTAAAATGTTTTGCTGTTTTTCTTTTTCTGCTTATAAAGAAGAGTTTAAAACAGGCTTTCTGCAGGTTTCAACAAGTTTCATTTAACTAAAGTTACAGTTTAAGTTATTTTCAAGACCATAATGAATGATCAATTTCAAGTGTGACATTGGTCAGAGTCCCAAAATTATTTTCACTTCCCCATAATGGAAGATAAGGTGAAGTAGCAGAATAGAGAATAACCCTTGAAACACCATGTTATCCATAGTCTCCCACGGACGAGCTGAGTATACCAAGCTTAATTCTGACTAGAGTTTGTAGATGCGATGATCAGTTCCATGTTGGTCTTGTTTGTAGTTTGATTACAAAAGCATGTTAATATCTATGCTGTTGAAAAGGAACAACACGTGGAGACATTGCAAACTATGCATGCCACCAAAACATTTGTCGTGACATAAGTAGTGTTAAATGAACGTTAATGTGTTTAAGACCTACCAAGACCAATTTCAGTAAATAATATTTTCAACATAGAACACTTTCTAATTTCTAAGATCCTGCAGAAACCCTGTAAAAACACAAAGTTTCACGCACGCTTCACTGTACATCCTGGGCCAAAGTAATGTGTGGACTTTAAACCATAGTGACTAAATTAGCAAAAGAAATATCAAGTAAGTAGACAAAAGCAATTCTGAAATACCTGCATGCTGTCCAAGTGGTTCTGTATAAGCATAAACACACCCGTACAGAGATGTAAGAAAGAAATAAAGCACAATTTCAATTTCAATTTACACATCTTCAAAGCACCTGAAATAACGGGCTGCTTTGACACTCATACATATCACCCTATTATACAGCTAATAGAAAGACGAAAAAAAGATAGATACTGTCACTCAAATTTTTTTGATTTATTAATTTTTTCTGAAAATACGGTTGAACGTGTACTTCAAAAGTCCATTTAACAATAATGTTTTAAAAAATTTGCTCAACCAAGTATTTATGTATAATACAAAAAAGAGAGGTAAAAACGGAACAGAAAAATTCAGGTACAAGGACAAGAAAAAAAAGCAGGACATGTCTCTACGTCTACACAGGTCTGCCTCAGGCTGACTCGTCCCTTAAACTCCAGCAGAAACCACACAAACACACAGTGAAGCCCGCCCGCCCCCCCCGAGTCCAGACGCTCACCTCTAACAGATGGACAGCACCTTCATGTTCCTTTTTAGCCTCAACCTGAGCCTAGGAAACACAGGGTGCAGTGTTTCAGTTCACCTTCATTTATATTACAGTTTAGTTGCAGTTTATAACACCAATGAAAGGCCTGTGCAGACAAAACAGAAACATTCTCATTCATTGGTGCTGCAGGGTGAAATGGTTTAAAAGAAAGCCACCATCTCTGATCAGAATACAAGAAGCAAAACATTGAGTTTACTTCTTCTTCCTCATTACATACTTTATTTAACATTTGCTTACAGTGCCTTCATTTAAGCAGAGATATTGTTTTACTCAGCCACAACCAGCTAAAGATATAGTGTCTTTTCTTTCACCATTTTCACCATTTATAATTTATGCTTTTTTAAGCCAATTTAACAGTGAGTTATGCAACATGAAACAATTGTGTACATGCAAGAAAGAAGGCATTTATCAGTTTACTACACTTCTGTGTGAATATCATTTGCCAGAGAACATCTGAAGTAGGGGCCTGAAACTACTGACCCAGGGGCCTCATCCAGCCATAAAATAATTTATGTTATATTTAAATGCTTTTTTTTTCTCATCTTGGTTTTACCAATATAAAGCAATGTTCCCCTGAGCTATAACTACACCTGGAGAACTGAAAGTGGCTTTTATTTCACACTTAAAGACATAGTAGGCCTAACGGGAACTATGTCTATTAGATTTCTGGCCGAGAGTTGAAGAGAGTTATTGCTTCAACATTAAGGAGTTTCTTCTCAGCATCAGTTTTTTTTTCCAAGTGAGAGTTCATGTGCCACCCGAGGAAAGAACAACTTCGCTACTGGCCCCCGGGGTTATTTGAGTTTAAGACCCATGATCTACAAAGTATGTCCTGACACGGTAATCCCAGCTAAAACAGGTGTATAATTACAGCTACAGTTTACCCAGTTGGCAGTTTATTAGGAATGCTTAGCTAAAACTAATGCAGAGGATAATGTTTAGTTTGATGAGGGTATGATCTACTATAGGACTGCTGTATTGGATGTTTTAGTTTTAGCTTAGGTGTACCTAATAAATTGCCAACTGTTTACTCACTGTATATGCGTCAGACTGTGTTGTCAAGGTGGATATTTCAGTGGTTCACAAACAAACAAACATCATTTTGTACATAATGCATTCAAGAGGAATGAGGTTTAGATTTTATAGAAGCATCGAACTGTATCAGAACATAACATTATACATGCCATTTTTCTTATGGGAACCCGAAACATCTGTTGAGAAAAAAACAAGCATTCCACAAGAATATGGGAGCATCTGTGGACTTTTCATAAATCTACTTTGCAGGCAATTAATTTAGGAGAATGCAGAGAGCAGCCAGTGTCTGAGGGAAGATAAGGCAGTAATGAGCTTCTGTTAATGAGAGAAAAAAGCTGAGAACTCTGCCTGTGAAAGGCTGACTGGGAAGTTAGAGCCACACTGCAGCAACAGCAACACTGGGGTACACACACACACACACACACATACACACACACGCACAGTGTCTAGAGGAAGAGGCATTGGTGACAATTCCTATCACGTTCACACTATCAGCAATCTCGGCCCTTGCTAGGCTTGCTTTGACATTACAGTCAGCTCCAGTGCACAGAAGAGGAAGACCAACCATTGATGGGCCAGCATTTTCTTTTTGTCCAAGTAAGACTCCAAAAAGTGTCATATCCACTCTGCGTTTTGAATGTTTGATTTGGTCGCTCGTAACAAACAAGAGGAGTGCTCCTGAATTGTTGAGCACTCAGGGTTTGGAGAGTGATAGACAGCTGAAGGATGGGGTTGAAAGGATTCGTTGGGAGCGAGTGAGTGCTGTAGACTGTCTGAGTGCACTACTCTATGCTTTGTTTTCTATAATAAAGTTTGAGTTGACGTTCACCTTTGTCGGACCACATGTGTCGCACCGGTGCCCTACAAAACGCTCTTTGCCCCATGACACAGACACAGGTTGGGCAAACAAGAGAGCCCAACCCTCTGGTGCTGTGCAGTGTGATGTTTTCTTACCTTCTGAAGAAGGTCAATCTCCTGCTGCTTTGCATTGAGTACAGCCAAGGCCTGCTCATGCTCCAATTCTAGCTGCTGCCTCCGCTCTGCAGCCTCACGCATATGCTGTCCACAGGAGGTGCAGGGGTGGAGAGACCAGGGGGGAGGATTGTGGGGAGGGGGAGCATAGAGAGGGCTGCTGTTAGTGGAGCTAAAATCCAAACGGCACTGAGCCAACACAAAATGCAAAAATCTCCAGTTGTCTACTCAACACTCAGAGGCAACACAGGTGTCACATGTGCACACACATCACACACACAGAGGCTGAGTAACAGTGTGCTGATCTTAAAACCCTTAACAACAAGAGAGAGAGACATAAACTATGCCACAGCAAATGCCATGTGAGAACAGTTTATGTCAAGTGATCCGCAGGAGAGATCAATTTTTGCACGATGGTGCTCATGGATGAGGACTAGAGGTGCTTTGCTGTGTGAACAAAAAACACACTAACATCAATCCACAGTCAGGTTTGCTGCCCCCTTTAGGTAACACAATACCTGTTAGAAGTCTGGTTACGAGGACTCTTTGAAAAGCTGTCCTCAGCTATGTTGGCTTTGTGTGATCGATACAGGGTTTAATGTTACATGAAAAGGGTGAGCAAACTCCATAGCGTGCTCACTTGTCTGTGGTCATCCACAACAACAGAAGAAGCCACACAATACAAGGGACTCTTCATAATACAATATGCCTGTGTCATCCAGTCACATCACTGCTCCCACTATGTGAATATTTTGCGACACTGTAAAGGTGAAAGAAGCAAATGACATTTATTCATGCCAGTAAGAATTTAAGGTCTAAGATAGGTAATGTCATCAAACTTGAAGGTGACATTATCATCGTGAAGGGTGACCCACTCTCTCTATCTCCTCTTCCTCCCCCTCCCGTCGTCACAAAGCCAAACTCTTTGTCCTGCCTCATGCAAAAATTACATTCAACAGTGCTGTGGTCATATAGCCAGGTGACCATTCGTAATGTCTAGTAAGCAGCCCACGGATAAGGGAAAGATAAGCACAGCCACTGAGGGTGACAGAAAGCATTCAGAATGGGACTGAATAGGACTGCTCCCTACAGAAGGACATAGCAGTGATACCTTATAAATCTAGCAGGGGGAAGAGAGGACAGGCAGGAAAGGAAAGGTTAGGGCTGGTAGGACAACATGAAAGGGTGCAATAGGAAAGGAAAGAGGGGCAGACTGCTCCAAGCTTCTACTCTTTCACAGCTCCTGGTCAGAACTCCCAACACGACACTGGAAGGCAACAGACATGTCAGGGACATTAGACAGTATTGCAGAAGATAACCAGATGGAGGCAGTGTAGCACAGGTAGGAGAAGGGCTACCGGCAAAGGGTTAGGCTGTGTTAAAACACCTGAATTAGGATCCCAGCAGATGGACTACTACAACTAGAAATGCACACAGAACTGACAGACAGCATCTGTCCTTGGAGCCAGCTTCCTCACCTTGAGCACCTGCTCTAGGTTCTCCAGTTTGCCTTGGAGCTGGTTCCTCTCCCACAGGGCTAAATCTCTCTCCTGCGTCACAGCACCAAGGGCCTCTTTGAGCTGGGCATACTCAGACTTCACCTGCGCAGACACAACAAGCAAGGAGCAGAGTGGCTGAGTTTCAGTGACACAGACCAGAGATGCATTACAGTTTGTTTTCAGTAGGTCAAAGCAGGTTGTTAAAAGTTTCAATCGGATGCATTTTTGTATTTGGTTTCCACACCATGAAGTTTTCTGGAGGCTGGTAAAAGGAGAACTCAGGCAGCAGCTGATGTCTTATGCAGAAGATTTTAATTTAGACTTGATGCAACAAGGAGACCAGAAGATGGAACATACAGATGCTATGAGAATTTGTCACCCCCGAATCTGAAGATGTCTCCCACAGCATTCCCATATATCTTCCTCTACTTGTGTCACCCATTCCAACAACACATCCATGAAAGGCTAGAAATGCTCTCTCTATGTTACATGTAGGTGTTCACATCATATTGGATAGTTAAGCCTAAAGCATGCATTCTTCAATCACATTGTGTCATTACATCTTGCCACCAGTGAAATATGCAAAAGAGTTAAAGGTGATTCCTCTCTGTCTGGGGCATCTGAGTTAGATATGAAAGTCCCTCAATGTAGACACTACAATGCACCGTTGGTTGGGCCTTTATCTATTACCTGATGTTTGGTACGGCTTAGAGAGAGAAGGGAGTATCTGTGGAATTAGACAGGAACTACTCTCCTGTACAGATATAATATTCATATATATAGTATAATATATATATAGTGTGTGAGGATGGTCAAAAATTAATCAACAAGCTGTCTATGTCCTGTAAATATGGCAGGAATGACAAAACAATTAACTTTGACGTTTGACTTCTGTTATTTTAAATTAAATAGCTCATATTAATTCATGACAATTGCAGCTTTTTCCTTTCTAGGGCAGAGAAACACCACAACGTCCTCCAGTCACTGACTACACAGTCAAAGCAATGCATCTATAATACAATATTTACAACTGAATATATTATTCTGTATAAAAGTGGAGCAGTTACTTTGGATTGAATTACATTTTAGAGCTGTTTTTCTGGTATTGAAGTGCTGATTTCACACATCATAGTTTAAAGAAAGATTTTTTTAAATGTCACTCAACCTATTCCAAGCAGTCAAAACAGGCAGAAAATGAAATTGTTAAAGGTCAGATGTTGGAGCTGGCTGCTTTCTGTGATAAAATACTATTATAACAATATACTGTTATAATAAAAGAGTAATTCACAGATTCCAGTGGCTGCAGACCAAACCATTAATTCATTATTCATGCTTTATTGTTAACTAAGCACAATGCATTTAACTGAGTGAAACAATCACAATTTATTAACACTGTACATCAATTCAACACCAACAAGATCGATACTGCTGATGAGAACAATATATGACAAATGTTTCTATTTCCATTTCTACATTTTCTTCATACTCTACACCAGTTGTACTGTTCTTAATATTTTTTAAGGACTGCAGTGAGATGACTGGTTCCTGCAGCTATAATGTGGTAAAACCTCTTCCTTGGACCTGCTATGAATGACTAATGACTCCTCCAGGAGGGCATTTCAAACACCAACAGAGCAAAACACAAACAGAAACTTGTTTGTGAATCCACCATCCAGTCCACTCCCATTAAAACCTATCTGCATGGGTAGGACTATATTATAAATATATAACTAAATTGGATTTAGCAGAAGCAGTTCGAAGTCTATTATGGGAAGAAGGAGGTGCCATATGCCGCCCCACCTAGTTCATTCAGATACGATAGGGATCAGAACACAGGAGGTATAAGCGAGGGCTAATATCCGCACTGCCCTGCAGAGTGCTGCTCTCATATCCGACAGTGTGATAGCTGCTCCGAGAGCCATCCTAGTCCTGATAAAACATCAATAACCAGCATTTCAGCCTTCTTCAACCCCGAAAGCGACTACCTGCCAATCAGCTCCTTCAGGAAATTGCCTTCCTGTCCACAGAGAGGCCCTGTGCGCTGTATGTTGATCTACTTTGACTTTGTGTTATCAGCTCTGAAGATCTTTGAGGTCTTGAGCCTTGAAGGAAAGTGAGGTTTTAATTTAATTGCTTATTGCTTGCATTGATATGCAGGTAAGTGGGAAAACATCTCCATTTTATCCAGCATCCTCGAGCAGTTTTGGCAAAGTTATAGTATGAAAGAGTCATGTGATACAGTGTTACTGTCGGACCAGAGAGGCTGTGGTCTATGAAGACCCAACATTGAGACTCTACAACCACATAAGGAGCTCTGTGAGGCTGTAGTCCGATGCTTTGTGCAAAAGGCAAATTACTTATATGCTTAAAATGCCAACGCTAACATGCTGATGTTTACCAGGTATGAAGTGCTAATTAGCACCAAAAAGGCAAGTGGGAATCTCATTAACTCTGCCTTGGAGGTATATTTTCAGCCCTGTCCATTTTTGGTTGGTTGATTGCTTTGTTTGTCGTCAGGATTATGCAAAAACTAGACAATGGATTTCCTCAGAATTTGATGAAAGGATGGGATATTAGCCAAGACAGAGCCTGTCACATTTTGGAACAGATCTGGATAAAGGGGCAGTTGCAGTAATTATTTCCTTTTTTCAACATTGAGGCTTGACTGAATTAAAGGGGACTGTTGGGTCTTGATGCAGGTATGTGCAGCTGATTGCTACTCTAGTTACTTATGTAGTGCCTGGTCATTTACCAAAGTACTGAAGAAACCAACATTTTCTTGTAATGAAAGGTTGAGGAATATTCGAGATGTAACCAACAAGTACAAGTCACAGAGCTGGTGACAATGAGTGTCAGTACAAAATTCCATGGCAATAATAACTTGGATATTTCAGTCTACACCTTATAACGTGACATTTTCTATTTTCTGGTGTGAGAGCATACGCTTCTGTAGCATTGCTATGTTTACACAATATAGTAACAAAAAAAAGCAAAGCCATTTTGCCTCTTACCTTCTCATTCTCAGATGCCTTGTGGCTGTTGTTGAACAACTGGAGGTTCAAGTGCTTGTTCTCCTGAAGGAAATCTTGAAGCTCATTCTCCTAAGATGAAAAAAGAAAACAGAGTTTAGCACCCAAGATGTCGCCATTGTTAGACCAGAGCACAGCAATCAAACCCAGCATTTAGTTAGCGATAGCTCATGCATTGTTTATCAGAGGAGGCTGCTCGAGGTTCTCTGGTATGCAGTAGAAAGCGTGACAAAAAGAAGCTTCCATCATACAGTAGAACAATATGTTATTAAAATATACGTTTTTATCTTGATGTCTTTGACATACTGAAACAGATGTAATAAATTATTCTTCTGTGAGAGATGTTCACCAAACATGTATTTGGATATCATCTTAACCAAACACACATAAAGAGCCTCTTCTCTCCATTCTTTCCAACCAAGTGTGTACAGATGGGAGTAAAAAAATCCTTTCATTTGCAGAGGAGGAAAATTTAATTACATTCAATCAACAGTCATGAGAGTGCCATGGATGCAATTTGCAGTGTCAACTGGAGAGCTCTCTGAGACATGCAATTCACAGTAGCTACAGCCGCATGTAGGCCAAGTGTTGTGCTTGTCAGGAGGAAGAAACCTACCGGCTCATGCATGATACATTTACAGTAAATACAGTGCTTCTTAATGGCTAGTAGCAGCGTTAGTGCTCCTGCTCTCTTATGTTTTACTTATGAAGGATGTTTCAGAGGGCAGATGAAGACAGGAGTAAACATAAAAAGTAGCAAGCAAGGGTAGACATGTTAACAGGCTAGAATATGTTAAGCAATTTTCTTTGCTGCAGAGACACTCAAAACAAATTACAAATCAGTTCCTTGGCAAATGCACAAAATGAAATAGGTGCTGGTCACGGCAGTGGGCCTTTTTTAAAGCTGTAAAGGTGCCTGTGATTTCTGTCTCACTGTAACACTGGCATGGCTTCCCAGGAATAGAACAGAGACATTGTTAGAATGATCAGGAACATCTCTGCTTTTACTACGATGAAAGGTCAAAATGTAACTAAGTAAATGATAGCTACAAAATACGTCTTTAATTGCTATGAATATGTTTTCTGACAGACATTCAGACATTGGTTCAGGTCAATGAATAATACTACAAATAAGAGAAACCTACTAACATTATTATATTTATTAATAAATATATAAACTGTACTGAAAGCACAGTTACATGTAAAATATATGATTCTGGCCTGTACTTAAATTAAATTATTAATATATTATATAAACATTAAGAGTAACATTTTAATAAATGAGATATAAATGTATTTATATTAAAAAGGTATTATTATTACATTAAATTATTCAAACATACAATATGTAACTTCGGCTGCTAGGAGTCTCTCAATCAAACAATAATAAAGATCTAGTTTGATGACATGGTGAAGCAGTGTGGGATCATGGGAATTGTTGTCTACATGGCCACTGAGTTGATGAGGTAATGTACTTAAAGTTCCAGTGTGTAAGATTTAGGTGAAAGGGATCTATTGGCAGAAAGTGAATATAAAATAATCCTAGTGATGTTTTCACCAGTGAGTTTCATCTAAATTGTACAAATTGTTTTCTTTACCCTAGAATGGGTCTCTTATATTTAAATACTTTATATTTACATCTGGAGCGGGTCCTCTCCACGGAGGCCGCCATATTTTTTACAGTAGCCCAGACTGGTCAAACTAAACATCTTTTGAGTTTTTATGACAACAGAAGGCTACCAAAATGTCTCTGTCATGTTTGGAAGGAGAAGGGGAGGTCAGGTGTATTCATCTGCAACATGCAACTTCACCACTAGATGTCACTGAATTCTACACACTGAACCTTTAAGTTTTATTCACAGTATGTAGCATCCAGCAACAAATAAGTGTGATCATTACGCGTGACAAATACAAACAATGGCAGGGGGGAAAAAAAAGAACAAACTGGTTAGTAGTGAGTTTTTCCTTCATCATTTGCCCCTGAAGTTATAGCAGAGACAAAGAGATGGGCAAAGCGGATATAATGCAATTAAAATGAGCCCAAAAAGATACTTTTTTTGGGAAATATTTTGGATGATGAAGTACACAAGTCAACAAATATATATAATATAACATACAGTTGGATTTAGACATTGTATTGAATACCTGTTTCATATTTTATCATATTATATTATGCTATTAACATTTTAATGTCTGTATTTTAGAGGATGAAATGCACAAACACATGTTTTAGGTATCATGCATTACATGATATAGCTATATTTGCTCAAATATTCTACTGCTACTACTTTGCCCTAACCCTACTGCTACTACTCACTCCATCTAATAATAATGATGATAATAAATTCTGACATGGACATGAACTGTACCAACGAAATGCACACGATAGAGGAGAAATACTGTGAAGGACAGACAGCAATAAGTAAACAACAGCCTGGAGACATCACCAAAGTCACAACTGAGTTCTGCGCTTTTTTTCATTAATCTAATTTTCCTCACATTAAAAAAAAATGTATCGGCATTACAACCTGAATAAATTGTGTCCAGTCAATTTTAATGCTTCCCGTACAAGCACTATATTGCACTGGCTTTCCTATTCATATGAATTGATCCTGCAGTCAAGAGTTGGTGTGGGCTGGCTGAGCCTCCAGGTGTTCAGTCTGAAGGACAAACGGTTACTGAAATATAATAAAAAACAGAGCTCACATTCAACAGTGTGAACATGAGAGAAATGGTTGGAAAATTATTCAAACTTGTTTTTGATTTAAGCATTTTAAGATGCATGCCTTCCTCATTTAAAATCCTTTTTGGAATTTGAATGTGACAATGATGCATATCAAATTGTCTTGAACACAGAGAATCAGCTGTTTCTTTGTCCTGCGTTGTCGACGTGTTAACGCTTTAAAAAGATCAGTTATACGCCATAATCCTTTGGCAAGACACATGTGTATGGAGAGCCCAGTGATGGAGGGAGAACTCCAGGCAGAACGCACTATGACCTACATTGAGCAGCCTCCAACATTATTAAGCTGGAAACCTGAGATTTTCTGCTGACGTGAGATTTGCTCTTTGAGATTGCTTTGAGTACCAAGACCAATATGCACTTGAAAGAGACATAAATTAATTGGGTAATGATTTGTAATACTTCATAGACTAGATGATAATAAAAACTAAACCTATCACAACCTTATTTCATTAACTGTGATAGAATATTTGAATATTTTTCATTTAACAAAAATACTATCTATTGAGTAAAGAGACAAGTTAAAATCATTAACATCATTGTGTCTTGATAAACAGGGACGTGTTCATTCATTTTTGACAAGCCAGGATAGTATCATAGATAATACACGAGTGTGTTTTGTCCAGACATTTAACACAGGATCAAAACAAACATTTAATTCACTGACTTCCTGTTCGGTAGAGTCAGTTAGAAAAAGCAGCATGATTTGCTCTTGTTAAGTGTAGATGACACAACTGATCTAAACCCTTTCAGATTACTTCTTATTTCTGTACAATGATCATCATCATTAAAAGAGGTGACGTTTCTCGATTCTTAGATGCATCGCGATGCAGAGACAGAACATAATCGTTTCATGTTTTCCGCTAGTTAACTTTGTTAATCCATTAGCCGCTGCATAATTATAACCACCACTGCTTCAGGATCAGGAGAGATGTAAATTAAAGGTCTGGTTGTCTTTTACCATGTGGGTGTCTCATGTGTGGGTGTGCTTCCTCCACCACTGACCTGGACTCACTTTACACATCAACAATAAACACAGACACTAATCAGAAGTTATTAGGACCTGAACAATAGTGACTTTCACTTTAGAGTTTATGAGGCATGTATTTCGCACATATTTCATCTGCTACACACAACACAAGGCACACACAGCCAGGAAATCAGGGTTAAAGTGACTGGAACGATCCAGATTCATGATCCGACAGCATTGATTAATAACTAAATACATTTGTTTATCAGTTTTTGTCAGCAACAGAGAGGGGAACACACACACACACATACCCACACGTGTTGCAGAGAGGACAGAAGTTCCCGCAGATTATCACACAATGCAGAGTTGTTTTTTAATTCATTTTTGCAGAGTGAAGCAACATCCCATTTATCCAGGAACATAAATATCAATTCAGCAGGTTTTTATAAAGATCAGCTCTAAGTGTAAGTGATTAGAAAAGAGGAGATGAGCAGATCTCTTGACTGGTGGAGTAATGCGCCAAGGGGGGCCAGGCACCCTGATACAGTTAGAGATGCAGCGCACAAGTCTAAACTGAATGAATGTCAAATCAGTGTGGAGAGCACTGACCACTGTTATAGACAGGCTGTTGTAGTCTGATTTTTGAATTGAAAACCTTATTTTGTAAATTACAGAACACTTGTAATAACAGTAAAACTTACAATACTTTATTAAAGCACAAATCATGAAGCTAGAGAAGATTCACACCTCTAGTAGTCACACAGTGATAAAAACATAAATCATGTACAGAAATAAAATTCTTTGATGTTTTGACAATAGTTTTATCATTAAATCGTAGCCCACTAAATAGCAATCAAATTGTGAGGTGCCTAGAGATTCCCACCCCGACCCTGGACAGGTCACCATTTTATCACAAATACAACATTCAGAGATGAAAAACCATCCACACTCACACACACAGTCAATTTCAAGTCTCCAATTAACCTAACCTCAATCTGCATGTTTTTGGACTGTGGGAGGAAGCCAGAGAACGCAGACAGAGCCCAGACAACATGCAAACTCCACTAACTACTGCACCACTGTGCCACCCTAGATAGCCTAAAACGTCACTCAACAATATTCAACTGTACAGCTGAATTGTAATGACTTCTGCTGTAGTGTATAATGTAAATATACATACAGTATCTCCGACACAGGGTTTGTGGTCATGCACACATTTAACATCACTGACCAGAATTCTTCTTGAGCACTGCTCTCTGTGGTTTATCAGTAAGCGCAAAGCCAGGGAGCATTTACAACTACACGTCTGAATTTACTGCATTGTGTGAAATGGAAAAAATAAATAAATACATGGGAGTCTATCCTGAAATGGATTCCTGACAGTTTCTGCTTTATGCACATTTAATGCACGCCATGTTGTCTAAACAACAAGAGCTGCCAATCACGCCTTCAACAGAAGGTGTTTGTGTTTACAAACAGCACAAAATGAAAGCAGAGCCGACCACAGAGGCAGACATTTCACTACGGTTATTCAGCTATATTTGAGAGCACAGCTCCTCCGTCTAGTCCTTGGACTTATTGAGTCTGCCTCCTGTCTGCCTCAGTATTGATGTTCGATTAGCACTGTTACATATTTGAGTGACAACGGCACAACTTGTGCTTGTCACCATGGTAACATGCCTTAAATACTAGTGAGGGCTTTCTCTGCTAATTTTATACACCTGACATTCAGGAAGGTGGAGGTGCCAGATGGCTATGCCAGTGTTTACTGTCACACCCACTGTCAGACTACATGATGATATACAAGACAGCTGAACTGAGGCGACGTGGCATTAATACCAGTGGGAATTTCAGAAAAATCTATTCATTTCCCTGTATAAAGAGTAGATGTCAGTGTTTGGTAAGGTGACTATTAAAAATCCACCCGCAGAGAGACTACACTGAGCTGCTAACAGCTGCAGCTAATTATGTATGTAGAATGTGCACTCTTTTGAGAAGGAGAGAATTGAGAAGGAGAGAGAGAGGTGAGACAGTTTGGACCAAACACGGAGTGACATTACTGTAAACTCGCCATCCCCTTCATTGGTCTTGTCTGTGTTTGTGTCTCTGTTCTTAGAACTCAGGGCAGAGGAGATAAGAACTGCACTCTGTGGAGACCATCCTCCCATTTCTGCTCGCAGTTTGGGGACAGTTTGTCCTTTGGGTCGCGTCCCTTGGACTCAGCAGGCTCACAATGGGTGAGGAGGGGAGGGCTGCTGTGGGCAGGGAATGTGAGAGAAGAGCAGTAAACAGTCCTAATGGAGTGTAAATTTGGGGCAGCTCATCTGAAGAGGACGTCTTAGGGGCATGGGGGAATGAATTCAAACGGTCTATGACCAAACAGCGCCACTCAAATTACTGCTGAGTCCCTACAGCTTCTGCCTTTCAGAAAGAAAATCATAGGAATGCATGAACTACTCTGTGCCTACTTCTGCATAACAGGTTACAAACATGTGTTATTTTTATGCAGTGCTGAACTTTCATTAAGCAACTTCTACATCAGCTATACAACTGCTTGTATTGTTTTTTCCAGTAACCGAAAGAATTACTGTAGATAAACAAATATGTACACTTACACTTTCTCAAAAATGTTAGTAAATTCAGCTATAGCTGGAAGGGTGCTGGGAGAGTGCAAACCTCCACGCAGGCTAACATCTTATCTCCTTTGTTAAAGAAAAACTCCAGGATCCACCCGTTTATCCAGATCACTTCAAAATTTAACAGGTTCTTCCTTGGGTCATGCTAACTGACGAACCGCTCGACTACAGGAACATCTCAACATTGACTGCTGGTATCATCAGTAAGCAGCCTTTCTCACCCAGAATAAACTTTCAGAGTGCTATTACAGTGCACTGTAATATAAAGTGATGAGTTATTCTGCTTAGTGTGGCTCCCGTAACTGTGATGTTAAAACTTTTACTCAGACCAGAATCATTTACTTAAGGATTATTCATACAGTGATAAGCAACTATGACGACTTCCTGCTGTGACAGACTGGTAGAGTCTGATAACACAGTGTTTCCCCAACTAAAATATAACAGCATAACAGAGTTATTTCCTCTGCTGCTCAGAGGATATGTCAGTGTACTCAGTATTTAACCTGACTGCAACTGCAAATTTGCCCCTCAGCAGCATCACCACACAATAAACACTGAATTTCAGACAGGTCATACTCACTCTTATTAATACAAATGTTAGCACAGCCACAGTGGCCCAAGTTGGAAATCTGGTTCACCTCCCAAACCAGTAGAAAATACTTGTAACTGATGGCCATGGGAATTTCAATCCCACGTCACCCCTTCTCCCGACCCCTCTGTTTTGTGCGTTAGCAGTGGGGTAGGGTGTCCTGATACAAGTTGGAATGAAGGGGAAGGGCCAAGTGTTTGGGCTGTACAGCCTTCAAAACTGAGATTTTTCAGACCCACACCTTAAACCTAGGGCTAAGAAATGTCCCAGAATGCCTTGTGAATCACCAGCAAGATGTGAGAGAGACCCACAATGTAGTATTTTCTCCATTAATAAGGATTAATAAATAACAATAAGCTTTCATCCATTATTGTCATAGTACGGAGGGAAAGTAGGAAAACATGTCCTGAGCATTTACCTGGTAATTTGATTCACCTTCATTAACAGGAATGTTATTTGGATATTATAGGGTTGGCACTTTAGTAACTGCAGGCAAGAGCATTGGTTTATTTAAGATCTCAACAATGTTATTACAATGACATCCCCGGCAAAACGTTTTGACGCGTGAATTTACATCAAGGACTATTGATGACCTTTCAGATTCCCATGACGACAACTGATGATGTAACAGCTTGTTGAAGTGCTGTCCCAATTCATCTGGGAATATTTCAACCATGACCCCTTATTACTCAGTTTCAAGCAACAAGATAACCCTTGAAAACAAGGGGTAGGGTTAGGGAGAAGGGTTTAAATGGGATTGGGCCTAAATCATTGAAATGATGAAATAGCTTCATTTCAGCTTGTTTAAGCCATTCATACATCAGCCATGCAGCATTTGGATTCGTTTTTAAGTCTTCTTTTCGTTTTTTGCTGTGGCGTATTTTGATTTTGGATTTTATGTTTTTTTATGCTTCAGGGAAACATACAAACAAACAGGGAATCAACACATCAAAACACTTCAACAGCACCACCACTGGTAAAAAGACTCATTAAGGTTCTTAGTCTGTTTTTCTACAGTTATGATAATTACAACAACACAACAACATCATTATTGCTAACCACTGAACCATTGCCACCATCAACAGAAACACACCACTTTATTTATCTAAAATATCCATTGCCTTCATTGTCAAGATGACACATGCAAAACATGGTTATTTCCTTATCAGCAGTTGTTTGGTTTTTTTTAACCAAAAACCATATGCAAATAAAAGACTATTGTAGCATATCTCTGACCTTTTAAATATACAAATATTGTCACTTTATCTTGTTATTCTATCAAATATTTGGGTTCAATTGTTTAATAATTAGCACAATCATTTTTGAGTTATGACCAACATTGTGTTTGGTGACCTTGACCTTTGACCAGCATATTATAATGATCTCATCCTTGAGTCTAAATTGATATTTGTGCCATATTTGTTTCCTTCAGGCATTTGTTAGATAACTTATTAACATGAATTGAGATGACATGAGTCATCGTGACCTTGACCTTTGATCACTGAAATCTAATCAGTTCATTATTGAGTCCAAGTAGACGTTTGTGCCAAATTTGAAGAAATCCTCTCAAGGTGTTCCTGAGATATTGTGTTGATTGGAATGTGACAATCAGATGGAGGGTCGGACAACTCAAAAACATAATGCCTCTGATGCAATGGCTTAAAAAACACACACAATCCTGTGTGCTGACGTAATAATAGCTCCATGCACTATAATGTGCATACAAAAGAAACTAATGTAGTCAGTCTAAAGACACCACTAGTGATGCACATATTTGTTCATAAATCACAACACCGTATTCTGTATTTCCTGTTTTGCTGCATGATCACACAGAGAATATAATTACTGCACCGAAGTCTATCTCTCATTCTCAAACGTATTTCTAAAGCAAACAAAACAAAACCCACAGACACTGCAACTTGCAGTAAAAGTGGTCCCATTTTTCAATTTCAGTCATCAACGCCTGCACCGAGCTTTCATTACAGTGGCCCGCCACTCATTTTCTCAGGGGACATTTGTATGTGATGATAGCAGGCGAGGCTCTCAGGTACAAATCAATTTTAGCCTCTGTCCTTTCACTCAGAGGCCAAGGTGTTGTATATTTTTGGAGCACTTACCAAAGTCTGACATGTTTGATTTTTCTTCTTCACCTCTGCTTCAAGTGCTTCACACTCCTTCCTTCTGGTGCTGATCTCAGTCTCCTGGGGAGAGAGAAAAAGCAGAGAACGGCTGCTATGGTTTGTCAGGAACAGAAGCTTCCCGAGAGAACTAGACAGAGAAAGAGAGAGAGAGGGTGCAGGAGCATTTCATTATTCAGCAGTATTTAGGTGTGTATGTGTGTGCGATCCAGTGTTTGTTCGCGTGCAACAGAGACATGGAGAGAGATTTCCAGAGATAATAAATATTACAAAATGTGTTTGTTGCAGGAAAACAGACAGGAGGCTGGACTGATTGTAACGTACAGATGATGAGCATGTAGGGTGTGGTCCAAAAGAAATAATGTGATGAAAAAGATCAAACTAGAGTTTGTTTAAAAGCTTTTACTCTTTACTCTACTGACCCAGTTAGAATTTTTAATTGGTAAAACTCACACAAACCAACTAACTGCCAAACTAGAGGCTCTGTGAGATTGTACATAAGGACACAGATGATTCAACTTAAATTCTTACATTATGTGGTGGGGAAGAGTCCTCACTGTGGGTGAACATAGTGTCCAGCAGCGCTGAACGCAGCCCCAGCCTTGACTTGTCCTCTAATCAGCCAGGCTACATAAGGCACCTGTGAGCATCTGTCTTTCTCTCTGCTGTTGTCCTGCCGTGGTTGTGGCTGCTGGTTATACAGGGATGTGGCTGAAGTGACTCTCTACCCTGCCAGGTTCCTTTTCTGTGGCTTACACATTAAATTTACTGCCTCTATTACAGCCTGCATGTGCCCTGTTGTCCTGGCTGTGAGAGACACAGGCTAAGGCACCATACTGGAGGTGGTGAGTTGTGGTGGCCGCCATATTGAATATGTTGTCATACAGCATGTTAAGCATAATTATTTATTGTTCTCTTTGTCTTAGGTTCACTTGCTGCTGTTTTGTTTTGGTCAATATTGTTTTTATTCCAGCATTTACTTTATTGTTTAGTTCATTTGAATTGTATTGTTGATCTGACCAACTGGGTGACACCAGTTATAATTATATTGTTTGTAGTTCTATTCTTAATTTCTATATGAGTTTTGTTTCAGTGCAACTGAGTGCCACACTGCTGGGAGGCTAGGCACTCCGGTGAGGTCCCCACGTAACGCACGTGAGTGAGAGCACTGGGACACGAGTTTTGTGTGCACCACTGTTGCTGTGCTTTGCTGTGATGCACCTGAGGTGAGTAACTGGTGAGTAACTGGTTGCACCTCTGGGCAGTCCTTGGATTAGACTGCCTCTCCACACGTGGCCTCAGCTCACATCCTCATCCTTTCCTTTGTTTTGCAGGGTTGACTTTTATAGTTTTAAGAGATTCGTTGTGAAGATGTAGTTTTAGTAATAGACAAGAATAGTAATAAAGTAACATTTGTATCCTGTTTGCAGCTGTAATATTTTTGCCTACTAATTTTTGTTTCTCCCTTTCAGTTCCAGACCCTATTATATTATTTTGAGTTGTTTCAATAACATTTTCTTTGATGAAGACACACGTCTCTGTCTCTTATCAGTAAGAACTTGCGTAATTGATTGGTGTCCAGAGAAGGACCTTGAAAGTGTAGATCCTCCAAGTGGTGTTGTTGTGCAAACCAAATCAACCCATTTAGTGCCCCCAATACACTAAGCTTACTAACATGCTCACAATGTCTACGGTAACAAGCTGATGTTTATCAAATGTCATGTTTACCATTGTGTGTCAGATCAGGGCTAAACATAAAATTATCATTAATTAATTAAACCTTATTTGATAAAATTGCAATGATTGTGGTTAAAAACGTGAACTGGCAACTACAAGCTTTACCTTTCCTTGATGTGCTCTTATTTTTTTATTATTCACATATGGTTGTTGGGTTCAAATACTTTTTTCCCCAGCACAAAACGTTTCTGATTTTAACGGTGGCTCTGTTCCATGTAAGGGTCTGTTTAAAGCTATGCTAGTTGGGCAGCATTCATAATGGCGGAGTCCTAATTATTGTTATTAGATTTGCTTTATGGGTCCTTGTTTTGTTTTTCGTGCACCTGAAGAAATGTGTCAGTGCACCAGTCAAAGCTGGGGGGAACAATATAAGCTAGTAAACATGGATGTAAACAATGCAGGATTTAAAATTGGCTTTGCAAATGTTTTATGAAGACTTGAATGCATTCAGTGTGTTCTTGGACCTCAGGGTACCAATGTCAACATAAGTTTGTGTATAAGAAAACTCCAAAATGGACTTCTAGCTACATATGTGCTTCCTCTGCTGTAACATTTCAAAAAGCTAACTTCCTAAAATGTCTATTCTGTCTCCCATAGTAATTGTTTTGTCAACTCATTATGTTTCAACATGCACAGTATGTGTTCTATCATTTTGTAAGGCTGCATCAGTACGTAGCTGATTGATACCTGCTGTTCAGGCTCCAAACACCTCAAGAAACTTTGCAGGTTTACATCAAGAAACCACTTAACTGAGGTGAATAACTGAATGCTATGTCGTGATGAAAAGATTGTTTGTGTCCCTATAGGAAAATTGGTTTGCAGCAATAATCACAGGCCATTTTCCAGACACCAGCCTCCCAAAAATATCAACAGACAGAACAAACACTTAAGCAGTTTTCGATTGAAAGAAGTAGACATTTGGTCCACAGCTTGAAGAACATTTTCGATCTATTTTTGTAAACAGACAGGGGCAATAACAAGATGGGAGCAGTTTAAATGGAGGGCGAGAGAGTGCCTCATCACCCACAACGGTTCTTTCCCTATTCTGATATGATGATTCATCTCCCAAAATCTGTATTTGCTCTTTTTAAAACAAAATATCCAATTTTTAAAAAGGAAAAGCACATGTGCATCCAATGACTTAAAAAATGTCTCTGTACCATTTAAGGACCCAGGTGAGCCAGCACAGCAGCAGGGTACTGAAACTTCTGGAATGCAGCCTTACTTTATTAATAATTACATCCACTCTGCATCAAAATGAAAATATAGATAGATAGATAGATAGATAGATAGATAGAATTGAACAGTTCAAAAATATAGATAAATATATTAGCATATGTGCAGTAGATTGCCTTCTCTGTTCATTTGTAAAAAGGTTCCCTCAATGCTTAACTACTTTATATTAATAATTAATATTAATATACCTAATATTGTGAACTGTCTGAACTGCATGTTATGTTTCCATCAAGCAGCCATTGAACTGATCTGGCGGCTGAACGCTGCATTAGCTGGAATTATAATGAAGAGAATACATTTAGTTTTCTTCACAATGTAGGACATGAGCCAATACATGACTAAAGTCTGTCACAGTTTCCAGTGAGAAAACTTGTTTAGTCTATCAGCTTTATTCAGGGAACTCATCACTGCTGCCTTCTCAGTATGAGCCGACAGAAGTAGGATTCCCCCATCAGAGAGCCTGTGTTCAGTCCTGCTGCACATATCTGGGACCTCACTTTAATGTGGACATAACACAGGTAATACATTCAGTAGTGCAGGGTAAACCCAGCAGAGAGTGCACATCTGCCTTATGTGCATTCACTTAATGCATAACCAGCTATTGCACTGCTCTTCCAGTAAAGCAAAATACATGAAAGTGTTACATCACCTACCAGATCCTGTGTTTATCAGCAGACTGAGCTTTCTATCAGTGTATGAAGAACATCCGTCTATGGATGGGAGTGAAAGTGCAGCTGAAGGTTCCAAGATTAGGGTATAGAATTAAACAGGGCTTAATCGGTGTCACACACGCACGCACACACGCACGCACTCTGGTAGCATGGCACCATGTGTCCCTACACAAAACTAAAATAAGCACCAGAGGAGCCACCAGAGGCCCACAGCGCACAATACACGCTTCATCAACGTGCACTTCATCAAAGCCAGCCCAGTGCTCACAGCTTGGTTTGACTTTGAATATAGATCAAAATCCATTTAAATTGAAGATACTTCTCTTTGCTACATCTGCTGATTCACCTCGTTACCAGCGCGAGTGCCAACAATGTTTAACAAAACAGTGAGCAATAAGTTCAGCGAACAGGAGGAGCAGAAGGAGGAGGAACAAGCTTTGACCCTTTCATGATCTGTGACCTTGTGGTGTTTCACCTCAGGCATGTGACAGTTGGCAGGAATAAATCGTTGACCCCTTATCTGTCAGAGCTGGTCCACCAATGATCCCGCTCAACTGCATTCACAATGTGTGCATATGGTCTACTGTTTCTATCCTTTCAAGGGCTAAAACCCTCACAGAGACACAGATATGGAAAACAAATGTTCTCAGAAAAGAGGATTTCACGATGAAGAGTTTTTCAAATGTTTTTATACGTTTGGGATTTGTTTAAATGTATTGTGAGTGTTATTGTTGAAAGTAAAATGGATAAGGACAAGGTTAGGCTTTGTAAACTTTTCACTAAACACGACATTCAACAACCAAACACCAGCAAAACAAGACATGTTTGTGCTCAGGTCTACTAAAAAGTGAGGACATTTACTGTGACATCAATGTTTGAGAGATGATTCATTCCACGCTTATTCATCATGGAGTTATAATAACCACTGTGGGTGTTAATGCACTTTCTGAGGGATTACTAACACATAAAACTCCACCACTCTTCTTCCCTATATTTCTAAAACTAAGAAAATGCAAAAATGGATTGGGTATGAAATACGAAAAGGGTAAAAAGTATGTATGTATGTAAAAAAGTATGGATATGCACAATATAAACTACCTTGTTTACTGACAGATTTCTTCTGAGTGACACACAGCCTCCGGCTGGTATCTAATGTGTGCAGTTTTCTGAACCAGACGCCTATGACATTGCACTAACATGCGCGATGAATGTTTCAATCACACACACATGCATGCACAAATACCCAGCTCTCAGCTTGTTCTCAGGACCATTTGTTTGGAGCATATTTGCCAATGTTCAATTAGAAATCCCCCTCTGATAAAAGATTCAAACGGCTGCCATTGTGAGTAATGAGCTCCTGTTTAAGTGAAGACGCTTTTACTACACAGCAGATGAAGACAGATGAGGTAGACTATCCCCGTAGGCTGGATCTAGCATTCGTGCCTCAGTGGCTCTAATGCAAATGCATGCACAAGAGAGGTGCATCCACAGCGCCTCTTTCACGGTTGTGCAGTTAGGGCAGTTATCATGGTGTACTACCATTTGGAGTTTTTGTCAAACGGTTGTACATCTTTGAAAAAACAATGGCACCATTTATTTTTCATGTGAGTGAGTGCAAGATGCAAATGTTATGTTTTGGCCTCTAGCTGGGATCCAGAATCATGAGCAGGAAATCTTTATTTCATTTTGGCCAGTGATGAACTTAGCGATTATCCGATAAGTCGATCAGGGGAATTAACTTAGCCTTTAATCAAACGAATTAATCATCAAGCAACATGCTGCTTTTCGTTTTATTCCTATCAAGTATAAGTGGTTCGGGGTTTCACCTTAGGCTCTAGGTTCCTTTTTATTTTACAAAATGGAAAAAAAAAATCTAAATGAATGAATAATGAAAATAGTAATGCATTTCAGCACATGTCTATATCTCTAAAGAAAAAAAACATTTCACTATTTTATTTAATTTTACCATCATCAACACTGATGGTATGTTGGACTATAGCCCACACTGCTAGGGCTGTATAAAGTGTTTTATAATAAATATTTAAATAAATTACAGTATATGCATCTGAACCCATTTAAATTTTAATACATTAAAATATTTGCAGTCTTGACTACTAATTATCATGAACAAAACTAGAAGTGAAGCAAGCCACAGAGGCTAACAAATGAAGACAACATGACAAACAGTGCTGTCTCTGTTTTTAGGCACCATGGAGAGTTCCCCTGAGCTCACACACCAGTAGCATACAGTGTATACATGTACAGTTTACCTCGACTGGTTCGGTTGCTTCTGACTCTGTTCTGTGAATTCATCGCACACAGGCGTCTCGATGAAATGAGGTCCGCATACTGCGCCATTACTTCTGCACTGACTAATTAACACAGGAGGCTTTCCCCATCCTATTCTCAGCGTTCAGTCTTCTGATCTTTTGTAGTTGGGAAAGCTCTGTGTATAATCTCTGGTGAGCAGGGGTAACCTCATTACTCCCTCTCTCTTTTCTTTCTCTCTCTCTCTCGCTCTCATCCCTTGTTACGTTGAATATGCATGATGCGTAATGATGGGTAATAATCCTGCCAATGGCAGAGCAAAAAAAGTTTGCTACCAGGGGGCGATTCTATGCAAACAGCAGAAATCTGATGGAGATATCAAATATAGACAGACATGCACAAGAGTACGACTTGCTCTGGGATTAGTTTATTTTTTACAGCAGTTTCTGTTCTTCTTGCAAAATCTTTTAGGTTAACTTCACATCTAATTATGACACAGAATGTTAATCCTCAAAAAATATGCAGGCACGCAGTGTCCTGCAACTCAGCTGAGCTACATTATAATAAAACTGATGGACACCAAGAGAAGAATTTAGTACATCACCTCTATCTTTGGCACCTGCTGGAGCTGTACAGCTAATTTGTTGCCTCTCAAATTGTCAGCGGTACTCCCTGAGATGCATATATTGTTCTGAGACTGTTCTTACTATTGTGTCTTTGTTTCTTGTAGCTAAAAGAAAGGCCTTTAACAAGCCTGAGGGAAAGATTACAGATGCTGAGCGTTAACAAGCCACTGTGCTGTCAGGGTCTTTATGAGAGGATTCCCTACTGTTACACAACACCGAAGAACAATATGCACATTTAGTATGTGTAGTATATGACTATGCTGTAGATTCTCATGGCTCAGACACACAGTAATCTAGTCCAGCAGAGAAAGCACTCGTGATTTCAAATAATTTAAAATGGCAGAGTAAGTTACATAACCTCTACTGCTTAAGTCTGTGTGCTTAGGCACAGATGCTTGCACTCCACTAATATTGTACTCGTCCGCCGCCTGCAACAGTGTGTGTGTGTATGTGTGTGTGTGTGTGTGTGTGTGTGTGTATATGCACAACAACATACAGACTTACTGCTGAATCACAGATTTACAAGAAAAATACGTGTAGCTTCCAGAGGTCAATAAACAGGTCCCTCAACAAAGACACACACACACCCAGAATGAGAGAGAAAGAGAAGGCTAAAGGCTGAGGTAACAAGAGTGATGGTGAATTGATGTATGATCTTGAGAGCGATGTGCAAAAGTAACGAGGTCTGAATATGAATGCAAATGAAAAAGAACAGAGAATGGGCAAAAACAAAAATGGGATGGAGGCAGGATTTACTGTCTAAACTCCCCGCACCGCTGCATTTTTTCCTGGGTATAAGACCTCGGCGAGTCGTCCTCTATCAGGCATATTAAACATCATGCAGCAGTGGCAAAAGGAATAACCCAGTCTGGATTCCACGTGCTCTCCCTCTTTCTCCCTCCCCACCATGAAGCACGAGCCTCGGCGTGCTGCAGAATCACAAATGAAGGTGCCACTATCACCAGGGTCTGACCTCTCTGAGCCACTGAACGCTACACTACCTGCCAGCTGATGTCTTATGACTGTAACACGCTACAACTGAAGAGTAATAAAGTAGGGAGGGCAAGAAAGGATAGGGGGAATACTATCGGCAAAGCAGAGGTGAAGAGGAGGAATGATAATGAATTTAAAAAACAGACAGAAGGAACAATTGGCTACTATCACAGGCCTCTATGATATAAAAGATGTGATGAAGGGAAAGTGACAGGAGCAAAAAAGGATAAACTGAGATCTATAATAAAATGTAAGGTTGTTGGAATAGGATGCTAATTTGAAAGAGCAGCCCCAGTGTGTATGAGAGGCTCCAGAGAGAGGACTGTAAATCTGATAATCCCACTGCACGAACACCAAGATGTCAGATGAGACTTTTACCTTAATGGAAACCAAACAATGACTCATCCAGCCACAACAGACTCCAAAGAAGGCTATGTGTATTTAATGTAAGATCTATTCACTTGCCCGTGTGGTAGGTGACAACTCAAGATTCAATAATGCACCATTATGTGGAAAAATGAGGGTGAGATGAGAGAATAAACAGGTTTTATATTTGTGTTTTGGCAGACGAAACCACTTGCTGACTAAAGGTCCACAGAGAAGATCGGATGATTACTGCTGCAACATAGCAAATGCTGAAAGCGCACTGCTGTTGCCCACTCAGACATGGAGGCTTACTCATCCCCAGCTGGAAATGCCGGCCGAGCTTCTCCAGACTGTCATTCGGTTCAAATGGTAACCTTCATATCTTACGGGAGAGTGGAAAGCACCTTGTAGCAAAAGATGGCTCTCACAAAGGTGTATCACCTTCTGCAACCATTATTTTGACTGTTCTGACCAAACTCGGAAAATCAACCACACAGAGAAAGGCATGTATGTGAGGCATGTGAGGAAGTCAACTTTGGGGGTTGTCTCCCCGCATTACGAAAATGATGTGGCGTGTCATTATTGTTCTGTTTTCTTCTGTAATTAGAGATTGCTTAACATTAGTTTATAGATGCTGGTTAAGTCAAACTAATAAACAAGCTAAATGCTCTAAAACCAGGAAAAATAAGCAAGAAGGTTCTGTATTTCTTGGTGGCCAAGTCATCTCACACAAGCGCATCAATGGAAACCATAACTGAGAAAGCCACAAAAAAATAAAAAATACTCCTTTCTTTGAGGTGTTGCAGTGCAGGTGCTTGACGCAGACAAAATGTTAGCTCCTGTTTATAAACTCCACCACCAGAACCATTACACTTCATATAGACCATCATCAAAAGTTTAGCAGCGACTTGACCGTTGAAGTAACTCGGCTTGTTTCGGTTAACATCCGTTATCACTCACTTCCATTGTGACTGTGTGTCCATTGTGTAGCTTTGTGTGATAGTTGTGAAACATTTGCATTCATAATGTGACTTTTGCATTTGTGTTTTCCATTAATCCATTAATTATGCATGTGAGACGCCTCGGCCACCATAGTATCTACCTCAAAGGAAATACTTAAAACATTTTCCAGAATATTTGCAAGACCTTGCAAACTTTTCCACTCCATAAAGTATTTCTACAGGAGCTAGTCAAAGTGGAAACGGTACTTTCAAAATACAGAAAAAACTATTACCCTGCTATCTATTATCCAACCTATGAAATGGGACCAAGTCAAATAAAATGAATGCTCAGCCAAAGCAAGCCAACTTTCTTGCAGATCCCCAATGTTTTCTTTCAGACAGTTTGTGCAGCATCACTGTGTTGCAGAAGTTTTAAGTACCCAGATGGCCAGTGTGTAAATACACAACACAGAGACCTGAACGCCCGAGTACCACGGCAGGCTCAGTCTCATTAGAGAGGCCAGTAACCGTGCAGGTAGATGAGTTGCTGAGATGATGGACTGCTCTCTGAGCAGTCTGGACAAAGTGTTCAAGCCCCCGGGCGGCAGTGTCAACATCGGAAACTGAGCAGGGGAGCAAACATGGGAGAACAAACGGAGCATGAATCAAGACCCTCTAACACGATGCAATACACAGGTTATCAAGGTACTTGTGAGGTACACCTAACACGTAAACCACAGTAGAGGCCTCTGTTTATTCAATTAACAGTATGTTGGCTACAGATATGGTCTCAAAGATCACAATTTGGATTTAAAAGATTGTAACTATATTATTCAAAAGATAAAACTACTTTGAATTTAATTTTGGCGATCAGGGCACAACCATTAAGGTGTTTTTCTTCCCTTTCGTCTTTAGAGCTAATATATAATTTTATTTGCTGTTAGTTAAAACGTCTAAATAAAATTGTGTCCACAGTATGTGTTACACACTATCAATATTTGATTCAATTCCATTCAGTTTTATTTCATATAGCACCAAATCATAGCATACATTAACAATAACACACAATATGGTAAAGGAAGCAATCCCTACAAACTATATCAAAAATATCATTTGTAAAAATTATTGATCAAAGTTAAATGTTGCACTTTGCTCTACAATAGGTTGGAGTTATGTTTTGCAATCGTTATCCAAAAGGTTTATCGAGGCAAACAAAAATGAAATGGAATGGAATAATTGAATTAGGTCAGATCAAATAGGTCATATCAAATAAAATTGATCTTGTCATGTGTCTAAACTGTAAAAATAAAAAATGTGGCCCTATAGGCATTGAGGGTCAAACGTCCTACTATCTAATCAGATTTGCAGCATAAATAACATCATTCAGTATGAATTACTCAACAGATAAAACAAGCTGAACCAGACATATAACAAAAAGGCCCCAAAAGTAAAAAAGGAGCCATCTTTCCTTTCATGCTGTCATGACTTTGGCAGACTCACTCGCTCTCTTTCTGCTGGGAGTTGGTGCTCTCACATCTGCGGCCCCACTCACTCAGAAGGAAACGAAGGATGAGAATCTCACAAACCTACCACGATCAAATGAATTCACATCGAATCAGGCTGCCTGTACGCTTAGGCCCCGACCAGATAAGCTGATTATAACACAAAATATTACATGTTGTCCTATTTGTTGTGATCCAGTGTTATCCTGATGTCCCTGGTAATGCAAAATTATTGACCTATGAAAGGTCAAGGTAGACTAAAACTGATAATTACTTGGTATATAAAGTTAAACTGGTGCAGCCTTTGGCACAAACAGGCTGATTATCGGCTGTGACAATTACATCCAATCGTTCCATCCACACCTGTAATTTATGAAATGACTGAGGAGTCAAAGGAGCACAAGGACTCCCTTCCTTTTCCACCCACTGCATTACTTGCTGTGCTTGACTGTGTCACACAGCAGCAACATTTCTTGATGGCCTCAGAGCAGCACACTCTGAACTGCCATCTGCAATGACCAGCACAGAATTATACACCCCCTGTCTTTCCCTCAGTTTAAAGCTCAATTCAACAGAATGTAATGATAAACTCTTATAAGCGCTAATTCTACACTGGCCGTCGCTAATTTAATCGTCACACAGTGAGAGCACAGGCTGTTGGAGGCAAAGGGGGCTGTCCCCAGCTGAGGTGGCTTGTCTCTCACTTTGATCATGAGCCAGAGTCACGGACATATGCTCCTCCATTCTACGGGGAGGAGCTGTACTGGATGGAAGGAACAGCTCTCCTTTGCCTTTCCGTTCATTAACTACATTGCAACAGCTGTTGACTAATAAGTTTGCTCTCCAGATTGCAAAACCAATATAATGAGTACACTGTACATTTTATGTGCCTCAACAAAGGGGTAAACTCGATGGTGGCTTTTACTTCTGAACTTCAGCATCAGGTTTTGATGACACTCAATCTGATCTTCAGTATTTGTCACAAAGAGCAGTCAATCTGGATCCACAGAGGTGTCCTTTAATGGCTCTATAAAGGGGGAGTTGGTGAATTCTTTCTGAAATACCTTTTTATCAAATTTATTAAAATCCTCCTTGTATCCCCATTTTCTGACATACCTATCACTGCCTGCACACACTCTACCTGTGTTCTCACTGCGCATGACCAGAGTCTTTGCGAGCCGAAAACGTGGAGAGGCACACACAGCTGAAGAAGAGATGATGGCTCCGTGTTAGAAGGAAAGTCCAGAGAGCTCATTCATGTGTTTTTGGGGTGTGGCTTGGAAGAGAGGGCAGATAGGAGTGGTGGGATATATTGGTTACATATTTGTGTACACCAAGTGTAGCCTGCCTGCTCTTGTTAGATTTCCAGGATTACCAACTCTAGCTTTAATGCCAGAGAAAGAGGGAAACTAGAGAAAGGTTGTGTATGGCCTAGTGTATATGATCATCTGCTTATCAACAAGGCCGACTTGGCTTTTGGCCTTAACAAAACCAGACAGACTGATATGAAGAGTTTTTGGTGAGGCGATCCTATGCCCAGTAATAGGAGACAGGTGGTGCCTAGGAGGAGATAAAGAGCGAGGCTCTCACCCCACAGGAGTCTGGCACAATCGCAGCAGAAACAGACGCCTTTGCCTCCCATCTGGGGGAACACTCTTTAACCATCACTGCCAATTTATAGGACACTCAATTACTGGTCACTACCTGAGTAGTTAAACAGAGGACCTGCTGCCCACAGGATCTAAGTGCCAAATTGTACAAGTGGTCGGACAGAAAAACTAAGTAACACCATTAATGGATGCACACTTATTTGATTTAGCACTATTACCTTCATGTTTACAAAGCAATGTGTACAGGAAGTATAGAACAGGCAGGAAGGTAAATACAAATATTAAAGACAACAGACACACAGAAACAGTAGCCTTCATAGTTTAACACTAAAGATGTTCTATGTACTGCAGGTATTGCTGGAGTTTTGGCCTCTTTAGACTATTTTTCTTCCCCATCCACTATGGAAGTAGGTGATAATAATAATAATAATAATAATAATAATAATAATAACTGTATTTCTATAGGACTTATCTAAACAAAGTTACAAAGTGCTTCACAGGAAAAATAATAAAATCCATGGCTAGAAGGAGAATAAATTATGATAAAAAGGTATTCAATTCAGTGATGATGGTGATGTGCCAGACACCTCTACTCTGCTACTACACAAAGTAAAAGTACTGTGGCTGTCTGTACAAAGATGTGTGATATTCCATCTTAGTTGTTTACACATTTCCAACAAAATTTGGACCAATTGACTGACATTGCCTTACATTTAACCTTTAGACTGTATAGACAGATTGATTACGTCCGCCCACTATCTGTAAAGGTACCAATCTTATAACACACGCTCAATATCAATATCAGTCAATCCTGACATTTTAGTGACTAATTAAAACTAAATGTCACAAAACGAAATGTGAACTCGAACAAACGTTTACAATGAGGAGGCAGGGCCAGTCACCAGGTGGTGATTAAGAAGCAATGTTGTCCATCTTTATATACAATTTATAATATAACCACACCACTTACATGTGGAAACAAAAAATTGTATTTCAATCATTTTTATATTTTATAGTAACAAAATGCTCTGATAATTTAAATGTTGGATTAAAACATGAGAGCTTATCAGAAAATGTACACCCCAACTTTCATATACACCCACAGACACTGGTCACACAGCTATAGCTAGCTTGGAACAAATGATAAGGTGCTCCTGCTGAGGCTCAAATGAAAACAAATTGCTTATTTTTACAGCAGAGAGCTCTGTAACTCCAGGGTAAATAAGAGCTGCAAATCTCAAACTAATTTTGTTTCGGCCTCAGCTCCCCAGAAGCCGCCGTGAAGTAAATTTTCTAATCAATGGACCTTTGCTGGTAAACTAAATTGAGCAGGTATCGAGAACTTATAGATAAGGAATTAAAATGAATATGAAGTCCACGGTGCTCAAATAACAGTATGACAGAGAGTCAGTTGTGCAGGAGTGACAGAAACCAGCATTAGCATATAAACAACAGCCTGGAGTAGATGGCTGCTGCTGCTGCACAAGGCTTGATTGTCAATATGCTCGCTAGTCCTCATCCAGGGATCAGAGAAGGGCTGTCAGAACTTTGATTCCTGCACACAGGAGAGGATAAACAGCAGATAAACAACACTCGGACCTGTCAATCATAGGACTCTCGGTTTCGATCACTATAAAACGCCAATTTGAGCATTCGGCAGGAGAAAAAGAGGCCTGCAATTTTGATTCTTGCTTTTGGAAAAATTGACTCAGAAGGCTTCAAATCATACAAGTGGGTGGGAGATAGAGAAAGGCTGCAATAGTCATAACAGGCTTTTCTGTTTTCCCAAACATAATTCACTCTGATGTACTTCATTTTTATAAGCAGGGAAGTTAATAACAAGTTATTATTTCTTTCTGTATTCAACAAACAGCAGACAAAAATAAAACACATATCAGGACAACTTGGAGCTGTGTCAACGGTCACAATTATCTCATTCTTCCTCTGGCAAAAGGTAACACCATGTACCTGGAGACCTCCAGACAGAGTGGACATGACTTAGAGTGTATTGTGCGTGTAGTGTGTGTGTGTGTGTGTGTGTGTGTGTGTGTGTGTGTGTGTGTGTGTGTGCCTGTGCGTAAAGGACTGTAGCACCCATTCATATCTGCTGCCTCCACTAAGCAGTGGCTGAGCGACACTGGTTTGGAGGGGACAGAGCCAATGTTAGTACTGACCCAAGCAGTTAACACTCATCACATACATCTTTCACACAGTGACGCTGCTGGTGTTTTAAAGCAGCTGTTCACAACAAGCATGTTTCAGTTGTCAAAGGACCAAAACAAAAATACAATGTGCACAGATTGATGGTTACTTTAATCAGTGAAGACACATAGTGCCCATTATGTTCACTGATCATCTTTCCAATGAGAACAATTAAAAAGATGTTGCACTGCTCTCAGCAGTTACCATTACAGGACATTTTCTTTTGAAACCTAAGAGATTAATACTATTTTGCAAAAAATGCAAAACAAATGCTGTTTCACATTTACATATAAATTGATGCGGAATTTACAGTGACTTAACTTACAGACTACTTTTCCACACTGACTAAAAATCCACATCACATGTGTTTCTGTACAGTCTTAAATAGTATATACTGCAATATTATATGGGTTTATCATATAGATTGTCGTGTGTGTCTTATTCAACAGAATGTCTCTGTTAATTAAATTCAAACTCGCACTACTTCAAATCAGTCTAATCTGAGATTCTATCACTATACTCATAGTGTCTCAGTGAAAAGTTGATATCTGAGGTTCAGCAGGATGTCACACAAACACACACTAAAAACAAAAATGAACTTGAGCATAATGTGCTAATAAATTAACAGAACTTACTCTCTTCATTATTTTGTCTGTTGCATCAGCAGCATAAAATATCATGGTTTAGTGAGCACTTACTACTCAAAGTAAACTATTCAAACTTAAAGAAAATGGAAATTAGCTCACTTGCCAACACTGATATGTGACGATAAATATCACACTCATTTGTGAGTAAATATATAAATATGAAGCCAGCAGTCCATTAGCTGTGATGAGCACAAAGACTGCAAAGAGAGAGAAACAGCTATCCTGGCACTGGCAGACCACCACTTGTGATTTTTACACTGCAGATTAACAGAATTAATTAATGTACTTAAGCCAGGATAACTGATTCCCTGTTCCTACTTTAGTCTTTGTGCTAGCAGTTGGTTGTAGAAATGCAGTCTGCATAACAAATATGAAGCCGTTTCAATTCACATTTGGATCCCTCCTTTTTTTTAGTTGTTACAGTCTAGTTCTCTGATTTGTTTAACAGTTTAATACCACCTCATTAATATAGACCTACTGACAAACACGTGTTTGATTTCAAACCTAAACCTTCCAGCTTAATCGGTATCTGGGATTTTCAGTGCCCTTGGTATGCGTTGAAAAATGTTTTGTTGTTAATTTAGCAAACTATAAAGTATGATAAACAGGATGATGACAATGCCCCCATCTGTAGGACATGTGAGGGTCACTGAATGTGAATGTGATTCATACGTTATGACCTTCACAGTCACCAGATCTTAGTCCAGTTGAACACCTATGGGAGATATTGGACTGACGCGTTAAGACAGCGCTCTCCACCACCATCATCAAGACAGACAGTGAGAGAGCAGGTTTTGGAAAATCAAACCAGTGTATTTTTCATGGGAATACCATAATGATCTTCACCTTACACTTGGCTTATTAGGAATTCAAGGCACATTCAAGGCTCTGTTAAACCTGCCAGGAGCACTGTCAAATATGGTAGATCAAACATTTAGTGGACTATTGCAGACTTCATCCTTTCTAAAAAATACAAGCCTCCACTTTGCATTAAGATAAGGCAGAGCACGCAGGAAGCCCACTGACAACAAAGGACAGATCATCCTCTTCTTCTGCTGGCCTCTGCTGACCTGCCTTCACACTCCAGTACACTGAGAGAGACCCACTCTGCATGCCAGTGGCCATGCACAGCTTTTACCAACTCCCTTTAACACAGACTGCTGTAATTTGGTATACAAACAAATTAATGCACCATGCATCCTCCTTTACCTTGAATAACATGAGCTAAGAAAGGAACAAAGGAGGAGCTCAGGGTAAAACATAGAGCCAAAGACCGAGAGATGAAAACAGGAAAGAAAGGGAAGATGAGAGGAGAGTGATTGGTAGCTGGGCGCCATTCTGGCCCGGTGGCCCTGCGGCTGATTCACAGAGTTGCGTAATGGGTCTGTATGCAGTGTGAAGCACAGCAAACAGGGCTACAGCACATGCAGCTGAAGAGACCACTCAAGCCTTCTGGGGAAGGGAAGTTATTTCAGTGAGCACATACATACACAGGATGAGACAGTCGTGTTTTGACACAGCGTGCTAAAAATAGCAGATTCTTAATAGAAAAAAAGAGTGCCAGTCAACTCCAGACTGGCAAGAGGAGGGAGAGATAAAACATTTCTTCCCAAGACAGTCCTTAGAGATCAAATAAGGGGCAAGGTAGATAAAAGAAGACCACTCCAAATCTGAAACTATTACTGTGATCCCACCTGATACACAAGTGTCACATAAGGCCACGCAGCCACACGCACATACAATACCCAAACTAAAGCAATTAAGAATCAGCATGAGAGTCTATGCAGATCTTTTATGTAATTCTCAGCCTGTGGGGCCGTGCGTTAGGAAATGGCGGCAATAGGCAATAGGCCTGTTGTGTTTCTGCTGCACATACATGGTCATTAATCATGCTTGCGCTATTTGCTCTTTTTCTATTTCCAGAGAAGCGAAATCCTGAGGGCAGCAGACCTACAGCACCGCAGCACGTGCAGGCCGCACTTCAGCATCACTGCAAATGTCACCCAATGTTAGCTCGCTAACTAGAGGGCGGCCTATGGTGAGGGGATCATGAGGACAACCTATAAATGGCACCTTTCCACCCGGCTCTTTACGGATGCAACTTTTGCCAATGCTTTGATCTGACATGCAACTCCTTCATTTAAACGAATGCCTCCAATTTGTGCTTTTTATGATTCAGGGTTTGTCGTCACCTTCTTAGAGGTATTAACTTCATCTGATGAATGTAAATGTGGGCCTGTAGCCCCGTGGTTGCAGAGAAGAGAACTGGTTGCCAGAATAAATGCAAAAATGCACTCAAGGGTTAAGCAGCGCACAAAACACCAGCTGCATTTCCACTCTGCAGGGAACCAGAGGGAATACTGATGAGTACAGGTATTTCTGTAAACAGACAGAGAAACAGAGGAGGTAAAGCAGGACACATGAACAAGTATTGTGTGTATAAGAGCCACGTAAAAGAGCACATCTCCCTCCGCCCACCCCTACCCCCCTCTCTCTGCAGGGTGTGTTGGAGTGTGAGTCATCATCAGTGCAGAGAGAGAAAGAGGGAAAGGGAGCAGAGGCATCCTTTAAGTTGAAGACAGCTCTTATGGCAGCAATGTAGCAGGGAAATGCCAAATGCACAGCTTCTTTATCAGGGTTCAGATCTACAACAAATATCACACAGCAGGTGAGGGACTCCCAGCTGGTGAACGTATATGTTGACTCTGTGTTATGTAACAGCGGCTCAGCAAAGCAGATCCAATGTTGCCTACTAAATGATCTAAGCATCAAATACTAATGGGTCCAAAGCCACAATGGAAAGCCTAAGACTTTCCATTATGGAGTGTAAGAAGAGTGTAAAATTCTCTTCAGAACAAATTCAGTAAATAATATAATATCATTTTCAAAACTAAACTTATGACTTCATTTATTGATTTGAATTAACAATAACCAGTTTTGTTTAATCAATTAAATCAATTATTGAGCAAAACTCCAAACAATCTCTGGTTCTAGCTTCTCCAATATGATGATTTACTTTTTTTGTATACCAATTATTTTTGGAGTCTGGATGGTTGGTCAGACAAAATGAGGCAACTGAAGTCAAAACATTCTGACGTTTTACCAACAAAAAGAAAATTAAGATGATTACTTTGAATGAAAAGTAATCTGATGAATTAAAACGTTAGAACGCTAGAATGGCAACCAGTGGAGTGCATACCTCAACCTCACTGTCCCCTTTCCACATTTCAATTCACTAGATCCAGATTTTTATTTTCAAATTATATACACTCAAAAATATCTTTCCCCTAAACATGTCTGTTTTTTTCCTCTTTTTATTAAGATCCATTCATTATTATCTGAGAAATCAATTCAAGCATTGAAAAACACACTATTCTCAAATATTAAATAAAGTGAAAAAAGATCCTGGATTCATTATATTTTTGTGTAATCTCCTAACTAGCAAACAAACAAATGCAGACAAAAACATAACATCCTTGGCATTAGTTGCTGTTCAGGTTATTAACGTGAACTCTGCACAAAACGCAAAACATACATCATATGGTGTATCATGGGAGCCAAAATAACCATAATCTTTCCATCTGGAAGTTAAGATCTGCTCATGTGTGCATGGTTTTGCAAAGACTTTCTCAAAGTGCCACAGTTTCTCAAAGCCTTTATGTAAATATTACAACCTAATGAGACAAAATGGCGTTAAAGTCAATATTTTCCAAAGTAAATACTTGCAGAATTACTATGTGAATTACCATACAAACCAAATTTGCAGAGAGAATTTGGATAAATAAGCACTTGTAATCAAAGGAATGATGATTCCAAAACAAAAAATGAATCTTTTAACTCTTACAGCAGGATTCTATTAATTCCATTGTATGAAAAATAATAAAGGAGTAACTGTTAAAAAAGTAAGCAGAAAATCTGTCACTGAAACACACGGACACAATTCCATCCAATTTTGTGAACATTCCCTCGACCTCCTGAAATGTCTACACGCAAACTGTACAAAGGTTATTTTTGACAGTGCACTCTCATCAGCCTGGTCTTACCCTCTCCCACACAGAGACGGTGCAAGCCTTAAAGACAAGTTCCCTCATATCCAGATAAGCAGTCGGTAACAAATGAAAGGTTTCAGTCTCCGATAGTCTCGTCCAGACTGTAGCAGAAGTGGCAGGATAGACGGACTTCTCTTCACAGAATTCTGATACCGCAGCATAAGTCTGCAACCTGATCCTAAAGTTCAGCTGAAGTCCACTCTGCTATCCAAGCCTGCTGATTAAATTACTGCACGCTGCCAGAGCTCCAGCTGCTCAATAATACAACATCACAGACTGAGTGTTTGACACTGTAAATGAATATGAATTTAAGGCCAGCATAACAGCTTCAACCATATATGATAGTCTGTTTTCAGCAATGGTTACAAATGCTTCTTTAGACAGTGTAAAAATGCATTCTAGCTATTTTCTGCTTTATCTTTTACTCTCTTAGGGAATGCAACTTGGATATTCAGTTGTTGGTAATTGGTACTATATAATGCTCCGTTTCTCACTCTCTTTAAGTTGCCAAGTGCATTCAGATGCAGCTCTGGGAGTGGGAAGAAGGCTTCTTGTTCTTGTTTTCACATTTCCATTAAATATAACCAAAAAAGAGTGGGATATTGAAGATGAATTTTGCTTTAGTCAGCACAAACACAAGACTCTCCCAGGCTGGGTCTCTTTTCACTGGAAAGCCGCATGATACCTAAGAAACCTGACTGGAAAAAAAAAACAGGGACGAGAAGTAGAGCGAGAGAAGGGTAGAGATGCAATCTAAGCAAATGACCCAGAAAACAGGCTTTTCTGTTGAACTCCATGGACAAAAAGTCATGTCAGCAGTGTGACTCATCCCAAGTTGGCCTGTCAGGGCCACTTGCCCCACACACTAATCCCCAAGTATGTACTAAGAACAAAACCCTCACTCTGAGGACAGCATCTTAAAATGCAGGAGTCTGAACTTAAGAGTCAACGGGAAGCTCTGAGGAAAAAAAAAAAGCCTAACCACTGAACAAAACGCTCTGTTGAACTTTCTCGACTGAGACAAAGGAGCAATTCCAGGGAGAGGGTTATAGCTGGAAACAGTAGCAACTTTCCAGACAAAGCTCATTGCAGCTCTTCTGACCGGTTTATCAGTCAGCTCCTCTGTCTGCAGCCGAAATGCTGGCAGCCATCAGTGGCCTTTAATTCCACCCAGGCACCAATCTAATTAAGGGCCACTAGACTGAGCACAATCAAACAACTCCTGATGATTTACAATTACACTAGGTCCACAAAACAAAACCTGTAACATGTTTTAAAAAATAGCATATTCATGACATAAAGGAACAATAATAAACTTATAAAGGTTTAAAGGACTGAGCATAAAACAAATCCCATTATCCCTAAGCCATTTTCTAAAACTCAAGATATCACACCTAACTTAAATGGATAGAAAGGAGTATCCTGGTGGCTTAGTGATGATAGTATATGCCTTATAATGACATTTGTGGTTTGATTCCACTCGAGGATTATTGTAGTATGTCAAACTCTCTTCCAAAGTATTTTTTTGCAATCTGAACTGTCAACAATCTGATAAAAAGGAAATTTAATTGATCTATGTACTGGAATGGATGGATAAAAACATTTTTGGCTCAGCATACATTGAAGAAGAGAACAGCAGGGCCATGTTGTAGGGCTGCTGCTGAAAAGCTGGCCACAGTCTGTGGAACTACTAGATTCAAACATTGGTATTTCTCAGAGGTTGGATGCAATTTGGGGCTCAATATCTGCCTAATGACACAGGGGGGATCGAATCATGAAGCTTTATTTAGTATACGACCCGCTCTATCTCCTACTAAATTACAAGTAAATACTGAGTGGAAGATGATTTATTTTCTGCTCAATATATAAGAAAAATCTTCTGAAAATCTCTCTGACAGTTAAGACATTAATCTTCATCCAACTGTTGATGAGACATTTTAGTCTGGACCAAAGTGGACAGACTGCTAGTATGGGTAAAAATAACCACAAACATAACCAGCACACTGGGTTTAAGTTAAAAAAAGTGGTATTGTTTTAGGCATGAACTGGCCCTTTAAACTGCTCTTTTACATGACCTGCAGCTTGGGGACTTCAATGAAAGGCATTGTAATTAGCCACCACATGGGAACGACCTTATTAAGCTGCTGCTGGGTCACAGGCAGATTTAGGTTACCAATACACATGTGCTGCCATTTACTCTTTTACATCAGGCATCTTTGAACTCAGTTGTTGCATGGGTGTGCAAACACACAAATACACAAAGCCAGGTCTTTTTTTAGAAGGAGAGTATCAATATTTATGCACTGAGTCCATAAATACCAGTGGCCTGTCCAAAAATCAATGCATGCATGTTCCATATTTTAATATCCCTATGAAGGTCACATTACTCCAACAACGCCTGAGAAAAAGAATCACACACATACAGTACACACTCAACTGAATCAGCCAGCGGCTTTCGCATTCCCACCACCTTGACCCTGCTCCTGATCAGCAAATATCACAGAACCACATTCTGTATCAAAGATCTTAAAAACAGAGGGAGAGATGTATCATCAGCCATAAATAGATCAAGTGGCGGATTCTGTGGCTGCATCTGCAAAGGCTATGTTTTCAGGGTTTAGCGCTGTGTAACTCATGTACATTATAGATGAGGCAGAGGAGAAGGGGAGTGTTCAGTGGATCAGTTACCAGAAGGCCAATCTAAATCTCCCCCATCGTGACTTCCCTCTATTTCAGAGCCATGGGGTTGATACAGCAACAAGCCCAGCCTTTCCAGCAGGCTAATGTAAACTTAGGCACAACTCTCCAGTCTCCACAGAGCTGCACCGACAGAGAAAAAAAAAAACTAATAAACTGACTGTGTTGCCATTTTCAAAACTGAGGGACTGCCAAAGTGATTCCTGCCATCAAATGAATTTGTCACTTTGCTAACAGGGCTTATGAAAGTTAGATGAACGTTTTACAATCTTGTTAAAACCGGTTACATTATTAAAAGGGCACATTCATCCTGTGAGGCGAGAAAGGGAGCCTGTAGCAGATTGAAATTTTAATAAACTCAATGCAGTGGCTAGAGATTAAGAAACTTGGCAGAGATTTAGCTTTGAAATCCTGAATACGGGCATGAGATGATTTAGCCTCATTGTATCAGCCGTGCACTCAAGCGGGTCAAAAGACAGGGGATTCTGCAAACCTGTGATAAACCCATTAACCGGCTTAACTTCAGACACATCCACAAGCGTTTTAATCTGTGATATGAAGCAATGTTTCAGCCGCTAGTTTTAATGAAGTCCCTTTCAGTTCAGCATCATAAGATCCTATCAGGGCGACATATATCTTCATTTTACAGGATTTATTTACCATGACTGTACTCTCATGTTATCTAAAATCTGCATTATTCCCTACAGGATACGAAAGTAGTAAGTGTAGAGCAAAGCCCAAGGCTATCATGACAGGCCAGACTGTGGATGAAGGTGGTGGCTGTCAGCAGGCTTAGAAACACCTGACCCTGGAGGAGACTGGAAAGGACTCTCTCCCTGTCTCTGCTATTTCGGATGTAGTTGTGATAAACTGTATCTAAGCATCATAATGTTCTCTTATCTGGTGAGGTAAAGGCCCAACCATTGACTACATACAGTGCTGTGTATGCATGTTTGTGTGTGAGTATGTGTGTGTGTTTGCCCTTGTAGGCGTGCTTGCTGGCACCAGACACCCTGTGTGTTAAATCAAGCCATATATCCCGCCAGCTCCTTGCAGACCTGTTACAGCAGAGAGGCAATGGGCCTTGTTCCAATAGCAACACAGTCTTGCAGTTTACATTCAAGCCTTGCTTCTCAGATAGGAAATAAGACAGCCAAAAATATGTTTACTGCTAATGAATGATGTTTTTTTATCTGTACACTGAAAATTGTAGACCGAAATCTGATTTTTAGCATTAAATGTAGTAGTTAGTCATTTTCACTCATTTCTAAACACCCTCTACATCTATTTTACTTGCTTTTTCTTTTAGAGCAGTGGAATACATAACAATTATCTGTATCATTCTGTCTATATATGAAAAATATTTACAGTACATTCATCGCACTGCAAAGTGATTAGGGAGGGCTACCATCAAGAGTTAAAAATAACATGATTCTTCATTTTTTGTTTCTGCTCTTTATACAGTATGATCAGTATATTTAGCCTGACTGTCCATGTAATGAAGGAGGAGGCCCACATGAATGTTACCTTCATTCAAATTTCGAATCACTCCAGATCTACTAACAACAGATGCAACAGAAACATGACAAAGTGGATGAAAGAAAGAAAAATATGCGCCAACATTCTCGCACATGTTGTACATTGTAAGCATATAAATTATGTCTTGTATCTATAATTGCCATCAAAGTAGAGAAACTTGGGGCTGCAACTGCAGTCAAACATTTGTATCAAGGAGAAACCTGCCTGACCCCTGTGCATCAGTAAGACAGTGATTTATAACTTGTCAGTCCATCAGAGAAGCAGAAATGGCTGCTGAGTGAATGTTGTGTTGCAAAAGCAGTGTGCGGTCCTTGGTCAGCCAGCACCATCTGAGCGTTAATAAGGGGGGTAATTGAATTAGAGGATCAGTGGAGGCCTGTAGTGTGGGCGCCATGCGGCTCTAATTTCATTACAAGTGATGTAAACATGAGGTTGGCCCCCAGCACAGGGGCCTCCCACATCAATACAAGCACAAACACACACACAAACAAAAAGATGCTTAAGTACAGAAATAAATGACAAACCCACAAATCCACAGGTACACCTGTTTGTCTCATAGCATCCTGCATGCACACACAGAAAATCCAACCTTCGTCTCATCATTATGTGGCACAAGGAAACCAGACACACTGTTTTTGGGCAGTGTAAGCAGTTCACGTTGCAGTAGGCAAAGTGTCATTAAATCTTAGTAGAGCGGCTCTGTGGTTAGCGCTGACGTCTCAAAGCAGGAAGGGGGATGATTCAGCCCATTCTGTGTGATGTTTATGTTTTCTGCATATGAATAAAAAAGAATAAAAATGATTAGTTTAATTTGAAGAACATGATGTTGGTGGTACTCAGTATCTATGATATCCATACCTCAAAGTGACTGTGATTTTTGCCATCTGTGTGATGCATATTAATGAACAGCGTTCTAATGTGTCTCAGCTTGGTGATTCACTTGACCATCAAACTGAGCACAGACGAAATCACACCACCAGTCTGACTAAAGATGCGCTCGCAGTCATGAATACTTATGAGGGCAGGAGTTAACCAATGAGACAGTGTTTACATCCATAATAAGTATTTTGCCCGTCCCAGCTGTGTCAATGAGACACTCCCACATAACAGATGAGTAATGGGTCACATCCTCAGCTTTATGCAATATGCAGGTGCATGAGCCAATCAGAGCGCAGGTCAGAAAACCGACCGACGTGGAGAGATACAGTAGATACTAAGAGAACGACGTTGCCTAAAACACAGCACATCACTGCATTGGGCAGTAAATCATTAAATCTTCTCCACTTTGAGCAGCACATCTATTCATGCAACTCACATCTGTCAAGTGCTGAGTGCAGAAAAATGTTCAAACACTCTTTTCGATCAGTCTTTGATGGATGAGCCTGTTTTATATCTTTGACACCCTGGAAAGCCATCTAGTTTACATCAGAAGTTGACGCCTCTAGCAGAGTGGGAGGAAAACATAGACGAGGACGGACTCATAGGATGGGAAAACATCTCGCCTCGTTACTATCAGGTTTTAAAGACCATCTAAAGCAAGTAAATGTTACTTTTGAAAAGGGGAAATAACAGATTCGACACCTTGCAAATGAAATTAATTAGTCTCAGTGAATTTGGATTTGAAAAAATGTGTCTGTTTTTTTTTTCACAGTGATTGTTTTTTTATTATTATTTGTATATTTTGTGTATGTGTATCTATTTCACTTTTCACAGTTTTTCAATAAAGTAAAATATTTGATCACAAAGTAAAAGAGGATTTGACAGTGACTACATAGACTGAACAGCAATATTCTGACTATTGACCATCCATATCCGTATAACCATGTTACAGAGCATAGTTTGATTATGGTCATCACGTTCACTACGACATTGCGTCTGATGTTATTCTGCCATTTTTAGAACCTCAACCTGAAGAAGGTTTATGTACGATACTTTCCAACTCCTAATAGCTTGTTGATTGGTTGAAATGTTCTGTTTAAAAGTATTGTATATTATATCTCAGTGTGACTGAAAAATGACATTAGTTACATCCCTAATTCATCAGAAGGTAAGTAACAAAAACATGCTTTTTTATCTTGCCACTTTCCTTGAACTCATCATCAGATGAAACTAAAAAGTCATAACAGAGGAAACAATATGCAAATTATCTTCTGCAGAATAAAAACTTAAGTCAGCATCTGTGAAAATCCATCTCCAGCAGAATTCTGCAAACCTAAGAGGACAAGCAACAAAGGTAAAAAAAAAAAGGCTATAAAAATTTCTAGGGGCAAAGTTTGATAAATGTATTTTTTAGTAAGATTGCTCATAGGAAAGCATGTGCTGCCTCAGACAGAGAGATAGCTACAGACAGCTGTGCACACAAGGAAAATACCTTTACCACGGTGCAGTTGTTGATTGCATCTCCGTCATAAAATAAGTAGAGCTGCAGGCAAATGGAGCTCACTGAAGACGTGCCACCATGCTCTGTCAGATTTTCATTACCACTTCGCTCACGTCTTACACAGGCCCATGCAGTATTGGTAATTACCGATGCTGTGTCAATCTTTCAGGATTCATAATCAGGTGTTTTTCCACTTGAGGGAACTAACAACACCACCTCCAACCCACCCATCCCCTCACCAATACCCCTACTCCTCCCAGTCAAGTTCTCTGTTGACTCTTTACACCAGTGTAATGATATGATAGGATGCATTGACTTAAAAAGCACTTGATTACTAGAAACCACCACAGGTACAGGGGAAGAGATTTTGTGTGAAGAGTGCTTGGTGAAAGGATGTTATAGTCATCAGAAGATCAGCGAAAGAAGACTGACCTAGGCAACAACAGCAAAGTAATACAAAAAACATTCTGTCAAGAATCAAAAGCAGAATCAAATTCATTTAGGCAGAATATTTAAAAGATCTTTAGGGAGTTTGACAGATCAATAAAACCATTTATGATCGAGGATGTTATTCACATTTAGTTTCTGGTATGGAAGGTGTGCCCTTAAGAAATGTTATCAAGCTGACTATCAAGTATCCATGACTCGGAGATTTTGAAAATAGTTCTCATCACCTTCATCATGCAAAGTATCTAAACTGAATCCAGAAAACATGGAAAGAGATACTGAATACCGACAACACCTTCACTAGTGTCTTATGTTACCAATGCTGCCAATGAAATTCCTGTCTCCCTTCATGCCAGTGGGAAATGTCAGTTACATTCACTGTTCTTTAACACATAGAAGCTGCTAATAACAAAGCCTCAGTTTATGGCTCAGCTAAAACATGTCACCAGTAACATGGCCCTCTGCGAAAACAACAGTCTGGTAAGTGCTGCTGAGACAGGAGAGAAGGCCAGCTAACCCTTCCAACACAAACAAACACACACACACGCCTACCCCCTTTTGAGCGAGCAACACACTGAGGTCTAATCGATGCAGCTCATTCATATTGAACCACAGACGTCAGGGAAAGCCGGGGGAATTACAAGCAGCCTCCGCTGTGAGATCACAGCCTGGAGGAAGCCTGAGGAAGACGAAGCCAGCCTTACTCTGGAAGCCTATTGTTTACTCTGTACACTCTCCACAGCATTTCCAACAGCATGGCTATTGGCTCTCCTCACTCCACAGGAAAATGACACTGAAGAGGTACAATGGCACTTAAGGCTGATTGTTACACCAACAAACAATACACCATGTAGGAATATTTAAACTTGTGACAAAAATTTGTTGTCATGTAGTAGCACCAATATATATTGTGTTGACAGAAAGCCAGAAACCAGTATTGTTAGAAGATCTTATTGTACTTATATTTATTTTTGAAATAAGAAACCATTAATTCAAAACAACTGAAGTACTGTTTGTTTTTCTATTTCTACTATAGTCAGCAGGATTAAAGTCCTTATGGGCAACTTTCAACCTCCTACCTTATGTAAGTTTGTGATAATTTGATTACATAGACTCATTCAATAATATGTCAGATAAGCTGAAAAGTGTTAAACTTCATTTTGAGGTGTCAAGAGATTAAGGGTGAAGGGGTCTTTGCGACCCATTGGGACAAGAAAGAAGGAGAGGCTGTGAATCATGAACTAGAGCAGGTTGTCCATTAATTGGAAGGTTGGTGGTTTTAACACTGGCTCTTCCAGTCCACAAAGCAGTACCTGGCCACATTGTGTCTCTCTGTGTGTGTGTGTGTGTGTGTGTGTGTGTGTGTGTGTGTGTGTGTGTGTGTGTGTGTGTTCAAATGGGTGTATGTGACCCGTAGTGTAAAGCACTTTGACTGGTCATTATGAAGAGCAAATAATGATATAGCAGTCCATTTACCATTGATGGTAATCCAGCCTTGATGAGAAGCCATCAAGGCATATATTTATTCAACTTGCATATATATATATATATGGGTACACACTGCTCAAAAAAAATTAAGGGAACACTTAATCGTCAACAACGTTTAACAACATTTGCCAGAGAACAGCAGAATTGGCAGGTCTGCCGCCACTGGCAAACAGTTCTCTTCACAAAAAAGAGCAGGTTCAAACTGAGCACATGTGACAGTCGTGAAAGAGTCTGGAGACACCATGGTGGACGTTATGCTGCCTGAAACATCATCCAGCATGACGTTGGGTGGTGGGTCAGTGAGGATCTGGAGAGGCTTGTCTTTGGAGGGTCGCACAGACCTCCATGCCATAGCCAACGGTACCTTGACTACTGTTAGTTACTGGGATGAAATCCTCAGAGAGATTGTCAGACCTTACATTGGTGCAGTGGGCCCTGGGTTCCTCCTGGTGCAGGACAATACCCGGCCTCATGCGGCCAGAGTGTGTAGGCAGTTCCTGGATGATGAAGGCATTGATGCCATTGACCGACCCTCTCGTTCCCCTGACCTTAATCCAATTGGGCACCAATGGGACGTTATGTATCAGTGTATCTGATAGAGCCAAGTATGGCCACAGACTGTCCAGGAGCTCACTGATGCCCTGATCCAGGTCTGGGAGGAGATCCCAGGACATCATCCACCGACTCATAAAGGACCATGCCCAGACGTTGTCGGGAGTGCAAACAGGCACATGGAGGCCATACACAGTATGACACATTATGAGTTGCCATGATGAAATTCAAGTTGGATCAGCATGTGATTTCAAACTTTGACTTTGACTTTCAATGTGGTTTTGAATTCATACACTCAACGAGTTGACTATTTTCATTTCTATTGACCGTTGTTACGTCATTTTGTTCTTAACTAATTTTACAACGTACATTAATAAAGATTTTTTTAACTTGAATAATTTGTTCATCAAGATCTGATGTAGGATTTAATTGCTTCCATTAATTTTATGAGCAGTGTATACATTTATTTATAGTTATTTGTGAAGAAAATATGTGGTTTAACGATTAAAAGAATGCTAAATTAGCCAAAGGAACTAAACACTTTCTGATAGGCTTTGTCTCCTCCGTGAAACACTGAGGAGGTAAATGCACAGGCCAAGTGAGGAGGTATTGTCTCCTGTGTTTCCCCTGACATGGTAATTGGTCATGAAATACTGAGAAAACTGTCAGTTTGACCCCAATTAATAGCCCAACAATGATTGTAAAAGTAGAGGTCAGGCACAGCCATTTCAAAATTAAACCAATAACTGGAGGAAAAATAACTCACGGTTCACAAATTCACAATTCATAGCTGGAAGAAGAACAGCGAAGCCAGACAAGGGCTGAAAGGGAATGCCTCCACAGCAGTCTTCATCTGCAACTAATGGTCCATACCAAGTCCAACACAAGCAGGCATTTAGATCCCATTCACACAGAGAACTCACCAGTAAATTCTGCTTGAGCCTTTGGTCACTGAAGGTCTCCGGGTTGTGTCTCAGAGCTCTGCTGTTGTCCTCTAGAAGATAAAAGCTGTTCAAACTTGGCACATCTTGGAGATGGTGGGGCAAAACTTCATTTCTTAGCTGTGGCGTGGACAAACAAAAACACAAAAGCTTTAGTCATTTAAATCTTTTCATTTAAATGTTAAATAATAATACGTTCCCTCAATGGTTATCACAATAAGAATGACAGTTTTACAGTTAGATTGTGTAGTTTTTGGATGACGTTTTTGAATAACCCTTCACCAACTGCTGCAGAGTTCCACATGTGACCAAATTTGCTCACACTCCGTCAGTCAAGTGTGGGTGAGTGGCCGCTCAGAGTCAGCAGGTGGTCTAAGTGGAAAAACAGCTAACAGCTACACTCGATACAATGCGAACACAGTGTGTTCCCCCATCAATGATCCTTGCAGGTTCAACTTGACCCAAAAAGGATAAAGTACCCACTGAACTACCTGCCATCATGCTGCTTTGAGTACAGCTTTGTTCTACACCTTGAGTACACGGAGAATAAAAGCAATCAAATGAAATTCACAAATTTCAAATCAAAAAATAATGTTTGCATAATGAATTAGCTTTGAAAATATAAATAACTTATGGGTTTTGCTGGTAGATAATCTGTGCAAGTCACATCAACTGATTGGTATAATGGTAACTTAAGATCATTATCCCAGTCACCCAGATGCTTCACACAGCTTAACTCACATTCCAAAACCTGCAAGGAACCAAGCAACACGTTGACCAAGTGTATCAATGGAAAAACAACACTTGAGAACTCAGTCAACCAGATACTTACAAACCCACATAACTATAAGATGCCAACAAGGTAAAATAACATCCTCTCTCCATGTTCAACCACTTAGCCAGCAACGCTGATAGCACTACCTAAACTGCTTGTTATTGCCAAGCTAGTGGAGCTGGCTGGAAATAATAATGCCCCCTATTAAATTATTCATGGCTCCAGTCAGGTGGAACCAGATGCTGCCTTTGTGTCATAGAGGGAGAGTTGAAACTCGACTAAAGTATTGGAGGGCCATCGCTGCATGGAGGTAAAAAAACAAACAGGGATTCTGCTGGGTACAAACAAAACGCAGGATGTCATGACACTCGTCTGGCTGTTTCCATGTGACATTTCCCTGCAAGTGCTCAGACAAGAGGACGATAGTTCAGTAGGCTGGTCCATATGGGGGCTTAGCCTGGGGTGCAGCTTGCAGTTCACCCACCCTGTGTTGGTGTCGCTTTGTACCCTAATACCCTGACATTTGTGGCCATGGCCAGAAGATGACCTTTTTTAGTCCATGCCATGCTTTAGTGCTGAATACTAATGCTATAGTGCTGTGTGTCCGCCACTCATGGGAACAAGCAGTGTATTTTTAGCCACATGTCCCCAGCTGTACATCTCCAACCGGGGGCCAATGGGCAATTAGTGTTTGTTTCTCATGGCAGGAGGCAGTGCCGTAACCTCCCTAACGCAAACAGACATCTGGATGAAGGCTCTCTCTGTCCTGCTTGTAACCCTGCTGCAAGGCACGACTCCTAAAGCCATGTAGACGTCGCCATCCACCTTAACTTTCATCAGGGCTCAAACACTCTTTTCTCTTACATCTACTATCAACAGGTGACTGGTTAACCTCATCATATTATAATCCATGTTCTTGGGTGAAACATTTAATCTGAGCAGAGGTGACTCTGGTGAGTTCAAACACCTATTGATTTATGTGAGGGAGATGTTTAGAAGATTATATGTTTGTGAACTTACTTCAGAGCTTGAGACAAACAGCATCCCTGGAGACAATATATGTGTTGGAGACAAACAGAACAGAAGCCTCCAGGACAAAGGTTTTATTTATATTTTTTTAATTAGATTATTTTGAACTATCACTTTGGAAATGACAAATTGAACTGAGCGCCAAGTAGTGAACAAAGCACAGAGTAGTGACAACACAACAGGTCCCAAAATGTTCTGGTGCAAAACATAATATTGGTCCATCTCTCCACTCGCAAATATGTTGCTTTTAGGATGGCCGTGTAGCGGCTGGACTTTAAAACAGGAGGCTTGAGGCACAGGTTAGGTGCAGACCAACCAGGTGTTCATTTCACCCACAAAGAAGACAAAGTCACAGTCATACTTCTCCACATAACATACAGTGAACCACCAGCAGCATGTGGTCCTGACAGCAGCAGCACTTGATGGAAACTGGCAGCATTATATAGCCTGCCACTGGCAACGACCTCGACCCCTACCACAGTATAGGGAACTCTGCCTCTCAATTGACATCCAAACTACACCAACACAACAAATACATTAAAATACATCGCTACTACACTCATGTTAAATAGTTTGCATAGTCTTCATTTATGTTACACATTACAAAGGAGGCATAGAAAACCTGAACAGCAGATTGACATACACTAACAACCCTACACTAATTGCCACATGGTATCTCCCAGAACCCTTAAGTTGGTGCTCCGATACCCTCGGGACTGTTTTAGCCCGAACACCCTTGAGAGGAGACACAACAGAGGTGAGTGACCTGAAACATTACACAATCAAGCAACAGTTCACCCTACTCAATCCAAAATCATTTTGGTAAAGGTTATATCACAATGAGCACATCATGTTGAGATAACAAACTACTCAAACTAAGTGGATATGTTTGTCTTCACAGGTCCGGCCTTCACTCAATTCCACTGAGAGGTGTTACAAAATACTAGTAATGAGGAGGACCTTCATTACAGTTGCATTGGTTAAATGAAACTCGTATCAGCTTCATCTAATCCAAATAGGCCTACAACAGAACCCAGAGTCTGAGGTGACTTGAGGACCAATTTAAATTGATGTATTTTTATTAGTCAGTGGAGAGAAACAGTCACAAGCTGATTGCTAATGCTACTTACTAGCTTTACCCTGGCTGTGTGAGAATATTAGCTACATTTAGACGGAACATATCATGGTTAGATGCCACAACGGGACCACCGCCGGCTAAATACATCCAAGAAACAGATGTTTCTATTTTGTTCTAAACTTAATTATTGGAATGGAGCACATATAAACAGTCATTTAATTCCTCAACAGTTTAAATATCATAAAATAAGTATAAGAACAACAATTTGATTTTGAGATGTTTAACTTCACTTCCAGACAATTCAAATTTGTTTTCAGGAGAGTTCTGTGACAAAGTTAGCCTGAATCCCTGTTCCCTCCAGTTTAAACTGGTGGGAAGTAACAGAAATTTACAAAGCCACTACCATGCTCAAACACGCACATAGCAACTATGTCAGAACAATATGAGCTCATTATTTGTGATAATTGTCATAATTAGATTTAGTTTTCTGTTATCCATTCAGGCATTTGTTATTCAGGCAAAATGTGAGTCTAATTGTTATTCAACCATACAAACTCATGTTAGGCTGTAGTCCTAGATTGTTAGCCTTTCTACAATAATACAGTATTTTATGATACATTTGGCTGAGCAGGTATAATGAGTCAGTCTGGGAGTCTGTCATGACGGCCTCGTTAATTCATTTCAGTGAGGGCAAAGCTAATTCAATACAACTTATTAGAGCTTCTTCATGCAATTACCCTGTGTTCTTGTTCATTGATGCACCAGCATTGAGAGCAGTGGATTGGAGAGAGGGCTTACCAACCACACAGAGACTTACAACATACAACAGTGTAGTGCAACCTATCATACAGTGAACAGAGAGGAAACACTGCAAAACTACTATCACGACACAAATCACAGTCGCATCCAATCCCCCAATCAGTCATGCTGCAGATTACCATGTCTGTCATATAATATATGAAGTGAAGACTTTGAAGGACTGTCATAAGGCATCAAGTGTATTTGAATAATACTTACAGTGTTACACAGTGGTGTTACAGTTAAGTTTACCTTTCACCTTTTAGATATAAAATGTCATCACATAAATTATATCATCATTTATGTCATAAGTAATGTATGTACCACAAACATGTTTTGTGAGGTCATAGTGACCTTGAATTTTGACAACCAAAATCTAATCAGGTGATCCTTGAATTTCGAAGAAATTCCTCTGAAATGTTCCCCATACTTAGGGAACGGGTGGATGCATTGACGGACAGGCTGAAAACTTTATGCGTCTGGCCACAGCTGTCACCACAGCGGAGGCATAAAAAAAGTCATTGTGCTGCAACGCTCACCGCACAGCCAAGCCCTTTTCTTTCAGGCAATCTGTTATGAAATTCCACTTGATCAGAACATTAAAAACAATTACATCCTCAAATAAACACAAAGCTTTAACTCTGGAGCACATTAATATTCCATTAATTTTCCTCAACATTGAGAGTGGTGTAGAAACAGCAAGTGTGCCTTGAACTCACTGGCACAGAGTGTTGTGGTGCAGCCTACAATCCTCAGTTCTGAGCCTATGCTATCAAAGCATGTGTAATTACCCCCAACATGGCGGACACAGAATTCAATGTGTCCATATTAAAGAAATTTAAATTAGACATCATCAGACATTTACATTAGACATTACTGTTGCTTCTGTTGTTGATTTCAAATGTACAAGAGTTCAAATCATCATTTTGGAAAAACTTAATTTAGCAAATTTGGGTTTAAGGTACTTGTGCAACATGACACTGATCATAATTTTGCTTTTTAAGAAAATATGAGTTGAGCGTGGAAAAAGCAGACAGTCTGAAAAACCTGTAAGCAAGAGTACAGGTACAAAGAGGGAGTCTGAGATTGAAGCTGTGGAGATAAGCTTTTTTTAATACAAAGCAAATCCTGACAAATAATCATCACTGCCTGTGGATTTTGGCAAGATCCAAATAATCATCCCCAACTGCCCCCCTTAGACGTGATTGTCCACAACAGACAGCCTTCCACCTCATCTCACCTCACTCAGACTTAACTAGAATGGCACTCAGTAGAACGAATACCTCCACCTGATACATAATTTTTTTCATTAGGAGTCATGCATTATTCCTTGAAAAGATGGTAATTCTAAAGAAAGTGAAAAAATAATTTATGGTAGGTGTGGGCGATATAACTTCAAATCACCATCCCAATTATTTCAAACTTTAACTAAATAATAATAAAGGATTATTTTTAAACTCTCAAGCAAATCAAACAAACACAAAATAAACTTCAGTACTATTAAGGTCCTAATTCTGATGAGCGCAGGTCAGCAGGGGGAGTGAAGCGGGAGGACACGTGGCAGGGTAACACAGCATAGAACGTAGCGGAAACTGAACAGGTCGTGAATGCATTGGGAAAAGTATTGACCAAATGAACTGTGATGAGCAAAATTAGGTCGGTGAGAGGTTATAAATGTCGGCTGAATTACCCGGCTGATCCGGATCCACACCAAAATTGACCCATTCTGCATCCTTCCACCAAGTTTCTATGAAATCTATCCAGGCTGGCTTACAAACAAACAAACATATAATCCAATTAACAATCAAATAGACAGTGGTGAAAACATAACTGGATGAAATGACAGTTCAGAGTGAGCTTCCAATATATGTTTCAGGCATAACAAGCCTCATTTGTCAGGATCGGCTAAAATCCTATTTGTGTGCAAGGTCTTGGCTTGGAGTTCTTTATTACAGTGATGAAGCTAAAATATACACATAAGCTATGAAAGTATGAGAGCAACAACTTAGTATTGTGTCCCATTATGTGAAACTGGAGTAACAAAATAACACCACCCTATGAACAAATAGCTACAGCTGACTTCCGGGGACTCATCTAATCTTGTGCTGTTTACACCAGATCAGTGTTGTCCATCTGACTGAGTGGACAGCCCTGATCAACTCCAGGAACAATCAATTATGAACGTAGTCAGATCCCTGAGGTGATTACTGGCTACTCTCCTGTGACCTCCAGGGAAGTCAGCAGCCAATCCCTCCCGAATGTCTGAGCACGACTACAGCAGTCAGTCAAACTGCCAAGGTGATGACAGCTGGCACAACATATCTACTTACATCACATTTGAGCAGCGGAAGCAATGGCGTCACTCAAACTTCCTGTAAATGATCAAACATCCATATATTTAAAGACACAATCCCCAACATATACGCACTGGTGCATTCAAGTAGATACACATGTTGACAAGAGCATGTACATAAATACAATGACGTAGAGCGGATCTAGTTTAGAGGCTTAAATAGCACAAAACATCTACATTAATCTGCCCTCACATGTAGTTACCCTCAGGACACACTAGAGATGCATACTTGCTTTGTCATGCACAGGACCTTCCAACAATCAGAACAAGTGACGCGGTTGCTGACAAGGATAATGCACATTCACTCTGCTGTCAGTGACTTTCCCGGGGCCATCTTTACAGAGATTTCCCAGTGAAGATGGTGTTATGTAACAGCGGCCGCGGACCCTGCTGTTCATATCACTAATGCCTCACACTGTGGCGGGGTCACGTGCCTTATCCAGGCCACATCCAGGCGCCAGCAGCAGCAGTGTTCCAGCTGTTACTACAGCCTAGCTTCAGTCACTCAGGAGCACGCTGAGCCGGGCACCACTCACACTGTTTCATCCTCCACTGAGCAGCCATGTTCAGCGCCACAGCCCTCCTCTCACTTTTGGTCACACCAGCAGTGGAGACAATGCGTCACACTAGCATTGCTATCCAGCTTATCTAATGCACATACATACTGAAGACATCGATGAAATATTTGTTTGACAGGACACAGCACATACTGAAGGGTCATATTGTAAAGTATATGTTTTTGTCACTGTACACAATATCTACACACTCAAACAGACTAGCTTCACCAGCACAAACCCTTGAGATTTTTTTCTGAACACAATTTTGTGTTCCGTACAGGTTCTGGTCAGATGTACATGCCCAGGGTTCCATTCATATTAAAATAAGGGTCAGTGTCAGTCTTGCATTCTATGCATGCATAAGCTGATCCCACATTCCATTCCAGTAGGTGGATATATTGCACCTGGAGCATATGCAGTTGGCAGGCACAGTCAGCATGTTCACAAATTTTGGGCTGCAAGCGGAATCCGCATGGTGTATACCCTAGTAGACATGGGAGGATGACAGCATTTACGAGGACCACAGTGGACCTCAGAGGACTGTCGGATGTCAAAACAACATTTTCAGAGCCAAACTAATTCATTAGCATGGTGATATTACACTATACTACATTTTTGGCTCATCTGTGTTATATGTATGTCAGTATCAGTGTAAAATCTCAAAGAAATAGGAGTAGAGAAATGCCAAAGATATCTGTGGGGTCATTCAGAAACACACTGTACAAATATTGCCCACCAGAGAGCAATGACAAGTTTATTTTGCAGTATATTTAAAGCTGATCTAAGTAGTAATTTTATAGGTCTAGTGTGTGAAAGGGGGCCACTTGTAGTGAAGATCCTGACTCTACAATTCTTCTCACCTCTGCTGAGTATTTAAGCATCTTTTTTGTTTTGGTTGTACGGCTGTTTTGGTTCACAGTTAGTGTTTCCGGACACAGGGAGCTGTTTTTACCAAAAAAAGGAAAACACTACCTTCCCAGCTCAGTGCCAGACTTAAATTGGCTGGTGAAGAAAATTGCAGCTTAAGATACAGATACTTCCATCAGGGGCTGCTGGAGACTGTAAACAGAGCTAAAGGGTAGTAAAAACTCAAATTTGCTAGGTGGACACAAACAGGACTCCATATTAATGCTAATGTTGCTTGGCGTGAGTTTCCTAGCAAGCGTGAGATATTTTAAAGGGGATAATACAGTATGTCAGTGTCCTGTCCACAGCTGCTGTTTCTGCTACCCCCAAGTTAAAAATTGGTAATTATTCAATTGCAAGTTATCTTAATTTATACTACTGAACTGTTATAATTAAAAACAAACCAGTTAATATATAAGTACCAGATTTTAAAACTCAAATATCACACTACTAAAAATCCAGTACATTATCAAATCAAGCAAATACCGGATGGCTTCAATATGAAATAAAACTGTGAGATTGTTTCTAAACATTTTAGTAAGTATAGTACAGTCTGTTGTAAAAACAAAATGTCTGAACTCTCAATGCGGTAAGCCCCACCCATTTGCTGCGACCACAAGGACGAAATAAACATAAAAAATGTTATGCAAATATTATTTGACCTGAGGCTGAATTCAAATTATAATGCTCAACAACAATATTCGTCCTCCCCTTGAACTCCCCACCACCATCACCACAAAAGCCACACCTCCCACTTCCTCTCTTTGCTATCACCTCGTTGTGGAGAAAACAACTTTGGATCCAAAATATGAATACCTGTCTCCTGTGCATAGTGAAGATAAAAGTCAGTTGATGGCAGCTCAGGGATAACCACTGAAATGATGAATGGCCATGTCTGCTTGTCAAGGTGGGCAGGAGGAGCGGCACAGTATGAATGGAGGATTTGTCTTCAGAGTACTCCCTCATATCAGAGGTGTGGGTCAAGACTGACAGCCCTAATTATGGAGGTTCTTCAAATGAGTGACCTTGGGAATTGGAAGAGACATCCATACCTGCACACACATGCACATACACACACAGACAAGATATTTTCCCAGAGGAAATCTCAGCTCAGCATTCACTGTCCGAACCCACTACTGCCCTCTGCTCTCATGACTGCCACCTATAGGATCTTGTCTCACTGCAAACTCTTGAGTCTAATGACACGACCAACAGAAACACTTATCTCCTTTACACACCTATTAACCCTCCTACACCCCAGTAATTCATAATGTTTACACAACACCTATTGGATTGTGAAAAAAAACACCAACCACACAGTGTCAGCTCTTGTCGTCACAAGTTTGGTATTGATATTCTGCACAAATTTTCGATAAATTTCACGCAAGCACATTAATCAACATCATGGCAGGCTACATATCACAAATCAATTAACTTAACTCCTGTAATCCTTGTGATTTTCTTTACTTTAAACAAACACATCTCATATGCATGTAGACAGCCCCTTCTGACAGGCATGATAGTGACAACTGAAACCGATGTTAACCCCGATTATCATATCATATCACACACAGACAACATACACACCACTCCTGCTTTGCAGAATCAAGTATTCTTTTAATATCCTGCAGCATTTTTGCAGTTTGGAAAAGAAACTGAATCAATGCAAAAAAAATAAAGCAGTGAATCCTTGCTGCATGCAAATGATGTGCAATGTCCTCTGGCTCCTCATAGTCCTGTCAAACCTGCACTCGTGTGCAGAGCAACTTAAAACAGACTGATCCATCTCATAAGAAATGCATGGAAGGGTAAACGGGCAATGAGTGTGTCAAATACAGAAGATATAAATTTCAGTTATCTAAGACGCTAACAGCTGAAGGCACCAAGACATGTTATGATCATCCTTATCCCTAAAGCAGCAGCAGCATCAGCAGCACAGGGATCCTGCAGCAGAGCCAGTACAACAATCCCTGGCTCAGAAAAACATGGCTTGACAGCAGGCGGAGGACGGTACAGTACCTTAGCAGCAGCAGTTAAAGGACTGATGCAATGGCAGGTGTTTTCCTACTGTGTTGGCAGGACAGAAAAGGAGCCAACAGCGTGACCGGGACGATGGCTATGGCAGCTCTGTAGCATAAAATGGTTCATCAGTGCTCGGCGGAAAGAGGCACAGCCAGGCAGCGCAAGGAAATAGGGAGAGAGAGAGAGAGAGAGACAGAGAGAGAGAGAGGGAGAGAGGCAGGGAGGGAGAGAGAAAGAGAGAGAGAGAGACACAGCCAGCGAGCATCATTCAGCTCACACTACAGTGGCTGTGCAGCAGAGCACACACATCAACACGCCCCCTTTCTCTCTCTCCCTCTCTCTCTCACTTTCTCACAGACACACACACACACACACACTTAGTCACACAGACACAGATATGCAGGGGTGCAGAGGCGGTATAATGCGCAGCAGCACTGAGCAGTGCTCCCTCTCCAGGATGTCTTTCGTCTCCGTTAATCAAAATTGGTCTTTCTCAGCAGTCACAGACAATCCCGTCAATAAACTCTCCCAGCAACGTCTCCATCGTTCCTGCCTGTCCACCTCACCACCACTGATCAGCAGCCATGATTGAAGATGGCAAGGTCATGTGAGGTGGCATACCCCTTGGTCTTTGCTCCCAGTTTTGTTGCACTGCTTCTCAGCTTTTTTATTTTTGCAGCGACTCTGCTTCACCTCGTCACAGGTCATTATGCCACACAGGCTCCCCCAGGAGGCTTGCCTTGACAAAGCCTCACTCACTGAATGGTGGGCTAGACCAATCAGCTATCACAAACTGCAGCAACACCATTAGCATCCAATCACAGATCAGGAAATCAAGTGCAGAAGGGTATTAAAGAGGATTATTTGGGCCATCCTTGGTTATTTTTTCCACTATGGAGGGATGGAGGAGAGCAGCAGAGCGTGTGCAGTGTGGCTGCCCTCTGTGGCTCACAGTGGTGCTGCACTCTGTTTGGGTAGAGGAGAGAGGAGGATCAGGGCCCAAAACAGACATGCTTTCCTCAGTGTGGATGCCTAGCAACCACAGTAGCTCCTTACCCCTGTTAAGATCCGTCCCTCCCCCTCCAGCAGGACCCTCTCTGCAATTCCAATTGAGAGCATATATTGCACAGTGGCTGTTTAACACTCAAGGCATTGCGACTTCACATGCGATTGATGTCAAATGTTCCCGCCTATGTCCACTACTTGCTGTTTAAACACTGAGGGGAGGTGCTGACTGGGAGCAATGAGTGTAAAGCACACCTGATGTTAGCACAATAACATCAGCTGCAACAGACAACTGCACTGTACATTTGATCTCCTCTGGAGCAATCACTCACTTAACTACATCCATAGATAAGCAGGATTAAAACAACAACAAGCACTATATAAATGTGGAAAAATGCACAAATGCGTAGACTAATTAAAAAATATATAATTTTCACATGTATTTGTTAATACATATTTGCATACAAAAAAAGATGAACATATAATTATCTTTCTCTGTTTAAAAAAACAAACCTTGTTTGTTATTCAGCAGGATATGTCCAGTGTGAATGTGGTATCATGTAGCATGATTCTTTTTCTATGACACTGATTAGATGAATCATTCTAATAAAATCATAATCTGTGGGATCAAGGTATCTTCTGATTCCTCAGCAGGGCAGAGCTATGTAAGAAGCAAACACTAACCGGTGCTGCTGTTGGTCTCATATTAGCTTATTTTATTTTTTCACATAGTGATTCAGAGGATGGCTGCCTACCTTGTTATGTTACAGGGCACCAAACCTGTTCAGACAGCTGTCAACGGATGTCAGGAGGCAGAACAGGAGCTCCGGGCCTGCCTTAACTCAGCTGACTGAGACACGTTTGGAGGTGTGAACAGCTGTTTTGACATTCCCTTTTGTGAAGGTTCTGCAGATTAACAAAATGCTGTGTGAGGTGCAACAACAGCAGCATCATCATGAGCTATGGCAGCTTAAAAAAGCTTTAAAAGCAGTAAAAAATATATGTATAAAGAAGAGCAACATGGATATTTTGGAGATAAATGCTGATCCAGTCACATGAGATTCACACACTCACAAATAATAATATATTAAGATCAAAATATATCAGAATAGTATCACCATCAACTATCAATAATATCTAGTCTTAATCATTGACTGATATGCATTTGATATCAATATAAAACGTCCTGCTGTGTTCATCACATCCTTCCTCTTTCCCACTCCAAAGCAGGGCATAAATACTAACCTATAGAGCTACAGACCAGAGGAACTCACTTATTGAGGTTCCTTGTACAGCAGGTCCTGTCCTGCCTCCTGCTGTTTGCATACAGAGTGAACTACTCTGATGCTGTCCACACCTGCCCACTCTCAGTCCTGTCTGAGGACTTCGGCACAGCTTTCATAACAAGCATTCAAGAGTAAGATGAGTCTACAAAAATTAGAGCTGTGTGATATGATGGTGTATATCATGGGTAGTGACTTTCATAAGTAGCCTTCAGAAATGTTCTGGCTGGAAAATGCAACAATACAAATCATTCAATTTCATCAACACCAGAGGAAATTCTTCCTATGTCAGCTACATAACACAACTCAGCTATAGACAATTCTACTTCCTGTTTCAATAATGATGCCAACATCAGAAATGTCTCCCATATGAGCAAAAATGTTGAATTGGACATCAGCGATACACAGGATTATTCAAAACCACGTCTTTAAAATAGAGAGAATAGAATTTTCCCGCAGATCACTTCTTCACTGCTCATAAACAGCAGTTGCACTGTTATGCCACTGACAAGCACTGCGAAGAGCAGTGAAGAAAAAGTGGTTTCAAGTAGTGTATAGTTAGCCTGAGCTAGCTAAAATCATTTTTTCAAAAAGCTATTTGTCAACATTTCACTCTGCAAAGACACAGATGGTTACTGTATGCAAGACATTAAAGGTTGCAAATGTTGTATATTCCCAGATTCATTTATTTATGTTATTTTTCAATTCATTTATCTCTTTCATTTGTTTTCAAATGGTTAAACCTGAGCAAGGCCAAACAACAATGGCAGCAATCATCCCTTCCATACAGGGTTAGTAGCATACAGCTGTTAAAATATGTAATATTAGTTGATTTTTATTACATGCACTGGTATTGGATCAATACTCAAGATATTTGTATCGGGAAGGTAAAAAGAGTATCGTAACATCTCACATAGATCAGACGGAAATTCAAATACCTGCCCAGACCCAAAGGAAATAAATATAGAAACCACTGCAGTTTACACACTACACTGCAATTAAAGCCAAAGCAAGTTTTTACAGTCAAAAACTAAGAACACTGTAATAATGTTACAGCCTGAATGTTTATCTGCACGTGGACACTGATGTCAGATACTCATTTACTAACCCAGCTTTATTTAACATTGTTGGGAAATTGCTTTTATTTTATATCATCTACTTTCGCATTAAATATAGAGCAAGAAAAAAAAAGTTGTTCTCCAAAATTGATCCTAAATACAAAAGATTGTACCAGCAACAGTTAACACCACAGCCACTTGACTTACTGTGCAGCTTCTTCTCTGTCCTTGTGGTGTATTATGCTCAGTTTCTGTGAATCCCTGACACTCTTCTAACCTTCTTAAAAAGTTACTTCTAACTCACAAGATTATCTAAAAATAAGATTTTCCTGAAAATATAAAAAATACATGTTATGTCAGTATCAACTGTTATAGACTAATGCAAAACGTACAGCAAAGCTGCCAAACAATTTGTAGAAACTGTATATTTTAAAATGTATTAAGTAAAATGCATATTACATAATGGCTTGTTATGTAATCTCTTTATGATTTAGCAAATAGCATTTAGAGAAGATAAAAGTCTGAAAATATTTGGTTTGTTTACAATCTAGATCAGCATAAGATATATGTGCCACATATGGTTGCGGTCATTAATGTTGAGTTTCGGTGACAGTGAGGAGACTCGGCGAGGAGTGCAGGGTGAGGTCAGATTATGGCTGCAGGCGTCTAGTGCTGACCCTGCCATCGTCCATGTCCGGCCGAATCTAAGCTTTGTCCATTGAAAGCTTAACAACCAGATCACAGGATAACAACACACGCTCACCTTATCAGTGCCAGTCATCCGGCTGTTCTCCTTCAAGGTGGTTAACCTTTGTCTCTGGCTCAACACAGCTTCCCTCTGAGATTGTTTCAGGAGTTTCTCCACCTTGCAAGTCTGACAACCCATCGCCCCCTAGCACAGGAGAATACATGAAGTTAAGCCACGCATCACGTCATGACACATCTCGGTGATACATATCCTGTTTTGTTGCAAGCAGTAGCTTACCATGACAGAACAGTTTGCATGCTTCCCCAAGCGCGTGTCATGGTCAGCGGCTCCAGATGATGTCATAGCTCCAGCATGATCAGATTATAAATATCTGTATTCAGCAGTTACATAATAATGGATGTAGGATTATTGTCAGTACACACAGAGCGACAACATGCCACAGCTGCCACAGGAAATACAAAAAACAATGAAATCACCTACACTTACATTTAAGTGATAAGAAAAAAAGAGCAAGATGGAAGAAATTCACTGTCTTTGAAGAATATGTGTAGTTTTTGATATTTTTGTGTTTATTCATTAAATTTAAAAGATTATAGCATCACATTCATGTAAACAGTATTACTGTAGTTTTTCAAATACATAGTGTTTAAATGTAAAATACACATTAGGATTGTGTAGAGCTTAGAATTCAAGCTTTAATTGAACTTAAAATGATGATTTGCTGTGGCTGTAGGGTTTAATCTGACTACAGACTAATAATACTCTCAAAAAAATCCACTTTATTTGTTTAATACTTTACTACCACCCACCTGGGATGCAGGATAAGCCTTGCTCCAGCAAAAATGAAGCTGCAATTACCACACACAGTGGTCCAGTCATCACTTACAGTTTCCTCTGGGTCATCCACGCCAGCGTTCTCCGATACCTCTGCAGATGAGACGATTTGCTTTTCTTCCCCGTCACATCCAATTCCAGTTAGGCCGAGCACTCTACTATTCTCTGCAGGGTAGGGACACATCTGATATAGTGCACATACTCAGTAACAGGAAAATCCTTCTACAGCCTTCAAATGTGATGAGAGTAATTTCTACACAGACCAAATCAAGTGATGCCTCTTGCATCACATTCAGAGACTGCAGTAAGAGGTCCTCTGTTTTCCTCTCATTGGTCAGAGAAATCTTTGGTAACTGTTCAGTCATCCCAAACAGTCCTGTGTTCATTATGTAAGAATCACGAGCAGTTTTTAGTGTATGATGGCCTACAGGGTTATATTTGTGCAAACACAAGATGTTCACACAACTGTTCACAGGGGCTCTAAATTTGGGATTCAGTAAAGACAAACTGGGTCCATGCAGTGAGACATAGCCTCACTTCCTCCCACTATCCAGAAATGAAGCTAAAACATCCTGGATGCAAACACTGCCAACTTGCACGTGTGGAGCCAAGAGTATGTGGACTAGTGATTGAAGGATGGAGCCGCAGTAGCGAGGTCCCGTCGATATACACACTCAAACAATCACAAATCAGTCCCAGCTGTCCATCATGACCTTTCACTCTGTTTTCATGTCTTCAAATAACGAATTAAAACCTAACTTATCAGAAAATTAGCACTTGAACAAAAATCTAATTTGTAGTTTGGTCCATGTCCCATCGACTAACGTGGAGGAGGTGGGATTTATGACATACACTACTGTTGGAGACTGAAGACTTTGGCCAGTTTGTCTTTTAAAACAAGGGTGTTCATGAATGACTGAGGGTCAAACTCACATAAAATATAAGTACTATGTATTTCTCTATGTCTCATCTCTGGGATGGGTGAATAACAAGGCTTCAATAACTAAAGTTTAGGTTAATGTACTTGCAGACAGGAACGTCAGGCTCCTGTGTTTACACTGCTACAGAAAGCAGAAATGAAAGCATAGTATTGTGGATGTAGAGTATGAAACTAGCGTTGGCACAGCGGACACTCGCTGTGCTCATGTCAGTTTGAGTCACCAGGGGTCTGTGGTGCACTGACCTGTGAAGCAGACATGTGCTGTGGTCTGACCAGTGTCCCACTGGAGCTTCATCCATTCTCCTGCTGTGAAGGGTCAGAGACACGAGGGGCCAGACTACTGCTGCTGAGGAGCTAACAGGTGTGAGCTAACAGCTAACTAGCTGAATGTTAACTAGGGTCACGTAACAGAGGGCACATCACATGTCAGCTGTGACTGATGCTAATATGAAGAATAGCCTGTGAATATAACGAATATAAAACAAGCTATCAGCTAGCCTGAGTACTGCCCTGTTCCTGAGCAGCCATGACAGCATCTCGTGCAGCAGCAGGCCTCCTGTCGAGCGGATGCTGCTGCTTTTAACCGAGGTCAGGAGGTTCACCCCGGAGGTTCAGCTGTGACCTCTGACCTCTTGTAGTGTACTTCCCTATTTACGTCTCGTCCACATGCGCGCGTAAAGTAGTCCCTACCAGCGGCTTCACACTGCCCCCCAGGCGGTGGCGAGTCTCGAGTCTATTGGGGCCCCAAGCAGAAATTCCCAGGGGGCCCCTCGAACAGCGTTCTTCAACATTACACCAACGAAGGATAGGAAGCGTGAAAAAGAATTAAGTCAAATGTATTCCAGAGTTTTTACTCAGTAAGTCTTTTAAAGAAAAGAAAGAAAAGAAACCCTAATATTTTTTCAAAATATGAATATAAAGAACAATAAAAACATTACCAGACATAAGGTGGCACAATGTAAACATATATAATACAAATTATAAAGTGGGATATTGAACTTGCAGTTTTCACTATGAACATTTGGAGGGAAAACTTTATCTTCCTTCTCTTTTGCTGCTGACAGGAACTTGATGATCCTGAGGAGAGATTTTAAAAAGTGATATAGTTTATGATTATCATACTGTATTATTATAGAAGCATGTTAAGGTAAATTCAAAATGATTGCTTTCTTTTTTCCTCATCATCTTATTTTCTCTTTCATTTTCACTTCCAGCTGGATAACTCCTCTTTATTTTCCTAGTCACTGGCTACATTATGAGACACTGCTGTGGAGTAAAGTTTGTCAGCCCTCGGGGCCCCTCATGGCCTGGGGCCCCAGGCAGTTGCTCGCCTTGCCTGTTCACAAGCAGCGCCTCGGCCCCAGGTGCAGGTAAAGGAGCAGTGTTAGCAAGTAAAGCAAGGTGAAAACAATTGAGGGTTCAGATTATTTATATATTTCATATGTTTTGTGTGTGTGTATTAGTTGGCATTTTGTGTTCCTTAAAATAAAACAGAAAAAAATGATTTAAAAAGCAATTGAGAGTAGAATAATGTTAAGATCATTGTGAGGAAATGTTTTGTGTGAATGCATTCAACGCGTTTGTCAGACCTCAAGGATGTAACAGAGTGCATATACTTGATATGCAGTTTATAGGATGTACACAGTGCATCTAGATAATGAATGTATGTTGAATTTAAGCATAAGGTTGATTTACTTCCCACGACAACTTTAACTAGTTAGTTTCAGCGGTGTCTGGGTGAACCTGTGGGTACGTCAAGTCACAACAGCATTATTTATATTTTCCTTTATTATTACAGCACAGTAGGGGAAGGTTAGTGACCAAAACTATATTATTGTGGTGGTTTGCTTGTACTGCAGCAGATTTACTCTTCAAAAAAACATATTTGACACATGGAACATTTCAATATCTCTTTTATCTCCATTTTCTGCTTAATAAACTGTTCTCAGAAAGTGCTCATCTTCTTCATTCTCTTAGTCTGCTTACTGTCACTATTCGTATCACAGACAACACAGAACATGTTGAACAGATGAATTCTATATTATTAAAAACAAAAATATTATAAATAAGAATACACAACCCTTTCACACTTTTGTTCTTGTTTAACTTCAACATGGCCAAAAAATTACTCATCCAAATAAACCGCTGTGTCCAAGTTTAATCACAGTTCATAAAGTTACTTGACGTGACATCTAGGATGTCTCGATCAGTGACCTGGAAACATCGTCATACAGATTTTGAGGACATTCACTGGCATTTCTGTCTTAAGTGCACCTCTGAAGTTTTCTTTTGATCTGATTCATAGAGAGGAAAGAGCCTGCCCTCCAGGGACCTGCTTCCACTTTCTTCACTAATCTTGTTTGGTTGATTACACGGAAGTCAAGCGCTTCGTGCAAAGTGCTAATTAGTCCTGAAGTAAACAGCACCCTCAGTTTCTTTCTGCTCCCCACTATATAACTAGAATCTCCAAACATTTGGATTGTTAAAGAACAGAGAAAATAACCTTGATTCAGAGGTTTGCAATTTAAATTATCTTGTTCACCTTTATCAACCTTGGTATGGCAGTATGAAAGTAAACAAACCAACACGCAATCTGCAGGGACCTTTTTACTCTTTCTTTTTATTCACCTGACTGAATTGTTATGTATAAAATACAAGATAAAACCTAAAAACATGAGAAAAGAATCAAATGTATTGAAATGAAAATGTGTGCTCTTGAAATTTTGAAGTCCTATTTTACAGCATGACCTTTTCCCAACTAGTATTTCAGTCATCACACACATTGATCATGATAAGTACAATTCAATAAGTTAAAGTTCCATATTAAATGTCAAGAAGGCACTTTGTAAGAGCTATTCAATCAATTAATGACTTCCATTTGATTAATATAGCGAGATTCCTTGCTGTAGTAGCTTTACATTTAGTTCCCATGAAAACAGTACATATACAATAGAACAGGAGAACATAAGGATTATACAGTATGGTACTCTAAGCTATAGTAAAGACACACATATTTTTCTCTTCAAAAACAAGATAAGAAAACTGATACCACTCCAATGTCTATACACTAAATATGAAGCTGCAGTCAACAGCTTAGCATTAATGAAACAGCCTGGCTCTGCCCACAGGTAACAAAATTACCCAAAAGGCACCTCTAACGTGATATATCTTGGATGTTTTTTACGTGACTCATTGTAGTTTTTTAGGAGGGCTGTATGGATGTACTGACACCAGTGACTTCCTGGGGATGCTACTTGTTGCCTGGCCAACCAGTAAACAGGAAGAGTCCAGGAAGTCACTACATCTGAAATACACAAGAAATAGTGTGGCACATAATAATCCCCCATAAAACCTTTATATGTAAAGTGTTCTGTAACCTTTGGACTACACCTGGCCAGTATGAATTTTCGTGGACTGATGTCGAAGATTTCAATTCTTATGACAAAGAAATGTAACTGAGCCATGATATTTTATGGTTTAACCATAAACTTTATCACAAAAAAACACAAATTGAAATAAAAATACATAAAATGTATTCTATATAAGTGCACATCTTTTCAGCATTGTTGTTTTATCTGTATAAATAACCTTTCATATCAGCGAATATAAATGTTGATATCAATTTGTCAGTGAAAGGCTCATATCGACTGATTTTTGTCAGCTGACCTATATATTGGCCGGGCCCCATTTTGGACAGAGTAAGGCTAGCTGCTTTCTGTTTCCAGTCTGTGAAGCTAAGGTATGAGGCTCCTGGTGGTGTAGCTTCATATAGACATGAGAATGAAACCACTAGTCTCATCTACCTCTCTCTGCAAGGAGTGTAAAAATGTAAAACTATTCCTTTACAGTCATTAGATAAAGAAATGTCTGAAGGTGGTACACAATATGAAAATTGGCAGCAACAGAGAATGTACACCAGTGTATGGATGTGATGTGCTGTCAGTGTTCATTATAAAACAGCTAAGGCAAAGGAATATGTGCAGGACGCTGTATTCTACCTGTGTAGAACTGCTCCCTGCCCCTTCACTACAGGAGTGCCCACAGTGCTGACAGGCTGCAAACCATGAAATCCATCACTCAAAGACTCCGACTATTATGATGAGTAAAAATAGGAAACCTCCAGCCACACACGTGGCAAGGCAGAGACGTTTCTGTCAAAAGGAGAAGAAAAGATGAGTCGAAAAAGGTATTTAAAAAGCCTTTATATCAGTCAACGGCTAAGAGACATGAATTGATTCATGGGTATGGATGGACAGATGAATGCTAGGTTTGAGGAATGGAAGTTGTGCAAGTGGCAGTGTCGTTACCTCACACAGGACTCATACAGGACGTTTGGTTAGTCCAACAGACAGGCCAACAATTAGTGCAATGACAGCAAGCAGGATCAACAGAGCAAAGGCAAGGATGATGCATTTCTGTCAATTGAAGAAGAGGTGGTTATTTGACCTTCAACTAAAAACGAAGGTACCATGAAAAAGGCTACAAAGTGTTCATACATGACTTGGACATCTTGTATAGCACAGATTTACAGATATTTTTATTCAAGACGTAATTTAGAAGGACCACATACCCTCCGGGATTTTTTCTGGTATCGCACTGCTTTTTTGGTCTCTTCCTTTGCACGGAGAATGTATTCGGCTGCGTTGGAGACGTTCTTCTCAATGTTGTCAACCATTTCCCCCTGTAAATGAGATGATCAGAAAGTTTTTGTATTTTGTGTCTACCAAATTTATTGGGTTTTGTGTTGGTACTGGTGGTACCAAGACAATGTTCCAGACATTTTCCTGTGGTAATGAAGGTTTCTAACACGGACAATCTCCTGCTGCTTTCTTCATATGTGAGAGACAAACTTTATTGTCCACTCCCAATTTTCTGGACATTTTCCAGGGACTCCTGTTACCTGAGTTTCTACCAGCATTGCCATGTCCATGAACATGGCATGGAGCTCTCTGATGCTCGACTCCAGACGAATGATGTCTTGGTGTCGAGACTCTATCTCGTTCACGGCCTGACGCGTGATCTGGGAATCAGAAATGATCTGAGGAAGAGAGAAACAAAGTCAAATAATTTATCCAAAAGTAAACTGTTATACATGTGTGGAGGAATGAAAAAGGTGTTGAATCTCACTACCCCACCCCAGATAATTTGATTCTTCACCACCACTAGATGGCAGTAACAGCCATTATTTCTGCAATAGAACTTACATCAGATGTAAAGATGGATGGATTTCCACTTTCTAACATGTTCTCCAGCTCCTCATTAGTGGTCACTCTTCCAGCTAAACAATAAAATAAGAAATCATTATTTGATTAATTCCTCTTTCCTTTGCAAAAGCACATTTTTAAATTGATCACAGCCAACTATGAGTACTTAAAATATTATACTTAAAATCAAATGTTAATGTTAAACATGGAGGAAAATATAAAATAAAATCATGTTATTTTTCATCAATGGAAAAAAAGTACAAGCATTAATAACAATCAGAAGATAAGAAATGTCTGCACACCAGTTGATGCTCCAACTTTTTTACTCTACCTCCTGGGTAGAAAACATTTTGGGTACAAGCCCTTCTTCCAAACATGCCCGAAACAGTACCTACCTGGTAGGTAAAATAAATTTGTTTGTGGGACATTTCCCATCTTCTGGTTTCCGTCACTCCTGTCCAACAACTAGTGTTTATCAAGTTTGGATGTGTGTGCTTTTGTATACTTTCTAAGTTACTAATAACAATACCAATGGGTCTGTCTGTCTTGTCTGATTAAGTTTCCCTATAAATAATAACAATATGTTGGTGAGCCAGGACTGAAACAGGACCTAAAACTGAAGCAGCAAAAAGAAATTCATCCATCATTCATTTTATTACTATTGTTTGACAAAAAAAACTCTACCAGAATTTCTCCCTATTTACTGCAGTGCTTTATAGTTACTCTCCAATTTTTTGCTTTGTATCGAAAAGAAGTGCCAGGGTACACTCTGCTAACAATGTGCAATATAAAATATAAATATTTTACAATGGGATGTGGTCATGGATGCAGTGGAAGACATGCAAATGCAATTGTGTCTCGTCATACAACTGTAGATGTTGGTCTTTCTCTCTTTTTAATATTCTGCTAAGAAGAACATTAAAACCTCAACCATGGAGTGTATCAGGGCTGTGTAATAATCTGGTTCCTAATGATAAAAGAAATAATAATCTCACATCAAAAGACGCTGCAGCCAGGCCACATTTAAAAATGAAGAGGCTGTCGTCCCCCCTGGCTCAGAGACATGATGTAGGCCAACAGAGAATAATTCACAGGGCTCAAGTAAAGCGTCTATAGAGAATAGGCTGCAGCCATTGTAGACGGCAGGGAGAGTGGACTGAGGTCTGTGTAAGATTAAAAGATTATTTATCAAACACACCCTGTTTTAATTAGAGACTTGTGATCTTGTGCTCATCATTCATGTAGCACACTTGAAAAACAATTAAAAAAACATGACTCTGGCATTTAATAGACAAATCTCCCAGTGTGGGGAGTGTTAGCACTAATGTAAACAACAAATATGTGGTACGGCACATCCTGATGTGTGTTTAATCCCAGGGTGATTCATTTGTCTGGCAGTGTTGGCAAGCTGCTGTGTATTAAGTTTGCTGTTTGAGGAGAAGAAGAGGCCTCATTGTAGCTCCACTGATTTATTAAACAAATTAAAATGTCATTTGTGATCCACCCGCAGGACATAGCTACAAACACAGGGCTGAGTTCAACACATTGGGATTTTATTCCAAATGTAAAATGATAATCAATGACCATCAATAGCAATATAACAAAAGTCCTATATCGATATAATGCTTATACATTGGGCAGCACAGTGAGAGGATATAAAGCACAACTGATCTATTTCAGATTTAAAACATGTTTTGCTGTTTACCAAGTGTTTAACATTCTCTGCTCATAAAGAAGAGATTAAACCATGCACAACCTTCACTCAGGAGCGAAAACCAGTCTAAAAAGAAATAATAAAGTGACATTTATCCTGACAATTATTCACATCTTGATATGATTTTTTGCTATATGGCCCAGTCATACATTCTGCCATGTAAAAGTAAGGTACACTAAGAATTAGGTTGAAGTGAGTCACTGCAAGATTTTTAATACATGCTAAGAAAACAATGTCCGCAATCTAAATCTCATTTCCACATTTATTAGATGACTATTAATTTAAATAATGTGATGTCTAATTGTAGTCAGCTCCTGCTGGTTCTGATTATTTATGGTTAAGGGGAATGCACTTGTGACTATGAGGTTATGAGGAACAAAGCAACCCCACACCCCTCGTAAAGAAACAGCTGCTAAAAAGCTATAAACAGAAAGCTTTCTTTTCCTGAAGCCATGCCTCCTGTTGTACAACACCCTCCCTGGAGAGACTGAGCTGTGTACAGGTGCTCGCTGTATGTCACACACCTTTCGCTATAGCTACTCCCCAGAGAGACGGATATTGGGACACAATAAAGCACAGCACTGTTACAGCTTGCCGGCAGACATCAAGGCCGACAGGTATCGCCTCTGACCACTGTGAATGAAAGTTGTAAGTCTGCGACAGCACGGGCCGCGGTTGGTGTGGCTGTGTCAAAGACAGGTGAAGTACTGTTACACAGGCCGCTGAGCCCTTTGCCCGTTGCCCGGGCAACGTAAACACAGTGAAGTATCGGGCTCTTCCACCTGCAGTGGAGAACTAGAGCCTCTCATTAATGCTGGCCGCAGGGACTGTGGGAGTCCTATTTTTTGCCTTTCACTATTGTCTCATGTTACTCATACACACATAATACAATGCACCTGATACACAATGTTTTTGCATTTGTTTGTCACCATCGTTTAGCACCAAGATGACCGAACAAACTATTAAAGAAATTGTGAGAAATATAAAGTTGTGTCAAATTCACTTAACACAAGTTAAAACTAATAATCTAATCCTATACTAATATATTTATAGTGTATGTTGTTGGTGGTAAATCTGTTTGACTAGATATAGTTTATGCTTCTACAGACACAAATACTGCTACTTTACACATCATGTTCTTGTTGTAATCCACATTCTGGCTTGAGAGGATGTAGTTTATATCTTTATATAATTTTCTAGTGCTTCATTGTATTTCTATTCTGTGATCAGTCCTAATACTCCTCATTTAAAAACTCACACGACATTTAAAGTCAGATGTTTTGATGTGATCAATTGTGACTTAAGCATTTTTAAATGAAAAACCTTGACATCTTGAAGAAATTTGAGAGAAATTATTTCCCTTCCTGCTGCTGGTGTGTTTATCAACAGTCAGGTTTGTGTCCAGAGAAGCAGGGGAGGAAACCGGTGTTGTCTGTTTCCTGGATCCTGTCCCATCAGCGCCTCAGGCTTTTATTTGTCACTCTTTTTATCTCTGGATTTACAAGTCTGGCACTCACAAATCTTTTACGTGTGACCACATCCAGGCCAAAGCTGCGTGTAAGGACTATTTCATGTCAGCACGACCAACTGATATCATTTATATTCCTGCTCAAGCATCAAAGAGTGTTGCCTGAAATTCATTATGGCCCATAATTTGTGGCCTCATGAAGGGCCAGTGGTCCCGTTATTTGTCACTCACTTATCTCCAGCTGTCTCTGGATCCGTCCTTTGCTTCTTTCCCGAAAGGACACTTGCGTCTCATTGTACTGGGTCATGACCTCCACAAACTTCCTGGACAGCACTGTGTGCTAGGAACAAGTGAAAACACAAGGACAGAGGGTGAGGCATTTGACGAATTCATTTGACTTGGTGATTTGTATTACCAATATATACATATATATATATTATATATCCACACAAGACATAATCTCTTTCTTCATGAATATTCATGTACTAATAAATGGGTGAAACAGATCAAATTTGGGAAGTAGTCAGTCATCAATATGTTTCCATACCTGTGTTTTCTGGATCCTGAAGTCAACAGAGGATCTGTTGGCTGCATCATCTTTGGGCATACTCTGCTCCATGGCTTCAGAGGGAGACAGTTATGATATAACATTACAGAATAGACCAGACCACATCAGATTTTGTATTGTGTTGTTAATGAATATAATCATAATAGTAACTTTATTTATATAGCACTTTTCAAAACTGCTGTTACAAAGTGCTTCATACAGAGGACAAATAAAAACATCAAAAGCAAGAAGCCGATATGAAAAGTGCTTCATTATGTTACGGTTCCGCTCACATTTTAATTTTGTTCGCACCACGTTGGCGTTCCCTTTGATATCGTTGGTCAGTGCATCCAGTTGATCCTTTGTTCCTTCTCACACACACACACACACACACACACACAGGAAACACATTGACTGTGAGAAAAAAAAGATGGCATCCAGGTAATCACTTGTGACCCTCCTGTAAATATTGGATTTACCGTGATTACATCTCGTAACTTGGCAACGGCCCAGTGGGAATATTGCAAAGATCACACAGCACAACCTTTGTGCGTCTTTACCTGTTGACCAGTACCACGTCATGGATCCCAAAACACTCGTATATGTTATATTTATAGTTTTTCAGGGTCCTCGGCTCACACACTGAAAATGGCCACATATGGTCCAGTCATAAAGCTTTAAATAATAATTTCATAGTTTAACGTTGAAACAGTTACTTTCAAGAGAGTGGAACATTAATAGTTGTTTTACAGATACCTACAAACATCTGTGCATGTTTAAATCACTGTATGTTTAAAACTCCTTCACAGAACAAGTCAATGCTCAGACCAAAATGGTTTGTCAGATTTTTTAGGGGGGGAAACATTGCGGTTTCCTTTCACAGGTTTCCTGGCAGCCAGTCAGTCATTTACAATGAGGAGGAACATGTAACAAAGGAAGTGAGACATTTGTTACATTTTCTCTCTAAGTCTCAAAAGCCAAAGCCTTGCCAAACACTTTTCAAGATAAATGAAGCCCTGAAATACAGCGCTGAAATCCAGATGCCCCTCTACCTCCATCCCATTGTGAGTGTTTTCTTTCTTCCTCTCAAAGACACACTTACTGTCATCAGGGTTGGGTGCAGTCAGGATCATGCTGTGGATCTTCCTCACCTCCTCCACTTGGTAGGCGATCTTATCAAGGAGTCCTCTGACTTCTTCAACCTAAGTGAAAACCAGAGGGACAACCACACTCTCAGTATTTTGGCTCATCCCACACACCCTGGAAGCCCCCTGTGATACCCACCCTCCTGAAGAAGCTCTCCATGAAGCCATCTCTGTCCACTGTGACTGCAACATCCTCCTCTGCTTGTGTGCTGCTCTGTGTGGACAGAAACCAAGGCAGGGTTATGTATCAGTCAGCGTCTATGAGTAAAGGAAGAGAGGACACTTACAGCAGTCAGCTCGGCCAGTCGATCCTTCATCCCAACGCTCAGCTCGTCCACAGGCCTGATTAGAGAAACACCCCGCCAGCCTCCATGTGTGACACTGAGCCTCCTCAGGTGAGCTGAGCAGCGTCACTGGGACGATGGAAATGGGAGAAGAGTGCGCACCAGGTGTGAAAGTCTGAATCCTGTCAACACTGATGGTCAAATATAGCTTTAAAAAATAAAAGCTCTACGAAAATAAGAATACAAATCCAAAGTCACTGTTCGTGGTCGGGTCACGTCACCGCAGGAGCTCAAATGATCCGTAACAGATCCACAACACCTCCTTCCCTGGGTAACGCCTTCTTTCACCACACCTCCCTCTCTCTCTCTCCCCCTCTCTCTCTCTCTCTCGGAGGAGAAACTACAGTCCATCGAAATCTCTATTGAATGTAATAATTAATTATTCATTATGATAAACAAACTGAATTGATGCAATCGTACTTAAAGATGTAAACTGCAGAAAAGAAGTGAAAGTTTTCATCGTCTCTCGTTTTTTTAATCACATAAAAAAAACACCGTTTTTTCATCAGATGGTTAAGTTGACTTTGATCGAACGCACCACTAAGCAGTCATATGAGAAGGTTCATTGAATAATAGATAAGCGTTATTGGTTGGCCACTGAAGTTTTGCCCATAAGGTGGCGCTGTTCACCATTTTATTCATGCAAGGTCACGTTGGGAGCCTGTGAAGAGCTGTTGATTCCCACCTGTGGGAGTCATCACTGGATTTCAAACACTGAAGATAAGTCTTAAGAGTTCTGACCTACATATCAGTTAACTACTCCTATCTAATATTTCTACTTGATTTACAGTATGTGGTATTTTAGCATTAATAATGATCATTCGTGTTTCTTTTTCTTGTTGGAAAAACTTCAAAAGTAGAAATTCATCTTTTAATATATCTGTGCGTCTCAGTGGTTTCTGGATCTGCCTATATTCAACAGCAGCAGCAACATTTGTTGTGTTTTCGGAGTGTTGTCGTGTTATTAAACCCAAACTAGTCACGAAACCGCGAGTCAATGCGCATCCTTTATCCAAACAATATCTGGATTGCGCTGCGCAGATCTTGAGCTTATTCATTCCCTGTTCAATCTCCAATTACGCACAAACAATGCCCTTTACGCACAGCTCTAACGCCCCACCTCACAAGATCCAAAAAAATGACATCACGCTTTGTATTTCCCACGTTCAGTCCAGCAGCTCTGCACGCCTCCACGGAGCCTCTCCACACTCCCTGCTCTTTCCAGATGCAGACACAGAAAGTCAAAGAAACAAGGACTAGTTCAAAGTGAGAGTAAAGAACACGGATAACAGTTTTCTGCGTGGAAGTGGAAGTTGGGTTTCACATTTTTATCATGAGAGGACACGCTCTTAAGTTTTTCTGCCAATTGCCAGAACTTTAAATTGATTCCTTTCATCTTGCTGGTTTTTTTATCTTTAAGTTTGGACAAATGGACTGACCAGAAGTTTTCACATCTTGGAATAATGAGTGACTCCTCCAGGATTCTTTTTTACATGGGGATTTAACTGTTGTTTTAGAAAAAAAACTGTAAATGGTACATTTGGAGGAAGCCATGGAATTTTATTTGCGATTCCACTTTTTTACAGTTTTTGTCTCATGTATTAAGGTAAGCTTATAAAAAAATATTTTGTTCCATTTTCTAATATAATCTGATCATCTGTTTTATACATATATATATAGCAGCTTTTATAAATACATTTAATTTCTTTACAGGTTTATGCTCAAGTGGTACAACCTGTGAAGCATCCAGGTAGTGATGATTTTTTGTATGTGCAGTGTCATTGCTTTTATTTCTCCATAGTGTATTAAACTGCCATTTAAATACAGTTGCATTATACAGCTGTAATGGACTAAAATATGCAGTGAACTTTTTTTCCTTTCTTGAAACTTCCAACCAGAGGGTTTTATTGATTTGTTTACTGCTAGTCTCATAAATCAGAAAAGTTGAATAAACAACTTATACATCTGTCATGTTCATTATGATCAATCTTTTAATCCACCCAAAATCCAAAGCGGTGTGCCAGGAAAATCGATTTGGAGTAATGAATCCAAGGCTGATTGGGGGGAAAAGCTCTTTCTGGATCCTTGTTTACCCGTGAACTCTCCGTCCAGGCCTGCAGGTGCTGGGCACGGCCTCACATTATTGGCCTCTCGATGCTGTGGACGGAATCCATGAGCTGTGGGACCAGATTGGAAAGAGACCAGGTTATGTTAACGGGAGTAACATAAGTATGTAAATACAGAAACAGTTTTAAGCTCTATGCACCACCTTTAAATGTCTTTGTCTGGATGCCCTCTGCATGGTCTCAAGCTGTTTTGCACCATCCACCTTTCAGCCTAAGCCATTATGCTTTTTAAATGTACTCAGGACTAATACAAGATTTATCACTGAAATTAAAGGATCAAATATCTGGTGTGTGAAGTAATGGATGTGCAGCCATTTTTTCAGTAAACCGGTTAGATCATGTTTTTAAAGAAATGTTGATGAGGGATCAGGTATAGACTTGAGCATGATGTGTGGAGTCCCTGAGTTTCCTTCGAGCGCTGCCACCGTGTGCTCAGCATCACTCTGTCTCATACCTGCACACCACGTCCCTCCTGTTGTCCTGCTTTCACTGTTCTCCTGTGTTTCCTGTTCTGTGTCTGTTTAGGTGTGAATCACTGTTGTCTCCCCGTTGTCTTTGTCCAGCTCTCAGAATCCACAACCACACTGTGCTCCCTTCCTCACATAACTCTTCCTATGTGTATACCAATGACTCTGCCTACACTAACATTTCTGCAACAGTAGGTGAGGATCCAATCACTTCCGCTCACTGAAATTCATTTCTGCAACACCCACTGCTCTCTGTTTGTCGTCCGTATGCACACACGGTTGAGTTGAGCATTTCATACTCTTGTCCTTGTTCAGTGTCTTGCATGTTCAGCGCAAGATAAAAAAATTCTTGTCTTTTAATTAAACCAGCATTTAGTCAAACGAGAATTGCAAAATACCAATTCGTTTAAGCAACTATTAATGCTTATGATGTTTTGTTATGAGATACTAAGGCAGATCAGTTGAAGAACAATTTATGATTGGTTTACTGTTAAGTGTCTTTTCATAGTTTTATTTGTTGAACAAGCAGATAAATAAACACATATTTTGGCACTGTAGTCAAACTTCTGGCTCCACATTTTCAAGCAAATTTATGACCCTGATTTGTGCTTTGCCGCAGACATTGTTGAAGGAATGGTTAACAAGGGCATCTTTCTGAATGGAGATAATGGCGGCACCTTTCTTCACTTTGGAAACTACCAGAACTCTTGCATCAGTGACCCTACTCTGTGCGGTCCTGAGGGTGAGTGCACTGTAGCTAATGCATACAATAATATTTCCAAACCATTTCAGTCTCTTGTCTCGATGGTTACAAATGATTTTCCATCATTCACCAGGGATTACCTTCTCCTTTTTTTGGAAAAACCATGAGGCCGAGTCCCGCTTTGCTGTCGCCTCTGGAGGGAAAGTTATATCTAACGGCTTCTCCGTCTTCACTAATCCCTTTGGAGGTTATGTGGAGTTTTACACTCGAGGCAACAACCACAGGTGGAAGGCCAACATCAGAGTCCCAGGTACTGTGACTCAGTCTGCCTTTGTATTACTTTTGATAGCCCAAAATACAAGGGCTATTTGTTATCAGTGTCTTTATTGAATTTGACCCAAAAGAAAGTCTGTCAGGACAGTTGTTTTAACAAGAAAAGAATATGTTTCATAAATATTTTTTGCTAAATCACAAAACCTAAGAAAACCATGTATTTGTAATGACGTGATCATTTCCCTCTTCAATTAGGTCGAGTTAGAAATGTGAAACATAATACAGGTCAGACTTTGACCAATACCTTGAGTTGGCTGAAAATGAAGTTTGCAGTCATCTGAGATTAAATGTTTTTTGGAAAAGTGTTTTGACAAAAGTGAATAAACCATATGAGACTTGACATGATGTGACTTAAACCGGTCAGTACTTTGCTCTCAAATGACTTCTGTCACCTTTGTTTTTGCAGCAGTTACTCAAGCTTGTGTTCATGGGGCGTCAATAATTCAATGTTGATGTGTTGAGTTAAAGAGGATTTAATGTCATCTGGTTCTCATAGAGTCGGAAATGTCCAACTTTGAGGACATACTGTCAAAATCTGCTAGTTCTCTCTTTGGTGTCTTACAAGAGGGAGGAAAAGCATGATGTGCCCTCTGACCATGTCTTCAGAATGTTACACCAGAGATAAAACTCTCGCCATAAAGAAATGAAAGAGAGGGTTGAGCTGTTTAAAAGGGGGGTGGTCTGTGGCACATGTGTTTTATATTCTGACCACAAATGAGATGTGTGCTGGTTGTTTTGCTCCCCTGGCAGACGTGATTTCAGACAGTGAATGTATTGTCTTTTGAGAATCTCCTTATTGTTTGTGTACCTCAGAGAAACGAGATGAAGAAAGTTCTCTTCTCTTTGTGGGTTAACGTTGACTGTAAAGAGATTTAAGGACCAGAGCAGTCTTCCTGAGCAGCCTCGAGTTTGACTCAGGATTTGTGGAGCATTTATCATAGAACAGCAAGGACAAATATAACATTTAGGATGAACAAGTTAATTCATTTATTAGTTGATTGAAATGAATCAGCAACTACTTTGATTAATGATTATTCATTTGAGCTATTTTAAACAAGCTACCATCAGATTAATCAAAATGACTTTGGTGATATACATGGACTTTCCATCTAGTGCCACCATCAGGGGAAACCATCAGCCTCAACTGTTTGTGTTTCGTGCTAACTGTGACTGCATAGTCCCACTCACTGAACTGAAACACAGCTGAATGGTGTATATCCGGATACTCATAAGTGTCCTCAATAAACATCAGAGATAAACTCTAGTTTTCAAACCTTTTTAACTCATTGACGGTTTGGAATTTACCTCGAATTTGCTGGGCATGATTCCTCTTCACTTTTTCACGGCCATAACATTCACTGGACCTATTTTGTAAAACAGCTCCCTCTGCACAAAGCATCATTCTCCATTATTTGTTTTCAGGGCCTTACTGGACCCACATTCTCTTCACATGGAAAAAGACGGACGGTCTGAAGGTCTACATCAACGGCACCTTCACTGCTGGCGACACAGCTGGCAACGTCTCGGCGAACTACGGCGACCCCTACCCTGACCTGGTCATCGGAACTGGCAATGACAGGGCGTATGGTCACTATTTAACAGGCGCTTTTGATGAGTTTGTCATCTGGGAAAGGGCCCTTTCACCCGACGATATTAAGCTCTACTACAACGCAGCGATAGGTAGGAAACCACAATCTACTGGAAAGTATTTCCTGTCATTCTAGGACATAGCATATCTATTATAATGCTTCCTCCCTCTTGACTCGTCACTGAGGAAATGGGGGTTAAAAAGCAATTTCCGTCCTTTTCCTTTTTACATTCCGTCCCCAGTGTTCATGCATAACAACAAGATATTAAACTGTACAAATATACACCTCCTCCTTGTCAAATGGCTCTTCTTGCACAAAACAGTTTTGTGACCTTGGACCCTATAAGTGCCATGGCTCGCATAGTTCTGCCTTATAAGTATTTACTGTATAAGAGCGCAGAGGCAGGTTGGGCTGCAGGGGGCAGATCATTTTGTTTCAAAGTGACAGCTTATAACACGTTCAAACAAAACCCCCACACTCCTGTCTGTTTTTGCTCTCTTGCTGTTGGCCTCCCATGGTCAGATGTGCAGTGCCATAAATGGACAAAAACATGTTGATATTTATGAGAACTCAAAGTTCATAGTTTGCTGTGTGATAATAATACCAAATTTCACAGTAGGTTCAAGGAAATGTTGAAAGCTGGATGAAATACATGCTTTGTACCAAACATACTGATTAGTGAGGGTGCATGCTGTCTCTCCCATTGTGCGTGGTGTTATATGAAAACTATTGCTGCCGGAGCTTCAACCGATCACAGTGTGTGAAACATAAAGTGCGCACTGCCTCGATTTCTTTTTCAAAGTCGTTACCAAAAGCAATATATTCCACAGACCATTACCAGACACAAAGAGCATGAGTGTTATGGTTACAGAAAAATATTTTTACCTCTCTAGAGCACTCATATAAAATGTTGCATTGGACCAAAGATGGGCAACAATGGTTCACACTGATACCGTATGTCCATATAGGGCCATTTTCTGGTAGCTACTTAGTGCCATTTTTTATTAAATGACAGCAAAGACATAAAATATACCTTACCCTTGTGCAGAAGCTGATGGCAGAATATTATGTATGACATAACATGGTATATCCTTGTAAACGTTAAGCTGCACAGGGAAAGTTCAGCTACATCACAGCAGCTGAGTCTGGTCAAGTTCAACACAAGTCCTAATAATAAAATGACAAAAAGGCAGCGTCTGTCTAAACTGGGAAACCTACCAGAGATAAAGAATGAATTACACTTACAGGTCACTAGTGAGGTTTCTGTCCTATTTTAATAAAACCTTGTTTATTGTCTTTTCTAGGTCAAGCCATTGTCTCTGCCACAACACCCAGATCCTCCAAGGAAGTCATTTCAACAACACCAACAGTTGTAAGTGTGTCAGCTGAGACAGCAAAGCACAGATACAAAAAAATGATGTTATACCACAATTGGTCCACAAATTTGTGAATGTAAGTTTTCTTTACAAATGCAGCATCCTCATACACATAGTACGACAAAATTGCAGACATGTTTTGGGCCAAAACTAAACACAAAATTCATCATGGAAGAGAGATGAAGGCTTTTGTTGAATCAGTAAAAACACAAACGTCTCGATTGTTTCATTTCGAAGATAGAAGAGTGAGGACAAGGGATACAAACAGAACACATGTGAATAGACTACTGTTTATTAAAGGGCTTGGGAGGGAGAACAGTAAAATGAATAAGAAAAGAAATAGAAAAAAGCAGAGTCAGCTGCTCAATACCTCAAAGAAAATGTCTCCCTGTAGGGCACTAGGCGAAACAAGAGCAGCACTAAATGACTTGTCCAAAGAGTATCCCCTGAACTCATCCGTCACCAAACATCCTGTGTATGTTGGAAAAAGTGCCTCCAGATAGTCGATTTCATTCGGTGCCTGATGTCTCACTCTGTCTTCCCAGAGAGCCACTGCAGTGAGTCCTCCTGTCATCAGTAGTCAGGGTGAGGAGGCCCAAAGCTCCCCGGATCCAGAGCCGATGCCAGTGTTGGGCTTCCTGACGGTGCTGCCCAACAGGACCATTCCTCACAACACTGCCAACAACCTCACGCAGGTCCTGGAGCGCAGTCGCACGCATATTTTACACTACAAAACCAGTTCACACAAAGTTGCAATGCTCAACTATCTGTATATGACGCAACAGTTCTGTGATTTCCACTTTCTTCCATCCAGGCTTTTCTCAAAAGTGTGGAAGAAGTGCTGTCCTCTCCTGGGCTGCCAGAGGTAAATGAGTTCACGCTGTTGTTGTGCAACGCTCACACATGACATAATGTAACATATGCAATTTGGTGAAGACTTTAATCCAAGGCACTTAAGAGATCTATGAGCTGGAGATTTTAACATATTTTCTGGCATATCTGGGGCCAGGAAAAATAGCAGTATTTGGCAGTGTGCCTGCCTGTACACATTTAATAAGACAGTACTGCTGACTGCAACACAATGCTGTGAATGTAAATGTGCAGCTTCCTGTACCGTGCACTTATCCTAGCCAAAATCTTCCAGCTCTCATATACAAACACATTATGGCCAGAAGAAAGACATTCTGAGCAAGTATGTGGTTTCAGAACATTTACAGCTCAGAACAAGCATGCTTGTTTTTGTACGAGCAAGCTGAACCAGATGTTCTTGCATGAGAATGTAAAAGTTGGACAGGAGATTCTGTGTTCAGTAAACCATCTTTTGATCTTGTGATTACCTTTTCTGATCAGATTGGTGAAAATTTCACTCTCTATCAAGTTTCCGTATTATAATGGATAGTATGTGTTTTGTATTTGAGCCAGTTAAAATGTATTTGCAACGTTTGTGTCATATAACACATGCTACATATTTAAATAATCTTGAATGACCCTATGTAACTTTTGGGTGAAACAAATAATCCATCAATGCTCTTGCATATGAAACAATGCACAACTGCTTACTTCAGTTCACTTCAGAGTTTTGCTGACCAGTCATATTTGGATGGGTTTAACCAAGTGATACAGTTAATGTCTGGTAATGTGTCAATTCAAACAATCCACTGACTTTATGGCTTTTGTCTACTTGTATTACTTCTGGCATAGTTTAGCATCATAGCTGTATGCTAAGCTGTAGCATTAAACATTATCCTATAATTGTAATTTGTAGCTGAAGTGGCCACTGTCCAACTGCAGATGCAAATGTATAAATAATGAGCAACCTTATAGCAACAGAAGCCAAGATAGCCTGACTTTTACTCTCTAAAAACCCTGGATTTCCATGTTCCTTCCCGTCTGGTAAATACCTGTAAATACTCCCCCACTTGTTGCACAGACTCTGCTAGTGTCAAAGCTTAAACTGAGATTAGCCTAATGACATCATAACAGTTTCCCATGAGCCCATTTAATACAGGACAAAAAAAACCTACCAACACCCACTACACTTGGCTTTTGTCTTCAATGTGAAAGGGTATGATCAGCATTAATTTCCAGGTCATATGACAGATGGCGCTAGCCCAATACAGTGCTATTAAACCAGAAATACTGCAGCTACATCTTTTGTTTTTATTACACTGATTATGCTAATGGTCACACAGCCCCATAATAAGTTTTCAAAAGACATTAACTGACCGACGTGTCTCACACAGAAGCTCAGTCACTAACAGGAAGACTAACAAGCAGATGAGAAGTGACAAATCCGTTTTAGTGGTCTGCACGTCAGCTAAAAGTCTAAATAGAAAGGTAAAGTCATGTGAAAACAGTCAAATGCCTCCATTAAATAAAACACATATACATTCTAATTTTGGTGTAAAAAAGGATATGAGGTTCCTCTATAGCCATAGCACAATTGAAATTACCTTTGTGTGGGAAATTAGTGGAGTTGCCCCACACAGTTTAATAGGTCAGAGTGTGTCACAGTTGATCAGTTGATTGTGGACATTTGTTGTATGTTTGTTGAGCAGCAGTCCACCCCTGTGGCCAGCGGTCTGATCAAGACCGTGGACCGAGTGATGGAACACATGGTGACGAATCTGGAGCCCAACCCGAACTCTCTCATCACCTTGGGTGGAACATCTTTTGTTGCAGGTCAGTACTCTGTTAGCTCCCCAAAAGGTGACTCACTGTTTGTAGCGTGTGTGGTCACAGTTATGGTAGGAAGACACACAGCATCAGGCTGACATCATTCGTTTTCTTATTCAGAGCAGAAATGGGGTAAGATAAGCAGGAGTCCACCCCCTCCATGCTGCCTCTCACGGGTGTGGATCTTTTTGTTTGTATAATACTTTGTTTGCTTCTACGCCTGCTCATGTCTTTCTTCCAAAGGGTCACTTGACATCATTGACCCTCCCCTGATAAAGCTGACCGGATGGTACACTTTTGCTTTATTCTTAGTTTGTTCTCACTTTTTCTGCTATGTGATCCCCACAGATTATTCTCTGATGAAGGTCCCGCAGAACTACAACCTGCAGCATTATCGCTTCCCTACACATGGCAAGAGCTACATATCTGTGCCTGGGGAGGCTCTCACTTTGCAGTGTAAGTGTAATATTGCAAAATATATATTCTCTACAGAATCTTTAAAAAAAATAAATAAATATGTGCGATGGACAGCAAATAGAAAACGCACTCACCACAAAACTAAATACAAAACAACAAAATATTCCACAAAAAAAAAAAATATTCACAAAATAACCATATGACCACAACACAATGGTATTGTATCCAGGGGACACGAAAAAGTAAAGAACATGGTTGGCATGGTTTGTGACTGGTGAAGTCACTAAAGATGACAATTCTTTAGTGTTGTTTTTTTGCTTATTTTACCCTGTGATCACAAGTCATATAATGTTTGCAGATAAAAGCTGTTAACCTAGCATTATGTGCAATTCCACAGTGAAAAGACAATACATGTGGATCTAATAAAAATGAGAGTCCTATTTTAACATGACATTAGCCTGTTTGTAGATGAATTAAGTTATTAAGGTTACTTAAATTGGCGAAAGTGTCTCAGCCATATTCATCACTGTCATTTCCGTTGTGTTGTGAGTATTTAGTTGCATTTTTACATTTGCCGCGCTTGTGTTGTCAAATTGATTAATTTCTTTTCCATCTCACTGTGTATATTTACACGTTTTTTCCTAAATTGTAGCACCTTGAGCTCGCCGAGCCACTGTAAAAAACTAGTATCTAGGTTAAATGTGAATGCTGCACAGTATTTGTGCTCTGATTCAGCCAAGAGAAAATTGTCCAGCAGGGAGACTCTCGTTATTGGCCCGTAATTTATTATGCTAAGATTTAAGAGTGCTAACATAGTGTACAGTGTAGGATAGGAGTGCCATGAGAGCTTTTGTGCAGCTTTATGGTGCACTGTAGAAAACCAGCAATGGCTTTACTGTTGGCAGTTACCCTTTTATTCAAAACAGAAAGAGTGAGAGAGAGAGCACGTTTTCTCCACTTTCCTCTGTCATTAAAAAGAATGGACTCACATAGCGGAGTAGAGGAGAGCTGTAATTACAGTGGGCATTAGAACTATGTTTGTTTAACTTTGTGTTCAGGTCAGATTCCCTTGGCTGTGTTGCAACTGTGTTGCCGTACGAACACCAGAAGAAACCCCTTTAATAATTCCTTGAAATGGTTATTGTCAGAAATGAAATATAAGTCATTGCTTGACACATTACAGCCAGGACCAAATTAACTCGTATAGCTCTGAATACCTGGCTGTATGAAATGCTCCAAGGGGAGGTTTTATATCCTAATTAAATACAGAGAATTTGACACATTGGTGTGTTTGGACACTATTATATTTTCATTTTTTTTCTTATTCTCTTTCCTCCTGGCCACCTCAAGATCTCTTGTGGAACTTCCTGGGGGTCATTCTGTTGAAACAATTTTTGGAAGGGTAAAAACTTTCCTGTAGCATACACAGCGCACATTTGTTTGATATCAGCACACTCTTGTTGTCCTAGTTGGGGGTTGCTGGTAAAGGGTCTTTGAAGGGAGGAACAGGACCATTTAGGATTTCCTCCAATTTAATTGTTTATCTTGCACCGAACTGGATGATAGGTCAGATTACGAGTGGGGGATCAAACCCCCTGCACTCCGGGTGAAGTCATGAAGAGGTTTCATAAGACTTCCCGACATCCATGTGTTCTGCAACCCCTCTCCATTTCACTTTTGTGCGAGTATACAGTCGTCCTATTAGCCTGCTAGTGCCAGCGTGCTGCTTCGAGGCAGTGTTAATTAACTTCCCTTCTTTGTGAGCAATTTAGCAGGACCGCTTTACATTCCCAGCCTTCTGCCCATGATGCCTTTCACATTCATCTATGAGTTTTCTTTCCCTCTCAGCTCAAACCACCATTGTTGGCCTCTTCTACCACAACATGCACAGCTACTACAAAGAAATCAGCCCAGTCAAGACCAGGTAAGAGGAAGGGACAACACCAACAGTCAAAAGTTAATTGAGGTAAAGCCCAGTCCAATCTTATCACATTTAAATTTAAAAGCTTTAGCATACCAATTTAGTTTTGGCAGCAGATGCTTCCTGTGCGGGGAATGAGGCCCACTGGCTCTGAGACGCCCCAGCTTCCTGAAGCACAGATGATGCCTGGAGCCAGGGCCTTATCTGTCCTCTCGCCTATCTCTCATCTCATCACTCAACCTCCTCTGACTGATACACCCTGCTATTAGTGTTCATATCAAACCCTGACACCCCACCCTCGCCCCCACCCCCCCAGTTACTGTTTCATCCCTGGACCAACTTGTTCCGCTCATGCTGCAGTGTTTATTTTGACCAAACCTGCCACAACAGCAATTGAACAACATGTTTTTCCCAACTTTGCACATTATAGAGGTTAGAGTACAGAATGTAAGATATGTGACATTCGGAGAGATTGTTTTTCGTGTGGCTCTCCCTCGGCTGGGCTCCTCCAGGGTAGGATGGTACCTCTGTATCTGCTTTGAGAGAGAAGTGACGCTTGTATGACTCTGATGTCACATATCAGATGATCTTGAAAGCCTATTGGTGCAATACTGCTGTTGCCTTAATGATCAAAGTCCCACTTAAATGTGACTGCCCTGGGCCCATATGTAACACTTATGTGTTGATGTGGGTGCCATGTTACAGTGTTTTTTTTAATTTTTATTTAACTCACTGTATCTTTTTGTTTCTTTTCATATCTGTGACTCTTATTTCTGCCTCTGTTTCATTTAGTTTTTCTCTTTTTTGTTTATTAGGATTAACGAAGCTTCTGATTTCAAGGATCACAAGATCCAGGTAGCGAGCTGTCTAATCTCCCTTAAGGTGGAGCCTTCACCAGCCTTGTCAGTCAACCTCTCTGGAGCACCTCTCATCAAGATTGTCCTCACCCACGTTCTGGTAAGTTTTAGTGTCCTGGTTTCTTCTCATCTGACTCATGTCTTTATTGACCATTTACTTTCTGTGTGAGTCAGTCATACTGGGGGAAAATGTTACGCTGTTCCATTTGGCCGGCACAGTCATTAGGTTCCACATTATCAGAGGAAAGATGGCCATGATCTACCTACGGCTACAGTAGCCGGATTCCCCCCATGTGAAAACTAACTGCTCTATTTTTGGCATTCTCTTATGTAAGCAGACGAGTGTCTATCACTGACCGAGGCGTGTGCAGCTGGGTGCTCACCAGCACAAAGAGCGAAGCCTTTTTTGGTTTTCATTACCCTGCCTAAATTTTCCCTCATGGAGCATGTGGCTTCCAGGGAGCAAACTGATTATGGACATTTCAACTCTAGGCTTAGGGTACTTTAAAAGGAACAATAACTTTATTTTATGAACAACATACTTTTCATTGCTGCTTTATGACAGGGGCCGAGCCAGTTTTCCATGGGAAATGCCATTGAAATTCATAATGAATATTAAGTGAAAAATGTGTATCGTGTTAGCCTGCTTCCCTGTTAAGTCAGAAATGTGGCAGAGCAAGTATATTTCTGTAATTTCTTTTCACATTGACAGGATTTTTAAGTTATTATTTCTCTCTAAATGAACAATGCACAATGGCATTAATAATAAAATTTAACAAACCTCGAATAATGTACTTCTGATTTACAAGACACTTACAAAAATTATTTGCTTTCAAATGAAATGAAATACCAATATTTTTTCTCTCTCTTCACTCATAATGGTGCAAATGAAAACCATGCAGCTTAATGAAACCATGGCAATTTTGCTTTGTTTACTGTCATTTTCATCTGGGAAATAAATGTTTATGCTGAAATTATCTGGCCTGGTTGCTGTGACAATGATTACTGTGTTTGTTTTAGCGGACACCATGGGAGAGGCTGTATGATCTCCTTTGTTATGGGAGCACTGGAGATGCTCACCAGCTCTGCTGTCTGTTGAGTCAAGGTGTTTCTGTTTTAGTTGGACTGCCTTTCACCTCTGATGTAAGGATAAATCAGGTCTCTTACATTCTTTCCTCTCTAAGCCATTACAAATAAGCTATTATACTTATTACCAAAGCATACTGATTGGATCGCTCCATGCCAGCACTTCTCAGCGGTACTTAGGCTGCATAGTTTTGACGATGATTTACATTAGGGGCTGCCTCGTAATTTTGCTCTCAGTGCTTTTGGCTGTGAACATATCCAGGAATGGGAGTGTTTTGCTACAACTGGATTGCAGCGCAGACCTGAAGCTGGATTTAGTCAAAAAAGTTATTATTTTTAGAGTTTTAATGTCTTTGGCAACTGGAATATATTTATCACCTCCCTAGCTTAGAGGCAGGGAGGGTGGCTAACACACAGTATGAGGTAGACCTTTGCCGCCATTGTTTATGTCATTGTTTACTGTCTGCACAAGTTCAATCTTAAAGATGTCCTCTCATGACACCAGTTCGGTGGGCGAGAGTAAGTGATTTGCAACTGACCGCTCTGTTTATCCCCTGAGAATAGACAAGCACCCAGGGACTTCATTAAAACCGAGCAGGGGGGCTGACTGTGTCTAAAGCAGAAATATGTCAGCTTCCTCATCTGTCTTTTCATGCTGTCATGGTTACAACAAATCCTGTATGCCCACTGTCATGGCTCAAACCCAAAAGCCATCCATTTTCTCTATCTGACACCTACCATGATAAAAGGTGTTGTACCATGGATTGATGGAGTCACCGACATGTACAAAAACCTTGTGTCATGGCAGGTAGCACTCACTGAAGGTCAAAGCCATGTGGTAGATGTCTCAGTGACCTCACAGTTCTGATTGATGCCCTCTGAGCTCACTGAAACAGCCCGCTGAGGTCATGCCGTTCCCAGCTGACTTAGTCAGAGCCAAAATGTCGCCATTTCACCTTATGTGGCCCAGAGTGGATTTGATACACAGACAAGGTGTTATCAAGGTTGCTAGAGGCCCACGTGCTTTCTCACGGCATTCAGCTGCGGTGTTGATTGGACCCTGGCTCCGTCAGTGATTTATTACTGTGAGTCCACTTCAGTTTGAAAGGGTTGAAGGAGAGAAGAAGAGAAGAAACAGGAGGGTGGGAAGCATTGGGGTCTGTAGTTAAACATTAATGCATACATAAAAAAGGCAGACACCGCCTCCCTGTTCTCTTCTTCTGTCAAAGCATCACACTCATGGTATGAAGTGAATGACTGGAAAGATTGATTTCATGAGCAAAGTCAATTTATAAGGTCAAAACTGAGAGGATTTCAAAAACAGATTTTGACAAGGGGGCCTGACTTTACAAGCTTATAAAGCAGTGTGTTAGTGTGGCAGCTGAAGCAAAGGATGGAGCAGGGTGGCAGCAGTACGAGACTGCTGGTGTCCTCGATCTGCCCCTCAACTGACTTTTATTTCATTACATATGTAATATAGAGAGATACAAATTAGATAATATACTGCTAAGTACCTGTCCTTTAAAGTCACATATCAACTGTTAGCTCACTCAGTTCAACTTCAATTAATGCACAGGTTTACCAGAGGTTATGTGCTAGACTACCTCCTGGCTGATCTTGTTTCGGAGCTGAGTTTTCCTAAAATTTTCCTAAAAAAACTATTTTGTCTTTATTTTAAAACTAAGAAAATAAGAGTTTTGCATTTGAACCAATTGACGTTAACATTGTCCATCAGTTAAAATTATCACCCACAGTGGCAAAAAACTGTGATTGTCAAAGTTTTCCATTATGTTTAATCCATCAGTTCCTTCCCGTAATTTAAAGAGCATGAAAGTGAGTTTGGTGGAAGGTGAGTAAAGAGGTCAGGGTCAGTGAGGAAACTATGCCTAGACTTGTTGGAGCTTCCCATACAAGTGGGAAATAATGGCTTGATTGTTCACCGACTTCGAAAATAGGCACGCTCACTTTCCGATAACTGCACTCCCTAATCATTTAATCATATATGCCAACACTGGTATCAGTTCTTTCTGCCACAATCATAACTGCTCTTTATTTTGCCAGTCTTTTTATAACTCCCAGCACACGCCCAGCTTAAACCTCGTGGGCAAAGACTCAATTCCCTCTTACTCTTTCTCCTAACCACCCACACCCATCCACAGACCAACACACATACAAGTGCAGGCTGTGTGAGCCAGCATGCTGATCAATCACAGATGGCGGACCAGCTATTGCTATGCCTCTCTTGCTAAAAGATTCTTCTGCGGCCCCTCCCGTAAAGGGCCCCCTCTCTATCACCCATTTCAACCATGAAACCACCACCTCTTGTTACAAGCTGAACAGAGGAAAGTACAAAAGGTCCTGGTGCAGATTCTGTCAGTTTCAGTGTATTTCTACATAAATAATTATACTATTTTGACAACTGATTAATGACTGAAGTTTTCTTGAATTGCTCATTCCGGGGTTTTCCGCTGGTTTACAAATGGTGATATACGATTACATGTTTTGAAATTGGCTTTGAACATCACAGCCAAAATGTTATTGTTGACCCTTATTTTACCAAGTATATTTCCCACATTTTGAACTTCCCTGCAAAGGCTCAAAACGCAGCCCTCAGCTTGTCATGCCGACAGAAACAGGCCAGAGACCAGAGAAACAGTGTAATGGTTCCTTATGAAAGCCTGTGGGAATTCAACACATGGAAAGGCATGGAAAACCTCTTCCATTGTGAGAGGGAAAAACTTGTCACATTTGTTGTTTCTTACCAAACTAATGGCCCCTGTACAGAGTTTTCTGAACATCCTCAGCTCACCTTATTGAAAATAGCTCTGTAATGTTTGGGCTTGTTTAATTGTCCCCAAATTTTCCTCACACCCTGCATGCCTATCAGCACGTCCCATTGTTTTCGATGTCTAGGCTACCTCAGAGACTGAGCTGAGACCACAGCTGCATGTCTTATTACATTTCCCCTGACAGCATGATCTCACTCAAGGCCAGTTGTGTTTGCATGGATTCAGATCGTTACTCCACATGCTGTATGTGGATCGGCTTAAGTCTGGCCTATGATTGAAAAGCCCTGTTACAACAACGATGACATCTGTGCTCCATCAGCACGATACTTTAATATATTGACCTCAAGGTGGTTCAAGGGGAAAGTTTTTCTCAAAGTCCAAAGCCGGTTGTTTGAATAATGTTACGCCGCACCTTTCCCAGACATACTACAACAAAGAGTTTCCTTTCCTTTCTAAATTTAACATAATGGAAATGCGTGTATGACCTCTCTGTTGTTATACAGAACAATTTATCCATTATCAAACCCTGGCTGCATCTTGGCCTGTCTTTCACCTACTGTACACTTCAGCAAAAAAAAATAAAATAATGATAGCTTCATGACTTTCTGTGCTGTTATGGGCCCTGATGGCGGCTACACAGTTGAAAATTGATATCTACACCAAATGTAGAAAGTGCAGTCCAAATTACACCCTGGCACTCTGTGCTCCCAAATATGTGAAACGTTTGAGGAAAAAGGAGAAGATCGCCCAGTTATATTCACTCTCACACACACAGTTGTGTAATGTTTCACTGCTCTTTTAAATTTAGCACAAACCGAAGCTTTTATTTAGACTCCTTTGCTCCTGAAATATGCCTCACTGCTCTTGTGGCTGCATATTGTTGTACCAGTGCTGGATGGAATGAGTGGGTGTGTGCATGACTGTTTCATTAATGATATTTTACATTTTGTAAAAAAAAAGAAGAAAAGAAACAACGCATGGTTCAGTCACAAGCCCTTTTCGTAGTGTTCAACCACATCGTATGCTTTCAAGTTCATATCAGAGCCTGGAAAGAAAACTAGTCATGGAGCTCAGAGCATATTTGATGAAATATACTGTCCACTAAAACTAAATACAATTATTTTCTATATCTCCATTTGAGTTTGTTAACAGAACCATATTGTTGGCTTATATTTTACTGCTGCATATGTATACGTCAATAATGTATATTTTAACATGTTTTACCCGTCTGTTAAAGTTATGAATGCCTAAATGTTGGTGGTGAATACACAGCTTCATTTAGATCATTTCACATCAGTAAACTATATTCTTATTTCAGACAGAAGTATGTGCGTCTCTGTGTGCACCAGGCCAGTCTGTGTGTGTTGAGTGTCGAGACTTGGATGATGGGTGTTGTGTAATTTTCTCCATCTTTTCTTTATTTGCGCCTTGTTTGAGAACCAGCTGTCAACAGCTGAGACGTAAATTGGCCAGGAGTTGCCCATGTCTTGGGATTTGCTGAGGCATATACGCTCGACCACAGCAAGGCTCCAGCTTCCAGCTCTGCCAGTCAAGGGAGGTCTGAGAGACACCACAGAGGACAGAGAGGCTCGCGTTTATACAAATTGCTGGGTTCTGAACGTCGTCTCTGACTTAAATGCTTTTGTGATGCATGAATGTGTTTATTTTAGTCCTTCATCATTTTACTCAGCAGGCTCAACACCCCATTAATAAGCAAAAGGATGAGGTGTGCTTTTTATTGGGGGACATAGAGAAAGAATCCAATAATAAGCAGCGGTTCTCATTTTGAAGTTTAAGGACCTTTTGTTCCCAGTTACAAATAATTGGCGTATTAGGCTGAATGGCCGATAGGGGTGTATTTGTATCGGCGAGTCAGCAGGATACACCATTATGTGCAACATTATCATATTACCTATTAGTGTACCATGATGATAACATGACACATTAGTACACTCTTATAGTTGCATCATTATGCACAGTATTTTTCTTTGCATCCAGTTACCCAAGACTCTCTCCATGTATTAGGCTGTATTAGTTTGAGTAGAATTAAGATAAGATAAGATAATTCTTTATTCCTCCCACAACGGGGAACTTTGCAATGTTACAGCAGCAAGAGGGCAGTCAAAAATAGAGATCAGTAAGTTATAGTAAATAAAAATGCAATGCTTAATACATGATTGTAGGAGAATGTACAAAATGTAAATATATATATATATAGAAATGATATGAATAGAAAAATACTAATATTTACAGTGTAAAAACAAAATATATAGAGTGCAAGAATATATATAGTGGAAGGGATTGCACATAAGCCATTGAATTGCAACGGCAGAATGAATATTGTAAAGTTAAGGGTTAAACTTGAGTAAAAGTGCAGTCCATAATGGGTGGGTGTAGTTCTACAGGGAGCAGAGCTCAGTGTACAGTCTTTTGGGTGCATTAGGAAATACAGATACTCTAAATTCCACCCTGTGTCCTCAAAATAATGTTTCTATGTAACTGAGCTCAAGCAGCAAATGTATTTTGTAGCAAACGTATTTGTGATAATCATCTCATCACCATTCAGGTTTAGCTCCAGAACGTTTTGAGGAGTCTCGACCCCTTGACTGGTCCCTACTGGATTTAACTACCACTATATGAAGTGGTTAAAAAAAGACACTAACATTAACATGCATTCACAGTCATAGGGTTGGAAGCACTTGATACCTAAACATAAGTAAATCTAAATAGTTCTTTCTTCTGGTGAATATGGAGATGAATAACTTGATATTTGTGAACTGCTGCGGAGGAGTCAGTGACCTGTGGTTAAAGTACGAACTGTAGATGGAGCTGTAGTTGACGGCTGCACTGAGGCAGACATGGTGACACAGAAGCACCAGAAACACCATGACTATCTACGATTTATCAGCCTCTCTCTCTCTTTCTTTCTCAGAGAATTGTCTTTTATCAGCCCATCACTCTGCATCACTCTCCTGTCACTGGCACTCGCTCCCCCATCTCCCTCTCTTACCCTCTGCGTCTATTCTCCTTACAAGGCTCAAATTGATTTCCAAGGCGGCGTTTGCTGGCCTTCTGTTGCTAATAAAGAGTTGGAGCGCCAGCTGCAGTCTTGGCTGGTATAGATGCTGAGGACGTGGGGCAACGGAGGGTGGGACGAGGAGGGGCGGCAACAGCCTGTTCACAAAGCTAGGCCAGATCTCTGAGTGCATTTTAACACTCGCCAGTGACTTCTGGGCTCCTGCACCTCGCCTCAGATATCAACTCAAAAACACAAGATGGATATTTCACAAATAGACAGTTGCTATAGAGGAAGAATGGCCAAACATCACCACTTATATGTGTGTTAGTTTTTTAGCTGATGTATATTTTAGCGTGTGTCTTGGGTATGTGAGAGTTTGATGATGATGGATTGTTTCCCCTGAGCCAGGGATTACATTTTGTGCTTAATGTGGGTAATTAGTCGTCCTTCATTGCACAGGAACAATAAAGGCTCAGCAAGTGTAGAGAACAAGTATAACACGGTAAAGCAAGACTTACAATTGTGTGCAGATTACAGTTTTTCTCTCTTCCGTTTGTTTTTATTTAAAACCCAATAAAAGAGTGAATTGTTGAAAGTCCACTGGGGAGCAGTAAATTTACCCAAGGGGCTGCATGCAGCTCCTCAAAGCTGGCCTTAAGATGACAGTGTGTATATACTGCATACACACTGTCCCTCATTGCTGTTGGACGCATCGTCCCATCGGCTCCAATGTGCCAAATTAATATCTATGTATTGCATTCATCTTCAGGGTCCCAATACATTATGACTAAAGATCTGCATGTGCAAACCAGACAGAATGAGAGCAGCGATTTGGTTACACAATGAAGTCAACGTATTGTGCTATGCTTTGTAATATGAATCACTGGGCCCATGTGCCAGGAAACAGACAGCCTGACTGTCAGTTTCACTCTCACTTTTTCCAGAAGGAAATGGTGCAGACACAGTCCATCTAATCATACACTTACGCAGTCTGCGAGTCGAGTCGAGGCCCAGGGAATGAGGAGAGGTGTGGAGTCTCTCGGTATCCACCCAACCAGCCAATAGAAGTGTTGTTTTCTTCAGATGACAGACTGAGGAGGGTGGCGGTTCGACCTGGAACCAGGCCCAAGCCCCAATTACTGCGTTCTTGCACTGTGGCCATTAGCTCACTGTTTCCTGGGACTCCAAATATCATATTAAGAAATGACATGGAAAAAGTGATTTTATAATCAAATATAATCATATTTTCTAAATACAGTAGGGATTTCCCCTCAGTGTAATAACCATCTTTGCTAAGAGTTGATCTGCGGCCTTATCTCTTAAGTTTAGGTCTCTGTTTTCTGGACTCTAAGCACCAGTGAAATCAATTTTTTTTTCTCAAGTAAAAATAATAAATTGGTTTAACTCTGTTTAGATACTGTACAATACCTTTTGTTTTGCTTTTATTGTTACTGAACAATTGAGATCTGATGCTGTTGTCGAGTGTACAATTGGAAAGAAAAAGCCAACGATCATTAAGGAAAGACTTTGGCTGATTGCTGACTGAAATATTCCATGCTGTCATTTGAAATCACTTTTCCAAACAGGTTGCCATTAGTTTTGGGACAACAAGGCATGTCATTTAATTCACCAGCACTGCCCATAAAGCAAATGTTTTCCTGTATCACATACTTTTCTCTCACAATTAAGGATCTCAACTTTATTCAACTTTTCTTTTTCAGACTAAAGAACAGCAAGACCAAGTTCTAAATCAGAGCAATAAAGTCTTCCTCTACTGTGCATTCTTGGACTACAGGTGGGTCATGATGTAAATACAGCGTCTCAGTCATTCATTCAGATATGGAGTGAAAGAGATTTTCATCTTGATTGTTGACTCTTTGCATGTTCATCGCTTAAGCCTTTAAGTTTCAAATCATAAAAAATGACCAGTGATTAGGAAAAGGTGCATTTCCCCTTCGCAAATCAAAACCATCCACAGTTGCATGTGTTGTTGTTCCAGTTTGGCATATCTTGAGTTGTAGTGCTGTGTGAAAAATATGGTGATCTGATAAATGGAGCCAAAGCACTATTTAGATAGAATAAATCATTTTAAAAGGGAGTGTGTTTTAGTTGGATTCAAAGGTTTCCTCTCCTTACTCCTCTCTGCCTCGAAACTCAAGAAAAATGTGAATTACGAGATGGTCCTGTCAGAATGCCCTCCCAAATTCAGCTAAGAAACTTCTCTCTGTGCCTCCCACAGTGGATCATATTGAGTGATCCCTGCCAGCTGTGCTGCTATAAAAACCTTGTCTAGGTTTTTTTATATGCGCTATATTTACTCTTCATAGCATTGGTATTTTAATATACTTCTGAATAAATTCTTTCTGTGAATAATTCATAATTGCTGTGTTTTCCAGCTCAAATGAGGGAGTATGGTCCAACAAAGGTTGCGTCCGCTCAGATGGAAACATGACATACTCTGTGTGTCTGTGCAACCACCTCACCAACTTTGCCATCCTAATGCAAGTGGTTCCCTTAAAGGTAAAACACTGTGGCTGCACTTTAGAGCTGTTCTAATATTTAATGATACCAACTGATCAAATGACTGCTGACAAATGAAATGTGAAATGGTTTGCTCATAATAATGAGCCCACAAAGAATTCTCACTCTATCCGGTGTTGGAGTCCAGAATTTTGATACTTGAGTCACTCTCACAGTTTTCATCAGCTCATCTCCAGCATGCAGCTGTTTTCTCTGATAGACCCACTGTAGAAAACTGCCCACCACCATATAGCAGACAGATAAAGTAGGTGAACATATCATAAAAAAAAAGTGAGCAACTGACTTAAATCCACTAGGAGGTCAGACACAGGAGGGCGGCTGTAGCTCAGGAGGTAGAGCAGGTTGTCTACTAACAAGAGGGTTGGCAATTCAATTCCCACCTCCCCCATTCTGTGTGCCGAAGTCTCCTTGTGCAAGATACTGAAAGTAATTACCTGTCACGGTTGTGCTGGTAGTGGCACATACTATAGATGTGTTAATGGGTGACTGGCAAAACTGTACTGTAAAGTAATGTTTCTTCTTTGAGTGAAGAATAAAGAAGTGCTATATAAAATACAGACCATTTACCATATCTCTTATGTTTAATAGGCAACTTTTTGCTAACACTATTAGCCATATCAACTTTAGAACTATTGTGTTTACAGCTTGTTGTGCCCTCAAATAGTATTATTAGTTGTATTATTAGCATTAATTATTGTTGAAATCTTTCCCAGAAGACATTTGTAAATATCAGACTAGGAAAAGTTTAAGATACCAACTTTAGAAAACGGACACCTAGAGATCTGCTGACATGGTGCTTTGGACTGCAAACAAGTTCAGTTATCGCTTGATGTACTGTATGTGGTTTTCACCCATAGAGTTTTTATATTTGCACACATTTTCCTGAGCCTTGCAAAGGGCCATTGGGAGCAATTTTATATTCAAAAGAATGGGCACCATCTTAAAGTCCAATATGGAGTTTTTATTATAGCCCCTGGTCCTTGTATTTTGCGTAGCTCACTGGGATTCTTCAACACAAGGAGCTATAATGCAATTAGTGACACGTTTGCTTTTTCTGCTGTGACATGTAAAATATCTGCTTTGAAATATGATGATTAAAGGTTTTCTCCATAGTTAATTTCCAGAAACAGTAAAAGTCCAACTTACTTTAGAAAGGTTTATCCATTTGTACCAGTTATATTCACATGTGTGTCTTTGTTACGAAATAAGAGGATTTGTAGGAGGATAATTTGGCAGAAAGCAGCGGTTCACCACAGAGTAACCTGCCAAACAGAAGCCCCCACTGCAGCCTTTGGACGGTTCCCCCCATGCGTCAGTGTTAAGCAGACCAACACAGTCATAGTATCGGTTTCAGTGGTGGTTTCATACAGACGGTCTGTGATTAACTATAGTTCTTTTGGGTCACTGCACAGGTCAGTGGTCCAATCACCACAGCTTCTCAACAGAAGCATCTGGGATAATCTTTATTCACTCCATTTACATTATCTACATAGGGATCAATTTGAAGAACCAAACCTGTATACACCACAGTCTTAATCTTTGTTATTCAAGAATATGCACCATGGGAGTGCGTTCAGCGTCCACAATGGGTACTTTAAATAGAAGACATCTTATTGCAGCTAAGTGGGCCAGTGCTGTTTTTTAAGTATAGATTCTTTGATGCTATACTTGCCCTTGGCCACTCTTTAATTAGTGGGCTGCCTTATCCCTCAGCTGCAAGGGAACATCCCACATATCCCTTTTCTGGAAGGCCGGGACTCCTCTGCCCTCGTAATGACAAGGCACATGTGAGGACGGTTAATAGAGAATCAAACCCACACATTTAAAATAGCATGAACACCAAAACAGCATTGATGCATTAGACCTTAAGCAATGGAGGAACATAATTATCACTGCCACTTTTTAACCTCTGAGAGAAAAGTGTGCTTGATGGCCGTGGTCCTCGATGATGCCTTTCTCTAATACGTGACTGTATCAGTTGTGTTTATACAAAAACAAAACAGGCATATATGAATTCTTACAGTCGCAAAAGTAAACCTCAACTTTAGCGTTTGACCTACACTAAGCTTTTTGACAGTGTCATTTTGTTGGGAATAGCCTGTCTGAGAAATATTAATGAGAGTCAGTGTTTTTTCCTCATCACAATTTCCACAGGGGCCCTTTGAATTTATCGATGAAGGCTGAATGAAACAGGCTGAAATAGCTTCAGCTGTATGCCAGAGGCACAATGAACAAACCCACCATAAAGTTTAATAGTAATGATTTCACATGTTGTCTTTTCCATTGTTGATGGTGATTTGTCTCTGTGCACAGCTCACTACTGGCCACCGGGTGGCACTATCAACCATTGGTTATGTTGGCTGCTCCATTTCTATCTTGTGTCTCACCATCACTCTTGTCACCTTTGCAGTCTTGTCGTGAGTATCACCAGTCAGACAAAGTTACATTTATACTGCATGGTCTTTATTCAATAATCTTTATATTTATTTCATAAATCTATAATGTGGTCATGAACATGTATTAAAAAACTCTTTTATTACATGTACCGAAAGAAATGTAGTATTTTTAAAGACATTTAGCTCAACACAACTGAACTTTTATGGTGTTTTATTATGTTATTGTTCAGTGGATATCTGTCAGTAAATGTCTGCCTCTTGTTTTTTCTTTTAGTTGCCATAAACCAAATTGCCTTCAGGATTAATAAAGTTGTATTGTATTGTAAGTGACCTTCTGTTGCTCTGCAGGTCAGTGAGCACCATCCGTAACCAACGCTACCACATCCATGCCAACCTGTCCTTCGCCATCCTGGTGGCTGAGATCTTACTGCTCATCAGTGCCCGCTTTGACCCGGGCACGGTAAGTGCACAGCAAAGGACAGATTATGTTGTTGATTCTAATAATTTTAAGATTATTAGAATGATTGCTGAAAAAAAAGTTTGTAATGATGTATGAAGCGAGCTACAGTTTTAAAATGTTAATTGTGGTAAAAAGAAACCACAACTAATTGAATCAATTATGAATGGGTAATAATAAATCTAAAAGAAAAAAGGTGAAGAAGACAGAACAGAGGAGAAGAGAAAAAAACAAATGAGCAAGATGCCTTTGATTGATAAAGCAGACAATAATGAGAAGAGCTTGTTTTGATGGTAAAAGCCTGATCTGATTTTGTGCCGTGTCCCAGCTGCCTTGTAAGGTGATGGCCATCCTGCTACACTTCTTCTTCCTGAGCGCCTTCGCCTGGATGCTGGTGGAGGGCCTCCACCTCTACAGTATGGTGGTGAAGGTGTTTGGCTCCGAGGGCAGCAAACACTTCTACTATTACGGCATCGGCTGGGGTAAGTCTGCTCGAACACTTTCAGGCGAAAGCCACATCTCACTTCTGCCCACCATGTGTTCCTTGCGTGATGTTTTTGTGTGCTATTTCCATTTTCTCATGTTATTCTTGTTTCGAGAATACAGTATCCGGTTTTTATTTTATTGTCCCTAATTTGACCCAGCGTTCCGCCTCTGCCTTGTGCCAGTCCATTAGTGATTTCAGTATTTCTCTATTCCACATCACTGGTCAAATATTATTTGTGGCAAATAAAAACTCTGACCCTGCTTTTTAAGGTCTGAATGTGCTTTGAGTTACATTCCAGCATAACAATTGCCTCTTCTGATCACAGTGAACCAGAGTTGATGGACAGATGAAAAGAACCTGGGACATACGTGTACTGTCTTTGGCTGCCGGGGAATGCATGGTCTCTTTCACATGTTGAAGCCATTAGAGGGAAAATGATCCCTTTTTATTACTTCCTTTCTTCTGGCCAGAGTAATTTTTCATCTAGTGTGGCCAACTTCAAATTATGTGTTGGAGAGTTGTCCGACAGTCTGAAGTATAACTGTTAAACATAAAAAGTAAATACTTTAAGATCAAGACACAGTAGAATAATTTATTTTCATGGAAATTAGCAATTAGCAGCACGGCAGATAAATAAAACCACTACTGAGTTTAAGTATGTGGAAAAGTAAGTATATACAAAGAAAGGTGCTGCTATGCTGAGTCTGAATCACAGTTTCAGAGTGTTCCATATTTGTCAAATTAGGTGAGGCAAGTGTTAAGATGATGCTTTGGAAGTTTTATATATCATATGACCATTTTCTAAATCTCTATTTGGCTTAAACATGTGCTAACTTGTTCTCCTGTGGCCTGAGTCAAAATCTTCTCCTGATCACGTTTTTATTTCCTGTTGATCTAAGAACATTTGAATGTTGGTGAATCATGTCGATTACCATCCCTTCATCTGGGAAACAGGCCCAGACTCAGGTCCAAAGTCGGGTGGAGCCTAAAATCTTCAGATTTAGTGCGTGACTTGACTAGATTTCACGGAGCAGTTTTGAAGATACTTACAGTATTTGTACTGTCCACAAGCAGGAGTGTGGGAGCAAGGCATTGCACTGATTTTAAACTTGTTGATGGAGGTCATGCACACACAAAAATTAGCAAGGAAGAAAAGATGATGGCTAGCAAGCAAACATGGATATAAACAAATTATTATTATTATATCTAATGAGATATGTACACAGCCCTTAAAGTCCTGAAAGACGATCATTTTTCATGTTGTGCACACGAGGTAATTAACAAAGTAAATATGCTTCAGCAAATCTAGTTTTATTTTCATATAATGAAATTCTTGCTGCTATTGTACAAAGACACCAGATCATCATCATCAGGAATTATTTGCTGCTCATACATTTACTTGTTCCCACAAGATCTCTATCATGTGGGAACAAGATCTAATCTTGTGAACACAAGAAAATTCATTCAGCATGTTTGTGGGACCTCGAGGAAAAACCCAGTGCCTTTTGCTGGGAAACAAGGAATGTAAACTAAATATTTAATAATTTTTATAGATTTATTTACAAGAACACCTCAGCCACTAAAGCACAATGTCTCTGTCTTGTATTATGATCTAATCTTCATGCCCTTATTTGTGTTTGTGTGTCAAAACCTAGTGCTGGATTCTTTTTGATTTCAGCATGATTTTTTTTGCACAATAATATTTGTAGGATTTATTTGAAAGTGTATAGTGAATAGGTGAGAGGAAAAGAAGGGAGAGCGGAAATGACAAGTAACAAAGGTCCCTGGTCAGAATCACATACAGTGAATCACACTGCACTCACAATAGACATTACAATATACTAAAAATGTATAGCAGATGTAAGTAAGCTGCTCCGCATCACATTTTGCACCAGGGACCGGGGCCCCTCGGCAGACAAATCCAGTCAAGGTTATTAAGTGACATTAGTAAATCTGTAACATATGTGTTTTCTTTGTGTAATTATCAGGCTCTCCATTGGTCATATGTGTAGTGTCCATGACATCAGCTCTGGACAGTTATGGCGACGTTGACAAGTAAGTATGACCTGCACTTAACAAAAATAAAAAACATATATATGCAGGATTATATGGAATTCATTTTAGTCCATTAAAGCTTGGTGTTGTGTAAGAATGACATCACCCATTAAATTCAAATGCCTTCAGGTTTACAGCTATGATGCACATCATTCCATATTTACATTACAGGAAGGAGACACAATTTGATTTCTTTAACTCCTGCACCTGTCTTTGCTTTTTCAGCTGTTGGCTTTCACTGAAGAATGGAGCCATCTGGGCTTTTGTGGCACCGGCTCTGTTTGTCATCGTGGTGAGGAATTTGCAAAAATAAGCATTTGTCATTTCCACATTGCTCCCCTTATCTGGTCGACATTTTAATCTGAATTCACTGAAGGCTTTTGTTCAAGGAAAAACACAAAGTTATATCTCCTGTGGCTGCGTTTTACGTATATTCACAGTATAAGCTCTCTTCTGATCTCCAGGTGAACATCGGCATCCTGATTTCTGTGACCAGGATCATATCTCGAATCAGCGGAGAGAATTACAAGGTTCATGGAGATGCCAATGCAGTCAAGTGAGTTTATTTATTTTCATGATCAGACCAATCATTTTTAAATCATTGCTTATTGTACTTGTATTAAAAGCTGATAGTATAAACGTCTCTTGTTTTGTTTCCAGGCTGACGGCGAAGGCTGTGGCTGTGCTGCTTCCTATACTTGGCATCTCTTGGATCTTTGGCGTTCTTGCCATTAACACACACTCTTTGCCGTTCCTGTACATCTTCGCTGTGTTCAACTCATTACAAGTACGTTGTTTCACTACAGGATCACTTCTTTTCTGAATTGTGAGCTGTTAATTTTACATTCTCTCCTAAAATTGACACTTTTCTACCCTTTGTCTTTTAGGGATTCTTTGTTTTCTTATTTCACTGTCTTCTCAACTCTGAGGTAAATACGTTGGATATGTTATATCATTGTTTTATGTCATGTCCTATGGTAGAAAACACTTCAGCACTAGAACTTAATCTGGCAAAAGTATTTTCTTTTTTTGTTCAATGTATTTATTCACTTTGAAACGTATACAAAGAACTACAACGAGCATCAGGAATATTATTCAAGTTATTCCACATCTAATTTCTGTTAAAGGGACACTGTTCTCTGTTGTGATCTAATTGTCTGTCGTAGAGTGAGACTGTGAAATAAGTATATATGTACCTGACTTGTGTTTCAAAGTGGATTGCATTTGTCACCATTTACATCTGTCTTTAGGTCAGAGCTGCTTTCAAACATAAAACCAAGGTGTGGTCCCTCACCAGCAGCTCCATCCGAAACATCAATGTGAAGCCCTTCAACTCTGACATTGTGAGTTCTGCTGTTAGACACTAACTAAAAAAGGAAAGCTCGTCTCTCCCTGTCAGCCGGTGTCTAACTCTCTCCTTCCCATCTTCTTATCTAGATGAATGGAAACAAGGAGGGTGTGACACCTACCAAGATGAACACATGGGACAAAAGCACCAACTCAGCCAATCGTATCGACCTCTCCGCCGTGTAGAAATGCAAACATTATGTCAGTGGCAGGAGAGCGACCTGAAGCTCACTGGTGACAGGATGACAAACACTGGCCAGAGTACTCTCCCGTTACGTTATGCGATGAATTGGATACTCGTTCACCTCAAAGAGGGTGACATTAGTGAATGAGGGGTTCTGTTCTCATTTCAAAGACAAACAGACGATGAGGATTGTGCCTTATTATTGTCCCATAAAAACACACTGATTTCCCACAATCAAGCAAAGGGATTTTTGAGGAGCAGGTCAGTAAAGTGACAGAAAGTCTAAAGATCCGTGAGTGCAGTTCAGGCTCAGACAATGGCGTCCTGTGAGGTCTCTGTTCGTCTGTTGTCTGGTCCGTCTGTAGGCTATATTGCATCGATTTAATGGTTGACCAGGGTTTAGTTAAGGGAATAGTTGAGAAAGGTATTTGCTCTCTTGCCAAGTGTTACGGTCGATACCACATGTCTGAATGGTAAATATGAGGTTACTGCCAGCAGCTATAGTTCACGCAGGTGAATACAGCTGGTCTGGCACGGTCCAGAGATTGTAACAAAATCTGCCTTTTAGCATCTCTAACAGTTAATGTGTCATACCAGCTTTGTTTCACCTGCACCAAAAACAACATGTAAAAACAACACATTATGTTGCCAGACTACACTGTAAAATCTCACAAGTTGATCTTAATAAAAAAAATACTCGTGCCTTGAAAAACAGTAACAAGTAAATTGAACTATTAGTCTCATGTTATATTTACTTTATATTTAATTGTTGATTTATCTTACTTTAGCAGTTTAAGTAAAGCGAGTTACTCTGACTTAGTTAATAGTTGTGTTCACAACTTTAGGAAACTGATTCCCTTAGAAAAATTAAAGTAAACACACAAAGAATGTTTGCTTCACTATTTTTATTTAGCAACGTGTTTCCCTCTGTTTCCATGATTTGTGCTAAGATAATCTATTGATGTAGCTTCAGAATACAGACACGACAGTAGCAGAGATCTTAAAATCTAACTCTCAGCAGGAGAGAACATTTGCTAACATCTCAAACTTTTCCCTAAAATCACATTGATATGTTTGAACATGCAATTTGTCTCACACAGAAAAATCACTGGAGATGATATTAAGTACAACAGTATTTTCAGGTGTGGTTGGTACAAATGAAAAACCATGCAGAAAAAAGCAAGACATATATTTTCCTTAATTATAGTGTTAGATGTATTCATTAAAAACAATGACCTTATAACAGTATTCCTCAATGAAAAACTTTAAATAGAAAAACTGCTATACCTGGATCAATTTCTTTGAGATTCACTTGATTCATACAGCTTTAATGACAGCACCACACAACAACAGCATAATAACTGATGAGTGATGAAACCCTTTGTAATTCTGATATAAATAATGTATTTATTTATTTGTGATTCTGCGTTCTTTATCATGTTTCCTGTAAAGTGTCACAGCTCAACAATCATTGTGTTCTCTTGTTAAATTCTGTGTTGATTTGAGTGTTTTCTCTCCTGAACGCTATATTTGTGTTTGCAGTGCCTCACATCCTAGTAAGCTGTGGTATGTTATGCTTTTTGAGGAGTAGTGGTTGTGTTTTGGACAATTCTGTGAACTTATGCTATTTCTTTTGCTCATTTCTCATACATTTTCATATATTTTTTGTACAATAAAATATGAATTTTTTGACTACAACAGAGGGACTTGAATAGGTTGTTGCTTTTTCCTTAACATACTGTGAGAATAGAGGGAGAAGGCATGTTTTTAAATGTCCTGTTGATATTACACTGTACCAACATTTAGATTCCTAAGACAGGATTTACTGTAAGTCCCTCTGTGCTCTCTTTTCATGTCAGATTTAAAGTTAAATATTTCTAGTATTTCTAAGCTTGTATATGGCCGCCAGTGATTGTTGTTTTATGGTACTATGATTTATGCTTCCAGTTATCTTTATTAAAAAAAAAATCATTATGACAAGAAATCTGTGTTGTTTTCATTGAAAGATTTACCATCATAACCACACAGGGTTGTCCACTCACCAGACGGTCATTTTTGTTTTTGCTTCCATTTTTCATGAATTGAAATAAAAGATAAAAGATGAAGATTTCTTCTATGCAAACAAAGCTTTATTTCTCTTAAATTTTGTCTTGGAACTTTTTAAAATCTGTGTTAGTGAGCACCTCACCTTTGCTAAAATAATCAGTGTCCACCCATACCATAACCCCACCTCCACCATAGGCCATTCTAATGACGTCATTGACATCAGCAAACCGCTTGCCCACTGGACACCATACCTGCTATCTGCCATCTGCCTGATTTAGTCTAAACAAGGATTTATCTGTAAAGACAATACTTCTCCAAAGTGCAATACGCCATTGAAGGTGAATATTTGCCTAATCAGCTGTCTAGGTGGCTGATCTCAGATAATCTCTCAGGTGAAGACGCAGGATGTGGCGGTCCTGGGCTGGAGTGGTTACATGTTGTGAGGCTGGTTGGAGCCATCAGAGGTGGCTTATGGAAGTGAAATGAACATTAAGTTCACGGGCAACAGCTCTGGTGGACATTCCTACAGTTAGCATGCCAATTGCCTGCTCCCTCAAAACTTGTGGCATCAGTGGCTTTGTGTTGCATTAAAGAACTGCACATTTTCGAGTGGCCTTTTATTGTGACCAGTTCAAGGCCCATCTGTGCAATAATCAAGGTCTTTAATCAGCATCTTGATATCCCTCACCTGCCAGGTGGATGGATTATTTTAGCAAAGGTGAGGTGCTCACTAATACACATTTTAACATATTTGTGAGCAAAATTTGAGAGAAAGAAATCTGAGATCTTTGACTTTCATTTGTGGAAAATAACCATGTTGCAGTTATATCTTTGTCGAGAGTACCTCAGATATGAGTCAGTCTTAGCTGTCAATGTAAAACCCAAAATATGTACATCTGTACATCATTGTGATGAGAACTACCTAAACTGACAGAAACCATCATTGAGAAAATTGTATTTGACGTGTACTTTGATTTTTTAGGTTGGTTTATCTCTCATCTGTTGGAGGCGGTGGAATCGACCTATATTGCAGCCAGTCACCAGGTGGCGATAAAGAGGCTTTGGCTTCACTTCATCTTTATATTTAGTCTATGATGTTAGAATTACACTGAGTGAATATTATAATTATTTATGGTTTATTTTTAATACAAAGCAAATGCATATAAAAAAGTTAATTTAAAGATCATTTTAAAGTGACAGATATGGAGTCATTATACAATCATTATTATTATTATTTAGATTTGTGAACTTGGTTTAAATTGAATGTATTTGTACATACAAGTGAATTTGACCTGTGTGGGATCAATAAAGTTGAATCTTATCTTTTCTTATCTTATTTTTGAACTCTTTAAAATACTATAGGGGCCTGACACACAAGAGGTTAAAAAGGAATTGTTAGTCATGCACTCCCAAATAAAAACAACAGCCTCGTTACCTCTAAATAGTTCTCTCTTTATATAGTTTTCAGTGTAATTACATTGTCATTCACAATCTCAGCAAGAGGAAAATGACTGAAAACCAAACACTGAACGGTGACTGAACGAGGTGTCCCTGAAGGCACCACGGTCCAACAGCTGCCTGGCAGTTTGCGCATGCGCGTGTGGAGATGAGAGCTCGAGCAGATGGTAGAAAGGTGAAGGAGACAGAGACAGAGACAGAGACACATGACGAGGACAATTCAGTCTGAGCTCAGCCTCCGAGCATCGGCAACGTCTAGCAGCTGTTTGAACCTGTGTCAGCTCCGGTGAAGCGTCGGACACTTTTCTTAAACGCTCAAACAAACGCAGCGGCTCGATCATATTTTTCTTTACATTCACTTTGTATTTGTGCGCAGCTTGTTTGAACTTTTTCTGTTGACGGAAAACTTCCTAATGTTGTCATCGCTTGCGGACCTGCTCACGTGCGGACAGGGAGTCTTTTAATCACAGGAATGGGATTTACCGGCACGAGAGACGCGTGGTGGGACTGTGCGTCTGTCCCCGTTGGAAACTCAAGCTCCTGAAGCTGCTCGTGAACGCGTCTGTTTATCTTGTTGTGTGTGTGTGTGTGTCTGTGTGTGTGTGTGTTTGTGTCATTGTTCATGATGGAGTCTGTTGGCAACTTTGAGTTCAGCAGGAAAGACCTGATTGGCCACGGTGCCTTCGCTGTTGTGTTCAAGGGAAGACACAAAGAGGTAACTTTCGTATCCCAGCTCCCAGGATCTGTGTGTTATTGATGCATCTGGTTGTGAATGAAACAACTTTATTTCAGAGACGGGACTGGGAGGTGGCTGTGAAGTGTATCAACAAGAAGAACTTGGCCAAATCAAAGTCTCTTCTTGATAAAGAAATCAAGATATTAAAGGTAATAACTCTTTCTGATGCTTCCATACATCCTGTGTCAGGCTCTCTGTGCTCACTTTTTGCTCAAATGTTATTTTCCCACCTCATCCAGGAGCTCAAACATGAAAATATCGTCAGTCTGCTTGACTATCAGGTGAGAATCTCTCCTCTCAACACACACACAGATCAGACATGTCTGCTGTAACTACGTAGGAATACACACATTATATAGGTTTCATCATGCTGTGCAGATATGGCTGTTGGCTTCAACCGCAGCTGTAGTGTTAAATTGAAGTTGTCTCCATTCTTAGTGTATTGGTTTATCCTAGATTTAAAATAATTATAATGATTAATCTCTGAAATGTGTTTTACTCTTATCCCCTTTGATCATAAACTTTAAAACAAGTCACACGTCACTCAGGTCGTTAACCATTTGTGTGGTGAGTTGGTTTTCCTCTCACCTTACTGTCACCTGCCAGACAGTCAGACGTGGGATTACCTTTTCTGACAGATGGCAGGGTGTAGCCGGTTAAACAATGGCTTTTAGAACAGAGGCCGGTCTCCCAGCAGACACTAACAACACAACAAGGATTATAAATACAATCAGAGATGGTGCTTATTCATGTGGTATCTACACAACCTGTGCTTTCTGTTATCTGTTACCATGGTAATAGTGCTATAGTGGTAAACGTTCAATAGGTTTCACTCCGACACTCTTACTAGCTTCAATTTGGTGACGATGCCGATACTAATGTTCGGAAGGAAAAAAAATCCCCATACCGATGCAGCGGCCAATATTTAAAAAATTTGCAATGATTCCTAAAAAGTTGTGTAATTGCAGCTTTTTTACAGACATTATACAGGTTATATTGAAACATAAACTTAACAATAAATAACTAATGAAAAGAAAACAAATATATAAAACTTAAATTAAGAAAATAATAATTTTTGTATAAAATGTAAACACAAATTCACATCATAAACCTATATTGATATATCTGTGAAAGGCTCATATCAGGCCATACTATCTGCTAGTCTATATATCGGTCAGACTCTATGCCAAAGGCAAATAGGATTCGACTTGCTCCCCCACTTTCCTTACACGTCAGGTGGGGCTGACACCCTAAACTTTTCACACCCCCAACCCATCTGTCTCACTGCTCTGTCAATATTTCCAATGGTTACATGCAAGGTGCCAAAATAGGGAGGGCTCCTGTGGGGGCTCACAGGCCCAAGAGTCGGACAAGGATCCTGTTGGGGTAACATTTCAGTCACCTCAGTTAGCTGCAGTCAGGGAGGGAGGGGGCCCCCAGAATTTCTAGAAGCTCTGCTGGTGACAGGCCAACTCAGAGTTTACTCAGTTTAAGCAATGACCTGATGTACCTCACTGTGTAATGTTGGGGCACTGCTGCGAAGACATTGATTTATCATTGGAAATAAGTCATGTATCTATTATTGTCATTAATAATAAGTCATTTAAAGTTTTTTGTCCTTGAGTGTATGTCAGTTACTGCTACGCTGAGCATTTCTTTTTTATGTTGTCAACAGGAAATGGGAGGATGTGTGTATCTTGTCATGGAGGTGAGCTGCATTAGATCTGGTGATGGATGGTGTAAATCACATTAACTATTAAAGGGACAGGGGCAAAGCTTCTATAAAGACGTTTCTTCTCTGTCTTTTCAGTACTGCAATGGAGGGGACCTGGCTGAGTACCTTCACTGTAAGTTTGCTACGTCACATAGACCTTATTATAGTCCACATCTCCCCACAGTTAAAACTTTCCATTCCACCTGTGGTCCAAGCATAAAGGGGGGCACTGACAACACTCCTCAGTGTTGCAACAGAGCTGCTAGTAGTAAACACATTTGGAGCAGCTTACTGTACTAGCTGGTCAGTGTGGCTTTTAAGAGGCTTGGCGAAGTATATGAATAATACGATTTTGCCAGTACAATGAAAGAATTCAGGTTTGAGTTTGCAACAAGTCAGATCACTAATACTCAGACGTACTTGACCCAGATAAAGTTAAACCCCTCGTCTTGACCTGGAATCAAGTTTGCTCTGTTTTTCCTACTGATTATGAAGTAATGTTGCCTTTTTTTTGTGTACTGTTTGAATTCTCAGATGGTTCTTTTCTCACTGGACTGCCCCACTTAAAAAAACATTGCCTCAAGTTTCAAATGCTGTTTTAATATATGATGACGTAGGTGAAGGTGTGGGATTTATTTCTTTCAGGCTAAATATACCTCGTGGTGTAGGTGATTCTATTCAAATGCTGATGGTGAGGGTCTGCTGCCATCATGCTAGCATCTCTTATTTTGTAGCTTGGCTCATTCTGTGCCACTGCTAAGAAGGCACATCCAGTTATTTGCAGCACATCACTCAGTCACACTTGGCAAGGTCCACAGAGCACCCAAATTACCTCACCCATCTGTCACTCACTTATCCCATGTGCTCCGGTGGAAAAACACTGCTGCCACAAACACTGGGTGTATGAGGGAGGAGAGGGTCACCAGCATGTCAGACAGCGTAGACATTTATTTCCAAATGAAGCCTCATCATAAACAAAATTCTCTTCCAAGAAGCATGACCCAGTGACGGCGATGTGACGACATCTCCACCTCAGCTCACTTACTCTTTCATAGAATTGGCTGTGTCTCACATTGAGAACGTCTACAGCAATCTCTTTTTAAGACATTTACTCACACTACTCAGAGAATCAGGGTGACACAAATAAAGTGAGAGTGTGAGAACAAATCAATTAAATCTTGTTTTTAAAATCAAAGGCTGCAACTAGCAAACCTTTTCATTATTATGAAATGAAATAATATTCATAATCAATTTCTGAATTCATTATTTGGTCCATAAATGATTTTGATATTCATTATTAATTGTCCCAAAGACCAAATTGACATACTCAAAATGGTTGTTTTATATTGTTAAATAAAAAAATATGTAGTTTAATACTTAGTTAAAAATGTAAACAAATTCACAACTGAGATGCAAAAATGTGCAAATATTTGGCATTTGTGCTTAAAACAATCAATCCTTTGTACATCATAAATAATTGGTTCACCTTCATCAATAGTAATAAACTGCCAACTTGCCTGCTACAAAACCAGTATAACTTAATTGGATTTTTATTGTTGGTCAGAAAAATGGATAATTCAACACTAAAAGCACTTTGTTTACATTTAGCTGTGGTAACTTTTGATGAGCATATGTCATTATTTGTGTATTCTAATGATAACTATATAATAATTTATTTAGTGAGATAAGAGCAATAATATCTTTTTTTATTGATATGATCGGAGGTGGCAATATGATAAACCTTCCATATACCGCCATGCTGAGTAGTCGTATGTATTTCATCCCTCTGATCCACAGCCAAGGGCACGTTGAGTGAGGACACCATCCGCGTGTTCCTGCAGCAGATCGCTCAGGCCATGAATACCCTGCAGAGCAAAGGGATCCTCCACAGAGACCTCAAGCCCCAGAACATCTTACTCTGCCACCCAGAGGGCCGCAGGTCCAGCTCCATCAACATTAAGATAGGTAAAGACATCACAGCACTCACCAATGCACAAATGCACAGATACGCTACATTCCAACCCTCAACTCATGTCTCTCACCCTCCAGCTGACTTTGGGTTTGCACGTCACCTCCAGACGAACACTATGGCAGCCACGCTGTGTGGCTCCCCCATGTACATGGTGCGTATTAAAGCTCTCGCACTCTGCTTTCCTTTGCCAACACAGTGTTAGGTCACCATGTCTCTTACCTGTGAGCTGTTTGTTTTTCTGGACCCAGGCTCCTGAGGTCATCATGTCCCAGAACTACGATGCCAAAGCTGATTTGTGGAGCATAGGTACCATTGTGTTCCAATGTCTGACTGGAAAGGCACCATTTCATGTGAGTGGCACTTAAAAACAATACATGCAGCAGCAATCTTTCAAAGTGTTTATGTAAATATGTGTTTTCTGCAGCTCCTCAGATAATTACTAATGCTCATTTAGTTGTTTTGCTTTAGTTGTTAGAGAGGGCAGACTCATTATTGTGAAGACAACACTTGACATGATACATCCCTTTCAAAAACAGATAAACAACTTAATCCTCAGCCATTCATAAACCACCTGCCTGCTGGATGACTCTCTCCGTCATATCCAGTGTTGTTCATTGGAAAGTGTTGGAACAGCTTGACTACTTGTTATTTACAGACTTGGGCATGCGGAAATGGCTGTGAGCCATTTCACTGAACGCAGAGTACATATTGTTTCACAATACTGGGTATTAGTTTCTGCTATTCACGTGGCTGCTTAGATGAAACTGTTGAACTGTTATTTTCAGATTGTCTGAGCCATGATTTATGCAACGTTTTTTTTTTTTTTTACAGTGAAATTCCTTGTATTTCCATGTTTTCCCAAAAGATTTTGTTGTTTACCATTTGTACCTTAAAGTTATTTATGGAAGAGTTTCCTTGAATACGTTTCCCTGAGAATGACAGGGAAGATTGAATTCTATTTCTGCCAGGCGGGTCATTGAGTTGAGATAAGTCCAAGGGTCACAGTGAGGTTACAGATGATGATGGTGTGTACTTAGCTGGCTTTCACTGGCATCTCCCAGCATTCCACTTTGTTCCGAATGGGATCATCAAACACCCACATGTTATTTCTGCTCAGATCCTGTACACTTGCATGACTAGTTTTTTTTAATATTTGTAATGATGCAGGCAAGTAGATAGACAAACATTTCACTTTCATTTATTTATGGATTCAAATGCCTGTTTGTAAGGGTGCTTTCATTTGCGTATGTTAAACTCATCTTTTGTGTGTGTGTGTGTGTGTGTGTGTTTGTGTGTGTGTTTGTGTGTGTAGGCAAGCACACCACAGGAGCTCCGTCTCTTTTACGAAACCAACAGGACCTTGTTACCTGGGTGAGTGCACCCACCAACACACAACATATACAATGTACAAACACTTCTGATGCCAATATAAACATATCATTGAGAATGATTCTAAAGATGTTATCAAAACAAATTTAAATAAAAAAAATTGATTACTCTTAAAATTTATTATAAACTATAGGATAGCACACACCTCTACTAAGGCCCAACAACCCCCTTGTGAAACTACATTTCAATTCATGATTTGATTTTTATTTGGATCTGCACCACATTTCACAAACACTTAAATAGCAGTCCCCTAAACATGCTTGAATTTTTTTAATCAAGATCCATGAATTATTATAATCTTGCAAAATGTCCTATCTGGCAATGTTAAAAAATAGTGGATCCACCCTCTGATCCAGATCCACACCAAAATGTTATGGGTTCTTAACTGGCCCATATCGCATCCTTCTACCAAGTCTCAAGTCAATCTGTGTAGTAGTTTTCGCGTAATCCTACAACTGACAGAAAAACCAAGGCAGGCGAAAACAGAACCTCCATGTAAAATATAAATATAGATGCACATCTTTTCTACATTGTTTATTCTGTAAAAATAAAAGTTTTCATTTTGGCAAACATTAAAACAGTAATGATGTTCACATGCACATGGATAGTTTACAAAGCTCAAGCTCATACACACTCACATCCATGCACACTCATAGCTAGCATAGAATAAATCCATACCATTGCTAAAGATAGTCTCAGTTTGAGAGGCAGTGATACAGACACCAAACATGTCCAATCTGAATGTAGTGTCCCATCTATGTATATGAGGTGTTGTCCATTTGTAATGTGAGCTGCCACTCTTGTGATATTAATACAAGTTGCTCTACAATCAGTTAACTCGATTATTTATAGTCATTTTCAACACTGGAGCTCTGATGTTTATAAGCTGAACATGGAAAGTGTTCAAAGAGATTCATGGATTGTTTGTCACTGTTTTCCTGGTGCACTTTATCAGCCTGTTCATGGCTCGTAGCCATGCTTATCTTCTGCAGTGATAAAGCTGGCTGATAAGTTGGACCCTGCCTGTGTGAGCAGACATGGTTTGTTGTTTTCCTGTCGTTCTATATATAACCTGCTCTGAGCTGCCAGTTCGTGGCTTGCTCGGCTATCATTTTCCACATGACCCACATAGCTCAACTCACACACAGGCACACACACTCACCGTCTGTGCCGACTCGGAGTGTCATGATGCCCTGAGGTTTTGCAATGAAACCATAAATTAAATTGAAAATTCACATTTTTATAGCTCACTCTGTGCTTCTGAAAAACCACTGACCTAAATATCATTTCTTTTAAAACCAGATGTATCCGCGACAAAATCACAAAAACACACTGAAGCAGCAAGTTGAAAATATCAGTATCCAGGCAACACATACTGTGCGTTACACTGTGTAAAGACTCATACATCTTGGACTTCTTCAGTGTTTTGATTATTCCAGTATTTATTTTAATAACAGTGTTATTTATCTAAATGGGAAACCTTTGTATTTTCCCAGCATCCCAAAGGAGACTTCTCGTCACCTAAGACACCTCCTGTTGGGGCTCTTGAAGAGGAACCACAAAGAGCGGATCAGCTTTGGTAAGTCCCTGCCTTCTCAAACTTAGAACCCTGTTTCATAATTTGATTTTAAAAGCTTCTTTTACATATACATCTGCTTTACATGTGCAGATGAGTTTTTCCACCATCCTTTCCTGGAGACGAGCTCCTCCTCAAAGAAATGTACGTACTATTTTCTTCTTTATTTAAATATCTATCTATGTATAAACATAGGTGCTATAACCAGTCTCCTAACACAACAACATATTTTGACAGGTTCACCTGCTCCCATGTTCTCCTACCCCATCTCAGGCCTGGGTAGTTCTTCAAGCAGCTCCTCAACATCCCAAATGGCCTCACCTCAAGTACATACTGCTTTCTCTTGTGGACTGATAGAACAAAACCATCTTGGTTAAAGATGTGAATTTCTTAGAGTTTAACCTGATAAAACATTCCTTTATTTTATGTGCTCTTAGCATTCCGATGGAGAGATCCACCAAATCAAGCCTAAAGCGAGGTTCTCCCCCACACAAAACACAGCTGGCTTCCCCCTGCCGAAAGAAACAGCCAGTCAGGACAGTCAGACCACGTCGTCATACACAGAGGACTACGTCCTGGTGCCTGACCAGTTTCCCAGTACGTCCTCTTACCCTCACTGTATAGACACTTGTTTTTCTTATTATACCAATGTTTTCTTAATAACAATTTTTAAAAGCCTGACTTTCTTTTTCACCATTTTATAGGTGAGTACACATATGAACTGGATGTTGGCTTACCAGTCGGAAGTTGCCTTATATACAGTGGGTGAGTTGCACACAAACGACAAAGTAGACGAAATCTAAACTAATAAATAGAGGTGGCCGGGCAGCTTACCTATTCATATCAGAACCACTCAGCCCCCTAAACACATTCAAATATATATATGTGTTTATACTTCTATTTTCGTATTTAAAGCCTGTTCAGCACTTTAGTAAAATGCGGATGTTTTAAATGTGCTAAACTTGGACTTGACTTGACTTTTCACACAAGCCAAAACATAAATATCCCTAATGAATATATAAATAAATAAAGGTCCTAAAGTAGGACATTTGTCTTACGTCACCTTTAGGGGGGTGCATCAATATTTTGTCTGTGTCTCAGTGTCAGTCTTTTTAATGTAAACTGATATACATATAATTATGCCTGATATATCACACAGATTTACTAGAGCAAACATATTTTAACATCCTCTCCAGGAGCTCAGTCGGAGCCGAGCGAGTGCCCAGGCCTGCAGGAAAGATGCCTCTACACCCCCCCTCTAAGCTTGTTGGGTAAGAGTATCACTCAGTATATCTATTTAATGCTCTTTATGATCAATGGTGCTTTAATAACATGTGAATTTACTCTTAATAAATTCCACTACTATTTTGCACTCAGCTAGAAAACCACCAAAAACACTCCTAACGGCTCATTCCTCTGTGTCTGACCCCTTGGCTCTCTCTTTCATCCACACAGCAAGCCTGTTGAATTCGTTGACCGTTACTGCAGCGACTCTGTGCCCATTCCCGTCCCAACACAGATCCTAAACTACCAACGTATGGAGCAGAACCTGCAGCCTGTTGCCTTCCACGGCTCCAGCAGGCATGTACAGCCTCTCAGCTGCTTTACCTCTACACCTACTCTACCCGAGTGCCTGTCTGCTCCCCTTCTGCGCGCCTATGTCTAACTATACATCTCTTAACCTTCAGGGCCACACCGTGCTATGCAGGCAGCAGCGGTGAAAGCTCTGCACAGTGTGGAGGATGTAGAGCTGCAGGTCCAGGATCTGTCCTCAACTCCCCAAGGCTGGCAACTGGAGGAGCTCAACCACAACAGGGCTCGCCTCTAGGTAGGCATCTTTACCAGCTATTGTTTTACCGGTCTTGGGCTGGGCTTTTACAGACAAGTGAACAAGTTGATCTTTCCTAAACTGTGACGTCAATCAGCTGCTGACGTTATTAGCAATGAATCACCGTCGACCTAAATTACATCACATAATCGATTCAGAAGTTGTGTAACCCCTGGTCTCCTGAATGTTTATTTTATCGCAACTATCTTGGTCAGACGTCTGCAGCCCGACACACTCCATAGGGATTTAACAGTGGGGTTTCACTTGCTGCTGACTTCTTTGGTGTTAGCAAAAACTCCACCACCTGATTTATGTCTTGTTCATTTCATTCCCAAAGTAGTTTTGTTGGTATTTGATTTTCTATGTCTCCAAGTTCCCTCTGCCTGACTCATCTACTTTTATTTAGGCCTTTAGCCAAAAACCAGGGAACATGCCTAAGCTTGATTTATTCAGTGTTAGTGTTATTGTTTTTCAGAGGAGTGAATACTTTTTGGCCTAATTCATTGGTTATGCTATCAATTTCACCCATAACAATTTAATATCTCCAACCCTCTGTATTCTAGTGGGAACCACCCCAAAGAGCTCAGAGCCAACTCTCCCGCTCAGCACGAAGACTGGACAGTTCACTGGCTCACCTGGCACCTTTGGTCCCAAGGTCAGCTTCTAAAACATTGATATTATTATTATTTGTTTGTTGTTGTTGTTGTTATTATTATTACAGTATATATGTTTTATAACCTACACACGATCATGTCAGGCACATAAGTTTGCACAATTTTCTTTTCCCTTTCTTGAGAACCGCAAAACTGACTTGTGATTTAATCTTTATACTTTTTATAAGGGCTAAGAATAATAATAACTTTATTCATACAGTACCTTTAAATTTAAACAAGGTTTAAATGGACAAAGCAGACAGAATATTCAGGGGCTATGGCAAAAATGCATTCACATTGATAAAAAACATTTAATAGATCAAAGCAATAAGAGGAAAACATCACGTAAAGCAGTAACTACAAATAAAAAGAGCAGGAATGAAAAAAGATGACACTACATAAAAGCAAATACATACAAATAAAAAGCTTTTTCTGAAAAAATCACTTAACCATTCATGATTTTCATCAGCAGGTTCAGTCACGAATGCTAGATCGGATCAGGACGGTGCCAGACATGCAGTCATTTGACCCACCTGCTGCTCCTCAGACCAACCACAGCAGGAAATCTATCAAAAAAAACGATCCATTTAAAAGGTGAGGAGATTGTAATATCAATATAATATTATAAATATAACCATTACTGATATAAGATGGTATAAAAATATCCTGCAATAACATATGGCATAGAAGAGAATGGGAATTTGGCTGTGTAAATAATCCACATATAAGTGAGACCATCATGCCACCTGGCAACTAGAGATGTCACACATATACTGAATGGTGTCTGATCAATTATTAAATTCTCATGATGGTGTCTGTGGTTGTATCGGATGTCCAGAGCCCTGAGCACAGGCAGGCTGTCAGATCTGCTGCTGAAGGCGGCGTTTGGAGCTGAGGAGGGAAGTGACGAGAGCCTCAACAGTGAGAAAAGCATGGAAACTACAGGTACCAGTGCAAAGTAAACAAACAGAGACCAGCCCAGTTTCCTCTGCTAGTGTTTGTCTTTGTTCGTCAGTAAAAGATTAATACAACTAGTCTTGTAAATTCTGGAGTTTTTTGGTGAACAATTCCGTCAAGGTACTTTCTGCAATTCCCATGGTATTGCATGGCTGCAGTTTAACTGCACCACATTTTTTAGGGAGGTCTTGACCATTTGACTTTTAACTGTTAACTTTTTTTTTTGTTCCTACAGCTCCACCTACTGGTTGTAATAGAGGCTTTCAGTACTCAGACAGCCCACCTCTTGCAGTCTTCACTATCGGTTCTCCATGCAAAGGAAACACTCCTCCTGATACCATAGTGTCAAGGATACTCTCAGGTTGGTGCTGTTACTACCTGAATATTGACCAAATATTTAGGTGACTGATTGTGTTATAGGAGGTTTTTGAGAAGTCCATTAATTAAATACTTTACAGTTATGAGGCTGTAGTTTTATTAAATTTTTTTTCTTCTCTAGTTTATGTTCTTTTTGACCACTTGTGAAAATGATTAAGGTGTAATTGTCAAATTAAAAAGTCTAAAGCACAACACAAGCACTGGGTGACTTTGTTAAAATATACAGTAAACCACTTGGAGATTGGTCAGGTTTTTTTTACAAAAAGTTACTGTCTGCTCTTCTAAAGAAAATGTACAAAAAAAGGTAATTATCATAGTCTTAAAACGTGCAATCTGTTACTCATAATGATTTCAGTTGTTCAACTGTATTTGTCTTGAACGCAGGGTCTCCCAACTACATCAACTCAGCCTGGCTCAACAGTCGCCTTCTCCAGAGAGGAAGTCGTAGAAACAGTGAGAGTGAAGCGATGGACGCGACTCCACACAGCAGTCTGCTCTTTCACCCTCCAGAGCTTGCTGAAGATACGCTGATGGAGGTACAAAATAAACCATCTGATAATGCTGGCATTCATTTGCAGGTGATCATAAAATAGACAAATTCAGATTCTATACTAACACAGTTTGGTTCTTTTCACAGCAGGCTCACACTGATGCCCTCAGTGACCTGCGCTTCACCTTGGCTTTTGTCCACTGTGTCATGGAACTGGCTTCTTCTAAAGACCCAGGGCTGGATGTCATCAGCAGTCCTGATGTTTCCTTTCTGGAGCAGAGCCTGGTCACAGATCAGATCAGTCTTTTGAGCAAAGAATGGAGGTGAGAGCCATGAAGGTTTAAGCATTTACTCAACATGTATAGCATCTTGCTTCCTCTACAAGTCTTCAGGGAAATGACTTTCGTTTCTTGTGTGCATATTCCAGCTATGCCGAGCAGTTAGTATTGTACATGAAAGCTGAAGAGTTTCTGTCATCAGCACTGCACACAGCTAAAGAGAATATCAAACAGGGCAGACTCCTTCCCTCTGCTACAGTCAAACAAGGTGAGACCAATGATCATCAATCATCAATCCTTTTGTAGAGTATCTGTTTAACTCTCATAGTTTTTACTCACTCAAGAGGAACAAGCACTTTCAGATAAACTCAAAAATTCAAGGCATTTAAAAATGCGGAGAGAATTAAGAATTGTTTTACTTCGTGACCAGGGTGAGTTAATATTTGTTGAAATAATAAAGTGCCTTTGCATTCTCTATTTCCTTTGTACAGTGATCCGGAAGCTGAATGATTCCTATAAGAACTGTGTGACGTACTGCCGCTGCCTCAGTGGTCGCCTGCAGACTTTCTTGCTTGACAAACAGAAGCTCATGGACCGATTCAACGGCCTCACAGCGGAGAAGCTCATCTACAGCCACACTGTGCACATGGTGAGCTCACCTTACTGAAGTACATGTTGATGTTCACCCCAAATCAGATTATATCAAGTATACCTCATATTCAGTATGTATTTTTATCTGAGGTATAATGTGTGTGTTTCATTGCATTCAGGTGCAGTCTGCTGCTTTAGATGAGATGTTCCACTATGGCAATGCTTCAACCCAGCGCTACCAAAGAGCCCTTCTGCTGATGGAGGGTCTGTCCCGAATCATCACAGAACAAAAAGACATCGACAGCATAGATAAATGTATGCAGCACTATGACACACAAACCCATAGACAGTAGCCTAACATGCTCAAATCAGATTTGCCATTTCATCTCACCCATGTCTTGACAAAATTTTATTCTAATGCAAATTTTTCTTTACTCCTGTGTTGTTTGCAGGTAAACAGTGTATTGAGCGACGTCTTTCTGCTCTTCAGACTTAACCGTATGCACGAGCTCTTCACCTGCACTCACAGCTACTGGATTATCTTCCCTCATCCATTACCTGCGATGTAGATGAATCCTCCTGGACTGTCAGTACACACAAGCACTTTGATCTTTCTTAAGGGAATCGACCACTGGAGCATCTGCTCTCATCCCAACACCCAGCCTATGATCTTCACATAAATGCACAGAAAAGACTGGAGGTCTTGTTTTGTACACATTTGAGTATAAATTGTTTGTTTGAATACTTTGATAAGGTAATTTTTGTCAGTAGTTGATTTGTTAAATGCTGTACATTTATATATTTGTGTGTTGTTATGTGTTTTGCACATGGAAGTATCAGATGAAATAATAACTGATTTTATATTTGTTGTACTTGAAACATGGTGGTGCAGTGGTTAGCGCTGTCGCCTCACTACAAGTGAGGCTGGGTACTCCTGCTTCCTCCCACAATCCAAAAACATGCAAGTTGGATTAACGGAAGACTCTGAATTGCCCACCGATGTGAATCAGCAGGAAAGGATGTTTTTCTCTATATATCGGCCATGTGATAGACTAGTGACATGTGTAGGGTGAACCTGCCTTCGTCCAATGTCGGCTGGCATTGGCTCCAGTCACCGTGCAACCCTCTAAGGAGCAGTGTAGAAAAAGGATGGTCATACTTGAAACACAGATTGATTAGTCTTTTTTTGTATTTGAGGCATTTGTGTTATTTGTACAGCAGTAGTTCATCGGCAAATAGGAGTCACAATATTCTGGATGAGATGACCAAATATTGCCAATGTGTAGCAATTTGTAGTAAATCTGTGCTCGCTTTTTGTTAATTTTGTTTTACAGCTCAATAGTGGCTGTAAATCATACTTGTCTCACAGTCATACAGATGTACATCATAGATGCAATAGGTGAGATTTTTGTTATAACCGGATCAACAATGCTCAGACGATGATGTACATGTTCATTGTACATGGTACTTTAAAGTGACATTAACTGCATGCCACATCACTTTTGTTAAACTGCTGTTTGTGTGTATGTGTGCACATTTTTTTCTTTCAGTTGTGCTACTTCTGATTTTAGAAGTATAAGTTTTGATGTTAATTCTGAATTGATTTGTACTTGATTTCTGCCTGATACACTATATTGTTTATTACAATTACACACTCAATATTTTGTGAAAATATTGGTGTTAAAACTGAAATTTGTTAGAATTGATAAAATTGCCTTTTCTACTTTTATTTCATGACAGCCAGTCAAACTTGCCATAATGAGTTGTTAAATACTGTGCTGACAATAAATATTTATTGTTAAAAGCGATGGGGACATGTCTGTTTCAGTGTGCTTCATAAATCACTGAGTCCTCAGTTTGCTATATTATCTGACTATTATCTTTATCATTACACCTCATAATGAATTTAATGCTCCAAAAAATTATTTCATATATTAATTGATACACTTCCTAGAATTACATTTTAAAAATACTATGACAGTGTTTTGTTAACATTAACAGCAGGTTAATAACTGTTTACACATTCTTACTTCTTTTTATCTTATTTTATGAAAGTTAATAGCGTGTAAGTAGCCACATTTTCCCATAATGTATCCAGTTAATCACACTGTCTTTAATTTACAACAATATTAAATCCATGTATCAATGTACAGTATGTATGTATTATTGTTATTTAATCAACAAAACAACATACGACATACAACACATTCAGCCAAAGATAAATAATCATCGGAAATGATATCATGAAAAATGGTTTTATTCACGTCATCGTTTCGTGGAGTCACCGCTTCCTGGAGAGAGAACGACATCCGGGTCACATCAAAGGTTGCCGCGGTCGCCATGTTGCTGAATGAAATTAGCTCCAAAACATTGACTAGCCGCTAGCAATATCGATATTTTATTTTTCCGTGTAATAACATTTGTTACAGCATGTGACTCACTGTAAATATGACTTAGGATTTATGACACTACTACAGAAGCCCCACTCCCTGTAAGTAACATCTCTGAGGTGATAAAATGTATTTATTGACCGGTAGCTGGCCTGCTAGCAGCAACAAGCTAACGCCGTTAGCATTAGTTAGCACGCGTCCCGCAGCAAGGGTCGTTGAAATTAATTAAATGGAATAGACAGCCTAAATGTGCAAGTTAATGCTTTGACAACTGTAGTAGATTTTAGGTGTATTAATCACCCCTAATATAATTAGCTGAATTATTCTCAAATGTGCATGCTAATGTAGTGTATTGCAGTAAGCTAGCTAGCGGTGTTTTGCGGACCGTCCCGGAGCTCCACTTTAAGTTGACGCTACCGTCAACCACGTAACAAACAATGAAAATTCAAGAGAGGATTCGTTCATAGGTATTTATATGCTGGTCATGTTGGTGACAGGTAATGATGTCAGTGTTGAGCTGTGAGAGGTGGTGGTCTGTTTACATACTGTCTCTCAACGCTGTAACCGGCCAACAGTGAGTGAAGAGCACCATTATAAGTGTTCGTAACGATACATCACCTTTGTTTATAATGCATCCGATTCACAGCGGTACATTAGATCAACGGCTTTCATATCACTTAACAATCTGTATTTACAATGTCAGTGATTTTTTAAAATGTTCATGCCTCCTTTGTGTTCTGCATAGATACACACATGTAATGTTAAAGATATTGTCTTGTAGCCTGTAATTTATAATTGCATGCAATTAAGTTTTGGGCTGAAGGTGCCTGTCGTTGCCTTGTTTTGCTATTAACTCACCATTACTTCACATAAACGATCCCGTTGTAATATGTTGATGTAACAACTGTCCAGTGTGAAGTTTACTTGTCAAATAGCTGATCTCTATATTTCTATTTGCTCATTGGACATGCATTTAGATTAATGTGTTTGACAATTGTCCACCAATTTTAAACCAGTAATGACTGATTTTACATCAAAGTATATTTATTAACATTATTAAATGGTTAGTTTTCTCAGATATATCAACCAGATATGAATGTTTGTTTCAAGTGAATCCAGTAAATTGTTTATATCAAATCAAATTTTGATTGCTACTGCAAGCATTGATAAAGAGATAGATGGTGGTAACTATGTTATCATACTGTCTAATTGAGAAATCAATTTAAAAACAAATCAATAAGAGATGTGAAATCTGGTTTCAGGATGGCTCTATTGTACTCTTGCAACATGTTGCTAGTGTTTGTGACTAAAATCACTTATTATTGTGCTTTTTTCTTTTCACAGATTATTGTGTTTAGACATAGTAACAGTGTCACGCAATGCACCATGGAAGTGGATCACAGAATATGCAACGACAGCTCCAGAGATCAAAGTCTGTCAGCGGGTCTGAAGCAGAGGAGCCGCAACAGCAGCAGCCAAACATGGCAGCAACGCAGCAGCAAGCTACAGTTAACCATCCTCAATCACCCGTGACAACGTTTTCCTCCGCTGCCAGCCCTTCAGCCCCTCAGTCGCCCAATTATCAAATAATCATGAGTCGTAGCCCAGTCACTGGCCAGAACATGAACATCACTTTACAAAATGTGGGACAGATGGTGACTGGTAACCAGCAGATCACCCTAACTCCACTCCCAATACAGAACCCAGCATCCCCTGGCTTCCAGCATACTACACCTCAGTGGAGGTTTGAGCATGCACCATCCTCCTATATCCAGGTAACCTCACCTGTGCCCCAACCCATGCAGCCCCAAAGTCCCACCCAGCACAGCCCAGTCCCTCTGCAAGGAGTTACAAGACCAGGAGCACCCACAGCAGCATTGGGTGTGTGTGGACAGAGTCCAACACGATTTGTTGAAGCTGGTATGTTAGTGCGACAAATCAGTTTAGGCAGTCCATCGGGAAGTGGCCACTTTGTTTACCAGGAGGGGACGGGACTGGCTCAGATTGCCCCAGCCACTTCTGGCCAGGTACAGCTGGCCTCTGCAGGAGCACCTGGCTCTGTGAGAGAACGCCGGCTTTCTCAGCCTCACTCACAGACTGGAGGCACCATCCACCACCTTGGACCTCAAAGTCCAGTGGCCACTGGTACTGTTCTCTCCACTCTGGGAAGTCCTGGTCACATTACCACTTCCAACCTACCTCCACAGATCAGCAGTATCATTCAAGGACAGCTGGCACGCCCTATGATATTTGAGAAGACAACACAGGGTGTGGTAGCTGGAGTGGGAACCACTGCCACAGCAACCTTCACTATACCATCCTCCATTCCAGTTTCTAGCCCATCCCTCACCAGTCCACCACAGGGGATCACCAACAATCCACTTGCACCCAACAGCATCTCTGTGGGCTCCATGAAGAAGCAAGTTCCCAAGAAATTAGAGGAAATTGCACCTTCTACACCAGAGATTGCCCAGCTGAGGAAACAGTTTTTGGAGCACCACAACAAGAAGATGGAGAACTTAAAGGAAGTTTTCAAAGAATATCTGATAGAACTTTTCTTTCTGCAGCACCTCCAAGGGAACATGATGGACTATGTAGCTTTTAAGAAGAAGCCCTGTGTTCCCTTGTATACTTACCTGAGACAGAACGACTTGGACCTTGAAGACGAAGAGGAGGAAGAAGAGCAGTCAGAGGTCATTAATGATGAGGTATTACTGGCAGGTGTTTATTGTGAGATCCAATAGGAACCTTACAATTTGAGAGTTGTACATTCATTTAACTTGATGAGTACTGTACATCTGTCAAATCTGTATCTTTTTAGGTAAAGGTTGTTACAGGAAAGGATGGCCAAGCAGTTACACCAGTTGCCATAGCAACCCAACTTCCTCCTAATGTCTCTGCAGCTTTCTCCACCCAGCAGCAGTTTCAGGTGACAGAGGCAACACTTGTTTTTAGCACTTACCACAATGAAATTATCTATAGCTACTTTCTTAAATTGTGTTTAAATCTTTTGCAGGGACATCAAGGGTCTGCTGCTGGCACCATTACGAACCCAGGAGACATGGATGCCTTTAAGAGGCAACAGGCTATGGTCCAAGCAGGTAGGGCAAGGATTGTAGACCCTGTCTCTCTTATGTTTCTGTTTCCTCCCTGTTTGCTTTGTTTTCTGTTTGTTTTCTTTTCTCCCTCTAATTGCTTCTGCTTTTAGATATTTGGCATCCTTTAGCGCTCTGTGTTGAAGTCTTAACCCAAGGAAGGAGAGGTGACCTGTACGGTCTTCAGAAGGTCATTGCTCTGTGCAGTGTGCTTTTTTTGCGTTATGAGGGTATTGTGTGTTTTGAATCCCAGATCAGGCTAAGAGGTCCCGGATTGACGTTGGTCGCCATGGGCTGATTTTCCAGCATCCTGGCATAGCTCCTTTATCATCACCTGGCGTTCCGCTCCAGCAGCTTATGCCAACTGCGCAAGGTAGGAGTGCTACTACCAGGCCGTTCTGTGCTCTGTTCGATGCTGCTGGACGTATCCCCTTCCTCAAACTAGGGAGATTAAAAAAAAACAACATATCACAACAATCATCTTCAAAAAACTTCGATCAGCATCAACAAAGAGATCTTCATCCATCTGCTGGATTTCTCAATAGTCCACAGGATGTTCAGTATTAGCTCTACCAGCACCTGCTCTCTGTCAGGATAAATGGGGAAGAAGACAATCCAAGTCTGAAGAAGAGTAGCCACTCGATGGGGAGATGCCATGTCTTATAATTTTTCTTTTTTGTTTTACTATTGATCACCCGTCGTTATCCATCTCTTCTTTTCTGAAGTTTGTTTCTGTCGTCTTTATTTGGACAGACCTTCCCGTGCTGATGGATTTTCATCATATTTGGAGGTGGATCACAGAAAGTGGGAACCCTGTGTGAATAAATCACTACCCAATGGGTTTTGCTTGCTATCCCATTTTATGAATCCACGTGTCATGGTTCCCTTTGGTTTCCCATTGTCATTCCTTCACAAGTCCTTCCCTGTCCGATTATCCTTCCTCTCATCATCAACGAGGATTCAAAGTCATCAATCTTTTATTCATCCGATACATCTTCAAGATTGTCTTTATTTCTCTCATGTTCACATTTGGTTGAATTTCTTCCATGTTATTTCATGGCATTCTGTTCTGACTTGGCTTCTTTCCCTCAGTCGAAGTAGGAGGGAAATCATGTGGAGGAGTTGTGTTCACGGCACAGGTTTTAACGTTTGCGATGGTGTGGGTGTGTCAGGGCCAGGTGTTGATGGCGTCTAGGCAAGGTGGTGTGGCGTGCAGGGAGGTAAGGCAGGCGCTGCTTTAGTGTGCACAGCTCCGCTCATGCCTGCTGTCCGCAAGACCCTACTTGTGTCCTTTTGCTCATTTCTGTGCTCTCTCGCTATGTGAGGCATCCAAATGCCTTGGTAACCGCTAGAATGACATCGCTTCATGCATGCCAAACATATAGTGTTTTTGTGAGTGTCCGCTGTGTATTTTTGGTTTTTCCCCTTTCTTCTCCCTGTCTCTTAACTTTCTGATGTTCTTTTATTTCATTTTCCTTTGTAATATTTCTATTTTCCTCTTCAACAACCTCTCTTATTGCATGTATAAGTTTTGATGTTTTTACCCACATTCTCTCAACATTTGAGATGCAATGTTTTGATTTTGCATTAATCAAAGTAGTATTTTATTTGAGAGACATGTAGATTCTCACATTGATTTCATTTCTTCTGTAATCATTTTGCTGTATGAGTTTCATTAGTTTCTGCTCTGATCATCAGAAAGTAGTATACTACTGTTGATTCATACAGTACATCTAGTTCATTACGGCAAGGTTCTGAGGAGCTCTAACATCGGAAGCTCAAACTTTCATTTAAAATTTTCAAGTTCTATTTTATTATCTACTTGTTCGCTTCAAAAGTGTTGTTTAAATGGGTCTCTCAAATATATTTTAGGGGAAAGATACCGAGCACTAAGTAATATTTAAAATATTTAATTCTATCAAGAGCACAAAAGACATTTACAAAACACTGAAGAAGACAAGATCAACAACTTGATTTTTAGTGTCTTTCTCCCTGTTGGTTTTTGTACCATCCCTTTGTGCGTCCTATAATTTGGTTACTATGTGTACAGGCGGGATGCCGCCTACTCCTCAAGTGGTCCAGATTGCAGGACAGAAGCAGAACCAGCAGCAGTATGACCCATCCAAAGGACCTCCGGTGCAGAACGCAGCCAGTCTGCACACCCCACCTCCCCAGCTGCCTGGCAGGTTGCCCCAAGGTGGCCTCCCAATAGCCAGCCTGTCCATGACGCTCTCTCAGCAGGCTCAGTTAGTGGAGAATACAGCTCAGCCTGGTGGTCAGCTTCAGGCACAGGTGAAGATGCAAGCAGGTGGGCCTGTCCTTGCTACAGTTAACCCCCACACACAGCTCCAAGCCCAGCTGCAGCAGCAGATGCAGCCAGGTCTTCATCTTCAGTTGCAACCTCAGCAGCAACAATCCCAGGCCATACTACAGTCAGGACAAGCGGTAAGTCTACAATTCATAGAAATACTATATATTTATATATATGCTGTATATGTGACTTAATGGTGATATTGCATTATTTCCCATTTAAAAATTGTATTGTCCTCACTTCTCTATAGACGGTGGCACTGGCTCGGCCAGGTACAGAGTCAAACCAGCCAGTTCAGAGGATAATGACCAACTCAATATCCATGACAACCATTTCTCCTGCTTCCCTCTCTACTCCTAACTCCGTTACAACCCCCCACACTGCAAGTCCTCTCCGTCCTCTTGGCTCTAACATCAACCCAAGCACGCAGTCCAAACTGACTGGAACCAATGGTATATCTGCTGTAAAAATAGGTGGCTTTGGTCAAACAGCGACCATGCAGTCGTCACAGGAGGGTTCTCAGGATAAGCAAGTTGAACAAGCTAAACTGGTGAGTTACCAAAGTACACTTTACAGATTAATGAATGAAAACCTTTGGCTTGAAAAGATTTCAGTGCCTTGAAATGTCTTAAATACACTTGTGTTGCCTTTGAAACTTTATAAAAAAAAGATTTACTATTGAAGTTGTGTTTTGTGAAAGTAAAGATTTAGATTTATATGATTTATTTCCTCGTAGTTGCTTGTTTTGATATTTGACAGAAGAATGACTATCATTAGGTTATGGACAATGCCCAGTGATGTCTGTTGTTTGTGTTCTTTGTGTCTTCTGTGAGGAATCTTCTGGATTTCTTTTCTGATGCCACATGCACTTTCTATTTCTCAGGAGAGTCAAGTGCATCAACGCATCTCCGAGCTAAGGAAGGAGGGCCAGTGGTCAGCCAGTCGACTTCCCAAGCTTGTGGAAGCCACGCGTCCAAAGTCCCACTGGGACTACCTCCTGGAGGAGATGCAGTGGATGGCAGCTGACTTTGCCCAGGAGAGAAGATGGAAAGAGGCAGCTGCTAAGAAGGTACAGCTGAGACGAAATAAAAAATGTGAAATTACACATAAGGATAACAAAGGGACAAGTAACTAACCATATCTTGTTGAAAGTCAACATGTCTCATGTGTCTTTGCTACAGCTTGTTCGCACATGTGCCCGTTACCATCAAGAGCAGAAGAAAAGTGAAGAGAGGTCAAAGGAAGAAAGGGAACTCCATCTTCGTCACATTGCTAGCACAATTGCCAGAGAGGTGGAATTCTTCTGGTCCAACATTGAGCAGGTAAAATACCTTTTTTTGGTTTATTGTCTTGATTATCAAACCCTGCCATGATTTGTAAATTGTGTACTTTTATCAGTCTGAATGAGATATTTTTCTCTGTCAGGTTGTGGAAATTAAACTCCAGTTTGAAATTTACGAGAAGAGGCTCAAAGCACTCGGCTTGAAAAAAGCCTCAGCTAAAGGTAAGGCCCACTTAGCAAAACAGAACTTCTTTGCTCTGTATCATGAATTTTCTATATTATTCCTTAATCTAACTTCTTAACTTCTTTTTCTTTTGTATTGAACATCTATTGCTTGTGTTGCAGCACCAGGTCAGTCGACAGGAGAGAACATTGATAAAGAGGTAAGTGCTGCACTGACACAAATATGAATGACAATACACTAACTGCACCTCAGGTATATCCCTAAATATGTTTTATTTTTATAGGAAGCGGCCACTTCAACAAAGAAAAGAAAATTAAATATGTCCTTGTTTGATGAAGATGGTATGTGTCATGGTGATAAAAACATATTAACACAGACGTTAGAGTCTGTACTGTGCTGTTCAGTTGTCTTGACTTTGCTAAATTAATTGTGACTGGTAATTTTTTTCAGTGCCTGATGAAGTGAGCACCATAGAGGAACAGGAGGCGATGGAAGGAGAAGCAGACCATAAATCAGAGTTGGTTGACCTTGCAAAAAATGGTACTTATTCACTTGTTGACTTTCTGTGCATATGTGGAAAAGCAGAATCAAGGAGGATACATTTTCTTTTCACATCCTGACATACTGCAGTTCATCATTGATGCTCGGCATGGTTGAGAGTCTTTGCTTCTCTTTGCTGACTCAAAAGTTTTTCTGTTTGGCTTTTAGCTGAGATTCCTCTGGACACTTTGATGAAGCAGTATGCTGGTGCCTATGTTGACAGCTTTGAGTGGCCTCAACCAAGTCCTAGTGATGAGGAGGACATGGAAGAGAGCGAAGGTGTGTTTTAAATTAAATTGTTCAAATGTTCACCCTCACAGCCGTTTTAGGCTTTAGAATAGTTGACATTCCTTTATTTCCAGAAACGGAGAGTCCTGTGGGGAGTCCACCTGAAGCTGTGTTGATTGACTCGCTGCTGAACGTGGATCAGTACCGTGGAGCTGACAAAGCCACTTCTTGTGGCACAAGTGGGAAACCTGCCAGAGACATTGCTGAAGTGGCTGCAGCCACAGAGCTCATCCTACCGAAGGGCAGCTTCAGGACCACCTGCTCAGTAAGATTCACACATATAAAAGAAAAAGATGCATTTTGTAATTTCTTTAACTGACCTTTTATCTTTTTTAACTAGTCCCGCAGCCCAGCTCCTTTTCTTCTTCATGGGTCACTACGAGAGTATCAGCAAATCGGTGTAGACTGGCTGGTAAACCTTCACAAGAAACACCTCAATGGAATTCTTGCTGATGAGACGGGTCTTGGCAAGACTGTACAGACTGTGGCTTACATGGCCCACTTAGCTGGCCAAGAGGGTATGACTCCATTCAAAGATGTGTGATTTTTTAAATGTGAATATATATAATATGTAGATATAATATATGATGGTAAATGTGTTTGTCCACAGGCATCTGGGGACCCCACCTTGTTGTGGTGAGAACATGCAAGTTGCTAAATTGGGAGGTGGAGTTTAAGCGTTGGTGCCCTGGCCTGAAGATCCTCCTGTACCTCGGCAACAGAAGGGAGCGCAGATGCAAGAGAATGGTAGTTTTTGCTGTATTTTAACACTTTTTATGATAATATCAATATATGAGGCCTTTTAAGAAAAAAAAATCATATATATCATCTGATCTACAGTGGTGGGGTGAAGCCAACAGCTTCCATGTGTGTGTGACATCCTATAAGCTGCTTATGAAAGACCAGAGTCATTTTCTCAGAAGAAGGTGGAGGCACCTGGTCCTGGATGAGGTGCAGCTCATTAAAAACATGACTGAAAAACACTGGGAAACAGTCTTTTCTCTCAGGAGGTGAGCTGGTTGGAAATTATTATATATATATCCATTTTAACAAGAATCATGATGATGAGTTTTCACATTGTCTGATTTATTTTTAATCTGTAATCAGCTGACTGATGAACTGAAATATTTTAATTTACTCTTTGCATCTTCCAGTGAGCAGAGGATTCTTCTCATCAACACTCCTCTGCAGAATACTCTGAAGGAGCTGTGGACCATGATCCACTTCCTTCTACCAGGAATCACCAGGTCCTACTCTGACTTCCCTGTTAAGGCAGGAACAGACCAGAACCAGGACTACTGCCACAAACTGGTCATTCGCCTGCATAGGGTGGGTGTAACACCCGTTTATTCATCTATCGAATAAACTGTAAACATTACAAAACATTTAGATTCATAAACGTGATTAACTCACCTCACCCTATTTCCTTTTAATGCATAGATATGAAATCCTTTCACTCTTATCCGTAGATGATCCAGCCGTTCATCCTGAGACGATCCAAAAGGGACGTGGAAAAACAGCTGCCCAAGAAGTACGAGCACATCCTAAAGTGCCGTCTCTCCAACAGACAGAAGAACCTTTATGAGGATATCCTCACTCAACCAGGGTGAGATAGGAGCTCTGCATACATAGTTATCAAAGTCGGGTTGCACTTACTGGCTATGAGAAATACATGATATCCACTCACACAGGGACTCAAGGTTTTAGAAAAATGAATCAATGAACAGCAGTTCAATCTTAATTAGAGTGAGTTATGGCAATGTGATATTCATCACATGTATTTTTTATCAAATTTAGTTTTTCCTCAAATGTTTTGAATGGTTCAGTACCAACACTGAACCACAAGCACCGAAAATTATTAAACTTAAGCTTTAACACATTATTTTCGACTGGGAAGAACCTGGTGTTTCCCCTAAATGCATTTAGCTGCGCCAGTGCTGAGCGGACCTTTTTTTTTTTTTTTTTTTCATAACAATGATCAAACACACATATGGGGGTCTCACCTGCCCACACTCACTCACACAGAGCATAACACACAGTGAAGAAGCTGAAGGTGGCATTCCTGTGATTATATTAACCATACAGTTGCTGGGCAGAATGATGTGATTGATGACTTTGCATCAAGGAAGACAAGTAAGCATTCAAGTGTGCAATAGTGTGTTGTTCTATTTGTGTGATCCACAAGGAGGATTTGTGCAATTTAGTTTTATGTGTGTGTTCTTTGCCATCAATTTGTTATCTTTGGTATTTGTGATTGTTGTGACATGTACATAGCTTTGAAAGTAAATATTTTTATATTTTTGTAATTCTATAGATATTGTTGCAAGTGTCTTCATGAAAATGACTGTTTGTTTCTTGGTTGGGTGTGTGTGTGGGAAAACACTGACCTATTATCGATGGTTAGTATATGTAGATGTCCATGTTGGTAATATCCATTGCGACTTTAATGTCGCTGTGAACTGTTTTTCGTAACAATGTCTTTTGTCTGTCCTCCCTTAGAGCTCAGGAAGCACTGAAGACAGGTCATTTTGTCAGCGTGCTTCAGGTTTTGATGCAGTTACAGCGAGTGTGTAACCACCCTGAGCTCGTAGTTCCCAGAGAAACCAGCAGCTCCTACTTCAGGTCCTCTCTGCAGTTCAATGTCCCATCATTGGTGCTGGGAGCTCTGCAGAATGACTCAAATAAGGTATAAATGATTGTGCTTTGTAGTTCTATGTGTACCTAGGTATTTGTCTAACCCTATTTAACTATCTAAAATGAAAAATATGTGTACAACCTAATTGGGAAATGCCTTAAAGCAGTTTATTAAGATTAGATTAATTAATGGTCACTTAAAAAGTGAATAATAAATGTGAGTAATATGTAAAGTGTAGTACGAATGATTTGGTTATCGCTGTAAAGTAATGTTAGTCCCTCTCTCTCTAGATGTAATAGATACCATAGGTTCTTAGTATCATTGAATGGACTGTCATCTTGTGTTATGCATTTTTGATACTTTTTGAAGGCTAATTAATTGATCCACTAATTGACAATAAGAATTATATTGGTTTCTTTGAATGTCAATGCTCCATCCTCCTCTTTACCTTCTTCTATTTGTTTTCTTTTGTCACCTTTTTCCTGAGATGCTGACGTTCTATCATTTCATGTTTTTAAGATAATGGAATTCCGTCTTCATTTTGAGTCTTGCTGTTTTTTTAAATGTCATCATTCTCCTAGACTGTGAACCTGTCCATATTTGATCTGATCAATAATGAGAACACACTGAGTCGGTATCAGACTGAGGAGGTGGTACCGAAACTGAAGGTCACTCAGCAGCTCATAGAGGAGATCTACACGGGTCCAGATCCTCCACCAAGACCCAAACAATGTCCGATAAAACCCATGAGGTCAGCAACACAATCCTTCCCCAGATATCTATGTAACATGACATGGTGATGTGGAGATCCTCAGACATTTTCAAATATTTTTAAGTATAACTTGATATTTTAACATTGATATTGCAGATTATTCCAGCCAGTGCAGTATGGGACAAAGCCAGAAGGTCGCCTGGCTGCCATCACAAGTGCAGCAGGCCAGCGTCCTCTGAGTTCCCCTGCTACTACCAGCACCTCTGCCTCCACCACCAGCCAATCAGCACAGAGCAGGGGCAAGTCCCCTGTCACCACTGCAACTACTACCCCCACTTCTCATGGTAAGACTATTCAGGGGTGGTTCTCAGTAAAAAACAGGAGATTTTGTTTTCACAGTGGCTTAAGGAATCCAGATGGTGTCATCTCACATCAAACTTAGAGTGACAACTTGTACAGGCCTTTTGTTGGTGCCTTTAACTCACATTCTTCTACCCGTGTGTTGTGTGCATTATACAATGTTATGCTGCATGATTGTGACACTGAGTTGTACCTGATGTTTACAAATTCATACTGTGCCCATTCAGTTGTATACTGCATTTGCAGCGCATTTCAGAAGCAGTACTGCACATTTAAAGGTTAGGTCTTACTCCAGCAACTTTTGTTGTTGATTCACCTTTACTGGGTGGTTTGACGGGTCATAGAGGTTTTACAGGATGACATCCTTCATGCAGCAGTGGTGGGAATGAGACATCTTTCCCTCATGACAGCACAGCCATTGGGTTAAATCTAAGTGTATTAAAAGTCAGCATCAGTTTACTGTGTACAGTAGGCTGTCTCTTTTTATTAGAAATTCCAATTACATTTGAACCAATTACACGCCATGTCAAATTTATTTAAACTTGATTTTTGGAAAATGCAACAGCCCTATGCCTCACCACAGTAAATAATGCCTCATTATGGCACTACCGGCCCATATCCTCTGTAACTTCATGGAAAGCATGATATAATATTGCAAAGAAGGATATAATAGTAGTAGTAGTAATAATAGTAAACTTGTCCTGTAAATAAATGGCAATAGACACACAAAGATTGACCACCAGTGAAAACACCCACAAAGATGGAACCTATATTTCAATAAATCGATAACACTACAGACCCAATCTGCTGTTTGACCCACCATTGCTGAATGAATATACAGAAGAAACTGTTTGACCATACTAATGATTGGACTATATATTAGGTTACCCCTAACATGTGGTCCCATACCCCATTGCCTTGTACTTCACAGCGGTTGGAACGGCTTCTCAGAGAGCCCAGACTACCCCTCCCATCAGCAGCAGCAGCAACACTGCCTCCTCCACTGTAGTCTCCTCTGGGAACAGTGGCGTTGGGCAACATGTGTTGGGGGCTGCCCCTGTGGCTTTGGGCCAGACCTTAACTGGCGCAGTTGTGGGATCTATAGCTCCCATCAGCCAGCCTGGATTAGCACACGTCCCCAGGCCAGCTCTAGCCCCCAGCCATGCCATCCAGCCCAGCTTACTGTCCCAGAGGCTGGTTCTTACATCCCAGGCCCAGGCACGGTTGCCTAGTAAGTGGCCTCCCCTCCCCTCCCTCTCAGCATTCCCCCTCCACCTCTGGCACAACAATACAGGCTGCTCTACACTGAGGCATTTACTTGAGGCACTGCTGATATGTGTTCAGTTTTTAATTCTCCCTGGAAATGGTTTTGTACACAGACTCAAAGGTGCAAATGTTGAATCACTGTAGTGGTATTTTGATAGTGGCAGAGATGCCATATATCAGTAGCTATACAACCCACAACTCATGGTAAAGAAAACAAATTGTATCTGTAGCCATATCAGCAGCATCTCCACAGCCTCAGCACTCCCCGGTTTCTTTTTCAAAACCTGCATGTACACTGAACAACCCACTTATGTTACACTACATGTCACTACACTATTTCACTTAATTATTATGTCCCTCCCCCTTTTTTTAATAATTTCCCCCCAGTTTACTAATATTCTTGTGTTTCTTGCATCAGCCCAGCAGCAGGATGAAATCCCAAAGCTTTGTTTTGTTGTTTGGTTGATGTTTTTTTCTTCACTGATGTTGAGCATCACTGTAAAGCATGGTGAATTGATCCCACAACTCCACCCCTTTCTGTCTCAAATGTGAACAGAGAAACCTTTTCAGTAACAACACACAGATTAATTTTTGATATATAAAAACAAGAAAACATTTAAGCAATTTAAGCTTCAAGCTCTGGAAGTAAGAGTAACAAAACACTTTGAATTTTGAAGAAAGACTCTTTTCAATATAATTTTAGCCATGCAGACCTCAGACAAAATGTCTCATAATTTATGTGCATATACATAATGATTACTGCACACTAATATCTTGTTCCCACTAATTACCTATTTTTACCATCTAAATAACATAATAATAACATAATTCATTTAATAATAGCATAATTCATTTAATAGATGTTTCTGAATTATCAATAAAGAAAGATATGTTAAAAATACCTGCATGGTTTGACATCCATTTTACATTTAGTATATGTGAACCTTTCAGATTTTGATACCTTGAAAACCTGTGTATTACCATGTCATGCATCTAAAGAGAACAATGTGTTGTCCTCTCAGTTTTTGTGCACACGTATTGTCAGATAATTTTCTGATAGCTGCTGAGCTAAATTTGATAAACTTTAATTATTATTTATGCATATCTTTTTCTTTACAAAAGTGATCTGCACCACAGTTAATATTTATATATACATACAGATACAGAATTGTCCTATTATTTGATTAGATTGCATATATTGTCATAAAATGCAGGTAGCTTTGTTTATGTATTTTTTAACACAATGCCTTTCCTGTTTGACCAGAGATTTGCTTTGGTTCAAAACATTAAAAGCTGAATAGAAACTTGTTGAAGTTTCTTAACCATATTAAAAAATTATAAAATGAAACTATTCATGCATTTAATTGAATCTGTTAATTTACTAATGCTGATAAGAATGAGTGCATTGCTTCATCAGAAATTGCTAAGGCAAAAAAACACATTTTAAATCATTAAATATATTTTTTTCTTAGACCATTCTCTACATATAGCGTGTGTTGGTTTGAAAAGGCAGTAAAGTGCAGTGCTCTGTGTATGTCTCAGGCTCTCTGTCTCACCTAAGGACCTCCCTTACATCCAATTTCTTTTCCCTTCAGGGTTTGTAAAAGTAGGAGCTTCTATGGTTCTGTTGTGGAGGGCGGCTCTGCTTGTTCCACTGATTAATCCACCCTGGTTCTGCATGTCCTGACCTTATTCCACCCTTTAACTAACTGATGCAAAGTTTATATTTTTGTAACTGATAAAATGTGAGCCATTTCAGTTGACCTTTTAATGCATTGTGTGATGAATTGTCTGTTCTTCCTTTCCATTAAAGGTGGAGATGTGGTGAAGATTAATCAGCTGGCGAACATAGCAGGCAGTCAGAATCGTATCTCCCAGCCAGAGACTCCTGTCACTCTGCAGTTTCAGGGCAACAAGTTCACTTTGTCCCCGAGCCAGCTCCGCCAGCTCACCACCGGACAGCCTTTGCAGCTCCAAGGTACACTCGGTAATGTACATCCCATTGTCACTTTTTCTCAACATACTTCTCTTCATTCCTTCCTTTTGACATTTCCATAAAATTCACCAGTTTTTAAATTTATCACAGTTTTAAAAACCATCCCAGATTTGATTCTGGCAAGGGGAACTTTATTACATTAATCTTCCTCTCTACTCGTGTTTCTCTTGTCTTTCTGTTATCTCCTTTCAATGACAAGTCCTAATATATTAAATATGTCATAGCTACAATTAATGATGAACATTGTACCTTGAGTTTAGTGTCTGTAGTTATATTGATGCAATTTTGTTTTTTTGCCTTTTTATGATAATACTTAATCCTGCATAATAGTTGTCCAACTGTGTCTTAGAGAGGGCATCTCTGTTAATGGTTGCTAATTGTGTTTCATGCATTTAGGAAACATCCTGCAGATTGTGTCAGCTCCAGGGCAGCAGATCATCAGGCCCCAGGGATCCATGGTAATGCAAACAATACCACAAGCTGTTCCTGCCTCCAACGCCTCATCTTCACCTGGGGCACCTCACCCCGGCCTGACGACAGCCCAACAAGGTGACCTATTCACACTGCAGATATTGTAGTGTTATATCTGTCTGTCTCTAAATCAGTCATTTAGTCTCATTGTCCTATTTCAATTTAGGATTTTAATGTTGAAAGTTAATACATTTTTGTATGAGATATGCTACCTTGCACCCACTATGTCTTTATGTACAGTAGGTTTAACTCAGTTATTCACAATGACACTTCTCGTCTTTAATAGCATCAGGTGTGACTACTAATGCCACATCAGCCTCCTCCAAGCTCACTACTGCAGCTAATGCTGGCTCTCAAGTAAGCACATTACTCTCAAGCAAAATCATGCATTTTACAACATATAGACTGAACTTATAAATAAATGTAATTAAATATGTTTGTGTACCATCTCTCTTTGTCTAGGAGTCTTCAGAAGAAAAGACTCAGCAGCTGAAGGAGCGTCTGAGTCGCCTGTTTGAAGCAAATGAGCGACGCTGCAGCCGCAGAGTATTGTATGGGACAGACCTGCTGCAGGCGTGTACTCTGAGCTCAGAGCCAGGTCACTCTGCCCTTACTGCGGGAGGCTGGAGGTGGGTGGGCAGAGAGAGCTGCCTCAGGGCTCAGAGAACCTGTGTGGCTACCACCTCTACACTGCGATCCACTCTGCTCTCTGTGGAGGACCGACTGGAGGCTGCCAACAGCCTTATCAAGAGGTATTGCAGCTCAGTGTTGAAGCCCCATCTATAACTATATTCCACATCGATTAAAACGGCATAAAACAACTTATAAATCAATACATGTCAGGTATTAGCTGCATTGATGTAAGTAATTTGTCAAGTAAAACAAACACCTTTTTTGCAGCATTTAAAGTGAACACTAGTGTCATCACAATACAATTCTATATGTTGTATTTCTTTAATCCAATTCTGATGTACATATATTTATCCATCAGTGTTTCATACTAATGTCATCTCTTAGGTTGGTATGTGTGGTGCCTCCAGCTGTAGCGCCACCTCCTCACCTGTATGCAGTCAATCCTCCGGTTCCCTACAGCCTTGAGCAGAAGTCTCTTTGCTGTCGGGTAAAAGAGGCCTCTGCCCCCCACAGTGCTGACATCCACCACTTAGCGTCCAGGAGTCTCTTCCATTCTCCTGATATGCAGCTAATGCAGATGGACTCAGGTAAGCCCAGCATCTTTTTCTTCAAATAAATACATTTAAAAAAAATTATGAAACACTTCGGCTTTTGTAAAGAGGACCTGCTCCGGATGTAATATAAAGTATTTGAATATAAGGGATCATTCTAGGGTAAAGAAAACAACAATTCGTACAGTTTAGATTATTTCACACCTGTGAAAACATCACTGGGATTGTTTTATATAACATTTCTGCATATAGATCCCTTTCACTTTAATCTTATTCAATGGACTTTTAAAGCATCACTTTAATCATTCTGCCGGACATTTTACCTAGTATCTCTCTTATAAGACAGAATAATTGGCTTTTCAAACACAACCATCTTCTAGACACAGTAAATAAAGTGATGTGGTGCTGACATCACTTCCTTCCATACTCAGATCCAGTATTCTTGATCAATCATCAAACATTTTGAAGTCAGCTGTGGTTATAAAGCAAAATGCACTATTGTAGGTAACATAAAACGAATTTCTGCATCTGTGGTCAACTCAGCACCACCATAAACTGAAACGTCTGACAATGTCAAGAATAATAACTTGATATTTATCTTTTCAAAAGGTAAACTTGAAGCTCTTGCCATTCTGCTGCAGAAGCTAAGGTCAGAGAGCCGCCGTGTCCTCATCTTCACTCAGATGGTGAAAATGTTAGACATCCTGGAGGTGTTCCTCGATCACAGGCAGCTCACTTATGTGCGGCTTGATGAAAGCTTCACTCCTGACGAACGACAGGTAAAATCCCCATTTAAATTGGTTGTGGCAGGCCACATTGTTGCTCATTGCTTTTGCTTTGAAAGGAAAGAGTATATTGAGGTTCTCTCTCTCTTTAAGTTAAGTTAAATTAAGTGTTTAATCAGTAGTTGAATGACAGCAAAGTCTAAGTTAAGACATGCCTTCAGTAATCAGTCAGTGTTTAACTTTTTAACAAACATAAATTGCCTCAGTTATCCAGCATGAACAGGTGTGTGACAGAGAGATGTCTCCACCTTTCTGTGACTCCTTGTCTAACACCTGGACCTCCCAGTGTCAGTGTAGAGTTCTGGCTCAACAAGGGGACAAGGTCTCTTGCTCTCTTCCCTCCCTGCTGGACACTTTTCCTTTCAGTGCCTTAAGAGATGCAAACTTTAGTAATTTTAGGTCCATGTCATTAAGACTTTTCTATTTACTGCTGTCGTGTTTCTACTCTGCCTGAACTGTCAAATTGAAAACTTAAATGTTCTTTCTCTCTTTTTTGTCTCATTTGTTGTAATGTATTATACAATCCCTCTTGGGTCTGAATTAGTTTATTTGATCTGATGCTGTAAGAAAATGGAGACGCACACAACCGATTGGGCAAAGATTAAGCTTTAATGAGCCTTTGGGGGAATTTAACTGTTACATATAAATGAGGATGAAGATAATGCACTGTTACTGTACATGGTAAACAAAAGTTTAAGATCTATAGTTTGCTAAAAACTGCAGAGGTAAGCAAATAAAATACATGGAATAAATGTTTTGGCTTTCATCTCAGTCCGTTCATGTGCTTCCTGTTGTGTCCCTGCAGGAGAATATGAAGAAGTTTAACAGGAACAGGCAGGTTTTCTGTAGCATCCTGACCAACCGCTGCTGCTCTGCAGTCGGGACAGTGTTTGATGCAGACACCATCATCTTCTATGACACAGACCTCAATCCCAGCATGGACGCCCGCACCCAAGAATGGTGTGACAAAATAGGACGTTCCAAGGATATACACATATACAGGTGAAATCTGATTTTGAATTTTACCAATAAAGTATTTTTTAGTGCTTACATTTTATAGTACCTAACTACCTGGTAAAATGTTAGATGTAACGGTAGGAGTTTGGTGCTACTTTTGTTTCTTTTTTGTGTGTTGCCTAGGTTGGAGAGTGGAAATTCGATTGAAGAGAAGTTGTTAAAAAATGGCACCAAGGACCTGATCAGAGAGGTGGCTGCTCAGGGAACTGACTACACCTTGGCATTCCTCACACAAGTAAGATTCATTCATGAGAAACTACACTGCTGTCATGCTTGATTCAGTTAAATTCTCATTTTCTCCACATTGCCAGTGTTGAAGTATATCTTGAACATAAAGGCTCTTTCCCAAGTCCTCTCCCTTGGCCCCACCCCATCAAGTGCCCTTTGCTGGGAGTGTCCCCTCCAAACGGAGCCACAAGGGAGAGGGCATACTCCAGGAATTGCGACGCTACTCGCTACGTCATCAGCAACTAACCAACATTATTACATGACAATCAATATCAACTAACGTTATTATATTAACAACCGTTATCGACCAACAGCGTGTTTACATCAGTTATTTCAATGTAACATTAGTCCTGTCCATAGAAACTTCTGCCCCGCACTGAACATTATAACATGAGCAGGGACGTTTTTTTCAAACTTCATATACAGGGTTGCCTGATCTTGATTAACTTTGTCTGTTCGTAACGTATTTGGGAATTTCTGTCTACCCCTTCATTTTTAGCAGGGTCCTGAATACACTACAGTTGAAAGGGTTTTTGAGGGGCTAGATAACCTCTACCCTTTGATCACATCAAGAAACGGGACAACACTACCCCTTCACGGCCACAAAATGAATTGATGAATTAGGACAGAGCAAAAGTAACTGGTCTTATCTTTTGTGTCTGTAGCGGACAATCCAGGATCTGTTTGAGGTGGAGGCAGGGTCAGGGGAGAAGGTGGAGGAGTTTGTGGTTCTTCACCAAGAGCCGTCGGCATCTGAAGCCATTTCTCCCAGAGTGGCAAGACCCTACATCCAGGCTCTCCACAGCATAAATCTAGATGCTCTACCAGAGGAGGAGAAGCAGCAGCAGCAGCAGCAAGAGGAGGAGTTAGCAGGCAAAGACTCAGCAGAAGACAACCCAGAGTCAGAGAGCCAAGCTAAAGAAGATCCTGCTCAGATTGAAGAGCTAAATGCAGTCATGGAACAGGTAGCTACACTTTTTCTCTTTAATGTTTGGGATCTTGAGGAAGCAGAAAACAACAAATAGAAGGAATAGATTAGCATAAAATAAAATGCTGTTTTATGACTTACTGGGTTAACATTTACTTATTTTCTAACAGCTCACACCAATTGAACGGTATGCCTTGCATTACCTTGAGTACCTCCACATCAGTGATGATGAAACTGCTCTTAAGGTAACTTAAAATGTGTCTGTAACCAACTGTAATCAAATTCTGGTAAATTTGGATTGATTGATTCATGTTTTGTTAATTCTCCTCAGGAGCGTTTGGAGAGCTCTAAGAGAGGCTGGGAGCTGAAGCAGCTGCAGAAGCTGAAGGAGGAGGCAGAGGAGGAGGAGGAGCGGCAGCTGATGCAGGGAGATGAAGAGCTCTTCACCTACACCAGAGAGGATGCCTACAACATGGTGGGTGGCCATTGTGATCCATGCTAAACAAACAAGTGAAGTGTGGACTGTGTTGCACTGTTGTTGACATGAAACTTTTTTCACAATTTCAACAGGAGTATGTTTTTGATGCAGAGGATGGACATACAGAAATAATGCCGGTAAGACAACAAATATGATGTTACTGGGGAAAAAATGTCCAGAATTTGCGTTTTCCCTATTTTCCCTAATTTATTTTTTATTGAGTCAAATCATATTGTCCTGCTCTGTTTTCTGGCTCCATTCTAACTTGTTATATTTTCCAACACAGCTTTGGACTCCGCCTACACCTCCACAGGATGACAACGACATTTACATCGACTCTGTAATGATGCTGATGTATGACACCACACCCATGCCAGAGTCCAAGCTACCTCCTATCTACATCCGCAAGGAGCACAAGAGACTTAAGATGGATCCTTCAGGTGAGAGGCAATTTGCCATCTTTAGTTCTGAACTGATTGTGATTTCATATTTAGCATTATGGCTCCATTTAGTAGTATTACAGTACATCTACTGTATTGTGACTAATTCTGCGTTCAGACAAGGAATTATTTATATACCTTGTGTAGTCACTGTTTATTTTAAAGGAAAATACTTTGCTTGGCATCTCTGTCCTTACCGGTGTGTGTTTGTCCAGCAGCAGCTAGAAAGAAGAAGAAAGGCCACGGGGAGACAGTCATTCCCCCACGCTCCCTTTTCGAAAAGGCCAGCATGCTCAAAGTTCGCCGTGAGGGCAAGGACCAGAAAAAGAACTTCTCCCTCAAGCAGCAGGCACCGTTTGCCAAGCCGTTACCATCGCTTGTTAAACCTGCCATGGAGGCCGGCCAGGACAACCCAGAGTGGCTCATCAGTGAGGACTGGGCTCTGCTTCAGGTGCTTTACAGTGCTGTTCCATCATGTAGTGATAGAAATTATTAAATCTATCATACTCCATGTCACTTGGTGAAATAGCACAGTGTACTCAACATCTAAATATCACACTTGTGTTTCTGACAGGCTGTAAAGCAGCTACTGGAGTTGCCGCTGAACCTGACAATTGTGTCTCCTGCCCACACTCCTAACTGGGATCTGGTGAGCGATGTAGTGAACTCCTGCAGCCGCATCTACCGCTCGCCAAAACAGTGTCGCAACCGCTACGAGAATGTCATCATTCCCAGAGAGGAGGGCAAGGTAATGAACATCTACTTTTGCTGTAAACTAGTTTACTTATCTTGTACTTGTTTGTCTAAACCAATTCCAAAACTCTTTAAAGTTGGTGTATGAGGCAAACCCCAAGAAGAAAACCAAGAGCATATACAAGGTACCTTATCCTGCACTACTCTTTGATGTCAGTTTCTTTTCTTTAAATTCCTTGTCTCACTTAATTATGTTTCTCTTTATTATATGTTTTTCACTCAGTCCAAGAACAGTCGTCCTCTAAGGACCTGTCAGATCTATACACAGGACGACAATGCCACTCACATTCAGCTTTACAACAGCCGTTTTGAACTCATGAAGATCATCGCCAGCAAGAGGAGTCCACCCATAAAACCACTGTAAGCACTGGTCATTGTCTGTTTACAATGATTGTGTTAATCTTATGGAGGAGCCAACAGTAAAACAGGAGATTCACAAAACTGAGGAAAACTTCTCATGTTGTGCATGTCCTAAAAGTTTTAATGATTTCACATAAACAACAGTTAGTGGGTTGTGTATAATATGATTTTGTAAATGTGCACGAATCATTATGTTAGTGCAGAGGCAGTAATATGTCCCAAAGCCTGATGATACATCTCAGTAAGTTGTTTTCTGTCTTAACAATGAAGTGATTTACACACATTAAAATAATTTCCATTATTTACAGACTCGGAATGAATCCATTCCAGAAGAATCCCAAACATGCATCAGTCTTGGCAGAAAGGTGTGTTAATATTTCCTTTTTTATGCTTTTCATTTAAATTTCATTGAAATTTAGAAACAAAGAAAAAAAGTGTATTATCTGTTCTTCTTTGCTTCAGTGGGATCAGCTACGACAAGCCCCTACTCCCCATTCAGGTCGCATCTCAACGTGCTGAGAGGATCGCCAAGGAGAAAAAGGTGATTGTCAGCCATGTGCCAACAACTGCTTATAGATTAGTGTGTTTAGCCACATGCTGTATCATGCAGGTCTGACTTCAACAAACAAAGACTAAGCTCATCATAGAAATCTGCTGTTGGAGCCTTCACTTGGACAGACAACCTGCATGCTTTCGTTACACTAGGGTAGCAGTGGTCCATCTCTCTTACACTGAAACTGTTCCATTCAAGCACACTTATGCTGGTATGTTGCAATATGTGTGCTGACATGAACTGTCCACAATTTATAAAAAGCATCTCCTCCTCAAGATTCCATGCACAAAATGAGACCAGTACAACTTCTCCTTGTCCTTTTTCAGGGTCATAAATCAACAGCTGTTTCATCGCTATCAGATACAAATGTGTTTTTTTTACTGACTTCTATTTATTTTTGATTTGATGCATTGTGTGTGGGTTTGTGTTTGCAGGCCCTTGCAGAGCAGCAGAAGGCTCAGCAACTGGCACAGCAGCAGACTGGAGCTCCTCAGGCCCAGGCTGCACCCGGTCAGGCCGGGACTGCTGCTGCTGGCCAGACTCAGGTCCCACAGGCTGCTGCAGTGGCCGGAGCCACAGCTGTGCCAAATGCAGCAGTTCTGGTGAGAATCAAACCATCCTCCAACAATATTCTTCTACTTACAGTGAACCACTTTACCCAGTGACGTTTTTCAAACACATGTTTTTCAGGCTGGAGCCCTAAAAAACGCCACCGTAGGAACAACCCTTCAGGCCGGTACGTCAACACTCATATGGTTCTCATTGCAGAGCTGCTGGAGTTCCAGTGGTTAACTCACTTCTCTTTGTTTCCTCCAGCCACTGTAGGGGGGAATGTGATTGTCAACACAGTAGCTGGAGTTCCTCCAAGTCCCTTCCAGGGCAACAAACGCCTGGCATCTCCAGTCATACCAGGCACCCTGTCTGTGAGTCATGTTCATTAATCACTGCTGCTTTGGCTCAACTCAGCCACCTCCTGACTGAGGGGATTTTATGATGCAAATAGCCTTTGAAATGGCACGAAGCAGAGTGCGCTCCCAACTACATCTGGAATACACAATGATTATTACAAGTTTTGTAACGTTTACTCATTGTGTCTTATTATTAATGTTCCAGCCTGCCGGTGCAGCCGGAGCCCAGGTGGTCCACGCTCAGCAGAGGGCTGTCACGGCTGCTGCTGCTCCTGCTGAAGTAGTCGCCATAGCAACAGGCCAAGGCGTTCGAGCCGTTACCCCAGTGACAGCATCTGCAGTAGTTTCTACCACTCTGAGCCCGGTGCAGACACAGACTCGCCCGCTGGTCACTCAGGTGACACCAGGTAAATGAACTGCTTGCAGGTTTTTCTCTGATAAGTAGTCCCTCAGATACATCACTGTTTTACACATCTCGCTTATCTCCTGCTCTCCATCCAGCCGCAGGTATGCAACTGCAGCAAGGAAAGTCTCTCTCCCCAGCCCACCTGCAGTTGCTCCGACAGCAGCAGCAGCAACAACTGCAGCAGGCTGCTTCCCCACAGATCAAAGCTGCGGGCAAACCTCAGGTACATCATCACTATCTTTACACTGGCTACACAAATTATCACTGTACTGTTCTCTGGAGGCAGATTTTCACATTTACCCAGTAAACAATGTGCTGAAAGTGTAATGTTGGGCATACACTGCTATTTGATCCTGTTTTTGACTGGATTTCTGAAATGCAAGACTCATTTTAGAGTTGGACTGAATCTCAGCTTTGATATTTGTCATGCAGTGTGCAGTAGTGTGAAAGGAGCGATCCAATGCTCCCTAATGCTCACCAGGTGGATGAATTTCTGACATGTCAGAAATTTTAGTTTGTCCTTCATGCTCATAGTTGAATCCTAGCCACGAGTTGAATCACCAAACTCAGTGAAATTGCAAAATACAGTGAAAAATAGGCAAATAAAAGGGCATGTCAGGTCATGGCTAGACGATCACACTGTACAGCATGAGCACTTAAATCATGATCTAGCTTTCTATCTCAGCAGATTTACTGGTAAAGTGACTTTAAATTGAACAACAGTTCATACAGAGTGTGCTCTTTTTAAGGACTATATTAAGAACTAATTTACGCTTCATGTATCTTTAACTGATAATGTGTGTGTTTCTAGGAGCTGCTAAAGATGCACAAGCATAAGTTGCAGCAGCAGGTGGCCGCAGCAGTTGCAGCTGCAGCCCAGGGCCAACAGGCCGCAGGGGCCCAGCAGACCGCCCAGGTTCAGCCTGCACAGGCCTCCCAAGCCAATCCTCAGCTAGCAGCTGTGGCAGCAGCCAGACCTGGAGCAGTACTGACTGGCACTGCTGTGACCAACCTGCAGATGGCCAGACTGGTAAGACTGTGTCAAGAGTCATTAATCAAGACCGTATTAATCAAAATACAAAATAAATTGTTAACCAACAGGAATAAATCGTATGTTTTTGTTTGTGTATGTCAAAATCAGAAGAATTATAGAAATGGCATGTTAATGACGGCCGTCATGTTTCTTTGTCCACTCTGCGGTCCAGCTAAACAATGTTCTTTGCATCCTTGTTCTCTTCTTTACTCATGTCCCTCGACAGACTCGAGTGCCCACCCAGGGTCAGATTCAAGCCCAGGCAGGACAGACGGCTCAAGTGACCCTCACCAAGCCTCCCGTGGTCTCTGTGCCAGCTGTGGTTTCATCGGCTGGTGTCACTACACTGCCAGTCACTGTCGCAGGCATCAGTGTGGCTATTGGCCAGGCCCAGAAAACAGGTGTGTTCAAAGTCTTTAACAAGGAATGTTCTTAATAACTTACACTTGATTGTTTGATTTCCATGTGGCCTTTGTCAACACACTTAGCAGTTTTGAAATTATATAATGGATCATTAGCTCTGACCACTGATTGGAAGACAAATCAGATGAGGCCACAGGATTTGTTGGTGATTAACACTCTTTTGACATCCGGTTACTGTCACAGTACATTCGGTCTTCTTTTCTACAAACCTCTGGTATGTTCTTAAGTTCTAACACGTCATTGTTCTCCTCCTCTCTGTCAGGTGGCCCTGTGCTGACACCGTCCTTCCCCCAGATGCAGGTCCAGCAGCTGCTTCAGTTGAAGAAGCAGCAGCAGCAGGCGGCGGTTCAGGCAGCAGCCGCAGCTCAGCAGAAAGCAGGACAGCCTCAGCAAGGACAGGCCACTGTACAGCAGAAGGTAAACGTTCCACACCAACAGACACTAGACTTTCATGTGTTAACAACGTTTGTTTTCATGTTGCTTTCTGTCCACAACATAGGCAACAAATACGCTATACACTGATATTTAAACATTTATATATTTTCTGCTTAACTATATTATTTCTTGAGTAATAATCATATTAATAAAGCTATTTTAAGACTTGATGAGTTATGTTATTGACCTTAGATCGGCACCCAACAGGTGACGGTGCAGGCGGCTCAGCCAGCCCAGCAGGCGCAGCAGAAGGTGACCTACGCTGCCACGACCCAGCTCCAACCAGGGATCAAGACCCAGTTCTTTACATCTATCGCCCAGGCTCAGAAACCTGCTGGGGCCCAACAGATCCAGGTACAACCTCAGTGCCAGTCACTATCACAAAATAAATATTTGCAGATAAACAATGGATTTGTGTATTGATGCGAGGTGGTGTTCTTGTTTACTTCTCTTATCAGGTGGCTAAGCTCCCACAAATAGTGCAGCAGCAGCCCACCGTTGCTAATCTCCAACAAATCGTGTCTTCTCCTCAGCAGGTAGGTTTTAGGCTGAGCATTTGTCCTGTATGTAACTTGAACATGTGGTTAGCAACTGTATGTCCTTCTTCAGCTCCACATGAGCCTGCCATCCTCAGGCTGTGTTATACTCCAGGTTAAAGATTAAACATCCCTGTAGGCCTGTTGGGTACAAACCTGACTGTGTAAAGTGGGCTGAAGAATTACGAAGGTTTTGTTATTCTTCCTCAAGAACTTTGCTTCCTCTTTGTCTATGCACAATAAAACTTCTAAATGCAGTGGAGTGTTTCACATTGAACCTCAGAAACAGGATATAACAGTTGTGTTTGTGTTGTTGCTGTTCAGGCTCAGACCGTCACTCTGACCCAGGCCACCACATCAGGTCCTGCTCAGGTGCAGATGATTCCCGCTGGGACGGCGACAGCGCAGGTGGTCCAGCAGAAGATCATCCAGCAGCAGGTGGTGACCGCAGCCGCCTCACCGCAGATCCAGACGCCTCCTCCCCACAGCCCTGCACAGCAGCCCGCGGCACCCTCTGCTGCAGAGTCTCCTGCTCAGCAACCAGCTCAGCCCCAACAACCCACCAAGGGTCAAGCTCGACAGGGGGGCATCAGAGCCAAAGCTCCTGCCAAGCCCAGTGGGGGGAGCAGCTAGGAGAGTCACACTGATGAAACTGGATTTGTCAGTGTTTTTTTGCAGTACATACATGACAGTACAGTGTTGCTGAAGCATTCTGCTGCACCTCACAGCAGCTGAGGGCAGAGACGGACGTTCCTCCACATCCAAAACCAAACCCGACCTTAAATCTTAGCCTGAGCGAGGCTCAACACAACATAACTCATTTCACCTAAACAGTTTAAGCAGATTGGTCTCTGCACTTCTGGTGAGATTTATAATTTTTCATGACTGAATCAACAATGTTGATGTCTTTGTTGATGTCTTTATTTGATCCATGAAATGTGGAATGTTTCTTGAAATTTCTATAACTTAAAAAAAAACCTCCCCCACAGCTGCGACCCAGCTCATCAAATGACAGACACAAAGAGATGCCTTCAAAGTGATGATTATTATGTTACTCAACAGATATGTGGCTGAGGTTTGTGGGTAATTCAGAGTTGGGGGAATGAACTGTCCATTAGAATAAGTGTATTCATAAATAGTCCCTTTTATGTCTAATTCCCTTGTTGTCTATAGATAGATGAATGGAGAATAATGCACGTTCCTTTAGTCATTTGTTTTTTATTGCAGCAAATACACTGTAAACATGTACTTTAGTATTTTGTGTTTTCTCATAAATTGTCTTTTTTTATTGATGTCAAAGGAAAAAATGTAAATATCAACAAAAACATTTGTACTTGTAAAGTAGTTGTGTTTTCATTGGGTTTTTTCAGCTAATTGTAATAAAGTGTTTTGTTTTTATACACAAATTCATCTTTTTTCCCCTTTTTCTTTTTGCATTAAATCCGTTGTAAGTACTTTGACATCTTGTGAATTTTTACAACACACTCCCTGGTTTTGTTCTAGCTCTCAGAGATGTATGTTTTTGCATCATGCATAGCAGTGTCAGACATTTTAAAAAGTATGTCGTGGAGGAGGCAGGACCTGGAGCAGTAGATTTCAGTTTGAAAAAACTGAGATCGATGTTAATTCTGCTGCAGGGAAAGATTTTGTTGGACGCGGAGTAGATTTTAGCATTTGCAGCATCTTGGCTTCAGATAGTCTGAGGAGGGCACTGCCTCTCTCAGCACTGTCGACTTGGCCAGGCTCGATGCTGACTTGCAGAAATACCAGCTGAGTAAGTCGGACACAAGGATAGAGGAGCTGAGGATCAACTCAACTCAACACTTTATATGAACATTCATCTTTTAGTCCTTACTCTTAATTATCCATTTCTGAATCAGGAAAATGTACCACAAAAAAAATTGCTTGCTAGCTAATAGAATAAATGCATATTTTTCTTGGTCCACAGGGGGGCACTGTTGCACTAGTGTCACCCTGCAGCCTCTACGAAGAAGGCCCACTACTCTGGATTTTCCAGCTCATTGAAATTTTCCCATCTGCTCCTCAGTGCCTGCATTCTGCGTCTCTCCTCTCCACTGGAGTTCAGTGGCTGGTCCACATTCACCACTAAACGAGTGAGACAAGGGAGCTGATGTGGAAGAGCGGGCCGAGAGACGAGCAGATGGGCTGAGCTGGTTCCTCTGACCCCACACCACACTTCATCCCTGTGCTCATCTTCTCTTGAGTTATACTTAGAAAACTGCTGTCCACTGGAAGCAGCAGTTATGGATGGAGGCTATTCTGGTGTGTGTTGTGGACGTCAGCAGCAGAGGAGCTATAATGCTTGTGTGCATTTATTAAAGATGGAGGGAGGAACAGCTGGTGGAGTTGAGAGCATATGAGCTGTCATGATCTGGTTGAGAGGAGAAGATGAATCACACCACTTCAGCTCATTCATCTCATCAGGAGCTTCACACCCACTCACTGAGAACGTGTGCGTTTGATGGAGAGCTCGGCAGAGAAAAGGGAAACGTACACAATCGTGAGATCATCGTCCACTTCTCTGCTACACCTCACAACAGGTGCAGGTGGAGTAACTGCACCTTTCACACACACAAATGTGTAAACATGCACATGCACAGTGTTTGAAGGAACTGAGAGCGACCTACTAGTTCCATAAAGGTCCTGTAGGTGGAGTTAATATCTTTTATACCATTCATCTAATTTGCTTCACACTTGGCATATGTGTTGATAATGGCCCGAGGAAATGCAGTGTCAAATGTGGTGTGATGTGGACATGCTAACAGTCAGTCTGCGGACAGAGTTGTTTCCTTCTACTTCCTCAGATAAACTTCATCAGCAGCTGCAACAGTGAAATAAAAATAAACAAAATCAAAGCGCGTTGTTCAATTTGTTTCTGCAATGCTTAAAGGTCCATAGTGTAGAGTTTAGTGACACCTATTGTTGAAGTTGCATGTTGCAGCTGAAAACCCCTCACCGCACCCTCCCCTTCCAGACATGAAAGACAACCTGTGGTAGTCTTCAGCCTTCATAAGGTGTTAGTTTGTCATAGTTTGAACATAAATATAAAGTATTTCAATATAAACGGCCCATTCTAGGGTAAAGAAAACAACAGTTCATACAAAATAGATAATTACACATTAGTGAAAACATCACTAACATTATTTTATATTTAATTTCTGCTAATAGATCCCTTTTACCTAAATCTTACACACTGGACCTTTAATAAAGAGATGCATTACAGAGGTTTTATTTTGAAAAAAAAAACAGCAGTTGAGGCAATAATTCAAATGTATATATAAACCACACACGTGAAGAGTAATAAAGCAAATATTCTTTCATTTTATGAAAAACATTGACTTTAGAAAGCTTCCCTGCAGATAAACTAGGAAGGATGAACACAAAGTTCTTTAACTTCACTCTGCACCATAGACTGTTTATAAAAAGCTCTGCACAGAGAGTCCAGCACACAAACAATTAAAAGTAACAGTGTATTGTAGAACAGTTTGAGGAGGACTAACTAATGGTAAGGAATAGTTCTAACGTAGCTCTGGAGCGTTAACACAGGACAAGAGAACAGAACATTGCAAACAGGCAGGTTTAGAACAGCCACTGTACTAGTACATAGAGCGACAGCGGCACTTTGGAGTGAGAGCGAGTATGCTCTTCATTTCAAATGGAAAGGTCATGCTTTAGGGGAGGTGCAGGGTGAGCAGTGTGGGGCTGCTCAGTCTGTCAGAGGTGGTTTCATCCCGTTGCTCCCTTTGTGTTCAGCTCAGGAGAGTCTTTACAGCCTCCGTCACACGTGTGAGCTGCAGTGATGAGAGCTGCTGCCCCGCCACCAATGTTGTTTTTTCATCTGTTTGCACAGAGATGTGAAGAGACGTCGTCAGCCTCAGGAAACAGGGGCGAAGCGATCACTGCGCTTGTTGAAACGGTGACGAGATCAATGCGGTGAGGGCTTTGTTGTTGCTTTGTTGTTGCCTAAGAGACGAGCAGGGCTGAAGGCAGCAGCTTAGCACACTGTGGTGATGATAATGATGATGATGATGATGATGGAGGTGGTGGTACCCAGGTATGAAGGAGCAGATGGAGGTTTGTCTTGTCAGCTCCACCCAGCTCACGATAAAGGTCAAACCCTCTGTCCATCACTCTCTGCACATTCTCTGGGCGCAGATCACACAGCCCGGGGGTTCTCCCGGCTAATGATGCACCTTCAATGATGCTGATGATCACCACTACAGGAGGAGAAACAGGGCCATCTATACTGAAAGATCACCATGGCAACCTGCTGCGACCCCCCCCCCCCCCCCCCCCCCCCCCCCCCCCCCCCCATCCCTTTAGTACAAATCCCAGGTCTGGTGAAACAATGGTTTTCATAGCACACACACTTGCAATACAGATTTTTCAGACACTCCTCATCTCCATTCCTCTTCAGATGAATCGTTTATTTATTCCAAAGGCTGCTGCTGATGTTCCCTTCAGCAAGGTGTTCAACCCTACAACCCCATATCAATAAGGATAAAAGGTGGGATCAATGATGTCCTCCTCCTTTGTAATGATAGTCGTCTCCCTTTGCTCGTTCCTGCCAACACAGGACAGAGTTTTTACGGTAACTGATGAGTCACAGGTCTGCTGGATGATTTCTCTGAATTGCAGGAGGAGGAAGAGGAGGACGGTGGAGGAGGGGGGTGCTATGTGCCAGTGGTAATTGTTCTGCATGCAAGATGGGGCGAGAGAGAGAGAGAGCACCAGAGCTGACACACTCCACTTCCCCTCGACATAGTTATAGGAAGTGTCATCCTTCGCTTTGAAAATGTACCACAGAGATCTACTGTGTAAGTCTGCCACTCTCTGCTCCCACCTCCCACTCGTTTTCGCTGAATCTCTCTCTCTCTCTCTCTCTCTCTCTCTTTCTTTCTTTCTTTCATCTCTCTGTGTCCCTCGGCTTCTCCCTCCTCCCTCCCTGCCTCTTCTGCTCCTTTGCTCCCCGCCTGATTCTGTCAGCTGAACGCTCAGCTGCTCTCATCCTACACGCAAACGTCTTGTGGTATGACAGTCATGTAAGAGAGTGGCTGTGAACCACGAAGGGGTTCTCTGTCTTCCCTCCCCGAGTCTGTGCGATGGCCTTGCTGAGGTGGGGTCCCGCTCCACCTGCCAGCAGACACACACACACACACACACACACACACAAAAGGCCCCTCAATTGTCAGCCCCTGACCCACCTGCTTGTCATCATCCCTGCCTCCTGTATTCTGTGCTTTGTGAAATAGTTTGATTCTCTTTACTGAATGGAAGAGAGCCAACCTCAACTATACTTTTTCCTTTCCAGCTGCATGATGCCAAAATCCATCATCCACTGTAATTAAATGTATCCACTATCCTTAGTTAGAGCATAAATCATCCTCTCCTGCTCCGCACTCACGAGGTGTGACAGTCTCAGGCTGTCAGCTGTTGTATATCTTGATGTGGTTTGATTTTTATGAACTATGACCTAAATGCAGCTGAACACTAATACTGAGAAAATATAATGGTGTTACAAACATTAGTTTGGCTTTGAGTGAAATAAACAATCCTTGGTTTTCAGGCGTCAGACTTGCACAGAGCTGTTACTGCTGCGGCCAGACCGAAGTGAAGTCAAGCGCTTTTACTTCTTCCTGGCTGCTATGGAGCAAAAGCCAAAGTGGATAATGTTTAAAGCACCCAGCTCCCTCAGTGGAACCGCAGTGTGGAGCTTAGTGGTCAGCGATGGGGGGGTGACAGAATATAGAATAGTGTTTGAGGGGGGGATGGGTCTGTGTTGGAAGGGGGAAAATGTAAAAAACATGGAAGACTCTCCTCTCCACCACACACACACTCATAGACCTCAGCCCCCCCCCCCCCACCCACCCCCACTTCCATCGCTCCGTCCCCACCAGTCCCTGCCGGCCCATCATCCACTAAGCCCCCACCCCCTAAACAAACTCACACACATGCTGAAAGATGAATGTCCAACAAATGGAGGCAAGAGGTGAGCGAGGGCCCGTATGAGAGGAGTATTGTGCAGACGGGGGCCTCCACAGACCCCTCCCCCCCTCGGAGGCCAATAATCAAGGGGGCCCCCTCAAGGGGGTCCAGGGGGGTCGGGGGTGGAACGGGGCAGCGGCGGATGAACGGGAGGCAGTTGCTGTCTCACTAGGATGTTATTGATTGGCCTACTTTGAATCTCCTGCTGCCTCCTGCACTCCCTGTCACTCCCATTGATCTTGTCCTGATCCGCCCCCACTGATGGCTCTGTGGACTCCCCCTCCCTCCCTCTCATGATGTACAGTGTAACACGTCCTCCGCTCCTGGGGGGGACATCCAAACTGGAGCGAGGAAGGGTTTAAACATCACACTAGCCCATTTGACTATAATGTATATATCTAGGGTTGTAAACAGTGGGTCATTGTTTACATGGTCTATAGCTGTGTCATGGCACTAAGCTGCACAGTCAGTGTGAGTTGAGCATGAAAGTGGGTTTTAGCTCATAAGTCATAACTTTTTATTGCTGGTTTGTTTCGGATCTGACTATGGGAGGCTGTAAGAGTGGAAATATGAGGTTATCGAGGTGTTTAAGGTATCAACTATGAGCCCCCAGTTTTAGTGTAACTGCATGAAGGTTTATTTAATCAACCAACTGCACCACTTGTAATAACAGGTATGGCAATACCTGTAAGCTAGAGAGTATTTCTCTTTGTAATATTTGTGTTAAAAAGCAACCTTCCATTTTCTTTAACAATTCATGTTGCTCATCGTTCCGAGGTATCGGAGAGCCGATAATAATAATCTCCTCCCCTGCAGACATGTTTTCATTAGCATAATCTCTAACAGTATAAAAGAAAATGTCAGTGGATCATTAAAATCATTAAGATATATCCTCCGGGAATTATGAACAACTTTACATAATTTTGTACCAATCGATCCATTGTAAGGTTAAACTAAGTCAGTGAGTCACCAAAGTGGGTAGGGTTCTACCTCTCTGCACCATGAGTGTTTGTTAAGGATTTCATGATAAGCAACAGTTATAAAGATATTTCAAATTAGACTAAAGTGGCGGACAGATGATATCCGTTTCTCAATATCTATTTATTTTAAAGGACCAGAGTGTAGGATTTAGTGACATCTAGTGGCAAGGTTGCAGATTGCACCTGGTGGAATACCCCTCCCTTAAAGCACTTTGGATGACCCACGGTGACCTTCGGGTACCATAAAAAGCCAGTGTTTTGGTTCCATTCTGGGCTTTGACAGAAGCATGACAGTGCAACATGTCACAGGAGTGGCTTCCTATGTAGAAATAAACACTCATTCTTAGCTAATAGAATCTTTATTTTAAGATTATAAACTGATGAAAACATAGTTACGATTATATTTCATTTCTGGCAACACATTCCCAACACACTGGACCTTAAATATGTTTTGTACCCTAAACACTAAGACATAGTTGAGCTGTTTCGCAATTCCAGTGTGACACTGTGCAAACGGTTTAAATTCTCTTCCACTGGAATTAGGGGTCCAGCACAGTTTTGTGCACTTAGTGCAGTTACCTTTATCATATTATATTCTGCACATAAACATTGAAATCCAACTAGGTTTTCTCAGCGTGGTTTATCTTTGTTTTATTTGGACGTATTTGGTACTTGATAGATCTTTTTTTGTGGAATGCTGGACAACGCCTGGAATGTGCAGACCATGATAGGAAACATGTGTGTTAGATGAGGAGGTTGGTTGGTGGGAGATAATGGAATTCACTGTCACATGTATGCCTGAGGGGGCTCCAGGCAGACGTATCAGTTACAACACATGGATCATACAAGTTAGCTGTCCTCGCTCCAGAAACCACCCGAACCTATTATGCAGTCCTCTCTGTAAATGCCACTGTGTGTGTGAGTTGCCTCACTTATACAGTATAACTCCCCTAATAAACATCCTCCAAAAACACAGTGAAATACAACGTTGAGTCTGAGCTATGCAGAGGAACCAGGGTAATTAATCTGAGTGTTGTTATTCTGGTCTAACTGCATCCACCAATCCTTCCCTCAACCCCCTTGAAGGCCTGAGGATTCAGACATGCAGACTAGCTATCTAATAACATCCCTGCTTCAAACCACCTGAAAGGCATGTACGCTCAGTCAAAATGCTCCAGGCGAGGTGTGGTGTGGCTTTAGCTGCAGCAGATTAGGAACAAGCAATGTTCTCTCTTTCAGCCACAATAGCACCGGGGCTCTGGGGATGGTAACGTCAGTCAATCCTTGAGTCTTAACAGCCTGATTTGATTATTTATTTTAACTCATGCTTGTGTAATTTTTTCCTTTTCTATGTGCTACATTGGAATCAATATCCATTCACTTAACTGCAGAGGTCCCTTTTGGGTTTTGACAGTGTTTTCTTTCGGTGCATGGTATTATAGCTGATCCATAATGTACTCGATCACCCATGGCTGTTGTGAGGCAGAGGCTGCATTGCAATGTGCAGGAACTGCCGCCTTGCCCACAACTTCCAGCCTGCGAGCACGTCGATAACGAGCAGCAGCCTCTCTAACAGAATCGTTTACTGCCTGGAGGGCTTGGAGACGAAAGTGGAGTGTGCATGCCAGCCTCTAACCTACTTAAGCCTCACGCTGCACAAATGGAAGTGTTGATATGCAACATGAGATGTCCTGGTGGATTCCTGCCTGCAAGTAGACTGACCAGAATAAATGTGTGAGATTAATGCTGGAAGTACTGATGGTGTGTGTGCATACGTGTGAGAATAGGTGTGTGTATGTGTGTGTTTTCTTTTTGCTTGTGTCATCATGGGAGTTTAGAGCCGCAACACCGAGCAAGTTATTGCAAATGAAACATTTTCAGGGTAAAAGGATGAGTCAAATCCAAATCTTTCAGTTTATACACCAGCGTAGAATCAAAAAGAAAAACGTGCAGGGTTGTGTTTGAAGGGACTATCCAAGACTCGGGTGTGTGTGTTCCTGCTGTCAGCTGAGGAGCTATAAGCAGAGTTTCAGTGCCTTGAGTTGGCTCCTTAATTCTATTTGCCTCTCAGGGGGACATCCCCCCCAAAAACCTCTTACACACATTTTTTTATAGAGCTTTGTTGGGCGAGTGGGGGAGGGAGGGGAGGAGGTGGGTAGGGGGGTCTGTACTCCCAGCTCCCACTGAGTCTGGACAAGACACATAAATCACTTACACACACACACACACACACACACAAACACACACACACACATACGAGTATGCTGCTATGTCGTGAGGTGATAGGGTCCAGTATCTGGGCCAGGGGCCTCTTCTCTCGCCTTAAATGTTAGAGGGGGGCTCAAAGTAAAGAAGGAAGAGGCGGGGGGAGGTGGGGGGAGGCGGGGGGAGACGGGCGAAGACGGAAAGCAGGAGGAAGAAGAAAGACAGGGGGAGGGGTGATTTATCAGTGTGCTCTCTTTCAGTAATGTATACTCTTAAAGTCTCATTTATATCTTCATTATTGGAGCTTCTCTGTGTGGAGTTTGCAGGTTGTTACCAACAAGTCTGTGGGTTTTGGTCCAAGTGCTTTGGTTTCGTCTCTGTCCAGAGACATGCAAGTTAACACACACACATGCATCAGCGTATTAGTGTCTCAGCAATTATTCATTAACTGTGGTTTAGTGGAAGTTAAAAAAAAGTTATATTCATAACAAAAACTCTGTTTTTGTTTCTATGGAACTGAAGGATTTGGTGACATGTTGCCTGAAATATTCAGTATCTATCCAGTGCACATTCTTTCTTATTTTCAAACAAACCTGAGATGCCTGAAAAAAAAATCCAGAAACAACAAAACTTGTTTATAAAGATGGATGACATGACTGCTCCCCAAAAGTGAAGCCATCAGTTACATGTTACCCAAAGTTTGGTTTCAATTAATTATTTGACGCTGTAAATACAGTGTGAAATGTTACGACTGACAGCTGAGATTGACTTGTGATTGGACGAGCGCATTGATCCCGCCACCATGGCTCCACACAACAAACACTGCTGTGCAGACTCAAGATAATGTTTGTATCCAGGATATTTTGGGCTCATTTCTGGATAGGGGGAGGAAGGGAAGATGCATTGTCCATCTTCACATACAGTCAATAATTTCAACCAACTCGAAACGAGAGCATTGGTTTTATGTAGCTGTAGCTGTTGAATTATTCCAGTGGTCTTTTCAGTGCACAAATCAATAATCACCAATTAGAAAGGAGAAATTATTTACCTCTGTCCAATATCAGAGACCCACTGTTACTAAACTTATTTAAATCTCTTTGGGGTTATTGATTTCCACAAACCTTTAATGGCTGCACATTTCCACAGAAATGTTTAATGTTATAGTTAACATGTACCTCCCTCAGGCTTTCTCTGCTCCAAAGCTTGCAGAGGCTGAGGCTCAACCACAGAGCCAGACACCAGCTGGGGACCAGGCCTGGGCTCAGAGGAGAGCAGGAAGTTATGGAGGCAGGCCCTGGCCAAAAGAGCCACCAGCCAGAGCACCAGCTCCTCCAAAAGCACTCAGTGGAAATACCAGAGGGAGACATGGAGCCACTGTGGGGAAGATAAAGTGAAGCTCTGAAGGAGGGAGAGGAAACCATACTTTCATATTCTCTTTGTTGCAGTGGTCAACCTTGTACATGACAGACTTTCACATGTGGAATGTTTTTATTCTGAATTAAATTTCTTTTCACGCTGATTTAAATCAAATATTTACGTGAGACATTCTGATTGGATCTAAATCTGTTTGTAAAAGTGCTCTGTATAGCGCCTCTGTGTTTGGCAAGTCATTCACATAATGTAAGCATGCTATTACACCAAGCAAATATAGTGTACATAGTCAATCACAGATTGTATATGCAGATGAATAATGCAACTCTACTTCCTCCCATTGTAAAAAAACAAAACAAAGCCAAAGTACCCTGGATACAGGTGCGGCCATTTTGTATTTTGACATCATTTGGAGCCGAATTCTGTGGAAGAGAAGCTCCATGAATTGGAGCCGAGGTATCGAGGTCCCACCAATACACGCTTTTGACCAATCATAGTGTCTGTGTCAGCTGTGACTCCAAAGTTTCAACCCTTTTTCGGACAAACATCAGTGTGATAAGAACTATCACAATAACACAAAACATGTACTTTGATTTTTCTGTTTCATCCATGTCTCATCCACTAACATGGAGGAAGCAGGGTTTATGATCCATACTGCAACCAACCAGTAGGCGGCAATCAAGATGATATGCCTGTTTGGGAGCTTTAATGTCTTCATCCATGTCCATGTCTGAGTAGTAAAGATTATATAGTTTAATATTAACATGTTGACATTGGCATCACAGAGCTGTGAGCATGACTGTAGTCTGATAGTGTTGATAACATCTGTAAAAGTATGTTTTAATCCTTCACAGAGAACATTTGGAAACAAAACAAGGCTCGGTGCAATAATTAAAAGGGTAAACTGACTGAAATATGATCTATAGTTTATGTAAGATAATATTTATTTTATGTACAATATTGCTGATAAATGATCATTATCATAAAGACACTGGATGGAAGGTTCAGCCTCTCTCATATCACCCTGACTCATCCAGTGAACACAAAACTCGGGCTTAGCCCAGACCGCAGTTGTCTCTTCTTCTAACATCAACAGGGAATAGTGGACAGGAGAAATGTAAATATTAGATGAAATATGTATCACCAGGGGCTTCGAGAGTCCTCGGGTGGATCGCACGTGTGTTTTGGATGCGTTTGAGTGAGCGACTTTATAAGAGAGATATGAGGAGACGGGTTGAGACGATGGTTGACATTTTGCCTGCTAAAACATGCATCCCTGGCTATTCTGGTATGTTTAAGACAACATACATTTTTTTTACAGCTGATGTGACTCATTCTCAAAAAATGTGGGAAGTATCCTCTGATTTAATGATGGAACATTTAATAATTTAAACATATATTCATGTTCCCACCAACTGCATCAGAGTAAAATGGGTCCTGAAATCTCAAGTCACATGCTGAAATGTTGAGCGTGCATGTCTCTATTTGGTATTCAAGGGGCGATTCGGACGCTTGAGAACATGTGCGAGGTGTTAACCAGCTCTTAGAGGGTCCAGGGCTGGTTGCCGCCACCTCAGCATCATTAATTAACATGCCATTATCAGAGCTGAATGCTGACTGGGGGAGGCTAATGCTGCGAGGAGCTGTGAGTGGATTAAAGGTCACATCCTGTGTGTTAATCACCCAGCACCCCTGACCCCTGGAAGGAAACACAGTAGAATGGGGACATTATTGCCACCTGGCTGGGCACCAATCATTACCAGGATCAAAATGAAGACAATTCTTCTGAGCAGGCAGAGACGTTGAATGGACGAGGGAGAGAGGCATTATAAAAAAGAATATCAAGTTTTTAGTAACATGATGATAAAGAAGAGCTCATACAGAAAGGTTAGTAGCTGCAAAGCTGCCCTGAGGCTGCACTGTTGTCCACTGCTGTCACGCTAAACATTGGCTCAGTAGCAGACACAGAGGACATCCCTGTCATTGAGTTGTTTCAAACTAAATATTCAATGTGTGCAGTTTGCAGGCTTTTCAGCATTTGTTGTTTTGCCACTTTCAGAGTCTCCTCTCTGTCTGTCATGGACATAAACACACAATGACCCGATACAACCCGGTTACATCCTCTGTGAAAAGCCACAAGGACTCTCAGAGGTGGATGGATTCATTTTCTGGGTGTTCCAGAGAAAACGCTTGCAGGCTAGGTCGGCACTTCTATATCATATTCCTGCAGCCCACACACACCTCCCACTCTCCCACATCTGACAAGAATCTCTCAGATTGGATGTGAATCACTAGCTTTGGCAGTCGAAAGCTAAATTCTTCTCCTGTTACTCTCTCATGATGACCACTCTTTCCACTGCCTTTATTTTATTTTTCTCTCGTAGTCAGCCACAATGGACTCCAGTGACTGACGTCATACCGAAGAACCCAGATTTACAGGAATTTACACTGTCATCTGACAGCTGTGGTGGTGTGCTTCATACATAACATGTGGTGAATTATATTATCTATTAATAGCTATTTATGGGCATTCATAAGAGCATGACAAGCATCATTTCTCAAAGTAAAACTGGAGTGTTGTTGCCTCTGTGCTGGAGAACAGAAGGCCGGGTCAGGTGGAAAAAGGAACACACAGTGTGAATGCTCAGGGAAGCATTGTAGATGCTTACATAGCAGGCTCTATTCTCAGAGGACCCTGTATTCCTGCATCAACGCTTTCCAGGATGCAGGCGCTTGGTCCGCTGCTCGTTTGATGGACTATTTTCCCCCCTTCGCGAGCAGCGCTGTGTACATTTTGACCTTGGTGTCAGCAGAGTCCGACAGAAGCTGCTGAATAGGATATCTGCCTTTTCCTCAAGGACAAACTGTATATGTCAGCCATTGTGTTTGTTTTGAAAGTGACAGAAATAATTTGCATATAGAGTGATGTGAGTAATCTGTTCTGTTTAAAGAGATCACCATCCTGTCATAATACACAGTCTCTTATTCCTGTTCCATGTGTCAGGAAGTATGTAAAATATGAATCATGCTTGTAGTCTATCATTGAAGAGGTTATTTATATTTGAGCTATAGTGACTTGGTCACCCAAACCATTTAGTTCAGACTGAAATATCTCAACAACTACTGGATAGTTTGCCCCTTTATATACAGACATACTTGGCCCCAGTAAATTAAGCCTACTGACCGATCAGGGCAAAAATTCCCTTTGCTCAATCCATTGGTTTATGAATAATTACCTTCATGCATTGGCAAAATCTGTTGCCAGCTAAATATAGGCATTTTAGTATTGTTGTGAACCACAGACTTATAACATGACTGCTTAAAACAAGGTGAAACTTCACGATTGACAGCTGGGACAGACTCATGTTAAGTCGATTCACTCTCACCACAGTCATATAAGTGCAGTAACCCACACAGTGTTGTGTCTGCAGCTTACCTCTGCTGCTTAACATTTGGTTTAATTAACTCAAATACAATCACTGTTTTAGAACAATCTGGACAATTTTTAATATAAAATAATATGGACAGCCCAGCAACATTTGAGAGTCACCTGAACCATTAGAGGTTCATTTATCCTGCTTTCCTTTCTCTGGTGTGTTTTCCATGGCCAGAATTATACTTGTGGGAGTGGAACTATGAGCAGCAGTGGAAGGTCTTAAAAATAGCTTCCATTGTCAGGTTCTGAGTCTGGTGCTGCTGTAATTCACAGGAGAGCTTCGCCGACATGCCTGGAGACTCTGACTGCTTTTTTGACAGTGAGAGTTAAAATGAAATCATGTTGTCTGTCTGCTAAAAGGCTTGACTGGATCCTTACTAGGGAATCAAACTGAATTCCCCCACTAATTGTCACTTTGTTGTTGAAGTGCAGTGTAAAGTATCAGCTTTGAGGAAAGAGATTCATTTGATTTTATTTCTATAAAGCTAAAATAACTGTATTTTAGTATTCCCCTTTATTTCAGGATCTTTCTGAGGGCAATTCAGGATCTTGACTCAAAATACAAGCAGTGAAGTCTTCAATTGTGTGATCAGATTATATCATTTGCCCAGCTGACACTGGAGCAGTTGGGGGAAAAAATTGAGTCTCAAAGATGGGGAGCAATTGATAAGGATTTTACACTACAGTGTCTTTCTTTGGCATGTTCGAGTTTCCACCTTTCGGCCGTGCTGCTGAAAAGCCCCTCCCTCAGGGTGTCTAACTAACACACACACACACACACACACTGCCAGTACCTTGTGATCTCAGTGCAAAAAGCACATGAAAGATCGGTCTCAAACACGAAGAGCGAGAGAGCGGGAGTGTGTGACAGAGATTACTCCAGTCACCGTATCTGCCACTGCACTCTATTCTTATCTCTGCACTCTTATCAACTCCCTGTAGACTATGAGCTCCATTGACATTTCACCTCATTTCTTGTGTAGAATACTTCCAAGGCCTTATTATCTTCGTCACACGCCTCGTTTTAATTCCGCTCCTCTCTGTTACAGTAAAGGACTATTTCCTGAAGTGTCATATTTTCATTTTGCCCTCCGGGATCATTTATAATGACTGCTCTGTTTAAAGTACATCATTATCATAGGCATGCATACACCTGGACTGTTCTAGTTTATCTACAACATTGCGTATGCATTAGGTGAACTTTATCAATCATTTACAAGCCTGTGTGTTGACATTCTCTTAGATGATAGTTGTACATTTATCTTTTCCCCATCCACCCACGGAATGAGGATAAACACGACGTGTCCATGTGGAAAATGTCTAATACATCAGTTTCCACTGCCTGCGAGATGCATGAGAGCGTTAGCTGCTGCAATGTGCTGAATGTGTTCTGTTGTGTACATTGAGCTACCCCCTGCACAGCTCGCCCTTAAGTAACCCATCCCCCAGCAGAGACTTTTTTTGCTTTATATGTGTGACTACATTACGCCGGCCTGCCCTCCCCCACTGAGTGAGCCCTCTGAGCCGGTCCCTGGGGCGGTGTCAGTGTGGAAGGTAGGCCTTTTTCCCTGTCCATGGGATGTTATTGATGAGGTGAGGTAATGGATCTCCCCGCTGTGCTCACAGGGACACTGAGGATAAATCAGACAGTGGGTAAGACCCAACCAGCCATTCCACCTTTCTCCAGACTCAACTGCCATTTCATTAGTTTTATTTATGGGGGTTCTGCACTCTTCTGAACCCCTCCCCTTTCAGTCCTCCCACTGAAAATACCGCTATTCTTCTTCTTCCTCCCTTATATAGTGCTATGGCAACCCATATACACCCCAGTTCTTTCCTCCCTTTTTTTCCCGGTGGAAATCCCAGTCTTCTCCCTCCCACACATCTTCCCAGAAACTATTCCTTGTCAAAGCCTGGTTTCTGTGGAAGTGAGGAGGTAAGCAGCCTGTGAGTCTAATTCCTGCTATCATGCAACAGACAAAAAGAGTGGATAGATAGTGATGTGCTCTGAAGTGGTGGAGGACTCAGCACTGGCTGAGCTTTTAACATTAGACGCAGCATTGCAAGACCAACCAGCTCAGCACTTCTAGCCGAGCTGTATTTGAGTTGGCTGACAAGAGATATTCACCTCTGGGCTTATGGCTCAACCACTTAGTGCGAAAACTACAGTCAAAACCGCCTTTGTCCTTGAAGGAAGAGAAAGGAATTCCTTATGTGTCCTTGCTGGAACGGACAGCTCTTATCTTCACCGCACGATCGAATGTCAATTTATTCTGTCAGAGGTGGTGTCCAACAGGCAGGCGTGCTCCATTCTGCTTGGAAAAGGTCAACAAGCTATCATCTCACCTCCACATCCACGCTAGTAGAATACCACTTTCATTCCCTTCTGCACTTCCATCGCTGAGTCCTTCTCACCTGCCGAGCCTTATCTCACAACTCAGCCCCATATGCTGAGGAAAGTCCACCATAACCTGATTTCATCTGTAAAAGGCATCAATGTAATCACCGCTGGTGCCGACTGTAGACGTCGTGGCACAAGATCAGAGGGCAAATATCAAGGCTGAGTAGCGTTTTAATATTTCTGAAAAGCCTCACTATACTGCCAAAATTTGATCCGTGTGTGAATGTTGGCACAAATGCATAATATACTATGCTGTATCAGGTCTCTGTATCTAATTTATTAAAAGTACCAAAACCTGGATTAGACATGAAAGGCAGTGAATCATACTCTGCTCACATGCTTTTTCCATTAGAAAGAGACAGGAATGGAAGGGGGCTGTTCGTTTCATGGTGAACATTGATGTCATGACAGTCATGCTGGAGCATGTCCATACAAGGTCCACTCTAGTTTACTCCACATGAATCCATGCAACCAAACAGATGGTTGACTGAGCTAAGCTCCTGCGATGCTGTGGTACTGCCAGTTTCGTTACAGGGGTTCACTTGGACGCGGGACAAGTGTGAATATGTCTTTCGCACCCGTGGCAGCCAGTCAGAGCGAGGAAATCTGACCACATGAAAACAGAGAACACCTGACATCATGACATGACGCTCGATGTTGTTGATTGATACCGAAGCACATGCAAAAGTACGAGACACGTTAAATGATTATTATTAGCAATAAAATGGTCTAACGGACAAAAAATTATAAAGCAACTACTGCAAATGGTGTGTGGGTTAAAACAACGATTTCTGCCATGCCCATATTTAAGCTTAATTCAAATCAATAACAGTTATAAAATACCATTAAAACACATTGATATATGATGTAACAGAACATTATCATATTTTCGCATGTGGGTGAGCTTGGAAAGACTCGTGGTGTCACAACAGTAAAAATTTGTCCACATATGATCTTGATAAAAGGAAGGAAAGGAAAATATGAGAGAAAAGTGTGTGCTGGCAGTCGGCCAGTGTGGACAGACTCAGGAAGTTAAGCGGGAATTCCAACAATGCAGGCAGTCGTTAGACTCTTCCCTGCAATGGTGCCATTTCTGCTCTCAGTGCTGTCTTTGTTGTGGAGGCGAGGAGGCAGCTCGGTGAAGTCCTGTGGCTGTGAATGAGATTCAGCTGTGACTTGCGCACCGTAAACCGAGATTGATTTGCTAATGATGCGAGGAAAATAGCTTCATGATTAAGCAGGTAGAAAAACAGGCTCCTTTCCCCGCGCTCTATTTGCCCTCTGTCTCTGATATCTACTAGAAAGATCATTTTCCCATGCTGTTTGACTTGAGCCCAGGCATGACAATAATAAATGCTGGCAATGGCAAAATGAATTATGTCTCTGCTAGAAATGTACATCATAGCCAAAGGAAGAACCTGGCATGTAATTATACCAGGGTTATAAATAGCAACATGTTCCAAGCAGTATCCATCATCTTCATCTGAAAATCACATTATACGTAGGACACATGATCTCAATTAGAGATATTTCATGTTTATTAAAATATGCAAAGATTGTATGTTTCTAATTTAATCATACTTGAATCCAATTAATCGAAGTCTAAGTGAACACGCCTTTAGATCTGCCACTGAAGACAATGAAAAACTAAGAATGGCAGTGCGCAATTGTGTCTCTAATCAGCCGTAGTTTAGGTAGATGGGCCCAGCTACAGAGTATTTGAATTTGTAATCAAAGCTGATCATTCACAAAGGGGGAGACTGCGTTAATCTCATCGACTCCAGACAGCAGCTCATATTTTAAGAGTGCTGTTTTGATGAGGATTTTCCCTCCAGCCTCCTCTCTGTTGCAAAGACTCGTCTGTTGTTCATCTTTTATTTCAGAGCTGTAATGACTTTCTGCAGTTCATCTATCAACTGACAGCCTTTGAAATCTGTGAAGTCTGTGTAGCTGATGCACTCGCTCTCAGTGGTGTGTTTCATGTGGGCTCTGTCTATTGAAACAGTCCTCTCCAGTTCTTTTTAGTATCATATAGTAGAGACACCTCTGGTGCACCCCCCCTGCAAATATATTCTTGCAATTTCTGAAAGCGCCCCTTCTTCAGATATTGAATATTCACTGGTGGTGAGATTTTGAGATCTCTCCCCGAAGTTGATTTGTCCATTTGTGCTTTTATCTGTGAAGCTCTGTTTAACCCTAGAGGGGGTTCTGGCTGCAGATGAAACACAGCTGTTGACATCAAAACTGGCAAGTGAGAAACATTTGTGCTTTATCAGTGAGCTGACAAATTGGGCATTGCAGAGAGAGGGGGGTAGATTATGCCAACAGATGCCTGGGTTCAGAAAACAGCTGAAATAAACAGTCTTCTTTCTTGCTCAGTGAATACATGGTGGTCACAGTGACGGTTAGAGGGGGTCTTCCAAACCACACAGCAGGAAAAAAAACATGACAGAAGAAAAACAATCCTGTCTGACATCATCGGAAAGGCTGCTGCTAAAACTGAAGTAAGGATTTAGCCTGTCTTAAGTGTGCCAGATAGTTATATGGCAAAAGTCAGGTTGCCAGCACCTTGTCCAAGGGAATGGCTTACAGTAATATATAACCATAATTATACAACATAAAATGAACCCAAACTAATTACCCTAGTCTGTCAAACGCAGGATGATGTAACAGCAGGTTAATGAGCTCAACTGACTTAAATACTCTTCTCTGTGTGTGAAATAGCTGCAGTATGGGCGGTGGTCTTGGAAGGCGGTGTGGCCATTTAAAGCATGATGAGAAGTTTAAGACCATCTAGAGGCTGGTGACTTCAACACAGTCATCAACTATGAACACAGCATGGGATTTTGTGATCTGCCAAATACTATCCTTCAGTGTTAAGTCACTGTATTCACAGCTTGTACTTCTCCATGGGCATCAAGCAGCACAGATGTAGGCTTCCCAGAGGGTCAGTGCTTCAGATGACCTCTTCTGGAACCTGAGTTCAGACTGGAGCGAGGGAGGGAAGGAGAAAGAGAAAACACAGATGGGTTGATCCTCGCAGCTGCAGAGTGAGGGACAATAAATGTTGTTAATAATACAGTATGTAAATGTGTGAAAACAATATGGAGGAACAGCAGGGATTTAGAGATTCAGCTGATTGTAACACTAAACACTAAGTATGGATAGATAGATAGATAGATAGATAGATGAACATATAGATAGATGAACATATAGATAGATGAACATATAGATAGATAGATAGATAGATAGATAGATAGATAGATGAACATATAGATAGATGAACATATAGATAGATAGATAGATAGATAGATAGATAGATAGATAGATAGATAGATAGATAGATAGATAGATGAACATATAGATAGATGAACATATAGATAGATAGATGAACATATAGACAGATAGATGAACATACAGATAGATGGATAGATAAACATATAGATAGATAGATAGATAGATAGATAGATAGATACATATAGATAGATAAACGTATAGATAGATAGACAGATACATACATACATAGATAGATAGATAGATGAACAGATAGATAGATAGATAGATAGATGAACATATAGATAGATGAACATATAGATAGATAGATAGATAGATAGATAGATAGATAGATAGATAGATGAACATATAGATTGATTGATAGATAGATAGATAGATGAACATATAGATTGATTGATAGATAGATAGATAGATGAACATATAGATAGATAGATAGATGAACATATAGATAGATGAACATATATATATATATATATTTATATGAACATATAGACAGATAGATGAACATATAGATAGATAGACAGATACATAGATAGATAAACATATAGATAGATAGATAGACAGATAGATAGATAGATAGACAGACAGATAGATAGATGAACATAAAGATAGATAGATAGATAGATAAACATATAGATAGATATATAGATAGATAGATAGATAGATAGATAGATAGATAGATAGATAGATTAGGTTATGTGCAGGAATAGAAATCAGATCCTCCATGTGTTGGTGGTTGATCAGTGGCTCCATCAGCACTGCATCAATGTGAGTGGATTAGTTGTGGGCACAGACACGGGAGATGAGCAGCGCTTTAGTAAAGAGGAGGGGCGAGAGAGCATGCGGACCTATTGAGAGAGAGAGGCGGTTCAGCCCCGCTATGGTCTCAGCAGCGGCGGCTCAGGGAGTAGTACCAGACTACTGTGTTGTGCAGGGAACACGCACGACATAGCTGAAAACCGCCAGCGGAACAAATGAAAGCGAACACTACTCTTTCGTGTGGATTAATTCAGCAGCGAGACACTCGATCGAGGCGAGCGGCTCTTTGAGCGACACAGGACCGACTGACGAGGAGCGGGACATTAGCTACTGTAGGATAACACCGCCGAATGGTTCCTCTGGCCCCACCGCTAAGGTTAGTTAGCTTCCATGGCTGTCCGTTGGTTTGGGGAGGGGGAGGGGGCGTCTGTCTGTTCTGTTGTTGGTCGACGGGGTCCGGCTATTCTTTGGAGGAGACACACACACACACACACACACACACACACACACACACACATACACATACAGCAGTATTGACCTTTTCCACGCTATACGTTGCCACACGGGTCGTCGAAGCCCCGGGAAACGTAGCGTTAGGGGTCGGTCGAACTAGCGGTCTGCTCGCCCCACTACAGCAATCCTTGTTGACTGGATCTCTGCAGCTTGTTCATTATTTTATAAATCAGGAACACGTGCTACATGGCTAGGCTAAGCTAGCTAACGGTGCTAGCTGCCCAAGCTAGCTGTCAGAACTGCGGAGCAGCTAACGTCAATTCTGCTGAACACAATTAACCATTCATCGGTGTTATCTGTGTAAACACGCCCCATCCACCACAACTATACCAATATCCACTACCAATAAATGATGTCAACTTTCTACTGAGGGGAAATAATTATCGTTGCGTCTGGCTAACTTGCTAACCTGCTAACTTAGCTCTGCACAAAAGCGTTGGTTTACCATCAAGTGGACATGATGCGACCGAGAGCTGAGCTGTCGTCGACCGGTGGCTCTTTGCTTTGTTGTGAACTGGATGATAATCTGTGATTTGCTTATTACTGTTGTATAACCAGCTGGATGTCAAGTCACTGACCTAAGGAAGTGGGTGCGCTGGGTGAGTTAGCGTTAAATGGCTGGTTGTGACGGGTTGTTGCTGTTTTGACAACATTACACGGTTTGGAGTTGGTCAGTGTCTCTCAATCTGAGTATTTTAACATTGTAACCTGATTTCTAGACGAGTGGTTGAATGGGTTTACATTAGTGTAATATAGCACAGTTTGTTGCTTAATGCTGACGTCTCCTTTGCCTACTGAGCGGAATGTTGTCAAACTTTCAGGCTCAGATTCACAGACACGTTGTTGACATCTTGATAAAACAGCCAGATCTCTTGTGTAAAGCCACTAGACAAAACACAGCTCAATGAGACGACCAGTGACCTACAAAGTAAACATCTGTTGTTGTGGTACAGTGTGAAAGTCGGTTTTTGTCAGCTTCCCTGTCTCTACAGCCACTTCCATAATAAACAGTCAGATACTGTATGCTATTCTTTCTGTGTTTATCTTATCAGTGTGAGAACATTTCATAATGTGCCATTATCATCACTGCCTCTGGACTCAAGGGAGACTGAATTTAAATTGTGACACAGTCAGTTGTGCCTGTTAGGGAAGGTGTCATCGCAGTTGCATTATGTATTACTTCTAACATCCGCAGTTTTAGTGAATATAAAAACACTGAACCCCAGAAACTTTGAACACTAATTTTATATGTTTTTATCTTGTGCCACAACTAATGAGTATGCGGTTGAGAAACAACACTAAGAAGCTTTGACCCTCTGTCGAACAAGAGTCACACACACACGACAATGAGTTACTGATTTCACTCAGAGCATGTTTACATAAATGTATTGCTTAGGTTGTCATTATGTTTGATTAGTATCCTTTCTGGTTTATTTTGTGGAGATTTTTATGACTCGTCACAATTTATAAGACTGGAACATTTAAGTGATCTTCAAGCTCATTTTACTTCTCATTTGACCAAGTGCTCGTTGAGCTTTGTCAGCAGTCAAACAATTTTCAACATACTACTGGAACTGCTTCTTTGTTGAAAGATTTGTTCTCTTTAAAAATCCAGAAACATATATTATCACTAACTGCTGCTGGTATCTGGACATACAGGTAGTCTTTCATTCCCGTGCTTTGAGATACCCGTCTCTGAAATATCTTTGGACAGCCCCCCAGAAGCGATATACTCGTAAAGTGTTGTGGCAACATCTTGGACCATAACTACATCATAATTATGTGCAATTAGTGGTAAGTCATACACAAGGAAATATAAAAAAAAGAATAAGTAAGACATACTTTACATCTGAACAAATATTTGCCTCTAAGCTTGTTCACCTGAGTGAGTGTCTGTGTGTGTGACAAGGCCTTATAGAGAGCACAGAGACTGACGTTACTGGCTATGTGCTCTCTTAGTACAGTTTAAGCTCGGCAGTTTGGATGAGATTTCTCTCCCCTATCCAAAAGGGTAATGGGGGCAAAGATAATCCTGTGCTCTGTGTGTTGCCTTAGGGAGACCTATTCACTGCTAGTTCAATTTATGCTTGTATTATGAAACACAGCATAGTTATGAAACTGTAACCAGGAGACTTTTTGCTGATTTTATTGTCTGTAAACGATAATTCCCCACAGTGAATTGTTGCATGAAGAAAATCATGTTGCATCATCATGAATTACAGAAGATTTCTGTAGAATTTTAGTTTGACCTTCAAAATTATTGCCGTCATAAATTTACATCTACACTTAAGCAGACTGTCCCTCGCATAGAGGTGGTTCAATATCAATTAAGTGATGAATTGAGCGACCACAATAATATTTCAAAATGTATATCTTTCTAAACTTATGGGCGATATGCAGCCAAAGGCATCTTATATTTTAGTCTGAATGGTGACACACTGCATATGTCAGTCTTTTCTATGGCGTGGGCTAAATGTTCTATTGTAAGTCAAAGCCACATGTGAGATGTCACAAGCACTTTTATTAAAGCAGATGTGATCAAAACAAAATGGGGTTTTCTTCCCAGTCAATGTAAACTGGTGCATTGTAACCCCCTCCCCAGGTTGGAGAACTTGTATGCAAGTAAGTTTGTGTTTGCGTGCAGATGCAGAGGAAGAATGGGGGTTGGCTGCGTGGAGAGTATGAGAGGGAGATGGCACTGGCATAGCTTTGCGGAAGCCACAGTTTATATAATGCAAAATCAAGATGTATTTGATAAGAGCAGTATTGTCTCATCCTTATCTTGTTTGAAGATTTGTTGATATACCCAAAAAGTACAGATACCACCCAGCCCTTTTTATTAGTACTACTTTGTTTATACTATACAAAAGGTATGTACATTTTTGCTATTGTGTCATAACAATTATGAGAAAGTATTGAAAACATGGTATATGTTGTAAATAGTCTACAGGAATGTTGCCCAAGCTGCTTGGCTGCAATGTTTGTTTCACTGGAATATACCACTGCTATATGAATGAGGGTTTGTTTTGGATGCCATGAATGGATGACTCAATTGAAACGATCTGTTGATTTTGTTAGAGCTGATGAAACACTCTGTTCACTTGAGGTTATCTAGTTGTGTTACAACGTGGCTGTTCTTATATTGTTAACTATATGTGACCAGACAAACAGTGTACACACAACAGCCAAGTTTAATTTTGGCCATTCATCCAGTTAATAAGTTACAGCTGATATGACAAACCAGCACCATTTTTATTATTGTTTGTGTAGCTGGTCTGCGAAGCTCAGCACCAGCTAAAAGTTAGAAGATGCAGGGAAATGTGCTCTACTCTGCATTGCTAATGATATTTGTTCATGATTATTAGCATTGGAGCTTAGTAAACCTGTTCATGTAAGGTACTCCCTCTTCTGATTCAACATCACAGAAAAGTGTTTTTCTGAGTCATCATTTATTTACATTAAAAGTACAGTGTGTAGAATTTTGTGATATCTATTGTTGAAATTGCATGTTGCAGCTGAACACCCCTCACCTCACCCTCTTCTTCCAAACATGAAAAATAACCTGTGGTAGCTTTTAATTGTCACAAAAACTCAAAAGGTGTTTAGTTTGTCCAGTCTGGACTAATGTAAAAAACATGGTGGCCTCCGTAGAGAGGGTCCCCTCGATGTAAATATAAAGTATTTAAATATAAAGGGCCTTTTCTGGGGTAAAGAAAACTACAATTCATACAATTTAGATGAAATGAACTAGTTAAAGTACATTAAATTTCTGCCAATAATTCCCTTTCACCTAAATCTTACACACTGGACCTTTAAGTAGCGTACATCATATTTACCCTGGCTGTGTGGTGATATAATTTTAATATCTAAAGTTTTTGTACATAATACACTGGAAATATTTATCCATGCTCAATATATTACCTATTTACCTTTTCACTTTTTGATGTGAAATATTGTCTCTATCGTCTATGTGCTCTGTGCGAAACAAAACACCTTTTAAAGTGTTGTGTTAAATAAATATAATGTCAGTGTAACTAACTCTCAGTGCTAATTCTTATCACTAAAACACTTATTTTAATAATGCGCCAGTTTAGAGGGCTCCTTGTACAATTTACATCATTAGATCTTTCTATATTAATGCCAAATTGGTATTATAAATATCAAATCAAAAATCAAATTGTATTTGGCCCTTTAAAATCTGAATTAAATACATTTGGTAGACCAGTGGCAACACAGAGCTGCACTTAACTGATTTGCTTGCTTGATCTGTGTTCGAGCTTGATAACCAACATGTACACACTGGCCCTGTACACACCTGGTATTAAACACAGATTTTGCAATCCCATCACAAGTGGACAGCTCTGAGTGCGTGCATTCACATATGGCATTAAAATGTGGCCCAACATGCATATCATGATCCGATATCCGATCTGATCTCACCTTTCCCCTTTGAACAAACAAACACGTCTGTCATTTCTGTTCACAAAGACCAAGTTATGTTGCTTTTACACAGTCTGAGTACACAAGTGTGTCACACAAGAGTGTGTGTCTGTGTCGGCATGAGTGTGCGTGTGAAAGAGAGGTAGAGTCTGAATGAATCTTGTGCAACTGCGCTGTGAAGAAAGGTTTTAATAGTATTGATTTTAGTAGTATTGATCATTTTGTGGTGATCAGTGTTAATATTGTGGAGGTGGTCAGAAACAAATCAAGTGAAGAGAAAAATGCATTTGATTCAAAGTCAATCGAGCAGGAGCTCCATATGTGGCCCAGGAAGCATTTCCATGTATATCTGATCTGCATGCGTTCACACTTGTATTTAGTGCTGTCCACTGGAGATCGGAATCACAAAAACCTCATGTTAATACCAAGTGTGTACGGGCCACTGACATCCTGATTCAACATGCTATATTATGGATGACAACCCCCACCTACACCTACAGCCCAACACGCCCTCTTTGTTGGGTGTTTCGGGCCTTAAGATATTGTATCTTTTTGAAATCTGGATTTTCAGAAGCTTTCAGAAATAATTTCATTATTTTTATCAATGCTCTTTTAATTTAGGCAAATCCAGTCATAGTTCTATTCTAATTTAACTGCCAATGAGCATTTAACGCTGTATATTGAACCTACATTTTATATTTATTGTAATAGCACATGAAACAGTGATTATTGGGACGTGACACAACTTTGGTATGTTGCAGTGCACTTTATAAACCCCTAAGTTACCATGCAGAAACCAAAGAGGGAAATATGAGGCAGTCACCGTGAAACTGCCTCCCAGGCGCATTCCCTCTTCCCATCCGGTTTCCCTCTCACTGAATGAGTAACCCCAGCTGGCTAGCATTTCTTGCTCACTAGTGCACTGCACCTGGTAGGTTTCGTGTGTGGAGAATGTAATGCTTGACTCGGTGGTAGAATATTATGATCAAGCACAGCTGGTCTAGTGCACTGCCTCAAATTACTCACAATCAAAAGTACCAGTGAACTGGACACAGTGCCACTTCAAGTGGCTGTGTTGGGAATGAAGTTGAGCAGTTCTATTTTTAGTAATGTCCAATTGGAAAAACCATGATTGTGGCATGTTGGCTTATTCAAAAGTAGCCATTAGCTTGTAGCCTTGTGATCTTTCCCCCTGCATCTTTATTAGCCTTCTACTTTCATATTTAGGATGTAGTTGTAAGGTAGTAGATGTTAACAGGAGGAGGGAGGTATAATATGGGGTTCCATATGACTCCCACTGTAACTAGCTTCACTAATTCAAATCTAATCAAACCAATATAATACCTGCTCCTCAGGTTAATTGCTGTTGATTATGCCTGTTTTATTTTGTTTTAATGTAAAGTAAAATACTTGAGCAATGCTTGCACATTGAATGCTTAAACAATGAATAAATGAATGAAGGTTGAGCATGCTTTAAGCTCTAATTTAAGTACAAATATTTTTATTTTCTGTGAGTTTCTTGCAAAACTGTAATAATCTAAAGTCACCCGCTCCTCTGAAATCTGTACAGTATAATCTATCTTCCTATATTGTTATTGTCTCAGACTTCTTTAAACATTCACATTATTGTTAGTCGCTTTGGATAAATGTGTCAGCTAAATGATATGTAATGTAAAAATCTTAATTATACGGCACTTTCAGGGCAAGACTACTCTAGTAGACTGTGGAGGCCTTGTCAGCACTGTTTCACTATGACTGTGATTGGCTGCACTGATACCTGATTGTGTAAGTGGAGTTGTGTCAGCTGTGTTGTGAAGTTCCCACAAATGTATTACTCATTTAGTTTGCTTTGATTTCACCTTCTTTCCAGTTGATCCCAAACTAGCTCCAATGGGTTTAAAATGCCCATACTGATCTTTTTTGTTTTTTTGTTTTTACTGTGTCATGATGTGGGTCCTTCTCTCCCACATGACATGGATCTGTTGATTATATGACCTGACTAAACCATAATCATTTTTCACTTCTCTCATTGTGTTGAATATGTGACACCAAGGCTCTGGTCATACATGGCTTTAACATACGCCTCAGGTTGTTGGTATACATCTGGCATGAGAATGCATCATCACATGTGATTTGAGTGAAAGCTTTAGATATGAGCTCAGTTTCCTGCTCTATATGTAAATAAGATCGGTTTTTGTTTCATGTCTGTTTGGAAAAAACACAAATGCAATGTTTTTAGCCAGTACCATTATGACAGACAAGTCTATGAGTGTGTGATAGTATTGGGAGATAGTGGGGGTTTGAGTGTGTGTGTGTGTGTATGTAAAAGACTTTCTCAGTTTGTTAGTATCTTCGGTAGTGCCCGTACCGATGCAGGATTTTTGGGGCACACTGGATCAGACTTTTTATTTAGATTTTTCTCTTGCCATGAAAAGAAGTTGCTATTCAAAAGAGTCACCCATATTTAAAAATACTAAAAGAGAGGCAAACAGCGGATTAGTAGAGATTAGAAATGGCTCTTTGGTAAGTGATTCACTTGACTCCATTACGCAACACAGATGACAGCATGTTACAGGACATTGCTCTTGTTTGTGTGTAGGCTACAGCTGTGGGCAGCATTTAGTGAAATCTGGCAGTTTGCGATAGTTGGCATTGGCTGATGCCTGCGCTCACGAGGCCAGCACTGCACTCACATCTGCAGACATTAACAGGAAGTCGTAGGTATATTTCAACAGAGATTTTTGATTATTTATTTATTTAGTTTTGTTCAATGTATTAATTTAAAATGAATAAACTTAAACAGTGCACTTGTTGACATTTTCAGTTTTTCTCTGTGTTTAAGTGAATAATATATCAGTATCAAACAGATTTTCATCAGTAAACAACAACAACATAATACTGTCATTATATATCTGCCATCAGCAGCTCTGCCCAGGCTATTGAAGAAGCCATATCAGTTGACCACTGATGGAATTTTATTTTCTCATATTAGCCTTTGTTTTGTGCCAGGAATGTGTATTCAGCACAGTAAGTTTTTGAGATTCTGGAAAGCATGTTGTTAAGGGCAGCCAAGGGCACACACCTCAGGTTCGATGATCCAACTGTGAAAATACGAATTGAGTGATATGTAACAGCGAAAGGTATGAAGTCCTACGTGGAAAGTAATTACAGGTTATGGTGTGCTTATGTGGAAGGATTGAATTCCTGCCTTGACATGTGCTCTGGATCCATGACAGCGCAGTTTTGAACAAATTAGTATTCTGAATACATCAAAACACGGAGCTGCTGCTGTGACATCTGCTCAGTGTTTTCAGATGTTTGGAGTTTTCTCTTCCACTGAAGAAAAAACCTCTGTCCATAATTCAAAACCTTGTGTATCAAATCTATGTGGGATGTTTTGTTTGTCTTGTTGTCTGTAAATAACACAGGCATGTATGGCTATTAGTATTTGGCAGTGCTCTCACATGCACACTCTACACACACTTGAACCCTCTCATGCATAAATGGAAGCTCTGTGAGGCTGCTGTCATGAGGGGCAAACAGAGGCTCTCGGGTTGCATGCTGCCATACAGAAGCACATTTCAAAGCTTGTGAATAATTAAGTAGCAGTGAGGAGGAAGTAGGTCACCTCGGCAGACAAGTATACTTCTCGGTTTTATTTCCTCCTCAGGATGGAGAGCTGAATGTCAGGTGTACTTTAATTGCAGAGCCAGATGAGAATAAAGAGGGAGGCGACACCTCATACGTCACAGTGATGTTGTCACACTGTCCTGAACTGAGGTGTGTTTTGTGAAGTACCATATATGTGGATCTACTGAGAATACATTTGTGCACCAATAGTTAAACACATTATTGATCTACTATTCCTCAATCATGTATATGTTGTGACATTTTTAGGGGCAACTCATTTACTGTATTATCAGATTGATATGAATTCATTTGAAAGTGTAGTTTGATACAATCTTTTAGCCAGGCGGAGCTAATGTTAGACACCTGAATAAATATTTGAAATGTTCTGATTCAATGACTCAAGTTGAGTTGTGCTTCACTACAACACCAAGGTTTTCATTAGCATTTCATTAGCGACTGTAGCATCTAAATAGTAGAGTGGGATACAAAAAGACTTTCTGGCTAATTATCTGAATGATCAAATATTGATTCTTTAAATGCCATGGTATAAACTGTCTGCGCTGACATTTTTTGTGAGGGCAGCTGTAACGTGTTGTTAGAAGTTTAGTAAGGGAAAATGCAAAGTAACTTCAATGTGTGCAAAAAGGTTAGCTGAGGCTGGCTACCCCATAACCAATAGTACGAGATGGACAGAATTATGATCTGAGCTCTGTTTGTGTTTGCTGAGACGATATCCCTCGCTCCAACGTCTGACTGGCTGCAGAAATCAACTGAACAGCATTGAATGATCATTTAAGTAGTTACACAGTAGTTAAAGCATCTAATTGGAGATATTTGTAGTTTTATGGAACAGCATGTCATTTTGAAAATGCATAATCAGGATTCCAGACTGCGATGATGTAGTCGCATAATGCAACAATTTTTGGAGGCAGTGAGACAAAATGTTATAACTACACACACCATTGCGACTTGCAAATATGCCTGTTGTTTTTGTTAAAATCCTCAATGTATAGACTATCACATGAAATACCAGGAGTGAGCGAAATTTTGTGTGTGTGCTCCCAGACTCCTCAGACCGGGAGCGAGCTGGAGTCTATACACACACACACGTACAGGCCCCGGGGCCCCGCCCTCACTCACGAGCAGCAGTTGGTTTGTACTGTGCTGGATTTTCCTGTGCCCTCCCTCCGCACTCCTGCTGACGTGCACTCACTTTAACTAATAAACACCAACACTCATCACAAGTTATTAGGACCCGATCTGTACATGAGGTCTACTTAGGGTTTGATTAGCACCAGAGTTTATGAGGCTGCATTTAAACATCATGAAAAATGAGTCGTCAACATTTTCTGCACGCTCAGTGCAACACATAACGTGACATGGACAAGAAGGAGTCATTCATGAATCCGACACCATTGATAAAAAAGCTAAATACACAATCGTAAGTTTGTCATCTAAATCATAACTATCCCATCCTGTTTATCGAGCTGGTTACATCTACCCAGTGCCAAATGTTCAATATTTACTCAAGAGCAATTCTTGTTAACAGAGCCAGAGTCCATTTTATTTATTGTTTTGGTTGTATGTGTAGTTTGTTTTATCTAAGGTTTATTTATTGAGGCTATTTTAATAATTTAAATTCTAATTCAGATGTCAGACAGATTCTTAAGAATGGAAAGTTCATTGCTCTTTGAAAGGGTGTACTTGCAGGATTATACTATTATTTTTTTAAGTGGTCAAATCAATTTGGGAAATCAGTGGCGATACCCAGCCCTATCAGCATGCACCTAAAGTAACAAGAGTCCAGAATAGCCAATTTCAGAATAATATAACAGGATTCTTAGCACAGAAGAGGATTAAGAGGTGCCAGGCCCTAGGGGTCCTCAGGGGGACGTGCTCTAAAAGGAGGGGAAGGAGAGGCATTCTGCAAGAGGAAGCTCCTTGTTTTGTTATGGTTCTTACTTTGTATATATTTTCTATTTATTACCATATTTACCAACATTTAGCAGTAAAACAGTCGAGATGGGAAAAAATCTGAATGTGTTGTGTTGTATGTCGTAAGTGGTGAGCCTAAATCTTGTGCTGGTGCCCCTAAAAATGTCAGTAAGGAGCGCCAGTGCTACTAGTAGAAAAAGCCCTGATAATAATGATGCTCTTGTTAGTGGTGGTTTATTATGCACATCTCAGGCATGTTGGTTGACAGATATTTGTAGTACCAGGGAAGTTTGTTTACAGTTTGGCCTATAATGTGCACTTTACACATTTGGTCAAGGTCCTGGTGGCCTCACAAAGTATGTTTATGTTTTTCTTTAACATAATATCTTAAGATCAGCTTAAAGGAATTTCTTCAAATTTGGTGCAAAATTTCACTTGAACTCAAAGAAGAATGCATTAGATTTTAGGTAAAGATTACAGAGACTTTTATGTGGAAAAAAAGTAAATACTGTTCTGTGCTTTCACTGTGTGGTTAGATACATTTATATGTGGGTGTCTCCCAGAGGAATCATTCATAGGTAGAGTGCTGGGGCATCATTTATAAAACTGCGTAGGATTCATCCTAAAAAAGTATGTGTGCACAAAGGCCGAAAATGACGTATGCAAATAAATATTCAGATTTATATAATGGTGCACACACACACACCTGTAGGCATTGTTCCCTTTATAAATCAAACTCCACCGTGCTTACAAGAATCTGCCTCAAATTCCGCCCCCCTTTAAAGCACATAATGAATATTCAATTAGCCTGCTGACAAATTTTTCAGATTGTGTGGTGGCCACAGATGTCATAAATATAAAAACACACACACACACACACACAGTTTTAATATTAAAGGTACAGTGTGTAGCATTTTGTGATATCTATTGTTGAAATTACATGTTGCAGCTGAACACCCCTTGCCTCACCCTCCCCTTCCAAACATGAAAAAGAAATTGTGGTAGCCTTTAATTGGCATAAAAACTCAAAAGGTGTTTAGTTTGTCCAGTCTGGACTAATGTAAAAACATGGTGGCCTCCGTAGAGAGGGTGCCCTTGATGTAAATATAAAGTATTTGAATATAAAGGGCCTTTTCTGGTGTAAGGAAAACTACAATTCATACAATTTAGATGAAACGAACTGTAAAAATATCATGAGAATTATTCTACATTACATTTCTGCCAATATCCCTTTCACCTAAATCTTACACACTGGACCTTTTAATTATGAAGTGGATCAATAATCTGGCTCTAATTCACCTCCTCACGTCTGCATAAACACTTTCCTGTCTCCAAAATGTTTGCACGCGTGGTTTAGAGTTTGCGTAAAAGGTTGTTTTTATAGATCCCAACATTTCAGAGAAGAGGCGTATGCTAAAAAATGAGCTCCGGTAGATGCGTACGCAATGTTTATAAATGAGGGCCCCTGGTCTTGAAGTTGGGATACATCATTACATCATTACCTCTATATTGGTGAACTATAATTGAATTTACCCAAAAAACTACTGATGGTTATAATTAATCCATCAGATTAGTGATATAACATGTGTATCCGTGGTGTTGGCATGTTTGTGTGAACAGAGAGAGTAGGTTACGGATCTCAGTGTGTTCTGGTGGAGTGCCTTTGCCTCCATGGTTACAGAGAGTCGAAGTTGGCTGAAGCAGTGTGTGTGAAGGCCCCGGTTCCATGCCGGCCAGCAGGGAGGGGGAGGGTAGAGCCTTAAGTAATTTCACACAGTGTCGCTGAGGCGGCCGGCAGCAGGGGAACAGGCAGGAAATCCAATAGTTGCTCTGTTGTCCAGCATGGATACAGCTGGACAGCCACATCTGGAGGGACAGGCCAGCATGTCACTGGCCCTGTTCCCCTGTCTCCTTCTCCACTGTCTCGTCTCTTCCAGGTCAGACATGGACTTTCCCAGTCTGTGTGTGGGGAAAGTACTGATGATAGATTTGATTGTGCTCAACATTTAAAACATTTTAACATAATTTTATAATCTGTAGCTAATATTTTCCTCTTGGTTGGGGTGTGATGATAACAACAATGGTAATGATACAAAATGCATGTGTCCTGTTAATGTAGCTTTTTGGTATTTTTTTCAAAAGTGCATTTTGTTCTACATTATTGCCAATATTGTGTGTGAACCCTGGTCCAGGGGTTCTTTTCTCTCATACATTGTAATTGATAATAGTATTTTAAACACATATGGGGGCCTATATACGTTTTGATTTTATATGGTGAGCCATGTCTGACACTGCTACAGCCAAAGGTAATTCTACCATTGTTTACTTCTCAATACGGCCTCCATTTTCAGTTTCTTAAACACCCCCATTGTTTTTTTTTGTCATTAAAATGATGGAAAGTGTTGTTCCGTCAGTTTCAAAATGAAAGCTGAGACAGGCTGTGGTTAAGGCACATGATTGTATCTCTTCCCGTCAGACAAATTACAGCTGTGTCAAAGTTGACTGCGTGTTCACACATTTCTCACAGCATCTTCAGTTGCAGATTTATTTATTTTTTGTTGCTGCGGAGTGCCTGTATGAAAGCTGAGCGGGGATAAGCTGACATCAGTTGGGGTGTTTGGGCGTTCTTTCACTGTTGGCACTAACAGCAATGCTCAGGCCACCTGCCTGTCAGGAGCTGCACAAAGGCAATAATTCTATCACCTGCTGCTTTTTATGGCCACTCTCTTCTTACCTACCTATTGGATTTACTTCCCTGTCTGAACCCATTCTCTGTCTTGCTTATTTGTTCTTTAATGGTTAGAGAAACATACCGGTTTGGATTCCACGATATTCCTCTGATAATAATAACTAGCTTTCGACTGGCAAGATGAGGTTTGTTACATTGCATGGTATTGTTGCAATATATATATTTCAAAATATAAGCATGTGATCATCTTGTAGGCTGTGGTTGAAGTTAAGCATGTACCCACAGTAAAATATCTTGCATTGCTGCTTGGCAGTGTAAAGGGCATTGCACTAGAGTTTGGGACATCTAGTGTTTTTAAAGGAGCTTGCAGTCATCCTCCAATTTTTTTTACTGGCTGTTGTACTGTGACTCTCTGCTGTTATTTAGCTCTGTTTTGGTTAGTTTACTTCTGACAGTGCTGTTATTAACATAGACCAAGAGGAATGTACCACTAGTTTTAAGACTGAGTTTCTGAAAGCAGTCAAGAAAACCATTATTCTTCCTCTAAAGAAAAATGTAACCCAGAAACTGGCTTCACTAACTGGCTTTGCATGGTACTCTGGATAATAGCAGTGTTATAGGGAGCCCCACTGATAGTTTTGCTAAAAAGAAAATGGGTGAGGTCACTTGGAAAAGGCTTAAGTGTTTCCATGGTGTCTGTCTTGAGAGGGATTGGACTTGTTTCTGCACCCTGACCCTCGAAAAGCTCTTGGGGCCCCAATACTGAAGCGTCAGTGGATTAAGTGCGAGAACTTTGTTTCCTTGTTAAGAAGTTTGGGTGGATAGGAAGGAAGGCAAAGTGTGAGAGTAGAGCAATCTGCTACTGCAGATGAGGGTTGAAACTAATGCAGAAGCATAGTAAGGCTGCTAAAAGACTAAATAAACATTGATTGAAGAGGCCTCCATTTCCCATCTAAAATTTTGAACTTGGTACATCAATTTTACAAGATGTTGGGTACAAATAGCAAGTGACTTTGTGTGTGCACCTTAAAATGTGAACTGGACCACCCACACTGTAAGTAAAGATTTAAAATTACTTTTAAAGCAAGTGCTTGCATGCAGACATAGTGTAAGGGAGCACTTCGGTGTTGAGGGTGAGTGAGTGAAAGAGTAAGCGAGCGAGAGCCTGCTTGTCCGGGGCCCTACGGTAATGAGGTTCCAGGCAGATAAATCCTTATGAGACCTGACAGGGTGCCACATTCCTAGGCTGAGAGTCCCAGCAGCCCCCCTCCCCTGAGCACAAGTCTCTAGGGCACTGCTTTATAGACTTCTGATGTTGTTCCCACACCAAGCTTTTTGCCCATTACAGTGCACTCATCTGCCTTTTCACAACAACTCCATGCCTTTGAATGCAGCCTACATCTATTTTGGCCGTCATAGAAGTATTTTCCTTAAAAGCTCAATTGTGTAATGTGTTTTTCCCAGTGTAAAAATAGTGGCAAAATTTGTTATGGACATACAGTTTACAGTGCATTATTGCTGTTAGAGTGATTGATCTCTCACACACACACACACACACACACACACACACACACACACACACACATACACATACACATACGTTCTATCAAGGTCAAAGCCATGCTATCAAGGCTCTTAACAGAAAATATGTTACAAGCTGTTGATTCTCTCATTCTCCTTACCAAGTCAGACCAGACAGGGATCTGATTAACTGTTTATGTCAGTGGAATTAAACTGTTGTTTGAAGTCAGCCTCCTGCTCTCCTTGGCAGGCTGGACGCCGTCTGTGTTCTCCGTGCTAGTATTTCCATAGCCATTCCTAAAATGGAGAGGGAGGGCGGGGGTGGGATAAGAGGATGAAATGTTGGCTTGCACCTCTGAAGGCTGAGGCCCACTCTACTCTATGGAGAAGACGAAAGCAAAAAAGGGGAGAAAGGCAAGCACGCTAGAGTGAGGTGACTGAGTTCATTCGCAGTGTTGGCAGTGAGCCATTGACTTGCCTGTGGGTGTCTGTAGCAGTGCCAGTGCATGTGTTGAGCCTCTCGTCTGGAAGGCCCCATTCGCCTCAGAGTTTATGTCAAAGCTTGCTCATTGTGTTGGCCCTCTCATCTTGATTCAGGTTTTTTGTCCTCTGCAGATCTTGTGACTGCGTTCAGATTTGTTTTCCTCCTTCTCAGGGGAATCTGTGCGGCCTGGACTGTCATCAAAGACAGAGGATGGCTTATCTCACCCTCTCTTTGTTTCGCTGGCCTCTTTTTTTCTGCCCTTTGTGGAGCATATTTGTATTCTGTGTCAATATCGTGACTTTTTCCTCATCTAGTATTTCACCCGCTTTGAGACCTACTCAAGGACTTCAGCACTTCCCTTTGTGTGCTGTGTTTATCCAGGTTTGTCTGACCAAAAAATGAGCACTACTGCACCAGTTTCTTGAAAATATTGAAAGCCGCAGTTTAGACGTCTTGACACAAAAGCAAAGAGTCTAGTTGCTGTGAGACTTTGAGCAGTGTTTTCCTGCCCGTGGCCTCTCTGAGCCCATGTTTACAGAGCTCCTCTGTTCCTTAAAAGCAGAGTTCAGCCTTTCGTAACAGAGCCCTTTGCATAACTGAAATCAAGTGACACTTTGTGTTTGTGACAGAAGGGCAGCAAGGAACAGGAGCAAGAAGATAGTGCCTGTTTTTGTTCAGAAAAAGAGTCAAAACTAGAGCGAGACGATGGAGACGGGCACATTAGTTATACTGTGCCAGTGATGTAGGCACATGCTATAAAAAGTGCTTGTTTATTAGTGGTTGTGGAGGTTTTTACTCAGAAGAACCTTGTCTAGCCTGGGAACATTTTCAAAGATAACTAAGAGGATTAAACTGTGGCTATCAGTTGAAATAGTTTACCCAGCTTGTAAGCCAATGTTACACAGCTTAAAGATCACCATTGTCTTAGAGTTTGACCAAACAAATCCTTTTTAGGTTTAAATTATTATTGATTCTGTAACAAAATCAAACAAGCCCTCAGTGGATATCCTATTAATAATCATTTTATCAAATAAACAGTATCAAAGAAACAGTTTTTATCCATTATAATCACCAGTGGTTAGTCATGTGTTCATCTTGATGTCCTTTATTTGGAAAAACAGATTGAACTATACAGTTAAATTCTGTGTCAAATCTTATACATAGTCATTTACATATATAATACGTGTGTACAAGTTTGGCTCAGCGGTGGTGACTTTTCCATTCAATTCCCAAAATCGTAGTGCACCCAGAGCACTTTGCTGCCCTGTTGAGATTTCGCTCAGTGCCATGTCGAGAGCCCGTATTTCTGCCGCTGTGCCTCTTGTGTGCCTCACACATTGCTGAAACATGAGCTGAGGGAGAAAGGCATCATTAGTCAGTGGCTCATAGAAATGGCAGGAGTCCTAATTTCTCTGTTGGCAGGAGTCACAGGGACACATATCACAAGTATTAGTCCAGCTACTACTACTACTGTCACAGGCTTTTTGGACTGCCTGAGAGTAGTACAGTAATAGTACAGAGCTAAATATTTCTTTCTGTCTGGACTTTGAAAATCACATTTTTATTCCCATTGAGGTTTTAGGCTGGGAAATATTTGGTTCTAAGAATCAGAATATTTTTTATATTGATCAATATCAATGTCAGTTTGAGACTGCAGATTTCCTGGCTGGTGTCATTCAAGTAAAAGAAAAGTTTGTTTGTGGTTCATAAGCACAGTCATGCATATTTTGCAAATGATCACTTGATCTATCCACCGTAGAAATCCACAATATTTTGAAATTATTTCCAAAAATAGTTTATGTAATCATATATAACATAGCCTAATACAGTGATTGTATTAGATGAGGGTTGAACCAAATACAGAACAGATACATTTATGTTATAGTCTGTAGCTGTCAATTTCATGGAAGATAGGAAGTTTTGGAAGGCTGTGTAAGGTTTACAAACTTTGATTGTGTTACTTAACTTGATTGTCAATTGGTTGTCAGTCAAAACCAAAAATGTTGCCAAAGAGTGTTTTTGACAAGAGATTAATGCAAAAGCATAAAATAAAATATTTATGATAATGAAACAAAAATGTTGTTTTATCCTCACATATCATCATATTGCAAAGCCTTACCTCACAGCTGTGTTTTGTGTGTGATGCAGTCTGAATTGTCACTGTAAAAGGATAATGACCCTGTTTTTATGCTTCTTTACTTCTTTTGCAGAATAAAAATCTGCTGAGGATTTATGAGGGAATGCTACAGCTCAATGCATGTCTCTTTTTACTTTCCTTGTGTTTCTTGATCAATATATGACACATTCCTTGTAGACAAGGACACTCTACAAGCATCATGTCATCTGGAATTAAAGTGAGTGCCTGACTCAAGGCCTACATCTCTATCTGTCATTGAGTTATTTATGTTGCCTCTAAAGCCCCATTAAACTCTGAGTATTTTTGGTTTACCAGCTAGCTGCTTGATTTGGCTGGTCTCTGTCTGTGAGCCCTCAGTGTGAGGACAGTGGGCCATTCAGCAAGTAGAGAAGGAGGGGCTCAGTCTAGCAGGTGCAGGAGCTCTTTACTCCTTTACTTTGAGCAGTGGGGGGGCGGGGGGGCAGCTGTGGTCAGGAGGTGATGACATTCTGATATCCGGAGCAGACAGACACACACTTTCATCTCAAACTACTCTGGAAGTTTTGGCTGTAAAACATGAAATTGTTTCTGAGCAAAAGTTACGCCTATTGTGCAATGTGTTCTGCATTGTCTTACTCAGGTTTGAAGGTGCACAGGTTCAATATGATGTTGCTCATGGCTTGTGTTGTTTTTTCTCCACAGGTTTCTGGCTAAAAGAAGCAGCCAATAATGCACGACATTTGCTCTCTAGCCACACCCACTTCCTGCTTGTAGAGGAAGCGGCTGTGCCAAGATGTCCTCTCACTCCCAGTCTGTGCCACCAGGCCGGAGGGCTGGCCTGGACACACGGCACCTCCCCAACCCTGCCAATCTACCGCTGCAGCTGCAACGGGCACACACGGTAAGGGGCCTGCACATGATGCGTTTATTGGCACCACTGTGGCGCCTCAACATGTTACAGATTTGACTGTAGTTGCAGCTTCGACTTTCCCTGCTTGATAGATATTTAGTAAATATGGTATTACTCTGAACCGTTGGAGAGGGTCTGACCCCAGGGGCCCCTACTGGTGTTTTTTTTCAATAGAAACATTCCCAGGTTACAATGTTGTGCACACAGAACCCTCATTAGATGCTTGAGTTGAAAGTTCATGTTGTCATCATGGAGTCACCTTTAGGCTTTTCCATTCTTTCCACCCACATCTCCTAATTATCAAGATTTTGTTCGTCTATGTACTGCGGACAAAGCTTTCTGTGCTTCAAAGACGAGGCCTCAAGGTGATGCAGTAGGTCATTCTCTGAACTTTAGGGATTTTTTTTTGTTCTTGTATGGAGGGAAAATGTAAGGCTTACCCCCCCCACAGGATCCCCACAGCTGCACATGTAGTTAATCCTACCACTCCTTCTTGTCATCACATTGAGGAGGAGATGAGGGTTGACGGACTGTGTCCCACAAACCCTCCGGTCGACAGAGGTGCATGTTTACACTAGTTGTATGTGTTACCCCACTTGTGAGAGACATTAGACCAGGAAAGAAAATGACTGGATATCACAGAGGAAACAACCTGGGCAATGTTTTTCTAATTCAGAGGCCATTACATCATTCTCAAAGAGAAAGAACCATTGCTGAAACGTTTTTGTCGTTTGTGTTCCAGGAAGTGGGACTGGTCGACTACCACTCTCATGCCAGGGACTACGGTTCCCACCTGGCCCAGCCCCATCGCCGTCGGCCATCCTTGCTTTCAGAATTTCAACCTGGGAATGAGAGGTAGGTTCACTATGCTCATATAAAGTATCTTTTATAGATTCCTTGTGCTTTTTTACATAACCGACTGCACTGGTCACTGTTGTATCATTTATTAAGGTAATATTTACAGCGCATAGTAGCACTGACCAAAATCCCAAACAGAGGCTGTTAATCGTGACTCATTACTCAAATCTTTGTTTGGTCGCATAAATTGGGCCTTTGTAGATGTAAGTTGCAGTGCCAGCTTTTATCCTCTACTGCAACTTTTGAGTTTGTTGTGAGTACGCTTGTGACTCTCAGTAGACTCTCTCCGTTCTGTTTGACATGATTCTTGTCTAGGTGATAAAAGAGGTTAGTGGTGTTTGAGTCTGTTTTGGGTCAGCAGGATGATTTACAAAGTTCGGTATTGTGGTACCTCTTTGTTTTTCATACAGACATTTTAAGTTTCATAACCCTATGTACACCAGGCTGATACAATCACTGGAACTTTAACTGAAGAATTGCACCATTATTTTATTACATATCCTATTTAATGTCCTTCTCTGCTGATGATGTGCTATTTTAAATATCATACATTTTTCAGATACGAGATGCATGATGTGGTTTTCACTGTTCGACTGTTAGCACTCGCATGAAAATGTTACTATGGCCCCTTTAATGTGTTTGTCCTTGAGTCTTGATGACTGCAGGACAAAGCATGTTTATTATAAGCTTCATGCAGGCTGTATTTTTATGCAGTATTATTCTACTAAAGACTGTTAACCCTCCCCCAGTGTAATCCTTATGTAATTGGCTTTCGCAAGCCGTTTCTCTGTAATGTTGTGCTAAACGGCTCTGCAAGGCAATGGAGCTTGCTGAATTTTGCCATCTTCAAAAGACCAGGAGTAAGTCAGGCAAAGCATTGTATGAATAGTACTCTCTCTCTGGAGACTCAGGTTTTGTACCCACCAAAGTTGTTTATTATTTATATACTCATGCTTTTTTGAGGATGAGTCTTGAGGAGTACTTATTAATAATATATGTGCTTGTTATGAATTTTGCATGAGGATTTGCAGAGGATAAGTCACAAGAATATTTTTTCTCTCTCCAGTTTAATCTCAGGGCAGATCTTCTTGCATATGTTAAATATTCAAGGTGAAAAAAGTTTAGATTTCAAAAGGTTCATTTTTACTAGAAATCTGCTTGCAGATACTTGTTACATGAACAGTAGGCTGTGGGGTGGTGGCTGTCTTTCAAGATGTGTCAAATAAATTGTATGTCAGGAATGCAATGGAGTTGCAGCAGCATGATAGAATGACTCTGTAGTGGTGTGTGTGTGTCGCTGTTGCGTGTTGTGTCCACGTCTCTAAGTATCAATCAGATAGGATTATGGTCTTCAATGTAAATCACAGAGCTGTGTACAAGGCACTGTTTAATGGTTAACTTAGCCTAGCACACATTGTGGGAACACTAGGTCATAAACACCACGCTGTTCAGCTGCCACCCACCAGCTCCTTATTTGCTGACACCTTTCCTTCAATCACAGCGGCTTTCGCACTCACTCTTTGTCACTCTACATAATATCTGTTTCTCCAAGACGGATGCCATGTGCGACATCAGTGGAGTTGTTTTTCACTAGATAAAAAAACCCATCAAATCAAAAAATGGGAGAGTAGCAGTTAGCCCACGTTTCATTGTGGAGACTGAAATAAACCGCTAGTTTTGCTGGCAGGCGTCTGTGGGTGGGGAGGCTTTCAGTTGAATATATCAGGCCTTCAGCATTCCTATAGAGGGCTTAGAATCCAATCTAAAGCCCTTATTCTGCAAGTCTGAATAGTGTAATTCTGGCCTTGGCAATCCTTCAATCTATTCTCCTCTCAAATGCGTGCTTGTCTTTTCACAAGTCTCAGTAATTCTGCACACCACGTCCACATTTATAGAATGCTCGGGGTTGTTCACATTCTGACAGAAAATGTGAGAATAATATAGCCTTGTGCTTTCCTTAAAGAATGGCTTTATCTCTTTTTCAATGAGATAGATCTATGCATCCGTCATCTGCTCTGTAACTGTATTGGACTTAAGGCAAGATGAAAATGTGCCATTCAGTTATTACTCATAGTGTTCCTTAATAACAGGTCAGAAAACCACAACAGTGTAATCATTGGTGAGCCACTGTGCTGGTTGTTTATTTCATCCTCCTCTTTACTCCAGGCGATAGCTCAGTCACTCCGCCTCTTCCCATCTGTCTCAGCCAGGCTACTTGAAAACGGGAGAGAATACATTTTATTGCAAGAATAACCAGACAGAGTAACCACTTTGCTCAGAACAAAGAAGAAACAATAATACAAAATTAGTGTTCACTAGCCGTGAATATGCTCATATATCCTTGAAGAATGAATGTACTAAATTGGTATAAAAGTAGGACTTGATAAGTACACCAGTGCAAAAATAATTCCTGCTGTTGTCCCTTATACCTAAGTCCTATGCCATTTTAATATGACCGATCTGATTTTATAAGATTCTATTTCTTTGCATACTCAGTTGTTGCTATTTTTGTTTTTTTGTAATTTTTAATTATTGTTTGGAAATGACACAATGAACCTAACCACATAGTTCCTAAATACTGACCCTTGTGGATTCCAAAGTCCTTAGTGAAGGTTGTGGTTTCAAACTTCTTTATGGACAGAATGACAAACACTTGATAAACAGCAAACATTTTAATGATAGTTATTATTGTTCTATTGCCCAGCCCTACTTCATAATTTATCAGACAAATAGATTTTTAGAAAACTGCTCTCAGTAATTCATGTATCCTTGATTGACTGTGATATTTGTGTTTACCATGTAAACACAGGTGGTGGACTCCATCTACTGTCCCTTCCCTCCTGTGCTCTCAGTTTCAAGCTGTGGTGCAGTTAGCCTTGCTTCACTCTCTCTCTTAGCCGTCCCTGCCCCGCTCACAGCTGTGCTGAGCTGCTCCTCTGGGGAGCAAAAGAGAGATTGGCAGCCGATGCACTTTCACTGTAACAGGCGTCTATCAGCACACAAGATCCCCGTTCTTGTCGTAATGGGGCCCAAGCCAGTAAGATAGCGATGGAGCTGTTGTGAACAGTTGTGTTGTGTATTTTGTTGCCCCCTACCCTCTCCTCCCCACACGCTCCTCCCCCTCTACCTCTACACACATCTCTTTCTCTCATCCTCCAGACAAATCCTCCCCGGGGATCAGCTTATTCTGCACGCTCACAAGAGGGAGAGGGAGAAAGAAAGATTGAGAAAGGGGTGGGGGGTGGTCTGGAGCCTGATGATGTGATTATGTAAGTGCCAGGCCTCTATGGAAATGAGGAAGTGTGTGACTGAATGAGTCAGAAAAATGTGTTCCGGGAGGGGGCCGTTACACACCAGCTTGATATCAATTTTGCCCTCTCTTTTTCGAAGTACTATTCAGGCCATTGCACAGATAAACATCCACAATCAGTTTCTCTCCTTGACACCCCACGGCACTGTTTAACATGCAGAATCTGTCTCGCTTATTACATAACTGAACTGACTTATCTCTCCCTTGTGAAAACCTCTGTGGTAGTCAGAGGATGGTCTCCATTGTTACGCCACCCCACCAGCACTCTGCGAGACAGAGAAAGGCTCCATGTTCTCTGGCACATGGAAAAACCACACACTAGGCCATTGTGGGCCTGGACCAGCAATTATGGTTGTGTTTTCCCTCTTCTCTTAAGAAGCCACTTCCATTTTGACACTGGCAGCAAAGTCGCTGACATTCTGGCATCTGCCTCAAGGGCACACTGGAGAAAACTCTTCTCTTAGAAAGAACAGAGAGCCATTTACAAGTGGGCTAATAAAATTTCCCACATCTAAGGAGCGGGTGCAGTTCACATTCGGAAGCTATCATTTGACTACACACTAAGAGCCTGCTTTGTTGGTGCACTCCAGCTTGTTGCTGGATATTTCCCTGAATGTACAAATAGGGCTGGGCAATATGGGCAAAAATTATATCAAGATAAAAATGTTCATGTCAGTGAATTATCAAAAATAAATCTTACAGTTGTATTTCTTTAAAGTTAATAAACAACATTTGCTCCTGAATGAAGGCTGTGGTTTTAAACTCCATGAGCATTGAATGACAGACACTTGACAGTGTTTCCCACAGATTTAATTTGGTCTGCACCACATACCGAATATCTATTGACATTGCGGTGTCAACATGGGTGATATACGTAAAACAAAAGATGGCAAAAAATGCGTCAAATGGAGTTTCATGCAACGCATTCTCGTCTGTGTGTCAGTTTTCTTTCAATGAATAATTGTCAGAACAAGAGAATAAGAAGGGAATACAGAGAAAACACTTTGACGGAGTGACGCGGCCCCGTCAAATCTCACTCCCCCTCCTCCTACAAAATTCTACTGTGGAAACTTCTGGCGATCGCTTTGTCCCAAGTAGGATTCATCTCTATGAGCTGTTGATTATGTGAAGCTTATTTATGATCCCAGAACCCGAGGGAAGTAACAGCTTTCACATTCACACACACACACACTGCACTGCGTAGGCCTCTCTCCTTCTCTCAGCCGGTGTCTCTAACACGTTACAGTTTAAAAGTTTATTTGTTTGTCACTACAATATCAACACTGATCATTACATAATAATCGATACTTTAATTATTGAGTTAAATCTTTCATCAGAGCAGCACATTCATCTGCTGTCAGGCCCTCTCTCTTGTCTGTCTGATAAATTTAGTAAATGTATGTAGAGCTGGAGGAGATTGTGTCGCTCTATTTGATTTGACATAGTGCACAGCGCACATGTCAGATATACTAGAGAGGATGAATATTACTGACAGAGCCGCTAAAAACTGGAAAGTGGAGCTGACTGCATGGTCAATTAAAAGGTTTTGGACCAGAGCATGAGTGATTGCGCAGAAAAATTTGGTTCATTAGAAAACTATGGCAGGGATAATACAAATATGGTGTGCCACCATAGTCAGAAAACACTGCTTAACAAATATTTTACACATCTGCGACAGATCAGTTATGTTTCACCTCCTCACTGTGCTTGCACAATGCATATATATGACTTTTGTTGTCATAATCAAAATTATATTACAATACTTTTTTTTAAATATTGTTTAATTGCTTAGTCCTATGTAGGAATGAGTTTAATGATTGTGATGGAAATGTACAGAGTATGGTTTATACTAGCATCACACAAGCAGATCATTACCAGATCAAGTTGCACTAGGTGCTTCCCTCTCTTCCAGTGTAATTGTTGGCATTCCCTGCCATCTACATCAGCTCTAATTTTAGGCTGTATGGGGAGTGTCACAGCTTTCATTTTTTACACCTTTGAGCTTTGTGTGTGTGGCCTTTGACCACCGAGCATTGCCTGCAAAGCCCCACACAAGAGCAGCTCTTCCATATGCTCTGATATTTAAAACTATTAGATGGTAGTGTTACAGTGAGTCATTTTTTCCAGTTTTCTTGCTTCCCTTTCTTTCCACTTTCCTCGATTCAATAACCCATTACATGTGCCCAATTTGCAGAAAAATAGTCTTCAGTGATTACTTTATGATGATGATGATATTTTGAGCCAAAGCAAGCCAGCTGGCGTTGGTGTGTAGCCTTTAACACAACAGTAAAGATTTAAATCAGCATGAACTCAGGCTCTAGCAGTCATTTTGTGCAAATGTGTCTTTGTGTGGTTCAATGTGTCTTATATAAATAGGATTTGAATTGAACACAGTGTTCGCACAAAACCAGCACCAAGGCTCATCTCTTCCTCAGAAGATCAGTATTGTCTAAATGTTGCTGATGTCTTCACACCTCATATTATTTAACCTGGGGTATCAGTTTGATTTGAAACATTAAACCTTATTGATTCTTTTTATGTCCATCTATTTGATTGATTTTCTCATTCTGTTTGATCCACATTTCACTTGAGTATTTGTACTGCTACTGAGGTCTCATCCAAATTTTAAGATCACATCAAATTTCCAAACTTCACACAGTCTTTATTTTTCATTAGGTTTTCATTTGGACCAGTCTCTGCATCCAACAGTATCAGATGTTGCTCAATTTTCATCAATATCAGCTGGAATTCATTTACCTTAGCCTCAGTTATACCCTATTTCTACTTTGCTTTTAGATGAATAGTATGTATAGTATATACAATATAGCCCTTCTAACATATAGCCTTGCTAACAGTTGTGCGCTAACAAGCCTACAGTTAGCTTGTTAACATGTATGGCTATTGGAAGAATTTCTGGGACCAATGGCAATACAGATATTGGGGAGTGAAAACAATGTGTGTGTGTATATACATGTAGTTTCTGGTTTTAAAAAATTGGCTGATGATTCTGAAAATGTCAATTTTATTTTACAGGTTAATCATAGATGTGGTTATTAATAAAAATAATAGAAATAAAACACAAATTCAATTAAGAAATAAAATAATATGACAGATGTAAACAAAAATGCACTTTTCTGTTTTTATATCGGTACACAGGAAAAGGTGCAGATAGCTATTTCTCTGTAAAAGGTTCATTCTACCCTTTTCTGTATTGACCAACTGATAATCATCATAACCATATAAATAACTGCAGTAGCTTTGTCTGCTTTTCTCTTATCTGAGACATTTGTATTTTTTCTGTTGCAGAGGACAAGAACAGCATATCCGCTATGAACACATATACCTGCCAGATCCCAGCACCCAGTCAGAGTTGGAGTATGCGGAAATCAAAAGGCCTCGTCTAGACATGGGACCAGAGTCTCTGATGAGACCCTCATCCCACCGGCAACAAATGCCTATGGGAGGGGCAGAGGACATGGCAAAGGTCAGTAGAATATTTTAACAGTTTGAGATATATTCGTTCAAGAGGGTCAACAATAAAACGACAAATAATCAGTACTGGACTTGGTCAGAAACAAATGCCTGGTCTGTCATGCAACAAAATGCTAACTATAAAGTAAGATAATTGATTTATTCAGATGTATTTTGATAAACATAGATGTCTATCAAGATGATTATCATAATAATTTTAAATAAATATTAAAATCCCAGTAATGCACTAGTATTTTATAAGTCCCTCAAGGGTCTTACACATGCATATGAAGATTTAGAATGATTATGATTCAAGTGGATTCTTCTTCTCAAAAATGCTGTATTCTCAACATCCTGTGTTTTTCTTTTTTGGATGAGTCCCACTCGGCTCCCTCAGAGTCACAGAGGATGTTATTAAAGATCCTGCACCAGAAGTCATAAAGGAGATTCTGTAAATAGGAGCTGGTGCTCTGTTAGCAGCAGTGGGAAGACTAAGGGACTTGTGAAACAGCAATTTATAAATAATGGAGCTGACCTAGATTTCAAAAGACAGAGGAAGAAAGTGTGTGAACTGCACAGCAAAACGACTTGCAGTGTAGATCTGCTGATGGGGAGGTGTTCCTGACATTGCACAGAGTGTTTTAGACTGCCAGGGGAGGCAGGCAGCCCAAGAGTGGTAAATAGATACACCAATAACAGAGGTTACAGGAAAAAACACTAACTTCTAAGTTAGCAGGCCAATTTTCAGGAATGCCAGTAATTCCCCTCAGAGCAGCGAGGACTGTAGTAAACCCATTATATAAGTCATGTCAGATGCAATCACTGCATAGAACAAGTGCACCCAATGACAGAGGGGGAGATGCAGCAGAAAAAGAGGCAAAGGGCGAGTGTAGAGAGGCACAGATAAAGGGAGAAAAAGACAGGGAGGGACAAAGAGCAAGAGGAGAAGAGTGAGTAGGCTAGTAGTATTAGAGAAAGCTGAGGCTTGCATCATGACTCACATGGACAGTGAGTCAGAGGAGGACAAAGCAACATTTCGCTACTGTACGCCCTAGTACACCAGTCATAGTTAAAAAAGCAAATGAGAAGAACAGACTTAAAGTGGACTCACAAAATTGCAATGCATTCCATATTTGCCATGTATGGTTCAAAGAGTGAGAAGTGCTGTTGTACTTGAGATATTTATGATAGTGAAGAAATCTACAAGTGACAAACTACAGCAAAACAGTAATGCTGGTCAAATGCGTTACAGCCTCTCTGAAAGAGTAAATTAGCGACTTAGCTGATGCTCTTTTTAAATCAGGTGGACTGATATGCAGTCACTGTCAATATTAGGTTGTCACAGATATTTTGGTACCAATATGTAACAAGTATCAGTAAATTGCAGAACATAAAAACCTAATTATGTTTGAGCTATTCAAATCAGTGTTGTTATTGCAGTGATTTTACCAATGAAAAGTACTGAGAATTTAATTTTTACAGTGGTATAATGTCCCGCTCTGCAGGCCACCACTCCTAAACTCTAATTTTACAGATGTTCAAAATTCCTTGAATAAAAAATGAGAACAGAAAAACTATTGAAAGGTGAAAGTCTTAAAGTAAGGGTTAATTGACTTTGTTTTTCAGCGCTGTCACCTGAGTCACGATTGATCAGACCCAATCAGGAAGCTGATGTGGATTGCTGCTTTATTGTTTCCAATTTCCTGCTTACCCAGACTAAAACAGAACCCCAGAATTTTCTAACTAAAACAGGAGCAACAGAAGCATTACAAAAGTGTTGCAGGCTCAAAAACTCTAATAGTGTGCATGTCTGGTGTAAGCTTAAAAAAGGATGTGTTATAAAAAACAAATGTATGTAACCACGATAGAAGTGGCAGTTGTCCACATTCAGGGGAGCGTTGGCATAGGAACAATGTACAAACAGAGTAGTGGCAACGTAAGTCTGAAAATGTTGCTGATGACATTTCAAGTTTACAGCAAGGATGCCCACACAACTTACTCCTTACTTTTCATTTAGGCTTGAATGTCAACTTTGTTTGGACGTTAGAACCTTTTACTCCATATTGCATTTTTTATTTGCTCTTGTTTAGTTTCCCTTTTTATAATGATATTCAACTGTGAGATCTAAGGAACTCTTACTTCAGTCATAGTTTCAGTTGCTTAGTGCACCTGCTGCAGTGAACTCTTATGTCCAAGCCAGCGCGACTATTGTGTTCAGGATTTAAATAACAGGATGTTTTTATTCCCATGTTGTCTAGAACACAAACATTTAAGACTACGTGAGTGAATCTCACATGCTGGTGCTCAGTAAACAGAACAAACACAGACACATTACAACCCCCAAAATAAATAACTCGATGCATGCACAGCCAGAGACACCATGCAGTGGAATGTTTCTAAATGTGACCAGGGTTATCGAGGTCATATAAGCTATAAGCTGTGCCCGACCAAGGGATTAACTGTTGGCCTGTGACCTTTTTGCCCGATGTCACTGGTGTAGTTGCTGATAATTTGCTGCTGCACTGTTAACACGAACAGAGGGCGGTACAGGGCACAGGACCAGGTGACTTGAGAGTTTTGTACCAAAAACATCTTGCACAGTTATGCACACACCTAACTGTCCTTGACTTCACAGCAGAATAGAGTGGCAGTTTAATCAAAAATATTTCAGATATGTAATTACAAACGTGCAACTACAGCCACTAGGCAAAAATAAAAGGAGTTAAATGTTTACATTTCTCAAGATTATTCTGTGAATCTCTCTTATGTGACAGTAATAACCACAAACATGTTATGTAATAATATTATCATGAATTAATTCCCTGAGAGACATTTCTGGCATACTGACCTGTAACAGAGGTCAAGAAGAGTGGTGTGTTTGACAAGCTCATGCCATTCAATAACCCTGTGTCTCTCTTTTTCCTTTTTTTATGTGTGTTGATTTTTATTTGACTAATGGCTTTGGCAGCATTGTGGTTCTTCATCTATGACAGCCCTCAAACATCCTCTGGCATTGACCTTTTCCAATCACTGCAGGTCTGCAGGGATGTAATGCAGCCTGCCTAGTCCAGATTACCCCATTTACATAACCCTCATTTCAGACCTTTAAAAATAACACAAAACAAACCACAAGCTGGATCACAGATGTAGTTATTTATGGAGGATGTAATTGTAGAATCATGGTCGCATACAGAACATACATAAAACAGGAACATACAAACTGAAACAGCAACTGGGCCTTCTCCTACCATTTATGTGTTTTGCTGTTAACTAAAGTGCTGCATGTAATGATAACAATTTCCAGTCTTACTTTGCACATGAATGGATCACTGAGAATCGCCTTAAAGCGTGAAGGCATTTTATGTATTGCGCTTTCTTAGCCAGCACATTTGAATGTGTATATGAACCAGAACACTGTGTGTGGGAGACAGCAGGTGGCTAAATTCAAAATCATTTTCATGTGTGGAGAACAGAAATAAAGTTGGAAAGACAAAGTCTTGAATGGGATTTGATTGCAGACGATCATGCAGGTGACCTCTCCTTTCCATAGCTAACTACAGACCATACTTTGTTGTTGATGACCAGTCTGGTCTGAAGAAACCCAGTGTTTGGGGAGCTTCTAATACATCAATAAACAACATAATGGACTAGTTTAATCTCAAAGCAGGCAACCTTTAACCACATGAGGCCCTCTGAAGCACAGAAATCTTCCAAGATATGAATTAAAGGACATTGATTTGAAATGAAATTAATAACATGGTTTATTTATACATTTAGATCCTAAACATTTAGCCGATTGGATCAACAGGTAAGCAATCTCGGAGCCCATCGGCTACTGTCTTATGACCAATAAGCCTCTCATTATTAGTAGTATTTTGGACCTTCTGGTGTAGACAGCGGATATTTAGGATAAAACCGTCTTCCATTCATCGCACACTGTTTTCAGTCCGATGACTCCACATGGTGTTTTAGGTCCAGACAACATTTTGGCTATTCTCTATGAACAGCTATCTGCATATGAATGCAGGTAAATTAAATAACTGATGTGTTTCACCCTTTTTGCTCTCCACATGGACTGTTTACCTGTGGGCAATCAAAGTCTGTTCTGATGTGAGCGATCAAACTAGAAATGAAAACCAGAAGGCTGCAGATGCCATATTATTGTGCCTCGCCTACAGATACTGCATAATCACATACTTGGCTAGGGTGAAAGTGTTTGGCGACTGATTTTGTAATTTTTACAGTCTACAGAATCTGACTGAAAAGAGAACTTTACTTTCTGATCTAATGAAGTAAACTAAAACATCAGATCTATGTGGACTACTAAGGAGAAAGTATTGTTCCTCAAGTTATAAATTAAATAAACTTGACATTACGTCACGTTCTCCACAGTTATTTTTGTTTGAGGTTTGACTGGGCTCCTCTGCAGTTGTTTTCTGGCACCTGCCTGGAAAATTCCTGCTGAATGACAGAGAGAACACCAACTTAGGAGTACTGTACTTGAAAGATCAGTGGTTGAGTGAATCACGTCTCTCTTCTCTTTCATTAGTACAGCTGCTCATTTGATTAGCCACACCGTGTACTGTTTGACTGACACCAATTTCATTTTCCTACCAGAAGGCATGGCTAATAAGCACCTGCTGAATATGATCAACACACATTTGACGCCACCCTTCATATTTTGCCTCTACACCCTGAGAATATTTCACATTTCAAAAAAAAGTTTCCAAAGCAGACCTATCTGCCAGTGTTCTGGTGCATAATCTTAGCGACAGGAGGCTGTGACCTCATATTCATTAGTGTGGTCTAGTGACACTGAGACACGAGCTTTCATTACCCAGAGGACTTAATTACTGGTGTGTGTTACCTTCCCAAATGGATACACAGACTATGTTTGGATGATTTCATACAGAGTCATTTTCAGTCCTTGCATTTAGAGGAAGACAGGTGAGAGAAGAAATGGAAGTGTGTCAATCCAAACATTATATAGACTTGTCCTACCATGTTACCATTTCTTTCAGAAATATACATCTGTCCTATCCCTTTGATTTAATTAGACTAAATGTATTGTGTTTGACTTTTTTTAAATAATAAAATTGAAAAATACTGTGGACGATAATATAATATCATATTTTAACATCAAAACATGTAACATTTTCTCTGTTACTCATCCGTAGGAGCGTGGAAGTGCCATGGGGAAACTGGAACCTATCTCCCCTGTGAGCCCAGTCCACATGGACCCTGACTTGGATCTTGTGCCGGCTCGCTTCTCTAAGGAGGAGCTCATCCAGAATATGGATCGCGTGGACAGGGAGATCACTATGGTGGAGCAGCAGATCAGCAAGCTGCGCAAGAAACAGGTCAGTACAGCTCTGAATCTGATCATAGCTTTGAGATTATAATGGCTTATTTTGTGTTTAGAGATAGCAGACTGAAATTTGCCTACTCAGTTTAGCACTTAGATTTTTGTTGAGGAATCTCATCCAGTTCTGCCATGAACACCTTTTGAGTAATCATGGTGGGTATTCAGTATGGATTTTGAGGCTGTCCTAGTGATAGATGTCCAACATAAAAGAAATGTGGCGATATCTTTTGGTCTTGTGTTGCACTGTGAGAGGTTGAAAGACTTGTGACTAAAGATAGCTTGTGAAAACATTCTTGGGTCGTCAGTAATTTAGGGTAGCCATCTCACAATATGACTGTTGCTATGACCTACGTCTATTAACCAACCCATAGGAATGCGTGAGATGCTGCATTAATTAACAAGTCACTGGAGCCTACCTTGTATACAGAATTGAGCCTACAAAGAGTCAGGTGTTCACATCATATAGTCTACATGCATCAACCTGATGTTATACCTGTTTATTATTACCATGTTGCAAATTGAGGTTTGAATAAAGTTATGATTGCTAATATGTCCCAAATTGTAGCCCCTTTGTTATATTGTTACAGCACAACTGCAACACTTGATGGATGTTTTAGAGGGGACATTTGGACCACAGATATTTTTTGAAACTACATTATGTAATAAAAATTTGCCTAAAACCTGAAAAATAATGAGCCATGAAATCCAAGACTATCTTTTCATTCTTCCTTCACCTTATCAGAAGAATGTGACAAAAATTAGTTTTGCAGTGGATGTAGAATGTAAAACAACTTCTTGGAAGGCACTTGGCATGCAGTTGAGTGTGACCCACCCTTTTTGAAGTGTTTGTAGGGGAGCTTCAGGCACTTAGTTATTTTTAAGTTAGAAGTTATTTTTGCACAACCCATAGGACAAGATGATAGGTGACAGTGTGATGTAATCCATGTGCATTCTGCACATATTTTTAGCAGGGAGGCAGACATGACTAAAACCACTACCAGTTAACCAAGTAGTTATTCTTCATGCCTATGGACGTACTGGTCAGTGCTGGCATCCTTATAATTTTTTTTTATAGTCGCAGCTTTTCACTTCTTTGAAATGTTCATGTGCAGTGTTCCAGTGTCCCTTGCCAAGCTACAGTTGGCATTGGTGCAGTAAAGTCTTGAAACCAAATTTGCCATTTAAATCACTGCATTCAAGCTTGAAGCTGTTTGTTGCTCACTGTACCACCATTCTGTACACACACTCCTCCAGGCAGCTTCATTCCCTCTTTTTTCTCCTCTTCTCTGCAGCTTTTTATTTAGGAGAAAAGTAGGTTAAAAATATATAAGGCTATAAATAACAGCTTCCCCAGGGGAGGAGGAGGATTATGATGGAGTTTTTTTTTCACTGCTAAACCACTCATATCCCTGCCACACTGTCTCCTTGTTGGCAGCCTGCCATGTTTACTGGAGAAACTGTTTGGTTGAGCTCACTCACGCAGGCCCCTCCTGTACCATGGATGCCATTACACCATTCATTACACTTAATTATAACGTGTAGCATTAGGGTAATGTATTGATAACAGATGCATGTATTGTTTTTTTATTTATTTATGGTCTCATCAAAGTCTTTTATCTAATTGATGGGACTATTTTACTGCACTATTAAAACCGCAGCAGCTTAGGGTAACACTGGTTTCACAGACTGACAGGGCTACCTCACAGCCCAGAATCTTGCTGATTATAATAAGCTTTAACATTGTTGTAGGAGATATGTGCTTAAAATTATGATTAAGCATAAGCTCAATTAGTTTGACTCGAGTTAGAATAACTTGCTTTCCCAAGATAACCTGAAGAAGCTACAGCTAATAAAGTAGCAGAGAGCAACATTACACCTGCTGCAATAGATGGGTGTTGAATAAAAGTAAGAAGCCTGCTACCTGAATGTCTTTTACATTGCTTTTTATTAATAGAAAAAAAATATTTTGTTATTATTCTGGGTGTTCCTTTTGCCAAATTGCAAAAGGAACCAAAAAAAGATCAGATGCCATCCTTGGGGTTGCAACCGCTGAATGCTTGAGATGATGCTCAGCTACTTCCACCAATGAATCAAGTGTTTTTTATAGATATTATTTCACAGTCCCACTCAGTTCAAGCATTAAAACATCTGTAGTAATTAAGTTGCGTGGTAAAACTTATTTAAAGAGTTGTGGCAGAGTTGGTGAATGGACGGGGGGTTAGGGCTTAGGTTACCGCCAGCCTGTATCATGTCAGCCAAGCTCAGGATGGCTGGTTTATTTTATTTTACTCTGTGGTGGGTTTGGAAAGGGAAGGGGGGTCTCTATGGGAATGTCTGTGTTTCCCTCACCAGATGCTTATCCAGGCCTATCACGGCACATAATGATCCATCTTGCTGTGCTCTCATGTGGAGCCTCTGGAGGCTTTCTTTTCCCCCTCTGAAGCCCCTGACTGGAGATGAGGAGGAGAGGGCAGGAGAGAGTGGGGAGTGGGCTGACTTAACTGTAGATCAGCAAAACACACACCAATGACACTAGGCCTCTCGACAACTAGTTAGACATGGATACTTCTGTGTCCAGCGTACAGCCTGCATAACACAAAGACTGTATTTTCGGACAAATCATAGTGTTAGAGATTACTGTAAATTTGCACTGTCAGCTTGAGTTATTAAGTTAATTTTTTATATAGTTTTGTACCATTTGTCAAACTTTATAAAATGGATAGTGATTAAAATGCATTTGCTTAAAGTGGTTACACTATATGTACATTTTCCCTATTGCTACATGGCTGACATTAGAACTAACTGTTGTTAATTTAACAATTTAGCTAAAATATTTTGTGTTCACCATCAAACTTCATTCCTTTGCAATATAAGAGATGTCTCTAGCAATGGAAAGCAACCCTTTATTGCCTCTTTTCACTTATTTAATCAGCTAACCTCAGTGCGACTGGCCTGTCATGTCACATTCTCTTTCTGGTTAATTGTAGCAACTACTCTGCCGTTAAGAAGTAGCACTGCTCACACAGCATATTATAACTTATTGTCCTGTAAAGAAAAAATAAGATAGAGTCTGATTTGGGAGCTCTTTTTAAATTACATGCTTGTCGAGCCTTTTCTCAAAATGATTGCCTTTTAATTTTGCTATTCATTAAATAATGACTAAAATAATGTGTTGTTAACCAAAATGATAAATTGTTTTAAATATCAAGGGCCCTTTTGTTCATTCATATTCAGATGTAATTCAGAAATGATTCAAATCATATCAGTGTCCTTGTCAACGGTTAACTGAATAGTTAGCCTTCGTCAGTGTCTTTTATGTGTGTGGCTGCACTTTTTAATCTGGAGATATTTGTATTCTTTCTGTATTAAATTTTTAGCATCTGTCGTGTATTAGAAGCCTCATCAACACATCCACTCGCTCACGGTGAATCCTGCAGAGAATCTAATGACTTCTTTACAACTGTATGTGTTGAAGGTGCTACTCTCTGAGTCATGTTATAAAATTCTATGTATAAATAATTTATCTGTTAAAATACTTCTTGTCTCATTTTCATGGCCAGTATCACAGGTGGAAAGAAGTTGCTACTTCCACATGCTGCTTATTGACATAGTTAGGTGTGGGAGGATTAATGATGCTGGCGAGTCCATTTATGGCTTCTCATTATGTGGATAGACAGTGTGGTCAGACAGCCGTAACTCTCCTCTGCTTCTTGCTTGTATTTACACTTGGCTTCTTCTAAAACGTCTTCGATCTGACAAAGATGTAAAAGGTGTGTAAATGTAAGTGTGCCATTGGAGCCAAACTGCCATTCTTTCCATTAGGGCTTGGCGATATGACTTCAAATCAATATCGTGATTATTTCAAACATTTATCTCAATTAGGATCAGTGAACGATTATTTATCATTGACCTGAAACATGAGGCGCATTACTCTGCGCTGGTCAACAAGTGATTCTTCTCCTCTGCTCTTCATTAGTCACTCACATGTAGAACTGATGTTTATATAAACCTACTGAATTCATATGTATTTCATAATTTCCTGCAACTTCAGTGTTAAACCATAAAAAACTTCAAATTCAAGATTCTTTTATATATAACGACGAGTTTATTTATTGCTAGGTAACAAATAAAGGCTACATTTACACAGTCTATACTGCAATTCTACGTTGACTTATCTCCCCCCACATAGAAATTAATTTTGATCTCTGCTTTGCTGTTGTCTCTGCAAAGGAGCCCTTGTTGACGGTCATTGGGGCCGAAGCGCTATTGTTGGTCTTCGATCTGCTCAGTTCCTTGGTTGTCAATGTTGATTTTGCATGAAGTCCGCTTGCCTCGGACTTAGCAATACCCAGCGCCGGCGTTGTGGTGCCCCCCTAGCCAATCGCGTTGGCCTGCAGCTTCTGACGTTTTTCGGGTTATTCAACGACAGTGCTTGCAGATGAAGAAGCCACAAAAAACATTGCAATACTCCTCTGATTAGCAGACTTTGTGTACCGCTTGCGCTTGGTCATGGTTTGGATGTGAACAGACAGCAAAAATTGTTTTGAAGAATGTCCGCATGACGTCCAATATTCCACCAATAACAACGCTCTTTGTTACAGCGTTAGAGGAAAATCGATCAATCCAATACGAGTCTCGCATTGTGGTAGTATGACAAAATGTAGAGAATCCACGAGCAACACCCTACTTTTGAAAATCAGTATGATGCCGTAAGATCACGGAATAATAATTCCATTCCATTGTTTGGGGGGAGCCCTGGTACTGTTCAGCTTCTTCACGACAGTTAGATCAGCTTGAAAGGATGACTGAAGGACAGATAAGCACTGAATTAACTGTTAATGATTGGCAGTTAAACATAATAGCTGATAGGTCTCAATCCTGCCACTTTGTCTTTTATCTCCTTATAACTTTCTTTGGCATCCCCCTAAAATCTTACCTCATTACTCATTAGCAGTAGAGGATGCTTGAAGAAACTAAATTAGGACAAAAATAACACCAAACACATTTTGTGAGTTGAACAAACTGTCACTGGCCTTGAGTAGTCTGGTACGACCACAGGCTGTATTCAGATTTGGCTGTGAACATTCAATAACTTCTCTCTTACCCGCCTCTCTCACTTATCCCCCTTTGTTCCTCTCCTCTTCTTCCCTTCTCACCATGTGCAATTTGCCTGGCTGCAGAGTTTTTGATACAAAAATTATAATATAGTTGGTTGTTCATCCCTCTTGTTACAGCTTTTCTATTCCAGACAGCATCATACTCACTTTTGGCAAGACTGCATCCCATATTATTGCTACATCCTCTTGCTCTCTTCAGTAATTAAAAGAAACTCTGATAACAGTGGTACTTCCATCATGAGTTTCCCAGGCAACCCCACAGAGGTTGACTTACATTTCAGGACAAAGCCACACAGAGGCTCTCCAAACACAAATGCATATTGATTCCTGAATGAATTATTTGAGGTTATTTAAAACAGTTCTTTTGGCCTGGCCACCCAACAGGTCTTTACAATTGTTGGGGAAACACTGCGGCATTCTTAAGTCTAAACGTCATGTTTGATTAGAAGCCAGGATGACTCGTAAGTTAGAGGAACTCTGCTGTTTTCCAGTAATTGTCTGGTGTTTATGTTCCCGCATTTCCCTCTCTAAATGTGTCTCCCTCTCTGTCTCTCTCTCTCTTAATTTTCTCCCTCTCATTGGATGTTCCAGCCACACAGCAGGCATTGGCTTTGTTTACAGACTGCTGTGGTAACTCTTTGATTAACTAGGCACTGGGGAGTTAATAGCTATTACAGCTAATAGGACATTTAGTCTTGTCTCTGCTGGAGAGATGGGGGAGGGAAGATTGCTTTAACTCTTAAATCTCATAACAGGAACTGGTGAGCCACAGGTCTTCCTGGTAGATCTGAGCCCTTTAAGTATTCACCGTCATACATGTTTCTCTGTGTGTATGTGTATTACAGCAACAGCTGGAGGAGGAGGCTGCAAAGCCTCATGAGCCAGAGCGGCCCATCTCACCGCCACCCAGTGAGGCCAAGCACCGCAGCCTGGTGCAGATCATCTACGATGAGAACAGGGTCAGTATACCACATACACATGTACCCCAATGACCCACCTCTTAAGTCATAACAACCTTGCATTTGAGTATGGTTTCACTTTTGCAGTGTATTCATTGCCACGAGTGAATGGAAGAGTGATAGGGCGGGATACTTCCCCCTGTGGTTCAGTGCTGTTTCACTAAACTGAAGAAAGATAATATAAATTAAACAAAGACTCTTGTCTAGAATATTGTTGTCTGTGCGGCATGCTTATTCAGTTCTCAGAAAATGGCCACCAGCGAGTGTTGGAAATGACCTTGCACCTGCAAAGTAAACTAGATTACCCAACAGGTGCAGCTTTTGAACAAACCACAAAGTCCTGAATTATCTGAGTAGAGCCCCATGTTGTCTTCGTCTTTCATAATGTTTCATAAACAACATCGTCAAAGTATGGACGTATGTAATATAGCAGCATTCTTTCTTGAAGAGAAAAGCAGGGCAGCTGAGCGGTCATATGATATATAGGAAATTTGAAGGAGGATTTAGGTCACAGCTATCATTACATGCAGCAGCTCTCTGCAGAGGATCACCCTTTCAATGAGGGGATTCTCAGTGCTCTCAGTCCCCCTAGTGGTGAAATGCCATCTCCTCTTTTATTGGAATTGGCATTTAAAGTAGGGAACTCCTCTCACATTGCATCACAGCCCAGATTAAACCTCTTTCAACAAACCCCCTATGGGGAACCAGGAGTAAAGTTAAAACTTACAGTTCAGACGAAAGGCACTCTTTTCTGATACATTCAAGGGAAATGGTTTTTCATAGAAAGGCAAAGCAGTGTAGAGAAAATACACCACAAATAGAGAACCTAGTTTAAGACCCATGCAAGCCTGCTTAAGTGTCGGTGAACAAGAGATTAATCCTTCACAGTTCTAGGAATGGTGTTGTGACACACTGCTCTAACCTGCATAGATAGCCTCAGATAACCAGTGAAAAACCCTAGATGACCTTTTAAAGGGAACACCACAGCATAGGGTGTGTACTTCAGGACTTTCTCCCAAACTGTCATCAATCACAGTTAAACCAGAGCATTTCTGTACAACAGCAGGACTCAGCAGATTGCACAAGACTCAACTGTGAAAGGCTTGAATTTTAAGAATGACTCATGACTTACTACACAATGTAGCCTGACCTCTGTTACACTTTCCACCTCCCTCTGACTGGCAGTCTCCCCATTTAAAGGTTCAGTGTGTAGGATTTAGGGACATCTAGTGGTGAAGTTGAATGTTGCAGCTGAAAACCTCTCACCTTACCCTCCCCTTTCAAGCATGAAGGACAACCTAAATGGTAGTCTTCAGTTGTCATAAAAAACTCAAAAGGTGTTTAGTTTGTCCAGTCTGGGCTACTGTAAAAATCAGCCTCCATAAAAACAAAGTTTGTACTCATTTGCATTCTTAAATCACATAAGCTTGCTTTGTTCATGACATCCGAAAATATCAAAAAGACCATTTAGATACAGTATATTACAAGTGCGACTAACGTCAAGGGTGAACTTTATTTTTTCTTTTTCATTTTATTTTGACAAAAACACATTTAGACTTTGCAAACAGCAATAAAGTATGTTCTGGCTACATGATAGGCACCTGACTATGATGACTCCAGCTTCAGTTTGCCTTTTTGAGCTGATGTCAAAGTGGTGTCACCTCAGTGTCACCCGCTCTCTCAGATGGGGTTACGGCCACATTTCTACTGACAGCCCATGGTCAAACCCTGGGGATGGCTTAACCAAGTTCACTCTTTTCATATTTGGGACAAAGCAGTCATGGACATGAACACAAGAAAAGACAGGCCTGACTGAAACTGCATTATCATAATTCTGTTGAACTATGCAAAATCCTCATGTCTAATCCTAATATGACCTTGTAGCACTCTCCCTCCGTCTCCCTCCCTCTCTTGTTGTTTGCTTCAGTCTGTTTTCCTGTTTTTCTCTCCTGTGTTCTCATCATGGGAGGTACAAAAGGTTTTTAGTGCTGTGATTTAAGCCACATAAGTATCCACAGTGTGAATAGTTATTCTTATAGATTTATTCCAGGTTTTTGAATGTCTTTGTTTATTTTAAGGGATCATGTGATCTACTGGGGGAAATGCCTTGTTGACGGCAGTCTGCATGTACAGCAGTACAGCTGCTAAGCTTATAATGCCACTGCCACAGTAGCAGTCCTTTGTGCGACCACAGGGAGGGGGCATGATTGAAGTAATGGAGCGGGCCTCTCTACTCGGTCTTGTGATCTGTATGTGATGTGTGTGTTAGCCAAGAGAGAGCAGTTCTCTTTGTGTAATTAACCACAATTTTAGAGAACAGGTTATATTGAATCTCATCCATCCATTCCTCCCACTTGCTATATTTGTCATTTCTAGGATCTAATGTTAAGCCATTTCCCAAAAGTTTTGAGGTCAGTTTCTTGCAGTTTTTTCTCTCAAATAAACATGGCCAGGAAATAAAGACAAATCCTTGAGCCTCCGTACTACCAGAGGATAATGTGCTGCTTTTAATAACTTCTGCTCATTTACTGCTATCGAAGGCAACACTCTGCAGCCTGTTACACCCACTCACGGTGAGGAAGCAACAGGGATGAGTTTATTGTATTAACATAATTGCATTGTGTTACTGTATTTGCATTTTAATCGTACATAGAGCAGTGGTATGCTGTGACTTTTACACATAAGTAAGCAGAGCTGAAACTGAACATCCTGTTGTCATAGCTATATTTGACAGCAGTTGTTTATGGGGGATCAGCCATGGCACATGACAGCAGAGTGTGGGAAGTTGTCATATTGACAAACAGCCAACATATATTTCACTGCTAGTCAGAGCTATACTCTTTGCTTCTACCTTTCGACACATTCACTTTATCTCTTTCTCACCCATTCGCTGCCGAACAACTTTCACACTGACTATCTACTACATATGTACCAAGAATGGCAATTAGTAGAGCACATACCACCACCAAGTCCCAGCAGTCCCCTTAAATTAAATCAAGCTGTACCAAATTGCACACACTCATAGGTGAGATTTGTCCCAAGTTTTGTCTTCCTAGTTCCCCACAAGAAAACGGAAAATGTAAATTTAATTGGCAATTTTAGAAAGTGGGGGGCAAAATCCTGGATTCCAAAATTCTTAAAGCTACTGTAGATCTAAATCACTATATAATTACCGTTTACTTGCTCCTGCTCCACTTTCGAAGAAAAGAATGTCTAACAAATTTTCTTATGCACGTCACATCTGCAAATGTGTATAGCAAAGTGTGCAATATTGCAACTGATCTCAGTACATTGGAAGCACATCCAGGTTTGTGGACAGAATGCACAGAAGTCTAAATTATGCCTGACATGGCTGAAAGTGAACCTAGCTTTCCAGAGACAGAAGCCTGCTGCTACAACAAGTGCAGTAAAAGAGGAATGCAAACAGGCACTATCCAAGATCCTTTATGCTGTTTTGAGATCAGATGTAAGAAGAGATATCACTTCCACTTCTGTATCATCTAATTGATGTTTATTTTTAGCTTTAACGGGTCAAGTATTGTTTGCCCTCATGGCACACCACTGATAGAGAGTATGTGCAAGTGTAAATCATCAGCTCTTCATTTGCCTTAAGACTTAGAGGAAATGCACAGGGCTATTTTACTTCTGTTATTGGCTTCCCTCACAGGTGACTAAGTTCAAAGCCTTGGTCGAGTTGTTTGCGTGAGCTCCTCTGGGGTTTTTCATCCATGACTGTTAGCGTGAGTACGGAGTAAACTTAGGAGTAGATCCCAAACACCTCCTGCAATGCCTCTACAGTGAAGGCAGAGTGAAAGGGACAAGCGAAGCAGCATGGTGGGTGGTGAAAAGTAAAGGTTGACACGCACATACACACTGGCAGGCTCTCTGTTATCAGCTCTGAAGTTTCTCCCACATCTTCCCCTTCCATCCACCCCACTCTCTCCCTGTGCTTCCATTCTCTCTGCATATATGTCAGTCCTGACAGTCTCAATGCATGGTCACTGAAGAAAATGAAGTAGATGGATAGCGACAGAGCATGTGGTTTGTCACCATAAGTGGGGTGTGTTTGATCGATGAAGGGTGATAGTGTTCCGAGTGGAATGAGGAGAAGAGTGGCGCAATAAATATAAATGTATGGAGGAGCAGAGCGGCACAGAGATCAGCCAGAGACATCGATGGGAGTTTTCTGCTGCCCATCTTCATGCCCCATCACCTCTCCATTCTTGCTTTATGGTCCTTGCCAGGAAGTTTTGTTTTAAGAGGCTGGTTGGTAGGTAGTGAGCTGGAGGTGAGATCTTTCTCTGCCTTTCATCAGATGTCTCTTATGAGATAAGCACCAAAGCCCTTTAGCCCCCCCCCCTTCCTTCCCATGTTTTTTTGCTCTTTCTCTCCCACTCATTTTCTATTCCACTCTCACTTGCTTTCCTGCCTGCGCTCTCTCTCTCTACCTCTCTGCACAGGGGAGGTGAGTAATCTTTTTTTTTTCCGGGAGAGGAGAGAGGGCGCTGTAGCCCAGCTAGAGTTAAAAGCTCTAATAATAGTTAGTGCATCCATCTCTCTGTCTATCCATCCATCCATCCATCCATTCAGCGAGCGGTCTGTCCGTGAGTCTGTCCAGCGAGAAGCGATGTAGCTTCTGTGATCCAGTGAGCGTGCTCACTTTGTTGCCGAGGTGATGGCAGAGGTGCAGGCAGCTGGCTAATGCTCTACTTCTGTTTGTGTTCCCTCACCAGAAAAAGGCAGAAGAAGCTCACAGGATACTGGAAGGATTGGGACCCAGGGTAGAACTGGTGAGTGGAGACTTTATCTTTGTGTTCTATTCTGTATCTTTTTCTCACTCTCACATCTTTGCTTTATTGACATGCGTAAATAAAAAAATAAAGATTTTGTTAAGGGTCAGGTTTGAGGAATGAAGGATGTAGGGAGAGACAAGGAAGGGGTCTGAATCATCTGATGTGCTCTGTAAAAGAATGAAGTTAAAATATTTGATCTATGTACTCATGATCTCAGTTAAGCAATATTTAACATATGTCACACATTAAATGTTGTAGATATCAGTATATAATGTTTTCCAACCCACTAAAAATAGAAACAACATCGTTTTACTTCACTACATTTTTAGAACATTTGCGCAGCCTTAAATTAAAAGCATGCCTTTAGCTGCAATTATATATTTTAAATATTTGTTTTGTCATAAATGTACTCATGCATACTGTATCTGTCTGTGATATGCTCAGACACACATATACACTCACTGAGTAAATTTGATGAGTTCTGTACTTTTCAACAAATTACTTTTACATGCTACAAGATGCTACACTTAGCAGATTCTGTTCTGTTCTGCAGTGATTCATTTTGAGCTAGATCAAGTTATTTGACTTCACTCTTGTTATTTGATGACCATTTCTACAAACATTTAACTCCTTCAGGTCGAGTTTATCATGGTCAAAGGGACATTGGGGGGACATCTAAGTAAAATCTGTCATATGACCTTCATGTATATTTGTGTTTGCAATCATTAACACAACTGATTCTGTGATCTTTTTGTTTCTTGTCCTGTTCCAGCCTCTGTACAATCAACCTTCTGACACCAAGCAGTACCATGAGAACATCAAAATGTGAGCCTGTCACCAAATGCTTCTACAAAATGTTTTATATACACTCCTATATACCTCTAAGACATTACAACATCTAAGACACTAATATACTTTGATTGCTGTGGTCAGAAGAATTTAAAAACCTATTAAAGTGTGGGAGGTTGGTTTATAAATTTAATAAAGTTGAGCCTATCTTTAGAAAACTGGTCCTATGTATATAATATAAAAGTATCAAAATGCTTAATCCAAAAAGAAATGCACATAGCCTTTTCTCAGAAACTTTGCCTCAAGCAAACCATCAGGTAATTGTCAAAATTGACATGATGCTCAAGTCACTTCTGCAGTGACTTGAGCATTTCCTTTTGCATAGTTATAACAAACTACAGTAGTAGGCGTAAGTCTGTTACCTATGATTGTGCGACCATGCGCCACTCAGAAAATAGTCAATCAGAAAAGATACACTTGCTACAGCTCCAGAGAAAAGAGTGAGAAAACCATATTGACATGATCTTTGTATATATTTTAATTTTTTCTCTATAAACTTACTTCTACCATTACAAAGTAGAGACGGAGGCGATTAAAATTACCATTCAGTTATCTGCATTGAGGGCATCTTTATCAATACGGCTCATCATAATCTTTTAAGTACCATTAATCACTAAGGCACATCAAAGAGCTGTACAAGGGTTATAATGGTGCATCTCAACCAATGGCACAGTGGTTTGGGCACAGTGGCATACCACAAGATGTGTCTGACCTCGTAGCCACACACGGCTCTGTCTTCACTCCTTTTGATCCCTTCACTGTTTGATCAGTATGATTGCCTCAAAGCAATTAACTGAAAACTCTCCCCTCTTTGTGTGTGTGTGTGTGTGTGTGTGTGTGTGTGTGTGTGTGTGTGTGTGTGTGTGTGTGTGTGTGTGTGTGTGTGTGTGTGTGTGTGTGTGTGTGTGTGTGTGTGTGTGTGTGTGTGTGTGTGTGTGTGTGAGATTAAATACCACTATGTTGCTTTGAGCCAGCACAATCGACTTCTTTGTTTTGCTAACCGGTTTGATAACCTTGGCACTCATCCCTGCTGGGATAGATGAGTACTAATATCTGTGTGGACGAGCGCTCAGGATTTCATCCCAGTACATCTCCTGCTCACTCAGGGCTGTTACCAGTCAGCTGAGGATACATGCAGCCTACTATGAAGACAAAATGAAACTTTGTAGTCTGAAAAGCTCAGTGTTGTTCTACCATGGGGTAACATTTGTCGTAAGTGTGTGGATAATGAATCTTTCAACCATCATGGCTTGGAGGTATTGTGCCAAATTACAGTGCACTTTGATATCTCAGAAATGGCACAGGCCTAGGGCAGGACAAAGGAAACCTTTCGTTAGGCTTCAGGGCTACTAATCTTCCCCTTTACCATCTGGTGTCCAGAGGACAATGCAATATCTGTCTTTAAAGGGCGTAATCTATTAGATCTGTTAGTTCTCACCCATTATACACCACAATATGTGTAGATATTCAATGTATTTTGTTGGATTTGGAAGTATTTATCTTTCCTACTGCACTGACTTGGCTCAGAATGTGTTTGTTTGCATGTTTGGGTATGTGGAAGTGTTAATTTGGGTTGGGGGTTAAGGCTGTAAAGATTTTATGTGGTTTGTTATTGCAGATATTGTTTGGGTAATGAAGCATGGGTCATCGAGTGTGTTTTATCACTCTGACTCCAAAATGTTTGAATGATATCTTCTCATTTTCCCTAAACTTACGCACCATGAATTGCCCACTTCCTCCTCCTCTGTCCTTGCCTGTGACCTGAGGGACCCCGTGGCTCAGCTGAAGTGACTAATGTAGAATACGATTACATTAATCAGCGGGGAACGTGACCTTACAACTGACAGATTAAGTGTCAGGAATAAAACTCTGTCTTGCAGCAAAGAAAGACACAAACTGAGTGGCTGCCTAAGGAGATTACTGGCCCTGACCTTTATTTGAAGCACTGGCCGGCTCTTTCCAGCCTAGACAAGTTTTATAAGTTTGGCTCCCCTCGCTGTCCTTTCCAGCCAGAAGCAAGTTTGAGTTTATTGAGAGGTGGCATACAAGGACAGCCATTGTGTGTGTGTGTGTGCATCTGTTTGTTTCTATATTGGATAAAGATGTTAGGCAGAAAAAGTCCAGCAAGAGGAGCATGTTTGTGAAACATGTAATGTATGTGAAAAATTATGAAAGCCAAAGCATTGTTTGAATTTAGGTTTTCCTTGAACGCCCTCACCATCTCCTTTTCTCTCTATCCCTCTTCCCCTCTGCCTCTCTTTTGTCATCCCTCTCAGAAATCAGGCGATGAGAAAGAAGCTCATCTTATACTTCAAGAGGAGAAATCATGCTCGTAAGCAGTGGGTAAGTAGAGAACTTGACATGTGTGACTCTAGCTGCTTCATGAAGTTAGTAGCCACTTTAGGCAGTCCAAAGAAGAATAGAGCTCTGGGCCTGATCTGTTGTCAGTAATTTACTGCTATCAGGAGAAACTGTTGAAAAAACAAAACCAATCTCTTATTGTCACCATGAAAAAAAATGACAGATATTTTTTATACATCTGCTAAATTCAGCCAAGCACTATAATGAGCATTGTACAGGGTTAGTATTCGCTCTTGCCTGCCAGTGATTGAGCGAGACTGAGCCAAAGAGCATGACTATAAATAAAGCAGAGATCAATGGGGCGAGCTCTGATGCTGGAGCCAGACGAACATCTTAAAATCAACAGGCCTGACAGAAAATCATTATTGCAAACCAAGTCCACAGTTTTTCCAGTAGATTCCACAAGTCGTGAATATGGAAAAATATAGCTTTATCAAAAAGGGTTTCCAAGCTTAGATGTCTTGCCAGTGACAATTGTCCTACAGCTCTGCATTCATTATGTATTGAAAGTTTATGTGAAGTCAGGAAGAGGAGTTTTCAAATGCAGCACCTTTATCAAAAAGCATATGAGTCATGGATGAGTGTCCAGTTTTCTCTCATATTGTGTCTAAGTGGGGGAGGTAGCTCCTCCTGGGCTGAGTGAGGGAAGACATCACCTTGTTGTTTATGAGCCCACTGAGGGTCATGTCTGCACCAGGGTTAATGGTCTGCTTTACAGCCTGCTTGTGAGGAAGCTGGGAAAACAGTGGGCCGTCGTCTGTCAGAGCAGTGGCTCAAGGCCAGACTCCCCATAGAATACCAAAATATCACCTTGCCCCCTCTGGACATGTAATGGTACATGTTCAGAGACATAGGAGAGACTGAGACTAAGGAAGTTTACTGACTGTGATTATTGAACTGATGGACTGTGTTTTGGCAGATGTCTTATTTGAGCAGTACCTGTTGAAGGTGCAGTGTGTAGGATTTAGGAGAGATTTAGGATTCAGCTGTAGAACAGGAATATAGTTAATTTGTGTATAATAACCTGTAGCTATGAATCATGTTTTTGTTCGCATAGAATTAGCTCTTTATATCTTCATTAGGGGCCTGTCCTCTTCCATGAAGACAATCATGTTGTACCACCATTTTTCCACAGTGGCCCAGTACCGACAAACCAAATGTGATGACAGTGAAATTACTCTTTTGAAATTAGACATTAACAAAAGACCTGTCTGGAAATATAGGGTAAAGGCATGATTTTCCGGGGGCATCATGATTGTGGTGGTTAAAATTAAAAATCAACAATATGTGACAAAAAATCTAATTTGCAGTTGTTCCGATCTGAAACAATGACTTGAATAGCAACTGCTGGCAGTGGCATGATTGAAGAGGTTGAGCCCATTTCTGGTGTATCTCACGATTATTTAAGTAAATACATAAAATAGGCATACATGACAGTATGTTAATTTCTATTATACCAAACCCTGGCCATTTGCAGCCTCACCTCACCACCTTTTATACCAGTAAATCCTTCACACTGCACTTTTAAAATTGCTGCAATTATTCTTCCTTCAATCTTTGTCGTCCATTCAGTTGTAAATGTAAGCAATATTACAGATAATTTATTGGATCTGCAGTGGATTAAGCTCTTTGCTGTTTCGCTTCAGGAACAGAAATTTTGCCAGCGCTATGATCAGCTGATGGAAGCCTGGGAGAAAAAGGTAGAGCGTATCGAAAACAATCCACGGCGCAGAGCCAAGGAGAGCAAGGTGCGGGAGTACTACGAGAAACAATTCCCAGAGATCCGCAAGCAAAGAGAGCTGCAGGAACGCATGCACAGGTGAGATCACAGGATTTTTTTCCTGTCTCACAATAGGCAGTCTGTGACTGTTCAGAATGGCAGTTCATTTGTTTTCTAGCCTTGTCACTATGATTACTGTAAAGAATGAATGTGGGTTTATTTCACTATGTTTTGTAAGTAACTCAGTTACAGTAATAAGTCTCTATTTCCCCTTTTGCAGCCGTGTTGGGCAGCGAGGAGGTGGGCTGAGCTCATCTGCAGCTCGCAGTGAACATGAGGTCTCTGAAATCATTGATGGAATATCAGAGCATGAGGTAAGCTCTGGTGTTACTGTTTAGTTATGTTAAAATGGTTTCCCCGCCACCTGCTCTTTTGCAACTTATCATGATCATGTTGATTATTTTGACAATTTCCTTTTAGAGTCATTTTCAAGAACAGGGGTAAATGAGATAAATTAAGAACTTCAGGCCTGTGTAAAATAAGCCATTAATGACTTCCATATACAAGACATTATATTTTGATAAAAAATATTATTATTGAGTTTCATTTTCTTTAAAGAGTAGTGATAATGAACAACAAAAACCATATCATAATATCATTAAAACCATAGTCTGAAAAAATTGCAAGTCAAAAGTCAGGTTGGCTCAAGTTTTATTGATGTTGCCAACTGTCACATGTCACACATTTCCTCTAAAGGGGCTTCAACTACACAACATCCCGCTTTTTCCACAGACCCTCAAATCAGATATTAAATATCCCTATAAAAACAACAATTGATGGTAAACATATGATCCAAGCTTTCTGTAATCACTATACCACAGTCTTGTTTTCTTGGCATATGCCAGTACATATTGCCACACACCACAACAGTCCTTCTGGGTCAGCCTTACACTGCTGTGGTTCTATTCTCTGATACCAGGTCACACTGAGGGCTTATTCTTAACTGGTACACCATTGGAATATTTTTGGTAACCAAGTTAGCAGGGCTAGCCAAAGCTAAATACCAGCCCTTAAAGGCCACCACCGCCCAGCAGCAAACACAGCTTCTTTCAATAGATATGTTCCCAAAACTTTGATATTGTCTGACAGTTTGTACTGACTGTCTCTTTTTACACAGCATTACCTTGTCTCTTTTTCGTCCATTTATATCTCAGTCAACACAGTGTCAAGATGCAGAGATTATTGTCCTTACCATGTCCTTAAACTTCATTATAATGGTACATGCTAGCATGTGCTTCTAAATTACAGCTTTCAGAGATAAAGTTGGAAAGGTTTCAGTTGCAATTATTGAAGCCATCTGAGATAAATTATATACATTTCTTTGGCTTGATTTTACTTATACTAACAAAATAAGCCTTTGGTGTCAGACTCCAACAAAATGTGGCACTGCTCTTCTTACCATTGAAGGGCCATGCTATGAGTGGACATTGCTGAGATATCCACTCGTCACACATTCTTTAAGTCCTGTCCCCTTTCCTGAGCTCAGACATTTTCCTACTTTTAAGATTGTAACTTCTTTGAGTTACAGAAAAAGACAACAAGCTGCCCTTTAAATTCCTGTCCTTTTTTCTGAGCTCTTTCACACTTCAAAATGTGGCGTACTCCATCAGGTTTCATATGGTGCAAGTCAGTATAAACGCCATGTTGTCTGATAGTTTCCCTCACCAAATCAGACCGCTCAGTCTGGGATAGTGACTTCTGTGTGTGGCATTTGTCTACTTCAGAACACAGAGAAGCAAATGCGACAGCTGGCAGTCATCCCTCCTATGCTGTTTGATGCTGAGCAGCAACGCATCAAGTTCATCAACATGAATGGACTGATGGATGACCCAATGAAGGTGTACAAGGACCGACAGGTTATGAACATGTGGAGCGAGCAGGAAAAGGACACTTTCAGAGAGAAGTAAGCAAAACACATGGTGGAGACTATAGCTTCAACTTTTTCACATTTACATATGTTGATTTATTGGACAGAATACACTCGAAATAGCTGGCAGTATTTTGGCATTTTGCACCCAGAGAGCTTCTTTTTAAAGGTACAGTGTGTGACATCGAGTGGTGAAAATTGCATGTTGCAGCTGAAGACCCCTCACCCTCTCCTTCCAAAGATGAAAAAGAACCTTTGGTAACCTTGAGTTCTCATAAAAACTCAAAAGATGTTCAGTTTGTCCAGTCTGGACTAATGTAAAAAACATGGCGGCCTCCGTAGAGATGGTCCCCTCAATGTAAATATTAAGTATTTAAATATAAAGGGCCTTTTCTGGGGTAAAGAAACTACAGTTCATACAATTTAGATGAAACAAACAAGTGAAATCATCTTGAGGATTATTCTAAATTAAATTTCTGCCAATGGTTTCTTGTTCACCTAAATCTTACACACTGGTCCTTTAAGCAATAACATGAAGTAAGTTTTGTGAGTTTCGTGTGACCAATGAAGGGATAGTAAGTTGTTGGTAGGGAAGTTAAACTTCCCCTTTCGTGAGAAGCAACAGATGTTTCAAGATCATTTACTTTAAAGCAGAGTCACCACGGATCCCTAAAATAGTCCATGTTATGTGTTTACAGTCATCTTAGCTGGACACCCACGCCTACGTAGAAGAGATATTCTCCATTTATTGCCAGTATATAGGTTTGTAACGATACCTAAACTGATACGAACATCCACAATCTCATGTCTAGATACAGGCTACTGCAAACCCAACATAAAGCAGGCGCTGCCTGTTAGGCTCTCATCACTTCATGAATGTGACAAAACAAATTTTTCAAAATTTCAAATTTCAAAATGATCACTTTGGCAGAGGTCAAATCATCATTTTATTCTATCTTATTTTCCAACTGCATCCGTCATGTGACTCTTCCATGTACCAGCACCATAAGAATATATAGGTTATCCCACCCCCACTGCAAAGGATAAATGAGAAAAAATTAGTTATTAACCAAACCATGGCTCAGAAAACGAGGTCTTTGGGGAATTGTTATAAACGTTCTGCTGACTGATGAATATCAGATAATTAACTCTCCATTCCATACCTAATTTTTTCATAGGATCAATACAGTGGTTTTGGTACATCCATTAGATAATCACCGCCTCAGTCTATCTCTTTTTTATTCTGTGATCATCTTTTGTCCTTCAGCAAATGTCAATGATTTTGAGTTATTCTCTGAAGCAGTTTTCAATACTGTGTTTGTTCTGCTTCTACAGGTTCATCCAGCACCCCAAAAACTTTGTTCTGATTGCATCTTTTCTGGAGAGGAAGGTACTGATTTCCCTCTTTTTTTTCTAATTTTTGTTTCGCGTTATCCCATCTTCATCAGACATGGTTGTTAAAAAAATTATATTTCTCTCATGTTTCAGACTGTGGCTGAGTGTGTGCTGTTTTACTACCTGACGAAAAAGAATGAAAACTATAAGAACATAGTGCGGAGGAACTACCGACGCCGTGGAAGAAGCCAGGTATTCTCGTCTTAGAAGCTCACAGTTCAAACGGATGCTCTCCTTTACGTTTAGCCCCATGTGAGGTGCACCACTCTCTGATTTTCAGAAGAGCTGCACAGCCACAAGCACCAGAATTCTTCTCGTGCTTTCACTTGTCAACCAAGAAGTCAGTTGCTGTCAGTCACTAATTTAGCTAATGACAGTAACTAGGACCATTACACACAAGGCCTGACTCAATTCTCTGCTGTCAAACAGGTTAAAGCAAGAACAACCATCACTTACTTTCAGAGCTCAAAATGTACTGGATCTTTGGGGCCAATACCGATTTAGAGAGTAAAAACGAAATCATTATTTTTTATATGATTTGACATGACTTAATTTGAACATGGCTTTCTGTATTATATTCTTATGTAACAACATATACGCCATCGCAGAAATATCTGTGATACAGTGAATGTAATGTAGGTTTGATTTGATTGAGATGGACCTAAGAGAAAAACTTTTATTCACAATTTAATGCTTCTTCACTTGTGACCGTCAGTCATTCTCATTAACATATCTCAGAGGTGCTTCGAGGGAATCTTTTTAAATTTGGCACATACATTCAGCTGGTCTCAATGATGAACTGATTTTTCATGGACCCCATGTCCATCCCATTATTTTTAACACAATAAATAGGGAACTCCTGGAGGTATTGTCATTACATCTGTCATAAATGTTTTACAAATCGAGAATTGGTGGTTAACTATCAACTCACTTTGACCTCACAAAACACGTTTTTTGAACACCAAGCTTGTTTAAGCTATAAAATGCCAAAGGTGGCTCAGTAGTGCTGATCAAGTGCCACAGATTACTCAACCCTTCATGTCAGAACTATTTCCATACTGACACTTTTTCCTGAACACAGGTCATTTCTATTGCTAATGAGCTCCCAGTTATTACTTAGTCTCAGATCAGGTGCTAGCTGTTTAACATTGCAGTGGCAGGTGCTAATGAAACGGCAGATTCATTTACTGCTGACCTTTTCCTGTGAGTATGAGGATGGCATCTCCTCATCTTTCCTGCGCTCATTACCTAGCAGCAGCAGCAGCAACTAGCACTAATGACTCACACACACAGAGGGAGGTAACGGCAGAGGAAGAACAGACAGTGCAGTGCTATATGTCAGAATGACTGCAAATAATAATAGAGATTATGTTTGGATAGTGAAGCTGAGGATAAGTTATAGACTAATGCAAATGTTAATGTGTTTTCAGCCTTACTGAGTGGGGTGGCCGTGAAATGACTCCTTTAACTACATTTTCTGTAGGTATGGACCAGGATCATCCTGGGGAAAGTTTAGAAGCAGCACTAACACTTCTACATATTCAGGGCGGATAGATATTATTAGACTGTTTATACATCTGAAAAAAAAGGGAACAGGAAAAGTGTAAGCGCTCGACTGAAGGCTTTAGTTTAAAGGCAGCAACTGCAAACACACCAAACTGAGCATGTTTTTGCTGTAAGCATATCTGCTTTGTCAATGCTCAGCAGTCTTCAAGGTTTTTTGGTCAATTCTGTGTGTCTGTACTCATCTGAACTCTAACCCATAAAGCCCAGACAGGCAGGAAGCTGGTGAGGAAGTGGTTCAGGGTGTTTAAAGCACAAAGGTTGTGCAGCAGAATAGCCCTGCTGTAATTCTGGAAGTTTCATATCCTGTTTTGCCTTTGTCGATTATGAACATATTTTTTAGTTTTTAGGTAAGCAAGTATTCTTTATGTTAAAGAAGAGAAAGGGAGAAAGAGGAATTGCTTAATGCTACACATATATTTATTTTATCTCATCAGAAATCTAGCCAGACACCATATTGTCTGTAGTGCTGTGCCAGAAGTACATTAATTGTGTATTCAAATAATATCATAGCCACCTCACAAACGTGCAGAAAATACACAAGATGAAATGACAATCTCTAATCAGAGAGAAATTTTGGCGTCATCTACTGAAGTGACACAAAAACAAACTTCATGACTTATTATGACTCTAGTTAAAGGAACACTAAATAAGATGAGTTCCCTTACACATACACCTCTGTGTTATCCACAGCGGTTTTCCATGTTTGTGCATCCACACTTTGAACTGTGTGTATATCAAATGTGTACAGGTTACAGGAGAGGTTGTGATGTTTGTGTATACATTTACCTGGGATTACCTTTGTAATAAAGTGCCTTGTTTTTCTCTGTCTCTCATCGCAGCATGGCCAGCAGCAGCAGCAACAGCAGCAGCAAGTGAACCGCAGCAGCCAGGAGGACAAGGAGAAGGAAGAGAAGGAGAAGGAGGGAGAGAGGGATGAAGAAAAAAATGAAGCTGAAGACAAGGAGGATGGAATGAAGTGAGTCACTGTTTAAATACTGACTAAATATTTCCACGCTGGAGTAATTTTGTGTATCAAACACGTAAAATTTACGTCTAAATACTGTGTGTGAAAAGATGAAGCTGCGTGAAATCCTTTCCACCACATTGTATGAGCCTGAATCTGTACAGCTGCAGCTATCTTCCAACTCTCTTCATTTCTTTAACGTACATTGTTTTTTAGAGTTGTTCCAGGTTCAGGTCAGGCTGCAACAAATAGTGTAGGAGTAAGTTTTGGCTGCGGGGAGCGGATCTGGAAATCCAATCATTCTGCAACCCTTAAGCTCTCACTCTCTCACCTCTAGCAAGACTTTCCACCTACAGCAAAGTCAAAGTCCATTCGTTGCTCCTATTCAAACAGCTGCTTTCCTGTTTGTGCTTCTCCCCTTTCAAATAGGATGCCAAGTGTCCTTTTTTAAATTCTGTGCTTATGCTTTTAGTCTGGGGGTTTTTTGATGGGGAAAATGAGCAGAATGATTAGCTTAGCTGTGGGCAAGCAGGTGGAGGGGGTGTTTTCAGGTACAGTGCCAACAAAGGATGCACAGACTGAATCTCACTGCTTTCTGTTGCCTGGAAATTAAAGGTTCAGTGTGTAGAATGTAGTGACATCTAGTGGTGAAGTAGCATTTTGTGATTTTTTTAACGTCAATGATACACGATGCCTCTTTTTGAACCGAGGTCCTGCATGAGCACCTGGATCATTCTTTACAGGGAATACATGGATGGAGAGTGTGCTGGCCTTGATTAAGTCCCTGCCCTTTGTACACACCGCCCGTCGCTACTACCAATTGGATGGTTTAGTGAGGTCCTCGGATCGGCCCCGCCGGAGTCGGTCACGGCCCTGGCGGAGCCCCGAAAAGACGATCAAACTTGACTATCTAGAGGAAGTAAAAGTCGTAACAAGGTTTCTGTAGGTGAACCTGAGGAAGGATCAGTACAGGTACAGCAGCTCGACCACTGCAGCCCGACCAACCCCCTGGACGCTTAGGGTCTCATGCTGCCCCCCGTCGTCATATGCGCCACTGGGGCCTGCACATCTCCCGAGGCAGGGGGTGAGCGAGTTTGCGAGAGGAGCTCCCTTTGTAAAAGCATAAAAACAAGTAACCATCCAGTTTTGAGAATGAAATCAGTAAAAGGTACAGATATTTGTGTTCAAATGTAGCTTGTAAAAGTAAAAAGTCATCAGGAAAATAAATACTCAAGTAAAGTACGGATACCTGAAAAATCGACTTAAGTACAGTAATGAAGTATTTGTACTTCGTTACTTTCCACCTCTGAAACACAATAGTGGAAAAAGTCACTAGGATTATTTCATATTCAATTTCTGCCATTAGATCTCTTTCACCTAATTCTTACACACTGGACCTTTTAATTGATAAATGCTGAATTATTTCTGTGTTCATGCACTTTTCAGTGGTATCAGCTGTGGTTTTACATTGCAGCAATTTTAACTGATGGCAGATAATAGATAGTAAAATAGTTAAGCCACTGTGCCAAACTGAAAGGAGGAGATGATGATGATGAAGCATCACCTTCTGCATCCCTGCTCTGAGGTGAGGCCAGGGAGCTCCATGACTCCCAGCACCCCCTGCTACCTGCCTGTTACCCCTGACACAGCTGGCGCAGCTATTTTTAGTGTGCCACCAGCTCCTCTCAGCAAGATTAATGTAGCCTGGGGAGGGTGAATGGAGGAGCAGTGGGTTCAAACTCAATGGCTCTCTCCTGGCATGGCTTTGTGTTGACACTTGATAAATTATCTAGGGGAAAAAAGAGGAACAGTGTGCATACACTTGGGCAGGTTTGACTCACTAAAGCTAAGGCAGTGTAGAGGCAAACGACATCAGAGACACGATGGTGACGCAAGTTTGAATTGACTCAGCTCGTCCTTTGGGACGTTAATCTCAGCAAAGATTGTATTTGTATTATTATTATCATCTCCCTACTCCCTTTTTTTACAATTACTAAATACAATATGATATGTATTTATAATTTTGATACCACATAATATACATTGCAACTTCTGTCTCAGGATTTTGCATCATTCTGATCTTTAGCTGTGAAACATGCTCAGTTGGATTAATACGATAATGTGTGTCAGTCAAAACTGTTTTTCATGTCAATGCTTTCCAAAACCTGTGCATTAGGCTTTTGGCTTCTACATCAGTGATGCATCATTTACATCATACACCCTTCAAACAACCTGTGTGTGTCTGTAGCTGACTCTGTTGACATTTCTCAAATGCAGGGATGACACCTCTGGAGAGGATGCGGAGGACAAAGAGCCAACTGTGGCTTTCAAGGGTCGACGCACAGCCAACAGTCAGGGGCGCCGCAAGGGCCGCATCACCCGCTCTATGACCAGTGAAGTAGAGGAGACCACCACACCCCCGCTCAACAATGAACTTGGTCAGTCTGTAGTGCACCAAATTATTTTGCTCCCTTTGTTTCATCTTATTGAATGTAAAAATACATTTAGCATGCTGTACATTTCAAACGTTACTTTTGGTAAATTATGTGTAACCTTTCATTTCTTATTCATCATAAGGAAACTTCAATCTGGGTTCAAAAGTTATAAAAAATATATAAAAGACGAGGCACATAGTTAAAACCATTAATGTAATGTGCAACTGTCAGGAGCAATAAAATGAAAGGATTTACAGGTGAATTATTTCACTTTCACCTTGCAAGATCAACTTTGATTCAGCTGTGGACTCCTGTCCCACACCACAAGAGTGCACTATTGTTCCTTTTGTCTTCTTTTACTTATTCACGTTCATTTTATATTAAACTGACTCTCATAAACATTCTAAGAAATCGAGAGAGTGAAAAAGTGTGATTGCATGAGTTAAAATCCTCTCTGTGTAAGCAGTGCCCTCTCACCTAGCTCTTTGTTTCCTCGCTGGTGGCAGGTCAGCCATGTACACACCAACACTCTTGCTGCAGGCTATAAACGATTTTTGATTATACAGCAGTTGTGTAGTTGTTATATGCTGTAGTCGCTCTTGCAGCACAGGTTTTAGTTACTGGGAATCCCCAGGTGACTCTGGCTGTAGAGGCTCTCATCAGCAGAAGTTGATGAGAGCCCCCCCCCCCCCCCCCTGCATGAGCAGAGGCCCCTGCTCCACTGTCTGCTGCGCATGGTCAGGGTCGGCCTGGCTCGTGGTTTATGCAGGGAAACAAGCCAGTTGTTATGTCTATAATCATTAACTGACTTCTCTCCTTGGATTTCCTGCTTCCTCCACCTAAAACAAACAGTCCCTAGCGACCCATGCTGCAGTGTCTCCTTGGTGAGCAGCAAAAGCCACCCTGCCCCCACTTACTTATTCTTTTTCTTCTTCTCTTATTTCTCTCTCTATTTCCCTTCCTCTTGTCAGTCACTCCCTAACTGACTTTGTGACAACTGCCCACCCACCCCCACCTCTGCCCGCCTTCTCTAACTTGGTGGTTCTCTATTTTTTTTTTTTTACAGCCAATCTGGAGATGAATGAGAGCTCTCGCTGGACTGAAGAAGAGATGGAAACTGCCAAAAAAGGTAATAAAATGTAAAAAATTCTTCTGCCAGTGAAATGTAACTTCATCGCAGTTACTTGCATAATAATCCATCAAAGAAAGATCATCAGCAGCAGATCAAGGGCTGTTTTTTTGAGAACATAGACAAGTGATGCGGCTGTGACTTCCTGTTTGTGAGGCAGCGACTGCCACGTGCTGCTCGGTTGTGTCTATGCATGTGTGTGCGTGTATGCGTGTGTGTGCATGGTGCGTGCGTCAGTCTGCCTGGACTGGGTCTTTTGCTCTTTGGAGCCATTTCCCTGTCTCTCTGGGTCAAGGCAGCCTGTCGTTTTTTATCAGAGAGGCTGTAAAGTCTGCCTCTTATCAGCAAGCAAATGCAGCAGTCATTAGCCTAGCTTGTTTATTGTCTCTGACTGAAGATTACCCAGAAGCCTATTCTCAGAGATTGCTGACATTCTGCCCATTTTCCTTGTACCAGATCTCCGCGTGAATGCGTCCGACAGTGTCTGTTGCGTGCAGTGCGTGAGTCTCAGTGGCAAACTGAATGAGCTCCTTCACCCTCTGTGGTTTCTAATTTGTACTACTCTGTTGATAGGGATTCCCCACTGATTGTAACACCAGACAGACAGTCTGCTTCTCATCTGTTGGGGTACTTTAAAAAAAAAAAGAAAAAAGACAGATGTTGAAAGTGGTGCATGTTTCAAGAAAATGATGGCTGCTGCAGACAGTTAATAATTTAAAGAACTTTACTTTTGACTCCTCACATTAACAAAAACTCAGCCCGATTCATGTATTTAATGCATCTTTTTTTAAATCTAGGTTTTAGGTGACTTAGTGCTGTTCGTCTAATGTCAAGTCTTGCTCTGCACATGACTCGACAACAATTTCGATTCAATGCGGCTTCTTTGTGGCCATTTCTACATGATATGTCATCATGTTTTGTGTGACTCTCACTTCTGCTTCTGACTACTTCAACCTTTCCTTCCCCGTAATCAACAGCAGATTAACTGCCTCTTGCAATCAACTATCAGCAGTTTAAATACAATATTGAAACCATTTTGGTTTAGAGGAGTTGTCACATCTATCTTGTGTTGTATTTCGCTGTGTGTGTGGTGTCTCCTGCAATTTGGAGTTTGTGTATGCAGGTGTGTTTGTCTGTTAATAGGTTATTTTGTGATAACTGGTGCTGGCCTGGCTGGAACATGGTCTTGTGTAGTAATCCTGGTTAATGTCTATAGTTCCATTCTCCTGCAGTGGGATTAGTGGGGGGGCTCCATCCCAGAGGATTAGCTTGACAGCTTGGTGGGAGCAGGGCTTCCATGAAGCGCTTATGTAACCACAACCACACAACCCAGCTACAGCACCAAAGACCGAAGAGGAGGAGGTGCTCTTTCTCATCTGCGCTAACAAGTACCCCCACACCTGCTCAAAGGGATTCCCCTTCCAAGAACTGAACTCCTGCAAGATCCTAACCACAGCCATGCTTTTCCTTATAGAACTGGATCAGTTTGTCAGTGTGCTCTCACTTACAGGTGCTTCATATCTATATGCTTTAAAGAGGCTTAGGTGTCTTGATGCTAGTGTGTTTATCCCCTTGAAGTAAACAGATCTGAATAATGGCATTAATGGTATCTGGCTGGACAGTGGCACTCCAGCAAGGCAGCACCAGTCTGCACTACCTTCGAGGGTGGCATAGATCACTCTTGTCTTCTCTGCTCATAAAGAGTGGTACCTCAAATAAGGGACAGCCAATCTTTGTAAAGTCTCTCTCATAAACTAACCAGCTCTGTCTGCCCGTGTGTGTAGCAAAGGTTGTGTCTGTGTGCTCTTGGGCCGAGCTGTGTGTGTTTGCATGTGCACCATTCTTGGCTGACGTTTATGTAAGTGCACTAATCTGGCAGGCTTTGCAGGCAGCCAGGCAGCTGGATAACAGCCCCTGCTCTGCTTGCTGGAAGAGCCCATTTAAAGGAGCAGCAAGGAGAGTATACCATATTATCTTTTCCTCTCTTTTTCCTCCACTGTTGCTCTATCTCCGCCTTCCGCTCTGTCTTCGTCTCTCTTGGATGGGAGATGGCGGCAGCCCAGATTGGCAAGAGCTGTGGAAGATTTGGCAAGCGTCTCTTTTCCCTCTCGCACTTTCTCTCTCCCATCACTCTGTGCTGTTATAGACTGGTGAGAGGTCACATTCAAGATGAAAAGCAGGTCAGTCAGGAAAAATGTGAAAGCCTTTATGCTTTCTCATGGTATCAACATCAACTCCCTCTCCTCCCCTCCTCTCTTCCCCCTCTCTTCTCTCTTTTCTTAGTCTCCACTTCTGTATCCTCTCTCTTTCTCTATTGTCTCTTTAGCTCAGTGGCTCTGCTCTGCCCTCTCTCTCTCTTTCCTCTCTCTCTCTCTTTTTCTGCTCTCTGTTTACTCTTGGACTGCCTGAGTGTGTGTTTGTGCCTGTGTGCTTTAGTATTAACAAGAGAGACAGAGAGAGAGAGAGAGAGAGAGAGAGTTCAAGTGAGTGTGTACTCACTCATGCGTTTGTGTGTGTGTGTGTGCGTGCGTGCCGCTGTGCCTGCTGGCAAAGGGAGGTTGGGGGAGGGACAGACCGAATAAGAGAGGGAGGGAGGGGAAAAAAAGAGAGATAGAGGAGAGATCAGATGAGGGGAGAGAAAGGCTGAGTACATAGCACCGCCCCACAGTCCCACTTTCCTGTGGAAGTCTTCCCAGACGACCGCCATTGGGGAGAGACACGGCAGAGAAGAACACACCAATATTCACCGAAGCGCAGGCAGGACAAAGTGAGAGGAAAAAGGAGGGGAGAGGCCAGGAGCATGTGCTGTTTTGGAACACGTCAACCCGACACCGGCTCAAGTATCAAGCCAGCTGGCAGGAAGAGCGCAGAGACTGAGCTGTTTTCATCTCCTCTGCTCTGGATCGGAAGGCCCAGCCCCGAAGAGTTTCCCGGCTGGCCCTCCAGAGATCAGACTGTCTGATAGGGTTTTCCACTGCAGGGCCATGAGGCGACGACTGGAGTGACAGGCATGTGACAGACAGGAAGAACCACTTTCTGGCTGCACCAGGTGCAGATTGGACTTTCTCTGGGAGGAGCTAATGGGATTGCAGCGACCTGATTGGGTGTGAGGCTACCACCTGCTTCAATATTGCTGCCACTGATTGGATGTTTGTTCCATGTGTGTTGCTCCAGCGACTAAGGCCCTGAGTCAACCAGAGCTGCTTCTTCGGATTGTGCTCTAAGTAGGTGCTTACAGTGGAATAAACTGGATATAGCCAGAGGTCATAACAATGTGACCTTTGACTTCATCTGTAAATGAATTGCACTGTTATTGCTCTACATTCACTGAGTGCAGTGTTCCACTAAGTGGTTTGAATATGTGTGACACGACAACCCTGTTTGTGTCTTTGTTCGTCCGTGCATGTGTGTGTGTGTGTGTGTGTGTGTACTCTGGCCTGTTGGAGGGCGTCTAACTGCGCCTGATAGGTGTCGATCACGTGTCTCACTCACTCTTGGAATGAGTCAGGCCAACTGTTCCTCTTGTCTTTCTTGGAGAAGCTATGCCTTTAGTGCAAGTGATGAATATTTCAGCTGAAAACTCTCTTCCACTTTTAACACTTGACAGGTTGTAGGTGTCCAGCAGCTTTTAGACGCTTGCAACTCAGACTTGAAGATTACATTTGCTTGTTATGGTGGTTCTTTTTATAACAGCATTAATACATTCTCGTAGTGAATGTGAATATTATACTTTTCACATTTGCAGGATGATGGACAACTTTTCTAGATCTAAAGTATCTTTACATGAATAGTTATTAATGACAGTGGGTCGTATTTTACTTATGTGAGTGAAATAAATAACGAACTGAAGAGTTATCACATAGACAGTTTTTTGATATTTAATCACATTTGGGGTGACATGTTTATATCTTCATATCTTGTTTACCCCTGAAGATCCATCTGCAGAGAAATAAATAAAGTCCTGTGAATGATATTCTAGAAAATAAATATATATATATATATAAATAAACAACAAATAGACCAGATTTTATTGCACCTATTACTTATTACTTCCATTATACAATAAAACGTCAGTATTGCAGTTCATCTTTCCGATTAATATGACCCTTGAAATGGCGGGGCTGTAAACAGCTGTCCTTTCCTCTCCTCTGGCTTGGAGTTGTAGTTGTCCTACTGCCACCATTAAGTGATGAGATGCAGAGACCTATGTCCAAGGTTATCCCAGGAGGTGTTGGCTCTGTGCCTGTTAATAACACCTCTCGCCCCTCCCCCCATCCCCTTCGAGCGGCTGTCCTGTTGCCAGGACCTGTCAGGCTGGCACAGGAAACAAGTGGGAGGTGTAAGCTTAAGCCTCTTACAACACACACTGTTAATGAGCTGCCTTTAGCTAACAGCAGACTCTGGGAGGGAAGTAAATTCCACGCTACCTGTCTTTTTGACTCATTTACACAGTCAATGCTCTCTACATGTCTTTTAGTACACCTACACTTAACGGTTTGTATATATATATATGTGTGTGTGTGTGTGTGTGTGTGTGTTCGTGCATGCCTGTGTGTGCGCACACTGCGTGACAGGTTGATCTATCACAGCTCTGGCCCAGCGGGTGCCTGTAGACTCTTGTGTAAGGCACAATCATGTGGCTGACTGAGTAAAGGACCAGGGTTTCTTAGAACTGGGTCACATAAAAGTCAGCTACAGTATGACACAGAGTGACCCCAGTGGGAAGAGTTAGTGATGTCATTGGTATGACGGGTCGGCCACCACACCCCGACTCCCCTCGCTCTCTCCATCTCTTTTTCTGTGCTATGGTTTTGACAGCTGTATAGAGTCAGATGTGTGTGGTTGTTGGTTTACCATGGATAATCTTCTAAACTGTGCACTCAAACAGATTGTGGTTGGAGATATTCTCTCTAGAACAGAAACCTAAATAACAGTCTCAAAGCTTACATTGCTGTTTTTCAACTTCATAGAGAATATTATTTTGACACAGAGAGGGGATGTAAGCATACAACAGATACATGTAATCTTTGTCTGAGTGTCTTTGTTCCTGTACCAATCTTAATCCTTCTGCCCTTCCATCTGTTACTTCCAGGCCTTCTCCAGTATGGTAGGAATTGGTCCGCCATCGCCAAGATGGTGGGATCTAAAACCGTGTCACAGTGCAAGAACTTCTATTTCAATTACAAGAAGAGGCAGAAACTGGATGAGATTCTGCAGCAGCATAAAATGAGATCGGTAAGGGGAGGTTTTTTAGCCATATTTACACTATGATATGCTGAACATGTGAAGTTGTTGTACATAATCAAGCCATAAGTTTGGTTGTGCGTTTCCTCTGAAGATCAGTGGGCTGTTTTATTTAGTGTGTGTTTGTTTTGACCCAGGAGAAGGAGCGAAAGGCCCGACGAAGGGGCAAAGCCCTGCAAAATGAGGAGGCTAGTGCCAATTATACAGCAGAAGAGGAGGAGATGGAGGGTTCAGGAGCCAGTGGCAATGAAGACGAGGCCCCTGAAGATGGAGAGGGTACAACACTCACAAGAGAAACACACGCAACACTAAAACAAAACACAACACTATAAATCAAAGGTTTTATTGTACCTGCATCTATTGATTGATGACTTTGTTTGAGTTTTTGAGTCATTTACAGTTTAAAAATAGGTAGCTGGTTTTAGAGGTTATATTTTTACAGTATTTTACAGTATGTTAAATTGGTTGTGCGTTGGGATTTAACAATGTAATAACATAATAGTTTCTGCGGATCTATTTTTCAGTCAAATATACTGACAGGGTTTCTGCAGGGTCTCGATAAGTCTAAAATTCAATAATGTGAATTTCAAATCTTAAACAGTCTTAAATATGTCAACATAATACATACTAGTTTCTAAATGTGTTAAGTTATGTTGTAATTATATCCATATTCATTTGATGCTACTACTGTCATGCTTTAAAATTTGTTTTCTGTTTTAGCAGCATGCCTAGTTTGTAATGTCTCAGTGTGTAGTAGTTCTCTCTCAAATATATCCTCTCGTAAAAATACAAATAAGACCAACAAGAAACTGATAACTGATCAGAACTGGTCGGAATTTATCACAGTTATTGATATAGACAGATATTGATCTTTGATTACATTCATTATGGTCTGAAAAAGGTCTCTAAAGGTGTTTAATTTAACTTTTAGAGTCCTGCAGAAACCCTGTACTGACTAAAGCAAAATTAAGGTTTTTAAATGAATAGCTAGACTTACTGAAATCTTAATTAGGTACACTTATACATTTTATGCAATTTCAGTACAACATCTCTGTGACAAATTCAAAACTTTTAAGAAGCTGTGGGCAGTTTTTGGCAAGTGTGCGACTGTTTATTATTAAGGTCATAGTTAGTAGTGTACTGGACTGTTTAATATTTCAGTTGAAATTGACACCCCTCAAAACAACAACCTCAATAATATACATAATTGCAACTTCAGTATTGGAACATTATAATCTATGTTAATTCAGAATTTATAGCAGAGCTGTCATATTGGATTGCATTACATTGTACAGGGACAAGTGGTCACTGAGTGCATAAAATATCATGTAACAGTAAAACTCTTTGACTAGTTCCTGTTAGCTTGAAGAATAATAATCTGAAGTGACTTCCATAAAAGAATCTTGAAAATCCTGCTGTAGTCTGCTGATTGAAGTATACTGTATAGACTATACTTCCACAATAGATTGTTGAAGCCTTAGGGGAGGGGATTCATTCTGTCTTCCCTGTGGTTTTGTGTTCCTCCTTATTGTAAACTGAAACTTGATTAGGCTGAAGACTGGCACTGTGAGGAATCTGGTTTAGCAGGAAAAGATGAAAAAAATAAAAGGAAAAGAGATATAACGTGATTTATATTATAAACCCAGTCTCCACGTCTAATCTGTCTTTCACTTTGTCCTCTGTCCCTGCTAGGTGGAGCCAACAACAGCTCTGACACCGAAAGCTTGCCCTCACCACACTCGTCAGAGGACAGCAAGGTCAAAGAGGAGAGCTCAAGCAGGTCGAAGGCCGGCTCCAACTCCGGGGACAAGGAGGCCTCCGGATCAGACATGGGCCAGGCAGGGGATGACAAAAATCCAATCAAAGAAGATGCAGACTCGGTCATCAAGCAGGAGATAAAGACTGAGACAGGGGAGTTCAACAAAGAACAGCTGCAGCCTGCAGCACCCAGCGATGCTACAGATAAAAAACCTCCTGCTGCAGACACAGAGGAAGTCAAAAGCTCCACCAGGAGCTCCAAGAAGGAACATGGGACAAAAACTGGCTCCCATGGCGACAGTGACTCTAGTGCCACTTGCAGCGCTGATGAAATAGAGGAGACAGACAACACAGATAAGAACAGGTAAAAACTCTCAGCAAGAGGCAAAGTGAAAATTAGATATTTATTTCACATTCATTTAAATAAACATGTCACAAAATCTCTTTCCTGTTTGGTTTTATCTATGACATCATCAGGCCTGGTTGAAATTATTAATGCCAGAGGGCCTCTGGTTTTTGAGCAGTGGATTTCTAGGTGTCCTACTTCTCTGGTCTACCACAGTAGCGAGGGTTTTGAAGTGTTATTAGTTGCCTAGCTACACTGTACAGCAGTGAAGCCATATTTGGCAAGCCACTTTTGTGTACGCCACAGGTTGCTCTTTTCTATCAACCAGAGATTTTACTTTTATTTTGTATGAATGAGAATCTATATTGAGAATATATAAGTATATGTCTGTGAATGAGGCCACAAGAAATGGGTGTCAGAGTGCGTGGGAGGAGTGATTAGTTTTGTTTGCACGGTATTTGTTCAATTTTTTCCATGACAGCAGACTGCATGTACTGGCAGAGCAGAGGGAAACGCTTCACTCTCTGCCAAAGCAAACAAAGAGAGTAAGTGTGTATGTGTGCAGAGCTACACACTTTTGTGCTGTTGCGCATCAAAGCGCATGTCCGTCTGTGATTCAGAGAATGCTGTGTGCTTTCAACAGATGTGCGAGACATGGTTATGGATTTTACTAATTCTTTTCCACAGTCCACTGTCAACACACATCCTACGTCCATCTCTCTCTCGCACACACACACACACACACACACACACACACACACCCCATATATTTCTGCGTCCCCCCCCATAAGGATTTGTGAATGTGCCTGTGTCTCCTGTGGGGAATGGGTAGGAAGGCATGTGGGTGGGAAACACAGTCAGAACCTCTGCTCTTTTTATGGTCTTTAATAATTTTTTTTCTCATGTATTGTTGGATTTGGATTCAAGTAGGCAAATCATGTGAACCAAAGAAGTTTGTGGCCATGTTATAGTTACAGGGAAATCCCTTCCCTCAGCATCCTCGTCACATCTACTAACGTTTTTGTGCCTCTGTGTGCAGAATGACTTCTCCACGGCCGAGCCTACTGAACTATACTCACGATGGGGTCATATCCTCCCCGCTGCAGAAGCCCATGGACCTGAAGCAGCTCAAACAGAGGGCTGCTGCTATACCACCTATTGTGAGTCTTATTGTGTGTATTTTCTATTTTTGTCACTCATCAAGTACAGTTAGGAGAAGTGCAACTCCACTTTGAGCCCTGGAAGGCATCTTTGACCCAGATAGTGTTTTGTAACCAAAAACTGATTTGTTCAGGTTACACACACACACACACACACACACACACACACACACACACACACACACACACACACACACACACACACACACACGGAACACTATAATTTCAGTGGTGTCAGTGCTATCCCTGTCACTCTGCTCACAGAGATGACAGTATTGCACGTGAAATTGTCCAGTCATATTTGTAGAAGATAAGCTGTCAGATGGACGATGATGGGATAGGCCGCTTTGTGGAGAAGAAATTAGATGCCAGACATCAGAACCTTTAGCTTACCAAGAAATAAGAGATGTTTTTTTAGCGGCCGTGGTTGTCAGATGCTGCATGTGGCGAACCATATGTCGAATGCCAGATAGAAGTGGTGTTGGAGGTGTGGTGTGTATGTAACCTTAATTTTTTCTTCTCATCCTGTGTAAAGATGCCAGAGGCCTCCATGCAGGGCAGTCAGCGGAGTGGCAAGGCAGTGCTGCCCCCCCACGCCCTGGCACTATACCAGCAGCAGATCACCATGGCTCATGGGGAGTCCTCCCAGGAGGTCAAACAGCAACAACAGCAGCAGCTTTTAAGCCAGTCAGGCAAACCGCAACTGTACAGCTCACAGGCAGAGAGAGACAGGGAGGCTCTTCATAGCAGCAGCCCTCGTGTTCGTCCACGCAGCCCCTCCAGCGACAAGGATGGTACGAACCTCCATCATGACAGAAAACTGCTTTTATTGTCAATGAACTCAGTTGCTTAAGTTACACATGTAGAAACCCCTCTCACAATTTCCAGCATTTGCTTCACATTAGTCTCCCTGTTGAGATATTCTTCCATCCCATGTACCATGGCACATTTCTGAAATTGTCCATAAACTGTGGAAATGGATAAATGGATTCATGGAAACCAGATTAACACAATAAATGAGGAGTACGGAAATGATACGAAAGAAAATTATGCATTTGGTCTAGTTTCACTTAGTTGGTCCTTTCTACATGCTCTAACCTTGAGTCTGTGTTCTCTAGTGTTTAGTGTTTCTGGGACATTCGTGGAGAGGGAACTGATAAATGATGTGGTATTGCTACTGACCCAGAAGGGAATATAGTCCAGTTCAGTGCCCTTACTGCGAGCTTGTGGAATGTGAGTGTCTGAGAGCGCAAGTTTAAGACTCAGTGAAGACAAAGAGGGGTCTTTTATAACCAAGTGGGCACGCCAGCTGTGAAGACTTTGATCAGGCAGCCACGCTTTTAATGACTTATTAGAAATAGGACTTAAAAAGCTCTTTACACCTGCCAAAGACGCAGGTGTAGACATATTTTCGAGCTACTACTTATTACCATTTCTCTGCTTGTGAATACTAAATTCACATCATGTGGTAATACCAGTAAAAAGTGTTGATGAGGTTAGAGCATGTTTGTGGGGAAGAGAGATAAATTCTGTGAGGATGCGATGATCTGTGGTGTGTTTGTGTCCCTTCAGACCTGGAAGGCAACGAGAGGTGGTTACTGACCCTCCTGCAGGGATTAAGTAGGTTCACCCCTTGCCTTCTCCCCCTATTCCTTCCTAATTACACCTTTAGCACACTACAGTGCAATCACCTCCTCTGCTGGATTTTACTGTGTGTACTAAATATTTTCAGTGGGTTGTTGTGTATGTTAACAAATTAATTCAGTGGTGTGTCACCCTGGCTGGGAGGTGGCGTGAAGAGTTTTTGTGTGCTCATGACCATGACAGTGTCAATGATGTTGACAACAGTGAAGTAGAAGTGGCAAAAAAGGGCAGTTTCTTGGATTAGTTGAGGTCTGGTTGAGTGCTGTGTTTTGGTCCTGACTGTTTGTGTCGTCTTTGTTTCAGAAAAGTCCCGGGCCTTGTCACCGCACAGCGAAGCCAAGAAGCAGGCACTGGGCCCAGATGATCTAAGAACCTCTAGCTTGGGTCGCCCAGTTCTCTCCCCCTACCCCATGTCCCCACTAGACATGGCCAAGATCAGCCATGACCAGCATTTGCTCCACTTCAACTGTGAGTCCTCCCCTCTGTGCTCTCCTGTTTTTTGTGTTGTTAACAAGCCTAAATTTTAATATGTTTATCATGTTATGGGAACTCCGAACAAAACCTCAAGAAACAACTCAAGCCAAAAATCTGACATTCAGATCTCAAGCTCATAATGCCTCCTGATTTCCAGCGTTCCAGCAAGCGGGCCACAGTTCCCTCCCTGGTCTGCCACAGGACAGTGGGAGGCTGGCAGCAGTGAGACCCCTCACTATGCCAGAACCACCACCTCTCATTTCCTCCACCAAGCCAGGAGGCTCCATCACACAGGTATACCAGCACACAAATGAAAACTGGGGCTTTGACATAGTCACTGTTGGCCTTTAAAAAAAATCATAAATATTGAGGTTTTTTTTTATTTAATATACTCTGGTTGGCACCTTTGAAAATTTGCTACATGAAATATACTGTGAATGAATCTAACAATCTCCATCACCACAACCTTGTTTTTTTACAGGGCACCCCAGTGCAGTTGCACAGCCCAGCTCATGGGTTGGACCACGGGAAGATGCCCCCCACACAGATGGGGTTGTCTTGGATGGATCAAAGGAAAATGGGTGAGTGAAACTGTCTCATGCACATCACATTTTTCTGTTTTCTAATGCCCTGTCCACACTATTGAAGATGTTTTGCAAAGCAGACTTCTTCCTGTGCGTTTTAGCCTCTCGTCCACACGCGAACTGTGTTTTTAAGTCACTAAAACAAAGATTTATCCAAACACCTTCTGAAGTGCAGATTTTGAAAAACTCTGATTCCCCAATGCTCCATTTTAGTTATTGTTCACACGCATATACACTGAAACCAATGTTGTCACAGCTTACCTCATGCATGTGGCTTTTTATAATGTTAATGCTCCAGAAACAACAACAATGCTGGCTATATACCAGTTTCTCTACGTTTGGTTAGCACTGCTAGGTGTAAGTACAAGTTTGCTGCTGCTAACATCGCTGCCATTAGCATCTGTCTGTGCCCAGACCACAGCTTTCTTCTCTGGTGTTTGACAGATAGTTGATGTATACTTTATCGCAACCTATTCGCTCTGCATGCTTGTGTAAGCAATTGTATTTGTATTCTCATCTGGACAAAAGAATTTTGTAAAACGAAGGTCTTGTGGATGGAGATTTTTTTAAATAACAGAAGGTTAATTTTCCACAGTAGTAAAGATGAGGCCTAAGTTGCCAACAAATGAAGCATCTGTCTCATTAATATCTCTGTGTCCTTCATTATGCAGCAGGTTCTTTCCCCATGGTAAAGCAGGAACAGTTGTCCCCTCGCAGCTCATCCTCCCAAGCTGACAACCTGTCAACCCAGGGCACACCTCACGATAGTGCTACGGGAAGAGGTACATGTCTTCCCCTTTCTTCTCCTTTATTTAATTCCCCTATACGGTAAAATAGGGTTAGTGCTTTACTTCTACATTTTTCTTTGTGCTGTGTTGTTCAGTAGGTAAGGAATGACACTAGTGTTAATATTTAGAATCACTTTTTGTGAGTTTGGTTCCCACACACCCTTAAAAAAATCAAGCAATCCGCATGTTTTATTGAGCACTGTCACACTGAAAAGATTTACCACCTCAGCAGGATGGTGACCTGAAGGACACAGCGAGGACCACATGGACTTAAGGACAAGTCTCTGAATGTACATTAGTGTCCTATACTTATGTCTCATAGGGAGTCAGTGGGGAGTTGAGTTCATTGAAGCTCATCTAATCTGACAGAGCTTGAGAGGATGTGAAGAATGAGTGGAAGTGCTTAAATCCGTGCGTGCAAAGCTGGTACTCATACTGTATTCTCAAGAAGATTCAAAGCTCTTATTACTGCCAGTGATGTCTCAACATTTCTGTTGTCCTTTTAAAATTAATGTGTAAAAATTTTAATTAAAGATTTCACAAAACAGAGTTTTGTAGAGTTAAATAACAACCTGTCTACTTAGTTTTTATTGCAGCCTTACATACAGGCTTTTTATCAGACCAGTTTTGCAAACCTTAACTCCCAATGATTGTTTACATAGTTTTCCATACCATACTGCCTTACACTTTGGCTCATGGTGACATAAATGTCTTTCGTCTTATCTTTACAGGCTCTATTCCAGCTGTTCAGGGGGGCAGTATCACAAAGGGCATCCCAGGGACCAGAATGCATCCAGATTCCGCAATCTCCTGCCGAGGGGGCTCCATTACTCAGGTGAGCTCACACCGGCAAAGTTCTGTGAATCCAGGTTCTTGGTTCTTCTTAACACTGCCGTACAGTTTTGTTCCTCTTACTCTGTGCTCGTCATATCAATGTTGATAATGGAAAACTGGCATTATCTACAGGTACTGCTTTGTTTTCACTCTGTCTGTAACAGAATCTCCCTATGTACAGTTTGTTATCGCTGTGTTAGGCATGGCCACTGTGATGTGTGATGTTAAATTTGTCTAGGCACGGATGGATTGTTAATGATGAAATTAAACAGACGTTATATTTAACTGTGTTAAGGTTCATTGCAGCCTACAGTGTATTGCTTGTACACAGAAAAGCCACCCTCGTTATTTTAATTTTCTCTCTCCTTTTCTGGTGGTCAATACTAGTTTTTCCCGATATCGTTGCTGTGGTTAGGCCCCTGCCCATACCCTTTTAAAGCTGCTGTCGTCAATCATAGCAGCCCTTGTGTTACTGGGCTTTGATTTGTGTACCTATGATGAAACGGAGAGCAGAAAAGCTGTTGAGAGGTCATGAGGCAGGGCCAAGTGCTGCGGCTGCTGGATTTCCCTGCTGCTGTGACATAACCACAGCTCCGAGTGGCCCTGTCACCCTAGCAACAGGTACACATTGTACTGCGTCTGTTCCCTCTCTTATTAATCTATTTATTCTAGGCGCTGGCTAAACCCAGTCATTGATATGCCCACTGTAGTATCACATCCCTCTGGCATACAGGTGACAATAGTGTTGAGGAAGCTGTTAGCCACCATGACATGTTGGAAAAGGTTAAAGCTATAAAATACAATCAGTCCTCTCCTAGACAGATGGTTCAGTTGTTCAGATCACTAGATGGATGAATAGATGCGTGATAGCAACCAGATATATGCACCTTATAGTACACTTTCTTAAGGAGTAGATGAGGACTGCTTTGGTCAGTGTCATCTGATCCTGTAAATGGAAACCCCCTCTATCACAGGAAAATGTCTGGCCTTCAACGTTCAGCATGGTCTTCTTGGAAAAGCTGTAATGGACAGACTAGAAATTTGATCTTGGGCTCTACTGTGTCTCCTTCTCAACCATCCACCCTGCTCTCGTATCTTAACCGAGCGATGAAGAAATATGACTCATGCTCAGGGTATGAGTCATGTGACTCGGTTTTAACAAAGCTGCCGATTATCTGCTGTTGTGGTTGCACCCACACATTTTGGGGAGTACTTTTTTATTTTTTAAAGGTGTGTTTGTTTTTGGAATTTTTATATTTACTGAGCTCCCTGTTGTCTTTCATTGTTGTAATTTGTTTAGAACCTTAACCAAGTGTAGGTAATTATTCTATTAACTAATAATTATATAATACATCTGTTATATAGCTAAATATCACTGTATGTAACTCAGTTTTGTGTCAGCTGTGTTATATAGTTTTTTAATGGACTATGTAATATATATACAGCGCAGACTGTTATCACAGCATCATTTGTGGTTTTTTGGAAAGTCTCAAATCCACTTTCGAGTTTCACAATAGTGATTTTACCTTAAAAAAAGCTTCATAACAGAACTGATTATTCAGTCTAATCACATTGACATTCCAGAAAATTTCTCAGTGTACATTCAGCAGTGTCTGTAACCAGATCCTGAGCTGATCGTGGGTATTTCTGTTGGTGTTACCACTGCAGCTGTCTTTGCAGTTGGTTAGAAAGCAGCAGCCTGTTGGGAGCATTACATATCCTAGTGCTGCCTGATGAGATGAGTTCAAGATGGTTTGCTGAGCAGAGCCTTGATTTTTATTTCTTTTTTTTAATGTGACTTTGGCGTGTGAATGTGGTTGTGAAAACTGTTAGATTTGATGAAATCCAGGCTCGTAAACAGTGCCTGCCTGGTAGTCAAGGCTGTCTCATGTAGGTCGTTGCCACAATCTGTCTTATAAAAGTCATGATCAGATTTGTGCAGGTCTCACATCTCCTCTCGTCACCACAGGGGACACCGGCTGACGTGCTGTATAAGGGAACCATTACCCGTCTGATCACTGAGGACAGTGCCAGCCGAGCGGAGAGGGAGCGGGATGAGGCGCTGTCTAAAGGACATGTGGTGTATGAGGGCATCAGCGGGCACATCCTCACATATGACCGTGAGTACTTCAGCTAGGCTACAATAAACTTTATGGCCAACTGTTATTTTTATTTCGCAATGAAAAATTCAACAAATGTTTTCAATTGCGTTAACGTTGAAACTTCTTTACTGCATCTTGAGTTAGTCATACAGTCGGGTGTTGTTGAGTGTTATCCCTAAACTAAGAGATGCTTTTTATGTAATTATATTATGTGGTTATCTGCAGGTTCTGCCTCTCAGACCCCTAAAGATGATGGCCGAGGTCCTGGGCAGCCTGGAGAAATTCTAGGCCTGAAGCGTCCTTATGATGCTATGGAGGGTGGCATCTCCAGAGGGCTGCCTATGAGGGATTCTCTGTCTGCTGCCAACTGTGAAGGTAACTCCATTTAACCCTCTGTCAATCTCACTAAAGGTTACTGGATGTAATCTTGTCTGACTCTTGTTTATTCACATTCATGTCTAATTATTGATAAAATATTTTAGCATAGTATTGAATCTCACTACTACTCCCTCCGCTCTCCCTCAGGTCTGATTGGTCGAGCCATGCCTCATGATAGGGACAGTCCGCACCACACACCTTACAAGGATGCTCATCACATCCGTGGTTCCATCTCCCAAGGTAAGATAACATAACACAGATCAAACAACAGGAATGAAGATATTTCAGCAGGTTGAATATTTGGGCGAGTGTAAATACATCTGCTTGCAAGAGAATAATGTTTAATATCTCCCTGTTTGCTTTCTGAGTTTTTCCTGAAGCGACACACTCTTTGTGCTCTCACCTCATCAGGCTGCACACTCTTTCTGTGCAGCTTTGCTGAGTGAGCACAGTTTTTTTGCTTTCAAGTAACAGATTGTGCCTGTTTACCAGATCTTACCCACTGGCATTAGTACTTTCATGTCGTTATTCTTGTTTATCTGTCTGATAGTAGAAAAGTTAGATAACCATCTTGTCTCATCTTGCCCAGAGACAGTAATGCTGCCTTTCTAACCTGTCTGTTACACCATTTCTCACTACTGCCTAAACTGTTAAAACTAAAATTCCATATATCAGGTATTCCTCGTCATCTGGACCCTCAGGATGGGTATCTCAGGAGGGAGCCTAAGCAGATGAAGAGAGAGGGCTCCCCACCCCGTGGACCTGGTTCTCTTTCTGACCAAATGAAGGGCAGAGAGGCGATGGTGCCCACTGTGAAGGAGGGTGGGCGCTCCATCCACCTCATTCCCAGGGAGCCTGCCAAAGACGGCATGATAGTACAGGTATACACACACAAACAACACAGGCAGGTGCTATCCAACCCTTAGTGTTTGGTTCTCTCTGCATTTAACCGATTCATTCCTGTTGTGCTTCTATTTAGGGAACACCCATGAAACAGGAATCAGGTGGTTCAGGGAAACGTCATGATGTCCGCTCCATCATAGCCAGTTCACCACGTTCCTACCACAACACACCCTCCCATATGGAGATGCGTGCTGAGAGGGGTCGCTATGAAGAGGCGCCGAAAGGTCGCCCCAGTGCGGTGGTCAGTACGGCGAGTCCTATAGCCCGTTCTTCTCCTCTAACACTGGGGCCAGAGCAGGGAGGCAAGGCTCATCATAGCCCAGTGGGCTACGACGACAAAGGCAACTTAAGGACCGCATACCCTGGACCCTCCCATCGTGGCTCCCCTCTCTCCAGGGAGGCAAGCCAAAGGCAGCATGATGGTGACTATATCTTACGCAATCAATAGTTGTTTTTTTATTTCTGAAACAAGGTCTTGCTGTATCCACAGCGGTTGAAATATCGTATAATAAGATACTTAATCCCAAAAACTGAACATCTTCTTGTTTTCTTCTTCTTCCAGCCTCCAGTAAGAATCCGTCTCAGGAGCGTAAATCAACACCAACTCCCAGGGAGATGAGTGCTACTAAATCACCGCTCCCTGGTGTTCCTGATCAGCAGGCCTATGAGCGTCTGCTGCAGGGTCTCGGAGCAGATATGTACCGCCAGATTCCCTTAGCGTTTGATCCTGCATCGCTGCCCAGAGGCATCCCAATTGACCCAGGTACAGTCACAGGCAAACCTTCAAAATAAATAAATAAAACTTTGTGCTCTGAAATGTATGAAAGATCTTGAGGGTCTTACCTTTTCAGGTCTTTTCAGTTATTCTGACCTCATTGAAGCATAACTCAGCAAAGGTTTGGTGAAACATGGCTGAGAGTTATGCAAGTCAACACAAGCCATGTTCTATAACAATTATAAAGGCAGACGCTGTCCTGCATCAAAACCCCGATCTTTTTATTGCAATGAGACTGCAAAATGAGCTAAACTTTTGCAAAAGCAAAGTGGCAATCGGCAAAGCTCCGCAGTTACCAATTAAATACTTTAAAATTCACATTGAATTACTAGTAATTGGTTTGTAGATCCTCTTGCCAGTGGCCATAGCACTGTGAGTACACCATCATAGTCCTTTGCAGTGTTAAATTCATCTAAAAACAGTCGGACAGGTAAAATGTAAAGCAGTAAATTGAGGAATACTTCAGTTGATTAACTATACACACCCACACAGGCCTGAGTAACACATCAGATCAAATAAGTACAAACAGCTCTATTGCCTTAAATTATTTCAATTTATTTTGTCCATTGTGAACAGACATTTCCTTCTCTTCGTCCACAGCGGCCTATTACTTGCCTCGCCACCTCGCCCCCAACCCAGCATACCCTCATCCTTACCCCTACCTCATCCGGGGCTTTCCTGACACCGCTGCCCTTGAGAATCGTCAGACGTTGCTCAATGACTACATCACCTCGCAGCAGATGCACCAGTGGCCCCCAGCCGCCGCCATGGCCGCCCAGCGATCAGACCTGCTGAGGGGCCTGACTCCACGAGACCAGGCTCTTTCTCTGCCCTACTCTGCCCCTCGTGGTAAGGCTAACCGATTTCACCCAGCAGACATCGTTGGTGTGCTACACATACAGACATACCTTTCCAAGAGCCGCAGGGTTCATGTTGCCTGCATTTCATTCAGCGACAGTATTGTCTGTCAGTTGACACTTTAAGAACTGCAGTGCTGCTTGTGGCCTACTTGACCTTACACCTCACTCTGCAATTCAAAATAATGCTGATTATCATATTTTGTAAACTTTAAAGGATACAGCTTTGAATACATTAATTCTGTTGCTATTGCTGTAATCTCTTGGATACAATTTTTATCAGGAGCTGCAAAGTTGCACTTTTCGAACCCACATAAACTGTGGACAATCAGCAAGTGTTCTGCATCCGGCAGCAGATAAAGGTGATAACGAGCTGCGAGAGGAGGAAAAATGTATTAATTATGTGACTTATGTGATCACTGTCTGTAGTATTTTATAAAGAGAATCAAAAACATGCACTTGCTACAGCTTTTATCTTCTATTTATCTATTTGATAAAAGTTAAGTTAACATGCATTTATGTTGCTCGAACTTTGCTGTCACTTGGATAAGAGATTATGTTCTATGTTATGCTATTATATTTGTCAAAAAGGTATTTTTGTTGCATTTCATCGATGTTGTTGGGACGTTTTCTTCATATTATTATTCAACCTGTCCAAACCTCAAACTGTTACATTCCTGAATGACTGAATGATTCTGCAACATGGACCAGTATGAGACAGCAGTATGTATTATTTAGCTCTTGTCCTCCAGACTAAAACACACCTGGACTCATATAGCTTTTAGATTTTCCTTTACCCTTCCCTTCTTTGTGTCCCCTAGGAATCATCGATCTTTCTCAGGTGCCACATTTACCTGTCCTGGTCCCTCCCTCTGCAGGGACGGCAGGCTCTCCGATGGATCGCATCACCTACATCCCTGGGGGAAGCACCACCTACCCTGGCAGGCCTTACGCCACATCCCCCATCTCTCCAGGTTCATTTCCGTTCATACAAGCGAACTCACCAAAAATGTTGCACTCACTGTTTTAATAATTGTGTTTTCTTTCTTTACAGTTGGCTCCTCACATGTAAACAAGATGCAGGGCACATCCTCATCTTCGGAGCGTGAACGTGACAGAGAGAGGGATAGGGAGAGAGACAGAGAGAGGGAAAGAGAGAGGGAGCGGGAGCGTGAACGGGACCGGGAGAGAGATCGTGAAAGAGAACGCGAGAGAGACCGGGAAAGGGAACGAGACCGGGACAGAGAGCGAGAACGAGACAGAGAGCGTGACAGAGAGAAGGGCGGGTCTCTTGGAAATGTAGAGCACGCCCCCATCTGGCGACCAGGTGCGGTGTGATTACAGTTTTATCAATTTTGTCTCCTAACGTCACACAATAGCAGCTCAGATGTAGGTTCCTGATACTTTGCATGCATTTATGAAATTAAATAGACTGTATTGTTGTTCTCAGGTACAGAGCATAGCTTGGCGAGCAGTAGCAGCAGTGTGAGACCTGCTTCTCAGCCGTATAGCCACCAGCACTCCCCAGTGTCACCTCGTAACCAGGAGAATGTGCAGCAGAGGCCAAGTGTCCTGCACAACACTGGAGGCAAAAGTCTTTCTGTCAGCGAACACTCCAGCTCATCTGTGTTACGGTAAACTGCATTTCACCTCTGTTTTTACAAGAATCTTTTTAAAACTAACTTCTCATAACATTCAAGATGAATGTTTTTTCCTTACTAAGTATGTTTTGTTTGGTTCATTAGATCCATGTCCTCAGGACCAACACGCTACCAAGGTTATCCTGGCCACCTCCAAAGGACGGGTGTGCCCCCAGAGACCTACCCAGCTGTCATGGACTCAAGTGTAGCCAAAGAGCAGAGCCGTGATGGAAGCAAAATCAGGGGAGGTCTACCCAAGCACATGCAGGACCAGCACGGACCCTCCATTAAATCGGACCCCAAGCTGTCCTGCCCCAGCCCAGGAGGAATATACCAAGGTTCCTATCCCTCGGCTTCAAGCCGGCCCCCGCACCTGCTGCCCCCCCAGTCGGATAACCCCTCTGGCCGTGGAGAAAGCGGTACACCTAGTAGGGAAAAGACTCAAATCAAACCGATGTCCATTCAGGAACAAGAGCTCCGAGCACTCGGTAAGACCACCATGACTGCGGCCAACTTCATAAACGCGATTATAATGCGTCAAATTTCTTGTGAAACGGGGATGCCAGAGACGGGCTCGCTTGTTGCCAGCAGCGCCACTGATGGTAAGACGCTCTGGATCCCAGGGTCCCCCTCATCACCTAGACCCTCCCCCGTCAGTCTGTGGCCTATTGCACGCTGTGGTGGTTGGCATTTATCAAATCAGCCCAATTCATTTACATTATTTTCTTTCAATGCTATAATTTTTTGTCTTATTTTTAGTTATTCTTCACAGACTTAAAGACCACCAAGGGTGCCCTCTGGAAAGCCAAACCTCTAACCTGTCCAAATTAGACACAACTAAATATAAAGGCACTTTATATGATTGATATTGATGAAATAATAATAAACAACTTGACACATTTTTATTTTTCCATGAAGAAGATCCTAGGTGTCCTTTAAGGTGTAATATAAGGTAGCTAAAGCTGATGGGATATTAAGGTAGAACATCCTTTGCTGCTTATTTTTAATTTTCTTTCCATAGTTAATGTGGCACCCCTCTTCCCTCCTTTTTGGCTGGTTAGTTTGAACAGAATATTTCACCACAAGTAAATTGTCAACACTTGAAAAGACATCGCACCGCGGGAGGCTTTTATATCCCATGTTTAACAACATTGCTTGTAATTCAAGCTTTTTGACTTGACACATGCAGTGGCTCTACTTCACTACTGATGAGGCACTACCTCATGTAGCTACTTACACAAAACCTTACCAACCACCAAACCGATCCCCTTGAGGTCCCTAGCCCCTGAACCAGTGCTTCACAGAAAGAGGCTGCTGAAAGGGGGGCACGTGGGGAGACTCTCAGCCATCTAGTGGGAGGGGAGGGGGGTACTACAGGGTCTGGTCTCCAAATCTCTGCATGTTCCTATTTATGGCTCACTGTAATTTATGCCGATTTTTTTTAATTTTATTTAATTTTTCCCAAACACACCCAACATCTCTCTCAATCAAGCCTCTGGGAGTTTGTCCGTCATTTGGAATGTGACTTTGTGTGGTTTTTTCTGCTTGTAGAACAATGTGTCACATCTGTATTTATATAAGACTGCGGGGCAAGTGACACCTGCATGCTGCGTCAAATGTATGTCAATACAATCCTGTATATACAGCACTCAACAGGAACCATGCTTGTCAGAGCAGATGAGTCTTGTAGACAGACCCACTAATAGGACATCATCACCTTGTAGACAGGACCACAGAGACAAACACAGGCTGTTAGCTGCTGTTGAAACGAACCCAGTCGCTTCTGTTACCAAACAAAACACACCACAGCGTCCTGTCCCTCTGGGGGACTTGTCCTCTCTGGGAGTCCGTACAGTCAATCCTGGCCCCTAACTCCTTCCACGACTTACATCATCCTCTCCAGAGATAAATACTGTGATAGAGCAAGAGTTGTGTAAGAAAACACACAGTGAGTCATGACGCACAGAGAAAAAACAGTCTTGAAACAGGCTTGTAGTGCTCTCTAGAGTATGCAGGCTGGGAGTTTTGGTCCCACAATGGTTCAACAGTAATTTCATAAATTTATGATCAGCAATGAATGGGTCTGTCACGGCTTAACTTTTATACTATTAGTATTCATAACCTTCTTGTATTCATAGCTTACAGTACAGACATTAGTATTTTCTTTGGCTCTAATGCAGTACTGTCTGTCTGTGATGTAAAGATGGTCTTCATTTAAAAAGTAACTTTATGACTTCTTCATTTATGAGTCACTGATGAAAACCAGTCCGCTTTAGCACCACCAATGGTCAAAGCCAAGCTCTGCTGGGTCTGTATGCAAAGAGTGCGCTATAAATAATCAGGAGTCTTGTGGTAGCTCGTCACACACACTGTCAGATAGTGTTTTTGTTGAGAAGCTTGCCCTTTCAGCTTTCATGTGTAGCTGCAACATGAATTGTTTTAATTGCACATCCAATATTACTGCAGACATTTCTGAATTGTGCATGTTCTCATTAACATGTTTTATCTTGAACTGTGTCATGATGCAATAAGAAAACAAGACTAACTTTTATCTGTGTGTGGATGTGATCTTTGCGTGTGTGTGCATGTGTGTTTTTTGGATTGGACTCTCAGCTCAACAAAAGATGGAGCCACACAGTCTGTACCGTCCTCCGTCTGAGGAGAGACTGTCTCCAGGCCAACAGCCCTCGTCCCCCTGTGTTAAAGGCAGCCAGAGGGTGGTCACCCTGGCACAGCACATCAGTGTAAGACTGCTCAACCACAATATTACAACTGTCATAAATAACACTATATCCTAATAAACAATCATCTCATTATGTGTGTTGTTTTCTAAGTGGCTTTACACTGCTGAATAGAATATACCAGGCAGTGTTATCCCATATCTCATGACTATGTCTTGATGTAAACAGGAGGTGATAACTAAAGACTACACCAGGCAGAGCCAGCAACAGCAAAGCTACCATGGCTCTCCTGTCCTGGACTTGACCCGTCCACCCAGTGCCTCCCAACTTCCACCCACATCACAGGCCGACGCCCAAGGTACACGCTACCCAGAAGGCCTTGGTGGTGAACGCAACAGAGACCGGTAAGAATTACTATCAAATGAGATCACTTTCTGAAACATCTATTTATTGCATTGAGTGGGAATCGTCTCCTTTCTGTGCCTTCAACCAATCATTTAAATGAGGAGTCATTAAATTGTATTCTGTTTGAATTCTATCCAGGTCTCCTCCTCAACCCAAGACGTCACCCATCAGTGTTTCAAATGATGGCATTGAACCAGTGTCTCCTGCTGGAGCCAGCTCCGAGCCTGACGTTCAGGGAGGGGCCTCCTACCCAAATGAGCAGGGAGAGCAAGGGTAAAAGCTCACATATTGTAGATCTACACAAACAAATATGTTTTATTAAGGTAGAGATTTCACTCACAAGAAAGTCAGTTCAAGAGAAAAAATATAATCAGACTATTTGGGATCATTTATGTTCAGTTTATCAGGAACACAGCTTGTACAGAATTAGATTAGCATGACTGTAATTAAGTTGTCATACACTGCAACTGTAAAGTGTGTGGTGTTGTGTTTCTGTGAATATTAATGTGAAAAATTCCTTTCACCTAAATCTTGCACACTGAACCTTTAAGGGAACAAACTATAATCATTTGACTGTTACACAGCAGGATGTCCTTTAGTTCAGTTTCAGTTCACTTTAGTTTTTCAGTTCAACTAATTCAACTGTCAAGATCCACAAAAATCCACCTTGAAGCAATATTTCAAAGTGTTCTTTCAGTTAGTCTTTCATTTTCTATCAAATTTATATTTCCCTTAATTTAATTTCCTTTATCGACCTTGGACATATTTATTTAATGTTTCTATCTAATAGCTTTGGAAAAATAAAATAAATCCTTTCAACCTAAAATCAGGATGAGAGAAACTTTATTAATCCCCAGAGGGGGAGGCTGGTTTACAACCATAGACAGACACATCCAATCTGTTAACAAAGACATGTACACAAAATCATTGACTGGAGGCAGAGTCATTAAAAGAAGAACAGTTTGTTGCAACAGCAGTAATGATGAGTGAACGCAAATCATAAAGACCAATGGTGCAAATGTGCAAGTGTAAACAGTTGGCTGACAAGAAGTGTGAGTAACATGCAGCATACAGTGAATGGAAAGACAATTGCATCAACTTTGCTCATTTAAGAGTCTAATTGCTATGGGAACAAAAGGCATCATGGGTCTTTCAGTGGAGCATTTTGGCAACAGAAGCCGCTCGCTCCTGCTGCTCTGTATGAGGGTGCTGCACATGGGATGGTCGTCTCATGTCAGATAATCTTCCCGCTGGTTCTCTCGTCTGTGATGCTCTCCAGAGAACCTGGAGTCAGGCCAATAACAGATTCTGCCTCATGATCAGTTTATTGATCCCGTTCTTATTCACAGCTGTGAAGCTCCCAACACCCAAAACAATCTAGACTGAGCCCGCTTTAGTATGATATCAATATTCTAATTTAAGTTGAGCTTGTTGTGGACACCCAGGTATTTGTACTGGAGGCTGCACAACCTCCTCTTTTGATCAGGGCATCTTTTACTTTCTAGAATCCACAATAAGCTCCCTCGCCTTGTTCACTAAAGAATAAGATGAGCGTCCTTTAGACAAAAGTAAGATCATTATTCTGACAGATGCACCACACCAAACAGCTGTTTATCTGGCACAGATGAGCTACTCCTTTTTTCCTGTAAACGAATTGATAGACCCGGATTCAAATTTAATTTTAATATTTGTTTGAATGGTTGTTGCACTGCAAATAATTTCAGTTAATCTTAATTTTGAATCTAATCAGACATGCCAACTACTAAATTAAAAAACATAATAATACACTTTATTTGTATAGCACTTTTTTTAACTAGGTTACCAAGTGCTTTACACTTTGTAGCTTACCAGAGAAGAAAAACCAAAACAACAATAAAAACCACAATACAAATAACAGAAGGATCAACAACATAGAAACACTGCGAGGTGAAATAAAGTAAAAATTGTAAAATGTCAAGAGTGAGACGATTAAATCCAGTAACGTACTAAGTATTTTTAAATGCTTTTCGATAAAGGAATGTTGAAAGAAGAGGTTAAAATGAAGCTAATGATGTTGCCTGTCTGATTTCAATAAGTAGAGTGTTCCACAGTTTGGGGGCTCAAACAGCAAAGGCCCAGTCACCTCTAGTCATACGTCAGGATCTGGGAACAACCAGTAGAGCTGCATCCACTGAATGTGTAGAGCGCCCGGGCACATAAGGACTCAATAGATCTTTTAAGTAATTTGGAGCAAGGCCATTTGACGCTTTCAAAACGATCAATAAAATTTAAAAATCAATCAATATTTTTTTGTGCCACTTAAAATACGGGCAGCAGAGTTTTGCACCAGTTGGAGTTGGGGAATTGAGCTCTGACTGATACCAGCATAAAGTGCATTACAGTGGTCCAGGCCAGGACTAAAAATAACTGTTTTGTAGTCTGATACAAAGACATCTAGTAGCTCAACTGTCTCTGGGCAGAGACCCGAGGAAAGTACCAAGATGATTATATGTCCTTCGCACGCATAGAATCTTTAACTGATTGTAGATTGAATGATTCAGCAAGATCTTGGCATGGTGTGATGGGACATTAATATTAAAATCACCCAGAATAAGCACTTTGTCATACTTGGATAAAACAGAAGATAAAAGTTCAGAAAATTCTGTCATAAAATGATTATACCTTGAAGGTCTTTAAACTAGAATAGACAGGAAAGGGGCAAGACCTGAAATTAAAAATCATTAGACTTCAAATGAAATAAAATTACCAAAGGAAATGAAAGAGCACTTATAAAAAACTGCTAAACCACGCCCCTCCCATGGGGAACAAGGAAGAAGACGGCGATGGTTAAAATCAGAGTCAGGTTTGAGGGCAGATGAGCAGATTTATATTTAAAGTGACATAAACAGCAGCTATTAGCTATTTATACGTGAATATCAGTGTTAATTTGTGTCTGTCCCTCCTACAGAATGGGCTCCCGTTCACCTCCCAATGCGTCCCAGCCTCCAGCCTTCTTCAGCAAGCTGACAGAGAACACCTCAGCCATCGTCAAGTCAAAGAAACAGGAGATGATCAAGAAGATGACAGTGGTGGGGAACGACAGTGATTTCAGTAAGTCTGACCTCAGCACAAGCAAGAGTGCTCTATCAAAAAGTTGTGTTCAGAAGAAAACACACATGTGATTTTTAATGAAGAGAATGTGCTTTTAAAAACAAACCTTGTTCATGTTCTCAGATGCTGGTCAGCCTGGAACAGAGATCTTTAATATGCCTGCGTCTACTACTGCAGGTAATCTATCTCCTCCTCTTCCATTACATCAAGTTTGCAGACTTATAAATGGCAACAGTATGCATAATGCAGCTTGAAGTCTGATTTTATAATTATCACCTTGAAAGTGTGGAGCAGCTTGATTTATATCTTTGCGTATTGATGTCCAAAGCCAAAGCAGACGTTGGCCTGATTAAGAGCACATGTATCAGCCACTCTCTGCTTGCTTTGTGTTTTCAGACCAAATCATACAATGTCCCAAGGTGGTGTTTACAAAGGAAATGAACTTGACCTGTGTTGCCTCATGACACAGACAGTTTAATTGCTGGGGCATGTCTGAAATAAGATGTCATATTAAATAAGACTAGGCAGAGGCCTGAAGAGAAAAGCACCCCCTTCTTAACCCCACCCTCTGCAGAGCCTTGAGACACCAATAACCCAGGGGGTTGCCCCAGGGCCCCGTATAAACCTTCCTATCTCTCTTTAAAGTGAACTTGTCTAACCCTTTGTCCTTTAACAGGTACTGTGAGTGTCCGCAATCACTCAACTCCAGAGGCCCCTGGTAACTCGATAGGCCTGGAGGCCATTATCAGAAAGGCCTTGATGGGCAATTACGATGATCAGTCTGAGGAACGGACCAACGCTGCTAACACAATGGGCTCAAACGTTTCCGCTGACGGACGTGCTGAGGACTGTTTCTCACAAGGTGTGAAATCCTCACACATGTCTGTATTTTATCTTGTTTACATGTTTTCTGTTGCCAGGATATTTCCTCCCTGCTGTCAGTCTTTATGCTAAAATAAAGTAAGCATTTTCTGGCAGTAGCTTCCTATGGACAGACATGAGAGTGGTATTCATTTTCTCATCTAACTCTCAGCAAGAAGAGGAAAAGGCATATTTTTCTTCTCCTCTCAAAGTTAACTCTTTAGTCACGTCATTGAGAGTTAAACCTTTGACTCATTGGCAAAGTAGAGAATGATTTTCACAGGAGTATGTTAGTCTGTTGGTTAAAACCTGACTCCTGCCTCCTCTGTTTGCAGGTGGAGGAAAGTCGTCAAAGGGCAGCGGACGCACCAACGGACGCAAAGCCAAATCCCCAGGACCAGGTCTGTCAGGGGGGGAGAGACCGTCCTCTGTGTCCTCAGTCCACTCTGAGGGCGACTGCAACAGACGAACTCCCCTCACCAACCGTGTGTGGGAGGACCGGCCTTCATCCACAGGTATATACACCTTCCTTTTCAACTCTGATTGATTTACTGTTAGCTGTGCTTATCTGCTGTTGGAAAAGTCTGGAAAAGGAGAAAAAGTCTCAAATACATTCCCTCTGCGTTTTCTGCAGGTTCAGCTCCAACTCCATTCCCCTGCAACCCGTTGATAATGCGTTTCCCCAGCGGGACGGTATCCGCTCCCTCCCCCTCTTCCGGCCAGCCGGGGGGCCAGGGCCCAGGGTCAGGACCTGGACAGGGCCGCTCCTGGGAGGAGGAGCCCAAGCCTCTGCTCATGTCTCAGTACGAGACCCTGTCTGACAGCGAGTGACCCAAAATGCCTCTGTACAACAGGCCCCCGCCAGCAGTCCACCGCCTCTGTGCTGCTGCAGCCACACACACACACACACACACACACAAACACACACACATACACACACACACCTGCTGAGGCGCCTGCTAATCTACCCACACCATTCCACTCTGCATTTCCTCCGTCAGTCCTCAAGAAAAGATGGAGTCATCTCCTCACACCTGAGAGACCAAGCAGAGACGAGCTGGAACAATGCTGCTCCGTGTGTGTGTTTGTGCCTTTAGGTGTCCTGCATCACTCCAGGACGACTCTAAAGGACAAATCACTTGTTTTTCATTTTTCTTTCTTTTTTTAAAAACTTAACTACTTTTCCTAACTGGCCTTATCAATACAGACACACTGACCTGCACCTTGTGGGTGAACTGCTCTCATGTGATGACACTTGTGTGGAAGGGACTCTGAGGTCGTGCTGTTGGTCTGGTCAGGAGCCCGATGACTGCTGTTCTAGAGACAGATTTTCACCACAGATCTGATCAGAGAGCAGCAGCCCGCACAGCGAGTTTCTTCACGGTGAACGACAGGTGCAAGGCAGCCTGTGCACTGCTACCACTAAAAGAAAACGTGCAAGAAGATGAGAGGAGAATCAACATCCAGTTTTTCTTATTTTGGCTCTTTCTTTTCCCCCCTTTTTAAATTCAGTCCAGTCCTGTGTTTTGGAATGTGAGCTGAGAACTTAAGTACATTTTAATGGCGTCATTCGTTGTCTCTTATCTGCAATGGTGTATCTTTTAGGGGGGCGGGGGACTGTGATTGTTATGTGAGAGGGTCATATCATTGGTTTACAAGGTAAACGTGCTGTTCATCCCTGATGTCGTCATATATTTGGGAGGGTCCTGGAGAATAGCGAAGGCCTGCTGACTTCAGGCAGAGAGATGATTTGCCAGATGGATGGCACTGAGACCAGTGACACTTTCTCACTGTTTTTATATTAACCATGTCTGTGTTTGTTGAAACTGTTTTTGGATATTAAGCACTTAGCTGTCAGTCTGTTCACAATGGCATTTATAAGAATCTGTGTTTCCTGGGGTAGGTGAAAAAATGGACTTGAGAACAGCATAGAAATCCCGACTACCTGTTTATTTTTGGTCTCAACACCAACATTATTTCGCGCTCTCACACTCAAAGCGACAATCACATTTTAGTGAACGACGAATCAGCCGCTTCGAGCAGGTGCAGACCGACATTAAAGCTGCTTAAAGCAAATTCTGCAGCATCACCCAGAGTTTGCTCGCATTAAAAGAGGTAACAAAAAAAGCCATCTTTCTATGACCCCTCAGTCCATGGCGGCGTCAGCTTCAGCCGACCCGCTGGAATCCCGTCTCTGAGCTGTTGTGACAGTCTGACCTCTGACCTTTCACTGCCTGGTGTTGGATCTGAGACTCAACTCCTCATCCAGGCAGATTTTGTACAGTTGTGAGATATTCCTAGTGTTAAGTGCCATTTATTTTACATATACAGTACTGAAGTTACCAAGTGACGCACAATTTTTCTTTTAGCCCCCCATGCCAGGGTTTATACGGTCCATGCAGGGAAATCTGAAAACAAAAAGCAAAAGAAACGTCCTTTTTTTAACATGTATTTTTTGTGTGTTGCTTTTTTTCTTCTTCCAAATCCATTAAAGCCTTAGCTTTTAACTGTTTCATTAGATTTATCATCTAAACATAACAATGCTGTATCACAGGACAGCCGACATGGGCCTACATCAAATGTTTCCTCTGCTTTTACACCTTTGACATACTTCAAGTGTACTTCATTGCTCCTCCTGTGTTTGTACGGGTTCTAGGAAGTTGAGGGGAGAGGCTTTCAAAGGCATTCTGGTAGTTTTTTTGTATCGTAGTTGACATGTCTTCACTTTTTACTTGCAGAATTTTCAGTCACCACTTTCTGTAAATGATTGTTTCTGGATTTGTGACTTTGTGCCGTCAGGGACATTTCTGTCCCCTGACTGCGCACTGTAACATCGGCAGTGAGTTTATTTCGTAGATTAGACAGAAGATATTTCTTTTTGTCACAACACGAACATGATGACTGTTATAGGAATACCTCCTCTCCTTCCTTCATCCTACGTCCCTGCACAAAGCACATCTCAGCCTTGTTTCAGCTCCTATTATTTTTTTCTACCCAGACTGATGGAGGGTTTGTTGTTTCATCGGGCAAAGCAAAAATACAGCCAGGCTTCATATACATAGATCTCTGTGTGTGTTTATCATTATCCACTGATGAAATCTAAGATTGTGACGATAAACAGACTAAGCCATATCTAGCTGTCCCCTGAACTGAGACCAATAGGAGTTTTTAAAAATATATATATATACTGAGATGATATACATCCATTTAATTTTCTCTGCAGTTTTTGTGTTCAGTAAACACCTGTGTCATTATAAATCAAAAAAAACAAAATCATTCAAACGTCAAAAAACAAAGTTGACATCTGATGAGATCCCTGGACTGTCCAAGGGTGGGTGGGGGGATTAACATTAACAGTACATTGTTCAACAATTTTTGTGCATAATGATTTTTTTTATTATAACCCACTGTATAATAGCAAGGATTGTATATAAAACTGAAGAGATGTAAATATTTATGTGGCTTGCTTCAAGGTTGGTATTACAAAAAAGAAAAAAAAAATTCACATGGTTAAATTCTACATGCCCACCAGCAAGCTTTGTGGATAGCAGTGTAAAATGAAAAACAAAAAAGACACTGCCTTAATGTTTAAATAAAAAGCTTATTGCCATTCATGGTCTCAGAGTGCTGTTACTTGTTGCTGTGTTTGTGTTGGATGGTCGTTCTCACACTTTCTACTTATTTTGCTCCTCACGACTATTTAATGGAGTTAAAGTAATAAAGATGCCACAAGGGGGCAGTATAAGCATATTTTACATATATTTGAATGTGTTTGACACAGAATCCTGGAGGAGATACTGTTTGTTCGAATTCTGCATGAATCCAGCAAAAAAAGACAGTAAAAATACAGTGGTGATCCATGTTAATGATGCAGTTACTGTGATCATGATGAAAAGCTGAGCTGCCACTGATCAGTGGCTGTGATCTGTTTCACTGAAGAAATTCAGACTGCGTCTCTTTCATGAGCATCTCCTTACATAACTCCCATGAGCCCTCAAGGTCACCATATTATTAAATTAAGTTCTTGGATGTGTTAAGACTTGAATTTGACTTTAATGAATCTTCCTCCATAGAGAACCAACTACAAAGTCTTGTGAAAAATGCTTTCAAGTTCAACTGTTGGATATTTACAAGCTTTAGTTATTAGTTACTTTGCAAATTAGTTTGACACATTAAAAATATAATCTCATATAATATAAAGTATTTCACTAGATTACACAGCAATACACAAGGTTTTTAAAAAGAGCACAACTTTGACCTGCTTTGATGTAAAGTACATTCACTTAGTTACTGTACTTTCACTTTTACTTATACTTGAGTACATTTGTGTCTATTATTTGTACTTCCCCATAAATGCACCATAATAATACAATAGCATATAATTGTCTAATGTAGTATGTTATATATAGAAAAACATATAGGTATTATGTTAAATTAATTATTTTTATAATTTAAACTGACCATCTGTCTTTAATCATAGGCTCATCGAACGTGCAAATATTATGTTTAATTTTAAAATTGTGCCTTCAAGCCAGCCAAGTTGGACCGGGCGTTTGTATCATTCAGTCAATCGGTAGAAACATTTAACTTACCCCACTCTCACTTTTACCATTCTCACTTTTATCCTTTCAGATTAGGCACTTTGTACAGAAGGGTTACCATCCTTTTCCTGAGATACCCCCAGAGATACCAATAAATATTCTCATAGCAATTGATCTGTACTGGCATTTGAATGGTGTGGCTGCACCTGCTGTGGAGTTACCACTGACAGATGAAGAGCAAATTGGGGCAAGTAACCTTTCTCTGAGGGCATCAGATGAAACATAATTTATGTAGCAGGGACATTTTTCTGTACTGGAGGGAATTGTTTTCATTAATTCTTACTGCTTCCTTCACTGAGCACAGGTTTATATCCCTGATTTACTGCTGAGAAAATTGCTGAGTTAATATTTGCTCGTACACTGAGAAGTTTTAAAAAGATACTCTGTGCCCTGATATATCACGTTGAAGCTTTTATATTTTCAGCATGATGTATCATGAGCAATCCACCAGTCTGTTGTTTCATAAACACAACTTTGGCCAGGATTTCATTGGGAACCCGAACCCCTCAAACCAGGCCTCAGTAATTGTAAAACTGTGGCCAGGCCAGTTCAGTGTTTCACCTCAGTCTTATTAAGCACTGGGAAAAATAATGAGGCACTGAATGATGTGAATACTTCATGTCTATTGTATGTATGTGTTTTTATGTGACAGCCTTAATGTCCAAGACAAATTTCCCTTGGGACAAATAATGTAATCTGAAAGCAAAGAGTCTGACGCAAAATGAATTCATTACTGTCCCAAAATTTGTGGCCTGAAAACACTTAGGTGAAAATAATTCTCAGTATAAACGAGATTGTACGTAACATAGAGATGATATATGTGCCGTGCACTTTTTACATTTCACTATTTGCTGAGATAAACAGGACCCTGCAGCACATTCAAGATGGTTTCAGAGGGATACAATTAAACCTGTGGGAAATACAATGTCATGTAATCCAAATTAAAGATTAAGATTCACTCAGGACAACAGAATTAGGATTCAGGAAATTCTTTTTTATTCATTTAGGATATGCATCTTTTTAAATTATTTTTCCTTGATCAGAGCAGGAACAATTATCAACGTACAAAAATATAAAGAGAATTATGAAGTGCCTCAATGCCACATATACAATAGGAGAATATTTTACAGTAACAAAATCAAGTGTTAGGAAACACAAAAAGTATCTCACACAAAAACCACCATTGTGTTTGACTTGACACCCACCAACTTTGTCTCACATTTCACAGACCATCAACACATAGCGCAGCTCTCCATCATCTAACCAGGACCTTTACTGCTCTGCACAGAGTTGTCTCCAGAACAACATCGCGTTTGTTTGCTCCTGTTGTCTCGCTCTTTGTTCTGCTACTTACTGTTCCCTCATTTAAACCCAGTATGTGATGACCCACCTCAGATTCATGCCCTTCATGTCCTTCCGACTGTACACACACCTCGAGGGTTTTTCAAACTATGAAATAAAAGAAGATCTCAAGCTCACGACCTCCATTAAAAAACTGGGAATACACATTTGCAATGACATAAAACTGATACCTTAGAAAATTTGAGGTAAAGTCTGAAGTCTCAATATTTGCCATGTTCAATGATCTATATATATATATATTTATATATATAAGACAGACACATAAAGAAGTCATGAAAACGCTCAAAACATCTATTTTACATCTTCAACAGGGAAATTTAATCACTGCTCCACTTTTTACATGTTGGTGATACCGGAGGAGTTTCGTGCTTTTGAAACAACATCGAACAGAAACTGCCCTCAATGTCAATTTGTTGGTATCAGAAAACAAAGTGAAACACTTGGCTGCACCAGCAATTCATACATTTAAAAGTTTACTTAGTGGAGATTGAAATATCACTATGGCTGTGTCCGAAATGCCCCCCCCCATTCAACTATACAGGGTATTTTAGAGCACAATATACTGTAGTTAGCGCTTTACACTTGGTGTTGATACTTTCGGTAAAAAATTGATGACAATCTTTAAATGTAGGAATAAACTTGTTTGTCTCAGTTTGGTGAGTTGATGAGCAGCTACTTTATCCACAAACTATGTGACACATTTATGAATAGCTGGTGCAATCCAGAACAATGTTGGCCTTTCATCGAGAAGTTAGTTGAAACAGTGACACGTCAATTGTTTGTAGCATGAAACCTCCAGAGAAGTTGTATTGGAGAAGTCAACAGGTGAGCGCTGTGTTAGTTCTGTAACAAGAGTTGGACAGAGAAGTGTCACTTCCCTCTGATTCTCTCATGTTTTGCCTCATTATTGTCTGAGTGAAACCACAACAAGTTATTGATTATACTGATCCAAGAGTTTCCGTTTGCCACCTTTCTCAAAGGCCACATTTGTTCAGTATTATCAATAATTCTGTAACTACATTTGATGTGGTCCTGCAATCATGAAGCAGATCAGTTTTCGGCATTAAACCCTTAATAAATAAAGCTGCTATCATGAGGATATATTTCCCATACATTTTAACATTGATTGTCGCTGTGCAGCTCTCCAGCTCTCCAGCACCCCCTTGAGACCAAACAAGAACCAGTTTCCTAAAAACAAAACTCTTAACTGTGACATTGTTTTAACCCGAAGTATTCAAATGAAGCTAAAACCAAAAGTCCAGTGATCCAACACAGTTCAATATTAATTCTGAGATGTGAAACCAGTGTTTGGAGGCTTCAAACATCTTTAAAATATTCTCCAGGCATCATTTCCTCTGTGCTGTGATGGTGCTGCAGGATTACACTTCAGTCTGCACTCTATACACATCGCTCCGGTTCATGTGAATAATCCCAACAACTGCAGTGTGCAGATATTCTAGCTGAGTGCTTGATCAAACCAAACAAGCTGTTGTTTAAATGTTTAGTTAAAACTGTGTAACTGTCTCATAGTGTGGAGTTATTGCAGAGATAAACAGTCTTTGGTCCAATTTTTCAAACGCAGAACTGAAATTCTCCCCCTGCGATTCCACGTCCACTGAGAGGACAGTGATATATAGAAAACAAGTGCAATAAAGCCATATTAGCAAGCTTTGCATTGGCGTGACTGGGGTTTGCGCTAGCTCCCACAACTTGTGTCATCTCGACTTTTCTCTACATACACAGACGTCTGCAATCTAATCGTTAACGACCGGCAAGCCACCAATTTGTCAGCTCTTGTATTAAATAAGACATTAACCATTCAAGTGCAGCTTTAAACTGCCAGAAGTCCCTTTAAAGACGGCATCAGTAGAAAGTCTAAATACACTCAGGTGAAATGTCACTGAAGGTTCCCAGAGTTTCCTCCATGGCACGTAAAGATGAACAGAGCAGGGTTTGTAGGGGTTCCAGACAACACTTGAAGTATTTCCTTTTCAAAACGGGCCCTCCCTCGATCCTCATCCTCTGAGAAAAAACAAGATGGTTGCCAGGTAGCCATCCCCCTGTACAGGCTGGGCTCTACAGGTCCTCTGTGTAGATGATACAGGGACTAGTGTCCTCGCTCGACTCCAGCTGCACCGTGGAGACAAACCAGCGGCGGGAACCCATGGCGTTGTAGTTGAGCGTGGTGCGGTAAGTGTTCTTGGCGTGTTTCGGGTAGATGATGGTGGTGCTCTGGTAGCTGATGGGCCTCTGCCGCGGCTCCAGGTACACCTGGGACTTGTAGCTCCTCCAAGTGCAGTTCTGCACCGCTACCACTGTCTCGCTGAAGGAAGTGGCCATGGGAACGGGGGCGCAGTATACCCGGTCCCGGTAATGCTTGTCGGAGTCATACTTGACCTCAGAGATGCACCTGTAGAGGAGATATTCAACAGTTCAAACACACATCTAAAACTGATCACTAGGGGGCAGTGTTGAAAAGACAATGTTAAACACCATATTGCAGCCACTGTTGAGTCTGTATGTGTCCTCTTACTTGATTTCCTGCTCTGGTTTGGGGTTGACCTCGATGCTTTCCCCGAAGAACACGGGGTACATGCGAGTCTTGGGGTCTGGTCCTGTGGAGTTCAGCAGCAGGTAGGGCAGCTGTGGAAAAGACACAAGAATCTCACTAAAACATCCAGGAACTGCTAGTAACCAGCCTGCCAACGTGTCCATTCAAGGAATTCCAGTAAAGAAAATCGCAGCATGGTTGGGGGTTTGAGCAGAGCCAGCGGCCCAAATTAAAAACACTCCTCGATGCTCCAACCCGCATGAGAACTCACCTTGTCCATCGCACCACTAAAACAACACTTAGACAAGAAACACAGCAGTCAGGGCAGCACTTCCATTTTAATTCAGATAATTACACAGTGTGGGTCCAGCCAGATGAAGTGTAGGTGGGAAGTCACTTTCTCACAAGCGTTCACTGCAGTTCAGGCTGACTACAGACGTGTGACCCAGACACACACTATGCTGACTACAGAAGTGAATGAAATGGGAAATTCACTCGCAGGAAGTTAAGAGCAGAGAAGCTGGCAGTCAGGCTTTGTGGAGACAATGCTGTTTGAGAATCATAATGAAGTGATATAGGGTCTGATGGGGACTTGAACCAATGAAAAACAGCCTCTAATCACAGACACATCTGATGCCTTTGACATATTTCTTCTTGGTTCTTGTGAATTATGATTTTTATGAGTTTTCATGTCTGATGGCGTCTCTCATCTGATCGTATCCGTTCTCATTGCCCCACCTCCAACAGCCATCAGAGCCATTCAACTGCAATGACTTCCTTTCACTGTGGACAGCCTAACCAACCTTATCCTTAACGCTAACCTTAACCAAGGTCAGTGTTTATACTGGTACACACACACACACACACACACACACACACACACAGTCTGATGATTTGTGATCTGTAAAATACTTTTGGAATCTTCAGATTTCATTCATGCTGTAGCTTCACTGTTAGTTGCTATCATGGGTTCTAGTGCTATAAATAACAATGTTTCATGACCAGTTCATCTGCAGATTATTTTCTATATCAATCGATTAAATAACAGACATGTATGTACATGTGACCTTTCTAGACATCTTACAATATATCATAAATAAACTTTAAAAACAATTAATCAAAATTGATTAGCTGTTGCAAACATATACTTAATTTATCATAGGAATCATATGACTGTTACAGTTTAATATTCATAGGATTCCCTCATGATGTCTGTTCTAACAGAGGTTGGATAAAGTTAACCTCATCATGTCAGATAAGCTAATGATGACACCATGTACAGTATGTTCACTGTAGTCAACTTATTGTATGAACCGTGTATTGACCCTTGACCTCTCAGACCGTCCCCTCCACAGCTATATGGAGACACAGGTCTGCACCAATCAGAGACACAGATCCTGTCTTTCATTGTGAGGCCAGGATGTGACTGGATGTTCTCTTTCTCAAACACTGTCCATCTGAAGCAAATGACACCCATGACCACAACTCTCACATTACACACGAGAGACTGTCACATGCTGTGATTTGGCCGCTGTTAAGAACACATGCCACTACAGGGGACGAGCAACAACAGGCCAAGGGCACAGCAGAGCACTGTGTGAAGCTCGTCTTACCTACAGCCTACAATCATCCCCACGCACTCTGACTGCTTTGCATGGCTACTGGTTTTGCTACACGAGGTTGAAAAAAAAAATTCATATGCAGGCGGCTCATTTTCTGCTGCTGGTTCCTCATGACCCGAAAACACTGCAGGAGAATGTGATTGTCCTCTGCTGCTCCAGCATTGAGAGCATCACATCTATTTCTCCACAGTGAGTTCTGGAAACTTCTGCAAAGCAAACACTTGTGAATGGAGCGGAGGTCACCTTCAGGCGCTGGATACCCCGGTATGCTCACAAAGCACAAACCCCCCTGGAGGCACGTTTCTGCCCAGGAAAAACAGCCTGCAGCTGAGCGACCCACACAACGTACAATGCACAATGCAGAGTTGCTGAGAGAAACGCCAACACAAACACTGCGACCACTGGCTGCTTGGAGCGCTCAAGCCCCGACTTTACATTGTGCGCTTGCAGGGGTATTAATGTGAGCATCAGTATCACACAGTGAGGCAGATTTAGAAGAAAGTCATGAGATCTGTCTCCTGTCTGTCCTCCTGGGTAATCCACTGACAGTTGAGCCACCTCCTTGGAATGGATGTGGACTTAACTTTATCCAGCTCTGAAATGTTCAAGATTACACTCTCGCAGTTTTCATGCATCTTGTCCTGATTGTAAATCTATTCACTCTGTGAGATGCAAGTACAAGATTGATTATCCTGCATCTGCTTGACTTTGAACCAAGTTGAGGCCAACTCAGTGTTTATCCACCTTTAATTTGACAGGTCATCAAACACTTATGCAACAGCAGCCAGCCGCTCTAACAAGCCCCTGCACCTCAAAATAGGACTTGGGGATTGTTCTTATGTGGCACACAAAAACAACACTAAAATAGATCTGGAAAGAGAACAACCTGAGCACACATATGCTTCCCATGCTCCTGCTGCCAGACCTGTTCCTGACATCTTTAAAAAAACACTTTTTTTCCTGATGCAAAGGTTGGATTTTTTTTTTTCCACGCACACAAGCCAGGACAGACAGGATTAGAAACACAAGCAGGAGCAGCTTGTATCAGGACTGATCTTTAAAAAGAGAAACCACAAAGCAGAGGAGTCCTTCTAATCTGAGCCTCCAGAGGATTAGAGGATCTCTCTCCCTCTTTTCATGAGTTTCAGGCTCCAGCAAACCGATGTCGTGCAACTCCCCGGATGGAGCGCCGCATTTCTCAGACACTTTAAAAGCCACCCCGACCTGCGCAGACATGTTCACAAGACTGTTTAAAACTGGGAGTGACCTGGAAATGATTTTCAATCAAATCCCTCTTGACATATGTGACACACAAGTCGCTGCAGGATGTGACATTATAATTTTTTTGTCCAAAGAAAATGCATCAATAAGCATAAATCTTTTTTTCTCTGAAAGATGTTCCAAAGAATTGTGTTATTGTTTAATTTTTATGTAAACAATCCGTAATGAGACTAATATTGCCTTGGGTGCACTGACTATTTATTTATATAAATTTACTGGATATGCAATATCTCATCAGAAAAGTACATTATGTGTAAAGCAGAGAACCATTTAAACTTTTTCATAAATAAAACAAGAAGTGAAAATATTATTGACTGGTCGTGCTGGTTTCCAGTGAGATCTGAGCAGGAACTGGGGCTGACAGAAACTGTAACAATATTATCATCAACACGAGAGATGTTTCAACATCACTGATAAATACTGAGGCTACATAAACAGAACCAAATGAATAGGATCAATTTTTTCTTAATGTTTCTGTTGTTCCACTTCCACACACAGAGAACTGAACTTTAATAAATCAAGCAAGATACTGGCCTCTACGTGCTGATGTATTTTTAGCTTTAAGCTAATTTTTTATTAGACCAATAGTTGCACAGCGTTCTATCTAATACTCAACTTTGTTTTGAAGGTTTCTCATTTTGGGCCTTTTAATGTTTCAATGGATGCAGCAGTTTTAGCTTAAAAAAAAAACTACAATGATTCCAACAAAAGATATTGAAAATTACTTTAAAATGTCAGTACTCAAGTTAATGTTAAGGTGGTGGAACCAGAGACATAATTACAAATAGCAAATGCTGCAGGTCCCATAAATAAGTACTAAACCACCATGGGTTTGTTTAATGAGAGGGGTCAAAAGAGGATTAACGAGGAAAAGAAAAATGTTTTAACTCACAAATTGGAGTTTTTCAAAAGTATGGTTTTTATAGTGATTATCGGTTTTTGGGTCACAAGCATAAAGATGGTTTCAACAAAGCACACAGACCTGCTCATGCTGGCTTATTCCAAGGTTAATTTAGCTAAGAGCCAGACTTATCATCTAAAAGTTCCCCACTGATTATAATCAAGAAGAAGAAGAAGAAGCTCTATCTAAACTTCTCCATCTGAGTCCTCTATTGACAGAGCAATAAAACTGTCTCAGGAGCCATCTGATAAAATGCTAAACATGTGTTTCCATCCTGTAGGTGAGGAGAAAGAAACCCGATCACAGTCTCACACACCTCCACTCACATTCACACTACTGACTGAAATAAGAAGTGCTATAAAACTTTTCTTTTTCATTTGGAACCCCTGGAATCCAGTCAGGGACCCCTGGGAGTCCCTGGACCCCATGTTTGGAGAACTGCAGCTGGGCCTAATCAACTCACTGACCCTGATGACACCATGTATTTAGAGGGTCCAGCTGATGCAGCAGAGTAAAAAAAACGTTTTATTGGACTGTTGGGGGGCCAGTGGCATCTTCAGCATGAGAGAGAGAGAGAGAGAGAGAGAGGGAGAGAGAGAGAGAGAGAGGGAGAGAGGGAGAGAGAGAGAGAGAGCTTCCAGATGTTGGGTGAAATCTGTTTCTGTCCAAACAACTACAATAGTCTCGGATTGTCAGTGTCTCAAACAGCAGCGTCATTGGATCTTTTTTCATCCTTTGAATTGAGTTGGTCAATGAAGCCACTGTCAGTAAAATCATTCTGGATACACAACAGACCCGCGGCTGTCTGATCCCCACACCTTCAAACCACGAAACAAATAAGTGATGTGTTTCTCACCAGTTTTCCATCTCTGCTCTCCTTCCTATAACATCCGTGGTGGCTCTCCACGGGCGTCGTGCAGCTGCTGGAGCGCGACTCGATCAGACCCGGGGACAGCGAGCAGAAGGGCGGACTGGGGCTCGGGGGCAGTCCCGAATCCGGGCTGTCGAGCAGCCCCTCTCGGTTCTTTCCTTTCAGGCTATCATCCATCGCTTGTAGGTGTAGGTGCCCCACCATTTCTGGGACGGCTCGATTAAAAAGTAACAGCCCAAGCGAAGACGCACGGATAGATTTTTTTCCTTGGAGAAACCTTGAGCTGCTGCGTCGGAAAGAAATAATCCGGGTTTAACCGAAGATGACTTCTAAAAGCAGAAAAGAGAGAGAATAACATGAGGAAAGGTTATTTAACCATCATCCAGACACCGACTGTAGACTAAACCCCTCAGAGTGACATCAACTCAGCCTTAACTTCTCCTTAAACGTTACTGTACCTGTGCGTCGTGGAGTATCCAACTCTAATTCCAAAGGATATATCCAACAGGCGTGAACAATCTACTTTAAAAACACCTCAAAGTTGACACAAAGTTAAATATTAACTAATCTTAAGGTAGAAATGAAACTAAAGGTGTTAGAAGCTGCGCAAAAACCAAAAGTCGACCATGCGTCTGGCACGGATCTGGATGAGAGCTCCTCTGCTCTGCTCTGACTCTGTGTGAGTGAGAGTGTGTGCGCACTGTGCGTGTGTGTGTGTGTGTGCTCTCAGTGCAGTGCTCCCTCTAACTGATCCTGCCAGGTTTTTTTTCTGCACCTGGATCCAGGCCAGCCCCCATGATCTGGATCACTTCCATGTACAACCGACAGGGGAGAACACGTCCTCCTCTCCTCCTGCTGCACAGCACAGTTTTACTGAGGGTGTTTATGGTCAGAAGCTCTGTTTAAATGTCTATCAGCAACTTATCCACATCCACTTCTGCTTTAAGCTCCACATTTAAAGATGTCTATGACGATAATAACTCATGGTCACTCACAGGTATTTAAATAGAAAGTTCACTGTTCATATCAGCAAACCTTTATATAACTGTCAGAAAATAAAGTGAAGGAATGTAGAACAGTTAGCAACTTTTCATGGTTATTAATAATCAGTAGTTTGTTGGAATCTGTTATTAGTAATTAAGAGTTCATAATACATCACTTCATCTGAGCAATCTGTCGTTGATTACATATTTGTTGATAAATAACAGTTAGGAATCACTGAATTTATGAATAAGTAATTATGGTTTGACCAGCAGATACTAGTGATATTACCGCCTATAATAAAAAAAAATTGGAAACTTTAAATCTTTTATTTTACCAGGTAAGGCCCAATGAGGTTGTATAATATGCAGACAGAACAATGAGAAAACATATAGCAACACATGAAGTAAACTAAAGAAAATTGCAGCAAATAAATAAATCACCTAAATGATGAAATGGTGAAAAGGTGACTGGAACCACCCTATTCTGGTCTCAAGGAAAGAAAAGTCTAAAATAAACTTAACTTAACTCAGTCTTCCAAAAGGTTTTCAACATGTCGCCTAAAAAAAGACAGTCATCATATTAAATATCAACCTGTCTTCCCCTGAGTCTGCAACGTGGTCTCACTCCTAGCATTTAAAAATAAGTTTAGTTTTGTCTAAATTCAACACAGGCTTGAGTCGAGACGGCACAAATATGGACTGTTTACGAAGTGTACCTGAGAGAAAAGCTTTGCAGATATAAAAAGCAAGACCATCTGCATAGCAATGAATGAAAGTTCTATGTTCATTAACACCGAATTTATTTATGTTAACATCTCATGTCACTAAATCATTACAAATGAGCAGGATAAACACATAACCACATAAACCAATAACTGTCTAATTCAATCCAACAGTTTACCATTAATCCTGTTGAGTGTGAACGCCCCCTGGTTTCAGTCCTTGTTTGATTCAACGAGTCATCAGTCAGCTGCCCCTGTGGAACTGTTTGTTTGACTTGAGGAAATATTTAGCCCCTGAAAGGACTAATAAAGCATCACTTCAGTTATTTTTCACAAGGCCTGAGTGTATGTGTTTATGTATGTGTGTCTGGCCATCCTGCCCAGTGTATTTCAGGACAGGGTGGAGACAGTGGAGACGGGTGGGAACGCTGTGCATCCACTAGTTACTAAATGAGTGTATGCTGCACACACACACACACACACACACACACACACACACACAGAGCGAGCAGATACAGTCGACCTGAGCAGACAGCAGGCTGAGCAGAAAGAATTGAATCATTGTTGATGGTTCTCTCCACAAAATGTCTGTGCTCTCTGTTCATACAGTTACTCTCACCAACATCAACTCTGCCAAAAAATAAATCAGTGCATACATAAGAGCCAGTGCCGAGCTGCACAGAGCTGACTGTGTGTCTTTAGTGGTTGATTGTATCTTTGATGGTCCACCAGCTCTCCATGGTGATTGCCACAGATTGCCAGGAAATCATGGGAGATGTTTTCTGTTTTTTCAGTTCTCATAAAAACTAAGATAACTCTGTTTGCCTTTGTTGTCTGGAGGATGTACTTAATGGAATGCCTGTTAAGCTTGTGCAGCTGTAATCTTGTTTGTTGTGAATTGTTTTCCCTCCTCTGTGTTATTGTTTGGAAGCCGCAGCAGGAATCTGTGGAGCGGCGCTGGGAGTTTTACTGGCGTTCTCCTCATCAGGTGTGTTTTTGTGTCATCATGTTCATCTTAAAGAGCCCATCATGTTGATCCTCAGGCATTTAAAGGATTAGAGAGGAGATCTGGTACAGATTAGCCACAAGATACTGGGACACAGATGATGAGTGTGTTAGTGGATGTGAGCACACCCACTGAAAGAGTTGCTCAACTGTTGATGGAAATGACCACAGTGATCAAGCTGGACTGTTCCTCTGACATTTTACACAATCAAACTTTTTCTTGTATTGACTTTGATTAACATGGACACATCCAATCATAAAAAGCTGACTTTTGTTGTATTGTTATCATGTCTGGTGCTATAATGCACTAATCATTGGTAACACACAGATCTCACGAATAGTTCAAGTAAAATTACTTTTGTCACACTTTACCTACAAGTCCATAATCTGCCAATCACTTTGAGGTTTACTGGAAAAAAATTTTTTGTTATTCAATGCACTTAGTTACAGGTTGTTAACTGTTAATGTAACCTACACAGTCTTTAAGTCAGTGCACAACAGGTGAACTGAACAATAGTTCCTCAGTAAGTGGCACCAAGTCAGATTGGCCACTCAAAAAACTTAATTGGAAAATCTAAGGAAAGTGTTAAATCATTATGGACGTAAAAACAAAGCTTTTTCAAACACTGAAAAATAAAAATCATATTCCAAACAGGCTATACCTTAATGTTTTCTCCATGTGCTCCATCCATCAACTTAAGGGAGATGAATTATTCTTTTAAAAAAATATGGTCATTAACTATTAGGGATGACTGTCTGCATACCTGCTTTATCCTTCACGTTCATTCAGCAAAGTACTTTTGACTCTGCATACCAACCCTGACCCATTATGAATGGTTGTATCTCGGACATATGGAATAGACACCTTTACCATTTGGCCAAGCGACCGCCCCCATTATGTGGGAGTTGATTGAGGAGTTCTGCAATCAGGACTCCTGAGAGCTCTGAGATCCCAGGAGGCTTTGAGACAGACACAGTGGGAGAGGACAGCCAAGCCGTCTGCTGATGATTCATTTTTTTGTGCTCCATCATCCTTCCCCCTCACAGAGCAATCACTCACATCCTGCAACACGCACACACACACACACACACACACAGTCAAAAACATGAGGATATAAACATGTTTGTATGCACAGATGCAAAAATTCGCTCACACACAGACATTGAGACAGTGACACACACACACAGACACACACACTCACACACACACACACACACACACACACAGACACACACACACACACACACACACACACACACACACACACACACACACACACACACACACACATTCTTGATTTGCAGAACTCTCTGGCTCAGTCTCACCACATTCACATGATGTTGCCAAGCCAGCTGTGCGAACTGGGTCTGGAAAATATGGGGGCTAATACAGGTGTGTGTGTGTGTGTGTGTGTGTGTGTGTGTGTGTGTGTGTGTGTGTGTGTGTGTGTGTGTGTGTGTGTTGCCCAAAGAGCGGCAGGCAGACAGATGGACAAACAGACAGACAGACTGAGAGACAGACAGACAGACAAACAGACAGACAGACAGTTAGACAAACAGACGATTTTTCAAGTTTGTCTCTGCAGTTTGGGGTACACACAAATTCTCAGGCTGTGCATTGGGACGTGCATGTAGCTATGTGCACGTGCAGTCTGGATGAGCTCTCAGTGTAAACAAACCACAGAGAGGCCGGGGCAGGCAGGGAGGTTGTTTTAAGCTGATGGGCACGTCACTGTGGTTTCACACACACAACGCTCTTCCTCACACAGCAGCCATGAATCTTCTCCCTCTCGCAGATAGGTGACTATTCTCCAGTTTGCTCTTCACATAAACACTGGCCACTTGTTCCGTGGACTCACATGACCCACACACCTCTGCTCTGTTCCCTCTGGCCTGCTGGAAAAGGAGTCATGAACATGCTTGACTGGTTGATGGATGAGCCTGGCAGATTCTAAATATGCCATCCAGACCTCAAAGTTCAATCCATAATGCACCTCACTTCTCTGGAGCCTGGATGCATCTGGTTTTAATGTGTAGAGAGCCCTGCCAGGATAAAGAAGACAGTTCTCACCCTGCAACTCCCTCTCTATCACCACCAAGCGTCGTCTCCCCCATTCCTCTCTAATCTCTCTCTCTCTATAGAGATAGATGGTCCAACGCTGCCACTAGTCCCATGAGCAGACTTGGAAAAGCAGTTCCTAATGGCTGTCTCTGAAATGGCTCACTGGGTTAACGTGTCTCTTTCCATTTTTACCTTGGGATGGAGCCTGAAGTTGCTTTAAGTGGCGTGTAAAAATTTGGAGACGTGATCTGCAGCATTCTGTTTCAAAAATGTCCACCTGGTGAACAATCAGGAAACCAGGAAATATTCTCTGGCACATACAAATGGGAAAACTAAAAGGAAAAAGTTCAAGTTACAAAGGACCACATGTTAGGAAAGTATTTGGCGACACCAGCGAACTAACCAGAAGAATTGTCTCTATTTGACCAAAACATTCACAATATAAATTACTCTCCCACCTTAGCTTTGTGTTTCGAGCTAATTATCAGATGTAAGCATACTAACACCTAAACAAAAGACGTTTTCAGACCTGACCTGTGGAAGAACTCTGGAGAATTGGGTCCAGACTTTCTCCTCAGTTTGCCTTTCATGTAATGCTAAATTTCACAGATCAAATTAAAGAACAATTTGTATATAGTATAAAAGAGAATAATTAAATGTCCATGTCTCAACCTTCAGAAACTATATGAAGAGGGACGACATGACTGGTCCTAAAAGGTGAAGCTAAAACGTCTCTGTCGCCAACAGGAGGCTGGTTGATGTAAAGGTCATAAACCTGCCTCCTCCATGTTAATTGATGTTGATATTGACCAAATTAAAAAGTCAAAGTACGCATCAAACAAATGTTTCTCAAAGATGGTTTCTGTCATTTTATGTAATTCTTATCACACTGATGTCTGTTCAAGTGTTCATTATTCCAGCATGTTTGGTTGGAATTTGTTATTTAACGATTGATGATTGAGACTGACCAAAGATTGGTCGAGCATGTGTATCAACAAGACCTCGCTACTGTGGCTACTGTGTCACTAATGAGCAGATTATGTGTATGATGGCGGCGTTTACATCAGGGATATTCCAGGTTTATTTCTGGAAAGTGGGAAGAGGAGGTGGGGACGTGTTGTCCATTCTTGTATACAGACTAAGGTTTGGACAGTGAATCTTGGATCTTGCAATTAAGGCTTTAAAATTCACAGAAAACTGAAGGGGTCATATTTTAACTTCTGTCTGTTTGAAAGTAACAATGTTTAAACATGTTATGAAGAATATTACTAACTAGGATTAAGCAGACAGACACGTACTATGATAACTAACTAATAAGAAAAACTATTTCATTTTCATATTGTAGTTCTCTAGATCTTTATTTTTGGAAATAAGGTCAATAGTTTTTATTTTGAAAAAGTTGCCATGACCTAAACATCCTGTTCACAAGGGTTTGAATACAGCTAGTACAGGTGGTAAACAAAAAATGAAACCCTTTAAACCTTCTTCTCCTTAAATCTTCATGCTTTTCAAAAACTTGTTTACCATTTGTAAAAGGTTTTCTCTGTGTTCCAGTTTAACCTGTACCAGTTTACATCTTCTATCAGGTATTTTTATTGGCTGCATAGAAATAAGCACCAGCATCTTGTGGGAAGCTGTTGTTCACATGTTCTCTACAATTTTAACAGACACAAATCATTGTCCTGAGCTGATCGGTGGAGTTACTCTCTGCGGTCGATTCCACACGCTCTGTGACCTCCTTACTGAGACTTCCCTCAGGCTCCACAGCTGCTGGCCTCGCATGCTAGCAGCTCATCCAGCCTGAGCTGTAATCAGTGATTCACCTGCACGCCGCTTCCTATGACATTTTCGCTTCCTCACAGCTTTGTGTGAACAGTCAATAGGTAAACACGAGAATGGCTTTTGTTTAATGTGTAACAGTCAGATATGTGCCTGACTGTATTTCCAGGCTTAGTGATGCAGAATTAGCACATGGGTCTTTATCTTTACACATGCGGATCAATATCTAGCGAGGGTAAACATGTAGAGATAATTTGAACATGCGACATTTGACTGAAAGAATCGACTGTTTGTGTGGACAGTCAATAAGCTGCCGGTTTAAATTTTTGGTTCCGCTGCACATGACTCACAGATGTGTCAGGCAAATACCAGGAAGCAGGAGTGTCAACAGTGTCCACCTTGAGAAAAATGAAATGTGGACAGACACACAATCTGTGCTTTGTGTCGATTCTTTGTGTTATGTATTGACGGAACAAGGTGCACAGTGGTCACAGGGAGAGCCAGGCTCGGCAGGGGAGCAAACACAGACATGTGAGCGGGTTGAGGAAGACGAGAACAGGTCAGTGCAGGGGCAGAGGGACAGATAAGAGTTGTTTATGTTTCTTGTCCCATTCATCTCCATTCAGACGCGTTGGTCTCCACACTTAGAGAGAAAAGGCCCTGCCCTTTGCCCTATCCTCTCTGCTTTAGAAGCATAAACAAGCTCTACTCTCGGGTCCTGAAAACAGCCCTGCCTGTTTGCTCAGTGTGTTTGCTCAGGCTTGTGGTTTTGGTCTGATTGTGAGCCATGCATAGGTAGCTCAAGACACCGAATTAAAAGCAGCAATCTGAGAATGATGAAGACGCCGCAGCAGCTCACCACAGTAACATAATATTTATATTTATAACTGCGATGAAATTAAAGCGATTGAGTCCAGGTTGTGGAAGGAACAAACAAGCTGTGACTTCCTCTGCAGTGACAGAGGTTTTTATTCTCCACAATATATTTTCACCAGAGAGCCTCCTCGCTGTTAAGTTGCCTCTGGCTGGTTGATCCACCAAACCTGCATCTCCGAGTGATTTGTGCTCAGGGTTTAGAACTTGTCTCCTGTCTGATTGACAGCAGCGCTAGTGCTCTGCCATCAGGGAAGGTTGTGTTTCCCATGGTACTTTGTGTTTGCCTTCTAGCCTGCAGGGATATAATGACAAGCATGGACCACCCATGTCTGCTTTGGCCTGAGTGTTATTGAAGGAATTCCCCCAAGCTTCAGTGTGTGTGCATGTGTGTGTACAACTGTAAGCTTAGGTTTATGTTTGCATGCTTGTGCTTTTTGATTTTTATTTGAAAATACTTAATGTGATTACACTATAATAACTATACTTTTTTCTTTCATTGCACAAAACAAACTACTGAAAGTTGATGTGAATCTGACAGTGATGCTATTCATGTTGATTATAAATGTAATCTTTCTTTTTTATAACCTATTTATGATATTAATGATTAATAGAGAAAAGGTTGAAAGTTCATTCTTGACCTTGGAAATTTGTTTAAATTGTTGACAAAGAAATTCCAAGTTACAGTCCAGATTTCCTGAGCTTTCAATCGTATTGAATGTCATTCACTTCTTTCAGTAATGGAGCTTAGGCTTGTTTTGCAGTTGGTGAGAGTGGAAAAATCTTCCTCAGGTCTCATGAAATGTCAATAATGTTGATAAATGTCACAATCACCTATAAGGTCTTTACTGTGTTTTACTATACTTGGTGTTGGGAAACATTTTATTTGTATTAACTCATCAATAACTGTTTTATGGGATTCATATACTGGCTTAAAGCTATTTTAAATGGTTTTAAGGGATTTTTTTCAATGTTAATTAACACATTCTTGCTTTTAACTGTTTTCGATTTGTTTAAAGTTCCAGACAACTAGTTTTTTTTAAAGCCTCAAGTGTTTCTCTAAAATTAAACATTTATGACTCCATGAGAAAGATTTAACGTTTAAGAGGTTTAAAGGGCCACACCCACCAGCTAACATCAGATTTTCATTTAAAGGTTGAAAGTAAATTGTTGTTGATTGGTGAGACTTTCTTAAACGAGCCTTCAAACCAGTGAGAGGAGCAAACACAAAAATAATGACACGTCGGCTCTGACCTTGAGTTCAGGAACATTTTGATGCTGATTAATTATGATGTGTTTCAGGATTTGCAGCTGCTAAATGTTAAAGATGATTGGTTATTCCCAGATCTCAGTGATCATGTTTTGCTGTTAGAGCCCCAAACAGTTTACCTAATGGGATCAGATCTTTAGTGTCTTTTAAATCTCTTCTTAAAATCTATTTTATGTCTCATAACTATAATGAATGTTTTACATAAACTGTGTTATATTTTTCTTTGTAACTTCATTTTATTCAGTTATATTTTATAAACTGATTATCTTCCTCTTCTTTTGCATTTCTTTTAATCTCCGTTTATTCTTTTTACTACTTTGTAACTGTAAACAAAAATATCATATAATATCATATAATATAATAAAAGGCAAATGTGATATATACAAAGGCTGTACAATGGAAATCAAATTTTACTTTTTTCATACTTATTGTGGAAAAACTCAAGCTGTTGTATCTGTGATCACTCTCAGTGCTTCTCTCTGTCTCTCTATATCTTGTATGAAGACTGAACTACAGACACGAGTCACAGTAGGTCTTATGTGAAGAGGAGGCTGTAAAGAATTCAGGAGGAGAGTTTTTCATGAGGCGATCTGTTCTGCAGAGGTCAGAGGATCTGCTGTGCAGGACAGTTTGGTGACAAACCACATCCTGACTTGGCTGCTCTCCAGGGACACAAACTGCTCTCCATGTGTTTCTTTCTGCTGCGTCGCCTCCTTACATGTGTTTCCAACTTGTTGAGCATCCTGGGTGAGACGTTCAGGAAGCCTATTGTGTGGAGAGGGAGGTTCGGTTTTGGTCCTGCCAAAAAGACAACAAATACAATATATCATACATATGACGAGAATAGTAAATTATTCCCAGTGCTCTCTGCCTTTGAAAGTCAACAACTTTTTGGTCAAACTTAAATATAACCACTGAGTTTTATGATTCATATAACAGAATTTACGACAGTTTTGTTGATTGTGCTGTGTGCAGCATGTTAGCGTCAATAAATTAAGTCCAAATGAGTTCAGAGACAAGACAACAAGAGTCTCCTACAGACCAAATCCGCCTGTCTGCAGAAACATGGAGCTGGAAAAGGAAGCTGATATTTGCTGAGAGAACAACAGGAAGCAGCTGGGTGCATGGTGAACGCTACAATACCATAAGTATATGTAAAAACAAATATGAACAATAGCTGCAGTGTCATTATGATTTATGCAGCTTAAGTTTCAACTTTATACTTCATACTTTATTACATATCAACAGACTTGATAGGGAGTTGTTGTGGCTAGCTGATCCAAAGTGAGACAAGAAGACAATACACAAATACTCAAAGTACATCATGAAACACAATGAAACCTGAATCATAAATCCTAAAACCAATGTTCAAATATATAAAACACACGTTAAAAATGAATACAACCTCAATGTAAAAGATTTATAGATAAGACATTGGCACCTGCAGGACAATAACCAGCACTAAAACAAATAAGTGCATAGTAAGACAAAGACTTGCTTTATGGCCCAGTGGTGCAGGATCTACAGTGTTCAGGAGGCGGACAGCTTTGGGATAAGATATATTCTGGAATCTGGTTGTTGTTGTCTTTGCACTTTTCAGTATTTCGTGAGAAGGGATACAATTAAAAGAGAGTTAGCTTGGCGGGAGGGATCTTCTCAAATCTTTAGGCCTATGGAGTCTGGCCTCGTAGCTCAGAATTCAAATTCCTTTTTTCTTCAAGTTGAGTATCAGGTGTTAAAGTGTCAACTCAGATTCTTTCTTCGTCACAGTTTCACTCATTCAGTTACTCAATCAGTCACTTACTCATTCACTTTCTCTCTGTCTGCCTCCATGACTCCACATCTTTCTTTTTTTTCCATCTTCAGTCTGACGGGAACCTCTTCAATGAAGTGCTGACCTTTGAACTTCTGCATGGGGACCTCTTTCCACTGAGAGACGCTTCCTTCCTCCTCCTCCTTCCGTGTCATGTGAGGTTGGTGAACATATTAGGAGATGCTTGTGTGTTTGCAGCACATGTCATACAAACCAGTTGGTGGAAGACTGTAGAAGGAGGGAGACAGTTTTCAGTCCCTGCATCACAGTTGCACGTTGGACAGGAGGTGTCTGGAGAAGTGCTGCCAAGTAACGACATGAAAGGAAAACAAATTCCTCACATTTTTCACCGTGACATTTTCAGCTCAGAGATCCAAAATGAAAAACACTTGAACTCTTGGAAGAATTCCACAGTCGTTTTACCATCCCACAAAGAATCACCTCAAGTCTTTCACAGAAATCTTTGGAAAAGACACAGACAGGCTGTGAAATGATCAGAAAATGTATCAGCGCTCAAAATGCCCTGAGGTTCGTGTTGATGGCTGACTTGTGAATCAGTCTTGTCAACAGTGACACACACTGACAGGGGGTTCGTGCTTTCAGCCCGCGCTGTCTGGCCTCGGGACTTAGGGAGGATACTCTCTGCAACACACTCATTTATGCACACGCACACACTTCTCTGGGCTGTTGCTCAACACAGCTGTGGGTAAATAGGCTGTGTTTAGATGCCCGTGTCTCAACCTGTACACCCCAACACACACACAAACACACACACACACACAACAAACCAGGACGCATGGAGTGGGCGTATTTGCAGTGCCACACCAAACACTCCTGCCACAACTTGTTAGGCTGAATGAAATTGCTCTCTTGCACATATATATTATATGATAACATGCATGCACCTTTTAGTGACTGAGCTCAGAGATGTACAGTGGTGTGTAAGCATGCTAAGCAAGTGGTGCATTTGCAGCCTTGCATTAAGAAAATCTACCAAACATCATCTGGCGAGGAAATACAAATGAATAATAAGTTACTGAGAGATTCTTTGTGTGGGCTCGGTTACAGATGGTGCAGGATGAATCACAGTCAACTGATTTGATTTCAATGTGTCAAATAGTGTCCACCACAGAGGGAGCAACAAGCAACGTGAGAAAACTATTATTATTATTATATTAAACATTTTAAAATCATATTTCACCTTGTTATAATACCTCATTATTGCTCTAGGATACATGTGAAGATTCATGTAAATGTATAGTAAAATGGACTGTATCTTTATAATGATTTTCTTGTCTAATTGGCCACTCAGAGTGATTTAGAGTACAAGCCACATCCCCCCAATCACACACACAATTCATCCAGCACTATATGTTTTTCTTTATCAGTGAAATTGTAACAAAAAATAAGTGACATTCAAGATAGATAACACACATGTATGTACATACAGACAAAACATGAAGCAGTTAAAATGATGTGTATGATAATTTAATGATGAAGCTTTTGTCAGTTTGAGACAGGTTTAGTTTAAGTCATTGTTCTAAGTAATAGTGAACCTGACGAAGGCTGAAACAATAATAATACACTTCATTTGTTTAGCGTCTTTCATATGAGAGATGCAGCTCAGAGTGCTTCACAAACAAATCAGAGAGTAAGACAAACCACAGAGGTGTTGGTGGAGCTCTACTTTTCTACTATTTGTTGTAGTGAAAGCAAAAATAACATTATAAGAGTATATTGCTATACAACCGCATACAATACACCATATTATTCAATAGAATATTGAAAAACTTTCATTAAAAATTGAAAATGAATCATCAAGTTATTTTATCGCAGTACAATTGCTTGCAAAATTAAAATCTTTTACAAGACTAGAAAAAATATAGTGACAGGCTGATTAGCTGAACAACCTCTCAACACTTGAACCCTCACAGCAGCACAACAACCACTGTGAGGTCACAGCAGGGACTTCATAAAGCTCATGAATACAACATGGTTTGGTTTGCTGAGTATTTAAATTCATATATATTGTGTCTGACAGAAGTGGAACCAAACTATAAAACACCCACTATGTGTAAGGTTTTAATTGTAGAATGTAAACTCCACCAACTCAGAAAGTCTCAGAGAAGTGACTGAGGACATGACCCAACCATTTTCTGTGGTGATGCTATGTAAAGAATATCTCAGTGGTTAAAATAGGCTGAGCTGTGATCTGGTGGAACACAGAGTAGTTGGTCAGAGTGGCTGCTACAGTCTAGTTATTCTCTAAAAGCAGTTCAGCCTGTGGGACTACTCTGAATTTAATTGAGTACGACCAGTGATACAGAAGTATCTGTAATTTACTCAAGTAGATTTAACTTTTGGGTACTTTTCACATTTTTACACTGCATTGTTTTTTTTAATTATATTTAAAAGTATTAATTAATTAGAGTGGAACTGGTCCACTGATCCAATCAGAGCAGACAGGTAAGACTTAGATTTAATGGTGTAGTAGACTGTTGCATTAGAGAATAGGATACGCTCTGCAATTACTTTTACTTTTAAAGGTACAGTGTGTAGAATTGTGTGATATCTAGTGAAATTGCATGTTGCAGCTGAATACCCCTCTCATCATCCTCCCCTTCCAAACATGAAAAAGAACCTGTGGTAGCCTTCAGTTGTTAATTGATAGTACTTGGAGGTACTTTAATTTGAATCATTTTTATTTTTAAGTTTATTTTGTACTTTTACTTCAGTGAAATGTTAGAGATCTCCCTCCACTCCTGAGCACAATAAGCAGTGTGACTCACTGGGGGAAACTACCTGTTTGTTATCTGTGTGTATTTAATCCGTTTGTGATACCAGACAGGCTGAGTCACCCCATCAAAAACAAACTGTGAGTTACTGACAGGTCTGCCTTATTGGTTGTCAAGTATTTTCATGTGATTGTGTTTCGTCTCCAACTTTTGAGCCTGAGATAATCTGGAAATATTATTTAACCTGGTGGGAACTCGATCCTCTGGTCTCCTGTCTAGACAAACCGCTGCAATTTGGTTTCCTACAATTCATCCTGGAGTGATTTGAGGAGTGGGAGATGTTAATGCAGCCCATTTTAACACAGGATGTGAGGGCTCAAACTTCAGCTTCAGCCTGATACTGGCAGCAAGTCTTCATCAGTGTGAGTCTTGACTGAGGTCAGGTCCTGCAACTGCTGTCCCACAAGTCCACGTTGACCCTGACTGATCTGTGGTCAGCAGCAGAAGTTACAGCTGCCTCTGTCTGCGGGTGACAAAAGTGAGAAAGCTGTTTCCTGGTTGAACATTCATGGGTCATTTCCCTGCACAATGCTAATATTTTCACATTGACTGGAGCCATCAGCCCCTGAGCATCCAAAGAGAGAGAAGTCATAATGAGATTTGTGCATATGTAAGCTATAAAGAGCCTCGAATGTTGTGGCAAGTGCAACTCTGCCGTTAAACCGGGGGCCCTATTTGACTTGGAGAGGAGGGATTTGGAACGGCGTGTTTCTATTTGTTGCCGTGAGCTCCGAGCCAACCGGTCCATTTTCCCCCCGATCCACTTTCACAGGCCACTTTTATCCCTCACAAAGCCCAAATACCACAAAGAAAATGGGACGGGGCGGAGTTCAAACGACAGCTCAAGTTTTATGTTTGGTGGAATTAGAAATGACTTTTTAAATGCTGCTCTGTATGTGCTGCTCTACTGTAAGAAGTCGGTTAATGACTTTAATGTGCAGCTTTTGGCACGGCACGTTCATTTTTCATCTTTGATTAAAAAGTTGATTTATAGCTGCAGTGGGCGTCTGGGCTGTTTTGTCATGTGGGCGTCTTATTATGATTTCAGTTGCCCTCATCTGCGTCATCACGAATTGTATTTACAGCCTGGTCAAATGCATGGTGCTGTTGGGGAAATGTTGCATCGCAGTCCCAACTTTAAGATTTGTGAGCTCCAGTGCTTCAGCTGCTGATCGACCGACCGAGCGTTATCACGGCACTTGAGGTTTGAGTTTTATGGAGTCAGCACATTCCCCTGCTTCAATCTGTGTCGACAGTTTCCTCCTATAGTAATATTCTTTTTGTAAAAAGCGATCTCTTTCAGTGGACCGTACGATACAGGGAGTTCCATGAAGACAGAAAAGAGAGAGAGATGTAAGTCTTCAACTCTTGCAATCTTCTTAAATCAGCACTTTTCTTTTGAGGCAACTGTGTAAACTGCCTTGACTGTTCTATTGGTGCATAATTCCAAAGTGTTTAAACTGCCTGGTGATTGTACATAAGCACTTTATTTGCATCCTCTGTGTAATGGAGGTCCTTATGAACATTTTTGTGGACAGGAGTAAGGGAAGTGGTGGCACTTATCTCCAGCGGTGGTCTCACCTCAACCCCAGAACCTCACATGTTGTACGGATTAAAAAAACTGTGCTATGATAACACTGCAATTATAGTAATAACCATCATCGGTAATGAATTTGTAATGGTGATAGTGGTTAATGCACATTTATTACAATCTGACACTTACATTCTTACCTCCTTCAAGGAGCCAACTTTTTCTTTTGCATTTGTTATTTGTTTGTTATGAAGTTTTTTTAGAATTATGCTAAAACTCCTGGACGAAGCTGGTGGAAGAATGTGCCATGTGTCAAGGAAGAACCCTTTACATTTGAGTGCACATCTGGATCAGGGAGCAGTTTCCCACTTTCTTTAACACTGTTTTTTAATATTTTCATTGATTTCTCTGAGAATAATTCATGGATCTCCATGAAAAAAATCTGACATGTTAAGGGGACTGATAGTTATGCATGTTTGTAATTTGTTGCAGATCCAAATAAAAATCGGGATCTAATGAATTTAACTGTGGTTTCATGTGGGGACTGTTGGGACTTGTTGGAGGTCTGAACTCTATTGAATGCCATGCCAGTTAATTCAAAGTCATTGCAATAAGCCACTTTAACAGAGCCCAAAATACAAAGAACTCTTCAGTCTTGCAATGGCTTTAAATGAAATATCCAGTTACAGTGTGTTAAAGGAGTAATTTGACATTTTTGGCAACACACCCATTCACTTTCTTGCTGAGGGTCAGAGCGAGTAGAATGAAACCATGAATGTGCCGTGAGATAATGTATGTTGGGATTTGGCTCTATACAAATACAATTGAATTGAATTGAATTGCACTCACATATCTGTCCACTGATGAAGCTGGATCCAGGGGCTGGAAACAGTAGGAGTCAGTTATCATGGCTCCGTCCAACAATAACAAAATCTGTCTACCAGAACGTTTAACGATCGCTAATCAACATGTTGTATTTCATTTTGTTTAATCCATATAAAACTGTGAGATGTGCTGGGCTGTGTCTTGGCAGGGAGCAGTGGGTTTCTGAAATCTTTTTTGGATGAAACAAAGCTTTATGCTAAGTAAATCTCCTGTTCATCTCTTGACCCCAGCCTCATATAGAATAGGCAGACAGGACACTGGTAGGGTATATGGTCTGCTCATCTAACAGCAAGAATGCACAGTCCTGGCAGTTACTAGTTACTTTTGCATTAACAGGCTTGACTCAGGAAGACTTTTAATTTTCGGAAACTCTGGAAGAGGCGTCGAAGAAAAACGTTGAGTCAAGGGATTTTTGATGGACGGGTTCTTGCCCCTCTGCTCTCTCAGCACCAGGAGATCATAAACATGATGAAGATTTACTGCTGATGCTGCTGAAGGATATATTTAGAGATTTCACCATCAAGTCATTGTCCTCAGGGTACAGTTGAGTGGGGTGATGGCTGTGTTGTACAGTTTATGTGAAGAGAGCTGACAATGTGATAACTGATGAGAGCTTCAGCAGAGTGATTGTTCTGTTCCTTCAGAAAATTGTTCTTTCTGCATCACACTGTGCACAACCTGTCTGACCTCTGTGTAGGTTATATATTGTTTACCAGTATTTCTACTTTATTAGGTCACAGTCATCTGAGTATTATTCATCCTTTTTCCAAACAAGGTACATTTTACTTCATTATAAATTGACTTAATATTATCATTATATTTACATTCTTCTCAATGAATGTGTATTATGTTTTTTTCATGAATAAATCCCAAACCATTGAAGCTTTTCAGTGAAGCAACAGGTGAAGTGGAAAGGACACAGCGAGGGCCTAGTTGGGAGAGGTCTGGTCAATAAGTGGCTCCAGGAACACACTGAATCCTCACTGTTTCTTTTTAAATGATTTTTCTTAATAAGCTCACACAAACATGGACAAGAAACACGTACACACACTCGAAATACATAATTTCCGATTTGCAAGGTTGTTTCACTTGATAAAAACATAAAATATGATAATATGATAAAATAGTTCCCAGTGAAGTCATTCACAGGTTTTCACAATCATACCAGCCTCATCTCCTGTGGAACCAGCCCCCGAGAGGGAGGACATTATCTCCACATTTAAGTTTAGACCTCAAAACATTCCTCTTTGATAATGCTCATAATTAGTTCTGGATCAGGATCACCTGAACCATCTCTTAGTTATCATGCTATCAGCCTGACTGCTGGGGAAACTCCCATCATGTCTCTCTCTCTCTCTCTCTCTCTCTCTCTCTCTCTCTCTCTCTCTCTCTCTCTCTCTCTCTCTCTCTCTCCAGTTATCTGTGACTCCTGAGCTGCAGGATCCAGATTTGACACTACTCAACAAACAGCTCACCACAGTGTTGAATATCTCTGTCATTTTTAAGATGTTGACTTTCTATGTGTGTTATGATTTGGCTCAATACAAATGAAATCAAATTAAATTGAATTGAATTTGTATTTTACAATTCAGTTATTGTGCAGATTAAAGAAATAGGATTAAGCAAAAAAGAAATAAGGTGAGCTCATTAATGAAATGTACGACTATTTTATTTACTGTAAGCAAAGCCAGTCAAGCTGCAACCCTTTTTCCAGTTCAAATAGATTTTATATACAGCGCCAAATCATAATATACATTATCTCAAGGCACTTTATATGAATTTTAAAAAATGTGACACTGTTCCAGCTGCAGTTAGTCACGTAAAGTTTTACAGAAAACAACTTGTATAGTTCACTGCACAGATTCAAAGCACTTTCACAATCAGTGTTCTGTTCAGAGAGACAACACCCACAGGTGAATACACCCATAACTTTCTGTTACTTTTGGATCAATGTTATGCAAGTCATCCTTGAGTGGTTGGATAATTGTTCTCTGCTACACACACATTTGATGGTGCATGTGTGTGTTTGTGTGTGCATGTGTGTGTGTGTGTGTGTGTGTGTGTGTGTGTGTGTGTGCTCTTAAACAAGCTCACACAGGCATGTAGAGAGCGTGACTGTGACTGAGCAAGTCTAATGTTTTTTCTGTGGGTGCCTCACACACAGGCCTGTAAACTGCTGGTTCGGGTGGCTGTGTGTGCAAAGGATGCAGACCGTGACTCATACCACGAACGTGACACCTGCACCGTCCAGCTTGTCACTGAGGCACACCCAGCTCGCACAAAAATGTCGAAATGCTTCTGACGTTAATGCTCTGAATGAATCGTACCTGTCAACCCCTGGAGGCAAAGAAAACACCTTTTTTAATGGCTGCATGAGCGAAGGCCTATATTTCCATTGATTAATTTATCGATTTCCCCAGTCATGTGTCACTTAATGGGCCTGGCGTTTTCAAGGCCAAATATTTCCTCCACATGTGCAGAAGTGGACTGATAGCATGTGGCTCCATTTAATGTAGACACATAAAACAACAAGCAGGAAGCATTAAAACCATGTGAGGCTGGCTTCACCGCTCTGTGAGGGACCCACTTCTCAATTCAGCCTGTGTACTCACAGCCCAGGACAGGGACACAAACACACACACACATGCACACACACATTTACCCACATATACCTGTTCAAGCAATTAGACATGCCTGTTCACCATATTGGAATAATAAATACAGACTGGGGGTTGCTGCAGCACTGTTCCCAGTTAATGCTTCTCTTTCAGCCCTCTGTGCCTTATTAGAATAAACAGAAGTGGTTTGCAGGTTTGGGAAAATTGACGAGCGGCAAACAGACCTACGACTTCAAGCAGCATTGACACACTGTATATTACTTGTGGTCTGTCAGAGTGAGCCACAGAGCCAGTTTATATGAGTTTGCCGTACCGAGCAGTGCAATCAGTGTGAGGACGTTTCGAGAGGTATATTTAAAAGTTAACGTGCGGTGCTCGTCTGTAATTAACCAGACTATTTTAAATGTGCTGATACAATAAACCCCTGCTCACGTGGCTCTCTGAGGGGGAGAAAACAAATGCTTGTTTTAACTACTGTTTGACCCAGCTCTGGGAGAGGATATCATTTATTTGTGACACTCAATAGTGCGCAGGGCTCTGAGTGAGACTCCCTCCATGGTAAACAGTCATAAAAAGCCCAGGATTTAGTTGCAGAAACACAAATAGCTGACTATTCATAGCACTAATGAGAGCTGCCAGGGACACCAGCAGACCTCAAGATGCACTGTCGCCACTCACTGAGCTCTGGCATGTTTAAGGGTAGAGAGTACAGCTGGGTGAGGGGCTGGAGGTGTGCAGGCATTCTCATATAGCTTCCCCCCCTTTCCCTTGTATTTTCTGTTTTTGTCTTTTCATTCATCTCCTTTTCTTTTTTTTGCCTTTGGCCTCTCTCCACTCTGTCACCTATAACCCTGCATGCTCCAAACAAGCCTTTGCTGTGTTCATGTGTGCCGCAATCTCACAAAGGAGACATTTTCATCACGACAAAGCTGTTTTCCACCAGCACATTTGTATTTCCCATCATTTCTGCCCGTGCTTATTTGTACGTACAGTGAAACGCTCTCACGTAACCTCGTCTTGTGAGCCATGCTGCAAAGTAGATTATGAAGGTGTCAAGTCTCTCCCTAATGGCCAAAAGCTATTTACTGAGTGAGACATTAACTTGCCATTACCCCCTACAAACCACAATAGGGGTGCATGTGTAATTCAACACACTGATTGATTGGTCTGTTTATTTTTTGGTTTGGCCTGACAGGGATTTAAAACTTCAACTTACAAATTCTTTGCAGATGGCCGGCCGACCCTTTGAAGCCCCACTGTAATTAACCTTTGGAGGAGAATAACAAACCAGTACACAGGGGCACTGTGGTCTGGCTCAGCTGCTTTGATGTGGTTCCTGTGTTTGCTCTGCCGTGCGCTGAATGGGAGGTGAACTCTGCTGACATGTCCGGGGTTGCTGAGGGGCACGTCACACCCAGGGGGCCTGCCTGCACACACTCCCACCAGCATGGAAAGAACTGTTGTCGCCCCTCTGAAACACTGGCTACATTCGCTCGGAGGAGCTTGGCCATCAGCCATGGTCTTAGCTGCACATATCATACTCTGCATTCGACGCTCCCTGTTGCCTCAAATGAACCAGGGAACATAATAATCCTGTTGAGTTGAGATGAGCTGACTACTGGCTGAGTGATGTCCCTGAAAAATAAAACACAACCTCAGGTGCCTGCATCTCCCTCTCTATTTCAAATGACTTGTAATCTGTGGGGGACAATGAGGTGAAAAATATGTAGATGCACAACAACGTGACAAAAATCCGTTAATAACCAGTTCACATATTACACAGATGATAGTGTGGTTACATCTACATTTAGTCAGTTTCCAGTTTGATAGTTTTAGTTTAGTTAGAGTTGTGTTTCTACCTGACACACAGCATCCACAATTTACTTTTACAATTTTAGCTCAGTTTTGATCTCCACCACCTCCTGAGGGAAATATTTGATTCCGTACAGTTGCTAAATCCACCATGTTCACTAGCTAGTTTCTATCTTTGTCCTTTAGTTAACTTGATTGTTAGCTAACATAGCCAATGGAATGAGCTGAAATAGGCTGAAAATCATCCAGTAATTATCTTTTGGAAGTTGTAGCATTGCAGGCAACTTGCACTTAAGAGACTGCAGCTTTGGCATGGGGCCGGTCATTCTCAGAAAATAAGTTGGCTAAACAGACCACTGATGTTTGGATTCTTTACCATGGGCTATTTTGCGTATTGCACCAATTGTGTGTTGAGTCGAGTAACATGTTGACGCGTCTGACCTGCTCCCTTTGTGCTCTTCTACTGCATTTTCTTTTCTACCACTTATACTCATGTGATCTGCAATCTAATTAATTTGATCTGCTTGTTTTTCTCAGAGAGCAGTGTCCCTCTGTGTATTTCCCACAAATGTCATGCCTCACAAATAATGGGGGAGATTTTTACTCACCCACTTGTAAAGATGCTGTGTGCCAGCAGCCGGAATTCTCACCCACAATCCTGCAGTGGTTTTTTTTCTTCCCTTCAACAAAGTACTTTTAACAGGCCGGAGGAACAATGTTGGCCTTGTGAAGGCTTTCCATGCGTTTTCTGTTAAGGACATGGCATTTCAGAGAAACAGATTCTTTTGAACGCCTCACAATGGCCAATGGATATTTGTGTTTCAAACTGTGGGCAAAGTGGGCTCACATTCATTTCAAAACTGTGCGGAAAAACATTTAAATAAAATAATACTGATATTGTCCCCGTGTTTTTAAGTATATAGTTTGCTGCTTCCTTCTCCTTGCAGAAGTGTTGTGTTGGTGTTGCGTTGTGGGAAGGTTTCCGCTGTCCCTGTGGTGCTGCTGGGTGGGAGGTGTTGCAGAGCAGAGCAGTGGCTGTGAGCTGCAGACAGATCGGTGCTCCGTCCTATCTGATCTTGTATAGCTGACATTCTGGCTCAATGGGCCATTTCAACACCTCGACACTCTATCCACATGGGACAGCAGACAGAGCCGCAGAGTTTTCTCTCTCTCTCTCTCTCTCATTCATTTCATCTCTCTCTACCTCGATTCTTCTGTCTAGACAGAGAAATGTGCTTCTTGTTTCCTTTTCTACACATTCTTTCATGCAGAAATTTGAAGTACAGCTGCTTAATCTTTTATCCTTTTTGCTAAATCCCCAGTGACAGAAGTCAGCAATCTGCACCACAACTATTAATTCAATCAGTTTGTTTCATTAATCCATTGTGTGAAATTCGGTGTAAAACACGGAAACACAGTGTGTGTTTTATGTGTTCTTTTTTAAAGAAAACCTGTCGAAAGACAAAGAGAAAATGGGAAGATTATGCATTATATAACTACAGTCAAAGTACATATAGAGAGAAGTGTTACCTTTTCTCTGACACTCTTCAAGGATGTGTCCAAGTTCAGCAACACTTTTAATGTTAGCATGCTCACATGCCCATACTGCTTAACACTGTTCATGCAACAGTTTCACTCGGAAACTAAACAAGCACAAGATCTTGGTAATAGTTCACTTACATTAATCAACACAGAGAGCAGCAGTATTTACATTTAAAGCTGCTTCTATCAACCGTTCAGGGAGGGTAACTTATAATTAGATGATTACCACACTGCGCTACAGTTTCTTTTAGCTTCACAGTGTGTTATAGCATCTAAGGACAGAGAATTTGCATGCTTTTATTTGGTTTAATGTTTGAGAAACTGCCCCAGACTAAATCAGATTTTCTTGATTTATGTTCATGACAGATTAAACACAATGATACCATAAGTAGTACTATGTTCATAAGTAAAGAGGGAGCAGAAAAACAGAGCAATGCAAAGGAAGGTGCTAAAGTATGAACTGAAAGAGGCTCATGATGGAATGTTTGGTCAATTAGTTTTCTTTCTAAAATAAAAAGAGCATTTGTTGGTCCCATTTTCACTTTTGAATTTCTGAGCTATGTGCGGAATATTTGGCCTAAAGGAAAAGCAGCTGCTGCTGTCAATCAAAATGCCTCTTGTTTTATTTTACATGGATACCACATTGAAGGGGTTTTCCCATGATGCCAATCAAGACAATACAACAATACATTGATGTCGAGGAAGCTCAGACAACCATGCATAAATACTGTAATACATTTCTTTAAATGTTTCTATCACATGCAACTTAACAAACTATATGATGGTTTAATTATGAGAAGTTATTTCTGTCACACCTGGGTAGTAGGTGGATAGGAATGAGAGCTGATGTCAGGAGACAGAGAGGGAGTGCCCTTTTACTTGCACTCCACTCTTTTTATAACTCTGCGTGGGTTCAGGGAGGCTGGCTCCTGAATGGCTGCCCATGGCATTTGGTTTCCGAGAAGAATTTAATGTGTGCAAGCTTACATCAGGGGCCACTGGCTGCCACTATATGACTGAGTGTAATCTGATGTTGTGACAGCTTGTGTCCCCTCTACTGGCAGGCTCAGAGAGGGCTAGGTATTGGGGAGCATGCATAGAGGCACTTATGTAGACTACTGAAGTAAGGATTGAGTTACTGTCAGCTCTGTGCATGTATTTTGATTATTGAGTATGACTGGACTGTCAATGTGAAAGTAAAGGAGTGCAGGTTTACAGTATGCCAATTATGCACTGTCAACAGTGTCCTCTAATGCGCAGCACAGAAAGCTGTAAACACACTACTGACACAAAGTCGATAAGTCAAATGTTTTAACAAACAGCTATTTACACATCTTATACACGTGGAACAACAACCCTTCATCGGAGTCTTGTTTCTGTTTCTTTGATGAACGTATGGCCAGTATTTAGTCATGTTTTAATTCTGTTTTGGTGTCCATCAAGTATCTAGTTCTTAACGTTTCACGCTGTTCACCATAGGGGCAAGCTTAGTTTGGCTTTCATCTAGTGTTGGTAGTGTGCAGTGGGTTTACCATTACCTTTTACTGCTAAAAGAAACGTAAATATGAGCACAAATAAGACATCAAATGTAAGACCTGTGTGGATGGAGGAGCAGGTCAGAACGGTTCAGGTAACCATTTGTGGAACTTTAACTCTTTTGGAGAGCACCGTTATGAAGGAAGTACGGGGGGGTCTGAGCAGCCCCCCCCCCCCCACACACACACACACACACACACACACAGAAACCCCACTATACGGAACACCTAGGAAAAGTACCAAACACTCAAATTGCTGTCGTCACTGACACCTCATCCCGCTATTTCTGCCTTTTTACCTTTTCTTTTCCAGACTCACTACTTCATTGCAGCAATTCCTCTCCACTCACTCACTACCTCTCTAATTTGCCCCTGTGTGTATAACGGGAATCCACTGCAATGCCTCACTGAAACTGAATCCTCAGAATGGGAGTGGGAGAGCAAGACGACCGCTAAAGGGGAGGTCACACAGGTTTATGGAGGGTCCAACACCGATCAAACAGATTAAGATGGGCTTTGATCATGTGCCTTGAAATGCTGCCACACGCAATACCTCCAGAAATTTTCTGAAGTTACGTAAGTGTCACAAGAGGGGGATTCATCATCGGGTCGCAACAACTTTGCCTCCAATCCTGACCTCACTGCCACCTTAGTCTTGTGACTTTGGGGCAAGGGGATAGTGGTGGGCATTTGAGCCATGCCTGGAAGGTGACTCCTGGTGCCAGTGTTGGGTTTCAAACGCGACCTACAAAGTGAGAAGCATATGCAATGTACCGCCACTGTCAGGGCTGCATGTGATATGTTGGTGAGAAAAGGAGTTAGAAAGTAAATGAGAGTAAGAGAGAGAGATATAATGAGATGAGAAAGAGAAAGAAACAAACCCTAACCCCCCTTCATGCTGCATGCTGGGTATGAATGTGTTTTACCAGAGAGCTTGAGTCCTCACCACTACTGTCAGCCCACAAACCCAAACACTGTGGGAATGCTTCAGTTTCTTGGAACCATGATGGTTTCTGGCACTAAATTCTGAGATTTTTACTTATTTCAAATTGGTACAAAACGTGTCATTAAATTTTGGCTCTGAGTAAACATTTCACCACATAAGCATGAATCAGGCTGCTGCAGGGACACAGTCTTAATGATTTGCATTTGGTTGTACAACTGGCACCTATACAACTCTGCCACTTATGTGGAATAAAGTTATTCCACACTTTTGTGACAAAACTCTAGATAGCTGATAGACTGTGCCATAGGTTGTGGAACACAGATGAGAACTGATATTTTTCTGTCATTCTAGATTTGACGTTTACTTTATGCTGCCAGATCTGCTCTCTTTCATAAAGACTAACAGAGAATAGAACTGAGTCCCAACAGGTTTATTCAAACACAATCCACTCCCACCCGCCAAGCAGGAATGATAGGAATGAATTTCTCACCCACATTCTCGGCTGTCATCCTGGGAAACTGGTGAAGGAGAGAATTGTTTGAGAAAATTAAAATCTTGCAGAGTATTTTGTTGAGTGTATGTTTATTTTAGCAGGTCAATGTGTCTTACTGTTTAATTCCTGGGTTCAGATGAGTTACAAGTTTGAAAACTAATCCAAAGTCACTGAAGGAAAATACTATGCAGCATTGTGCTGCATTTCTGCTGAGGCTGCAGAAGTAGCAGCCACTTTGAGCTAAATTTTAGTGTTAGCATGCTGTTGTCCCATTTGGAACAATTCTTCAAATGTATCCAAAAAATGTACGCTTTCATCCCCAAGTGAAACAGGTGGATTCTTCTCAGGCCAACCTGGCCTAAGATTCATTGTGTTTCAGTGACAATGGCAGCAGCAAGACCCAAATGACAGATGCTTAAATGTTAGTATCACACTTCAACCTAGAACTAAAGGATCACATTCTTAAAGAATAACAAGGGGTTTTAATTATCATGTGACATTAAACTCAAAACTAAAATGTCATGGTCCCACTAAGGTAAAAGTCAGGTTATCACCAAGTCATTAGGATTTGTTTTAGTGACTGTTAATGTCTGTATAAAATAATGTTCCTGTCCATCTTATGGTCATTGATCTATTCACTAGATAAGAAAAACCCTGACGTACCTTGTGTGTGCTTGATGGAAAGTCAAGGGAAAATCAATAGGATTCATCATCTACTCTATTCTGTTGTTGTCAAAACACGCCATAAAAACTAAAGTTAACATCAAAACACTTCGTCCTCTGGGGACAATGAATGTCAGTCAATAGTTAGATATTCAGTCTGACCAAAGTGGGTCGACAGACAGACTGACACTGCCTCTCCTGAAGCTACAGCACCAGTGTGGTCAATAATGATGCAGAGCTTTAACACGGCTACTGTGGCTACTATAGGTGTGCATGCATATTAGAATCTACAGTATGTACTGTATGTGCGGATGTATGTGTGTATCATCTTAACTATACTTCATATGCTGCACGCATATGGGTGAACACACCCTTTGATTTGTGTTTGCAATGTGCTCCACTGTGTCTAGACAGGAGACAGCAGTGGATGCATTAGTCACATGCACCATTTATAAACAGCAAAGAGACAGAGACATGGTAGCGTGATACAGCACTGTTGGGTTGACAGATTAAATGACAACGCTATGTGTCTGTCTCTCACACACGCTTGCTCCCTCAAGACCTCTCCCCCTGTCATCCCCCTCTATATGTTTGTTGCTGGGCCTCCCCGATAGTTGCCAGCTCGAGTGAGCTAAACTTAACTCCCAGCCTACCATGAATTTCGGACATTTATTACCACACCCATCCCTGTCAGTGCTGCCGCCTTCTTCTCAAACACGTGTTTTTGTGCCTGCAGCCAAACCAAAGCGGCAGCCCTGCAGAGGGGCCGTAACTGACTGCTGGTGAGGCATGGGAACTTCAGGAGAAAGGAAGGGACACATGCCCATTAAATATACAACATAAACACAAAACTAAAAGGGAATCCATCCCAAAATATCCTGGAACTGCACCATCAATAGAAACAATAGCACTTTAAAAATACATTGTTATGGGAGCAGAAGGCTGCCGTGTGTGGCTGTTTGGGTGGGTGCAAGTATGGACACAGTGCATGGATTCTTCTTATCTATATAAACAAGCTCAGCAGAGGAACCTGACTTTCCCCCTGAAAGAACATGGAAATCTGCACTTGCAAAGAAGATAAATCACCCTTGATAACTTTCCCACCATTCCCTGAAATATGAAAACACTGGGATTTAACCTGCCTGTGTTTCCCAGTGTGGTGAGTGTATTTCTGAGTGAGAACGACAAAGGCGGGAGTGGGAGTGAGAAAGTGTTTACATATCCCAGAGTTCTTATCAACAATGCCTAACTGAGAGGAAAATTTTAACTCACCTTGACCTTGAACCTGCCCCTTCCCCCCCACACACACACTCAAACAATTACTAAAGATTGTACTGCAGTTTTTTTGATTCCCTTATTTAGTCACGTTCAGCGGCAGTGTGTTTTTTCTTGACACTATATCTGCTTTTAACTTTTGTCCTGAATTCTTCAATGACTAATATTGTATCAGGAGAACAACTGGATCGTCTCACATTTGATACAAATAACTTTGCATTCAAAAGATTAGTATTACCTACAGGATATAGGCACATAGCTTCCTGTCATGCAGGAAGTGAGGCGTGGCATTTCTGGCAGCAAGAAGAAAATAATAATAAGAAGAAGAAAGTGAAGACAGCAGTGAAAAACGAGTCTACAGCCATAGCAGCTGTGTAGCTTAATTTTTATTTGCTGTGGGGGACAGGAATGTGTGTGCCAAATGTCTTGGAAATAAATAGGAATATATAGGAAATGAAGATAAATTATTTCACTTATCCCCAAAATGTTTTTAAAAATTAGAGAATCACCAAAGTCAGAATTTATTCTATGTAATCTATGGATCATAATAAACCTTGGTTATGTGATCGATCTAAAGAAAAAAAACTTCACCACTCACATGAGTTCATCCTCTGGGGGAATCTAAATATCAGTAGCAAACAAAACAACAATGGTTTTCGAGATAATTCACTCAGCGAATTTGTCAGTCTCATGGGCGAGAGAAAATATCAGAGAATCATTCATCGTTAGGACCCATCCTTCAGTGACATTTAAAAATCTGGTCTGGGTGGTCCACATTTACTGTAACTTGTGGTGAAGAGATTGAAAAGGGAACTGGGGTGTGGCTTTAAGTCCAAATCCATGGGCAGGATTTCATGGGTCCACATGGCCAAACCCCCAAAATTACAGAAGACAAAGGACATAAAAGCATGAAATGGTGTCGGTGATGTCTTCAGACAATCTATGGAGTTAGCAACTGTTATGAAAGTGTGTTTGATTCAACACTGCTCGCTAACGTTAATCATGCAGGGGAGTAAATATTTCATCTTTAATTTACTTCTTGGACTCCTTTAGCTCGGGAGCAACAGTATTGTTGGTATTACTGTTGTTTACTATTGTTGTCCTGTTCCACACCTCGTACCTCTACCTGTGTGTGATGAGAACCTCTGAACTTCTCGTGAAGCTTATGTGAAAAGCATGTCCTAAACTGCTGCCCTCCACCTGATGCTCTGTTCAAATAACATGGGGTTACACAACTGACACCTTTCACTATAGTTTCAATGTCTATATCTGTAGAACATATCACAGAAATTAAAATATATATATACTATGTGACCTGTAAACCATTTTTGGCGATATCCTATCCTTAAAGAAGAAAATGGAGGGTACAGGTCACGATCCAGTCATAGCAGAAACCCCATGTAGGCAATAATTATTAATATTGATTAAGATAAGTTATAATAGATAATATGATGTGATCATTTTATGTTAACAAATAAAACAAAACATGGTTGTGTTTAGTTCTGCCTCAGGTATCTGAAAAACACAAGCCCTGAGGATTTGTGCCTGTAATAACTTTGCATCCTCAAATACATTTCCACCTCTGGCCAAATCCATCCAAGCCATCACAGACAAACATCAACAGACAAGCAACAAATGTAATGAAACACCCACAATGGAAGTTCAAGCTAATAAGTTAGAGATAACATTATTTAAAAATACATTGAGTATATTGTTGGCAGCCAATAAACAGGAGCAAGTGTCACATGCCTTATAGTTTTAGAACTGGGCGACAGTGTGTCAGCAGAGTTTTCTCAGCCTGATGTAAAGATATATGGCCTAAGCTGGTGGGCGTTCAGAAATCAAGTGCTGCTGACACTCATGTAGTCAATCAAGACTTAGTGCTTTTCTGGGAACCCGAGCCCTTCATTAGATTCAGGGGGAAAACAGTGACCATGCTGCTCTCAGTGAAGACGTCCTCATGTTCCTCTGTCAACACCAGCATGTCCGGACCAACTGTGAGAGCGGATGTCCGGTAGGGCCAGGCAGGCCGTGGTCAAACAGGGGCTGGGTTACTCGTCTTCCACTGCTGTGCAGAAGCTGCGGTTCCTAGGGGGCTTCTTCTACGTTAATGCTCTCGCTGCGGGAGTCAAAGAAACGGTTTACAATAAGAAGAAAGATTAAAAACGCAGCAGCTGTACAAACACGCAGGTCTGCAGCAAATGAGGTGCGAGTGTTCAAAGATTTGGTGGGAGATGTAAGGAAGAGAAAGAGGCTTTCCCTCTGCTACCAGACGCTCACCGCTCTCTTGAGCTTGTGTCCCACCAGAGCACAGATGCTGATTTAAAATCGACTGTGATTCAGGGGAAAATAATAATTTCTCTTGCCACGGTCTGAAAATTGGCGCATAGTTGCTGTAAGAAATCAGAAGGTACTAAAAGATTTTTTTCTTGTAGCTGAAATCTGCTGCATTTCCTGTTCACAACTGTTTCTGTTTCCACAACAGAAACATATCCACTGACACCAGTTAGGCTTGATTATTGAAATATGAAGATAGAGAGAAGTCTGCAGGGCGTTTAGATTCATGAAAATGATCTCTCATGTTTCTATATTAATCAGGACGATTCCAGGTGCAGGATAAAACAAAAGTCCAGAAAGAAAAGGTTCTCTCCAGCATCTTTTTCCTCCTGCTGATTGCCAGAAAAACTGTGACCACCACAGTGCACATTCTCTCCTTAATCATTCCCATGCATCTCACAGGGATTGAGAAGTACACAGACGTGCGCTGTTCCCTTCCATGTTAAAGTAAACAGGGAGGAAACTCATCCTCACTTTTGTTTACCCTGCTTTTCCAGCCACCAAACAAATACAGCGAGTTGGGTTTAATCAAAAACATCATGAAAGTGCAAATGATTTTTGAACACAGCCCTCTTGTCTATCTTGAGCAGTAATCCCATTTAAAACATTTGACAGAAAGTAATGTACGCCATCTCCATGTCCTCTAATTCCCCAAACCACACTAACTTTTTTTATTCCTCTACGTCCCTCTTTCTCCCTTTGCCTCTCATCTGTGCACTCTCTCATTTCCCCACGGCCACGGCCATTAATTAGCACTCGCCCAGCCTATAGGAAACAGATGACTTTTAATAAATCAGGGTCATGTTTTTGAATTGCTTTAATACTTCCATTCCAGTCCCTGGGTAGCAACATGAAAGCATTCCTCTGCCACTTTAACCCAATGGCCAAAAATTCACTGAGACTGGAGAGTGGCAGGACAGCTGGGGGAAGAGCTGCGGACCCACATGCTGTCCTGAGTTATCCTCTGGGCCACCACAGATCTTCCTTTTCCCAGGCGCAGACTTTGGTGCACTGATCCATCGGACTCCAAGAGTGTACCTTTAAAATAATCAGTATCCCCCATCTCGGGCAGCTCTTTAGGTCTCAGGTACAGTATCTTACCCCATACTCCTGCAGCTTTTCCCCTTGACTCTACTCCCTTCTAACTTTTTGTGGTTTCACCTCAAGTTCAAGAGATTTTCCTGATGCCGAAATGGCAGACACTCCCTCCCTTACCTCAGAATGCCAGGCCTTCAGCCCCCGTACACCTAAATCCTCATGGTTTTCCCATCATTTACATCTATAGGATTTGTCATGCATAGCTCACAGCTCTGGTCTTAACCAGGAGCAAAACAACTGCAACTCTAATCCTCCTATAAGAAGATAACATCCATACTGAAAATCATACTAAAGTGAACTTTATCCAGACGAGCGTTTTGGCTCTGTATTTGTTTTAATACAAGCATGCCTGACAAAGCATATCACATGACCACTCATGTACACTGGGCATGCACATTATGTGAACTGTAACTGATTATTCATGTTCTACAATGGTAGCCAAGGTTCTTCTGGAGTGGGGTCAGTGAAGGCTACGTCGAGACCAAATGACCTGATTAGCAAGCTGCTGTGAGAGTCCATGTCCTAGTTTTCAGACATCTCAGTTTCTGCCCATCAAGAGTAAAATGCTGCCCTAGAGTTTTCAAACTAAAACAGGCCCAGCAGAGTTTGCAAACTTCTCCTTTATAGCGACTTTAGAACCCCGGAGCAGTGTGCGTGCCAGACGTATCGATGCATTCAAACTAAAGTGTTACAGTGCTGATTAGTTGGATGGCAGTCAACGATCATTACTGAAGGATTTATGTGCAAAGACGTTCCCTTCAATGACAAACAAATGAAAAGGAAAACGTATTAATTTATTCTTGTGAGTTGCTGACCTCCAACCCCTCTCATAAATCCATATGGAGCTCTACTTTCCCACATTATTCAGTTCTATTACTGACAAATCTATTACTGCAACAGCCGAGTCTTTAATCCATTTATTTTATTTGCCATCCACTTAATTTTTGCAGGTAAAATTGCTGTAATAATGTCCAACTCTCTTTTTGGCTGCTCTCAACATAACTAATACGGCTGGTGTTCTGCTTCTGCGTATTTTTCTAGAGAAGAAAAACGACTTTCATTTCTGAAGAGAGAAGCAGATCGCCGGGAGAGCTCGGGCCGCTAAGCTTTACCTGCAGGTCTTAACTGTGCTCGCTCACAAACAACACCAACTGAAACACTTCTCATAATGAGACCGATCATTTCCTGGCTCGTCCTGAATGTGGGTACTCTTTCTCACCGGCCACCTTTGGCATCATGCTTTTTGGCATTTTATAATGCCTTTATAAAGCATGGGAATTAACTTTAGCTTTTTTTAAGCCGTTGACATTTGACTTGGTTTACAAAGCATTATAGACATTTCTGTTTCCTGAATTTTCTGTTCTGTGTGAATCAACGGTCTCTGTGCTAACAAGGAGCCTGCACATGTTTCTGATTGAAGTAATGGAGGGGAAAGCAGTGTATTTAACACTAATTATGGGTTTATATTAATTATCCCACCTCTCTGCACTGCACCATCCAGAGGATATGGTTACTGCATGTGGCTACATGGCTGTTTTTGGTGCTATTTTCTGTTGTTGCAGACAGTGTGTTTGGTGCCACTGGTTCAGATAATATTCTACACAAGACTACCTTCACCATGGAGCTTATATTTTCACCCCTGTTTGTTTGGATTGTATTTTAGTTTATTTGTCAGCCAGATAACTCAAAAACAACAGAAAGGATGTAGTATTATTCAGGAAGAGCCTGTTACATGTTGTTGTGGATCCAGATCAGATGGCAGATTCAGGAATGTTTTTATCACTTTCTTTAACATTGTAAGATTCAACACTTTTCCCATAATATAATAATGAATTGATTCAAGGAACAGATATCTATGAGTGTGTGAAATTTAGTGCAGCTTGATTGAATTTAATGGAATTGTTGGGCCTTGGCGGAGGTTTGTGCTCCACTGAGTGCCATTCTAATTTGACTTTAGATTATTTTGTTAATAATATGCCAATTAAACTTCTTCAAGCTGGGTTATGTTTCTGTATATTTACTCTACCCTCCTTGTTGCTGGGAGCAGGCACGTCCACACTGCTTTTAGTTGCTCTCCATCTGAGAATTTCTTTCTTCCACTCTCCCGCAGCCTGCTGTTCCCTGTGGCTGCTGTGGAAAAGAAGAACTTAGGCTGCTCAGCGTGCTATTCTACAAAGGCGGAACACACACTTTCAGTCGTTAACTTCCCCTTTTATTGCCCTGAAGCAGCAAGGATAGAAAGGTGCCATATGCAGGCTGTTTCATTGCCTGTGTCCACTGGCTATTTTACACTTATGGTGAAGAGGTATTGAGCTGCATAACTAAGAATTTGAGCAAATTTCACGAGGAGCTGAGGAATGCCTGCAAAAGGTCCTGCTTAATCAGATAATATCTAAATTACCATGAAGGAGTAAGAGATGGGAGAACAAGATGAGGTGCACAGGGCCAAATTAGAGGAATGGGTGTAGCCCCACAACAATCATTCCACCCCAAACCCCCCTCCTGATCATCCCACCGACTGTTGGCAGCCCCCTCACCCCCACACTAAACAAATATACAACCCAGTCTGGTCCTGTTTTGCTTCCTCTCCCTCCCCTGCAACCTCCACTGGCTCAGATGCCCTTGACTTTGTACTCTTAAGTCTTCGATGCTAATTCTCTGAGGTTAGGACAATAAACACTACACTGATGGGCCCAAACCCAGAGGAGGCCTCACTTCCTGTCTGCACTCACTGGTTTCTGGGAGACAGACCAGAGAACTGACAGGAAAGAGGTTCAGGGAGACAGGAAGAATGGGTAGACCAGTGAAAGAAAAGAAAGAAAGAATATATTTGTGTGTGTCTGTGTGTGAGTGAAAAATGGGATAGGAAGGGAAAAAATGGGAGTAAGACAGTCGCAGGAGAGAGGAATGTGAAGTATGACTTATCAGCCAGGTAGGAGAAGGGAAAAGGGTTTAGGGTTAATTTGGAGCCTTATTTATGGATTTCAGAGCACAAATCAAATAAATTCAATGTCTGACACTTCTTTATGCTTCATTCGGTTAAATGTTTTAGATTATGCATACAGACCTGGGCTTATTTGTGGATGGATGCAGACCACTGGCGATGAGAATGCAGGCTTTTAAGGCTGTGCGAGCCTGAGGAGAGCTCAAGCGTACTGCAGCCTCTTTCTCTCCATCTGTCTCTCTCTCTGTCGTTTGAGACATCTGGCTGCAAGCATCTTTAGGATTCCATCAATACCACAGCAAGGGGGAAAACCCCACAGCTGAAAAAAGCAGCCTCAGCAGTCTGAACACAGGCCAACTCATATCAACTCCAGCAAGCTCTCAGTCATCTTGCAGAGCTCTCTGAGCTATAGATTTGGTCCTGCCAAGAGCCGAGGAGCCAGAGGAATGAGGGGTGAGGTGCAGAGAGGGAGCTCATTACTGTCCTAGTAAAAGCCAGGGGGTCAGTGGTGTGCGGGAGGCATTGTACGTGTGTGTGTATATGTGTGTGTTTGAATGGCAGCTTGGCAGTTCCAGCTGTTGTGCTTCATCTGGGCAATTAGCTGTAATCAGGTCTCTGAGCTCTCTGGGTGTTCTAAGACACTTTCACACACTGGCACTCACCGGATATCCCTCATCACCATATCACACACATACAAATACACTACAGCACACACACTGAGTACTACCTGGAAACTGAAGTTATAGTGTGAAGGTTCAACCCCCTGTAAAGTGGAGAATGAACAAGAACATGGGTATTAATGCACGTGTCTGTGTGTGTCTATGTGTGTGTGTGTGTGTGTGTGATTGTGTGTGTCTGTGTGTGTGAGTGATGTGTGGTGGTTGTTTGTAGCCAGGTCTCTATGGGCCTCTCAAGCCCATGGCTCTCAGTCTGTTCAAGCTTCACCATGTGTTGCACACATGTTCCCATCAGCCCCGTGAATCACTCTTTGTGCAGAGCAGCATCCTTTGCAGCCGTTACTGTATTTCCCCTCGTTACAAAGGCTGAACTCGTCCACCTTCTCACCTGAGTGAAAGCACTTTCACCCTGATATGCTGCACAAAGTGGCTGCATACAGACCTGGTGACCCACTTAAACATTGAGGAGAAAGTCCCACCTGGATTTGTGGTGCAAGTGTGTGCCCAGGCATTGACGTAGACACACACAGAGCAGAGGTTATCCCCTACCTTTTCAACATCTACTGTGACTGATCCCCGTTACCAAGTGGGATTACGGGATAGTCCAGTGAGTTCTCTATGCCACCTCTCATCTCCACAGTGTGTGGGCCGAGTTGGCCTGCAGAGGCACCGCAGGCAGGGATCACTGCTGCTCTGGGTAACAGCTGCTGAACAAAATGGAGCTGAAAAAATTCCACTCCCAGATCCCATAAACAGGACTGAGATACAGTATAATTTACATTTTGAGAGACGAGAAGAAAATTATGCACCTTGCTGCAGGGCAATTGTCTTACAGATATGTGTCCATACTTGTAGAATACTTAAACTATTTAACGACAATTAACCCATTATGCATGCTTCAACAATCCATGTGGGTGCAACTGAGGGGTCAAAATGCAAATATTGGAAAACATTTCATCCTTAGTTCTCTCATTTGTCACCTCCAGGGTCAGATACAGAGCACAAAGGACAGTTTAGCTGTGTGGATGTGTCCAGATGTGTCATTGAACAGGTCTCATCACTTTCACTGTTATAAAGTGACAGTTGCTACAATGTTTAAAAGTATAAGAAACTGTATCAGTTTCTGTTGGTCAGCGACTGTCCACTGCCTCCTTAACCTGAGCTCTTCATCTCCCATCTCCGCTCACACACATGCAGGCCCAGCTGACTCATCGTAAACCCTTCTCACACACACACACACACACACACACAGATAGTGAATCCCTCTGACACTGGACACACGTGAACACACGTACACTCGACTGACTCGCGTAGAGAGTGGAGCTCAGCACATTCCTGCAGGGCATGTTGACACCCTGGCAGGAACTATGAGGAGGTTCTGGCATCAGGAGCATTTTGTTATTCCAACGGTTCTTGTGAACACTAACTCCCCCATCTCAGACCCGCAGACCAAATAAGAACTCAGCCAAGTATTTCAGTCGCACCACATGCAACATTAGTTGAGTTTGAAACTCTGTGTGAATGGATGTATAGCCTATTAATGCTTTTCTGGCTGAGTCCAGTTTATTGCCCGATGTATTTATATATATTTATGCCTAAAGTTTTGACTGTGGTGCAAACCTCTGCAGCGTACAGGCTCCTGAAGATGTAGAGTTCACTGTATGCAGAGGGAAAAGGTAGGATTCCCTGGACACTCACAAAACAAAGCACATTCACACTTAGGGTACATTCATACCAGTTTAACATGTACAGACTCCATGTACAACTATATAGGTATTCATAGTCCTCATCCAGATGTTTCTGTGATACAACCTTGTATAGGGAATATGTAGTGCTTTTTCATATTGTCAATGGATCACATACTTAAACCTACGAAAGGGGATAATGATAATCATCCAACTCTGCTGTTCCCCTCAGCTCCAGTGTTTTACTGTCTTTCAGCTTATTGTTTTGATTTTCTCAGCCACAGCTCTGCTGTTTAAGTTCACTGTCAACACTGCTGTGGTTTTTGGCAGCTGCAGGCGGCTGTGTGTGGGACATTCAGCTGGTAAACAGAACAGCAATTTTTTCTCAGGAGATGGTGGAGACCAAACAATGCAGCTCAAAGAGAAGTGAATGTTTGACCTATATCATCAGATGAGAAACCAGAGGTTTGGTGTTTGCATTATCAATTGTATTAGGCAGATATTCCCAAACTAGGGGTCTAGATACAGAAATAGGGACATGTGGTGATTTCCAGAAATCAAATAAAATCTGGAAACAATAAAAAATATGTTTTAGCCGTAATTGTTGGGAATGAAAAACAGGCTATAACATTTTCTCCCTACATGCTCCTGAGGTGATCATGACTGTAAATCAACATGCAGCATCAGTTGCAGCCGGTCAGTTCAGAGCACCACAGGAAACACTAATACATGGTGATTTTCATTTTTTAAATAATCAATAACTGTTGGGATGATGGTCCTCGATGATGATGATGAATTGAATATACTAATACTGCATTGTATATGAATACATTTTTATTAATACCTCATAAACAACCCTGTCGGACTGGTCAGAATCATTCTTGTAGTTACTCACAACTCACCACATATTTTATATCTATCTTACCTATTTACAAATATTGTTAAGCAGCTCATTTTATCATTCAAATGCATATTGTAATTCACAGAACTTATTGTTCCAGTGAACAAATAGAATAAATAAATGACAGATTAACAAGTTAGAAGCAGATTTTCAGTTGCACGATCTCACAAACCAAAACATCTCAGCTTCTGTGCCTGTAAACTTTAAATCCATGTTTCCAATGGCCCAGTCTGCCTTTTTCAGTCGCAATTCTATTTGCCTACGTTTCACTTTGTTTCCTGCTCTGTGATGTACCTGACTAATTGGCAGGGGCTTGTTGTGACCTGGTTCTATAAATAGACTTCCTTGTGCTGTGGGCCTCTTGGCGGTCTTAGGATGTCTTTACCAATGTGGGCCACAGGACAGCTAATGTCAAACACATGTGGAGAGGAAAAGGGTTTACAGCGATGGCAAGTTGAGATGTTTCATCTTTTAAGTGATAATTACTTGATTCCTTCTCTGCCGCTCTCAGCGTTTGGCTTTGAACTCCTGCGAGTCGGCAGGCAAGACAAGCATAAAATTACAGGAGAGCGTAATGAGTTTAAAAGGCCCATACTTTGGCGTTACATGAGTGATTAGGGAATCTCTCTCCCTCCCTTGTTCTCTGCTTCATCCCTCCCTCTCTCTTTCAATCTATTTGTTCTTCGACACTTGGTGTTTCATTCCAATTTGTTATGGTTAGTGTGTGTGTGTGTGTGTGTGTGTGTGTGTGTGTGTGTGTGTGTGTGTGTGTGTGTGTGTGTGTGTGCAGCATACATGCCTCTTCACACATTCGCTGCTGACTGTGGCATGACTCAGATGCCAGTGGAACAGGGCGCGTCTCCCATTGCCAACTGCACATATTTCTGAAGTCAAGATTTGCAAGCGTCTTGCAGAGAGTCCCCTCACTTGTAAATAGAACAAGGGTCCGTACAAATGAAACTGCCCTTGCGAGCATTGTGGAGCTATCAACAACACTGAATAGAGGATTGTACTTCATGAGTATCCACTTCAGTGAATATATAAAATGTCAGTGCAGTTCAAATGGTGGAAAAAAAAAATACAATTCCGCCCCTAAAATGAAAAGTTCCTCTATTATTTGCACCAGCTTTAATACTGTGTGCTTTTTGAGTGCATGTTGAAATGTACTGAATCTAAGAAACAGAGCTTAAGAGGCCATTCACTGCTGCAGGGCTCAGTCTCTGGCCTCATGCGCCTCCTCCCCCTGTCCTACCTCTCTCCATCCCCTGACCACTTCCTCCTCTCTTTGAAGCCGGGCGTCTTTCTTCTACCGCTGCCAGACAGGATACCCCACATCCTGTGAGAGACAGGAAGGAACCCTGCTCCTAGCCCCAGACACAAATCCATGTTCCAGCAGGAGCCTCCAGCAAACCCTTTTACTCTGCTCACAACTTCCAACAACAGAAATGTTACAAGCACAGAAAATAGAAATAACAGCAAATGCATTCTTATCAGTCTCAAACAAAGCTATTTCATCTCAACAGACATGGAAACAAAAACAGATTCAAATCACTTTTTTTCAGAGGTGCACCTCAAATCTGTGCGGATCTCGACAGCTGACACCAATTTGCTTGAGCCTCTTTTGGACGGGCTCGCCCATGCTTCAGCGAACACAGGCCAGGCCTCCATCTGATGCAGAGTGAGAGCAGTGGTTTCGCTGGCTGCACCGATAAACCACATGCAGATCAGGAATTTCGTTACCAGTGTTTTCAGAGCTTTCTTCTGCTCCATGCAAATGCACGATCAGAATCTGTCGGAAGATCAGCTGAGACGAGGCCGTCACAATACTGATGGCCGAGGACAGTGCTCCATCCCAGCTGCTGGGCTTGTGTAAAATAAAACTTTGAATGTAAGAAAAACTGTAAGTAGCACACCTTAACAGTAGCTGGGTGTCATCTACTCATTTTACCCTCCACCACTGACCTCCCAGTCTGCTGACTCATGTTCCCCGAAATGCGATGTCTGCTGCAAGTCAGAAAAAAAAGATGTGCTGTTTCAAGCTCTAGTTTTATTTAAAGGAGACTTTATATTCAATGTTGACATGTGCTTCGATTTTACTGCTAAAATTTGATATACTGCAGCCTCCCTCTCTGCCACCGCCCTGTGTCGCAGCCACTTGCCCGAGTTGTCCGTTTGGTCCATGATGTGGAACTGTGCTTGTTTTCCCATCCGCCTGCAGTTTGAGGTCAAACTCCAGAGAGCGTCGCGAAAAACCTTCTCCAACGCTCAACTGTCACTTGTTTTAGGGCAGGCGTGTCAGTTTGTCAGAATATTGCTTTTCAGCGCCACGAAAACAGGCGCACGCCCAAAATGCTTGGCCTACTTCCAGAAAGTGAGCAAGGGGGTGCGGGTGACATGCGGCGGTTGTGGCTGTGAACAGAACAGAGTCCACATCTATGGACAAAGTGACTGTTCCCTGTCCAGAGGCGTCGCTCTGCATTTTGCCAGGCGCAATCGGCCTCGGTGTCCTGTCAGCTCTCAGGTGTGGGATGTTTCTCTCTGCCAGGCAGCCGTCAAATGCAGCGCTGTAATTTAGAGCGTTGAGATGCAGCACAGAGGTTAGGAAGCTGGCAGGGAGACAGATTCACACACCACTCCCAGCATTTAACAGCTGAGCCAGGGAGAGAGGAGATGGCAGGGAGGCGGCCTGATGGACTCAACTTGATTCACTCAGTAGATCAGATCACAAGCTTTGAATGTTTTTATTTGCCATTAATATACAGCTTTATATATTTTTGTTTGCTGTTTTTACTTGCCATTCATCCATGGCTGCCAATATCAGCCGTGTCAGTGTGTCTGTCTCTGTTTGCTGCCAGAAGTGTCTCTGTGTGACTGGATTTGTGCCCTGAGCCTCATAAAGTCCACCCATGGGCCCTGAAATAGCCGCCCTGCAGCAAATAGCTTGTGCTCACACTGAGATGTGGACATTAATAAACAGCAGGCCCAGAAAATCGAGATGAATAGCCAGAAAAATATTTGGACCGTTTTATACTGGGCTTTTTTCATTTATGTTCCACACTTTGACAGTTGTTATATGACTAATACGCTCAAACCACACTTCAGTTTCTAAAGCTTCTGTGTTGAGTGAGTAGTTAAGAAAGCCAAGGTTCTTTATTTTATTCATGAATGTGAATGTCTTTAATATTAAATATTGTAAGGTTTTGTTTCATCTTTTAAGGCGTATTGCAATATTATTTGGTCTTTTATTACTGAATTGTTTGTATTAACCACAATATTTCATAACCTAGTCGCTGTGCTGGTTCCACTGTAATTTTGCAATATGTGCTGTTTGTTTTGGCAGAGTGTGATTCATTTATTGTCTGCTGTGACTTGTATAACTTGTGTCTCTTTTGCTTATTTGTTACTTTGCATGGGCGACCAAACTTGTTTCCCCCTGTGAGCACTGATGTACCCACAGCACCATGCAGTTCTGTTTAAACAGCACCAGAGGCTGCATGTGTTTGTCAGCAGTGACAGGAGACACCTGGTGGCCTGTTTTTTTATACAGTGAAATTAACTGATTAAAGCCATTCAAACATTCATTATTTTATATCTGACAAAACATTTACAGTTATAACGACATGGGCAACTCAGTCATACAGGTCTGACCTCTAAGATTTAAAGTCCCCTCTCCTGTCATCTCACCTCTTCCTGATGCCGTCTAATCCGCCCTAATACACATTTTTGCACAGTTAACATCGTAATGTGATTTTAATGTCAACACTGCATAATGTTAATGTTTCAAATTTTCTTCAGCTTCCTTGATGTTAGCTGAGCCTGAAGCAGTAAAGAGATGTTGCAGGGGAGCGGAGCGGTGAAGAATGGGAGTCAGAGCAGGGACCACATGTGGCCACGCTCGCTTGTTGAAGCTTCAGGTTTTAATATGCTTGAATTGGCACAAGAGTTAATGTCAGCTAACCCCAAAGTTCAGTTTTAATTATGCTCCTGCCAGACTTTATATATATGTAGCAAACTCTCCTCATCCCATCAGGCCCCCTCAGCCTGACGGTTGCCAGGCCGATTGTTCCTGCCACCCATTACTCTGGCCATGTTTTGACAAACTTCTTGCCATTAAATGGTTGGTTAAAGGTGGCGGTAGGTCAGCAGCAGAGCCAAGGTAAGAATTATAGCTGCAGGATCAAGTGCAAGCCATACATTAATGACTTGAGACACTTACAGTAAAGTATGATTGAAAGAGTAAAGATGTCCAGTGGTATCGACTACATATATTCAACCCATACGTAGTCGTGTTGCACCTTCAAAACTCTCATGAATAGTTAATCACAGAGCTCGAGCCGAGCCGAGGACCATTAAAAGGAGGTACGGCCTCTTCCCGGTGACAGTGGGCTGCTTGTTGCTCGGCCTCACGGTCTCTCTGCTCAGGACAGAGGCAGCGGTGCCAGCGTGCCAAGCGGTGGAAGTGGGTCAGTGCTCTGTCACACAGTGGCTGTAACGCATACATCACACGTGCACCTGTACAAACATGCAGAGGGGGGAAGCAGGGGAGGGCTCCAATGCCGTCAGCTTCCAAACTTGAATTTAAACTTGAGTAGTAGGGGCACTTTTTACGCATTGCTCTGTAACCAGGGTTTTCAGTCGGTAGCTTATCCATGCAAATTACACAAAGACAGAGGCCATATGCTACAATTTTAGATACTGTAGACTGTCCAATGTACTTATGGCAGACCACTATACGACTAAGCCACATACAGCACATTTAGCAATTTGTTGGTGTCGAACTTGTAGCCATCTGTAATAACTGCTGCTCTGTTTGTATGACTCAGATCAAGGACTCTCGCCTACAACAAAACCAAGACTGCAGTGGCAATATATTTTACAGCTACAGCTTTTTATAGTTCAAAGCCTATATCTTTCTGTGTCTCAGCGATCTGAAGACCGATGAATGCAACGCATGATGCCAAAGGCTGAGTGGCTTTGTGAGTGTATGTTCAGGCACGTCTGGAGGGAGCAGGGGTAATATTTTATGTCAGGGGCATTTACGGACGCAGAACAGTCCTCAGAGCTGGGGGCTTCTATTACAGTTAACAAGAGATGCTTAACATGCTGCCAATTCACTTCTGTTTTATTCTACAGCCAGAGAGCGTACAGAGGAAAACAAATTATGACTGGAATACAAGATTAGTAAGAGGAAACATGTACGACTTACTCACTCTTCAAAAATCTTAACAGAGTAATTATGGTTGAGTCGTGGCTCTACGAGGCTTTGTTTTGGCACAACTGTGGTTGTGTCCGGAATCACTCAGCCATTCACTGCTGCAGATTAAAATCCACAATAACAATGTGTCATATCACACTGGTTGGTACATACTATAATGAACATATTTTCCCACATTAATGAATAAAACTAATTTAGTGTCTGTTAAAGCTTTCAGGTCTTTTCAATCAAGTCATTTCTGTTACCTGCTGCTTCTATTGAGGCAAATCTGATATTCAGATTTTTGAGACCAAATTTGATATATACAGTGCACTATATAGGGTATTTTGTAAATAGTAATAATCAGTAAATTGTTGTCAGTAATTTCAATCACAGCCAATGTTTTGAGCTAAATTCTAATATGATTATCCTGAGAATACTATGTTTACCATCTTCACAATCTCAGTCTTAATAAGTTATTTGCTAACGTGCACAGAACTGTGTACAGTTGATTTTGATGCTGATGAAAGTCCGTTTTTTGACCAATCAATCAATAACCAACCAAACAAAAGTATTGGACAAAGTGGGAGATGAAAGGAAGATAGATGCCTGTTTAAAATCATTTTTATTGAATAATTTTAACCACCACAAATTGTTAGTAGCCTAAGAGTTACAGGAAAACAAGTTGTGGGATTTCCAGTTATTTGAATACATCATCTAGGAACCATGAAAGTCTGGACCAAAATTTGGACCAGTTTAATAGCAGTGAGGGTATTTAACTTAAAAATGAAAACCATGACCTGCTGTTTCCACCTAGGTGCTTGTTTGTACAACGTAAAATGTCACGAGAAAACATAGATGATGAACTCTTGAGGACAACTGATGGATTCCAAACCATGCAAGAGGAATCCATCACAAATGGTGAGGACCGGTAAGTGTCACTGTCAAGTCTGTGAGTCTGGAGAGTCTCAAACGAGAGAGAGGCCACATTCATATCTGGGGTCACTGAGCAGCATCGTTCAACATTGTCCTGGTTCAGCAAAACATATGTAAACAACCTGTGTGAGGCACAGACAAGCTCTTAGTTCACATTATTTCAACGTGAACCTTATTTTTCTTGGCAAATAAGCAATATCTCAGAGATACAGGCAAAACATCTTTGGCAAAACATCTTTGCCTGTATCCAGTATTTTTATAGAGCCACATGCATAGGAGGAAACAATGCTCCTTGGTAAGTGTAAGATTTTATGCCAGTGTCTTGATGGGCACTAGTTTGTTGGGAATTTAACAACTCGATCTCAGTCTGTAAATGTGTTTTACAAGTTTACTCACATTGTCTGAATTTTTGTGATCTTAAATATGAAAAGGTGGCTGCCCTGCTGTCTCTCCCCCATGTCTGTCTTATTCTCACAGCATGGGCTGTCATGTAAACTGCTCCTTCAAAGTTTGGCTCTTTTAAAGTATGAATAAATTGCTGCAGGCCTGTAAACTTTAACAACTGTTTTGTTGCTCATTTGCACTTTCCTGCATGGCTCATGTTTAGAGTGGAAAATGTCCCTGACAGCTTTCCTGTTGTGAATCTACTTGTTCCCATAAAACATTTCTTTATTTCTACAGGATTTTTTTTCCAGCTTGGATATATGGGCCAGTCTCGACATTTCTTCTCATTGAGAGAAACCTCTGTAAAGTGGTTCATTAAAATAGTTTACAACTGCAAATTGAATAAGGAGCTTTTACTTTAAAAATACAAAGAATTTATATAGCATCAACAAGGCTATGGTCGGTAGAGTGCAACTATTAACATAAGATCACCAACCCACTTTGGAAGATAATTAGGGGTCAAAATAGAGACTGAGAGCCAAAGCATTGAAATATTTCCTACGACCCCAGCACATTGTGAGCATGACTTTCTTTATTTGAGCTGAATCACGGCTTTTAAAGGCCTATAATTCTCTGAAATTTCTTCAAATCCTCTGAATAAGCAGGAAAAGTCTCAATTAGACCTTGCTCACCTGACTAAACAGCTGCTGAACAAACAGGTTTGTGTTGATTGGCTTCCCCCCCTCCAGTTTTGGAGTGAAAGGTAAATATCCCACTCCGGGATGTTGGCCGTACCTGAAACAGTCAGGAGTAGAGCTGCTCACTGCAATGAGACATTTGCCACATAAATACACAGATAAAAAAGTACAGACAGTGCCAGCTGTGCACACTTCACATTGCCGGCAAATTCACAGGATCTTCAACACGCTGGCCTGTTGAGACATTTATGCCTTGTTTATCAAATCTGTTGAAATGCGTGTGTCGTGTGTACACTGGTGGAATACTGTTGTCCCTGTTGGCAGCTGCAGTCCTTCATTTTCACTGCAATAATAAGTGAGTTTACCTGCAGTAATCATCAGCTGTGTGTCTGCATGGCTGCAGCAGATGTGTCCTCACCGCCCCTGGTGCACAGGAGACAGACTTACTGTGGGAAAGAGGGAAACCTGTCTGAAGGGACCAGAGTCTTTTAAATAACTTGCAGTACTATACTTGCATGGAGAAAAGTATTGTATTATAAAAATGTATTTCATTACATTTTTTGATAGATGTATTCGTCTTTGTTTTTGTCATTTTGAAAATCATTTTAATCAATGTGTCATTAACCTCAAATGTCACAAATATCAATTTTAATGGAGAACAGGATTGTTCCTCAACATACACACACATACGTGGAATTTAACTAAGCCTGGTAAAAAGACTGGACAAGTGGAAAACTCAGAAATACACCACTAATGCTTCTAAAATACACTGATTACAGCATTAGGACCTTGTTTGTTTAATCTGTTCATTAAGAGTTACATGCTGTATTTCTCAGCCTCATGGCTCCAGCTCCATATGTGAAGCACAGATATGAGACTGGTTTTAATGTTCTCATCCAAACCCAAGCAAGAAAATTGATAAATATGCATGAAGTATAAATTGGCCAAGTCTTCATCTAACTTGAGCAGCATACCAGAGCTGAGCCTTGGTCAGTTCATTGCGGTTGTGTAGTTTTCACCTTCCCCTGTCATGTCGTGGCAAGACTGTGTGGTCTCTGTTTATTTATGTATGAAGAACGCAGGAATATATGGGATGAATTAGTGACAGAGGCCCTGCAGACCCACTCTGAGCCCATCGCCAGCAGAACCAACAGGGCCACAGAAACCATCCATATACCGCAGCTTTATTTTTAGCCAACATTCTTCAACCCAACAAAGAGGTCATTCAAGTTAATCCAGAGGCAGATATTTCTTTGTTAGGTACAGAAATAAACGATTGCGCCCATTTACATCTGTGCTAATGTCATCTGCCACGTTTGATGTATTAAGGCAAAGATGGAGAATCTTCTCGTGAGGTTATTTGACCGTTGGCAGAAGGATTAGGAGAAGAGGCAGATACAGCTGAAAGAAAGAACAACTGCTCTGTTTCATTGGATGTGACTGCTTCAGTATTTCTACAACGCGAGAACATTCTTCAGTGGCATTAGAAAATATTTGGAGAGGGAGGGAGAGAGAAAGAAACCCGAGACATAAACACGTAGGGCTGGGAGAACTAACAGGCGCAGGAGGACAATTTGCCAACACGAACTGCAGCTCACAAGAATGTGCACAAACACACACACACGTCCTCTGTGCTGCCCTCGGTGCCAGGTATCATCTGCTCCCGTTTTCTCTCTCTGCCCGGCTCACCTGCAACTTGCAGATGTTTGAAAACTGAAACTTATACTTTTGAGTTGGAAACTGATGATTACTGATATTTTGTTGTGCCAAAATTGGCCACATTTATTTCTGATGAATTCTTTGTCAAAAATATTGTTTTAAAGGAATTGGTTCACATTTTTAGAGGAGTGAAAACATGTTTAGATGCTAAATTTGATTCTACACAGCATTCATCCATTTACCTTGACTCTGCATTAAACTGGAAGCTGTGGCCTCACTCTGTCATGAATATCTATTATATGTCTTTTGTTTATTGCAGGTTTTGCTTGTTTGCACACTGTAGCCAAGTTAACTCAAGCGTCATATTTACTGCACAGACATCAGAGTGGTGTGGTTCCTCTCATTCCTCGCAAGAAAACAACAAGGTGCATTTGCCAAAATGTTGAATCATTCTATATAAAAAAGCATTTTTTAAATGTTTAAAATGTATTTACCTGCAGGAGATACCTGTTTGAATGTGCAAAGGAGATATGGTGGAGTTGATCATGTTTATTTTTGTTGCATTATATGTCAACATGTCATCGAATTACAATGTAATTCTGTGCTCTAGTTTCTGGTTGAATGATCTGGGAGCTGACCTCGGAAATATTTATATTTACCTGTTTTACCAGTTTAGTTTATATCAAATTTACTTACTTACTTATAACCTCGAAATATCATAATTTGCTCATGTTGTATTTTTTTCTTCATTAAAATTACCACCTATATATCTCTTGTTTTATTTTAGTGCATGGAGGCCGATCAATGTGATAATCAATCAATCTCTCAATGACGATGATTGTTTGCACCTCCAACGCAATGGTGGACTTGCTCACTGCCTATAAACACTCGTGTGTTTGTGTGTGTGTGTGTGAAATAGTAGCAAAGGCTAATGATCATTAGGAGGTAATGCAACCCTCAAATAAACTATTTGTATACTATACAAATAAAATTCTTTAAAGTTCCATCATATTCAAAATGGGCCTCTTGGTAGCCCTCTGAAATATTTCTAAGTAAGATTAAAAAAAACATTATAAATGTACAAAATGTGCAAAACAAAATGTAGTCTACTTTGTTCCCCTCTCTAAGTAATTACCATTTCTGGGGTAGAAGCTGGGATGGTAGTGTGTTGTTGCTCCTGCCGTGTTCACTTCACCCTGACGGCTCAGCGGCTGCTCGCTCAGCGGTGAGTCGACAGCACAGACAGCAGCTTAGTTTACACAACCTCCAATTCCAATTTTTCCCTCCATAAAGTCAGTGGAGTTTATTTCATGCATGTCATAATTCCCTTCATCACTTGCCACACCAGACGTCTGGTCAAAGACGATCACAGTTTCAGAGATGTGTGCAATGATAAATTGTGCATAGTCCAGTTTTTTCTCGTGCTGCCACTTCACACTATGTAATACCTGCTGTCATTGTGGTCCAGGCTGACCTTCCTGAACTCATGCCTTCCAGTATGATTCTGCACCAGTGTCAAACACCTACATTCTTGTGTTGCACTCATGGCATTACTGCAGGAGCGGTGCAAGTCAGAACAATGTGTCATGTGCTGTTGCTGCTATCAAAGCCAGAAGGTTGTGATCACTGCCAAGCACTTGATTTGTTAAGAGTAAAAGTCAGAGGAGTGATTTATGTCAAGGTGTGTCTCAGTGATACTGCTCCAGGAGAATAAAATTACAGTCTATAAGAACCTATTGAATGTCAGAAATTAGATTTAAAATCTCCGTTGGTTAATTATTAAAAATGCACAAAGGAGTCAGAATGAAATGGTTATATTGTAGAAGGAAGGGCATATATTTCAGCCATTCAACTTGTTGATTGTTTTCTGTGTAATATAAATAGTAAAGGTTTTTGGCAAGGTGTCATTCATAGTAATTTGAGTGAGTGGCAGATAAAGGCTCTTTTCATTACACTCTCTGGGGCACTGGAGTAGGTCTGTCAAGTCAGAGCTGTGCCCCTGCCTGAGTGAAAATACTGCATGGAAAGAATTTCCTGAAATGAAACTCAATCGCGTTTGCCACTGAACAGCAGAGTTTGCACTGGAGGAACCATCAGCAAGTCTTGGGTTTGAATGGCTTGTTAAAGCAGCTCTTGAAAATTATAGAATCGTCCCCAAACAATGAAAAATGAGCGAGGATGAGAGGTAAACTTCTGAGGCTGGAACAAAAACAACTTTATATGTGATTCAAAAATGCACAGAATTTGGTTTTCTTCTTTATAGTAGATTTGGTTTCTTCTATGGGACAAATTGAAATGTTCTGACTTTTGTTGTGAAGGTCCCTTCCTTGGAGTAGACCAAGGACAACAGTGGCGTTACTGAAGACGGTGTGGCACTGGAAGCTGTAATCCGTGGCTTTCCTGTGTTGACTGGTCCATCCAAGCAGCTGGACAAGGGTTTTTGTTGTCCTCTTCAGTCCTCTTTGAAAGAGGATAGTCAAATTGAGTCCCTCCGTGAGGCCCTGAGGACCCTGCCACTGCAGCCACAGGAGAGGCGTCCCTGTTGCAGACTTCTAAAAAGACAAGAGGCCTACAGAGAGCAGCTGGAAGACTCCGGGAGACATTGGCAACAGGTGAACACAGCACCAATGTGAAGGAGAATATCTGGCAAGTGACTTGGAAGGTCTTGAACCTACGTGGGTAGTCAGGATGTTGTCAATATGGCCGAGATGTGTCAAACGATGAGAAGAAATAAAAGACACTTGTTAAAAAGCAACTGCTTTCAGTTCAGGGAGGTTTCTCAGACAGGGTGGGACATGTAGAGCTTGTAAAGCAGTTCTCCTGCTGGGAGAGGTGCAAGGTTTGCTGAAGCATTTCACTTCACCCCACAGAGGAAGTGGACAACTTTAGGAAGGGCCTTGACAGTGTGTTGATTGGGCCTTTTCATCAATCTCACTGATCTAGTGTTACTCGATGTGGGAAGGCCTCGGGGTTGAGCTGGTTTCCTTGTATTTTGCCTGGCCACACAGATGGTGGAAAATATCTCTGTAGTGGGTTTTCCTTGGCTAAGCAACTCTGTTTTATTTGGAGTCTGGGCTAAAGGATGAGTAGCCCAGCTTGACTGGAGCAGGCCCAAAGCTTTTGGAGATCACACAGGCACTAAAATCCATATGTGAGATGTATAAACAGCAGCTAGTGTTTATTTACAGCATTTGATGCTTCAGCATGCTTCCATTCTTGCCAGCTCCACTCTCTGGAAAGAGGAGCGTAAAGGGATAGTTCACAGAAAAAGGAAAATTCACTCATTATGTACTCACCACTATGCAGAGAGTTACATTTATTTATTTTTTTCTGTAAAGTAAACAAATGAGTTGAACTACATGTTGATTAACGAACAGTAGGCAGATTTTGCTCTCTCCAGACAGAGGCTTCTTGCTGGTTGTAGTCTCATATTTACAGAGTGCCGCCAATTTTCTGTGAAATCTTGACGAAAAAATAAAATAAAATGAAAAATTAAAGAATGCATAACCAGTGTTTCTTTGGTACCAAGTAAATATTTGACTTCCACTTTGTCCAGTGGAAATGGTATTTAAGTATGTTTTATTTCTACAATAGGGTTGGCTTTAGGGTAGCTTGAAGGTGACTGCTCAGACCCCCAGCAGAAAAAAACCCTTGACAAATTCCAGTACCCTCTATACCCTTCTCAAGGCGCAGGGATATGCAGCACACGGCGCAGCAGGGTTTCCGACATTACTCTGCAAACCCACAGCACTGTTTCTCACAAGGGTCACCACCACAATATAGCATCGATTACATGTATATGATTAGGTACCTCTCTGCAAGGGCAAAAATGTCCACAACACCAATGCTTTGACAGTTTTCTGTAACTGCTTCATGAAGTGTGTACACCTGAAAGCTGTGTAGTCTACATGTGCATCTTGTTACAATGCTGGTGGCTAAGGTTTTGTGCATTATATTTCAAAAAATGATGATCCTCACATTTTCCTTATTACAGTCTCCAGCAGTGGTTTGAGGATGGATAAACATGGGGACATGAAATGAAGATGTCAGCAGAAGTCTCATCCTTATCAAGGCCTGACACCAGGATTAAGCATTATATTGAAAACAGGGAAAACCTACAACTATTCTCTTACGTTTTCGGAAAATTGTAGAAATTTGGAGCAGTGATGGTGGTGGTGCACAGTTGATGGCTGAGGTGGTTGATATACGAGCCCGGAGGATTTTATGACTGCCCTGCATCCAGGACAGGCATGTCTGCTTCTATTTCTTTCCTGGTTGTCAACCAAACTGGGATAATCAGATATGAGTGTGTCCACCACAAACAATGGCTTGCACATAACTTTACCGCACAAATTAGCCTCAGATTTAAGTGTGTGAGACTGTACACATATTCTATGTACTTGAACATCCAGCTATTTCAAATCTAATAAAATCTGGCAAAGGAAACTAAGGTTGTATAGTTCATATTTTTATAAAGCATTGTTGCTCCATGATAAGAAATGAATAATTGGTGTGCCACAAGGCTACATGTTGGGCCCTCTATCATTTTGTGTGCATATTGTATTAATGGGCACAACAGTTCCAAGGTAAGCAATTGCAAATATATGCCGAATAAACTCTTGTAATTGCACATGGAAAATCATGTCTATGTTGGAGTGTCTTCATTTTAAGAAGCAAAACAAATAGTCCAACAAAAAACGTCCATGCAACTTAATCTCCTTTATATTCTCCTCTTTATTTAGTGATGTTCATGCAGATGAAAATGAACTCAAAGTTATCCTTGAGAGAATACTTGAAAGTTTAGTTTAATATTTTGAAAGTTGTCTTGATTACACAACTACTAAAGCACAATACTTGATGTTATTAATTGATTGTTGTATTAACTAAATTTAATTAAATCGACAGTATCTCCTCAAACCCCTTTTACATTAGCCCCCGAAATGAGAAACTTATTTGACGGATGCAGCAGCTTTACTTTAAATTCTCCTGTACTCTTCAAACTGTTATTTTAGTTGGCTCAGGCAGAATACTCAATGCTTATTCCCATAGTTGCCATCCTTTGATTTGCCTGGTGTATGTTTAGTATTTCATTAGCTCATTGGACCTGAGTTATTAGTCTAATCACAGTGGGTCGTGTACCAGTATGTGTGAAAGGATTATACCATGGTACACTTTTTTCCTGCTGAGGCTGGCAGTGCTGGCACTTTGAGTTACAGCCACTTCAAAGTCTGGTATTAGTGGTCCATTAACCACTAGTAATTAAAGTGTCATTGCTCTCACTGGACTGTAACAAACTGTAAAAAAAAAAAATACATAGAAATCATGGTTTCCTGCAGTCCACCCTCATTACCAGATTTTGGCGGTGGTGGTGCAATGATTCCATAGCAGGGCTTTCCATGTGGGACCTATGTAACATGTTGGCTATAATTTCCTCTCTGTGTTCACCTATGTTTTGTCAGCTAGTAAATTTGTCTTGAATTAATTGAAAGGTGCAAAACTGTACTGGAGTTGAGTACTGTAAACTTTTCTTTGAGTGCTCATTTCACATATTCTGGCCTCTTCATTTTCAAATGGCCTCATATAAAGTCCAGATGCTACCGGCATTCATACTGTAGATACTGTGTAAAGACTTGAAAGGACAAATACTTTCCATACCACACGAGCACAGAGCAAATCAAAATAGAAAAATATCTGGGTCCATTTAGCATTGGACAGAGAGAAGATTCAAAAGCCTGGTAGAGACTAGACTCCACATCTGGAGAAAATATGATGAGCAGCCCACTGAGAAGGGCTGTGCTCTGTATGTGGGATATGAGCACACACATGCATTTACACATACTGTGGTAAAATGATTTCAAGGTCTTTTATGATGCCAAAATATTCAATAAAATCAGCAGAGGTTCAAATGTTGTCCAAATGAATGTACATTATGATACTGTATATCCAGGATTAAATGCACTGTTATGAAGCTGAAATAAGTTAATACCATTGCACTGTCATTGTCTTACTTTGAAGCTCTTGTTACTTAAATGACACATTTAGTTCAACAGTGAAGTGATTATGACTTTCTTTGGACACATGAATAATAAAAAAAGGTCCTGGAAAATTAAATTAGGTTCAGAGCTGTAGAGGCATTTTGTCTTGCCAACTTCAATATAATAACTGTAAAACTATTACAACCTGAGAAGTGTTGGTATTGGCAGTCGGTCACAGCGGCGGCAGTAAAACGGTGCCATTTGCTGCCATGTGCTTACATTTCATCTGTGATTCCATGAATTTGACAAAGCTATCTGTCTGTCGTCCAGCAACTACACCGATGAGAAACATTCCAAAATGGTATAAATTTGATATTTTTGACACTCCTCTGTGTTTGACTGATGCCCATAGGTTGTAACAAAAGCTCAATACTTCACTCTTATTACTTTTCCAGCAGCAGAACCTGAGACATTTTGGGCCTGTGTCTAGGACCCTTGCCACTGTCTGTATGGCATCAATTGGAATATTTCTGAGTGCATGGCTGTGTGTGAAAGAATGTATTTCCTTGACTTCATCATAAAAAATCAGAATATCAATCTATAGACACACTCCACAGTAAATCACAGACACATTTATGAGGCCTGGCAGACTGTGGACACCTCCGGCAGGAGAGGAGCTTTGGTCAACTTGTATGAAGGACATTTCTCAGCTGGGTTCTACCCCGCACCGGATCACCCGGGCAAGGGCAAAAAAACAAGGGCTATAAACTGGTCAGAGTCACAGGAGGAGTCCAGAGTCAATCCAGCTTGTTTTTTTTGGTTGGTGTCTCTCATTCAGCTACTTTAATACCTGTTATGATATATGGAGATTTCTAGTAGCGTGTGGGTAAAACAAATCAAAGGTAAGGGTCTCTGTTGGAGAAATACTCCACTTGTACGATGGGTATAACTTACCTTAGCTTTCTGCAGGCAGCTGGGACGTGTGCCAGAAACCTTAAACATAAAGAAAGGAGAAAAGTGAACCCCCATCACAAACATGCCAAAGCATAGGGGAAGATTAAAAGCTGATTCAGAAAAACATAATTTCTCGAGCTGGACAATAATTCCATTTATTCCATGAAATGTTTTCTTTTGACACATGAGACTCTGACTTAGGTTGGGAGTGAAAACTGATGCTTTTGTTTTTGGTTTGTATCATTTTACGCAGTAGCCGTGTCACAGAGGAATTTCTTTTGCCAGGAATAATTTAAGGTTATATTATGGGTGAGAGTGAAAAGGCTTCTGTGTCCCAAGTTTTCTTACCTAAGGCTTGGAAACTCACAGTCAAGTGTGCTGATAATCACTTAAGATTAGACCAAGTTCAATCGTTCCAGTGGAAAACTGCATGAGGACAAATATATACAACAATTCTTTATTACATAACTAGTTTTCAAATAACAAATTACATAACAATTACTTACTCAAGTACTATAATAAATGAGCCAGCATATGCACACAACATATCTAGGTTTAATAAGAACATTTTGACAGAAACGTTTATCAATCGGGCTTCATCCATTTGTTCTGTACATGTCTCCATCACTAAAAATGTGACAACTACACTTTGTTGCTGATGCAGTCCTGACAAAATGAACTGGCCATAAAGTTTTGTTTGATAAGTCACTTAATTTATCCCCCTTTGTTCCTCACTGACAGACCATTCTTCTCAAATCATTTCTAAAGAAGAACAAAAACAAATATAATCAATGTTCTCTGAGAAATTATACATGATTCATAATATCTGACAGCTGATAAGTCTAAACACAAACACTTATTTGTGATCCGCAAACATTTCTACTTTAACAGCCTCCTCGAGTGTACATGACCTAAGCTACGCAATTATCTACCAACGCAAATATTTATAAATCTAAATATCATTGTTTAGTTTAGTTGTTGTTCATTTTTATTTAATCATGGTATAATTAAAATCTGATAGGATCAGACCTGAAGTGACATTGTTCAATAATCTCCATGGTCGGTTGTCAGGGGTTAGCACTCAAAATGTTTCTTGGTTCAAAATCCCAGTTCAGCCTAGAGATTTCTGTGAGAGTCTGCAAGTTCTCCCCATGTTTGCTTGTGTTTTCTCTGGCTCCCTCCCACAGTCCAAAGACATGTAGATTTGGGTCAGGTTGATTGGACACTCTAAATTGGCTGTAGGTGTGATTGAGAGAGTGAGTGGTTGTTTGTCTCAGCCCCGTCATAGACTGGCAAACTGTCCAGGTTGTAACCCGCCTCTCGCCCAATATCAACTGGCTCCAGGATCCCCTGGTTCGTACAGTGGTATAGATAATGGATGATCTGTTGTCACTTGTCTCAGCTGGGAGTTTCTTTTCTCTCCACCATCACCAAGTATGTGCTTAGTGAGGAAGCAATTGGGTTTCTCTTTATTATTGTAAGGTCTTGACCTTGTGATGTAAAATGCTTTTAGAATAGAAAAGACACGAACAGTGTTGCATGAAAATGTGAGAATACAGAATATGATTTTTTTTTACTTAATTAACAAATTGTACACATTACATGAGGTACAAACCAGTACACAACACAATACAAGAAATATGATAATAAAAAGGAAAATAGTACAAATAAAAAACGAAATACCTAATGAATATGAATAAAGCAATGCACTGAGAACTAAAAAAAGATACGTTAAAACACTTAAAGAATACAAAAGTGATTACAAATCCTAACTAAATAAAAAAGCATATGAAGGTGTAGCTCCAGCTGTTGTTGTCTTGTCTCTTCACTGCCACTGAAGGACAACACTGCCCCCTTCTGTCCACCAGCTGTACAGTGTCCAGCAGCTCTGGTCTGCTTTCATTCTTTCTCTTCAGTTTGACCGGAATTGACATGATTTTATACCATTTCACATTATTTGATATGATTTGACCTGGTTTCATCTGGTTTGGGATGATTTGACGTAACTCGATATGATTAGACATTAACTGACATGATTTGAACTGATCTAACATGATCTGACATGATTTGAACTGATCTAACATGATCTGACATGACGTGACAATATGTGTTATCCACAATAATGACTACAACTGACCACAGTGTAGTTAATGGGACGATGTGATGATCAGTCTCCTTTTATTGCAGAGACGCTATTTTCTAAAGTTTTATTTTGGACACTAGGTGGCGTGAATGAGTCGCTGCAGGTGACAGGCGCTGTTGCTATGGTGACGACGCTGGTCAGTGGAAAGTGAACCTGACGCTTGTTCCACACTTCACACGGTCAGCAAAGAAAGTCCTTTTGTATTTCACCATTTTCATTGGAGTTGTTTTCCTGGATGTTTATGAACAGGCGACGTTAGAAATGCTCGTTAATGGATGAGGCCAGAAATAATTCACCCGGGTTTCCCATGATGCACCGCTTTATTGTGTCTCGTAGCTCAGGGAGATGAGGGGAAAGTGACACAGGCGCCCTCCGCTCTCTTCTCACCCGACAGGCGAGTCCTCCTCTCAGGCAGCTCCACCGCCATGGCCCGCAGGGCGGAGCGCTCTTAGCCGGTGCGGCTGCTCGGTTCATCCACACTTCACCGCCTCTCATCAGACACTCGACGGCGGCGTTCAGAGCCATTAGGTAAGTCTTTACCACCAGAAGATGTGCGTCTGTAGCCTCGTTAGCTGTTAGCACAAATAAAGCCTCATACAAACTCCCCCTGGGTGTAAGAACAGGCTGCCTCATTCAGAAATATTTGGAATGATCGCAGTTAAGATGATTTTGTAGTTGTACTGTCGACTGTCAAATTCGGCATTCGTCCAAACAGGTTGACTGCAATGACATTTAAAATGTTACGTTGGGTTTGCCTTAAATCATTGAATAGCCTATACTAGGGCGACATGCGCTAAAATACAACTCATGATAAACACGCCACTATTATTGGATACAACAATCTTAATAGTGCCTTCAGTGCTAGCCGAATTTACCAGAAAAGCTTAACAATTAACATAAATCATTATTTGTATTTCTCATCGCTACGTTTGATTTTCTAAACAGTGGGCCATTATGTGTGTATCAGATTGTAAATGGACTTTGGTGTGGCGTGATCCCCATTTGATAAACAGCACGAACCGGGAATGTAGCTTGTTTGCGGTTTCCTGAAGCTGATTAGCTTTCCCCAACACAACATTAGCTGCAAGGACACGCTTTGTGATGACGGGAGCAAACGCAGTGGAGGCATCCTCCAGCACATCTGCTCATCAAACAGGAGGAAGACAAGCGAAATGCGTTCAGTCGTTCACAGGCGCCGCTCGCCAGGCCCCGGGATTTACGATCATAATCGCTTGTTTTGTGTGATGAGGATGATGATGAGGATGAGGATGATGATGAGGATGAGGATAAAGAAGGTCGTGTCCTGGGTGATCTCGTCAGTAATGTCAGTGTGAAGTCCTGAGGCTCTGGCAGCAGCACAGCCAGGACCAGCACAGAGGTCTCCTGTGAGCCGGGGGTTCAGGGTGCTGTCCGCAATGCAGGTGCTGAAACTGATGTGCCGGGGGAAGCATCAAGCGTCGCTGCCGGCTAACACGTAGCTGTATATCCCGCTACACCTCCACACAGGGTTTGGGATGGTTACACTTTAGCTTTGGTTGATTACATGTTTTAGATTATGTGTTGTTATTGTTATAGGGGTGGGTGGGGCGTAGATGTTTAGGACTGTTAAAATACAAGCTTTAGGGAGGAGTAGGTGGACTGTTCCAGTGTGTTTTAAATGCATTAAAATACATAAGATTCAAGATTTACTCTATTGTCATTCAGACCATACACAACACAACAACAACAGAATGCTGACAAAAAGCTCACAAATGAATCATTTACCAATTAGATACTAGCAACAAATAGAAAGAAGATATTCTAATAAAAGTCATAGAACATACAGCTTAATCCGATGATGCATTTTGGATATTTGTGCCCAAAGAAACTGAAGCAGCTGGGGATGGAAGCTACTACTTCCTGTATGTTGTTTCTTCAATTCATTCATTATTCCTGTTGTTTGTATGAGGAAATGCCAGTTTGTTTATTAGAGAAAGAAGAACATTGTTTGACTCTGTCTGATAGATCTACCCTCTGCATTGTCTCTGAACAAAGGGACGTTAAGGTTGTCTCTTTGATTCCCTCACTGTCACCTCCATGTTATGCTGGAGTTGACTGAGGTGATGATGTCCACTGGAAAGCAAAGCTATTCTAGGAAAGGGATGGGATGATGTGCTTGCACTGCAGGCTTTTACGGGAAGAACGCCACATTACTCATCAATAATAGATTATGTCTTCATCCTCTACGACACACTGGCTCTGTTTGTGATCAGTCAGTTTTTTCTTATCACAAGCTTCTCTTTCCCCCTGTGTAACCAACGGAGAAAAACACACATGAAGAAAACTTCTCAATCTGGGGAGTGTGTCCAGCCATGTGCCATGGGATGCACTGTATTATTCATGCTAGTAAGCTGATGATGTAAGAGTGAGAAGCACTGGGATGTTTTATTCAAGCACACTTTACTGTATGTATGCGGGGAGAGGCTTTCTCTGCACTCAGAGGGGGGTGTTTGCAGGGATCAATGTGCTCTTGACTCTCAGCCCATTACAGCTGTCTGGCTGAGGGGGGAGATGTTGGGGCTGAGTGATTGTTTCTCTCTCTCTTTCTCTCTCTCTCTCTCTCTCTCCCTCTCTCTCTCACTCTCTGGCTCTGGAGACAAGGGTGTCCAGTGGAGGGAGGGAAGACGATGCTGGGGCAAGCATGCTCAAGACTGGCAACATCCATGCCACACCCAGTGTCATTGTGATGTCATATATCAGTGTGTGCGGCTTTGATTTTTTTTTTTAGTATTAGTACTGGTTTGTATACTGGAAGGGAATATTTTCGAGCAGAATAAGCTGCAATCTGTTGTATTTATATACACGCCAAGTGTAGAAAAGCTGTGATACAATATATGTACCTGATACAGTAGTTCATATTTTATTATTTCCAGCTTTTATTCCAGTGTAAGAATTAAAACTATCATCCATGCTGAGGAGGAGTAATTTCATTTGATGTCCTCATAAAATAACAGAATACAGCGTAGATTCAATTAGCATATATTAGATTAGTGTTACTTTTTACACGTCTGTTTTTTTAAATCAATGGTTTGATTTCAGTAATTGGTTGGTAATCACAGCAAGCAAAAAGAGAGCGTGTCTACTTACAGTCACTGAGCCTCTCTCCGCTCGCAGCCTGTATTGTGGATTAATTATATTTGCATTATCCAATAGCTGAATATGGCATCTATAGCAAACTGTGTCTGCCAGTTTGCAGACAGAGCAAAGTTGGAGCAAGTCCCAAACCTCAGATGTTTATGGGCGAAAGAGTGAGAATTAACAGCTTGTTTGCCAAATCTGTTCACTTTTATTTATCGTCTTTTCCCCTCTCTCTCTCTCTCTCTCTCTCTCTCTCTCTCTCTCTCTCTCTCCTTTCTCTGTCTCTGTTGTTTTCTGTACATCTCTTTCTGGAGGTTGCGAGCCTGGTGTGTGTCTGAACGTTACCAGCCATGGCATCGGCAAATGTTACCCTGGAAAATCAGCTACACAGTGCACAGAAGAACCTGCTGTTCCTCCAGCAGGACCATGCCAACACGTTGAAGGGGCTACACGCAGAGATCCGCAGATTGCAAGAGCAGTGCACAGGTGAGCGCCGTCACATATTCCTGCAATTCTTCTCTTCATGCTGCTGAGGAAAAACCAGCACATTTAAGAATGACGCATGAGATCTCTGAAAACAACAGGGGAAACAATAAATGCCATTAATGGCCCTGGTATTTGGTACCAAATATCAAGCTGGTGTGTTGTGGTGCCACTATTAAATCTTTTAGAGAGAGGAAAAGGACTTATGGGAAATGCACTCAAGCCTTAGCGAACACACCCTGTGCTTTAGTGATGCAACATGGAAAAATATGCATCGATTGCACCACCGGTAATATATTTATATATATATATATACTCTTCCCCTTATGAAGGCATGATGGTCACCCAGCTTAAAGAAAAAAAGGACGCTGTATGCATTAGTCCTGCTTTTCTGTATCCTTGGCTAACCTGTCACTAATCCTGTTAACACTCCACCATATGGAAATCACTGACATGTTATCTCCAAACATGCATCACCGTTAGTTAGGCTGTCTTAGAAACATGCGGTTGGTTAGCTGCCCTGTTGCAACCTCACACGACATGGACATGTGAGTAACGCTCTTGTTTTCTTTTTTTCACAGACCTGACATATGAGCTGACTGTGAGAAGCTCTGATCCCTCAGGTAAGCAAACATCATTCTGTGAAGCACACAAGCTCATTCATTTTTACCAGTGACCATTTGATTTCTTGTGCCGTTAGCAACAATAATCTGCTAGATCAGTTTTACTTTTACACAAGTGGAAGTGCTTCATGCTGTGGAAGTGCACAGCAGCAGCAGACAAAATCTACAACATTCCGACTTATAAATCTGGGTGTAGAAGTGGGGTGTAGAAACAAAGCTCTGTGTCAGTGGACTGGCCCGGGAGCAGAGGGCTCAGTGTGTTTCCTGGTAACAAAGTCCCACCCAGGAACCAGTGCATTGTGGGACTCCCCCCTCTGTTCAGTAGTGCTCCCACTACTCATTGCCAACTGCCCCTCCCCCTTTGTTACCATGGCTATGACATGGAGTCACAACACTGATCTGATTCAGAGAGCCCCCCCTAACAGGCTGCGTGGAGTTCACTATATGTGCAGGCTGATGTGTGTACGTGAAGAGGAAGCATGTTGCATCTCAACGGGAGTCACAGCATGTTATGAGCATTCTAACGTGGCCCAGATCTGAGTGATGCTGCCAGGGCCTGTAGTTAGAGGCACTATCATGTTAGTGTGGCGCATCTCAGAGATTGGAGTGCAGGAAATGAGATTATCTGTCACTGCGCTAATGCACAGGCTGCAACCTACTTAGTGCAGCAGGGCTCAGCTGCTCCAGCTGGGGTAGAATTTAACAGCTCCCTTTTCAAAAATTAGGTGAAAACAATAATCAGAGTAAAGCAACCCCCTTCTGCTTGAAAGAAGTTCATGAAATATAAACCAGACATCAGAAACTGTGATATATATATATATAATTTTATTTTTGCATATATGCAAAGATGGCTGTAGCAGGGCGGGGCAGGGCGGGGGCAGCAGTAATGAAGGTCAGAGCAGAGCAGTGCCATTGTGTCTATAGAGCTGTAATGTGAGACTGGAGTTCTCTGTCCACTGCAGATGAGTCTCCATAGGATCTTACTGTGAGTCAGCTGACATTCTCAGTGTCTGCACTTAATGCACCTGTGGTTAGCTCAGTCTGAGGAGGGTGTGTGTCTCTAGGTGTGTATTTGTGATGTGCACTCATTTATGTGTTTACTCCAAGTATTCATCTGTACATACACGTAAGAGCTGCTCTTTGATTGCCCTTTCCTGTGTGTGCAGACAACAGTGAAGTCCGCTGCAAGGAGCTGCAATGGAGGTGTGAGGAGCTCGAGGCTGAGCTGAAGAAGAAGGAGGAGGAGAACACAGAGCTGCTCAGGGATCTGGAGCAGAAGAACGCCATGATCTCTGTCCTGGAAAACACCATCAAGGAGAGGGAGAAAAAGTATTTGGAGGAGCTTAAGATGAAGAGCCACAAGCTGGCCATCTTGTCCGGGGAGCTCGAGCAGAGAGCGAGCACCATCGCTTACCTCACCTCACAACTTCATGCCACTAAGAAGAAGCTGTTGGCTGGCTGCTCCTCAGAGGCCAGTCCCAATGTCAGTCCAGTCACATCATACAAGCCCACGCCACCTCAAGCCAAGGACAGACAGCCTGAAACCCCACGACGCCGTATGAAGAAGAGCCTCTCGCAGCCTCTTCACCCCGAGTTGACAGAGGTGTACAAGCTCGGCCAGGATGGGAGGCGGCTAATTTTGCGGGAGACGGTTGACGCCATGCCTGACCCCACACCCTTCCTTCAGGCTGGCAGAGAGTCTCCAGAACATCAGGTTGTGCGTGAACGGCCTGCTGTCATCCCTCCCATTGCATCTGAGCGCTCCCCCGTCCCTCCCCTGGGTGCCATGGCCAGCCCTCGTCACAGCCCCGCTCGAGACCGCCAGTACAGGGCTCACGTGGGCGTGGCGCACCGCATCCCACTTGGCAACCCTCCCCTGGCCCCACCCCAAGCAGAGCTGGAGACACTGGCCGTGGACCAGGTCAATGAGGAGAAGGTTGTGCGGAAGCGCTCAGGAGCCGACAGGACAGTTTAAAACTGCAACGCTAAAATGCACATTAACATACACACATCTACTGTACATGCACTACACTGCAATAGCAGGAATGAGTCTGACCCACTGTGTAGCCTGCTTTTTACACAACATTGCAATGTAAAAAAAATTATGATTTTGTTTATGGTATTCCATAAAGAGTTTTTCTTAATATATAGTAGAAAAAAACTACTATAAAGCATGCCAAATGTTTCTTAATACAACCCATTTACATCTTGTATTACACACAGGTTTTTCTTTTTTGCTTTCACTTCACGTGGCGCATACAACCAACTCTCGGCCAAATATCTGCATCAGTGCCTGCTTGACCGGTTCATACACAAGCTGCATAGTGTAGTCATGGCTATAGCATATCTCTGTCCTCTCCTTCTTCTCAGAAACCGTCTGGGCGCATCAACAAACTATATAACAAGATGTCTGCAGCTGCGTAGGAATAGAATTAAAATGATGAAACGTAAATGCTTCCAAAACATCTTTCCTCTTCTTGTGATATCAGTATAATAATGTTACTGTAAGTACGAGCTGCATAATGTGCACCTGAAATCTGCTGGTTGTCAAGGTGAGGGAGCTGAAATTTCACCCTGCATTTGTTGACTGGCGAAAAACAGCAGCAACATGTTTGGATGCAGCATGAAATGAGATGAACAGGGAGTCTGTTTGTGTGTGTGTGTGTGTGTGTGTGTGTGTGTGTGTGCGTGTGACATTGAGAGAGAGTGAGGGTGTGTGTGTGTTTCACAGAGAGACAATGAAGGCCATTGTGAGAATTAAGTTGGGCTTAAACAATATCCATTGATGTTATTTGTGATAAAAGGGCAATTTTGAAAACACTGCTGTAGTAGGAGTTTGTGATATTATTATTATTGATAATAATCTGTACTTTATAAAGGCTGTACATTTGTAATGAATTCTTTTTTTTAAATCTATTGTTTAATAGAGAACCCAAAAGCACCTCAGTAGTTGCTGCACCACCAAATCGATGGTAATTATAATCACTCAATAATCTGCTTTTCACATTAACACCACTTGTCCTTGACGTATATGAATCAATACAATAAAGCAGCGCTTTTTTGGTTTGGTTACTTGGTTTCTGTGTATAACGGTGATAAAGATATTAAGGAGAAGACAACATGGACTTCTTAAAGTTTGGGGCCATTACAACAAGTCAACTAGACGACTCTTGAGTCTAATGAAGAGATGTACAAAATCGTATTTCCTCATTTAGTGTTTGATGTTGGTTGACACAAGTGCCTGTCCAGAGTCACCTGTAGGTGTTGACTGGTTGTGATCTGGTGATTGTAACATGTGATTTTGATACTTATCAAAATCACATCCCCCCCCCTTTTTAGTTGTCTTTTTAGTTTGTCACTAAAAAGACTCGTGAATTCCAGCTGTTTTTACAACTGTGTGTGTAGTTCAACCAGTTGGCCACTCGATGTCACTCAAACAGTAAAAGCTGATCGATAGAGATGCATGGAAAACAAGACATATCACCAGTATCTATACAAACACTATGCAGTTTATTGTGTGATATATCGTTAAATGTGTAGATTTATTCCCCTTAACTGAAAAGAAATGGCTTAAATGCTCCAAAATGTTTGGAGAATGTTGGCCTCCTGAATAAACTATGAAGAAACACGCGAAGGCCTCCCCTGTGAGCTGACAGAACCAGGATTCATCTGCTGATTACTCTTAAGACTCTAAACTCTAAACACAGTCTTCATGTAAATAAATACAAATAATTTCTGAATAAACACTAAGGTTGCTGAAAGCTAAACGACATTTGATATGGTCACTTGGTAAATCATAAAATAGTAGTATCTCTGGTGAGGATTTGGCAGGCAGAAATAAATCAGAAAGTCTCACCTTTGATTTATTATTTAGTCTTTAATAATGAATTGAATGTTTTCTGCTTTTCAACCCTCCAGCATAGTTATTACCTTTAAAATAAACCTGGTCTCTATTCCAACCTGTTCTGCCACTGCTACAAATCTTTTCATGTCAAATTTCCAATAACATTCATTTTTGATAAGGTCAAAGATATTGTGCACGAGGCCTGACAATTCAGTAGCAGAGCTGTCTTGCTTTACTACATGTGAATCCAGTTTATTAGCAATAAACATAAGAAAGAATGTATCAATAGTAAATATTAGTATTATTGTTTTGTTTTTTTTTTACATTTCATAGATTTAAAAAAAGAGGTTGGGTGTGAAACTATCAGTTAAGTAATTAGAGTTCATTTTGTTTCACTCATAAACATCTGAATTGTAGTGACCCCTGTTGGCCAAAATACTGTAAATACTCAGATAATAGTCGTTTTGACAACAGACATGCTCATTGTATCCTACCTTAATAAATAATTATAAACTAAAAATATGTTCTGTTTTAAAAATATGCTGCTGCTGGTAAATCTGACTTATTTGTTCCTAACTTTGAGGTGTGGTTGCACCCCCGGAACAACCAAAGTTATGATTTATGTGGAGTGTAGCTCCTCCTCTGCCAAACATCTGCTCACGACAAATACAAAAACAGACAAATGCTTAAAATAAACTTTATTCTGACAAACATATTTGGTTGACTCACTTAAAGGAGACGTCTCAGTTCACAAAAATACAGTATGTTGTGTTGCAGTGGGGTCAATTATACATCATTTGGCAGAATATTCTGTTAACTTTAAGAGTTCATATTTACACTTCTGAAGGCCACTTAATACACTTTACAGGACTGTCAATGAGGGACATTTACAATCAACAGACACATTAAACCAGAAACACTGTTGTCCTCTTATTATTGTCAAAAATACCACAATGCATTCCTGATGGTGATGTCATAGTGAAGAATATTTTAAAATGTTAAAATCTTTTGCTTTGATACTAGAACCTCCAGATATTGATATTGGAGCAGATCTGAGAGCTGTCTCGTTAAATTTTCTTTAAAGTTGCTTCATGAAAGAAAATGTTATTACTGAAGTTATTTTTGGCACGTGACCACAATAAGTGCATTTCTTAATTGTCATGACATGAAGGAAAGTCTCTTGTTTAAATTATGACATTTATTTTCCAACATTCAGATCAAACTATGATTGAACAAATTGCTTATGTTGCACTTAAGTGCTTTTGTTTAAAACTTCTATGAATTGTGGCTCACAGAAGACTTTTATGAGCTACAGATTAGGTTGATGTGTTACTGCAGAGAGTTGCGATGCCATCACTGTGCAGGCTCTAATCTCTTGGCAGGCGATGCCATTTTCTCCAGCTGAAAGCCTGGACAGAGAGGTGACAATGTGTTACTTAAAAACATTTATATCAAAATTTATAGAAAAAAAAGCAGAAATCTAAAAGTGCAAACCTGAATCTGTAAGTGTTAACTGATTCAACTCTTCCTCCAGCTGCTCAGTGGTAATATTCAAGAGCCCGTGAGGTACGGCAGGGAGGGAACTGAGCAGGCTGTTACCAGAGAGGACTGTATCCCCGGAGGGTCGCAGGCGGTTTGTTGGAACTTCAGGTAAATCTGAGATTGAAACTGGCTTTGACTCTTCCAGCAAAGACTTCAGTTCTTCCTCCAACTCATCTATGTCTTCATCTACAAAAGAACATGACAAATTTTGGTCTCAGTGATATCCATTTAAACAATCCACTGCATAAAACATATGGCAGTAACACACTGGCATACCTGCGCTGGTCACACCACTGGATATAGTTTGATTCACCTCATCTTGGGTGTCACATAACTGGTGAGATGATAGAAAAGATCAATTAAGATGCTTAAGAGAAAAATTCAATCAAAATGATAAAATACAGTAGCAATTGTCTTAAAATCAACCAATACCTCCTGGATTTGATCCACAAGGTTCTCTGCACGTTCCACAGTCACGTCCTTAAGAGAGAGTCTGAGGGCAGACACTCCAGCCTGATATGCTTGAATAACCTACAGACATGTTCAGCACACACTGTAAGTACTGACAATAACCTTTACAGAAAAAGTCTTGATGAGGGGAGCTCTATTACCATCTTATCAGTCTGTGATTGTGCAATTCTGTCCAGGATTCCTCTAATAGTCTCCAGTTTGGCAAATAAGCTGTCTGCTCTCTTCTCCACCCTCTTGCGGCCTCTCAAACACCTCAGGGCCTGTGGAATGGATGATGAATACAACAAACTATACTGACTGCGATCGGATACTTGGTAAAAAAATGTTTCATGTAGGTTAAATTGGTAGAAACCTGTGATTTTTTCCCTTCCGACAGCAGAAGCTTTGCCTCCTCTCTGCACCTACACATAGATAATGGAAAGCAACTAGTCTTAATGTCTGAATGCAGTGAAATCCATCTTGCCTGACTCAAACTCCAATGCCTGGAAATGGATGACTCAGGAATCCAGTTGCACAAAAGGCACAGGTTATTTCAGCAAAAAAGCAATTCAACTCTGAATATATAAGACACTATCTTAAGGCTTAAGCCTTGGTGTCAAATCCTTACCAGTTTACAACTAAACATTCTATTTGAAGTTCATATCCAGGTTGATGACTTACTTGTCAGCCTCCAGGCCCAGTTTCTCTACCCGCTCCCCCAGCAGCTTCTCACTGTGCTGCAGCTGGTAGATTCCGATATCCACATCACTGACTGGAGAGACGCGGTCCTGCCCTGGCAGACAAAACTTTACAACCTGTGGAGAAAACACAAAGAAAGAGGGAGATTATTAACCAAATGCTTCTAAATACTACAAACGAACAGTTTGTGGACTGACATGGTTACACGTCACACCTTCTCGCCTTCGTGCAGTGAGACCAGCACTTGTTTGTCCCTCTGCAGCTGCAGGAGAGCCATGCACAGGGTGCTCTCGTCCGCACAGACTCCAGAGGAGAGAGTACAGAGCTCTTGAAAGGACAGGACGGAGCGGCTTGCAAACTCACTGCTCCTGTAGACCCTGAGAAGTTTTGCAGCTTTCTCCTGAAAACACAACATCGATTAGAATATTATAGCAGCTGCCATCTGCTGCATTGCTGTGTGATCTATGATGTGTAATATAATTGTTTTATTATTTAAATACTTGAATACTGAAACAGCTGACAAACATGGATAAAAATACAAACTTTAGGCATGTAAGAAAACACAGCAGTATGACTGAATAATAAAATAAATGTTTATTAAAACATTATCAAAATAATACACAACATATAATAAAAAAAACATAATAAGAAATTTAATTTAACAAAGAGATAGGCAATGAATTCAATTTCCCTAAAGTTATTTTGTCATACTAATCATAAAGGTGCATTTTAATTATTAATTCATTGAACAGGATGTATTTGTTTGCTCTTATCTGTTTTAACCAATGTAAAGTGTTCTAGAATATTGATAAAAGCACTAAATGATAAATATATCATTATTATTATTATTATAGTTTTCCACAGCAGTTTGCATATATTATGTTCACGTTTTTGTTTAGATGCACATGAATTTAACTTAGTGTACTATGCTGCTGCAATATAAATCTTAGCAGACAATAATATAAGGAACAATCAGATACATGCAATGTCTAGTAGCTTACTGCAATAACAGAGAGCAATATCATGGTGCTCGAGTTTAAATGACACTTTGTTTTATGTTGATGCACCTGGATCCCATTGTTTACAGACACTGGGTTTGACAAACCTTCACCAGTTCCATGACAACAAACGACTCCTCCAGAGGGACCCGGCTGCTGCTGCCCAGCAGGGTGGAGAAGGTCCACTTCAGGGGCTTCACCAGCAGCAGGCCCACCCCCCAGGACACCCAGCCACAGTCCACGTTAGCTGCGAACTCCGACTCCCTCTGGATCTTCCCAGACCTGACGGGAGACAACATGCAGACAGTGTGACAATCAACCGGGCTGAGGCCGATGCATGTGGAGGAAGGAGCTGTAGATACCTGGACATGGACTGGAGCACCGTGGCTAAGCCCAGCGGGGACTTCTCCTTCCTCCTGAAGCTGTGGTTCAGCTCCTGCAGGCGGACACACACGGAGCCTTGGTGCCTGCAGCTGCTCAGGATCAGAGCCGTCCAGAAGTCCGTCTTACTGTCCCAGTCCGTCGTGTCCACGTCCCGGTTCTCCTTGAAGTCGGAGAACATGAAGTTCATCCGCTCGTCGTCGTCCCAGTCCGCTGGCAGCGGCATGTCGGCGGAGTGAGCCATCTGTAGGAGGCTAAACTTTAGCTACACCCAGCAGAGCGGAGCGGTGCCTAATGTTAGCTGGTTCAGAACCAGGATGCTGTCGTGTTAGCCTAGCTTAGCCTAGCGTAGCTGTCCTCGCCGGGGAACAGAGAGCCACCAGTGACCGTCACTGAGCTCAGATACCGTGTGTGGAGGTGGACGCTCGCTCACATGTCGCTGCCACAGCTCACCGCGGCACGGTGCATTGAAATGTGGCTAACAGCTAACGGCTCACATGTCAACAACAACACACGGCGGAGCTCCGCGCTTCATCCTTCCGTTCAGGACCGTGCGGGAGAGCGGCGCATAGGCACGAACGTGGCATTCAGTTTCTTCCGCCCACGCAGACGCACTGAATCCAAAAACAAGCGCACCCATGACTCTGCTGGAGCGCACGAGCATCTATGAGAGTTTCTCTTTCAATTTACGTTTTAATAATTTGTTTTCTGTACGTTTTCTTTCTTTATCCATCATTATATATGTGTTAATAAGACAATGTATATTATTATTTTGTTTTGTAAGTGTTTTTATTCTTCAAGGATTGTGTTTTTATGTATCTTATTATTTGTGAAGCACTATCTATCTATCTATCCATCCATCATCCATCCATCATCCATCCATCCATGCCAAGGCTTTAAAACTAATGTTTAAAGCAGAAAGTCTTGTTGTTTCTGCTGGTGTTCATCATGCTCTTTTAAAAACAGTTAAAACCACATAAGACTAAAAACAAGAGCCATAAAGAGGATTTAATCATATACAGATCCCCCCGCCCCCCTGCCTTTCATGTGCAAATGTACACAGCAAAAATTAAATACAGCTTGTGACTGTACATTGAAAAAGGAAATGACATTAGAGGGTTTAATATACATTCTCTGATCTTGTTATAGTTCCCACAAATGTTGTATATAATGCCTCTGGAATAGATTATCAGTTCTACTTGCTTTATATATTATACATGCAAGAGTGCCCTCAAATGTTTTTTTGTTTTTTTTCATGTTTCCAAAAACAAGTCTCTGTCATAAACTGAAAGAAAATGTTGGGATTTGGGCACAATAACAAAATCAAGGAATGTGTCATTCAAAGATTAAATGACAAAAAAAATAAAATAAACAGAGAAAAGTTTAAGTCAGTTCACATTATCATTTAAATATGGGGCCCTTTGTTAAGTCTGCTCAGGCCATGATCCCATCTTATTATTGCAGAACAAACATTGAATCCAAAACATATTTAAAATATATCTTACATACAAAGATGAACACAATCAATGATTTCAATTATTGCAGTTGTAAGTATTGCTTGTTTACAAAGTTATATCATGTGTACAGGATCATGCAAAAGGCTACACAGTTAAACTGCACTGTGCAACTTACAAAACCTCAATAGTTTTACAGTTAGTTATAATTTCCAGTCTCATTCAGTGAATAATTCAGATGATGCACATGCACATCTTTTTCACATTAGTAAAGTACAATAAACAACATAGTACTTTTGAAAATAATAGCTAAGACATGTGTTTGGCAGAACAGAAGCAGTGATACAATGACACTTATGTTGGCATGTTAAATGTTCACATCATTTCATTCAGATTTTAAGGGACAGTGCATAAAAAGAGATTAATCATTTAATCTGTTCCTCTCTTCAAACTATAACTGCAACAGCAGATCTTTAGTTAGATGGCATAAACATTTTTGCAGTCTTTCGTGTATTTGGCACATTATACACTCAGCGACACCTCCTTCTTGTCTGACTGTACTGTAACATGTCTACTTGGCACTGAGATCCACCAACAGGTGCTGGTAGGCCAGGGTGTTGCCCTTAAAGCTGGCGGTCAGCAGAATGTCCTTGTTGTCAACGGTGACCAAGCTGAACGCCCGCGGTGCTCTCATATTGAGCTCCTGGAAGGGCTGAAAGCGCTGCGTGAGGTCATCCCACAGGTAAACTCTGGAGAAGGAGAAATCACTTCCAAGAATGAGGTACTGGCGGAGGCCCACAGTGAAAGGATACACAGACATCGAGCCCCGAGATGGCAGAGTCTGGATCTCTATGAAGCGCTGGCCTTCCCAGCGGAGGATCTTGGAGTCACCAATGAAGCGTGTGAGGCAAAGGTAGAGAACTTTCCTCACCCAGAAGTGTTTAACCATCTGCACGTCGGCCAGCTCTGTGATTTGGGAATAGAAAGCAAACTGCTTCTGGCTTCGATTCCACTGGTAAACCACAGGTGGTTGAGAAGCGCTGGAGAGGATGAGGTGAGGCTTTCCCGCCACATCGAGGAACTCCACGTGGGTGTCCCGGTGCCAGGGATGGAGGGACTGGTGAGAGTAGAAGCCATTGCTGTTCCAGCGGTAGATGCTGGTGGAGCCTGCCTTAGAGCTGTCTGCGACAATAAAGTACCACTCTTCATCCAGCTGGAAGGTCTCCACAAAGTTGGGTTTCCTCACACGGGTGGTGTCTATGTCTTGGATCTTCACGAAGCGCAGCGGCCCCTCTTCCCACCTGTGATAACATCAAACATTTTCATAGTGTTTCTGAAGCTTTACAGAATAAAATGAAGTTCGGCATTTAGCTTCCTTGTTTAAAGTTAGATGAGATGATTGATACCACTGTCATGTATAAAAAAGCTTGTACCAGCAGTCTGTTAGCTTAGCATGAAGTGAAATGGAACAACTGCACCTGGATTATTCTAGAAAAAGAAAACGAAAATTTAAATTTTTTACACTTAATTATTTTGTTTTGTTATTGTTATCTTTGGAAGGAACCACGCTTTCCCTCTGTCTTGTAATGATCATATTAATAATAATAATTATACCTTTCAAGAAGAGGATTTGTGAATTTAAAATCAAAGACAGCTAATAATATAGCACAAAATCTAAAATCAAGGATGAAAAATGATACAATATAATTTAAAAGTAATGGCAAAAGAAAAGGATAAAATAAACAGAGCTTTAGCTTTAACAATCAAGTAAAGTAAACGCCATTTGGTAAAAGTACATTTTGAGAGATGATTTGACAACAGACAGTGAAGTGAGTTCTTCAGGTGAACTAGTCCACAGCAAAGATCCTGTCACCTTTAGTCCACAGTCTAAGGAATATGTAAAATGTCAAATATAATCTTTATGCTAAGCTAATTATCTCCTTAATTCAGCTACATATTTACTCTACAGACGTGTAAGATAAAGTCTCACTTGTAGATATGAGATCCACCAAAGAGCTGAGCCACCACCATGTAAAGTGTGTTGTTTATCACCACTGGTTTGCAGTACACAGCAGAGCGAGCTGCAACACGTAACAGGAAGAAAGAAAAATTATGATTTGGTTTTTTTTCACATGTAATGTGCCATTTGTATTCTTTCATAAGAACTTACAGGTGATGTTGTGAAAGCTCCTGAAGACCAGCTCCACATGATCCCACACATAGAGAGTACAGAAGCCTGACTCGGGCTGAGCGAAGGCCACAAACTGATCTCCACCAAACTCATACGTCTCCACCGACACAGAGTGGAAAGGGAAGGTTTCATACACAGCAAAATCTATAGGAAAGAACAACAGTGTGACAGAACATAGAAACCATGAAGTCGTGTTGTGGCTTCAGATCAATCATTATGTTCAGTAGAGACCAAGTAAAACCTGCGCTGATGCAGCTGAAGTCTCGTGGTACCAGGTCGTGGATTCTGCGTCCCTGGAATTCAAAGGGGCTGGCACAGTAGATGGCAGGAACAGAGGTGTTGGTCTTCTCCATCCAGTCCACCAGCCACTTGATTTTACAGTCACAGCGGAAGGAGTTCCCCCGCAGGTCTCTGAGGAACACACAGAAGAAAGAGAGAATGTATCAGATAACAACTAAATAACAATAGAGAAATATTGTTATTATTCTCATTCTCATTTTCATCCTCATTCTCCTCTAATCTCGCAGATGGCTGCTCACATTGAATCTGATTCTATTTGAGTTTTGTCCCTTGACTTTTTTTCTTTCCACCGTCGCCAAGTGTTTTCTGGTTGTGGGAACTGTTGGGTTCCTCTGTAAGGTCTCAACCTTAATATGTTAAAAGACTTGAGATAATGTTTGTTGGCTCGATACAAATAAAATTGAAATTGAAATGAATCATCCAAATCTTACAGGGCGGCAAAACAAGTAAATCAGCATAGTTTAAATTAGAAACACGCCACACACTTGAGCTAGACAGTTTAGCAGTGCAGCAGTCCACTAAACCCTTAGGGAGCCCCAGCCGACCAGAGTTTTGTCTTGACACATTGTCGGTTCAAAGCTCTGGGGACATCACTGTTTTAGATTTCAGCGTGGGCTCACTTACAAATCTGTGAGGATGTCTAGATGTTTGAAGAGATCTCTGGGCAGCTGCTGCAGGTTGTTATTTGAGAGAGATCTGAAAGGAAAAGAAGAAACAGTCATGTCTGGCTTGTAGAGTCTGTAATTGCCAAAGAATTTGGCGTCTTCGCCCGCAAAAATACTCACAGATGAGTCAGGGATTTGAGTCCTCTGAGGGTGTACTTTGACAGAGCCTGGATGTCATTATTCTCAATGAACCTGAGAGGAGAAGAAATAGTTCACATATCACAGAGTGACAGCAAACAGTCTTTTAAAGCCATTTTTGTTTGTATTCTAATGATGAGAGTACAGTTGAGAGCGGGATTGTGAGCAATCCTTATTTCAGTCACTGCAGACCTCTAGTGGAGTGTCAAACACTGTCTTAAGCAATATATCTGATTTGGCAACAAATGAAGATAATGCAGAAAAATATTTGACTTTTCTCATTTGTATTTTAAAGCTCAGAGTCACAAACATAATTTGTGTATTGGCCACAGAAAAGTAGGAAGTTAAATGACTCTTAATGGTAAAGGCTCATGTCCTGTCTTTGAGTAATGTGATAAATCGAAGCTCTGCTTGTGGCACCAACTGATCCTGCCCTGTCTTTGTATTAGTATTATTATTAGCATTCACAGTGGGTAGCACCGGTAGTGGCAGCGATTCAGAGACACAGCCTGAAGTACTGCCATCACAGAGAGCCGCACACCCAGGCCATCAGCTAACTACTCTGTAAAGCTCATCAATTCCACAGGAGGGAATATGCAGCTTCATCACACTACAGCTGCAGCCTGCTCACTGTTGTGGGAGGATTTATTTCCAGGTTTACTCTTGGCATTCTTTGCTCTACTGCAGAGTCCGATCCAGAAATCTTACTGAGTCACGTTCATTCTTTTCAGCCTATTCAGAAACAAACCTGCCGAGACTTATTGTGACTCGTCATTCACAAAAGTAAACAATGCGACAACAGAAAACGAGATAAAATAGCTCAAAAACTCAATAAAAGTACATCTAACCTATAAGTGCAGTTGTAATATATTGTTAAAATATAATTTAGGCGTGGCAAATTAGAGGTGAGTCACAGTCAGAAAACTGACTGTGACTCACCGATGTCATATAACATCTGTTCCAACATAAGAGGTCATACAAGAGCAAATTGGGCCGTACCGGCCACACACCTCAGAGTATTGACCACAGCAAGGGTCCTATTACAGCTAAAAAATGTAACCTTTAATTTGTACGTGTAAATTGAGTAAGGCTGGGCAATAAAACAATATCAATGACTATTGCAATATGCTTTTCATTGATAGCAATATAACAAAGGCTCAATATATACATCAATATAGTTCTTATACATTATGCAACCACAGTGAGGAGGTATTATATATAATTGATCTACATCAGAATTCTGACATATGTTGCTGTTTATCAAGTGTTTGTCATCCTCTGCTCATTAAGAAGAGTTTAAAAACACAACCTTCCCTCAGGAGCAATAATCTGTCTTTAAACGTAATAATGAAGTAATAGCAAGAGGCTAGAAATAAGAAAGGGAGATAATTATTAATATTGACTGATTGGAATATTTTTATCTTTATATTTTGTTTTGCCATATTGCTCAGCACTATTAAGTAGTTAATTATTTTCATGTTCTTAACACAGCAAATTTCTTTAGAGACTAAACTCTGTCAAAAATGATTTTACAGTAGCTGTATATAACATTCAGAACCATAAGGGGAGACACTCACAGGTACTGCAGGTGGGACAGACCAGCAAAGGCATCATCGGCGACTGTGGTGAATGTGTTGGAGTTCAAGAGCCTGTAGAAAAGAGGGAATAATGATGATAATCATCAAATCATACTGATGGTCTTGTATTTGTCCAGCTAAAAAGTGAAATGTATATCAAACTGATTGTGATTTCAAGTTTCTACAATTTGTTTTGGGCAAATTGAGAGATGTTTAAGAAGAAGAATAAAATAACTATTTTTGGTTTCGATAACCATTCACAGCATATAAAGAAAACTATATACAGTTTACACAAACACACACACAGACACACAAGCACACTCTCGTGATTCCATCTGAGGAGACAAACAGGCCTTTGTCTTGCAGAACACAACTGAAGGGAGTCAGTCATCAGCAATGACAGTGATACAGAGCCACTTTACACTTATTACTGCTATGTCACCAGTGCTTTCAATAACCATTCATTTCCAGCAGCTCAAGTCCTGTTATTGTCACTGGACAAGAGACGTCTGAGTGTGCGACAGTATCAGCTGTGTGGAGACATAGCTGAGATATAAAGTTTTGTGACTGGTTTTTACGAATAGGGTTAAACTAAGTGGTTATGAGACAGATCCTGAGGTAAAAGTTCAGGTTGGGTGGAGGAACTCACAGGAACTGTAGCAGGTGAAGGTGTGAGAAAGCTCCTTCTGGAATTGAAGTGAAGGCCGCGTTCACCATGGTCCTGTTCAGACAACATCAGTTATCATCAGACGTGTCTCCTTGATGATAGCATGCAGATAATATAGCCAGTGCCAAAGCTCAAGAGTGTGACATCATAGTGGAACATTTCTTTTTTCAACATTAATCGTGTCATATTTCATTCCTTCTTGTCTCAGGACACTTCTGTCTTTACAGTTCACATATGAAGGAGAGAATCTTTTCAAAACTAGGACACATAACTTCCTTCCCCACTACTTTACTTCTTCTCTACTGTAGAATGAGGGCACCTCCACCAGCCTGTGCTCCTGTATTCCCTTGACTCTTTAAACCCAGTGTTCAATCCAGGGGCAGTGGGAGTCAGTATGAGATGAAAGGAGTGGTCTTGACCTCCCCTTCCCCTCCCATCAAGTGTTAATCTATCCATTTCATTATACGCACTCCATTTATAGAGCGCACTCTCTTCAAGATGAAATCTCTCAGAGGAGAAGCAGAGAGATACGGAGTCTATTGTTAGTATTCCTCCCTGGAGTTCGGCAGGATTTTACTGCTGTGCTCCCTCAACTAAGTTCAGCATAAATCAGAGGGACACTATTTTTTATTATCATATGTAATTCTGGCTGCTCTGCATCTCTCTGTGAATGCAAATACCCTGCATCAAGGAACAACATATATATCAGTCCTGGATAAGACAAGTTTTATGCATCATTACATAATGGAGGGTGACATCAGGGATGTAGCAATCTGTACCAGCCTGCATGCTGCTGAGACAGGTTGTGATATTATCAGTGATTTTAGTTTCTACTCACAGAGAGATGATCCCAGGGGGGAAGCTCTTGGGGATCGCCTTGGTGTCCACACAGAAGGCACTGTCTTTGGTGCAAGAGCAGGTGGAAGGACAGCGTGGTATCTTGGGGGCTCTCCTGGCGTTCAATTCCCCCGGCAGGCAGAGATACAGGCACAGGAGGGACAAGCCGATCAGCCTCATCCATCTAGGTCCCAGCTCCATCATCCTCAGGCAGGAACAGAAAAAGGGACACTGTGAGAAGTGAGGTTCTGGAAGTTTCTCCTTAAGTGGCAACGATGGTCAGGTTGCACAGAACCCCAGCAGCTCTGATGGTGCTGAGCACAGAGTTGAGAGAGACAACAAGAGAGAGAGAGAATGAGGGATGGAGTGAAGGTATGGTCTTGTGTATCCTCGGTGGGTGTGGGTGCTCTGCGTCTTCCCTTGGATCTGTGCAGCCTCTGTAGTGCACACTGCAGGAATGACGAGCAGGGCTGCTCTCTCCGCACCACGACCTGTGGGCAGCGTCGCTGACAATGAATTATTTACTGTGAAAAGCCTTGAAGCAACTGCAGCAGGCAGAGGAGGAGATGAGGGGATAAGTATAGATGGAAGGGTTGGTGGATGGGGGGGGTGGGTCACACATAAGTGCTGATGTGAGGATTGTACCATCAGCAGTCTGTGTGTTCTGCTCTTATCAGGTGTCAAACTGCTGCAGGCTTTAGAGAACACAGGGGAACGTGTGTTAATGTATACATGTGTGAGTGTGTGTGTGTGTGTGAGTGTGTGTGTGGGCGGCACACAACCACCTCCCTGTGTGTGGGAGGCTTTTTATTTTCTGGCAGTTTCCAAATAGCAACCTGTGCTGAGATTTTTTGAAGGCACTGAAGGAACAATACACACACACACACACACACACACACACACACACACACGCTTCTCTGTTCAATAGTTCAAAATACAAAGATATTCAGTTTACTGAAAGATATTCACACATGATTATTTCTGATTACAGTCTTGATTATTACTATTAATAGCAAACTATGATGGGAAAGGGTTTTTTGGGGGTAGTCTGGCTTCCTGTTCGTTGGCCCCCTGTTATACACATGTAACCTGTCCAGAGTGTGCCCTGCGTCTCGGCCACTGATTGACTCCAGCCCCCCAGTGAACAAGTCATTCACACTAAAATGATTTATCAGACATAGAATATTCCCCTGAATGATCTCTGTCACCTGACTGATATGTTTATTAATCCTCTCAGATTAGGAGAGTTGTCTCAGGTCCCCATGTCAGTGGCTGTTTAACGTTTGTGTATTAATTGATATTACGTAGTGTGCCGTGTGTCAGGACACATCAGTCGGCTACAATATCTCAAAAATATGAACAAAATGTAATTTTCTTTTGTTAATCCAATATGCATTTTCATATTTTATTTCATATTAAGATTATCAGAAAGTAAAAACATCCCTAAATCAGGCAAATGTATAGTTTAATCTGGAGAGCGACAAAAGTTTCTTGCTTGAGATTACTAGTCCAATTAAACTGAATCATTTCCTCCACTAACAACAGATTCATGATCACACATCTGAAAAAACAAGAATCTGCCCTGTGGTTCTCAGTACTGGGGTGTGACAGGAGATGGCGCTGTTGGCCATAGAATAGAGTGATCAGAGGGCAGTGGAGTGGTCAGTGAGTGGCTGAATGTCAGAGCTGTGGCCTCAGTGCCAGGCATCACCAGCCTCCTACACAACCACTGTGTTGTCACAGACTGACCCTGCTACGTACTGTCTGTCACCTCTCACTGCTGCAACACAGCAGACAGCAGAGGGACATTTGTACATATATAACATTTCTTTTTTTCCTTTTTTCCTTCTTTTTTTTCCTTCTTTCTTTCTTTCTTTCTTGATGGAGGGATGAAAGTGGAAAAAGTATCTTCAAGGTCTTTGTTAGATGTTTTCTTTGACTGGAGACAGTTTGATGTTTGTCCAAAGACTCTTTGTGAAGAGAAAAAGCCTCTGAGCTTTAAATCTGTGAATTCAAAAGTGAATCAGTCGCAACATTCTGGGTGGTGTCTCCTTTTGGCTTATCCAGTTAAGGAATGCCGTTTCCTGTGCAGAAGCTTTTTTTTTTTTTATGTTTTATCTTCTTTTATTCTTTGCTTCAGCGTGTTTGCGTGCCTCTCTGCTCCTCTGTTCTAACTGTGTTTGTGGTTTTATGTAAGTCATGCTCAGTGAGGAGCAGTTAATGCTGGAGCTTATTCCTTTGCAGAGCTCCACCCAATCCAAATCTCCGGTGGGAACCAGCGTAATTGCATGGCACAGAGAAGGGAGCATGAAACAGCAGCTGGAGACCCGGAACATGCCCCGTGTGTGAGGCCGAGGAATCTGAAATGCTGCTGAGATTAACCCTCTCAATGCTTTCTATCAGAGTCAACCTAACATAATCACAGGTTTCAGTGCAAACTGCTGCTTTTGAAGAATGTGCTGTATGAAATGAATCCGGGATCACAATAAAGCAAGATTATGTCTTCAGAAAGTTAATCTGCATATTGAATGACTGAAAAATATTCAGCTACTGCAAAGTTTCTGGGTTTAAAACTTGCAGATCTATTACATGTGGAAAAATGGGAGGAGGATGATGCAGTTCAGGAAAAACCTGCGGCAGGAGATCCAGCGAGCCACAGCTTGTTTCTGTTGGGGTGGTGAAAACAAAGATAATTACAACCAGCTCTGACTTTTCAATGCTACTTACATTTCTTCACTGAACATGATTCAATTCACTCAATATAATATGGTTAACCATCTCGACCATAGACTGTAAAAAGATGGACGACATGATAGCTCCTCAAAAGTGAAGCCAAAGCATCTTGATCGCCACCAGGTTGTTGGCTGGAGTACAGGTTATTAATCTGGCCTCCTCCATGTTGGTGGATGGGACATGGAGCAACATGTTGAAGACATGTATTCTCAAAAGATGCTCCCTGTCATTTTAAGTCATTCTTATCACACTGATGTTCAAGTGTTCATTTTTCTGGTAAGATTGGTTTTCATTAGTTATTTGATGCTCAGGTGACACATCATGATTGACAGCTGAGACTGACTTGTGATTGGTTTAACATGTGTATTTACGGGACTTCACATTCTGGGCACTGTCCCCTGATTGTTATTGCCCAGACAAGGATATTTAAGCTTAATTTCTGGATAGTAGGAGGAAGTGGAGACATGTTGTCCATCTTTTTATAGAGGCTATGATTTGTCCTCATTGCTACAGCAGATAAAAACCTGGAAAGACCACTGACCATTGCCAAGATACTTGTATAAATAAATAATAAAGAAATGTTCAGTGTAAAAAACTAAGATGTGGTTAATTGATACTAAGTATATTATAGCTTACTACATTTGTTCAACAACTATTCACTTAAAGTAGTTTCAAACAAATCTAACCCTAACCCCATTTTAAGATATATATTTTTTTATTATTATTATTATTACTATAAATTGTCTTCAAGTAAAATTTATATGACGTGAAGTTCGATTTTAGTTTTGTCCATGTCCCATCCACTAACACAGAGGAGGTGGAGTTTATGACATATACTACAGCCAGCCACTAGGTGGTGATCGAGACACGTTGGCTTCACTTTTGGGCCGCCGTCATGTCGTCCATCTTTATATATAGTAATTCATTGTGCTTCTACGCGCAGTGCAGTCTCAACACATTTCTCCGTCAGGTCCTGTATTACATTAACAGCTGTGCCTCTGGAGCTGCCCTGTTTCATATCAACTTTTTAAGTCATAAAGACAAGTTCAGCCAAGTCACCACTCACTCTGAGAGCTTAACATTACAAGGAGCTACTTGGCCACGCTGAGTCTGGCCAAAAAAAATGTCATCAAACATCACAAAGTGTTCCTGTCTCCTGTGCCAGACGCTCATTACATCCCCCGCTATCCGGCAAGTATGATTTCTAAAATCAGAGCTTTTCACCTCTGTGTGCTGTTTGGACAGCTTTAAGTCTACGTCACAGCCATGTTTAACACTGACTTTGTTCTCCTCGGTTTCAAACCCACATCCCATTCTGATTATGGGCCAAGGATCCTGAAAAGGCCTCTCTGTCTGTCTGTTTCCATTTCTGTTTAGCTTTCACAGTTTGGCCTCCTGGCTCTACAGGAAGCCGGAAAAGCAAAATAGGAGGAACAGCAAAAATTTTGTTTCACCTCAGTTCTTTTCAGGGGAAAATCCCCACAGCTCCAGGCAACGTGTCTTACACAGAACCCACAAAGGTGTTGACGCTTCAGTCAGACATGTACGCACACGTTTGTGGTGCGTCTATACTGTAGGTACTGTACGGCTGGAGATATGGAGACGACACGTCTGCACCACCACCACATTCTTTACACAAACTGATCAACAGAGGTGAACAAGGGTACAAATAAACCGGTAACTAAATCATTCACTTCAACTTCATGAGGACACTGACCGGTCGGTGATGGAATCACTGGCAAGTCTGAGGACAGGTTGACGTCACATGTCCTCCCTGGTGAGTCAGGAGCAAATAATGCATTCGCACATGAGCCAGAGATTCAATAAGGTAAGTGTTTGTCACAACAGGCCTCGCTGAGGCACAAACCTGTCATGCCTGACGAGTCCGTCTTTAATGAGCAATCGCAGGGCTGCAAAACACGCCAATAAAAATCACAATTATTTCATATTAGACAATAAATGTTGTTGCATTGGATAAGTCGAGGGCAAAGGGAGGTTGGAGGATGCCTTCAGGATTTCGTGCCTCGCTGTGCCAAGAGAACAACCATCACAAATTGCTCTTATTCCTCGCCTCGCTCTGTAAGTCACTGGAAGGTATGTCAGCCAATCTCATCCCGCGCTCAATTCAATTAAAGAGAGTACAAAGACATATGGCTCAGGGGCAAGTGATATGATTAGAGTCCTGCGCACGATGACGTGCTGCTTTGATTCATACCCACTCTTCTTCTCTGGTCACTCACAGCGAACATGCTGCCCTCCAGCAGAAACAACCGATGGTGGGCTGTCCTGTCCTCAAGGGGCTTTAAAAGGCCTCCAAAACGAATCCCTCACAATCAACACGTCATATTGTCACCACCTCCGCAGTGAACACTGACCACAGCCACAAAACCCACAAGAAAAAACAAAATCTGTTTTGTTTGGTTGCTCATCATGCTGACATTTTGAGACTCAGGGGATCAGGAGAATCCTCCAAACAGAAGTTAACGCTGCTATCTTAGTTTTCATTCAGGACAATGCAGAGGAGCAACTGTACCCCGGCCCTCCATGCAGCCTCGAGCCTCGAGCCAAGCTGCCATAATGGACAGGCGATACGCCTCTTGGGACGGGGATGTGTCAAAGGAATGCGTGTGCAGGTATCTGGCCGCCTGTGGGGACCGCGGAGAAAGGCCCAGCGCACCAGTTGATCCTGTTTGATAAAGGCCCTGACAGACCCCGATTATATGTCTCAGCCTGGAGGAGGTGTCTGTGTCTCATTCCTGCGCTGAAGAAAGTCGATCTGGTGGGAAAGAGGCGGGGCCGTGCCTGCGGGGCGTCCATTTTTGTGCGGACGCCAATGCACACCTTGTCGGGCAGACACCACCACAGCCTGACACCCCCCTTCCCCACCCGCTCCTGCTAGCTCGACACCAAACAAACACCCTCACCCATCTCATTTACCTGACCACACCCGAGCCTCCAGACACCATAAATACCAACTCCAGGAAGCAAGTCAGATATATATTTTTCTATGAGAGCGCAGAAACATTTCTGATTAGTCTTGTCTGTTTGAAATTTGCTACACATATTCAAGCGCTCCTCTGTTTTTCTGATGAAGAGAAAAGAAGAAAGGGGGGGCAGTGGATCCAAAACAGTATAGTGAGACATGCAGTGAGTGACAGGCCGTGCCCCACGCTCAGCCCTTCTATCCATGCTTGTTCCACAGAGCAGCCAGGGCACCGGGGAGCTGTCACACAGACAGCCATCCCATAAACAGGGGTCTGGGCCCTCTGTGGAGACACATACATCAACAACCGGAGAGCACAGACAAAGAGAGGACGCTGAGCGCCTTCTTCTGTAATTTCTTCTCCGGGAATCCGACAGAGGATTCAGCACCAAGATGTTGACAAGCGCTGACAAAATATTTGTATCATTAAAAAGATTGCATGTTTAGTTCTGCTGCAAAACACGTCCCTCCTGAGTGAGCTGCACCCAAAACCTCAGCGGCCACATGTGGACACAAAACAGCTGTTCATCATCTTAACTATTGTAGACGAGGGTGGGGAATCTGTCACAGTGAGAAAACAACAGAAAATTAACATTCGTCCCGTTTTGAAATGAATAGCGGAGCTAAATCTGTCTGCGGTTATTGACTCACTTTACTGTCTGTGGTCTCTTGTTTTGTTTTTTTTCTACACATGCAATTCAGGAAGGAATACCAGGACAAGAGACACGTCTCCTTCACCTTGCACATGGATGCTGGCCAGAATGATATTCACGGGTTCCTGCTGTAACCCTCTCCTCTCTCTCCCTTCTTGTGCATTGACACCTCCCTGTTCCACAAACCCTCCTCCTCCTGCTTCCCATAAATAATCTGTTCGTTTGTCAGGAGACAGAGGTGCACAGCAGCAGGCTGATGATCCTGTTTCCTGGACACACACACACACAGCCGTGTCACCATGACTTCAGAGGACATTTCATTGACTTACATTGATATCCCCAACACTTATTCTAGCCGTAACCGTCATTAGTACTTACGTAACCCCAATTCTAACCCAAACCAAAGCGTATCCTTTGTTAAACTAAACCTAGACATAACCATAACATTACCCTAACCTTAGCATGAACATTAACCTAACCATAACCATAAACTAACCCTTAAACCTAAACCTAACCATAACCCTCAACCTATACCTCAAACTACACTTAAACCTAAACCTAAGTTAAACCTAGCCCTTCAACTAAATCTAACCTTAAAACTCATAGCACCTTATAATATTAAGATTTACGTTATGGGGATTTGTATTTTTTCCCCATAATGTGAATGTGTAAACAGATGTAGGTCCCCACAACAGGAGAAATACCTGGACCACACATACACATATATACACACACACACACAGTGCTATCATCACCACATGCACGTCGCCCTCCCTGGACACTCTGACTGGGTGAAGCTGAGAAATGAACCCTGATTGACGACGTGTCTTCTCCGCAGTGCGGCCGGGAGTTGAAGGGCAGGTCATCTGTCACTGCTGACGGGAAACACACCGGGTTGGAGATTAATGGAGCAGCCTGGGCTTTTCTCTAGACCTAAAGATGATGATCCCGAAATGGAATAAATCAAACCATCTCTGGTAAACAAGACGCAGGCCACCAAGGAGAGATCCCTGCTTCCCCATCTTGCTCATATTACTGACTTTCAGAAAAGTTACTCAGTCTGCAGATGACACACTCATTTTAATCTTTTTTTTTATTTTCAAGATGCAACAATGCATGACGATGGCAAAGGACAGATAAATTGTGACAGTCTGCTTAAAAATAGCAACTGTGAGATTATTTATGTTTCCTCTTTGAAGGTTTCACTCGCGCCATTTTGTGTCACACATCACTGAGTCGAGCCGGAGAAGCCACAAGAGGCAGATTTAAAGCTGTGTGCTGTCATTAGATGGATTGTTACACACACTCAGCCTGTCAGACACATTCGATCAGTCTGATCTGACAAAAAATATGGAGGAGAAAAATGTGTAACTGTGTTTGTCATTATTTCTTACACCATCCATGTGAGCATCTTCCAGTTCATCGCCCATCAAATCTGTCATCACCTTTAATAACAGCTGTAATACCAACAATAATGATATGAAATAAACAGCATTACAATGATTATTGTTCCAACCTTAATTTTTTGACTTTGACTGATGATGCTTTCGTAGCCCAAATTTTAGACAGCTGCTCTCTCCCCTGTTTTAATCCATTTTTGGGACGTTAGACATATTTTTTATCATAGGGAAACAAAATATGTAGCTAAGGGACAGGTATACGATGAATACCAAAAAAAACTGCAATGGACCACAGAAAATAATTACAAGAAATCTTTTGTCCCAAGCGCTACTTAACTAAATATGTTAAGGATGATGTAATGTAATTTATGTAATTTTCGAAATGCATTTGTTGAACTGTATCTAACTGTGATTGAACTCAGAACTCTTCAGATTAACTGTTATTTTACAACTGTTTTTATTTGTGATCTATGCTGCTGTTCTTCTGAGGAGAGAAGAACATTTTTCACATTGTGGACAGCAAAGGTTAACCTAACCTAACCTAACAAATTTCTCTTGCCATCAACGCAAAGATCCTTTGGTCATTTTGTCCAGTGATTTCCACCAGTCCTGGTATGTACCATGTGTTAGGCTGAGAGTTCCTGGTGCAATAACATACCACTTTCCGGCTGGAATTCCAGAAATTCCCAAATCAATTTACATTCCTCCAAATCAGTCATCAGATAGGGATTTCCCTAAAAACAGGACACAGCAGCCTGTTTTTATTTTGTTCACTAATAAGTAACTATTAATTAGACGCTGTCAAAGCCTCTAATCATAACTGCTAATAGTATGATGCATCACCACCAGAGCAAAACAAAGACAAACAGTGACTGAGCCATCAGAAGAGCACCGTAGCTGCTGCTACACTGCACGATGAACTTTGCTCCACCAAACTCTTTCTGTGCCATCTGTCAGAAGTGATAATACCCTCCACCTAACACCACCTCTGCTCACTGCTCTGCACCATTAGCAGGTTATAAAGCCAGGCCTCTCCTGTCCTTTCTATTCTTAAATAAGAGCTCTTCATCATCACCTGAACCACGGCGCACACATGATTCTTTTTATTACTGCCCGTTTCCAGGAGTGGATGATATTTCTCCCAAAAACAAGGTTGTGTGTTTGCTTGAATCCTTGGCAGTGTGGCTTGGAAATCTGGAGGTGACAGACGTGACCTTGTATCCCTGAAGGCCATGACATGTGCCATTGGTGTTCATTTACAAATCCCAGCAGCGTGATCCATGTGACTGCTGGGTTACAAATGACACGATCTGTTCTTTGACTTACTTAATAAGCTGCTCTCCGTCCCTGCTGTAATACAGTACATGCAGACGGCTGACTGCGTTGACCTGAGCTGCAAAGGCCGACTTTTAAAAAGGGTTGAGTGCCGGTCAAACCACTGCGACCGATTTTAGCCTGTTGCGTGGAGACTGCAATCCAGGTGATGCATCAGCCAATGGCAGGAAGCCAGAGCCACATACAGGCATCAAGGTTGGTGCGGCTGATTGATGGAAGCGTTGCACCAGCACTTGCCAAGCCATTCACACAGACATAAATTACATGTTTACTGCCGGCTGTGGCTCTCCAAGCTCGCCAACATTTCTTATGATGTCAGCAGCGCATTATCATATTTAATCAGCCCCCAGTAACCCGTGGAAAATGGGTGGGAGATTGAAGTGGCCATTCCCGTAAAGATGATTTACATCACAAACATGAAAATCTGGATATTTATGGACCCGTTTATGGAGTGGAGTTCAAACTCAGAAAGCTCTGTCGGTTTGTTTTTTGATAGCATTTTATTTAATTGTAATCCTTTTTTACAATGACATACGTGTTCTGCAACCCTTCATCAGAAGTTGTATGGCAGCAAATGTAACTCCTGTTAAAGCATTTACAGTAAAGGTTTATCACATGGAAGGCATGCACAGTGGAAGTGCATGACGTTGACGGAAACTAATTACTAAGGGTTTTTTTTTTTTTTTTAAAACAAGCATGGCCAACAACCAGGAATATTTACAGTTGTGACCATACTTGAAGTATCTAGTACAATCTTGATTGAGACAAGATAAAAACAAATTTCACATGGACCCAACACACACACACGCACACACACACACACACACGCACGCACGCACACAAGCACACACACGCACGCACACAAACAATTTTCATAAATCCATCTATTTTCATGGAGAGAAACCCCAAACACTGACTTACACTGTATTGCAGGTTGTGTCTTGAAAAGCACTTACAGTAAAAAAAAAAAAAAAAATAGAAAACCCATTACATATAATTTTTTTTCCATTGATGACTGGCCATGTAATCCTCAGCAATTTTAAGATATTCTCATGTAACAACTGCCCCTACTGATGACTACATTCAAAAATGGATCAAAACAAAAGCCACCTTGTACAAAAGGAAAATAAATCAATTATGGTATTAAAAATAAGAGTACAGTGTAAATATATATTCATATTTATAATTTTCTAACTGTATTTACAAGAATAGAGTGAATGATGCAATGAACCATGGTGCTTTATGTCCCTTGGAAGTGTTTTCTCTGGATTTGGTCTGAAAAGCAGAATAGTCCTTCACTACTGAACATAGAGGGGGAAAAAACAAACGAAAATGTGATGTGATCACAGTTGGTCCTTTCCATTCTTCTGATCCGCAGAAGGGTCCAATTGGAGTAATAAGTGGGTGTCGGCTCCTTTTTTCTGACACCAACAAGCTGCCACTCCCCGTTAATACAGAGTGCCCCATAAACACTGTCACCGCTGAGAACTGGGAAAACTGCTGCACACTTCAGTCCGTGTGATCCAACAAGTTCTGCAAGGTGTCTCTGAGCTCCTTTCTCACAGAGCACCAGTGTTTTTTTTAGCTTCATCTCTGGGAATATGGGGAAGAGTCCTACCACACAAGGCAGGAGCAAGGAAAATGTCAATGTTTGAATGGAGAGATGAGGTATCAGCGTTTCTTAATGGCTGCCCCGTTGGAGTGGGGAGGGAACTTTGGCAGGCACGGCTCCTCTGCTCCAGCTTCGTGGGAGAAGACTGAGTCCTCGCCGGAGGAGCAGGTGGAGCTGCGGGTGTCGGGGTAGCTGGGGGAGTATTGGTCCAGAGGCACTGAGAGCTCCAAATACTCCTGTAGGCACAAAGGGGAGAAAAGAATATGAATATTTTGCTTCCAAAAACAGGCGTTTCTCTGCGTGGAGAGGAGAGGAAAACCAACCTGATTGGATGTCATGGCCAAACAGCGATCTAGATCCTCTACCAGCTGTTTGAATGTGGGTCTCTGAGAGGGCACAGCGTGCCAGCAGTCCCTCATCATCATGTACCTGCAGAGATTCGCAACATCAAAGTCAACCTTTTCTGCTTTTGATTATCATTGATTGAATTGCTAATAAAACAAACCTGAAGTTAAAGAAGGTTAAATTCATGTGAGGAGCAGACAAATCCATCTAATCTATGTTCCATTCTTAGCCCACTCAGCCTTTACACAAACAACAGTCCGGTTAATCCCTACGTTGCTAAGTAACTGAAATTTTTCTGATATACAAGAACAAGGGTAATATAAATAAAAATGCCAAGTGCTTGGGGGCAAGCATGAGACACAGCAGTGACTAAGCTTTGTCTTCACTTCCAAGTCTTGCAGATAGTCTGGTGCTTTCAAAACCTTTTTTTTATGTTTTATAAAGCATGCATAGGAGGCTCTTCTTTACTCTAGTGTGCTGTAAATTTTCTGTGAATGTAAAAGTTCTGCAAAGGTAAAAGGCCCTTGAAGAGAGCTCCTTGACAAAGAACACTGCTCCTGAAGCTCCAGAAACGCCTCCTCAGTAATGTGGCTAACACTTCTGCTTCAGTGTCATATCACCTGGTGTCATGATTCTCTTCATATGCACAATGCAGGTCTAGCAGTTAGTCTGACACACCCTCTAACAAAGCCAGGTAAAGCGAGAGCAGAGGCCGACATTTTCTACACACACTGAAAGCCCTGACCAATCGAAACAGAGTGGGTCCACTGGCCAATCAGAGCAGACTGGGCTTTATTAAGAGGGGAGCCTTAAAGAGACAGACACTAAAACCTTGTGTTAAAGACAGAGGCTGAAAAGTGGAGCTGCAGCAATGGACAGTATGAGGAAAGTTTTCTGAAGTTAGAGCATGTAAACATTTTTAAGTAACAATCCAAATTAAAATTATGAACCTGAATATGAGCAGAATATGTCTCCTTAAAATGCCATCTCTATACAGATTTATTTGAACAAAACCTTCATATATGCAACTTGTCTCGCTTTCATAGATTCATAGACTTTGTTATAACTGGTGACCTAAATGATCTTTTTCAAAATAGTACATTCCATTTTGGTCATGTCATTCATTTATTTGATTTTTCTTCAAAAAGAATGCAAGACAAAAAGAAAAGGGGAAAAAAAAAAAAATCTACGCAACATGAAACATGTTTGATTGTAGGTGTGCAATGTTCCCTTACAGCTCGTGTGTGCACGTTGAGGGCTTGTCCATACGGTGACCTTCCTTCAGCAGCTTGAACAGCTCTTCCACTGGGACGCCGGGATATGGGGAGCCTCCCAGGGTGAAGATCTCCCAAAGCAGCACCCCAAATGACCAGCTGCAGACACAACCAGACACCATGAAATGTCTTCCTCACGTTCCAACAAGATTGAATTAGCTTTAGAATTGGCTTGTGATACTCACACATCACTTTGGTGTGTGTATATCCGGTCGAACAGAGCCTCGGGAGCCATCCACTTGACTGGTAGACGACCCTGTGGTGGAGGTATGCATGTTACAACCATCCACAGCACATTTTCATATTTATAAATGATATTAATGGAATGATAGGAGGACTCACATTGGTGGTCTTCTTATAGTAATCAATGTGGTGGATATCTCTAGCCAGGCCAAAGTCAGCTATTTTCATCACATTGTCCTCTGTTACCAAAACATTGCGAGCGGCAAGATCTCTGTGGATGCACTGCAGAAAAAAAAGACATTGACATTACTACAAATAAACTTCCTGGGAAGCAGTGCCTCAAATACAAAAACTAATCTTTCAAGAATGAGAAACTCTTTTGCTGTTGCTTTTGTTGACATGGACTGGCGGAGAATGTCTATAGCTGTATGTTGTGGTTACCTTCTTAGAGGCCAAATACTCCATGCCTCGAGCCACTTGGTAAGCACAGGACACCAGGTCTTTAATGGACATGTTCTCCACAGGAACCTGGTCTGGGTTGTAACAGTACTCCATGCCTGGGGGGCGCCGTTCTCTCAAGTACTCCCTCAAGTTTCCCTTGGATGCGTACTCTACTATCACATACAGAGGACCTGGAAACAAGTAAAGAATGTTAGAACAAATCACTTTTAAACAATGCGATGTGACTAAACTGATACATCTGAAGTATGTCAGAACAGTGCTGATACAAGTACTGAGGAAAAAGTAACAGCAGCTGCAAAGATCTGAATGTTTGTTTGTGCCGGGAGGACAATTATGCAATAAAAGCAATGTGCTCTTTAGGAAAAAATATTTTCAAAACTGAATACATGTCTGATGGAAGCAAAAAAGGTCACAAAGTCGTTTAAATCGACATGACGTAATGTGAAAATTTGATGCAGGTCCAGCTAACAGTTTAAAATCTGGGGTTATAGCCAAGCAAATGGAAATGAGCTGCACCCACTGGTAGAGCTAATAAATACTTCAACAGATAAGTGCATTTCAAAGTTATAACAGTTTGTAATGGTTGAAAGAAGAACGTTACTTGTCAGTGTGAAGGCAAAAGAGTAATGTGTAACACAAGGTCATTAGAGGTTAGATTTCCTCAAAGTCCAGTTTCGGTGAAAATCTACATTTTAAACTTGTTAACGTGCCCCTTTTAAGCTTTTTGTATGATAAGACATATTTTGAGCAATACAAGTAGTCAACACCAGTCTAAGACACCAATTCTGTCCAGCTCAATGGCTCGAAAAGGCTCGTCAACTACAGGGGGCGCTGTGAGCAGACGGGGAGTAGGGGCTGGGATATGTTAGCACATTGATAGATCCCAGTCACAAAACAAGGAAAGAAAGTGTAGAGTTATATTTAAGTCATTCAAAGGCCATGAGGGGATTTTTTTCAGGTCATAACTTTAGCATGTGTGATTCTGAAGAACAAAGGAGAGTTTTAAGATAATAAGCTGTTGGAGGGGGACTTCAAGCTCTTGCATCAGGGATGACTGGTGAGAAGTGATGGCAGCTGTGGGTGATTCAAACTATGAGCTCAGTAGCTGGCATCAGAATCATTTCTCATGCTTTCTCAAGCTCATTGTGACACTGTTGTCTGTGGGTCGGAAGTGTGTGTTGGTAGGGTCGGCAGCAGGCCCCCCTTCTGTCTGGTCTTACCGTCCTGTGTACAGGCTCCCAGCAGATTAATGATGTTCTTGTGCTTCCCAATAATCTTCATCATCTCCATCTCTGATATCAGGTCTGACAGGTCTTTCTCTGTGGCATCAGCTGCAGGAAGAGGGAAATAAATCATGAGAGAAATTAGCTGATGTACTGTTGGTGAAAAGTCCCAAAAAGGACTCACAATTACCACAGTGAAGAGTCTGTACACAAACATTGCAGTTCTTGCAGAGTTTGGCTCACGTTTGTCTTGAAGAATGCTCCCTTGGGGAAGGCACTTAGACTACTTTCTCTGCAACCGCACTCCTCTGTTCATTTGAATGAACACTTCTTTTATATGGGATGTCAAGGGGTCTCATAAATCTTTTCTCTGCTCTCATTTGCATGGTGGCTGGGATCCAATGGTACATGTCTCTTAGTGTCTGCTCATCAGTGTGAGAGAGGTTTTCCAAGAGCCTGGATTTGAGGCTCCTGTTATATTCTATACACTGAAGACTTTTCCTCTCTGCAAACTTAATGCATCAGATCTAATGACTCTCAGTATCTGTCAATCCATAACAACTGCACACTCACATGACTGAGATCCAACTTACATTTCAACATTTTCACTGCAACCTTGGACACCCGGTTTGGTTTCTCTTTGTCGAGACCCAGCACCTCCCCCATCACCACCTGACCGAAACAGCCTTCACCAAGCGGCTTCCCGAGAACAAGTCTGTGAGGGTAAGAAAACACACAAGACAACAGTTGACTATCAGTGGAGTCTGTATTAGTTTGGCCTTTTGTTATAAACTTGGTTTTAAATTTAAGTCAATTTTAGACACTCGACTTCTGAGATAACGTTTGCTTGGCAAGATAGGACTTAGCAGAGGTATGTGCTCCCCAAGCATCCATCTAGTTTTACACAACATAATGTAGAAGTTGCCTAGAAGTTTCTAGAGGATGTGTGAATTTGTCTTTGAACTTTTGTCCCAGCAGAAGAACTGTTCTGTTCTTTTCAGAAGATCATTTTCTAGCCGATAGGCTGTCATTGTCCAGCACGTACCTGCCCCGGGACAGCTCCCAGCGGGGATCTTGGGGCAGTTCATACTCTGACACGCCTGACAGCATTGGAGATCCACTGGAAGAGAGGCGGGAGGGGCGAACCAGCATCACTCCAGAGTGGATGGAGGAGCTGGAGTCCACAGACACCTGAGGTAAAGAACACTGATATTACTCCCCTCATAATGAAACGGACACCAGCTGCTTATTAAGTCAACAGAGATCAGGAGATGAATGAAAACAAAATTTCTATAAGAGCACGTAAACAACACCCACAACACTCGTATGTGTCCAGCCGATGGAGTTGAACCATTCCTTGAATACTTACCTTCTGCTCAAGAACTCAAGTCTCTACAATCAACCTGAAAGCTTTATGAACGCTTTTAGTTTTATCAGACGATTAGCCGCTGTGAAATTTTGTAGGGGAGTCAAACAAGTCAAATACATTGTTAACTTTGAATTCATAAAATTCTGAGATGTGGCAGAAAGAAGAGGTGAAAGGGTATAAATATTCCAAACCCCCTATCTACTTTCTGTTACCTGTCTGCGCAGAGGGATGCTTTTGGCCAGCTTGTGGACAGCCAGCTGACTGTTGAAGTCACTCTTCTTCGAGGAGGTGCGAATCTTGACGATAACTGCGATGGCGATCATGACGGCGATGAAGAAGAAACCCACGCAGTAGATGACCACCTCCAGGTAGGTGTGGCTGGCCGGTGGGTAGTGTGTAACAGCTAGGTGGGGGGGATCGCAAGGTGACAGGGGTCAGGGAGGGGTGGGGTCAGCTGTCAGGCATGAACTCACTTTTACATACACAAACACACCAAACATACCCATGCTTTCACGCACAACCCATGCTTTCACGCACATAGAAACACAAATAAAAAAAACAACTGGTCCACACAACACACACAGCTGCCATGGTTAAAAACCAGAGCCTTTGACACTTATTGGAAGTTAATTCCCTGAGCACAGTTTCGCTCTACATTAGGCTACATCCACACTATTACATTAGTTTTACAATGCATCACTGTTGTAATATTTACGTCTGCCATCCACACTAATCCACCTTTTTTGAGCAGTGAAGGCAAAGTGTTGCTAACACTTGCTGTCAGTAACAGTTTCACATGATAAACAATCTGCTTCCTGTTTAAACCAATAGCACAAGCCCAGTATATGCATGAATGATAATGTAATTATCAGGTGTATGAGTATGGATGGACAAAAGCCTTTTTAAAACTGAAATGTATTAGGATGGATGTTACCTTACTCTCTTTGAATCACTACTAAACCCAGATTCTGCGGTACACAAGGTAACAGTTTTTGATTCAGAAAAAGGGTTTAATTACAAACATTAATATTTTATTTGTTTATGTTACTATGTAATGGTTTCATTTATGTGTGTATCAGTGTGCAAAGGATCTGACTTTTAAACAATCCACACTTTACACACAATGTTTCAACACGGCAAATCATTTTCTACTTCAAACAATCCAGCTCACATATCATGTCTAAATGTAGGACTAACATAGCACTAACATCATAGCATGAGCTCAATACAGTAGTTTGAAGTCCCCATATTATGCTTTTACAGTTGTTCCTTTTTCTTAGTGCGTCATAACTTTTTGTGAATGTAAAAAGTCCACAGCAAAGCAAGACCTTCACACACACAGAAAACACAGCTCCCTAAGAGCCTGAAACACCTTGTTTGTATTCTTTGCTATTAACTATTTAACATAAAGTGTCAGAATCACTCAATTTACATGCAACATGCATGTCTGCCAACCAGCTAGCTTGAAATAAATTGGTACAGCAGGGCCAGCACCATTGTTACTATGAATAAATCTACTCTGGTAGACTCCCATGTTAAAATTATGAACCTGTAAATTGACAAAATATGGGTACTTCAAATGTTTGTCAAATGTATCATTTCCTTCATATTGTATTGTTAAAAGAGTTGGGTGTTGGTGCTGGTAATGTAAACAACATATTTATGATTTAAATTTTATCATAACTGCTAACATGTATAAAGAAACTATTCAATTCAGATCTTGTTTTTTTCCTCCCATTCAGTGAAAACACCAACGTTTATTCATACCGACACTGGGGGCGTAACGGACTCTGTATTTAAGTGAAATACATAGTTCGGGACATATCTTGGCTTGGGATGTGGATTTGAGAACAGGAGCTATCTATGAATCAATTTTTGTTTTGTTTTTACATAAATCTAAGCCTTAGTAGTTCCTGCCTTGTGCATTGTTATAAACACTTCTCAATTAACAAACATTGGACTTATTCACCCCATGGTATTTTTTCCAATGCACATTTTTATTCATGAAACACAAGCTTTTGTTCAGTAGTAGATATGAATTCTGGAGTTATTCTAACTTCTCATTTGATTTTACAGAGCCTGGAATTATTGCTTGGTTTTGTATTTTATAGATCCACATTTATTTATGTAATATATCGCCACTGAAAAATACTACATATGGAATATTTTTGTGTTATGTTGGTGGGATTTTATACCACACAACTTATTGTGTTTAAAAGCAACTACATGTAGAACAATTCATCCCAAACCAAGGGTCCCGAACTTACTGAAGTGTGCCGTTCCACCCCAAAACAACACCAGCAACACAAGTGAGCTGCACTTGTGTGAGGAGGCTGACTGACAAGCGGCATGATAATTGGACAAATGCCCATTCCAACCCTCAGGAATGAGGCACATCCACTACAGCAAGCCAATTATCAAAGCCAGCCGCTGTGCTCACAGCAGGAAATGACATCAGTAATACATGTCATTTGGAGCGCTTGTCAAAGGAGATCAGCTTCACACCGAATCAAATGCAAACACCAATTATAGAGTAGAATAGTGGAGAAAGTTCAAAGTGAAATCTGATCAGAGCTGCCAAACAATCCTTTTGAAATTGTAAAAAGGTAAATGGACTACACTTCACACACAGTTCAGTGTAATGCCCACTGAAACGCAGACTGGAGGAGCATGGGATTTAACCACCGACGTCTAATTAGTGGATGACCCGCTCTACCTCCTGTCATTCTACTTTACTTAAACGATTATAAAAAAAATAATGCTTGTTTTAATATGTTTATAATTTTTTATTGTTGGAGACAGCCCATGGGGTTGTTTGGCATTCTGAGATTTCATTTGAGAAACAGCAGAGCATGGCCTTGCACACGTCCATCTAGAGAGATGGAGCAGGAGCCATGCTGAGCACAGGGAGAGGGGGAGGGGGGGTTTAGTAATTGTAACTTGCTCTGGCTTCCATTCACAATTTCTTCACAGAAATTGAGTCAGAAAAGAACTCATTCTGGAATAAGTGAAGAGGGACAGCCAGGCTAGAGTTGGAAAATTTGAAAAATGGTAGAAATATAGGAAAGAGACAGAACTACTGATACCTTCAAAAACGGTCAACCATGCAGAGTGATGAGAGAACCCGATAGAATTGCCCGCCAAGCAGGTATACTCCCCAGCGTCATCAAAAGACACATTTCTCAGTTGGAGGACTTCCATTTCCTTGTCCGTGGTGTTAAGGCCAGCGGTCTAGAAAATAACAAAGGAAGCAGACCCAACAAGAGGCCCAAGAGGAAAAGGGAACCATGAGTAAAGGATTCTGAAAGAGAGAAAAGGGTAACAGAGGAGTGTTCTCCTCCACCATCCAAAACCATCTGCCCAGAAGGTACCACAGAGAGCCCCGGCAGAGGACTCTGTCAGGAAGAGCCCTCCAGTATCCGTTAGTGGAGGAGCTGGTTAGGTTAAGTCACATTGGTCCACCCCATCACCACATCAAATACCTCAGTCTCATCTCTACATGCAAGAGATGGGCAACATGGAAAACTCCGCAGCAGAACAGGCCACACTCAAAACTCTCACTTACACTTGTGCCAACTATGTGAGCATCAGACAAACAACAGGAGGTCTGTGAAACATAGGTAAGTAGAGGAGGACAGCTGGAAAAACAAAAAGAGACAAAAAGAGTCTGTGAGCTGCACACGGACAACTTTGAAGGGCAAGAGAGCGAGAGTAATAGAAGAAGATGGCAAGAGAGGCCCTTATTAGGAGGGCACCGCACAGGCATCGGGCAAGAATGAGAGCGGGTCCAACATAAACCTGAGAGCGAAACACTTTCAACTGTTCTGCTGGGAATTTTCCATAGCGTCATTTACAGTCAGGAGCACTGAGGCAGGAGAGAGGGAGGGAGAAACGAAGGGAGGGAGGAGAGAAACAGCTGAGGTTGTCTACAGTTATATGGCCCTAGTTTTTTCCAGGTGGTCCCAGAAGTGCCTCCACTGTGTCGTCCCTGTGCTGCTGCCTGGTGGTGGTGGTGGTGGTGGTGGTTACCTGTGGGCTCATATCTGGTGACAGTCAGCCAGGCCGACTGATTGGCCTCTCCTATATAATTGGACACTTTACATATATACTCTCCGCTCTCCTCCTCAGTCACATTGTAGAGGGTCAGCACCTGAGCGTCCGAACTATTGACCCCAGAATGCTGGAAATAAAAACAAGTCATGTGCAGCACAGACAAAAAGAAGCAGACACAATTAGAGCCCGGCCGATACAACTGGTTTGAGATTGATGAATATATTAGTATAACAATATAACCATTTTTTTCTAAATAAAAACACAGATAACTGGAAGATATACAGATAAAATGTTAATGATACAATTATATGAATGTATATATTTTCTTCATTGTTTATTCTGTAAAATACAAGTTGTTTTATGTTGAGTGCATATGTCAGCAAACACGGACACTCTCATATCTGCTAACTGATAAATTGGTCGGGCTCTAGAGACAATATCTTTGGTTTGTGTAGGTTATTTCAGTTACACTAGCAACATTTATTACAACTTCAAATACTGTTTGAAAGAAGTACTGAACCAAACTGCCAAACTTGGTGGAGGGAAGAGGCAGGGATAAGAGAATACCCCATAACATTCATGTGGGGTTACTAGGAGAAGATGTGACATTTCTGCCAATTCCTCTGGAAATAATGTAGAAATCTTGGAGTAACAATTTCCTTCATCCCATATTTTTGGTCTTTGCAGAGGTGTGCACACTAGTGCTAGTTTGGACAACTTTTAAATCAGATGTTATAACGTTGTAGAAACACATGCAGAAGTTGGGCATGGTGTGGCAGGACTGGTCAGAGTGAGCTCCTACCTTGAGGACACGGACGTAAGGTAAACCATCATGACCAACGCGGCTCCCGTTCACCTCGATGTGCTTCAGCCACTGGATGTGAGGCTGAGGGTCACTGAACACCTTGCACTCGAACTCTACGTCACTGCCCACTGCTACTGTACGATTAGCTGGTAGACCAGCCTGCAGGATCGGCCTGTGGGGAGACCGCTCTGCAACACAAACAAAAAGGTGCACAAATGTTAGTTTGGTGAGTAGAGAAGCAAACATGTAATATTAAAAACAAACAAACATATCATATGCACACACAGCTGACCTATTTTCAAAAATAAAACAAAGAAAACCTTGGTCACATCAAGGCTTTTACTGGAAATTACTGGAGCTGATAGTAAATAAAGGGGGCTTTATAATTTGTTCTGATAATTTTACGGATGTTACAGATTACAATTTCTCATATTTTAAATTTAAAGACTTCAAAGTAGCTTCTTCCTCAGCTGTGTGCTGCTTATGTAATGATTGAGTCACAATAAATGTTAGAGTTAGTTAAAGGTCCAGTGTGTAAGATTTAGATTAAAGGGATCTATTGGAAGAATAGAATATAAAATAATCCTAGTGATGTGTTCACTAGTGTGTTTCTTCTAAATTATATGAATTGTGATTTTCTTTTCCCCAGAATAAGCGCTTTATATTTTAATACTTTATATTTACATCAGGAGCGGGTCCTCTCTACGGAGGCCGGCATGTTTTTGTCTGACTGTACAAACTAAACACCTTTTGAGTTTTTATGACAACCACAGGTTCTCTTTCATGTTTGGAAGGGGAGGGTGAGGTGAGGGGTGTTCAGCTGCAACATGCAACTTCACCACCAAATTTTACACACTTGAACTTTAAATGTGTCATTTGGAGCAGTTACTGTGAAATGAAATGTTCTTGTGTCTCCTTGGTGATGACTGATAACTCTCCAAAGTAAACTCATGAGCCAAGAACCTGGCCGGGTTTCAACTCAGTCAGTCCCGGGGGAACTTTGTAAGCACTTGTGACAAAAACTCTCCTGTCACTGCACGATCTCACAGTTCATTAGGTTCTCGACTTCTGACGTCACGGCAGAGCTCAGGGGATAACGGAGACAGAGGAAGTGGGATCGTGGTTTATAAGACCAGTGGTGTTAGACTGAGTCACAGTTCAGCTCCTTGAGGAGTAATCACCTCTCTCCTCAGCATAACTCCATTATAAAGCCACAAGTGCAAGATTAATTTGTCAAATGGCTGATAAACAGAGATTTCACCAAACATTAGGGCAAAACAACTGTCACATCTGATTAGTAAGGGTGTTGTAAAACTTGAATGTCCAACAGGTGATTGAACCATAATCAATAATTGACAAATTATAAAACATAATACAGTTAATACTCACCGACTACATCTAGCTGGTAGGTGTGATTGATGCTGCCATACTGGTTTTCCACCACACAGGTATAGTTTCCCTTGTCAGAGGGAACTACAGATTCCATGATGATGGTCCAGACGTGGTCACGCACCTAAACATTTAGAGGAAAAGACAAAAAAGTTTCAGTGGCTGACGTCTAGAACAGCACTTGATAACCAAAAACTAAAATCATGGGTCAGATAGAACTCAGTGATCATAGTGCAATTTATATTTCAATAGTTAATTATAGTTAACTAGTAGAATAGTACAGTAGACATAGTATTTGTCAGGCGGAGGGATTTATCAAACTGGTTATTGTATGAGGCACAGCAGGTCAAACTGCAGCTGTGTTGAACAGATCATTTTTTGGTGGCTGTGGATTTCTTCACCAAAAATCTGTCAGTGCAGATCGTTTTATTTCCTGTCCATAACAGAAATGTGAAGAATGAGCAAAGCAACACTGAGCTTTTTTCTGCACCCGTGTTCCCGATATGAAGTGCAGCGAATATTATTTTTAATCTTAAAAGCAATGGCTAAGTTCAATGATGTGTGATGTGATAATAACAAAATAACACACTGCTCCCTCTTCCTGTGACACCACCCAATGTTTTTTAACAGATCTTTGTCCTACCTAACAAAGACCAAAGGGAAAAACGGGTAGATGTTTAATACACATCTGCCCCAACATGTCTTATTAGCGCCAACTGATGTCTGGCTCTTTTTTTTTCCAGAGACATGTTATAATTTTTCTTCCATAAATCTGCCAAGACCAGCAGCGTGTGATTAACCAACCAACCTCTTAGGCAATGGCAACATCAAACATGCATATACAGAGACCGAGCCATACCGTTTCCCTCATTTACTCAAAAACATGATGAGGGAGTCCAGCTGCCTGCTGCCAGATGTGTTGTGCTTGGCTTCATATACATGTGGTCTATATTACTCCCCACCATCCTGCACGTCTCCATGCAGACAATATGAACAATAGAAGCCCGGCCATAAAAGCAAGAGTGTGGGAGGGATGACAGACGTCCCTGGCCACTGATGCAGACCTTTGCACCTTGACTGAAAAAAACAGCAGCCAGATGGCTAAGTGTGCTGCCTGGCTGGGTGGTGGTGGTGGGGGAGCTTGAGGAGGGAGGGGAGGCAGGCAGCTGAGAGGAAACTCCTAAATGTGTCCCAGCTGGGGAGGGAGATGGAGCTGGGGAAGCACAAGACAAGGCTGGACTGGCCTACACCTTGATGGGAAGAGCAGATGCTGGGAAAGGAAGATGGTTGTTTCCTTGTCTCTGTGAACGTGCACATGCATCCCACACCTGTGGAGCAACTGCCAGTGAATACAGCCATTCATAGACGAGTCTCAACTTAGGTACATAAAGCATTTACAGCTTTCTAATACATAATGACCAAATTACGTGTTGGATGATAAGGTTGTGGATAAATACAATGACTGGCCCTCATAATTTTCTTGTGCACAAAAGGAAATTATGTTTAAAAACGGATTAATTATGGTCTCTCAGGGCTCATGGTATCATTTACAGTTAACGATGGTGATATAATAGATGGAGTCCACACCCATAACCTGCCACACCTCTTCTGAGTAAATCTACAGACTGGTGTAAACTGTCTTATCAACCATTATAACCTCGCACTTTATCAGCAGTTAACGTCACATCTTAACACAGCCCGTCTGGAAATGGGAATATGCAGACAAAAAGAGGAATGGTGCACATGATTTATAACCGATACACTAAGTATCATGGCAAATTTACTGCTGCACGGATGTAATTACAAGAAAGACGATGCAGTGAAAAGCAGAATGGGGACAGCCAAAGTTATCTCTCAGCCAAATGTGCGGCTAGGATTGCCCACCTGGAGGTATTATTCCTTTTTGTGGTGTAGTGTTTCATCTTGCGTTGTTTCTCAGGTTAAATATGAAACTTTTTATTTGCAGAGAGCGTTTCTTACTCCAGGGAAGAGTGTGTAGTGATATAATGTGAGATGAGATCAAGGACACATCTTCACTTGCAGGGAATGAGTTCAGAGTGATTCAATAAGAAATGCTAAAGTGGGTGTAGCATCTTCGAGAAGAAAATGGAGGGAAGACATTTACAACAAAATATAATTACTAACCTTGAAGCCTCCGATGCGATGGTCTCTCTTGAACTCTTTTCCATTCTTGTACCATTTCAAAGTAGGAGTAGGGTTGCCGCTGGCCTGGCACCGAAACTTCACTGTCTTACTGGCTGGGACAGCGTGAAGCTTTTTCTCCATTTTTTCTGGATGAGCCCACTGTGGAGCCATTGCTAAAGAATAATATGGAAAAAACTGTTAAGAAATGATTGACAAAAACAATTATGCTGGCTTTGAAATAGATGGGAAAAAAAGCCATTAAAGCAACAGAGTTACATTATTAACTTGATCCTACAGTTAGGAAAAAAATTTTTTTGTTTGCTTAACTTTGGAACTTGATGAATATGAGGATAGATGGTGAAAATGTATTGAAGCTGAGGGCTGGAATGAAACTTGACCGTAAAACATCATTATGCAATTGTTTTGTTTGTTTATTTATGTATTTTATTTTACTAGTTAGGTTGTTGGGCCTGTTGATAAGATTGTACTAATATATGAATCATGTAATTTGTGCTGTTTTCTGCTCCTTGGTGACTTACGTAAAGTCTTGAGGTTATGAAAATGAAATTTAAAAAAAAGAATAACAGGAAAAAAACAGAACACAAGCGACAGGTACAATTATGGCTCTGAAGTAGATACAAAAAAACGGTGCGGATTTTACACATAGAACACGCATGTTCACAAAAAATGTCTAATTTAGTTACAGTGCGTGGTTTCTCAAAATAGTACCCCGATCCTTTTCTTTTTGATGCTGTGGCTTCAAAATTGCCTCAGTTAAGTGATATCATGTTGTGTAAATTTCAGGGGGAGATGAAACTCTGGGAGTAGGAGCATAGACTCCAGGTTGGCATGCTCGCCACACTTCTTTGTGGGAAGAGTGGACAGTAGCAGCCAAATGATTAAGCCTGGGTGTCTTAATTGCTCTTTGGACAAATTGGAAGACATGTAAGGTTAACCACGGTTAGTCACCACAGGGACATTCTTCGTATAAAAGCTGTCACAGGGGTAGTGAAAACCCTCTGATTCACAGTGAAATCATTCACCCTAATGTGACACACACATACACACACACACCCATGATTGAATCATAAAGCTCTCAGATCACTGACTATTCACGACACTTAGTCATTACCTCTTACTTTGGGGCAACAAGTAATGACCGTTTGTTACAGTAGCATGGGTAAGCATTAGTAATGTGACAGATCAGCACACTTACGCAGTAGTTTCTGACTGCCCAACAGTTTGGCCTCCTCTGATGAAGACTCCTCATCTTCATCATCATCCTCAGATGATGCCATATCAACTAGTGAAACAGAAAACAATTGTGAGGCCAAAGACAATTCATTAATTATTTACATTTATACTGATCCGTGCAGTAGGGTCAGTATGTAAAGTGTGTGCATTAAGTGATATGCACAGACTTCGACTAGTGGAGGTGATTCACACCTTTTTCAAATCAACTTTAACTCAGTGGTTGCAGATCATGCAAATGTGATCAAATTCACTGGTTCAAAACATCATAGTGAAACAAATACAAGAGAAAAATGAATTGTCTGGTCATAGAGGCAATGTGATGTTGAAAACAGAGATACCAAACATTTTTACCATAACATTAAAAAGTAAAACTGTAACATTCATACTGATCAAAGCATCAATATATCTTTGTGTTTAAGTGAGACACATTTTCAATGCTTTTACTGCCCAATACTAATTTGTGATGGTAAAACTATGCTTGTATATGCATGTTTACATCAAGACAGCATGTGATATTCTGTGACAAAAAATAAAAGTGCCAATTTATCTGCTCCGTTTCCATAACTTTACCTGTGACGTTGAAGTAGAGGCTGTGGTTGCCAAAGGTGGTGCATGCGTACAGACCAGAGTCCGTCAGCTCCACCGCCTTGATCTCCAGCTGCCCATTGCGGATGTGTGTGTGTTCTCCATCGACTACAACCACATGGTCTTTGGTCCAGTTGACAGCATGGATTTGTTCCTTGGCAGAGCAACTAAGATCCAGATGCTCACCAAGGTAGAGCGTGAACAGCTCTGCTTGTGTTTCCACAAGGACTGCAAAGGAAACATAGCACAAGGTTCTGCTTAATCAGATCAGTCAGCTTTTTAACACCAAATGTAAGAAAACATATTCACAATAACATGCCTCCATGAACACGAAACAATATCAAGGGTACAAACTATGATACATACTACAAGGTATTCACAATAGGATAAATTCCCAGTCAAATAAACTGTATCTTATCTCTGGCTGAATAAACAGTAGCTGAGCGTCTACAATGTTCAAAGTCCTGTCACATAAACATGTATACATAAAATGTATCTTTAAGATAAAACACATCACAAACTACTTCAATCATGAAACAGCGTCCAAAAGACAGCAGAGAAGAGCTTTCCTGATTTCCTCTCCGGCACAACGCCTGCTTAACCTCTCCCAAAAATGAAATCGCATCCCAAATTAGTCAAGGCTCCAACGACAAGCAGGCAGGCAAAGAGGTACTTGGGGGAAGGAAGGTGAAATTTAATTCGAGGGATGAAGAGAGGGGCGACGTCACTGAATGAGACACCTGAGCCCCCCTGTTCAAAATGACTACATAGTCCAAGAGGGGGAGGGGGTAACTCAATTATTATGACACGATGTCCATCACTGTGGTGTTGTTTTTCTCATTACAAAAAGGTGAAGACCGCCACTGGACAACCTGCTTGACATTTGGGATCTGGGATCACACACATAAAAAACACACACATATGGTATGCTGTTCTGATGAAGTCGACTGATTTTGTGGAAGCTAATAATTATAATATACCATCAAAATAGCTGCTTTTAATATTTTACATAGACTAAATATTTATTCTAATAATAATAATACTAATCCCTTCAGCTTTGACTGATGCTGTGGCATCTCTGAAGAAATCCCTTGTTGCAGTAATGGAACAGAAATTTTGTCATTAGTGTCCAAACGGTAACAACACATGAATATTACTTAGAGAGAAATTATTTCTTTCCCAATCCTGAGCATATATTTATTACTGATGTATTTCTTGACATTTATTTATTTTGAATTCCTCCCGTATAGTTTTATGTACATGGTTTGAGGGAAGTTTCACCTTTTGCAATTATTATTTTCCATATTTTTTTGGGGCTTTTTATTTTAAGGGTTAATGTTTGGATGTCTACCTTGTTCCATTTATATGAAGGACTGGAGGGACCTGGACTGATAAAGAGGTGAGGCGAGCCTCATGTGAAATCATGTCGATGTTGCTCCTGCTTGCCTCTCTTCCCCCTGGGACTATCTGAAAGCCTTTACACAAACATAATTGCTGATAATGTATGAGCTGCATTGTACTGCCTTCAGTGACCCGTCTGTTTAGTTTTAATTTGTAATTTTGTATTCTACAAAACAAATCCACAAAAATAGAGTACTGAAAATTAGTTATCTCCTGCACAGTCTGTTTAGTTTTGTAACAAGAAAACCTGACGTAGACAACCTAATGCCATAGTGGTGAGCAATCCCTCAAAATGGGATCAATCTGGACTGTTCTCGGAGCTCACTGTGTGTTTGCAAGTGCACTTCCTAACAACAGGAAGCACATCTATATAGCATAACCTCAGGACAACACTAGCAAACTTGACTAATCCCTTCCACCATCACAACAAAGGCATCCACACAATAAAGGGGGAAGAGGGAGCAGGGAGAGCGAGCCAGTGAGCATGTGCACAGGAGCAAGCAGGAGAGGGCCTGCAGCAGCAGGTTCTAGTGCCAGTTGCTATGGTGACCCCACTTGGGCCTAGTAAAGGTATTTCCTGGATCACATTTGTCTGACAGGCCCTTAATCCCAGAAGGAAAAGGGGCCGGGGGGTAGGATCAACTTTCTCCTCAAAAACAAAACTAAAGGGGGTGAAAGCAGAACAGGCATTTAGTGATGGGCTACAGCTATCCAACCTGGACACTGCCGTAAACACCAGTTCTCTGCTCTGCGTGCGTGTGTGTGTGTGTGTGCGTGTGTGCGTGTTGCCTGTGTTTCTGTCCCTGCCCTCTAAATGGAGATGCCACAGATAAGACTGTGTCAACATCCCAGCTGTTAATGTGGCTGCAGACATCATAAAACGCCCATAAAAGCCGTAAAATTTGCTTGTTACTTTATTGTCGGCCATTTGTGCTTCTGTGACAAGCTACTTAAAACTCACGCAAAATACAACAAATATTGTCAAACAAACCAAGCCACTGTCTAAAAAACAGAACATTGGCCTGACTTCTTCAGTGTAGAAAATACTTTGTTCACTCACAGTTTATTTGTTTTCATCTCTATATATGGAGCTGGTGGCCAAGTTCCCAACATTTCCTTTGGATCTGAGGATGTTTCATCTCCGTTAATCCTCCTGCTGCTATGACTGGATTAAAATGGATTAAGAACCATATTTTCAGAAAGCAATCCATCTGGAATGGTCTTGCATGTGTTCTTCCAACCATTTGGAAAAATTGATTGACATAATTTATAATCAGCCTAATTACGTAAATCGTGAAAAGAATGTTGTTTCAGTTGAAAGCTTTGGGAGGTTTTTAACCTGGACCGGGGGGAAAGGTCACTAGTCTGCAAATTCAAGATCAACTAAAAGGAAGAGTTGGCGCCAGTCTATGGAACCTTCTTTGGCGAAAAGATAGGAAGCAATATGCCGCGTGAATGACTTCTGGGATTTCCTGCTCTCGCAGGAGTGATGGTTGAATGCAGTGAAGTCGGACCGGTTGAGGCTCTGCTGTGGCACACAGAGAAAAGGGGGCTATGGCAAGTTTTCTTTGCTGATCTGACCATACCAGAGTGAATGGATGGGTGACGTGTAGAGGGGATTGATAAGAGACAAAAGACAGGACTGGCAGGAAGCAAGAGAATAGGACAATGCCTATTAGCAAGCCCCCCCTCCAAAAAAAATTCACTGAGCGAGTGTCCCTCCTGAAAGCACTCCAGTGGAGGACCTTTTCATTCCTAAATGAGCCACTGGCAATCAGCATGGATTAACACTTAGGAGCTACAATGATTACTATGCAGTGCAAAGCTCTTCCACAGTCATTCAAACAAGTTCAGCTATATTTAGAGTTACATTATGTCTTTAATGGACAAACTAGGGTGTCCTAAATGAATGAAGCTGTGCTGCTTCTTCCATTTGCTCTGTGTCCATTTTGCCTCAGAAACCAGAAAAATCACAGCCTCCTTAAAAAAAATCCAACAAAAATGCACATGATGCTTTACAGATAAATTAATGCATCTCACTTAAAAAACAAACACACAGACCAATGTCCTTCTTCATTTGACTTGACCATTTTCTTTTCCGTAATCTGCAGTGTTGCTTACGGATTGAGAAAGTTTATCAAACTGCATCAGAGTGATCATGAGAACATTTCCTCCACCTTTTGGATATTTTACCAAGACGGTATTTTGCATCATACCTCATAATGTGTGCACACAAGTGCAGCTCTTTTACAAAAAAACACAACATTGAGTTACCATTCCCGGAAACATATAAAACATGTCCCCATCTATTGCTCGTTTTTATCCGCCATTCATACAAATGATTATCAAAAATGAATTTTTTTGCATCATGTTGAATCCTGAATCATTAAGATTATTTTTCTCTTGTTTTGAAATTGCCATCCGGTTGCCCAGTGTTCATACTAAAAGATAAAATGTTAATTGATGAAAAATATAAGGGAGAATGTGGCCTTATTACAATATAATGTCATTGACAGATAATGGTAGTTATCCTTGAGGTGAGATTACTTCTGACAGGCAGCATGTTATATTGGTCTGGTGTTAACCCTTAAATGTACACTCTGTTCTCAGAGAGTCAGCGAGGCTGTGCTCCACTGGGGCCCTGCTTTTCCTCTGAAAAGAGTCTATTTAGAACTGTGGCAGCTTCGAATCTTAAGAGCCCCACACTAAAGGGTCAGTGGCTCTTCTACTTTGACTGACAGCAGAGCAAAGAAATCCACTAGGAGCAACAAATACATATCTGCCTGCAATTCACTATCACAGCTTAAAATATACAGAATGGTTTGAATGTTTCTGGTAGAAAACAGTTGAGCTCCAATCTGTGATCACAATAACAAAAAGTTAAACGGGCTGTAATCATTTGAATGAAAGTGCATGTGGCCCCTGCAATTATCCTATGAGCTGAATTTGTTCAGTGAATATTCTTTTCTTATGTGAACAACACACAACAACACCCCCCAAGACCAACAATGAAGCGTGCATAAAACATGGCCATTTCCATATAACTATTTTGTTTCCTCACCCAAGACAAAGAGGAATGCAACCAAATGCTTCTGCTCTGATTGTTTGTCGACAGCTGAAGCCATCCGTCACCCAGCAGGGAGGCAGGGGGGGAAAGTGTAGCATTCCCAAGCACAAGCCAGCGGGGGAGCAGGAGGAAAAGCACAGAGACGCATAGATAGTACCTGGCCATTTGGTGATTAAGAACTGTGGAGTGTAAATGCATCAGACTTCCCCCACCCCTGTGGAAATTTATGGCTCACCTTAGAAGACAAACATTCTCTTCAGAAACCCTATCCTTGAGGATAAGGGGGGGCTCAAGGTAGCATCTTCTTTCCTTTTTTCAAAAAAAACTAAATTATAGTTTCCCTGGCAGTTAACTCCTCTCTCAGTGACAACAAATACCTTTTCATTACAAAAGGAGGAGAGGAGCAGGGACTGCCAGGTAGTGGGGCTGCCCTTAGGCTACACATGGGAGTCATTTTCTCCTCCCTGTCCCACTGTTGGCTTAAACACAGCCGAACCAAGTTTATTTTAGGGCTTACAGCCCAAGAAAGACCCTCTTGCTTAATTACTCTAATTATAATGCTGAGCTTTATCATATTCTTTTGCTGCTCTCCACTTCCGACTGCAGAGTGTAAACATCCAAACCCATCTGCCCACAAGTCCAGGCAGCTATTACACCGCTGGACTGAATCCAAGAGACGCATTTTTAAGGATTCAATTTCAGTGCCTCATTCCCCTTTTCAGAACTAAACTTGTGTAGCAGCCAAAACCAGAAAATCTTAGAGTTGTTCTGTCCACATTAAGAGCTAAATAAAATGGTTTAAACTAAGTTTTGTAAAAAAGTATGTTTTCCTAGTAACACATTTCTAATAAGTTCAGGGATTTGAATAACCTCAGTTAGGCAGGAAAGGGGTGGAAGTTTTTTTTTAACCAATTGTCAAAAACAGAGTTGTGCTACAACTGACAGATTCCAGTTCACTCAAACAACATCAGACTCAAATGGAGGTGGTTAGGGAAACAGTGACACTACAAAGGAGCGACTTCACCAAAGCCTGGAGTGTGTTAGGATTACATTCCTGCTCCAAGAACAAAGCTTTGATTATCAATGGACTGTTTCTCAAGGCAAGAGTCAAGATAAGCCAGACTAAATACTTAAAGTTGATTAGTTCAAATACTTACACCATATTTAATAATACTACAAACAGAACTAAGAAATAAAAGTGTTCAAATGCAGTGGTAGTAGCTTCAAGTTATAGAGCAAACTTACCTTCATCAGTATTGGCTGGTCGACCCTGCGTCCTTAAAACGTGGGCAAATAAAGCCAGAAACAGAAGTAAACTTTGCCTCATCAGCATCCTGCTGAGGTAGCTACAACTTTTGGCTTTTCTGCGACTGGAACTCCATTCAGAATTTTGGGGCATCAGCAGTGGGTCATCCGCAGTGCTCGGCTGAAAATAAACAAAACAGAAAATATATGAATGAATAAAAACAAACAATTGCATGACCACGTGAACAATCCTCATGTCTTTATGGTGTGGTTTTCAGTAAGAAAAACGATACGCCAAAATCAATTAGAAAAATACAAGACAGAAACGAGGCCAATTAAAACCTTCGAAGTGCTGCTCAGTGGAATATATTCTCTGTAAGCTCATTTTTACTGATGTTTTAGTGACATGGAAATTCCTTGTTTGTCTAAAAAGAAGAGGATATTCTGTTCTGTTCAAGGTAAGAACTTCAGGATTTAGGGCTGCTTGTACCAAACCACTGATAAGAAGCCCCCAACCAGCCTCACTCTGATATCTCAAGGAAAATAAAGAGCGCAATGCTCAGTTCTTTGGGATGAAACATTTGATTTTCAAAACCATCAAAGTTTGAGAACATAAAGTCGTAACACTTACATGCTGTCATATCAATTTTCCTTATTTTTATCTTGGAGTTGAAGGATGTACAGTACCCTCCGAAACGGGCGGAGAGCAGTGGGTGACCCTCACATGCACATCTGCTCGCATCATCACCTCTGCAGCATCTGGCCACAGAGATTAACACTTGCCCCTAACCCCCATAACCCCCCTTGAGGAATTTGTTTAAGGCCAAAAAAACTACAGCCTGCCACATGACACCCTTGTAGAGAGAGATCGCTAGACCCATCATTTCCACGCTGAGAGATCTATCACCTAACAGTTGGTTTTGGTCCCTAAGCCTAAAATGACCCCCCTGCAACCATTTGCTCCCATGAGCTGCCAAGAAGTGTCAAACAAATGCTGTTATTAGGGTTTCTTCACTCATCTTAATGAAGACCTGGGAAATCAGAAAAGAAGAAATATGTTGCCCTGAATGAATCCAAGATATCTATCCAGGTCCATTCTGCTCAACTACCACAACATGAGTCGTATGTGAGTCAGAGAAACCCCAACATGGCTTATGTTTTCACACAACGCCATGTTCAGATGCAGCTGTGTTTTCTTTTAGAAGGTAATCGCTTGTGTGAGCGATCATCACTGAAACCATCATTGTGTTCTGCTCAAAACCAATTCAATTTCTCTTTCCAAGAATGGTCTAGTGTTCTAGCAGCTGAGCTGGGTCAGGGGGGTCCGAGGGGGATAAAGAAGCTTGGTCATTGCAGCTTTGTATGCAGTGAGTCAGTCTTTGGGAGGGCTCCAAGAAAAGTTTGCCTGCTGCCAGACAGAAGGAACAGCAAAGAGCAGCCGACCGAGTTCCCCGGGCCCCTGGTCTCTACAACAGCCATCAATAATTGAAACAGGAGGAAGTAGCTTCTTTAAACATATGACACAACGCTTTGTCATACAAAAACATATGTACTCTACGTCTTACTATCTACATACACATAGCAGGATTAACTCAAACTTTTAAGTCTGAACAGAGAGTGACCCACACAAAGCCGGCAGCCCATACTGGACAGCACTGTTCATTCACTTTCATAAGAAAAAGCTATAGTAGTAAATCATAAAATATTGTCTGTTTGAGTGTACGGCTGATCAGTATTTTAGTGATTGTTATTATTTAAGATGAAATGATAAATGAGTAGGCCAATATATTGATCTGTGTGAAAAGATCAAGAAATAAGAGAATAAAAATTAATTGTACTAACTTAGAAATAGTTTAACCATTACATAGGTTAATTTTTTAAACTGTAAAATATCCTACTTTGTATCTCACTAATTTCTCTGTTATTTAAAGACAAATCTATAATCAGCATGGGCATATTCAATTTATTTTTATAGTTACCAATGTTGAACTGTAAATACATGAGTGAATGAACCCTTAACACACTGAGGATACACAACAGCTACAATTAATTCATTGGTCAAGGTAGGTTGAAAAAAAAGTATACATTTATTCACTTCCAACATAATTTCGGTTGTGTTGTGTTGAGACCGAGAGGCAAGTCTAAAGCCTCAAATCAGACCAAGACCAACCCCTGCTGATAAAGTTAATGTAACTTAATGTACTTCTTTTAGTGTGTAACCTTCGTGTTTCCAGCTTACCTTTTCTGACATTATGACACAATTTTGTGTCACAATTTTATTGTTGTGTTTTTAGAAAGAAATAAGAAATGACCCAAATAACATTTTCAGCTCAAAAAACAAACATTCTAGTTAAAAAGAAACTTTTCGAGCTAATTTGTCGGGTAAGAAAATATGTATAAAATCACATCAGTAAAGTCTTGCATTTCTCTGCTGTTCAGAGAAGACAACATTTCCCTGAAAATCTGGCAAGAAAATGGGGTTAAACTAAACTGATTAGAAGATGCAAGACACATTTAGCTTTTCTCATTATACAAAGACAAAGGTTACAAGCCTAACCCATAACATGACCTGCACCATAATTACTGTTCACCACCATCCATGCATAAAATTCCTCAGCTCTGAAATTCTGTAGCCCCCTTCCCAACTGAAGTCTGCACTCGCAGCCAGCAACAGGCCCGTCTGCACACGGCTGCAGTTCAGCAGAGATAAGAGCATCAGACCATTTCCCCCAAGGCTAATGTTTTCACAAAAACACACACCTTTTTTTCTCTCCTTGCAGTCTCACAATCTGAATCAGTGGTTTGCCAGCAGCGTGCCGCAGAATGCGATCGGGTGTCAAGAGATTACACTCCAATGTAAAGACAATTAATGTCAAGCCATTTGACACTGTGCCATTTGGTTGACACTCTGACTGAAATTGATTTTCAGTAGGTTCAGTTCTGTATGTGTTTTCAATCTGACTTTTAGATCAAGTAACAAAGCTCATCTAAATCTGGAGATGTTAGGAACGTGCACCGGATATTTGGTGTATATAAATTTATTTTGTTAATTATCGCACACATTAAATCAAATGACACCCTCAACGTCTAGTAAACAACTACAATATCAATCTGAACCATGAGTGACCACAATTAACACTCACAAAAACAATTTATGATTGTTTAAGCTATAATAAACAGAATTATACAGCTCTAGTGTCAATCCTGTGCCAGGGCAACAGTCTGGTAAATTAAAGGGCAGGACTATTCCTCACTTCCCATTATATGGTTCAGGAAAAAACTTGTGATGTCCCTGTGGACATGTTGCTTCTCTAAACCATCCATCTTCTCTCCCCTCTCCCTTTAATGACATGACATTTGGAGCTTTATATATAAAACACATAGGCCTGAATCGTCAAGACTTCAGACTTCAGGACAGATGTAGGAATGATAGCTTTGGACTTGCCGCACCACATTTCATAAGCAACGTTAATAGAATTTTAAACCTTTATTGGTTATGTTTGATAGTTTTGTGTCATATGCACAAGGCACAAGACAACGACTTGGATCAATATGCAGAGCTACAACACAAATGATTACACTCCTGCAAACTTATATCAAAAGAGAGTGTAGAAAGACGTGGAGTGGCTCCATGATGCCAAAATCCTTGGTATAAAAGGGAGAACGACCACATTGTGCAGCTTAGTAGGTTTTACCTTGTGAGAACTATTGATCCAACTTAGATATCAGATCTAAATTTAAGTTTCTTTAGATGGAAAACGTAGACAGTTTTAACAGGACAGGCAACATGTAGGCCTTTAACCTTACTGTTTGTACCCTCTCATTGTCAAGCAGAGAGACTGAGGTTTAGCACGCATGGAACATGGCCACGAGAAAACTAAATACTCATGAAAACTTTCATTTTTTCAACTTTCAAAATTCCAGAACACAGCAAATAATTCTATAAGGAAAAAGAGTTGGTCGAATGTGAAAAACTAGATAGATGTCAATTTAACAGCCACGTTATTATTAACAAATCATCGCGACACATCGGAGCTAACCTCGGTGTGGGCAAACATTAAAGGAAAATCAAAGGACAAGGAGTAAAAACGAGAAGAACTCACCTCACAGACAGGGGGCTGTGAAACAGACTGCTGGGCTCAAACAGGACGGAGGAAAACTTCCAGAAAACAGTATATCCAGATATAAAACGTGCGGAACAATCGTATTCCCAGCTATCAGCGTTTAGCTAACAAGTTTGCGCATATTTTCACCAAACTTGAGCGGCAGAGGAAAAGAATGTGCGTCCCCCCTGCGTCCAAAACCCAGTAGATAATCGACAGAGCGGGAAAAGACCCGTAAAAAACCGTAAAAGAAAAGTAACTTACAGTTAATTAAAAAAAAAAGAAACACTGGGGACTTGTCTTCACACGCTTCTTTATCCCACCGTGCTGACCTGAGGAGATCAGCCGGAGCAGCTACGTGAGAGCAGCCAGTGCTTCAGCCCCTTTATCCCAAAAACGTTCCGCTCGCGATCAAACCAAAGTGTCCTCACCTCCGCAAACTGTGAACTCAGACTTGCCCAACTCGCTCTAACGCAGAGGAGCAGCCGTGTTGTATTCCTACAGACAGGGAGGCTTTGCGGTGAATCCTAGAAAGTACTGAGGACATTCCTTTCGGAGAGAGAAACGCTGTGAGACAACGAGAGTCCGAGGCGCTCCAGACCTCCCCCCTTAAATCTGAGAGTGAGCGCATCCTCCGGACCAGCGACAACACAGAGGCAGTGACACACACAACATCCGGTCTCTGGCTCCACAATAAAAGCCAACACAAGGAAACACCCAGCCCAATGCGAACGCTCGATTCTAAGAAGCAGGGGTTGGCTGAATAACTCTGCTGGACTGAAGTAAACAGAGCTGGCTGAATATGTAACCCAGGTGATTAGTTATTTCTGCTTCGTGAGACAGGACCCAGGTAATTTTAGCTCCGACATGGCCATAGAGTGCTCATGTGTGCCAGGCGGTTGTTGTTTAGATGAAAAATGAAAAGTAAGCTTTGTTCTAACAAAAACAAAAGAGGGCAAAATATTCATCCACGTACAAACGTGTCCTTTATGTTTTATTTACTTCTTACTATTAGTTAAAGATACAATGTGATTCAAATTCAAGATGCAGTGGCACAAGATGACTGCACAGGGATGTAAATGGAGTAAATATGGACACATCCATTTTAATATCTCATACGTAAATACCCTATATGAAAATGATTTATCAATATATTCACTCCACCTCCACAATAAAAAGGTATGATTGTCGTTTTGCTCCACACAAATGCTGATCCCCCTGTGACGAAAGTGAAGCTTTTACTTTGAAAGTCATATCAGTGGAATTCTGGCATTATCCATGCTTTTATTTTCTAACTTGTTGCAGGTCTTCTCCCCCTGCCAGCCACAGCACCTCTCCAGCCCAGAGCGAGCAAGTCTCCTCACCGCGCTCTTTGCATTGTGGGATAGGAAACCGACACAATACACAGCCTAGTATTTTCACGTCAAATAAACATCAAATAAAGCACTCCTGAATTACATTTCACTTATCACAGTGAACTACATAAAGAACAACTGCAAACTACAACCTCAGATTTGATCACAACAAAACACTATGTAATGATTCACAGGATAGTAAATGTAACCAGGATCCCTATCAAGTTACTGAATTCAACAAAACAACACTTAATGGACCTCAGTACAAAGGCTTGATCACCACATTTACCTTGACAGGACAATAAGGATCACTGAACATTTAAAAAATAAGTTGTTTTCCAAGTACAACTTTTCCAAACCAACAGTATAATGTTCTTGAAAAGCTTATGTATGAGGACAAAGGTTTTTATCAGTGTAAACAGAAGTGTAAAGAGATGTTTAGCATGTGAATGGACAGACAGTGATATGAGTCTGTATCTGAGGAGGGACATTTATTTTAATTTAAAGCAATTTAGATAAACAACATCAATACTCAGTCACAGACAGAAAACATGCACTTTCATCAACTTCCCATTCAAAGCAACTGTAAAAGAGCGTTATTGTGCTGGCGTGAAGATCATATGCTTTGGCAGCATTTCAAAGAGCATAATAATTAATGTATCTGCGAGCTCAGCACAAACACAAGTTTGCTCCATCTGATCAAGCACATAGTTCATATCTGAGAACTAAAATTTGACAGATGATTGACGATTAAAGCTGCAGAGACACGTGAAGGCCAGCTTGGTCGTCACATTAAAGAATGGGATACAAAGAAACAGATCTGTGTTTCAACATGTGTTGGTCTTTCATCTTCCATGCAACGCTAACCACATGTGATGTTACACACATTCACAAAATGAGGTGACTCTCTTGTTTGCTTTATTTGCAATTTTGCGTTGAAGGTCAGTAGAGATTCACGTGCGAAAACAAACAGCAGTCACACAAATATTCTAGTCTGCATTTGTAGATGCCACACTATTCTATTCTTCTGTTGAGAAAGTAAACATTGCCTTATACAGTAGTTGTTTTGGTTGTAACACAAACCCCGAACCAAGCTCCTATCAGCAAACACAGGAAGGATCCTGGCATAATGTTACACAATGTATGTCCTGTTTACTTATTTACTGACTCATTCAGATTGGATTAAGTTTAGACACAGTCACAGACCCCTGTAAAATTACAATCTGAGATTAAAATCATAAAGTGCAAGAAGAGATCACAAGCAGGTGACATACAAACAGCGATACAAACATTGCCTGAGTCCAACATCAGGTAGAGTTAAGAAGCAAGATATGCTTAGATACATGACATACTAAATGCTGTGATATTGTGAATATTCTGTTTACTTTTAACAGCTGCTCTGTTCTGCTCAGCCACTCTGTACCATTGACTGCATATACTGAATCCCACTATCCAGACATGAAACCAAAATATCCTTTATATGAACGCTGCCATCTTGTTCTTTTGGAGCCTGAGTCTGTGCAGTAGCGATCAGGGGGTGGAGTTGCACTATCATGGTTCCACCGCTTGGCCAATCATGAGTCAGTCTCAGCTGCCATCATGATGTTTCACTCTGTTTTTATAGCATCAAACAACTAATTAAAACCATCTGACAAGAAAATGAGGTATGTCAGTGTGATTTAACAAATTGATAGACAGCATCTTTATGAACAAATTATTTGATTTTCTGCTTGACTTTTTAGTTTGGTCCATGTTCCATCCACTAACATGGAGGGGGCAGGATTTATGACCTATACTGCAATCTAGACGTTTTGGCTTCACTTTTGGGAGGAGTCATGGCATCCATCTTTGTAAACAGTCTAGGATCAGTAAAGGCAGTATAATTAGATGTGCATATAATTATAATATAGGTGCAAATTGTTGAATATAGTTGCACTGCTAACTTTATCACGTTTGTTATTATAAGTTTCATTCATCATTTTTCTTAAAGGAGCACACAGCTGGTTTTACACATCTGAGTCTGTTCCCAGTTGTTGAAGAGTTTTGCTGCATAGTTATAAAAAGCCTTTGAGTTCCAGAGAGAGCTGTGTGGTCTAATTTGTGGCCATGAGGGTGTCATCAGACTTTAACGTTTTTTCTGGTCTGAAAATGATAAAGGAACAAATTTGGTGGTGTGAAATTCAGACAGATCTGCTCTCCAGACTACTCCTTATTTCAGTTGGAGACCACATTAGGTGCTATCAGCATAACACACACGCATCTCCAAACTGTCGGTAGTGGTGTTGCACTATGGGAAATGTACATCCCAGGTTTTCACAAGAGAGATGCATGGAATAAAAATATGATATATCTGGTTCTGTAGTGTTGAATTTTGCATTCTTTTATACATTATTTTATAGCGATGCTAATGTTAGATGAGAATTTATTTTACAGGCACAGTCAAACTATCTGGGAAATTTTAGTCACTGTAATGCGTGTATTGTCTTTATGTTACACCTTTAGATTGTCATATTCTGGTCAATCACTCTTGCTTTTAGCATTTCTAAATGGCTTTGTTGTCAGACGTTGTGCTCTAAATAATCTGCAGCTTCAAAGACAGCTGTTAACTATGAAGCACATGCAGTGTAAATCTGACAAGCACTTACATACCAGGCATGTTTATTAGAGTAACTAATAGTGAGAGTTAAACGTTCATGTGTGGCCATCAGCCACATCTTACAAATTCAGAGCAGCAACCACGACTGAGGAGATCTTTGAAGCCACAATAGTTTGAAACCAGATCCTTTTACAGACATTTCTCTTTCTCTCTGTGTCACTGTTTAAGAGTTCTCTTGAGATGTGCATCAAGCTGTTAATGAAGTTCATCACATGAGATAAAAGCCTTGGCAGAATTCATGACATATGGTAATTGTTGATTCATTTTTTTTTTGCTTATAGTTTTTCCCTCTGATGATAAGAGGTGAGCGATAAATCTGGAACGTTGGAGACCTCCGCACCAGGGAGGAGAGAAAGCTGAAGGTGGTAAAAGTTATGCAAAACAGATGAGACAAAATTGCAGACCAATAAAAGATGGTCTTCAGTTGTTTATAGCAGCGCGAGGGAGACATACAGTCTATATTTCTATACAAGTTCACAAGCATCCATAAGACAATAAAAGCTTGTATAATCTGGGAGTTTTTTGAAAAAGCCTCCATCATTAATCAGTAACCTGTCCCTGTGATGCATACATGCCATGGTAGCTCAAGAATGATATAGAATGGCTATAAAATCAAGACATAGTTTCTGATTGTTATCAATATTTACACTGTGCCATTATTTTTTCTCTCATAAAGAAATACAAACTACAAGGGTCAAGTAATATAAAACTGTCGGTTGAACTTTTCCTTGGATGCTGCTGAGAAAAAGCTCAGTCTATGTGCGGTCTGTTTTAAGATGAGGTGGGGCTTTTTTGATCACTCCACACTTCCTTTCAGTGTAAGGAAATGTGCCGGACACTGTTAAAGCCAGGAATACTTTATGCAAAAAAGAACTGAAGGCAGGCAAAGCCACTCATCAGCATGAGAACAAACCTCAGAGTCAAGCAATCCTCATAGTAAGCAATATTTCCCCCCCGGAATACTTTGCATGATGATTTCCCTCGTGGCTGGTCGTCGCCCCAAAGTGGTGTTTTATTGTCCTTGCGTTTGTGTTTGCATTCCATTTTTACTGGGCAAGTACAAATATCCTCCTTTATGCACAAAAACCTCAGACAGGCCTTCCACTCCATTGCCTGAGCCCAGCCCTCATCCATCCATCAGCAGTGCCCCCCTTCTACACAGGGCCCCCCATCTCTGCCACTACCCCCCAACCTACTCTTTGACATAACGCAATTGTGGGTTTCCGGGCCTTTATGCTGGCTGTTGTCTTAGGCAGATTGAAGACCCTTTGTGTGCGTCAGCCCTTGTCCTGAGTGGACGGGACGGGGGAACCTGCTGGGCTGCGAGTGGAGAGACAGGAATGCGCATATGAATGGGCCAGTGTGTGCCGGGCACCCACTGACAGAGGGACGGCGTACCTCTATATGAGTCCTAGTTCATCAGCGTAACCATCTTGTTCAATTGCACGTGGAGCCCAGTGTTACGTTTCCTAGACATTCACACTGAATGGGAGGATTGTCACTGCAGTTGTCAATACTAGTAATCATGTTTTATGCCCGTCAAAAATAAAAGCCTGATTTGAGACATGGGTCCATTTAAAAACTCACAAAGCAACATTGTGTCATGTTACCCCGTCATCAGTTACTAAACCAAGTGCAGTTAAAAATAAATTGGGGTTAGGGTCTCAAAGTCATATAAACACACTTTAATGGTTAATGCAATTCCTTGGGTCCCCAGCAACACACCAAGATTGAAGTCGATTGGATGAGCGCTTGTGGAGTAAAAAATCAAAAGACAGGCAGACAGGAAAATAAACATGCAAATTAAAACTCAATGGGGTGGACAACATGTGCATGTGAAACAATATGTTGGAAAAGCTCAAAGGACTACGAGGGAAATACAGTGGGTCTGCAAAGTTCCTTTGTAGGTTTGGCAGACGATGCATAATAAGCTGGTTTATAACAACATTCTGGACTGATGGGATCTAGATATAAGATCTCACAAGCATCACTAATTGTCCTCTGACTCATATGGTACAGCTTATGGGTTGTTTTTCTGGCCATGCTTTTGAGAAGATTGCATCTCCATAATCAATAAAAAGAAACTTCCATTCACCACAGGGTCGGAAAAAAAACAACACATCTGGGACAATAAACTTTTCACCTCCTCGAATATACCCCCCCACACACGCACACACACAAACCCTGAATGTTTACTGAGCTCTTTTTCCTGGGGAAACTTTATCATGATTATGGTCGCAGGTATAGCGATTTTTTGAAATCGTCCTCATATGACTTTCAATCCAAGCGTGGCTACAGGAACACAAATATACATTGTTTTCATATCCATCCATAATTTGACTGAACAAAGTCTTTCGGATCAAAACATAAAGCATCAAGTTGATTATAGGTGGAAAATGTAATTGTATCACATGTTCCCATTTCTGTTTGGCTGAATCACCTGATCTCTCACTGCTCACAGCCACAGTGCTGATTGCCTGGAGAAGCTGAGCTGCAGCCCTGTGGACTCATGTCTCTCATCACCCACTGACCTGGAAAGTGGGAGCATAAGATCTGCGACATCTCTTCAACCAGCAGACAACATGTTGCTTTGAAGTGGAAGTGGACCCAAATTGGATTATGTAGCATCTCTGAGGAGCAGCTCCCGCAGATTTGATTACGCACGCCACCTCACCCAGCACCGACACTCCTGCTTCTCTTAAAGCAGATGAGACGACGTGGGGCGTTGCTCCATGCTGGAGTCTGGTACTGCACTTTTTTAATGTGTGCCCATCTGCCAGCCATTTACCTGATTACTTTTGTATAACTCAGACGGCTCTGGCTGTATCAGAGCAGCTGGGAGGCCAGAGAATGGCATTAGGCTTTGGACACAAGGAAGATAAGGACCAGATGACCATTTTATCCGCGAAAACAAACACCCAGATATCGAAAATTGACATATGGCCCAATTGAATATAATGTTGAACTACACATTTTTTGTTGCCTCAAAATAAATACAAATCTTACATAATGAATAATATTCTCGAAATAGAGAAACAGAACAAGCTGTTCTCATCATTGACTCTTGGGCTGAAGTGCCGTTTAAAATAAAGTCTTAAGCAATGACTACAAATTCTCCACGCAAGCATGGCACACAGACCACCTTCTATTTCTGAGGAAAATAACATCCAGTCCTGGTTTAACTCGGGCTCATTATGGTGGAAGTGGGTTCCAGGGCCAGGAAGTTTCATTGCTTTCCAAATAAATCTGACTGAACAGAGCTGTTATCCGAATTCATCTTCTTGTGGAGTCCTCCTAGAGTCATCACATTAAGTGAGAGCTCTCAAAAATCACACTTTGTCCCTCTGGGTGTCACTCATTACATTAAATAAAACTTGAGGTCAGTAGCACAGTTGCTTGAAAGCAACTTTTTAAAAATGGGTGAAAAATCCTTTTTTCGTTCTCCCCCTGAAACAGCTGCTCATTTTCACCCAGCACAGGCCGGTTTCTGATTGTTTCCACATAAAGGGGCAAAAGCAGCTCTCAAATTCAAAGCAGCTCATGAAGAAAATATCAAAAAAGAATGAGGCCCTCGAACATTCCTCTGATTTTACCGAGTGACACAGAGGGTTTTCATTACCTCGCTCACTGCTAGCAAATCTCAGACATCACCTTTGATTATGTTACATACAAGTTGGCAGAGGAACAATCAAAGGGGGTTGTGGGTGTGATAGTCTGCGTGACGGTCAAAATTACTGCTGCAATTCAAACGGCATAATGTGCTTTTGTTTGTAGACACATTTAAATGACAAACAGTGTCATTTTCTAACCAGTCTCCACTGCAAAAAAACAAACACAGCCATTACTGACATGTGGCACTCATGTCGGGTGATCCTGGTACCAGCTCCTCAGCTGTGTGGCAGAGGGAGCTTGTCACTGAGCGTAAACAGCTCTCTTGGCTTAGTTCTCTGAGCTAAAATACCCCCTCTCCCCATCCCATCTACTAACCCCCGACACCCCATCTCTTTGTGCTGTGTGGCGTCAGCTGCAATGAGCTCCAGATGTGGCCTGGCACCCCTCCAGTCACGGCGCTGGATGTGGTTTGAAGGTAGTTTGGAAACACCACCCACCGGCGGACCCAATGAAAGTTCCTGCAGGCTGCAGTGAGAGGTTCTCTGTCGTGGCTTCGTGTTTGTGCGGACTGCAGGAGCGCAGGAAAAGCGTAGTACTCACTCTCTCCATCTGGATCTGCCTCTTGTTTGTGCATGTGTTACTTATTGAACATACTCTAAATAAGTAAGTATATGAGACAGTAGATGAAAGTATTTACATCTGCTTCAGTAGATATGGAAATATGAACATCCTTTATCCACCCCAGGCTTCCATCCTTTGTTCCCTTTGCTCATAAATACTGGTTAATAAAAGTACGGTAATATATTCTTCCTATAATAACAGAAGAGAAGACAAGTCATGTCAGTGAGAGACATGACAGAAATTGAATTCCTGCCAATGCTTTTAAAACTGTTTAACAATGATATATTCATGCACATACGTTTTCTTTCAAAACACAAGGTGACAAAACAGCAGCCAGAGGTTCCACGTTTGTGAACAGTTTCAGGTTTCAGGTCGTTAACTCACTAAAAATACAAAAAGAAGTGAACATCAACTTCTGATCGGAGTGTGAAAAGTGTCAATGTTTCACACTAGAAGCAGCAGGACACAAGTCTTTGCTAAAATATTTAGAGGGACATGAAACTAGTACAGTTAAAGTAATTTGAGACATGCTTCTTGGAACGGGCCACTAATGAAAGATGAGGGCTGAAGATGAATGTTCCTAAAGACCATGTCCACTTCATCAGTCTGTATGGGGTTGTCAGCAGTTTAGGAAAAACGGATTTATTTTTTTGTTTCAAGAGTACAAGGTAAATAATGGAGACACTGATGCTTTTCTCTCTTTCTAACAGTTTCTGTTTAATTTTCCAGCAATGCACTAAGAGGAGCCAATGAGGTCACTGTGTAAAAGCTGGCATTGAATTCATATGGTGCACTGGATGAAAAACACATGACGTTTGTAAGACAACAGCGCCCCCTGCTGCAAGAGATTTGAAAAGACCAGCGAGGATCAAGTCACATAGCATATATGCATGTCACAGTAATAAAAGCAGTTATCTGTTTTAATGTCGTGGCTGATGGGTGTAAATTTGTTGGTTGAAGTTTGACAAATAATCCTTATACAGTAAGATGTTGCCTCCAGTTTTAATATAAAGTGCTTGTGTAGAACACGGTGGACTCCTTGGAAAAGAACCTCCTCCTCATGAATGGCTAATTCTAAGGTAAAGAAAACATTATTCTTAGTTTCAGGTGATTACGAATGGAGATGTGACAATGACTTAAGTCCATGTATGCTATTTGATCCCTCATAAATCCTACACTTTGGATCTTTAACAATAAACAAACAACAATCCTAACAGATAGAAACTGCCTCCAGTCATAATGTAAACTGTGTCAAACATGGTACGTCATCAGTTTACAATGATAAATACTGCAGTGAGGGTAGATGCTTTTGGTCGTGATGAACTGCATGACTCAATTTTCTCAGTGTGGCACAAAGGCTGACGTACTTTTTCTCTTTGTCAGTAATGAGAGAAATTTGGGAAATGGCAGCTGTCATTGTTTTATTAAATATAATTATTATTTAATAATCATTTGTTCACAAATGTGGAAGGGTGTGCTGCACAGCTCTGGCTGATCTGACAGGTGGTCTTTAGTGACGCAGATACAAAGAATAATATCTGTCAGTGTTCAATAATGCAAACAGCTGAGGAAACAAACACTAAAGCACTCAAGAATTTAGATTAAATAATATTAGTGTTCCTTCAATATGAAGGCAGGCGTCAGATCTTACTCTTTATTAGAAATTTTGTTTAACTACTTGAGACAAGAATCAAGCAGCAGTAGCAGACGGTGGAAACTGGTATTATTGGACAGGTTGTACAGGTTGCTTTGGGTGTGTATTTTGAACACAAGCAGTTAACAATAAATTAAAAACAGGTCGATGCCTGTTGTATGCATATAGAAAATGTCATGTTGTGTTCACCCTGTTTCACTCAGTCGTCTTTGCTGATGTTCAGTTGAGAAATAAAAGCAGTCCAATATGGTGAATCCAGGTCAACGTGATCCTGATGCATGTGGACCTCACCTGGTAAATTTGAGTTCATTTCAATTGTCTGATCTTAGAAACACAGCATGCCCCATACGCAGTGTGTGTTCCCCGTCACCATGGTGGCTTTAAGAGCTCCTGCAGATCTCCCTGCTGTGCCAGCTGGTGGGACAGCTGGAGCCTCTTGTTCTTCTGGCTGCAAAGTGCTGGACAGTTCTCAACAAGCAGCCGACACACCTCTTCATGACCCTGTTCTGCAGCCTGCTCAAGCATTTTACAAAACAACAAATGCAAACACCAAGTTACATGGTCATCAACTCTCTCTCTAGAAAGATTTTCTTATGGTACTGCTGCAAATTCTGTACCTTGTGTAAAGGGGATGCTCCGTCGTCATCACAGAGCGTAGGATTTGACCGGTGGTGCAGAAGGAGTCTAACCACATCCAAGTGACCGCAGTACGCTGATCGGTGGAGCGGCGTGGCACCGCCTGGTGTCTGAGGAGACGCGCATGCACCATTCTCTAGAAGAAACTTGCACACAGCAAAATTGCCACTGCGACTTGCATAGTGCTGAGACAAATCACAAAAAACACAAAAAAACAATTTATAAACAAGAGACGAACAGACGCCACAGCACTTATATGTTCCAAGCAAACTATACCAGAGCTGTGTATCCAGAAGAGTCTCTCAGGTTGATGTCTGTGCCCTTCTGGATCAAAGACTTTACCCTCTCCAGGTCACCGTCCATTGCAGCAGACCAGATGCCTGCAAAGAGAAAGACACATCACACTGTACTGTACTTTACTTAAGTGCTGCAAAACAGGAAGGAAAATAACTGTTAGCTTAATGAAATTACAAAATGCAGCAGTTGGAAAATGAAGAATTACTATATCATTGGGGAATACTACAGATATATCGTTATATTCTATATTAGCACTAACCTCGTTCAAAATCCATTTCATCCAGAGTCTGGTAAACACTGGGAGAGGAGACAGGATGGGAGCAGCACGAGCAATGAGGTCTGTCAGACGCCATGCTGATAAAAACTGTCACAGACTGGTTCCGACCTGAAAATGAACTCTGCTAGGTTTTGAGTCACTTGTTTGAATTAACGTCATGAAAGAGAATTCATAGAATATGATGATCGGATGCCCACAGACCGACATGCTGTTTGACACTTCCGTGTGTCTTCTTCTTGTCTTTGATAACAACTTCGTAGTGCAACACCGCCACCTACATGTCAGCTTCGCCCACACACGGGCCCAGAAAAGAATGCTAAGAATCCAGTAAATGTTTAATCGGATGAAAACATATTTGATATAATAATTTCATTATGTTTTATTAAACAAAACAATAAAGACAATACGTCGTTGGCTCCACTCGATTCTGATCAGGATGACAGCGTGATTACGTATAAACGATCGGACCAATCACAGAGCTGCATTCAGGATGATGCCTTAAGGTCCTGCCGGACAATTTCTATGTGTATCATTTGTATTTATAAAAACAAGCGAGGAGACATAACTTTTGTTGTGTGGCGGGATAATGATGATAAAAGCTGCAGCACTGCATTAATACAACTGATAATTTCATGTATTTACAATCAGAAAAATATACACATCGGTTTTGTCATTGATTTCTGCCATAGTCACATTTTCCTTTTATTTTCCTTATTTACACCGGTATGAAATACAATTGTTGTAATTAAGTAGTAATTAATATAATACTGCAACTCTGTAATACTTCAAAGCTCAGGTATGGCTATAAATCCGATATATCCACCACTTATTCGGGTTTACTAGTTAAATGAGAGATGTTCCCTGTTGGCCAGTGAAGGCAGCTGTGGTCTCGTGTTGTCGTCTGATGCTAAACATCAGAGTCAGTCTCCACAGACGCCACAGAACAGATCACGATACGTTTTACAAGCAAAGCGTGAAGAATGAGAAGAGTCACGTTGTTTGTTAACGGGACGTCTAAAAATGGCAAGGTGGGTAGAGAGTCAGTGTGAGTGTGATGAGTGCGTGAGCTCGGGCCGCAGAATGACCCAGGCTGTTTCCTCTCAGCATACGTGTTTGATTCTGTTAGCTAACTCACTCACCTCTCTGTAGCTAACGTTAACTTCAGCTCACACCGAGGAGAACTGTAGCAGTTAGCTCGCTGCTAGCTGCTACATTAATCTTGTATCAGGCAGGAGTGACCCATTTAGCTTCAGGCTTAAATTCCTAACAACCCACTAATTCTTGTTAAACCTCTCCTTTTTTCTAGGTTGTAGCAGTGTACGGGACCTTGTCTGACTTACTATCTGTAGCCAGCAATAAGTTAGGAATCAAAGCCTCTAGTTTATACAATGGTAAAGGTGGCCTGATAGACGACATAGCCCTCATCAGGTAAGCTCACGCAGTGCTGATAATAACCATGATGCTCAAACACAATGGACGCCTCGTCTCATCTCTGTATTCGTGTTTCTGACAGAGACGACGATGTGCTGTACGTTTCAGAGGGAGATCCATTCATCGGTGAGAGCTGCCATGTCTGCTGCAGGAGTCTCATCCACCGACAGTCAGAGTGTTACACGTGGTCTCAACAACTCTTGTCTCCTTCTCTCTCATGCCTCAGGTCCTCAAGATGAAGCCAAGGTCAGATCTGATCTGCATGGAGCTCAAACCGACTGGCTGACCCTCAATATTGGCGGGCGCCTCTTCACCACCACCAGGTATGTGTGCTGTGATCACCAGCAATAACACATCACAACAGAGTTGGCACAGTTCCACAGGGTGTGTTTATGTCCACTTTGTAACGTGACTGTGTGTGTTATGTGTTCAGGAGCACATTGGTCAGCAAAGAGCCAGAGAGTATGCTTGCTCATATGTTCAGAGAGAAAGGTATGTATGTATTTATTTAAGATTTAAATGTGAGACCTCTTAGGGCATTTTCACACCTGAATGTCTGGACCCATGTCTGAGCTAAGATATATGTGTTCCTTACATTGTTTGCGTTTGATCCGGTTAGTTTTGGTTTCACATGACATGATTTGATCTGGATGAAGACCCCCCCCCGCCCTTTTGATTGAATTAAGGCTAAAATAGGTGAGAGGGGCGCATCTCCCAATTGTTACTATGTTTTGGACTGAACAGAAAAGCCCTAAGGTCCGGACCACACAAGACAGGTGTCCAACCATCCTTACTGAATGTGGTTTGTCAACATCTGTGTTTGCTCCAGATGTGTGGGGGAACAAGCAGGATGAGCATGGGGCTTACCTAATCGACCGCAGCCCTGAATACTTTGAGCCTATTCTCAACTACCTGAGACACGGTCAGCTCATTATCAATGAAGGCATAAATATACGAGGTAAGCTTGGGATCTACCTGAATAACTGAGAACAAGGTCTTAATAATCTAATATAATTCCCACAGCAATTTCTTGAAAAACCTTTTAAAATTGTGTGTGTATCTTGCAGGAGTCCTCGAGGAGGCTCGGTTCTTTGGAATTGAGCAGTTGGCTGAACAGCTGGAAGCAGCAATCAAGGTAACAGGAAGAGGGGAAGGCAAATATCTTGCATGTATAAATGTGATGCTTCCCTTAAATGAACTCTGCTCATTTTCATTACAGAACTCACAGCCACCGGAGGACCACTCTCCCATTTCCCGTAAAGAGTTAGTTCGTTTTCTTCTGGCAACGCCCACCAAGTCTGAGCTCCGCTGTCAGGTACAGCTTAGTTTAAGTAATTTCATTTACCCATCCATTTCATTCCATATTAAATCAATATTTCATTCTATTTCTCTCACTGTTTTTAGGGACTTAATTTCAGTGGTGCCGATCTGTCCCGACTTGATCTGCGCTACATAAATTTTAAAATGGCCAATCTGAGCCGCTGCAATCTGACTCATGCCAACCTGTGCTGTTCCAATCTGGAGCGGGCCGATCTCTCTGGAGCCAACCTGGATGTGAGTCTGAAAACTCTTCTCTTGTCTGCACTGAATGATTCATGTGCACCCACAGTATCAGGCCATGCAAAGTACAGGATGCACTCAAAAATGTTTCAACAGTGGGGAAGCCAATGTTTCCTCATTCCAACTCCTGTGTCTTTTTTTGTGCTCATTTTGTTTGTTAGTCTTCCTGCTGGTGAACAGTTGACTTTGCTTTTGGTTTGCAGCCACTTCACTCCTGGTGCCTCAGTTGTGTGGAAGAAGAGTCATTCACTTGTTAAACATGTTTGCCAATGGTACATACTTGGGTAGCTGCAGCAGCTGGTGTTCAGGCCCATACCAATTAGTTAATTTACCCACGACCCCATTGTCTGTGTCATGTTTTATAGAAATATAATAAACCTTCTTATTATCAGTGCAGCAGCCATGTTTATTGATTGAGAGAGGGATGCAGGTGCTGTACATTCTACCATGAAACAACAGCATTCATTATTATGAGAAGTGGACTGTCACATCATCATGGCATCCATTGCACACTCTCACTCTTTAGAGCTGGTAGTAACTTTCATGTGTGATCCAATACAAGTGGACAGCTCCAAGTACATCAGTTCATACTTGGCAATAGTTCACTTCTATATGCAAATATGCACATATGTCATTTCTGTTCACTAATACCAAATGATTGATGCTTGACATGACTTAATCTTTGCATATACAATGAAAGCATGACTCCTGTTGATGTTTGGTTTTTCTCCTTAGGGGGCGAACTTACAAGGGGTGAAGATGCTCTGTTCGAATGCTGAGGGAGCTTCTCTCAAAGGTTGTAATTTTGAAGATCCCTCTGGACTGAAGGCCAACCTGGAAGGTAATCTGCTTCAATTCTTCATCAAAGACGACCTGGTCCCACATTTATAGTCATAGTCATAATTTTAACCATGTTTATTCCTGACCAGGTGCCAATCTGAAAGGGGTTGACATGGAAGGAAGCCAAATGACCGGCATCAACCTGCGTGTGGCCACTCTGAAAAATGCAAAGCTGAAGAACTGTAACCTCCGGGGAGCCACTTTAGCAGGGACTGATCTCGAGGTGAATTAAAGCTCTCAGAAAGGATTAACTCTGAAAACACTAATGTGGACTCAGCTAGCAGTCCGTCTTATTTACAGCCACATTTCAGAGCCATCAGGGATAAAATGGTGCAGAACTGAATAAATGGTTTCATAAATCATTTTAAATACACTACACATCCAAGTTATTTTGCCAAAATGTTTTTTATGTCTGATAACTCAGCAGCAGGTTCCCTGACTGTCACAGTAATACAAGAGTGAATCCAAGGAGGGAATGAATGATTGAAAACTGGATGTATTGGTGTTGTACAGTTTGTTCTTGTGAATCAGTTTCAACCAGTGTCTGTAAAAATCTAATGGCACTTAACCGTTCTTCTCTTTTCTAACTGTTTTGTCCCTGGTGCCTTTTTAATTTGCAGAACTGTGACCTGTCTGGCTGCGATCTACAAGAAGCCAACCTGAGAGGGTCCAATGTGAAAGGAGCCATTTTCGAAGAGATGCTGACCCCTCTGCACATGTCCCAGAGTGTCAGATAACTCGGCACACACCCACAGGTCCATTGTGGGCCACCGCTGGCTTCTTTCAATGCTCTTCTCCTCCAGTCCTCCTCCCCCATACTCCCCCAACGTACCCATCTCTCTTTACCTGTCTGCAGCGCAGGCACTCGTATGCACATCCCTGGTCATTCCACCAATATTATGTTAGCTTTAAATATCTTGCACTAGAATCTATCCAGGGTTGTCAATGTATGTTTTTAATATGTAAAGCTGTATATCACCAAAACAAACACATGTTTCTTTTTATGTGTAGATGTATCTAGATGCAATCCGATGACTATGCTCATTTGATATTTTACATTATTTATGTTCTTCATATGACTTGATGGTAGTCAAAATCAGAGCATCTGTGCACAGTGAAGTTCAGAGCTTCACTGAATGCTGCTGTAGCATAAATTGAAGGTGTCATTTACCAATACCTGTCGTTATATATTCCTCTTTAAGTATGTAGCTTAATTTTGCTGGATTCAACATATTATGAATTAGCAATGCAAGCCAAAGCCATACAACAGCACAGTCTAATCAAAGGCTAAAAGTGAAAGTGAAACTATGCTGCAGGCTAGTTATACAGTTTGGGTATGCAATACATCATTTAGAGCTGTGAGGTGTCTCCGTTCCTACTCTTAAATATTGTGTTCTCCATGTTTTGCGCTCTGTGAATCTACCTCTTTTTTTAATCCAGTGTGCGAGTGACCCACAGTTGCATGCGTTTAACTGTGGCACTGCTTGGTGTTCTGTTTGTTTTTCTTCCCATTATGAGAAAACCTGTGCTTTAACAGAAAGCCATTATTTCTGTGTTCATGATCTCAGAGTGGGTTTACCTGGAAACATGCTCCATATATATCGATGTATATCACTTAATCATGCTTTGAACCTATTTGCACAAATGTATGTTAACTTATAACGTGTTATTCCTTTTCACCAAAAACTCTTGGTGCTTGTAATCTTATATAAATCAAATCCAGTGCTTCCAAATCTTCCCAGAAAAAGAAATGTTAAATACTATTATAAGAGAGGGCAGGTGTTGTGAGCAGTTCTTACTGGACAGTGTCTGTTGCATGTGTAAAGATCTGTTACTCTATCTGTGGCTCAAAGCTGCTCCGATGCAATACTATTCACTCAGTTCAATTGTAGGTACCCAGCCTGTGAGAGTGAACGATGAAGGCAATCATACTGTGTATTTCACCTTGAGTGTGAGACTCAATTGAAGAGCAATGTCTATTTATTTTAATACATCTCAATGAATGCGACATGGGGCAGAGGTTAGTTTGTGTTTGAAAGAGGGAATGATGTAGGTCTCTATGTATGATTATTGCACTCGACCGTGGAATTTTATTTCCATAAATGACTGTTATAAATAAATTACTTATGAAGAAAGACTCTTTATTTATTGTGTCTCGAATGGGAATGAATGAGTGTTCTGTTTAAGAAACACCATGAAATGACTGGAAATGGTTAAAAGTTACTTATTTTTTTACTGAAGGTCAAAAAACAAGCTTTTAAACAGCTCTGCAGGTCGCCAGTAAATGTCTAATCCCAGTTACACCCCCTGTAGTGAAGTGCTGGGCTGTGAGAAGCGGAAGCATCACAGCCTCATATAAAGCATGGAGTGTGCACAAGTATTCACAAAGGACTGAAGACCATCAGTTCAGAGACGCTGCCTGCTTAATGCACAGAGAGTAAATGAACCAGTGATGATGGGCACATTTAAAGAAAAAATAGAAAAATGCATGACATGACGTGCGTATTTCCACTATTTCTCCTCAGAATGGCTGTGAAGACCTTGGCAGTGTGGCTGCTCCTTGTGGGGATGTTGGTGCCTCAGCATTCCTGTCAGCACTGGTCCTACGGCCTGAGCCCAGGAGGGAAGAGGGAACTGGACAGTCTTTCACAAAGTCTGGGCAATGTGAGCATTTATCAGTCTCACTCAATGTTTATCTTCCCTTTTGTGTACATTCATTGAGATGTTTTTTTTCTTCAACAGGTAGTTGAGGAGTTTCCTCGTGTGGACCCACCTTGCAGTGTTCTGGGTGGTGCAGAGGAATCACCTTTAGCCGGAATCTACAGAATGAAAGGATTCCTTGTAAGTTTGACCCATTTGTCATTGTGTGTTTGGTCTTGGATACATCCATCAGCACTGCCAAGTGGAAGAATATCAGGCTCAGGGATAAGAAAAAAAAATATAAGTGGAAGATTTGTTTTTCTTAAGAGCTTTGAGAATAAAGTCAAAGTAAATCAGAGAAAGACTTCTTTGTATTTTGTGAATTAAGTCAAAACACCAAGAATTATGTCAAAATGTCAAGAATATAGTTGAAATGTTGGGAATTAGGCCGAAATTATTCAAAATGAAGTTGAAATATCAAGAATAAAGTCAAAAACAAATTTGGAAAAGTCGAAAACAAAGTCGAAAGGTCAAGAGTAAAGTAAACAAATGTCACGAAATGCTGAGAATAAAGTCAAAAGGTCAAGAATAATGTTGAAAACAAAACTGAAAGGTCGAGATTTAAGTTGAAATGTTGAAAATAAAGTTGCATGACGGAGTGACTGAGTGCTGCAGCCAGCTGCCAGTGTTCCGTCTCTTTTCGCCTCATGAACAGACAGATTTAGGCTCAATCTCTTCATAGTCCTAATGAATTTATAAATGCACTTAAAAATAAAGAAGTATTTCCGAAAAACTATTTTACCAATTCATCTACACTTGGCATTTTGTAGAGAAGGTCATAACGTTAGCAGTTTCATAAAATCGACTTTAATCTTGAAATTAAGTTTATTCTTGACATTTTGACTTTTCTCCACTGAAAAATCTCCCTTTGGTCATTTTTTCCAAGATTATTAATCAAAGTTTAAATTCACAGATTGAATCTGTTGCTCTCTTTCAGGGAAGCATCACTGACAGGGGGAACGGACGCAGAACTTATAAGAAATGATGATTACTGTATTATTAAATAAATAATTACAATTGCAAAACATTGATTGTTCTTTACTTCTGCATGTTTTATCTCTAAGTCATTCACACCACCCTCTCTTTCATTTTACCCTCCTTCTCCTTTCCAATCTTTTCTCTCTCTACTTCCTTCTTTTCTGTTTCCCTTCTACCTCCTCCTTTCCGTCACCTCTCTCTCTTTATATCCCTCTTGGATGGGGGAGTTATGTTTGCCCTCATCTCTCTAACCTTTTCTTTCTTCGTCTTCCTGTCCATCATCTCTCCCCGTTGGGCTCTCTTTTATTTCCTTTGTGCTTCATCTCTCCTTTATCTTTCTCCTTTACCTCTCTATTGGTTCTGTCTGTAATTTACATTTCCAAATTTATGGGACTACTCCTCCAATTTACTTCCCTCCCATTGTCCCTCATCTCCCCTTTTCACCATGTCCTCGTCCTTCCTTCTGACCTTCCTCTACATTTTCTTGTCATATTCCTCATCACCCCTCCTGTTATTCTCCATCATTTCATCTCATTCTCTCTCTCTCTCTCTCTCATTAACCCTTCACTCCATCCTTTGAATTCCATCTTTTTTCAACTCACCATCCACCTTCACTGTGATTCCTTTTCTTATGGCCTTCCTCCTTTATCTTTCCACCTGCGCTCCTCTTCACATCCTTTCCTTTACCTCTACTTCTTCTCTGTCTTCCTCCTTTTCTCACCCTCTCTTCATCTGCTTTTCTTTACTTGCCTTTCTTTACCTGTCCACCCTCTCCCTCTTCACCGTGGCTCTGCACAGCCAGCAGAGGACACTATAAACCAACACGAAACTTCATCTACATCCTGCTCCGACATTGCTGTGGTATCAAGAAATGTTATCAACAGTTTCTTGTAAGCCTGGACCAAATCCATCAACACTGTAATCAACTGTAATTTACTGTCGCCTTTATTGTGTTTATTCACCATGAGGACATGAGTCTGAAGTCAAGTTATTAATCGCTCACTGTTTCCTTGATCCACACCAACATTGTCCTCTGGATTATAATAAAGATTATTAGTGGGTGGATGAGCAAAATGAAAATTATCTGAGCAGGTGACACGTGTGTGTTTGCTGTGAAAAACAAACAGAAGTGTATTCATCATGGAGACGTGGCAGTGATACAGCAGCCTTTAAAATCCTGCTCACTGGTTCATTAGTCCTAGTTTTTTGCCTGACAAAGAAGAAAAAGGACTGAGTAACTTTAAACAGATCTCCAGTCATGACACTTCTTTGACGTTACAATATCTTGAAATATTCAAGGTGTTGAAATTGACCCTCACCCATTTCATCATTAGACTGTAGCTTCTTATAAATGAGACAGTGATTCTCATGCTGCAGGAGGGGATTTTATATTCACTCCTCTAGTTCCACACGTGTCTTTTTGGGGCTGATACATAGTCACTGGTCCAATTTCACCTTTGTACTCATCAGCAGTGGTTTCACTATTACACAGACATTCAGTATCATGAGGCTGTTGACAGAATGCAGATTTTCTGTTTCCTCGAGGACAGGCTATAAGAATAAATGATGCACTGATGTGTATCATCAAGAAAACAGCACAGACTGAGTGGGAATCACTATAATGACATGCTGATTGAAATTTCCATCACAATAATGCTGATAATGGCTTTGGCTTTCAGAGACGATTGTTCCCCCTCACTGTTTTCTCTTCTTTTGACAGAAGGAATTCATTCTCTTTGTGTCCATAAAGGAACTCACACCTGTCATTTAGACTCTGACGCACATGTGGTCTGTACAGTTTCTAAATAATGTACTGGGAAAAAAGAAACACAATTTTATTACAGCGAGGCCAGTCTGAACTTTGTGTGTAAGTGTGCATATATACTCTCACACATAAAAATAAAATATAAAATAAAAGGGATGAACCAGGATATTTAGCACATGGATAGAAATGAGTTTTATACACAGCTACGCAACAGAATGAAATCTAAAGTTTAACAATGACAGATGTTGACAGGCAGGACATCAGCTGCTTGTGGCTGTCTCTGTTATGAGCAGTAATGTCATTATAATGTGCTGTTTCATCTGCACTAATTACAACCAAAGACAGCATTTTAATAACCAAAGTACACACTTGTACATGCTGGAGCTAATGCCACTTGAATTCCTCTGTGGTTCACAGGCTTCTGTGTTTAGACCTCAGGATAATTAATCCCCTCCTGGGTGTCAGCCTGACTTCAAGTGAATTTCTGGATGTATGGTCTGCGAATGATGGCCATGCTGCAGCCTGGATGCTGAATATTACTGTGGTAGGAATTGAATTATGGCTTTGTGGTAAGACTTTTTAGAAATTGTACTGATCATCTGCAGATCATAAGCAATAGTCTATACAGACTGTAAGTACACCGGACCAATGAATAATGGCCACGCATCATACAGATGTCTTTTGAAGCTTTATTTTTCTCCCTCTCATCAGCAAACACCGTGAAAACTATAACAGAATAAAAGACATAAACAAAGATTTCAAATTGATATCTCTTAGGTATTTACAAGCCTCTGTAGCAAGCGTCCAGTATTTAGACCGGCCCCAACAAAGTCTCTCAAGCTAACATCTGTTCATAGACAGGTCCAAGCATGTTAGCACAGCAACAGAAAAAGCATCAAATTGTCCATTTAAAGGCACTTGAAACAATATTATACATAGATATAAAACAAATGAAAGTACAAAATGTTAGATTACCATGTGCGCCTCTTGGACCGTGCAGAATGTAATTATTTTAGGGCCTCTGCAGCCATGTTGGCTCTTTCCTCTGTTTCTGACCCATAATGCAACAGGTGTGCCCATAATGCAACAGGTGTGCCCATAACTAAACTCTGGTCATGTGACCTGTTACACACTACATCTTATATTTTACATTTTAATCAAGTTTTTACAATTGTATGAATTCCAACATTGCTGAAATTATGACAGAAAATATTAAATAAACATTTCAATGAAATCTAAATAAAGACTGTCTCTCAGACAGTTACACAGACATTTTACAAATATATGATTTGAGAGGAACTGTTAAGTCCTCCAAAGAAGAGCAGGAATGCTGCAAAAGTCATGCAACGTGTAATAACTCCTCATCAAGACCATATCCAACTATAGATATGTAGAATTTCCCACACTTGGGACCAAAGCTTATGTAAATCTCAATATTGAATCATTTCCTGAAAGAATCATCACTGAATGTGAAGACAGATCTATACAAACATAGAGTTAAATAAAGTTCTGATTGTCTACTTGTGTTTAGAAACTTTATCTAAAGCCACACTGTTCTGTATTCCCAACATTTAACACTTTGCTGGGAATCTATATTCATCACATTCATTTCCTTCCATTTTACAAAAATACTTTTGTTCATAGTTGTGCAACTATTGTTGCATTAATTGTCTCATGTAGCAATTAAAATGTACAAAACATTGTTAAATTGCATTACAGTTAGCACAAATAACTCTTCTGATGTACAAATATACAATAGACACACTACTGACCACATTTCAAAATTAGAAATGCTTGAAGATCATAGATCCAACTCTTGTAATCAACAGCAAAACAAAACAATTGTTTCAGATCTTGACTGATCTCTGACCCCTTTATAAGGAAAATCTGATGGTTCCATTTCTAAACATGCAGATTTAGTCATTGAAAAACTCACAAGATATGATGCCATGAAACATGATCTAGAGAAAGTATTAATCTTCGAGTAAGATGAAGAAGGAATGGACCACCTCATATACATATTAGGAAAACAGCATTGCCCCCTAGTGGTTACACTGGAAGTCTAAAAGAAAGCAAGGATGAACATCGTTGCACCATGTCTCCTGAGAATGTAAAGGATAAATGATCAAATCTCATTACTTGTCTTTGAAGGAGTAAATGGTCTCAAACCTCAATACAACTTAATTTACAGCATCCACCCCCCTCATGGCAAACTGCTCTGTTCCTGTAAAAGCATCGACAAATGCAGTTTGACATTAACACCTGATCAGATGGTGATGAGGAAGTGCTCACTTGATTTGTGGTCAACCAACTATAGCCAACCACAGCCTTGGATGTAATGAGGTGTTAAATGTTACATTATTTTAATCTGTGTCTCCTTTTGGTTCTCATACCAATTTATATATACAATCCTTGTTGTATTTGAAGAGTCAAACCTGAATGTAACAACTTGAGAAATCATACCAATCTGATGTAGTGATTAAAATAATTCAACTTGTCCTCCTTGGGTCCAAATACGTTTTCTTCTTTGCGGAAAATAAGAAGAGCACATATACCTTTATTTTGAAAAATCTATGCATTTAATTTACTTAAAAAATCAGACCTGAACCTCCTGATGAGGGGCTCAGTGTGCAGACACCAGAGGGCACTAGAAAACTTCATAATGCTTTTCTGAAACATAAAATACTCTTATTATAATAATACATTTGTAGAATATTCCATCTGACTGTTGCTAAGATTTTATCTCCACTGTTTTTAATAAACCCGGACCAAATCCTGTCAATACTGTTATTTATTGTAATTTACTGTACTTTATTGTGTTTGTTCACCATGAGTCTGAGGCCAATTCATTTTTGCTCACTGTTTGCTTGGCTCGATTCACACCCACTCCACAATCTCCTCAGTATTATAAAAGAGACTGATCATGGATGGATGAGCAAAATGAAAATTATTTGAGCAGGCGTCACGTGTGTGTTTGCCAATAGAAGATGGAATTTACCAAAGTGAAAAACAAGCTGAAGTGTATTCATCATGGAGATCTGACAGTGATACAACAGCCTGTAATATCCTGCTGAGCACCATATGGGGTGGCCCCCGCTCTTATCTTCAATGGAAAGTGTGTTTTTCAAAGTAGTTCACACAGTCGGTCACTCAGGTGTTGCTCAGCAAGCACACACGAGGGAAAAAAATCACTTCCGTGGGTTTCCTCTTGTTGTTGAGATTGCTTGTACTTTCATTGAACATACACATGACACCATGTAGGTCAAGTGTTGAACCTTTATTGAAAGTGATATGATGAAGGATAATTATATGACAGGTGAAACAGCAGGACATAAAATATTTACTCAAGATCAACTCTGTCATGAACAATAACTCTGGCTGCCCATCTACCCTCTATTTGGAGATCCGAGACACTGTATCAGACTCATTGCTCCCAGAAAGAAACATAATTTACGTTTTTATTTAAAATAGGAAACATCATAGGAATGCTGCATTTAGTTATTAAAGAAAACATTTGTTTTTTTACTGACTTTCTCTGGGCCATTGGATGATTTCACACATATTTGTTATTTCTGCACCATAGGTTGTATATAAAGACGACACATCTCCACTTCCTCCCACCATCCAGAAATGAAGCCAAGAAGATCCCAGATACTAACGCTGCCATCTTTCACATTTGGAGCCAGAGTCTGTGCAGTAAAAAGTTGTGGTACCAAGGTCCTGCCAATATACGCTCTGCAAATTGTGAGTCAGTCTCAGCTGTCAGTCTTGACGCTTTAATAGCATTAAATAACAAATTCAATCCAAACTTATCCAAAAAATTAAAAAAATGAATACTTGAAAGTTGCAAAAAACTACCTAAAATTACACAAACTATCTTGACATGTACTTTAATTTTTCAATTTTGATCCATGTCCAGTCCACTAACATGGAGGAGGCAAGATGTATTACCTGTTCTGCAGCCAGCCAGCGATCAAGATGCTTTATTGGCTTCACTTTTGAGGAGCTGTCATGATGGGTGAATTACATTTAAATTTGAAGGTACAGGGCAGTGGTATTTTCCATGCTTGCACAGTTACGTTCTACTGGGCCACTTGAACTGAACAGAGTTATCGTTGATGCTATCTATCTATCTATCTTTCTATCTTTCTATCTATCTATCTATCTATCTATCTATCTATCTATCTATCTATCTATCTATCTATCTATCTATCTATCTATCTGTCTGTCGTTCTGTCTGTCTGTCTGTCTGTCTGTCTATCTATTTATCTGTCTGTCTGTCTGTCTATCTGGTAAAAAACTGATATTTTTATTCATATTCATATTTTAGAGACGTTGGACTGTTTTGTCATGAATTTACTCTGAAAGATTGTTTGTGTGTATGACTCATTAAACAGGCTGCTATGTTATCATGCTGTTATGAAATTCAAACCAATAAAGAGGTATAACCAGGAAATACTCCCAGAAATGCTTCTTGATAGATGTGAAGACAGGAAAAACTGGAACCATTAGGGCAATTCAATAGAAAGATAAGAAAACAGGGGAATTTTGGAAGGACCTGATCCATGATGTTTGACTCCTTTACGTGAGTTGTCTCTGTGTCCTGTCTGGTGTAGCCCTGTGTGTTATATCATGATCAGGATTCCAGAGTCAGGCTTTACCTTTGATATTTTCATATGGCACAAGGGATCAAATGCGTATGAGGCAAATTACTTCAAATCTGACATCACTGCATAAAATTAATTTTTTTAATTTAAAAAATCATTTTGTAAGATATCTCTATCATGTCACCTCATATTATGTCCCTAGGCTCAGTAAAGACCCTGCAGATTCACATATACTGTAGATCCTACATGTGGTGAAAACTGCAGCCTCCTGATCTTTACAAGAATTGGTTAGGGAGATAGATTCACACAAAAGGGTTGAAAGACTTTCTTCTACAAAGCAGCAGCAGTTAGAAAGCTGTTATTAATACGGGAACAAGGCAACGCGGGATGAATTATGCCCGACTCTCATAGTAGTAAGGCAGGCAAAAATATGGGACTGACGAGAATTTAAGAGCTCCAAACAACAGCTTGTTGAAATCTCTCGCCAACTACGCAGTTCATGTTGTTCCTGTTATCTGCGGAGATTGCTTGTTTGAGAATCTCTCTGAATTATGCTGAGAGCCAAGATGTTCATTTTTCTGAAACTGCTCCACTGGCGAGGAGAGTCCAGCCCCACAGAGCCATTAAGTGTTTGTCTCCAGCTGAGCGTCATTATAAAGAACATTAATGTGCCCACAGCCCCTTCACAGCTACTTGGGGAAACATCATACAGCGGCATCATTTGAGTTCCACTCATCGTCAAGTGTCACCGGAGACAGTGTGCAGCTCTTGGCATCTTGGGTTCTTTATTCCTGACAAAATGAAACACTGTGACTTCATTCAGTGGTGTTTTTAAAAGGACAGACAGGTGAAAGGAAGGATGGAGAGGTGAGGGGATTGACAGCTGGTAAAGGTCAGGTGGGGCCAAAGCAGCAGAAGCACACAGTCCATTATACTGACAAGGACCTCTGAGAGCTCTGCTGCCTCTGGGAAAACAGTTTGGAGGATTATCTGAGACACTGTCAGAGTCTAAAACTGTAATGTCCCACACTTGACCTCTTACGACACCATTAAAACTAAAAGGCCCCCAGGAAGCAGATTCCTTACCACTTCTCCTTCCTGAATCAGTGACATGCTTCTAATTTCAGACAGATAAAAGTGAAATTGTTAACATGTGTTCCCTAAGCATGAATATTTATCACAAACCCCATTGATCTCTCACACAGTTTTTTTCCCCTCCCCTTCCTGTGCATTTAAGCCAACAAACACCACACTGATTTATTCAACACAAACGCATCAAAAATGTGTTGTTATCTCAGACTTCCCCCTGAATAATGCACAAACAGGCAGCACACTGAATTTGACCTCAGACACAAACAAAAAAAAAACTTTTGTGGTGGGTTTTTTAATGTACATTCCATAATAAACAACACCATGCCATGCAAGTGTGGATCAGCATCGAGGCTGTTTCATCCAGACTGTGATATTCCACAGTGTTTCCTACTGTGGACAACTTGTCTCTGTGTGTGAATTTGGCACTTGGGACCAATCAGATTTCTGTAGAACAATGTGGATGAACTGACCTTTAAGGTGACAACAAAAATCAATTTTGGCTTAACACATACTCAGAAAGCAAGATGGACCTGACGAAGAAAAAGAACAAAAATGCAATACAACCAAATAAAAAACTAATCGTAAAAATTAAGATCCAATATTACAACATAGACATTGTCATTAAAGATAATAGTGAGTGTTTTAATTTAGTCCAGCACCACAAAGTGACCAACAACAGGTTTCCTAGGAGATATCTGCTATGCTACACGGTGCTCTTTATTGCCAACCACATCGATAAACTATAAATGTATCACATCTTTTACAGGGCATACATATATTTCATAATGTTAGATACAGCAGAAGACAAAGTCCCTCACTTCCATTTTATTCTGTTTTATGGCACTTCATACATAAGGTTGCTGTATAAAACAACTCATTCTACAAATAGTACAGCAGAACGCAGACCTTGGCAGACAGCAGAGATGCGTACCATTGCTCTTGCCAAGGTTGTTTGAGAAAGATTATTACACAGTTTGCTGGGATATCAGGTAATAAGAAATGCATTAAGGTGATGCGAGTAAATCGGGCTAAATGAACGCCCAGAGCCACATTTAGAACGCTAATGTCCTCTCCTTCTGTTCTGCTACTGTGTCGATGATCTCTAACACAACACAGTTCACAACCCCTTCATATTTTCATTAATACTATTAACATAAAACAGCAACACAACCCCAAACCTTTTGTATTTTCAAAACTCCAGTGGCTCCACAACTACACAGACTACAGTTGCAAAAGTGCTTATGTAAATTGTCTGCAGTTGCCCACAATACTTAAACTTGTCCAACCTTTGTACCATCATTTTGATATCTACTTCCTCTACTAAATTGTGGGCGCTCTGCCATGTGGTTAAAGTGTCTACAGTCCACTCCCTCTGGACTGCTATTGTGAGGTTTATAACTTTGTAAATGTCAACCTCGCTTTTGCACGCAATGAAGCAAGCGAAGCTCCTAAGAATGACACAATGAGGGCTGGAGTGGCCCCAGTAGTTTCTTTCTCTTTTACTGAAAAGGCTTGGAATTAAGAATTGATGCTGATAGATCCATTGCTCAAGATAGACCCCTTGGTGACCTCTGTGCTGACAGTGGAGAGAGGGACGCTCTCATACCGCTCTGCCACCCCCCAGCAGCGACAGTGCAACAGAGTGGATTTGAGGTGTTTCTGGAAATTGCTGTTGAGGAAACCGTAGATGATGGGGTTGATGCAGGTGGAGGCCATGGCCGTGAGGTGACAGAACGAGAAGATGATGTCGTGGCTACAGGACGGGATGGCCTCGTGGTTCCAGTCGAACACAGTGTTGAAGATGTTGAGAGGGAGCCAGGAGATGGTGAAGGCCACCACTATGGAGATTAACATGGCGTTGATCCTTGTGGAGCCCTTGTTTTTCTTTTGAGTGGTGTTCCTGCCACGCTCCACCATGTCCTTCCTTCTCCTCAGGCGCAGGTAGACGTGCAGGTAGCAGACCATGATGAGGATGAGTGGGAGGAAGTACTGGAAGATGAGCAGGGAGGTGGTGTAAGCTCTGCGTTCTTCAAGTGACGGCCACCGCTCCATACAAACGAGTTGATCGCCAACTAGAAAGGGGGCGCTCAGGTTCTGTAAAGGCAGGGCAAGTACGCTGTATGAGAGGAAAGGCACGGAGATAAGGCAGGCCACAATCCAGGTGACAGCCACGGCCAGGTAGGACTGGCCCACCACAGGCTTCCATCCAGTCGGGTGGACAATGAGCTGGTAGCGCTCCATGGCGATAAGGACGAGAGAAAAGATGGAGACAGTGACTGATATGCACTGGATGAAGGGCGTGAGCTTGCAGAGGGTGTCTCCCAGGATCCAGTGGTCCATCAAAGTGTAGATAATAGTGACCGGCAGGCAGAAAATGCACATGAGGATATCAGAACAAGACAGGTTGACGATGAAGATGTTGGTCACGTTGCGCATCTCCTTGTACCGAGTGATGACAAACACCAGGCAAGAGTTCCCGATGAGACCTACTGCCAATACTGTGCTGTAAGCTACAATGAGGAACGTGGTGCCGCTCACTGAGAGTGAGCACTCCTCCCCGAAATCCCACGGTATCTCTTTCCACAAGGCTTGGTTGTGATTGGTGCTGTGCTGCAGCTCCATGATGCTTCTCCTTCCTCACTTCAAACACTGGCAATTAATTCAACTAATTTGTTGTGTCAAACCTAGAGTAATTACTTTGTGAATTATATTTTTTTTTTTTCAGTTTTCCCTCATCCTTAATCTTTGGACGTCATTACAGCCATCTTCATTTTCTGCCTGCGAAATGAAGAACAAGAAATTAGTAAATTTTCTGCCAGGAAAAGTTTCTTTTTAATGTTATAAACCCTTGGGATGGGTTATCAGTCAAATTGAAATGTAGCTCATGTAAAATTGACCCTCACCCATTTCTTATAAATGAGGGTTTGTGGCAGACAGTGATTCTCATGCTGCAGGAGGGGATTTTATATTCACTCCTCTAGTTCCACACGTGTCTTTTTGGGGCTGATACATAGTCACTGGTCCAATTTCACCTTTGTACTCATCAGCAGTGGTTTCACTATTACACAGACATTCAGTATCATGAGGCTGTTGACAGAATGCAGATTTTCTGTTTCCTCGAGTACAGGCTATAAGAATAAATGATGCACTGATGTGTATCATCAAGAAAACAGCACAGACTGAGTGGGAATCACTATAATGACATGCTGATTGAAATTTCCATCACAATAATGCTGATAATGGCTTTGGCTTTCAGAGACGATTGTTCCCCCTCACTGTTTTCTCTTCTTTTGACAGAAGGAATTCATTCTCTTTGTGTCCATAAAGGAACTCACACCTGTCATTTAGACTCTGACGCACATGTGGTCTGTACAGTTTCTAAATAATGTACTGGGAAAAAAGAAACACAATTTTATTACAGCGAGGCCAGTCTGAACTGTGTGTGTAAGTGTGCATATATACTCTCACACATAAAAATAAAATATAAAATAAAAGGGATGAACCAGGATATTTAGCACACGGATAGAAATGAATTTTATACACAGCTACGCAACAGAATGAAATCTAAAGTTTAACAATGACAGATGTTGACAGGCAGGACATCAGCTGCTTGTGGCTGTCTCTGTTATGAGCAGTAATGTCATTATAATGTGCTGTTTCATCTGCACTAATTACAACCAAAGACAGCATTTTAATAACCAAAGTACACACTTGTACATGCTGGAGCTAATGCCACTTGAATTCCTCTGTGGTTCACAGGCTTCTGTGTTTAGACTTCAGGATAATTAATCCCCTCCTGGGTGTCAGCCTGACTTCAAGTGAATTTCTGGATGTATGGTCTACGAATGATGGCCATGCTGCAGCCTGGATGCTGAATATTACTGTGGTAGGAATTGGAAACTCAAAGTGATGCATGCTTTGTGTTGAGGGAAGTTCATAAATGGAACAAAGACATTTACAAAGGACACAATTAATTCTTAATTCTTAAGACTTATTATAAAGCACAAGCTGCAGATTACACAAAAGTAATAAGTACATAAATAAGGCATATGACGGAAAGTGTGATTTGCGAGTGTGGGCTGTACAAATACAATTTTATTGATTGATAGACAATCAAACTGTATCGCTCATGTAGATTAGTCTCAAAACGGAGAGATGTATGTAAATTGAACCAACGATCTCCGCTATGTTCAGTCCCCTGCACAAAATCACACTAATAAATAGCCACCAGTCGGGAATAGTTCATGCAAAATAAAACAGATAAACATCGGACACCATCAGACTGGAAAACACATGTAGGGATGGAAAGTGTGGAGAGGTTCCTGTGAGTGGATCCCACACACACAGCTGATCCTCTGTGTGCGCGCTCTGAGGTGGACTCTCAGCTCTGGACAGGTGGAGGAGACTCCCCGGTCCTCCAGTGTACCCTTACACCGTGTGTGTGTGTGTGTGTGTGTGTGTGTGTGTGTGTGTGTGTGTGTGTGTGTGTGTGTGTGACGGCTCCCCTGTCGTGGGGGGCAGTGGAGACCCATCACTCATTTCCACCCTTAAAGACCAGCTGGGTGTCCATGAACTGAACCAGAGCTACTTTATACTTGGAGCGCGTCAGATGGAGATCAGCAAAGTGAGAAGGCTACTCAGACATCTCATCACTATACAGCTCATACACAGACTGACACCTCAGGGACTCACAGCACCAGTGTGTAAACTCACCAAACGCACGTTGAAATACATACATTTTTAAAACAGGCTGAAACATCAAAGCAATCAGAGCTTCCATCTGGAATTGTGATAATAAAAAAACACATTAAAATCTATAACAGACATCTTACTCTCAGTTTACCCTGCACACAAAAAAAAGAGTTCCAACACCAAATGCCACATTGAATTCAGTCTGTTACTCAGAGGGTCTTACCGAGGTCTTCTCTCCTCCGGGACTTGGCGCTCTGCTTCGCATCCAGTGAGACACGCAGAGTTTTGGGTCGAGCAGGAGACAGGAGGCGTCCTGTCAGGATCACTGATAGCAGCTCAGATACAGCTCTTAAAGCGACCTTACTCCACACAGCGCTGCGCACAGGCGGGGATGTGATGTGCTTGCGAACATGTTACATAAGATATTCTCTGTGGCACGCACGCACGCGCGCGCAAGGGGGCCGATGGGGGGGAACTTGAGAGATTTGAAATTTTGCACACTTGGTCTGCTTTCACCAGCATGAAGGCCAGAAATGTGTGAGAGACATCACATACATTATTGTCGAGCACATGCAGGCTAAGCGTAATGACGCAGATGCAAATGCGCAAAAGCAAAAATATCCCCGTAATATACAACTGATGTGATATGTCATTGAAGTCCAATGCTCAAAATTCCTGTAGGACTTTGTGTTAATTGTGTGGACTCAGTATCAAGCCTGTGGATAGACATCACTGTGTTTTCTCTCCACAGTAGAGTGCACTGTGCCTGTGGACACTGTGGGCAATGCACAGTGAAGTTTTCACATCCTGTCATGATCTGTGGACAGACTGTGAGGTTCTTGAATGAAAAGTGGGATTGTTGCTGAACACACGCACATAATGTCAAGTACAGAGCATGTCATCTGTTCCTACTCCACTGAAATTGCAGTATTTGCCCAAACAAAACTATGCACACATAAATTATATAACTTAAATCATTTTCTCTGCTAGCATGTAAGTATGAATATTGATACACTCAATGACATGTCAGGGTTGTCCTGCAAGATCACACGCTACTGATGAACTTTGTCTTACATGTCTCATAATCTACGGAACCCAGGTCCCATGTCTCTACATCTGCAGTAATGCACATCCAAAAATCATCACGATTAAAACCTCCGTCCAGATCCCTCTGCAGTTAACACCCTGGAGCTATTTTAAACCCATCCTTTGCACCTTCTCTTGCTTGAGCAACAGATTGTTAACTGCTTCTTCACACCGTCCCCACACACTCCTGTTTCAAGTGGAGGCCGTTTGAGGGAGCCGTAATTTGTCCGAGAGAGGCAGAACGGTGAAATGATTTGCCACCATCAACAACAGCTCTGTGGGTGTGTACCTGACACTGTGACTCGGGGCTCATGTCACTCAAGAAAGATGATTTATATGCACATAATTTTTAGAGAAGGGCAGAAATGCTGCAGAAGTTGGGAGGAAGTGTGCCGCAGGACTTGATTTTAGCCACTATGTCAATATGAAATGACTCAATTTATTGAAACTTGGAATGGCTGTTGTACTTCTCTTGTGCAATCTCCACTTCTGTCAGTCACATCTGGATTTTTCTTGCAGTTGACAGAAGGGGAGAGGTGAACATTTCTTTGATTTAGACTTAAACGTCAGGACAACTGCGTAGCACTGTTGCGACATGAAATTGTTTTTTTTGACAGCGGGCCAGTACTTCAATATGATTGATAAGTGGAAAGTTGATGGGCTGGTGGAAAGTTCAGCACAATGACGTGTGGCCAGAGAAGCTTCTGCAATCTGGAGAGGAAGAAAACCTATAATGGAAAATTTCTGTCACAGCACACGTGCATAAACGAACAGACAAGCAGATTTGTTTTGTTCCATCACAGGTGATAAGGTAGAACAAGAACAGATAACATGTTCCAAACATTTCTGAAACATTATCTCGCTGTCACATGAAATATTTGATTTCTCTTTGATGACTTCTTTAATTCAACACACTCTATCAACTGTTTAGACTGCTGCCCCTTGTCTCTTTCTACAAAGCATAAAGCAACTGGATTCACATATAAGGCCATATTTGGATTTAGAGACATAGGCTTGTTAATACATGAGATATTATACAGCTGCTTCTTGTGGGAAAAATGTTAATAATTTTATGTGTCACTGCCTGTGTGAATCCATAAAGTGCTCCATTAATGATGAATTGTTTTGCTGCTGGAGCTCCCATGTCCATGCTTAACAATGTTTGGGGAGCAATTCGTTTTGTGTATTTTTATTAGTTTTTTTAATTTATCTTGACCAAAACTGATTTCAACAGACGTTTAATAGCCTCTGTGGTGTAGGAAGGCTTAAAGATACATTTTAAAAGGAACCAGCCACAACATAGCAAGACATGGTGGACAGAAAGAGACGAGCAGGACGGGAAAGAAAGAAAGAAAGATTTACAACACACAAGGTAACCACTGCAGTATCTCATAATGACATGAGGATATTTATCTTTTGTGAACCCGTGTTATTAGTCATAGGTCTATTGTCAAGGACTAAAAACATAGAAATTCTCAAATTAAATATAGAAATAAGAATATTACTATGATGACTGATTTTATATATATTATAGTGAATCGGAAAAAGGGTTCAGAACTTTGTTGATATCTAACTTTAATGGTGAGTGAAATTGTGGCAGGGCAGGGAATACTGTAATGACAACAATGACAAAATGACAAAATGAAAATAATAATTAATTATAATGTTAAATTAGTAAACAGACGAATAAACTCATACCACTCTCCTGTTCAACATCTAAATTGCTTTCAAAAACTGTTCTTGCGCTTGCTCTGTACTAAGTGTGTTTGCCTACTCTACTTGACGTTATGAGTTCCTGGGTAATGGGTATGCTATAAAAGAAAAGATATGTCTTACAGTAATATCTTTTTATAAATATGATCATCCAAGGCCCCAAAACATTATGTAACAATAATTAATGCAAATAGGACAGAAAAGTATTGTTTTCTGAGTTACTTACAGAGAGTAGTGAGGAAAAATGGGTGGAAGCAATGAATAATAGAGATACATTATTTATAGATCATGATGATATATAGTATGTATTGATGGTGAAAATGTTGTAAATTACAATACAGAGCACAGATGTATGTATAATTCACCTGTTAGTGTAAAATGAGGTGTCAGTGTTTCCTGTTCCCTGCTCATTGTTAGTGTGGTTGTTAAAAGATTTACTGCTGCCAACACTAACCATAATCCAGCATGGATGTTATTCCTTGCCACAGCATACATGCATTCATATATGTGCATATTGTATAAGGCAGAAGAAAAAAAACCAGTGATGCACCGATCAATCAAAATCTGCACCCCTTGTTCTACAGCTGCAGCTCTTGTGCTGGAGGAGGTGGTGCATTCTGAGCATAGGTGACAATTACCTTCTTTTAATGTATGTGGGAATATACTGTATGTATGATTTATGAATTCCTCATTCACGATATTCTGTTATATGAACGGTATTGTGTATGATGTCATGTAATGGTCTTTTTTCAAAAACAGAGACAAAGAAACAAGAATAGTACTCAGAAGATCACACGTGTCCACCAAGCTGCACTGAGTTACACACACTCATTAAATCATTCCCTGAAATGTGCCGGATTTTTTTCATCAAGATGAATTATTCTCTCCAAAGATGGTGAAAATGTAGAAAAACACTGGCTTGAAATATTAAAGAAAAATAATCCTTGATCTGCCCCCTGATCCAGATCTGCACCTAAATGAACGAGTTCTCTCCTGACACATACCACATCCGTCCACCAAGTTATATCCTCTTTGTAGTTTTAAAAGTTGACAGCTGTCAATATAAAATTTGAATACACCTGAAGTCTGATCCATCTTTTCAACTTTTCCAGTCAATTAAAATCAAAGCGAACACACTGTATTGATGAAGTGGCTCCATTTTGCCTTCGACTCCTCACTCACCGCAAACCCTAAATCCATACACATTGTGTTCTCGAAGCAAATCATCGAGCGAAGGGCAATCTCTCCTGCAGTATGTCAGCCCCTTACACGAGCCAGGCTGAAGTGATCCTTGACACCATCACTGCAGCACAGTCCTATAAATCCCAGAGGCTTTAAATAACCCCAGCTAAGAACAAATGCCACAGTGCCTCAGGTAGTCATGGATGACAAACAACCCCCATCAGTTGCACAGATCACATCTGACACAGAGCTCACCCCGATGCTCCTCTGTTAAAATGGGAGTTTTGGGAGCAGCACATGCTGCAGAGTATTACAGAACAACAGTTTATATAATCGACAGTAACATTCATTGTTTTTCAACATAAGTAACTCTGGGGTTTTTTAATATTCACAGGGATGATTTATTTTGATTCTCTGAATATTAGTAAGTAAATAATCTGTTGTTATTGTTAATAACTATGATCAAGACCGAGTGCAGTTCTACAGGGCTCTTTATTGTCTTTCAGCCCATTGTTTAGTTTTTTGGTCCATATTTGTGTTTTATTAAATGACTTTAGTTCATTCTTTAGTTCATTCCCACCGCTCCCATTTACCTTGTTTACTGCCTGCATCGGTAAATAGGTGCAAAAGGATACTGTGATAAATCCACTGTACACTGTAAATCCACTACAAATAAAGTTAGCAAGTAGCAGCTAAAGGATAGTATAGCTACAGACAGAGAAAGATATTTCCTTCATTGATGAATATATTCAGTCAATATTCAGAGTTAATATAGAAGTTGCAATCATCAGGTGGTGAACACAGATACAAATGATTGCAAATGTTGCTCAATAACTGCTGGATAGTAGCCCACAGTGTTTAAAGATGGACGACACGACTGCTCCCCAAAAGTGAAGCCAAGGTGTCTTAATCGCCAACTGGTGGCTGGCTGCAGTATAGGTCATAAGTCCAGCCTCATCCATGTTAGTGTATGGAACATCGACCAGTCGTTAATGTTATTTTAAAGTAAGATCTTATCACATTAATCTTTGTTCAAGTTTTCATCTGTCTGATGATTTTGATTTAAAGTAGTTATTTCCTGCTAAAAATATAACTGGGTGAAACGTCATGATTGACAGATGAGACTGACTTGCAAATGGTTGAGCATGTGAATGGGTGGCACCTTGATACTGCAGCTCCTATCCCCATTGGGACTGAGCAGACTGACTCCAAATTATGTCTTTGTTGCAAGATGGCAGCCTTCATATCTGACTTCATATTTTGGCTTCATTTCTGGATAGTGGGAGGAGTAGAGGAGACGTGTTCACAGCCTGATTCTGCTGCCCCCAAATAGCCAAAACTCAATTTCTGCAGATTTAAGGCTTATATGTCTCATTATAGAGAAAGAAACAGTAGGGTGTTTAGGTAATTAATCGCTCTTATTTTATTTGATGATAATGATATGACTCTTATGTCTGTAAGATAGATTTGAAGCTACATGCAACAAGTACTCGCTTAGCTTAGCATAACATAGCTTCCGTACAAAAAGCAACAAATACCACCATACAAACTGTTGTACTAAACAGTTTGCCTTGGGTGCTGGAAGGCAGATTTTTGTTTGTAGAAGACAGGACCAGGCTGCTTTTCCCCCCATTGTTCTACAGTTTGTGCCAAGCTAAGCCAACCCTGTCCAGGCTGTAGCTTTATTTATATTAGAGACGGGATTCAGTCTTCTCATTTTACAATCTGTTCATGTATATCTCCAAAGTATCTTTCTGTAAACTTAGTCCCTCCAAATTCATGTCTAATATGTTTTTTTTAAATGGAAAGTTGGTTCTGTCGTTTTGAACCATAAAGTCTGCCAAGCATGAAATGAAACAAGGCTAAAAAAACTGATATCAATTTTGCAGCGCGCAACCTTAAAATTGCATTTAGTATAGAGAAATAAACTGATTTGAAGAGAAAAGAGCAAGAGACGAGAGAGAGAGGAGACTGAGATTGGGGTTTATTAAAAACACAACTGCATTAGCGGACCAAAAGGTAGAATCAATCCAGCGTGCATTAGATCTGCTGACCCTCCTCCTTTAATTCGTATAAATGTTCATGTCAGTCCTGCTTTCTAAAGCCACATTCTGCTCGGCTGCAGTCACATCTGTGTGCAGCGCAGACAATTCTTCTTACTGCCTCACTTTTCCCAAAGAGTTCCTCGGTGTCAGCATGTGATTCAGATCTTTCACTAACGTTGTCACAGCCAATCAGACGGTGGATGTCACATACCAAAATAGCGTGCACCCCCGCTAGAAATGAAAACTGAATTCACAGGCATCATAACGTGATAGAAGGAGGACAGCAAGTTGCCATCGATCTCCAGTAGCCCTGTTCAATAAATGAGCCCAGATCTAGTGACACATGGTAGATATGACCAACCGTTCACTCAGGTTCTTGGCCACCGCAGCTTTATCCCAATTAAAATTTGATCCACCATCAGCCCCATTCTGCTTGGCCTCATTGCACGGCCGGCAGTTTCCAGGGTTACTGTAAATGACTGGGTTTCTGCAATCTCACAGAATATGTGCACTGATCAAGCACAGACAAACACAAAGTAAAATAAACCTTTCATGTCAATATAAAACTGGAGACAACTCGAGGAAACTGGAGGCTTTATCCATTGCTTTTAATATTCCACCAAACCTCTCCTTGGAGAGCAGCTGTCAAAGCACTGTCCAGCCGAGCTATCCAGCGCTATCAAGTCTCTGCTTGCTGTCTTGTATAATGCTTTCCACTGGGAAATGCCAGTTTCCTACCATGTGTGGTCCATGTGGAAAAAAAGACACGATGAACCACCCTCTGTCTTTTGAAAGAGAAGCTATGAAGTTTAAAGCCTTTCACAATTTTTAACATTTTAGATTTGATTTTATAATTTCCTATATATTTTGTATTGTATGTTATCTATCTATCTAAATGAACAATGACGAACAAGCATGTGGAACAGCTTGACAAAACTGGGAGACTTTACTTCGTGTAACTGATAATCCTTTCTATCCTGTGGAGGAGCACATACTGTTGGGAGGCCTAAACGTTTAAGCATGACTGGTTTGTTGTCTTAAAAGTCCCCAGTGAGGAGAGAAAATCTCCCAGCCTGTTTTCAAAGAGGAATCTGACCTCTGAGAAGAAAGAGGGGGAGTCGAAAAGGACACCACTTTGGCTGTCCTGAGAGTTGCCATTGTAGTCAAATAATAAATGACAAAACTTTTAACTCTGTAATTTTTATTTTTATTATTAATGAATATTGACTGGATATCACATTGTTTAGATCATCCGGTGGAGTACCATTCCAGCGTCTCACAAAATCATTCACAGTCACAACAAAATACAAAGATCCTTTCCATATCCTGTGGCCGTGTAAATAACCCTCCAATTCTTTTCATCTCAGAATAACACAGTGGCAGCCATCTTGAGATGGTTGGTGCAGAGGAAAATTGATTGCTACACAATCATCAAGCAGCAACAGCAAAATTGGACCTGTCAGGGCCACACCTCAGTTTCAAACATCCATTCAACTTATGAATTACAGAGCAGGGAGAGGCTAGGCTGTTCAAATCTATAGGCTCTTATATGTCAAGCACAGCCATATTGTTGTTCTATCATGGTGCTTTTTTTGCCATATACTTTGCAGTGAAATCTTCAATGGCAGTTGGCATGGCAACCACCTGGGTACGAGAAGAATGAATGGTACCACTGGAGCTCTGCTGTCCTAAACTAATCAGCTGTATTGTCCTCTGTTCTGCCAGTTTCTTCTCTTATCAGATCTTGTATACGGGACCCATGCTGTGAAGCCTGGCTGGTACGTTCACTATATTTTCCAGCAACAGGATGCACTGCATTATTTCCTGTCAGAGCCCATTGTATCCACAGCACACACACACTACTAATACACTCCTCATCATTGGAACGCTATTAATGGCACTGTTAGATGGTCTCCTTTAGTAATTATCTGAATGAAGGTTAAGGGTCTTGCAGCATTTTGTAGCAGGAAAGCTTGTTAAAGCTCAAGGTCATTGGCTTGTTTGTGTCTTGGTGACTGTTGCAGCCAACATCGCTTTTTAATCCCTGCTGCCTGTAGCACAAACTGACAGTTAATTCTGTAAATGCAGCCCACTTTGTTTTCGTTGGTTTTTGTCATTTGTTCCCCTGTGCTGCTGGAGAGACTTTCACCTGATGAGAGGAGACAGTTTGATGCTAATGTCCTGGTATGCTCCAGCCTCACTAATAGCAAAACCAAGCTCTCTGTGATCTCCAGGGAGGTTCAACAGAAAAATCACGCTTTCAGTCTTTCACACTGACGGACGACACAACGAGGATACAAACACAGTCCTATCTACACAGGTTATTGTACCTGTGATTATTGCACCTTCATTAGCACGTGATGTGTGAAAATTAATTTTGAATTCATGTTCAACATTTAAAGAGTAAACTGCAAATGGCTCTGTGATATTCACTGTTGTTAGGAAATAAAAGCATGTTAGCAGAATAAGTAAAGAATTTAACCCTCAAAGTCAGTAATCCAGTTTTATCATTATATTAAAAATAATAAAGAATTAGGAACCATGACCACCTTTATTGTCTATGACACATGAGGCATATATATATATATATATATATATATATGGGTTATGGGTGTTACCACCGTAACAGTAATAATAATAATAATCTGCATATGGTTTTCACAATTGAAAAGTGAATAATTTGGTTAAAAAATGTCATACAATAGTGAAAAGCCAAAGGTTGTCATAAAAATGTCATGCTTTGTATGACCAACTGATAATCTGTTGACAATAGCATGAGAAAATGTATATGTCTGTAATTTTTGCTTAACAATTGACATCAAAATTGATTTATTGCTGATTGATCAATTAATCAATTAATCAAGCAACAGTTCTATCTGCACCCAAGACAAAAAGACAGAGGAGCTCTCCCCTTCAGTCCTCCCTGTGCTCTCCTCTGCAACGTATATTAGACCAGGGAATAAATCAAGTGATGGATCATTCCAGCTGTGTTTGTACAAGTGGGGAAAAAATCTCTCCTGTTCATGTCAGGAAATTATATATGCAAATGGAAAACCTCAGCAGAAGATGAATGAGACTATAAAACCTGAGAAATATGGAAGCTTTAGTTTTATAATAAAAAAGGAGTATCATGATTGCCTGGCATGAGAAAATCTATCTGGCAGCTCAGACGGTTATCAAACCCAATGTCATATAAAATCCATCTAAAACATGTAACTCTATCAGATGGAGGCCATATGTTGGAGAGTAAAGAATGACAAAAGCAAAAAAGCTATTGAAGCATGAAAAATACATAATAACAACAAGGACAAAGAATAATGATAATTATTATAATATGTTTAGACTTAGCATATGAAAGTTCAACCTAATCATCATATCACAGAAGGATTCCATTATTTTATGCAAATGTATGATTTAAATACAAAGATCAAATGTATTTTCTTGTTCAAACAAATGCAGGCGTAGCGTTTATCAATTGTATCAAAGTATCTGGGGTAAAAGTAGTGTTGATAAATGCTTGATGTTTTAATGTCTATTTATATCATTTAGAATATTAATGATAATTATTACTGCAATTAATGATTTATTTTACTGAAGCCAGCTCAGGTGTCGAACTATTGTTTTGTTGTTCATTATCCTGTTTAAAAATTAGCGAGTGGAGACACTGACAGATAAAATGAAGAGTCTAAAGTTATGAGAAGAAAAATAGCCAATATAATTTTATCATGTATCTTGTTAAAAATAAAGCACAGTGTGTGTGCACTGGGGATTACTATCAAGCTCTGGTGCTGGAACTTTTGAATCCTATATTATTCAAATAATCCTATATTTGAAAAAATGATCATTAAAAATATCCTCACAGACATTTGATCAGGAAACAGCATCCTCTTGTGTTTGACAGACAAAGTCACACTGTCTAAACATGTTAATAAAAGGCTTTCTTATTTACCTACTTAAAAACTTACTGATCTACTTAATAGTCAGTGTGAGCGATATAAAATAAACAAGGGATTAAGGGAAAAAAAACAGTTCTACAATCTTTTTTGAATTTCGCTTTTTATTGTTTCCATGAAAAATACAGCCACCTTAACCATAGGTGTTATGGTAATGTTTACCTATAAGAATGTCAAATAAAGGCACACAGCACAATGGAGATAGAAGCATCCAAAAAACAGAACAAGCAAACAAACACACACACTTATATATATATACCAACATACATTCGCAAGTATAAATTTACAAAACAAATTCCCAGCGTTTACGTGCGTCTTTTTGATGCTGCTCTCATACAAAATAGAGACTGTGTACATACTGATTAGTTCAATCAGTCAATCAATCAATCAATCAATCAAATGTATTTATATAGCAGGGTATCACAACAAACAGTTGTCTCAAGGTGCTGCTCTAAAGTCCAAGATCTTAAGAAACACAAAATTCAACTTGTTCCACACCGAGCAAGCATGAGCAACAGCGGGGAGGAAAAAATCCCTTGTGGAAGAAACCTCCGGCAGAACTGGGCTCAGTGTGGACGGCCTCTGCCAGGACCGGCTGAGGTGATGGAGAAAGAACAAAGTTACGACATGTTTAAGGCACATTTAGAGACGATTGATGAAAACAAACTATAAAAATAAAGAATACAATTTAAAAATCTAAGTGAATTATATAAAGGTTGCAACCATAATATTAAGGAAATTGTATTTTGCCATAACTCCCACCCCCTATAATCAGTTCTATACCCTATAAACTCTTATGAACTATTATAAACTATTATTAAATTGTATAAACTCTTATTAACTCTTATAAACTCCCATTAACTGTTATAACTCATAAACTAGGTTATGAATAAACTATATCTCATAAACTCTTATTATTCTAAGAGACAAACACAAAATGATTTCCTCTGCAGTGTGAAACAGTCTCTAACTGGCTCGTTCCTGGAGAGGAGGCGGGGCTACAGCAGCACGTCGACCAATAGCAGTCGAGTTCATCGCCTGACATCAAAAAGTAAACAGACTTGTTTTGATCTGTCAAAATAGAATCAGGCGCGTGAGCTGGTGATTTGACTGAAGGGATCAGTGTCACTGTGTCAAACTGTGCTCGTTGGACACTTTGTTTCCTGACGATCACGATGATGCGTCAGTGCAGATTCTGGTTTTAAACAGTAACTCGCTGTTTTACAGCGTCACATCAGCTAACAGCTGATAGCCTCCTAGCTAACGTCCCTGCCTGGTTAGAGTTAACATTATCTGACGGCTTAGCGGCGTATGGGCAGCTAGCAGTAGGTCATCTGGAGGATAAATGCATGTCACTGTATAGTCTCACGTCCTTGTGATCGGTGTGTGTGTTAAGTTGCGGTGTGGAAGTAGCTGTAGCATAGTTCTGAAAGTGACGATGCATCGCGAAGGAGGCGTATCCACCCAGCTTTAGCCGCTAACTGCCCTGATCCCCCTGATACGTGTGACAGTCGCAGCGCTGTCATGGATTTCTAAAGAGTATGGAAGAACCTTAGGATGGTGTCCGCTCCAGGGAGATAAAGAACCGCGATGAAGCCTGAACACCAGTGTCTTGCCATGGCTGAGGATGGAAAGAGTCCGGTGGGAGGAGGCCCTGGTTCATCGGGCCGTCAGACCTACAGGAGTTTAGCCCATTTCCGCAGCCTGCTGGACGGCCTGCTGGCTCTCAGACAGGGGGGCATCCTGTTCGATGTGGTGCTGCTGGTGGAGGGTCGACCCATCCAAGCCCACCGCATACTGTTGGCAGCCTCCTGCAGTTACTTCAGGTAAGTGTGACCCACAGCAGGATGCACCGTTGCTTGACTTGCTTTTTAATCTCATAATTTGTGTGACATCATCTGCAAGACTCTCCACAACACCTCACTCATGCACGTGGACACCAGTCAAAAGTCACTTTGGACAAAGTGCAGTTATAATGGCACATGCAGAACAAGCTGCACTCACATGAAAGCCAATTACCATGGCCAAATGGCCAAAGGCCTCCTGGCAACTGAACATATCACAAGTCAGGCAGTTTGACACAATTACTTTTACTTTATAACAGTTGTACATTTACATACACAAAAATACTCAATCTAATCAGTGAGCGCAGGTGTGTCCCGCCCAATGTCACAAGACTTGGTGTGGAGTCCAGTTAGAAATAAAGTTCCTCCTCTTGTATCTTATCAATGTTGTCATATGATCAGCGGTCATTGTGGATTGACTTTGTTGTCTGTGTGTCCTAGTGATTTCCTTGTCTGCTTATGTCATTACATAAGTGATCTTTCAACTATTGTACTTTACGCTATCTTGTAGTTTACTGAGCAGGGAAAGATGCTTCTCTTGCATTGTGCAGCTAAACCAGAGCCCTACTTTTAGGCCTGAAATCCCATTAAGATGCTAAAAGTAAGCAGACAAGGTACAGTAGGCTTTCACTGTATCCTGGTGAATGTGCTTGTGTATCAGCAATAAAAAGTCAAGTTCAATTCTGTCAACATAGATTTGATCGAGAGGGTTTCTCTGCTGAAAATTGGCTTTTTCTTTTAGCATTTTGTATTTATTACACATTTCCAATTACATAATGAGAGGAAATTTGCAGAGTAAGCAAAAGGTCTTTGCGGTCATTAGGACATGCATTTTATCATCACTGGGCCACCAGATTGATCCCACACACGATAAGATCACAACAACAACATAGCACTCCCCTCTCCACCAGGGGAATGTTTGCTGGAGGCCTTCGGGAGACACAGCAAAATGAGATACCAATTCATGGAGTCTCCTACATGGCCATGAAAAGAATACTTGACTACATCTACACCTCGGAGATTGAGTTAGACCTGGAGTGTGTCCAGGAAGTCCTGATCGCTGCCACACTTGTACAGGTAAGATATTTGTTGCTCTTTTTGCAAAATATTGCGTTTTTTATTTTGCAGCTGACCTTTGTACTTTTGTGTTTCATAGCTTGACAATGTCATCGGCTTCTGCTGTGATTTCCTCCTCTCCTGGCTGGATGAGGACAACATTTTAGAGGTGCATCATCTCGCCGATCTGTATGGACTGCAGCAGCTCAACGACCGAGTCCACTCCTACATCCTCAGGAACATTCAGACTCTGTCTCGCAGCGACGTGTACCGACAGCTCCCCGAAGACGTAGTGTTCCGAGCACTGAGCAGCGAAGAGCTTCAGGTGAACAGTGAAAACGAGGTGTACGAGGCGGCTCTTCACTACCACTACAGCCCCGAGCAGGTGGAAACTGACCAGGTGTACTTGCAGGTCAGTCCCAAGGTGTGTCTGCGTTTTATACTCTCTTCTCCTTCTCCATCACATACAAAGTATTTATAAAGCAAGAAAGGTATTAATAACAGTTGCTTCTTTTGCTATATCTCTGAATTTAAGGATAATCTCAGGATGATTGATGCTGTGCGTTTCTGCCTGATTGAGAAAAAAGTATTGCAGAGACTGTACGGCAGACTGAACCAGTGTCCGCTGAAGGATTTGGCCTCAGCCGCCCTGACTTACCATGAGCAGGAGATCTGGCAGCCCGTCCTGCAGACTCCTCTCACCCAGCCGCGGTCCACCTTCCATTGTATCCTGGGTTTCGGCGGGATGTTCAGCTCCGGCTCCCTCACAGACAACGAGCACCTGTTTCAGGTGTTCCACCCGAGCTGGGGGGAGTGGAGGGCTCTCACTGCAGCACATGCACCGCGAATGTCCAACCAGGGCATCGCTGTGATCAACAACTTTGTTTATCTTATTGGAGGAGACAAGAACACCACTGGATTTCGAGCGGAGACCCGCTGCTGGAGGTGAGATCCCATCAGAATATTTGGTTACTTCAGAGGAACACAGATCAGACTTGTCTAGTCTACAACTATCAGTTCTTTTCATTATTATAACTATTTCTCATTTTTAATGTTTCTTTGACCAAGTGGAAAACATTATTTGATTTGGTTGCTGCTCTGGTCACGGAGATGTAAAAGTTCCAGTTCCCTTTTTTTAAGAGCCCCTTAATATATGTTTACATCTACATTTTGCCTTTTAACTGACTTTGGAAGTCACAGTTGAGAAAACAATCTGAGCTTAATTGTGTCGCTAGATATTTTCTTGCAGATGTAAAAAGGTCTGAAAGAAACAATTACCCTTGGACATTTACAAATCCATCTCCTGATGAAAATCATACGATCCGATCAAACGCCCAGAGGAGCTACTAAACAGACCTCGTTCTGATCCATGCAGTTAAATGTGAATTTTCTCATTCATAGTTCATTTTATTAAATATCTACTTTGTGCATAGATGTGTTGCCCACTGATTGAATTTCTGGAGTCATATTTCTTCTTCACTCTTTTGTCTCGTCCGTTCTTCCCAGATACGACCCCCGTCACAACACCTGGTGTACCATCCAGCCACTGCAGCAGCAGCGTGCGGACCACTGTGTGTGTGTGGTGGGCGACCATATTTACGCCATCGGAGGACGAGACTACAGTAATGAACTGGACTCAGTGGAGCGCTATGACCCGCACACCAACAAGTGGGAGTTTGTGTCACCTCTAAAAAGAGAGGTATGAGATGAAAAAATAACAGCATGTAATACTTGTACCATCCACATGATGCTGCTACACACTCACCTGATATCTGTTGATAGGACTGTCCTGCTGTTAACCAGGTATTATCCATTTCTTACCATCTCTTAAAAAGTCTTACCTTCTCTTTAGGTGTATGCACATGCCGGAGCAGTGACCGGCGGAAAGATTTATATAACCTGTGGCCGCAGAGGTGGGGCTTACCTCAGAGAGACGTACTGCTTTGACCCTGTGGCAAATCACTTGACGGCGTGTGCGGAGGGGCCGGTAGAGAGGGCCTGGCACGGCATGGCAGCTGTAAACGGACGCGTTTATGTCATCGGGGGAAGCAATGATCAGCATGGATATCGGCGTGATGTCCTGAAGGTACGATGTCACTAGTCATTAGTGGTGTTAACGCTGCTCAGTGAAGGCAGCGCTCACACAATTTTACACAGATATGAGCTTTCATGAGCTTTCATGAGTTTAAAGGTTACCTTCACCCCTACATTTCGGATTTAGTGTCCCTTCCTGGAATTTCAAAAATTGCCTATAGAACACAGTGGTGGAAGACGGGGCTAAGATGGAACGGCTCTCCCTCCCTCCCACACACAGACATGACAAACTCCCACACACATATAAGAAATACCATTTTGCCATCTACGTTGTCTGACTCCAGTGGCAGTGACACACACGTTTGCGACAGTGGTTTCCTGATTGCCAAGTTCACGTTCATCTGAGGAGCATGGTGGACCTACATTAGCTACGACCCTGAAAGGTCCAGGACGGTATGAAAACCTAGGTGGCGTTAGGAGCCATGATTTATTCATAAATGTGATATTGAAACCAGCATTAATGTGTTTCAACAAAGAACAGTCACATAACTTTATTTACAACTTAAAATTACACACTTCACTTAAATGTGCAGCATCTCTGTAAAAGCCTGTGGATTTAATGAAATGAATTAATATTATTAGTTTGGAATACACTTTAAGTGATGCCCCCCCCTCCTGTTTTTCTCTCCTCAGGTTGCATGCTTTGACCCCACTGCCAACTCTTGGTCTTTAATGACCCCTCTCCCCGCTGGACACGGAGAACCTGGCGTAGCTGTGCTGGACAGTTACATCTACATCCTGGGTGGACGCTCTCACAACAAGAGTAACAGGATGAAGTATGTTCACGTGTACAACACCGACGCAGACGAGTGGGAGGTCGAGACAGAGTTTAAGGAGCGTGTCTCGGGCATGGCAGCCTGCGTGGTGCCCATGCCCCCTAATGTGATCGCCCAGGCCAGGAGCTGGGAGCAGCGCACCAAGGCTTCTTGGGAAGACCTGGAAAACTCAGAGGACTCTAATGAGGACTGAAGCAGCTGTGTTGGACTGAATGTCTGTGCACTGGAGACTGTTGATGCACTTTTTAAAACAAATTCAGCATGTTGAGTGTGAAGTACTTTTAGGATGTTGTTGTGGCAGCGGTTTATAACAGCATCATGTCCTCTTTGCATGTTGACCACTTTGAGTGCCTCTGAACCAAAGTGTCATTCAGGATCTTTGCATATTTATATTTATGTCTCAGCTACAGAGTTAGCCCCTGTTCAAAACTGTTATAGGAAAAATGAAAGTTCTCTCATTATCTACTCACTACTATGCCGATGGAGGGGTGGGTGAAGTGTTTCAGTCCACAAAACTCTTCTGGAGTCTCAGAAGTAAACTTTGTAGCAGCCGAATCCAAAAAAACTAAATTCAGTGGTGACCGACACTTCAGAGGTAATAAAACAACAGAAAAAACATGACATGCCTCCATACTGCTCGTGTGCTGTCATCCAACTGTCCACAAGCCCCGACATTCACTTTTGACTGGAAACTAGGTCATTTACACCATGTTTAAGCCTGAATGTCCACGTAGTATGTCTGAGGTTCCATGAAATCACCTAGTAGAAGGATATCAGTTGACTTTTAGGCTTAAAGCACGGTGAAAATGATGCTGTTTAAAGTCGAATGTCGGGGCTTGAGGACACTTGGATGATAGCCTGGTTAGTAGATGATGAGTGCATTTTCATTTTTCAGTGAACTATCCTTTTAAAACCTGATCTAAGGCCTCATTCACACCCGGTATGAACATGTGCTTTTTGTGATCAATCTCAAGACAGAGCACTAAATACATGTGTGAATGCACTCGGATACAGATCAGACCACATTTAGAGGTGGTCTGGGCCTCGTGTCCACATTCTCGTCACAGTGTGAACGTGATTGTGTCTCTTCTCGTTGTTTGTGACCTCTGGTATCCGTCAGTCTCGTAACAAAGTGGCAGCCTCTTGGTTGGACAGGTTCAGTCCATGTGGGGCCACATTTTAATGCCAGGTGTGAAGGCACGCACTCGGAGTTGTCAACTCATGATCAGATCACAAAAACCACGTGTTAAAACCGGGTGTGCACGGGGCCTGAATCCCACTCCATGAAACCTGCTCAAATGCTGATGCAACTGTTTTTGGCTGATCCATTTTTATTTCCTGTCACTGTGTCATTTGTCACTGGAAAGCTATCCTCAAAGTAAAGCAGTGTAGACTACTGGCTATGCAATTATATGGTGGTGCAGTATATGGAGGAGTTCTTTCAGCTGCATGTTTATTCTCTTATCACCTAAACCAGGGTGTAGACGTTTTACAGGCAGCTGTTACCTGTTGTAATGTTATTCTTAAGCTAGTCTGATAAATTATTAAAATCTGTGAAGTAAATTATATTATTTAGTTTACCTTTCCAGCCTAGAAGCTACTGGTTATTGCTACGATTAACTTATCGTCACATCCAAACTCCTGAATTATAAGACATTTTAACACTGTGCCTGTTTTTGGCTGAAACACACAAGTCTGTGTAATGACCTTTTTATTTTTATGTTCACCAGTGTCTGATTAGATGGAGATGAGCCTCAGATGATGTGCCTCCGATGTCACAGGCAAGTTGTAAAGAACAATGTGGAAGTAATCTGTAACTGGATGATGAAACACTGGTGCTACAGGATGAAAAGCCCATCTCCTAATATGTTGCCACATCTTCAGGTTAATTACGTGTGTGCAATGTAAACCAAAACATTATGATATGTTGTTCTTGTTTGCATTGGTCTTCCATGCTGCGTATTATTCCATGGCAGAATCCTAAGAGTAGTAGAATATGTATATTGGTTAATATAACCTCTGCTCTATGTTTCTGTTTGTTGCCTCAGTTCACAGTTAACATTATTAGTGTTATTATTATAGTCAGATGTGTGAAATGACACTTTCCTCACTATGCACCTTTAATTTCTGTCACTGAAAATCCTTCAGGAACAAGTGAAATTTCAGTTTTGTTTTCTCATAGGATCAGAGTTTTGAAAGCAAATCAATGTGTTGGTACTTGCTGTTATACAAGAAATGCAAAATGGGTACTCAAGATAACTTTTCAAATGTAATAAAAGCACATCTCAATACTATATTGCTTCTGTTGTGCATGCATGTTAGCTGGGAGCAGGGCTGTGGCCTCCGTCATCTCTGAGGATGTTTTGGGTTTTTTTTAGCATCACATGCTGGTTAAAGGCTGACAAACAAGATAACCCACTCTTTATTTCTCCATCAGAATTTTACAATACCTTTTAGACTTGTTGGGTAAAAACGTGACAATCTCTTGTTTTTCTGGGAGGAATCCCCAAATCTTTCCCCCGTAGCGTTTCTGCGTAAGAAAAGTAATATAACTACTAATCAACTAGAAATCTGAGCCCAGGTTTTGTGAGTTTTCTTCATTCTGTTGTGTTCATAATCTGTTCCATAGGAATTTCCTTAAAAGAATTGCACCTTTTAACTTAAATGTGCAGAAACATTCATTGAATAATCAAATAAATGGGATAATAATAATGATAATAAATGTATAAGCAAATTATAGAGAAGCCAGATCATACTCAACAATGCAATAAAACAAAACAGATGAAAAACCACAAATAAATAAAGTATAACACATTGACTATGCAGGTAAGTATTTAAGTAATTCTTTTTTGTGGTCGTTTAAAGTCCCTGTTGACTGTTTAACTTATATCTCCACTCTTGGATGAAAAGTTTATGTAGTAGCTACCTTTTTGTATAACCTGACAGTGTGATGGATATAATGTAGAACCTCCACAGGTGACCTTCCTTGTTTGAACTCCTCTCTGCCTCCTGTCCTTTTATTCCACCCAGTCTCCACCAGTTCCTCTCCATTTGTCCCTACACTCCATCAGCTTTATGAAGGCCGACTGCTGCTTTCCTCTGCGAGGCCGTTTCATCTACATCTGTCACCCCCCACTGGCCCTAAGTGAGTGTCCCTCCACCCCTGTCTGTTTCACACCACTGTGCCAGCCCCCGTCCAGCTTGTCTGCTTGGATGTGCTGACACCAGCAGTGGACATCCACAGGATCAACTATCTGCTGCGTTTATGCATCAGTCCTTTTCATTCCACTGCTGTATACTACCACCGGGGGGATACTTAAAGACATATGTCCTGCACTTAACATCGTCAGCTGCCTCCACAGACATCTGAGCACAGGTCGATCCTCTGCTCTTTGCCAGACCATTATCATAGCAATTAAAAGGCCCCAAATTACCCCATTGACATGCAGCTATGAAGATTAAGCCCAGTGGAGTTGTGGATGTGTGTGTGTCGAGGGAATTTTACTAAGTGGTCGCTTTCATTCTTATTTCTACTGCTGTGTGGGAGAGCAGGAGGTCCAACGTCTGGCAGTAAGTCGATAGAGAACAAAGAAAGTCACCTGTGGATGGAGATCTGGACTCAGAGAGGCTCCTCATCTCTGACTGTGACAGACAATGTTCCTGCTGAACATCCGCGGAGCAGCCCGACCACTGACCTTTGAATTCAGTTCAATTTGTAAGTGCAAAGCAACAAATCACAACTTACATTATCTCTCGTCACTTTGCACAGTAAGGTCGAGATGTTACAGTATTATATCCCTCAGCAGCTTTGTCACACATTTCAGAAACTTACTGATAACAGCAGTTACATAATGTAAAACCCAAGTTGCTACAATATATGTGAAAATACAATAAATATCATGAACAATATTACATAAATTATTATGGATAATAGATCAGGAGGAAACATTTTACCAAGAGAAAGTAAAGCTTTATAGAATCCATTCAACTAATCTCACCAGACAATTCTCAGATAGTTTTCCTTCACATATCTTAACATGAATCTTTCTGATCTTTTAATATTTGTCAACCTTAGTTAAACTCCATATTAAACCCAGTTAAAATCAGTTATCTTCATACAATATGCTCAGAAAGCATTTTAGAGTAGCAGCTCTTCAAGTCAATCACTGATGTTCCACTGCAAATACATCATGTCAGATATTTACCTGATAAATTCCATCTGTCGCTCAGTCTGTCCTCAGTTCTACCTGAAAATGTTCAGCTGCGATCTATTTATTTTCATAACTGATTGTTTACATTCTTAGCATAATGGTGCTGGTGCTCACATTAAATTATCCTGATACAAACACCACCCAGAGCAAACGAAGCATAGTGCTCACTCTCACTGTAATTCACAGAATCAAATAAACAAAAGAAAATTTAGGAAAAACTTATTTAGTCTTGAATTCATTCAAGCAAAATAAACTTCTACTAACTTTCCCCTGGTGTTTATTAAAATAAAAGCACAGTTGCTTCATACTTGGATTCATAACAGAGTTCATTTTAATGTATGTCATGAATCTTAGAAGAAAGGATTCCGGCTGTGTCGCTTTAATGAAAAAGATTGTACACGGCAGCGTTTTTATTTGTCAGAGAGAAAGATCTAGGGACATTTTCAGTTACCATTCCATAATGAAGTTTGAATTATTTACAATATTCCTGTGACGTCTACTCTCTTAAGCAAGTTAAAACTGACTTCTGTTTCCTGTTGTCCTATAAGAAATTGTTGTTTTATTGTTTTGTGCACAAAGTGTTGATTCACTGCTTTTCCCTTTTCACTTTGGGTCAATCTGCAGCTGCACGATTAAATCTCAGACCGACCTGCTTTGACATGTATTTAACAGAAATTTGCACCATAGTGTCTGTAACTCACATTAAGGAAATGGGGACAGAACCGTGATTATGTATCATTCCAATCAATATCCTGTGTCACAAGCTCTTTCATATCGTAACCAGGGTTTCATTTCCCCAGTTTCTTACTACATGATTTTATCTTCACTGCTTTTAATTTAAAAACTGGCTTCTGGGAGATGTAATCTCATTATTTTTAAGAATTTGAACTTCATCACAGCAACCATCTCACCCAGTGATGCAGTTATCTCCCTCCTCATCCTCATTAAAACGAGTGAATGAACTGTGTACATTATATATGTGGGCCTTATATATAAGAGGCCTCCGAGATAATGAATCCCACGGAATAAAAACCCACATCAGGCTGGGATTGTTCCTGAAGGATGACCTCCTTCTCCTCCCCCCTCTTCCTCCCCCCCTGGACTTTACAACAGTCATTAGCAGCTCATATCCACCCCGGGTGGAGGCGATGGGCCCAGTCTGTGTTTTTTAGTGGTGAAAGGGAACAGACAGCCCCCCATTTTCATGCTTCTAAAGGCTCATTGAGATGGAGAACGAGAGTCGTGCAATGTTTTATGATGTCGATGGGTAAACCCCAGCAGGTGAGCCGCAGTCACAGTAACACAACGTCTTTAATGCATGCTGGGCCTCTCCAAACTACAGAGTGGTCCCCATTACATCAACAAAGAGCAAATACAAACAATCACCAACAGCTGACGTGCTGCTTATCAGAGCTGGTCCTGTGCAAAGAATGCAGATGTGCAAAAACACTTCTCCAGTCTCAACTCAGCAAACCTGCAAGATGTTTGGATGTAAAACAAAAAGATAGACATGCTCCTGAAGTTTTTCAGGGGCAGAAATAAAGGATATGCAGTAGAGGAGGAGTCATTTAACATATATTTATCTAATTAAACAGCATTAACAGTGAACTGAGGCAACAAACAGGAACATGGAGCAAAGGTCAACAAATAGAAAAGTTCTACATGGTGGTTAGAAGTTAAGAATCTGAAATTGTCTGCTAGCAGATTGAAACAATTGACTTGAATGTAAGAGTTATGAGTAATCAAGAAAATGACTTGCATTTAAACCAGTGACAAGTTTTCAGATTCATCCATGGGAATCATCAGGATATATGGGTAGTCTGTGTTGACATGGTGAGAATACTTTCTCAAACTCTGACATTTCTCTTGTGTTGTTCTTTCACACAATTTAGTAGAAGTGTAAAAAATATGTACTGTCAAATTATTCCCAAATTATAAAACAAATGGGAAAAAGAAATGGGCCCTAAGATCACAGATAATGCAAGGTATTGTTCAATCCAATTGAATATTTAACACAGCCTTCACTAACCAAGGAGAGTTTGCATTGAATATAACCTGAAATTCCCCCAACATGCAACAGATTGGCAGATGACACCTTTCTCCATAAGGTTCAGAATTACTGGTTCAGTGTCTTCAATTAAAAAACGACGACCTCACGATCACCCATGGGTAAAACTGATGACCTGGACAAATGAAGCAGAGCACAACAGTGTTTCCTATCTTACAGCCTCAGCAAAGAAGCTGCTTCTACACTGGGAAAATAAGAGGTCCCTGATTGAGATGTGGCTTAGTGACCTCACGAATACACTTAACTTAGAAAGAATAACATACACCATTTGGGATAAGGTTCAGTAGTTCGACAAGATTTGGGCTTTCGTCATTCACTTCCTTTCACAAACAATATTAATTCGTTCGGCTCTTTCATTCTCTTTAAGAGTTTTTGTCTTGGTTTGTTTTTCCTTTTCAAAGTTCTTTCATTATGTCCTGTGTTTTCTTTTCTATACATATGTTCAAGAAAACCAAGCACGATGCCATCTTCTGTCTGCTCATGTAGGTGTTTGTGTGCCCTTGTGTTTAATCTAAGTCACCATGCTTGAATTAAATTATCTTGACAAAACATCCCAGAACATTTTCTATGTTACAGTGAGTCCTTGGCTACAATTTAAACCATCTATCTATACATCTGGATCATTTGTCATTCCAGTCAGATGAACTCACTGTAAACAAGAAAGTTGTTCCTCTGTTTGGATAATTTATCACATGATTATTTTTCATAAGGAAATGATACTTGTATTCTGAAAAGAGATTCAAATATTTATTGTAATCAGTCACACGAGGCAGGATGATGTAACTTTTAGTCTTTTATTTTCAAATCACATCACAACTTGAAGACATAACTTGCACACTTACGTTTTATTCTTTCTTTTTACAAAAATATTATTTACACTTGAACGAGAGATGAAATACAAAATAAATAGACAGTTAATGAAACAATCTTTAGGCATGGCGCAGCAGCACACAGTAACAGGAGTCCGAGTCCTGCCGGTCTGAAGACAAGGCAGCGACAGTCCCTGCTCACACTTTACATCTTTTACTCTTTCTATTCTTGTTGCAGGCCCCGGGCCCTCAGCCTCGTCTGGACATGCACTTCCTCCCTGCGAGTGCTAGATCAGCATTCTGGCAAGATGGCGCCGCAGCACTTTAAGTCACTCTCAGTCAGTTAACGTCAAGGATCCCTTCACCAGCACGAGTAAGAGAACAGCGGGTACTGGCTCCACTCGGCCACGTTGCCATGGTGATAGCCGTGGTGCACAGCTTGCGGGGTGTAGTCGGCAGTCAGGTGGTGAGGAGGTGGGTACTGAGCGGGACCGGGACCACTCCACTGGCCCAAGGGCTGCTCAGCACCGTAGGGGCTGTAGATGTGGTGGCCAATGACCCCAGGCTTGCCGGCCTGGGCCATGCTCATGTTGAGGACCCCGGTGTAGTCCTGAGGGGCAGGGAGGGGCTGGGGGCCACAGGGGGGGGGCCCGATCTCCTGCGTGCGGGGTTTTGAAGAGTCGTGATCGGGGACAGTGGCGACATCAGGGACCCTGGACTCAAAGCTGCTGCGTTCTGTGCCACTGTTGCTGCTGCCGATGCTGGAGGAAGGAGAGGGAGACTTCCCGTACTCGTGGAACCTGAGGAGGAAAAAGGAAGGTGGTCAGTGATTTGCTGATCAGGATGAGATAACGCTCTTATTGTGAAACAACCTGAATGGTATTCACCTGTACGGCTGGTAGGAAGCAGGAGCAGGAACCAGCTGCTCTGCGTTGTACATATCTCTGTTGTCTGCCCCAGCAGGAGATTCAGTCCTCGCTCTGTGCTCCCTGTCAGCGGCCCACGGGGAGTAACGCTCCTCTTTGACACCATTGACCTCTTTCCTTTTGGGAAGCTCTCCTTCCTCTCCATCATAGGCCTCATAGGATGACGGGCAGAAATCTAAAAAGACACCAATCATTAGCTCAACTACAGGAAAGTACAAGAAAGTAGATGTGAGGAAGAAGAGAGTCTTGAGTGCAAACCTTGTGGACTGTCTTCCTCCGAGTCCCTGTCTAAGATGTCTGACATCTTCGGTCTTTTCTCGGGGCAGCCTGGGTTCTTGTTCGAACGCCTGCAGAGGAAACATCATTAGAACAGTTCTACATGTTACATTGGCTGGAATCTACTGCTGATGCATTTCTGGGAAAACAGGCCACACTGCATGTATCTGACCAGTGTGAAACCCACCGTTTTTTATTGGTGCCTTCCTCCCGGAAACCTTTGGCAAAAGGGTTGTGATCGATCTTCAGCTTTGTAATCTGCAAGAGAATAGATGTCAGTTCAGTTAAAACTCTCAGTCATGTAGCAGATTGTGTTGGTTTTAGTTAAATGCTGGGGACTGACCCTGGTGTTCTGGTAGGCGGTGACGGCTGTGAACGAAGTCTCGGGGTAGGTGAAGGTCTGGAAAACACTCCAGCGGACGCTGAACAGGTCGTCTGCCTGGACGATGTGGAAGCGTGGGTGGTAGCGATGCATGGAGTGCAAAATGATCTGCAGAGAAGAAGAGAGTGATTCAATTTAAATTTATTGAGCTCCTACTCTACAAGTATTCATGGTATTGTCAATCAAGAACTTGAAATCCTTCAAAAGAAGCCATGTGGAATCATCTGGAAATACAAGGTTGTGGTCTAGCACTCCATCTCTGAGCGCTCTTACTTACATGGCCATGCTGGTCAAGCGTATTATTGGTGAGTTTGAGCTTGAGGAAGGAGACGGACTGCTTCATCCAGTGGCTCCCGGGGGCCGGAGAGTCGGGGTGGAGGTAGGTCCTGCAGGGAGGCTGGGGCTCCGCTTTTCCTGCCACCTCCCATTTCTCTTTATTCCACTGTAGGAAGAGGGACAGATAGTCAGTCAGTCTGTCATAACAGAAAAACAAGCGGTCTACAGATTCCTCCATTCCCACAGTGTGAGGAGCACGGCAGAGTGGAGAGTGACGGCCGGCAGGTACCACCCACAGAGATAGGGGCCGGCACAGTGGGCTCCCAGCAGGGAATAGAAAAACAGGAAGAGATAGCAGCCTTTGATGTACCATGTCAGGAGGGGGTGATAAACAGGGGGTGTCTTGTCTGGGGGATTGTGGTCACCACTCTGATTTCTCTGCCCAAAGCCATGGCTGCTGCACATTAATCAATTAAACTTTATTTAAATAGCCCATATTAGCAAATTAACACTAGACTAGAGTGAAGAGAACAACTTCAACATGGAACAAACTGTAGAAAACTAGAGAGTCACACATGAGGGATCCCTCTCCCAAGATGAACAGAATAGATGGAGATACTTTAATCTAAGATGAAGGTTTAAAACATTTATAAATGAGAGAATTTCTGTCTCACCTTATACCTGAATCCATCCTCAGGGACCATGTCAACCAGCAGAATGTATTTTGCACATGGAATCAGGCCGGAGAGATTCACTTTACAGTGTGGAAACATCCTCCTGTGGAACATAGAGGTGAACACATGATGAATAAATCAAGAAGCAGACACGGAAACACAGGGCGCTACTCTACCTGCATTTTGCATTTCACATTTTCTTTTCTTACCTTCCGGGTTTAGTGATGATCATCTCTGTCCCTATTTCATGAAAAGACTTCCAGAGATCAGGGTCCTCGAGAGTCAACCTGATGTTACCCTGGAGATAAGCATCAGGGCCGGCAGCCATGGAGGGAGGAGGAGGGCCGCCGAAGTTAGGCTTCAAGTCTACGAAATAAAAAGATTACTCATAGGAATGCATCACCAGAGAGTGAAATATGAAGTTTCATGCTTGAGAGGTGTGATCTGATAAAGACAAGCACTGCTTTGGAAATTGGAGTAATCGACTGAGAATCCCCATTTAAACAAAAAAAAAACAACTCACCTCTGATGGACTGCATTCTTCAGGATCAGGAGCAGCACAGGAGAAGTATGAAAGTGTTCATGCAGGGTCAGTGAACAATCCAAGTATCAGAGATATCCACAGTGTTTCTTCAGCTCCGCTAACCCTCCTTCACATTTAGAGCCAAATGGTAAAGAATAGAAATCCAGCAGCGAAGGACGGGGTCACTCAGTCTCAGTGGTGTTGCAGGAGCTGTTCCCAGATCTCAAGTCCTGCAGGACTGGGTGACCATGACTTTTAAGGGGAGACCTGGGGTGGGTGGGGTCAGGAGAACCATTCCCAAGCTTTGAAGTGGCACAATCATGAGTCAATGTCCTGCTGTGATTGGAGGGTGCTGGAAATCAAAGAGACTTAACAGAGCCTTGATACCATCCCCACAGGAAGGGCTGCGGAGGAAATGCATCTTTATTAACTGCTAAGAGACTTTAAAACAAATATGGACGCACTCCTCTGCCGCAGAGCGAGGCTCGCATCGGCACCAGAGTCTGTGTCAATATCATTCACACGCATGTAACCACACGTGAAAATGCTATTTAGTGTGTTTGTGTAATGTGGTAAACACCCAGTGTGATCTATTTGACACAACTGGGAGAAAAGCAGGGGAAGGTGCATTTAAACAGAATGATCCACTGAAATGTATGTGTGCATCTTAGTATTTACAAGTCAAAACAGGTTTTAAACTTACCACATAATAAATTAATATTAAAATGCTTAAACTGATATCGTTTTAAAACGTTCACAGGATTGCCTTGATCCTTTTCTTCTTTCTCAGCTCTCTCCATGAGAGAAATGACGCAGTGGGTGGAAACGCTGTGTAAACCCATAATGGTGTGATGATAACATGCACACTCTTTCTGCAGGTAACTTGTACCTGGGGGCGTCCTCAGAGGCCTGCAGGACTTGTGCTGGTGGTGGAGGTGGCGGATGCATGTGTAGGTGGGGGGTTGTGTATTGGGGTGTCTAGACAGGCCCCTGCTCTGATAGATAATCTCATTAAGCTGGTTTCCCTTGAAGGAGCTGGTTTCTGCATGTGGAGAAAGGCCCCTGTGTATAGACAGGCAATTAACAGCCAGTTAGCACCACAGGCCCAAGTTGGCCTTGAATGGGACAGGAGGGGTAGGGGCATAAAGACCATGCTCCAACAAACCCATGTTTCCCCCCCCACCCTCCACATCCAGAGCAGAATCCACGGGCGTCACTATATATTCACGGGCCTGTCTGGACCTGGAACTTACCGCCTCAGTGCAGAGGAAACAAATGAATGAAAATGAAATTCAGAAAGTGTTTGCATAGAAGGGAAAATAATTACAACTCGGCTTCCCTTCTTGTTTCCACTGAAAAATTTGAATTGAGGGAACTTACACATCTCATTCAACTTCATTTTCATTGTATTCTCATGTCCGTGCGCTGCATACAGTGCCCTCTGTCCGCTCAGCACATACAAAGGCACCGCATCCTTGGCTTTTAGCTTCACGAACCACTTACCAAAGCCACTTGTAACTCATGATTTTCACTGCAAATGAATGGTTTTTAAGGCGGTGCAACACGCTGTAAAATCAGCACTGAAGTGTGCACAAAGACACGTTTACTGCAAGAAAGTCTTTCCTGTGGAAATATTGACCAGCTCCTCTAGTGCTGGATCAATGCAGTTATTAAACTGGATAATAACCTTGGGCTTTAATGATGCACTTAAGGAAGCAGAGAGCTACTTTACTTTTTAGTGTGTTAATTGCCCCGAATGCCCCCCCGACACCTCCTCCCTCACCCGAGCGTGGCGGCACAACATTGGCCTTGAGGATGTGTTTTTATCCACCTTATGTGAAGCCAGTTGTTGTGGAGGAGTTAGTAGTCACAGGTTCAGTGTGGCTCTCCTCACCACCCCTGCATGCTGGGGTCCCGCTTAAACTGTTTCACATGAGCCAGAGAGGTCACACAGCTTTTTTTTGGGGGGGTGGGGGGGTACTGAGAGATTCCGCTGATGAATTCTCTGCAGATTTACTTCAGATCTTAGCAGCTGAGAAAAATAGTGTGAGTGCTGAGGTGTACGTTTCAGCAGCAGCCGCGTCAATCCCATTACACAGCGGCTCTGGAGGTGACAGGTGTGACTGGTAAAAGGCCTCGGTGCATGGCCTGGGGACACGGAGGGATGACGGAGGGAGCGATGTCTTATATAACAGTCGGCCTGGGGGTGGGTTGGAGTGGATGACACATCAGGGAGGTCGTAGAGGACGGATAGAGGATGAGGTGGATTTTATTAAAGGCCCAAATATGTTGTATGAAGGAGGCTACTTATTTAAATGACTCATCAGAAACATCTTCAGTCATGTTATTCCAGTCCTCACTTGAGTCCCCACATCTCCTGCCTGATTCCACAACATCTTTCCCCCCCAGACCACCTTCAGTGGCCGTCATGTTCCACCTCTCAGGTGTCAGTCTTCGGCCATTTGCTTTAACTGCACAGATCTCCCTTGTGCTCCACATTTAACAGCTGCCAATATACAGCCAGGGCCCGGGGATCAGACGGCTCTGCAGCAGCCCAATAAAGAGCCCCCGGAGTGGACTGACGAGAAATCTCACACCTTTCGCTCACATTAGCCATGCAGCATGCCCTTTTGATGCTTAATTGGCCACTTTGAGGGGTTTGTAGAGATAGCAGCCCAGTGGCTGGAAGCATGATGTCACAGGAGACTGCACAATATCACACGGCAGGAAAAATGCCTTCACCTGACAAGTCCGAACAAGTCTAACTTTATATGCTTAGAGCGGTTGTGTTGGAACAGAAATGCAAATACCTGCATGGCACCCAAACATGTACTATATTTATCTATTTTCTTAAATTTTATTAGTCAGATTTGATTCAATTTAGAAGATTGTGGTATTATGTCCTCTGCCCTTGATTAAAATTAAAAAATATGAGTTACTTTATACTCTGTATTCTTTATTATTATCATCATTATTATTATTAGTTGTTTTTGATATGTTTATTTTTTAGTTTCTTATGAGGAGCTCTGTTAGCTGAGAACTTCCTGTGAAAATGATGCTCACAGATTTTGTTTAAGATTTGACAAACTGCAAAAGCTTTGAAAAAAAAAAGAAAATATATAAAAGGGAGATGCAGCTTTCCTGTCCTAAATGCAGAGTGACCATGATCTCACGCACACCGACTACGGGGGGCCGGGCGGGTTCACATTTGGTCGAGCACATAAGAAAACAAACCTCAAATCTAGCTTGCCTGGCAAAGGGGGCAAATGACAACTTCACAGCAACTTCATAAGACACTCCTGGAAGTTGCTAATGAAGACTAATGACTTCCCTCGTGTCAGAGACTTCACACCAGAGTGTACGAGCCCTTTGACCGCAGGGTCTGTGGTCAGCGGGGTGGTCCTAGAGATGCAGCACGGTGACCAGAGTGAGGGGCTTTTCCTGATGTAAAGTCTGGAGTTCAAAATCATTTAAAAGAGAGATCATTGCCACTAAATCTCACACTTTAATGAAACATATTTGAGTTTATCTTGGAAGATTTTGTCAGCGACAAGTTGATCTATTGTGTTTTTTTTTGGCAGCTATGAAATTCCCTGGGGATTAATTTAAATAACATGGTTTCAGTTTCTAAGGCAACACCGGCTGCGCATAAACTTAAAACTCTGTTGTGCTGCTGCTGCGTCCAAGCTGACAACTAACTTACTGCTTTATATTCCAGTAATTTTTACGACCACCTTCCACTCTGATTGAAAACAGGTTCGATCCATGATAAGGTAAATCTGCAATGTATTTCTGTTGGGTGGATAAAGTCGTCACTTTGAGTCTGAGGTGCTCACACTGGCAGGAAAACGTCAACCACATCTGCAGTGAATTATTAAGAGTGATGCAGTAGGTTTTAATACATTAATATTAATTTAAAACAACATGGAGTGTCTGCTCATGCATCATATTCACTTTCCTGAAACACTGTACAGGTAACAAGTGTCTGTTGTGCCAAACGACAAAGCTTTATGAATGATCCCAATGAAAGTGCATGTTGTATAACTTGTGTTTTATGTCAGACAATCGTTGTGGATGTGGATTCTCAAAATCAGTTGGAATTTTGCGTCATTAGAACGTATTATAACAGATGACGCTTTAACACTTACTGTGCTTCTAAGCTCAGGAGCTTTCTGCTGATCTGTCTTATCTGATGCGAGGAACTCTGTGGTTAAATATTGTCAGGAGCACACAGAACAAATATGCATTTCTCAAATATATATTTTGGTTTGACATCTATAATTCATTCAGTCCAGACATAAAGAACAGTTCCCTTCCAGCAGCCTGAGCCAGGGGAGGTGAGTTTAAGCCTTTCCCCTGGTCTCCTCTTTAGCCGTGGTACATTTGCTGAAATGCAGCAGAATAGTAAAAAAAACAAATAATTAAATCAAATACAAAACCTTTTTTTTTTCGGAAATCAAGGGTGAGAGTTAACACTTATTCAGTTGTGTGTAGCTTTAAAAATAATTTTCTAGACATCTTTCAAAAATCAGTAAATATCTCTCTATAGAAAACAATCTGTAAAAAACATTCTATTGTCTTCCTCTGAGTTAAGCTAGAATTGTGACAAATTTACCAAAGTGGTTTGGAATGGAAAGGCATCTGTAATCAAGAGTCTGCCCCAGCATACGTCTCAATTCCACTGAAGTCAGGAAAGGTCTCGCCTGGTGTCTGTTAACGCCGAGTCTATTCCTGAGTTGACTGGAATCTAAGCTTACCTCAACGTTTGCACTCTCACACATGCACACTCCTCAAGCTTAATGCTCCACCCATTAAAGCCAAAATGTATGGAAAGATATTTGGATTGTGATATGTAGAAAATCTAATTCCATAATAAGCAAATGCTCAAATTTCCATATCATTCAGATCGGTGCTGGTGACAGGACGTCTTCCTGGTATAAGAACTGCTCAGCTTCGCTACAAATGCACACAGAACAAAAAGAAAAATATATATCAGGACAATTATTATTACAAGAAATACAGTGCATACAAAAATAGCACAAAGTTAAGTGCTAACTGAAAAAAACATCCCGAATATTAAGTGTAAACATTTCCAATCTGCTACAGGTTGTGAGGCTCCACAGACGGCCCTCGACTGCAGCCGATTGTCCTCATTTCACCTTTGTGTACATTGAAATATGTCCATCATCAAAAACTGCGTGTTGCAGATTAAAATCTCATGCTTTAGGAAAAGGTCAAAGTGGAGGACAGCAGGTATGTGCTGCTGAGCGTCAGTCCACACTGAGGCACCTCAGATTGGGGAGTTATGGAGGATTTAGCTGCAGCTGTGAGATAAGGTTAGCACACGACAGGGAGAAAGATGCATAAACACGGCTTTGACGGCCAACAAGTCTTTCTCTCAAGATCCAGCGTACCGCCTGGTGCCCGAGAGCTCACTAAGCTGATGAGTGATATGCATAACTGGTACGTTACAGACATGCTGTGAGACTAAAGCCGCCGCCGTCTGTCATGCACACCATCACTGCTGACAAGCACAGCAACACAGTGACATGACAGCCAATGACAATACTGCTTGTGTGCATGAGAGGATACAATAGCATCAACAAAGACAGCTGCAGTGACGTGTACCGCTCCTTTTCTCTTGTTTTTTTAAAGACAGGGGCAGAGGATTTGGCAGTCAGGCTGAGTAAAGTTCAGTTTCAGTGTGTGCACGAGGCCTCCAGAGGCTCAGATGTCCATGTAATCCTCCTCCTCGTCAGACTCGCTCTCCAGAGACGACTCCTGACTGGACGTCTCCTGCACCTCCAGCGCCGGCTGGCTCAGAGTGTCCTTTTTGACTGTGGCCGCAGACTGGGACGACAGGATGACGTTCTGTATGGGAGTAGACAGCAGGGGGCACTGTTGAGAGTGCTGGACTAGACAGATGTACTGAGTGTATTCACTCACACACACACACACACACACACACACACACACACACACACACACACACACACACACACACACACACACACACACTGCGTACCTTGAGTCTTTGTTTGGTTTCCTCTGAGATGCTGCCTTTGGGGGAGAGAAGAGTGGGTGTCGGAGGTGTTACTGTAATTTCTGGCGGGAACTTGGTAACTGTGGCTGGGATGAAAAGCTTTGGCATGTTGGGGGGGACACGGGAGCGAATTCGGCTGGGGTCTGGAAGCTTCGACTGGTCAATGCTGGCATACTGCTGCTGGTCTGTGAGAGGAAAAGGAGACGACATTATCTTCATCATGTACACATTCAGAGAGTACACTCAGTTTCATTTCTGTCGCGCTCTTCGTTCATAGCTTCAGACCTAGACAAGGTTGTGCTGTGCTACATGTGGCAGTTTCCTCCTGGAACCAGCCCGCTGTGGAGTCTTGTCCTTGGGACACAGTGGCGAGTTTCATCTGCTGACAAAGGTGCGACTCCTGCTGACGGTACGCAAGTCCCTCGGAGGACTCCTCTCGCTCCTCTGTGGGCAAAAACAAAAACACACAACAAAAAAATGTTGTCATCGGCACAGAACAATCCGAGTAATTGGCAGCTTTGTAGTTTTTAATTTAAAGAAAATACATTTAGAACATTGCTAGTGAGGTTTTGTTATAAGACAAGGATGCAAAGAATATCATGGCATTACAATGACTATGCATTATTTTGTTTCAAATCAAGTGGAGGCTGCACAAATTGTGTTAATGGACATAAACCACATGAGTAAAAATTGTTTTGTTTTACTTTAAGGAACGATCAGAGACTAAACGATAAGTCGGATTAATTGAACCATCTATGTACCACATGTAATGACAGTTACATTACGAGTTACTGCATTCCTTAAGCTCAGGCCGACAAAAACATTCTAACACTCTTTCAGGCTTCTCCATTAACGTTGCCTTGGAAACAGTTACATAACACCAACTGGTGCAGCGTCGCTCAAAGCTAACCTCTGTGTGTGTCTGTGTGTGTGTGTGTGTGTGTGTGTGTGTGTGTGTGTACTTGATTCTACACAATTTCTCACAAACCAGAGCAGCTGGAGGTTACAGATTTTACTTTAACTCAATCATTTGTGGATCTGTTCAGTGTCTGGGGATATAAAGATATATGATGATTGATTGATCGTCATAAAGCTAGCAGAGAGTTTTAGTTGGTCACCTGACCTCCAGTGAACAGAGCTTCTTCACACAGACACTGATCACATTAACCAACATTGTGTTTTATTTATGTAATGAGTTTGAATCAGTGTGATCAGAAATGCCAGTGTGTATCTATATTTCATGTCAAAATGGCTGCTGTGAAAATTGTTGGTGTGAAAGATGATAAAATTGACTTTTCTCTGTTAAAACTGAGCTCAGTTCAGTTTTGTTTTTCCAATTAAGGACAAAAACATAATTCAGTGCCTTCACCATGTTGCAGACTTCTGACAGCTCATTAATTCAAGCATTGCTCTTTATATTTCGGGGCGGATTTTTCACTTAAAGATTCTGATATATAAATTACACTCGAGAGGAAACTGAACCGAGAACAAAATAATAACTTAAGATTGCGTCAATGGAGTTTATTCTAATATTATAATTACATTTATATTTTCAGTTCTGTTTGTAGAGATCAGCCTTACAGACTGTCACAGGACACAATTCAGAGATCTAGATATTAAATAAAACTAGTATTAAATATTGAATGTATATCCATGTGTATTGTATATATTGTAAAGTATGAAACTTTTTTTTGTTTATAAAAAAAAAAATCGGGACATGGACAATCTTGTCACCTACCGCTGACCTCAATAAAAATGGCTTTGTATTGATAAATGAATTATCATATGAATGGTAAACATGAAATGTTTATATAAGTAATTGTTTAATAGTATATATAAATATATATATATATATCATTTAATTTGTTTGTGAATGTATCTCTTAAATGTGTTTCCATGAAAAATATTAAAAAGTTTGGCTAATCACATAAGAACAGCACCCATAGGATTCTACATGCGTCTTTTCTGCATGATTTAAAGTGTTTGAGTAACGTTTGTTACTTAACAGTCCTCTGGGTTGTTTTCATTCTCAAAGGCAACAACTGTGTCAAGTTTGTAACATACAAAATATATCTACAGACATTGGATGTAAAAGTGACGTAGAGATTCAAAGTGTGACTGCAGTAAACAAGGAGAAACCCAGAGGAGACATCCAGATGAGACTCAAATGCAACAGCTCCACTTACTGAGCACTTACGGTATCTGACAGAAAAAAAACAGCCTCAACAACAACAGGATTGACTTCAGTCTCTCTAAATGTTGTTTACCGCCCTCTAGTGGTTCTGCTGGCTTCATACAGAAAAACTTAGAATTATTAAAACATTGTATATATATATATATATCAATTAGATCTAATAATGTGAAAGATGGGGTCAAATATTAAGAAGAATACACCACCAAATACTATATGGTGGAGGGTCAGCCTCACATGATCTGGTGGTTTTATTTTTTCCATTTCATGCCATCCAGAGTACCAAAGGAACTCAGGATTAAGACACTGTGTGTATGAATTACATCTTCAGACATTAAGCATGACACAAACATAATATTTATCCAGCAGAATACTCATTATGATGATGAGAAGTGATTGTGCCAGAAGCTCGTGTAGGCAGAGAAAAGACTCACAATCTGGAGGACATTGATTTCTTAAACTGGGGAACTGACAAAACCCAAAAGGCAAAACATAACCAGGCCAGAGAGTGCTGTTATATAACAGAGCCAGTCAACAGGCGCCCCCTGCTGATCTCCTGGACTATTACGATCTTTACAAAGTGAGCTGACAACAGCAGAGCTCCACGTCAGCAGCAGTACAATGTGAACAGAACAGAGCAATCCATTTGTGAAATCCTTCTGGGATACGAAGGTGCAATGATAAGTGTATAAAAGGAGTATTAACCTTTGTTCAGACGTAAGTACATTAAATTGACTGTGATGGTGTGAATGAGGGGCGGTGTACCTGTGTGTGGCAGGAAGGCCATGGCTGCAGCAGGGTGGCTCGCTGCTCTCCTGTGCTGTGGCTGATCGTGGAAGCTCGAGGCTTGAGGCCTGGACACCTTACTCAGGGGCTCGTACACCACTTTGGCTTGGCCGTCCTGGGCGGACAGCGGGTGGCAGGCGGAGTGGCCGAGTAGGACGGGCGTCGGCAAGGAGGCAGGGAAGAATATGTCTCGGTGATCCTTGGTGTACTTAGGGGTGGTCGGGGCATCTCCTGCAGACTGTTGGAAACAGAGGAGAGCAGAGGTTGTAAGGAGGTGCGACTGACCCTGGAGATCTATCTGCAGCGCTAACCATCCTCTGCTCAGGTAGATTTCTGAGAAGAGCACATCGACCTCCCTGGAGACCAAATCTGGCTCGAGACTCAGCGCTAGAAAAACAGAGTAAGCCACGGGCGATCCTGATGAATTTTCCAAACAACACACATGAGCACTATTAGTGTCGGCTTCTTCACAAAGCAATGATATCCTCAACCTCAACAGAGTTGTGATGTCGTTCCCCAGGGGTTCGCAGGCTTTCTTGTGCACAAGGCTGTGTGCTGGGTGCTGGCGTGAAGCACAGCTCTACACCACACTACATCCCTCTGAGCCACTTTGCTGGGTGTCCTTTTGAGGACCACTTACAAACACAAGAGCTGCACAAACAACCCGTGACAACAGCCACCCGGCTCCCACGGCAGCTGTCATGGCAACACAGAGCAGCACATTTTAAAGAAGTGAATAGTATGCACCTTCTCTAGTTTTCAATTTCAAATGGATCATAAGTTGGATGAAAGCCTTAAAACCAAGATCTTCAGTCATATATATCAACTGTGGTCATATATTATATATGAGATTTTAAACAGCCAGCTGTTTTCTACATAAAGGTAGTGGAGTAAAGGCATCCTGATAAGAGAATGAAGTCAGAGAATGAAGGTGTGGGCATGTTCATGTTACTACATGTTTATATTAGTGCATGTCAGTCCCTCCCTGTGAAACCGTTGATCCTCCCCGTATTCATAAAGCAAAGTGGATCCAGCTCTGATGGACAGTGATGTAAACATGATACACAGGTGAACATAGTAGTCACCTGTTTTCACCTGTCTCCTGCCACCATGCTGCTCTTAGAGCAGAAACAACTTCTCAGAACACCATCTGTGTGCAACATATAGCACGGCTATGCTAACAAGCTGCTAGCAGCCACTCGCTGGCTGAGTGTGCTGTGCTTGGGGCCCAAAATAAGTCAACACATTTATTGAAGCCGTTTTCAAACATGTTTGTCTTGGGTCTGGACTTTCTCCTGAGGTTTCCTTTCACACATGCACAACGCAGCGGGAGCTTCTCTGCTCAGTTGGTTCACAACAGCAACGAATCCTCCTCCAGGATTCAGGTGAGGGTTATTCCAGCAGGCGGAGAAAGAGTGTAACATATTAATTCAGCTGCAGAGATCACATGATTTTGTTTTCATCACATCAACACCTGCGTTGGCTCTTATCACCACAAACTCTCTCTCTTGACATCTTCATCACTGTTTTCTACATGTATGACACCCCCCCCCCCACTCGCACGCGGAGGATCCCCTGCTGTGTTCTCACATTTCTGCAGAACTTATACTAGGGGTCCAGGCAGAGAACGTCCACAGCAACTCGACAGGCTCTCACTCAGAGAGTTGACCTCCGGAGTTCAGTGCATGTCTGAAAGCAGCTTTACTGAAGCGTCTCACACTTAAGCTGTTTTCAGACATGACCTGTAGGTAAAATAAAGAGAATTGGCTACAGAGTTTGCCTTTCACACATGCACAATGCAGCGCGAGGTCTTCTGCATAGCAACCAATCCTCAGCATTATTTAGGTGAGAGGTGGAGCAGCTGGGTGCAGCGGGTAGAGGCAGGAGTTGTGTGTTAGAATAACCCGCCCCACTCACTCGCGGTGAATCCAGTGGGGATCCCCTACTGTGTTCACACATCGACTTCTCCTGGATTTCTACAGACACCATACTAGGCGGAGAAGGTTTGTACTCACTCAGACATTTGCGTTCACACATGCTCCTCCTCCAGAGAAAAGTTCAGTGCATGTCTGAAAGCAACTTAAAGTTCATATTCGCACGCGCACACACCGGAAACGCACACACACTGCACACAAGCTCTTGCACAAGGGCACGTGCGGAGTGCGCATTAGCATTGCTACATCCACTAGCATCTCTGACGCTGTTACGAGTCGAATATAAATGTCAGCGCTTGTGGACTCTTGGATGACACCACAAGAGCAGTATGGATTTTCTGTTGTTTTATTATGTTTGAAAAATGTATCACCACTTCACTTATATTAAATTTGGCTGCAACTCTGTTCACCCCTGAGTCTCCAAAAGTGTTTTGTGGACTCAAACATTTTACTCACCCCTACATTAGCATAGTGGTGAGTAGATAGTGAGTGAATTTTCATTTTTGGGTGAACTATCCCTTTAAGGCACAGACACATGACGGGAGCAGAGATGAGACTCAATAGATAATTTAACAGTCAGTACAGCAGCTCGCTGGATTGTTTACTTTGCTTTACTTTATTTAGTTGTGCTTCTGCTTACAGGCTGACTGGGCTTCACAACACCCACAGACAGTAAAGGCAAAAGAGGGGTGTATACAGCAATGCTGGTACCAGTGCGACACCCAGTGGCTGTTACTACCTTATATATAAACTTAAACAAGCTCAAGAAATAATGGTTTCTATACGGCACTACAACATTTGTGATGAGTAGATGTGCTACAGATTTCTTCACCTCAAAAACCTTGAGGCAGTGGTCAGGGGCATATTACTCGGTCACCATGAGCTGCCTCTGACAGATACTGTATTAGCACAAGGTAATTTGGCAGGAACAAAGCTCTCATAGCATTTGTTCAAGTCAAATTGTGCTCTGAGTCAGAGCTGTGACTGATGAAGCTCCCGAGGGATTGACACAGAGCTGAGCACAGGCAAATCAAACAAACAACAGTAGTCTTCCAAAACCTTAAACAGCAACAGATCATTCAGCCCAATGCAGAGCAGCACAGCAGCTTCCAGCACACACCACAACTCCGAAGATAGCTTTCATGCTTCACATCATGAATTAAACATCGCCAACAAAGACCCCAACAATTCAGCAGACCATGTGCATAAGAAAATACAGTGTACCTGAGAAAATTGCAGCACATAGCTTGCAGCCAGCCTGTAGCTTCCCTGAGTGTTCAGAGTAGTGCGAGTGGGCTGCTGGCAACCGAACTGAGATTACACAATGTGAATTGAAAGATAGTTCTTTGCAATTATCGAGATTGGGCTTTTAAAATGATTAGAGCAGCTGTCAAAAGTCTTTTGCAGGTTGGGTCATCTTTCCAACACAATTGAAGGAACATTCTAATTAAATTGACTGCCCAAATGAGACTGAGGCTGTTTTGTGAAGCAGACATCCAAATTCTTTCATGAGCAAATCCTTAATAAAAGTACATCAAATATGATGTGCTTGATACCTTGAGCTAATGTTGATAATGTTGTGACAAATTAAATTGAATTTAGGGCGGGACTGGAATGTTTTATCAGCATGTCTCTCTGAAAAGCGAACCTTCTCCTCAAGAAGTGAGTTGAAACCAACAGAATTCTGAAAATAAATCAGATATTCACTGCTCGACAGTAACAAAGAGCACAGGTCATTCAACCTGAACATTCTTTCTGCATCAAGTGGCATCAAACTGGGGGAGCAAACAAAACAGAGCACAAAACAGTCGATTTTCCGGCTCAGCGCCATACAAGCTTTTCTGCCTCTGCTCTTGTGGGGGCTTGAAGGAACGTGTGAATCTGTAAGAAGCAGGCAAGAATTTATCATATTCACAAGCTGGGATCTCCAACATGCCTACTCACATTTCCTAATACATACAAGTTCAACAGAATGCAAACCACGACATGAGGCTGTGGCACAATAATTACACATAAACAGCGGCTTGATTACACTGCAGATCGAGCCTGTGTACAGAGGCAGCCTAGTCTGCACCATAATCTCCATGCCATCGGTTAAGGCGTGAAAATTTGACAAATGAATGAAAAGACAAAACGAACAAAGACGACAAAGAGGATCATGCGGAAAATGAGATGATACGATAAGTGAACGAGGGAAACAGAGATTTTATTTTGCTACTTCTCATGAGCTGGAGGTTTCGGGGAACATCACCGTGACAACAGGATGTAGGCAGAGAGACCCTTGACGCCTGTGTGGGCAGGAGGAGGGATGTGAGGAAGAGGGAGTCACCGACACAGGATGAGCCCAAGCAATTAATTTTTTGATGAGGAATATGAGGACAAAGCACTGTACTACAATTAGACACACTTATTTAATTTCTGTTTATTTACGTTTTCAGATTACTCTGTTGTTTTGCCTTCTAAATCATATGCACATTGTCCATGCTATTAGGCAACATGAATATCAATTATCAGCTGAAACGGATGATAAATTTAGCAACAAAGAGACGTGAGGGAGTATTGACATCACACTTGGAGCTATATTTAGTCCTGGCAGGCTGGAGTAAAATAGACTTGAATAAGTCTGGGAATTACCGAGTTACTCATCAGTTTGGCACATTTTACTACAGATGCTACATGTTACGTCCCCACATATTAAACAAACAACAGAACATCAACCATGCTATAAACTAGTATTAGCAGGTGAGTGGGCTGTACAACCTCCGATAGATAGTTTCAGCTTGGTTAGTTAAGGATATGTTTGCTATGCTGGAGACAACACTTTAATCAATCTATAGTTATATTTTAGTTCAGTGCCAAAGTAGCAACGTCTTAACAATATAAGCTTGGCTAAACACTTACCTGCTGCAAATACAAGCATAATGGACAGCTTCTCTTTGTGCCATTAAAGTCTTCATCAAGTGACTGAAACAATGCTGCTGTATCATTTAAGGTCTGGATTTAGGTCAGAGGGATCAACTGGCAGGAATTGAATGCAAAATAATTAGTTATGTTTTGTTATGTCACTAGTGTGTTCCATCTAAATTGTACGAATTGTTGTTTTATTTAACCTAGAATGGGCTCTTTATATTTAGATATTCTATATTTACATCGAGAGCGGGTCCTCTCTACAGAAGCAGTAGCTGAAGGCTACCACAGGTTCTCTTTCAGGGGGGTTCAGCTGCAAAATGCCACTTCACTACTAGATGTAACTAAATTCTACACGCTGGTAACTTGTTTCTGTAACACTTTATCTAATTTGTGGAAATCCTCTTAACATCAATAAATACAGCGGTCTGAAAAAAAAGTGCTGGAGTCTGGTGACTGTAATAATCAAGACCAATTAGTCCTAGTGAAATGATTGGTGGGCGCACCTGTCTGTCACTAAGCGACCTGTCTATGTATACATACACCACTGAAACAGAGACGGTAATCAGGAGTTAGTGAGCAAGTCACAGAGAAGTCATCTTCTAGCTAATGTCAGGCAGTGCACGTTCACTTGTTTTTGGGTGCATAGCTTTGATTAGAGGGCAGAGGGATGAAGCTGTTTTTAAAGTGTAACCTGCTCTCACAAGTGTTTCCAGGATAACCAAACCCTACATGTAACAGTTGACAAGATCCTTTAATAATTGAAGCTTCACTATGAAAGATCTAATCCCATTACAAGAGAAGCTGTCGAGGAGGCAGAAAAGTTAACGTGGATTTACCTGTCTTTGGGCAGAAGTGGCCAACTGTATCTGGCAGAACTTCACAGCTTGGTCCAGAGCTACATCCTCATCAACCTGTTGGGAGAACACACCAAACAAGGACATTAGGGTAGAGCTACAGAACTTCATATTCAACAGTCGCAAATCTTTTCACACATCTCTTTCAATCCAGTGAAACTACCTCAATTGACTCTGGAGCAGTGAATGCACATATATTTCTGAATTGACCGGTCTTGTGTACACATCACGTTACATCTCCACACTGATGCCACAATAATAACAAATTCTCCTGGTGCTGTGTGAGCAGGTAGGATTTTTCCTCTGAGCTCCTGCCTCTGATCATAGCAGCAGAAAAAAAAGACTCACATTAGGACCCAGCTCAGTGAGTTGGTGTGTGGGAGTTGGTGAGCTTAGCTGTTGTTCACACAGCTGTTATGTTCCTGTTAAACTCGATTCAGGGACCCCCCCAAGGGGAGGGATTTTACAGCAGCCACATTCCACTTTGCAAATTATGCCAATTGTTAAATGGACTGAGTCGAGCTCCAGTGCGTCACACAGGACGGGACGGCCCTCTGCTTTCTATTCACTCTGGCTCTCTGCAAACGTTCCCTTTCAAAGAATCACACAGACTTTCAAGTGATGACTTCGCAATGATACATAATGATTCCTATTAGAATGAGACCAGTGATCTGTATCAGACTGAAGACAGAGAAGACCCAGGGAGGTGCGAAGGACCAACATGTTTTTTCAGAGATGGAGGGACCTTTAAACAATGCAGTTATTAACAGACAGTGTTTGATAACACCCACAAGCTATTATTAAAACACTTTCTGAGGCACTGCTCTGGGCTGTAAAATCTAGCTCCCGGCATGATGACACAGAGCTGAACCTCTAAAGGCAAAATTGAGCAGAACTCATGCTTCACTCATGTTGAAAATAGTAGGATGGCTTCTCTGCCTGTCTGTCTAGTCAACACAATTTAGAGGCTCTATGAATTGTACCATCTTAATGTAGAGCTGTAAGAAAGAGAAATATCTGCCTGAAAATGCAGCCGTCCTGACAAAACATAAACAAGAATGAAAATGATGCGCAGTACAGATTTAAAGTATTGAAACTTTAAACTGTGTGCAGCTGTGCAATGCACCAGACCATAATACCACAAAAGCATCTGCCGTTTGTGCTTCTGGAAAATGTCAAGGCATATTAATTGTATAACTCATCTGGTTACAGGAAACATGTCACGGCTGGTTCTGGTTACTCTCTCAGGGTGTGTCTGACAAAATATTTATTTTATATTTATATTGTACCAGAAACTAAAGGCTGCTGGGGCTGAAACATGTCCTCAGCTTACTTATGTGTACAGTACTGTCCTTGTAGAGCTACAGCTCTCTGGGATAACACAGCCAGTGAAATGGCAACTTCTGCACGGTCAACATTGATCTGCACGTCAATATGGCATCATGGACTGATGTGAGATGATGTGCAACTACATCATCAGTGCCACAGAAAGTACTTGAAACTGGACTTTCATTAACTGAGTAACAAAGAAATGTGTTGTTTCTTTGAAACTTTCTATGAAGAACTAATGTTAAAACACTGATTTTTAGACTTCAAACAATAATCATAATTATACAAATAGTAGCCCTTTCCCTGCTTCTAGTATTAAGTAAGTAAGTAGCTAAGTATTTTAAAGTTCAACAATATAAAAATGTAATAGAGCCAATGCAGATACTAATTTTAGAGATTGATTGAATATTTGATACATCTATAAAATTTGGTCTCCGCAACAGAACTCAGTGCCTGGCAACCGTCATTCATGGTTATCACATCCGTTTGCCATTTTAGTGAGGTAGATCTGATTGGGGGTGGACATCTCTAAGTACATTTTACAATGAAATAAAATCTTATTCATCACAAAAAAAATGGAAAATCTAAATGTGGTGGTCTATAGATACTGAGGTGGGAGCCACAAATAAATCAATGTAATAAAAACACTGAGATGTATAAAAATAGATTTGGTCTATTATGAAACTGTAGCAGGCAAGAGGACGTCACACATTTTCATACAGTGACAAGAAAGTGGCCAGAGAATCTCAGAATGTGGTCTGAGTGATGATCTCAAAGTGTCCTCAATGCATTTTGGCTGCGTTCACACCTGCAGATAGAGTTGATAACTTGTGAGACGGATGAAAACACCATGTATGAACAGGCACGGAAATTCATCACAGGGCCAACCATGGAAATGTATAAATTGTGGGAATGCAGTTGCAACAGATGCAATCAATTTTACAAATTTAACGAATAGGAAAAGAGCAGAAATCACTGACTGTTCCAATGCAGCTCCGCAAATACATGTGACATCACTAAGAAAATCTTAGAAATACATAGTGGTGCTACAAATAGAGTTGGCAGCAAGTAACAGCTGAGCTGACCTCAGTCAAAGAGGTTCAATATAGGTTATTTAGAGTTAAAGCACAACCACACTTTGAGCTAGTTTGTTGAAATGTAAAGAGGGAAAGTCCCTGTTGCATGATGGGTTTCCTGTATCTAGTTCAGTTAGAAGAGGGGTTTCCCAATTTATTTTAGAGTGGCTTGTATAAACCACAAATGACTTTGCAAAATAACATGATTAAGTCAAAACCTGGAAAAATAGCTGGAACGTGTGATCAACATGCAAAATTGAGGATGTTGTAGAAAACAGTGGCCGAAGTATTAATGATTTTATTGTATTTTATATGCATTCTGTCTAGTATCAGCCCACTTCAGTCCTTTATCTGTTTGTACATTGACTCAATCAGACATTACACAGGCTGCACTTGGCATCTGTCAGGGTAAAGTCTGTTTAATGTCCAGTTTTACTAAGTTGGACATTTAAAGCTGTTCTTGGTAATGTCTAGAAAAGTTCAGGGTTGAAGTGCATGTGTGCATGCAGCTTTTGTTTCTTACACAGTGCAAAACCAAAACAGGTAACAAACTGCTGCCCTTCCTCTCTGGCCATCTCTGAACAGAGTAGACACCAGGAGAGGCATACCTCTCACTTGCACATAGTAAGCTACAGGTGACTCTCTTCCATGGAAAGTAGCTGAGGTTTTCTTCAAAAAGTCATGTGCCTTTTTGGAAAATGAGTTATACTCAAGTGGTCTGATAATTGAAGTTCAAAAAATACCCAGAAAGGCAAACTTTTCTACTGGCAATGGGAAATGAGTCTCACTCACTCACTCATGTCCCACTATAGCTAAAAAGAAAGAAAAAGTTCAGCGGCACATATACTAGCAGTTATTATGTTATTTGTGTGTGTACAGGACATGGATCAGGTGTGATATGTGGGATGAGGAATACCTGTTTTATGAGCATATAAGTCTCTGACATGATCTTCTCAATGCGTCCCAGGTCATAGGTCATGACCTTCTGGCCTTGCTGCCACACCCTATAGGCATCAAGCAGTAAGGTTTTTCCAGATTCCACATCCTCCAGAAGCTTCCTTTTCCTGCTCGGCCTCCGTAGTAGCCCCTGATCAGTCCCACTGGCTGCCACAGTGACCTTGGGTGCTGAGGCTTGTGGCTGTTGTTGCCTGGAACTGATACTTAGCTCCTCCAGAGAAAGCTCTGGTGTCCTGTTGCTGTCCATCATTTTCTGCTGGGGCTCCACAGCACTTAGGGAGGTTCCAGCCTCCATTTGGTTGCCCTGTGAGTCAATGGTGGTAGAGGACTTCCAGTGGCCAGTGTCCAAATCCATGAGTTCCTCTGGCCCTGTCTTGTGCTCCACACTCCCAGCGGTCTCCACCTTCCCAGGAAAGCTCTCCTGCTCCTTACTCCCTTTATCTGTGGATGGTGGTGTTGGGGTGAGTTGCATCTGTGAGGCATCCCTGGGCCCTGTGTCTGTGGCTCCCTCAGTGAGCACAGGCTTCTTCGGCAGTGCATGCTTGCTGTCCTCTGAACTGGGCCTGTTGGATGTGTCTGTTGTGGTCATCTCCCCCATGGAGGGCGCAGGCGCTTTGAGAAGCTGCTCCGACACCTGAAAGAGAACAAAACATGTCAAAAAATGTGGAGTGTGCATGGCGAACCTCTGAAATACTGAGCGTGTGTGTGTGTGTGTGTGTGTGTGTGTGTGTGTGTGTGTGTGTGTGTGTGTGTGTGTGTGTACTGTGAGTTGTGCTTTCTTACCCCAGTGAGACTGTTTAGATTGTCCTCCAGGACTTTTACAGTTAGGAAAAATGCTCTCTTGGCCAAAACCTGGCGATCAACATCCCGTAAATATTTCCTTCAATGAGAGAAAAGAAGAAGCGAGGAGAGATGTCATGGATCAAATACTTCAAACATAACAGAAACAATCGTCGCATACAAAGTTTGTCCTTACTTTCCCTGGTCAGGGGTTCTCTGCAGCATAAAAGAGACTTTCAGCAGAGTATCGTGATCCTTAAGCTGAGACAGCACTTTCAGCAAGAGGACAATGGATCGGTTCATATGAGATGCAAAACTTCCTGGGCGATCAATCTCATCTACTGGAATTCGCCAGATTCCCTGGAGTGGACAAAAAAAAAAAGTAAGAAGCTGAGTCAAGAGTCATATGCTACATGTTACAAACACACGTAAAAGGAGACATGGTGACTCCTACTGATCCACTGTTTCATCCAGCTCACAGAAGGACACCTCAGGTTGGAGGAGGTGAAACTCTTCAGTAGACATCATTTGCAAAGAGTAGAGAGCGGCTCGGGCCACATTTTTCTGTCCAAACCCAACCCGGGCCTGAGAGAAAACTAAATGAGCCCGATCCAAACCCATAGGTATTCTGCTTTTAGAATCGGACCTAACCCCACACAATTAATATAAACTGCACTAAATTAGTGTTTCCCTGTCCCTTACACACATGGTTATTGATGGATTTCTGCGATAACAGACAATAAAGAAAATGTAAAAAATCAGGGGGCACATTATCATTACTACCTTCACCACCATCACCCTGTTCTACACTCTAAATGGATGGAGTTGTTTCCCATGGAGTTGCCAACTTTACAAAAACATTTAACAAGCAGGCCAACATAGTGTCTAGTAGAAGCTGTCTGCATGAAACTGACTTCGCATGTGACTGCACCTCAATGAGCCAACAGGCTAATTAGTGTATTTCTGTTTATATTTTTATGGCTGCTCTCTGCTGCCGATCCAAATGTTCAAAGGTCTATGGAGTGTACGACACACAGAAACAATTAACAGAGAGACATAATAAATAGAAAATCGAAGGGAAATCAGGGTAGTGCGAGTTAAAAACATGGCATTTAAAGAAGAAAGCCCTAATGAGGGAATGGAGAGGCTGCAGGAGAGATCTTCTGGACTGACTGACCATGTAGGAGCTGTTGACGAGGAGGGGGGGTGGGTGGGTTTCTCTCTGGGCACACATGATAGGCAGCCTCATTAGTGTTCAGCTCTGTCCAAGCAACGCTACAGACCAGCAGACTGGCTGCCAACAAACACAGTCCTCCTTTGCAGAGAGCGTGAGGAGGTGTGTTTTTTGATGGGCAAGTCTAGCTTTTTCAGCAAGCACATGTCCTCTCAGCAGGTGCAGCGAGGCAAGCTCCTGCGCTCTGAAGTTACTGAAGCGAGTGCAGATGGTAGCCTAGGCTGTGTAACGTCACAAAGCACATGGCACGGAGTACTGCTACGGCCTTGGAAAGAAATGTGTATCAGACAAAACAAAGATGACCATATCGAGATGGAACAACAAAAACAAAAATGAGAGGGCTCTTCCAGCTGCTGAAGGCCCAGAGGAGGCCGATGCTCCTCCTAAAAAGAAGCCTCCAGATTATTTGGTGACATTTTCAAAGCCTTTGTAGAGGAACACAGCCAGAGAGAAAACCAAACATAACACATTCCTCAGGACAAGACTTACAGTATATCTGACCATTTAAAATGGCCACAGAAAAAGCAATGCTGCTTGTCTGTCATTCCAAGACTTCCCAGTAAACTCCTAAATCAAGGATCTAGTATTCATTCTTAGATCATGAGGGCTACTTATTTTAATAGGCATTTCATTAGATATGTAAATATGCTTTTATATGTGAAAACGTTATTTCGTTTAACAGGATCCAGCTGGTGGAATGATTCGGCTTCACAGCCAGTGGTTATGAAGAATAAGTGAATGGCTCTCATGCCTGCGTGTGAAAAAAGATTTGTTATTATATGATGCAATCAGCCAGGGCTTGGGAAGGTTTTAACCTTTCAATGCACAGATTAACAAAAGTCTGATGAGAGGGTGTTCTACGCTCACTTAGAAAGACATCTCTAATGCAGGAGAGTTGTTCTTCAGCAGACAACCATCCAACCACAGCAAATCTGTTTAGTGAAAGCAGAGCCATGGCTTTACACAGATTATGCTGTAGCACAACAGCTAAAGCAGATTTATAAGACTTTAACTGCAATGATTTTAAGCATCTTTTCCCTCCTTTTTTATGAGAGAAAATATGACCATTGCTTGATATCGGGAGCAACAGCTTTGGCACAGACGTGGCTGATATATCACAGAAACAGACAGTAAATTTAGATGCATAGTGAACCAGGAATGAACAAGAGATATATTTTCAGATTCAAAAGAATGTATTTGTTTGTATGGTATGAGAAGAAATATTGAACACTTTATGGTCATATTATAAAGTTCTTATCCCAATCAGGCCCTGTTTTAGTTTAAAATCTCCTGTGCAGTGTTTTAAAGTGGACACGTTGAAACGGAGATGGAACAATGATGTAGACACTCACAACTGCTTGCTGATTGACACGACCCTCTTCCATTAACCTTGGATACCATTGTAGAATGCAACATGGATAATCAATTACAAGCGTAGCTGTTGTCTTGAAAAGAAATCCCTGTTCTTGTTTTTTTCCTTTGCTGCTTCTAGTTTGTAGCCTAGCTCTTTCTGCACCTAACAACAAACTGCTTCCTGTGTTCACCAGCACGTGCATGCCTTTCCGTTCACACTGGCATGCAAATGCCCACTGTACATGAGATGTCACGTAATGTGCGTTGTCAGTCGTGTTGTGGTAAGGGATTAAATATGATACGGAGCCAAAACGCTTGTGTGGACACAGATGGATTTTGCTTGAAAATGCTGTTTTCAAACAAAAATGTGGTATGATGAAGCCATACTCAACTTTTACATACAGCAACATGACCAGATGACTGTTACATGACAAAATGAACAAACATAATGACAAAACGGAGCAGGGACAACAGTGAACCAAAACAACATGCTGCCTGCTGTTTGCAGGAAGGACATTGTCTTATCTGCTTCATCTACTCATGAAGCATCAATGACAGGAAAGCCACAGGCCTAAAATATTAAGTGCAGGAAAGTTGCACAAACTGTGCGTTCATATGTCTTGCAGTAACCAGCAGTCACAACTGCATCTTTACAAGAACTACAATTTCACCATGTTACCAGCCAGATACACTTTAGATTAGCCATCTGCAATAATTGGTTAATTGCTAGTGCGACCAGCATCTGGCTGTTTCTACATTCTTCTCTGTTTTCAGTGTATATGACATGCAGACAACAGAACTACAAGATCTTCAGTACAACTATTTAGGGACAGTCCAAGTACAAAGCTAACTCTCACAAAATGAAACAGGAACAATGCTCACACAAAAATCAACACCAAGTTGTCAGAAGGCGAAAGAGAAAGCCACTCACCATCACCAAAGAAAGCTACTCCACGACCAGCGTTATTATTTCTCTTAGACAGGTTTCCTGCTGGCGGCAGCGGCACCAGCAGCGCCTCCACCTTGAAAGAGGTTCAAGCTTTGAGAGCAAAGGGTGGGCTGCGTTTGGGTGCTAGGGCAGCGACAGCAGCAGGAGAGGAGAGGAGGGAAGCACAGCTGCACACGGTAGGACAGGAATAGAAGAAGAAGAAAGAAGAGGAGGAGGAGGAGAGGAAGAAGATGAGGGGGAGAATGGCAGCTGTCTGGAGAAGAGGAGAAGCAGCACTGGAGTCAGGGCCTATAAGCTTAGTATGGCACTGACGGACAAGCTGACTCGCTTCTCCCCTGCTTTCAAACACTGCCATCTCAAAACAAAAACACCCACGCACTCTATCTCCGCTCTCCCCTGACCCCAGCTTGCTGGAGTTGTCCCCCCCCCCTTCTCTCTTGCCTTCTCTCCCTCACTATACACAGCACACAGCCAACCCTCGTAGGCCTCTGCCAGCCAATGGAGAGCAAGCTGAGAAACTCCCGCCCATAAGTGCACACCCACACAATATACACAAACAGAGGAGTGAGAGAGTAATGAGGAAACAGAGCGAGTGCAACAGAGAGAGAGGAGAGATGAGCAGGGCGAATAAAAGCCAGGGGGAGGGGTGATGCGTGATCGCCCTGAAGACTGAGCAACAGGAAAAGAACAAGAGGACAAAAAACTGGCTGAACAATCAACTCATGAAAATCAATGTGGTGGGGTCCACGTAGAGGACGGCACACCGATAGTGGAGGAGAACCATAAAAGGGAAAAAAAGACAGGTTTGTATAAAAGTCTCCATTAACCAGAGAAAACCCAGACTGTAGAGCAGATACGATCATCTCACACACACACACACACACACACACACACACACACACACACACACACACACACACACACACACACACACACACACACACACACACACACACACACACACAGTATTTCTTCAGCCAGCATATCACTGACAACAGCCCTCACCTTCCTCCTTTCCTCTCTTTCAACTCTGCTCGTGTCTCTCCAGCTGGTCAACACCACAAACATACTGAGAAAACACACCTTGTTTTTCCTGCTTCCTGTTTTGTGAGTAAGGAAAAAAAAAACTGCTGAAAAATGTCAGGCTGTAAAGACCGCAGGGCAGGCAGTGAGAAGCATACTGAGAGCCAGGGTTACCCTTCAACATGTTAATCAGAATCTACAAAATATTTTCATTGGACAAATACGCCTCCTCGTATGAAAAAAAAAATCTAAGAAAACAAGGTTGTGGAGCTCCACCTACAGCAAATTGCACAGCTGAACACACAAAGGTTCAAGTCACACATCAAACCGAAGGAAGTAATGCAAGTCAAACCATTCCCCAGAAGACCATTCTAACTTAATGAAACAAGACGCAGAGGCATACCTATGAGCAAAGTAGCATTCGAGCAGTGGAATCAAACATGAACGCTTGTTCTGAATAGACAGTGTCAGTTCAAAACACGTTCTGAGAAAAGTTACAGGACCAAGATGGATTTATGTTTGTATTAAATGTATCAACAAGGACATTTATCTTTTTGGAGCTTTGCCACCAGTGAACAAGTGAGTGGGTGGAAGAATATGTAAGCAAGAGTGTGTGCGATGTGTCGGCTTGGGGCGGGGGCAGAAGAAGGAGGCAAGGCTGAGCCTGAGTGAACACACAGGAAACTCCACACACTCCCTACACTGAAGTTGTGAGCAGCTAGAGGTGCTCTGGTATGACGGCAGCGTAAAACCAAAAATATTAGATACAGCATTCTGTTACAAAGGCATAAATGAGCTAATGATTCCACTAAAATAATTGATGACTTCATGTAGCACAAGGTGATTTTGCAATTATTATTATTTCAGGGTAAGACATACCTCTAAAATCTCAGCTGGGATTTGGCTCCAGCCCCCAAGGATAAGCAGTATAGATAATGGATTGATAAAAAGTACATTTGTTATTCCTCAAACTGCAGCTATACGCAGGATTTATTTATCACATAACAGAGATCTATACCAGTATTTAAAAAAATGTCACATTGCTAAAGCAGCATAGAAAAAACATTTGCATTTTATATCTGTGACAGGAAATATCAACAATGTTGAAGGAGATTAAGCGAAGATTCTCCGCTCAGACGTGTTCACAATACAGAATTCTCTGGAGTGTTCAGGGCGGGTGCAGTAGACAGAGGTCAGGAAGTAATGTATTAATTCTGGTGCAGAGATCACCTGGTTTTGTTTACAGGACATCAACACAGGCGTCGGCCCATATCACCAAAAGCTCTCTTGATATCTTGTCATTGTCTTCTACGTGTAAGGCCCTACTTTTACAACTGGGGATATTTGTTAACTTTTTTTCTTTTTCTTTTCTGTGTCTGTTTCGTGTTCGAAATTTCATAACAGCCCCCTCACTCGATCACAGTGAATCGTGTGAGCTGCAGAGGAAGAGAACCTTCTGCAGTAAAGGACTGGCAGGAGAAAGTCCTTAGAAACTCCGCAGGCTCCCACCAGACATTAGTATTCACACATACAGCCCCTCTGGAGAATGTCAGGGGGTAATCCGGTGTTCAGTGTATGTCTGAAAGCAGCTCATAACTATTATTAGTTTACTATTGGCTTAAGAGGGAGCTGATCCTCCTAGGGACGTAGTTGTGATGACAACCACATCAATGAATTATGCAGCACATCCTCATCTGGATCATATTTTAACTGCAGTATATAGGTTACTTAATGTAGGTCCCAGTTAATGTAACCCAGCCAAAGCAAGAGGGAAAAGTAGGGCATCACGACCTACATTACGGAACTTCCTATTCATTAACACTCTCACTGAGGTGCACACTCCAACAGTCAAGTCTCCTTTACATCAAGGTGTTGCGTGATTTGTACCATATGTCTGACGTGATCGACGCAATGTGTCAACTCTCGTGGACTCATTTGGTCACTCTGTCACTGAAAAAACGACTCATTACAATGCATGTATTTATCAGACTGAGAGATAGAGATCAGTCAAGCTCAAATGCAACTGTCTTTTGAGTGACCTGTCTGAAGTATAAAGTGCAAAAAGCTTGAAGGCTTTTGGTTCAAAATCTACTGTAACCTTTAAAAACTGTGACTTTATCCTTCACTAGATTTGAAAAAATGAGGAAGGCGCTAACAATGCAACTTATTGCAATGGCAGAGTTCATACCTGATTCAAGGCCCAGCAGTCCCCTTTTCAAACCACTTTAATTTCACTAGATATTCTCTCAGAAATCATGGAAAATGTTGAAAAATGCCATGGAATGTTAAAGAAAGTGAAAAGAATTCCTGGATCCACCCTCTGATCTGGACCCACACCAACATCTACTGTCCTCCTGTATCCTTCCACCAAGTTTCGTGGTTGAGTCGTTTTTTGTTATCTTGCTTAAAAACAAACCAACAAGCGGACAAGGGTAAAAAAAAACCAAACATAACCATAAATTCTTGGTGGAGGTAACAACTGCCCTACACTCACAGTCTTGGAAAACAGGCAGGTTTGATCAGTTTTGTGAAGGGTTTGCATTGTCCTATGGTGGAGAACAGTAAATCTCCAACAGTTGGTTTGCCAGGGTGGCAGGTTTCCCTCCAGAAGGGGCTCTGTGAGAACCCAGTGGGAGCCAGAGCGCTGCAGAGCTCTCCTCCAGCTCAGACCTGGCCCACATCTCTTCTACAGTCTGTTAGCAGAGGCCGTTTGGAGTCAGCGTTTGACTCTTCATGTCCAAAATCATATGCACTCTCAAATAACACCCTGACATGTGACTGATACAACGTCCTGGCTTGATCTGACATTCTGCTTGTTTTATCTGCTCTGTAACAAAAGTGAGCACATTTAGGTTGTGTGATGAATCACAAGGAACAAATGAAATACCAAGCCAATTTCTGCACATTGAAAATTGAAAATTACATTATATATGCTTCAAGTGGAAAGAGGTAAATAAACTAGACAACAAGCAAAGCAGATCTGAGATGCACAGTAATCTCCTCCTCTGGAACCCAACAGAGGCCCTGAGAGGCTGATAATTCTATCTCACACGGTGTAATTCGATTTATAGCAGCAATTGTGTCTACTGATCCGTATTTAAGACTGAATTCTTGCATCTGTCTACATTATGTCAATAATACTTGAGGAAAAGCATAACTCTAACAGAAGTACGCAAATCGTACACTCACAGCAATCATACAGACAGATCATTATTCACCAACATGTGGTCATACTTCAATGCTTTACATGTTATACAAAGACAAACTATAGGACCATACAAACGAGTACTTCTTGTGTGCAATAAGGGAAAAAGATCCGGTTGAGATCACATTATTTCCAAACATTCTAGCCGGTGTGAAATTACTACAACTGTGCTTTGACAAGCAGCCGGAGGTGAGGCAGAGGTTTAAAAAGAACTAGAGGAAGAATGAGTTCAGTGTGAACACACTTACCCAGCAAACTACACAGGTGACGGTGAGTCAGTCCAGAAGGAAAACTAACACATGTACTGACCTGACAGCAGAGCACAGACAACTGCCAATGTACCATAGCCACTATGTTTCATATACTGTTAAATAAAAGATCACTTATGGCAACACTTACTTATAGTCTTGTGATAGCTACTGAATACTCTATCAAATAACCTTAGAACCAGACCAGCATCCTTTTTAACTGTAAAAGGTGTGTTGGTTCTTATCAAACACACTTTTTGTCTCAGCTGTGATCTGTACTGTCTGTGTTAGGGAAAAATGTGGGTGTTTCTACAAAGCCCTGGCTCTGTAACTTCCACAGAGGCAATAGGTCAGTATTGTTGTCATATTTGTGTCTCAAGCCTCCGTACGCATGTTGATGGTTGGATGACGTTTAATATCAACACTGAATATCAACAACAAAGTTAATATTTGGGGATAGGAAAAAAGGAAATCAAATGTACTTCTAGACACACACATATATATATGTGTATGTATATATTTTGTACTTGTACTGGAATGCCAATAAATCCAGTGCCGACAGGTGTCATCATTAAGTAATAAGAGTGGTGACATAATCAGAAAAATAACATCTAGGTATGATGAACTCCGACTTACGTTGAAGAGGTTTGTCTTGTTTCTTTCACAGAAAAGTCCTTGTGCAGGCATGTGCTTCAGCTGTTGCCATGGGACACTGCTTCCTAGCAACACATCTCGGGCCCACTGTAGGTTCTGTGATGAAAAAATAAATAAATAAATAAATAAAACCCACATACATTTGTATGTAATTTTTTTTTTTTATATATGTATATATATATATATATATATATATATATAAACATGTTTTAGCGTGCTGTATTTCATTTCTGTCAAGAAGAAAAAAAAGGGAAAATTAGGTTCATTTGCAATCAGGAAAATGCAGACCTCTCTTCACAGCATGACGACTCACAAATCCGTAGCAGTGCCCTCTCTCAAACGATAGAAATTGCTAACAACACTTAATGTTATCTTTACCAATACTCCACCATCCTATAATATGAAATTTCTAGCTCCCTCTCTCTCCATGTTTGGATGTGGGGATAAAGATGGCCAGTCGATGTGAGAGGAGCAGTTTTTCCTGAGAATTAATGGGACACGGAGGCTTTCACAGCTCAATGTATCAGGTGTCAACAGGATCACATCAAGAGGCTCTGTCATCAAGTCACTGGCAGAATGCATTCGCTTTCAGCCAGGCACACTGCTATGTCTTCACTGGAGGCTGACACTGAGGGAAACCTTAACAACTATGTACGCCACAATCAAAACTTAAAACTTAAACCTCAACTAAATTATCATTCCAGGACTTTTAGAGCCTATGACTGCTGAAAGAACAAATATAGACTCAAGAGAAATACTGATTTTTTTAGATATCTTTAGACACCACTTCTATGAGCCATAAAAGCTACGATGCTTCAAAGAGGGAACTCTAAGGTCAAATGAGCAGACGGCAGAACAAAATTATAAAAGAGCTAGGATGTCTCCATGGCCAAATCACCCCTATTCAGTAGATTTGTGGAGAAAAAGCTGAATTTAAAAGGTTTGACAGAGTGCTGACAGAAGGATGCTACCACAGTAAAGCTCAACACAACCTCCCTGTGCCAAACTGGCTGAGAGAGCACTGTGCTACCACCCACACATACCTCTGCCCACAGAGTCTTATAGCCAACACAGGCTGTTTCAGAAACTCGTGTATCACTGTAGAGTTTTCCATAAGCACCGGCTGTTCATTAGATGGACAGAAATTAGAACATTTTCCAGACGACAAATTTCACTGTGAAATAACAGTCACTTTTTATTACATTTTAACAATAAACCTTGACTAGATGAAGGATTTTAGCCATTGGACGTCTGCATCTTAAGTTAACAGACACAAGCTGAGCAAACAGACCCTCTTGCGGCCCCTTCCCACATCCTGTGATTGCCTAAGATTGTTGGACACTGATTTTTTTTTACTTAAATGTTTTTAATCTATACTTAGTGTTTTTACCTGTTTTAATCACCTGGTCTGTTTGTTTTAAAGAGAATGAGACGTCTGCGGATAATTAATCTTACAGTAAAAACCTTCTGAATGAAGAACACAGATTCCCAGGAATCCTAACCTTGAAACAAGAGCTAATGTCAGCAGCAACTCTGCTAACAGTCCGCAGCAGTATCTCACGAAAGGAATTATACTGACAATTTAAATGCAGTTTGTTACCACCTTCACATTATATAAAAACGAATAAAGCCTTGAAACTGAGTAGCTATTGCATGAGTGAAAAACCCTGAGACCTCACAAATCTACAAGAACATCTAAGTGGAAATATGGCCACAACAGCCCGAATATACTTCATACAGTCGATGCAAAAGATTCAAGTGACTTCGAAGGAAATTGTGGGGAATTTTCCGTGAGATTCATCTTCTGTAAAAGTCACCATTATTGGCAGAAGGCAGGGGAGACTGATTATAGGTTCCATACACCTATAATGGGTTGAATGGACCTTGACCTTTGAAATGCAATGAGAAAGAACTATCAGTTCACAAGGGAGGGACAGACCTGATGCGTCTTGCTGTTGGAGTAGAAGAAGGCCAGGCGATACAGACTCTTGTAATGCTGAGGGAAGCGGCTGAGGCAGAGGAAGAGAGAACGGACGCACATTTCCACCAGCATCTTCCTCTGGTCGGTGCGTTCTGTGGGAAGGGCCTTGGGCACCTCGATCACCTCAGTGGGGAGGTCCGGCTTCCTCTTCCCCTCGCTGGCTGGGGTCTGGGGAGTGGCCTGTTGAGAGGGGGCTGGCTTTGGAGGCGTGGCTGGGACAGGAAGAGGATGAGGACAAGGGTCTGCAGAGACCTTAGGGGCTAAGACCTCAGGGATTGTCACCACCACAGCTTCTACTATAACTTTTTCTTCGGTCTGGATTCCAGTTTGCTCTCCACGTGATGCTGAAGGGAGGTTAGATTTAGATATAAGACTTTAGGACAGAATGAAAGATATTTAGACATACACTGAACTTCTGATAATCAATGTAATCAATTGGAAGATGTGTGAGAATAATCTTTCAATATTCAAAAAGCCTGTCACAGAGATTTGGACTCAGTTTTTTCACAATACAACAATACAACGGTAGAGGTGAGCAACCCTCTATACCTGTGTCCTCAGACATATGCTGCCCATCCTTCACAGGGGTCGTACTCTCTGACGACAATGGGCCAACTTTCCCAGAGGCCAGTTTGTGGCTGCTGTCCTGTGAGCTGGTGGGATCTGTGAAAGCATCCTGGGTGGAGTTGGAGTCAGAGAGCAACACCACCTCACTGTCCTGACTTCGCTCTGTCAAAACAAAAGACAACATGGGTCATGCTGCCAATTACATGGCTGCAGATAAGAGACAAAATAGCCTTAGAATTTGGTAAATTGTGAATTAAAGCATAGACAATTCTTGTCAATGTGTGACTATTTTTTAGAAATGGATTAAACTGAAATTTCAGGTTTGCCATCCTTAAATTTGTGTGTAAATTTGAATCCAGGATAACAAACAGCATAGTTTAACAGCATTCTGTGCAGGCCTTTTCCAAGCCAAAAATTCCCAGTTGCAGTGTGTGCATGTGTGCCTGTGCGTGTGTGCCTGTGCGTGTGTGAACGGGCTGGGGTAGTGGGGCGAGTACAGTAGGTCGTGAGCCACAAATCCTTATTAGTGCATTACTAATGACTCAGTGTTGTAAAGGAAATCTGATTTGTTTTTGTAAGTGGTCCAAAAATCAAAATGCCAGCATTCCTCTTAATTGCCGTGCTGTGCAGCATCAGCAAAAAATAAATAGTCTCTGGCAGGAATTGAAAATAACAGAATCAACGGGGCAACAAGCTTTTCAGAGAATAATGCACACATGGGACTTTTCACAAGATTCACAAACATGAGTTCAAAGCAAAGTAACTATGGTACTGTAAGATTTGTGTAGAACTGGCAGCTGTGTATTCAGTGCGTCCTAAGAGAATACACTTCCTTTTGGATCACAAAGCATAGCCTCTAAAAAGAGTCTGGTGGGTTTGAAGATCAGTACCATTCAGGGAAGCCAGCCACATTGAAGACCTGGGCAGGCAGTAATCATGGTCAAACTCTGGTGAGGCTGTTGGAGATATGGGGAGCTGGTTTTAAAATATATTCAAGAAAAACTGCACCTCCAAACTTATTTAAAGAAATTTGCAATTGCCTGCAGTACAGATTTAATGCCACTCCCTTAAAACTGTAGGACCTGATTCAGACAGACATTTCTTTCTGTGAGACCACACAAAATGTTTAGTGACAAGAGTTAAGTTATCGTTCTGAGGTCTTTAGCTCAGTTTGTATAATGATCAGCATTAGCATCCCTGCAGCCTGATGTATACTCAAATATAATCATACTCTGTGATATGATCAGGGAATAAAAGGTTGAGCTGCTTCTTCTTTTACCCAATTTGTTCTTCTGTCAAACTAAGAAATAATCCATGGTAGAAATAAATTGCAGATGATGATGAGGAGAATATAACAGAAGCATTTTTGCTGATAATAATAATTATAAATGCATGTCTGAATCTGGCCCTACAGTATAACCACCTTGATGTGCTTTAAGCAGGACTCAAGCCAGAGAGAATAGACACCAACAAGCAAACATGTGCATGGTGGGGTACTCCTTACTGCAGTCATAAGCCAATAATAGGACAGCCACATTCCTGACTTGACATTTTCTCACTAATTGGCCATAATTGGAAATCACACGCAATTAGTGGAAAGTAGCAAACACATGATACAGACGAGATTTTGGAACATCTCAGGGGAGTTTGACTTTTTCGTCAAATGAGGACGGCACCATCAAATAAAAGTAGACCACATGATACACCAGAGAATTTAGTGGATTGTGACAGAGGACTGACGTTGTCCAGTCGTGAAGACATTCACCCCATTAGAACTACATGCATATAAATGGCGAAGCAGGTGGTAAAAAGCAAGCAGGCAAAGAGGTAGCAGGCAGGTAGGCAGGTAGGTATAGGAAGGAATCTGGAGAGGGTGACAAAACTGGCAACATGGGCAATATGGCTGCGTTATTTGCACATTCAAGCTAAACATGACACAAGGGGTGAGTGGACAGATGTCACTGGAAGTGTCAGTAGTTATGTCCTCCACACAACATTATGATTATGCGAAGCTCCTTTTGGTTCATTCTGACATCCTGGTTAAAACTCAAGCTCAAACTCAGGCATGCTTAAAAGTTCAAATAGTGACAGTTATGAACACAGCAAGAACAACAGCTTACATAAAAGATAGTTAATGTGCATGAGTCAAAAAGGCCAGATTAAATGTTCTTTGTACCGTTTGTACATCACTGAAGGTAATCATGTGCATTCAGCACATTACTGCACGCATTATCAAGCCTGCTTCTCAAACAAAAACACTAATTTTTATATTTTCATATCCAGCATTATGGGAAAAGTACACAGTTCTCAGCAGTTTGTCTAACACTGAAAACATTCCTTTTCATCAGAACTGTCATTTTGATTTTGAAATTTAAACATCTAATTCAAAAGGAGGAGTTTTAAATTTTAATTCTAAATTTTTCTAGTGATGTCTAGTGTGGTTTCTGATACAGTCTGTAGTATAATATATGTGCTTGTGTATAGCTGACTTGGTTTGTTTAGTGTTTTATCTATACTCTATCTACTTATGTATCACGTCATACTCAGGGGTCTCTTGCAAGAAATCTGAATGTAAATAAATTACCTTTTTTTTCCTATTAAAGTGTAGTCTTCTTAATTATTTAATTTCTCATGAAATTTTGGATGTTAAATGTCTATTTCTGTATTATTTTATTAATAGTCCTTAAATGTTTCAATCCTGTTACAACCAGGTAATGCAGTGACTGTGAAAAGTGCTGCATAAATAACGTTGATAATAATAATAATTATATTATTATTAATTTGTAACCAGTGTAACTGACATTTGTCCATTGTTGTACAATCCTGATAAGCACCTGGATTCTTTGAAAAGTCAAACCACTTTGGTTTGACTTTTTTTTGTGTGACACTAAATCAACATCAGCTGATTAAGGCTAAAAAAACAAACAAGCCTCCAAACTACACAAATCCACATGAGGTTATGGTGAAATTAGAACAAAGCAAGTGTGACATGAGGAGAGGCAAGATTGGTAAGGAAAGAAAATGTGATCAGCAAGAAAGCAGCAACAAGAAATGGATGTTACTTAAGCACACACAGGTACTTACACACATACACATAACTTATTGTACTCTGCAGATCTCAAATATAAAATATTTTTGTGTCAACACTGCAGTTTTCTCAGGTAGAGTAACTTAGTCAAATAATCAGTAGCCATATTGCCCATTTCACCACATCCCAATCACCCAGTGCATGGGGATCATCGGAACTGAAAGGGAAGCCATTAAGCATGGTGATTAGCGATTGGAGCGCTCCCAGGTGGGCTTCCTGTCCCAGTGCAGAGAGATCAAAAAGCCCAACACCAGAGACAGTGTCTAGGACTGGGACTGTACCATCAGCCTGCTGCTCCTCATGCCGCTGCTGCTGCCACTGCTGCCGTCGAAGTGTTTTGCGTTTGGCGTAATCGTGGTCAAACGGCGTGGCCACGAAAGGAGGGCATGCCAGACCTGGGGTGGCAGCTGAAGGGAGGGAGGAGCTGAGGACGTTCCCTATGCAAACTGAAGAGCAGTTAAAGTCTTCATCCATCATGGAGGGGGGTTTCTCCCTGGAATGAAACAAGAAGAATGTTGAATATGAATATTTGGCCATAAAATCTTACAATTATCATATCTCTTGCTAGGTTATAATTATAAAGCTTACTTTTCATGGGACCTCGGCATGCTTGGCATACTCTTCTCTTCCCCCCTCGCAAATGGCCCTGTAGCTGCCTCGACCAGCAAATTGAACAAAAGCTCATGTTCCAGATCAGGCTTCACAGCCTCTAGTAGTTTTAGAATGGTGGCTCCCAAACGGAAATGCAACTAGAGGAAGGAAGTTAGAAAAAGAAGGTTTAAAGGTTCACAGGTATGTGGACAATGTTGTTCAGAGTGAACGCTTTTAGATTTGTCTTATACAACACTACAAGCCGTTGCTCAGACCTGGTATTAACATCCATCCTGAGTGATCTGATCACAAGTGGTCAGATTTAAGTGCAGGTCTGAACACACCCCAATGCATCCTGAGATTGATCACCACATTTAGAGGTGGTCTGGGACACATTCCTTTTGCTGTGTGAACGTAAATGTGTGCATATATGAAGGACCTCCTACTCCTCTGACCTGCTGAATCTTTTAATGCTTCTCATTGTCCATAGGTTGATTTGTTTAAATGAAACACATCTTAATGCCAGGTGTGAACAGACAAACTTAGTGCTGTCCATTTGTAACTGGAGCTCTCGGATGGATGCCAAGCCTAAAAAAGGCTGATGTTAGTAGACATCTTGTAACCAGATACTATTTGAGCTCCAGCCACAGGTAACTTACCTCCAAGGCCTCCATGGCCAAGTCAGGAGGATTATGGTAATGGATTTTGCGGGGGTACCTGGCAGCTTCTTCATGCAGATAGTGTGCTGCCTACAAATACAAACAGAAGGGTGACAATAATTGAACATAGTCATGTAGTGATATTAATTCACAACAGTTTAATGGAAGGATGGAGTGTGATAAGGAGAAGATGACAGGGATATACACTGACTTCAGGGTTCACTATGTTCACACTGCCCCTCGCATTCTCTACTGACCTCCATGACACTGTGTTTTTATACAGGCTCATCAGCAGCCACTGAACTAATCAGAATAACAGAGCAATGACTAACTCGATGCATAGAAAAAAACATCTTGCAAAGTGGAAGGGCAGTGATCTTTGATCCCATAGGTGCATTATTGAACAACTTCAGGCAGAGCAATCATCATCTGCAACAAGGCTTTTATTTCCATGGTTTTCATTGTAACAAATGCTCAAATATACATCATTAAATTCCTTGGCTCTGACAAGATGCTGACAAATTATCTGGCGTTGTTAGAAAAAACTTTCAGGTAATTAAAAACCTTTATGTGCAAAAGACATATATTGATAAATGTGCCGCATGAAGTCTCCACAACTGTTTACCTTATTATAAAGCTGCAGATATTCCACTGGAGGCTGTTTGCGTTTCTCTGCTATTTTCCCGAGCATGTAGTGAATGAGCCACTCTTCTTCATCACTGTCACCCTCGCAACGGGATGCACCCTGGAAACACTGGAACGCTGTCTCCAACATGGAGTCTCTCCTCTCTTCCATCTGGAACAAAACACACAAACACACACAGGCACACACGCACACAAAGTGGAGCCATCATGAGTAATTTAGCTCAAGGCGAGAGTTTAATTGACTCTACAAGAAATTCACATACATAATAAGCAAAAGTGACAGGATGTGACATCTGTTTAGCTCACATGGAAAATCTAACATTAAGAAAAAGCTGAGTTCACACAAACTGACAGGGAATATAGACAAGCAACAACGTGACTCTTCTCGTGTTAACATGTGTCTCACCTGTTTAACCACATCTGGGGGGAGCTCACCGCGCCACTGCTTGAGCTGCCGCGAAGCAAACGAATGCAGAGAATATGAGATGGTACCATACTCGATCCACAGGGACAGGTTGGAGCGGTCAATCTCCAGGGCCCTCTTAAAGCAGTTAAGCACAGCCTGAGAGTGTTTCCATATGGGAACGTCACTTTTCAGCTCATTAGAGTTGAGCTTGTCCTGGATACGACTGGCTCTAGCTAAAGCCATACCTGCCCAGGAGTCAAACCTGAGGAGGAAATATATACAGCTTTATCAAAAGTCATTGATGTGTTAGTGTGAAACACAAGAAATCAGAGCCAACACATGATCATTTAATAGGGTTGGGTACCAAGTACTTTTAAGGGTACCGTCTGAATTACGTTGGTACTACCGATTAACGTTAAATCAATCGGTGCCAAATTTCGGTATTTGTGAGCACATCTGGGTGAGAGAGTACGTGTTTACGTGAAAGGGAGAGTAGACGTTAGATAACCAGCAAGAAAGCAAGACCATGTGACTCACCCATGCTTATAGTGATGAATTTGGCCTGTGACAAACGTGATTACTATTAGTGGTTTCCACTGTCCTGGAATTTTGTCAAGAGGTGGAGGCAGCAATAAAGTTACGAAAAAAAGAACTGATGGGATTTGTATCGGTTGAAATGTGAACAGTACCCAACCCTAGCATTTATTTGCTAATATTCACAATATAATTTGACCAGCACTGACATTAATGTGTGGCTTACCTGTTGGGACACACACAGATGTCGTGCATATAGAACTTGATGGCCTTGGACTGCTCCTTGTTCTTGAAATGGTAATCAGCCAGCAGGTAGTAGATCTCATCAATGATTGAAGGTGCTGGGGCGCTACCTTCAGGAAGACACGGGGCCTTAAAGAGAGGAAGAAGAAAAAAATTAATCGTCACAATTCTCAGTTGAAATTGTAAATAAAGTTAAGGGTGAAATAAAAGTGAAGCAAGACTTAAACTAAAATAAACAGCTCATGTGCATATGCCCATGCTGATCAGTCAGGTTAACATCCATGTGAGTTTAGACTCGTAATATATGTAGAGAGAGTGAATATTCCGTCAAAATATAAACATGCATTTTTAAATTGTGTCCAAAAACATGTTTTGTGAGCTCAAAGCGACATTTTCGCTTTGATCACCAGATTCTGATCAGTTCATCGTTGAGTCGAAGTTAATATTTCTCCCAAAATTTGAAGGAATTCCCTCAAGGCTTCTTTCCTGAGATGTCATGTTAACAAGAAAGGGATGGATAGAGAGACGGACATATGAGAGCAAGGTGGTGAAAGATAAGGAATTATTTGTAAATGACAGGTGTAGCAGAGAACAGGTGCAACAGAGTAGTAAGGCCATTTAAGTTGTAATTTAATGAGCTAAAAGTCATTATATTATGAGAATAAAGAGGCAATTTCCTCCAAGTGCAGGTGACTAGTTCTTCAGAATAATTACTTGCACAATCTTTTCAATGTCTTGTCATGTTTACCATCACGTCACAAACCAACATGATTACGCTCACAGCTGTCTGTTGCCTAAAGCTACAGCGTCTCACATCAGAGGATGTGTTGGCTATTTAAGGGAAAGGTCCACCATATGTCTGCATCCTGTTTTGATGAACCGTTCGTACAGCATGGAAGGACCCACAGAAGCTTGGTCAGTTTGCAACAGAGACTGGAGTTGGAGATAGTGCAAGCAGTGAGCGCACGCTGTACACCAATGCGATGGAAGAGCAGGGGTTGGGTGCCAGGCAACAAGGGCAGGGTGAGGTTGTGCTCTGAACTGTCACATAGTGCTCAGTCAACAATGGTGTTGAATTTGACTAAAACTTCAGACAATAACAAGTGAGTATACCACCATGAAAAAACACTATTTTGTATTAAAAAGGTACTTAAACATTTCCCTACATGCCACTATTCTGTGAATAGTGTTTTTATTTAATTTATTATTTTAAGGCTACATAGCCACTGTTGTTATGTGTATGTTCAAATATTTGTATAAATGAGTGTGTGTGTTGAAGTAAATGGGATTTATTGTTTTGTTTTTTACTATGGTATCAAATTAGGTATCAAGAATCGTGGAAATTTCATGGTATCGGTATGGACTATCAAATCTTTGGTATCGTGACATCCCTAGTACAGACCAATGGACTACAGCCATGGCTGTTGCTGGTGCAGAAGCATGGAGACAGCCTGAAACTAAGGAAACTGTATCCGACTCATTGGTGCTCCTCACATTCAGTGTGAACCCAGTGACTGACCTTTTCTGTCATGCCCTCAATGTAGGCTGCCAATTCATCCATGGTGAGGATGGGAGTGTCACTTGGGGGCGTGATGCCAGCGAACCTCCTCAGCAAATTAGCCAACTCTGCAGACACTGTACTTGTCTTATAGCTGTCGAACTCAGGCAGGGACTTTGGTTTTAAATACTGGAACATGAAGAGAGCGTCACTCCACAGCAAGTCAACCTGCAAAAAACAGGATGTGTTAGTAGTGTCATAGTGCATTGTGTCAGAGTGTAAATACATACAGCGCCAGAGCAAATGATGGGTAACAAGTCCCCCTGAGGACTCCTCCTGAGCACTCTGGTATTGCACAGTAATGCAAAACTCAGAATGCCAGTCATCTAATTGCATTGACACACAACTATGGTAATGACACCCTCCTGGTGGCAGGACACATAAATTACAAAAATATTAGAGACCAATATCATTTTCTCATTAAATCAAATCTAGCTGTTCAAAGAATAATTTTAGAAAGAGCTCTTAATGTGAACAAATTCTAGATTGACAAAACAATTTTGTTCTTAGCAGAAAAAAGAAAAGGCTCCAAAACAGCACATAAAAAGAGAGAGAATAAAGTACTGCAAATGTTGTTTGTGGTGAATGTGTTCACATTTCTCACTCAGTAAATTAATGCTATTATACCATTAATGTTATTTCACGGCCTCAATTTGTTTCAATGACACCAGACATGTGCACTGTGTGAGCCAACAAAACAACATTAATGGAAAAAGCAGACATCCTCTGTGTTATGAGGTTTAATGAGGGCAAATGTGTGCGTCATCGACAGTTTGCTCCAGTTGAAACACTATTTATGTAGGTTTGTCACCAAATGTGAGAAATTATTAATTACACAAAGCCATTTTCACTACCTCTTCATTGCTGCGCCATTGTTTGGATATAATGTAAACATCAGTTCAGCTGCATTTGGAGTTTTTGGTTTTACACATTCAATAAAATATATATCGGATAAAAAACTGGACCAAGCAAGCTTAGCTGGGAATTCTGTGCTCTGCAAATAATTTGATTAACGTCTGATTGGCAGAGGAACTTCCATTTCATGTAACAAGTTATAATAAAATTAAATTAAAGGCACAACAGGACAGATTTAACTGTTTTCAGACATAACCTCCTGAAAATGTGCACACATGGGTCCGGAGAGTTTGTCCGGAGTTTGCCTTTCACATATGAAGAACATAGCAGGAGATTCCCTGATCAGATGTTCACAACAACAGATAAATCTCTAGAGCGTTAAGGCGAGAGGTGGTGTTATGATTTCCACTGCACAGGTCAAAGCTTTTGTTTTTAGCACATCAACACCAATGTCTGCCCCTATGAATAAAACTCTTTGTAGAAGCATCAGAGTGTCTGACCTGTGGGGATGTGTGATCCTCGAGGTAGCGGGCCTTGCTCTTCTTACTGGGGTAGGCAAAGAGGCAGAAGAAGCACTGCTCCAATGCCATCTCCAACTCCTCTTTGTAGGGATGAGAGTCATTGCTGGAAGAGGCTGCAAACTCTTTTTCCAAAACTCGAACCTGCAAGAACATAAGAATAGCACTCTAAGTGTTCAAATGGTCTGAGTGTAAATGTCCAAGAGTAATTCATAGCATATGAAACAATTAATATTCCTCAAATTGAAAAGCATTTATGAAGGCTGTACATTCACATATCACCTTGATCAGAATACAGTATTTGCAAAGAGAATTCGACAAACTAACTCACAAAGAACTTGAGTAGGGCTCCGTCTGAGCTGCAGCACATGGAGCGACGGCCCAGATACTCATGGGCTGTGTTCAGAAGCATCAGGGAGGAGGGCAGCATAGGAGTGTCTGAGTCATCTGAAAATGAGACTTGATAGGGTCACTCACTGTAACAACTATCATGGTAAAAACACAGAGGGAAAACTGAAGTAAACAAACCTTCATCATCCCCTACAGACATATGCTGTCTGAGCATACAGTCAAATGCAGCCTCCTCATGTTTGATAATGCGATACAGTGTAATCCACGGGAGAACCGAGAAGAAATAAGGCTCCTTGGGATCGTCGGATGTGGTCATGCTAAGATCAATCAGCTGAAATCACAACAACCACACAATCAATAACATTTCCAAAACATTTCCAGGCCTCTGATAGTATCAGTTTAACAGTTTCTTAATAAAACCCAATGTTGCCCTTAGCTCTCTCCTGACCTGAATTAGGTTGTTTGCCAGACGAGCCATGCTAGAGAATCGGGGGACGTTGCTTAGAAGGCCAGAGTCCTTAGTGAAGCAGAGCTCGATGCCGTCCAGCAATTTTCCAATGGTGCTGACCCACTCCTCCTTACTTGGGGGAGAGGTGTTTGAAACAGAGTTGAGCTGCTGCAGGGCTTCGTTCAGAGCCAGTTCACTGCACTCCAAACACTGCTGGTACTCCTGCAGCTTCAACAGAGAATTCTAGGCCAGAGAATTTAAATTCAGAAAAAGAAATGTGTCAAACATCTCACATTTCAAAACATATACAGGCTCAATTAGTATTGTTAAAGCCTATCTAACCTGCAGTAGCATTAGCTGAGCAGGCCTCTCTGGTGCTGAGCTCACAAACTCCAGAGGTTTGCTCCTGCTGCCATAATTAAGAGTGGGCTGCAGCAGACGCACAACGGACTCATAGTCTGCAGACTCAAAAAGCCGCTGGATCTCCTCCAAAGACTGACAACGCTCCAGAGACTTCAACCTCTTGTCGATCTGTTGGAGAGGACAGAAAGAAAACTGTTTTAAACCAACAGGCAAACCAGCTAGATACCTATGGTGGACTTGCCAATGGTTGATTTTTAAAAGCAATTTATTATAATGCTAAAAACAAAAACAGGTTGTACAAAATCAATCAGATTATTTGTGTTGTTTATTGAATTATTTGGCTTCGTAGCATATTACACATTTTTATTTTCACAACTTGTAATACATTTCCATGAATTATATATTTAACATAATTCTAAATGTTGGAATTAAAGGTAACACCAACCTCTTCCACAGAGATCGCAGAGTCTACACGTAGGTTAGGCAAATTGATGGTGTAATTTTTCTCTTCAGGGGACTTTGGTTTGCTCTGCAACAGGCCTGTACACACATCATAGCTCTCCAGGGCCAACTCCATGTCTCCCTGAGAAAGAACAAGACAGACAGACTGGGTGAGCTAGGTGGTAAAAACTCATGGAATAATAATAAATAATAAAAAAGATAACAAAAAAAAGAATAACTAAAGAACGAGAGAGAGACACTATACCTGAAGAGCCAAGAATCGTGCCTTCAGCCAGTAGACCCGCACCATGACATCCAGCCAGTCGTTTTCAAACAGGTCTCTTTGGGATGAACCCAAGGCCAGAAGCAATAAATCACCCTGGAAGTGCTGTCCAGGGAATTCTGAGTCTGCTGTGTCACTGCCAGGACCAATGCTGTTTCGTCTTGGAGAGACTGGACAAGTGGAAAAAGTATAATAATAAGTCAAGTGAATGTTATTCTCCACAAGTGACCTTCTACTATTTAACAAATCCTGTACATCAGTGGTCACCAACCTATTCAAGCCCAAGATCACTTTTTAATTTGAAACGTAAGCCGAGATCTATCACCATGATATCTTCCAAAAAAATATTTATATTTATTATTTTTGCAAATTCTGTTAAAGGCTCAATGTACGAGCATATACAGTATATGGACAAAGAAACGAAGTTACGCAAGTTTATCTATTCAATGCACACTATTCACATTAATATCAATTCATATTAAAAGCATCTGTTCAATGCACAATATTTAGCTTCTCAGTTCAACAATATGTTCTGCAGAGGAGCCGCTACTGTTTTTACACAGGCTCTGCCTTGTATATGGCCATAAATATGACTATTTCCTTGTATAAAACTAGCCCTGTGTACTCAAATAAATACCAGTACTATACAGCGTGTAACCGTGCATCTTCCACTCATGCAAATATTTCACAATAAAATCCTCTTTTTAAACAAAAGAATGGATTCCATCAACAGAAACGCTGGAGTGCTTTTATTTTGAAAGACATACAGAAAGTGTTGCAACCAATTATATTTGTGACATAAATTCAACAGATAAACATTAAAACTCAGGTGAAAGATCATTTTCTCTGTTTATTCTGCTGTGAAACACAAAGTTTATCTGTCTATGTCACAAACATAGTTACAACACCTCCTGAAGCCGTTTCAAAGTAAAAGCACTCCAGCGTTTCACTTTCTGAATCCATTCATTTGTTCTTATGAGGCTTTGAACAAGCGAGTGTGAACAACAGACAACCGACACACAGCTGATCCGCAGCCTGTGAGTCCAGAGAGTTCAGGGATCGACAGTGAAAGTTTAAGAGATCGACCGGTAGATCGCAATCGACGGGTTAGCGACTACTGCTGTACAATCATTGAGTTTAATGCTGTCCTCACAGTGCACCCTTAAATCTGTCACTTTCTTAAATACAAAAGAAGCAAGAATGACATGAAGACATTTAGGTCATGTTAAAATGTTGTCAGTGGTACTTGATATGTCGTATAAAACAAGGACTGCTGCACCTCTGGGTTCCACAATGTTGCTTCCAAATACTGTGGCACAGTACTTTACTATATCCCATCACTCAACCATACTCAAAAAGAAAAGATGAGGGTATTTACCAATCTTGCCTTTCTTGTGTAACCATTGCTCAAACTGCAATTCCATACAAGCGAGACTCATCGCCAACATTTCCTATACATGAGGCAGATAAACATTTATTAGAGGTGATTGTGGGTACAACATTTGAGACTATTTACAACAACTGTAGTTTCAATGTTACTGGTCCAAATTAAGAAAAATTCAAATTTTGATTTGACCCTGGATTCCACAGCCTGTTTCATATCTGGGTCCAGAAATTTTTTAATTTTAACATACAACAAATCAATCTTTGAGAATAATGGCAACAAAGTATTTCATGATCAGGATTTTTCCCTTAGTAATCATGACAATAGTTTATGTTTATATATAGTACTTCTTCAGAAAACATTTATCAACAAAACATGGACAAAAAACAATCAATACATCTTTCAATTAAGGGTTAAAAGCAAAAATGTGTGATACCTAGAGGAAAACAGTTGAAAAAAGTAAAGAGACCAACAGGCAAAATTTAAACCACACCTAAAAGTGAGTTTTTAAAATAAATAATAAAAAACTTCAAAGCATCAGACTATCTTTTTTATATAAGTTTAGTAAAGTAAGTAAAGACTTGCCAGAAGATGCAAGGCTGCACCCTGACTCATATGTACATATTTCAGCCAGGGAAATTTCCTGAGTCTCTAAATTGAAAGGAAATCTATCAAACAATTAACCTTTGACTAAGAAATTAGGTTTTCTTGTCGTTTACCCTGATGTGTTGGTTGCTGCAGTCCCGGAGCAAAGGGTTAGGTAGACCGCAGCTGTGCTTCCTCCAGGTCTGATGGACTTCCAGCACCACAGACGTCAGCCCCCGAGGCCACTCCTTCAAGAACTTCTGACCCACTGCTTTCAGGTAGCGCATCATCAGCTCCAGTATACCACCATTGCTCATATTGTTGAGCAGGAACTTGTGGACATCTTGTTGCTCTTCAAATAAGAACACACACTTTTTTCAATATGACAAACAGAACAACAGTGTATTGTAAATACATATACATGATGCACTTCATACCAGATTCCATGTATTCAATTGAGTCAATAGGCAAGCAACTCCCATGTAGAGGCTGTTTGTCCTCCTTCCCATCACACCGAGGCTCCAGATTGCTCAAGCTCTCATCATCGTTATCAGGATCAAACTTCTTTAGCCTAAGACAAACCAGTCAAACAGCATTTGAATCTATATGACTGTAGTGATCGATGTATTTATAGAGAATGTCTTAAATTTAGTGTGAACTACCTGGAAGGCAGATATTTAAAAAGCAGTTCCTGAAAATCAATCTTCTCCTCCTTCTTGCATTTTGTGTTCCGCACACGTGCTGAACGTCGCTTGGCCGTCTCCCCGCTATCTTCCATCACACGCTTCCTTTTTGGCGCTTTCTTCACTTTATCTGTCAGTGAAACGTCCCTGGCTGTAGCTGTGAACACACAGTAGGATTTTAAAAAATAATTATTGTGAATTAATAGTTATACAACAGTAAATGCTAAAAAGAAAGTTTATAATTACTTATGATATATAGGCAAAAAGAGACTTTAATATATTTTAATGAACAACTGACCAACAGGGTGGACAGAAGTGGTGATCTCCACAGTGGTCTGACTGGGGGTAATCTGGGGCTGCATGCTGGGCTGGGGTAGCATTACTGGCTCAGAGAGAATGACTGGCGGCAGGGATGAGCTGGGACTGCTGCTCAGCACTGTGGTTTGGCCCATAGTAACAGGACTGCTGGGTTGGGGGAGGTTCTGGAGGAAGTTTGGGTCCGAGTACTCCGACAAGTCGATCCTGCGGCCAAGACTCGGACGTGGTGACTCACACGTGGTCTGATGTCTGTACATTGCAAGAAGGCTTTCACCCAAATGCTTCCATCTGAGATAAAAACAATTACAAAAAACTGGTCATTAGCTCAAACTAGATATTACAACCCTCAGCAGTAAATGTTAGGAAGGGTTTGGAAAATTGAAGCAGAGAAAACATAAATTCAATGTAAGTGGATCTCAATTTCAGTGCAGTATAAATGTTGTTTCAGCATTTTCCTTACATGTGTATTAATTGATCTATCCTCCTAAGTACAATGGAAACCGGATATAGTGATCACAGATATAGTAATCAATTGTTTATATTGATAAAAAAGCTCTGGACAGAATCGTTCCTATACAAATGCTGTTTAAATAATTCCGTTATAGTGTTTAGGTAATTCGCTAACAGTGTTCAGTTTCTGCAGGCTCTGTCATTAATTTTCATTCACACTGCGCACCACCAACCGAATCGAGCCAAACCGAGCACGCCCATGCCATCTCGAAGCAAGAGAGCTGGACGGGCTAGGTGTCGGTGTGTGTGTGTGTCTGAGAGAAAGAGAGAGTGAGAGAGAGCTTTCCTAAGTTCCGGGACCATGATACAGATGCTACACAATTTGCTTTGTGTTTGTAATCAACCACTAACAGTATTCATTCTGGCCCGGAATTAATGGGACCACTACAAGTGGTGTCTTAAAGAGCAGCAGCATAACCGCACAGCACTCACGAGAGGCACCGGATGGGCTGAATCAGGACAAGGTCAGGTTTAGGTTCACAGTGAGAAAGTGCTTGTCTGCGTTTCCGAATCTCCAGGGCCTCTTCCACAATGGATTTGCGCTCCTCTTCCTCCACCTCCACGTAGTGAATGGACATATCGCTGCAAACAACCCACAACATAGCATAGAGGTCTATCAGTGATGTGAAATCATGGGGTTACCTGCAGCGACAACACATTCTAAACAGATGCAAGAATAAAAAGTGAGCTGGCCTCACCATTTCATGAACATCTGCATTGTGTCTCTCTTTAGACATGGCTGCTCCACGAAGATTTTCTCCTTCAGCACCAGGCCTTTAGTGTAACAATGATCCTTCTCGAGGGCTTTGGCAATGAAGTACAAACAGCCTGGAAAAAAAGTGCAAAGATGATTTTTTTCTATACTTTAGTTCTCTCATTGAAAATAACAGTGGATGCAGAGAAAAAAAGCTTATGATGATGTATTACATACAAGTGTAGTCACTGAGTGTGTAAAGAATGGTTATGAGGTTGTCCAGGCATGGCCAGTGATCTGGGTTACAGTGCAATCCCTCCTCAAAGGCATGTCGAGCCAGAGGAATGCGCACCAGTCGCACAGCAACCTGACCGATTTTAAACCACATGTTCACATCAGTGGAATCCAACATAACAGCCTGAGAAAAGAAACAAGCAGAACATATGGTATGAACATTCACTTCAGTGTTATTCATATGCATTCAAAAGATGCATTTATTTGCACAGAGCAGTACAATATCATGAATGATAATTAATCTTTAAACTGGCACTATGTTGTTGTGGTTTTACCTCCAAATAAAACTCCATAGCTGTCTCCAGATCATCCCGCGACGCAGCCATACTGGCCAAGTTTTTAAACGTGGAGTATTTTAACATCAGTCCAGGATGTTTGAGACCCACCCTCTGATCATCTGAGGCCGTAGCCTACAATAGAAGAGGATACATCAAAATTGTGATGTGTAACACAGATTCCTCTTAAGGCTGTCAAGCGGTTCTGGTTCAAGAGCCAAATGTTACACATGTGAATTATTTTTTTATGTAGCTAAGTTAGATTTTTTCATATCATAAAAATGAGGGTATAGTATCAAAGCAGGTGATCCTCCTCACCATATCAAATGAGTGTAAAACTGTGATTATGTGAGCACACTAGGCTGAAGATATACAGCCATATTAACAATCAGATTTTGTCAGCCTTGATGGGACCATGTACATTGTGATATTTCACCTCTTTGAGCAGTGGAGTTTTGAGAAGCTCATGATAGGCTTTGCTGGACTCCTCAAACTTGTCATGTTTTTGAAGATCTAAAGCTTTGTGATATAAAGCAAAAGCTTCTGCTTCCTGTGGACAAAAATAAAAAATAGATTTATAGAACATTTAAAAAACATTTATTCAAAAGGTTGCGCCAGTGAAGATGCCGAATATTGCTGATTCATTACTATATACTCTGTACCTGAGCCTCTTTCGTCCGACTCTTGTTACTTCTCAAGGGGTCCTGAGATTCATCTGCAGCTGCTGCAGCAGCGTTCAGGGCTGCTATGCGAATCTGAAAAGAAAAAACACAAGTGGAAAAAAAAAAAAACCTTTTAGCAAGCAGGTATATCACTCAGGAAGTGGAGCTCATAAGAGCAGAATAATCCTAGTCTAAGATGTATGATACAAAATCAAGTGCTATAGAGAATTCACTCAATGATAAAATAAAACAAGATATACCATTTTGTTGTCAGGAAAGCAGAGCTTCCACTCTCACGGTTTGCAGACTCTGACTGGATCTATAGAAATGAATGGAAACAAGACAAAGACTGTTAAAATCATGTGAGACAGAGGACTCAACCAAAAATGTTACCTTGATAAAAATGTTCAATCAGTTGATAAATAATGATTATGATAGATGTCACTTGTTTAGAGTTAGGTTTGATCAATGATGTGTTATAGCTCCTCTCTCTCTCTCAGGGTTCACACTATTCCTGAGATATCCTTTTCCAGAACCTTTCCAGGAGTCACATCTAGTGCACATTAGACAGCTCTGTCTGAGAGACTGGAGCTGACAAGGCTGAATTTAAACTTGTGTTTTCCATGAACAGTGCTCTCTACATTTCCAGGTTTTCAATAATGGGAACCCTAGTGTGCTTGTACAAGTCATAAGCATCATATAAAAAAGACTTCTGTTGTGTTGCTATTGATCAACAATATACTGTTATCAGCTTCCTACAAAGACTGGCCCGGGCTGCTGCCACATCCAAGCTAAACAGCCTCGTCCTCAGAAGTTCGTCTGCAAGTCATTCAGTCTGAACAAATTAACTCTTTATTCAACAGAGGCGACAGCTAAGCAACGTAGTGTAGTTAGTTATGGCACCTCACAATCTCACAACAGCCTGGTTAGCTTACATCTGCAGCGGGACGATGCTGCACTTTGTCGGGTGCCGGTGTTCAGCTCCACCGGTGAATAATTCAAAAAGCATCTTACAGCCGGTGCTCCGTGTATTTCACTGTCGAGCTAGCAAACTCAACGTAGCTAACAGCTCGCCCCCTACCTCAGCTAGCTTACATTAGCTGACCCATCACAGTAGCTAGCATTAGCTCCGGTCTCACCGGCTGACCATCGCCTGCAAAGCTCAGCCACTCACCGCTCATTTCCTGTTTAGCTGCATTAGCAGCGATGCTATCAGTGAAGCGAGGCGGATCATCCCGTGAACACGGCGGCCATTGGTGCTAAAGAAGCACAAAGCAAGTTTCAAACTTCATTTATTCATCATCCTTTGTTGTTGTCAACGTTAGGAAGCGAGTTGCGTCACAAGCGTGACACCCTCTACCCGCCAAGTAGTAAAGTCTGTCCTCATTGGTCAGGACACTGTGGGTGTATTGATGTGACCAATCATGTATGTTGATTTTAGGTGAAGACACAGCCTCTCATACACGCCACTGAAATGTCACTCACCAGCACAGGTCAATTCAGTTAAGTTGCTAAACACATTTTAAATAAGTAGATCAAATAGAACCACCCAAAGTAATTTCTGAAACCATATCGAAAAAAACACGTTCAAACCTTTTTCATATGTATATTTAAGTTTCACATGTGCACTTAAGTTTTCCAATCTGTGAAATCAGTAGTCAGGATGCAGATATTAGCCTGTATACACACACCGTTCAGGATTTTAAAGGAGAAACTGAATTAATGAGCAGCTTGCATTCAGTTCTCACTGTTGTGGGTGGGGTTTCTGCAGTCCGAACCAATCCATCAATCTATAACTATTTAGAAAGTAAGAGTCTTTATCAACAATATCCTCTCTTTTTAAATTATTTATTTTGTTCAAAATGATCGATCATGCAACAATATCTCAGCTACACTATTTCTACGGCAGGACAGCCTCAAAGCAGTCTCTGATGCATCAGGTCAAATATGTAGTTGTTATGGACTGAATCAAGAAAGTAGGAATTATTATGTGTAACTTGCAAGGAAAATAGATGACCACTAGAGGGCAAACTTTAATTAGAATAACCATAGTTATTAGATGTTGACTCTGACATTGAGGTGGTTCTTCAATTATTCATAGGATCTTTCACACTGCTACATCTTCAGCAGATTTGATTTGCAGTGACTTTGTCATTTAACTTGGATACTGAGATCACAATTATATTAGAATATTATATATATATATATTATAATTGATATTCTTAATTACAGAAGTTGATGCATAACGCTGCAACGCATTGTCCTGTTTTACAAAAGGTGGTTTTCCTCCCTTCTCCTCCTCCATCATGCTCTATTTGAGGAGTTTGCGCAATTAAATGACGGATACTTTATGTCTTTGTCAGGTTTTTTGTTGGCAAATAGTAACAGTTTCTGCAGTTTTTGTGGTATACTGTCCTCACTGACCCTGTGTTGCAGTCCTGTGTTTCTTCACTGCCCATCCCTGCCTCCTCCATCCCGCACACTCATTCTCACCACACCCCATCTCTTCCTTGGCTGAGACTGGATGGCTGGCACCATTATCAATTCCTTCTGTCAGCATGCCTGCAAAAAAAAAAGCTTACGTCACAGTCATTACTGGCTCTATAAAAGCCAGAGTAATGCAGATTCACTGTGCAGACAACCCAGCTACATTCCCAGACACGGAGCTGCCTGTCTCTGCAATCATGACTTCTATCGGCTTTGACCCTTATTTCCCCTCCACTTACAAGAGGAGAGTGGCGGTGCGCAGTGCAGGATATGGAGGAGGTGGAGGAATAGGATCTAGGTCTGCCTACTCCAGCCACTCTGCCCCAATATCTTCCTACACATCCTCACGCAGAAGTTATCCAGCGTATTCCCGAGTTACCTCCAGCTACTCCTCAGTGCTTTCTGCTCCGGTGTCTGCAGCTGCAACTGAGCTACGCCTTGAACAAGCAGCCCAGGTCAGCACTGAGTTCAAAACCTTGAGGACCCAGGAGAAGGCTGAGCTGCAGGGCCTGAATGACCGTTTTGCAAGCTTCATTGACCGGGTCCATGAATTGGAGCAGCAGAACAAGTTGCTGGAGACTGAGCTGCTGCTGCTCAGGCAGAGGCAGACAGAGCCATCCAACCTCCGGGCCCTGTATGAGCATGAGCTCCGCCAGCTCCATGCTGCTGTGGAAGAAGCTCGCCATGAGAAGCAAGCTGCCCAAGATCGCAGGGATGAGATGGAGAATGTGCTGAACAACCTGGATAAACGCTATGAGGATGAAGTGCTGGGCAGAGCAGAAGCAGAGGGCAGGCTCCTCGATGCCAGAAAGGAAAGAGATGATGCTGCACTGGGCCAGGCCGAACTCGAGAAAAGAGTCGGGACCCTGCTGGAAGAGATGGCTTTCCTGAAGCGCCTCTGCGAGAGTGAGATTGCAGAGCTGCAGGCCCAGATACAGTACAGCGCCGAGGTATCGGTGGAGATGGAGGTTGCCAAACCTGACCTATCTGCCGCTCTCCGTGACATCCGGGTGCAGTATGAAAAGCTGGCACAACACAACCTACAGTCAGCTGAAGAGTGGTTCTGCAACAAGATGAATGTGATGACAGTTGGCTCTGCACGCAACACTGAGAATGTAAAAAATGCCAAAGATGAGGTGGGAGAATACCGCCGGCTCCTCAAAGCCAGGATGCTGGAGATTGATGCCGGCCATGGCATGAACCAAGCTCTGGAGAACCAACTGCAGGAAGTGGAGGAAAAACAGAGTGCTGAGATCTCTGCACTGCAGGTGAGCAACAGAGATACATAAATAAATAATAGGGATAAAAGTATCACTGTGTTACAAATAGTAACTTACTGAAGATTCATGAGAATGTTTTGAAAATTAAACTCAGACTCCAATCATCCCATAACATGCCACTAATATGTCACATTTTTTCTATACAGGATACAATAAGTCAGCTGGAGGACGAGTTGAGGGCAAACAAGAATGACATGGCTCGCTACTTGAAAGATTATCAGGACCTCTTGAATGTGAAGATGGCCTTGGATATTGAAATAGCAGCCTACAGGTATAATCTTATATGATAGATTAATATTTTACTCTTTCCTGTGTTGGAACGCAAAAAGTTCACTATATTATTTCATGTGTCTTATTCCATTAGGAAGCTCCTTGAAGGAGAAGAGAACCGTTTAAATGTGGCGAGCCCAGGGTCTGCCAGCATTTACTCCCAAGCCATGTACGCCACTCCATCTTATGGAAGAACACAGATCTACATGCAGTCTCAGCTGAGCTCCGCACCGCCATACCTGCTGAGCTCCCGCTTTTACTCTCCATCCTTCTCCACAGAGGAGACAATATCTGCAAGCCAAGCACATCAAGCTGAGGCCAGCCCTCCTCAAGATGAGGAGGAAGAGCAGGTTGAAGAGGAGGAGGATCAGGTGGAAGAAGAAGAGAAGGAGGAGGAAGAGGAGCAGGAAGAAGAAGAGAAGGAGGAGGAAGAGAAGGAGGAGGAAGAGGATCAGGGAGAAGAAGAGAAGGAGGAGGAAGAGGGGCAGGGAGAAGAGGGGGTGGATGAGCAGGGAGCAGAAGGTGAGGAAGAGGTGGAGGAAAAGAAGGAGGGAGAGGAAGAAGCAGATGAACAAGGTGGGTGTGGTAATTTTGTTGAACTGTCACATGCACGTGTGTAGACATGAGCTAATTCTAACTTTTTCTTTTTTCCCTCATGTAATTTTGGGGATGAAGAGGGGGAAGCAGAGGATGAAGCCAAGGAAGACGAGGAGCATCGAGGAGAGGAGAGCCAACTTGAGGAAGAGGATGATGCTGAGCAGAAGGAGAAAGAGGGTGATGAAGAGGGTGAGAAGAAGGAGGAGGAAACTGAGAAAAAAGAGGTGGTGGAGAAACCAACAGATAAAAAAGTTTAAATATACCTGCTTTAAAAAATTAAAAACACCTGCTAGCCTGCAGTTAAAGGAACCAAATGAGAATATCTTGAAATAAGTGAAGCTCGTCTGAACATGATTAATCTGAGTGATACATTGCATGTACACACACATGCATACCAGTAATGAAACAACTTAAATGCAAATCAATTAACTGATAAAAACAGGGATATGTCTGGAGTAGAATTTCTGCTTTGTGGAGATTTGTTTGCAAACACCCGTGTGCGTTACTGCCACTGATAACATGCCTGTACGACTTTCTGTTTGTGCAATGCCCAGTTTGAAATGCCTTATACTTCAAGTCCTCACTGTGTGACTATGATGTGCTGCCTTGACCTCCAATAAAGCCTTGAAGCCTTGTCAAACATAGAGCTGGAGCCGGACTTTTCATTTCATGTACTTATAGGAACTATTGCAGTTAAGTTTCAAATTAAGTCACATTTAGCAAAAAAATAAAGACAACAGCAGAAAATGTTCAATGTTTCAGTGCTATGACTTTCTTGTAGAATGTTAATTGGGGTTGATGGGAAAAGCACATTGCTGCCCAAGTGCTAATAATGTTTATCTATATTGATAAACCTGATCAGAAGAGAGGGCTGCAGCAAAGTCAGCAAGTCTGAACAACTAATGAAACATGAAATCACTGTATCACTTTCAGACAGAACTAAACTTCACAATGTTGACATGATCTGCCAATAAAGCCTCATTATATTTCTCTCGACTCTGCTAAATCCAAGTCTGGCCTGAAAGAGGTGAATTGCAGTAGTGTTTAAGTCTTTATCTCAAGTCAGCAGGTCGTCCCTGTCCCGTCCTGTGCCTGTGTACAGTCTCCTGTGTGATCGGTGGAGCTGACACCAGAGTTTTTCTCCTGCTGCCTCACCCTCGTCCACACCACTGTCCATAAATCAGGCTGCACTGAAACCTTTATGACTCAGCTAGTCTGCTGCACCAAAGAATCTGGCCAAGTGTCAACTCACGCAGGACAGCAAGAAAGACAGGGGGGTAAAGTACTCACTGCACTAAACCTTGAAAGAGACTTTTTTTTTTTACTTAACAAAGTGGTGGAGAGGCCAGGGGCTTCCTTTAGGCACCTGCAGAGATTCAATCCCTGTCACACAAATAACGAAGCCCATGCACGCACACACACACACACACACACACACAAACACATACACACTCCTCTCCAACTAATAATAAATGTAACACAAGATAATAACTACACTTTCTTGCATATGGGACTTCTTCTAGCCAACCTTGCATGTGTCAAGGCGATTCCCTTATCTACACAGTATATGCATTCTGCTGGTCCTCCCCCCCCCCCCCTCCATCCTCCATGTCCTCAGATTACCCCACCCAGAGCTAGACTACATTATCCTCCTCCTTCTGTTGCTCCTGGCAGCTACAGTATGAGACCAGAGCCCAGTCCAGCAGAGCACTCAGTTTAATCATTAGCAATGCTGCTTTGCATTGAATTTGGCTTCTCTTACACAAACCTCTCACCAATGGAACAGATAGCAATATAGTAAATGTTTCCTTATTGATTGAAAGTACACTAATGATATAGTGCTGGCCTGGCTGGCTTTCAAAACTCAAACCACCTGCAGTGACAATGCTGAAGCATGTGATAGAGCTCTGCGTTATTGTAAACCACCAGCCGGATGTATAGCTACACCCTCAGGTGCACATATTGGTGTCGCATACAGTTAGGGGAGGCTTGCAGGGGTGTGTGTGTGTGTGTGTGTGTGTGTCTGTGTGTGTGTCTGTGTGTGTGTGTGTGTGCGTCTCAGCGTACAGTGGGAAACAGATCCCCTGCAAACGTAGCATATCAAAGTAAAAGCTGTATTATTTTCAATACAGATTTTCATCACCTTTCATCCCTCAGATATTGAGTTTCACCCTCCTATTTCACACGTCACATACATACGCCAATATATATAAATCTCATAACTCTCTGCCTCTTGTGGGCAGACACTATGTCAGAGGGATGTAGGCCCATCACATAGACCCACCAGGACCTCCAATATGCATCACTCGTTTGATGGAAAACAAAAACCTCAAGATGCAGCAGGAGGCTTCTGCCCGAGATTCTTGTTAAAAGATAGAACAGAAAAAAGCAACAGAATTGTACCTTAAAATCGATTTAATTAGTTGTTTGTCTTGTACCTTAACGATTTTAACATGTCAAAAAACATATTATATTTCATGTCTGGCATGGTTTGAATCACCACACCTAAATATTTCAAGATTGATGATTTAAACCTTTCTTATCCAATAATGCAGACATTGATAGAAACACATCTGTCACTGGTGTATGGCAGCACAATACAATATATCAATAATACGAGTATATATACACAGAAGACCAGAATTAACCAGAATATAATTTCAGAAATGTACTAATGCTGTATAGTAAGGCAAGGGAAATTTATCTATGTATTCAACAACAAGGCAATTTAAAGTGCTTCATGATGAAATAGCAACATAAGATAATAGAAAAAAGCATTTAAAAGGAAATTAATAAGAGTTATATAGAGGATAAAGAAAATAAAAAGTAACTGGGTAAACATTTTAAATTAAATAAAGGTTGACCTGTTGTTAAAGACAAAATACTACATTAACTGTATATTGCTATTGCTGTGTATATTGCTGTGTACCTGCTCAGTTGATGTGAAGTCCACATTAAGCAGATAATAATACATTATATAAATCTAATGATGGGAGTCGTCCCGGAGTCATGAAACACTATCTATGTAAGGAGGAGAATATTAGCTTTCTATTACAACAGATGCGTATTACATTTCGGATACAGATACACTGAAACACGGATTTAGTCTGAAATCTGATCTGCAAATCTGAGAAACAGTTTTTGTTATTTGATGTGTAGTCAGGCCCACATTACAACATTTAAGTTTGTTGCAGTTTGTTGTACCCTAATGTAGACATCAGTACAAGAAAACGTTTATTTATATTCATTACTTTTAATCAAAAACAGAGTTAATGCTCCCTGTGTCTTTGGGAGAGATTATATCTTCTTCACCTTGAGGGAAACACTTGTCGTCCTCATTACGTTATTTATTTAATGATGGGTGCGGTGTGTGCACTCCTCTCAGGCTGTGGTCCAGACTGCAGACGGGGCTGGTCACGCTGCAGTCTGCCTCTCAGCCTGTCACAAGGCCCACGCTTTGTTTTCACAGAGGTAGTCTCAGATAAGAGTTGTGGCTCCCTCTGCTGATCTGAGGGAGCCACCTAATTAAAAGCCTCTGTCAAACAAGCCTTTGCATCGGCCCCGAAGACAGAAGACATCAGACTGTTCATTTAAAGATATGGCACTCTGGCTCTAAAAATAGGTAATTGCTTTACCTGGGGTGCAAACCCACTGCTGTGTTACAAAGGACGCTTCACTGAGTCAGATGGAGACAAATGTGGGGATGGGGCAGCCACAGGGCACATCTTCCCTCATGCATCACAACCTTGAAGTGAGATATTAGACTTGTGGATATAAATGTGGTCACCCCGCATACCTGCAGAAGACTGGTGCTGTAATCACATTCATTAACACTAAGTCATGCTGTTTCTTCAGGCGGCAATTCTCTCACAATTAAAACACAAAAGATGCATCACAATACATGTTTAAAAATCTGAAAACTATGAATGGCTTCCTTCATCACACAGTCAACATGAGTGACACACGGGCCAGATCCGACTTTATGCAGCCAGACCTAGAAAAACAAGGATTTGACTTCCTGCAACAAAATTTGAATGCAAATGAACTGCCCCTGAATGTTGAGTGTTTGTGCACAGATAGTGCATTGACCCATCCACACAACAGCTCAGCTCTTACCTGATCCTGCTGCCAGAGAGCCAGGTGGATGCTGAGGCTCCATTTGCTTCTACGTCCCAAAATCCTGGCAGCCGACCCATAAATCCATTAGGCCTTTAGTCTGATGTTGTCTCACCTCGGAGGGACCAACGACCAGCGTTTAGAGCCCTACCACTCAAAGGCCTTTCAAGTCTCGTACAGCTCCTCCCATTATGTGGATGGCTTTGGCTCAGGAGATAGAGTAGATTGGTTGCTAATCAGAAGGTGAGTGGGTCTGATCCCCAGCTCTTCTTGTGTGTCCTAATCCTTAAGTTGTCTCTCAGTTTGTGAATGGGCAGATGTGATTTGTAGGTGGTTACCAGTAGAATAGTGCTATATATGCACTCCATTTACCATCACAGTTCACTGGCTTTAGTAATGTTAGCCATTGAATAACAGTGCAGGCAGGTCGAGGTTTATTTATATGCTACATTTCATGCAGATGCTCTGTGTGCTTCATCTTTCAGCATCCCATAAAAACAAAACACACACAGAGAGAAGGGAGAGGCACATGCAGTCAAGCATGTATACACACAAACACTAATCAAATGCTCTAGAGTGCAGGGAGGTGGAGGGTAGGGGGCAAATGTATTATTATTTCAGTTTTCTTCTTAAATGTATGTGTCTCTGTTCGGTGACACACCTACCTAGATACCTACCTACCTAGCTCCTAAATAACTACCTACCAACCAGTACCTACTTACCTACCACCTTACTACCTACCTACCAACCTACCTACAAACAAAACACATGGAAAAAAGAAAGGACAAGAAAATGCAGTCAAGCATATAAGCACACAAAATGCTCTAGAGTGCAGGAAGGTAGGGGGCATGAAGCAAATGCATTATTATTTCAGTTTTCATTTTAAATGTTAATTTATGTGTGTGTCTGTTCGGCAACACACTGAGGAGACCTGAGGCAAAGTTAACAGGATAAACTTGTTTCAGAACAGACACAGCATGCAGCTTCATCTTTTTATATCTATCTATCTATCTATCCACCCATCCACCCATCCACCCATCCATGATTTCACATACATGTGCATGTTTTTTGCACATAGGTTACATTTCTTTTTTCTTTCTATTAAAAGCTGATTGAGTGTATGATATGACCTGACACAATCAGATCCAGCTTAGATGTGTGTGGATTTCCTGCAGAGGCTAAGGTTGTCGACTCCTATTATGAAATGTTCAACTCCAGATGAACTTGAGTTCAACTTTGCTTGTTAAGCATGTCCCACACACTAAACAATGCATGCAGACACACACTCATGACCAGAACACTGCCACCTGAATTGTATGATTTCTCTTTAATGATTCTGTGGGGAGAAGAGTCAAGAGTTACTTTACTGAAGCAGACATTTACACTGTGGCACAGCACCAGTATCACACACCAGTCTTTTATATGCAATAGCACAATGCAGTCAGGTGATGGCAATATTGTATTCCTTTTTAGAGATTTAATGTTTTTTTTTTAACTTCTTCATTTTTGATATGAGTTGTGCGAGATTCTACAAAAGGACTAAAGAGAATCAGGGGTGAAAAAAAGCATGAGCAGACCTGAGGACCCCCATTCAACAAAATTCAAATACTCAGTGAGCTCTGACAGCTCAGTCAGAAGTAGGTCACTGTAATCTTGGGTAGAGCAGCTCAAGTCCTATTACCTTAGAAATCTTACATGCCGTTGCAGAAAACACATCCTTTAGCCAATTTTCAGGATGAGCTCTATCAATGTGAATTTCTTTTGGCTGTGTAAGATCTGTCAAACATGTCGCAGAAAGACAAGGCACTGATAGGTCACAGGAGCAGGAGCAGAGATTTGCTGTTTCATGTCACATTTTTTTGTGCTGTGGGGAAAACATAAGCCCCACCAAACATAAATTCCACCAAGGAGGTTTTGTTTTAACCTTTGTCCATTTAATGGCTGGTTTGTTTGTTAGCAAGATGATGCAACAACTACAGTATACGGATAACCAGAAAACAGGGGGTTGGATCCGGAAATCCACTTTCTTTACATTCACATTACATTGTGAGCTAGGATGTTTTTCAACATTTTTGTTGATTACTCAGAGAATAATTCATGAGTCGTGGTAAAAGAAATCAAGAATATTTGAGGAACCAATATTTAAGAGCATGTGCAATTTGTTGCACATCCAAATAAAAATCCAGATTGAGTTAAGTTAAATGTGGTTGTATGAGAGGACAGTTGGGCCTTGACGGAGGCATTATCTGCCTGCAGAATTTATAGAATGTCAGTCTTCCTATTTAAGTTTTAGCCTTTAAAAAGTCTGTGATGATGCTGTTTAGCATTTGCTGTTGTTATTTTGCGGTTGTCAAAAGCTCTATCCTGCAAAATAACAGAATTCTATTTCAGTTTTTTGTCAGACCCTGTTGTCTAGTGTTGTGTTGTGTTGTAGTTGAGCTGTATTTTAAAGCAGCCACAACACAATAGTTGGAAAAAACTGACATCAATCCGTCAAAGGGGATCGACAACATAAGCAGTGGATGGCTGAACATTACTGACAGCACCATTTGGCTGACCAGTTGCAGCAGAACACACATAAACACACACACACACATACACCATGGGCAAACAGAAGGCTAAGTGGGCTACCAGGTCTTAGCTAGCAGCTGTAAATTACTTCAGGGACAAAGGGCGCTGAACTTCATTTATAATATACTGACCATTATTAAATGACATTTAAATTAAAGCCAACAGTCTCATTGATGTGTTCCAGCACAATCGCCTTTGGCCATATTCTTTTCCAAACAATTATTTGTGTTGCTTGTAAGAAACTGTCTGCATGGTTAATTAAAATACATACTTTTTTTATTATAATGTCTCAGGTCTTCAGGCCCAGTTATGCTCCCTCATATGTACCACAATAGGGGCCTGTTGAAGTCAGCCAGAGTGCACAGAATTCATAGAGTTTGCAATTGAACCTCCTTTTAGATGAAAAACCATAACCTGGTGATAATTTATTAACGATGCACCAGTTGATTTATAGCTGTGGTTCACAATAATTAAACCCTCCTCCATGATATCACATGTGTGGTTGTTCAACAGCATGAGGAGTCCTTGAAGCAAAGCGAGGGCCAGTCCTCTCAGTCTCACTGTAATTTCTCAGAATTCAATTTTAGCTCATTGGAGGATTTATGAGCAATTATTACAGCTATCGATTGACTGGTGTCTGGGGCAAAATAGCTTCTCAGAGACGACCCCCTGATGAAATGAAGTGTGTGTGTGTGTGTGTGTGTGTGTGTGTGTGTGTGTGTGTGTGTGTGTGTGTGTGTGTGTGTGTGTACTTGTAGGCATAGACCTTACGGAGTGAGGATATTTTTGGAAAGTGAGGATATTTTTGCTTTTGAGGGTTAAGACTTGGTTTTAGGGTTAGGGTTAGAATTACATTTATGTTAGGGTTATAGTTATGTTTTGGGTAGGGTTAGAATTAGATTTAGGTTAGGATTAGAATTATGTTAGGGTTAGGGTTAGAATTAGGTTTAGATTAGGGTTAGGTTTGGGTTTATGATAGGGTTAGAATCAGGTTTAGATTTGGGTTTAGGTTATGGTTAAAATTATATTTAGATTTATGTTTTGGTTAGAGTTAGAATAAGGTTTAGGGTAGGGTTAGAATTATGTTTATGTTAGGGTTAGAATTAGGTTTAGATTACGGTTAGGTTTGGGTTTAGGTTAGTGTTAGATTAAAGTTTAGGTTAGGTTCAGATTAGGGTTAGAATTAGGTTTAGCTATTTTGTTGTGATGGTTACAGTTAGGGTTAGTGACTGTTACTGGCAAATGCATTATGCCTAAGAGTGTCCTCACTGAGATAAGAATGTGTGTGTGTGTGTGTGTGTGTGTGTGTGTGTGTGTGTGGGTCACGCCTCTCCCCCCGCTCCTCTCCTCACCCACAGCCGTGTTTGTCCTCCCCTCCCTCCCCTCACTGAGAGTCATGATGGCGGAACTGTAGCCCTCTGTACGAGCAGGAGGTATCGCGCCGCCCGTCCCTCGTTTAACTACAACTGTACATAGTTAATTTATTAATCCAGCCAGCTCCACCACCATCTTTCTATCCTCCGCGCAATGACCCGCTGGATTCCCACCAAGAAAGAGAAGTACGGAGTCGGTAAGTTGCGGCTGCGTGAGTTTAGGAGAGCTCACCGAGCGAACTCCCAGTTACTGCGGTAACTTCAGGAGGAAAACGGGACTGAGTGAAGTTAGGATTTACTACCGACTGTTGTTGTTGGTCCCGAGGTGTGTGGAGGCTGCTGCCGGGGCTCACTCAACTTCTACTTCTTGTGTCAGGGGCTCCAGACATTTAATAAGAAATGAGTTGTGCTGCTGTCCTGAGGTGGAGGGGAGGAAAACATGTGCCAAAAAAGCCAAGAGTTCAAGGAGCATTCCAGTCATTGTTACACTCAGTCTCTCTGAGTTGACTAGCTGGAGCTACTGTGGACTTACATGAATCCTCACTGAGCTGGATGGTCCCTCAAAGTCCCCTGAAGGAGTCCTGCAGGGCCCCACATGTGCCTCACAGACACTGGGCAGTCCAGAGGTATTAGCTGTACTCTGAGAGCTTCCCTGCACCAGTGTAATAACTTGTGACTGTCAAGAACAACGGATCATGGTTATGGCTTCTTTCATAGAGCTCGTCAATTTGGCCAAAGATTTCATTTTCATACCAGTTGACATCTATAATTATTATGACAAATGTCACATTATCATTTCTTTTAAGTTTAAAATCGGAGTTTTGCTCCGGGGGGATTTCAATCACAACATAGTACAAATCTGAGGTAGATCAATATATACCTCCTCACTGCGCTTACACAATGCATAAGCATTAAATGAATATATCAATACTGCTTTATCGCTCACCAGGCCTAGTTCCTGTCAACTTTATAGATCAGCTGTTTTTTTTTTTTTAAAACTTGCAGCAAGGTGTGGCTCCACCACCTGTGTATCTGTGAGTTTGTAGGCAAACTACCATGCATGCGTGTTCCTGCTATCAGGTAGACTCCACACCCTCAAGGTAAATCAGCACAACTGTTGTCTCAATCCCTTCTGTGGTTTACTGCATTGATTTTACAGTCAGCACAGTCAGGTTGGCTGGTCATCAGTTACCATTCTGACTCACCCCTGAGTTTAAAGCTACAGACACTTGCACACACAGGCTGTGCTGGTCTGCAGAAGATGGTGTACTTGAAGAAAACTTTGCACCTGGGGATAATGAATACGCCCAGTGTATAGGATTTTGTTCTGGATTATAGGTGTGAATCAGAGAAAAGCGCTGAAAACAACTCGCCTGTGTTCTCACCGGGATCCTTATTGACTTCTCAGGTTTTACAGAAAGTGTGTTGGGCCTTTTAGCTGTTTAAATGCTTTTATCAAACAGATTCGGGTTGATATGCACTAGTGTGCAGTAGAAACACCTCCCTTCTGGTCATATGTGGCCTTGTTTAAGCAGCTGATGTTGAGGATTGTTTTTTTTTTTTCAAAACTGTTACTCTGCTTGATTCTGTAGACTGAGCTCTTCTCCTGTCACTCGCCTCAGAAACAGAGCAGGAGTCACTAACATTCCACTTAATCCTTAAAATGCCATCGGACCCTGTACAAGGTCTTACATTTTTAATCCGATTAGTCAAGCCAGGCTGTGCTCGAGTACAGGCAACTACATTTGGGGATGGCAGAGGAGATCACTAGCTTCCTGATAATATCAGTTATATCATGCTAGCTAACAGGGAAATGTGGATATGGGGCTTAAGATCTCACAATCCTTTATGGTGAATTTGTGACACCATTATAATAGGAAAGCTCCCTAATTTTCAAGCACTGCACCAGAGGCTAAAATGAGGCAGTGAAATCATCAGGTGAAGAACATGTGCAGTCCCTAGTTAGTTTATTGCAGTAATACATTATTTGTATCCATAATGGCAACCTGCAGCTTTATTACATTTCTGGTCCAGGCTTTCTTAATAAGCGGTCGTGTAAATGCATTCCAAGGTAAAGCTCCCCCTTCTTTGACAGCCTTCATGATCTTGACATATTTATGGCGCACAGATGTCCGAAGTGAAGAACAGTGATCCAGGGGAAGGAATTTTACATGTGAAGTGTGTTTAGAGGTGTTGGGCAGTTTTACTGCATGTCTAAGACAAGTTGTTTTAAGCCTTTTGGGGCTCCAGAGGGAACTCTGTGAAGTTTGATAAATCATCTCAAATGATGTCACTTAAATCAGCCTTGGGTAGAGCAGAAAATTCTAAATTAGAGAATTTAAAAAAAAATGGATCTAGAGTAAGAAAGTGACCTGACTGTTACAGCTGGCTACACAAGCATCCAATAGCATTGTGGGTAATGGCAGATTCATGGTTTCTGCATTCACCAGTCCGATGTGGTCATTAAAATGTTAATGTTGTCATCCATGAAAGTGTTTCTGCTCCTCTGGGAGCCTTCAGTTGTCATAAACACACACAAGTTGTCAAGTTTGGACTACTGTAAAAAACATGGCAGCCTCCGTAGAGAGTACCCTCTTCAGGTGTAAATAAAAAGGTTTTATCTGTAAAGGGTAAAGAAAAAAACAATTTGTACAATTTAGATTATTACATACTAGTGCAAACATCACAAGGATTATTTTATATTAAATTTCTGCGAATAGATCCCTTTCACCCAAATCGTACACACTGAACCTTAATACAAGCAGCAGGTTTTCATAAAGATGAAAAATTTGTGGATTTAAAAAAGATGTTTGGTCATTGATTTTGATCCTTTTTCTAAAACCTGTATTTTGAGTCTGAAAACTTTACAGATGATGCTACATAATGTGCTGAATAGCTTTTAAAAAATGTTCTCTAACAAATTCTAAATGCAAAAATCTTAAATTATTTTAAAAGTTAAAAAAACAAGTGTTCTGCTTCATCACTGAAATGTACAGTGCCAGTGTGGGTGCACTGGAGACATCAGGTTTCTGCATCAGTCTTGTATCACTTGGACCACGATTGGCTACTGAACTAGTTACGATGTCATAAATCCTCCTCATACATAAACATCATGAGCTCAGATTTAAGGTGCGTGTGGTGAAACGTTGTCCTTTCAGCAGATGAAGGTGAAGACGCACTTCCACTGTCAACCTCTGCACATACATCATTCTGCATTACATACTCTGTGAATATTCAAAGTGAATACGAAACAGACATGTTTCACATCTGAGTGGAAGAGGACCCGTAATATATAATTGTTACAATCAGTGCCCAGCAGCAACCCCTGGGGTTATATATATATATATATATATATATATATATATATATATATATATATGTTGTACTGCACTGGTAAGGTAAAGAGAATTCCTTACAATCAGTCCTACTGCCTCTTATAATAACCACATTATTGTCAACTGTTTCAAGTGCTCAACTTCCACTTTGTGATATTATGCAATACATAGCAAGTGAGTTTCCTTAAAACGACAAGCTACTTTAAGTCTATCTCTGTGCTGTTGTTACAGGCTGCATGGGTGTGAAAAACAAATTCAAAGACCCATTCGTCACAATATTTTCATCCTTGATTGTTTATTTGCATTGTTAATTTGAGAATTAACCAATTTGTAGATAACCTATGAGGACTTATGAGCTGGAGTTCTGTTTTAAGAGCTACATATCATTCTGGCTGTCTAGACACTGGAGATGAGAAAATACTTTTTTTTAATACCAAGGTCTTTATGTTTTAAAATGTTATGCCTGAGGAGAATTGGCTCAAAGACAAACATTAATAGACTTGCTTTTTACCTAATGATTCTTGTAGAGATACTGTACCTATCCCTACTTTCTTAGCCCTCGTAATTAGTTGTCTAATACACACTGATACACAGGTTTTATAAGATATGAATTGTACTGAGGACCTAAACAAATTCATAGCTCTAATCATTTTTTTAAATACCTCTCTCCATTTAGTTTTCTATTATGATTTAAATTATTTTAGTTGATTAGTTTGTTTTAAACATTTTCTTTTTGTAATTCTTCTTTACATATAAAATTATAGTTTTTGAGTTTGTTTCTGCTGCTGCTGCTGCTGCACATGGCATATGTCTGTGCCATTACTGGCTTTATTATTTTATTACCTCGCCAAAGAGGTTATGTTTTCATTGCTGTTTGTCTGACTGTTAGCAGAATTACGCAAAAGCTACTAAACTAATTGTATTAAAACTTACTGGAATGGTTGGGTATGGGCACTCATGGAACTCAGAGCAGATTCAATTAAGGGGGAGATCCAGGTATATTATTTTTCACTTATATAAACAGGAAGTTTTTGTCAAATTTTCAAGAAAAAAAGGCAGGAATCTGAATGGAAAAAAATCTGGCATATGAGTGCTAATATCGTAATGAACTGGTGAAATTTGGTGCAATTCCGGTAATCCGACAATGTTCTGGATTTTACAAATCAGAAAAAGTATTTTTGGGGAGGGTAATCTTTATTCAGTAACACAGAGAGAAAGGATACAGAACATGTCTGTGTACAAGGTATATCTCAATGTATAAGGATATGGTTATAAATGTCAAATATTCAAATCAGCAACGCGTCACCTGTACAGGATATCTTCAATATCTTCAAGCTTTTTAAAATGAAAAATGAAAATCCCAAAAATAGAATTATAGCTCTTCAAGTCTCATCAGAAACGGTGCTTGGGTGAGTCCGATTTTTAGTATTTTTTTTAAATACAGGGCATACATTTGTTCGTGAAATGGTTCTAAACAGAACTACAGATGGGTTTACGACAAACTACAGTAAGAATCATGCTAAGTCGGTAACTTGTTCTGTGCCAAGCACAAATTACAATCAGGCTTGATGGAGGTATGTGCTCTCTGAGTACCCTTCTAGCTTGTTTCATGGAATAGACTGAAGGCTTTTTACCTGACAATCACAATGAATGAAGTGCTCCCATCTTCCTCTACAGTTGTATGTTCAAGAAAAGATCTTCTACTACCATTTTTCCCTTCCAGATACCTAAACTTAATACTCAGTACCGATCCGATACCAGTGCATTAATGAAAATTTCAACTTATATAACCTATTTTACCAGTTTTATGCAAGTTACCTTGTATGGTAGTGATGGATGATTATTGCCTATTGTTAGTGTTATTATATGGCACAGGTTGCAGTTTTATTTGTGGGACTTTCCAGCTTGAATATTACCAAAAAGCTGATTTTAGCTAGCTCTGGCTAATACTACACTGGATGTGGATGAAACTAATATACTTCAAAGACATGGTACTGGGCCGATTTGCATACTTGCCAATGCCCAACCTGGCATTTTTGGTGTATTATGTCCAATGCTGGTATTGGAACATCATGTTTCCGGGTTGATTCATGTATCTTGTACTATTTCCCACTTTTTGTGTGTGTTTTCTGTCATTGTCACAACTAGTAATATTTGTTTATGTTTTCTTTTCACATCCAGTGAGTGATGAGAACAATAGTCTGTCATTGCATTTTGTTAACGTTGATGAGCTGCCAGCAGCTGCTCAAACAGCTCAACTGCTGTGTTTCTTAAATACTTTAATTTAATCAAATCCACCCGTGTGATAAATCATTCAGAGTGAATCAGGCTGACTTGGATTTACCATTAGTATGCACATTAAGTTAAACCTGAGCAGATCGGTATTTACAACAACAGCTCTGCCGTCAGTATTTCAAGTTGAAGAGGGAGATAGTGTGTCTCAGAGTTGTATCAGATGAGTGGTGCTGCCAAGGCCTAGACTGTTGAATCGAGCTGAGGCAGTGTGGCATCCCAACGCGCTCAACTGGTTTCCAGTCATTGGCGTAATGCCACGCTCTTGCCACACTGTGTCATCTTGGTGAATGGACCATTGTCACTCTCAGCTTGACCAGAGGAAGATGTCATTTCTTGAGTGCGCGTTTCATTCCATATTGCTCTGGCTGGTGCCCCGAGTGCATCATGTTTGACATTGAAAAATGCACCAAAAACTGAAGCGCTCTCACACTTTGCTGTCTTGCTAAATTAGCGCGTTCGCCCAGGTGTCCTGTTTGGATCACTGCAGATTTGAGCCGGAGCTTATAAAAACCCATGTTTATTGCAGAGTTGTTTGACCTGGGAGTGGTTGGAAGCAATTGTTGAGAGCCAGATGTTGAGAGAGTTATTGTTTTTTTCACAGTAACCTGTACAGGTGAGGTTAAACATATCCAATATGGGCCTAACCTAGTACTTTAAGAGACCATTTCAGCTTTAAATTGGATTCTTTATGGTAATGGCTGTCCGTGCAAATTAGTTTTATGGGGAAGTTAGAGACATTTATTGTTGAGGAGGAAGTCATGGTGCGGGAAGGGTAGTGGCATGCAATGTTATGTCAAGTTTAGGTATTCAGACGGAGGTGTGATAAGCTGAGCTAGTTGTAGCGTGCTGTGAAATCTGGCCTCCAGCAAGAAGCATTATCACCATGCAAGTCAGGGCAGAGCTCTTTTCATAGTTCCTCTATCTCGCTATGAGTATGAGTTGCTGCATGCTATTGCAGCTCCCTCAAGTCCTGACAAAGACCTTTGCTACAGTGTTGTTTGGCAAGGTGTCTCTTTTGCAATGTCTCTCTGGGTTTTGCATGTGTGTGTTTGTGATCTGTCCCATAAGTGTCGTGGTTGGAGAGTTAAAAAAAAGCAATTACAGGAGTGGAGTCCAGGAGAGCTGTTAATAAACTAAAATTAGGGAAAAGCAGGTTCTCTTGCAGGTGGGCCATTTGGCAGGAACACATCGTGCAGAGTGTGACGAAAGGCCACAGCTGTATTAGCATGATACCATCGCCTTCTTAAGCTCTCACTGTTGACACTGAGGATACCTGCTCCAGAACAGTCCATTTACTGGAACGTTAAACACAGCCTCGGGGCATCCGTTTCAATTAAGAATCATCAAAATGCTTTAGAGGTTTGAGTCACAGTCCTCCTGCACAAACACACACAGTCTCACTCTTAGATGAGGAATAAATCAAAGATCAAGATCCTCTTCGCCTGCAAGTCAGAATTCTGCGATGGGGAGGGTGAATTGGTTTCCGTTTCCAGGGGGAGACTGCAAAAACCTCTGATCCAAAACTTTAAAAAAAAACGTGATTTCTCCTCTGTGAGTGATTGAAAAGGGGATTTGGAGTTTTTTTCTTAATCCACTGGACCTTGAGGAAGAACAAAAACTCGTCAGTCAAACTGGCGACTGAAAACCTTTTTTCTTTGTTATTCAGTAAGTTTCTGAATGTTGTGTTTTCCTCTCATAATGAGACGGCCCTGCTTTGTCCTTCAGCAATCTACAATTATGAGCCCAGTGGTGAGCAGGAGCTGTGTCTACAGGTGGGGGACACGGTGCACATACTTGAGAAATTGGAAGGTGAGTGAAGCTGAACGCACAACACGCCCTGACACATCGCCCGACACATCCTTCTTCTGTGCAATATGACTCTGGGAACTTAGATAAAATGTTAAACTAGCCCCGGCGCTTAATATGCAGTACATGATAATGTAAATGAGTTCAGCACATTGTCCTCCTGACAGGTTGGATTTTCATCACCCAAACTCACTGTTGTATGTTTCTCTATTCATTTGTATCTCCTCAGGCTGGTATAGAGGCTACACGCTACGCAAGAAATCACAGAGGGTAAGGGCTTAATTAGCTCTGTGTTATCTTATATTCAACACTGTTACTTATATATATACACATACACTCATACACACACACTCTGAAATTACCTCTTTGTTTCCTCAGGGCATTTTCCCAGCTTCCTACATCCACTTAAAGGAGGCTACGGTTGAGGGAATAGGGTGAGATCACATCAGTAAACATATCATCCTGATGATAATCCACTTTGATTTTGATGCACCCTGCCTTGTTACTAATAACATGGCAGTGTGCTTGAAAATTTCATAAGTGTAGAGTCAGTAATGCTTTACTTGGCTGTGTAGGAAAACCATCCCCCTATTTATCATGCATAGAACTGCACTTGTGCTTGTCTAAGTTATATGACATGATCTGTGAATGATGAGCTACTTTTTTACAAAGTCTTATTCTTCTCTCCTCGTGGCTGGTAGCCAGCAGGAAATAATTATTCCAGCAGATTTACCTCTGGTCCAGGAGCTTGGAGCTACTCTAAGAGAATGGGCACAGATATGGCACAAGCTCTTTGTGGTATGTGTAGGCTGCATCTCTCTTATCAGCCTCTCTCTTTCTAGAATCACAGTCCTCTCCTCCCTGATTCTCATCACATTTAATCATTTTTGTTTTGTTTCATTCCTCTGATGGCTCTATTGCTTTAAGCATATTCCTGTTTTATCTGACAGGCGAACAAGACAGCACTGTTCCGCGGTGTTCAGCAGATGGCCTACAGCCTCATCGAATATCGATCTCAGATAGTGTCAGGAACGCTGCCCAAGGATGACCTTGTTGAGCTGAAAAAGAAAGTAACAGCAAAGATTGATTATGGAAACCGGTATGAGTCCTGCTGCCTTCTTGTACTGCAATGAAATGCCTTCTGACATAAACACCATTGTAAAGTTTTATGTGCTTGGGTCATAACTCTGAGATTGTCTCTGCAAACTCATTTGATGTGGTCTGGCACTCTGTGCCGCTCAGGATTCTGGGTTTGGACCTGGTGGTGCGAGATGATGCGGGGAACACGCTGGACCCTGACTGGACCAGTACGGTCAGTCTGTTCCGGGCACACGAGACTGCATCCCGGAGCGTTGATGACAGGATACAAGAAGAGAAGGCATGGTTCTAATTGTTTTGATACAAATCACTGTCTTTACTTCACAGTGTCTGTCTGTTTCAATTAATATCTATGTCCTTGTACTGCCTGGTGCCTTTTGTTACACAGACGCGGTTACAAAACCTGGAAACAAGGCGTCAGACCCTGTTCAGTACAGTGCACACCTACAGTCTCCTCATGAACCTGAAGAACTTTGTATGCAACATTGGAGAGGATGCTGAGCTGCTCATGTCTCTGTATGACCCCGACCAATCTGAATTCATCAGGTTTGCAACTTACTTTTAATTCCGCAATTAAGTATCAAGCCTAGGCTATTTGTTGTTTTTGGTTCATTAAATTTGTGAGGGGATTTTTTTTATATGCAACCATCAAGTCGTGTAATTCACAGTTATAATAGGTTTTTGTTACAAAAACAGTTAAACTCCCTGAGGAGTTGCAGGGCACAGAATTCCATTTTTTAAGCCAGCAAGCAGAAAATCTTTACACTATGTTATGTGACATGGAAAGTAGTGTTTATTCCAGCATGATCCAGAAAAAAACTAAACTCTGCACAACATTTATCATAATGTGATGCTGACTGATGTTGCTGTACTTTGGGTCAACATCTACCAGATAATTAATTAAGAAGGGTGAACGATTATTTTTTAAAACTACTACCATAATTACTAGTATTCTTAGTTACTTGTCGTGACAAAGTGAACATTTAACAATAATGAGAAGTTATACTATGAGGAAGGGAGTGCGGAATAATAATAAGCTGCTTCTTCTCCTGCTTGCTGTAGTAGAAAAATAGTGTCTGCTCTAATCTTTGTATAATTGGTGCCAGCATAAATATTAGAAGCGATAACAAGAAGAGCACATTTTTATAAGATATCAAATCGATTACAATTAAATTTTATGAATGTTAAACTGTTAACTCCCTCTTCTGGCAGTGTGAGTACTTACACAAACAGTGCTCTCCAACCAATAATAATCCGGCTTTGTCCCGGCCATTGATTGATGTGTCACTGATCGCCAAGGTTCTTTTTTTATCTGGAGCACTCATCAGGGTTGACATTAAATGCACCTTTGTCAGTGGGCCAATGCAGGGATAAAACTTTGTTGTGCTGCAAAATCCAGAGATTTAACTTTGTGTACACTCCTTTGACAAGGACATATATGCATCATTCATTTATTTATGTCTCAAATTCCAGCTTTAATTCTGGGTGCTGTTTGTAAGATGACCTCTGACCTTGCTGGAGGGGCAGCAGTAATCACAACAGACATTTGAATTTTCAAATTGGGTAGAAACATTACAAGTCTAACTGATAGATAATATATAAGCATTATTATGGATTGTGTGCTTAAGCCAGGCCATTCATATATAAAAATATATTTAATATATATTAAAAAAAAAATCTAATATGAGAAATGTCTATAAGAATCAATAGACCATAGCAAATGTTTTTGACACTTTGGATTTTATCTGATAAAACTGCCAACACCATGCAGAGTTTTCACATTAGTGACTTTTCTATTTTTCTATTTCTCCTGATACCTCAGATAATGTGATCTCTAACTGTGACTCTTATTTAAATTCATGCAGTGAGAACTTCCTGGTGCGCTGGGACAGTATGGGGATGCCTAAAGAAATTGAAAAACTCAACAACCTGCCAGCGCTATTCACGGTAACTGAATCCCAACCCGCTGACTGCGTTCCCTCCGCCTTGGATTGAAGCAATCCACACGCTGCCTGAAATCTGTGACAAAGAGGACAATTTGCTTCTGGATTGCTCCTAATTTACTCAAAGTTTCCAGTGAATAGCTCACATTCACGGCACATCTTTGGAAATTTTAATACATTTGCCTCAGTAATAATGCTGCCGTTTATGTTAATGACACAGGCAGCCGTTGCCCCATAAACATGTCATTGTTTTAGCCTGCATGTGTGCCACCGGGAATTAGTGGTTCAGAGTGTAATGAAACCACATTAATCAAGGCAAAGAGCTGAAATTTTATGGTTAGATTTGCTTCCTCGAAGCACAATAGACTCCTCGACTTGAAAAGGAGGCCAGAAAAACAAACGCATTAAGAAGTTGGAGAGGTGATATGTCAGAGAGTTTCCCTGCATTCTTTCACCCTGCAATATTTGCCATCTGCTCTGCAGCTCCATCGCTGTGAATGCACATAATGACAGGCTAGTGATACATACATACTACATTCAAACTATAATGTTTTCGTTTGAAAAGACATCCACTCTGCTATGGATGTGCCTGCGTCCACTGTAGTTTTTTTGGAGAGAAGTTTATAGAGCCGTAAAAACAGAGGAGTTTGAAAATGCAACTGGTCCAGTTTTAGATTGAAAACTCCAGGGCTGTGTCTTATTCTGTACAGGCAGAAATTGAGATGTTTTTAAACGATGACATTGACACTCACAGCTACTTGCTGATTGGTCTTTTCAGTCACAATGTACCCTTCGTCAGGCTCTTATCACATGACCCCCTCCTGGAAAAACCAGCATTATTCTCGGCTACATGGGTAATCAATTACGAGCGATTTCTTTGTTAACAGCTGTTATGCAGTTAATTCCTACATTTTTCAAAGATACAACTACTAACATGAGTAGGAAGCAAGTTATTATTCAAGCAATCTGTGTATCGTAGTTTTAAAATGCCAAACTAAAACACAGTAGTATGGATGTAGCCACAGTCCACTGCCTTTTGTATCTGTGTTATCAGTCAACATCCCATAATACATTATATTTGTGTTTCCTTGCATCCAGGACCTGAGCAGCAGTGACTTAATGAGGCAGCGACTGTTCCTGGTGTGTCAGATCATCAGAGTGGGCAGCATGGAGCTGAAAGAGGGCAAGAAACACACGGGTGGACTGAGGAGGCCGTTTGGTGTGGCCGGTGAGCAGCTTTTCTGGTTTTTGGTTATATAATATTAAAGTCTACTCAATTGATTTACCAGTTCTGTCGAGGTATAAAAATAAAGGATCCATGTGCTGAATGAAATGGGAACACCTGCTTTCTGCTCCGGAAAATGTTTCTGTTCTGCCTTGGCAAAGAGAGTTGCTGGGAATTGGTTTAGCAAAGGTCTTTGTTTTTGGCCAGATGATTATGATGAATGGTTTCCTCAGGTGTTCGAGCAAATGGACTGAAACCAGAGTCACAAAGAATGTTTAACTCAGAAGTCAAATTGTTCTTAGCCAGAAAAATTAACACAGTTTGGGAAAAGAGCTGTGTAGAATGAACAACTCTGAGGCATTTTGCAAGCTCAAGAACCTTCAATCTGTCTCAGTGTGGTGGCTGTCTGCCGTGCCAGGCAACAGGTGAGTGAGATCCAACACTTGGCTCGGCTCCTGTTTCAAAAGTAGAACAGCCAAACTTTCCAGCAGAGTTAAAACAAGTTAATTAACTTTTTCTAAATCCATTGATTTCCCATTTTACTGTTGTTTTTGGCAACAACTAATAACTGCATTTCCTCTGAAACGTAAGTTTACTCTTAGTCTTAGGCCTCGCTGTGATGCTCTTAATGTCTCTGTGTTTGCAGTGATGGACATTACAGATGTCGCCCATGGCAAAACCGACGATGAGGACAAACAGCACTTCATCCCCTTTCAGCAGTGAGTCTTTTGATACTGTCACACTTCTGCTGTTAACAGGTTCAACCTTGCTTTGTAACACAACACAATTCAGCACGAATAATGGAAAATAATTGGACTCAAAAAACAGGACTCAAGTTATATTTGCTTACTGAGTTCCGTCACTTTCTTTTCTCATGGATGCAATTCAGCTGTTTTCTTATACGCATTTCAAGGGCAAATATATTTAAAAAAAAGCTTTTTACAATACAGAGTGTTAGCTCTTCTCAAAAACAGGCTTCAAGGCTATGTTCCCATAGCACCCGCACAGTGGGGGGATGAGGGCGATAATACTCAATACAGGGATCCTGCGTGGAAGAGCCCCAAAAATATCTCGACTGTTTCCTGACATCTGAACCAAATTTTACCAAGGTTTATCCTCCATTTGTCTCTGCACACTGTGTCACAGTTCACTGTCTTCTTGAAGGGCTACAGACAAAAAAGGGGCTCATCGAATGTCTGGAGGATTATTGGAAAGTCTTTTCTGCTCTTCAGTCACTGCCACTCGTCTAAGTGTGTTCCCTTCAGAAGACACAGAACAGCTTGTTAAGCTTCCCAGCCTTGACAAATGAATTTAGATTTCATTAACAGTGACATATTCCTGTCTGTATGTGCTTATCTACATGCTAACGCGCTGAATTAAGATGGTGAACATGGTAAATATCATATCTTTGTAACGTTGTCATCATGTTAGCATGCTTACATTAGCATTTATGTCAAAGCGTAGCCTCTCAGCCCCATTAACATGCCTGTTAATTTGTTGTGATACTACAAGGTTACTAAGATTAAAAGGTTAAAACAGTTGTGCAAAACGTTTTGCATGAGCATTTTCTCATGAGCATCTCAGGGACCATGAGTTCATTGGAAAATTGTGTAATCCAAATGTTCACCAAGATGAATTGATGCACCACTGGATCAATCTCAAGCTGCTTTCAGACACGAACCCTGGAAAATTGGGTCCAGACATTTTCAGAGGTTTGTCTTTCACATATGCAGAACGCAGCAGGAGATTGTACGCGTCAGACGTGTACACAGCAACAGGAGCATTTCTGTAACATTCATTGTAGAAAATAGGTAGAAGGAAAAAAAACATTGCACTCAACCAATCCAACAAGAGCTGCTGCACAGTGTTCACACACCCACATCAATCAGAAGCAGGACATGACATCTAATCACTACTGTCGAGAGCACAGTGTTTTTGTTTACAACACATCAACAACAGCATCAGCCCTTCTCATCAAAACCATGTCTTCTATGTGTCTGGCATCTCTTTTTCATCCTGGAATATTTCTGTTGTGGGTTGAAATGTTCCTGCTGTGTTCTCACATGGGCTCACTTGAACATTCTGTGGACAATTTAGCGGAGGCCTGGCAGGAAACATTCTGGGAAATATATGGAGCAACTGACTGAGACATTGGTGTTCTCACCTACAGGAAAATGTTTGGACCTCAGTGTATATCTGAAAACATATAGATATTTTTGCATTTAGCAGTAAAGAAACAAGAAATGCATCGACTGATGAGAGACATAAACTGTGGATCAGCAAATTGGACAATATTTGACAATTGCACCAAAGACACTTAAAGGTCCAGTGTGTAAGATTTAGGTGAAAGGGATACCGCCAGAAATTTAATGTAGAATAATCATCATGATGTTTTCAATAGTTCATTTCATCTAAATTGTATGAATTGTAGTTTTCTTTACCCCAGAAAAGGCCCTTTATATTTAAGTACTTTATATTTACATTGAAGAGAACCTCTCTACGGAGGCTGCCATGTTTTTTTTACATAAGTCCAGACTGGACAAACTAAACACCTTTTTTATGACAACTGAAGGCACCGGTTCTTTTTCATGTTTGGAAGAGGAGGGTGAGGGGAGGGGTGTTCAGCTGCAACATGCAACTTCAACAGTAGATATCACAAAATTCTACACACTGTACCTTTAAGAAGAAATATCTTAACATGACTGATTTATTTCAACAGGTAATTAAGTTATGTTAAAAGACACTCACATGCAGTGTTGTGATTTATATAGTCAGTATAGCACATGTACACTGTGTTAGTCAGTTCTATAGTAGTCACTGGGGTGTGGGGAAAGAAAAATAGTGCAGCTTATCAAAAGATCCAGACCTTCTAACTTTGCCTTTTTGCTGCTACTCCGTCCATGTGTTTGTCACCTGTCAGAGATGCTGTCATCTGATTGTTCTTATTCTCCCGATGCCTCTCACTCAGGATAGCGATGGAAACCTACATCCGTCAGAGGCAACTCATCATGTCTCCGCTCATGCCATCCCGAGTCATAGGAGAGAATGAGCCGCTCACTGCTGTCTTCAACAAAGTCATTGCCACGCGAGAGGTCAATCACAAAGGCCAGGGTAAAATGAAATGCTCTCCGACAGTGTGTCCCCCTGTGATTGGGGAGAGTCACTCCAAATTGACCCTTTTGTTTTGAGGAAAATAAATGATGTGTGAGGGGTCTGTAGGGTTTATGCTTGCAACATCTGCCTCATTGAATTTCCTTACGTGTTTCCTGACAGGGCTGTTTGTGACCCTGAAGCTCCTCCCAGGGGATCTCGCCCAAGTCAGAAAGGACTACCCCCACTTTGTGGACCGAAGCACGGCTATCGTCAGGAAAATGGGCTTTCCAGAAATCATTCTCCCTGGTAGATCAAAGTCTGCTCTGCATGTGCCATGCTTATGTTCTTTATATTTGCTTGCAAAACGCGAGCATGGCTCACAAATTGCCAGCTCATCCACCTAATCATCTGTTGCACTTTCTCTAGGAATTGTGAGGAATGATATTTACGTAACCCTGCTGCAGGGAGAGTTTGACCGAGGCAAAAAGAAGACCCCAAAAAATGTAGAGGTCATACTGACTGTACACGATGATGAAGGCAATCCCATGGAGGTAAAACAGACAGCGAATGCAACAAATTATTTTCTAATCAAGCTTTAATGCGACTATAATAGCATCTATTCATAGCAATTCTTAGAGTTTTGCTGTAAATATTGTAGTGTTTCAGCCTTGTTAGTGGCATAAACAATGGATTACAATATCTACAGCTTTACTCCTGGATGGAATTCTACTAAATGCTGTACCAACAATTATTGTCTTCAGAGGATAAATCCAACTGAGTACATTGATCGCCTGACCTTTAGCTCTACCACAAGGTTTACATTTTTTGTTTGAAGTAAACATTCTCACAAATTTAGGATTAAATTTGATGTAGTCAGACGTATCACAATGGGTGATAAATGATTTTGTAACATCATCAAAATGAACAACATTCATTTTGCACCTTCATCAGATCAAAATTTGTCCAATACTTTCACTCACTTTGATTCTCACTTTTTATACAGAGCTCATTAACAAATGTTAACATGCTAACTCGCACTAAACTTCATTTTATTTAGGTTTTATTTAGTCATTTGATGATATTGAAACAGTGAAATGTCATGATTGACAGCTGAGACTGACTTATGATTGATTGAGCTTGTGTGTATTGATAGGACTTTGCTATAGCTGCTCCATCCCCTGGTTATTACAGCACAGGCTCTGACTTCAACTGCGTAATATGGCAGCATTCATATTAGGGATAATTTAGCTTCATTTCTGGATAGTGGGAGGAAGTGAAGATGCATTCTTTATATACAGTCAATTCTTATTCTTAAAGGTTATATGACTCATTTTAGAGCATTGTCTTGCACTACTGTGACTGTGGTACTTTTTCGATTACAAATGAAGAGTGAACTGATGTTCGTATCGTGTCGTTGAATCTCTGTCCTTCAACTTCTGTAGAAAGCCATATTTCCTGGGGCCGGTTATGATGGTATCACAGAGTACAAGTCCGTCATATACTACCAGGTGAAGCAGCCTTGCTGGAATGAAACTGTGAAGGTGAGGCTCATGTCAAGGACCCACATGTGCAACTCTGCACTTCCAACACGATATCTTACGTTCTCTAATTAGTTCTTTAAATGGATTTACTGCAGCTCAATATAATGAAATAATCTTCTGGGGAAGATACTGGGTCAGAATGTGCTACTCATACAAATCTCCCACCAGATAACATTTCCTCCACTTTATAATCCTGTATTCACACTCTCCTTCATTTCTCCCCCTCCCCTGCAAGGTGACAATTCCCATTGAAGACGTGTGTCGCTGTCACCTCAGGGTGATGTTTCGACACAGGTCTTCCCAGGACTGTGAGTGAATGTGACTTATTTGTATGGCAAACACCCACATGTAAACCTGTCACTGTGCTAAATACAGCCAGAGTGACTGTTGGTGATTCTGCTCCTTATGTTTCTGTGCATCTCTCAGCTAGAGACAAATCGGAGAAGCCCTTTGGCATGGCCTTTGTGCGGCTCATGAGAGGAAATGGGACCACGCTAAAAGACGGCATACATGGACTCATCGTCTATAAGGTGCTGTTCTTTCATTTTTTATCTTTTATGAAATGTATCTAATTGCACTTATCTTTAAAATAAACAGGATATTATTTATTACTTTTATCTAATTACACACAAAATCTGTCCTGAAAAGCTGACAGTTGGCAAAGAGATTATGCATGAATCCCCTCCAGAGTCAATATATATGACATTAGATCTCCATCGATCAATATGCTTCATGATTCATTGCCTGTTTTATGAATTTCTCAGGTTGATGTGAAAAAGGCAGAGGATGCAAAGGTCTATCTCACCCTGCCGGCAACCTGGGATGAAGTGGAGGAGAAGGAGAAGCACATGGGAAAGCAGTTCCACCATTCAGGAGTCATTCCTGTGACTAAAGACAGCTTCCAGATTTCATCGCTCACCTGCTCCACTAAACTCACCCAGAACGGTACTGCAGGGAACTGTTCTGTTTTGCCCACATAAGTCTGATAATTAAAATATGTCACAGTTTCTAAGAAATTAAACTAATTCTACAGCAGTGGATTGAGGTTAACTGGCCTCGTTGTTTCCTCCCCTCAGATCATCTTTAAAATTATTTAGGCTCATCTGTGTTGCTAATATTTTGCCTATGTATGTACAGTTGATTGACACAGATCTAATAAGGAGGCATTTAACACAGTTGAAACTCTCTAACTGATGTTGCTGCACAGGAGCTGTTGCTGCCACTGTATTGATTCTTTTGTTGATTACTGTTGTTTTTCCAGTGGATCTTCTTGGCCTGCTAAACTGGAGGTCAAACCCGGGAGATCTGGACCAGATTCTTCAGAGACTGATGGAGGTCGAGGGAGGGGAGATTGTGAAAGTGAGTTCCCATTGTGTCACAAATACAGCACTAAGTCCAGCTGCTTTCAGACATGCACTGCACTCCTGAAAGCTCCTTAAATTCTTTGGAGGGGCTGTATGCAAGAACGCAAGTGTCTGATTGAAAGGCTCCAGACTTTCTATGGAATTTCTCTTGCCAGCCCCAATACTAAAACCATGGTATAAACTTAGGATTCACATCGAGCAAGTGGGTGTGTTAATGATGTATCTCTAACGCGACAGATGCAAAAACAGGGTTGAAAGGCAGAGCTGTACACAAAGAAGACGAAGACGTCAAGAGAGCTTTTGACGATAAGGGGCAAGGCTGTAAACATATGATCTCTGCAGAGGCATTCAGTCTTAATGTCCTGCCTCCACCTGCAGCACCAGTCCTTGTTTGAACGCTCTGGAGATTTAGTTATTATGAATGTGCCTGAGCGTAAAATGTCCTGCTGTGTTGCCCGTGTGTAAATGGTAAACTACTGAGAAAGTCCAGACCAGATTGTGCAGAAATCCTCCAGAGTTCATGTGTGAAAGCAGCTTAGATAACAATCTGATCGATTTAATAAATGATGTAAAGTGTCTTCTTTAATGGGACATGTTTCTGTTTTGTGCACAGTTTCTCCAGGACACTCTGGATGCCCTGTTCAACATCATGATGGAGACTTCAGAGAAGGACACCTATGACACCCTGGTCTTCAATGCGTTGGTTAGTTTGTGGTCAAGCCATTGTTTGGTCAATTTTATAATGCAGTGTAGAAGTGTCCATGACAGGATGGCAATACACTACACAACCCCACTTAGGTTCGAAACCTTAGTCTAAATGGTCACTGCGATAGGAAACTGAATTGTGCCACACAAACAAGAAAATATTTAAAAGATATTTTAATAAATTCTTTATTTGGGACAATGTACATTAATCAACATTCCAACAAATGTAAATTAATAATTTTCATCGTCAGCCCCTTTGCCAGATGTTGATAGGCCTCCTGCAGTGAGAAAAAATAGTGCATTAACACAGTAACAGTGGGAACAATTGTTAACACCATTATGAGTAGACATACAGTCAATTGCATACTGTAAAGTCCTGGTAAAATCATATCAGTGATGAAATTTGTTCTGAACAAGCCATTTCTTAACTACATATAAATATATGATCATGAGAGTCATGTCAGTCTACTCAGAAGTGCTTGTCAGATCATTAAAAACATTAGAAGCCACCTCTATAACCACATTTTGCTTTGTACATGGTAGAACAACACATTACAACCCGAATATTATTTTACTTTGTTAGCTTGCAGTATTTTTGAAGTTGTAAGGTGGCTTGCTTACAATTTTCCACTGATGTGCCAATCTCGTAGATTTCACATATGCCAGTTTCCTTTTAACTTTCTGGGGTTTGTTAGTTTTTCCTACAATTTTTCTTGCGCTGTTATAACTTGTAAGCATGTGAGTGTTTCATGTCAGTGCTGGTAACGTTAGATGAAAGCTGCACCTCACAAAGCTATCACGTAGATTCAAAATGACCTTTTCTGAGAACAAATAATTTTAATTCCTGTAGATGTATTATGAATAATGTTGAATTACTATTTCTAATGTCATTGGCTATTGGGAGAATTGTGGCAATGCATATGTGATATTATTAATGAAACACATTTGGATGTTGATTACCATGGCAACAGGGGAAGATTCAAAGTACTAAAACTTCTTTGGAATTAGCCTCATTTTTATGTGAAACAGCTCTGAGACTGTGTAAAGATTTGAATTTGAAACAGTAATTCACGCTTACATCATGCATTTCCTAGATGTTAAAGTTTGACTACAAATACATAAACATGAAATACATGAATGCACACCATAATAAATATAATCTTAAGTATTTAAAAAAAAGAAACATTCAGAAGCAGTAAAATAGAGTTCTGTACATTTATCAACTTACTCATTTTATTTCTTTCTCTTTTTTATAAACAGGTTTTTATAATCACACTTATTGGAGACATCAAATTCCAGCACTTCAATCCAGTCTTGGAAACCTACATCAACAAGCACTTCAGTGCCACTTTGGCTTACATGTGAGTCTCCCCCCTGTTTTCCACCTTTGATGGCTTACGCCCCTTCATGCTGTTTATTTTTAGTGCTCCTTTGCTCTTCTTCTCCACCCACGCCCAAATTACCAGAAGACCTTAATGCTTGACTCATTTATGTTTTTCAGGAAGCTAACTGGGGTGCTTAACTACTACGTGGGCCACGCTGAGGAGCCCGTCCTGACCGAGAGGCTCTACATGGCACTCAAAGCTCTAAAATACCTCTTCAGGTTTATTGTACAGTCCCGGGTCCTCTATCTCAGGTATCAAGAGGCATTGTGATGAAAGAAAAAATGATCCACCTTGCACTCTCATATTCAAAGGCTTGCCTCTTGTGATACAAATCCTGGCCTTGATTCTCAGATTCTATGGGAACAGTGAAGATGGAGACGCTTTCCTCAACTCCATTCGCACCCTTTTCTTGTCTTTCAACACTCTCATGGACAGACCTCTTGATGAGGGAGTGAAGATAAAGGTAAATTGAATCAAAGCTGAGTAGTTAACATTTCCAGCAAAAGCTTTTTTCTCTTATTCTTTTGATTCTTGTAACATATGTGATAACATTTCTTGAGAATAAAACTAAATTGCAGCTCAGTCACTCTATGAAGATGCTTTAATTTTCAGTCTCATCTTTCAGTTCTGCATATAAATTTCATGGACTTCATCAGTCAGGCTGTGAAAATCTGTTTCACTGTTTTATGGACAAATTATTGAAAAGTTTTACAAATTAACTGCAGAATGAGTATGGGCTCCCTGTTGGCAGCTTCTGTAAGTCGAAGAAAAGCTTGTTTACAAGAGAATAAAAAACATCCCCGTGCTCCAGCCTGATGAGACCTGATTCTTTGTTTTTTCAGGGGGCAATATTAAAATACCTCCCCAGCATCATAAATGACATCCAGACTGTGTTTGATCCCGTGGAGCTCAGGTAAGTCTCCAGAGGGTTTGCACAGCAGGCAATGATAATTGCCTGCCTTAGTGCAAACGATCATATTCCCTTTAGAGTTAAGGAGTCATTCTTCTCATATTTTTTCGCTGTAGAGTTAACCCATGTGTGTTGCTCATTAGTCCTCCGTGATAATAATTACTACATGTGAGATGTGGATAACATTAAAAATGTCACCGCTGCTCTTTTCTTTCATTTCTTTAAACAGCGTTCTCCTAGCGAAGTTCATCGAGAGCATTCCCGACTCGCAGCTCGTGCGTCAGAAGCTGGGCTGCATGTGTAAAATGGTGGAGAGTGACCTTTTCAGGCAGCCAGGTAGGAGTCCTTGAGGCTCAAAAACCACATAATGACATTTCACACAAGATAATGGGAACAATGCATTGGTCCACATTACACCTACGTACCTGTTTGTTTCCATTAACAGAAAATGTGATGTTTGATCCAAAATGCTCTGTTTTTTCTTTTCTTCTCCGCTCCATTACTGCAGATTGTCGAGATGTGCTCCTGCCACTTCTCACTGACCAGCTGAGTGGGCAGCTGGACGACTACTCAAGTAAACCTGACTACGAGGCCTGCGTCCAGCTGCTCAGCACAGTGTTGGACAACCTGGACCGCAAGGACATAGTGAGGAGAACAAATTCACTTTCAGACACGCACAGATAATAACTTTAAAGGTTCATTACACTCAAATTACAGGGGGAGAAAAATCACAATCACATTTTGAATGCAAGTCTTGAAAATGGATTTCCAGCACAAGGTGGCAGAGATAAGCTAATGAGATTAGAAATCAGTGGGGAAGTTGTAGCAAAACTGCAGGTTATTATGGAAAGGAGCCAGTTGAGGTGATTCTGGCATCTACGTAGATGTTTTCAAGGCACGTCCTGCTGAAAGGAATTCCTGGGGCAGATCCAGAGAGCTTTCCCATTCAAATTACACATCCCATCATGCCTGGGAGCAACTTTGGGTCTCCCCTGGAGGGGAGAGAAAACTTGACTAAGAAAGAAACAACCGTGCCGCCCTGTTTAGCCCTTTCTCACTGTGACCTAGACTCAGATAAGCGATTAAATAAAATAGATGGAATATTTCAGATAGTTTTTGTTTTATTTACCCAGGTTTTCATCTGTTTCACCACCACTATACGATGAAGGCCAATGGAAACTCGAGAGGATGTCCTAAAACAGATAGATGTATTTGTTATTTTTAATTGCCATTATTACTTTCATCATCAGTTAACCTGCTGATTTGTTACACTTCGTGATATTTGTCCATTATAATTTCCTAAATCTGAGGTGACGTCATCTAATTCCAATTGACATTTTTTGTTAAATCAACAGTCCAAAATCCCCAAATATTTACCTTACTGTAATTTGGGTCAATGGAAGTCCTCATTCAGTTCACTAATTAGAGGGCGTTATGCCTTTCCAACAGAATTCATTCAATCTATGCACATGCATGAACATCACTCTAACACACAACCAGTGATAGGTACACAGACTAACTGAAATTATGAGCTCAGACTGTCTGTGTTGACAGTAACAACTCTATGGATGATAGCACAAGCGCACACTCTGCAGATAGCACTGCACACAGATATACAATGCAGCAAGTGAGCAAAACATGAATATCTTTTTTGTTACTATGAGAAAGTTGGAAGGTCAAATAGTCAAGGTCACATGACCTCACGTTGTGGTAAATGCAATATATCTCGAAAGCCCAAATGGAATTTCATCACACTTAGCACAAATACTCACTTGGACTCAAGAATGACCTGATTCAAATTTGGTGGCCTCACGATGCAAATGTTTTGCCTTGTGAATGTGATATCCCTGCAACGCCTTGAGTGAATCCTTTCACATTTTGCACCAATATTTACTTTCATTCAAAGACTAACTGATTTGATTTTGGTGCAAAAGGTGAAAAAGGTGAAAAGTCAAAGTCATGGTGAATGTGATGTATTTCATCACATCTGGCACGATTCACTTCACTTGGACTCATTGATTTGAATTTGGTGGTCAAAGGTTACTGTGACCTCTCAAAACAGGTTTTTCCTTGTGAACACAGGATCTCAGAAAAAGACAATGTCACTGTGGCCTCACAAAACATGTTTTTTGGCCTCTTGAATGTGACAAGACTGTCTTGAGGGAATATGAATATGAATCTGTTAATAAAAATGATATATGGAATCTGCACTGGTTGGTGTAGGCATACAACTGCTGCGGTATTTCTTTTCATGATGAAACTGGCAGGTCACAGGTCGCAACAGTCTAGATGATTAATGGGAAACTCTGGTATTGGCATTATGTGGATGATGACATTTTTTAATAATTAATTATTGAAATTGTTTTAGATTTATTTTCTGTAATGGGATTGTTTCCGTTTGACCTGAAGAATTGGGATTATCTATAGTAAGTGGAACAGTCTTTTTAGGCAGACATGCTGCTGTATTTCTGTCAGTACTCAGACATTCCATTCACCTCCACTGCATGCACTGACCTTGGCAAATAAAGCGAGCACTAAATATAAAGGAGTAAAATAGGGGTTTTGTAATTTGGCTGAATTGGGTCCTTTAATAGCGACAGAACTGTCTATCTGTGCCACCATGTTTCAACTGTACCTGAGGCAGTCTCTGTCTTTGCAGGGTCCAACCAGAGGGCACGTTCAGCTGATAATGGAGCGGCTTCTTCGCAGGGTTAATCGTACAGTCATCAGCATGGACAGATCCTCTCTTCTCATTGTAAGACCCTCTGTAATGTGGAGTCTAAATAAATCCTTGACTGCAACCTCAGCATTTATTTTAGTATTAATGATACCACAAAAACAACAAATAAGGTGCTGGGGTGCCGTTAATTTAAGTGATATTTTCCTGTGAAAAAACGTGAGTGATATCGGACCTCTCTTTGGCAGGGTCACTATCTCGCCTGCATGACGGCCATCCTCAAGCAAATGGATGACATGCATTACGCCCACTACATCAGCACCTTCAAGACGAGACAAGATATCATAGTAAGTGTCCCTGTTTCTCTCCTGTTGCCTACATCTCCTGCTGAAAGATCCCATCAATAACAGGCATTAAACCACCCATGACACTTACTGCTCCTTAAGAGAATATTGATTACAGACAGTCGATTGGAATGATGTGATGCAGATGTCTGTAAGGCCTCCATTAACTAAAGAAGCATTGTGTGTGCTTGGCATGTCGCAGCACTACTGTGGATTTGCTTATGCCTCTTATACACCGCAGGTATGTGCAGGTTTTTTTAATGTAGGTAAACCCGCTAAAAGGCGAATAACTTCTTAACCATTGCCAGTAAGAGGCTTGCCTTTCTGTTTTTGTCCCCCAGTGCGCCATGTTCAGCATCACCAGTGCACAAAAAAATGAAGCTCTCTCTCTTTCCTTGCTGTCAAATTAGTGCGTTCACCCAGTTGTTTCCATCACTGCCGCTCAGAGCCGGGGCCCATTAAAAACCTGTGTCAATGCAGTCATTTGACCTGGGAGTAAATTCTGATTGTATCCATTCTCATTGCAGACAAAAGCCAGATGTTAGCGGATTTTTAGACAAGTGGAAAAGAGGCTTTAGTTTGATTCAATGAATTATCTTTCACATATTGTAGTTCTTTAAAGCGAGAGTGCACACTCGCAGTGAAGCTTCTTCTCTGCCCTCAGGACTTTCTCATGGAGACATTCATCATGTTTAAAGACCTCATGGGAAACGTTTTCCCCGCTGACTGGATGATCATGAACCTGGTGCAGATGCAGGTCTTCCTTAGGGCCATCGACCAGTACTCAGACGTCCTCAACATGTACTTCTTGGACAAGGCACATTTTGAACTACAGGTGCGTCTGCTCTCCTCCCTCCTCTATCCTTCGTCTTAGTAGAGGTCACATTTTTTATTCAACACAAAATCAAAAGCCAATATTATGAGACGGTAATTATGGCATTAATATTTGAAAACCCTGCTTCCCCCTCGCAGCTTTGGAATAACTACTTTCATTTGACTGTGGCATTCCTCACCCACAAGACACTGCAGCTGGAATCCTTCTCTCAGGAGAAACGGAATAAGATACTGAACAAGTGAGACGACTTCCAGCTCATCAAAAAGATTATTTTAATGTCAGAAACCTTAACACACAGCTCTTCAATTTCATTTTACCACAGATATGGAGACATGAGGAAGATGTTTGGGTTTAAAATAAGAGACATGTGGTACAACCTCGGTGAGTATTTTTGCAACATCTGATAAAGCTGCTATCATCACAGAGTTAGTTGGATTGTTTATTCGGTACATGCCAAGTGGAGTAACAGGACAATATTTTTTTTTATTGTCCAGTTTCACAGTGTATTGTTATTGTTTTGTTTACTATATTATTAGATTTGGCCTCTGTTTGTTGAATGACGCAGATGCAGCTTATTGCCTTCTTGAATCATGCTATGATATTTTGGTGTGATAATGTTCTGTTGTCCCTCAGGCCCCCACAAAATGAGGTTCATCCCAGCCATGGTCGGGCCCATCCTTGCAGTCACACTGGTGCCTCAGCCTGAACTGAGGAAAGCTACCATCCCCATCTTCTTTGATATGATGCAGTGTGAGCACAACTTCAGCTCCGGACGGACATTTGAGCAGGTAAAAAGCTCTGAAGTTCAACATTTTTTTTTCTCCTGAACAAATATGACCTTTGTTTTTATGATGCTGTGTGTTGTGTTTTTCTTTAAAAGTCACCTTCTTGTCTTTGCAGTTTGAGAATGAACTGATTACAAAGCTGGATCAAGAGGTGGAAGGAGGTCAAGGGGATGAGCAGTACAAAGTCCTGCTGGAGAAAACGTAAGGCTCAGGAGCAGATCAACAAGAAAAAACATTTATTTTATTCTGAGACTTGTTCAAGTAGTGCAAAACACAGATAAAATACCCTTCAATTCTGTGTAATAGGAAATTCACATAGGAATGCTTATGAAACACAAAGCGGGTTTTCTGATTGTGTTTTTTAAAAAAAGTCCACAAGGAGCCAAAAGGACAAGATGGTCTACTGGAATTGTAAACCGCCTCTAATCAATAGAAAACTCTTGAGGACAGAATGTTCTGCCCCAGACAACTGCAAAAACAGGTTTTAGTTTTTTCATCAGATTTAAAGGGAGGCTTTGGGGAACTGATAAACTAGAAATAGCCCATTACAGCTGAGGAGTAGTCTGTGAAGGACATTTGTTTGTATGTGCAGGTTACTGGAGCACTGCAGACGCCACAGATACCTGTCACAGTCAGGAGAGGAGCTGGCTCTGCTGCTCAGCAGCCTGCTGGAGAATCTCCTAGCGTACCGCACCATCACACATGATGAAAGTCCAGAGCACCGGATGAGCTGCACTGTCAATGTGCTGGTATGCTCCGTGTTTATGTTTACAGTTTTTGCATGTACGATTTGTACATGTACATTAAGCAGTTTTCAGAAATAAGAAATTATTTTGGTTTCCTGCAGAACTTCTACAAAGAGAAAAAGAGGGAGGACATTTACATCCGGTGAGTTAGACAGAGACACAGAGTTTGTGGTTTCAGGACAAACTTTATCTAACTGATGTACTCATGTAACCAGGTACTTGTACAAGCTGAGAGATCTGCACCTGGACTGTGAGAACTACACAGAGGCAGCCTACACCCTGCTGCTACATGCCGAATTACTGGAGGTCTCTCATTCATCAGTGTTTTTTTGTTTGAGTTGTTTCACCTGTGCTAATATCACCTTGTTTAAACATTTTCAGTGAGTGATGATTTCTTAGTTTATTGATTTGCATCCTCAGTGGTCTGACAAACCCTGTGCACCTCACCTCATCCCTCGAGATGGGGACCGTGTGTGGACCCAACAGGAGCTGAAAGAGAGGCTCTTCCAGGAGATCATATGTTACTTTGACAAGGGAAAGGTGAGTATCCACTGCCTTGTCTGTGTACAAATAGAGCAGTAACCTTGAAACAATTGCAGTATATCTCTGTACATTTCTGTTTTATAAATTATTTGTATATATTATTATTATTATATATGTTTGCGGAAAATGTCTGTGTACATGGTATATGTATCTGATGTGTATACTACATGGTGATAAATTGGCCAATCATCCTTGGTGGAGGTATCTGCTCTAAGTGCCATTCTAGTTGTGTTAGTGTTAACATTTATTCTCTGGCTGCAACATCCATATCAACAGTTTCCCTTCAAAGCTGGGAGCACAGAAGACAATCATTACAGCCAAGTGCCACAGTTTAACTTGTGCTCCTGTGTGTTTGTGTTTATATTTTATGTCTCCCTTTTTAACTGAGCCTTGTACATGTCTTGTCAGATGTGGGAGAAGGCCATTGAGCTGGGCAAGCAGCTGGCCAAGATGCACGAGAGCCACATGTTCGACTTCATGGAGCTCAGCCAGCTTCTGGTAAGAGGATGCACGCACTGCAGTTCAGCCCTGCAAACAAAAGCCTGACACTCCTAAAACATTGAAACGCCTTGGAACAAGGCAGCTTTATGAAAAGAACTTCAATGGAGGTGGTTTTTATTGTTCGTGCCTCGTTAGCACTATTGAAATTAGTCAGATGAGTAATAGTGGAGAATTCTGTGCAATTGGTTGAAAGAACAACTGAAGGAAGGGGACAAGAAATGAATGTGTGTTTGCCTGTTGTCTCATTTTCTATTATATAGATATATACAGTATATATTGTCTGCTGATGCTGTGGAGTTATAATGTATTTTGTTTTTAAGTTATTTGCTATGATTATGTTCCAATAACCTTTTCCCAACATTTGACAAAATTAAATGGCAGTTATCACATATATTGCTGTAGGAATTAATTAATTATCCACATTTTGTTATTAGTGAAAGACTAATTACAATGGACTGTATATGTTCATTAATGCAGCTCATCTTCTCTGTTCACTGTCACAGAAACAACAAGCCAAGTTCTTTGAGAACATAATGCATGCGATGCGGCCACAGCCAGAGTACTTTGCTGTAGGATATTATGGCCTTGGATTCCCTTCCTTCCTCCGGGTAAGAAAATGATTACCTGCTGTATTTCAATAAATAAAGACTTAGAAAAACATCCATATGCCTGTGCTTGTGCAGTAAACTGGATTTTTGAAGCATTTCTCTGGACAATTTGCAATAATGCAGATAAAGGTTATTGGCTTTATGATGACACAAGAGAATGTCAGACTTAACGCAGGCCTGTCACAGAGTTGCACTGACGTACCTCTCATATATCATGGAAAATAAACTGAAATGTTTTTTCGCTGCAGAACAAGATGTTCATCTACCGAGGTAAAGAGTACGAGTGGCTTGAAGACTTCAGCTTGAAGCTGCTCTCTCAGTTCCCAAACGCAGTCCGGATGACCAGCACAGCGCCCCCTGGAGACAACATCAGCAACTCCCCTGGACAGCGTATCCTTAATTAATTAGCCACGCATAAAAGCTATTTGATATTCCATATTTTTAGCCATGTTAGCATCGTGGCTCCAGGGATGGCAGTGAGGTTTGCTAATTAGCATCCTAATATGGTGAACATGAAAAACAGTACACCTGCTTAACATTAGTATTTTAGTTTTGTCTGTGTGATATTAGTATTTAGCTCAAAGCAGTGCTGTGCCCAATTATAGCCTCACAAAGCTGCTAACATGGTTGTGGGCTTGATTTACAATTACAGATTGAAGAAAATCTGATTCAGTACAACTTGTCTCTTATCTGTACGTCTCCACTTTTACTGCTCTTATCCTTAGTTGAAATTCACAGAAATCCAGTGCTTTACTGTCAAGCCTGTTCTCACTGTGCCGCAGCAGTTTAAAGACAAGGGGGTTCCAGAGCAGATATTAAAGTGCGTAACAGAACACTTAAAGGCTAATTTATTTTCTCGTGAATGCACCCTGGGATTTATAGTTCTGTGGTCAAACCACTAACTCATTGCTGTTCTTCCCTGTTCTCTTGCAGCTATTACAGAACCAATGAAGTTGACAAGTTCCAGTATTCCAGGCCATTCAGGAAAGGTGAAAAGGACCCAGACAATGAATTTGCGGTGAGTACTTTTTAAGTTCACTTATAAACATGAGGCTCATACGTGTTCATTTAAAAAAGAACATAAACACCCTTGTGTTTGCACATACCTCACTCTGAAGACTGATAAAGACATTAAAATGTCAGCCTTTATTGATGTATTGATATTCTGCCCCACAGACCATGTGGATTGAGAGAACAACTTACATAACTGCCTATCGCTTCCCAGGGATTCTCAAATGGTTTGAAGTCAAATCTGTCTCAGTGGTAAGAAGCAGACTCGATTCTCAGACTCTGTTTTCACAGTAAACATTCCTGTAACTCACATCATTCTTTATTTGACTCTCCTGATGGGCAGGAGGAGATCAGTCCTCTGAAGAACGCCATAGAAACAATGGAGATGGCCAATGAAAAGCTGAGCAACCTGGTGCAGCAGCAAGCCTGCGATCGCTCACTGTCCATCAACCCACTGTCCATGATGCTTAGTGGCATTGTTGACCCAGCAGTCATGGGTGGCTTCTCCAACTATGAGAAGGTCTGATTTATGTCTGTAATGTGAATATTGTCTGTGTCTGTTTGGACCACTTGCCGACAAATGGTCAGTGTTATTTAATCAGGTCGTCTGAACTGGATTCACGCCAACATTTAATGAATTCCTCCTTGACCCATAGCACCTCCTTCCACCAAGTTTTCATGTCAATCTGTCCAGTAGTTTTTGCTTACCTCGAGCCCAACAGTCTCCTTTTAACAGTCTCACATTTAAATCGCTAGATCTGGATTTTCATGTTGATCGTGACCAAATCGCACACTCACAATCATCAGTCCCTTGAACACGCGTGAATGTTTTCCATCAAGATCCATGAAATATTCTCTGACAAAATCACAATTGTAAAGAAAGTGAATAAAAAAAGAATGGATCCGCCCCATGATCCAGATCTGCACCACAGTTAAATGGTTTCTCCCCTGACCAATACTTCGTCCTTAATCAGTCCAGTAGTTTTGTGCTAACAGACAAACAAATACACAGATGAAATATAACCCCCTTATCAGAGTTAATTACAACCATCAACCACAAAAATAATGTGACTATGCCTCTGCTTACAGACTGCACTATATTAGCTTTATAGGTGTAGCTGTTTGCTTAATCAGGTTTTGGTTGCGTGCACAGTTGTTTTAAATTATTAATGTGGACAACAATAAACTGCTATCAAAGAACACAGTTAATCATATGTCTGCAAACATGATATATATAGAGGCTTTGGGCCTGTTACAGAGTTTTATTCATCAGGGAACCACTGTGGCCTCTTTGTCATGCTGTGTAAACCTGTTCATTGTTGTTTGTGGCGATATTTGTTTTAAGCCTGTGTTTTCAAAACCTATTCATTCAGGTTTTTTATCCTCTTGTAGGCGTTCTTTACAGACACCTACATGCTAGAGCATCCAGAGGACCACGAGAGCATTGAGATCCTTAAACAACTAATCGCTCTGCAGGTAAATCCTTCCACCATCACAGACATTGACCTCAAAGCAGAAGGCGGTTTATGACACTTAAGTGCCCTCTCTTCCCCACTCCAGATCCCTCTCTTGGCAGATGGGATTCGCATCCATGGGGAGAAGACGACCGAGCAGCTGAAGCCCTTACACAACCGAATGGTTACCTGCTTTCAAGACCTTCGGGAGAAAGTGGAGAAGCATTATGGCGTCATAACCTTGGTGTGTTGCCAACTGCAAACTTAATTTAATGTAAAAAGGGTGCCAACTTAAGATATTGGCCCTGTTGCCTTCCAATCAAATGCTTCTCATTCAAAGCGGAGTGTACATTATATTAGCCATCGACCATAAATCTTCTTTTAGCCAGCCTGGTGCGACCTGTGTTTTTGCCTGTCATTGTGTTCCTCCCCTGCCAAGATTCTCTGATGATGCTTAATCCCATTTGTGTGTCCCAGCCCTGCTCGCTCACTGAAAAGAAGAAAAGCCGCGTGGGCTCAGTGGTGATGCCCTACATCCTGTCCTCCACCCTGCGCCGCATGTCCACTGTCTCAACCCTCTCCTCCGCCTCCTCAGGCCTCTCCAGCGGCTCTGCATCCTCAGACGGACCCTCCTGCATTTCCTCCCAAGAGTCAGTCCCTGCATCAGTGCATCCTCTCCCTGCTTCTTTAGTCCACCTCTCTCCCCTGTCTGGTTTTCAGTCTGTCTGCTTGTGTTGCCCTCACTATGAGAGACAACTTACATCTAACACTGAAGCATTGTTTGTCTTTCTGATTCTCTTATGTCTGATTATTCAAAAGCATTTCCTTGTCGTCCCATACCAGCGATCGCAGGGCCTCCATCCTGTCCCGCTCTGAGGAGGACAACAGGATTGCTCGAAAGAACAGGAAGGAGTGGAGTGTGAGCAAATCCCAGGTCTTACTGGAGAGGCAGTCAGACGCTGATGAGGTACAACCTCATGTGCAGGAGCTTTTTTTTATATTATCACTATTGTCATCTAAAATATACTGAGCTTTCACTCAGATGATTGTATATGTTTCTGTGATTCAGTCGTGAATTGGGGAATAGCATGAATGCTCATATCTTTGTTTTCTTACTTTTATTCCAGACGCCTCCAGAGAAGCAGCAGAGGCCCAAAAGTTTACAGTTGGGAGACAAACGTCTTCCACTCTCGCTGTTCCAGGGGGTTTCGTCCCAGCTCAGCTTCTCTCACCCTCTCAGCCCGCTACCTGCCTCTCCACAAACACCGCACACACCACGCAGCTCCAGTACGTACTCACACTGCATCACTCTCAAGAAATATACTTCACACACAGATGAGCAGGGATATCATGCCTGCTAACGTTGTGTAAGCACATTCTGGTCTACATACAGCATATTCACAGACGCATGCTGTTTGAAAAGCCTTTGTTTCCTCACTGTGTTAGGTTATTCGTCACTTCTCAGCGACAATGATGCCAATACCATTGACACCCCAGGGACCCCCCCACCCATGCCTCCGAAGAAACACCCACATGAGATTGACAACCCCAGGTTCTCTTCAGAGGTACATCTGCTGGCAGAAAATAGCACCCCCACGCTAATGCATTTTTAATGGCGGGTAAACGTTAAAATATTCTGTTTTTTATTTTTATTTGAAGTCCTAACTTGAACTCCCTTTCCCCCACAGTTTACTCCTCCGCTGCCAGTGAAAATCGAGAGCAAGCCACCGCCTCCTCCTCCGAAGACGCGGAAGTCGATGTTCCCGGCATATGACCACACCCCGCAGTAAGGCGACACCTACGCCTCAGAGCACAAAAGTGTCACTAATTCTATGATTTGGCTGTGGTGAAAGTGCAGTTTGATTTGTGGAGGAAATGTCACAGCAGTGTACAGATGCAGGAACATCTACGTGGGATGTGCGCAGGATTCGCAGCAGAAAATCTTTCTGATGCAAGTCGGTTATAATTCCAAGCAGTGCTTTGTTCCCGAGTTTTAGCAGTTTTCTAAGCCGCGAGGAAGGATATGTAGGGGCAAAAATAGAACAATGATGTTGGGTGCACAAGGTCACTCCAGCCTCAGATTCAGTTTGCATTTTAAGAGATAATGAAACATTGATTAGATGCTTTTATTCTGGAAGAAAAGTTACCGTGGCGTTGTTACCACTCGCAGGGAAAAGGAACGACCAATATTGCAATGTAATGTTTAGTTTTTATTTGTTGGAGTGACACTGGATGACTTATTTCTCCCCCTCTCTGTTCACTGGCATTCCATATTTGAACAGGATAAAGCTGCAGTAGACACATGTTAAACTTGATCAAGAGCAGGGAATACAATGCACAGAATGTAACAGATATTTGTTTTTTTTGTGTTTGATGATGGCGTTGAGCCACATTATGATCAAGCTGAATTTTTCTAATGCATGATGTTTTGAAAAACACTGGATGGCATTATTGAATGTGGTACGGACTGTGTTTTGATGTTTATGATGAACTGAATACTGTAACTGATTCTTCTCCACGGCGTCACATTGATGTTGATGTTCAGTGGATTAGTTCGCCATTTTGGGGAAATATCTTTATTTCCTTTCCTGTCAAGAGATAGATAGATACCAGTCTCATATGTGTATGATAAATGCAGAGCTGGAGCTAGCATCAGGTCAGCTAGCCTCCCCCCAACAGGTCAGTTGGCCCCCCCAACAGGTCAGCTAGCCCCCCCCCCCCCCCCCCCCCCCCCTAAAACCAAAACCTGGTGTTTTTACTCTTATTTTGATCAAATTAAACAATAAAAAAGGTGTAATTAACCAGCGCCAGTAGATATTGTTATTGTTATTGAATATAATAAAAAGCTCTGGTCTTGATGCTAAGTGAAGTTTACAGGCTGTCACGTCCAGCTATGTATTTTATACACAGACATTAAATAGGTACATAGGTATCGATCTACTCATGTAACTCTGGGTAAGGAAGGGAAATGTTGAACTGGTCCTTTAAACATTGGTAACAGCTGTAAAAGTCTCGTTGAAGTTCACTGTAGTTTTATATTTCAGGAGTTCCTCCATTTTCTTTTTTTATCAGTTCATTATTGAAATTTAAATTATTGCTATTCATTGAATTTTAATGTCTACATCATTTTTGCACACGTAGTGTGGACACAGATGGTTTATTTGTTATGTCCAGAGTAATTTAGGTCTAATTTCAGCAAATGGCTCTAATGTGCACTGCTGAAATAAAAAAAAAAAATGTATATTTGCCTTCACTGTGCCAAATCTATGCATGTTCTGAAAATGATCACATTGAATTCACAATTCAGCTGTCAATATTATAGGTTTATTTTTAGATTTTTGTAATTGCTATTCAAGGGATTAACTGTTTTTGTACAGTACACATTTCCGAACAAGGATTTAAGAAACATTAGACAAAAAATGCCTCAAGAGATAAATAGTGATCTTTTTTATGATTCTTTTTATGAACAAACTATTGTTGACTGAACAAAAATAAAGACATGTTGAAAGACCGGTGTCTCCTGTGATTTGGTGTCATCGATTATTTTAGAAAGGTGTCTTCTCTGTCTCTTTAGTACAATCGTGTCACAAGTAGTAAACAGACAACTCTGTGTGCCCTCACTGGAAACAGCCAGTCATTTTGATGCTGTTGATGGCACAAAAAAATAACACTTTCAAGCTCCAAACATCCAACGAAGTGCCACGAAAACTGCTGATTTATGTATTTCAAATACAATTAGGTGCAGGAAAATGATGCCTCCAGCTCTGATGCACGAGCTAAAGACGCATTATCTGGGGAAGGTGTCCAGAGGGAGGAGTTTATGAGATGTTTACAGGAGTTGTTTGATGGGTGCTGCTCTTGCTAATCTGGACTGTTAATGGCCTGTTCCTTCCTGTCAGATTGTGAGCGACGGGATATTGCTCTTCGCGCACGTCTCAGGAGAAATGACTGTTAGAAGTGATGTTCACCCGTGCAGCGAGAGCAGCATTGCTTCAGCTGGATGCTCGGGAACATCTCCATGGAAACAATCTCCATACTGTTGACATGTTTACAACTTCATGCCGTACAGAATCTGGAGCCATCAATCACTACGGCTTCCTTCCTTTAATTTTATTTTTCACGTCGCTCCACCTTTCCTTTAACCGACAATAAGCTGGTGACACTTTTACTGTATATATCCACTGTGTATTGTTATCGGTCGCACACTTTGCATCGCCTTCAAACAGCCCTTATGGAAAGCAGTTCTTTTTCCTGCAGATATTTGCGAACTCTCATATACCTAAGTGCAGTTTTTATATACCTGTGTTACCCCACTAAAATCCAGAGGGAAATACTGTACTTTCTACTCCACTACGTTTATATCTGACAGCTACTCTCCAGATTAAGCTTTCACATAAAAACATGAAATACAGTACGATGCACTGAGATGAAACCAGCGCCTCCTAACCTTTCTGGCTCGGGAACCCTCATGAAAAAAAAGAGCTGGGTTGGGGTTACTTACTACCTCTCTGTGGTCTTTGAGTTGTTAACTGTTCTGTCAAAGAGGTATTTACTCCGAGCAGTTTTTAAGCTCAAAAGGGTACAATTATCCAAAGTCCACTCAGAATAGGAAAAGCAATAAATTACAATAAATACAACGGCAACAGTACAAATTCATGTTGAACATCACAACCACTCAGATTTATCTGGTGAGCAGAGTGTTTAAAAATGGACGTAGATTCCGGGTCTGGAAAGTGAAGCCACCTGAAACCTGGATTCTCTCAAATGACCAGCAGAGGGTGACTCCACTGTTTGCAAAACTAGTCTGTTTCTGTTTTGACCCTACTTTTCACTCCATTCATAAACACAATAAACATTTTCTAAACAAGTAGTTTTAAGTATTTTTGAATATGATGCCTATTTTGTGAATTATGTTCCCACTTAATAATATGCATAACAATATGCATATAGGTACATATAAGTGGATTTTGCTGATAATACTTTAGCTTGAGTTGAGTTTTGTATGCAGAACTTTTACTTGTATTTTTGCAGTCTAAACTAGAATGGTATGTCCGCCGATGTCCAACAGTTACCAGTCCCCTAAATATGATTTTTGTTTTTTTGGGACGATTCATGAATTATTCCCTGGGAAATAAGTGAGAAATATCACAGTTATAAAAAGTGATAAAGATTTCTGAACCCACCCCTTTTAATGAGTTTTTTCTTGGTCCATTTCCATCCTTCCACCAAGTTTTGTGGAAATCGGTCCAGTGCATTTCGAACAATCTTGCTGATAAACAAACAAGACCAGCAGCGATGAGAACATAACTTTTGTTGCGGAGGTAATGATACTACTGCTACTACTACTACTACTACTCTAGCCACTGGTAGAGAAATGAAATATTCCGTCATGAGTATTGCATCCATATTGGCCACTATTTAGTCATAATGAACTGTTCTCCCCCCGTCACGCTAAAGCCAGCTCCCTCCCACACACACACAGACAGAGAGGAGTTGAAGCCGAGGCCTTGGTGCGACTTAACTCCCCTGCATCAAAGGAAAATATGCCTTTTCTTACTTTGTCCATTTAGCAGCTAGAGGGATCCTGAGCCGCTGTGTGGAGTGGGATTAGCTGCACTGTCGTATCTCTGCTTTGAACCTCACTAGGTGGTGCCAGAGGGTGTGAACTAATGGAGCATTGCAAAGAGGTCTACTGCATTTTTTTAGACCTGTATTTACTCAGGGTAGGGTTGCCGGGCATGAGTGCACTTTCTAGGAACACCCAGCTTCACACCCATTCACACACACACACACAGGTACAGTTAACCACAGTCACACCTGGAAGCAGTCGAGTGCAGGCGCACACACACACCTCTGTTGAGGACCAATGAGCAGATACACAAGATAAGGTGCTGACTTTAAGTGTTTTCCCCTCCTCAAGTTTATTTATTTATTTTTCATTCGCTGGTGCCTTCCAGTTACAAACACACGCGCTCTGTCCCCTTTAACCATGTGCAACCTGTCTCAAGAAATACTCTGATGCTAAAAATTCAGGTTGTGCATAAGTTCTTGTTTTATTGATATGCTCTGTACTCTCACCACAGTCACATGTATTTTTCAACATTTTTGGATGGGTATGGAGTTACATCATGTCCAGGAAGCCATGCTTGGGGAGTTATTTAGAGACTATTATTTGCTTTTTAGACTCTTATTTGCTCTAGTGGAATCTGGATATTCAAAGGTCCAATCAAATGAGCTCACATTTTGTATGATGAGGTAGTTACCCAGTTAAAAAGGCCTGTCGCAGGACAGGGTCAAACTGTCAGAACAAAAGATTAAAGAAAACGACAAATTTTCTTTTCACTATTTTACTTTTGCAGGAGCGCTGGGTGGAGCTTTTTCTTCAGGCACCTTCAGACAAGACACACACGGATATTCATCCAGGCAGACGTTGAATTCGTGTATCAGAGTTTTCCAGTGAGTCTTTTTGCCATAGATCAGAACCATAGCAGTAACGGTCGTGTAGATGGACGTGACAAAGAACGTGAGCACAATGGCGTTCTCGTGGTTCACAGATATCTGGTAGTTCACATATAAGTCGACAACAAGGAACACAGTGAAGATGGCCACTAGAGATAAAGCCATCTGGATCACCCTCATCTGAGAGCCCAGCTTTGGGCGGTGGGCTCCGTTGGTGCTGGCTCTCATGTTGCGGAGGTGGATGGCCAGGTGCATGGAGATGGAGATGCAGCATTTCGCCATGAGCAAGCCTGGGAGCACGTCAGCAAGGAGTAGATAGATGACTTCGTAAACCTGACCAGGCTTGGTGTTGGGAATCAAAACCCCGCAATCTTTGTTGGTCGTGGTCTGGTTGTCAGCGTGGAACACCACGAGCATTGGCATGCAGGTACCCAGGCCGCACAGCAGGATGAGGAAAACCACCAAGGTTACGTGCTTGAGGATGGCGGTCTGGATGTGTGTGTAGCAGAGGTTGGGCGTGCTCACCAGCTTGGTGCTGTAGTAGAAAGTGAGGAAGCTGGTGTCCCACATTATGGTGAACTTGAGGCTGTAGATGATGAGCAGAATGACGGTGTAGGGCGTCTGAACAATGAGACACTTAATGTCCAATTCATCCATGGTCATCCAGACGTAACAGACCACCTGGTGAGTCACACTGGCCATGGACAGAGCCATGATGATGGTTTCACTGGGACTCCACTGCTTTTTCTGTCTGTATCTCAAAACACTCATCAATAAGATGTAAACATTGAAGAAAACAGTGGTGACAGCAAATAGACCTGTCATCACCCAGATCACCAATTTATTTGTCCCCAACATAATAATAATCTTTACTCTGAACCTATCTGGAGCGTAAACTTTTATGAGAATAATTGAATCTTTAAACCAGTGCTCCGCTCAGCCTCAGTCTGTGTGGAAAGTGTTTTATTAAGCTGTTTTCAGAGAAGAGGCCTGAAATAATGCGTGCACACTCCAAACCAGACGATTTGTAGTTTCTTCCACAGAATGGAATCAGTCACAGTTTGTCGTGGAGTCCTGGGGGGTAGATTCACATATTCAGCTTTTTATAATATACAAAACATGATCAAATGGGCTCAAATAAAATCTATTATGCTAAAAACATGCAGTTAAACCTGTTATTTGGGTGGTCATATGTAATGTGCAGCTAAGCTATGAAGAAGTTGAGAGTCAGAAACATCTGCCATTTTTACCTCAAACAAAGCCCCCCCGGGACGGATGATGATTTTTCTCACTCTGAAGCCTACGCAAGGTTTCTGCTTTCATTGTCTTTGCCGGCGAGTCGTCACAATCTGACTCAATATCTCTGGCTTCAGCTGAAGAATCCTGTGTTTCCTTTTGTTTATCCGAGCATTAAGTCTAGCCTGGAGACGTCTGTAGGATCCACACAGCAAGGAGAAGCCCTTGGTTTCAGCATTCTTTGACTGGGCTTTATATGAGAATTGGGGATGATTTGCATCAGTTACGACCTCAGGTAGTGGTGGAGCTTTATTTGCATGAGGTGACATGAGGTAGGCAGGACATTTATGTATATGCTTTGACTTTACTGTATGTTGATCTGTGCAGCATAACACATGCAAATTCTTATTCCTGCAGCTTGGTCATATATTAAAAAACACCAAACCGCACACACACGCACACACACACATGCACACACACACACAGGCATCTATTTACCTGATAAGAAAAGCAACTCACCTTTGAATCACCTTCAGGAGCTTCACTAATGCAGCACCTTATCACTGTAGTTTGTGCTGTGGAGGACACAAACTTAGTCGACAGACATTTAAAACCACGTCTACTTTCTGTGTAATTTATATTTCCTCTTTCTCCATGATTTACTACACAACTATCTTGTCAAAACAGGACCCTAATTACATTGAACGTGTCTTTCCAAGGTCCATGTCCTTGAGTTTTCATCATGAACCTTAAGTTCGTTAAAAGTATGAATCGTCAAATTTCAAGGCCCGAAATTCCTTTTGCACACTAACATAAAAAAGCTCCTTTTCATGCAGGAGCTTTCAGAGTCTAGATGTGAACACTCACTCAGTGAGACTCACATCTTCAGTGTGAGCCTTTGCTCACGCTGCAGAGTGTGCGTGTCCTCGACCAGTTCTCTGTGAACAAAAGCCTTCTGCATACACAAGTCTTTCCCTTTAATCCATGCATGGACTGGGGAAATAGATAAACAATAATTAATTACAAATGATTGTCTGGCAAGTGTCTTTTCATAATAAATTTCTTAGAAGGCAGAACTTTTACTGAAATCCAACAAAGTGTGGTTTGGGCTGTTTGTGTTAAAACATATTAGAAATAAATGACATTTCATGTTTGCAGTTTTCACAAAATACACTGCTCCTTTATTGCACTGGTATTACAAACACTTTTATTTTACATTCAACAGTTAAACACATGCCAGACTGGACTCATGAAACATGAAAAATAAAAATAAAATAGAAAATATTTTCCATATCCAATGAAGAATAAAAACACAGTGGAAAATAACAGCTTGGGATTGAATTGAACAAACAGAAGGATGTAGATGTTGACATGTGCACACAAAAAGTGACTGACAAGACAAACACAGTAGAGGCAGATACAGTGTTTGTGAGTGCTGTGTGTGTGTAGCTTTAAAGTAAAACTACTTTAAAACTTGCAAGGCTGGCAAGTGAAATATTTAAAGCCTTAATGATTCTTATTATTATCATTTGTAATCCTATGAAATATTAACACTGTTCCCAAATAAATGCCCACCCTCAACCTGCCCCTGCCCTTAATACAGGCCCTGGGCAGAAATGTATCACTGGGGTCCCACCAACATTAACCCCTTCTAGCACCTCTTATTAATTCAACACACAGTTTGAAGATGGACTCAGGCCAACACAGGCTGTTTTGAAGCAAGGCGAGGCTGCAGGCATCGTGCTGATGGTTAGTGACTGAACTACCAGCTGTTAGTCTAATGACTAGTTTACTGGCTGCAAACACACAATGCAAACACAAGCAAGTTTACAGCAATTTGTTCTATAGAAAACTTCCAGAGGGAAAATTCACACAAAGAAAATTACATGAAAAATTGACTTCAAAGACTGTCAGGATTCTGACTCGTGAGTAGTTCAGTAATTTATTATGATCAGTAACATCTCCGAAAGTATCCAGTTTCCTCACTGGGTGATATGGAAACACAGATTTTAGTTTTAATGAATTCTCCAAACTCTTAAAAACACTGATCCTCTTTAATTAAGTGGTATTTGGATATTTGATCATATTGGACTGTCTTTACTGATTTCATTATGATGCTAAAAAAAGTTTTCTTAAGTTTTCACAGTTTTCACATCCTGCATCTTTCAAATATTGTTCTACTGTGTTTTGTTCTTATTTGTCTTATTTAAAAAAGTACTCAACAAATTGAGCTGCATATGCATGAAAAAATAATAATAATACAAGTTTCTTAGTATGTACATTCACAAAAGGTTTTAGCTTAATTGATAATCAGTGTAACAATGACTTTGATTATGAGAAACTATTCTTACTTACAAAGGCAGTGGCCGAGACATCTCACACAAGTGCACTGACGCAAAACACAAAGGTAAAAGCCACAACACAAATCTAAAAGCCATAACAGAACTACAAAAGCTACACATGTAGACAACAAAACACGTAGAGTTACTCACTGTGGTCAAGTGAGCTGCCACTTGTAAAAACCCATTGAAGTCAAGTCACCGATTAAAATGACATGCTTGTCTTTTTAAGGTGTTAGGGCACAGGTGTTTGGAGATCCCACAAAGGACGATCGGACTGTCAGTTGTCTTTGTCGACATCCGTTATCACTCACTTCCATTGTGGTTGTGTTTCGGTTGAGTTGCTTTACCATTAGTGAAATTGTGTATAGAATCAGATTAGCATGAAAGTCAACCCAGCTGCAGATTTATATTTGTCCTAAGGCTGTGGTAAGATTGTATGAGTCCCCAGTAGATATATACCAGCACTCCCATTGTTCTCCAGTTAAATATAGTGTTTTGCACCATTTGTCACAAACATACTGTACATTCTTTACATTCTTCACGTAAAGAATCTTTAAAAGTCTCTTCTTCAGCTTTATACCAAAGACAGGAAGTCTGTGCAGCTACACAGGGTACCCGTATCGATGGTCGTATTGGAGCTGAGCAGGTTTGTCGCCTGTAGTGGCAGTTGGTGACTTCCCATCATTCCCTTTTGTGTAGATTGCACTGCGGCCGGATTCCCTGAAATTGGGCAGGGGGTTCCTCACGGAGCTGTAGACCACCCCAGGGTGAGTGCGGTACCCCAGCACTGAGCGCAAGCTGGAGTTCCTGCTGGTGGGTCGGCTGTCTGGGGCCTGGACGTCCTCCCTGCCGAGACAAGTCAATCAGGCATCAATCTGATAACCCTCTGAATGTGGATTATTATTATTATCTACCTAGTATTATTATTATCTGCCTACTATTATTGTCTGTAACATTAATGTTATCAGCTTGACACTCTGCATATATATTCTTAGTGGTCATGGGAAGTGCAGTGTCAAAACTTGGTGTCATTTGGACATGTGATACGCTCAATATTAACAAAATTAAAATGAACAGGCAACCAGGTCTCTGTTGCAGTCAGTGGGGGGGTAGGGCAGTGTGCCATGAGTCTGTGGACACTTCGTCTTCGACGTCCTCTGATAAACTACAGCAGCAGTGGACAACTGGTTCAAACCGCAGGTTGAAATTGTGGCCAGATCATTTTGATACTTAGACTTAGACAGGTGTCATTGGTGCTGATCTCTGTCGTGACAACAACATTCATAGAATCTGTTCCTGTTTTTGTAATTTGTCTTCAATGCTTTATGCTTTATATAATAACAAAACTTTTATTTTGGTCTGAACTTGGTTGTGAACTTGGATCTGAAGATTGTGGTGGTTGATTTACTGCAGTTTGCGGTAAACACTAGTTCAGTAAACCATGCAAACTTATATATAAACCACATGTGAACAAAAATACAGCAAAATAAGTTTCTTTTTTATGAAGAACAATGACAACAATATCAGATAAACCAGGTAGGATGGACACAAAGTTTTTAAACTTCACTCTGCACAATAGACTATTTATAAAAAGCTCTGCACAGAACGTCCAGCACACAAACAATTTAAAGTGACAGTCTATTGTCTGAGGAGGACTAACTAATAACAAGGAATAATTCTGAAGTAGCTCTGGAGCGTTAACACAGGGCAAGCATACAGTCCACTCCAAACAGGCAGGTTAAGAGTGGGCCCTGTTTGAAATTGTAAAATACTGCACCTTATTTCATTGGCGACCTCCTTCTCATAGCGACGCTTGTGGCAGCAGCAGATCAGGAGCCAGATGAGAAGCAGCAGGAGCAGCAGCAGCAGCAGAGCCCCGATCACCGCCCCGACTATCACACCCACCTTATTGGTTGCTGCAGGAGATGACATGGTGCAACAAGAAACTTACTGTACATGTGATTCAACCACATGCAGCAGACACTCAAAGTGCAGCAGACAGATGAAACAAAGTCCCTTTAGGATATGAACTTGAAAGAAAAAACAGTAGATTTTTTTTATAGACTTACGGTTGTATGCATGCAGCTCATATTTACACTGTTCTTTGCCCACAGCGTTTTTCACCTCACACACATAACTTCCAACGTTGTTGTCTGTGTGGTTACTTATCAACAGCTCCCCAGACTGTTCGTCTTAATGAAAGAAGAGAGTGAATTCAGCATCATGAAGGTGTATGTCTGCTTACAGAAAAAGTATTTTTGTCTCTTTAGGAGCTCTTTCCTTACTTTGGGTTGCAGTGGCCGGCATTGCACCCCCGCTCTCTCTTCTCCAAGTATAACTGAGAGGATTGGTTCCTACAGATGATTCACAGCGGAGGGAGACGGGCCCCCCTTTCTCTTCGCCACCATCAACCCAGCACTTTGGCACTGAGGGGGGAACTATAGAGGAAGGAAACTTTTATTTAGATGTGTTGGGGGAGGGGGGGGGCAGTTGTGTGGAAGAGAAGAACCAGTCTGGTTATAGAACCAGAGACAAAGGTGTGAACACCGACTGAGAGGGAGGAACAAGAAAGGGTATGAACATTCCGAGCAAGTGTGAGCAACGTCTCTAAGAAGAATAAAAGCACTGAGAAAAAGAGCAGGTAGAACTGGAACTCAGGTATTCCTCCTCACCCATTACCACCAGAGTGACTTTCCGTGTGTCGACACCTGGTGCCTTCTTCACTTTGCATTGGTAGGTGGCTGTGTCTGAGAGCTTCACATTGGCGATGGAGACGGAGGCGTCCCCCACTTTGGGGTCCCCTGTGAAGCGGAGCCTTTTGGAGCGGCCGGGGTCGCCGTAGTAGTGAGTCTGACCCCCGGTATAGGACATTATCTGAGGTGCAAAGAGTGTTTTGAGTAATCTTCAAAGCAGGTTTTTCCACAAACGTAGCCCAAAGGTAATAAAAAACTGTAAAACACTCTAGGTTGTTTGCTGAAAGCTTACGTCAACTGTCTAACTTCCAGTCAACAACATCCCTCTGTGTCCTCTAGAAAACCTACCAGTTGGTCCTTCTGCGTCATGTCAGGGCTGAGGTCGGACCACTCAATGTCCAAATCGCCTGTGTCTTGGGAGCTGGGGGTGAAAGTGCACCCCAGGTTGACTGTCACCCCTTGGGCCTTTTGAATGGTTTGTGGCCCTGAGGATGTTATGTCCAGCGCCTCCATTACATCTGAAGGGACAGAAAAATCTTGATCAGATTTGTCTATTTTATAACATACTACAATGCTTTGTCCCTGTGGTGTTCATAATCGTCTTCCCAGGCCAAAGCAGGAACAACAACAACAAAACAAAACTAATTTCTCTCCCAGTGTATAAATATTCCCCAACTTAATGCCATTCACGCTGTGGGCCTGTGCTCATAAACAGTCTCAGAGTGGAGTAGGAGTGGTTATCTGAGTCGGTCTCCTAAGTCTAACTGAGGATTTAAAGTTCTGGAGCTGGAAGTGTAAAAGTGGGATTTTTGGCAAAAAATGAGTTAAAACTCTGGAGGCTCATTAATTTTTCAAAATCTATGATCGGGAAATGATGAAGAAAAGTGAATAGATGAGCAAACATGAAAAATGTACTTGACGAGTGGCAGTTAAAAGCTCTCTCGGAGTTGACACACACCCTGCTGACTCACTCTGTATGGCTACAGATTTTAATTATTCCTGATGACCTGACAATTGTAGAAAGAGCTCTGCGCCGATTATTATAACGCAGCAACACGTTTTAACACAAGTTATTTATCTCGGGGAAATTGTCATTTAATGTCTCAGAAAATGTCATCTCCTTCCCATTTAGATGATTTACCTTCGCTAAACATCTAAATGGAGCGTGATGATAAATCAGATGAGACCCTCTTTTGACACAGCTCATCATTAAATTCACTGTGCACTTTAATGCCACTGGTGCAAAAACAAAGTAGGTATTTATGAAATCCTGTAAGTGGCAGATTTGATGAAGGGAGTCTGAAAAAAGCTCAAATTAGTCAGTCAAATGTTTACACCATGAAAGGCCCCTGGGCAAAAACACTGTGATCTAAGAGAAGAAATGTTTCATATGTGGAGCGGCAGCTAAGCTAACTTGGCACTGAGCGCAGTCACTGAGCTAAATGTAAAAGGCTGAAAATATTCAAATCCCGTGCACCTCCTCATTGGCCCAGACGACAGGCGCATAACACTTTTCTCTCAATTTACTGTTGGAAGTCAATCCAGGCTCTTAATGCCCAACAGTAAACCTCTGATATGATGAGGATGACGTGCAAAATGAGGGTTTAGGAAGTTTTTGTTGAACACGATCAGAGTTTTTAGTGTATTCAGTGTTTATTTTCTCTCAGCTGCATGTATTTGATTTAATTCTACCTCTGTTTTTATGTCCTTCGTATATTAAACCCGGCAGCTTGGATGGAGGCCCAAGACTAATTTCCCCACCAGGGACTGTAAAGTCTCTTCAGGTCTGACTTAATAAATGCACACAGCTGCTTGAACCCTTAGCAGCAGCAACAGAGATATCAATGGTATGCAGGAGGCCCTGCCAGCCACACACATTATATAGTCATGGTTCATGGAGCGTCTGCAATGTAAGCCACTCAGTAACGTTATTGTCGGATCGACGCATCAGATGTCTGCTGAGGAAATCACTGATCAGGAGAGAAAAACACCTGTCCTGTTAGTGATCATATATTCTCTACGCTCCACGTTCAGAATTTTTAAGTCGCACTGATAAAAGCAGTCAACTGGTGAAAAAAGGGCCAGTCAAAGGCGTGACAGATATGATGTTTGCTTTGCTTTCACTTATCAGAAAGCTGAAAAAGCACAGCCGAGAAATGCTATTAGACTCACCTGTCTTCAGCAGAATTGTTAGCACCAACAGCACAGCCACCTTTAGCCCCATACTTGTGCATACAGGCTCCATTATGACCCTGAGAGTAAATACAACATGAAGTAGACATTATTCACAGAACGTCTTTAGACTGACTGTCTTTGAATGCTCTTATTTTATATCTCATTAAAATAAGAGAGAAGATCTCTACTGTTTAGTTCTCATCCACTCCTCTAATAGAGTTTTTTATCTTAACTTTAACATGCAGGTTGGAGTAGAAGTTTGACTTTACTTAATTACTCTTATCAGTTTTTAGAGATATTAAGTGACTGTCAATGAAAACAAGCAGCAGCACTAGTTTTGTCTGTAAGTACATACTACAAAGAAAATCCAATGGACTTCTGTGGAGTGATGGAGTCGTAAAGAGAAAATATAAAACAGCTCAGACTTACCTTCAAAAGAAGAGAGAGTCCAAAGTAAAAGTAGTTCCTCGAAGAGTGTTTCAGCACTTGAGCTTATTTTGTTCTCAGGTGAAACTCAGCAGCAGATACTATGGCCACACCCTCACTGTCCATAGTGCGTGTGACAGCCACTCCTAAAGTTGGAAACATGTCAAAGCTCCTGCAATGCCAAATAAAAGCTTTAAAATCAGGAAACTCAGGTTTGTGGGTCAGAACCATGTTCATTATCTTATATTTTAAAAAAGGAAATGAAAGAAAAGCAAAATAAAGAGTTTAAGATAAATAGGTTGAGGTTTTCTAATCACACACTTGTGTACAGCAGCTGATGACAGTCAGAGATTAATGATTACCTCCCTTTGTTGAGTAGTTCCGCAACTATGTTGCTGCACCGCTTTTTTAAAAATACTGTCTGAACAGCTTCCATCATAATGCATATCAAACTGCGACAGTGTTTTGCTGTAATTTAGTTTGGATCTAATGGAATGGATTTATAACATCAATATAGTGACTTTTCTTTTGTAGTAGTGCTGCTTTAAAGAAGGATGAACAGAGGAGCCACTTCTTTGTGAATGAATACAAATTATTGCTTCTCTCCTGCTCGACACTTCCCCCCACACCTTCCTGACACACCCATGACAACACACAGTGAGCAGTGATGGAGGAAGTACTCAAATATTTTACTTATGTAAAAGGATTAATAATGGACAAACAAGTAACACGACCTTTCTACTTAAGTTAATAAACTTATGTTGTTAAAAGTAAACTTACTTGCGTTTGTGGCCCGTCCCCTAATATAATGCTCTGCTACATCATTATGGGAGTGACTCTTCCAAATCAATTTCAAGTATTTCTTCTTCTTCACCAGTGATGTTGCTGCAGGAGGCGGAGTCTAATGTTACCTGTCTGCTCTGGTTGGATCAGTTGACCAATTCCTCCTTTGCAATGAATTAATTTTAAGAATATATATAAAGAAAATAATGTGAACATGTAACGCAGTGCATCCAATGTAGTGGAGTAAAATAATGACAGTACAGATGCATGGCATTTTTACTGAATTACAGTAACTAAATAAATGTACTTAGTTACATTCCCACCTCTGTCAATGAGAGTCGTGTTGATTTGTACTTTAGTGCCATCACTGCTGCAAAGTGCTGTGCTTCTACTGCAACTGCTGCAACTTGTGTAGTCTCCAGGTAGTAAATAAAAAGTTTTATTGCACGATTAAGCTCAATACACGAATCACAAATAGTCTGAGAAATCAACCAGCTCACACTTATGAATGATTTACCAACATGAAGACAGCGTTGATTTGCAGTTAACCAGCTCCAGATGAGCCATCACTGTGTGGTTTATAGCATCCATGTATTAACATATAACATCACACTGTGTGTGACTGCTGCTGATCCCAAAAACTGAGAAGAAGTTGGAGGAAATTATTCAGTATTGACTGTGTGAGAGAGACTACAGTATGTGATGTGAGCATGGAGCATAACGTTAGCCATTAGGAAACTTAAGTGCTGGGTTAATGCGATCCTGCCAATAATGTTCATTAAGAAGATGAAGAAATTAGTAACGCCCGGGGTGAAACATGATCAGCAAGCAAATCTGAAATCAGCACCATTCCTTTCTACTCTTTGTACTACTACTACTATGTGAGTTTGCATGTTGTATGTATACCTGGACTTTGCAACGTGCAGGATTACCTCTGCCAAGGATTTTAAATATACATTCAGTGGTTTGTTTGGTAATTAGCAGGATACTCAGCACATTATGACAGTGTGGAACATGACCCAAAGAACAATTATTTAAATTTTGGTGCAGATCAGCATGAAGGGGCTTATCCTTATTTTGTTTGACATTGTGCGATAAGATGCTTTCAACATTTATGTTGATTTCTCAGAGAATAATTTATGGATGTTGATGGATGTTGATGAAGAAAATGACACCTTTAATGGATAATAATAATAATAGCTGTTTTCAGACATGAACTCCAGAGAATGTCCCTACAGTGGGGACTGGACTTTCTCTGGAGTTTTCCTTTCACACATGAGATTTTCCAGCTCAGACATGTTCACAACAAAACTGAAATCTCTGCAACATTCAGATAGGGGTGGTGCAGCAGGCAGGGGCAGGACATAACGTATTGATTCTGTCAGTGAATTTAAAAGTGCTCTCATAAGGGGACTGTTGGGCCTTGGTGAAGGTATTAAATCCACTGAGTGCCATTCTAGTTGTAAATATATCTGGAAATCTGTGTATGTGTGGTCCTGCAAATGCTGGGTTGAGCTATGTGCTATATGGCTGCTTCAGCAGCAGGTGGTTAACTGCCCGGTCCGTCCCTCTGGTGTAAGATGAGGTTCTGGCACCGCAGCATGGTGCAGAACAGACTGTGTGACAAGACGAGGCGGGACAAACAGACAGCACTGGGACACTGACCACCATTACGACTGAGGGAGAGAGACTGTGAACAAGCATGATGAATATGTTTGTGACCACTGACCTGAATCTGCTGAACTTGTTGCATCCCTGTCACAGCGGCACCTATTTTTTCACTACCCAGTGCTTTTCTTAATTATCACTCTACAGTCGGTTTAATGAGAAGCAGCCAAACTGCAGCTATGACTTCCAGCCGGGACTTATTACTATAACCCCATCTACCTTCCATGATTTGGCAAAGGTAGCCTAATCACACTGTGGGGTAGCAAACAGACCACCTTGACAGATGCCCAAATTACAAGTAAACAACCTTGCACGGGAGACAAACAAATGACCAAAGGAGGGGAAGAGAGAGGCTACGAAAAAAGGCCAAGGCTTGCCAGCATCCATACCGAAATAGCACGGCAGCGTGAGTCACCGTGTGTCAATGTCAGGGAGCCAGTTAAGCACGTATACACGTCTTTTTAAGGTGGAACGCCACTGGGACTAGGATGGCGCTTCTGGCAGAGGGAGGCAGTCACTCAGCCCTTCAAAGAGCTACGTGAGTGGAATGCAGCCAGCACACTGTGGGCCACACACTGTATTCATGACCCCCCTGAATCTCCGCAATTAAATGTCCACTCTGACAGTGAAATTGATTTTTTGTCTCCTTTGCAACAATCGGTCGTTATTCACAGATGTCCTGCACGTCATAAACATAGACTCTGCAGCCCGGGTGGCGTTAGCGACACCATGCAATAATGAGATACAGAGGGAGGGTCGTTTTAAGTTTTGCCAGTCACAGTGCAGTTCTTACCGCGGTCTTTACTCCCTTTCTGTCACAATTGGAGAGAGAAAGAACACAGACAAGGGGAAAACAAACAGGGTCATTAAATGATGAAATGCCTGATGAAGTAAAAAATAAGGTAAAGCTCAGTTAAATTGCATCATCAAGATCTTTGAAACCTTTGGGTTCATGATTGCCTTTGGAAATCTTAAGATCCTTATAGAAGTAACTCACTGTTGGGAGGATGGCCTTTGAATAAAAGTTGTGCATCTGTGCAGCAAAACGATGGAAACAAAAAATTTAAATTGGTGCAACATGCCTGGAAAAATCAGAGAACATTTACAAGTACTAGTGGCAGGTCCACTGCAACAGGGCAGGGAAATAAACATTGCTCCTCTTCATACTATTGATAATGTAACTATTTATAGCCAGTTGAAAAACGGTGAAGTCCCCATTTAAGTTTTAACACATCCATGTTTTAAAGTCCATTTAATTGGTGTCAGTGCAGAGAAAGATATAAAGAGAGATGAAAAAGAAATGTTTATGATTTTTCCTTCTTTCCAAGCAGTGTGTTTTCACTTGCTGCTGCCTTGTGTGCTTTCCATGTGCCATGCTGCACAATAAATAAATAAGGGGCAATGCAGTGAATCCTCCCAGCATCTGTGATTCTTTATCTCAGTAAGTAACCCACTAAGGAAAGGGCACATCTCCCATCAAAGGGTGCATGAATGATGCTGGACACAGCAGGACAAAATCCCACTGGTTGCTAACTATGCTTTCATTCTTCAGTATTAAAGACATTGAAACGGGTGCAGCTAGAGAGAGTACATTATCACGATTGCATTTCTACATCTATAGCACTATAAGAGGACATAAATGAAATCGTGCATAAGGGCAAAAGGGAAAGAGAAAGAGGGAGAAATTAACTTCAGCTGGAAAATACAACCTCCCACACATGGACTGAAATCTGTAAAAAAGGTGAGCTGGGTTACTACGCCGAACAGGCACCAAGGACACAAATAGAGAGTGTTGTGTTGTGCCAGTAAATCACTTCCACTCTGTGAATCTCTGCGTGTTGACAATTATGGAGAGTTATACCATCAGCAGCGAGACCATCTATAGCCAAGAGTGTGAGCCAAAACCTTATCCTGTCCGTGCAGACAAAACACTTCCTGGGGATTGCAATTAAAACAGGTGCAGTTAAATCCACGTGTGCAGCAGGAAAAGACTTTCTGCTCCTGCTTCGTTTAAAGTACGCTGCTCCTCAGGCCCGCTTAAACTTCCAACCTCTGAACATGAAAAGGCAGGGCTCCACCAGAAGGCCCGTACATAAAATAGAAAAGTTAAGGGGAAATTATCCTGTATATACGACTCCACCCCCTCCCTCGTTCAGGAGCTGCTCACCAACATAGTCACACACTTGCACACACATACACATTGAAACATACACACCCTGCAGCAATATGAGCATAGATGCTGGACCCCCTAATCCAATAAGTTGTGCTTCTTTTGCTAAAACCCAGTGAAGTCTGGCGCACACAGAGAGCCCATGGAGAGCAGTGTCCCTCAAGCCTCGCTCGCAGGAGTGGGACGGATACTGTAGTTTCTGATAAAGAACTTCAGATCTCTCTCCCCCCTCTCCTACTACCATAGCTCATATTTCCCACACACACTGGGGAATTATGATAAAATGATGTAATTTAATGCTGACTTAAAAAATATCTTTAAAAAAAATATCATGAAGTAGAGAGGGTGATCCACTTATCGTGAGGTCAGTGGTTCAATCTGCAGCTCCATGTTGAAGTGTCCTTAGGTTGAACTTCAAATTTGCCCTGATGATATGCCATCAGCGTTTGAGTGTATGTGTTATGTTTACATCAAGTGCTCAGTGTGAGTGTGAAGTGTATGGTGATTTGAGTGGTTGTTAGCTCTGTAAATCCATTACCATTCATGGCAAAACACTGGCAGTGAAAACGAGCATGATGCAATGCTTTATTATCTCTCAAATCCTCAGTCAATAAGGACAAAAAACAAGCATTCATTTGGAAAGGAAATTATTTCTGCAGAACTGAAACTCTCAAACATGCTGAGCCACGCTCCACAGCAACATAATCATTCATAGAATTATGGCAATTTTTCATCAAAACACTGAAAACAGTTTGTGGACGTTTCACGTTCTTTAGATGCTATTTGTCCTTGTTCTCTGATACAGCAACGAATTAATGAACTCCACTTTGTTGTAGATGGGCACTAATGGTCAGTGCTGCGCACAGAGGGCAGCAATAAAAGCAAGACAGCATTAAAACACAAGACCCTCTCCCACAGCAACTACACTCATGCTACTCATTTACTGCTGCTCTCCAATTTAACCATCTTAAACACAGATCTAAGCTTCGTCTTAATCTGAAACCTTGAAGGTATAAAAGGTACCCTTTTCCATCCACATTACAATATGTAAAAACAACTTGACCTCTGCATATTTTAAGTTTGGTACTTGCATTATTCCAAATGTTTCCAGCAATTTTCAATCCAAGAAAAATCCATTCTTTTAATCAAGGTAACAGCCCATTTCATTTGGTTGCCTGGTCTTTCAGCATCGTGTTTTCTTGGCCAGAAGTCATCAAAACTGACTTTTTAATTAGTTTTAAAACAAATCTTTAAAATACACTTTTTACAACATGACTTGTTTTTATCGGTATATTGTAAATTGAATCGAGGATTTCAATCATCAGACCTCTGGATCTTGAATTTTCAGAAAAACAAGGTGAGAAAATGTGAGCAGCAGCACGACTCTGTTGTTCACATAACAGTTTCAAATAAAGAATGTTTTTTTTTACGAGAAACTGCTTTATTTTGTGTTTTACTTGGTTTGTTTTGGGAGGACAGAGTTGTCTGCAGATGATTAAACTCCAGGTACAAACCTCCTGAATGACTGACAGTGAAGACCCAACCAGGAAGTCCAATGATGGCAATGGGGGTGTGGACAACAAGTCCCATTATCCAAAGCTGCCTCGCAATATCACCAAACTCTTTTGGCTTTGGCTATCAGTTTGGTTTAGGGTTAGTGCCAGGAAATTGCAAATAACATTTAAATGTAAAACATACCTTAAAGGTGTACTTCAACATTTGAGGATAAAACCAGTATAAAAGCAAAGCAAGCAGATTAAACATCTGTGTGTTATATATCCTGCTAATTCCTTGAAGGTCGTGGAGGTTCTGGCCACAATCCCAGCTGACATGAGGCGGGTACACCCTGAATAGGATCAGTTTAGTTTATTTGTATAGCGCCAAATCACAACATAGATTATCTTATCTTATCTCTCACTTTACATAGAAAGGTCAAGAGTTTACAAAATTATAGAGAAACCCAATAGTTCCCACAACGTTGTTTGTGAATACATTCAGCAAACATTTTACAATATTATCCTTCATTTGGAGTTGAGTTTTTGCCCAATTGACAAATATAAATCCAGTATTTATTCTTCTTTTAGCTCAGTTTTTGTCTCCACCAACTTTTAAATATTCAGTGTGAGGATTTAGGTGAAAGGGATCTTGATCAGAAATTGAATATAAAATAATCCTAGTGATGTTTTCACACGTGTTTCATCTAATTTCTACAAATTGTTGTTTTCTTTACCCTAGAATTGGCCCTTTATATTTAAATACTTTATATTTACATCATGTATGGGGTCCTCTACATGGAGGCTGCCATGTTTTTTAGGGTAGTCCAAAATGGACAAACTAAACATGTTTTGAGTTTTTATGACAAATGAAGACTCCCACAGGTTCTTTTTCATGTTTGGAAGGGAAGGGTGAGGTGGAGATGTTCAGCGGCAAAATGCAACTTCACCACTAGATGTCACTCAATTCTACACACTGAACCTTTAAATGATCCACTGTGGTCCTAATCAGAATGTATAAGAGCTCATTCGCGGAGAACAGCTGTCTGTTGAGGCTGGTACCAAGTTAAGTTGAGTATGACTGAACCTGAACAGTAAAGTTGTCTAATGCTGCAGTTGGATTATAATTGTCTGTGTGGGCTGCCATTATGAATTTATCACATTAAACACAGACATTTAGTTGGTTTCTAATATAAAATATGGATCAGAACATTTTTAACATATTATTAATCCTATAATCCTGACAAATTAACTTTAAATCAAACTGCAAACCATGTAAGGAGGTGAGATGGGGCCAGAAGACATTACAGAATGACCTCACATAATACTGTGAAGGTTCTCTCTCACACACAGACGAACACGCCCATACAATCTATCCAGATGAATCAGCGGTGTAGCTGTGTTGCCTGCTCTGAGCTGAGGTGTCAATTTGAAATGGAAAGAAAAATTATGATTTTTAGCACAGGTCTGGTGTTATGAGGAAAAAACAAATCGCACGAAAATATTTGATATGTGATTTTACTGAACTGTCGCTCCAGGCAGAAGCTGCTGCTTTTTAAACGCCACTTTGGACACACAGGTGCCGAATATCACAATCAATATTGCACAGTTGCACAGGATTAGGGATTAGGTGGGCAGGGCCGACCAATCTGTGCACTCTTTACTCTATTGTTCAAACGAAGAGTTAGAGACAATAGTGCAGGTTTTGAAAAACAACATTGTACTGCTTGAGTTTGCAGGATCTTGCTCAAAATGTACTCATACTATGAGCAAAATAATCAACCAGTGTTTCCTTGACTTTGCATGAACTGATGCATATTTGTGATATACAGCATTACATACAGTATTCATTATTAGTATTACAATGGCCGCATCCACAGCTACATTTATGAAATAAACAGAGACAAAAGATGTGGTGAAGGGTGCAGCCTGGTTAAATAGAGAGGCCCAGTAAAAAGACCAGACCAAGTGCAGCATCAGCATGGGGATAATATAAAATTATACATTTTTAAATCATATACATTTTTAGTTGTGTTTTGTTCATGGTGGATATAGGATGTTTTTTAAGTGGTATTTTTGAGTAGAGTTTCGTTTGGTTGACCTCTCATGGGCACAGGTATCAACTCAATTTGCTAATTTTCATCAACTTGGATTTTGATATTTTAAGGGTGAACTAAATCCCAACTTTTGAAAGGTAATCTCTCGGTCCCTGACAGATTTAATTCCATCTACAGCCGAGCTAAAAACAAAGCTCTTTGTCTCTCAGAACAGCAAGGCCTCATTTGTTATGTTGCTGCTGAAACAGGAGCTCAATATCCAGAGTGTGTACTGTGTGCTTGCCTGGGTCAATCCTCATCAGGATGTTTAATGAGTGTTTTAATGACACACTGCACAAATTAGCTGAGAGGCTTTCATAAGGTTATAGACTTACAGCAATGCAATTGTTTGAATCTGCAGTGTTACACATCTTATTGATAAATCTTTCAATCTCCTGCATTTAAAGTTTTATCAATATAGATTTCAAAATGTTCTTATGTTGCATTAAATATTTATCCAGGTGAGAGCGAGCATATTGTGCTCTCGCTGCAAGTATAAGGTGTTAGTCTGTCTTTCACCATTTCATTATTTGTGCAAATAAGTAGCACATGCCACTGTCCATATGTAGTATGGAGTATATCACTTACAAATGAAGTTGGATGGATTCACTTAAAAATGACATCATAAATAAAAACTTTCCAAGCTTTGAGTAAAATATCTGCACTTTAATGTAAGGCTTAGCTGTAAGTCTGGTAGATTCCTATGTTTGTCTTATTATAAACAAACCCTGTGAGAAGATCAAAACCAGCTGAGAGCCCTGTGTATTGTCTGCGTAGCCACAGCCTGTTAAAGCTGATTCCTCTGTGCTGTTTTCATCTAAAAACACATTAATGAGCCACACCGTTGGTTGCTGTTGCTGGGTGACATGATCCATTATTGTTGTAAACATGGGCCCTTTGGTTTTGTTTGACACACACCATCCTTGTGCTGTAAATACACAATGGAGCTCCAAATGTGCCGCAAGAATCGGCTTCTAATAAACAGTCTTTACTCCAGTGTAATGTTAAGTGAATCTACAGAGCCTAGCTGTTAATTATTTAGTCATGCTAGCAACATGGTGTGGGGTGGTAATGTCCATTTGGTGGCTACAGGATGAATTGTAATGACTTTTCCTCTGTGCAGCACCATAGACTGTGGCTGCGTCGCAATTCAGGGACTGCATCCTTCGGAGAACACGATCTGCCAGAGCTGAGATTGGTTGGACATGACGACAATGTTTTAATACCCCTGGTTATTTTACAAGAGGCCTACTGTGAGCTGTTCAGTTGAGTTGGAGCATGATACTTACTGTACATTTCTTTCTTAGGGATGGAAAAGTGCATTTGTCGACTACATTTAAAGGTACAGTGTGTAGAATTTAGTGATATCTAGTATTGAAATTTCATGTTGCAGCTGGATATCCCTCACCTCACCCTCCCCTTCCAAACATGAAAAAGAACCTATGGTAGCCTTCAGTTGTCATAAAAACTCAAAAGGTGTTTAGTTTGTCCAGTCTGGACTACTTTAAAAAACATGGTGGCCTCCGTAGAGAGGGTCCCCTCAATGTAAATATAAAGTATTTAAATGTAAAGGGCCTTTTCTGGGGTAAAGAAAACTACAATTCATACAATTTAGATGAAACAAACTAGTGAAAACACCATGAGGATTATTCCACATTAAATATCTGCCAATAGTTCCCTTTCACCTAAATCTTACACACTGGACCTTTAAAAAAGCATTTGAAATGGGACAGCCTTCAAATGCAGCCTCCAAAGGATGCAGCCCCTGAATTCAGACACAGCTCATTTTGCCCTGACATTACGTTCAGGGTGGGGAACTCATACTGTTCTCATTACACTGCTCCCAAACTGGTCATCAACAAGGACAATGGGTAGATAGAAATCTGGAGGGACATGGGACCATGTTTCAATTAGCTCATTAGCTCTTATTAGACCAACAGCTGATGTTGGCATTCAACCAGTTCCCTTTCATGAAGGCATATTGAAACATCAGTGCACATCTTGAAAACATTTATTTAAGACTGAGAAAAGTGTCATGGATGTAAACAAGTTAACAAAGTAAAGATAGCCAATGTTTTTTTTACCTGACCTCTGGGTACGTCAGTAACATTATACTGTATTTCATTCTGCTCAACAGAACACAAAGAATTGTTTCAAGCACATTAACACTAGATTTAGCATGAGAATACAAGCTTGATTCCAATAATAGTATCATTTCTAAACTTTCAGTTCCCTTCAGTATATAAAACTCTGGAGTAGTGTGGACACATGAGTAACTGAACAACAACAATCCTGGACACAGACACGTTTGTCGCCCTCAGGATGATCTGAAGTTCTCTCTCTTGATTAAAATACTAACTTGCAAGATTTTTTTAGATTTATGACTAAACACCTGCAAGTCTACTTCCCCACCAACCTCTCAGCAAACGCTGGCATACTAACAGCAGACTAAGATAATGAACATGGTAAAAATTATACACACTGACGTTTGCCTTTAGCTAAAAGCAATGCTGTTCCTAAATACAGCATCACAGAGCAGTTAGATTCGCTGTAAACTTTTAGTCTTCTTTGGAAGTATATATTTAATAATGATATATTCACATGATTTATATATAAATATATATATATATATATATATATTATTGATGATATAAACAAAGTGATAGAAAATCATCAGCCGTTTCTTCAAATCAAACTCTTAAGCATGCAGCTCAGTGCAGCTCCTAATTAATGAATTTATTAGCATGTTTTATTTATTTGTCTGCTGGTTTGACATGTACAGACAACAAAGTGTAAAAAAGTCCCAGCGATTACCAGACTCCAGAGTGGTTCTATAGAGGTCAGAGCCACAGACATGTCAAACTCACACATTTCAATAAAAGACCAAATTAACCCACACTTCCTCTTGGTAATGTTTACTCACACACTGCTCACACATGCATACATAGATTTTTCCACGTATGCACATCTAGATTCAAATAAGCAATCTGTTTAAAATGTTAAATATATTTCTAGTGTAACCAGGCAAAGCGATTCACTACACTCACTACACATCACTAAACAAATTATGATAATATTTTAGAGATGACTGCATGAATATGAAAGCCGTGTTTTAATAAGAAATATTTACATATTGTATAAGAAATTAAAATGGAAATCATGCTAATTATATCCAAATTAAAATAATTCAATAGATACCTAACAGGGAAAAAGCAATCAGGGCACTGGTGTCACCGAAATAAATTCTCCTCAGCGAGCCAGTTATTAATTATTTCACTTTTTGTTGCCACAGTAATACATTTAACTCTTGATGATCTGTCTTTACTCTTTCATCGTAAAACTCTCATTCATAAATGGAAATACAGAAAAATTATTATTTCAAATTATTAATGTGTTCTTTAACTGGATGTAAATATAGAATTGAAGACAATTGTATATATGACACATGGTATGAACAGCATTTCTCACTCTGGATTGATTGAAAACATAATCATTGTTATCAAACTATGGCAGCTCTAACCAGAAGACACATCTTCACATGCAGCTTTTGAAAAAAAATCTACATTTAAAGCAGGTTCAACTCTTACAGCCAAAAACCTGAAAACAAAAGGTACTGGCAATTTCATTCAGCAGCAAAGAGGCGGGTCTGTAATAGCAAAAGTTGTGATGAGCGATGATCGCGAGTGTTTGGACTGTCACACCTCGGACCTCAATCATATAAAAGATTGTCCCCGTTTGTCGACTGAAATTATTTGTCAACAAGTGAGAGTTTTATCGTCCCACTTGCCAAAATGAAAGATTCATTGTATAAAGATTCATGAGACAAGAGATTTTTGTCTCAAGACAAAAAAACATCAAATGACAAAACAGGATTATTATGACACTACTTTCTATTATAATATTCATGCACTTCTGCTGATGGATCTTTGCTCTAATTATAAGAATGAGCTCTGCTGGAAATGTGGTTTTATTATTTATGCCACTGTGACATCTGCATCCGGCCAAAACTGATGTTGTCACAGCTCTTTGGTTGCCAGTGGAGGTCAATGGATGGCACAGATTACTCAAGGCCATTTTATAAACACCTGGAGAAGAAAGTGCCACAGAGGGATCAGACAGGGACCTGTGGGATGAAAATCCCAGCTGCCGTCAGGTGCAAGTTTTTAAAGGCGCTCAGACCTCAATGATCCAACAGCAATCCAGCGCCCATTCATTCCTGTGTAACTTGTTTTTTTTCTTCTAACAACCTTCAATGTGAGGTCTCTGTGGTAATAAAGGTTGGGTACTTTTTATCTTTATCGGGGTGCTTCAGAGTGCCATGGCACTGTGTTCCTCTGCTGCACTAATTCTGCCATCATTCATGCAGTAGCAGAGGAGCCCACAGCGTCGAGCCTCCGGGACTTCTGTCAAAACGAGGCCCTAAGCAGGAAAAAACTTAATAAGAGCAATATTTTACAGCCGTTTATAATGGCAGTGTTTGTGCTTCTGCTCTTACATGCAGCATGTTGGAATCACAGCACTTATATATATATATATATATATATATATTGTAGGTTTTTCAATTTCAATGTGTTTCTGCAGGAGTCAAATTCAATACGTATTCTGCTTCCAAATGTTTTGTCATTCTGCATTTTATTTCAGCTCCACTTGATTTAAAGTAACAACAGTGTCAATAGAGAGAATCTGGATAGAATGTGTACCTATCACATTATTTATTTATTATTGTTATATATTTGTTCCAGTTTTGTCAAGTCAGCTTGTCTGTCAGTCACACAGGCAGCTGTCAAACCACAAGACTGTCTTTTTGAAAGGAGTGTTTGAGTTGCATGTGTGTGCGCGTGCGTGCATGTGTAAATCTGTGTGTGTTTCTGCATTCGTGTGTGTGTGTGTGTGTGTGTGTGTGTGTGTGTGTGTGTGTGTGTGTGTGTGTGCATTACTGTATGAAGCTACCAGAGATTTCGCCCCCAAAAACTGAATGACTTTCCTTTTTTACCTCCACAGTGGATCCTCTGCGGACACTGCCACAGTTTCTTTATTATAGGTACCTTAGTGATGCTTTATTACTCAGGAAACAACAACATGGCTAGGTGTGCTGCTTATAAATCTTATACATTTAATTGTTGTTGGCTTTTGCTTGATTTCCCTGGTGTGGGCGGCTGAGCTGTTGAAGCATCAGAGGAAATAAATCAAAGAAACAATGAAACAATGTGGTACGACCTCAAAAGGAAGCACTATGTTACTGTTACATCATAGAGTCTGCATGTACAGGCTGTGTCAGCTACACGATAATTTAAGCCAGGCTCTAAATCTGTTGCTGCAAGTTATATAAATATCACTTTAGGCTCTAACTGTAGCAGACATTTTGTCAAAAGGAAGTAAAACCACAGCTGTAAAGGTCAAGCTGTTAACTGAGTTTATGCTTCAGATGATTTCCTGATGTTTAGTAGACCTAAACCAAAGCTGCTCTGTGATCCCTTATCTCACAAGAGAAAGGCACTCATAAAATGTAATAAATTATACCAGATGTTTGGAACAACCTTTCCACTTCAATGCTATATTCTTGAAAGGGTTTTACTGTATTGGAAAGGTATTCTATTGTGAAAAACCTTGTTAATAATGGAATCAAGAATACACACACTGACTTGATGAATGTGAGTTTCAACCTTCTGCTGTAAGATGAAATGCAGATCAATCTAAATTCTTTCTTCCTCATTAAGCACCCTGTAAATGTTCAAGTTTCAAGTGAGTAATGAATTGGAAAGATAAAAGGGACAGAATCTATTATGGAACAAAATCATTTTCATGGAAATGATTTCAAAATTCTCTCCAAAACTGCTTCTGTCATCTCATAGAAACAACAATGTTACTCAGAAAACTGTTACAGCGCACAAGAGTCTGACCACCACCACCATGGCATGAAGAAAAAAAGCTGATTTCTCTCTCCTCTGAGAGTATTAGTACAACATCAGTATTCAGATGAGTTTTACAGGTGACACACAGCACACAAAAGGTGGAGAAACAAAGAAATACTGTTTTTTTGGAGCCCAGGAGACTGGAGACAACTTTTCTTTTACCCCCAAACTGTGACAAGCGTCTTTGAATGCCTTCATACTTCACTGACTCTATTTTGAGCTGACGTTAATCATTTGGATTTAACAGCCTGGAACTCATTATTTTGACTAGCCAGCTTAAAGCTACTGTAAACGCATATGAGAGTAGATGTAGATGCCATTAGGTGTTGAAAGAAAGAAAGAAAGAAAGAAAGAAAGAAAGAAAGAAAGAAAGAGAGAAAGAAGTCTGTGTGTCGAGCTCATTTTGTCCAATTTTAGACCTCTCTGGCTCGATCATCCTTGAAGAAATCCCTTCCAGTGAATGGTAGACTGGTAAGTACAAAAGCAATAAGCAGAGCAATAATGAAATATGCTCAAGGAAATGAGCTAAAAGCATTTACACAACTTCACGAAACATGAGCACAACAGATTTGCTTATAGTTATTTCAAAATAAATCTTTGCTCAAGGTAATTGTTCAACATTTTGGGAAATTCGCTTCCTTGCTGAGATTAGATGAAAAGCTCACTAGAACTCATATCTGCTAAATAGCTGTTTCCAGACATTCTTCTGACATTGTCCAGAAGAGCTGAATGTGACATGACATGTTCTGCAGTCCATGTCTGAAAACGACTTCTGAACGATGAGTTCTCCAGAGAGGCTGCTGATGTCGTATCGCTCACATCTCGACCACCAGCTGTGAGTAACTGTGAGTAACAGTTCCACCCTGTCAGTGGTCCAAGCACTGATTGCTTTTCACCATTGCTCTTCCTCATTCGCTGTATTAACTAAGTCATATGCTTTTGATGATAGCATGAATGTGTGATGGTATGAATGGGGATTACTGCTGATATGGAGCTAAGACGCTTGTGTAGAGTTCATTTTTTGAATACGTTGTTTTAAAAAGAAAGCCGAGCCTTAGCTTAGCACATAGACAGGAAACAAGCAGAAAAGCTCTAAGATCTAAGTATGTGAACACAACCAAGATGCACCAAGGACATTTTTTGAGATTTACTGAAATCACTCAGACTGCTTTGACACACTTGGTCACATTGTTGCAAGACTATGTACTCAGCTGACATCATCTGGCCCGCTGCTATAGAGCTTTTCAATGTATTCAAGTACGTTTTAAATATTTGAGGGAGGAAGACATAATTAAAGTAACAAAGACAAAGACAAGGAATAATTGTTTAAGATCTGGTCATAGGCATTTTTTAAAATATGAGTTTTGAGTAGTTTTTTGAATGTCCTGGGGGATGTAGAATTTAAAATACAAAAAATGATTTTCTCTTTTTGTATTGTAAAATAGTCAAATATCATTTAGTTCAGCTGCACTGATGTGGTTCCTGAGCTCTGTCTGAGGAAACATTTGCTGTTTCCAGCTTGATAACAACAAGAATGGTACAAATTTTCTATTCTACGTCTCAGCTAGAAAGCAGATGTTAAGTTACTGCTTCAAATCAAATAATAAATGGAAATCAAGCCAGCAGATGATAAGAAAATATGTTTTTGAAGTATTGATATTAAACTCTAAGCTGGAAAAGAAAAAAATGAACGTTTCAAACATGACTTTAGAGAGGATCCACAGTTTGAAAATTTGGTGCTTGCGAGTGAGGGCTGAGCATGTTACCCCACAGAGAGTGTTTACAGGAAGCACAGAAAAAACATATTTCTGGGTGTTTCCAGGCAAGATTTCACTGATTCTGTGTTTTTCATCTGCAGAGTGCCTCGTGGTATCCTAAATAAGCTGCCTTGATTAGATGAAAACGTAACTTTTTTATTTCCTCCAGCACATAAACTGCGTTTTGGGGATTTTCTTTTTCATCCTGATTTTACTGGTGAAGTTTGCCTCTATTTGTGCATTGTTGTTCTAAGTCAATATTGTGCACTCCCACAATTTTTCATCCAAACAAATACCCTCAATAATGATCTGCAAGATGCCAACCATAGCACTTTTTTCCCCCTTCTTAGCTACACAACACCATAAGATTTCAAAACATGGGAAATTGCTTTTCATCAGTCACAATTTGACAAATCAAACACTAATTACAATATCTGACAAAATTAGATCAACAGATCATTTGTCGTGTTCGTATTACTGTTTTCATATACGGACCTCGCAGATTTTCCCGTTGGCCTTGAAAACTAATTCATCATGTATGCCAGTCCTGGAAACTAAATATATGGATATAAATTCTGTTCGCAGTGTGCCTCTGTGCCTGCCTGGAGGATACAGAACGCCTGAGTCATGTTGAGAAAAGGAGATGTGGGAGATCATAAATTCTTATCTGAACAACCTTTGACTAGTCACAGACTTTAGACTACACAGGAGATGTGTGAACATGTTAATGGCTGATAATGAGAGAAATGTCAGTTTACCTCACAACAAGCCAAAGTAAACAGCTAACAGCTGTGGTATAAATGAAAGACTGTAGTAATCGGTGGATTATTGCTTTCAACAGGACTCACACAGGGGAAAACACGCTGGTACGACAGCTGTTACGTGGTAGCACCAGCGCTGCCTAAACCTACCTGGTTTAATACATTGTGTTCCCTGGCGCAAATTTCTCTCCTCACAGCGGGTAGACTAAAAAGAGGGGGGGCAGAAAGATAAAGGAAGGAAGAAACAGGGGAAGACGCACCAAGGTGGGTGATATCTTCTTAATAACACATCTGCCTTGACCCATAACACCCACTGTCCCTCAGTAGATTCTCTCTTCCCTTTCACTGCACAAGAGCAATGTTTCAAAACTGACACAGACTACATGGTGAGATAAAAGCAGACATTACTAATCAGTTTTTCGGTTTCAGGAAGTGGAAACTCTTTTTGTCTCGTTGAAGAGCGATGACAGGCATCTTCTACTTTGCACTAAAAGCAGCGGTGGGTCTAGGATTTTTCTATATCAGTTGCTATAAAGGGGCCACGATTTACACAGAGGGGGCAATTATATGTCCAACATCCATGTGCAGTTCCTTATCCAGTAAGGTGCACATTGCCTGTGTACTGTCAGCTCTGTAGCTTAGAGCAAAGGCACACATCATAGAATACATTTGAAAATTGTACTTTATCTACTTACTTAGGGCCTGGTCACACATATGCCAATCTTTCAACATGGCGAACCTTCCCCTTCACTTCCAATCTGTGAGGGCGAGAGGGTGGATATTACATTTGCTTCCTGTGGCGAGGCAAATTGCAGCATCGCTTCACATGGAGTTCAACTTTGGTGAACTTAGACCTGCAATATTCGCTTAGCGTTCTCACATGTGTGACCGGGCCCTTGACTATTAGGGTAAAAAGCTTTGGGAAAAAAAATCTGGTATTGGTGGTAAGTGACTAGTTTATTTAAAAAATATATTTACTTATAGGACAGGTGCACTTTTCAATTTTCAGCTGGGGCCAGTGCCCCCTGGATCTGCCCCCCCCCCCCACCCTGAGTTTGAGGTGCGTAACACAGATACAATCGATAGCGCTGTTGAAGCTGGAGTGCCAGGAGATGACAGAAGTGAAAAGAGCCAGAAAACAAGACACATAATGGAAAATGTGTCAGCTTCCCTCAGATGCAGCAGCAAATCCAATGAAGTGTGTAATATCAGGGGGAACAATGCATGGAGTGATTTTTCCTTCTGTACGTGATGCATCTCATCACACACACAATTTGGCATCAATTGTCAGTGATTTCTTTAATTATACAATCATCATCACATAGAATGCCTAGTATCCATAGTATGTCTTTACACAAACAATGCATAATCATAACGAAATAAATAATCAATACAAAAGTTGTTTTATGAAAAATCAAGATCAACCTTTTCACACAATATGTCCCTTGTTGGACCTGACAGATTTTTACAGCTTGGCAAATATCAGTCCTGAGATCAGACTCATGATATATAGTAGGTGTGTGTGGCATACTCAAAACTCCTTTTTCTCTGTCAGTAACAAATGATCATTTTATAGGGAAGAGAGGCATCTTAAAGAAGGAGAATGAATTCATGCAAAAGATCTCAGGATAAGATCCTCTCTCTGTGATTGTTCCCTTGTGTTTGTGGTACTGCTTCTTCTAATTGCTGCACTTTGACGAACAAACAGTATCTGTAACTCCGTAACTCAACCAGGAGATCATCAGATGATCCCATAACACACGCAAACACACACATACACTCAAAGATGCACACATACAATAAAGTCTTAAATGCTTTACAAGCTACACACTAAAAAAAAAAGAAAAACGGGCAATAGAAGTGGCTTTGTTATTTTATGACAATACAGGTTGACTAAAAATATGGTCAGTCTCTCTACAGAGCTGACTCCTACTGTAGCAGAGGTCCAGTTGCTACTTGAAATTGCACAGAGCTAACCTGGCTCACCCCGCCACTGTTCCTGTGTCAGTCAGGGTGATAATTAGCTCTCTCCGAATACTTTATATCTCTCCATTCCAGTCTTCCTCTCTGCGCACATAATTATGTTGTACGATGTATTTCCTTCAGTGGTGAAGAATCTATCATCTCACACTAGAGATAAAACCACTTAATCCAGTCGAACAAAAAACATTAACTCTGCTTTGCAATGGCACTTCTAGTCTCCTAAAATGGAGCTGGGAGCTCAGACCTCACATTCTATGGATCCTGATATGGTGCATGTGCAAGGCCTTGTCTCGTTCACCAAAGAGTCCATAGTCTCTGAGTTTGAATGGTAGCTCAGGTAGTACTCTTGCAACTGAGAGTTGAGATCCTGCTCCTGCTTTCGGGCCTTTTTCCTGCGCTTATGGTTGACTGAGTGCTGCTGCAGCTGCCTCATGGTGTTGGGGTAGCGCCTCCATGAGACATAAATAACCAGAAGGATCAATGACACTGACAGGAACAGGGCTACGCTGCCTGCAATGATTTTGTGGAAAGCCATATGTTCAAACTGTAGCTCTGGGATAAATGATGTTGGGGGCTCTGGGGGGGTGTTTGATGTCGACCTCATGGTTGTGGACTCTGTTGTTTTTCTGGCCGTCCCGCTCGGAGGGACAGGTGAAGGAGTTAATCTCTGTGCCGGTGACTCACTACGAGTCAGGTCTGTAACACCAGAGGGAGAGGGGTGAGTTGTGGCATTCACAACCTGGGCAGAAGTCAGGATGATGAGAGCTGTGGTTGTAAACACACTTGAAACGTCCACACATGCCGAGAGGTTTTTCACTACATCCACCACTCTTTCTCCCTGCACAGGCTTGGGACTGCTGCATATCATGCTGATGTCTTTGGAGTCTTTGAAGGTTTTCAGCCATGCCATAAGAGGGCAGATGCCGGGGCTGCAGTCCCAGGCATTACCTGCCAGGCTGATGGTGGTCAGGGAGGTCCACGCTGCCACAGCTTCCTCAGGCACACTGCTCAGTTTGTTTGATTCCAGATTGAGTATTTGTAAGTTTGGCATACACCGGAAAACTGCTGGGTCCAAGATTTGGATTTCATTTCCTGACAGGTCCAATTTCTGCAATTTGTGCCAGGTCCAGGGGACGCCTTGATTGATGGATCGTATACGGTTCCATTGCAAATAAAGAGCTTGGAGGTTGGTAAGACGTGGGAAAATAAAGACATTCATCCTGGAAAATTGGTTGTGCTCCAAATGAAGCTCTTTCAACTTGAACAGACCCAAGAACGTTGTACGGGTGAGGCTTCGTAAACGATTATAACCCAAATCTAGAAACTCCAGACTGCGGCATTCCAGAAACGTTCGAATGAGGATCTGTTTCAGTCCATTGGATCGAAGGTGGAGATTCTGTAGCTTGCGCAGACCATAAAAATGTCCTGGTTGCAGTGACTGCAGTTGATTGTAGGATAAGTCCAGATTTCGCAGGTTTGGTATGGCGCTGAAGGTTTTGTTGTGCAGGTGGCTTATTTTGTTGGAGCTGAGGATCAGCTCCTTGAGCCTGCGCACACCATGGAAGGCTAAAGCGTCTATTGCATTGATGGAGTTGTGGTCCAAATAAAGCCAAATTAGCTGGTTGAGGTGGGCAAATTGGTATGGCAACAGGACCAGCAGGTTGTTGTAACGCAGAGACAGACCTTGGCAGCCGGTGGTGATGTTTTCTGGGATGTCTTGGAAGATGCCAGACTCGCAATAAACAATCTTTCCTTCACAGCGACAACTGGAGGGACACATCCTCTCCCCCTTGCTGAGCAACAGCAGCACAGCTGCCTGCAGAAGAAGACATGATAACCTCCAGTCCAACATCATCGAACCTGTTGGGGGTATAGAGCAGGGCACAGGCAATCAAAGGGATGACAAGGCTTTAGAAAATGTGTGCTCGGAGATGTTTAAATAAGTAAAGGTGAGAAATTAATTCTTCAAACAGGAGACAAGGTAGTGAGGAGGACCTCGGGGTCTGACGTCTGAGACACCAGATCTGCTTCATGAAGAATTGATGGCAGAGTCTGGCATTTGCTACTTTCATGGTATGGTATCAGACGCAGAGACACATGTGGAGGGAATAGAGCAATGTAAAGTGGTGCTTGAATGAAGAAGATCAGCAGATCATCATATGCTTTAGAATTTTAGACATTCAGTTGAAAAACTAAGAAATCTGCCAGTGAGGATCAGACTGAAGCCTCAAGAGGGCAGAAACTGTCTCTAAATTGGAAAGACCATAATGACTTACCCATCGCTGCTGGGGGAAGGAGTATTCCTCTGCAAGAGATGGATAAAGAGCACATTAAACTGCTCGCAAATCGCAGTTCACGCAGCCTCGGAGCCGATCCGCATCCTGAGCATCACTTAGAAGAGAAAACAAGAAAAAAGGCAAGTTTTTCGCCGCAGCGGTCCAAAGCACCCTGCTCTCTCTCTCTCTCTCCCTTCCTCCCCCTATCTCTCTCTCTCTCTGTGTCTGTCTCTCAGAAATAGGACGCGTTCACACTTTGGAGTCAACGCTATAGTTGAGCCTCCTGTGTGCGCAATACCCGTCTGGGCGCCAACACACTGATGCACAATCCTCCACACACTCTGTACCTCTCTCTCTCCGTCTATGTATCTCCCACCCCCCTCATCCCCTTGCCTCATACTCCTTTCTCGAGGCGTCCAAAACACACTCTCTCTCTCTCTCTCTCTCTCTCTCTCTCACACACACACACACACACATACACACACACACACACAGTCTTATAAAGATTCCATATATACCAACCAACCTAAATGCAGCTATTGTTTCATTTATGAATTCAATCAGTTTAATTGAATTACATGTGTTTGATGCAGTGTTATATGTGCATCACATCTATATACAACATGCATGCAAAATTAAGTAATATAGAGTGTTATATTTACCCTGCTCAGTTTAGGGCTTTATGATTTTTTAAATTGTTCAAAGTTGGTAGAAAATGTAATGTGTGTGTGTAGGTTACATTCACTCACAGTTCATAAAATTCAATTCGATTTTTCATATTTCAGTTTATCCACATATAATTCAAGCTTGCTGACATGAGGGCTGACCGGGGGTGGCACAGTATGAAGATAAGGTATTGAACATAATGGAATAACACATAGTCTACTGGTGATGGATATTTCCTTAATCGAGATAAGGAGGTGACATTATCAAAATCCACCATTTATTCATTAATACTTCCAATCATTAATTCAAAAACCAGCAGGAAGTTGGGTAATCAGGAGTTTTGCTCCCTGCCTCGGCAGCTTCTTTAAATGATAATTATGGTAACAGCTTAAGTGCGAGGCTGCAAGCATCCATCCGCACACTCTGGAGTTTAAGCAGATAAACAGTTCACACCTCTGTATCTGGAGATGCTGCTGAAGAAATGGCAACAGAAGAATTACTGGTATTTAAATGAATGGCCCCTCTGAAGTGGGCAGTAGACAGACAGCAGAGGAAGGAGCATAGAGGAGGAGGATGGAGGGAGCATGTTTGAAGCAGGAGGATGTGGGAAAACCTTTAAATCACTTTGGGAACAACAGCTTGACAGCGATGCACTGGAGAGAGTGAGTTGTACTGTGTGCTAACAGCATCCCCTTGTGCACGCACAGAGAAATGACCTGCTCTCAGAGCTGCTGACACTGATCATGACTCCAGCATAGATAAGAGAGAAATCAGCATCCAGGTCACTGATGAAGTCATATCAACATTCGGTCAGGAACGTGTTTATAATCCTGTTCAAACCTGATTCCTGTGATGCCTGTGGATTGCTTTAAGTTTTCATGTACTTATGAAATCTCCTCCATGAGCACCAAGGCAGGGGTTAATGTGAGAGCTGTGAAAATGAGCCGTTCTGTTAGGATAATACCGCTCACACTTATATAGCAGCACCTTTTTGTCATTGAATATCAAACAAACTCTGGTCTTCAAAGGCTGCGCCGACTCACATGTGTCTTGGGGGGGATCTCATATTGGAGAGAGTGCACCTGAAGTGTGGGCGAAACGTGCTGCTCAACAATCACGCCATCAAGGGAGGCTGCTTCACAACATTTAGGCAGAGCAGCAGAAAATGAAACCTGCACTGTGTGGAGGGGGATGTGCTGCACTGACAATGATCACAATCACTTTATCAGCTGGATCCTGCATAGACAGCAGCTGTGTGCGTGTGCACCAGCCTCATCTTGAAAGTGACAATTAGCAATGACAATGTTATCAACCTCAGATAGGTGACAGCCACTGTCTTCTAACTGCCAATGAAATATTACATCCCATAAAGAGAGATCAATGTGAGTCCACCTTTACTACATTATGTTAACCTAGATGACAATACAGAAGGAGATAATGAAGGGTTGTGTTTTGAATCCTATAACCGGTTAGTTAATTAGTTAGTTGTGCACCACACTGTATTACAGTACTTGTCAATACTATAAATGCAATATACACACAGATGGGTGGAGAGAGGGACCATTGGATTGATTTATTCACTCAGCCATCATCTACTGACCTTTGACCTTTTACCAAGCATGTCTGCCAATCTCAGAAGTGCAGATGTCTCAGAACTACTGTTGTAATCAAACAACAAAAATAATTTTGATTACAATCAATGCTTAGAATTTCAAAACAACCTTTAAATATATTTGAAATATATTCGCTGGTTTATCACTCAATAAAAGTCAGTGGCCTTTGTCTTGAGATGGGCTGGATGACATTACAGTCATCCACAAAAAACTTTTCCATCTATGTGTATTTTATGTGATGACTTTAACCTTTGGATTTTTTTATTGTGCTTCTATAAGACAAGGTACATTGAATTGGCCAGAGTACCCATAGTACCCCCACTGTCAGACTGCCAGTGTGTGTGTGTGTGTGTTGGGTGTGTGTGTGCATCACTCATACAAATACATGTCTCTCATTCGCTCAATCTCGGGGGTTTAATTAACATTTTTATTTTCACATAAAGAAGAAATAGCATAGGAGCAGCCAGCTAGCTTTCTGAATCCAGTCACCAATAAAAAGCTTGAGTGTAACAGAAAGCAAACACAAAATAAACTAGAATGGCACACAGTAGAGTGCATACCCAACTGTCCCCTCTAAAACCACAATTAAATTCACTAAATCCAGATTTTTATTTAGATCTGCACAAACTTGCACTCACTCATAGCTATTGGTTGCCTAAATATGTTTTTATCCTGGATATCCATCAGTTATTCAGCTGGAAATTGGTGAAGGTTAAAGAAAGTGGGGTCTACTCCAAAATGTAATGGGTCCTTTCTTAGCCAATGTCCCATCCTTGCACCAAGTTTTGTGAAAATCTGTAATTCAGTAATTTTTGAGTAATCTTACTGACACCAAAAAAACAACAAAAGGATTGAAACATAAACTTTTGATTTTGTAGTTGCATGTGTCTGTACTGTATGACAAGAACATAATGTGATTCCTTATCACAAAAACTTCCCTCCTATATGAAATCTTTTTATTCTATATCTACATAAAGTTAATAAGACCAAAAACTGCTTTCATTGTAGATTGGTCTTGCAAACTGATTTTCTCAAGCTGTATTAGTGTAAAGTTGCATCAAATTGGGTTTTACTGTACAGTTTGTTTATTCAGATGTGCACAGAAATATATTTCTTTGATGTAGTACATGAACATGCACTTAACAACAAAGGTTGCACGAAGGATATGACTGACAGGACAGAATCACATCTCAGTGGCTGACTTTGCTCATGTTTCATTTAAGCACAAATAGCAAAGGTACGTTGTTGTACCTTGCCTTTAGTTTCTTCCCATTGAAGTAGAAGCATAGGAACAAGATTGAGAAACCATTTTGCACAGTGGACTTGTGTAATATCTTCCTATCACTTGAGGATATACACAAATAAAAAATGAAAGGAAAAGAGTTGCAAAAGAAGCACGTTGACATATTTGATGCATGACATCATCTGATTCTGAAGGAATCCATCAATTATTGTCTGGTTGTTTGACTCTGATTTAACCCATTACCATAATTTCTATAATACATTATGGACCGATCCTCATAGTCGTCCCTGCAGAAGTGTTTATTTCTTATGCATGACCAATATTTGAAAAGGTGGACTGACATGTGAAGACTGCGTGTCTTTATCTTCTGTAGAATCTTACTGCAAAAAAGAAGGGCTCTGATTTAACCTATGGTAACGTTTTAATAGTTTGTTCATTCAGCTATCTATCATTAACATCTTGTATGTTCTGTCACCTCTGTGTTTCAGGATAAGAAAGGGTCTGAAGAGAAAAGATGAATTTAATGCATCCTAAGAAAAAAGCTGCCCAGCATAAAACAGAATATGAATCTTCAAGATTTCAAGAGTCTCTTCAGTGCCCTGACTTCAGTTCAGCTTTCCCAGCAGAGACGCAGGTTTCAGATAAAGTAATCAAAGCAAAATCTATATACTGCTCCTTGTACCTCAAAAAACAATTAAAAGTATATGTAGCATTTTCTTTTCTGCTTAGAGTCACAGCAATGGGGGATAAAAAGCCAGAGGTTGTGGGACCAGTCCGCTGTCTCAGAAATACCTACCTGCTGCTGGGTTATTATGTTTGTGTAATATGCAGGGTAATTAAAGTTTAAAAGTCAGGGTCAGAGTAAATACAAACTGCTTCAACACTGTTTAAAGTCTCTCTTTGTCCTAATTATTTTACTAGTTAGACACCCCTGCACCCTGTTTCAGTGGGATTCATTATTCTGCAAAAAAGCAGGTCCTTCCCTTGCTCTATTATTCAAGACTCAGTCAGTCACAGACAGTCATTAAAGTTTCATAGGAAGCAATTTAGTGACTGACTTATTTGCAAAGTGAGGTGAGTGCTCATAGAGGTACTGTACCTTTGTTGTTCATGGTCGGTCTCTCTCTGCTTTTCATGACAACAGAGTGATTCTGAGACCCTGGTGGGGGACAGTTATCAAATGAGTCAGCACATCATGAAATCTAAAACATAGGTCATTTCTCTATTTGAAGAAGGTTTCAACAAGCAGTCAAATTATAGCTGTAAGAACAAAATATTCAAGTTGGTGGAGTTAGAATAAGTGGGCATTCTCTCCATTGTAGAGAGATGACTATACATCTATACATATACTGTGAAACTCAATTATTGATCCATTGCAGCTCTGCATTTCTGGCATGAGTCAGTTACACCAAACACTCAAAAAGCTGAATGCAATGTGAAAGTGGGTCTTGTTCGACATCACAAATAAGAAGTGATGCGTAGACCACAGGGAATTTACAGGAACTCAGCATGGGATGAGAGCACAACAGCAACGTGTAGGGATTTTTAACATGGGATTACAACAGGATAAAGAAGGACCCCCCCCCCAAATTGAATCTGTGGCTATTCATTTCAATATATATTTTTAACAAAATGCAAATTACAATGACATGTTTAGGCTGATTAGAAAAGAGACCAAGGGGATCCGACTCATGGGAGAAAGGCTAGAACTGTGCAGCATGCTCTTACAAATTAAAATCACTTTAAATCATAAATGTACAATAGATATGTGCATTTTTTTTTATAAAACTATAATAAATGATTAATGCAACAGTCCAAACAGTGAAATGGGAACATGTATCTTATTTAGTTTAGTGCCAGCAACAATAGAGCGAGGGTCTTGTGAGTCTTGGTTAATCTGTATGTAAATGACTTTTTCAACAAGTATATTCCAAAAATTGAACTTAAATAGGAGAGATGGGTCTGCAATATTATCACAAGATTTTTAGATCAACACTGTGTGTTTTTTTTAACTCTTCCTGTAATTTGTATAATGTGGGAGCTTAATGGATGTTGATTATATACAGTTAAATAACAATATACTCAATAAATGCAGCTGCTCTTGTTTTGAGTTGAGTTGATTTCCAAGAGCAGCCTGAAGTGATTGCTAAATGGAAAACATAGCATTCTTGTCCTCTCAAAAGCTTTTAATAACCTGATATGTAATGTGTTGATGTAGTGTCAGTATTGTACATGAATACATATTGTATATGGTATTATTCAAACTGACAAAGCTCCAACTCACTTATGCGTACCTCTTACGCAACTGATCATTCTAATTCATCCTCAAATGCTTCTGAGGAAATAATTTACTTTTTGTGCATTACACAAGTCTAATTTTTCACAATATATATGTATGTGTACTTACTATATATCTAAAGCCTTAGAGATATGTTGCACCAACAAACTGCAAAGCTCTGTTGCATTAAACATGCCTCTGTGTTATGTGAAGACGTTTTAGTTTTAGTGTAATTAATGTCTGCTGCTTTGAGTTTCTTTGTCTAAGTTGTATATCTTTTAGTTTACTCTTGGGTACCTTAGACATCCACACTTGAATCTAACAAAAGTGAATGAAATTGGTGAAAGAATCAATCTCAGTTCCTTTTTGCAACGATTGGTTTGGAAATATCTTCAGACCGTTTGATAGAATATATGATGTACACTGAAGGGTATGCTTCATTCAAAGCTGTGCACAGTGTACTTGGTAATGGCATTTGTCACTCTTCCAGTCACCTTGGTGTGTGTGTGTGTGGGACAAAGAGACAGGGAGAGCAGGTCCCTGCCCTGTCCTTCAACTCCCGTTAGCTGATTGATCTAACTGAAAATTAAATCAGTGCCTGGCATTAATGTGCTGAATGCATCAGTTTTATTTTGGTTTCCACCGATTTCTTTGTCACAAACTATCTGCAATTTGAGCTCAAATGTTCATTAACATCCATTACCAGTAATTACACCACTCATTAAGTACAGAAGCAGAGGGACCCATTAGAAGTGATGATTTTGACCCTGACTCAAAGTCCCATTATGAGCCCTTGAGTGCACCCTTTGTTTACACAAGTCAGTGTCAACGTGCAACACTGAGTAAAGAAAAACCTTTCTTAACTTTTCCTGCATGAATTAAAATATGACATTTAAAACCACATGAGAGGGATACAATACCTGCATGTGAAAAGTACCTGAAATCAATTTCTATTGTTTCTGCTTCATTTTCAAACTGTGTGCTAGTTGTTGATAACATATAAATCAGAAAAAAAACCACAAGTAGATTGAGAAATAAATGTTTTATTGGAAATGGCAAACATGTGGATCCCTCTACAGACAGCTGTAGAAGACAAGGTAAGCTGTTTTCTTGCTTATCTCTGTGCTTTTGGTAACACAAACTACGCTGACCTTTTCAGGCCCGCCTCCAGATCAAGAGTAAATTTAGTGGGGGACACAAATCGTTAGCAGACAGGAGATGACAATTGGTTATAATGCTGATACATACACATACAATGTTATAATATAGCCATTAAGACATTAAACTATATGGACAGAAGCAACTCCAAAATATAATAATAATATATATGATCGTCAAGGAAAGAAATTAGGGATCTCTTGAAACGTACTATATAAATTCAAACTAGTATTATTATTATTATTAATATAAAGTGCATTTACTTCAGCGATATTTAATTTTTGGGTACCAAGTCGTTTCCATTCAATGCCATGCCTTCTGCAGCATTATTTATTCATCAGCATGTCAGTACTGACAACTCTGAATATTCCAACAGTGTATTCAATCTACAGACCATTGACTATTAAAACATTTTTTTTATTTTTGACACAGTCATGCCTGCCTGTAATAAAACAGAGTTAATTACAGTCAGTAACATTTCTCAGCTCACTGTTACATTTTAATTTAGAGGATCTCAATCCTGCAATGAGCTGGACATGAATGTGAACACAGGCTAAATGAGAGCCTATGACTGGCAGTGTATCTTCACACATATGTAAATGCAGAGCCAACACTTCCCATCGCTGTGCTTGAATTGAAATGCAGGCTCTGTACCTGGGGACAATGGAGTCCACTTTAGTGTGGGCTGTGGAGAGTCACTGGTTGGCCAGGAGAGGGCATCTCAAGTCCTGAAACGAGCTCCAGTGAGCTCAGTCGGATCCTCCACCGACATCATTCCTGTTGCTATACAACTGATTTATTCTTGATGCCACGGACAACGAGTCTAATCCACAGCAGACTGCGCCTTCTCCTCCCCCTGTCCACATCTGAATTTGGGAAACATCCAACTTGTCGGCTTTGGACCACAGTTTAATCCCTTTCAAAATTCTTCACTTGGTCGGTTTCCAGTCTCTTTTTTTTTTGCTGCCACTAAACCTAGATTCAACAATTGGCGACACGGGTGTTTAAAATGTGGGCTTTTCTTTCCTCCGCCTTCCAAAAACACTCGCTAAACAATGCCATTTTCAGGAGGATACAAAGCTTGAGCGCGTGCGTCCGAGGGCTTTTTGTGCATGTGGCTGTCACTAAAATGCACGAAGCTAGGGTTGTTGTGCGGTAACGTGGGAAACTACAGGCAGAGGTTGATGCTCACCTTCTGGAGCCGCTCTCGTCTCCTCCGACAGGTGTGCGGCTGTGCGCAAAGCGGACCTGGCTGCGGCGTAAAGTGCGTATACTCTCTCCTCGGCTCACACAGGCGTCCAGGGTGCGTGTCCGGACCCATCCGGACCAACACACGCCGAGTGCATCTAACATGTGGACGCGGAACGCATGCAACAGAGAGCCCTAAGCATGAGGAGGAGCCGACACCGCGCAAATATGGGTATGTGGACAGTTCCCCTTCGTTTCTGCGCAAAGTCCTTAGTCGTTTGCCAATTATTATTCACTTAAGGCTAATTTCTGTGCCCTCCTGCGGCTTGTGAATGATGACTGCAGGCTGTGGGATCTGAAGGAGGCTTCCTGCTCAGTAACTGTTTGACTGATTATTCCTGATGCATGAGGTTATCAATCACCTTTCCCTTGTCTCCCAGGAACATGACTTTGACTGTGATAATGGATGTAAGTGTGTGTGTATGTGTGTGCAGATTTGCCATGAACACAGGCTGCAAACACCCCCTTTATCAAGTGCTTTAGATCACAGTGATAATATTTGGTTCCTTAATTCAATTTGATCTCATCCATTTCCCTCTTATTCGAGTCTGTGCACACTTGCTCTGTGTGCTCCATGTTTATGCTCTCAAATCTGCCACTTTCTGTGTCTGCAGGACTTCCCATGCTTTTCAGATGGCTTGTATTCACAGTGGTGGTGCCCACCTGGCTGCTCGCTGCTCCAAGCGGCATCCGTGAGCGTCCCTGCCCCCAGAGCTGTAGATGTGATGGGAAGATAATATACTGTGAATCCAATGCCTTCCGTGACGTGCCAAGCAATGTGTCTGTTGGCACACAGGGCCTGTCCCTGCGCTACAACAGCCTCATGAACCTCAGAGCTCACCAGTTTGCAGGGCTGAGTCAACTGGTTTGGCTCTACCTTGACCATAACTACATCAGTGCTGTGGACGGCCAGGCATTCCATGGGATACGCAGGCTCAAAGAACTGATTCTGAGCTCGAATAAGATCACACATCTAGAAAACAACACTTTCCACGACGTTCCCAATTTACGTAATCTTGACCTTTCTTACAATAAACTGCAGGTTCTCCAACCCAAGCAGTTTGTGGGTCTACGGAAGCTGCTGAGTTTACACTTGAGGTCAAATTCCTTAAAAACTGTCCCTATGCGAGTTTTTCTTGACTGTCGCAACCTGGAGTTTCTTGATATTGGCTACAACAGGCTACGGAGCCTCACACGTAATGCCTTTGCAGGGCTCCTTAAACTCATCGAGCTTCATTTGGAGCACAACCAGTTCTCAAAGATAAACTTTGCTCATTTCCCTCGCCTGACTAACCTGAGGGCGCTCTATTTACAATGGAACCGTATCAAGCTGCTAACCCAGGGCCTGCCATGGATGTGGACTTCCTTGCAAAAGCTGGATCTTTCAGGAAATGAACTCCAAGTGCTGGAGCCGAGTACATTTCAATGCCTCCCTAATCTTCAGACACTTAATCTGGACTCCAACAAACTCAGCAATGTGTCTCAGCAGACGGCAGAGACTTGGATCTCCCTCACCACCATCAGTCTGGCTGGTAATTTGTGGTACTGTAACCCCAACATATGTCCCCTGGTGGCCTGGCTCAAGGCCTTTAAGGGTAACAAGGAGACCACTTTGATATGTGCCGACCCCAAGGAGGCACAAGGGGAGAAAGTGACTGATGTGGTGGAGTCCTATAACATCTGTACAGCAACGCCGAGTCCCATCCCATCGACAAGATCGCCCCTCACTTCTGCGTTTCCAGCTGAGCTGCTGCCTCTTTCCACTCAGTCTGTGGTGGACAAGAAGCTGACCTGGAACAGGACAGCCTCCCCAGCTCCGTCCAAGGTCTCCCCTACTATCCCTCTGCCAGACACTGAGTACGTGTCCTTCCACAAGATCATAGCTGGTAGCGTGGCTCTCCTCTTATCTGTGGCCATTATTCTGCTGGTAATCTATGTCTCATGGAAGCGCTATCCCAGCAGTATCAAGCAGCTTCAGCAGCGCTCAACGGTTAAAAAGCGCCAGAAAAAGGCTCGGGAGACCGAGCGCTCCCTTAATTCCCCCCTGCAAGAATACTATGTGGACTACAAACCCTCACACTCAGAGACTATGGATGTGCTGGTTAATGGGACAGGACCTTACACATACACCATCTCAGGCTCCAGGGAATGCGAGGTATGACCGTTGCCCTCCAAAAATCAATTTCCACTGCGAGGCATGAGAGGTAAATTTTCCAACGATCTGTGGAGAAAAGTACTTTTTTAACTTTTCCTACTCTGCATTTGTCTGTTTTTTGGGATTAGGAGGTAAAGGTCAGTGCATGGTGACTTGCTTCACAATATGCTGGGTTTGTTCAGTTCCATGTGATTACCCAGCTGTTGTTCTGAATCATGCAGTTTTATTGCTAAAATATGAATCCCATTAGCCGAAACTGCAGTGGCAGCTCCTCTCCCTGCATAACTTACATACAGTAAGATGCATTATACACAAAGTAGGTTCATTTGTCATTCCTGACACGAAAAGAGCTCATTGATGAATCTATGTATTATCAGCCAGCCTGATATTTATTCACAAATGGCTTGCTGTCCTGCACAGAATGATCAAAATGTATTGGATCAAGTCACCGTGCAGGTGGTCCTCTCCTATCCTGTGTGTTTGCTACAGCAGCTGTAAGAGCAAACGCACAAGTCATGTGAGTTTTAATATTTGTTTTGTACCGTGTTAAATATGTGAATATTTACAATTGTACCAGCCGATCATATACCACATTCTCCTTTTTCTGCCTCCAGCAATCATATACTTAAGCTTTTAGTCATTATTTTCATTTGCAAAGTTCAAACAGTCACCGCAGGCTGGAGAACACTCTGAAGGCCCGAAGCCAAATACAAGATAAATAATGCATTTGGGCTTGATTTCCATCTGGATTTTCTGTGCTACTGCAGCAACAAACTACTTTTGTTTGGAAAGTAGAAGAGAAGGAAACTATTCAGTTACACAAGTGAAACTTTAAATTGAAATTTCACTCTAACACCAGACTCCACATGACTGACTCTGAGCCACTGTACGTCAGGAGGGATTGAGACACAAAGCCTTGACAGAAAGACTAATCAATTTGCTCATGCTTAATTAGGCTTTTTTTTTTTTTTTTTGCCTGTGTACTCTTTCCTTTAAAAAAAATCTAATTCCATGCATCTGTCTTCCATTGTCCGGCTGCTTTTTTTTTTCATTTGGCAGTATGGTTAAGTGTGATTAACAGGACATGTTGCGCTGGGAAAGATGTAGTGTCACTGGAATCGTAGCTGCACCTTTTGTCAGGCTAACCAGACACGCTGTGGAGTGCAGGAGACATCTTTCTTCTCCATTGTATCTGTCAGCGCAGCTCAGAGACAAAGTTTTATCTCACACTGCCATACAGCTCATTTCCTATATTCCACGTGGACTCTATAAATCATTTTAGAATATGTTCTACGTCAGGGGGCCGAGCTGAAGCACCACTTACATTCTTGTTGTGTCCTTCCCCCTGGAGTCACTGGAGAGTCTTGCACAAATACTGTATGTTCCATTGTTTTCAGTCATGTCACATGCCGCCAGCTACACAGGTAACTAAATCAGCTGTTTGTCAGATTATCTGTGGCAGGGCGTTTCTCAAACAAGCTTGAGGTGAGATGGCCAGCTTATCAATCTTGAAACTACCATGAGAGAATGTGGCGTGGGAGCATTAAATGGCAGACCTAATGGGGCTTCCACTAGCTAGAATAACTAATAGCCCATCAGAGGTAAGGATCCGAGACTTCCTCTGCTTTGTTATTCCTTGCCCTCTGCAGCTCAAGGGAGCCGCCTGAGTTGTTAAAAATGTAATGGGATTTTTTTTTGTTACATTTTGTGCCAGACACCGCAATGCAAAGAACAAATACACAGTAAAACCACTATCAGGTTTTTATGCATGTTTAGGTTTAGAGTGATGCATTTGTACTTTCAAACTGTTTCATATTACGACACTATTTGATCCGATACAGTGTCGTGTTTATAAGTTGTGCGACTGGCCACGGAATTAGGTTGCAGGAGAGGGAAACTCCATGATGTGCACTGATAGTGTCGAGTGTTATTTGCATCACGATAAAGGACAGTAAAGCACAATGTCTTCTGATATATGAGAGGAGTTTTAGTTTTTATTGAATGGTAAGCAGCAGAGAGACTCGAGAAAGATGAAAGTGAGAGAGATGGAGTGTATGAAAAAAGCTGCTCCGTGGTTCAAACCCCACAGTCAGAGGCACATTGTCAATTCCTAAACTCGGCAAGCCCCCTGCACATTATTTTGCTATCCCAGATAGCAGCACTTACGCTATTAGCTGCATTTTCAATTAGGAGAAAGAGCTTTGTAATTTAAGCCCGTTATCATGTGCACATGCCCAGACCTACAGACTTGGAGTTAATTTGTTTCTATAGATTTCCCCCCAGCACAGCTCAGCAGGTTGACTTGGATGCTGCAAACTGAGCGCGCCAAGTGTGAATTTTGATGAACACTTTGAACTGTGTGGTTTCCACTGTCTTCCTGTGGCACATTATTTTTAAAAGAGCCCCATTTCTGCCTTGTATGCCATCCACTCCTATGCTCACAGAGCAGCTGCGGCAGTTGCCATCCACCCACAGATCATCCCCTGTGAAATGAGTTCAGAAAATATTAAGGTGAAAATCCCAACGATCTTAGCCAAAGGCATTTCAAGTGCTTGGGCAGAATATTCAAGTATTAACAAGGTGAGGAGATCCGCTCACAGATAATTAAAGTGGGCTGTGAGAGCGCTGATGAAGTGAGGAGAAAGGACGGTTTGCCACTGCTGTGCATCTAACCAACTGATACAAAAGACTGAGAGACTCCACTAATAAATGAACCATTATAATGTCAACACCGACGAGCAGCAGACTTTTCAAAAGTAATTTATGCCAACAGCAGCCTTAATCATGCATTAATTTCTTATAATTTTCCTGATTTACATCCAGTGTCCCCTTCCTGGTTGTATAAAAAACTAATAGCCTCTTAAGACATATGGAAGTGTTTGCCTGGACAAGTCCTGCAGCTGTGGGTACATTTTATTCAACAAACATTTATTTTGATTTTTAGGAAAATGAGGGCTGTCTTCATAATGTCAGGAATGAGAGCGATGAGTGATCAAAATACGCTTCCTCTACTTGCCAAGATGGCAGCTTGCACTTCATCGTGCGTAAATTCACAGAAGGCAGGCTTCCATCATGTGACGTTTGAAGTTTGACAGATTTCAGTATTTGTCATTCACTTGCCAAGTAAAGGGTAACCACATGAGTGTCTGAGAGTGTCTGAGAGGGATGTGTACTTTTTGAATACACCATGCAGCACATACTGGTGTAGCTCAAACACAACTTTAATGACAGCGCTGCAAAACATCCTGCTGTAATGAAAGGTAACACACACTGCATGAAAAATGACTCATCATCTTTGTTTTTAGTTATTCTGTAGAAAAGCTATATCTTTTGCCATTAATTCTCATTTTTCTTGGCTGTCCTCTTTGGTGGAATTGAAAATTACTGTAACTGCAAGACTGGATGGCAATGATCCATGGGTCCACAGAAGTAGTCTACTTAGCTTTTATCATGTCTGATGATTTTGTGAAAAATGGGCTTTGGTCAACTTGATTCAAACTCTACTGCAACAAAATGCAGGGAGAAACCCACTTTAAGCAAAGTTGGCTGAAATGGCTCTTACGCAACATCATTTTTTAGTGTCATGTATCACTTGTCATTTTTTAAGTGATTATACTTACATACTTAATCCCTGCAGCAGTTCCTGTGTATGATTAAGCACATCAGACTGATTAGAGGTGCTTTGTTGCACTGGGGATATGCATATAATTATGGAAATTATTATTTGAGTTTTGTTTGATATATATATTTATATCTATATTTATATGGCAGACAAGCCAAATAAATTGCTCTTGACAGCAACAGGCCCAGTGTTATAATTCATATTTTAACAGTTTAAAGGAACGGTTAATACGTTATTATGCAATAAGACCCGATAAAAATCGGTACAATTCAATAGGTACAAAACGATACGATAAGAAATGCAATGTGATAAGAAATAATGCGATTCGGGATTGTCTCCATAATACAATATTTCTTATTTATTATATTTCTTGTCTTCTGTTGCTCTATGCAACAACTGTGATCAGTCAACCACATTCCATATGCACTTAAATTGAAGTGCCATTAGTATCAACAATATTGCAAAACTTTAAAACAAGATATTGCGTAAACTCTCTAACACCATGTCTTTGGGGACAATATTGCCTCTACGGTTCAAACTATGACATTACTATTTAAGATGTTAATAGAAGAAGGTACAAATTACTTTAAAATGATTGAGTCTCCACTTGGGTATCCCCAGAGGGCAAAAGCTTGTACTCAGAGTGAAGGACATAGAATGGATATTCCAGTATTCTCTGTGCTCCTGTCAGTGCTTGTACACAGATTGAAGGGGCTTGTGTTCTTCATGGGGGTCTGAACAAGACGGGCAAGCCTGGATATTAACTGTGCTGAGAGGTTACCATGCCAGACGTGTATCCCATACCTGATTAACTGATTCACATCCAAAATGCCGTGGTTATAGCATCACACTAAAATAACTAGTGGGGTGTACATGCTTAACAATCATTTGTTTACAATGGGGAGCATCTGTTCTGATTGATTTGGAGTCATGGAGTTTTCATCTTAACATTTTGGATAGGATCTGTCAGAAACCATTTCAAGGTAAATGGGTGGAAATAATCTGTCATCTGTTTAATTTTCTGAATCAGTAGATAAGGCTGCAGGATGTTCAAAGCTAAACTCAAATCAACAAAAAGCATGCATGCATAATTGTTACTGTCTTCTGAATGCATAACAATCAGATGGGCGATGCTGTTAACAGCATGAGGAGTCTCTTCCAAAAAAGCTAATTTTTTATGTTTTATTGCTGCAGCTGTTGTATATACTCCACTTCAAAAAATCAACAAAAAGTGGAATTTGCTCAGGGGTGCCCAAACCTTTTCATACAGCTGAATTTATGCAGAATACACCCCCCTTCAGGCTGTGTTTTCATGCTGTGTTAAAACGTGGCAGTGGGGTTCATTAGCACAAATGCACATATTAAGACCTTGGACCTACCTTTGGTGTTAAGCACCTCTCAGGCTGTTATGTGCGTGGGGGCAAATCTCAACCAGATAAACATACTCTACAATATGTATGATTCAGACTTTTGACAGAAGGTGTGATGTCTGCTCTGGTGTGGAGGTGGAATAAATATTACAAACTCAGCAGCCAGAAGAGGCAGCACAAGATCTGTGAAATAATACTCTGTAATCTAAAACGGCTTGTTAAAATGAATATGACAATGCCGCTGTTTCATAAAAATGAATCAAAGCAGCTCCTCTTTCATCCAATTGATGTTTTCACAATTTTATTGTTCATATTTAGTTGTACTCGTAGCACATGTCTTTGCCTACTAATAGCTTAATCTGGCACAGGCAGAAAATATGATGTTCTACCTCCACGCTTCAACACAGACAGTATTGAATTTAACTCTGGGTTAGATGTACTTATTTACAGAACATCTACGATGAACTGCTGTTTGTTTGTTGTGTCTCTGACTGATCATTATAGACTCTTGCAGAAGCCTAAAGCCAGATGAGTGATGATTGAAGGTAGATCATTCGGCTGCTGAGAGAAAAAAGAAATGAAAGTCATGGCTTTGTCGACCTCCAAACCCCCGTTTTAAATTGAGGGCAGCATTGATTGACAACATCATTAACTCTCATACGCATTTGATAGCAAACGATTACCTTAAGCCAAGATGAAATTAACTTCTCTCAACCAATCAGGAGAGTCAGTACATTTTAGGATTTTACTGTATAATTGAATATACAAACAAAGAACACTGGATATTATGAAATGGAATTTTTCCAAAGACCTATTTTTACCCTCACTAATTTGGATATAAATTAATATGACCATGAGATAAATCAAACTAATTCATCCCTTCCCATCACACAATCTCCAGTGGCCATCCCCTCCTGCAGCCACACACAAACCCTGATGAATATTTAATGTGATAATAAACGTCTCGTTCTATTGTGTTCAAGGCCATTTTGTTCAGGAAATAAAGAATCCAGCAAAAAACAATTTTCCGTTAATTGCAAGAATGTTTTGTTGGAAATCTTTTCTGAGAGGGAAAATCTCACATTCTGATTGTGAGAACAGTTGATGCACATCATCATCTGGCTGCGTCACTGAAAACAAGTGTTGAGCATGAAAGTCTACAGCCATGCTGTTACTATTAAATGCTAACATGGGCAAGGTATCACTCATGCTCACCATCTAATTAGGTTTCTTTGAATGCTAACATTTGATCATTAGCATTAAACAGGTATAGCTTATCATGATGGGAGTGTCATTAGTTTTACAATGATTTCATCATAAACTAAAGAATTAGAAATTGTGTATTGTAAGTAAAAGTGTTGATAAAAGTGTTAATTAAAGGGGATCACCAGAGTGATCAGAACACCTTATTATAGCTGTATTCAATTGAATGGCACCTCAAATATCAACCTCATGTTGGTACTGGAGATAAATCAGTTTGGTAACACTATATACATTGAGCTTTGTCACTGGATAAATGAAAACTTTGAATTGGTGGCAATAGATGAAAAGTCAAGGAATCCTTGTGTCATTAGGATTCATCTATTGACACCATGAATGTCTGTGCTGGCAACCCATCAGGGATAGATAAGTGCATATGAAGTGTTCAGCTGACCGTCCAGCTGATCAACACTGCCATCCATTATCACACATCCCGATCCTGGCTGAAATGAGACTGTTGTCTGATTATCAGAGATATGTTTACAGTTTGATCAGTGCAGGGGACTTGTGCAGATTAGCAGGCAGAGCCAAACTAAATTTTCCAAACTCCTCCCTGAGAAATAAGGAGGAGGAGGAGGATGTTGACCAGGCCATGGCCCTCATATGGTTATAGGGAAAAGGGCTTACATCATTCAGTTTGTCATTTCATGCTGGATTCCTATTGGTCGACATAGGTCATAGCAGCAGTCACATTGGGAGTTGGTCACCCTAAATTTCTGACACTACCAGAATGTTGTCTCATGGCCATCTGTAAAACGTGTAAGGCCAATCTGTGAGCGTATGTGGCTCGATCGTTGGAGCCACATACACAGATAATGACACATTTATTTCACGTTGGTCATCTTTTATCTGGGACAGCCTAAAACTGCAGTGTATACCCGCCCTCACAGGAACCATTTCATCAAGCACTTTTAATGTTCTGCTGCTAAAGAATATAAGTTGTTCTGATATTTCTGTTTGAAAACATAATGTCTCATCTACTGAAAAAACTTCCTGTTGGCTATAACTTCAGAGGTGAACATCTAGTTTTTCGTGTCAGATATGAAAGATTGGTTCACAATTTTACACTGGCACTCAACAATCCATCATAAAAGTGAAATGCATTATAGAAGAGGCACAGAAACCAATTTCTTCTCTGACGGCTGCCTCAATAGACCACAATGTAATGTAGCATCATGGTATGCTGTGGTGTGAGTGAGGGGTGACTCTGCTTCTCTCACTATATGCTATCACCGTTGCTATAATCTCTGTCCAAAACAAACAGTGGAATACAACAAGCTCAGGCTCACTCTCTGGTGGTTGTCGAAAGGCATTTAGGAAGTGCAGGAAACCACTAACTGAAGGTGAAGCAGATGTGGGGACTCGAGGGAAGTTGGGTACGTGGAGAATAATTTCACCTCATTGCTAAATTACTCCTGGCATGCACTGAGCATCGGTACACAGCAGTGTAAATGTATCCAAGGGAGGATTTTTCTATTATGTCTTCAGTCTGACTTAGATCTTAGTGACAAAAGTAATATTTTAATTCTCAGGGCGACCGGACCATGATTTCCCTTGAAAAAGTATTTGCAGAAATCTGTAAATTTCTAATAAATCCTCAGAAATCTGAATCCCACATGGAGTGTCCCATTATGACGGGGTATCTATCAATCAGTAATCACATGCCCTGGATTCCCTCAGATTTAAGCTTCTGTTCACTCAATCAGTTGGATTTTTGCTGTAATGGGATTTGACAGCTTATCTAGCATTTTATGAAAAGTCGGGCACTGCAGACAGAATGAATAATATAACATGAAAATATTAAACATAACATTTTATGCTGTTTTATGGTCACAGCGGCAATGCAAATTTTTCAAGTCGCCTTGAAGCAGTTATTGCCTTTTTAGATTTTAATTTTATTATAAATCATTTAATAAGGGTAATTAAGTGAATTTGACTGAGAAGCTGTAGTTGTGCCTACTGTGTCGCTTCCTTTCTCTGCAAAAGAACTTGAAAGTGATACTTACAGGAGAATGAAGCATTGACATGGCATATTATGTCCTATTAAGTTAGTAGACTGTAATTTATAACTACACCCTCTGTATAAAGACACTACAGTATCTTTTATATTTTCCACTGGGAAGGATTTTAATGTAATATTAAGTCAACAAGATTATTATTGTGTATTCCCCTGAAACTAAAAGCTTCATCGTGTTGCTACAACAACTCTGTCCGATGGGACAAAATGGTGAGTCTGAAGATGATGCAGCATCTCGGCCGGTCTGCTGCGGTGTTGTTCATATGTGAAAGAGAGAGAATGTCCAGACCCAACTGAGCTAACCGTCAGCACCACAATAGGCTCAACTGCTCCCCATTTTATAGCACCTGAGCATGCTAATAATGAAATCAAATAATTGTATAATAATAATAATATTAATAACAATTGGAGAATTTTGTATCCTGACCTGATGATGCTTGGTGATATATTTAAAAAAATAGCAGGTTCCTATAATTCATGCTGCCCCACTGTAATCCATTCATAAATCATAAAACATTTCACACCCAAAAAAACAACATGTCAGTCCTGTGATGCTATGAGGAGACGTCATTAGGATTCATCTTCTGGTTATCTACAAATATTTGTACAAAAATTCATGATCATCCATTTTATAGTTGTCGAGAGATCCAGTGCTGCTCGTGTGGGATTACTGTGGCAATAAAGAACAAGAGGTGGCAAGAACCAGCCTCATTCCCCAAATCTATCAAACTTTTAATCTCAGTCTTGTTTTTAAAATTTCAAGACATTCCACATCCTTCCCAGCAATCTGAGTTTGTTGCCTCAAGCAGAGAAATGCTGCCAGTGTCACATATTATTTCTGTGCGCAAAAGACAGTGCTGTAGAGATGTTTGAATATTTGCAGCCGTATAATTTGTTGTGACACATATTGTGCACAGGTGGAGGGAGAGGAGGGATTCGTCTCTCAATTTTCACTCTGTCTGCCAATGCATCCTTTTCAAATCAAACAAATGGGTCAGCCCTTTGTTCCAGTGGAATATTTTTACTTGCCCTATCTAAAAGGCATGTAATACACTCTGATCAGCCGGGGTTTTCAGTGCTCCAAATTTGAAACGTTGTTTGGATTTCAGATAGCAGGATAAAAGCATCTGGCAAATATTAAACTAATATTTATCTCCACCCTGGGTCAATGATGCTTAATTTGGTCTTCCACAGTAAAGAAAAGCAACACTATGAACACGGTGCAGAAGCAGATTTTCAACTGAGCAGAATTTAAACAGACCTCAGCTGAGTTCAGACTTTCAGGCTTTCTTTCTCCTTAATCCACCATTCCCCAGGTACCCTAACCCATGCTTCAGTGCTGTGTTTTGTTCACCAGCGCTCTCTTCCAGCCATTCCTTAGTCAGTGAAAAAAAGGGCAACGAACCTGGTAACTTGCAGTAAGTAGACAGACCGAGTGAAAAAGCTGAAAGCTGTGACTACTGGCAGAATTTCAATTTTATATGCTCCTCTCTACAGTACTTTCATGGATATATAAAGTGTACACTCTAGTGTTTTTGTCAGAAAGAGAAGATCTAACAGGATGTAATTGGAGGAAACTTTGCAAAAGGGACTCATTTGATAAATACTCAGGAGGGCTGCAGAATTAGCCAATTGTCTTGCAGACAAGCACATTTGTTTGCCATTATACTCTGTAATCAAGGCACAGCAAGTGTATAGCAACATTTAGACACAAGGCAATTCAAAATGCTGTTCATAGGAATAGAAATACATTACAAAATAAGACATTAAGATGACATTAAAATTGCATTTAAAAAGACAATTGAAACAAAATCATTAAAAACTAGAACATTCATAAAGCTACATCCCTCCTGTGAAAATGTTAGAATTGGGTGCTTCCTTGGCCCATATCTCATCCTTTTACCAAATGTCATGAAACTCTGTTCAGTAACTTTTTCATAATTTTTCTGACAACATACAAACAAACAGTTTAAACAAATCAAGCAATTGAGTCAGAAAGTCCCACCTACTCTTCCAGTCCTTCAAGCAGTATTTTACAGTCACCCATATTAAATGCAGCACTGAGATCCAGTTATACGAAAACCCCCAGTTTTTCATTTGGATGACAATTTCAACATTAAGTGTAGTCTCGGGGAATGGTGTGACTGAAACCCAGACCATAAAGCATTAATAGAAATGTATTGTCCCAACAAAGTGTTGAGTCCCTGAAACAGCCTTTTCAATTATCTTAAAAAAAACAAATATAGGTGTGATATGGGCCTTTAGTTATTTATTACTGAGGCGTCCAGATTAGATTTTTAAAAGAGGTTTAATAACTGCGGTCTCAAGGCCACTCGACAAAAGCCCTGACAATCAGATTAACTTGCAAGTGACAAATTGAGATAAAAATTCAGTTTTGGTTTTAATGCTAAATGGTTAAGCTTATATGAAAAAAAACTGTGCAGGTATAAAAGGAACTTGGTTCAGCATTATTGCATGTCATCCTTTATTTTTTCCATCAAAACAATGCAATGGATCCGTTTTTGTGAGCAACCCTTCAAACACTGATGCTGAAAGATGTTATCGCTTTACATAGATTTTGAAAATGTCATATTTCCTAAAGTGAACGCAGAGAATTGATGCCATACTTTACTTTACAACTTTACCATGGGCAATAGTGTCCAAATATGATTTAAGGCTGATAGATAAGATTCATTTCACATGGAGTCGACTTCAGGGATACAGATAAAACAGAAAACCTTGTGCCATAGTTCAGTCTGTAAAATGCCACTAACCAAAATCATGTCAGAGCTGAAGTACAGATGACAGTCAAGGGCTCAAACCAGACTAAACGTCTATGTTAAACAGTTATCCTTATGACTCATTAAGTATGTTAAAAGCCTATGGTACAGCTATTCACCAGTAATTATCATGTGATGTTGCTGTACATGGCACCTGATTTGCAGTCTAGTTTAATTGTGACCTCTGAGTTACACCAGCGAGAATGTGACTAGAAAACATTAAAGTAGCTGCCAGTCACTATTTTTATTTCCCCACTTGGATCCATGCAGCACTGATAATGCAGGAAGACAGTCGGCACAACTGTCCACTCAGTTACTTGTCAGTCTGCATAAGTTCCTCTGTAAAGCTGTTTGTTTTTAAAAAACATTAACTGGGCCAGAAATAAATTGCATCAATATATTTTTTCCCCTTGTGTGCTTGTGTGCTGCAGTACTGCACATGTTGGATTATTTTATTTATAACACAAATGCCATACAGACCACAAAAGGACAATTTTCCAAAACTGAATAACAAAATATATTAATTGGCACTATCTTCCAAAATGACCCATGTAAGTATTTCCAGATCTGACGCCCCCAATATGCGTGATATTGTGTTTCAGTTGTCAAGGCGCCCCCCAAACCATCACAAATCACAGTAACTGTTCCACAGTAATGTCTTTTTAATGTTTTAAAGGATTTGGCAGCATTCATTGTTGTGTTTAAATAATAAGTAGTTGTTGACTTGACAGGTCCATGTCAGGGAAACAAATTAATCATTTTAAATAAAAATTGGTTCAACATGCATTGTGTTTGAATTTTGTGTTAAATTTGATGTCATTGGGATGTGTCACACACATCTTAACACAGGAGAACAAAGTGCAGGGATAGTGCATGTTCTGCAGAGCACTCCTACCACAGATAAATCAGTAGGTGAGATTATCCCTGCAGTCAGGGAGAGAGGCATTTCATCAATTGGAGATCAGGCCTTTTTATTGATCTTTCGGCCTATGCATGTTTGACATTACTGAAACCTCCCTGTTTTTGGTGACTCTTGGATCTCAGTCAATCCCTATTTCTACAGAGCACAAAGGTGTGAGCTCGCCGCAGTGGAAAAACAGTGAGGTCATGTGCTTATCTTGCTCCAGAAGGAAGTTTATTGTCCTTTTTTTCTATCCACCTTTCAAGCTGTTTCAGGCTCATTTTTTTTGTAATAGACCAGCTGTATTAGACAGACACCCCCCTCAAATGATATGGCTTCTAAGACCTTTTGTTCTTGATTTTCTGCTCTTCCTTAGACCTAAACGCATTTTTCTGATCAACTGTTAATCAGACAAATATTTAACTCAGACTCTCCTGTCTTAATTTGTTAAATATGTTACTGGATCAATCGTAGAAGCTATTTCTCCTGCAGAACATTACGGTGCACACAATTCTTTTAATCAAAATGTTTTTCTAGCCACATTTGGTCTGTTACAGCTCTTTGTAAAATATCTCCTAGTTGCTCCAACTTGACATTTGGGTTTAACAACACACTTGAAGCAGACGATAAAGGGGCTTCATGCATTGAGATGTCTCCAGTGAACAGAAAACATGGCTGCTGATATCACTTGTTAGGAGCAGCGGAATTTCAATTTCAATCTGCTTCCCTTCAAACCGCAAGTCACAGACATTCACATACTGCTGGAGTCATGCAGGATTTGACACACACACACACACACACACATCACAGTAACATTCATCACTAAAGAGTAGTGTGAAGCAGGCATGGTGGGAGTTATGTCTCATTCCGAAGTGAGAAAATCGCTTTTTTTTCTCTAATTGTGAAAATTATGAATAAACCCTTCATCGTATCCTGTTTGGTGGCTGCTGCTTTTCCACTACAAGTGACAATTACAGCAACAGATACTGGGAGCCCCTGACAGTGGCTCTAAAGCAGCCCCTAAAGCTTCTGTGTTGGCAAAGGGGCCGGCTGACACCTCATCGTGTTCCTGTTAATGTACTTGAAAGATGCTGAATGGAGAGAATTTTCAGTCTCATGAATTTCTCTCTTTCCACCCCCTCTGTCTCTTAATTCTATTACCAATGGTTACACTTTGCCGAAACGCTTCTCTCCATACACTTGTGAAAGCTATGGTAAGATTATAATCAGTGCAGCCAGAGCTCCAGTACACATAATTTTGCATAGACACTGCAGATTAGTCTGAGGCGAGCAGATTTTGAACACTCATGATTCTTCTTCTTTGTGTGTCATCACTGACTGATTTAGTGTAAGAAAATCTAATCTTTGTTTTGTCATTTTTTTTAAAGCAGTTACAATTGTGATTATACCAGTATTAAAATGTAACAGTTATAATGTGATTTGAGTTAAGCAGTAACTCTTCTTCCGTGTTGTGCTATACTCATCAGCGTAGGTGTTAAAAGGGTTTGTGTTTGTAGGCGTTTCTTCGTCTGTACCAGTGTTTGACTCAGCATGTGAAGTCTCCTGATAGTAACACAGCAGCAGAACAAACAGTGGAGCTACGTCCACATCGCTGCCTCTTTGCTTTCTCCTCCATCTATAACCTCTGACATGCAGCTGTTTAACAGCAGCTCACTACAAGGGATTTTTCTCATTATGTAAATGGTTGTCACGATGAATATTAACAAACAGCGCTCCTTGTTGTCAGTGATGAACATGTCACAACACACATGTAAATGTCGAGCTGATGTCACACACTATACCTGCTCTGCACACAGTGGACATGAGTCTCATCATGGATTCACAAAACACCTGCACAAACACTGACACTGAGCCAGGTGTGTGTGTGTGTGTGTGTGTGTGTGTGTGTGTGTGTGTGTGTGTGTGTGTGTGTGTGTGTGTGTGTGTGTGTGTGTGTGTGTGTGTGTGTGTGTGTGTGTGCGTGCGTGCAATGGACAAGAGGTCTGTCCGCAGTGTTTTCCTCTTTTCTGCTCAGTGCACACTGGGACTGGCTCCAGCCATTGGACATGGATAGGACTTACAATGCAGTACAATGAAAACAGATGTTTACTGCCATTGTGGAAAGGTTGAACTGTCCAAGTCGAGCACATTTGCATCTTGGGAAGTAAAATGCTGGAAGGTGAGAGTAGATAATGCTCTTGTGCTGAAAATGCATTTTTGACAAACAAATATGAATGCAATTCAATTCAGTTTTATTTGTGTAGACCAAATACAACATGCATTATCATATGCCACATAACATAGTAAGGTCAGGACCTTAAAGTTTTAGAAAAACCCAACAGTTCCTACAATGAGCAATCACTTGGCTGCACTGTGGAGAGAGAAAAACTCTCTTTAACAGGAAGGAACCTGTTAGAAAACGATGGCTATGGGAGAGAGAAAACACTAAGTTACAATGTGAGCCAATTGCATCTCATTGATTGTTGCATCCATGTTGAATCCAACTCAGTGGATGAGATTAATTATTTTAGGAGCAATAATAACTTATTAAACATGTAGAGAAATATTTTTAATGCACACGCCTGTATGTTTTTGTTGCCCTTGTGATAGTGTTACAATGTGGGTTGTGTTGATGTTTAGATAAAGATGAATTGAAACAGAAATAAAGCCAAATGTCTGGTCTGTCTAACAAGGCTCAGATGAAAGCAGTGGTGAACTAACTGTGTCCGTCTCCCACACAGTTCGGCCATGAAAATAAAGTAACACCCATACAGGGGCCAGTGCTCTTCAAAAAAATAGAATCAAATAAAGAAGGTGGAAAAAAACACAGTCTGTTGTTCTCATCCAGCACTGCTGGTGAGAGTGAGAGTTCATGTCCTGGTCGGTCTGTACAGAACAGGGGGTGTTAGGATACAGCACAAACCCCCACATGTTTCTATCTGCCTGCTAACAGGAAGCAAAGAAATGACAGCAGAAAAGATGCAACGAGTGGACTGAAAGAGACAAATCGCTGTCCGCACTTACTTCCCCTCAGGGATTAATCATTGGCTACTATGTACCTTACAGAGACCAAATTCATCTTTCTCATGATAAAGGCTAATTTATAGAATTATGTCTTAATCTAACCAGAGTTAGGAGTCTCACACCAGCAGCAAGACAAGGAAATATCAAATTATTATCAATACACTTTAATGTTTCTAAGATAACAAGCCTCACCTCGTGTCCTAGTGTCTGTGCTGCTGTCTGAAAATATACTGCTGACACCAAAATGTTTCATCATCGACCCAAACACAGATAATTAGCCTGGTTTGACAAATGCAGCAACAAATAGTATTAGCTGCATCTCTGCACAGCTCCATTGACTTTATCTTATTATGACCTGACTTGACTGAATAAGTGATCTTTACGTGGACATAGGACTTGGGGCCTGTCCCAATTCCTCTCCCTTGGCCCTACCCCTCAATATGAAGTGCCCTTTGCTGGTGAGTGTCCCCTCCAAACAGAGCTACATGATGAGGGCAAGAAAATCTTCCACAGGAATAGGGACACCACTCACTACTTCATCAGCAGCTAACCAATATGATTACATGACAATAACAACTGTTATTAACCAACATTATAATAGTGACACATCGGACAACTGCAGGACAGACGGTACTGATTGATCTATTGATCAATACACAGTCAGTCAGCATGTTTACATCAGATATTTAAATGTAACGTCAGCCCTGTCTATAGAAACTTCTGCCTCGCACTGAAAATGTTATAACATGAGCGGGGACGTTTTTTTCAAACTTCATATACAGGACAGAGGAGTAACCAACATTACTCGTTACTCTGACTCAGTCTGTTCACATGTTTGTTTTGCAATGAATAGTGATCTTCCTGAAACGCCTGTCACAGCGATTCAAATATAATGGACCAGTGGATTTAAAAATAAATATAAATTTTACCTGCAGTGGTCGCCGTGTTGATTCACTTCATCTGTTCATAAAGCATTCTGAACTTTTTGTCTAATCCTTTTTTTTTATCCAGGACCCCCCTAAAAAAAAGGGGTTTAGAGTTACAGTAGGGGTGTTTGAAAGGCTAGAGGGACACTACCTCTACATCACATTAAGAAATGCATCAAACACTACCCCATCACAGCCACACAAAACAAAGGCGTAGGGCCAAGTAATAGGGCTTAGAGGGGAATTGGGACAGGCCCTTGGTCTTTGACTTGGATTTTGTGACTTGAGAAAAGCATGAGTCAGTTCACCTCTGTCGAACTTTTCCCCATCGCTGATTAGCTTGGTGAGAGCCAAGAACACAGGGCTAATTAGTCTTTCTGAAGTGATTGATATCAAGGGTGTAGAGACTTTGCCAAATGAATAAAGTCTGTGATGACTCACGCCTGTGCCAGGATCGAGCCTTGAAGTTTTTAGGATTGTTGTTGGACTACAAAGATGTCAGTGTTTGATTTCTTCGAGTCCTTGATGAAAGACAGGTCTAATCCTTCATCCTGATGGCACATGGTGAGAATAATAACTTCTAGAAATTAGTGTCAGCTATTGATGAATGGAGACCTGAGGTGTTTCAGGTTTATTAAGTATTTTCTCAAATTTGTATCACATTTATCACTATTTTTCGTGTCAGTGCATGTTGTGTATAATCAAGTCATTTCAGTTATTTGTTTGTTTACTTAGATAAAAATGTTCAGAATTAGATTTTAGGGAATTGAAAAATGTTTTTTCTATCTTCTTTCAGTTTGCGATCAGGACTTGTTGACTTCATGTTCAGAATGTGTAATGCTCTCACTCAAAACACTCACACTCAAATATATCCTGCTTGTGCTTAGATTCCTCTGCGCTTGGATTTTTTTGCCCTCCATTTCTGTCAAAATTAACCAACCAATAGAACGCCAGGTGTAGTGATGACAAATGAAGTTGTTCCACCATCATTTTGGTAACTTTTGCCGTTGGTTCTGTTCCCATGAAATACAGGGGTAAAGTGGCGTTCATCTTGACTTTATAGTTGCTAGCAACAGAGCTTCCATTGGGTAAATAACTTGAGGTCCTTCATTTGCTGCTCCTTGAACAGGGATCTGCTGGACTCCTGTACCACAAACGAGTAGTTGTTTCCTTCTTCAAGCACTCAGACAGGAAATAGATGTAAGCCATGGATAGCGAGAGTGGTTCAAGTTAAAGTAACTACCCATATGGGACTCTCAAAGAGTAAAGCCAACACACCCACGACGAGGGCGGGACAATTTCACTTCAACACTACCCCTGGAATTTTATTTGTTGGGGAATTGGTTGTTAGACTTGTTGCAAAAGAAAAATCCAAGTACATAAGGAAAAATCAGCTGAGGAGAAATCCAAGAGCAAAGGTGTGAGCTTAAGGAGAAAGAGCTGAAGCTGGAACACAGGAATCTGTCCAAGCAACAGAAGATTTCTGAGTGCAAGCGCACAGTTTGAGCACAAGCAGAGGGAATCTAAGCAGAAGCAGGTTATATTAGAAGTTGATCAGACCTGGTCTCAAATTGAAAATCTTTGCTGTTACAGATAGGATTAAAAACATATTTGTTGCTGTTATTTTCAGATTCTTGACTGATGAATATCTCTTCAGTTATTTTTCACTATTGCCTCCAAAAGCTCAGATAAACACCTTTATTCACAGCTGCACACATACTCACAAAAAGAGGATAACAATTGGTTTTGGTGATCCTGTAACCTTTACCTTCGCGCCACCATCAACTTTTGGTCTGAAAAAGAAAAAGTCAAAACTCAAGGCTCAAGCTCTCACACTTGGACTGTGAAGGTAATGGCTAACTGGGGAAATTATTGGACCTTGCAGGGATCTGCTCTCTGAGCACTCGATGGATACCTGATTACTCGTTAGCTTAAAGGGAGAATGCATCTCATCCCTGATGATGCATCCTGAAGCGATGTACATGATTTGTTCTCTCATATATGTGCTAATAGCTCCACTGATCCAAACCTTGGGGAAATTATGCTCCTCACCATTGCATTTCAACATTTCAAGTACGGCTGACTGGCCTGAGGGGGGGGGAGCAAATTACAACCTAAAACAAGAAAATGTAGCATAGCATTGCAGAAAGAAATTCCAAGGCCTAGTTTGATATGTTTCTCTGAGAGGAGCTCCTCATATCGAAAATGTAGGGATCTAAATGTGAGAAAAAGTTTAGTGTGTATTATAGGATGTGTTGTCATTATAATGAGTTTTCCCTGGAAGTGAATGTATGTCCTTCAATTGTCATTGTTTCATGGTTATATTTCGTGACACTGGCTCTGAAAGGAGCCCATCGCAGGGTTACATCATTTCCCCACCACTGTGTGATTCATACATTTAACACATTCAGCTTTATCCATTCTCCATTTTTATATGAATGTGGCCCCACATTCTACCCAAATTATTTTTTTAGTGTTTCTTTCAAGTGATAACATTTATTAAAGCTGCACCGCTCAATGTTTTTATATTAACACTGGACCAGGAGACTATGTGAGATGTAGAAGGTGTCACTAATCAACACAATTAAAAATCTAATTAGCATCAAGTTAGCAATTATGATAATTTTACTTTTTAATTTTACTTTTGTCCTACCAATTGAAGTTGGAGCAATAGAGGAACAGTGTGTAAGATTTAAGTGAAAGGGATCTATTGGCAGAAATTGAATATAAAATAATGCTGGTGATGTTTTCGTTAGTGTGTTTCATCTAAATTGTACAAATTGTTGTTTTCTTTACCCTAGGATGGGTCCTTTCTATTTGAATACTTTATATTCACATTGGGAGCAGGTCCTCTCCATGGAGGTCGCTTTGTTTTTTAAAGTAGTCCAAACTGGAAAAACTAAACACCATTGAGTGTTTATGAAGCCTACCACAGGTTATTCTCATGTTTGGAAGGGGAGGGTGAGGTGAGGGGTGTTCAGCTGCAACATGCAGCTTTCCCACTAGATGTCACTAAATTCTACACACTGAACCTTTAAGTTGGTCCAAGTTTCTTTTTTCATTGTGTAAACTATTTATTCAGCAGCAAACAGCAGACAAATAGCACCTGTCATATAGATGCTATTTGCTTCATGTCTTGGAGGAACATTATCGTGTGTGGCTTTAAAGCAGCAGTTTTTAACTTTTACTAAGAAGCAGCACTTTCTGCAGCCTCTCTGAGTTCAAGTGATTCATTGTTTTCTATGTAGAGAATAAGCGAAGCCCATCGATCTGTTTAGTGGAGTTCTGACTGCATGGTCCCACTCACTGATCTGAAACACACCTGAATCTTGGATATTACCCATGACCCCGGGCCTTCTGAAACAGGAGACCTGCTGCTGTAATGACTGTAACGTATTTTAAGAGTTACTTTGCTCAGTATTGAAGATCTTAGCTGGTTTTTATTGACTTTGAACCAATATACAGTTTGGAACTACTTTTGAACTTGCTGGGGCTGATACTGGCGCTTTAAGCTGCGAATATGAGTCAGTTACTCACTTTGCACAGGAGATTGTAGCTGCTCACCAAAATCACATAGAGCAAGAAAGGGTGTTGAGTGACGAGTGGAAATGACAGTGGCACTATTCTCCCCATTCTAAGCCAGTGAAGCATCAAAATCATTTTGAAGCTCCTATTTAGCCAAGGTATAAAAAAAATTTTTTTTTAAAGCGTCATTGTGTTGCTCTAAGACACAAACTTGAATTTGTAGAGAATAACAATGGACTAGAATCTGTCTTAAACCACCTCCCGGAATTTAATCAACCAGATTTCAATCCATTCCCAAAGCATCTTGAGTGTTTCTCTGCCTGGTTTCTTCAGTGTTAATCTCTATCCAGACATAATTTAATTGCTCAAGGTGCATGACAACACAAATTTAGTCAACAGTGAGCTGCGTAGATGGATGAATACATGTACAAACTATAGTTACTACCTTCACAGACAGTCAGGCAAAATAATTAAGGGTTTGCACAGTATGCCTCTGTGTTAGCTCTACAACAAAGGATGGAGGTCATCAAAATGAACAGGCTCTTTTATATTTGTAATGTAAATATTCTTCACTAGCTGAGATATATGTGTGTCAGAAACCAACAGTGATAGTGTCTTTGTCTTTGGAAAATTGTAAAACAGATGAGGGATTAATCTTAATTCTTTGTATCTTAATCTGATGCACAATCACTTTCATTTCCTATAGATAATATTGAGATAATCACGTAATTAAACCAGTCTGTAGCTACATAATTAGTCTGTGTCCTAATTGTCTGCTACAAAATGATTTATTTGGACAAAATGTTTTGTGAACAAGAACCACAAGGTCCTCTCATGTTATTGCTCCTTTATTGTCATAGCTGCTCCAATTTCTCCAATTTCCTCCTTTTAGTCCAGTAACCCTATGCTGGGGTTCTGAGGCATGTAATAAACATCTCAAAGGCCTTCATGGCCAGGCTACATACTAACCATCTCAATGCCCCATAAAATGAGATCTGTGCCCTTATTTGCACCAAGGTCCTGTAGATCCATCTCTCCTAGAATGAGAGAAAATGGCCACGAGGCTGGCAGATCTCATCCATGGGCAAGAGGTTCAATTACTTCAGTTGTCATGGAGCAATAAATGACAAATTAAGTGGCTGGCACCGAACACTGCTTGAAGGAGGCTTTATCAGAATACTAATGTCAGCTGTGTGTGACAGCCGCTAAAGAGAGAAAGAAAGAGAGGAAGGAAGCCTCAAGTTTGGCAAAGGAAAACAGACAACTTATTTCTAAGCAGGATATATTCTCCACTTCTTGATCTCTATCATTTATTACTATTAGGCCTGTTGGCCTTTGCTGTTAGGAGGACAGTGCAGAAAGATTTAATCGCTTTTTAAAAGAACATTTTATTGTTATTTATTGGCACAATACAAACAGCTTCCTGTATTCTTCACATGTTTTCATTTAGATGAAGCCCCTCTCCTGTTATATTATTTTCAGCACTCATGATCTTTGCTACAACAGACTGGAACAGGCACTGTAATCCTGTAATTAATAGACTATGCACACAGAATTTAGACACTGGCTAATGAAAGTGCTCTGTTGTGCCAGTTTTCATCACATTAAAAAGCTTGAAGTTGATAGCCACACTAGAGGCCCATGTGAGACTTTAATGCTCGTTACACACCAGGACACAAAATCAGGGGATAAAACAGCGAAATTTGCTGCTCTCAGATCCACACACAAGAGGGACGAGAAGCAGCGTGGTTCACAATGTCAGACTTAAAGTATTAAAGATCTTAAAGAAGTTGGAACATCTTTATCTCTTGAAATGTAACGTATTACTGAGTGAAACAAAACAAATGTAGAGGACTAGAGAGGTTGTCACCACACCTCCGTAAACCACCTCTTAGATAAATGGGAAATAAATAAATCCAAACTCAACCACAGTCTCAAGAAGTATAAACTACAGGGATAAGTATTAATGCATGTTTTGGACAACTTTGACCTAAACACGCATCTTGTATGCTATCACTCTGCTTGCTACAACCCATGACCTGATTGAACAAATGTGTGAATACACTTGCAAGTTCAGTATATTAAGTCATTAAAAACTTTGTAAGATTTACAGGAAGAGAAAGGAGAAAAACTATTCTGTTTTTAGCAAGAAGAGACAGATGATAAATGAGATAAATAAAGTATAAAGGCTCTCAGAGGAGCACATACCTCCGCCAAGGCCCAACAGTCAAGCTGCACCAAATTGTACACACTCAGAGGTATCAGTTCCCAAATTTTCATATCATTTAGATTCATGAAATAATGTCAAATCTTGCAATGGAAAGGAATGTGATAATACATTCCTGGATCTATCCTCTCATCCGAATCTATACCCTTTGTGCAATGTTGCAGACTGACAGATGAAAAAAAACAATAAAACAAACACAGATGAAACTATCATTTCCTTGCATATGCAATTAACAAAAGGACACATGATAAGAGCATGTGCTGCAAACACACTGATGACATATTATTACATCATACAGTTTTGGAGTTGTGGTTCTGATCACTAAACACTTTCACTTCTGATTCGGTTTGAATCTTTTTCTATTCATTTAGCTCCTAAATGCTAAAGGGTCAGCTTTTGCTCACATTTGTGTGTTTATCATTTGGTTTGGCACCATTTGCCAGGTTGTAGTAAAACAGTGAAGCTGTTTTTAGATATGCACTGAACTCCAGGGATCCTCTGAAGTTACTGCGGAGGAGGTGTATGTTTAAATGGAAATGTCCGGGTTACAGCCTCCGGAGTTCCTGCACTATTTCTCTGCCTGGCCCCCAAGTGTAAAGTCAGCAGAAAGTCCCAATGTAAGAACACAGCAGGAGATCCTCCGCAGGATTCACCGTGAGCGAGTGGGGGGGTCGATGACTTTATCAACACGCAACAGATGCAAAAATGAAAAAACAAATATCCGCACTCAATGTGATGTAAAGAAAATCAAGTGATCTCCGCAGCAAAAGTAAGATAATATGTCCTGTCTCTGTCTGCAGCACCACCCCTCATGTGAATGCTCCAGACATTTCTGTCTGAGCCGAGAATCTCCCGCTACGTTGTTCACGTGTGAAAGGCAAACTCTGGAGAAAGTCTGGACCCAATTCTCCAGAGTTCCTCCGGAGGTCATGTCTGAAAGCGGCTTAGGTTTGCACAACAATGAGCAGTAGAGCTATGGTGAAGTGTAATATTGGATGCTGTCTCTCTGTGTGGAGTCATCACTACGAGGGAATCCTCCTTACTTGGACATACTCATTTGAACCACTTTTAATACAAAAATCTGGATCAAAGCAGCTTTAACTCAGCTCCAGGCTTAAGGTTGTACTGACAAATCAGCCGACCAATTCTGCTGCCCCCCCATCACACCAGCAGCATGACTAAAAATAAGCATTTCAAACCAGAGCAGTGGTGGAAGTTTCTCAATTAATGTGATTGCTGAGCATAGTAGATTAATAGCCAACCCTTAATCTGCTGGTTGTTTATTCCCCATTGTAAGCACCACCAAATAATCAAATTGAAATCAAACTGAACCATTAGATCTTATATTCAGTCACATTTACTGTCTCCAATCCAGCGAGGATTAAAGCCCAAATGCAGGGTTTGTGCTTTTGCCCAGAAAACCCAGAGTCATCTCATATAACACTGCAGGATACAGACAGAGCCCACTGACATCAGTTATGCCTCAGCATCCTTCACCATATCAATGAATTTAAATATATGTTGTTCAGAAAACATTGAGGTTGCTGACCTCCACTCCCCTGTTCCCTTCATTCTCTGCTCGTTCTTTACGTGATTTATTACTGATACATTCTGCCGGGTACATTGCACCATGTTCAGCAGACAGACGGTGTAACTGAGTCATGCTGCAGCAGTTTTGTCAGGGCAACAGAACGTTTGCACTGGGACTGTGAACTTCCATCCCCCAAGGTGACCTCCAGGGAGACGCTGTCAGGCTACCCAAGGTGACAGCTGAGCATCCAATGTCCGCGGCGCACACAGGGAATGTTCCGCAGCAAAATGAAGGAAGGCGGCACGCAGACTTGATTCATTCATCTTAATAAAGTGGACCATCAAACTGATGTGGCTGCAGAGGTGCTGGTTAGACAGAGGAAGGAATAAATGCGGGGAGGCAGAGAAAGGAGGGGAGTGAAGCAGACGGGGCGACGGGGAAGGCTTAAACAAAGCGTAGCTACTGCCAGCTTCAGCCGTGTTTTACCTGTTGGTAACATCCTAGCAGAAAAGCTCAATTTGTCCAACTGCACATTTTAATGTAACTCCCAAATGCTTGGCTGCACAATTATTCTTTTAAGCAAAAAGCTGTCACACTTTCATATATATAAATATATATATATATATGTAAAAGGTGTTGTGCTACTGCACATTATTGGCTGACATATTGTAGCACAGCAGTGATTCAAAGTGTTGTCACTGCAGGAAGACAGTTATGTTCCTGTTTTAAACACCCACTGTCTGTGAGGTCTTTCCCATAAGACATCTTCTGGCATACAGGGAACGATGCATTTTATGTTGCCAGCATTTTGTTGGTAATAAATACTCGGCAGTTAGCACAAGCAGTGAACAAACAAGGACAATAGCACCTCCCACAGAAGCTAGAATTTCACCAACTTTAAAAGAAAACAGGAAAAACAGGAATAAGTTGTTGGCGTTTGATATACAAATAATCACCTGAATGCTAATAGGGAGAAACACCTGTGCAAGTGGGTGTTTTTATGGCCCCTAGCACAGATGAGAGCGAGAACACAAACATTAAGAGAAAAAGGTTCCAAATTCAGAAAATGCAACAAATACCAAAACAAAAAAGGGAAAACACACTGGACAAGAGTTTACTTCAGCAGCAGTACTCCAGGACTCAAATGTGATAATATATCTGCACATATAAGAAGAATCTCTCTATAAACCAAGTACTGTATTCATGATACACAAGCTTCACCTTCAGACAAAATGATACATATTTCAAAATGCTACAATTACCATGGGGCTTGTTGAAGATAAGACTCTTCTCCCTGGTGACGACACCACACTGAGAAAGGCCAGTCATCTCAGGAGCTGGACTGTGATCAGCTAAGATGGCCCTCACCTTGACATATCTGAAGACTTAAGAGCAATTTTCCAAGCTGAGATTATTTGTATGTGTTTTGAGATTTGTTGCATTAGTGCAGTAGCCGTTGAATGGACCCGTTGCTTGGCCTGCGGTGATACTGGTGGCAGATATCTTTTTGAAACTGTAAAAGGTCTCAGTACCCTGAAGCTGTTCATCACTTCTGTTCATTCTTTATTCCTTGTGCTTTGTCCTCAGGAGCCACTGTAGTTTCTTCTTAAAACACTGATGCATGAGATACAGGCTCAACCAGCTGCTTCCATCTCTAATTCTTTTAAGACTGATCTGATGACCTGAAAGAAAGCACCTCACACATGAATGTCTCCATCTTGGTGCTGACTAATATGTGTGGAACAAGGAGTAAAGCAGTTTGACACTATCCTTGGTGACTAAAGCTACTTCACAGTGAAAGCCTTTTTAGGTGTTTGCCATGAGTGAAAAGTGAAAGGCTTTTGAAACAGAGAGAGCAGCAGCACAAAGTGTTCAGGTGACATTAACTGTAGTGTGCAGTAGTAGAGATAGAAGTAGTTCACCTGCTTGAGGGCTCTGACGGAGCCTGTCCGTGGGCTCACTCAAAACTGTTGGATAAGGGAATCTGTGGCTCTTAATTGAGTCCAGATTAATTTACACTGTATACACTTAATAAACTCACTCATAACTGGTGCTACAGATTTCTAATCTGTGTGTTGGGTTATGCTGTAGTTGATGGGGTGGGGGCATCTTCACATTTTACACTATGTCGCCATTTTTCTGCTGTACAACCCCTTAATATGACAAGTGAAATAATACCAAACTTTAATTAACACTGCTGTTTGTGTTTTGTCAGTAATTTGCTCCTCAGGCCCTGCAGGTCAATTAGTATGATAGAATATACCAGTAGTTTTAATATTATTCTGTGTACCCCACAGTTTTTCACAGCCAATTAAGAATCAGAGTAATTTTTGTTAACAACCATCTTTACAATTTAATTCTGACATTAAAACTGCACATTAAACTCTGGCCTGACCTGACTATATAAAACCATTACCAAACAGCCTTATTTACAGTGTAATTGTGGTACCTATGTTCTTTTGCATAACAAATATTATTATCACAGGCTGAGCTCAAAAATCCAAGGTGTCTGTACTACTGTGTGTGTGTGTCTAGCTCATTGCTTGGCCTCACATGTTAAGCACAGGGAGACAGTTTATTTGGAGTGTACATTATGAGCCGCTTACAGTAAAGTGCTAAAACAGTTATTTGCCGTTATAGGGATGCAATAGCAGTTACACACGCCCAACATGTCCCTCTATGTCCCATGCTTGCAGGGAAGCTCAAGAAAACCAGTGACACCGATTAATATTAATCTTGCAGATCAGTTCTGTGGAGAGGACAATTTGAAACTACTAAAAGTGGGGCAACGCACTGTCATCAACACCGGCCCCTTTTGTTTGACAGAGAGAAAAATTACAAGCTAACGTATGGTTCCATGCAGCATCCATTGTATCACAGCGTCAGCCTCACGAGTCGTTTATTAGCCTTCTGCAATATTCACATCTCATCACTGCAGATGAAGCTCTGCTCAGGCCTTGGCCCTCTTTAATATCTAGCCGGCCCTCCTGGTGAACATCGTTCTTCTGTGGAAATATCACGGGAGGCCAACAGCTGGCTGCAGTTCATCTCTTGTCGCCTCACATTTTCAGCAACATCAATATTGGACAAGTCTGTTCAAGTTCAGAGGCTGTTTCAGACTGTAGCACTTAAACAGATGGCTGTCCTCTAGGCCCCTTCTGAAGGAAACCGAACACGGATTAACAAAGTCTGATATTTGCTCTCCTGTAGTTCATTGTCATGATTATATCGTGAGTATATCGTATAGTTGTTCCCTCTCAGATGCATTGGTTGTAAAACCAATCATCAGAAGAGAGATTAAATCTAAAGAAGGAAAATTGTGTGTGTGTTCTTCAAGTTTTAATATCTGAGTAGAATCTAAGGAGATATTCACATAATGAAAGAACATGTAAAATATCATGTGGCATGCACGTATGCATGTGAGCACACAGACACACACATACACACACACACACTCGTGCAATCTTCCACAGTGTCAAGAGTTAGACATACAGCCCATTCTTTAGAGTTATCACCATGGAAACTGGACAGGAGTGAAAAGCCTGTTCTGTGGTGGATGGAGCAATGGCACGACAACATCCTGGTTCCTACTCTGTGGAATTTATATGAGATGGTTTAGCTCAGTGTATAACCTCTCAACTCCTCTGAAATACAAAACCTATAGATTCTCTCTCTCCTGAGTTAATGCAGTTAAGCCTGAGTTGTTAGAAGAGGTCATGCTATCAGAAGAAATGCGACAGTGACAACAGTAATGAAAATTCCTCAGCTGCACTGCTCAGTTATACATCAGTAGCCAAACTGGTTCTTGTGTTGCATCCGTCCCGAGCTCTCAGATGGTTGCATGGCAGGATTAAAGGTATTACCTGAGTTCTGTAATGCTTCAGAGAGTCAGCTTCTTCAGTACATGCAGTGTATCCTAGCTGGTAACACTTTTTTTGGGCTCCTGCTGAAGTAACCAAAATCTGACAAAAAACCGCTGTAGTCATGCCACTTTCCTATTTGGTCCAACCTTCCTGACTGTTTGGGCCAAATTTCACATTTAAAAGCTGCTTTATCGCTGCACTATTTCCATATTACTTGCAATGTGAAAAGAATTGCTCCCTGTGATGCATCTGTGATTTAAAATATGTAATTTTGTTGAAGTTGCTCATTTAGTGGAAAAATACGACAGATATAGCATTACTGCTCTTTCTTACAATTTTAACTTCTGATTGGATGGTCAGCCCACAGCTGCTGAAGTCGCCCCCTCATCTCAAACACAGAGCTCTGAAGCAAAGTCATCCTCTGCACAGTGTGTACAGCGTTTAATTAGTCTCCAAACCCCCACGCATAAAAAAACCGGCATATGCACATGATACGAGCACACAGGACGCTATCCGCAAGCATAAACGTGTAATCACAAAACTGCAGTCCTGCGAACAAAGTGCTGTGATGAGCGTTACCTCGACTGTCCCTACATGTTCAACGTTCACTTGACAAGTTGCTTATTGAGACCTTGGAGGTGGGGACAGTGACTGATGTCTCCACTGGTCACTTGGAATAGGACGGGTGATTGATAAGTTCATGACCTGAGCTATGAAGAGTCCATTGCCGAAAACCTAGCATGTTTTTTAATAATAATTTTTTTAGCTGTGGGTCTTATGAATCCCTTCTGTGTAGAAGTCAATGTCTCTGACCTCCAGAAAATGACTGTACTTGTATGATGGAGGTCTCTTCCAGGCTCTCTCTGTCGAAGGTGCACCCTCCGCTAGCGTTGTCATGTCCTCATAGACCTCCTCAAGTGATAAGCCCTTGAGAGCAAAGTAGCGCATGACTGCACGAAGGCCGATGAACATTTTCTCAGACAGCGCTGACTTGAAATTTTCAATTACCTGAAAAAATAGAAATACCACAAAAGTTATTAACTTTAAACTTTCTGCAGAATCACTCAAAGAGTTGAAGTACACATGCAGCATGAAACCAGAGATCTATGACTCATCGCCTTGTTCTTTCAGGCTACCAACTTACCAATCACTCCTCATGCTGACCTTTGATTAGCTGTTTGGTTTGACCACTGATGTGCATAATCTCGTTAGTTCAGGTGGCTTAACATTTAATCAAACCTCACTCCATCTGTAATTATGACTTAGATATCCAGAAGTCAGAATAGTAATTAAAGATGAAATTTCATTTTCATGCGAAAATGCTTAAAAAGAATGAGACATTTAATACTCACGGTGGATATCTGCAATTCACTCCTTCCTTGACAAAAGGAACATTTGAGATTTTCATAATGCCATTCTTCCCAGGACAAATGACATCACTTTTTTCATTCATGTCAATTGGGCTTTCAATTTCATTCAACCACAATACACATATAATACATCTTATAAAAAACTCCCATTTCAAATATCTACAGTCCAATGGTTACCAGTCATAATTATAATGTCAGATATTCATAATGAAAAACCATCCCAGATATCCATGATGGGATTTTGAACATCAATTATACATTGTGAGCAGAATAAAATGTCATTATGGACATCCACAGTTCATCTACAGTTAAAATAATTTATATTAATAATAAAGAAGCAATGCAATTGCTGATATTCACAAATGCATTGCATATCCAGTGTAGCAATTAAATGTCTAAATGACCACTTTTACTTTTTAAGGATTCAAAGATAACTTGAATTGAATTGTGAGTATAGGAGAAATGAAGTTGTAGATGTTGAAATGAAATTGCTGCTAATTAAAATGTGATTGTGGATGTCTGTAATTATCATTCTGACCATTAATAATATATTGTTGACAATAAGAAATGCCATTATGGAGGTCTAGGAGTTATAGGTATGGATATCTACAATACATTGTTCTGCTCTCAGCTCTGGGTCATACAGACGATCCCACTATCATGCCCTGTCAGTCTCTGAAAGGATCCCTGCTCAACATCCTTGACATATGAGAAATGGAAAAAAGAATTTCCAAGAAGAATGTAGAACCAATGTCAGTCATGACCAGTCCTGTACCCATCGAGTGTATTGCTAGATGGGTACAGGACTGGAAATGGTTGTCTTTCCTCTTGGATAATCTGTTTTTCCATTTCTCAAATGGCCCTGTCAGGGATGTGCCCTCTGCATGTCCCTGCTGCCACTGTGTCAGATGAAATCCTTGCTGCAAAAACATGATGGTCATGAAATGTCCAAATGGAACAGACCTGTCCACTGAGTGTAAACACAAGGGAAGTTTCCCTGTGTTGCATAAATTGCATGTAACAGCCCTGGTAACTGGTGTGTCCTAAGTTTCTTCCACACATTGTCACTAGTACAGACCTCCCACCATTAACACCATAAAGGAATGTGGTGATTTTGGCTCATGCCACTGGTTGGCGGAGGAATGCAACCACAGTGTGGTAATTCTAGGTGCTTCTATGGGTATTAGGATCTTTAGCTGAAACCAGCTTCAGTTTGTAGCTCAATACCAAACTAAATGTATCATATTTTAGCATTACCAAAACTTTGGGTCAGACTAAAAGGGCTTAAATTTTAGGGTAATGCAGCAAAAACAAGCAAAACGTCACATCTACTGTGATAAGAGTTGATAAGATAAAATAGACTTTATTCATCCCACACTGGGGACATTTGGAATGACCACTTGTTGTTGTTGAATACTGCTCTGGTTTATTTTTCTAAGTCCTACAAAGGTGGATTGTTACGCCACATGCTTCATTTCAGTGTCAGCTAAATAAGAAATCTTTTTATTTGTCATTCAAACAACAACATTTTTTATCTGTTTGAGTCTGATGTTATTGTTATGTGATCATTATTAAAGCCTCACTTATTTCATTGCCTGTAGATATATAGCCATAAATACATTCTCAGACGCTGTAAGTGCTACTTGTCCCCATATACAGTCATGACAGTCAAGGCATGCTGTGACCGCATCGAGCAATTAGCAGGTTAAATAAATAAGTATTGATATCATACCTGCACTTGAGTATATAAGTGTATGAGTCTGAACACAACATTGATATGGCCTACTTGCTATATCAAGTGAGTGACTGACACCTTTCACATACCTGACCCACTGTTAATGTAAGAATATTTATTAGCAGATTTAAATGAAACATCCCAGAGGTAGCTCATTTTTGTCAGTTCAGCAGGTTGTGAAGTTTACTGAGTGTTAACTGTGGACATCAGTAGAATATCATTCTAATGTTCACAGCTGAGTCCTGGTTACTCTGGATTCTCACTTTAGAAGAGAAAAACTGAAAAAAAAAAAAAAAGATTACATTTTCCTCTGTAAATCAGATTTTGTCTGTTCATTAAACAAATTTAAATAGAATAATACCAACATAAGCTTGTAGCTGTCGTACAATACAAACAACAATCCCTCACAGTTTATATTTCATGTTGCATGTTGAACACTGTGGGCATGTTAGAACAATATCTGGCCTGCTATAAATTGGATTTCTTTTGTTCCTCGTCTGAATGAAAAAAAGGCCTATACTATAGATTTATTTTTCTTGTCAGAAAGATTAGTGGGATTGCATCAAGGACAGCTATATTTAGTCCTACTGTGATGCAAGTCACATTGTAAAAGAAGTGCAATGTTTATTACGTAAATCACCTATGAAGCCATAAATAAAAATGAAAGAGCATAACACCACTCTGTGATACCATCACCCTCCCAAGTAAACAACTGTGACCTCAGAAGTGACATCTTTTAATTTTTTCAGGAATGAGCCATTTAATGGTTGTTTTGACAAGCAGCATCAGCAAATACTGTGTGTGTGTGTGTGTGTGTGTGTGTGTGTGTGTGTGGGTGGAGAATGAACCAAACACTGCAGCACACACACCGTATGTCTCCTGCTTTCTGTATATGGATTAATCAATGCATCTGTATTACTTGGCTTCTATATTCAGGTTACTTAAATCGACATATATCAGGAGAGGCTTTGTAGTAAATTGTCCATCCAGTGAATAACAGTAAATCTCAGCATGCGTTGCCAACATTGATGAGCAGAAAATGGGATGAGCTGCATTAGGAGAAGATAAATCCTCACATGCGAAGGATTACGGTTATTTTGATAAATACAAAATGCTTTTCAAATAGAAATGTAATTACATGGTGAATATTAAAGTCAGCGAAAGATGATCTTTCTGGAATTCCAGCATAGCACATATTACAATGACTTTCAGTTGCCTCTCTAATTTTTTCTTTTTTCTTTTTCTCTGCTGATTACTTCTTAAACCTCACTGTGAGGGGACTAATGGTCTGCTGTCAGTAATATTTGTTATATGGTTTATTAAATATATTTTATTGTGCAAAAATCCTCCCTAAGTTTTCATGCACATTTATTGCATTAGTATTAATTAAGAATATGTACAATACGCAAATCTTAATGTTTATTACAGCCACAGTATGTGCTACATAATTTAGTTAATCCATGCTAGTCTGTTCATGCTAAGCAACTAGCAGGGAAGGGGGTCTTATGTGTGTGTCCGTTAGCATGCCACTCAGCATCCATGGTGTGTGTGTAGCCTAATAGACAGTGATGATAATAGAGGCTTGTCTGCGCTCTCCTGCCGCAGCGTTGACCACTGAGTGAATTATCTTGCTGACAGGGAGCAGCAGCACAGCTCGGGCCGAGGATGTTGTTAATATGCCAATGAGAGCTCGGGCCTCCCGTGCCAGTCTGAGGCATGCTGGCATGGTGCAGCTGCCTATCACCTAATTGGGAATCATTTAGCTGCAGCTTGACCTACATTCAGAGCAGTGCAAAGGGGGGGCACCTATGCAAATGTTTTTATTGGCAATCCGAAGCTAATAGCTCGGGAATTAGAATTAATTGCTGTGTGCTGTGTCACATGCGTTTCTATTATTGTCCTCCTCTACATCTGCTGCAAAGTGCATGAGAGTGGGCCAGTCGAGTGCTTTGTTTTTAAAACAAATAAAAAGGAGATTTTTTTTATTTAAAATTGAAGGTTTCGATTTTTGGGACATGAAGCAATAAATCTATTTAAATCTATGTTTTCACGTCAGGGTTCTATTTCGTTGCTCTGACATCTTGTGTTCTCATGTGCTTTGAGATCAGAATGTGGAGAAACATGGACGCTGTAAACACAATATGTTGTATTTATGTGTTTAAACAAGACAATGACACCTCCATCCAATATTTGCACAATAACAAAGAGGCATATGACAGGCATATGAATAATTCAAAATGTATGCCTGTTTATCATAAAAACGTCTGTATGAGATAAAAAGTGGTGTTAGGTGCTCGTGAGAAATGGACAAGCAGTGTCAAAATTGTAATACTTGTTATTTCACACCACAAGTTACTCTTTAGAGCTTATTGTAAAATGATATTGATTGTTTAGAAAAGAAGACATGAGCAGCAACTTGTGTACCAAAATGTCACTAGACATTTCAAGGTTGTCGTTTTTGACTTCAGTGTAACATACAAGAATTAATGCGACTATAAAAACATTTCCCCTTGTCTCTAGTTGCCTGCCAGCACAACATGGATAATTATTGTATATATTTTTATATTTAAGGGCATATTTACCACAGGGAAGCAAAAGTCTTATTCATATTCTTTTGTGGAAACAGAGAAGAGTGTTCCCAAAATGGCTCATGTTTTGACACATTGTGGTGAATAACTAGGCAGGTTTCCGATACTCTGTGAAATGGTAACATCACAAAATGACTTGCTGTGTGCTAAACCGTGTTGAGCAGGAACGCTCACTAGAAGTGGTCGGGCATAATTTGTGATGTAGCCTGAGGTGGGGATTTCAGTGCTTATGTTTTGCTGAGGGCAGACTAGAAGTGTGTGACGCCCACACAATCACTACAGGCCAATTTCTGTCTCTACATCCAGCCTGCTGCAATTGATTTTCTCCAAATTGTATATTTTGCTGTTTCCCCCTGCGTTTTTATGTTTTTGTAATTTATACTATTCTTTATCACAGTTTCAGCCACTTCATTTTTTGCTATTACCAGCCCATAAAGATTAAAACTGATATGAGATAAAATAACAAGTGACAAACTGCAGACCAACTGAGATCATTTCTTTAGCTCCGAGGGAGATGCAACAACAAGGGAAGCATATGATAAAATTGAAATGGGATCCAACCTCAGGTGTAAATGTATTTCACAATATTAATATGAAATAAGGTGGATGGGGAGTGGTTTAGTTTGCCCAGTTTTTTTTCTTCTCCCTACCTCGGGGTAAATAGTTTGAGCTATAGTTTAAACAGTTAACATAAAGTGAGGACAAGATCGGGCCGATGCCAGATGCTTGCTTTATTACCTTGGCCAGTGGCCAGTGACTCACTGAATATTCACTTACACTTGTCAAGAGGAAACAAGGCTATTCTCAGATAGCCATTGTAATCAAGAGATTTGAATTCATCTCACATTCAGCCGGTGTGTGGTGCACAACTCTATTGGAAAGGACTTCCTGAGCTATCAAAGTTGAGGAAAGATGGTGATCGTGCCTCAGGCGAAATCCGACTGTATGCAGCGATCAGCCCTAAGCAGCTCTGTTGGCGGCCGTCCAAGCTACGCTAGCCAATGACTCACCTCTCTAAGAGCTCCAACCACAACAGCCAGCATCTCCTCAATATTCCTGATTAAACCTGAATGCTCACTCTGCTCGGGTTGGCCAAAAAGGCTTTTATTATTTTCTTTTAATCTATGCCAAGGGACTTAACTGGTTCTGTTTAAGTGTACTGCTTTAGAAATGCAGAAATTTTAAATTGTTATGTTGCTCATCAGAAACATAAAAAGACTGAATTTGTTTTACTTGAATGTTATGTTGATTTGTGATTGACACTATCAAAAAAAATACATTTATCTGAATATAATTACTCTCAACTGGAGGCTTCATCACAATTATTAAGAGACATGTTTGTAGACATCTTAATCATTAGTGTATGTTTGTATCTACAGTGACTGACAATAAGTGAGAAAAGATGTTTAATATCTGGCACAAAAACACTGGAGGAGGAGACGGGTAATAATCGGTTGTCTGACTTAAAGATATTAAGACGTTGTAGGAATTAAAAAAGCAACACTTTGGTTAGAGGGCAGCTGTTTAAAATCACTACATCAGGCTCATCTGTAATTATAAAGGCTTAAAGCTGCCACATCCATTGATATTATTCAGCCGCATGGGCTGCTTCAGTCATCTACACTGTTTTCCAGCATTGAAGTGGTCATGTTGATCAGTGGAGGACAACGAGTCATGAAAAGCTTAAGCACTTCATACATTCATAACTCTATATATATATAACTCTATATATATATATATATATTCATAACTATATTCACAAATATGTTTTCAGTGAAATATATTTATTCATAAATACGTAGAATAAATTACACAGAATGCTGTATCATAGTTTAAAGGTAGGGTTGGTAATTTGTGTCTGAAACATTTTTTTATCTTTTTTTATTTTTGAATCCTTTTCACGTTCTGATAGCCATCAATAAATACATTTGTCTGAAAAAAAAAATGAAAAAAACGGTTATGTAACATAATGCTCTACTATTCACCTCATGACCATCAGAACAGAATAAATAAATAAAATAATTGCCGCCATGAAAACTTTCCAGATAGTGTTGTCTCAGAGTACAACAGCATATTTGTATATGAGAGCATGCCAAGCAGAGCAGAGGATGATCAGGAAAGGTCGATAGGCCAATTCATACTGTGTGGAACCCAGCTTCCAGCTGCTATTTCACTGAATACCACTCTCAGTGACAAGTGTTGAAGTGATGCTTCTCTGTTAAACTCTGTAGAACACCTCACACCCATGAATTCATATAATTAACAGTACAGTATTTGTGGCCTGTGACTTCAGAGGGCTGATCTGGAGAAAATCATCTGTTTCACTTCTACTGCTCAACATTTAAAAGTAGCAGATATACCACCCTCTCCACTGTAAGTGAAAAAAATAGCCCATGAAATAGAAATGATAGTTTAATTCATGGTGAGAGGCTCCATGTGGATAAAATGTGAGTGTAACTTAGTGAACTGGCTGAAAGTGCATTTTATGTAAGCTACAGTAGGTGACAGTTCAAGCAAAACGCAGGAAACGGCTTCAACTGACTAAAGTGTTTGAGGAGGAGGCAATAAAAAAAACAGAAAAAGGCCGTGATGTACTGTTTTTTTTTTTAATCGAGTTCAACACTAAATTTGCTGCAGGCCAGTAATATGAGCATATATTTGTCTGTATCTCCATATGTGCTTTTTTATGATGACTGCATGCAAATCTGTATCAAATGAACCAAAAGATTTGCATGGATGCTATTTTGAAAATGAGATTTCCAAGCATCCACTTATTGGATGGAAATGTTGCAATATTACAGCACTCAGGCCAAGCTGTGGCAACACATGCACAAGTGACTTTGACCTGGATGTTATGGTTAATCACACACATTAAGTGTATTTGCTCATTGAAAGGACCAGTTTCAAACAGAGACAAAACCTTGACATTGATGTACTTGACGCAGAATGTGCATTACAACAAAAAACGAGTACAAGTACTTTTCATGTTTGAAGCACAACAGATTTAACTTGACACAATAAACAAAACAGTCACTGTCTAACTTTGTATTGCAGTTGTAGACTTATTTGCTTTTGACGATTTTGAAAAACAACTCTTCAAAAATCAGAAAATGCTATTTTCAGTACTAAACAAAGACTTGTAACCGTGTAAGAGGTCATGAGAAGTCTTTTTATGCCTTCTGGACTGTTCATACTCTTTTAAGTGAGAAGACCCATATATAATAATAGCACTATACCTTTTCTAAAGATGTATTTATTTATCTATTTACAGATCTGTCCCCAGAGCATCGCAGCAATTGGCAAAAGAAAAAAATCATTTTATTTCTCAGTAACTGCAGCTCTGTTTTTTTTGTGGCCCCTTCATATTTCGACCGGAATAAACTTGCAGTTTAGACAAAGGTTGTGATTGCTCTGCCAACTACTGCTGCACACACACCAGACACAGAGACATGGAGACCGAGGGCTATTGTGTCAACCAGCCGACCAACCAAATTTATATTGAGTTTACCACTTACACGTTTGGTTCCATGGGGATAATTGTGTGGGGACAAAACAAGTCCTCGATATAGCCTTTCCCCTTGATACTTTGTACAGAGAACTCCCAGAGACCACACACTTATCTCATTTTGCATTCAGAGCATTGTTGCTCATTAATTTATTATAAAGTACTCTCAAGTAGTGTTCAAAGTTCATCTGTTTAATTAGACAATAGAGTGTTTTCAACTAATTTTCCCATTAAAGTGGAGAAGACAAAAAGACCCTGATAGTTACAGGAAAAAAGAAAATACAGCCTTTAGAAAAGTGTCTCAACGGTTAAAGTCCTGTGAAACTGGACCTTCACAGATAAAGAGAGAAACCTATCGAAAAGCCATTTCTGACTCAAATAAGCAAATAGAAAGAATAAAAGACAACATGTAGAATAGATGTTCTGCTCCTAACTCTTGTTACAGCAGCAGAAAGGTGAGTATCACAGCCAAGAGAAGTTGACTTTCATTGTCTCAAGAGCTTCACGTGTCCTGTGTTATGATCAGATGTATATGAATGTTCCCATACACTGTATTGTGTTGTGCCTGCATTTCCACCTGCATGAGTGCATCGTGTGAGAGCATTAATAGATATTAGGATATGAATCTATATCACACAGGATGGATGCAACTTTATGCCATTTAATTGACATAATTCAGACCACAGTAGCACGTAAAACTAAGAGGGGTCTTTGAATCAGCAAAGTGCTTGTAATGTAATAAGCACTCTGTTCTAAATGGAGCCTTGACTCCATTTAAAAGAGGGCAGAAAATATGTGTGCACTCTTGCTTAAGGCTTTCATCTTGCATATAAATTACTCCAGCTGAAAGTGGGTGTTAAAGCACCACAGATTTCAGGTCTTAGGGCGTGCACTGTATCACTGGCCAAGGCTGCATTAATGACAGAGCGGTGCCAGGGCTGCATGAAGTAAATTAAGCCAATTCCAAATAATCGGAGCGCAGATAAAATGTTGAAACTGAGACTTTTTTGGCACTCTCAGAAGGCTTATGTGTGCTTCTGTTCTTTTTCTCTCTTCTTCTTGTTTCTGCTTTCTGCCTCTGTTTAGATCCCACAGCAGCTGAGGGCTCTGACATTGTACAGGTGTGAGCAGTCGCTTCTGGATTACTGCCATGCCCACCTGACGCTGCAGCTCAACGTGGGCATGGAGCCCCAAACTCAGGCACCGGGAGGTCTGGGGCCAGCCAGGTGCCTCCCCTCCAAGCCTGTGCTGCCTTGCCCTCAGACCTACTCCCTCCACCAGTGAGCTGTGCACACTGTGATGCACTGTGTCCAAAATTCTATTTCTTGTGCTGCACAGAATCAGTAGGCCACCCAAATGAGACAAAGGCTGCGTGGGAGGGAACTGGGACCGGTACAGAAGCAAAAGAGACAATTAATGCAATGCAGAGCATCCTGAAACTAGGGTAATGAAAATGAAAATATTTCTCAGTGGAAATAAGTGGATAGAGCGGTATCGATTAGTGAGCATATGACCTGTTTGACCCGCAATGTCCTCAATTAGTAAGGGGGCTGAACAGCAGCATGACTTTCCACGTTCTGCTCTGCCTCTTGATAAGTATTAAGAATAATAATTGAATTTTTGGTTAATCTCATTAAACATATTTCCTCAACCTGTCCTAATCTGGGTACCTCTTGGCTAAGTCAGGTAAAGTAATCAAATGCAAAATGCTATAAACAGAGCGGGGAAACAGCACGATAAGCAAATAAGTAGCAGAACAAATGAAAGATCAGCCAAGCTAAGATGTTTTCTGCTGCTTTTTCTAATCACGCTGTCAGTAAGAGGTCTCTCCCTGACTCAAGTCCCTGTAGCGTTTTTCAACTTGAGAAATGAGCCACTCAAATGAAATTACCCAAGACAAGAGAAACGAGTCAGAAAATAGTGGACACTAATTGTCAAATACAATGTACAGCCTATACATCTTGCCAGCAGTAAGTATAAATTACATGGTGACTTTTGATTTCTTTAATGATTTGTGATGTGGATCACATTATGAGTCATTTAATCAAGCGGAGAAACAGATCTTGCTGCGCTGGAACGTGCAGATATTTACTTTTCATCAACCATTTTAATCACTCTTGTAGTTTATGGTTTTTGTTTTTGAAAGTGTGATATTCATTCAATTATCTGATTGTGCACTCATATACCCATGTGCGCTTTTTATGAGATGTTATATGATAATTTTTGGTAAATAAACTGTGTTAAGTGATCAGTAACAGTATCTTTCATCATGATCAGTGGTATCAACCCAAACAACTGTCTGCTGTATTTAGACAGCTGCGTAGGTGGCTGGAGTGACTGAAGAGCACAGCCCTGAAGGCAAGACTGTATAATAATGATGTCTGGTTTTTGCCTGAGTGATCAAGACCCTGATGGTAACTTTCACTTGCTTCTTTCCTCCTCCTGTGACCGTCTGTGACTGTTATCTGATGTTAAGAAGTGTATTCAACTCATGGGCTTTTATACCAGGGAAGCAATTAAGGTTCTGGGTTTTAATAGACAGTAACTCCATGTTCTTCACACATGCAGAATACAGTGTGCCATGAAAAGCTAAAAGATAAAATTGGAACATTTGTCAGCAGAGAATTGACCGCTAGCTAAACCACTCCCATGAACAACAATAGTCAGTCATAGCAGATCTTTCAAGGTTTGAATGTCCGCACATGTTGAAACATCGTGCCTGGAGCTGTAATACACCATATTAGAGTAAGAAAAGTTCTATTTTTGTTTTAAAAAATTAGCAAAAATGTGCCCAAAATACATTAAACTGTGTTTTTATCTGCTCTGTTATAAACAAAAGTGTTAGCATGCCTTGCTAAATAGCTTATTAGCTAGACAGGTACTGATCATACTTCAGAGACCAAGGGGCTTTTTATTAGTTAGCTAAGATGGGCTCTACTTCCTCCCTCCATTCAGAAATGAATTCTGTCATCTTGTACCAAGGACATCATTTGTAGCCAGGGTCTACACAGTTGCCTAACGATCAGGTGATCGAGCTCGTGGTAGTGAGCTCACGTTGATAAACTTGCTTGACGAATCAAGAGTCAGTCTAATCTATCAGTCGTCATGTTTCACCCCAATAGCTTCAAATATCAAAATAAAACCATATGAAATAAATATGAGCATCTGAACAAGCATCAGTGTTATAGGAGCTACCTAAAATAAAATAAAATATTTTAAAAAATGTATTTGATGTGTATTTTGACTTTTTAGTTTGGTCCATGTCCCATCTACTAGTATGGAGGAGGCAAGGATTAGGGCCTATACTGCAGGCTGCCCCTAGGTGGCAGTTGAGGCCTTTTGGCTTCAGTTTTGGAAGATGTCACGTTGTCCATCTTTTTAACAGTGTATGAATTTAGCCACTGCATGGTGGCCAGTCTTGGATGGTGATAGTGGGGTAACATTAGTAGCTCTGTCCTGGGGTTTATCAGCAGCTGTTGTGCTGTTGGATTTGGGGACATTTTACAGCTACATTTACCAAACCTTTTACCGTTATTTTTAGCACTGGCCTCTTATGAAAACGCTTTTAAGGGTTAAAGTGACACATACTCACACAAGTTCAAAAATACAAACAATAAAGCATAAATCTAACTGATGTCTTGATGTCAGTTTGTAATAAAATACCTAATACATTGAATTTGTGACTGTGTATACAATCATAATCTTAATTGCCATAACATTTAAATGATGCTAACAACAGTTATCATTTCAACAGGGAAAATCAATATTCACCATAACAACGAGAAGCTTACTTCTGTTTAAATCAAGGACCCATCGACTCAAACATTACTAAGAATTTCTAGAATTAAATCTGTCCTATTATCATTGTAAAGTTTAGCAAGCGGTCAATTGCATGGTGCTGAATGGCTTTTTACAATATTTCTTTGGCAATCAAATGCTTAAGAACATGTGACATAACAGATTACATATCTTTAAAATTGATATATTTATTATATATTTGCTTTTTAAAATTTTATAGACATTTCATTTCCCTAGGGGTCATAACATGTTGAGAGATGTACAATTCTCTGCTTCATTTCAAGGTCATTGTCAAAGCTCTGTCAATCATGCATAAAGTGTAATCTGAATATTTTAAAGCTGATTGTGTGTGACATCATAATTACAAATGAATGATGCTTTGATTGTGTGCATACTTGTATGTCAGATCTTCAATGAATTTTCAGCAACAGACATTTTGTAAATGCTCCACCTGGTGTTCCTATGTATAAGGTTAAAAAAAAAAAAGGCAGTGTAGAAAATATATCAGCTTATGACACCTGCACGTTCTGACACATGACAGATTCATGCTGCTGGAGGATTAACTGCACTGTCGCCACACATAGGAATCAGTTTAACGACACTGATAGAATGCATTCATGGCACTCTCCCCATGTGTTCAGAAGAGTGAGAGAATCAGGACAAGGACGAGTAGGAGACGCAAAAGAATAGATGTATGGGCTCACAGGCATTTACACCAGCAGGCTGATGAGTGAAATCAATAACCACTTCTGAAGCAGTTCTGTCTCAACAAATTTACTCACAAACTAGGATAGTAATTATCACCCACAGCACACCCTAAATCAACAGTGTGACTCATAGAAACACAAGAGAAGTACAAAATATTGTCATTCTGGAGATTGCTTGAACCAAGGCACTGCCGTTTGACGTTTTTACACGTCACATAATTATTTTGGGACGTGGATAAACTTTACAAATCAACAAATGCTGTCATATGAAACCATACCATTGTCTCTAATACAGTATGAAATGAAATAGCCTGGAAAAACGAAAGCCTACAACAATGTTGAGTAGTCACATTAATGTCAGAGGTCACTCTGGAAAATCATTTTGTAAAGAACTGTCCAAGCCTGCACAGCGCAGGAACAAAAAGCTCCAGACAGAGGATGACTGACATTATATCCCATCACAAGCTTAATTTTGAAAAATGAAAAGTGTCACAGTAATGGCAAGAGATGTTTTTTGGTTTGTTATTCACTTGACATTTTATCTATTTGGACAACATAGTGGTCCCTCTGACAATCCGTTGGCACTTTCTTGGAAAGTAGATACAAGCTATTTTCTCGCTCCTTGGAGCTGTCAAAGTAAGCCAGACAATGTAACACTTTATATTACGTGGGCTTAAAATCCTGTCATCCCTCATTCTGTTCCATTGATTTCATCCAGTGATCCTCTGTCTGTGGGATTCATTCAGAGAGCTCTCCACATTTACAAAACTCATAAAAGCACAATGAAGGAAAAGGCGGGGGGGAGTGGAAAAAAAATCATGGTTGCTTTTTCGTTTTTCAGAGGCAAGAAAAAGAAGGTCGCAAACACTGTTACATACGTCTAAGTATAAATGTCAGATCTTCAGAGTTACAGTTATGAAAAATGCAATCGACTTTAACTATTAAGAGTAATTGTTCTCGTGTAGGATTCAAATAAATAATTCAAACATTCTCAGTGTAGTTTGGAAAGAATCCCTCAGCTAAGGACTCCAACAAAAGCTAATTGTATTTAAGAGTTAGCCAACTTCATTGGAATCAGATTTTGACAAATAATAATAACTCAAATATCATGAGTTGACTATTCACAGAAAGCATCTGCTAATGTGACCTGTGCCGTATACAAAGAGAGATTTCAGATTTACAGGCAAGAGTTGCACTTAATTGGCATAAAACTGCAAAGGCTTACGAACTAATTCCAAAGAGTTAAAATATTAATGAATCCACAGTTTAAAAAACTCTTTACAACATGATTTAGTTTAGTGTTAACTAACTCTGTAGGCGTCCAGCTAAGATGACTCCAAAGGCACACAGCAGAATGATCAGTGAGGTAAAAAAGAGTAAAGCAGTAAAAAGCTTAAGCTGGATAACGTCACTGTTCATGAGTCATACACAAACAAGTCTCATAGACAAATCATGGTTGCATGGAGCACAGTGTCCACAGCAGGAGAGCACAGAGGAAGCCACCGCTCTCCAAGTTTCTCTACAATGGTACTGAGAGAATATTTTGTGGACTGATGAAACTAAAGTTGCTTCTAGACATGCACTGAATTCTGGACATGTTCCTGAAATTGTCTGGAGGAGCTGTATAAGAGTACGCAGATGCCCAAGTCAGTTGATCTGAACATTCTCTGAAGTTTCTCCTGCCTACTCCCTGGAAAAATATCCGTAAAATGTCCAAGTGAGCCCATGTGGGAAAATGACTGGAAGATTCCCAAAGATTAAGTGGGTGTGTTAATGACGCTGCTAACAACAAAAGAATACAAATATCTTGAAAAAGAGGAGCCATTTATGTGGAGGACATTAACAAAGATGTCAACTTGGAAATTAGGGCAGACGCCTATGTCAGTGTGAGGAAAACTTCTGAAATTGTACATCCTCCTGCATGTTTTATTCAGACACCACCCCTCCTCTGACAGTTCCAGACAGTTTCCCCAGACAATCTGCAGCTGCATTGTTCGTATGTGAAGGCAATTCATGACTGAAAACAGCTGTAGGGTGCATGTGTGACATAAAAGAAGAACTATATGGAAACATGAAAACATGAAAACAAAGGTGAAGTCATTTGTTTGAGCATCATCTCTTGTTTTAAGTTGTTGCTGCCAAAAGAGGTTCAATCATTTATTAAATTCAACTATTAAAGAAATGTTTCTCGTTTATTATAAACATAAAGATTATAATTGTTTGTCTAAACTTATGCACGTTGTTTTTTTGTACACTTGTGATTTAGATGATCAGATTCCACAAAAAAAAGGAATACAAGAAAACAAATGATTTCAAAGGAATGAACCCTTGGTGGGTTACTTTTTGCACTTCTTTTCAAAACTCATTTGTGTTTCAAATAACTCTTTGCACCTGTTTATGCAATGAAGAGAAATCTAATAACGCTAGATGGTTTTGCTCATTGTTTAGTCTGCTATTCTCCTCACAGTGTATCACGTAACAAACGGGATTATTTACCTTTAAAAAGTCTGACAGCTGTTTGCTTCATGTCAAACTCGCAGAGGAAAAGGTGCCTTCATGTTTGGCTGCACCTTGAGCAGCAGTGTATTCGTCTTTGTCTCTGGCTCTGCTTCACCCAGGAGTTTATGGTGTGTTTGAAGTATTTTGATTTTAAGGTCAAGCGCAAGTTTCTGTTGGTCTACGTCCGCATGCACGTTGCCCTGTCATTTGAGAGTTGTGTTGCAACCGCTGGCGGGAAGGGCAGCTGTGAACACTTTTGATTTCCCCGGGGAGTTATACTACTGGTATGTCTACACTTTAAGATTACCTTTCCCATCTCACAGGCCCACTATGACACTGGTGCAACTAGTTTATTTTTAAACTGTCCCCAAAATCACGAGGCAATCAACTACTTCCCTGATACTTTTCAGGGTCAAAGGTGCAGCCACTTGTTATATGTCATAACGGTGTTTGTCTCATTCAAAGCTACTTTTGAAGTAAAAAATTTAAACCTTTTTTCATATTTAGCTACTGCAGCTATTATTTCAAAAATGTAATTTATCTTAGAGTTGGACATTCTTTTTCAATTCTCTGTAGTGTCCTTTAGGGTCTGTGCAAAAATTATCAGTCTGGTGAAAGGGGGGGGCTGAAACTTATTTTTCACTTTGGTTAAAAGGAAGGCTTTCCCTTTTTGAGAGTTTTGTGTGGACCTCTGAGTATATGATAATTACTAGTACTGTAAACATAATCTATCCATTCATAATCCATAGAGCTTTTAAGGGTCGCAGGTGGAGCTGTATCCAACCCCAGGTCACATCGGGTGAGAGGCGGGGTACACCCTGGACAGGTCACATCGTATTACATTGACACAGGGGGTATATGCTATCTCCACACAGAAAGACTTTAATCGAACTAGGACTCGAACCAAGAACCTTCTTGCTGTTAGCAGACAGTGATTCGACTGTTGCTGTCCTTGGTGGCAAAAAGCACCTTAATGAACCAGGGCACAAGTGGAAGTTGTCTTTCCATTGTAACTACTTATGATGCTTTGAACTAAATTGCTAAGCAAGGATGGAACAAGATATAAGCAGCAGAAAAATATAAAGGACCCTTCCCTGCTCTTTGAAGGGTTAGGGTTAGAGAGAAAGAAAGATGACAATACCCCCTCCTTTATCTGACCTCCCTTATCCCCCTGATACTGTTTGTTGTCATCTAATCCTGACAAACATCAATCCTAACAAATACATCCCCAACGATGATGTCAGCATTACTGGATGAATATTACTTCATAAATCAGGTAAAAAAACATGGACTTCATTCCACAGATGTCCAGAGCAGAGCAGAAAATAAACCCACACACAACAATCAGGTTTAATATGCTGTCGGGAGCATGTTGCTACATGAGGTGAAAGAGATAGCAAGGAAGAAAAATCAGTAAACAATGAAATTAAGTTGAAAGTTTTCAGGCTGTGCCGCAGCTGTTTCAGTCACTGCCTCTGCTCTCGATGCTGAGACCTGAAAGGCAGGATAATGCATTGTCAATTGCTGCTATTTAAATAGTTGCAGAATCCATCTCCATCAATGCCACACTCACTGTTGAAAATACAAATCAATTATGCTGAGCAGAGGCATAGTTAAGCCTGTATTGTGTCTGTGTGCTTTGTATTATAGGCTGACTGCCACTCACCTTACCAGACACACACTCACTTCAGGATTATAGTTGCACTTTGTGCTCTATAATGTGAAAATTCCCCATCAATCCACACCCCACAAATACAGTAAACCTAGTTTCACATTTAGCTGTGGTTTGGATTTGGGTCGGCCTGTTTCAGAGATTTTTCCAACAAGAACCTAGCCCCAGCCTTACACCAACTCATGGATACAAGTTTTAAACTAGTGTGGCATTCAGCATGGCATACGTGTCCACCTAAATTCAGTCAAGCTGCACAGATTGAAATCTGTTCCCTAATTATGTCTGGTTGTTTTCATTAAGATCCATTAATTATTTCCTGGGAAATCTGTGAAAATGGAAAAAGCACAAAGGTAACAAGCATTGACTGACCTACCGGTTTAAAAGTAAGTTAAGAATCAAGAATAAGGAATAACGAGGCAATCTATCTGTGTTATAACCAGCCCCATGAGTGAATGCTTAAGAGTTATTTATTTCACTGAACCAAGGTCTGAAATGATAAAAGACATCTCCACACTCTGCTATGCAGAGTTTTTCATTTATTCCCTGAGTTTTATCTGAAAGCTCAGAAAATAAAGTCATAATACTGAGAAGTCTTTTATCATTTTTGGACTCATTGATTCCTCCAGCACTTAAGCAGAAATTTTGGCTGGGTGGAGCGGTCGTCTTCTGCAATACTGGACGAGGTTCTACAAGACTAAATGTGTGTGTGTGTGTGTGTGTGTGTGTGTGCGTGTGTGCGTGTGTGTGTGTGCGTGTGTGCATGTGTGTGTGTGTGTGTGAGTGAGAAAGAGAGATAGAGACAAAGTTTTACATCTGAAACGAGATGATGTGATTATTTCTGCCTTCTGCTTTGCAGCCAAGGCTCCGACATGAAGAGGAGGGATAATGTACAGTGTTATATTCAGCTATTTATTGATTCTGTAGCGACAGACAGGGAAACGATTAACAAACTGAGAGGTTCTAAGGTTTATAGACTTACTTATATAGAGTACTGTGCAGCGTCAACAAACATGAGGAGGCGAGTCTGCTCTAGGCTGTTGCACTTACATATAGAACATCACTGTCCTCTGTCTTTCTGATATCACTCTAATGGACCTGCTTATTAAAATCTATCATAAGCTTGTCCATGTAGCCAATGTATCCCCCTTCCATTGTGATAAGACTGGACCTGTTTTGTTTAGAGGATTTAGATTTAGATTTAGAAGACAGGCTCATCTATGTGAAAGCAGACACAGAACCAAGTAAGAGCTCAGCTTGTTAGTGCAGCCATGGACAGCACAACAATCTAGGTTCTACAAAGCAGTATGGTCACTGATGTGGGGAAGCAGTCTGAGATTTCCAGAATGAAGTCATAATATTTCAAGAATAGAGTTGTAAACAGTTAATCAGCCTATCGCCTGTGTTAAAATTAGGAAAACAGAGCATCTTTTAAATAATAGGTTTTTACCAATTATCAAAATACTTAGACTACATTCATACAGGTGCATGTCCCTTTCCTTTAGAAAAAATAAAAGGAGCATTTGGGGTTTTTTGTCCATCCAGACTAAAACACTGTGCGATTTCAAACTGTTCAAACTTCTCTGTATTAGCAGCTCTAAAACTCTGCAGTTGTGTGGGCATATCCAAAGCAGAGTTGAGTTTTCAAATGAAAATGTAATGTACGGATGCAGCTTTGGCTCATCAGCAGTTTTTGTTGGTTATACATGTATATGCATGATATCCAAGGGGATTTCATAGTTTCTCAAGACACAATGAATTAGTTCAAGATTTTGGACCCAGAAGGAGTGGAACTATGTAGAGCAAGGGTTCTCCTTGCTTTTTATTCCAAGAAAATGTTTTTTTGATGACTTTTTCTAATTAAATTGATATTGTGACTTTATTCCAGTCACATTTCAACATTATTATTCTAATATTACAAATTATTTCTTGTAATACAACAACATTATCTCCAAAATCTCTGCACTTTTTTTCAATATAGCCCCAACACTTCATCAGAAGGTGGATCGTAACCCTGATATCTGAAGCTACTTCTCCAGCTTGTCCCTTAGTTAAAAAAGGCAGATTTATGACGTTCACAAGATTCCCACAAGATGGTGGTTAGGATGATATGTCAACAGATTCAACTGAAGTGGAAATATGAAATTGTAGCAATCATTGTTTCTACTAATAGTTTTAATGAGTGTTGTCGATGTCTACAGGTATAACTCTTCTGTTTCTTAAGGTGTGAATCCTCCTTGCATAATAATTATGCTGGTCCCCATGCACTGCTCGGTGCACAGATTGGCATTTGTACAGAGGAAAAAGGTTGCTAGGCAATCCAATGCGTTCTAAGAAAAGGTCTGCATGAGATGTGGCGAAGACAGAGAGCTGGCAGTTGCTGCGAAAATTGCAAGTAGACAATCAAAGTCATATCACACTGAGCTGGGAAGTAGAATGAGAGGAGCAGGCTGCTGAACAAAGCTGTTTACCTCCTGTCCCTACACACTGCAGCGAGTGCTGGATATCAACAGGCAACACGAACAATTAAGTACACTCCATAAATTAGTCAGTGATTGATTATGTTGTTATGAAAGAGAGAAAGAGAGAGAGAGAAAAGCTCAGCATACATCATATCACACCTTATTCATGATGTTACATGCTTATCCGTTATCCGTAACTGACTCAGTTAGAAAAGCCTAGGATGTGTCTCTGAGCAAACTGCTTTGATTTTGACTGGGACAAGTGAACGAGATGGCATAATTGGTTTCACACTCTATGGAGCCTGAGTGACTCCCAGCACCCCCCTTTCTCCTAAGCATCTGAAAAAAACCCACCAAGAATAAATAATGGGCTGCTGATGAAACGGCACGAATGTCTGACACCCGACCAAGTTCACCCACTGACATGGCATGCCAGGGCAGGCCGAATTTAGCCGTCTTTCAGTTTAATACACAGGTGTGGCTGCGTGCCCTGCAGAGTGTGGGGGGATTTATGGCTGGGAAGACTGTAGCTGTCATGTCCCTGCAGCAGCAGCACCACCACTGCTCAGCATCTCTGCCAAGGCGCAGTTTACTCTGCCAGCACTGCCCTTGCATCCCAATGAGCTGCATGCAGGAAGCTGCTAATGTTACAGCCTCTCATTATGTATCCTGGGATATGAGCTCAATTAACTCAACATAAGCACTGTCAATGGGGATCAAAACAGATACATGTCCTCTTATTCAGCTGTGTCCATAATTACACTTTATGTAACAAACCAAGAGCAACATAAAAAAGGCAGTACCAGATCAATGAGATTGATAGTTCTGATGCTGAATTTCTTTGTTACGCATCTCTCATTTTTGCCTGTAATCCATCTTTTACTGACTGTATGCACTGGATGGGGCATTTGGGGTGATCTCCAGTGCCAAGAATAAAACCAGAGGATGCTCCATCAATTTTAGCTTGCTACACTGATTTACATCTCCCTGGCAGAAGGCAGTTCATGGCTTGCGGAAATCCGGCGTTTCCTCCTCTATTTTTCCACATGACTGAGGAATCTGTCATGGCAGATGTAATCAAGAACTTTAAGGTAGGCTGTGGAGGGATCACTTCTGATCACGTTTAATTTGTGATCATAACCAGAGATGAATAAATAAAACTGGTGTAAAGTAACAGGAAGATCTGTTGCTATTAGAGTTTGCAATGATGAATGAGGATCAGAGACGTTAAGCATGGAAAAGCCTCTTTGTAACTGGCAGGGTTTCAACTGTGAGTTATCTGTTTAGGTTACACACAAACAGGAGGGAAACTCATTAGAGGGATTGGAGCTGAGCGGTGCACAACACTCATGTCCCTGAGATCAGTATCACATTAAGCTAGTGTGTGATGCTCCTGTCCCCTCTGAAAGCAGATCTATTTTTAAGTTCTTTGTGTGACACAATTCATAACTCGCTCATTCAGAGATGAATCATGGATTTTACAACTATTGGATGTTGCTTTTGTTTGCGCTATCATTTCACTGTCACATGTTAACATCACCCAGGCTGCAGAAGAACAGATGTATTCAGCCCCTGAAATGTATTTTATTTTGTATTTTATCATTGATACTCTTGTACTACAATTGTTTAATGAAGCTGTTAGTGCACAACAATTGTTGTTCTTTTATGAATGTGCCATTAGCCTACAATGAAAACTGTATGTGTGAAGCCAGAATACCAAACCAAATCATTTGTTCCTTTCAGGATCCAAAGCTGTTTTTCACCTCATTCTGCTGTTCTTATTACATCTACTGACTAAATTAATCAACAGCCAATCTCCTGTTTCTCTATTATGTTGACAAGAGTCACACAATTAATTTAAAATCACTGAAACTTAGAAAAAAGAATCATAAACCGACACACATGTGGCTAGAAATGATTGTTTTAATTGATGCTAAGTCTCACCATTACAGCCATTTGTTTCTATTTCCTCAGCACCGTCTCAGGAATACAAATGCTCTGATGTGGAGTGGAAAGTATAGGCCTCCTTAAAGACACCGTTTAATAGTTGTTTTCTCCCCTGTCTTTTGGAGGCTTTAGCTGCTGGAACATGTTGGTTGTGTGTAAAGCCTGGGGGCATCATGAGCACCACAATGAACTGATTTATTAGAGTGTTGGCCTCACAGCAGCCACAAATATCCTCCATATTACAGGGGAGCTGGAGACTGTTGACTGAGGCATCTGTACCACAAAAATGATCAATTACATCAAGAGCAGCCGGATAAGATTCCTCGCACATACTCAATGTATGACATGGGAACACACACACACACACACACACACACTTGAGTTCACACACACACACACACACACACACATACACTTCAAGTAAGTAAGTAAGTGCCAGGAAGAGTTTCCTGGCACTTTGTGTGAAAGACAAATGAGCGCTGAAAGGTACAAAGTGAATTATGACTCTTAATTTTTCACTTTGCTGTCAGAAGTAGTTATTGCACCTTGTGATATGTGTGTTATCTCTCAGTATGTAAACTGATCCCCACCAGATGTCTGCAGAAACTTACATCACTTCATTTTCACATGTTGGCATCATTAGTGATGATGACTGACAGTATTTTCATTAATGCAAAAGCAGTATGCTGTTCTAAATCCTGAATGTTTCTGTTTAATGATGGCCTCAACTATAACTATACTTCGTCTTCTCAAGAATTCAGAGGGAACCATTGCTCTTTGCATTCCATATTTCTTTCTTTCAGAACTTCAGTTAATTAGTTACAGAATAAGATTTACAATGAATAATTTGTTACATGCATGCACCAATGAAAATAATCATAGTCATACAATATAATGCCTTTTTAAAAGACAAAACATGACCAGATACATTTTCAAACATTATGCTCATAAGTTATGGATTTCTACACTATTTTTGTATTTCTGTATTGCAACTGCCAATTATGGTGCAGCTGTGTGTTGGTCTTCTATTGTGAACAATGTTCTGTTACTTTACTTTATTTTATTACTTTGTTTGACATGGACAGTGCATATTAATTATATTTCTTAAAATATGCCATTTAGTCACAGAGGCAAATTTTCATCTGTAGTCCCGGGCAGGCAATAAAAGTGCATACATTAGAATAAAAGCATTGAAAATACAGACAAATATAAAAGCTGTGGAAACTATAGAGACACAAATGCCTTACAGAAAAGCAAGAGCAACGCCTCTTAAAATACACAAAAGGATCAATATGACAACAATAAACAAATATCAAGATAAGGATTGTTTGTTCTTGGGATACTTTTGAAGATGAGAATTAGAATTTCCTTTCTTTTTGATTTTTATTATTATTATTTTGCATCCTGGCTGTTTTGAGTAAAACTATTTAGTGTGGAGTCACCAGTAGTATTAGCTCAAATGAATCACGCTCCAACACTCGACTACTATGTTTATGCATCAATAATAGTAATAGTAATACTATAACTGTAGGATGTTAAATAAACAACTTTTACTTGGTGTATTTTTATTGTATTGTCACAACTACTTTGACTTAATAGTAGTCAACCTTATATATACATATATATATATATACATATATATATATATATATATATACATATATATATATATATATACCAAGGATGTCACTAAATCTCGAGGATTACCACTGTGTGTCCATACCAAAGTCAATAACTGTTTGGATGTTTGCTCAGGTGGCTGCAATGCATTCCTCTCCTGCTGGCAGAGTTTCTCTGCCAGTGAAGCTAATAAGTTAAACTCAATTTGAGAAACTACTGAAAAATAAGAAGAGGAAATCAAGTAAGTTTTGTGCTTTGTGCAAGAGGATAGTAAGTGACATGTTTTTCTGAACAAATTGATAAAAGATGTTCTCTCAAAAAATGCAGAGAAGTCCCCTTAAAAGACCTTGTACGAAAAAAGAAAAAACTCAAATCTGTTAAGTACACGTCAACACTGCTGAGAGGTATGAACGAAGAAAAATGTATTCTTCTCTGTCAAGGAGAGAAAATCTAAATTGTTGGCCCTTTTTGAGTGCTGCTACATTATATTATCTGTTCAAAATGTTCCTACAACCAGCCGCACAAAAACCTCTCACACCTGTCAGCTCCATAGATCACCCACACAATCTCTGCATTTGTCTGTCTGCCCTGAGTAACAGCTCATCAGCTACCAGGCTCTGTGGACAACGACAACAGCTCAGTCACCCACACACCCACACACACACACACACAAGCATGCACGGATTCACCGCCTCCACTGCCACCCAGACCTATGCACATCCATCATAATTATGCACAGCAGGAATTCAAATAGCTCTTGGTACTTCAGAGCAGAACAACATTGCACCAGTTTCCCTCCACATTATACAGCACAAACAAAACAAGCAACATCAAAATCTATTAAGGTTATTTTCGTTCGCCGACAATATGACATTGGAAATGGTTTGCTTATTCTGGCAAAAAAATCATTAAAAAAGTATTTTGTGCTTTCTGTTGTTGCTTTATCTTCTTCACTGTATCTCATGAAAATGTTGCTGCACAGAAAATGTGGAATATCTGGAGGCAGTATTGAGTTACGATGCAAACCCATCTCCATCATAACCTGTGTGGGATATATGTCACCTCTTCTATGAGATTTTTCACACATCTGAAGGACAACTTCAAGCTGGGTATCCCTGTCGGTGTCATGTCCACTTTTTCTGATTGCACCTGAGACTGACATGGCAGGGGGCGTTCTCCAGCAGAGCCACCCAGACCTGTGAGGCTATCTGTAGGTAAAAGTTAAAGAGGATGGAGAGATAAATGAAGAAAAAAAGAGAACTGAAAAACCTCTGTGCTAAAGTCAGCAACTGTTCTTTTGAACAATGTCATTTGTTTTAGAATCCATTTACTTAATTACACGCCCTTGAAGTAATATCACTGGGGATGAAAATTAATAAATGATTATATTTACAGCCTTCACAGACCACCAGCTGTGTGAGGATCCCTCCTGTCTGTGAATGTGTGTGTGTGTGTGTGTTTATCTTTTGTTTGTGTTACAGAAGGCGTTGAACTGTTGAGTCCAGGGGATAACATGATCAGTGTAGTGTAGACTTAATGCAGCTCTGTAAAATTAAATCAGCTTGAATTGTGGTGTTTCCGTGTGGGGTTTGGCTGCTACTGCTGCAATTCTGTCTGCGAGTCTTCGAGTGAAATATTCCATCATGGGGCATCACACAAGACACCCAGTGATGGAAAGAATATGGGATTTTTCTTCTTGAAGATTAGATTATTCTCAATCTACTTTACAGCTAATCCATTTTGATATTCCTTTCAGGGAGAACGCAAATGTTGCACGACATGCAAAGTTCAATAATGAAGAATACACATTTCTTTTTAGGCCAGGTCATCTGCTTCTGTTGAAGTAAGTCCATACATATAAAAAGAAAATGCACACTTTATATCGCCTTAGGGACAGGGAAGGAAGACGGGACGAGAGGAAAGATGAGAATCGTAAATGTGAATCACAAATCATAAACTTTTAACTCCTTGAAAATGGAAGGTTGGATGAAACTCGGGGGAGATTAAGTGAGATTAAAAATTGTTAATACCTGGCAGCTCATCACTGGGGCAGCTTTCCATGAAGCAGTGACACGAAAGGTGACTTTGACACAAAGAGTGGAACTGTGGATAACACTGTCATGGAGCACAGCTTTTTTTCAATTATAGAGCAACAACATCTAATAAACTACAAAAACTGTGGCCAGTGGGCTCCTATTGTAGCCTCCTCCTAAATCATGTTTTATATATTGTTTCGCTTGAGAGAACCGCTGTGTACACAATTTCTGAGTTCTGATTTTAAAGGACTAGTGCCCATTCTAAACCTGCCTGTTTTGAATGGACTGTTCTCTCGTTCTGTGTTAATAGTCCAGAGTTTCTTGAGAATTATTTCTTGTCATTAGTGAGTCCTCCTCAAACAGTTCTACAATAAAATTTCACTTTTTATTGTTTGTGTGCAAATATTTTTATGTACAGTCTAGTGCAGAGTGAAATTTGCATTCATCCTACCTGGTTTATCTGCAATAAAGATTTTGTAGGCAATGTTTTTCAGAAAATTAAACTAATTTGCTTCATTACTGTGGCTTTTATACACATAGTATAGTTTTATACACATTTATACTCTGAATGATTTACTTAACTGGTGTTATTTTTTCAGACATTGCATGAAATCTTTTTCAGACATCTGTTAAGCAAGCAACACAACTTTCGGACTCAAGTCCACAACTTTTCAATCATTCTGTAATTCAGCTTAATATAAACTCAAAATGAATGTTGTACCTATACTTTGTAGACTTCTAAAGAGGAGGTGATTCTATGAATGTTGTTGCCATGACGGAGATCAACACCCACGACTCTCGTGAATGTCTATCTCCTTCCAATATGGTGAAATAAAAATAATCATGCCAGATATGTGTTCCAAATACAAACAGGAAGATTAATTTAAAGAATTACAAGGTAATTAGATAACAGTTCAACTGGCACATCACATTGTTCTTTTAGATCCTCTTATCAACACTACCTGAGTTTCCACACATAAAACAATATTTATTAAAGCAATGTTCACACACATACTGTCTGAACCAGTCATCCTTCATTTGTGGCTCTTTTATGAAAACCTATAACACCAGATACATGTTTAAAGTGTCCCTGATCACAGTGGGTTGCACAGTGGCTCCATACACTGTAAATGTAGGCTCTATATCTTAGGGCTTCATTGACTTGGGTGCAACCAGTCCGTGTTCAATTTCCTCCCACAGTAATGTTCCCCCTGAATTAAATGGGTTTGTGGAATTGAAAATATAGGAAACCATTTTGGAGAGATAAAATTATTTTTGGTACAGTGGGAGCAAAGTGTATATCCTCTTCTAAGTGATTTCAGGGGGTACAAAAATCAATAGCTCTCTAGTTGCATTTCTGCCAAGTTGATGGAGGTGGTTGAGTACAGGTGCAAAGATAGATCAAGTTGGAAATCAATCAAATCCAAAACATTTCATTTGAAAGGCGAGAAATGTAGGGCACTGAAGTGAGCAGGAGTCAATTTCAGAGCTCCAGAGGTTCAGTCGTGCTAGAGAAGCAAACGCCACCTTGTCTGGGAGGACAGGGACATTAGTTTTTAAACATTGCAGGTGAAATTATAGTCTAAATGGTAATCAGCCATTTTACACAGTTAAGGCAGCTGAAATGTTTTTAATCTTTGGATTAATTGCCGGCAGAAAATGTGAATTCACAGCATTTTAATACAATAATACATTTAATCTACTTTAATCTACTTAACTGGTGAGGTGGATATTACACTGCCTTAAGAGCATGTTCATACCCAGCACTTGAACTGTCTCGAGTGGGAATGGATTCAAGGGTTTCAGGTTTTTTATTTTTCCACCTCGAGTGACAAGACAGATTTCCTCCCCTGTTTCCTTCCCCTTTGTTTTGATGTTTTTCAACCAAGAGTAATGCCTTACACTGTGCTTATTTCCTTTATCATTGGACGTGACCTTTGGGTGGGTTCAGAAAAAAAGACCAACACTTACCTCGGAAATGTCACAAAACTATCCTGATGTCTTTCTAGTTGTATTTTGGAGGGAAAAAAGAAATATGAGACCATTCTTTGTGTATATCTGAAATACATGACTGTGTTAATAAATGGTCCTAAAATTAAGTTCTAATCTGAACACTTTATATTTTACAAAGATTGTGTGGAAATTACACAATCAGCTTCCATAAAATCTTACTGCACTTGTTTGTGCTTTACAAGACACTATAAACCTATAACCATCAGCAAAATACTTTCAGTCCTCGGTCGTCCTTTACAATAAAATATAACACGTATTTAAATGTCCATTTCCAGGTCATTTTGCTCCTAAGATTAAGAAAGTCGACTACAAAGTGTAGTATAAACAGACACAAAAGGATTAGAATTATTCACAATCATTTGACAGCCTAAATAAACTATTATCCGCTTTATAGCGTGGATGTATCACAATAAAACAGCCCTATTAAGTGCAGTGTACAGACATTTGATAGTCATGTAAATAGTTCACCAGAGAAACATTAATATTGTTAGATTTAGGCACAAATATTAATACTTTATGCACAAATAAATACCACACCATGACTGAATAGATACCACATTATTAAAAATGGAAAAGATCATTTGTTGCAGGGGGAGAAATGTGAATCTCAGGGTGGCTGTGTGAAGAACTGTTTAAATGTGACTTCCTGTGGAATGAATAAGATGTGGGGAAGGTTTTCTTAAACTTTATAAAATTCAGAAAGATCTCTGACAATGTTTTGAGACCTGACCCCGGTTCTGTGCCAGATGTCAAGCACCACCACTTTGCTCCACAGGTCAGAGAAATTGAGCGGGTATGTACTTGACAAGTACGAATAGCTGTTTGTGTGAGTAGCCATAATTGCGCCGATAGAAACCATTACCTGTCCTTCCCAGGTGAGATTATCAAGTCAATGGTCTTGAACTAATGACCAGAACATTGAGCCCAGACCTCTGCGAGCTGCTCAGAGCCTGAGTTGCGAAGCACCAATCAGTCTTTTCTACAGCTTCTGGTGAAAACTCGAGAACAAATTAATGCCACTTAAAACAGCAGAGAGTGAATAGCCAGTCCCCAGTCACAAGAATGATTCAGAGCTCCACTTTGAATTGTTTGATTAGAGAATCTCTAATAACCCTCATACTAATTTTCACAGGTCTTGTCAGTGGTTTAATGTTCGCAAAAGTACCGTTGATAAATCAAATGTTTCATAGGACAAAAATGTTTGGTTGCTTTAATCAATATTTTTATATTAACAATGCAGTGACTGTGTGAAATAGGTTACCTTAATGATGAATCCATAGACTGTATATAAAGATGAATGATGTGTCTCTATTTCCTCCCACTGTCCAGAAATTAAACCAAAAGTATCCCACATACAAATACCGCCATCTTACACATTTGAAGTCTTCACGGTATCGAGGTTCAATCAATGTGCACACTTCACCAATCATACGCCAGTCTCAGCTGTCAATCATGATGTTTCATTGTGTTTTTATAGCATCAAATAAATGACTTCAAACCTAAATTTACCAAACACCATCATACATTAATGCAATAAGAACTACCATTAATTACAGAAATCAACTTTGAGAAAAAAATTACCAGCCACCAGGGGGAGACCAATATGCTTTGGCTTCACTTTTGCGGAGCCAAATTCCCTCGAACTCTATGAAACATCTTAGCACCTTAAGCTAATTGTTTCGGTTTGCCAACAAGCTCTATCAATTAATCTACACTACCTGCCCTGCACTGAAAATGTATGCATCTCATAAGCATAACGTAGCATTTAAGCTAAGAGTTCCCTCAATTTAAACAAGGAGAATATTTAGTGAACTTAAATTCACCATGCAACATTTAACGTGCAACCAAATGAATGCTAATATTGCTTCCTGTCTGCTGGATGCTTTAACTGTTAGCTAACATGTTCACCACATCAACTTCAGTATATATTCATTTTCAGGCTTCAAAGTTTACTTTGAATCCAGGCTTGTTGATTTGTGCACATGCCCAAAGTCAACCTGTATCAACCAATTAAAAAACAAGATGAAGGCTACATGGCCTGTAGTATTCCACATTCATCTACCAGTTACTTAACTTGCATGTACTTTGTAGATCCTAGATACACAGACAATTGTAGAGTGCTAAACTCGCTGATAGATTGCTAGTCAAACTAGAGATAATGTTGTTTCCCTTTAAGAAAGCACTCCCTCTCCAAAACATGAGCAGTAACATTTTAAGATACGTCTCAACAAAGCCGTCATCCCAGCTGCCTGGTTTCATGTTGGAGTTCTATACATGATTAGATGGATGATAAGAATGATACAAAAGAGCAGCTTGTGTATCTTGTGTATCTTTAATAGCACTACATCTGCTCACCTCAAAATAAGAACGAATCATAATCTCACACCTGCTGCTGGCTTTCACTCAACTGCACTCTCACAGACTGGCACACCAATGCACACACACAGACACACACACACACAGACACACACACACACACACACACACACACACACACACACACACACACACACACACACACCAACTGTCAGAGTGAATCCAAACGTCTGAGGCCAAACATCTGGAACTAATGCTCAAGGAGAGCCTCTCTGATTTTATTGAGTTCTTCTCCTTCTGAGAAGAACTCTATTTGGTCCACACTTCAGAGAGGGGGAAAGTTGACTCGACATCTGCAGCACATCACCCTGAAGCAGCATTACATGAAGTGTAGCTGTCCTGTTTTTGAGAACTAAAATTAATATTATGTTTCCAAGGCAATCCTGTTAGCACGGTCTCATCCGACTCAGCCTGGCAGACTTAAGGACTGGTCTTAGAAGCAGTTTGAGGATTACCCAGCTTGAGTCTCATAAACACCACACAGTCTGGTCGCTAAGTTTCGGCCAGGGCTGAGGATTTCAATATTCAGAGAGGAAAACATGTCAATTTATCTAAGAAGTAAAACAACTGTGGTCAGTGACACTCTCTGTTTTAAATCTTTGCTGCTCTCACCACTCACATTAAGGCTGATATAATGAAAGAATGGAAAATCAATAACAGCAAGCGAAAACAACACAGCAAAGCAGCATGCGTCATCCAATTGTAGTCAACACTCTCGGGGCCTGCAGTCTCACACGGCTTCTGAAGGCTGTCAGTGTTTGATATTTACCAGAATGTTTACATCTGTTTGTCTTGTCTGTGTGGGTATTAAAAGTTTTTATGCATCAGCTCAAGTTTCACTTTTAATTTACCTAGTTTTGCCAACATGTCTTTTCAATGTTTTGCTTTCTGTTGTCCTTTCCACCAGAGGGGGAACATAGGTCTTTCATACAACAGTCTAAATTGTCCAGATTTTGATTCAAAATTGTTTAACATCAATAACAATTGCTCCTCTAGAACTCCTGAATTGTAAATTAGGTTAAAGGGGCTATATGTAAGTGTTAGCTTTTGCTACATACCCACAGGTAGCAATAATATCTGCTGTAGATGAGTAATTCCAATCTAGCAGAAACCCGGCAACAAACTGAATTATTTTGTTCACTAAGGCCTTTCTCCAGCAGCGGTTAACAGTTGTTTTCTTTCCATTTCTATCAGTGTTACCAAATGTATGATAATCAGCTTATACGTACAATAATTTTGCCCTCTGTACGATGTACAATACTAAAATTCCCATTATGTATGCTATTTTCAAGGATGCCGGAAGTAGGGGTACTGAGGGGACTGTAGCACCCCTACTGGCAAGGGGTGTAATTAAAAGGTAGAAGAAAGTTTACATTGAAAGTTTTATTTCATTTAATTTTCTCAAGTAACATTTTGACAATAGTATAGTAGCATTTTTTAAAGATTTGATTTCAGTGCAGAACCACTTCCCCCAAAATACGATAGTTTTAAAACTCTGGTATGATATGTCAACGTTTCTGGCAACACTCTCACTTCTATTGCTCTATTGAGTTAGCATGCTAACCAGCTAGCCCAGGCCCAGATGGCCTGTCTCGTCTCATCACTTCCAATAGTGAGTCACTGTAGTGTCCATTCTGCTCTAAAGAAGAAGTACTGCTCAGAGGACATTATATCACCTCTTCTCTTGTAAATGCAATGATGGCTGAAGCACTTGGCAAACGACCGTCACTGCCACCCACTCCTGGCAAGAAACCACATTCAGCCACAGAGAAAACTTACATGTAGCACCTTTAAGTAATTAAAGGTAAAATGCCACAGATAAATTACCCTCATCCACTTACACAGCATTTATCACACAGTAGAGCACATTAAGGCTAATTGATAATTTTGGCCATTTGGGCAGTATTAATTGAAAAGTCATCACTGCCAGCCATGCACCAAATGACCACATTAACTGTCAACATTATGTTTGACACCCTCCCTGATGAAGTAGTGCTTGGGGAGCTCTCTATGGGCTCTTAGAAACACCAGGCAAGAGAGACAAGAGCCACGCTAAGCTTGTGTGTGGGTTGTCAGGCCTAAAGTCAAAGAACAAATTGTCATCTCTCTGCATCACTGGTGCTAATCACCGATGGATGGGTCTGCCATGTCATCCAGGATTTGTCTGTGCTGCGATGAAACAGCACAAACTTTCATGCTGTGTCATAGGTTTAGTCAGCGATGAAACATAAAATAATAAATTATCCCCTTAGTCTATTTAGAAAAGAGCGCTTACAAGCTGTTTCCCTCTATTTGCACCTCATTTCTGTTTGCAGCGCATCTATCATGTTATATCTGCAAGATATTTTCACCCTCGTTGCTCTCCGGGTTTCACCCTGTTTGAGTATCTGAGTGTGTGTTTCAGACTAGGTAGCCTAGGGAATAAAATGCAGATTCCTGTCTCCTTTGGTACTCTGTGCACTCACTCATGCGCAGCTCTGTGCACTGTGTTTCTTGTAAAATGACAGCAGCGCTTAATTTTAACATAAAGGTAGATGCCAGATCCCTCTAGAAGTTCTTTGACCTGTGTTTGCTCAAGGAATATGTGGCATTGTGCTACGTAGTCGGTTTTGGAGTCAGAAATAGCTGAAACAGCTTTAAAATTTGGTACTTTTTTCTGAAATGTTTGAAAAACATGTCGACATGAATATGTATCCGAACAAGAATCCACTGACATAGACAGTCAAGCAAACAGGGCTTTCAGAGTGAAATGTAAATTATTAACTATCACTCATATTACATACGAGAACGCCCCCAGTCAAGTGTGATGATATTTTTTGAAAATAACAAATAATAAATGAATAGGCCAACCGAGTCGGGAAAAATGAAACACAGCAGAGTGGGGTTATATGATAATCAGTTCTTTCATACTGAGACAAAGAGACAAAACAGCTTTTCGTTCAGTTAATATTTCTCTTTTCATGATGAAACCAATATACTGCAATGAGGATCTGAAACTGGAAATGCAAAATGAATAATGCCGATAATATATTGAATGGCAGATTAGGGTTAATCTTATATTCATACTGCAGCATGTGGTGCCCTCTGTGGATATGTCCCTGGTGTGAAAAAAGTTTTACTTAATCCCACTTTGAGGACATTTCAGGAGCTGCCAAATGTCTCCAGGGAACCCTTCCTCTGAAAATGCCATGGAGACTTGAGTTAGAGCCTCTGATGTGACTTCCTCCACTGAACCTTATTTCCATGTTGGCTTCACTGGTAACGGTGGATAGTAGCGAGGAGAGAGACAGATGGTGCTAATATGGTGCAGCGAGGTACAGGGCATGCAGCGGACTGTGCACACTGGTAGTGCAATTTTAGTATTTTTGTGGGTGGAGCATATGAGTCCAGGTTAGGATGAGGAGGAATTCCTTATCATAAATGATCAGTGGTCAAGTGAGGGGGTGAAGGGAAATGTTTAGCTTTATTAGCTTTACCAGCTAAGGAGCTTAGAGTACCTGTGGAAGTTTAGTTTCAAAATGCCTTAACTTCAAATGACCAATTATCATTTTTAAGAGAATACTACATATTTATAATGTACACGTATAACTGCTTTAAGACATGAACTGAATTCCTGATAATCTCCTGACATTCTCCAGAGGGACTTTGTCTGGCCAGCCCCCTGGTGAAAACTCTGGACAATGTCCGAATGAGCCAATGTGAAAACACAACAAGAGATCCTCCTCAGTATTCATAGCGAGTGAGTGGTGGTGTTGATGAAATTTCTAACATGCTTGAGATGCAGAAAGGGAAAAAAACAAAAGACAAAAAATAATACAAATATCTCAGGGTGAAAAAAACGGTGCCACAGATGAAGAGAGATCAAGAGAACTTTTGGTGATAAGAGTCTATGTTGGTGTCGACGTGCTGTAAACATAAATACGCCATCTCCGCATGGGAATTAATCCTGACTCTGCATGCTGGGCCTCCCCTCATCTGAACCCTCTAAAGACTTCTGTACCTCCTGCTGTGTTGTTTATATGTGAAAGGCAAACTCTGGAGACAGTGCAGACAAGATTGTGTGGACATCCTCCGGAGTTCATGTCTAAAAAGGCATCTGATTACTTACTTTACTGATCAGGATTATCTGTGAATTTAGCAGTAAATCCATACTCATGCTAAAGAGTCAACTTACATGATATGATGTGTCCCTTAATATGTGAAGTAGCTGGTGAATAAAAAACATAAAGATGCCATCATGGGCTAATAAACCTGCTCCAGCCTTCAGAAACACAGAGGTCCACAGACAATTCTCCAACAGCCAGATTGTAATTCTGTTAAATCAGCCACTCCGCTCAGACAAATGAAATCATCTGCTGAAACTGGAGGGAGGCCAAGTTTACATAAATAAATTAAGAAACAGATTCACTTGCACCCCCTTCGGTGAGTGCACCTGGATTCCCTTAACAGGAAAACAGCATAATTTAACTGATAAGGACCTCTAAATAAATTGTGCTCAAATTGTGTTTGATTCAGATGGGTCTTAAATTTCCGGGCCTTGAATTGGTCATTGTGTGCATGCTCTTTGTTCCTGGAAAGTAAATACTGTGAAAAAAGTGTGTGTGTGTGTGTGTGTTTGTGTGTTTAGTACAAATCTGTAAATTGTGAACTCAAATTACTCCCATTAGCCTCATTGTGGATATCTATTCAAGATATCCTCTGCTGCAACATTATTGTAACACACAGAAAATATTGACTGAATAGAATGGAGCCCTTATGTTTAAATCAGTGATTCACAAGGAACCCCTGCCTCAGGGGGCACTGCTACATTTGCAGAGGGGATGTGGAAAGATTGTGGAGTAGCTCAACTAATGAACTATATCTAGATCTCCAAGACATTGGGAATACCCTACCTGACAAGTACCTTAACAAACTGAGAGCAAGTGTACTGCAGGAATCTGTTGACGGTCACATCAAATACTGATTTGGTTTGGGGGTTTTTCTGTTTACTGCACTTTGACAGAGAGATCATCTTTGCCTGGGAACTGTGAGATGCAAGTAAGTTGTATGAAATCTATAGTTAGCAAGATATTAGGAAATAAGTTTCAATAGTTAAATAGCTAGGTGATAGCTAAAAGTAATTGACACAGTTCTAATAGATAGCTAAAAGCAACGTATAAACAGTTAAATGTGTCTAAAAGTAATACAGTTTAAAAAGGTAGCTATAAGGCCATAGACTGAATTTAAAGATCAACAATGCATCTCCACTTCCTCTCACTATCCAGAAATTAAGCTGTCTTGCCATTTATATTGCTATATTGCACATTTGGGGCCAGTGTCTAGTAGCGATCAGGGGATGGAGCCACAGTTGCAAGGTCCAACACACTGGTGGGTCGGTCCCAGCTGTCAATCATGGCATTTCACCTCCTTGTTACAGCATCAAATAAATACAAAACTAAATAGCCCTGAGAAAAGAGCACTTGAACAGCAGTGTGATAAGACGTAACCATCTTGGAGAAATTATTGGTTTATGATCCACCAGTTGGCGCTCATGACATTTTGGTGTGACTTTATAGGGTTGCAGTCATGTCATCCATCTCTTACTGAATTTGGTCAATACTAATGGATTAATGGAGAAATAAAGTCAAAGTCATGACTAAGTGGTTGAAATTTTTAGCTAATAGTTGGCTAATAACTAACCACTGTAACAGTTTAAATTAATAACTAACAAATGAATAAAGGATTATTTAACTAAAGGTAATTCATAAATAGATTAATGGAAAAATTGCTGGAAATACAAATTCACCAAACCAACGTTAATGCTGAAAGTCCAGAAGTATGACAAATAATTGTAATAACACATCCACTTTATGTCCATCTAACAGTGACCTACATAGAAAAAAAGCCTGGCAACCACTGAAATCATGCAAGACTATAACCTGCGTTGATAGAATGGTGTTAAAACATGCAGACACACACTTACGTATGTGAGAGGGAGTAGATAACAATGTCAAGTTAATGAGCTTCATCTTTAAGGTAGCAGCCTGTTTCAACAGAGAGCTGCAGGAGACTGTAAGTGTGGATGGATGGGGCTGTTTGATCGCTTGTTATCGAGGTGGACCGCTCCAAGGTCATTCTGTGACTGCATCTTGCCTAATTATATAAAGTCAAAGCCACGTCTGAATTCCTTAGGTTTTGCAAGGACCCTTCCCCACTGCTCCAGTCGCTAAACCCACACTAGGAAGATGCTGGGATGTTATCAAAAAGCACAACCCCAGAACTCCAACTGAGCTTTGTTCAAAGACCTTGCATGTCAGTGAATGTCTTTGGCATATCTGCATTGTCAAGAAAATAAGCTTTATTCTCTCAGTTTTTTGAAGGCTGAATTTCAAGCAATATAGCTCAAAACCAGGCTGAGGCCATGTTATACTTATTTGTTTCTTTTATTGTGAGAGTCTGTGTGCCCATGTACTATAGGTGTGCAACGATTGCCTTTGTTCCCTAAAATACTCAATTTCATTTCCCGGATAAGCTTAGATGAATAAACGCAATTATAATTTGAATTCCTAAAAAAGAAAGGATATTGTGGCAAACATCTTATTATCCTGGCCCTGAAGAAATTATATGATGAATTAAAAGCAGGGATTGAAATGAGGGCTTCAGTGACACTGTGAGAATTCCCATTAGTGGCCTACGAAATGAAAGATCTTTCATCAAAGCTTGAGATGACAGCACAGTATCATTCACTTCAAGCAGCTGGATGTGTCTTTTTTCTGCACAAATCTCAGATTAATGCTTATCTGTAGCTCTACAACATATTACTGGAGTTCTCTCCCTCTTTTTTTATGAGATTATTTAGTCCAAATGTGAAGTGCAAACTTCAACACACCTCCATTTATAGCCACTTATTCCACTGAGGGAGATTCTTCTCCTGGTTTTGAAAGTGGATCACATTAAAAAGCTTAAACTCTGCTGCAACTGAATCACTTGTTTTCTTTCTTTGTCCTGCAACATGCAACAATATCAAATGTGAAGTAATGACCCCAGGAGTATTACACTTTAATGGTGTTATTACAGCATACGAGTACAATTAGTTCATCAGCAGAATGAGGAGACAATTTCCAGTGGCTCAGCTCTATTTAATGGCAGTCCCGGGAACGCTGGCACAGCAGAATAAGACCCCGTACCAGAGAACTGCAACAACAGATGACATTTAGAACCATAAATATCTTACTCATAAGTTGCGATTAAAGCTAGTGTGAAAAAACCAAAAAGAAAAAATACAAGAGAAAACCTGTTTGCATTGGATGATCATTTAAAAATGTAATACACAAGCTTCATTCACTCTTGAATATAATTAACATCATAATTTACAATTATAGCAAATATTTCTGCAGAGAGGCTCAATTTGGGTGCTGCTTCTTTATTATATCCTGCAATGTGCTATCATAAAACAGGTAAGTTGGTGGAGATGAGATGATGTATAGCTCCAGTAACAGCCATCTCATGACATCAATTATTCTTTGACAGTTTCACGGTTGTCAGGCCACCCATAATGATATCCGATGGGTCAACTTGAAATTGCACAGGTGAGATGGTATGTCATCCTGACATAAGGACAATGGGAGCAGTATGAGCATTGATAGCTGGAAAAATTGATTCGGGGGCTTTTTTTTTTTGGCTCCGAAACATTTTTAGCAAGCGTGAAGATCATCCACTAAATGTAAAATTGTATAAAGGTTCTACATGTTATAAATAGGGCGCTGTCAGTTCAGTTTGAAGAGGAATAAAAAACTAACTGTGAGAATCTTGACATATTCTCAGTCACTTTGAAAACAGTCATAGACACTCCTGAAAGGGATTATTAGGGTTGCCATGGCTGCATAGTGAGGATCCCTGAAGCGTATTTAACCCCACTACTCTACAAATCAGACTCTTTTTTATTTCATGAAGAATCTTGTAGCCTTTGTCACTGCTGCCTTGTTGTTGTCAGGCTTTTAAAATTCGAAATGCTTTTTGCAATGTATTAAATGAATTACCGGATGAGCGTGGTAAGACAAGGAGAGTCTGTGGGTGGAAACTGGATGAAGGTTTTGCATGCAAGAAAAATTCTCAGTAGACAAACCAGACTTTTTTTTCCTGTGGAGCAGAAAAAGCTCTTCCATGATTTGTCTGCAGGTTCCCTCATATTGCTCAGCCCCTGTAAGTTCTTTGTGTGTCTAATGCTTTTCCACCATCTGCTGCAGAGATATAGTTAGTGTTACTTCATCTAACTGCATTGCATTAGAAGTGAGAGGTGATCATTACTTCATTGTCGGAGTGACATTTTATTTTTATTGGCTGGAGACATTCATAAAGATGAATAACTAACATAATATACGCAATGAAATGGGCCTGACATTAGCTGGCATTAAATCAAAGGTTTAAAAGACACCATTTAAAACACATCCATCCAGTGACAAGCCTCTGAAATGAACCTATCCATGGATAAAATCCATTTTTAAACCAACGCTTTGGTTATGAGCCTTTGTCAGGCATCAAATTAAGAAGAGAAAAAGAAGGAATAAGAATTCACATATAAAACAAATATTATCTTCATACTCAATGGATTTTGACATATGCTGTCTGATTTAAGGATATTTTCATATATTGTGTAGTGGACTTTGTGATTGTTTGTTGTGAACTGACTTTTAAGATTGCATTTGATGAATTCAATGTGCTGGTACTGAGCAAGAATTCAACCTTTTCATTATCATGCTTTCATCTTCCTGCGCATCTATCTGAGATTATCCACCTGCAACAGAAATGAACCCATAGGTCATCTGTTGTTGTGATTTTGTTTGACATTTGTCAGATTGTTTTGACCCATAGACACTGTTCTTTTATCCATAACCATTCCACAAGCTTAACTGTGCTAATTATTGTAACCATGACAACAAAGGTCTTCTTACTTGAAGGAAATACTTAGTGGACTATTAATTGCAGAAATGTGATGTCTCACAAATTCAAGGCAACAAACTGATTTTTTAATTAGACCATTTGACTTAACAGAGCAAATTATTCGCTTTTCCTCTGGGTCTGTTACTGAGGATTTTTTTGGGGGAGGGGGCTTAAAGAGACACAAGCTAAAACCAATTATTTCAGGCAGAGGCTGAAAAGAGGAGCTGCAGCAATGGACACTATGAGGAAAAGTATGTGTTTTGTGAGCATTGGACCATGTAAAGCTTTTAAAGTAATAACCCAAATAAAAATAATAAACATGAATATTGATGGTGATTAAGACGAGAGGAAGAGCAGGATTAGACAAATGTCCCTGTGCTGTTCAACACAAAAAATACTGAGCTGATCAAGTTTAAACATTGTAGGTCTAATTACCATAGAGTTGTATGTTCTTAACAACATTGAAATCCATAGGCAAAATTTTACTGCAACACAAACCCTGTATAATCATAGTGTTATTGTATAAATATATTCTTGTCTAAAAAATATCTGCTTACTTGTACTGTGAGACACATTGCTAATCAAATGTAAAATTATGGGAATTAATTGTTATCTTCATTACTGTTACATGAATCATCTATATAGTTGCTCAAGCTTTTAAAGCTGTTGGTAATCCTTTTTTTTTCTTAAAATGCACATATGTGGATAGAAGAAAGCAATTTTTTTAACTGTTTTATAAAAGGTTATTTTACATAGTCACAACTCGGAATCTTTACTTTTGTTAATTTTTAATTGATGTTTATAAATGAGGACTTTTTTTATTTATTATATCAAGTCTCATCTTTATCTTTCATGGAAACCAAGGAAATTGTTTTTGTTCTTCAACAGGACCACAGAGACTGAAGTAGCAAACATAAAACAGCTGCAGGAAATGATGTTTTTAAATAACTTACAGTGACGAGAGCAAACATTCCATCTGACAGTTTGTCAACCGAACCATGACTATCATACTGAAAGCTGTAATTAAATAATCTGAACTTGAAACTGAATAACTTCTCTACCTGCACTCACTTCTGAAAGAAATGTGGGTTAGACATTTTTCAGTGCAAAGAATAATGTAAGTCTGTAAGTTGTCCTGCTTTCTCCAACTAAAGGTGATGAGTTAACAGAACATTTTCTCTTTCTGATGAATCACAGAATGACCAGCACTTTCTTGCCTAAGACTGGTTTCATGTGTTGGTAGAATTGTACCTTTTACTTCAAATGATTATTATACTGCTCTGTATTTTGAAACATTCAATAAATGATGATCTGTTTCTCAGGTCTGTGATGTTACTTATGCAAAAAAAGGAAGAAGTTACAGGTTTACAGAGCTTTCATGGTTTTCATGGACTCTCATGGAACTGATTCTAAACTCTGTGTAATTGTACCCACTACAACTATTCTTAGGTCTTTTTTAAAAGTTCTGTCACATTTTTTACATTTCAATATAAAAGAGAACAGATAGAATTCATTGATTCACTGTAATGTGTTTGATGTTGCATTGTTGTTATCAATTTGAAACTTTGAATGAGAAACAATTTATACAACTTTATATTTGGACTGTCTCACAACATTATGAACCATGTGAAGCCTCTATCCTAAACGATTTGTACCAAATTATCAAATTAGCTCTTTCCAGAAAGCATCTGAGGAAATTGTGAGGAAATTACAGGAACTGTAGCATAAGCAAAATACTGAAACCAAATTACACCATTTAAAATACAACCATCCAGTAATGACCCACTGGAAATAAAGCCGTCCGTGTATGAAATCAGTTTTATATGCTTCAAAAGCCAATACTCAGAACTCCTCTGTGGTGATGAAACTTGTACTAAACAGTGTATTAGGATTTGTGCATCTTCGTTTTGGATTATGTAATGAGGCACGCTAATTGACGAAGAGAAGGCGCATTATTTTCCAGCTTAAACCCAGAAACTGTCATGTCTTTAGTGGAAGTGGGATGCTTTTTTCAGTGTATTGTATTCAGGCTTTTCCGTGTATGGCTCCGTCACGACGTCACACACAAGCAACCGTTACAAGGCATTATCTTGGTCTAAAAACACCCACTCACACACATACACACGCCCACACAAACACAAGCACAGATACACAAACAAGCACAAATAACCGGGCTGAGCAAATCAAACACATTTTCTCAGAGAAGAAAATCCACAAACACACACAGACAACTGACATGTTTCTTTTCGTGGATACGTGACATGATTAAATGCACCCAAATGCATTGTCACAGGCTCTATGCCTTTCTTCAAGCCTTACAATACAGTACTATGGGTAAAACATCAGCACCATGGGTAGAGGAAGTCAATTGAAGTCCATTTGAAGGGACTGAATCCTGCAAAAAGGGTGAACTGGGTGTCACTTTTGGACACACTGGGTGTCCTTCCACTTAATGTCAATTAGCGTCTGGTCAGTGTTCTGTCTATTCCCAAATCCAGTAAGTCCTCAAGAGTTTCCTGTGCTTATTTTTCGTTCTTATCTCACTTTGCGATGGTTACGAACAACACAATCAGGTGGAAAAGTGCCAAGATGTAAAAATAGTCCAGGAAATTAATGAACGTAGCTGTGAGTTTTTTCTTTCTCCACCTCACAAGTGCAATAAATTGCTGTGGAAAAACACAATATTTGCTCAGGAATTCATGGAATATACTTTTAATTCACTCTCCTCAATGTGTTATTAATGTGCAAGTGAAAAACCCTCAAGGAATCATAGAGGGCACGACCATATCTTAGATGAGAAAGGGGAGAGGGAGAAAGTTGCAATAAAACCGAAGTAAATCCCTCTGATACCATTTGGCAGACGGTTCTTGATATACCTCAGGCTGGATATTAAAAATCTCAGATGGGCTGTCCAACTGACAACTTAATCCATTTAGAGACACTCAGTAAGCAGCAGGAAGCTGAGTCAGGGTCAGTGTACATAGAGGTCTGTCATTTCTCACACCAGGCACAATAAGTTTATCCTTCGTAATCTATTCCACACGCTTAGGAGTCAGACAGAAACAGCAGAGAGGCGGGAGAAGAATGCCATCATTTTGTTTTGATATCATAGTGATTAAAAGGCGCTACAACATAAAAGCCGCCTCAAACGGAGGATACACGAGTGCTTGAAAAGAAGAAAATGCGTGGTATGTGATCTGTCACTTTCAAAGCCTGTAACAAAAGCACTGACTTGATGTGTGAATATGTTGAACAAAATTCTTGACTTGTTATGGGTAGACAAAAGGATCTTTTGAAAAGGGGGGAGTTCAATGTGTCAATTAAGAAGGCCACGTTTCAAGGTAGCAGCTTCAGTGACCTTCCTGTTAGCATGCATGGAAATATAGAAAGAAATTTGGTGCAAATGAAGATTCTACATTGAGGCTGTATTCTAAATAATTATAATTACTATTTTTTTCTTTTAACTGTTGCATAAAAAAATGTTTTAATAAAGAGAGAAAAATGTAAAGGAGGCTTGTAAAGGGCACACTTTTGTAACTAAATAAAATAACATTTTGTTAGTTATCACATCTCAATATTGGCAACGTTTACTTCGAATAGGTGATAAATAGTATAATTACACAGCATTGCAGCTCCATGGCACTGATGGGGTTTGTGTATCGTAATCAAGAGTAATAGTAATTTATTTTATACATACACATGGAATGAGACAATAACAACAATACAACCTTGAATCTTATCACATGGTATTAGACAAAGACTTTGGATACAAATGCTGCTATCTTGTATATTTGGAGGCAGAGTCTGTGCAACAGAGATCGGGGTTGGAGCTGCAGTAGCGAGGTCCCACTGATCCAAACGCTCGACCAATCCGGAGACAGTCTCAGCTCTCAATCATGATGTTTCCGTCTTGGAGAAAACATATATTTGAGTGAATTTAAGTTTGGCACACATCCCATCCACTAACATGGATTAGGCATGATTTATAACCTAAACTTTTTGCCAATACTGCAGTTAGCCACCAAGTAGGAACCAATAAATAAATACTTTAAAACATGTTCAATAGTTCGATATAGTTCAAAAAGGTAAATCCTCTTTCTCTCCCAGGTATGCATTGGTTAAAATATGTAGCAGCATGTTTGTTGAGCATAGCTTAGCATAAATACTGGAAACAGCTACCTTGGTAACAAAATCTTCCAGCCCTTCCAAAGGCATGTGTCATATTTCCTCTTCAGTTTTTATGAAATCACTGAGATGTCACATATTAATTAATGAGCTGTTGCTGCTGGTGGTCAGATTTTATTAGCTCTGTCCACCTGTTTCAAGCATTTGCGCTAAGCTAAGCAGACCTGACATTTTTGTGTTGCAGCCATGAGCGTGGTGCTAAGCTAACTGGCAGCAGGAAAGTGTTTATGGGTATTTTTCAACTCCTGTAAAAAAAATACAGAGACATCTTTTGTGTAGAACTGTTTTTGTGACTGATGATGTTCCAGCTGGTATAAAGCAATGAGGCTTCTTCAACTATTTTCAAAAACAATTTTTCATAATTGTGTTGAAGTTGTTTTAGGGCAGAAATAAACTGTTTTAAAGTTGCAAGATCCTCCATCAAAGAAATTACACCTAGTGAAATGACTGCAGGTTATGAAAATATATTGCCTCTACATGTTTACTGTTTTGTTTTTTGATCAATTTTCAACAAGTTCAATATATTTTAATGAATAGGTAATAGGTTAAATCTGACTTTCAGATGTTTGCAAAGATAGATAGATAGATAGATAGATAGATAGATAGATAGATAGATAGATAGATAGATAGATAGATAGATAGATAGATTGATTGATTGATTGATTGATTGATTGATTGATAAAGTTTTGTTATCCATAACTCATAAAGTCTGCAATCTAATGACAGTTTCTTAGCTCGTCACACATTTGTTTGTTTGTATGCTTGCTGATCTCTTCAATCTTAAATTCTACAAACTGTGCAGTCACACAGTTGGTAATGTTTGCTCACTGTGACTCATGTATTCACAGAAAATGGCAAAAGGCGTTTACAGTCAATTCATTTAAGCTTTTCGTAAATATCAAGTCTGACAGGTGTCATTGTACAACGTCGACCTCCTCAGCTTGGGGGGGGGGGGCTGCTCTGTCTCTCATTCTTATCACACTGGATTCTCATTCTATGAAATTGTGAACCAGACTGAATAAGCTGGTAGTTCAACACTGCCATCTTCTGGAAAAGATCCTTATTATACCGTAAGATTGTATGAATGTATGATTTTATTATGAAACCAAATGAGTGACAAGGCAATTATTATCAAATGTGCAAAAGAGTGAATCATTTCAGTTTTGTTGCATGTATCATATATGTAATGATGATGTTGTCATATCAAAAATATTTCATATTCCTTTAAAGTAACTCATGGGATACTTATAATTCAACTATTAGCCCTGTTGGACTAATGTGAGGTCATTGTTTAGTCAAACCATTTTGACCAGTGCTATATATGTATGATTAAAGGTAACTATGTAAAAATGTTGAAATATGATTAAGAATCTCAGGTTTTTTTCGAGCCTAATTTCTCTGCTGTATATGTGACTTTGAGACAAATGTTATAAAAGTGAGTGTGTTAGATAATTCAAACAGCAGATGCTTGTTATGCTCCATGTAGCACAGAGTAAAGGTATAGGATCAGAAAAGCTCCTATCTGATTGACTGAAGTTTGAGGTTCTGTGTTTGAAGATAACTAAATATCCCTGCTGTTTAAATTGGGATTAGTTTTTTTTATTTCAGAATGTCAGTGTAGAGATAATACTGTTTGGGCAGCGTATTATGATGCACCATGCATATGTAAATAGTTTACACTTTAGATTTGCAGTTACAACAAGCTTTGTAAAACGATGAATCATTTGTAGATGTATTGACCTTGTGGAACAAATAATAAAAAACTAAAAAATGGTAAGCCACACATTTGTTTATGCATTCATGCTTTTACAAACAAAAGGTTTTGTAAATGACTTGTAAAGTTATACTTAACTTTCTGAGGGGAAAGTGAAAATTGTCTGGTACATATATAGTTATGATAATTGTTGATGATTGTGTACAATAAAATACATAGTCCATTATGTGTGACTATGCTTTTTGTTAGTGTTGTTTACTTCTGATTATTCCGGCCCTCACAGGGACTAAACATTTCTTAAAAGGCATTGAGGACTGCCACACCAAAAAAGAACAGAAATGAAGGGTTTTGTTAGAATGTGAGCTACAATAATTGTCAACTGGTCCATAGTCGTACTATGTTCAGCAAAGAACCAAACTTGAAACACTTATTTACACTTGTCTTTTATATATTGTATGCCATTTCCTTGAATGACCTTCACAGCATTGGAGGACACCTGCCTGTCATCAAACCACAGCAAAGAATCGATTTTTACTCATCAAGTGGTGATTTTTGTTCAAACAGTTACTGAAATACCTGCATTCGCTGTTTTATTTTCAAACATAAGTTGACAATGTAAAACGTAAAGCTGTTATTTATATTTTTACTCCCCTTTTAGTAAATCAGCTATAGATAGGATTTAACGATTTACTATTCCATTCACCCCATCAGTTATCCTGCAAGAGCTTGATGTAACAGATACAGAACAACACATGAGATATGATGGTGAGACACATGGGGTTAAACAGGGCTGAACAGATCATAGATCATGCTGCATCATGAATAGATCATGTTGAGGTTCAGGGTTCAACTCTCACTGGATCCACTGCAGGGGAAAACGTCTTTGTCGCTTGAATAGTCTGACAGAATACATGTGAACATCCAGATATTAGCAGCTGATTGGCTTTTATTCACACATTTACTTGGACAGATGTACCAGGGGTCTTTGTGGGACTGTTTTTATCCACAGAAACACTTGGATTCAGCTTGGAGTCAGTGGAGTCATAGCATTAATCTAAATAAAGGGAGAACAGGGCATGGGTGTTCAGAATAGAAAAAATAAAGTACTGCAAGAGGTATTAGAAGATATGAGGTCAGCGGCTGTTGCAGCAGTAGTCGGGTTAGTTGTTTGATTTTTATAATTAATCATGTCTTAAAATCCCAGAATTCAGTGATTGGTGTTTAAAACACACTCTTTGGGTTTAAAGATGTAAAACTGAAACAACATCAGGACATGTATCTCTAACTTATATGAGTTGAACTCCTCTTACTCACCACTTTGTCAACTAAAAGCAGACTGGGGACCAGCTGAGTTGTGTGCAGAGCCACCGGCTGACCGACATACTGCTGAAGGATGTGAAGCAACAGACCGAGCTCTCTCCTGCGCGGCCCGGGGGCAGAGCCTGTCTCCCCAGCTTTGTCAGCCATCTGCCAATTGATACCGCATCCATCATGGTGGGGACATGTTGACTTAAATAAAGTTTTTGGTTCATCTGACACTATATTATGAAGATATTTAATTTAAACCAGGACAAAAACTGGACAAAGTTCAGTCCATAGCATGTAATGTTTCTTTGTACTGTATTCGATTAATTAAAATTAAATTGGAATAAAAAAGTTAAAATTACATGCTTGAATATTTTTGACAGGAGCCACCAGAGAAAGAAACCAAAAGAAAATGGAGTGAACATTAATTAATTAATTAATTTACTCTTTCTCAATAACTGTAATTTAATGTTTTTCCAGAAACAGTAAATCAGTAACTTTTAATTTTCTATCTTGTTCATGTTTGATCACATCCTGCATTACTTAATTTGAACGATTACGACTTTAAATTATCACAATATTTGTATTTGACAAATTTGGTCTAGAAGCAGTGGTTGACTGACTTTGTATGCTGCTTCCTGGTGGCCATGTTGTATAACTACAACTCAGGCTGAGCACTAATGAATAATAGTCTATATAAAATATTAACACCCATTATGACACCCATCAAATCCTTCAAAATAAAGTATGATGTACTCAAATCACAAAGAGTATCAACCTTTAAACAAGACAAAGGTCTGATCGTCACCTCAACAGTATTAGTATTATTATTCTTATTTCTACAGTCTCTGTTGATGGTGGTCAGCCTGTGCTTGAAACCAAACATACAAATAAAGTTCGGTGAAAAAAGCTCTGCCTCTTCATGACGTCATTTACAGGGGACAGAGGGAGGGCGGTTTGAAAGGAGAAACTTCAGCTTCATTAACATGTTTTAAATAAACACGCCGATCACACCGCAGACTGTATCTGAGGATCAGGCCGAGGTGGCAGATCTCTGTCAGTGAGACGCTTCATGTCCGCTCACTTCTCGTTCCTTCACAGGACTCAGCTGATGTTCAGTGTGAGCTAGCTACGTTAGCTAGCTAGCTAGCTGCTGCCTGTGTGGCTGCAGGCTGTTGAAGAAGTTTCCGCTACATGTCGACCCGCTTCGTCCTGAAACTGCTGCGTGTCTGGGACTGAAGCCCGCAAAGATGGCGAGTGTGCACGAAAGTTTGTATTTCAACCCCATGATGACGAACGGAGTGGTGCATGCTAACGTGTTCGGTATCAAAGACTGGGTGACTCCGTATAAAATCTCGGTGCTGGCGCTGCTGTACGAGATGACGGCTTCTAAGATCACGCTGCCGGAGAGAAGACGACTCAACAAGCTGATCCTCCCCCTGCAGCAGGTCGGTGCTGATCGTGCAGCTGTCTCACACTGTACTGAAGCAGGTGATGTATCTTTGTCATGTTTGTGTTCATCAGGGTCCAGACCTGACTCTGGGTCAGTTCCTGCAGACAGTGGAGGAGTGTTGTCCTCAGACTGCTTATGCTGTCAAACTCAGGTATGATGCACACTGACTGCATCTAATACATCAGTACTGTGCAGCCTACTAGTTCTGATAGATGTTGATATGGGGCTCAGACGTCTGGTGCTCCAACAGTCCCCATAAGTTCAGGAAGTTGTGTTGCTTTATAATAATGTAGTCTTTTTCTGGGGGAAATAATAATGATAGTAAGTAAGTAGATTTTATTTATAAAGCACCTTTCAAAACCAAAGTAAGACACAAACAATAGAAGAATAACAACTACACAGAGAGCAAGCAAAAACAGTGGAACCATAAGGACTACACCAAGTTCAGATATTTACAAAATAGGTAAGTTTTTAATAAACTCTTAAAACTGCATTTTTTATAACTAAGGGAAGACGGTTCCGTATGGTGGGAGCCGTGAGAGAACATGTCCTGATTACCTTTAGTTTTCTATCTGGATGATGATCTCACCGTGTGCAGGGAACACAGTAATTCAGAAATATAATGAGGGGCCAGCCCGCGTAGTGCTTTATATGTAATTAGAAGAATAACTTAATTTATATAGCTGTCACAAAGAGGACAAATAATACCAAGAAAACAAACCATTAAAAAACAACAAGCAAAATAACAAAATGATAACATTTAAAATCAAACACAGCAACTTATATGATTAAACATCATTTAAATGATTAAAAAAGGATAAAAGAAGCAGAATGATATCTAAAAACAATCAAGTCAAACTTATGGGGGACGATTTAAAAACAGTATGAGCTCCTCAGGTAAACTATTCCACAGGGAAGGGGTCCAGACAGCGAAGGCTCAGATTGTCGTAATAACCTAGAAAACATCAAAATAATCTTGTTGCTTGTTTTTTTCATTTAAAGGCTGCATGAAATGGCAGACGGAGAGCTGAAAGACATGGAGTACTTTTTTTCCACTCTTCCCACTCCATTCACTGCTTTTGATTCTGAGGCTTATAAGACCAGTGTTGTGGGTGAGTCGTACTCATGATTTGACAGCTGCACTTTAAGTCCTATGGGAGTGCTGAAATATCTGTATTATTCTTATTAAGAAGACTTGCATTAAGTAATTAAGTAACTCACCTGCTTTGTCGTTGTTTTCAGGACTTTTTATGAGACACATGCTCCTGGCCTACAACAAGCTGTCCTTTAGTCAGGTCTACAAACTCTACAAGTCCCTGCAGCACTACTATCACAGTCACTACACCAAGCCTACTGATGGGCACATGGGTTTACCAGCGCTGGTCGCAGATGACTCAGATATGGACCTTACCAGCACCGAAGATACTGTAGGAGACAGAATAGGCAAAGACGAGATGGACACCCCACTGCACGCGTCAGAGCTTCGGTTAGTGATGCTCTTCTTGGAGTTATGTTCAACTATCAAGGAACAAACAACTTTATTTCATCCGTTCCTTGATGGTGCTGTCTTTTAAAATATTTGCTTCACCCACTACTACCGACTACACCCCTATAACTAAGTCTTAACCCTCAAACAGCCCTTTGAATTTGTGAGGACCGGCCAAAATTTAAATAAATTTAAATTTGAACTGTCACCTCAACAGTATTATCATCATTTCTATTTTACAGACTCTGTAAAATAGAAATGGTAGTCAGTCTGTGCTTGAAACCCAACATCCAATCTGCTTGAACAGGTTAGATGCTAATAGCAGGTCTGAACAGTCCCTTAAAGTCATGTGATTCATGTAAATGTAACACAATATAGCATGGGAATTGAAAAAGCCTCTGGATGTTTTTGTGAGTGATTTTAGTTTTTTACAGTGGTGTGTTATTTTGTTCCTAGAAATGATAATACTCCAAGCAAAGGTCCCCTGTCACAAAAACAAGCAGAGTACTTTCTGGCAAGACAGGTGAGTGTTTCAGTCCCGGCTGAAGCGAACTAAACTGTAAAGGGGCCATCTTTTTCAACAATGCCGTGTGTGAAAACTGGATCTATGTTTTTCTTCCACCAGGCCTATCTTCTGAAGAATGACGAGAACAAAGCTCTGAAGCCTGCTGCACTGCAGGAAGAGCTCAACAACATGCTGAAGTTTAACCCAGACTTTGCTGAGGCGGTGAGACCCATCACTCAAACTTCCATATAATTGTTTTGGAGCATGTCTCAAATTTATCAATTCCAATGAATTTCAAGGTGAATTTCATCAGCCCTCTGGTCCTTTGTATCTCTGCAGCATTATCTGAACTACTTGAACAGCATGAGAGTCCAGGACATCTTCCTCTCCGCCCACAGTCTTCTTCATTATTTTGATCGCCTCATCTTGTCTGGAAACGAGGGGAAGAGCAACGGGGATGAGGGTTATGGTCGAAGCCTCCGCTATGCTGCTCTTAACTTGGCGAGCCTGCACTGTCGCTTCGGTCACTAGTAAGTTCCAGTGCTGGTGGAGTTCTTAGTTCATGTACAAGTTCCTAAGCAAAGAATGAACGATTAAGTTAAACAGAGGTTTTCTCTCTCGCCTCAGTCAGCAGGCTGATCTGGCTCTACAGGAGGCCATCCGTATTGCCCAGGAGTCCAATGACCATGTGTGCTTGCAGCACTGTCTGGTAAACTTTGTTCGAACTTTTATTTTACTTCCTGTCACTGTTGTTCCATGATGGTTCATTATGGCTGAATTTAATGAGTGTCTCTTAGTTTGTTTCTGCTGGTCTCTTTGTCTTCTCTATCAGAGTTGGCTCTACACCCTGGAACAGATGAAGGGATCTGACAGCACTGTGTTAACTGAGGATTCAGTGAAAATGGCTGCCCATTTCTGCCTGCCTGTGAGTTTCACATAACATAACAACAAACTGCAACGAGTGTGTCAAAGTGGCTTTTCATTATTTTTGAATTGCTCCTGCTCCATTGCCATCAGTTTCAATTTGCAAAATGTAACAGGAAGTGTTAGAATCCAAGTGTTTACAGAGCACATGCATTTACATAAAACACAAAATGAAACATCTGTCTCAAATTAGGAAAAACTTAAGCATCCATCTATGGCCTGCATTCATACAAGGGAAACCATAATTGTGACTGTACTTCATCACATCAGTGTATCTGTGTGTGTTGGGTTTAACTACTAAGTTTGTTTTTGAAACACCAAATATTCAAATCCACTTTAATTATGTAAATATACACTGGATCTAAATTGGCTCTTTTTTTTTAACGTTACTGCCATGCATTTACTGGGGGTGAGGTAATGAGCAGTTTGGTTCAAATAAGGAGATGTGTTTGCAACACATTGCTTCACGGATCCGTGCACTTTATGAGCATTTGATCTTGAATGTTTTGCAGTTTGTTTTGGAAAACATTTTGTGTTAGAAAGTGAGAATTTCACAGGTCAGTTTGTCTCCTGTCATCTGGAGTTCATAAAAAATGAATCCTAAAATACTTGTTCAAATGTAATTATTAAGGATGTGATGTCCATACCTACCGTTCATACGTTTTATTGTTTTTTAGGGAGCAAGAGTTGTTATTTTGAGGTTGAGCTTATTAAACTGGCCTACATTTAATATACATTTTGGACGTTTGTATCATGGTTTTTTATCTCAGTTTCAGAATAATTACACACCTAGTAATTATACTTTATGTACATCTGTTAAACACTGGGTATTAGATGAATGTGAGATAAAAAACCATGATACAAACGTCCAAAATGTATATTAAATGTAGGCCAGTTTAATTTGTGACCGGTACCCATCACCTTATATCCTGATCCACATTAAGAAAAAACAAGAAAGTGTTCTTTTACTCTCTTAAACCTTTGTGTATGTGATTATTGACGTGTGTTATCCACCACACTGACTGATAATACTCTCTCTTGCAGTACCTGGCTTCTCTGGGCATTCAGTCTTTGGTCCAGCAGGGGGCAACACAGGGTAAGACGGCACACAAACTGATGGACGCGCTGAAGGACACGGACATCCTGCACTGGAAGCACAGTCTGTCGGAGCTGATCGAGATCAGCCTGGCTCAGACTACATCCATATGGAGGATGTATGGCAAGAGGTCAGGCTCACCTTGCCGCCACACAGTTGTCATGTCTGTTCACAGTTACTGACAACAGACTGCATGCTAGCACACAACCTGCTTGCATTAAATCCGCTCTGTTTAGTAAGACTAATGATATTTTTAGACATGGGTTAACATCTGAGACAGCCGAACATCGTCTTCCCACCTTTGACTTTGCGACATTAATACACTGGCCGTAGATGACCAGGATGTTATGGTCATTAATGTGGCCTCCCGTGTCTGTTGCAGCACCATGGCTCTGCAGCAGGCCCAGCTGCTTCTCAACATGAGCAGCCTGGAGCCAGTCAACTTCGGAGTCCAGCAGAACAACACCGAGGCCTTCACCGTGGCCCTTTGCCACCTGGCTGAGCTACACGCTGAGCAGGTAACACATTTGATTAATGCACGCCCATTAGTGAGCTGGCCCAGCACTGCAAGAAAGTAGTAAACATTGATCATAACTGTTTTCCAGCTCCTGGGCAGAGTTCAGCTCTCTCCTTGTCTCATGTACCTTTGTTTCTGTCTCAGGGCCTGTACTTTGCAGTAACAGAGATTCTCCACCATCTGAAAGAACAGTTTCCTCCTCACTCGCAGCATGCGAAGGTGCACTCACAAACCTCTGTTATTCAGTGCTGCTCTACAGAAGCTGTGACTGCAGCTCCCCTGAAACCTCCCACTCTGTTTTTAGATTCAATAAAACAAAAATAAATAAGACAAACAATTATCAGGTAGAAAATGCAGTATCCACCAGAACTTTAATAACTTTATTAACAGTCCTTCGGGTCAGACAACTATTTGAATGAATTCAATTAATTTGCTTTTTTTGTTTAATGGAAATATGTGATCAAACTAAACCACACAAGTTGCACATTCAGTCAAAATGGGGAAAAAAAACGTCAAATGATTAAAAATAATAATAATTAATTTAGATGAAATGTGTATAAACTGTATTTTATTTCATTTTTTTTAATGTTTTTATTCTGAGAGTTGCTTATGTGATTCACAATGTGTCAATTGTTTTTTGTTGACTTTAATCACCGCTTCAGCTCTGGATGCTGTGTGACCTTAAAATCCAGTTTGAGAGACACATGAATGAAGGGAAGTACCACTTAGCGGAGCCACTCGTTGCAGCCATCTCTGCCTTAAACAGAACAGAGGGTCTCTACAGGTAACACTGAGGCACAAACCTTCTCTTCTGATCCTAACGAAGTCTGACTCGTACGTGTGCTGTCGCAGTAACCGTGTGTTTGTTGATAGGAAAGCTCAAGTTCTGAAGGCTCTTAACCGCAGCACCGAGGCGTACAGCATCTTACAGCGGCTACAGGTTCACTGTGAGAAGACTAAATGCACAGAGACGGTCATCAGGTAGGCGGTCATTTATGTGATATTGCTGCTTACATGTTTTGGGAGGGAACACACCAAAACTAGCTTCTTATTTTTGGAATCGAGTTGACACCTGTTAGGGTTGAACAAATAAAAATAGATATCTTTCCTTGTTCCTTTTAAAGGGATCAGACTAAGTCACGGTTTTATTCTCGTCTACATCACTGCCTGTTTATGTCTCACACAGAGTGATGCTCGCCACAGCTGAGCTCCACTGGGAGTCATCTGGCTTCTCCACAGCTCTTCCTCTCCTCCTGCAGGCACTGGCCTTAGCAAGACAGCACCACCTGCAGTCCCTGGCCTCAGAGACCATCCTTCACCTGGCCTTTTCTCAGGTCAGACACACCAGAGACACAGACTTCACCCGGAAACTGTTACAGCTCCCATTAATGCAAATCATGGCAGCGTTTATCTTCAGTATAACTGCTGTAAATGCTTAATAAAAACAGGGGAGGGTGTGTGTGTGTGCGTGGTGTATTTATTTTCTCTAATTCTCTACTAAAAACAACAAGGAGCTTCTAGTACATAGCCTCATCTTTACCCATTTACATGACTGTAATTCTTTTTCACCTGAATTACTCAGTCCTCCCTAGCCCAACTTAAGCTGGTCCAAAATGCTGCAGCTTAACTAATAAAAGTCATCAGTCCCACAGCGGCCCAATTCTTGCCTCCGTTCACCTGATTATGTAGCTGAGATGTTGAGCCGGCCTCTTGTGTTTTGAGGTTCTTTGGAGCACCCTTTTTTTCATTGAATCTGCTGAACCTGTGGCTACTAAATTCTAATTTCAATTGATTTTACAACTGTCTATGTTCAACTCATGTCATTGTTGGTATTTGTTTGGTTGCTTGCTTAATTAATTTGTCTGTGTATGCTTGATTGTATGCAGTTTTGCTCGTTTGTTTGTCTGGTCATATGTAATTCCAGAATTTGTATTAGAGCCAGAACATTTTTTAATATCAGTATTGGCATCACCCCTCAAAAATCCATGTTGGTGGGGATCTAATTTTAACTTGCTATATATATGGAGCACTAAATAATTGTGTTTTAAAACACAAAATTGCTAAACAGGTAAATGTATTTTTATAATTTATTATTATATTATTTTCTTTCCTCTGCAGCTGATGCTGGGGGTTCCTGAGCAGGCTCTGAATGTCCTTCATGAAGCCATTGAGCCCGTTCTGGCCCACGGAGCGGTCATAGATAAAGGTCGAGCCCTGCTGCTGACGGCCCGCTGTCAGATGGCGGTGGCTGGGTTCAGGCCAAACAGACAAGGGCAAGCAGGTAACAGCCTCACCCCCCCGTTGAACACTGATCCCCATCTCGCAGCTTCGTGTGGTTTGTTCATTTACATTCTCACACTGCTGCTTATTATCTTCCTAACAGATTTGCATTTGGCAGTCTTGGCTGTTGACACGCTGAACGAGGCCGCAGCTTATTTTTCCAAGCTGAGCTGTAAGGAGCGACTACGGGACGTCCACTACCTGCAGTCTCAGCTCCACCGGTCCCTGGGACAAATATCACAGTGCAACAGAAGTGCCATGCTCTTCCGGCTGCTAGACCAGGAGCTGCAGTCACCAGCACCGCCGGTCTCCATGCGACTCTAACTGCTTTTTATTTACGAACAAATATGTATTATTTTTTTGGAGGGGCTGCTGAAAACAACAGACCACCTCCTCTTACTGCTGCGTTGACTCACTTCAGTTCACCACTAGATGGTAGAGAAACTCTGTCCTGCTCTCTGAGCTCTGAAACACTTCCTTTATAATTTCATTGAACTGCTGGGAACAGTGGAATTCATTGCCTGGATAGTAAATAAACAGGACAGTGTCAGCAGTCATCAATATTGTCATCATCTCCTCACCTGTCGGTTACAGAGTAGAACAATGGCCTGTTAATAACTTAGCTTCCACCACAGCAACAGTCCAGGTTTTGTCTGACAGAACGGTGTGGCAGAGACGTTGAAAGTTTATCTGGAGCTGTCACAGCCGTGTGGATTTATCCACCACTTTTTGATGAATGAGGGTAATATCACCGTTAGCTAAAAGATGAATGTGTTCCAGTGGCCTGGAAGATTCATATTTCACCATGAGAATACTGATGAAGCTGGAATCCGTGGGGAAGAAATCGTGATCACATAACGTGATAGACCTGCAGTGACATAACCGCAGATACTGTATCTGTATTCCACTTAAGTCTGAAAAGGTTTGAATGATTACATTTCTTCCAAAGCTGTTACTTAAAGCATTTCTCTCCAGAAAATAAATGACTTGTTTTATCTTATTTAGTTTTCAGTTTATGGCACAAGCATGGGGAGAATTTATATGGGAATATACTTGCAGGCAGAAATCTGTGGTGCAGTTTACTTTAAAGTAACCAGTAATTTAGCACAAGCATCTCTGAGGTCAGGTATATTATGGGAATCCGTTGCGGACATCTGTCCTGTTTACCATACAGTATGTTCCGAGCCCCTGAAAGTTCCTGTTGAATTTGTTGAAGTGTCATGTTTGGTTTCTTGTCTTTTTCCATATAAACAGATAGATTACAGCAGTGTGTAATAGTAGCAGGCCTGTTTTCTATGTAAATATCACACAGAGCCAAGTGAGACCCTCGCTCTCACTGGTGAGGGCTTGATTACAAAAGACAGTGAGTAGAGTATGTGAGCCAGGTCACAGGGTCACTGTTGTATAAACTAACACAACATGCTTCTGTGTCTGGAGCATGTTTATGTCAACGCAGTGCAGAGTTGAGCGTTCACTTTATCCGTTTACCCAAATTTTGAAATGCTGCAGATATGATGAGCTGCTCTGGGATTTAAGCCTTATCATTATCCATCAAATTAGCTTCTAACGCATTTGAGAGAATCCTACCATCGATCGAAATAGCATCTTTAAAGAGACTTTTTATATGAACAACAAAAACCAGACACCTTTGAGAATGAGGCTTTTACCCGAAGGTGACGAATGAGTCTCATTGCTCAGTACTTGGTTTCTCATTTGCTCAAAGAGTATAAGAGTGGAGATATTTACTGAATCCTCATTAAAATTCACTGAACAGTCAAAGTAAAATTACCTCCTTTCAACTTAACTGAAACCACATGTTCATTTTGGTTATTTCCTTTTGAGTGCTGAACTTAAATCCCATTAATAGATTAGACGATGAACAAAATTACCAAAAATGCCAAACATTCATAGTGCCAGCTGCTTTTATCTACCTCAGCCCTTCTGCTTGCATGGCTGCAGGGAGGACTCTGTTGCTCCACTGCTATGTCCTGACTTAATGCTGCGAAAGATGTATTTATTGTCAAGGTCACTACCATTTTCTACACTCATGCACCCCAGAGGATGAATCCTAACGACTTTGGTGATGCTTCCTGTCTTGTCACAATCAGGTTAACGCTGTGTTTGTTGGGTTAGGGTTAGGGGTTAGTTTAGTATTTACACTAGAACAAAACCTGACTAAACACAAATTAAAGATATGAGATACAGTGATCTCGTGCCTAACATTTCAGTACAGAAACAGCACAGTTTCTATGGTAAAATATAGCATCTTTGTTCAAAATGTTTAATAACAAGCATGGCAACAAACATGGCATAAGAACAATGTATGTTTAGAAAAATATATCTGCAAATGTATTTTTCAGAATACACTATACATTCACCTGACCTCTACTCGATATTAAACATTTACAGTTTCACTAGAGAGTGACGGTAGAAAACAACACGGCCAGTTTCTGCTAAATGATGTGGATGTCACGATCAGCTTACATCAGGAGAAAGATGTAGGTAGACATTTTGGGAAAACAGGCAAACAACCTGAGGTGTCCTTATTTTTTAATTGATCAGTGCTTGTCAGTCGATACTTGTTTTCACCATTTTGACGTAAAAACAACACCCAACCCCTTATTCTTTTTACTTAGACAATAAAAGAAATGAAAACATGGACAACCTAAAACCACTCGGATTGTTAACTAAAACATAGTGATGAAACCTTTAACATCAATTTATTATTTATAAAATAGGTTTAGAGTGTAGAACCAAATGTGTTTCGGCCTTCCCTACCTGACCAGTATCCAGTAGTGATGATACAGGAGTCAAACTAGGTGCAACCTCTTACTTTACTTCAAAACACAAAATGAATGCCAAAGGAATAAGTAATGTTGAATAGTTGAGTTTGAGTGAAAGAGGTATTGTAATTGAGTCACTTTCCATGTTTGAGTAAAGGAGAAGGATTGGTGGCTGTCTCCATAGCTTAAACACTGCTTGGTTCCTTGGTGTGGACACCTTTTTGATTACTGTGGCTCTGTCCAAGTGTCTTTGAGGAGGGCCTGAGGTCACGGTCAGTATCCCGCTGGGTAGCCTCCTTTCCTGGGGTCAGACTCCGCACAGAGACGCTCTCCCTGCCGCACCACCGCCTGCACCACCGAGTCTGGAGTCCTCAGCAGCTGTGTCACGTGGTTCTTCTGGACCAGACCCTCCAGCACACTCTGCCATGGTATCATCACACAGACAAACATGTAGAGTCTTGTGCATGTGGTGTTACCACTCTTTGATAGAGGTCAGTAATGTTATAGAGGAACATACTTTTTCTTTTTTCTGTGTCCATTCTGCATCATGTAACCTTACAATTCTGGATGTTTTTCTATCTAGCACCCAGTAAATCAACTTACACAGATATTAAATGGGATTAATCCTAATTCATTATGGTGATCCCCTAGGCTTTCCTCTGTCCTCTGTCACCAACTTGGACTTGGAACAGACATTATGTCCCTCAGGATGATGTAAATGAGGCAATTTACAGACATTTGTAGCTGAATTAGTTTCCAATAAGTAACGTGCCTCTTAAATCAGCAATGCCCATGATGTGTGACCCACCTTTTCAAAGTCCTGCTCCACCACTGTCATATTTGGATTGAGTTGGTTGTGGACTCGCGGCTCCGTCACAGCTTTCTTTAGGTCGTAGTTAAAGAACAAGGAGTTCAGGATTACCTGTTTTTAGCCAGAAAATGCAAGATGTCAGATAGGTGTGTGTTTGTGTGTGTATGTGTGAAGGACTCTGACTTACTAAGGCAGTGGCTGTGGTGATTTTAGTGCCTCCAGATGCTCCTACAACCATTTTCACTCTGTTCTCTTTGTCAAAGATGATAGTGGGACACATGGACGACAGCGGCCTCTTGCCTGCCAACAGATAAACACAATGTGGCTACGACTGCTGAATGGATAAATTGTTTACCTTTTGGTTCAACAGTCCCTGAGCAGTCATGACACACATTTAAAACAACTGTAAACACATTAAAGGGCAGCAGCGAGCCACAGTTTGAAGTTGGAAATTAGCTTGTCTCTGCAAAAAGGGGGAGGAGAAAGATGCTGTGTGTGAGCTGGAGATATCAGAGCTCCTGACAATGATAAATGCAGGAGCAAGTGAAAGGCTGTTCGAAATTTCACCTTTGCATCCTCCTCACTAAAGAAAGGACTAAATGACTGTGGAACAAGGCCTAATTTAGCAACACCATCCATCAAAACAGAAGTCCACCCCTAAACAAGAGGGTTGGAGCAATACAAGTGTGACAACTCAGTCCAGCCACACCTGGTTGGATGAAGTTGTTGGGTGAGGGAGGGATTCCAAACCCATTGGTCATGTACGGAGAGCTAAAGTCGTCCATCTCATCGTTGAAGATGATCCCAGTTGATCGAGACATGACTTTGGAGCCAAAACTGGGGAAGTAAAACAGCTTTGTAATGATTCATGATTCTTGCAAACAATTTGCAACAAAACTGTTTTCTCTCTGACTGGCTGTTCAGGAAAATACATTTACTTGACAAGCTTGACTTCTTACTATAGATTAATGGTGCTGGTGGCGGCCACTGCGCTTCCATCCTCAGCTATGACCGACAGGTGAGCTGTGCCGTGGTTGTCTGGGACAAAATAGTCTGGCTCGTAGTAGTTGTCTGGGTGGGTGGTGTCATCTGTAATTCTACTTCTTATGCCATCAGCAAAGTAGTCTGAGGTCATGTTGTGGATGAGCTGAGGAGAGAAAAACAAGTCAGCTGCAGAACTCTCAGTTCGTCATGACGATAATAAATACAAAACAGTAGATTTGTAACAATACAGAAACCAGTCAAGGCTAAAAAAGTGTTATGATTCCACTTTATCTTTTGTGATTTAGTTTACATGCATATCTGTGGCTGAGTGTTGAATTGTATAGTTTAATTTTTAGCATGTATTTTAAGTATTTGTCAGGTCCAGTGTTTTAATTAAGTGGTTTCTCGTCGGTTAGTTTGATTGGTATGTATAATACACATGAATAATCCATAGTTATTTGTAATCATATAAGAGATCAGATTTATTTTCTTTCAGGTAGCTTGTAAAAACTGGCTATGGGGCAACAGAGGAAAATAGCTTATGTAGCTTACTCATTTACATTATTTTGATTAATGAGCACTCTCCATATCAAATTCAATGAAAAACAAATGCTCATGTTTCCCTTAAACAAGGAATTTTATATCCTTTCTCCCATAATAGAGGCTAGCAGGATACAACTGTGATCATACTGAGTACAGTGAAGTTAGAAATGCTCTAAAGTAAACATCTGACGCATTGAGACTTACATCAGTAATGTTGAGATAACGTGGGTCTCCAAGTCTGCTCCTCTTGGCATAAGCAAAACGAAAGGCCTCTACAATGCGATGATACGTCAGAGTCTTCGTCTCTGCTGTAGAGACGCTGGTGTCTGAGAAGTTGTACCCTGCAAAATATCCACAGCAAAAAAAATCATGTCTGGAGTAAATGAATTACAATTTCTCTGCCTCCGCAGGTAATGATGCTTCTCCATCATTGTACTAAAAACCCATTTCTGTCTGTGGCAGGTCATTAAACATTAAGTCAAGTAACAACATGAGCCCTTCCAGCAGATCTGTGTCTGAGGGAGCGTTTAGAGTCATATATGAACACATTAAATTTCATCCCTAATTTGAAATTAATGGTGCCACTTTTTATTTAAAGCATGACTAAAGATTCTCTGTCGCCACAGATGGGGCGTCGATGGTGAATTAAATTTGGCGAGCACAGCGGAGCAGCAGCTTGGTTTTTCTGCTTCCCAAAGAGGCAGAGGAACAGTTCAGGGATGACCTGGGGAAACCTGGCATCCTCTCTTCTGCATGGCTGCACAAGCACTCAGCCAAGCTGCTCACCATCCACTATGTTGAGTATGAGTGCCAGCACAGGGCCACTGGAGGGGGCGTCTGGGACATGCATGGTGTATTCCCCAACGTTCAGCTTCAGAGGGTTCTCGTTCAGCACAGGTTGGTACTCCAACAAATCATCGAGGGTTATAATGCCACCTTGAGTGGGCACAGAAAGAACAGAGTGAATTTAAAATGATGTGTAATGTCAGAAATACTGAGGCTGTATTTTGTTAAGGCTTGGTTGAAATTTGTTTCTGAGCCAATTTAACATTTATTTCTTCATGTATCAGACAATGTTTAAGATAAAAATGAAGAAGAAAACACGACCTGCCGCCTGGATGTCCTCCACGATACTCTGTGCCATTGACCCATTATAAAACACATCAGGCCCCTCTTCTGCTATTCTTTGGTATGTGTCGGCCAGCTTTGGGAATCTGACGATATCGTTTTCCTTCAGGATGTTTTTTTGAGAATCACAAAATATCTCACTGAAAGATGGACAAAAGGAAAATGATGAGAATCCCTGGAATGTTTAAGTCTGTAGAAGAATAAAGCTGCTATGAATGTAATTTGAAAATGTCTGACTAGTGCCCCAAAGAGTAACAGAAAACAATATTCCAGAAATCCAGAAAGGTATATTTTCATTGCGTATGACATCATCCCAGTTTAAACTTAACAAACCTAACAGGACTGAGTATTTGGTGCCAGAAAAGGAAAACAAATTTATGAGTAAATTATTGAAATTTAATTTTGTGGTGAACTATCACTTTATGGACATTATTAAGTAGCTTTAGCTTGTTTGTATAATATGAACCAAAAGCTAAATATAGAAACAATAAACTGTGGTTTTACAGATGTTAAACTATCTGAACTTTTTCCTGGAATTTTGTAGACAAGTCTAGGAATCCCAGCTCCCATGCAACGTTTTTAGATGTTGTAGATGAGTGACATTTGACAAAAATTTGGCCTGTCAAGAATAATAATGAGATGTTTAGTATTAGGGTAGGTGGTATGACTTGTTTCCCCCATTTCCAGATTTATCATATCAATCTTTTAGAACTTAGAACAACAAGATGTCAAAATATGCCTTTTTGTTACATCCTTGTGTTAAATTCAAGTCATAAAATAAGAAAAAGCTATTAGAGCCATTGTCGCTGCTTTTCAACTTAGCTTGTATTTCTTTGTCATGCTTCATCCTCACCACATGTTGGCATCTCCTTCAATTGAATCTTTGCTCTTGAAGATGGCATGAGCCAAAGCTTTTCCTATAGGGAAACCATGGCGAGCCAAGGCAATGCTGGGCTCAAACAGTTCCTTCCATGGCAACCTGCCATGCCTCTTGTGAGCCATCTCGTAACCACGGATCTCCCCGGGAATGGCTATGGACAATCCACCTGTCATGTAGAGACAGTCATAACACTAAAGTGAATATCATAAGCTCTGTCTTTCTGTCTGTTGTCTGTGGGAAGCACAAAGACACACTGGAGCCTCTACAGATACTGTGCTGCAGAGAGGAGAGAGGCAAAAAGATTTTTAAGTGAGAATATTCAAGAAGAGCTGGACAGACAGAACTAAGACGAAAAATATTTATCCTCTCTAAATCCCTTTCTGGCCTCAGGAGATGCTTTACAGTGGCTCCAGTAATGTCACAGAACTCAAAGAAGTCAGATCTGCATTGAGTGAATCTCCCTCTCTCCTCTGCATCTGAGAAACAGCCGGTTGCTACCTGTACGAGAGAGCTCGGTGTTGTTGCCAAACATGTCTTCAGTGGCGTTCATGGGCGCTGTCTCTCTCGCATCAATGGTTTCCACCTTCCCTGTTGAGCAGGAAAGGAGGACAGATTGATGACTTTGGCGCAGTTAGCTTTGATGACAAGGTACGAATGATGATGCACACTCACCTGTGGAAGCGTTGTAGATGACAAAGAAGAGTCCTCCACCAATGCCCATGCTGTGAGCGTTCAGAAGGCCGACACATAGCAAGGCAGCGATGGAAGCGTCCACGGCTGAACCGTTTTTCTTCAAGATGTCTCTGGAAACACAAGAACAGACCTGATTAAAAAACAAAACTTTGAAGCACACATCCAGACAGAGACAAATGTGCTACGACTGAACATCTGGAAAATAAAATACTTTTCACCTCCCCACTTCTGAACACTTTCCAGCATCAGCAGCCACAGCGGCCTTCGAGTAGAAGTGGTCCGCGGTGGGAGGCGGGTTTTTCTTCCCCAGCCCCATGATGACCCCCAGGAACAGGCTCACTGCAGCCACTAGGAGAACCACCAGGCCAGCAATCAGGGGCTTCCCAACCATTTTCCTGGAAAATCAACACATGTGTGTCACAGTCAGACACAACCCACTCAGCTCAGACACAAGTTTCTTCTCTTCCAGACATCACCAATCAGTTTCATCATGCTAGCCAAACCTTTGATAATGGTAAAGTTGAGAAAGGTCAACCTTCTGAGTGGCGATTTGTGCGGGATTTGAAGGCTGTGAATGATGCTGTAATTGCTCGATTGCCTATTGTGCCCAACCCTTTAACGTTGCTTTCCAAAATTCCACCTGACGCAGCGTGGTTTTCGGTTGTAGACTTATCAAATGCTTTTTTTAGTCTTGAACCTCTCCTCCTCACTCCAGGTTCAGCTCTCTTGCAGTATGTTGATGATCTACTCATTGCCAGTCCCACACAGGAGCAATGTGAAACAGATACGAACGCTTTGCTGAAAGAGGCCGCTGCATGACTTCCGTCCTCCTTCAGTCTCTTGGTGACAAATATTGTCCCGTCAACTACTTTTCTGCCAAACTCGACCCAGTGGCAGCTGGCCTTCCACGTTGCTTGCGTGCACTGGCCGCCTGTGAAAAAGCAGTTCTTGCCTCATGTGACATCGTAGGCTACTCTGACTTGGCGCTTCTTGTCACCCATGCTGTGTCTCTCATTTTCATAGAACAGAAGACCTCACATCTCTCTGCTGCTCGCTGGTTGCGGTATCGCACTGTTCTTCTTGATATGCCCAACGACACAGTGAAACGCTGTTCAACCTTGAATCAGCCACGCTTCTCCCGCTTCCAGATGAGTCACTGTGTCACTGAACATGACCTGACCTTTCTGACGAACCTCTTCTTAACTCTGACTTGAATCTGTATGTAGATGGGGCCGCCTCACGTAACCCTTGTTTCTGGTACTAACTGTGTTGGTTTTTCTGTCTGTTCTGATAGTGATGTTCTCAGAATCTCAAGTGACAACGGCAGACACTTCGTCATCTAGGAATGGATGTGCGAACATGTTGTACATATCATCCAGCTAGTGGTGGAGCTGTGGAACGAGAGAGTGGCACACTCTAGAATAAGCTTGTGAAGTGCTGTGAAGAAATAGGTCTCACATGGACAATGGTCTAACCTTTCACCTAATGAGATTCTTTTTACAACTCCTCCCTACATTGGTGTGGGTCCTCCACCCTCTCCACTTCCATCCACAGACTTGTGTGATCATGATATGTTGTCCTATTGTTCTAACCTGACTAATGCTCTTTCAGACATCAGGAAACAGGTGACATCCTCCCTTCCTAATCCAGCTACTGAACCACTTCACAACCTCCATCCAGGTGATTTCGTGGTGGATTTTGGAGAAAGAACTGGTGCTCAAGCAGGTGGCAAGGCCCTACCAGGTGCTGCTCACAACCCACACTGCAGTGAAAGTTGCTGAAAGACCCAACTGGATCCACGCAAACCACTGCAAATGAGTACCATCTGAACAGCTGACGCCTCCAGCTGAAACCACACACACTGATACTCCCACAGGTTGAGAATCACCAAAGTATTGTGTGATTAGCACATGAGCATTCTGCCACAACAGAAGGTACGCAGTTACACTGCTCTCAACCAAATCCAATAGCAGGAAGAAATCCACCTGGCAATTGAAACCATGGACAGACCACGCCCATGGCATCCATTTCAATATCCAGGGTTTTGTGGCCTCAGGGGCTCACTGTGCATGTTATTTGTGATTTCCTTGATTGTTGTTTTGCCCATTATTCTGCTAAGACATATTCCTGTTGAAGTCTCAGATGACTAGACACAAGAGAAGTTACTCGGGCCCCGTCATGGATATAAAGGAATTTATGGTTTCAACACATAAATTACACTGTTCATACATCATTTAGCTCATCGTGTTTGGCCTGTCAAGATTATAGAACTACGCTGACTATTGTTTCTTTTCCTGATGATGGCTCATGTCAGTCCGGGGGAGGGAAAGGCAAGCCAGTTTGCCCCCTAGACTGCATTATCGTGCGCGCCTCTAGACAGACACATTGGTAGTAAAACAGCACTCTCTTCCGTACTTGCCCTGACATGTCAATTAAGACCCTGAAACCGCCACAGATAGCCTCTGGTAAGTTACCAATTGCACCTGATGCGACATTTACCTGCTTCAATCGGACCTATGGTAACACACAAGTCGGTGCCACTTCATTACCTTGGCATAAAATCCACACCCTTTACCCACCCAAATGCGCTAGTATTCCCCAGTCCTCTAAGGTTGGCCAGGAAATTGTGGAAGTCAGCAGTTTTGGTAGAAGATGCAAATGCGATGCTTTTGATGCTGGTATTGGGCCGTATCCTGATGTTATTTGGATTTGTGGTACTACTAGACGTCATCTTCCTGCTATTTGGACTGGTTTGCGTGCCATAGCTCTTTTAGCCCAGGAATTCCAAATTGCACCAGTTTCAAACTATGTTTGAGTGCTCTGTCTGTCCTCCCTCCCCGCCAATGTCACCATATCACCAAGCGCTCTGTGGGTCCCTTTGGCAGCTTTGATAATGTCATTGACTTTGATGCCATTGGCATGCCCAGAGGCGTGCCCGAAAAATGTAAGGCTCATAATGAAATTGCTGGTGGATATGTTCATTCCATTCCGTGGATTGGCACTGCTGTTGAGACTCAGAAGAAACAGAATGGATTAATTATCTTTACTATAATCAACAATGCTTCATTAACTACACTTCCGCTGCTGTAACAGGTCTTGCAGATCAACTGTCCCCTACTTCCCTTATGTCCTGGCAAAATAGGATGGCTGTAGATTTGTTGTTAGCTGAAAGAGGTGGTGTATGTTTCATGTTTGGAGATGCCTGTTGTACTTACATCCCAAACAACACAGCACTTGATGGTTCTGTCTCCAGAGCCATTGCTGCCTTAGAATCCCTCAGTAAAGAATGGACGGAGAATTGCCCATCCCTTTGATTGGTCCTCCATGCAGACATTTTTTCATAATTGGAAAGGCGTTATTCTCTCTTCTCTCTCTGCAGTTGTTCTGTTTCTGGTTATCTTTGCCCTGTGTGGCTGTTGTTTAATCCCTTGTGTACGAGGCCTCATCATCCGTACGATTGATGCAGGTGTTACTAAGTCTATGCTGTCCTATCAGTCCGTACCCTTCTCCGTTTCAGACACTCCTGACTTGTTCCCAGTTCCGGACTACCTCGACTCAGACTGCTCCGATGACTCTGACTCTGACACTTGTGTATAATTGTTTTTTGTTTTCCGAATTATTGCACTCCCCATGCTTGCCACATCCACCTCGAAGCTCGATTTATTTTCCTACTTCATATTTCATGATACCTTAAATTGAATCTCTGTTTTTAGGGTTGATGTTTGTTGTTTAATGAAGTTTGTACATACTTGTGATAATTGTATGATAAAAAGGGGGAAGTGTAATGGAAATTTGCATATAAACTTTACTTCATCAACTTGTGCTCGCAAAAGAGGAAATGTCTGGCGTACGTGCAGATGATTCAAAACTAGACAGATAGCTTTTTTCTTTTTTACCTTTAACTAACAAATGCCCTGGGTTTTGCTATGCACTTGGTAGATGTAACCTCAGTTCATGACCTTACTTGATGATGATCCTCTTGTTGATATCGATCTGTGCAGCTAGCAAACATCCTCTTTCTTGCAGAAGCAAGAGCACAGATTTCTTCAGTGTTCATGCTATTCAGTAACGATTGTCTCTTATGTTTCCTGTTTACCCGATTGTATAAAAACCTTCTTCTTTCCCTATTCGGGGTTGTTCCACTCTGAGCATTCGTGCTGACTGTGTAACCCTCTGCAGAGCTTTCTATTAAATGACCCAAAGACAACTCCGGTCAGAGAAACTCTTTATTTCACATCTCGAGATAAATTCACACCACACAACAATCTGTTAAGAAGCGAGAGAAGAAAATCCACTCACCTTTAGTTGTATTTGCTCAGACAGATGTTAGAATAAAGGACAAAACGAGAGAGATGAAGCTAACTCACAGTGTGTGCCACTAGTGATGGAGCATGATGTGTCATCTCTGGTTTTCGTGATGATGGAGCATCGTGCTCTCTGTGGTTTTAAGGTGTTACTTTGCTATGACGTCACGTTGTTGTTGAGCAAAGCTTTTTAGATAATAGGCATGTGCCTCATTTGTCCACGTTTCATTTTTTTTAAAGACACAGACATTAAAAAAAGACATAGACACAGAGGAAGATGGGAGTGGGAGGACTAAGGTCATGAATGCTACGACTGTATGTCTGATCTTATAGGAATATTAGTGAGGGAGTGCACATTTAATTCTTAGTCTTCTTGTGAGTGAAACTTTTGAGTTGGTCTCTCCCTAACCTTCCATTTGGCTCTGATATCAATATGGCAGGTTGGCTAAAGTGAAGGTGAGAGTGGTCTGTTTACAGATGCAGCCGGCATCCAGCCCTGACTCTGGGGCTCTGTGTGATTGGTTTACCCGGCACCGTTGCCATGCTCAGTAACCGTGTCACAGTCTATTTGGTTTATTCTGCCAGCATCCTCACACTGATTGAGATGCCTGAGCCTCCATCCCAGCAGCACAGGTCCAAGCTGGCAGCGTTGGTGGCAGGAGCTCCTCAATGAGAAACTACCCTTCTGTGGTGCTGAGCATGACTGTTGCTGGGCCGCATTGATAAAGCACTGTGAGAGGAGCATGTGGGCTGCTGCTACTGCTGCGGCTGTGATAGTGGCATAATCTAATCACTGCTATCCTGTTCTGGATCTCCCAGGTTCAGAGCCACCCTTAGGATGTGAGTTGATTTAATGGACAGAGTCAGCTGATTTATAGCGGAAGAGGACAATTTCATATCTATTTGTTGCACATCACGACAAAGCCTTCCTTCAGTTTTTGTGGGCACATCACTGTCACTGGATGGAGGATGTTTTATGAAATATCCGCTGGCACGTGTTTATATTTTTATCCCTCAGCTAAAGGCTTATGGGTTTCAGTTTGACTTTGCTAGGAGGAATACGCTGCTACCCTCTATGATTTGCTCAGATAATTTTCACACAATAAAGGCAGTGTCTGTACTGTATCCTCTGCAGCAAATCAACTGACACGCTGCTGTTGTTCCTTGGCTACAGGTACCTCGGCCACAGTGGAGAAGAAGATGATGTCATGTGTTTTTTTACATTTGACTATAGCCCTTTAATGACAGGGCCTCCATAGAGTGTGTGCTGCTATTATCATTTGAAAAATCAGCTACTTCTTTCCAAGCAGAGGTGGACACATGTGTCTGTAGCCTGTGTTTAAATGAAGGTCGTTGAACATGTTCATTATAATCAGATGATAACTTGTATTTGTATTTTTGGCACATCTACAATTGTGCAACAAAGATCTCCGACCAGGTTTAATCTCTATGGTGGCAGATCTATTAGATCAATGTATTGTTGCTTCCTGTCAGTCAGCATGATTTGTGTGCTTTTTTATTTGGTCTTCATTTAATCTCTTAGAGCCCTATGTTAAATCTTCTCAACCTGTTGGTTCACTGGAGTCACAAAGAGGTAAAATCATCTAATAATTTAGATAGATAGATAGATAGATTGTCTTACAGTTTCTTACTGGACATATTAAGTATTTTATGCAGTTTATTTTTAGTATTTACAGACAATGAAAAATACCAGACTGTTCTGTTTGTGTTTATTTGGGAGGAGATTCTTTTAAGAATAGATATTTTGATTTTTAGTCAGTGATCAAAAACAAATCCTCAAATCCTAGATCATACAATTCCCCTGATGTACCTCAGTGATGTTTTCTTAAATTAGACCCTGTCTGCCTCATAAATGTCCCAGTCTTTCAAATCCCACAGCTCCAGTCGATAACGGCTGCTGTCTGTTTAACACGACAAGTCTGGCTGAGATAACCCCGATGACATCACCCAGGTTTTTTTAAATTCCCTCAGGAACCACAGAAGATATGATACATCTTAGCTGAAATATAAGTGTGAGAATTGCTGTGCCCTCTCAATCATCTCACAACCACTTTTAACCAAGGTAAACCTGGTGCTATAGAGCTGGCTCAGAGTTGGTTTAACTTATGAACATTTCAAAAACCAGTTTGTTTTTCCACGGGCCAGAGCCGCCATACAGCCATGTCATTACATCACTGTATATGTCACTCTATATGTCTCCCAGCAACATTAGCGCCTACTTCAAGCAAAACCTCAACTATACATGCAGGACTGCAGAATCCTCCTGGCTTTGCAAATGCCATCCAAACATGACTGGTCCAAAGCATTTGTACTGCCTGTCATGATTGCTTTTTTGAGTTAGTTTGCACTATACACACAACACACAGACTTCTTTAAGAATGGTGGTTACAATGTATTGGTTGATCTTGTTGGTCACGATAATCCCACCCCCCAGCCCCTGACGTAAATTATTCCTTCTTCTTGACCAGCAAAGTACAATTTATTTGGCTGAGAGTGAGTTCTCTGGTTGTTGAAACACAAAGAACAGTTTCAAGATTAGACCCTGCCCTTGAAATGCTGCGGGGGGAAGGAGTATGAGACCCCTCCAGATCTTGTGACCTCTCAGGGGATCCCACAATATTCAAAATCTAACAAGAACACAAGAGCAGGGACAACAGTTGTGTGTGTTTAGGCCATGACATCATTTCAAGAGAGAGACAAAGCTCTGACAAAAGTAATGAGTAGCATGATGATACATCAAATGAAGGGAACAAGTCGGTCATAATGACAACCTCAAGGAAAACATGCAGCAGACTGGCTCCAGTGAGTGGAGTTCAGCTAAGGGAAATATTTACAGTAGCTCAACTGTTCTGCTGCACTAAACAAGAGTGAGACTTAATCAAGTTCAAAACATGAATCACTTTCTCTGAACCCACAATGAAAGGACCTACAAGTACTAGAGTTGCACACAATATCACAACATCACCATCTGGTTACACTGAATTCAATACAATCTGCAAACGCTGTGTGTGATAAGATATCTTCACTAAGAGCTGTCTCTATAGTCTTTAATGTAGCCTCACTGATGAGTCCCCCCTCAGTGACCCCTGTGGGTATGTGAACAAGATACAGACGCATGTGACAGAAAGGTACGCTGGGACATGGATGTTCTTCAAACAGTGACTATGATTTAGTGGAGTTGTGACAGATGCAAACAGGGTCTGACAGCCTGTGCAGTGGCTGTTAACAACTGTGCTAAAAGAAACATTCATATTTACCCAGGGCCACTGGCAAAGCTCAAATTTGGGCGAGTGGGAAAAAGAAAAGACAAACTTTATATTATACTGAAGTATTAATATGACACAGGCAAGCCCTGAATCTGAGTTCTCATACATTTCTAGTTTTTGCAGGGGCAGATCCATGGACGGGGTCAGGGAGGCAGTGGCTGAAGCTGAAATTGGTGCTGCAGTAGGTACTGCTTTTTTTAATAAACTAATCACTAACAATAAATATGACATTAAGAATATGATTTCATTAAGAATTTGGTCGGCAATGTCAGTATTAATAGCAGCATTTATGTCTTTCATCACAGCCATTTCATATAATTTAGTTTACGTCTCAAAAACATGTTTATGTGTGCAAAAGTCCTTAAATCTGTAAATGAACTAAGGTGCAAACACAGAGCTAGTTCTTTTATCTGTTTCTGGTCTTTATGCTAAGCTATGCTTATTATTTGCTGGTTGCAGCTCATGTTTAGTGTAGCCAGAGGCGGAACCCCTCGAGCGGAGCCAGGGGGCACTTTTAACAATAACAATACTAACAATAAATGTGACGATTTCTTGAGAATTGTTAGTTTAGAACACAATGTGCTTGAAAAATGAACAAAATTCTAAATATATTCAACGATGTGTGGCCTTGAATCAAAGATATAAAGCTAACAGTGAACAAGGAAGGACTGGTATGTTACTGAATCGGGAATTGTACATGTTGGAAATATAACATCCATGTACGAGTAAATTGTGGCCCCTGATTCAGAAAAATCCTTGATCAGCCACTGAGATATTGTCTTGTATGTTTTTAGGGATTGTGCATTTCATATTTGCCTGAGATGTTAAAAAAAACAGCACTGACATCTTCGAGTCTTTTATTCTGCTCTGTAGCTACCAACAGGAGGAGGAGGAGGAGGAGGGGGTTCAGGGCTTGGAGGATGAGCAGATGCTGGGATTGGTCGGACGCTCCACGGTGCACAAACCTAAACAGCAGCGTAGAGCAGCCGGAGGATGAAGCAGCCGAGGAGCATCCCTCATCATCATCATCATCATCATCACACGAGCCATGCGCATTCACATATTTCTCAGTGCACGGGTGCAAAAGTCAAAATAACAGCGGTGTGAGAGGATGGTGATAAACTGAAACTGTCGCACCGGGATATTTTGCAGCTCCGCACCGGATCAGTGGTGCTGCTGACGGCCAGAGCCAGACAGACAGCACGGCGCTGATATCCAGCATCCAGTGAGGAGCATCAGCTGCTGCCAGGAAAACAACAACCAAACAACACCGGGGGCTGATCATAGCGCCCACAGAGAGAGGTCACGATGGGCTCCAGACTGAGCAGACAGAGCAGCCTGGACAATGAGAATTTCTCCAAAAAGCGACGCAAGCTTCTGGATGGCGCCGGGGAGGTGAGCGACCGGGGCGGCGGACGGGGCGGCGGGGACTTTCTGTTCGCGCTGATGCTGAAATCGGACAAACTGCCCGGGATGCTGCGCAGGAGCAACCACAGCCCGTACATGAGGCGGGTGGCGTGGATCAAGGAGATTCAGAAGCTGCTCCGAGAGCGCAGGATCGAGCAGGCGACCGACGTGCTCAAATTACTGAGGAAGGTAAGAGGACAGAGTATGTGCGCACAGCTCGGCCTGCAGGAGCCCCGTCAACAACCTGTTTACACTGAGCTGCCGCTGCTCTGGTGCTGATGCTGCTCCGGGCATCCTTATTAACATGTCCCCCAAGCAACAGATGGGGCAACAAGCAGGGGATGCTCCCATACGTGTGTACAGAAATCTCCGTGAGGACCATTTTGAGCCTTACTCTGCCTTTTATTACGCGCTGACCCACTTTCTATGAAATTACTTGTAGATGTAGGTTTGAGCAGGATAAGCTTTATGTTTGGCATTTCATTGTGATGGCTAGTGATAGGGTAAGGAGCTTTAGGGAATGCATCACGCCAATGAGTGTCCTCGCCAAGAAGTTCAAGGTTGTGTGTGTGTAGTTTAATTTGTGTCACATGTGCGCATGTACCTCATCCCTGACCTCTGACTTCTAACCTCCGACCCCAGCCCTTCTCCCATCCTCGCTGCCACTCCCTCCAGAAGTATTTTTTTTCTACAGGAACTAGGCCACTGGCAGAGCATGTGTACCTGTGACACATCGTTTCAGTGACAGACGCAGCATGTGACTCAACACACTCTCCCCGTGGGCAGACGTGCACCATGCTGACACAGATGCATCCTGCGTGTCATCGCCTCATCCCAAATGTATCATTGTCTTTACAACACACGCCACCATCCTCCCTCAACACCTGTCCTTGTTTGCTCTGCTGTGGTCATCCTCACCTCTCCTAAGCCTGGTCTACTGCTCCCATTAGAGCGGCCTGCCCCCCTCCAACCCTCTCCACTTCTTATGTCTCCTTCTCTCTCTCTGTAATGGCCTGTGCTCTAGCAGCAACAATGTAAGCCCTGGAGCCCAAAGAATCAACATTATTCCTCTCCAAAAGGTTTCATTAACTCTTACTCAGAGAGAGAAGGTCACAGAGATGCAAATGAAGCGTACTGTCATGGCTTCAACAGTGGCTTTTTCATATTGTGGGTCATATTTTGTTGCTTCACAATGTTTTTTTTATGGAAAATGACTTGTTTTTTTCCATGAGTTGATGTTTTAGCTTTTGGCAGATGAAAAAAATCTTAAAACGCAATCGGATCAGATTAAAAATGCACAGTCATGAAGCCCAGAACACTAGTGTGCTCATGGTCTCTAAAAATAGTCAATAGCTATGAACAGGTAGTCGTGACCTAGAGAATTCCCTGCTATGCTGAGGAACTAGAGTTGGATCACAGACACAGGTTTGTTTTCTGAGCCTTTCCTCACCTGCTGTGAGAGATGTAGCATTAAAACATACCTAAAAGATGTAGGTGCACTAAAAATGTGACAGCAGCTTCAGTGATCTCATTTGTTTGCCTGCCCTCAGGCCTCCCTCTCTCTTTTAGCTGTGGGCCAATCTAGCATTAATTACTCTGAAGCTTTGACACGGGAGAGAGAGAGTTGAACCTCCTTAATCAGGCTGATGAGATAAACTGACTTGCCAAGGCATCTTGACAGCCACATCACAGGGGACAGGGGCTCGCTCCCTTCAAATGAGCTCCACTGTTATTAAATAAGGCTTACTTTATCTTTTGTCACTGCACTGCAACCAGGCAGATGTCTGAGAGATCCTGTTCTTTGAATTTAAAAGAAGTTTGAGGCAGAGTTAATTAGTGTGTAACACCGAGCTCTGCTCCAGATATGAGAAGAGATCTGAGCCGTGCTGCAGATATGGCGAGGATTCATGGTCTCATGCTGAGCCTGCACATGACAATTGATTGTGTCTAAACTCAGATGGGGAGATATTTTTATACCTTGTTTCTTTTGGTTTTTTCCAGGAGGTCAGAAGCAGCGTTTCGGCTGCCCTGGGTTCAGTCTGTGTTTACTGTTGCTCTTGTTAAAGGAGGAGCCAGTTGTGTGGAGCTGCCAACCTCCCACTCAAGCTGTCTATTATAATCAATGCTGATTGTGTTCCAGAGAGAAGCAACTGTGCTTGCGCAGGTGTGTGCACACTGTATGTCTCTAAGGTTTGCATCTGCCGTTAAAGTTGCATGGGCTCCCACAAGGGCTTTGCCTCCTCAGGACCCGTGTTGATGAAGACAGATTGTTGTAGGTCAGTGCACACACAGCTGTGTCTCACAGTCAAGGAGTCATCTGAATGAAAATCTGCTCTTTTTTAGTTTAGCTTTGATTTGTTTTTAATGCAGAAGCTGTTGGTTTTGTCTCATGTGAGATTAAACTGCCTCGACAGTCGGCAGCTTTGACTTCTTTGGAAATGTATTTATGGCCTGCTCAAATTTCTGCCACTGTCATCTGGTTAGAAATATATATATATATATATATATATATATATATATATATATACAGTATATACAACATGGGAAATATCACACGGGGAACAAATTAAATACGTATTTTGAGTTATTCCAGGAGAATTTTGAATGATAAGTCATGGTTCTGAAAGTGCTAGACTCTTCCCTTTTTATTTTGTATAAACATTACCACCCTTGGCATGTTGGGATATGCAGTGAGGCTCGGTGCCATGGTGTTGTGATTATATATGCTGAAACACAGCGTTTCCTGCGAATCCCTCTAGATTTCACTCTCCCACTGTAGATGAAAACACTGTCTCCTTTAATGAATATTTAAAACAAAACATTTCTTTTATCTTTCCATTTCTAGTCCCATTGCCCTTGACACAGCAGAGGCTCCCTTTTTCTATCACAAATGCATTCTCCACCCTGCAGGTCCAAGGACACGCTGTTTAATTGTAATTATTGCAGGGTGTTTGTTCAATTTCCTCTTTCTGTGATGTAATTCTTCTAATTTCTTTAGGATCTTGGTTTGGAGGGCACCTCGCTCAATGACATCTTGTACAAAAACGCTGCCTTCCTCAACCTAGTGGACCCCATCTCCCACGAGCTGCTGCTTAGCCTGGCTCGAGAGATGCAGTGTCCTAAGAAGGTCAGTTTTTTACTGCGAAAATCAAGCTCAATGTTGGTACTCTGAAAAAGAAAGCGATCTTCCCTAAAAATATTCCCCTGATGGTCTCCTTTTGTTGAGCAATCTTAGATCAATGACAATCTAATCTGAGGATGTTATCGACTTACATTTCTACAGATAGAGGGTTGAAAGCAATCCTGCAGACACGTGCTGCTTTTGAGGAGCTACAAATAGGAACAGCTGTTAAGTCCTGGAGAGCTGTGCTCAATGCTGTTTGTTTCCTCATTTTGGAATCTCACACCTGAAAACTCATGAAACTGGAGTAACCTATAATATATGAAATATAAGTGGTCACCCTCAAGGAATGAACAGAATAAGTATGTTAAATAAAAAAGTTCTTCATGCAAAGAGAAAAATTCATAGCTCGGTATGTCTCAACCTGCAGCAGCGAATATTTAAGTATTTTGAGATAGTCATTCAGAACCAGCAGCCACAATATGGTTAATAAATAGAAATTACCAATGTTTACCAGTGTCTCTGTTGAATCTCACTGCTCCTGTGTACTTCCTGTGTTTCCCACCCTAATGCACACTGCATGAGATTAGATTTTCTTGCTCCAGCAGGGCAGCTAAATTGTGTTTTCTTCAGCCGTGGCTCAAGGTGTCTTGAATTGTAACAAACCTCTTCTGTTGTTTTCATGTGAAAGATATTACAGAAAGGAAACTTTGTTTAAAGCCTGGATGAGCTGAAATAATGAATTGTTTTTGAAGTTTTTCCCGCACACACACAAGCAGAAAATCTAATCTCTGCTTCGCCACTGTCAGTGGTTTTGTGCCATTCTAAACACTCTCCCCACTCTCTTCTACAGGATGCGGACACCATTAAGTCCTCTGACAAGATCTGCAGGCAGCTGATCTACCACCTGACCCCGCACTCAAAGTGGCTGAGGCAGAGCATGTCCAGACAGAAATCCCAGGCCTGGTAAGCCCCTCTGTCCAGACACCCAGTCTGTAATAAATCGGCAGCTCTGCACAACAGAGAGCGCAGCTCTGCTCCATGTCGAGCCGTAGAGATTTCCATCTTTGTAGCTGACATTGTGCTAGGGCAGAGCCGGCCACAGGCTGACCTGACGGGAGCGCCATGGTAACCGCAGCTGTCAGTCATCCCTCTTTTAAGTGTTCACGTCCAGGCAGTGGATGTGCATTGCCACTGGCCTTCCATTCTCTTCAAAAGTGGCACTGCAGCAAATTTGTCCATCTGCTCGCTGGAGAAAAGCAGGGAGGGTGATGATAAAATGTAAATGTCCTCATCTTGATCAAAGACTGAATTGCTTTTGATGTGCAAATGATGACTACAGATTTATCTTGTGTACAAATAGTTTTTTTGTATGCCAAGGTGGTGCTTGGTAATCTATTCATGAACAGAACCAGGCGAGCTTTCTCGTGTAATTGAGTATTCTACAGCAGGCCAGACGAGCACGTAATGTATTCACTTTCTGGAGATGAACATAATCTAAGGACTGAGAAGGAGACAATGCGAACACAGTGAGATGTGGCAGGTTCATTATGAGTTAGTCAGAGGTATCAATTCACAGATCTGAGGAGAAGCGACATCGTATTCACAAGATCCAACCCTTCACCACTGAGGGCTTCGCTGTGATCATGGACCTTTAATAAAGCCCCGAAAGAGGAGAGACAGGATTTAACAGACACTGACAGCGTCTCTGGAAATGTGCAGATAAATACGATCGCTAAATTCCTCGCTTGCAGGGCCTATTTTTTACTTAGTCATGTTGTTGGCTTCATAAACCTGCAAAGAGAGAGAGACAGTCTGACACCAGCTGAGACAGCAGGAGCAACATGAATCATTAAAAGAAAAAAGATTTCCACCCCAAAACAGAATATTAATACGGCTGTTGCTATGAGCTCTGACAGCTTCGCCTGCCGTCAGGTTTGTGAACAAAAACCTGTCAAAGCTGGAAAAGACGAGACAGGGCCAGTCAGCCTCTGACTGTGAATTCACCTCAAAAAATCAATATTGAGAGACACTTTGTCTGGTTTAACAATTTCATAAAAGCACCTATGTGATTATATCCTGGGTGGACAGTTAGTTTCCTACTTAGTGTTATTAAAGACAGCAGCTGGGCTCAGGTTGTAGTGTATTAAATGTTATTGTATGAAGTCTTGTCGGGTGGGGAAGGACAGAGGTTGCTTGTTTAAATTCTGTTCGTGAGATTGATGAAAATATACCACACTTATTCTAAAAAAATGCTCAGTGGCAGATCAAGGATTTTTCTAAATCATTGGCCAGAAAGGGGCCACATGTTAAATAGAGGGGAAACATCCATGCACAATTCCTGATTCAGTAAGCTGCACATTTATGTCGTTCCTTCTTTGCTGTTAGCTCTACAGTTTTTTGCAAAATCATTACCCCCCCTGGGTGTATGTGAGAACAGAAATTTTAGTGTTTGAGGCTCTGGAATGTCTCCGGTTTCTCTGGCCAGTCTCCTCGTAAAAACTCTTAAGGATGTCAGAATGAGCCCATTTTAGAAAACTGCAGGAGATCCTGTGAACTCTCCGGAGATTTCTCTGTTGTTAAATCCTGCTGCGTTGTTCATATGTGAAAGGCAAACTGGAATTCATGTCTGAAAACAGCTATAAAGGGAAACTTATTTATCATGAAATAAAAAGCAAGCAAAAGTACTCTCCTATAGCAATTAGAGAACTTTACCATGTTTTTTAAATGTTGCCAACATTAGCCTTCCAACTAATGTTAAATAAGTAGCTTCAGCATAGATAAGGGTGGTATCAATCTTCTCTCTAACACTCTGACTCACTAACACACATCTAACACATTGCATTTTCCATAATATTTAACATCTCCTTTATCCAACAAGGATTTAATTGTCCACATGAGAACACATGTCATGAAGATCATATTAGCTCCCTTAAACTTCCATCTTTGTTCAGCTGCAGGCAAACTGCTCTCTTGTGGGCAAAAATGCAGCCGTGTCACCACTGTGAGGTTTCTGTGTTCTCCGTGAGGGAAAACAGCTCAGTCTATTTTAATGCCACCGGCTTGTTCATCCCGTCATTATCGAGCATTAGCACTGCACACCCGCCCCTCTAAACACTGAACACACATTTCTGACTGAAATACCACACTGAATTAATGTCCTAATCTCCCTAATCCCGTTAATCTGTCTAAATAGTTTATTTGTTTTTTGCTAGAAATGTTTTTTTTTGTTTTATATAATGAAAGAGCTCAGCAATGGGGTTGATGGAGGCAGTGACCCCATAACTGCTGCCAAGCAGCTCCATCCTAGAGGGTAATTTCATGTGCGTATTGAAAATTGCGGATGCTTCTGGGATCTTTTTTCTCTTCAATTTTCCCACCACTGTCCTCCTGTTCCATCAGCCTCACTTGACCTCCTAATTGTCCTTTATTCCTTTGTCCTCTGAATGTTTAGAAACACAAAATAACCATTTGGTTGATTTTCCATTTCAGTGCAACGTATCTGTTTTAGTTTCTGCATTACTCCTCTTTCACCTTTCACTAATATACATTATATTGTGCATTGTAGAATACCATGCACATTAAAGCTTCCTCAGGAACATCAATCATTTTTTAAAGATTTTTTTCAGCTATTCCAGGAAAATACAAAGGAACCGTCTTTATTGACATGAGCGTTCAATGGTGAGGTTGGATTCCCTACTATCAAGGACAATGCAGTGGTGGGAGTGAGCGCATGATTCCTGCCCACAGTTTTCACTCTGGCACTCTCCTCTATACGTATGTGATACAGCAGAAAATGAATTGGAAATGAAAGTGAGATGGCAGGGAGCAGATGTGATTAGACCGCTCATCTCACAGCTCTCTTGTGCAGCCTGCCTTCAGCCATCAGTTGACTGAAATGAATAATGAAGCAAAACTTGAATATAAATGACTGCAACAAGAAAACAAAAAAATATGAGCAGGGTAACAACAGCTTCAGGGGGAGCTAAAGAGGAAAATTAAGGGATTTTCATGACTTCTGCCGTTCTACTGTCCACCCACTTGTTAACATATGGATTTCATTTCATTGTTTTTTGTTTAAATAGCTTTTCACCTGATCTCATCCGACAAAGGCGAGTATAAATATTTATAAAGGACGAGAGTCATCTGATTTATGCTGACTGAATTTAAATGCTGCCTCATTATATAAAGTCACTGACACACAGAGACTGATGAGCTGCAGACAGGAGACGCGCTCTGCTTCCTCAAAATTGAAGTGGGAATACTTTGAATTGAAATTGATTACTTAATTATGTAATGGATATTTATTAGATAATGTAATTGTGAGGATAGTTTGGTAAGCACTCTTACATCAATGTGGATGCCATTTGTGTTATTACAGGCTAACAGGTCAATGTCTGTGCAGGGGGGGATTATTTTCTCTCTCTCAGCTGCCTCCAACATCTATTAAGTGATATGTATCCAATGTGATTTGACTCATTGTGGAGAACACTGCACCGCTGCACCATTTCTTTTTTTAAATCTGTTTTAATCTCTTACCTATAAACTAATTTTACGGTTTAAACTTGTCAGCGTTCTTATGGGCCGAGAGACAACAAAACAAAAACAATGCTCTCGTTGTCCGTGACGCTCCTGTGTTCTGGTATTAAATTGATCTTGTGGAAGGATGGAAGAGGCTTCCTGAGAGGACACCTCGACATCAATTTTTCATGCCTGCTGCATTCAAAAGGATGAGGCTGTCTGAAAAGGAGGGAGTTGTGTGATCAAAACCTATTCACACCTGCAGGGAAGCCTTTGCCAGGCTATTATAGGGCTTCTGTGCCTTTGGTGAGGATGAGGATTCTGTCATAGAAAAGGTTGCCAGGGCAAAGCAGACGATGGAGAGGTAGAGGACTGTGGCTTACTAGACTGTGAGAAAGTTACAGACAAATGTCTCCATCCGATAGATTCTAAATGCAACTTGCCTTTTATACCTATTTTTGTATGTTTTTGCAAAAGTACATTTCTGTTCATCAGCCCACGACTTGCTCTTAAAATGCAGTCTCGCATGCTGCTCACATCTTCAATGTGACCAAAATACACTTTAAAGCATCGCAAGTGACAGGTGCTGCAGTAAATGTCACAGTAAGTCACTGGGCGCCAGAGGATGTTATGATTCATCCTGACGCTAGATCAGCTGTACAGGCCACTTCCGTAAAACAGTTCATGTTAATCATGGAGCATCCTCACAGAGCAACCCAGTCACCGCTAAATGGGACTGACTGTAAGCAAAATTGCAAAGAAGTGTATATAATGAATATATTTTCACATGAAGTGTAAAGTTCAAGAAAGTGTCACAGGAGCATCAGCTATGTTCAAATTTAGCCTCAAATCCTGCTCGTATTGAAAACACAAAACAGCTCATTCAGATGCAGCTAGACCTCAGCTCGGGGGAACTGTGATTTTCTTTACTTTATAACATTTCTATACAAACCACTACAGTGACAGGTGTATATAATGCACATACTCATCATTTATTTTTAGAATTTTTTTTTTTTTAATTTCTATTCTCTTGTCTACCTCATTCTGACCTGCCTGCTGCTGTAATAACTGCATTTCAAGGATTCAAGGGTTTATTGTTATATGCACAACAATTACATTTAGCAGTTGCTGTCATTGTAATGCTTGAGTCCCAGGCTCCCCTCTAGCCATGCTCAGAAATTACACGAGGAAAAAAATTAAATAAAAATAGAATATAAAAAATGAAATAGAATATATAAAATAACAATTATTCAAGTAAAATATAGTAAATATACACCTAAGAAAAAGTAGTGCAAATATTATGAGGTGCAGAGAAGACAAATTTCCCCGCTGTGTGTAGTTTTATCTTATCTTATTAATAACAGAAAATGCTTATATTTTTACGATCTGCATTAGACAATCAACACAATTTAATAACTAATACTAATGCTTGGCACATGATGATTTAATGTAGAATTCCTTTTGCTGACTTTAACAAATGATAAATATCAGTATGTGATGATGGATCGTCAGTTAATGAGCGTTCATTCACAGTTACTTCATGCAGCAATTTATATGATTAGGCAGATCCTTGTATGAAGTGCACTATTGTCTGTAATTGGATCCAGCTAATTGGGTGGCATAAATTAATATATGAAAGAACTGTGATGTAAGCATCCTCAACTGATGATTCATTAACTAATCTCATGAAGTCACACTTGTTGTGTATTAATTGCAAGGAGCAGGTCATGGTACAGCCTTCGTTGATTTATGGTCAGGATTAAGCACATTTTGTATGATTCTTATCTTTTAATGTGTATTTGAATATCGATGAATACATCTAGAAAGTGGTGAAATTGCATGTTGAATTTTGCAGCTGAACACCCCTCACCTCACCCTCCCCTTCCAAACGTGTAAAAGAACCTGTGGTAGCTTCAGTTGTCATAAAAACTCAAAAGGTGTTTAGTTTGTCCAGTCTGGACTAATGTGAAAAACATGGCGGCCTCCATAGAGAGGGTCCCCTCGATGTAAATATAAAGTATTTAAATATAAAGGGCCTTTTCTGGGCTAAAGAAAACAATTTAGATGAAATGAACTAGTGAAAACATCATGCGAATTATTCTACATTAAATATCTGCCAATATCCCTTTCACCTAAATCTTACACACTGGACCTTTAAATGATAAAAGATTATGTACTAGGTTTCAAATATGTTTAGGTGTTCACATTCATTTTACACTACCTATATTATGCTTGGTTTGTGATGTCTCTGTTTGTTGTAGTTCTTGCAGATTAGCAGGCAAACAAAACCACCATGGAACTGACTGTGGACACCTACTGTCTCTGTCTGTAGTCTGTGAGACAACGTGATGTTTCAGGGGTTATTCTTAACTGGGCGACTTCAGCTTATCTTCAGTTATGGGGTGTAAATAATTCTGAGATATTCCTTCATCTCTGTCGTACATCATTTCATTCATTATGGTCTTAAAAAGACTTCAATTTAATTTGTTGGAACCCTGACAAAGAATATATTGTGATCATTTTAATGGAATTTGGAAACTATTTACGGTCAGCGGACCCCCATTTGAGAACCACTGATATAAACTACTTATCGTCTTATGGGTCACAGCGGGGCTGGAGCCATTTCCAGCTGACATTGTGCAAGAGGCGGGGTAAACCCTGGGCAGGTAGAGTATCACAGGGTCAACACACAGAAACAAACAACCTACAGTCACAGCTACGGTCGGTATTAAACCCCAGTCTGCATGTCTTTGGACTGTGGGAGGAAGTAGGGGTACTTACTGAAAACTAACGCAAATCCAGAATGAAGGACCCTGAACCGGGTTTCAAACCAGGAACCTTCCTGCTGTGAGGCAACAGCAACTTCACAGTGATGCAGGGCCACAACTATAGAACCATGGCCCGTTAAAACACATTCAGTGGATAGTGTAGTTGTGGTGGAAGTGGTGCCAAAATAATTATTCATGCTTTACGGATGTGTTACCAATGATCATACATGTGACAGATTATTTCAGTAAGTGAAGTGGATCATGAGAAAAAAGTGAAAGTGCTTCCTTTTTTAAATGCCCTATTTAAAAATCTACATTTCATGATCTGCTTTTCACCAAATTTCTCTGAAATCTGTCATCACACTGTGGAGACATCTGCTATCTAGAAAGGAAATTAGCATTTTACATTACTGTGGTCGAGATAATCACTTAGCCTCATTTACTAGTATTTTTCAAATAGCATTTCCAAAAATGCATCTTATTTTCCTTCCTGACCTAGAAATATAGAAGCCAGCCTTTATTAAAGTTTGATTGTTTTTCTAAAACACATCTTTTAAGTAGTAAACTGTCCTGGCTCTATGCTGTAAGGAGCTCCTGGCCATCAGAGCTTTAAGCTGAAGCTGCTGGCTCACTCGGATGTTTTGGCTCCTCTGTTTACATTAGTAAATCCCCATGCTGCAGTCTCTGTGTCAGCCTTCCGCTCCAAGCCAGCACAGTCACCCGTACTTTATACAACACAGGAAGCACAACATAAAACCAGGGCCTTGTTCCAGAGTCACAGATAGGAGTATCATTCTAAGATCTGTTTCAGCCCCTCATCTAAAAACTTGTTTGTTTCTAATCGTCATCTAAGTAATCCTCTCTGTCTATTTGTGTTCCCCAACAGTCTCAAGACCACCCTACAGAAAAAGCTGTCCAGTGATTCTGTTGACTTGTCCGGCATCCCTCTCTCCACTCGTGATGTCCGCCAAGTCGCCTTCTACCTCCAAAAAAACAGAGACAGTGTGGTGGCTGTGGACATCAGCTTCACTGAGCTCCAGGACGAGAACCTGAGGCTTCTCCTGCCTCTTCTTGCCTCACTGCTGAAACTCAGCACCCTGGCTCTCAATGGCAACCGGCTCACCCTGGATATCCTCAAAGACCTCAGCGAGATGCTCAAAGACCCCAAGAAGTTCTCCAGCCTGGCCTGGATCGACCTAGGCAACAACGTTGATATTTTCACCATGCCTCAGCCACTTCTGGTGGCGCTGCGCCGCCGCTGTAGCCTGAAGAGCAGCTTACCGACCATCTACGAGTACACAGAGGGTCAACCCTACTGCTACCACCTGGAAACCTCCATTGAGGAGCCCAGCCACTACGAGGAGGAAGAGGAGGACGAGGACGAGGCGGAGGACGACGATGAAATGGGGAACAAATTCGTGGTGGAGCCATGGGGTTTGGGGGAGAAGCAGCTCTCCAAAGAATTCACCCTCCACTACTGTGAGAGGTGATGGGGTATTTTCTCTGTGAGGCTCTGACAACTGTGGATGACACGTCGTCCCACAGCACAACGTTACTTCCTTCGCCCTCTCGCCCTCACACCATGAGCCCAGTCCCCCTTTGAGGCACGAGAGAGACCAGTGCCCACATTGTGAACTTCTCGTCCTGACACAGCTCTCAAGCTATTCCTAAACCATCTCTCTGAGTTAACCCACACAAGATAGTGACAGTCACAACGACAAACTTACTGTGTTGGTGGATGGTGCTCTTGGGAACAAGGTGCGGTTTCATTGGAGGGGGGCTGGAAGAGTTAATGAACCGATGCTCGCTCTCTCTCTCTTGCTCTCTGTCTCACTCTCTCTCACCCTCTATCTCTATCTCTCTCTATCTATCTCTGTGATGGTGGCAGCTGAGGAGCCAGTCCCAAGGAGGTGTAGATCAGTCGGTTGGATGGAGGAGCAGCATCCCTGCAGTGGCTGAAGTGGAAGTTAGTTTGGAAACAGTGGGTCCCTCTGGGTTCTCTACCAGGACTGAGACTATCTCTGGCAGGCAGGGCCTAGCTCCACATTGTGTGTTCTCTGTTAATCTCTCAACAAAAGCTATGACACAAGTTCAACAGACTATACAGCCGACGACCTGTCACGTGACGCCGGCAAAACTGCTAGGTCAAGACTTTTTGCGGCTTTTTCCCCCCCTTTCCAAATGTCCACTTGTGAATGCCCGCGCAGCCCTTGTGTAGATGTAAATGAGGACACAAAACATGGCTCTGTTGTGTTCCCACAGGCTATTTTTGTGCACTTTTGGTGAACAAAGCAATCTTAGAAGACAACAGGTAGGACTCAACAATGGGTAGCTGTCACTGATTGTTTTTTGTACTTGCCTAAATGCTGTTACTCTTTGTAATTATTTAAGTGTTGTAGTCATCACCACAGTGTTTCAGTGCAATTATGACACAACTTCCAGCTGTAATACAGGCCACTGTGTATGTGCTGTGCCCAAACTGCCCTTCCTTCTGTCATCCGTCTCCACAAACATGTCTGCATCTCCATTTATTGAACTTCACCGGCCCTGTGTGTGTTATGAGGCACAGCCATGACTGTTATTTATCGGTTATCGTCCATCTACAGTAGCACATGACGATTAAGTTAGACTGACCGAAACACTGCAATGCACTTTAAGACACTATTATTTTTATAGTTTCCCCTACTGCGTGTTCTCTGTTGTTTATTAGCGATATTTACAGAGCAGAAGGTGAAGGCGTACCTCGTTAAGATGAAACGATGACCAAACGGCTCAAGGATCATTCACCAGATATATGATAAATGTTTAAGTGTGTGTTCTACGTGTTTGTAAAAGTAAAACGTCTGATTACTGTTGTAATTATTTGTGTTATTGATTTGGTGTTTTGTATTTCAGTCCTACTAATTATAATAATGACTCTAATGACTATGAAAGTGTGCCCTGCGGTGACCTGCTGCTGTATGAGCTCGAGCAGTAAATAAAAAAGGAGGAGGCGGTGGCAGAGTGGAAATCTTTTATGTGGAACGCTTCATCTGAATAATGACCAGCACCGTCCACTTGATTTGTAATTTATGTTTTAGTGTGTCAACGTCAAACTCTTCCTTGTTGTAGCCTGTGTGTATTCGTCTCATGCCAAACACTGACTGCCAATAAAACTGGTCCAAAAACAGTGCTTTGTTTTATTTTGAAGTGTATTGAGTGGTTTTGACTCCTGGGTCACGAGTAGACCTGCAGCTGCTCACAACCAACACTTTTATTTATGCAGATTAGTCTGCAAATTGGGCAATAAAGTAAATCAGCTCGAACCGTGCTTTTTGGGATCGGTTGTTGGAGCGTTGTACTGGTTTCGGAGCCAGCGGATCATACGTGCTGCTCTGTGCTGTCAGAGAAAATGCCTGAGCTGCCACAGTTTACCTGGAAAAGGCAGGATGGTTATCACATGAGGCTCTACCCATGATCCTCCTCTGGCAACCTTTTGTTCCTGCTGCCAGACATGGTAATGTGGCATTTTCAACAGGTGGCTCCTTTAAGGTCAGGGCACAGTGTGACTGTCACACCCCCCGAGGTCCAAATACCATGTGACAGGGCAACAGAGCCCACCCCTAAAATCACCGGGATCTTCATCATCTGACCTTTTCCCTTCAGATTTGATTTGTCGCCCTGGATTTTGAGGAAAGATAAACAAAACTTGATTTATTGTCTGAATTGAAACTGTGGCTCACCTGGATTTGTGCATCATATATCTTCACAAATTTTCCCCGTTACCGCTCTACTGTTTGTGTGAGTCACTATTTGATGCGATTATCTTGCCTCAGCTGCAGCATGCTCTGGCACAAAATGAAAAATTATTTATGAAAAACAGCCAAGACAAGTCACGCAGACTGTTGGGAATACATTACAGCACAAAGGATTGGCTCTACAGAGCAGATTTCAGCAGACATGGCCTCAGGTTAAAGGGAACTGACCAGTGGAACTGGCCAGTGCATCCAAAAAAAGTTTTCATTGGTTTTACTTTACTATAATAAATTTTAATCTTTTTACCTATTTAACTCTTCACATATGTTCAGTTTTTTTTGTTCCTGCACATATGATTTCCAACACCTGTACTGTGAAAAACATTAAATCCATTTCAGGTACTTTTTATTAATTGAGTGTACTCAGTAAATTCCATTCAAGAATTATACATAATATGAAATTCATGTGCTCCTATATAATGTATTTAAGTAATATTTCAGTTTTTTGTAAAAGCTTCTGTTCAAAGGACAATTATCACATGTGTTGCAGGATGTTTTCATACTAAAAAGCAACTTTTAGGATGTTTTAACAATAAAACTTTATATCAAATGATGTCTGTATAATCAGTGCTCCAGTACTGAGAGTGAATACCACATGATATGAGATATGAACAAGTTATCAACTTCTTGAGACAGTGAAAAGTAGCATGTATCCCAGATATTAACACTCAATGTCGAAAATGGCTCAAGAGATAAAAACAGGTACAAATAAGCTGAACACAAGACTTACAGGAGGTCGGCTTCAATCACAGAGGCAGTAGTTTCCATCATGTCACAGTAACAGTCAGAGGCTACATGTTTTAACCGCTACATGTAACTGTTAGCGTTCAGCTGAAGACGCCTGTTATTTGGCGCCTCATGGGATAATTTTCCAGCAGGACAAACACAATCTGTTTGTGGCAGCAGGAAGGTCACCTCAACCTTCAGGCCATCCCACGCAACCCACGTCAATCACTCGCTGTCTCAGTATCCGGCTGCTTGGCCCAGTTTCCTGGCATCAGACACTGCACAGATACAGCCGTCATTCTGCTCCACGGCATTGACCACGTTGTAGAAGATGCTCGATATCTCTTGATTGTGTCCCAGAGCTTTAAGAGCCTTGATTACATTCTGTAGAGATAAGATCAAATCGAATAAATTAACTTGTTACAGCAGCAGAAAGTCAGAATGAGATTTTACTACACACCCAAATATTGTTTATAAAGAAAATTGCAGTGGCCCAGTAGACAACAAATATATTGTATTGCATAAATTCAATAATAAAATATGGTTTGAATAGGAAATAGTGTGCAAGTTCCCACACACAAACACATATGTATGAATTTTATAATAACCGACATACACATTGTATAATATAATATAATACTTTATATACAGATAATGAGCTGGAGGACAGCAACATGCAAAATGGCTTTTCCAATAGAAAAATAGTTGAAGTAATTATGTCCCTCTATCAGATAAATGCAGTGAATGTTGTACCTTGTCAAAGTTGGTTTCAAACCTCAGTGCGTTTTCAGAGTTGATAAAAACAAGAGGGGCAGCGATTGCCTCCTTCAGGCTCTTTCCAAACCAAAGGTGGTTCATCAGCGTCTGGAGGAGAGACAATAATACATTGTAATTTGCCAAATGGGACAGTGATGATTAAACAATGGGTTGTGGACGTGCTGAAGTTACTGGTGAGGACAGCTTTTGCTATGACAACAGTGACGGGCATTTGCCTGCAGCAATTTATCTTAATGGCACTCAGTGTGATTGCCTATGGACGTGTACCGAGGCGATCCCGGTCGTTATCATGCTCCCACCGGTCGCTCCAATCACCAGCGTCTTCGACTGAGACTTCAGCACAGCGGGAGACATGGAGGAGGGAGGCTGATCCCCTGCGAACGCAAAACAAAAAGGATTTGACTGACAGGACAGACGGCTACAATTCAGACTCATCAGTGTGAAGAGAACAAGATGGAAATGATTATAAAGGCTCTGAAAGCTGGAAACCCTAGACACCCATCAAAGGGTGAGGGGCGTTTCTTCAGCCCATCACTTTGTGATTTCCCCTTTGTTCACCAGCTGACACCTGACAGTCGTGAATGTGTCACTCTCAGCTTCATACTTTTCATAAAACATGTCAGACAGACGAAAAAAAGAGAACACTGCAAAGAATAATCATTTCATATGAAAGTCTGTCTCAAATTAGGCTAAATCAGTGCACATTTGATTTGTTTTTTTAATTATTCATGTTAATTTAACCTCAACAGTTTAACAGATGATGAATATTTTAGGGTTCATGATATTAGGAACAAGCAGTTTGTGAGCACAGACCCCACAGAGACCTCTGCTTTGATGGCAAATCAATCTTCTTCTTTACTCCTCTGACCAAGTTAAATCCCAAAATAATACCATTGAGATAGAAATTACACAAGGTAAGGAAATCTTACAGGTTGTACGAGCTATGAACAGTTATTATGTTTCATTGCTCATTCTGATTGTCAGCAGGATTGCAAAAAACAATTGAAGGGTTTTGTAGGGGCCAACAAAGAACCCTTTAACTTTGGAGCAGATTTGATTAAAGGGGCCGATCCAGGGTTATTTCTTTCACTTTCTTTAACATCGTGAGATGTTTTTCTAAATTTTTTTGAATTTCTCAATAAATAATACAGATATCTTCATGAAGATTTGGCATATTTAGGAAACAGATATCTGTAAGTGTGTGAACTTTGGTGCAGCTTAAAGTGGAGTGGACTTAGACGGACTGGATGGAGGTATGTGCTCTCCTGAGTGAAATGTACATAGTGATGTTATTCATGTGTGGGGTTAGTCAGACCTAATTAAATAGGTTTATTCAGGCTTTAGGAGAGCAATGCTGCCATTAACTCCCTTTAACAGTAATCACATAGAGAACTTGGAAATAATTTTTACCTCCACCAAGGAGGTTATGTTTTCATCTGCATTTGTTTGTGTGTTAGTAGTTAGCAGGTTTAAGGAAAAACTAATGAACAGATTAGTGCAAAGCTCGTGGAAGGAAATGGTATGTGTCTGGAGGGAACCCATTGAATTTTGGTGCAGATCCAGGGTAATTCTTTTTTTTTCTTTAACATTGAGTTTTTTCTGACATATTCATTGATTTCTCAGAAAATGATTCATGGATCTTGATGAAAACTGATATTTATAATATGTAATTAAGTGGAGATCCAAATAAAAATCGGGTTCTAGTGAACTTAAATGTGGTTTCATAAACATTGGTGCCCCAGACCCCAAAAAACTCAAATGAACACATTACATTTAAATAGTTTAAAGGCGTCCAGGGTCTCCAGGATAGAACGATCGTGGCTTAACATCAACCCACAACACCCTGAACAATATGTACTGCACATTCTGAGGTCTCAGATACAGTAAAACAGCCCCCCCTCCTGCAGCACTTACTGTCTCAGAACATCTAATCAATGCATTACATTCAGCTCATTGGATAACTCATTAAAGACTCCTAGGAATGAGAGTTTTTTGTAACGTGCTCCACCCTCAGACATCCTGGTTAACAAGGAACAGAAAGTTACTCAATGAATATGAAAATGATGTGGTTACCAGGAAAGAGATTGTCAACCCGGCCACAGAAGTCGGACAGCTCGTTGTTGAGGATGACTCCGGTGCTCGGAGAGAAGACCTTTGAGCCAAAGCTGCGAAAAAAGTAGATTACATAAACTGAATCATCAAACTATGACAGTTGATATTAAATCTTCACAATCCAATACTTTTGATGCTTGGTGTCTTTGCAGGTACTGACATGTGGTTGATGGTGCTGGTGACGGACACGGCAGATCCATCCTCAGCCAGCACCGACACGTGTGTGGTGCCCACACTGTCCAGGTGCGGGGTGATGTTGTAGTACTGGGGATCGTGAGTCTTGTCGCTGCTGATCAAGCTGCGAATGTGGTCGGCAAAGCTGTCCTCTGTGAATTTCCTCGCCATCTACGGAGAGCGCAGTGAACTTAAAAACACATGTATCGATAACGACACAAATTTCAAGGCTGGATGGATAGATGGATTTTTACAGCAGGATTTTTACTTTAGAGCAATACTTTAAGGTCCAGTGTTTAAGATTTAGGTGAAAGGGATTTATTGGCAGATATTTAATGTAGAATAATCCTCATGATGTTTTCACTAGTTCGTTTCATCTAAATTGTATGAATTGTAGTTTTCTTTACCCCAGAAAAGGCCCTTTATATTGAAATACTTTATATTTACATCGAGGGGACCCTCTCTACGGAGGCCGCCATGTTTTTTACATTAGTCCAGACTGGACAAACTAAACACCTTTTGAGTTTTTATGACAACTGAAGCTACCACAGGTTCTTTTTCATGTTTGGAAGGAGAGGGTGAGGTGAGGGGTGTTCAGCTGCAACATGCAATGTCAACATATATCACAAAATTCTACACATTGTACCTTGAAATAAAAAATACTTCTTCCACCTCTGACTATAAGGTTTAGCTACATTTAACTACTTCAGTGTAATGGTGATGTGTACAGCAGCGACAAGTGTAAATATGTGCTCCCATGTTCACTGGAGCATTTTGCGATTCTCACCTGTTCTGATGTGTGCTGTGGATGGATGTGTTTCTTCAGTCCATTGGCAAACTTGAAGGCTTCAACGTAGCGGTGATAAGCCAGAGTCTTCAGTTCACCTGTCAGAGACGCTGAATTCAGGCCATATCCTGTAAAATCAAACAAACTGTGTTCATTTGGTTTGTTCAACTTGAGACAATCCCACCTCCTATGACTGCTCTTGACACCATGAAATAAGGAAACTCATTTGTGTTTTGTTTCCCAATATTTTTATGATTTACTTTTACGGACAGCACTCTGTTTTTGCATTAACACTATATAGGAACTATGTTACAGTCTGTGTTGTTCGGGGACGTGTTAATCATTGCAATGGTTTCCTCTGAAGATACATGCAGTTGGAGAAGTTTTAAACTCAGCTTATAGTTTTTAATGATGGGTTAGAGGACAGTGATGTGGAGAGAAGTTAAGCCAAATCACTTCTTCAATAAAAGAAGAACTACCATGTAGTCTATAACCTGGAGGGAGCGAACCATCAAAATAATATGAAAGTATCAGCATTAATGTTGGCCAATGTGCACCGATATAAAAAATAAACATTGCAAGAAAGGTGTGCTCCATGTTTATATTTACATAAATTCCTTAATTCAAATTCTATATCTTTAGTTGTATTTGTCTTTTCTTTTTGTTTGTTTTATTTATAATATATATATATACGGAGCCCGTCTGGTGACATGGGTGGAAAAAATACATTTCGCCACGACTTGCTTAATGCGTGGGAACGAGATGATTATTAGGTGGCCACGAATTAATAAGACGCATGATGAAATCTATAACTTCCCCGAGGTCAGCATATTGTTTACGTTTGAGCCCGTGCTTTTTGAGCAGCCGAATTAAGTGTCTCTTGCTCAGAATGACTCCATGTCTGACCGCAAGTGATTTCAGGATATTGTAACGCCGGCGGAAGTAATGAGGAGACAGGGCGTGATGTCTTCAGGACATTTATTTTCGTTCTTTTTACTATGAACAAACTTTGTGAACTCCCACACACAGAGACTTATCTCAACGGTCCTATCGCCCACCGTTCCACATACACACACACGGGCCCTGCCACACACACTTATCAACGGCGCGCATACTCAGCATTTTCAACATGCACTTCCTTGATTAGCCGAGAGACAGACAGCCAGTCCAGCTGGACAGCAGGGTCGCTACACTATCATTATAATTCATCCCTAGATTAAAATAAAACTAAATCATATCAAACTTGTCCATGTTTGCGGCTGAAGCTACTGATGCCAGAAAGTCAAAAGTCTCACTGATGAAATGACAAACATTTCTCGTGGCCACGTCTTATTATTTCGTGGCCACCTAATAATCATCTCGTTCCCACGCATTAAGCAAGTTGTGGCCACGGAATAGGATCTCGTTCCCACTCGTTATTAATTCGTGGCCACAGAATTTTTTTTTTCCACCCATGTCACCAGACGGGCTCCATATATATATATATATATGGTTAAACTGAGATTTTTTTATATATATATGTATTGATATCAGATTTTCCCCCCCCCCAATTGCTGGTATCAATTCCCAAAAATCCATCCTTATTCAAACCACCACTTTCTCGTTATTTCAGTCAACAACTCGTACATAAACACATTCATTTGGCCGGATGTGTTCAAAGCACAAACATAGCTCTGCAGTCTGTTTACAGCAGGGACCTTTGAGGATGTTGAGGATGAGGCTGAGGATGGTGCCGCCTGCAGGGGGTGGAGGTATGTACAGCTGATACTCTCCCAAAGGAACAGCCCACGCATCAGTCACTGTAACTCTGTACGACGCCAAGTCCTGCACCGTGAGCGTTCCTCCTGAACGAGAATTTCAAAAACAAATGGTTCTGCTGAGTGAAAATGCATCTGGGCTGAAAGTAATTGAGATTTTGAATGGATCCAGGCAGCTCACATTGCAGTCTGTGAAGGATCACTGCAGTGCTTCAACTGATTTCTTCATTTCTAATTAGATCACTGTGCCAGGCAGAGAGAGGACAGAGTGAGGTAAGAGAATATATCACAATACCTGCCTCCTGTATGTCTCGGATTAAATCCTCTGCCACTCTCCCAGTGTAGAAGATGTCTGCCCCGTGATTTGCAATCATCTCAAAGGTGTCGGCCAGTTTCTCAAACCTCACTATGTTGCCAGTCTTCAGCAAGTTCCCGTCCTTATCTGAAAATAACTTCCTGAAGGGCAAACACGGAGAAAGAACACATCACTCAGTTACAGGGACGGTGAAAGGTTTCATGATTGATGTTTCTGTGGTTGTGTTTCGTACCGTAGTGCCTGGGTCTCGTTCGTATCAACGTGTGAGATGTATCGACCCTGGATTGGAGGGATGGGAAACCCTTCCCTGGCCAGTTGGATGGTCGGCTGGAAGAGGGTGGCCCATGGCAACTTCCCATAAAGCCTGTGTGCCTGTTCGTATCCTCGAATTTCCCCTGGGACCCCAATCCACTGGCTACCTGGAGGGATAGAGATTAAGACAACCTTATTATTTCCAGAAGGGCAAGTTGTTACTAAGTCTAATTCATTCATGTGAAGGAATAAGAATAGATAAATTGGTATGGACAGATGGATGGAGGTCAATGGTAGAAATTTACATTTTTCACACTTTCAGGTACTTGTACTTGTGTTTATACAACATCTGCAACATTATACAGATTGTGATCCAACATTATTTCATATTAAGATTTAAATATAAAAAAACATAAATTGAAAATTAGGATACAAGAAGTTGGTGTGTTTTTTTCTCTCTCTCTTTTGACCGCGTTAATTATCTCACGACATTTACCTTTGGAGGGACCTGAACTTGAAGTTAAGATCCACTGGACAAAACCAAACTCCTCCACATCAACCCATGACAGATGTGTATTTGTACATTAATGTAATGCAATATTTATATATTTTTAAAACCAATAGGTTTTGAAAAACCTCTTATAAATAATCTTGATGGTGGATTGTGGATCCTGATCTTGGGTAGTGGTGGTGGATCATGATAGTGGTGGCGGCTGATCATGGACTATGACTACAACAAGATTGCTTGATATACATTATTTCTACTCACATGTTCCACCATTACTGGCAATACCTCCCTCATTTCAATTGTCATTTCTGCTCCTGTTATCTCTATCACACAATTTCTTATATATAAATGCTATATACATTGACACACCTTTCCATTGTGCTAAAACCAGTTTCTTCTAATCAATGTTGGTAATATTTTAATTGTGTTTCCTTACTTATTCTTGTTGGGGGTTTAGTAAATTGGGATTTGTGAAGGAGGGCTATACAAATAAAATTTGATTGATTGATAAATTGCTTTTTTTCTTTTCTCCAGTTCAATTCCATATTTCTTTTCAAATCACAACACACATTATCTCAAGGCACATCCCATTGTAAGATCATCTCTGTACAAAACCAAAGAAATAGTGTTCTCACAATGAGCAAACATTTTGCAATTGTGGACAGGGAAAAAATCCATGTTAACAGGAAGAAACCTGTGGCAGAACTAGAATCAGTGTGGGGCTTCTGCCTCAACCTGTTGGGTAAGTGGAGAAAAATGCATGAGGAAGGTGGGAAGGGGAAGAAGAAAGAGAGACCAGATTTTCTATATGATTCTCGTCCAACTTGTTTACATGTTTATGTTTCAGAAGGTTGGTTTATTCTTATGCATCATGTATGTTGTAAGTTTATCTTATATTTTGGCTTATTCCTCTTTCCTTTTGTCATTATGAGTGAGGACATTTTGGCCGGTCCTTACTTTCTGTCCCACCTTTAATGGAATGTTTGTGGGTGACGTCTTGGTTTTAGGATTAGGGTTAGAATAAGGTTTAGGTTAAGGGTTAGGGTTAGCTAGGGAATCTCCTCATGTGAACCATGCTGATGAGTGTGACATAAGGAGCAAAAATGTTTATTGTGGCCTCCTCCAGTGAGCATGCAGGAGCCCAGTGGCCCAGCGACTTAATATCTCACACAACAGCCTGAGCTAGAAAAACAAGCAAAGCCTCCCTGAACAAGGAATCAGAAAGATAAACCTAATAGATGTCTTAATGTCAGAGTGCATTGGAGCGTACCTGACAGCAGCTGGAAGGTCTTGGGACATGACTTGAGCAGGTCAGGATTAAACTTCTGTGGTACGGTCTCTCTGGCGTTGATGATTTTCACTTTACCTAGAAGAGGACATATTAACTCCTCACCTCGGCAGAACAATAGCTGGCTCTGCTGTATTGCAGTGATGAATGCATGTGTGTGTGTTACCAGAGCTGTCCATCACAGTGAATATCGACCCCCCTCCCAGGCCCATACTCTGAGGGTTGACGATGGAGGTGCACAGCAGCGCAGCAATGGCGCCATCTACCGCTGAGCCCCCTCGTTGGAGGATGTCCCTAAAGGATTTCACACTTGATTACTGTCATTATCGCCGGATTTTAGTTCTGCTGCACATACCTGTCACACCAGGTAAGGTATGTTAGTTCTTCACCGGCTGGTCTTGTGTAATACACATTGCGTTTCCTTGGTAATTAGAGACTCCACTTTGAGGTGTTCAAAAACAGTAAGTGGAGCATTTTACAAATGCAGCTTTAATGTTCTAATACTTCTGGAGAACAAAGAAAGAACAATATAAAACAAAAAATATGAATTTCTATTTATTCACCCACGTTTTGAATGTGTAGGATAGGTTGATCTTTGAAAAAGTACAAAGTGTGGCTGTTTGTTGTGCGTAAAGCGTGCGTAATTCTTAACCCACTGAGCAGAACAAATGATCCAGGTCGACACGAGTAATGTAACTCACCGTCCAATCTCTGAACACTTCCGAGAGTCTGCGGCCACTGCAGCACGTGAGAAACTCCCGACTGGACACTTGCGCCTTACAAATACAGCAAGACACACAATTAAGACGAGCGCGCAGAGCAGCAGCAGCGCGCAAATGTACACCCTCGCCTTTGACCTCGCCATGGATGAATGTAGCAGACGTCTCCGCGGGGCTCATTAAAGTTCCATCTTTCCAGGTTATCACTCCTGAACTATGAAAACTCCTCTGAGTGACTGACTGAGGTCGTGCCATCAGTGGGGGCGTGTGCACCGGACTGGTCTGACTCCGCCCTCAGTCTGGAGCTCCAAAGGAGGAATTGGAGGAGACCAGAGCGCCCATGTTGCGCACAAGTGGTTGTTATATTTGAGTGTTTATTACTCAACTTGTGAAACGTCCAATCAACTCAAGTATCAGGTGACAGGCATCGGGTATCCTCACATACTTCACAGATCAGAGTGAGACTCCTCCTTTAGGGCACTGCTAGAGTTTATCACTCCCAAACTTGGAATAGGTTATTCGTCTTTTAGTTCAGTTTAGTTTAGTTTAGTTTAGTTTAGTTTAGTTTAGTTTTTGACTAACCTGGTTGGGGGGGAAATGGGTTTACATAGCTTCCATGTTGTTGTTTTTTAGCACAGCTGCAAATCACTCACTAAAAATCATCTTCCTATATTTGAATTGTAATTTTTTTTAAATACACAAAAGTCCTCAGGGGGGTACTTATCGAACTGTTATTATTATTAAAATTATTATCTGTCTTGTTTATATGATTTGATTTCTCTCCTGCCATAGATATCAGCAGCTGTAGGCGGGAAAACAAAGGTTTGATTTAAAGAAAATATAGAATCTGTGTTAATTCCCGGGGTATGGATATACATTATTATTATTATTATTATTATTGTTATTATTATTATTGCTATTATTGTTGTTGTTGTTATTATTATTGTGATTATTGTTATTATACCAAAGCGATATGTGTCAGATCATTCTACACACAGACCAGTCAGGGAAACTCAGACTGATCCTTTGTGCCATGGTTATCATTAAATCTTTAGTCTTCACTTCACTGCCATGGGGGGGGGGGGGGGGGGGGGTAAGGTCCCCAGCATGTGGTCTGTAGTTGGACTTTTCTGTGTTCAAATGTGTTGACAATGTTGTCGTGTCATAAACTATCATCATCAAACTGCTGCTCTGTGACACTGCGGGCGAAGCCCAAGAGAGCCGCACGGCATCTTGGGAAATGCTGTCTGCAGTCGCGTCAAACAGTCGATGGGTGAGCCACGAGACACACGGAAGAGGGAGGCTGTCATCTGAGTCAAGTCAACCAAAGAAAACCACAGCTGTACCGGATATAAGGTAAAACTGCCTTCAAAATAAAAGAATGAATATACCACAGTTGGCTGTCAGTCTTAATTTGTAGGCTTTTAGTTGTGCTGCATTTTCATTGTATATATATATACAATGAATAATATAATATATATTGTCATAGAGTACACATCATATACATTTTTTGAAGATGGTTTCTGTCATTTTAGGTTGTTCTTATACAATGATATATGTCCAAGTGCTCATTTTTGGTGAGTTGGGTTTAATTGAGTTATTTGATGCTATGAAAACGAGGTGAAACATCATGATTGACAGCTGAGACGTTTGGTGGAGCGAATGTTTCAAGGGCATCTCTCTACAGCAACTCCATGCACAAGATGGCAGCGTTCGTTACTGGGATATTTTTGGCTTCATTTCTGGATAGTGTGAGGAAGTAGAGATGCATCGTCCATTTTTATGAACAGTCAATGGGCTACACCAGGTAAAGTAAGTGAATCCTTATTAGTGTAAATAGTTGAGCAGCCACAAGCACAAACAAATTTGTGTCATCAACTTTGTCCCAGTGACCTGGTCACTCAAATCAGTTGGGATATTGGCAATTGACTTAAAGCTATTGTTAATCCTGGAAGTTAGCATGAGCAGGCTACACTGTGTAAATATGTAACCACTGTCTCGTCAAAGCTACGCCCCCAAAACACATGCACCGGCTGATAACTGGTAGATATTGATGACTATCGGAGGTGAAAAGGATTTCAACAAATATGAAAAAAAAGCATTTCCCAAAAAATCAGAAAGCCTTCCTTTAATGGTGCACTCCACTTATTTCACATAGATCAGTTGAGTTGTTGTAAAGAATACTTTGCCTCTCCTGGATTGATTTTGACCATTATATTTAACAGTCTACCTCTTTGTTTCACTTTCACTTTCATTGACATGACTCACTAACTTGTTGAATGAATCATTTTGAGTCTCTTAATATCTATTGTGTCGAACATATTCCAGCTTGCATCTTGAACTTGTTGCACTGTGGTCTTGTATGGAGGTGGGAGGTGCTTAGACTTCTGTCACTTCCTTTGCATTTTGCTGAAGGATTTCAACCCCTGCTTGACCATGACGTCTATTTTGAAAAGGTGCGACTGGAAGTATCGTTGCATGTTCCTCTGGCCTTGACTCTGGGTGGCTTCCTCCGGTGGAGCTTGACTATTTACAACAATATAATGTGAAGCCTATCTGACGCTGCCGTGCAACACAAACAGGCAGACTGGGAGTCAACCCGTCGGTAGGACAGCTTTTTATTGTTTTCCCTCCAGAATACGATGCGTGTCAGCTCCACTCGGGACTTCTTTTGTGCGTTTTCCCTATAATGTTGGCAAGTGATCGTCTGCTGTGTGCACTGCAGTGGTGCGCAGCTTCGCCTGGAGAAACACCTGTGCGCCTCTCCTCTCCACCGGCCACAGCCACGAATGTTGAGTAGGTATGGATCCTGCAAACCTGTGCACCAATCCATCCACGAGGGAAACGTGGAAACCTGCTTGTTTATCGTGGGTTATTGAGCGTTACAGCTCACCCATATTTGTGGCCAGCACTTTGTGTGGCACCATGGCCCCTGGGTGCAGCAGCTCCAGTGGCCAGGCCAGATTACATGGAGGGAGTGTTGGAGGAGTAAAGCCAATAGGTGTGTGCGTGCTTGCGTGTGTGTGTTGGCTTCATGGTTGTGTGTGATGGTTCTAAAATGCAGCGGGAGTGTGTGTGTATGGCGGGGGGGGGGGGGGGATATGTGGGGGCGTCTTGGAGCTGTTAGGCAGGATGTGGGGGAGGATCTATTGGAGCAGGATTGCCCGACCATTTTTGGTGAGGGCGCACCGTGGAGCTCTGATCACAGCTGACGCATTGCTCTTCCTCGCGTTTTAGCTGCTGGTCCATTACCATTATATAATCGCAACCATGTAATCCAGTCTGTATTTGTTACTGAGGCAGATTACACAGACTACCACCTCCCACCCACCCTATCCATCCGACCCTCCCCTGAGGATCCAGTTATGCAGCTTCTGTTTACAAAGCTATGAATGCTAATTAAATATAACGTGGGTGGGTATCAACACTGTTTATGTTTACTAAATGCTTAGTTTAGTGCGTGTGCACGGGGGGAGAGATGTGTGTTAAATGCAGCACTGTTCCCGTGACTCATGGTTTTACACAGTGCAGCACAGGGATGTGTGTGTGGAGAGTTGAAATTCAAATAGTCTCCAAAGTGTGTGTGTGTGTGGTTTTACAGGTAGTTTTACATGTGGTGCACATAGGATGCTGTCAAACCCTGAGCAGCAGCAACGTTTGTTTTCACAGACACAAAGTAAAAGTGTAAATATGTTCCTGCATATGACTTCACACAACATCAAGCATTAGTTTTCCAGCATTAAGATCAATCTCATCACTCTTGTGATTTAACTCTTCTCAGTTACAATCGTCCTCTTCCCCTCTCATCCCCTCTTTTTGCTCCTTCTGTCTTTGTTTTCCAGAGAACTGATCACCCTAAGGCGCGGTGTCTGTCTGCATTTGTCTGAGAGAACGAGAGAGGGAGCAGCACAAATGCCGCACAGCCAGACACCATGCAAGGAGAACGCTTCCCTCACTGCAGAGTGTTGAAATGTTAGCACTGAAGAGCGAGTGTGTCAGATCAAATCAGCAGACTTACGTTTACATTCGGGGGGGCGGTGATAAGAGCTGCTTGACACCAGACCCACTAACGCCCTGTGTGCAGTTTAAGGCCCCTTACAGTTGCGATCAGGAAAATCAAGAAAAGACGTGTTGACTCTTCCATCAGCACTTTTTGTTACCCTTAACGTCAGATTCAGCAAACGAGAAACGAGCCGAGATGGAGTGGTCGCTGGAGAGTGTGAGGGAGATGGTGGCCGGAGGGATGCAGTCTGTGAGGGAGTGTGAGATCTGTGCTTTTGCCATAGCCATGTGCGTGCTGCTGCTATTCATGTGGTATTGTTACAGGGTGGGCCGGGAGCACGGCTCGAGCCCCCTGCGTGGGAGGTATCTGGCCGGGCCTGGCCGGATTGGTGGCGTTGTAGGGGGCTTCATGAGCTCAGACTGTCGTGGCAGGGGCAAAGGGAAACATGGACTAATGCTGGAAGAGCAGAACGGTTTCGCATTCTGCCAGTCGTCCGAGTGTTTCCGCTGCACCAGCGCTGGGGAAAGCCTGAACCAGAGGCTCTACCACAGCCTGCAGGATTACGCCAAGCGCTACACCTGGTCAGGTATGGGCAGGGTGCACAAAGGAGTCCGTGATCAAGGCCGCTACCTTAATAGCCGACCAACTATCCAGCGGCCAGAGGTCTTTTTTCTGCCAGACCTGCCGTCAGCACCTTTTTTCTCCAGGGAGATACAGAGGCATGACGTGGAGCTGCTGGAGCAGAGCTTCCCTGCCCTTCTGGCTGAGTTTGAGAGCATCTACCACCAGCCTCCGGCCCGCAGTGGCTCCCCTCTCCCGCCGGGTTGGAAGGTCAACAGCACTCCCCGCGGGCAGTGGTGGACCTACTACCTCGTTAACCAAGGCACCCCTCTGGTTCTTAATGTGAGGAGATGTCCGCGGGCGTGGAGGGTGCTGGGACAGCTGCGAACCTTCATCGCCAACAACGTGTTCGGCAACGCCTGCTTCTCTGTGCTGACGCCTGGAGCTCTGATCACTGAGCATTATGGTCCGACGAATGTCAGGCTGCGCTGCCACCTGGGTAAGAGAGTGAAGTGTTACTGATTCTGCCATGTGATGTGTCAGGCATCGAACGGAACACAACAGCAGATGATTTCAATAATGAGAAGAGGAGCAGTGAGTCAGCTGCTGTTGAGTTTAAACCGAGGGAAGCACATGGGTGAAGATAAGTTTAAGCAAATTAACAATTTTCTTTTCATTGCACCTTTGGATATATATGCCTCTCTACTCTGTAGTTTATTGTGGTGTAGATAGTACATATTGCAGGAAGCTTTAATTCAGCACAGTATAATGCAGGCTTTAAAGGTTCAGTGTGTAGAATTTTGTGACATCTAGTGGTGAAGTTGCATGTTGCAGCTGAATACCCCTCACCTCACCCTCTCCTTCCAAAGATGAAAGACAACCTGTGGTAGGCTTTAGTTGTCATAAAAACTCAAAAGGTGTTTAGTTTGTCCAATTTGGATGACTCCGTAGAGAGGACCCACTACCGATAAAGTATTGAAATATAAAGGACCTATTCTAGGGTAAGCAAAACGACAATTTGTACAATTTAGATGAAAACGTCACTATAATTGTTTTACATTCAATTTCTACCCATAGATCTTTTTCACCTTAATCTTACACACTGAACCTTTAACAGAACATTTTTTGAGGGATGTGTCACATGTGAGATTGGTTAGCAACACAAAATGCCTTGTATCTAGTCTGACCCACGGATGGATTTTTTTTTCTTTGGCAGGTCTCAGAGTTCCCCCTTCCTGTGAGCTCGTGGTCGGTGGAGAGCCACAGTGCTGGTCCGAGGGCAGCTGTCTGCTTTTTGACGACTCCTTCCTCCACAGGGCCTTTCACGAGGGTAAGAAGGGATTACAAGGGAATCTTTTATTGCACTCTGCCCCTTTTTTTTTAACTTATTCCTTGAATGAGGATTGACCTAAAAAGGCTGTTATCCAATAATTTTTAGTTTTTTTTTAATACAAGTATGATATTGGTTCCAGTTCAAAACAGTGACAAAACAAGGTTCTTGATTCTTCTTCTGCTGTGTTTCCCTGTGTGTTTGCAGGTGGTGCAGATGACGGCCCCAGGGTGGTCTTCATGGTGGACCTGTGGCACCCCAACGTGGCCGCTGCTGAGAGACAAGCCTTGGACTACATTTTTACTCCGGGCCGTTTAGAGGACAGGGAAGGGAAATAGGTGTGAGTGAGGAACCATGTCCAAGCGAGAGACGGATGGCCTTTAGAGAGGTGTCTGTAGGATTGGGGAGCAACTCTTCTTTTTTTTTCTCTCTCTGCCTCCAGACCAGCTCTCACATTCACTGTGTACATACAGTATCTGTCATAACTCTTCTTAGCAGATGACGAAACATTGGGCCTCCTTTATCAATCATACTCATGTTTTTGCCTGTATACTGAAAGACAGCCACATGGGAACGTACTCCAAACTTTAGCAGGTGCACAACAAACATTTTACTTCAGTGTATTAAAACCATAGCAGAGACATGTTAGGTTATTTCTTTCATTGGCGTTTGTTTGTTAGTTAGCAGGATTACACAAAAACTACAGAACCGATCTGTGAAATTTTGTGAAGGGGTGGGGAGTGACCTAAAGAAGAACCCATTGAATTTTGATGATGCTCTGCAGTTTATATGGACTTTATCCGTAACCTAGCATAAACTCTGTAGATATCCAGGAGAATTCAATCCGTAAGTACAGCAGGGGATCTTCCATTGGATTAACCACGAGTGAGTGGGGGAGTCAATGGTCCTTCTAACACGCGACAGGCGCAAAAGGAAAAAGAAAACAAATATACATCTATGGGTTTGTGGTGATAAGAGCTGATGGCTGTGCTGTAAATATGATCACGTGATCTCTGTAGCGGAGTTAATACGTCACTTCATGTCTCTGTCAGCTGCACCTGGCTGCTCCACCTCTCTTCTGAATAATGAGGGGGATTTGATGCTGTTGTGAACACATCCATGCAGAAAACCTCCCGCTGTGTTGTGCATGTGTGAAAGGCAGTCTCTGGGTAAACTCCATAGCCAATTCTCCAGATTTTACCTAGAGGTCATGTCTGAAAACAGCTTATGAGGTCCATAGGCTAACCCACTCTACAGTATTCGCTTTACATGAACTGCAGTCATCGAGCTAACCTTTATGTGCCCTGACCTCCTACCAGGCAACAGCACATGACTTAACTACACTAAACATCTTGTGGTATTGATTCTTTTACTCAGACATATCTATCTACACCTACATACATTTCTGCAAGGGCTAAGATATTTGATCATTCAACTTTTTACATGAATCAACATATCCAGTCCCACTTCAATTTAACATTTCGTGTCTGACAAAGACTCAACTGTCAGTGGGTTAGAATATTTTCATTTCAGAACAAACGAACAACAAATTTTTGCCTGCTTACAGAATGTATATTTTCAGTGATTGTAGCTTACATGATGTATTTGTGCAAAAGTAACACTGAAGGACTGATACAGGATGATTAAATAAATCAATGCGGGATGTTTGTTTCAGTCAAATTTCGAGCTTGGTTTTTTACAGGCTGTACAGTTTGGGATTTTAAGACATTCTGACTAAACTGGCGACTGCAGATAGATCTGTTGTTCGCAGTGGTTACAATGACATGCTCCTGTGTTAATCATTATTAAGGCAAACAGATTTCATCCACATGTGGTTTGATAAGTGAGGTCCAATCCAGTCGTGACATGAATGTTTCCAGACGTCTCTGTCTCGACGACTCCTGCTGCTGTGGTAGTTGATTGTGCTCCCCTTTGGAAAAGTCAGCCCTGCTTTCTCAAGACATGGTTAGAGAAGCACATTTTTAGGTCCAACTGTGTGAGTCGGCCTGTGCTGTGTCACTGGAAATGAAGTGTTTTTGGTAAATTTACTAAACTCTTGTAATTTGCTTGTATTTGATATCAGGTTTGTATTTCTGTACATAGGGTCGAGTTAAAAAGAAAAAAAACTACTGAACAGTCTGAGATGTTTTGAAATGATTGTCTTCAATGCTATAACTATTGTGTTGTCTTGATTTTACAGCTGAAGTGATGGCATTTTCATTCTCCGTTCTCAAAGAGCCAACCATGAGATCATTTTGATAGATTGAATTTGTAGATTCTGTAAAATGTTTATGAAGTATTATCTCCGTTGTTCTGTGATGTTTTTTTATTTCAGGACTCTGTAATTTTTGCAGCGCCACGCGTTGCCCATTGTTAAAGCCACAACCCTTGATTCTTCGACAGCACTTAATGGGTGTTCGTGCACAGTGTAAAAGGTAGAGAAAATTCATCTTTAGCAGCTTTACAAGTCCACTGCAATTCAAGATAATCATGGACTCAATGCCAATGTTTACAGAAGCACGATCATTTTCAAGTTGTTTACAACATCGGACGACATCGACACTCACATTGAGCTGTCCATACCTACTGTAGATTTGAAATCAAGAGTGCTGTAAATCCACTTTAGACGATGAAATCTGTCATTCCGAAGCATTTGCTTTATAGTATATGATGGGGCAACCATATTGTTTACATTTGGATTAAAGATTTGTGCTTTAACACAGTCTTGTGTGGATTTTGAACAGTATTTCTGTACATTTAATAAATGGTATCTTATCTAACCAGCTGTTGTCAGAGGTGTCACTTGTACACAGAACAAGAGATGTGGACATCACATGGTACGATCTTAATCTATAACATTCTGCTCAATGAACCATTTCAGAAGGAAAAAAAAGTATTTTGCAAAAATGCTACTCTGGTATCGACGATACACTTTTCCATTTTAAGCAAGAGGACAAAATAAATTGTGTTGCTTCCTCTCAGCCAGATGTAATTTAGTTGCAGTGGCACAGGGAGGCGTAGGCATGCAACCATGCTGTCACTGCTCTGTTTTTTCATTATAGCAGCAGTTATTTTCTGCCAGGTCTTTGTAGCCTCAGCATGGGAAGCATTAAAATGCTGAGGCAATAAGAACATCACATAAACAAAATCAGTAGGGTCATTGTGACTTCATGGGATCATAAAGAATACACGCACAGGTTCAAGTTTAGTGCTGCATCTGTCTCCACAGCCAAGGAGAGGGATTCCTGACACAGCATCAGCATCCTTCACTGTATGAGAATCTCCAATGGTATGTTCCTGTCTCCACATCTGTGATGGATGAAGACACATGTTGACATGATGCCAATAATCACCAATAATAACACATATAGGCTCACTCATGTAGGAAGACAGTAGTGGCTGTATGTATAGACTGCTTGCTTTGTGGACACAGAATTGTTTTTGTTGCAGCTGTTGAATCATCAAAGTAAACAATAGTAGTTATTCTTAGATCACTGCCTTGAATCCAGAGTGAAGCCTTCTGTTTATTTGAAAGAGAGCAAAACACTACGTGTCATCATCAGTGCACCAGAACCTTTCTGCATTTCGAAAAGACATTTCATGTAGTATAAATATTCTAACGCATCATAATAATGTGAAAATGTGATTCATTCTCAACCTCTTAATGCACACTATTCACACAACTTGACGGGCCCCACAGCTGACATAGTGAAAATTTGTTTGACATAATTTGATTCAAATGCAGGTGAGCAGTGAAGCCAGTATCACAACCTGTGAAATCCAATAGTTTGTGTTGTATTTCAATAATCAGACTGGTGTTTCTCATAGCAGTCTCATGATACAATCACAAAAATAGCCAATATCAAAAAAATATCATTCAGTTTTTTTAATGCCACATCACTATGGGACCACAAAATATGCAATGGTATGTGCTTGGAGAATTTGAATTGAGTAGAATTGTGTGTGTGTGTCTGAAAAGAGAGCTTTTCCCAGTTTTTCGCTAGGCCCAGTCTCCCTACATTAAAAGATTTTGGTCATTTGATTATTATTTGAATTTTGATTATCAATCAGATTATGTAGAGAGACTTCTTTGAGTTGTTTTACTGCAAGGATGGGTTGACAGTTTTTGTTATGTTTGTGATGTTGCTCTGTTTGGTTGTTTTTTGCCAGGGATGTGCATGGGGTCAGATCAGCAGGTCATGATCACGTCTCGGAGAAAGGAGGAGCTGGGCAGACTCAAGGTGACCTGACTAAAATGTGTATTATATTCAGGTTGTTGCATTTATCTTCTGTGTTTTTGCAGATATATTGAATTGAGAGGTCAGCTGTAGCCCAGAGTACTAACTCGGTCTTTGGATCGTAGTGTTGATTGTGGTTTCTGTACTTGTCTTCCTGTTAAGCCCAGCCTATACTTACCAGGGCAGGTATGTTCAGGCGGCCGAGGCTGCAGTAAATGCCAGTCAGTATGAAGGGGGGAGAGAGGAGGTGGCAGTCTGCTGTGAGGCAGCAGTTTTTTCTTAAAACATTTTCACCTACTCCTGCCTGAGGACCTGCTTCTTCAGTATTCCCTTTTTTCAAATTTTCAGTGCCAAATAACATCCTCCACCCCTTTCTATAGGGTTGCAGCACAGTGTCCCTTGACCATACACATATGTGCATAAGCATTGTGAGCAATATACAGTGACACCACTAACTCTTGCACATATAAATGAAAAAAAAATACATTTCTGTTAGACCTCAACAGACCTCTGTAGTTGACGGGTTCCTCTGGGCCTCCACGTTGCAAAGTGAGAAACTCTCATTTCATTCAAATGGAGGTGAGCAGTGAAGCCAGAATCACACCAGCCTCTCAAATCCATTAGTTTGTGCTGTAGTGGTTTTTTAAACACATGGAGATGTTGCTATAATTGTTACAGTTAATTGCAGTGGATAGGTCACTGGTGTTCTCATATTTTGTCCACCAGGAGGACAACAATGACACACAGCCTGTAATTGATCATGCCACATGTTGGAACTAAAAAATGAACAGTTGCTTTAGGCCAGTAGGGTTTGAGTGAAGTAGAATTCACTCTTTCCTGACAAAGACGGGGTTGGATATTATTGATAGTATTGATTTCCATCATTCTTGTATGGAGAATGTGTCCTTACAGAATCAGACTGCTGTATTTGTTTCTGCTTAAGATTCCAGCTCATACATGAGTTGGACAAATGTCCACCTCCTGTAGTGTTTATCTAATGGGTTTATCTTTGTCATGGGGAAGTTTCCCGACCACTGGCAGGCTACACCTTACTACCGTCTACACCCACGTCACAGAGACGAGCATCCACATCAATGAAAAGGTGACGCGCTCTGCAGCGACGTGTGTGCTCCGCTGTGTGTGCGCGCTCCGGCTGCGCTGCTGCTGCTGCTGCACAGCAACCAGGTGGAGAGATGAAGCCCAACTCAGCAGAGAGCAGACCGACGATGGAGAGGAGAATGATGGAGGATCAACCCACCGAGACGGAATAGAACAGATCCGCAGCTATGAGCTCCTCTTTCCCAAAATCTGAATCCACGACCTCCTTGTTGAAATCGTCCGCGGCAGCGAGGAGACCGACACACCTCCCTGAGCGCACAGCAGAGAGCCGGAGAAGTCAGCATCACCACCCGCAGCACCAGCACCACCACCGTCCCGTCGCCGCGCTCCGGAGCAGCATCAGCAAAGCCGAGGAGTCCTTCTGGTCGGCCGAGTGCGACGTCAGCGCCCGGAGACCCCTGTGCCACCCGTCCCTCGTCGACAGCCAGGACAGTAGTGATCACGCAGCTACTCGGGACAAGTGCAAGTCTCATGCCCCGACCCACAGCCAAGTTCCCGACCCGCCAAACAGCGGCGAGGCGGGCCGAGGTGTGAGGGAGCGCTGCAGGTCCTCCAAACCCACACACCGGCACCACCACCGCAGGAAGCACACCCGGGAGGACCGTCCTCCAGCGGCAGGGGAACCCGAGCCCGAGCATCCCCGTCGCTGTCACACTCACAGCCGCCCGGTCCCCAGGGTGCCCTCGCTTTCGGACAGCAACGACGACAGGGCTCCTCTCTGTGAGCCGAGGGACCGTCAGGGGGCCGGTTTGGCCAACAGGGCAGGAGGCCAGGTCACCAGTCCCTCCCCGTCCTCCTGCTCCCTGGTCCCGCTGTCCAGCAGGTCATCCCGTCGCTCCAGGAGATCCAGTGCTGCTTCTTCTGCATCCGATATCAATTTACGCACCATCCTCAATTCACTCTTTGGACAGGTAATGGAAATAGAGACATTAATGTACACCTACACCACTAAATGTTGAAAGGATCAAATCATCCTTCATAGTTTCAGTTATACAGTTTTAAAGAGTTTGAAGTGCAGCTCCTGGGAGCTTCGTGGCCCCTGACAAGCTGTGGTAGTGGCACCCCAAACCCAAATCCTCTGCATGTAAGAGCCTATATTCTATTGGTTTAATGAGAGGGGTTACCACAGAGACCATAAGGTGTATTTGGTAAGGCAGGCTTAATCTAAAAAAAAAACATCAAATCCATTATGTTCACCAGGCTTCCCCTGCAGAAGTGCTCTGCTGAAAATATAATGCTTTGTTACGGTAACTGGCTTCAATGACGTTTCCAATCAATACACGCCACTGTGCTTTGTGATGCAGTCTGCATAAAACTGTCATCACCATATTGATGGATTATATAGACAGGGAAAAGCTTCTTCTCTACACATTCATTTCTTATATAATTTGTAAATACAGCACTACCTCCTACAGACCTCGGCCAGTCAGCCGTTCCCTAGATGTGATGGGGCATTTTAAAATGCTCAATATCACAGAGGTGCAAATCTCTGATGTGCTAATGTGTATTTGGTGAAAAACAGAGATGTTTATTCATGTTCCTGCATCATCACTGCAGCAATTGTTGTGGTGTGTTTAGAGGAAATCACTTTGATGCTCACGTTGGTGATGGAGGGATCTATTTTGAGCCTGCTGTCTATTTATACATAAGAAATAAGTTCCACTTAATATGCTTGGGCTGGTATCAGTGATGTGGATTTGCATAATTTTACCTCACAGAGCTCAGGTCTGCAACCAATTTCAATTTTACATTACAAATCCCCACAAAGCTCCACCATGTGGCATTGTGTGTGGTGTTTGGATTTTAACCTGATCCTGAATGAGGAGGTTATTTACAGATTTGAGAATTAGGCGTCTATCAGCTATGGGATCACTTGAAGCATCTATTGTGGCTTCGGGGAAGAAAATCCTCCAGTACTTGTAGAATGAATGACTATACTCTACAAATATCCCATGAGTCAGTGTGTGAGCAGCTCTGTGAAAACATTAGAGTGACCTGTAAAAGGTCTTTGATGAGACAGAGATGGAGAGGAGGTCAATGATGGGCAGGAATGTAACACCTGGTTTTAGAGATATATACGCTTTGCTCTGCCTTTGGCATTTTGTCTAAACAATGCATTCAGAGCAAACAGGATTTTTTTCCTCTGGCTGCAAGTGGTGGCTTCACTTGCCAAATGTGAACAGATGGTGATCGACTACCTTGAATCTAATTTTGATTTAAACATATGTGCAAACATACACGGATTTAAAAAATCTCATACATAAACAGACTGCAGAAGCTGTATTGCTGCCTCTCACAGTCTTCATGTTGGTGCCACGGGGCTGCTGTAGGTCATGGTGACCTTGTCTTTGACTGCAGAGGGCACAGGATGATGTGTGTGGCGCAGGGGAGTGAGGCGAGAATAACAAATGCATGTGCAGATGATTTGAGAACAACACGGGGATTCAAGATGCAATCTCTGTCCAGCCGTCCATTATCTTTGCACTTATCCTTTGAGGGTTGCAGGGGGAGGGCCAATCCCAGCTGACATTGGGCGAGATGCACCGTGGACAGGTTGCCTATGTATCACACAGCCAACACAGAGACAAGCAACCATTCACACACTCACCCCTACAGACAATTTAGACTCTCCATTAATGCTTCATCCCCTAGGTTTCAAATCAAGAACCTCCTTGCTGTGACGCAGCAGTGCGTGCCAGCCGAATGCAATCTCAAGGTTGCAAATTGGTATGTGAAAGAGCAGGTGAGGAGCTGGAAATAGGTCATTACATAGTGTTCTTGTAAACTTGCCTGCTTCCGATTTTCATACAGCACAAACACAGCAAATACGTGGTAGTATGTGTGTGTGTTTGTAACCCTGGGGTAAAAGGTTTCTGGTGCAGTTTTGTGTGTATATCCCTGTTGGAAAGATGACAGCAGCTGTGGCTGAGATGTACAGCGGTTGTTGTCGGTTCGATCCCAGTCTTTCCCATCTGCATGCCGTGTGTTTTCAGGCAAGATACTGAACCCTGAACCCTCGTAGAAAAAATTGTGCCCATAGATGCACTGTATGAATATGTGTGAATGGGTGATTGGCACTGTATGCACTTTTGAGTGTTCAAGACTAGGAAAGCAGTGTATAAAACACAGACCATTTACCATTTATCACATCCCTCTTGTTTATTCTGATGTGTGGTGTCTGCGATGCTTTGTTGAATCGTCTGTGTCGTTCACAGATACGCTACAACAGTTTGGTCAGTGTGACAGTTCGGTGAAATATCCCACAGACGCTCAACCTCTTTTCCTTTAATAGGCATACTTCATGCTTCACTTCCCTCTCTCATTTACTTTCTCACTCTCACTCTCACTCCTTCTCTCCCTCTCTCTCTTTGAGTGTCACTGGCCACGCTTTGCTTATACTTTCATTTACACCAGACAGTGAAGTTCACAGTTGTTTTTTTTCTATCAGCTGCAGGTTAGCACCCCGGGCTTCATGGGTCTTGCTGAAACCAGAGTTTTTACTCCTCTAAAAACCCAAACTGCAAACTTGACGGAGAAAAAGTCCTCATGGTCCTTTTTAGTGTGTCTTTTCTCTCTTGGTATGGGAAACTGCTTAGACTGGCCCCTGAGAACGGTAAGACTGTTTTCAGTGTGATATACTGATGTCACACTCTGTCTCTCTCAGTTTTGGATTTTATTGCAGGTTTAAAACTAAAGTGGTAATAAAACTTACAGTGGTGTATGAGTTTTTGTTTTGTCGTTTTGCATACTTTTTTTGCATACTTTGTGTTTTGCAACCAGCTGTTTTCCACCTCTGCTCAAGCTTGTGTGGATGTTGCCGAAGTTAGGTCCTCATACTGCCACATTCCTATAGAAGATTTAGAGGTTATTTGTCCGTATGTGTGTTTTTAATGATATCCACTCAGAGCCTTTACAAAAATATTTTAAATCAGCGTTTGTTTGCGTATGTTTTTTCATGACACTACACGTTACTTTATAATGACTTGAAACTTATTCTGCCACCGTGCTGCTTGTAAATGGCTTCAGTGTATTCAGTTGACCTTGTGTTAGATCAATGGCTTCAGCTCTTTTTGTGCAGCACGCACTATTTTCTCAAAAGGAGAAGAAAATGTTTCCTAATGTCTTCACAGAATCAGGTTTTTTTTTCTGTGACAACACGCGGACACATGTAGCCAGTTCCCCTTTGCTTATGAGCTCGCTTTATCGGAGAATGTTTACTGTTCCAGTGACACTGTATAGGTGTGAGTTGCCAGTTCGCACGTCACACATAAACAGTTGTGAACAATGAGTGGAAAGTTGGCAATGTGCCGCTTTATCGATGTATTTCAATTTCTGCCTGGTTTTTGTATTCCTAACATTGCTTCATATACAGTTACACAACACACACACACTGTCCTGAAGACTTACTCTAACCTTCACTTAGGAGGTTAAGTGTCCCCATAATGTGACTGTGTAAACCTCACAACATGAATAATATCTGGACAACACACAAGACCTTACAGAGAGAAATGAGTTGACTGTCACACGTCCTCCTCTCTCAGTTTGCAGCTTTATTCCATTCTGTTCTGAAGCCTCTACAGATCTCTAACTCCGTCTCCCCCTCTGGAAAGATGCTCCAGGATGCTGAGAGGAGACTCAGAGGGGTGGTGCCCTGTGAGGAGATGGGCCATGCAGGGTATCTCTGGCCTTATCAGGAGTCCATTGTTTCCATGACACAAAACTGTGTTCTCGTGAGCAACATACTGGGACAAACCTGTGTCTTCCTGAGTAAAGGCGTGGCCAAGTGCAGGCAGACTGTACGTAAGTCTGGACAAAACATCCTTTTTATATCTACTTCTTCTCTGGGTTGTTGTGGCCCAATTTTCCATCACTAGTGCAGTGTCTGCTCTTCAAACGTATTTGTCTTTAGTGACTCCTCTTCAAACAGTTCTACAATACACTGTCACTTTTAATTGTTTGTGTGCAGAGCTTTTTAAAAACAATCTATATTGGAGAGTGAAGTTAGAAACGTTGTGTTCATCCTACATGGTTTATCTGCAGGGAAGCTTTTAAAGCACTTCTTTATTCCTGTACAAGTGTGTGGTTTATATATATGTTTCAATGATTCACTTAATTTGTGTAAATTTTTCATATGTTGCACCTTTGAATTCATATATTTCAAAGGTCTGTCAAGCATTCGACACAATCTTCAGACCCTTGTTCACAATTTTTCAAAATAAATCAGTTTTTCAACTTGATACAAAGCTTTATGCTTTTACTTTGAAGATAAATAGTCCAATACGGGTCATTTACTGATGTAGTTTATCAGAGGATGTCGAGGAGGACATGTTCAACACAGTCCACATACTGACTGTTAGCACTGCCCTGCCCCAACTGACTGCTGGTCGCCTGTTTATTCAACTAATCAATATTGAATGTATCGCAGGTCCAAATTGCACCAAGTTTGGCACTGCACTTCCCTGGGCAATTAGCAATACACATGCCAAGTAGGATGTCGAAGAATGGTTTGCAAGATGTGCGCTCCACACACAGACGTTTGTGTATATTAGTGGGTCTATTATTTCTTACGACTTCCACTCTTGCTGCTTGTGAGTGGTATCCTGCCATCTGCCCGTGAAGGGAACACAAAGGTTTGGAAAAGAAAAGAGCCTAAAAGTTCACAAGTGACTGCAAATGTGTTTAGGACCTTGTGAACAAATGCAGTCCACATGAATGCAACAGGGTTCATTGCAGAAGTAACACGCGGTACAGCACTGGTTTCCAACCTTTTTAGCTTAAACAGGTCAAACAGTGCAGCGATGCAGATTCAGCAATGCTTTGCTCCACTGTTCACCTCTCACAGATTTACATATATCTTTAATTGTATAGTAAGTGCATAAAATACTAAAGAAATAAAAAGTTTTGGGAAGTACACTTTTTTGCCAAGATTTACATGAGAGGATCGATAACACTCACATGTCTATAGTAGCCAAGCTTTGTTCAAAGACCAGTGGATTCAGTGGATTTGCATATTGCCCACAGACAGTGCAGTATTTTTGAGTAGATATTTCAGTGGTCTGGATCTTGTCAGTATAAATTTCGGTGGATGATGAACCGGCAGTGATGTATGGAGGAAGTGCTGATGGTGTTGAGCATGCATGCATGCAGGACTGACTGGATATTCTGGATCTTCAGGTGCCTTCTCCTGTGGTTTCTATCTCAGAGGTTCCGGTCAGACAGTTCCTCAAGGCTGACGTCAGCACCTCACTGTTGTGTTTAGACGTCTCACTGCTCCTGCTGTTAACCCCTGAGGGCTCTGGGATTTGTCTGCCTCTCTTTCTGCCCTTTAAAGGTTGTGCTCATCGTAAGCAAGCACTGTAAAAAAATAGAAACGGCCACATTCTTCTGTAAACTGTGAGGGTTATGGTTCCCAGTCCTTCTTGATAGGAATTGGACGATTTATACATGGGGGTTTTGTCATAAAGATGTGAGATAGTTCCAGTTAACATCTTTTATCGTTGATTGTCCTCACGTTGAAGTTCACAAAACAACGACAAGGACTGTTATGGAGAAGGCTGCCGATTTAGGTCTGGGCATCACTCGAGTCGCAGCGTTGTCGGGGGTATGTTTACATGATACTCATATATAAATTGTACGAGTGGGTTTTTTATGATGTGTGATTATGGCGACTGCCTTTGTTTCTGTGCTGACCAGTGATCGAATGTCATTTCATTACAGGACAGAGAGCTGCGGCCAGAGGAAATGGATGGTAGGTTTCACCTTTACTGAAGTTAAGCACTCAAACAAAATGTTTTGTAAAATTATTGCTTTACAGTTTTGTCAAAGCTCTTCACAGAACAAACGCAGAGGGGAGACAAGTTTTAAGTATTTACATGTTGGTTGACAGTTCAGGTTCTGCTACATTTTTTGTTATTTCTCAACAGAGTTGCGTGATGCTTTCAAAGAATTTGACAAGGACAAGGATGGTTTCATCAGCTGTAAAGACTTGGGAAACTGTATGAGAACCATGGGATACATGCCCACTGAAATGGAGCTGATAGAGCTGAGCCAACAGATAAACATGAACTGTAAGGACCCACCTGTTTTGTGCATTTACGTGTCATGCATACAACTATATCCTGTATGTGTATTGTGGTTTGAAATTCTGTGCCAAAATCTCAACCTAAATATCTTTGTCAAGTGGGAGGTCATGTTGATTTTGAGGATTTCGTAGAGTTGATGGGCCCAAAACTCCTCGCTGAAACAGCTGACATGATCGGAATAAAGGAGTTAAAAGATGCGTTCAGAGAGGTAAGAGGGTCTAGATTCAGTTTTTAGTAAGCTGTTTCCCATAGCTCTGGTCATGTTGATATTTATTAATAGCATCTTCATCATCAGTGTTGTTCCTCTGCTTGTTCTCAGTTTGACACTAATGGAGATGGTGCCATAAGCACATCCGAGCTCCGAGATGCAATGAGAAAGCTGTTGGGCCAACAGGTAAGATCATAAAGTCAACATTTCAAATACCTCTTTAAAGATTTGCAGGTATGTGCTAAAATGTAGATTGGATCCATTCCCATTCCAGACAAAAGCAAGATGTTAGTGGGTGCTAGTGGGTTCTTTGGCCAGTAGAAACAGGACTTTACAGGAGTGTGGGGCTCCACTCTACTTACCTATTTTTTTCCAGGTGGGTCTGAAGGAAGTAGAAGATATCCTGAGGGATGTCGACTTAAATGGAGATGGGCTTGTTGACTTTGAAGGTAAAGAAGCTTCCGCAAACCAATTATTTATTCAAGGTATCCTGTGAAGTGTGGTGCGACTGCTGCATTCTGTCATCCTCCCTCTCTCTCCACAGAGTTTGTACGAATGATGTCTCGCTGAGGTCACAAAAAGATCGGTACTGAATGTGAAGCTTTGTCCTCCTCTGTACTTGACTGAGTACGACAGAGGACCATGCTAAGTTCTTCTGAGCCGACCCAATCTGAATGAAACTGGAATCAAAACTGCTTGAATGTAACAGAGAAAAGCATCACCTATCACTTTCAATCAATAAGTGTTCTTCCTGAAAGTCTCCAGTTTGAGTGAAGCGAAATTTGCTGTAGCCTAGCTGATGATTGTTCAACTTAGGTTTTTGCACTTTAATTCTCACTAAATAACTTCCTGTGTGGATAGAATGCTGGTGTCTCGCCTCCTCCTCTATGTGGCTAATATAAGTGTTTCGCATAATGTCGCCCTTATGTGTATATCACAGTCAGGATGAGAGAATGAATGCCTGTAGAAAAGAGTGAAAAGACTGTTAAAGGTTTTGTTTCATTTTCACACAGTATGTGTTATATTAGAAGCTATAAGTGGAATGTCCTTTGTGTGACACTGGTGCTCCACCAAGGAACCAACGTGGTAATATCACACCTGTATTGTAACTGTGTGACCATCTGTGATTTCTTATTGTGCCAGTCCAGTAAACAGAAGCATCAACTGACAGCGACGTGCAATGAAGCAGCAGATCTCTGAAATCGATGAGCAGCAGAACTCAGAAATACAGTTCATATACAGTATCTCCTTCTGCATGGTCTGGATCAGGGACATTTGAAAAAACATTTAAAGGAGAAATATGAGGCTTTTTCAGTTTTTCTTTCCTTAAGTGTGAAACTCCTCGTCACCAGCCTGGCCGATACCTCCGGGCTATCATAATGTCACATGACATCACAATGCCTACATTTGCATAATGCATGCCTAGCGGTCGGTCTGGCACGCCCTCTAACAAAACCAGGTAAAGCGAGAGCAGACGTCGATCTTACCTACAGACAATGGAAGCAATTGACCAATCACATCAGAGTGTGACAACTGGCCAATCAGAGCAGACTGGAGGCTTCATCGGGAGGGGGGCCTTAAAAGGATTGGTGCTAAAACCAAAGAGGAGCTGTAGCATTGGTCGATATGAGGAAATGTATGTGTTTTCTGAACATTATAGTATGTATGTAAATCTCTCATGTAATAACTCAAATTAAATGTATGAACATGAATAAAAGCATAATATATTTCCTTTAAAAAGATGCATAGCTCTCTTTCAAAAGCCAGAAAACCTAAGTGCTCAGTGACACTAACCTGCTGTGGTTTGCAGCATCCGATGCAATGTAAATGGGGCCTCTCCACCCTCCCTGAGAACACTCACAGGTTTGAATTCCTGTAATCTGTAACTTAGATTAGGGAATAAGTCAGTTTTCAAAAATCACCACTACCCTGTTTGTGAACACACCATATGAATGGCATTTGTGGACTGTATATCCAGTGGATGTGATTATGTTGTACCTGTACTGTATGTCAGTGTCAATATGAATCTAGTTGTGGCAATGTTCCACACATCTGTGTTGTCAAAGCAATTTGTATGCATGCCAAAGAGAGAAATGTATTAAATTTAGTATGCACATTACATTTTTTTGTCTAAGGAAGTAAATACAATAATTTTGCCAAGTTGACTGACGAAAAAAATAAAAGGTGTCTACATTTGAGCCCCCTTTTCCTGTGGTGAAATTAAGTAAGAAAATACATGAGCAATATGGTTGAATGTGGTTTTGCATCTGTTATTTAGAAATCCAATGAAAATGTTCTATGATTGCTCAAATACATTGAGGACAGTTTGTTTTGTTATGAACCTTAACTTTCTAAAGACAAATCTTTTCTTTGTGTTTATCATTTCAATGAGGTGATGGTGATTCTGCTGAAGACTGAAGGAGATAGGAAGAGACTGTGGCAGAATCTGATTGGCTGTTTAGAAACGCCCACAATCAGCTGATTAATAAGCATAGAGAGTGTGAGAGAATTGAGATTGATTGAATGGGGCAAAGTCTTCCTGATTGAATTTATGCTGAGCTTCGTTAAAGTCCAGATGTCATTATCAGCATATTGGTAAATTATGCTTTCACAGCATGTCATGATGTCAAACCTATCATATCTATTATTCATATGAATCTCTAAGACGGTTGGGTACGTTGTCTTGTGCAGAAATCCTGCACAGTGATGATTCTTTAGTTATCCTGCGACAGGACAAACATAGATGACTCACTGTGCAGGTCACAAAATGAAGATAAGTGTATTGTATTGTGCTGTCTCCCTGTGTGACCCAATAATATAACTTATGTAGATTTGATGAATGATTTCTCTCTGCTACAAACATGTTTGGCGGTTTAAAGACATATTAGGTAGTGACACAGTATTCCTTGATTACATAACAAAGTCACGTTCTTCTGCTTTATTAGGGCAACGGTGACAACGTGAATTTACGAGCGACTGCAGTCAATTTATTTCACTGTTAAGCTAAGACTATTTTGTAACAGCATTGTAAAAGAAGTTAACCTTTTACAATACACTGCCCCACGCTTTGGCCTTGGTTACTCTACTTAAGGTTTGTTTTTTCATCTGTATGTGGCTTAGACTTCACACAACTTATACATTATTTAAAGGCTCTTAGTTTCCTAATTCTCTCTGTGTTAAGCATTTTAGGATTCACATATCACTGCAAATGACAGAATTTGTTCAGACCTGCTGATATGGCTTCAAAGTGTTTTCCACACAAACTGTTTGACTATGGTTTTTGGTTGAAAAATAGGGGGGAAAAAGTCACCATTTTATTTCAGGTACATTATATTTCAGTGTCTGGTAACAGGTTCAAATGATAAACCAACAGTAATATTAACTCTTAAATGTTGAGTGCAAGACTCAGTTTTCATCCAGAAAGAACAGATGAGATTGTTTGTGTCAAGCACAGCAACACCCACAACAAAACTGCATGTACTCGACACACTGCCTCTGGGCCACTTCTGGAGGAACATGAGGTTAAAAGCAGCAGCAACAAACGTTTGCACTCGCAATTATAAATCCCATAAGAACTTTAAACATTATAACTGTTCGTATCCTTCTTGTTAAAATTCAGCAAATTTACAACAACAACTGTAGGAAGCATTTTATGAATAGAGGCCAGTCTTACTGTATGTTTATATCAGTGCTGTGTAAGGTAAAACAGCAAACATCTGTCACCCACAGAGGTAATGCTGTTGCCATAGCAACTATCTCCATTCATTCCTTTCTGACCAACTCTCCAGTGCACCGTGTGCGCACGCTGTGTTGGACCCCTATGATTGGACAATACTTGGACCGTGTCACCACCGGAAAGAGGGAGAGGGTGGGGGTATGAAGATGAGTTTTTTTTAAATAACATTGTTTTACACAGACACGCACACGCACACATACACACACACACACACACACACACACACACAATTTACAAGAATAATATAGAAAATAAAAATAATGGAGGTTGAAAAATGATGCACACATTGTAAGTGTATCAAGACCAGTCATGCTTAGTAAGATAGATAATTTCAGATTAAGGTATGGACCAAGAAATACCTTTCCCAGATTTTGTTCCAGAGATTTATGATCTAACCTTCATTGGTGGTTTTAGTTGTAGGTTTTACCTTAAACTATATGTTACTGTTAATAATCAGTCATTATTAGTTTTTAACTATTGGTGCTTATGAATATTAGACCTTAAATTAAGAGAATGCATAGTGGTAAAGCAAGGACATTTTATAAGGATAAATTCTTGTTATTTTGATTAATGTCCCCCTTTTTGCAGGTCCAGTGTATGGATGTTTTTTATCAAAGGTGTTTTTTTCGAATCCAAATCAGAATCTGGGTTTATTGCCAAGCAAGTTTACACGTACATGGAATTTTCTGTATTGTATTTCTGCAAGTATAAATGTCAAAAATATTTTTAGAAATAGGAAACTACATTAAATATAAAAAATACCATTAGCACCAGGGGAGGGATGTGGCTGTGCAAAGTATAGTTAGTCCGTTATTTGCCACAGGAAGTTAAAGTGTCAAAGTGTCACAGTCACAGTCACAGGCAGGGACATCAGTGCTGTCCAGTGTATTGGTGCAGGTTCACTGCTTGGTACCTTCTGAGACACTCATTGTGCCAATAATCAAGAGTGAAATAAGGAATAGAGGACACTGTTGAATCTGACTAAAATTTATAGTCTGGAAAAAAACAGACATTACAATTTTCAAATGTTGTTGTTTTTTTTGCCAAATATATAAAATATTTCATTAAAGATTCAGTGGCAAAGTCTTCTGCCACCATGCGTCTTTCAACACAACCGATGACGCAAGTTCACATTCAGCAGTTAATCGGTCACCAAAAATATGAGTGTGTTCAGTGATCAGTTCTCTTTTAATGCACTCATGCACAACACTGCTGAATACACACTTAACATTTAAGTATTTGATCCCACCTTTTTGTTTGTGTTTGGTTTTCTTACAAATGTCTTATATTTTATTATATTCAAGTCACTGACTGTTGTATATCCCCCTGTGACAACATTACTATTTTCTTTGTAGATACTCTCTGTGACTGTTTTTTGTATCAATCCAAAAATATTAAGGATTATGGTCAGAGGTGGGGAGTAATATAGTACAAATACTTTGTTACTGCACTTAAGTAGATGTCTCAGGTATCTGTAGTTTACCTGAGTAATTATTTTTCTGATGACTTTTTACATTTACTACCCACAATTTAAAACAAACCTGTACTTTCTACTCCAACAAAGAAAAGATGATTCTCTGCTGTATAACCATTGTTTCATATCATGCAAAACACACACATCCAGTGCTAAACCTCCTGGACACATTTTCATGCTCAATTTCTTGCTTTAACTCCAGCTTACAATATGTTTTTTTTTTGTGGGTGTGGTTTAAATGAACTATGAATTAAACTATATTGATGTGTTATGAGTCTGAGTTTGCTTTGCAGATTAAATGGCCCTCAGAGGGGTACTTTTTACTTTCATACATGAGTACATTTTACAGCCTGTATTTTGACTTGAGTAAAGAGGTTCAACCAATGCACATACTTCTACTTGAGTCACTTCTGACACAAGTATCTTTACTTCTACTTGAGTAAAGAATGTGTGTACTTTTACCACCTCTGATAATGTCAGACCTGCCAGTCAGTCTTAGAAGGGGGCGTGGACCCAGACTGAGAGCTCTGCCTGACAGACTGAACTCAGGGCACAGAATACTCCACCTCTATACTTGACGTGTAAAAGGGACGCAGGGTGTCTTCTGTCCACGTGTCTGTCAATCAAACTCAGGACAGAGACATGCAATGTAGTGAAAACTCTCAACATGTCGGACTTTTGCATTTTCTCACTGAACACACTCGAACTCGCTGTTTGTACACATTTGTAACGAAGTAGTCTGTGATTGGTCCGTGACACGGAAGCTCGTGTTGAGTGGTTCGGGAAACCTCTAGAGGCGGAACGTGATTCGACGGAGCACTTGTCACTCATCGGTCACGGGGAATCTCACGTTAGGTAGCACCGGTCCCGCCCCCTGCACACTGGCCGAGCCAATGTTAGTTAGGATGCACGCATTGAATGAAAGTCAGTGCAGCAGCAGCAGGAGGAGGCTGTGGTCCCACAATATCTGCTCACTCAACTCAGCTGACAGCTTGTAGAGCGGGCAGCCGGTGACACTGTGTCCGCGCAGAGAGGAGAGCACGTCGGCAGAAGAAAGGCTCCGATTATCGGCGAAACGGGAAGAAGGTAAGAGAAATTTGCATGAGCGTTAGCCAGCTGGGCTCCCATAGACCAAGTATTTCTGGTTGGACAGGTAGCTAGCTAGCGTCACTCACTGCTAATGTCTCGGTATTCTTCACTGCTTGACTAAATAATCCGCACGTTGTAATATTAGGTCACGAATCTGTCCACGCGAGACTGTTTATAATAAAACTGTCCTTTACTGTGTCTCTGTGTGCTCCTGTGCTAATGCTACTACCGGTGTTGGTGCTGTTAGCATACTGGCTAACTCGGAGATATCACGTTGCATGTCACCACGACGAGCCTCGATAGCCCCGTACGTGTGCGGGCAATGTAACATACGGGAGGGTTAGCGCTTGGCTCTGCTGTACGCAGCCAGGTACCGACGCTGTCTGTGTCTGTGTCCAGGACAGGGCTGTGCGGGGCAATGCAGCGGGTCACGGCGCACCTCGTCGCCGGGTTGGTCGCAGCGGTGCTGTCGCTGCTCGCAGAGCAGTGCTGGGCGGACGGCGGGGGCCCCAGCCTCGCCGAACGGGTCATCTGGGCTGTCAATGCCGGGGGTGAAACACACGTAGACGTGCACGGGATTCAGTTCAAAAAGGACCCGTTGGAAGGAAAGCTTGGTAAAGGTGAGTTGAAAAAGCTTGCTCGTGTGATCGTACGTGTCTTTTTTTTTTCTTTCTGCCTGGTTTCGGCTGCAAGGTGTTGTGTGAGAGTGACATTGTGAAGGTAAATGCAGCTGCTCCTCGGAGCCTGAGGAAAATTTGCAGCAGAAAACCTGTGCATGCTCCTGCTTCCGCAAGTGAGCAGCATCTAATGAGGAGTCAGCATAGAGGGCTGCAGCTCCGCCCCTCTCAGTGTGGACAGGAAGCAGGTGATGATGTGATCTAATTGACTGTAGAGTCCTTCATGGCGTCAGTTCTGAGGCACAGATGCTGGAAGTGAAAGTTGTCGTGAAGCACAGTGTGGTAATCTGGCGTTTGAGACAAAGAGGAAACTGTATTTCACATAGTGGTGGAAAAGGTAAGGGCTTTGCTGAATTTAAAGGACTATCAGTTTCCCAGTAGTGCAGGTATTACACTGGTCCTGTGAGCAAAGTGCACACATAACTTGATGCTTTTTTTCCCCTTCGCAGCCTCAGACTATGGGGTGCGTTTGCCAATTTTACGCTCCAGTCCAGAAGACCAGATTCTTTATCAGACAGAACGCTACAACGAGGACACTTTTGGATATGATGTTCCCATTCGCGAGGAAGGAGACTATATACTGGTTATGAAGTATGCAGAAGTTTACTTTGCCCAGTCACAGCAAAAGGTAATGTATCAGAGATCATCAAGTCTACTGGTGTGTGTTGCAATTTTTATCTGCACTGTTTAAATGGATAACATATGCAATGAACACATTTTCAAAGGTATATTTTTTATATATATATTTTCAGTTCAAATACAATGTGAAGGACATTTCATTTTCTGTCCTAATTTACACGGCGCTGCGCGCTGGTGTTCGGACAGTACTCAGGGAGTTGTTTGATTTCCCACTGGTGTACTGTACTCAATGATGATGCCACAAGTGTTAAGCTGTGTGTCTGTTTGTGATAATCACTTGGAAAATCTGTACTTCTAGGTGTTTGATGTCCGTCTGAACGGCCATGTGGTGGTGAAGGACCTGGATATCTTTGATCGAGTTGGCCACAGTACCGCTCATGATGAGATAGTGCCTTTCTCTATTCGACGTGGCAAGCTGAGCGTGCAAAGGGAGGTGTCCACTTTCAACGGCAAGCTCACTGTGGAGTTTGTAAAGGTGAGCTGTTTTTCCTTTTCTTATTATTTGAAGAATTTCTGGTTTGAATTGTCTGTGAACAGGACTGACTTAACTTATTTTTGCTGTCATGATTCTCTTCCTTGGCATTCTGACAACTTGGTCTAGTTTAAACAGGTTGGTCAGTTATGGAAATTGACTAAATGTGAACGTTGCTTTTACTGTTTAGGCAGGGGACTTGGCCATTTGAATGACAGTGTTCACTTCCCTACGTGCATTTGTTCTACCTAGAAAAGTTCCCTTCAGACTATTTTGCAGCAGCACATTCAATGCATCCTGGACTTATCGCCACCAAAGACAATTGTGATTGGTTAAAGAAATACAAACAAAACAGACCTTTTTCCTCCTACCCTGGAACAATAATGGGTGAAGCCAGTCCATTCTCCACCACTGTGGAGATAAGCCTGACTAATTCTGCAGGAATAGTGTATAAGTTAAAGTATTGTCATTAAAGTATTTTTCAAGCTCTCGGAAGAAAGAGGAACATGCCACATATTTAATATCTTTTCATTTCAACCTGCATTTATTTCAAACTTAAGGTCTTTGGAAGCGTTTGTCTAGCCAAGTAAAATTGTCATCATGACTGCTGGATGTTGGTGTTGGCCATGTTTTTGACATCTGACCAAAATCTCATCAGCTTTTATCATATTTGTTCACTACTGCTTTGAACTTTGCTCTGTTGCTCTCACCAGTCCATTTTCTGTAAATCATGTTTCAACTTCTTCACTATTTAGTATTTCTTCAGGTTAGTGGATGCTTGTGTTCATTTCACCTTTTCATATACACGATTCCCCGTTTATTGTGATGTACGAGAGGACGTTAATGATATCCAAAATATCTGTTGTTATTGGTGCATAAAATATAAATAACCGATACAGATAGAACAGATAGAATTTGGAGTTAGTCTGACAATGAACCCTTTATTCTTAGTCTCTGAAAAGAGCCAGTGTTGAGGTCAGTAATTGTTTCACTTCTTTCCTTGTCACATTTTATTCTTTGCTAGTACATATACTGTGTTTTGCCACATTCAGCAGCAATAGTGTGGTAATTTGTGTCTAACCTTCACATTATCCTTAGCATGCTCTTCCTTTTACTCACTTAATGCAGCCTGACCTGTATTGCTATCGTAGCTCTCAATACAGTGTCATCTCATACAATGATTCTGTACATTTTTGACAATCTGTATGATATTTATAAGGTTAAATCTAATCTGTAATAAATGGGAAAATTAACTATATTTATTTAGTGCTTTTCTAGTCAAAGTGCTTAACAGTAAAAGCCACATCCCTACAGTTGTTCTATACTCAGTGTTCAGCATGCAAACTGGAGGAGCCACAGGTAGAACCACAGACCTTCTGTTCAGCGGCCCGCCCTGCCTCCTGAGCCAGACATCTGTACAAAACTTCCCCACAATGTGTGCCTAGGTGTATTTATCACCACAGAATTAAATTCAGAAGGGAACTAGGGAGAGCGTATACCTCCACTGAGGCCCAACCGTCCCCTTATGAAATCACATATAAATTTTGGATTTGCACCAAACTGCACACACTCAAAAGTACCTGTCCCATAAAGATGACAAATTCTTTTCATCAACGTCCTGAGAAATCAAAGAAAATGTTGCAAAATGCCTAATCTCGAAACATTAGAGAAAAATCCTAAATCCGTCTGCCGATCTGGATCTGCACCGAAAACTAATGGGTTCTTCCCTGACCCATACCGGAAGTTTCCTGGTAATCCGCTTAGAAGTTTTTGCGTAATTATGCTAACTAACACTTTTTCAAAGATCCTGAAGAGTTTCACACACACTTTTTTTTGGACACTATTATTCCGTTTAAGTGCTGAATTCTTATAAATCTTTGAATTTTTTGTAGGTCGCTGGTTCTGTTTGCTTTTATTTCTAAAACAAAGAAAGGCATTTCTAATGATTGTGTTCATCTTGCATTGAGTGTCATAATAAGATAAGGGTGTTCCAACCATGTTTGTGGAAAGCACAAGTGATTATACATACACGCATACATACAGTTTTTTTTCAATTGTACCATTTCATTCAGCTGTTCTACATCACCACTCCAATGTACTAGTGCAGCCACTGATTATTGTTATAAATACCTATAACTATTTACTGTCATTTGTTTTGTCTGCATCATGTGGATGATCTGTTCTCTGTTTCAGGGTTATTATGACAACCCAAAGGTCTGTGCGCTCTATGTAATGAAGGGAACATTAGAAGGTGAGTCCTGACACTGTGAACATACTGTAACCTTTAGTCTTTTGCATAAAATCTTATTATACTGAGTAGTTTCTCATCTCTGGCAGCTACATGTAAACACTTCTCGATAGCAATTGTAGACCGAGTAGATACAGTGTTATATACCAGCACTTTAGACATATCCAGTTGTTTTATGTTCTGTTCTTTTCATGTGTATTTTTTAAATTTTTTTTACAGATGTACCAAAACTTCAGCCTCATCCTGGCATGGAGAAGAAAGATGAAGATGACAATGATGATGACGATGATGAAGAAGGCGAGGAAGGTGGAAAGAAAAAGGTGCCAGCAGGTTCTAAGTACAGGGTCCAGTCAGGTCCCCGAACACCAAACCCATACGCAGCCGACAACAGCAGTCTAATGTTTCCCATCCTCGTGGCATTTGGGGTGTTCATCCCCACACTGTTCTGCCTCTGTCGGCTGTGAGCTTAAACTAGCTATCAAGAAGACGTTAGGAGGACGACACTGACGCAAGACTATGAAGAGAGAAGGGGAGAGATGAGGGGGAGGGGGTCAAAGTGACAACAGCAGCACAGGTTGAGCTGAGGGCTCGCAGAAAATCGACAAAGGCAGGAGGAACAAAAGGAGACAATAATTTTTTTGGGGAGGCCACCTCAAGATGAAGCAAACGCTGCTGGTGAATTGTACCGGAGGACAGAAAAGGAGATGTAGGAAGTGTATGCTGTGCGCTTCTTTGTGAATGTGTTTCGCATCCACCTCTGCTGACCCTTTTGAACAATGTTCGTAATTTTTCCACTCATGAGACCGGGCAGGATTTACAGATGCCAGTCTTCACGGTTTGAACCACATCTCAGCAGCTAAGGGACGCTCAGGAGTGATTGGTCTGGGCCCGTTTTATAAACTAAAAGCATTGTTTTGTATTGGGTGTGGCAAGGAAGCACACTGTTTAACACTCCTGCTACTCTTGCTCAGCATCTGGTCATACATGTTACCTTCTAATTGGATATGGTGCTGCACAGAAATAGTTTAAAAGATTAGAAACCATGAGTCTGACGGTAAACGGAAATGCAGTTGCCATTTGAAAGGCGTTAATTTTTTCTATTCAATTTGTTGCTTTTTTTTGTCTGTCCACTCAGATCTAGTTAGTCCTGCCTTGACGTGCCATCATTTGTTTGCTGTACAATGTTGAAAGATCGAAAAAATTCATGTGGAACTAGCTCTGTGGCCGGCAGGATTTTTTGCTGTCTGCTGTCTTAACTCAGCTGCCTTTACAGAAATATTGGTCGGTTTGGATAAATTAGGTCATTTGAGTGGCCATAGGAAAATTATTCCTCAACAGTATCAACAAATTGTCCTTTTTTCCTCTTTTTTTTTTAAAGGATTAATCAATTTTAAATGTCTAAATTTACACGTTTTGAAGAATCACTGTACTCGCATTTAGTAACAGGCAAGTGAGTGAGTCCTGATTATCACATTGCTTTATTTTAGGTCATCTTTGCTTTCTCGATTTGTTTATCAATGACGCATGCCTGCCATTTTGTTTCACCAAAGAACATTTTTTTATTTTGTTGTGACAAGGAAAATTAGCGGCCTGTTTTTTAATTTGACAAATCTGTGATGTGTGTGGCAAACAGTAGGTTTACTTAATAAAAAACAGCATGAAATTTATAACGGTTCACTTAGAGGAACATAATGTTCCACTTTTAACATCAGACAGGGAGAGGTCATTTTATTTTTCTATTGAATACATAATGCTGTGTTGACTCTGATCGGCCATGAACTTCAGTCCATGTTATCAGACTCAAAGAGAGCAGGCCACTGCAGCTCAATGATAATATAATAGATCAGAAGAATCTACCCGTGCTGCATGTGTTTGATACGGAGTCTCTCGGTGTGAACCAAAAGTTCATCCACCTGCAGCGAGAGAAAGCACAACATTGGTATCCGTAGAAAACCAAATGTTTACCAGATGTTCCAGATCAATTTTCCACATTCTTCACTTGGCCTTTTCAGATCTGTTGTCTTTTTTATTTAATGTGGACTGTACCATTTTGTTAATTCAGTGCAATTAAGATGCTTGTTCTGGATGTTGAACCAACTGGATAAAACGTTATCATTGTGGGGTTTTTTTCTACATGGCCATATTATCAGTCTACTCTTGAGTTAGTTTCAGCTTTTGGAAAAAGTTATCCTTTTATGCTTTATATGTGAACTGAAAAGCAGCTTTGTTCTTTTTTTTTTTTTTTTTTACAGTGTTGTCTTGTAAATCCTCCTATTAAGTATCTAGTTACTTCCCTTAAGTGCTCAGCTCTTCTCCAAGGACAATTTTGTAACTTTGCCTGTTTCACTAATGCGTCTTAAATTTCCCCGGGCCCCTCACCCATCCACCCAACCGCCCACCTTAGTATTGCTGTTGCCATATGCAGTACTTGGAAAAACTGTTAATAATTCAGTTGTTGCAGATCCTCCCCCACTCCTCGATTTCCCCTTCCCAGTTTGATGGATTGGCAAGAAGTTGGTGCCATAAAATGTTCAGACAGTTGTCTGCATTTTGGAGGTTTCTGTTTTTTGGTAGTCTTTTTTTTTTTTCTTGATTTAATTTTATCAGTTGGAAACTCAACACATATTCAAGACAGAAGCACCCTTTTCTCCCTATGTGAAGGTGCAAAAAGTTCATTCAATTCAGCACCAAAGTCCACACAGTTGCATGTGTATATATGGGACAATATCACAAGATTTGTTGTGTGACGACAGTTTTGATCTCATCACTTTTGTGTTTTAGCTGAGGTGTTAGGGTTTTTCTTTTTTTCTTTTAAGGAAGACTTTGTGGCCTTTCTTCTGGGGAGAACGGTTGTTGGTACAGAATATAAAAAAACTAAAAAAAAAATTAACAGGCAGCCAGATGAACTGACTGTCAGAAAAGAGTAACAAATAAAAGAGATTACGTCTGAAAATGTGGGATCTTCCATTCTATTACATATAATTTAAATCAGAGTGGGGCTGATCTGGAGATATTTTATAATACACTTGGATTTGTATGTTTGAATTTTTCCTCAGGATCTGTTTTGTTTTTGAGTTCTTAAAACGTGATATTTTATTGGTGTGACATTTTGCACTGCCTCATGTATTTTAATTTTGATGTGTTTGTCTTTGTTGCCTTGAATTATTGAATACAACGTGCTTTACCATCATTCGCCTTGAGGTTGCTTTTTTGTTGGCTTATATCAAATTCGCCTATTTCTTCTCAGTTAAACCCACATTTCAGGGAGAGATCTTTATTCCACACACACGGCTCTTTTCAGACATAAGGCTCAGTAGGATTCTTATTTGTTCAGACTGTTGTTCACCTCAACTTTTCTAGGAGTAAAGCCAGTCACAAGTGGAAAGGTCTGCCTTTTTCAGACCTGTTGTGGTCAGTACACCTCACAGCTGAATGAACTGGAGTGGAATGAAGATCCTCTCTTTTTTCCCACGAGAACCAAAGAATTTCTGTCATTCCATCAAGATTCTTTAACAGCGTCTCAAAATGACACTTAAGGTTTTTGATTTCTTTCATTCCCCCCCATTACCTGGTAAAGCAGTAACAAAAACAGGGGAAGCAAACATGTCGTTCAATTTGTCACCACTTATCCGCCTGCCATGACACCATCTTTTATTTGCTCTGATTGTATAAAAAAAAAAAAAAAATCTTTTTGGAGAACATTTTCAGCCTGATGTTATTTTCCCCTCGTGTCTCATTTTCAAAGCAGCTGAACGTGTGAGATGAATTTAAACTGAGACAGATTTGAACAGCGAAACTTTAGCCAATTTAGGCCATGGTATGCGTACATGAAGGGTGAGGTCTGCCACTGGTCACACAGTGGGAGTGTGAGAGACAGTGAGCGTGAATTAAAATACGAAACCTATACTATAGATATACATGTGTTGGATAAAGGCAGGTTATTTTGACGACTGTGTTGACTGATTTTACTCAGATGTCATGTACACCTGCAAAATGGGAAATGCTGATTAAATGCTGTCTCTTTTTAATAAATGTGCTATTTTATCAGAATGTCTCTGCTGTTGTTTGGATTCCTCAGTGTTTGTGACAAGTACTGTGCCTGTGAATACACAGGTTCCAAAGTATTTTTGGAACTGTGCAAACTTGACAGCATTTGCAACCCTTGAAACTCTTCATGTGCTCTAACAACGTTTCGTACAAAAAGCTAACAGAGCAGCTAAGGTCAGCAGGGTCACAGCAACATGTACGGGCCCTTTGTTTGTCCAGGTGTCGTTTTTTTTTTTCCCCACCTTTTTCCACCAACTGTGAATACTTCTTGAAATAGAACCACATATCTAAAAGCTGCTGGGAGCAGAATATTTAAAAGACAAACACAGCTGAACAAAGTAGACGAAGCACGTCCACTAACTAAGGTGGCCACACGCTTTTGTCAAGAGCCATTGTTAAGTTGAGTTTTAATAACCAATGAATGACTGTATAAACTCCCAGTATATCATATTCACTATTTACAGATTTATATATATATTTTACAAAACATAACATTTATAAATTAATAGATTTGATGTTGAAGTGCATCATTTCCTTGTGCGTCTTTTCAGAGGTAACAGATAAAGCAGTTTCCATGCAGTCCCAGTCTCAGGTTGGCTTCATCTGTAGTACAGAGCCATGAACGGTGTGTGTGAAAGGTGAACACCGCCACTTCCACAGGACACCCCTGCTCCAGCCTGACTGCAGCCCAGCACCAGGCCCAGCTCCAGATCAGGCAGCACGCTGGCGACCCCATCCCCCCACGCGTGGCTGTCGGCGTCATGCAGAGCGTGAGGAGCTGGGTTTTCTCCGAGTGGATCCCCCCTGGAAGAAAACACCACCCGCCTCATGTTCACCAAACTGGGACCCCTTCCTCCGGCACCACCTGCCGCCTCCTGCAGACTCTGGAAAAGGAACAGCAGATCCACTCTGAGCTCCAGCCGGCTGCCCCGTGACCACACACTGTACCTAAAGGAGGCGAGAGACAACAGAGTGTCAACCAGGCCTGAGACCACCAGAGGCCTGCAGTTCAGCACTGTCTATGAAGGCCTCAAAAAGGCATCTAAAGGTTAAGTTCATATTGAGAGTAGTTTTTACCTTGTTGGAAGGCTGCGCTTTGCCATGGATGGAAGCACGGGTTGGACGTTCAGGTGCTGCGGGTTGGAAAGTTGAAGGTGAAGCTCTGCCCTCGTGACTGTTAGTGACAGAATCTCCCTGGTGAGAAGAAACTCCACATCTCTATCTGAGGAGGAGGAGAACAAGAGGCAGGAGAGTCTGTCAGAGTCACAGTCCCGTTAAAGACGAAGAGCATTTCAGGTCAGAGAGCAGCACATACTCATGTCAGGCTGCATCGTGACAAATCTCAGGGATCAGAAAACAATCTCTACCACAGAGGTGATGTTTTCACTGCTAATTCCATGTTAATCTGTCAGCAGGACACCTCGGCAATTCATGGAGGGGACATTAAGCCAGCTGAGACTCATTTATATGCAGATGACACCCTCCTCAATACCACTGTATTAATCAAGCTATTATGTCCCCCAAACTGCTTTTCCAGCTATCTCTCTTTCACCTCTACAGCCTAAGACTTTCCTGCACAGTGTTACTCATGTCAACACCAAATACTGGATGGACTTTGCAGAATGTAAATGGAATCTTAGATGTGTGTATGTTCAAAAGACGTCTTGGTGAGTCTGAACAGGTTTAATCTAGACCCGAGCATATATAGATAAGAGCATATCTTATTTTATGCAAACATCTTGCTGGATCCTCCTCCTCACAGCTCTGTGGGCTTTACCTGAGAAGGCTGCTCTTTTTCTATTATTCCTCATGTACACATTTCACATCAAGAACTCAGTAACCTCCATGTAAGGCAATGATGAGTTGTGATGCAGCTGGAGGATTGATTAGAGGCTCCCAAATCCTCTTTACGGAAATAAACCTGATCTTCAGTTCTCTGGTTGAGCTCTGCATCACTCCACATCAACCCAACCCCCCACAACACACAAACATTAGAACAGAGATCATTAGAACAACTCTTACCTCCTCTCAAACGACCTTGAATCCCTTTGACGCGTCTGCAGGTTAATCCCTCGTGACAGCATTGGTAAACGCGTCGAACAAAGTTGAAAAGAGATTTTCCTGGGAACACCAGGCCTTGCGAGGCTCCCGGGGAAAAGGGTCGACCGCGGAATTGCAACGTTGTCGCGTTATCTCCGGCTGCTTGTGTGTTTTCCAGCCAAGGCGCCGCCAGCTCTGCGCAGCGCTCCCGGTGCGCCTCCTCCGCCCCGCGCCTCATATCCTCCGTGCGTAAAGTTGGTCCGGATGATTCATCTGCACTTCTCGGCGATTGCGACGCAAATCCCAGCGCATCTACTGCACGACCAAATACTCCAGTGTCACTTGTCATCACCGAGAGAAGAATGAGAGCAATCCAGATACAGTGCGAGGAGGCCATGGTGAGGTGTCTAAATCCTGACTTTCGAATCCTCAATGATGAACAACAAGCTGCTTCTGTGTGGTGCCAGCTCTCCATCCGACGACTTTGCTCTGCCTGCTTTATACCCCTGTGACAATGGGAACAACTTACCACTTAGAATTTGAATCCTGGCCCTCCTCACAGTCCCTGCCCCTCTTTTTGTTCGTACCTTTAACCACCCATTTGCCCCCCATCGCTTTCTTTTAATGCGCCTGCATAATAAGGCGCCCCGAAGAGCGCCGACTCCATCCATTCAAATTCAGCCGCTGAGCTAATGACTCTAAATGCTCCATATTTGGATCATCAGGAACGATCTCATTCACAACACACACAGCACAGAAACCTTGGGACGGAGCATGAGTGATAACATTTTATGAGCATGCTTCTCAAACAGCCGTGCGCACGTCACCCTCCAGTCGGCTGTGACCATTTTGAAACGAGGCATTAAGCCTGAGGTGGAAAACAAGTGGAGCCGGATTGCAGGGTCACATGCAGGCCGCTGATGGCCCTGGTAAGACCGTGCAGCCCCGTGGTTTTTACACAAGCGTTTACAAAAGTAGCTCACACAAGACTCGACACTGAGAGGGTCCGGTATTCATTTAATTTCCACTAATAATATTTTTTTTTTAAACAGTGCTGTGCAAAAGAAGAGTCTAACAACACATTTATGTTACCAAAGAATTGATTTGAAATAAATACACTTTTTTATATATAAAAGATGTTTAAATATAGCTTTAGCAAAAGTTTGATTATGTACAGAAATTAAACAGTAAAGATTTATTCTTACCTGGGGTCTAAATTTAGTTCTAAATAAATGCATGCAAGTACAGAAAATTTGTACCTTAATTGCATTGATGTGACCGAAGAAAAAATATGTGAAAAGTCCAGAAAATGTGAGAAGAGAGTAAACAGGAGTGTGTTTTAACATGGCAGAAATAAATGTAAACTAAGCATGTGAGTAACTAAAGATATGGCTAAAACCTTATTGTAAACATGTGCAAACATAACCTGGCAAAACCACAACAACATAAATTACTTTAAACTTATTTTCATTACACACAATAAGCAAATATCACGCAATCTGTTAACTATGGCAGCTCCAAAAACAGAGGAAGCTTTGAATCATATTTTGGCAAATCTGTGTTAATTTTAAAGCTATTAACAGAACAGCTTGTCAGACAGTCACACACTGCAGTTAGGTCAGAGCAGGTTTACCCCGTGCTTCAGTAGTCTGTGTCGGGCCTTGCTGGGCAGCGAGAACGCGCTGTCCTGGTGGTTGGGGATGCCAGAGTTCCTCAGTGATCCCCCGTGCTGCTGGAAGTAAGTCTCCTGAGCCACGCTGCGTGTTCCATACACTGCAGCACCGGCACTCCTGCGGTTCAAATGTTACATGTATTTTAAAGCATAAAGAATGTGTAGCAGAGCAGAAGATAAAGAGATGCACAGAGCAAGGACAGAAACGTTTTCTTCTTCCAGTAAATATGAGCTGTTGCTGCAGTGTGGTCTATGCAAGTAAAGGAAGAACATTCAGGGATTGGTGGGATGTAGTGATAGACACAATGTACTGACAAACCTCCACCCCCGACTTCTACTTGAGGAGCCATTAAAGGCACGAGAACCACCCCCCCAACATACACACTCACACACACACAAAACCACCACCACCACGTCACTGCCATACTGACCTGATAATAGCCTCCTGCAGAGTTTTAGTGTTACAGAAATGCGAGTGAAGAAGCGATGTTGCCCTGACAAAAGGATGCTCCTGGGCTCCCCCTGGTCGACCAGACAGGTTGGCTGCAGAGACACACAATAACAGTGGCACATTAACCTGGACAGGCATGCCTGCTGCACAAAGGAATGCTGATCTCAGTCTTACTAATTAGCCGTTTGCTCATGCAAAGACAAATATAAACTTTCAAACCCCACCCCAGTGTCCGGGTACAGATGCCAGGGATTTTACTCACTCCAGCAGAAAAGTTCAAACTGGAAAAGACAGACTCAGAGCAAAGCCAAGTGAAGGAGAAGTCAAAGAGTGAATACAGAGAGACGTGTGTGATCGTATGAGGCCTTACTCGTCAGTGTGCTCTGAATGCAGTCATAATGGGCAAAGATATAGGGACCCAGAGCCCCCGGAGCCCCCGGACAAATTGTCCTCAGGTGGGCCTCCAGTCCGTTGAGTGATGCCAGGCTGCTGTGATACTAGATACAAACCATAAAGGCAGAGCCAAATATTAGCATCACAAAGGCAAATTAGTGCACTCATGCACTTAAATTCAAATTCTGCCGAGTCACAGCTGGTGGATTATAGAGGGAGACATTGTAATGCATTACATCTGCTGTGTCATGAAGCTTCTTTTTGTTTCACTCATCAAAAGAAGTGAGGTCAGGTTTTGTGCTCAAAGAGTTTCAGTATGGAAATGTGACAAACATAGGAGCAATCAGGGTTATTAGTCGCGTGGCTTTTGTTTCTCACCACTTCCTCCATAGAAGCTGTGTCACTCAGGAACGGAGGATCCACCAGCAGGGCCAGCACCAAGCCTTTCACCCGGTGCAAGTACAGCGTCATGGGGATCAGTGGACTCTCCTCTGGGTTGTCAGAGGCACCAGAGGAAGGAGAAGGATCTTGTACCTCCACCTTGTGACCTTGCGCACTCCCACAGCCCTCCACTCCTCTATCTCCCACCACCTCCTCATATTCACGCGATTCCTCATTGCCTGACTCTGACCCTCGCAGGTCAAATTCTGTCCCACAGCCATTGAGGAGGGAGTTTTCTTCAAATGCAGAGCCATCTCCATTGCCATGTACCTCGCTGTCTCCACCTTCGTTGCTGTGAAAACTCTGATAAAACGATTTGTCAGGCGATTCAGAGGAATGTTGTTCAATGGAAAAAGGAGGCTCAGGGGACTGTGGTGGAAGGTTGAGGGGATCAGCAGTGCTCTGCGATGGAGCTGGGTTACACACTGAGTAATCTGATTCTGACAAGCAAGGACTGACGGACACCTTCTGGGGAGACTGGGAGGGACAGAGGTCAGATGAATCGGACTCACTGGAGGCCATTTCAGATAATGTTCTTGACAGGCGGGTCTTCTTCTGGGGAGCGTCTCTGCGTGGAGTAGAATGGGAACTGGAGGATGGAACACAGTTTCAGAAAGTCTTTTTACTCACACATCCTGTTTTAAGAAACTTTTTAAAGTCTTAAATACTTTCTAATCTCACATGGGGAGGACACTACCTGAGATCTTTGTCGACAGGAGCAGACTGCAGGTACTGGAGTTCAGATATGGTCAGGAACACTGTCGTGGTGCTGACAGCAGCTCCGGATCTGCCAGAGGCCCCTGGTCCATGGTGCCTCTAAATAAAAAAAATTAAAAAAGACTCAGCTTTTTAAAGGAATAGTTAAACTTTTTTTGTATTTGGTTTGTTTTTTTGTGCACCACTTCGATAACCTCAGATGTGATGTCAGTGGTGTGTATAGCAGACAGACCATTTGCCTTTTCAAAGTGTTGCACTAATGTTGAATTGTTCAGGGTCCCTGCTGGGAAAAGATTGTAGAAAACATTTGGACTAAATTTCATGTCGTACCTTTGTGTACATCTCAGTCTCATGGACCATGACCTTCATTGTGAGCTCCGGAGTCATCTGTGTGCTGACAACTCTGAGGACGAGAAGCAGAAATGGTCTGTGTTTTCAGACTGCGCTTGTTTACGGAAACTACTTCTCAGGAGATGGTTGATGTCAAAATGTCAGCTTACCTTCCTCTGAATAGGATGCAGCCTGCCAACACTAGAGGGCAGCGCTGACATGCCTGAAGAATGAGGGCAGCTTTGAGCAACAGAAGTGGGTCAACCTGAGGACAAAAACATTTATTTATCACCTGCTGAAAGTAGATGAACTGAGAAGTAATGAATACAGAGCCAGACACTTCATCTATCATGAGGCAGGGTCGTCTCAGAATCTGTTGTGTGAAAGGTTTGCAACAGGACTGAACAAAATGTGCCTTGAAAGGAGCACATTTTAAACTTGGTCATTTAGCGTTTTGTTTGGCTATGAGGCCAGAAAATAACCAGGATTTACTGGCACTGCTTTGTGAACATCTAAACTGATTCTCTCGAGACAATGACTAAGCAGAAGTTTGCGGGTTTCTGTTAAGACACATCGAGGGCTTACACAATAACACATAGTCATATCCTGTCTGAAGAAAACATCTAGTTTATGTGCAGCAGCATCATAAGCCACTGCAGCACTGAACTACAGAGGGCATCATCATTTTATACGTACATTGGTTGAGTCGATGGTTCGTAAACAGCTGAAGATGCGATGGAACTCTGAGGATCCTGGCTGCAGGTATGAGAGGTACTGCCCCCATCGAGCAGCCAACGTTTCCTGGCTGTTAAGCTACAGCATAAAACAAACTCAAATTACAACATGCAGAGACAGACAAGATATTACTAGGGTCATAGTTCTTGTATTTTCTCAATATATACATACAAGATAATAATAATTTCACATACAGTACAACTAAACTGTGATTTTGACTTTCAGCTATGTTGTACATTGTTCTTTAATTCAATGCAGACCTTCCTGTTTGCCACCACCTTTTATTAAATCAAATCATGAGTTATTTATTACAGTTGCTTTTACTCTTTTATTTCTTAGTTGTTGTTTTTAATTAACCACTTAACAGTTTTGTATTTATTTCTAACTACTCCTATGTATTGTCTTATGATAACTGTCATATTTTATGTAAAGCACTTTTAACTGCTCTGCTGTCAAAATGAGTTACTTAAATAAACTGTCCTTTCCTAATGTTGGTCCATGACTTGGTGCAAATCCTCTTACAAACTCTTAGGAAAAAAATCAGTCTTTCATCATACAGAGCTGCTGTAGAACTATGAGGACGACTGGAGTGTGTACCTGGTAGCTCTGTCGGACAGAGCCATTGTAGAAACAAAACAGATTAATGAGCTGATCCAGTAGCTCACACACACTGACGGTGGGGACTTCCACTGAGCAGCCCAGAGCCTGAGAGTGAAAAACAAAGAAACATACATCCCAAATAACCAGGTCAAAACAAAGTCATCTTGAAAAGTTGCAGCCAGACCACCAGTGAGAGCACTCACCCAGAGGAAGTCATCCTTCATGCGGATGGCATACTTGCTGCGCCGTAGCCTCAGGATGCGCACAGGAGAGGAGGACAGCTCAGAGACACAGCGGCCTACGCCGGCGAGCTGTCCGCAGAGAAGCTCCTGCTTATCTAAAGGGGTCTGCAAGAAACGCACAGGGGAATTACACAGAAATAATTATAATACAAATCTGTGGATTCAAATACACACAAAATTCAAGTAAGCAACAAGGAATCATTATTTAACATACACATACAGGACATCCACCCACAACAGGAACCAAACGTGTAAGTGTTTGTGAGGGTCAAACCTCTTCAGGATGGAAGTAGCAGATTCCCTCTCTCGTGGGGTCCCCCTCTCCTTTCACTTTTGATCCATCATAGAGAAAGAAATAAGTACACCTGCAAAAGATTAATAATATATTTTAATTGAATAGCCCAAGGATTACAAAAGATAAAAGAATGAAGATAAAAATGTAACACCTGTCACACATTAAAAGCAGAGTTAAGAGTTTGAGAAGGGATTTGAAAGTGAACAGGTCCATGCACTCTATGATATGTTGGAGGAGAGAGTTCCAGAGGGAGGGGCTGTTGTGATGCTCCAGTACATGTGGTGTCAGGTGTAGCAGGAAAAACCCTTCAACCTGGACTGACTGAAGGCAGCGAGCTGAGCTGAGAGTGCTGCTCAATTACTATATCAAGTCAAACTCTGCCATATGTATGGGTCATAGGCTGATCCCCAGAGTAAACACATGAGTAGACATATAACCACACATGCTACATACATGTGGCACAACATGTAACTATACAGCGTAGTAGGTGCTTAGGTGCTATGTAAGTACATAACATGTTAAGTACTAAAGTAACATATATGTACACAACATAGTATGCAGTGAAAAGTCACAGGATAGACAGGATATGAGTAGTGCAATAAATTAAGCAGTGAAAATACTTTGTCCATCTACAGGATGAGTAAAATACCAGCAGATGTAGTAAAAAAAAGCAGCAGATGTAGTAGAATAGTGGCACATGTAGTAAAATAGCAGTAGATGTAGATTAATAGTAGCAGATGTAGTCAAATAGTGGCAGATGTAGTAGAATAGCAGCAGATGTAGTAAAATAGCAGGAGATGTAGTAGAATATTGGCAGATGTAGTAAAATAGAAGCAGATGTAGTTTAATAGCAGCAGATGTAGTCAAATAGTGGCAGATGTAGTAAAATAGAAGCAGATGTAGTAAAATAGAAGCAGATGTAGTAACATAGTGGAAGATTTAGTACAATAGTGGCAGATATAGTAGAATATTGGCAGATGTAGTACAATAGAAGCAGATGTAGTACAATAGAGGCAGATGTAGTATAATAGAGGCAGATGTAGTAGAATATTAACAGATGTAGTAAAATAGAAGCAGATGTAGTAACATAGCGGCATTTACAGTGAGAAGTGATAGCTGATGCAATGACAACAAAAAGTGACTGGCACATGTTTAAACTGAAAAGGACTTTAAGTGGATTTCAGCAACAGCTCAGTGATGGCAAGAGAAGACATTTGTGTTTGGTTCACGGGGATAAATCTTCTCAGCTGAGGAGACAGAGACTAGTGATCAGAGAGGTGTGTTTACATCCACTCTCCACAGTGGAAGCAGACTTGATCCGAGCTGATCTCACCTTCTTATTAGCTCAGCCATCACCGAGGAAAAGCCCAGAAAGAGCAGAGAAGGTTCCTCGGTCATCAGTTATCTTGTGCCCATGAATCCCCACGCAAAAGCCGGGCAGCAGATCCCCTCTGACACCGAGCACAGGAGGGGTCAGATGTTAGAAATCCTCCGACACGGCTCACAGCTCCAGGTAGCTGTGGATGCTGTCCGACCCGGCGCTGGATGTTGTTTCTCCGCCGCGGTTTGTCTTCGATGCGGCCCGGGCATCGGTGGGACGGGGCTGGTGCCACCTGAGGAATGCGGCTGGGTCACACGCAGTGGAAGTCATGTGAAAGTACGGCGAGCTCACTGGGACAAAACACCTCAGAGCGACACGCCGCGGAGCGCATTCATCTGTTTCCGGAAGTAAACTCCTCATTCATTTTTCTCCTGTGATGTTTCAGGAAATCCTCACCAGAGAGTCTGAAGTGTGGAAACCAGGCCGAGCAGCGTCGAGATCAGGGCCGGGTCTAGACAGGCATGTATGAGGGGGCAGCCACAAATCTTGAGGGGGCATTGTGAAGAGGGGATTGTAAAAAAGCAGCCAGATTGCAGAAGTTGGGTGGGGGCGGGGCTTTCTGTAGGGGTCTGTACGCACAGACCATTTGTGCTCAGTCTGTGGCAGGGAGCGGACAGTGCTCTCTCCCCGTGCTGTGACACATGACAGGGACTGTGGGCCCACACACCCTGATCTAGGAGAATAGGCTACAACTTAGCTACTACAAGAATTTGATTATGTGGTTTTGGTTGTTGTTGTTGACTGAGCAAATAAAGATTTTCAAGAAAAATATTAACTCTTGTTTTTATTATGTTATTAGCAATTAAGTATGTCACTACACAAAACACTATGACCGAATTTAACAGGGCTCCTTTGCTTCGCAGTTTACTGCTGCAAGCTGCTATTAGAAACCTGACACTAGCTCATTTGCATACTAAAGGGTGATTGGAAGTTGGGCAGACAGCTATCCCTCACAGTGAACCGGCAGCAGGCCGATACACTGAGCAGAGCGAAAAGGGGAGATGGAGCGGAGGTGAGAAACATGACATGAGAAACAACTTGATATATTTTATATTTGAGGGGGCAAGCAAGACATTAAGACATTAAGAAGTGGAGCGGAGGAGAGAAGCATGAGATAATAAAAAATATATGAAATTTAATATATTTTGGGGGATTTAGTTTGAGGGGGCACAACATTTATTTGAGGGGGCCAGGCCCCCTCTTGCCCCTGCCTAGACCCGGCCCTGGTCGAGATGGGTAGAAACATCGTCAGGACCCCCTAACCTTCACATGGCATGGACAGTGGGTGGGTGATGGGTCAGATAATGCCACTTCATTCTTAAAGGATGCAGCACAAAGGCCGGCAGGATTAAATCAAATGTCTCTTTTCAAAAGGATTTAAATATGAACGAATGTGAGTTGTTGACCATCCATGACCACCCTCAAATCAAAGTGTACAATATCTCTGTACAATATCTAGGGAGTACCAATTAACATGAATTGATCAAAATAATCCTGTTCTTACATATGAAAACATAAAATTGGGTATTCAAATGCAAATTCAGCGGAGAAAAAGTATGAATTAATTTCTTACAAAATTGTTGTAAAAACAACCCCTCTTTTTTCTGCATATTTAAACTCCTATTAAAAAATATCTCAAATGTTGCAAAATGAAAAAAACACAATCTCTTTTAAAGAATTCAGGCTCAGAATTCAGAATCGTGTGTTCAAATTGTTTCTTTTTCTGTGTGTTTTTTATTATATATTCTCCTGTGACAATTGCTCAGTCTGTTTAATAGTATGTATCATTATGATTATGACGTGCCTTGTTATTTGTATTTGAATTTGAACAAAAGAAAACAAAAATTGTGGCCACATACATTTAACAAGTGGATGTAGCTTTTGGCTCTGAAAAATGAAGCCTATGTGGACTGCTTGAAAATGCAAGACCAAGAAATCTCCGGCTCCATAAGTAGACTGTCACTCAAAAACGCAAACATCTACCATGAAATACTCGTTCAATACATTTTTTCCAGTTTGCTTAATTTTAAGACGGGTTGCCCGAATTTATCCACGGGTCCAATTCACGAAATTCACTCTCAAAGAGAAGCAGGTTTGGGGGTGTGTCTGTCTGATGAACACACAGATGTCATGGATGATTGACAGGCAGCAGTTTAGACGGTGCCTGAACAGGGCAGACTCATAAATCCTGTTAACAGAGTTCCACATTTTTAGTTAGTTATTTTATGAGACCGAATCAGTAAATTGGCTATCTTTTCCCATACTTAGAAGGGTGGTGCTCCAAGGTAACTTTAATGTCAATTAAAGTTATCATATAATAATAATATTACTTTTTAATATTTATATTTAAATATTTTTCTGATAGCCAAGATTATTCAATGCCCAACGGCACATTTAATGTTGCCATTTTCAATGCAGAGTAATCCCAACATAACAAATTCACAGCTGCACATGCAGTAGAGATGGTTTGCTTTTTTCTTGAGGATGTGTGATTGAAAGCACTTTGCCACAGATGCTAACACTACTGGATCAGGTACAAGTAGCATGTATTTCAGCTTCTTCTGAAATGTCAGTGTCCTCAATCCCCACTCCACCGCTGGCCTGCACTCACCGTATACTTGAACATTAAACACCAACAATAATCTAAAATTCTTAGGCCAGTACTGAAGTGATTACTTTTTACTTATTGGATTCACACAAGAGTTTATGAAATATGAAAAAATAACACTAGTTCGGTAAATCATTCATAGCACACACCACACATCCACAAACTTGTCTTTCACCGGATAGCTTGTCAACCTTTGGGCTATGACACTGAAGAAGATCTTGCCTTCCACATTGAGCAGAGTTATGGAAATTGGCTGATGTTTCTACTCTTTTGGTATCAGTATTCCTCCAGCTTTGTACAAAGCTTTGGGTTTTATTTGCTTCACCCATGCCACTGTTATTTATTTCCACCAAAATTTTAAAAGATCAGTGTTATGGAAGTTTTCTAGAAACTGGTGAAAGGAGAACTCAGGCAGCAACTGATGTATGCAGAAGAATCTATGCAGAACATTTTTATGTAGACTTGATGCATCAAGGAGACCAGAAGGTGCAACAATATATAAATGCTATCAGAGTAACATGAGCATTTGTCACCCCCAAGTCTTAAGATGTCTCCCACAGCATTCCCATATATCTCACAATACTTGCATCACCCATTCCAACAACACATCCATGAAAGGCATGAATTGCTGTCGCTCTCTATGTTACATGTAGATGTTCACATTCTATTGGACAGTTGTGCCTAAAGCATTCCTAAATAATTTTAAACAACTGTGTCCTTATGCCTTGCCATTGGTGTTATTTGCTAAAGAGTTGAAGTTAGTGCCACTCTGTCTAGGGCATCTGAATAAGATATGAAAGTCCCTGAGCGTACTAGACACTACAATGTACTGCTCGTTGGCCCTTTATCTATAACCTGACCTTGCGTATTGCTTGGACAGAGGGAAGTATCTGTGGAACAAGGAAGGCCCCACTCTCCCAATGGTATACAGATGTAATGTGTGAGTATGGTAAAAGAAATCCTCAACAACTCCCCCCTTTTTGATCATGAGATCAACAAACCCTACTATCACAATAAAAACAGTGGTACATATGTTCGGCAGAGGAATAATAAAAGCTATACAATACAGTGGATAAAACACAGCATAAATTCAACATGAAGGTCTCACGCATCAGGCATTTATTTGAACCCCCCTCTCTTGGACAAACAAGTCGCCGAAGTCAAAACCTCTCTCAGCCAAGTAAAAGTTTTTTGGCAACCAATTAGTCCTCCTGATTTTTAAAGATGTTATTCAAAGAATACATGATAATATAACAATCATTACAAGTACAAATGGGACTTATTTCTAGAATGTAATTGTTGGAGCTATTTAGAATGTTTATTATATATTCTAAATGTATTTAAATTATGTGTGTGTGTGTCTGTGTATATATTTGTAGATCACCATTTTGACCACTAGATGGTAGTATGCACCTTGGTTAGGAGGTAACACAGGACATATGGTTCTTACCGTAAGCGTAATCATAAATGTAATATAGGTAATATTAACAACAATTACAATGGAATATCAAACGGAGTAACTCTTCTAAAGCAATAAATCAACTGGATCATTTCACCTTCATCTCATCACAGTAATTCTTTATATCGTAACCATCAGTCTGCAATAAGCTGCAACATCACCCAAAGTTATGGCAAACATTTGGACATTCACTTACGCGTCAAGAACATTCTTTTTTCACCAATGTAAGTGACTACTTTGGAACAATGGAATTAAACTGATAGTCACAACAGTAATACAACAATGATTGAGTCAAAACAATCAGATTAGATAAACCTAAACGTTAATCAAAGAGTAAAATTGATATCTTAACACCAGGGACTAGTTGGTTTCTTAAATTCAGGGGTGGGCACCGGTTTTTTCAATCAACGCCATTTTGATCCTTCGCGGGACACTGAGAAAAATAATTTTTTGGCTATGAATTTTTTTCCTTGCTTGTGTGGGGGTCTAGGTGAGTGGGCCACATGATATGATTCCTGCCGATAGGCAGGAGGTGATAAAAAGTCTACCCGTTTCAGGAGAGACTATGGTGATACTACGTAATGAGTGTGCTTTCTTCCCTTCTGTAGCCATAAAAAGTCTACCCGTTTCAGGAGAGACTATGGTGATACTACGTAATGAGTGTGCTTTCTTCCCTTCTGTAGCCATAAAAAGTCTACCCGTTTCAGGAGAGACTATGGTGATACTACGTAAAGAGTGTGCTTTCTTCCCTTCTGTAGCCATAAAAAGTCTACCCGTTTCAGGAGAGACTATGGTGATACTACGTAATGAGTGTGCTTTCTTCCCTTCTGTAGCCATAAAAAGTCTACCCGTTTCAGGAGAGACTATGGTGATACTACGTAATGAGTGTGCTTTCTTCCCTTCTGTAGCCATAGAGGATGTGGTAAAAGGCCGGGCCTTTGCTGACACACTGTCCCTGTCTGTGGTGAGGCTGTAGTGGTGTGTATTCTTAACCTCAATACTACATGAACTTTCATTCCTTATATTTATTGTATAGTGCATGTTGATGTGTCAGGCTTGCTGTTGCCTCTCTTCTGTCTCTCCATAGTTGTCTGGTTGGGGTTTGTGCCAGCAAAACCCGACCTTCCTACGAGAAAAAGAGCAAACTCCAGTGTTTACCATTTAATGAATCTGTTAATTGGCTTCCTACTTCATGCCTCTGGTATTTTTATAATTATTCATATGCTATTTATAATAAAATTAAATTGAACTTGCCAATCCTTCCTTTTTTGGGGAAGCCACATGATAGACTGATAAAGGTTAATGGTTTAAGGGTTCCTCCTGTCCCTAAGCGGGAGGTGGCGTTGTCAGTACAGTTTCTGTATTTAAGGGTCACCACACTTGTTTCTACAATAAAATATTATTAAAGTGCCTTTATTTCAAAATGCCATGTGGTATTTAATCTGCTACTTGTTTGTTATTAATTATCAATCATCAAGTAATTTTTATCATTCACGCAAAGTAATATTAACTAGACTTCTGTCTTGACAACCTGACACAATTAATTCAGATTTAAAGAAAAATACCTTATTCAACAACACATTTAATAATCTTATCTATCTGTTTGAGAGATAAAATGCAACAGAAAGATATATGAAATGATTATGGACATAATGCTCATACATTATTTATTCAAGACAGATCTTCATGTTCATATTTAGTATGAAATTTATTAGATTAAAAGGGGAAAACTGGAGCACCCGGAGAAAACCCTATACATTTTCCAAAAATAGGGGTGTTGGTTTTAGAGCAATAATGCAGCTATAAATAATATAATGAAAGGACCTGCAACTGATGCTAACCCTGTGACAGCTGTGATAACGTTCAGGATGCAATTACGGCTGCATATGCAGTAGTTTGCTTTTTTCTCGAGCATCTGTGATTGAAAACACTTTACCAGGGAAGCTAACGCTCCTGGATCAGGTACAAGTGGCATGTATTTCAGCCTCTTGCCAAACTTGCTACGAAGCTTGGAATACACAGCCTTTGACACGTTCTTGCTGCACATGTGTGGAACAAAATCCTCTTTGAGTCCTTTTAGTATTTCTTTTACCAGACACTTTGTGAAGCTGTCCAACTCCTCATTGTTGATGTCCTTCAGTGCACACCTCTTGATGACTTCCATGACCACCTTGGCAACAAACTCCTGGCGCTTCTTCTCTTCAGAATCCACACTGTCAGACCGATGCATCGATGGCATGCTATACTGTACGGAATGCATGTCATCTGAGCACAGGTTAATGGTGTCTAGCTGCTGCTGCACGGTGTCTGTGTGCTGCTGCATGGTGTCCAGGCCGTGCTGCTGCATGGGGTCTGTGTGTTGGTGCACGTTGTCTTTTTGCTGCTGTAGGGGGTCCGAGTGCTGCTGCTCCTTGTGTTGTTGCTGCTCAATGTTGTCTGAATTCTCCACTTTGTCTATATGCCAAATATGATTGTATCGCTCTTGTCCAATGTTATCTGCTCTGCTTTCGTATGGCTTTCAGCAAGTGTTCTTTCTACAACGTGTGTTGAGCTGTTCATAGGCATTCTCCTCACCTCAAGGTTGTCAGTCAGCTTTTGATACTGTTCTGGAGTATGTTGATTCGACCCTTCTCCTCCCCCAAGGCTATCTTCCACTGCTTTTTAAGCTGCCCACTCTGTTGTACCAAGCATTCTATTTCCAGCTGCCTTCAGGACTTAATTTAAGTTGTTTGGGTTATTAGTTTCCTCCAAAATGTTCTACTGCTTTGTCATACATAATGTTCCACATCAAACCCTATACATTTTCAAAAAATAGGGGAGTTTTAGAGTAATAATGCAGCTATAAATTATATAATGCAAGGACCTGCGACTGCAACTGATGCTAACCCTGTGACATCTGTGATAACGGTGAGGATGCATTTACGGCTGCATATACAGTAGTTTGCTTTTTTCTCGAGCATCTGTGATTGAAAGCACTTTGACAGGGAAGCTAATTTTGAACGAACCGCTTGGCGAATGTCTTAGGAAAAAAAGTAATTTTTATCATTCAAGCAAAGTAATATTAACTAGACTTCTGTATTGACAACCTGAACAACCTGACAAAATTAATTAAAATTTAAAGAAAAATACCTTATTCAACAACACATTTAATAATCTTATCTATCTGTTTGAGAGATAAAATGCAACAGAAAGTTACATGAAATGATTATGGACATAATGCTCATACATTATTTATTCAAGACAGATCTTCATGTTCATATTTAGTATGAAATTTATTAGATTAAAAGGGGAAAACTGGAGCACCCGGAGAAAACCCTATACATTTTCCAAAAATAGGGGTGTTGGTTTTAGAGCAATAATGCAGCTATAAATAATATAATGAAAGGACCTGCAACTGATGCTAACCCTGTGACAGCTGTGATAACGTTCAGGATGCAATTACGGCTGCATATGCAGTAGTTTGCTTTTTTCTCGAGCATCTGTGATTGAAAACACTTTACCAGGGAAGCTAACGCTCCTGGATCAGGTACAAGTGGCATGTATTTCAGCCTCTTGCCAAACTTGCTACGAAGCTTGGAATACACAGCCTTTGACACGTTCTTGCTGCACATGTGTGGAACAAAATCCTCTTTGAGTCCTTTTAGTATTTCTTTTACCAGACACTTTGTGAAGCTGTCCAACTCCTCATTGTTGATGTCCTTCAGTGCACACCTCTTGATGACTTCCATGACCACCTTGGCAACAAACTCCTGGCGCTTCTTCTCTTCAGAATCCACACTGTCAGACCGATGCATCGATGGCATGCTATACTGTACGGAATGCATGTCATCTGAGCACAGGTTAATGGTGTCTAGCTGCTGCTGCACGGTGTCTGTGTGCTGCTGCATGGTGTCCAGGCCGTGCTGCTGCATGGGGTCTGTGTGTTGGTGCACGTTGTCTTTTTGCTGCTGTAGGGGGTCCGAGTGCTGCTGCTCCTTGTGTTGTTGCTGCTCAATGTTGTCTGAATTCTCCACTTTGTCTATATGCCAAATATGATTGTATCGCTCTTGTCCAATGTTATCTGCTCTGCTTTCGTATGGCTTTCAGCAAGTGTTCTTTCTACAACGTGTGTTGAGCTGTTCATAGGCATTCTCCTCACCTCAAGGTTGTCAGTCAGCTTTTGATACTGTTCTGGAGTATGTTGATTCGACCCTTCTCCTCCCCCAAGGCTATCTTCCACTGCTTTTTAAGCTGCCCACTCTGTTGTACCAAGCATTCTATTTCCAGCTGCCTTCAGGACTTAATTTAAGTTGTTTGGGTTATTAGTTTCCTCCAAAATGTTCTACTGCTTTGTCATACATAATGTTCCACATCAAACCCTATACATTTTCAAAAAATAGGGGAGTTTTAGAGTAATAATGCAGCTATAAATTATATAATGCAAGGACCTGCGACTGCAACTGATGCTAACCCTGTGACATCTGTGATAACGGTGAGGATGCATTTACGGCTGCATATACAGTAGTTTGCTTTTTTCTCGAGCATCTGTGATTGAAAGCACTTTGACAGGGAAGCTAATTTTGAACGAACCGCTTGGCGAATGTCTTAGGAAAAAAAGTAATTTTTATCATTCAAGCAAAGTAATATTAACTAGACTTCTGTATTGACAACCTGAACAACCTGACAAAATTAATTAAAATTTAAAGAAAAATACCTTATTCAACAACACATTTAATAATCTTATCTATCTGTTTGAGAGATAAAATGCAACAGAAAGTTACATGAAATGATTATGGACATAATGCTCATACATTATTTATTCAAGACAGATCTTCATGTTCATATTTAGTATGAAATTTATTAGATTAAAAGGGGAAAACTGGAGCACCCGGAGAAAACCCTATACATTTTCCAAAAATAGGGGTGTTGGTTTTAGAGCAATAATGCAGCTATAAATAATATAATGAAAGGACCTGCAACTGATGCTAACCCTGTGACAGCTGTGATAACGTTCAGGATGCAATTACGGCTGCATATGCAGTAGTTTGCTTTTTTCTCGAGCATCTGTGATTGAAAACACTTTACCAGGGAAGCTAACGCTCCTGGATCAGGTACAAGTGGCATGTATTTCAGCCTCTTGCCAAACTTGCTACGAAGCTTGGAATACACAGCCTTTGACACGTTCTTGCTGCACATGTGTGGAACAAAATCCTCTTTGAGTCCTTTTAGTATTTCTTTTACCAGACACTTTGTGAAGCTGTCCAACTCCTCATTGTTGATGTCCTTCAGTGCACACCTCTTGATGACTTCCATGACCACCTTGGCAACAAACTCCTGGCGCTTCTTCTCTTCAGAATCCACACTGTCAGACCGATGCATCGATGGCATGCTATACTGTACGGAATGCATGTCATCTGAGCACAGGTTAATGGTGTCTAGCTGCTGCTGCACGGTGTCTGTGTGCTGCTGCATGGTGTCCAGGCCGTGCTGCTGCATGGGGTCTGTGTGTTGGTGCACGTTGTCTTTTTGCTGCTGTAGGGGGTCCGAGTGCTGCTGCTCCTTGTGTTGTTGCTGCTCAATGTTGTCTGAATTCTCCACTTTGTCTATATGCCAAATATGATTGTATCGCTCTTGTCCAATGTTATCTGCTCTGCTTTCGTATGGCTTTCAGCAAGTGTTCTTTCTACAACGTGTGTTGAGCTGTTCATAGGCATTCTCCTCACCTCAAGGTTGTCAGTCAGCTTTTGATACTGTTCTGGAGTATGTTGATTCGACCCTTCTCCTCCCCCAAGGCTATCTTCCACTGCTTTTTAAGCTGCCCACTCTGTTGTACCAAGCATTCTATTTCCAGCTGCCTTCAGGACTTAATTTAAGTTGTTTGGGTTATTAGTTTCCTCCAAAATGTTCTACTGCTTTGTCATACATAATGTTCCACATCAAACCCTATACATTTTCAAAAAATAGGGGAGTTTTAGAGTAATAATGCAGCTATAAATTATATAATGCAAGGACCTGCGACTGCAACTGATGCTAACCCTGTGACATCTGTGATAACGGTGAGGATGCATTTACGGCTGCATATACAGTAGTTTGCTTTTTTCTCGAGCATCTGTGATTGAAAGCACTTTGACAGGGAAGCTAATTTTGAACGAACCGCTTGGCGGTCTTTGGTCTTAGGAAAAAAAGTAATTTTTATCATTCAAGCAAAGTAATATTAACTAGACTTCTGTATTGACAACCTGAACAACCTGACAAAATTAATTAAAATTTAAAGAAAAATACCTTATTCAACAACACATTTAATAATCTTATCTATCTGTTTGAGAGATAAAATGCAACAGAAAGTTACATGAAATGATTATGGACATAATGCTCATACATTATTTATTCAAGACAGATCTTCATGTTCATATTTAGTATGAAATTTATTAGATTAAAAGGGGAAAACTGGAGCACCCGGAGAAAACCCTATACATTTTCCAAAAATAGGGGTGTTGGTTTTAGAGCAATAATGCAGCTATAAATAATATAATGAAAGGACCTGCAACTGATGCTAACCCTGTGACAGCTGTGATAACGTTCAGGATGCAATTACGGCTGCATATGCAGTAGTTTGCTTTTTTCTCGAGCATCTGTGATTGAAAACACTTTACCAGGGAAGCTAACGCTCCTGGATCAGGTACAAGTGGCATGTATTTCAGCCTCTTGCCAAACTTGCTACGAAGCTTGGAATACACAGCCTTTGACACGTTCTTGCTGCACATGTGTGGAACAAAATCCTCTTTGAGTCCTTTTAGTATTTCTTTTACCAGACACTTTGTGAAGCTGTCCAACTCCTCATTGTTGATGTCCTTCAGTGCACACCTCTTGATGACTTCCATGACCACCTTGGCAACAAACTCCTGGCGCTTCTTCTCTTCAGAATCCACACTGTCAGACCGATGCATCGATGGCATGCTATACTGTACGGAATGCATGTCATCTGAGCACAGGTTAATGGTGTCTAGCTGCTGCTGCACGGTGTCTGTGTGCTGCTGCATGGTGTCCAGGCCGTGCTGCTGCATGGGGTCTGTGTGTTGGTGCACGTTGTCTTTTTGCTGCTGTAGGGGGTCCGAGTGCTGCTGCTCCTTGTGTTGTTGCTGCTCAATGTTGTCTGAATTCTCCACTTTGTCTATATGCCAAATATGATTGTATCGCTCTTGTCCAATGTTATCTGCTCTGCTTTCGTATGGCTTTCAGCAAGTGTTCTTTCTACAACGTGTGTTGAGCTGTTCATAGGCATTCTCCTCACCTCAAGGTTGTCAGTCAGCTTTTGATACTGTTCTGGAGTATGTTGATTCGACCCTTCTCCTCCCCCAAGGCTATCTTCCACTGCTTTTTAAGCTGCCCACTCTGTTGTACCAAGCATTCTATTTCCAGCTGCCTTCAGGACTTAATTTAAGTTGTTTGGGTTATTAGTTTCCTCCAAAATGTTCTACTGCTTTGTCATACATAATGTTCCACATCAAACCCTATACATTTTCAAAAAATAGGGGAGTTTTAGAGTAATAATGCAGCTATAAATTATATAATGCAAGGACCTGCGACTGCAACTGATGCTAACCCTGTGACATCTGTGATAACGGTGAGGATGCATTTACGGCTGCATATACAGTAGTTTGCTTTTTTCTCGAGCATCTGTGATTGAAAGCACTTTGACAGGGAAGCTAATTTTGAACGAACCGCTTGGCGGTCTTTGGTCTTAGGAAAAAAAGTAATTTTTATCATTCAAGCAAAGTAATATTAACTAGACTTCTGTATTGACAACCTGAACAACCTGACAAAATTAATTAAAATTTAAAGAAAAATACCTTATTCAACAACACATTTAATAATCTTATCTATCTGTTTGAGAGATAAAATGCAACAGAAAGTTACATGAAATGATTATGGACATAATGCTCATACATTATTTATTCAAGACAGATCTTCATGTTCATATTTAGTATGAAATTTATTAGATTAAAAGGGGAAAACTGGAGCACCCGGAGAAAACCCTATACATTTTCCAAAAATAGGGGTGTTGGTTTTAGAGCAATAATGCAGCTATAAATAATATAATGAAAGGACCTGCAACTGATGCTAACCCTGTGACAGCTGTGATAACGTTCAGGATGCAATTACGGCTGCATATGCAGTAGTTTGCTTTTTTCTCGAGCATCTGTGATTGAAAACACTTTACCAGGGAAGCTAACGCTCCTGGATCAGGTACAAGTGGCATGTATTTCAGCCTCTTGCCAAACTTGCTACGAAGCTTGGAATACACAGCCTTTGACACGTTCTTGCTGCACATGTGTGGAACAAAATCCTCTTTGAGTCCTTTTAGTATTTCTTTTACCAGACACTTTGTGAAGCTGTCCAACTCCTCATTGTTGATGTCCTTCAGTGCACACCTCTTGATGACTTCCATGACCACCTTGGCAACAAACTCCTGGCGCTTCTTCTCTTCAGAATCCACACTGTCAGACCGATGCATCGATGGCATGCTATACTGTACGGAATGCATGTCATCTGAGCACAGGTTAATGGTGTCTAGCTGCTGCTGCACGGTGTCTGTGTGCTGCTGCATGGTGTCCAGGCCGTGCTGCTGCATGGGGTCTGTGTGTTGGTGCACGTTGTCTTTTTGCTGCTGTAGGGGGTCCGAGTGCTGCTGCTCCTTGTGTTGTTGCTGCTCAATGTTGTCTGAATTCTCCACTTTGTCTATATGCCAAATATGATTGTATCGCTCTTGTCCAATGTTATCTGCTCTGCTTTCGTATGGCTTTCAGCAAGTGTTCTTTCTACAACGTGTGTTGAGCTGTTCATAGGCATTCTCCTCACCTCAAGGTTGTCAGTCAGCTTTTGATACTGTTCTGGAGTATGTTGATTCGACCCTTCTCCTCCCCCAAGGCTATCTTCCACTGCTTTTTAAGCTGCCCACTCTGTTGTACCAAGCATTCTATTTCCAGCTGCCTTCAGGACTTAATTTAAGTTGTTTGGGTTATTAGTTTCCTCCAAAATGTTCTACTGCTTTGTCATACATAATGTTCCACATCAAACCCTATACATTTTCAAAAAATAGGGGAGTTTTAGAGTAATAATGCAGCTATAAATTATATAATGCAAGGACCTGCGACTGCAACTGATGCTAACCCTGTGACATCTGTGATAACGGTGAGGATGCATTTACGGCTGCATATACAGTAGTTTGCTTTTTTCTCGAGCATCTGTGATTGAAAGCACTTTGACAGGGAAGCTAATTTTGAACGAACCGCTTGGCGAATGTCTTAGGAAAAAAAGTAATTTTTATCATTCAAGCAAAGTAATATTAACTAGACTTCTGTATTGACAACCTGAACAACCTGACAAAATTAATTAAAATTTAAAGAAAAATACCTTATTCAACAACACATTTAATAATCTTATCTATCTGTTTGAGAGATAAAATGCAACAGAAAGTTACATGAAATGATTATGGACATAATGCTCATACATTATTTATTCAAGACAGATCTTCATGTTCATATTTAGTATGAAATTTATTAGATTAAAAGGGGAAAACTGGAGCACCCTGAGAAAAAACCCCTTTCAGTATTTCTTTTACCAGACACTTTGTGAAGCTGTCCAACTTCTAATCGTTGGTTTCCTTCAGTTTACACCTCTTGATGACTTCCATGACCACCCCGGCAACAAACTCCTGGCGCTTCTTCTCTTCAGAATCCACACTGTCAGACCGATGCATCGATGGCATGCTATACTGTACGGAATGCATGTCATCTGAGCACAGGTTAATGGTGTCTAGCTGCTGCTGCACGGTGTCTGTGTGCTGCTGCACGGTGTCTGGGCCGTGCTGCTGCATGGGGTCTGTGTGTTGGTGCACGTTGTCTTTTTGCTGCTGTAGGGGGTCCGAGTGCTGCTGCTCCTTGTGTTGTTGCTGCTCAATGTTGTCTGAATTCTCCACTTTGTCTATATGCCAAATATGATTGTATCGCTCTTGTCCAATGTTATCTGCTCTGCTTTCGTATGGCTTTCAGCAAGTGTTCTTTCTACAACGTGTGTTGAGCTGTTCATAGGCATTCTCCTCACCTCAAGGTTGTCAGTCAGCTTTTGATACTGTTCTGGAGTATGTTGATTCGACCCTTCTCCTCCCCCAAGGCTATCTTCCACTGCTTTTTAAGCTGCCCACTCTGTTGTACCAAGCATTCTATTTCCAGCTGCCTTCAGGACTTAATTTAAGTTGTTTGGGTTATTAGTTTCCTCCAAAATGTTCTACTGCTTTGTCATACATAATGTTCCACATCAAACCCTATACATTTTCAAAAAATAGGGGAGTTTTAGAGTAATAATGCAGCTATAAATTATATAATGCAAGGACCTGCGACTGCAACTGATGCTAACCCTGTGACATCTGTGATAACGTTGAGGATGCATTTACGGCTGCATATACAGTAGTTTGCTTTTTTCTCGAGCATCTGTGATTGAAAGCACTTTGACAGGGAAGCTAATTTTGAACGAACCGCTTGGCGAATGTCTTAGGAAAAAAAGTAATTTTTATCATTCAAGCAAAGTAATATTAACTAGACTTCTGTATTGACAACCTGAACAACCTGACAAAATTAATTAAAATTTAAAGAAAAATACCTTATTCAACAACACATTTAATAATCTTATCTATCTGTTTGAGAGATAAAATGCAACAGAAAGTTACATGAAATGATTATGGACATAATGCTAATACATTATTTATTCAAGACAGATCTTCATGTTCATATTTAGTATGAAATTTATTAGATTAAAAGGGGAAAACTGGAGCACCCTGAGAAAAAACCCCTTTCAGTATTTCTTTTACCAAACACTTTGTGAAGCTGTCCAACTTCTAATCGTTGGTTTCCTTCAGTTTACACCTCTTGATGACTTCCATGACCACCCCGGCAACAAACTCCTGGCGCTTCTTCTCTTCAGAATCCACACTGTCAGACCGATGCATCGATGGCATGCTATACTGTACGGAATGCATGTCACCTGAGCACAGGTTAATAGTGTCTAGCTGCTGCTGCACATGCTCAGTTTGCTGCTACACAGTATATATGTGCTGCTGCACGGTGTCCGGGCCGTGCTGCTGCATGGGGTCTGTGTGTTGCTGCACGTTGTCTTGTTGCTGCTGTAGGGGGTCAGAGGGCTGCTGCTCTTTGTCTTGCTACTGCTCCATGTTGTCTGTATTCTCCACTTTGTCTCTATGCCAAATATGATTGTATCGCTCTTGTCCTATGTTATGTGCACTGATTTCATATGGCTTCGAGAAACTGTTCTTTCTACAGCGTGACAATGTTCCACAACAGAGCCCCATACATTTAGAAGAAAATGGGGGTGTTGGTTTTAGAGCAATAATGCAGCTATAAATAATAACATTCAGGATGCAATTACGGCTGCATATGCAGTAGTTTGCTTTTTTCTCGAGCATCTGTGATTGAAAACACTTTACCAGGGAAGCTAACACTCCAGATCAGGTACAGGTACAAGTAGCATGTATTTCAGCCTCTTGCCAAACTTGCTATGAAGCTTGGAATACACAGCCTTTGACACGTTCTTGCTGCACATGTGTGGAACAAAATCCTCTTTGAGTCCTTTTAGTATTTCTTTTACCAGACACTTTGTGAAGCTGTCCAACTCCTCATTGTTGATGTCCTTCAGTGCACACCTCTTGATGACTTCCATGACCACCTTGGCAACAAACTCCTGGCGCTTCTTCTCTTCAGAATCCACACTGTCAGACCGATGCATTGCTGGCATGCTATACTGTACGGAATGCATGTCATCTGAGCACAGGTTAATGGTGTCTAGCTGCTGCTGCACGGTGTCTGTGTGCTGCTGCACGGTGTCCGGGCCGTGCTGCTGCATGGGGTCTGTGTGTTGCTGCACGTTGTCTTGTTGCTGCTGTAGGGGGTCCGAGTGCTGCTGCTCCTTGTGTTGTTGCTGCTCAATGTTGTCTGAATTCTCCACTTTGTCTATATGCCAAATATGATTGTATCGCTCTTGTCCAATGTTATCTGCTCTGCTTTCGTATGGCTTTCAGCAAGTGTTCTTTCTACAACGTGTGTTGAGCTGTTCATAGGCATTCTCCTCACCTCAAGGTTGTCAGTCAGCTTTTGATACTGTTCTGGAGTATGTTGATTCGACCCTTCTCCTCCCCCAAGGCTATCTTCCACTGCTTTTTAAGCTGCCCACTCTGTTGTACCAAGCATTCTATTTCCAGCTGCCTTCAGGACTTAATTTAAGTTGTTTGGGTTATTAGTTTCCTCCAAAATGTTCTACTGCTTTGTCATACATAATGTTCCACATCAAACCCTATACATTTTCAAAAAATAGGGGAGTTTTAGAGCAATAATGCAGCTATAAATTATATAATGAAAGGACCTGCGACTGCAACTGATGCTAACCCTGTGACACCTGTGATAACGTTGAGGATGCATTTACGGCTGCATATACAGTAGTTTGCTTTTTTCTCGAGCATCTGTGATTGAAAGCACTTTGACAGGGAAGCTAATTTTGAACGAACCGCTTGGCGAATGTCTTAGGAAAAAAAGTAATTTTTATCATTCAAGCAAAGTAATATTAACTAGACTTCTGTATTGACAACCTGAACAACCTGACAAAATTAATTAAAATTTAAAGAAAAATACCTTATTCAACAACACATTTAATAATCTTATCTATCTGTTTGAGAGATAAAATGCAACAGAAAGTTACATGAAATGATTATGGACATAATGCTCATACATTATTTATTCAAGACAGATCTTCATGTTCATATTTAGTATGAAATTTATTAGATTAAAAGGGGAAAACTGGAGCACCCTGAGAAAAAACCCCTTTCAGTATTTCTTTTACCAGACACTTTGTGAAGCTGTCCAACTTCTAATCGTTGGTTTCCTTCAGTTTACACCTCTTGATGACTTCCATGACCACCCCGGCAACAAACTCCTGGCGCTTCTTCTCTTCAGAATCCACAGTCAGACCGATGCATCGATGGCATGCTATACTGTACGGAATGCATGTCATCTGAGCACAGGTTAATGGTGTCTAGCTGCTGCTGCACGGTGTCTGTGTGCTGCTGCATGGTGTCCAGGCCGTGCTGCTGCATGGGGTCTGTGTGTTGGTGCACGTTGTCTTTTTGCTGCTGTAGGGGGTCCGAGTGCTGCTGCTCCTTGTGTTGTTGCTGCTCAATGTTGTCTGAATTCTCCACTTTGTCTATATGCCAAATATGATTGTATCGCTCTTGTCCAATGTTATCTGCTCTGCTTTCGTATGGCTTTCAGCAAGTGTTCTTTCTACAACGTGTGTTGAGCTGTTCATAGGCATTCTCCTCACCTCAAGGTTGTCAGTCAGCTTTTGATACTGTTCTGGAGTATGTTGATTCGACCCTTCTCCTCCCCCAAGGCTATCTTCCACTGCTTTTTAAGCTGCCCACTCTGTTGTACCAAGCATTCTATTTCCAGCTGCCTTCAGGACTTAATTTAAGTTGTTTGGGTTATTAGTTTCCTCCAAAATGTTCTACTGCTTTGTCATACATAATGTTCCACATCAAACCCTATACATTTTCAAAAAATAGGGGAGTTTTAGAGTAATAATGCAGCTATAAATTATATAATGCAAGGACCTGCGACTGCAACTGATGCTAACCCTGTGACATCTGTGATAACGTTGAGGATGCATTTACGGCTGCATATACAGTAGTTTGCTTTTTTCTCGAGCATCTGTGATTGAAAGCACTTTGACAGGGAAGCTAATTTTGAACGAACCGCTTGGCGGTCTTTGGTCTTAGGAAAAAAAGTAATTTTTATCATTCAAGCAAAGTAATATTAACTAGACTTCTGTATTGACAACCTGAACAACCTGACAAAATTAATTAAAATTTAAAGAAAAATACCTTATTCAACAACACATTTAATAATCTTATCTATCTGTTTGAGAGATAAAATGCAACAGAAAGTTACATGAAATGATTATGGACATAATGCTCATACATTATTTATTCAAGACAGATCTTCATGTTCATATTTAGTATGAAATTTATTAGATTAAAAGGGGAAAACTGGAGCACCCTGAGAAAAAACCCCTTTCAGTATTACTTTTATCAGACACTTTGTTAAACTGTACAACTTCTAATCATTGGTTTCCTTCAGTTTACACCTCTTGATGACTTCCATGACCACCCCGGCAACAAACTCCTGGCGCTTCTTCTTTTCAGAATCCACACTGTCAGACCGATGCATCGATGGCATGCTATACTGTACGGAATGCATGTCATGTTGTCTTATTGCTGCACGTTGTCTTGTTGCTGCTGTAGGGGGTCAGAGGGCTGCTGCTCTTTGTCTTGTTGCTGCTCAATGTTGTCTGTATTCTCCACTTTGTCTCTATGCCAAATATGATTGTATCGCTCTTGTCCTATGTTATGTGCACTGATTTTGTATGGCTTTCAGAAAGTGTTCTTTCTACAGCGTGACATAATGTTCCACATCAGAACCCCATACATTTAGAAGAAAATGGGGGTGTTGGTTTTAGAGCAATAATGCAGCTATAAATAATATAATTAAAGGACCTGCAACTGCAACTGATGCTAACCCTGTGGCAGCCGTGATAACATTCAGGATGCAATTACGGCTGCATATGCAGTAGTTTGCTTTTTTCTCGAGCATCTGTGATTGAAAACACTTTACCAGGGAAGCTAACGCTCCTGGATCAGGTAGAAGTAGCATGTATTTCAGCTTCTTGCCAAACTCGCTACGAAGCTTGGAATACACAGCCTTTGACACGTTCTTGCTGCATATGTGTGGAACAAAATCCTCTTTGAGTCCTTTTAGTATGTCTTTTACCAGACACTTTGTGAGGCTGTCCAACTCTTCACTGTTGATGTCCTTCAGTTTACACCTCTTGATGACTTCCATGACCACCTCAGTAACAAACTTCTGGCGCTTCTCTACAGAATCCACACTGTCAGACTGATGCATGTTATTCTCCTCGGAATTCATGTCATCTGTGCACAGGTTAGTGTCTAGTTGCTGCTGCTCTTGCTCATTTTGGGGCGGCAGATTTTCCTTGCTACCCACAGTGCTTGGTTTCTGCTTCATGTTGTCTGTATTCTCCATTCTGTCTGTATGCCAAATTTGACAGTATTGGTGTTGTCCTATTGTGTGCTCTGTCTACAGCGTGTGTTGATGCTACAGCACATTGTTGTTGTTGTAGAACAAAATGCTTTTACATAAAAGACATTTAAAAAAATAAAGACATCAAATGTCTTTAATGTAAAGATTAATTACATGTGGTGGAGTGAGGACACTGACATCACAAATGAGATCAAAGGAAATTTGCTGTTGCTGATCAAGGGAAATTTCCCTTGATCTCACTTGTTATGTCAGTGTCCTCCCTCCCCACTCCACCGCTGGCCTGCACCCACTGTATACTTTAACAATAAACCAACAATAATCTGAAATTATTAGGCCATGTCCAGTACTGAAGTAGTTACTTTGTAATTATTTACTTATATACATGAACCACACATCCACAAACTTGTCTTTCATTGGATAGCTTGTCAACCTTTGGGCTATGACACTGAAGAAGATCTTGCCTCCCACATTGAGGAGAATTATGGGCTAAAATTGGCAGATTTTATTTGCTTCTGTACTTGTCTTGGACCTGGACTTGAAGGAGGACTGTATGAAACAGAAAATCACTCCACTTGGATGAAAACAAAAAGGGCTAAGAACTACAAATTCAAAACACTCCCTAAAGATGAAAACCAAACTCGGTTCAAGAAAGACCAAATGAAAACGCACTCCTAAAAAACGGAGGCTCTACTACTCACTATGAAATTCTTAACTAGAACAAAAAAACACTCCTAAGGAGGCTATGAAAATGGCTATGAAACTTAAACTACGCACGACACTAAAGTACAAACCAAAGGTCACTCCACTGGAGGTAAAGAAAACGGGTTACGTAAAACACATGAAGGTAATGAGCAACAGGTGGACACGATCAGACTATCAGAGCGGTGACACATGAGGAAGGTCAAGTGACCTGAAATGAGAGGAGAGTTAATTTTCAAAATAAAACAGGAAGTCACGAGACAAAAACCCAGAACAAGACAAACCTCACTGCGGTGTGACAGCTTCACCCATGCCATTGTCATTTCTTTCCACAAAAAGTTTAGAAGATGAGTGCTATGGAAGATTTCTTAGGAAGCTGGTGAAAAGAGAAGTCCGGCAGAAACTGATGTCTTATGCACAAGATTTTAATGTAGACTTGATGAATCAAGGAGACCAGAAAGTGCAACAATATACAAACACTAACAGAGTATCATAAGCATTTGTCACTCCCAAGTCTGAAGATGTCTCCCACAGCATTCCCATATATCTCACAATACTTGCATCACCCATTACGACAGCATATCAAAGAAAGGGTACAATCGCTGTCACTCTTTATGTTCCATGTAGTATTCACATCCTTTTAGATCGTTGAGACTAAAGATAACATTCCTAAATCATGTTTTGTCCTTTTGTCTTGCCACTGGTGAAATATGCAAAAGAGGCAGAGTTAGTGTGTCTCTGTCTGGGGCATCTGAGTTAGATATGAAATTCCCTCAACGTAGACAGTACAATCTACTGCTGGTTGGCCCTTTATCTATAACCTGACCGTGGGTATTGCTTGGAGAGAAGGGAGTGTCTGTGAAACGAGGCAGGCCCCACTCTCCCAATGGTGTACAGATGTACTGTGTGAGGATGCTCATAAATTCCTAAACAATCAGAACATTTCCAAGGGTTCACATCCATTTGATGGTCTCAGTTCATGCCTCTTTGGATCAGACTGTGTATTTTCAGGGTCCTCCGCTCTGGCCTGTTTCAAGGTCCTCAGGCTGACTTGTGTAGCTAACCCATGCCAGCCCCCATGGGGTCTTCTCTTTCCAGTCAGCTGTCATTCCTCACCATCACCCTTTTTGTCAGCTAACCTGTATTTAGCAGTCACTGGCTATATCCAACTACAATCAAAAAGATCATATAACTGTTGTGTATTCACAAAATGGGGCCTGAAATGTGCGTATACCACTTCTCACGCAAACGTTTGGATTTATAAAAACAAACTTGACAGAAAAATTTGCACATTTCCACGCAAACTCTGACCCATGCGTATGAACATTTTGGAGACGGGAAAGTGGCATTGCAGACCTGAGGAGATGAACTGAAGCAGATTATTGATCCACTTCATCATTTCCATTCAAAGTAATAGCTTTAGCTGTGCTCGCGCGATGTAACTGTTCCATAAGAGCCTTCAATTTCAAAAGATATAAAACAGCTTACAGCAAATTAAGTTCAGATACCATTAAACAGCAGAGTTGGAGAGCCAAGTCATTAATAGTTTTAATCATATCTTTTAACACTGTGCATGTATCATTAAGGATGAGTGTGTGTAAAATCCCCACAGTGAAAGTGCCATCAGGATCCATCGCACAGCGCACTGGAGATCACTCACAAAAATAAAAAAATTAAATTTTACTTTCAAACTTATAGTTTCAAATAATATCCCAGAGTGGAGGTTACGATCCACAGTCAGTCAGATTGCTCTAAATAAATAAATACTGCGGTGACATTCGTGTGTAATGCTGCGTGATGGATGCACGCAAATGGAAGGCAGAGGAAAACGAGGGTTCAGCCACTGATCAGCTGATACAGATTCTATAGCTCTGTGATCCCCGATCTCTATGCTGAACTGAGTCCAGTATTAGATTGACTGACGGAACTGAACCATCCTAGTACAAACACAAGCATAAAATATATTTGCATATAGAACTCTTCAGGGCATGGAAGTTACAGCTACTTGAAGGCTCTTTGCGAGTCATCGACATTCGCCGCCATGCCAAGGACACGCCCCCTGATGAAAAGTTACAAGTTAGGCTCTCCTGACCAAATTTCACATGCATAGGCTGAACGGGCTAGAAGCAGGACACTTAAATGTAAAACATGACATTTCCTGTTACAGGTAGGGGGCACTATGACTGTTATTGAATGTTATCAATAAGAGCTGTTGAGGGCGGTACCTTTGTTGTACATATGTGGTTTGAGGCAGATTGGACAATATACATGGAGGTTATGAGAACTAATTGTTTTCTAGCGAATCATCAAAATTTGCCGCCACGCCACAGCCACGCCCCTTTATAAAAACTCACAGTTTATATAACTTTAAATCAGAAAGTCGCTGACATGACATAAATCCAATATGAAGTCAATCGCATGAAATCTGTAGGAGAAGTACGAATATGAAATTCATGTGAAAATGCCCAAAATCGAGCCAAATATAATTTTCAATCCAAAATGCCTGACTTTCTTTTCGGTGTGGGGAAGAGTTTCAAGATAATTTTTGAATGGCTGGGCATGATAAACATATGTGCCGATTCTCATTACTCTAAGTAAATGAATAGGAAGACCCTCATCAAAATGTATAGGGGGCACTATTGAGCCATTTTTGGATGAACGTTCCCAAACACAAAATACGTACATTTTCGCCAGACCTGACCCACCTGCACAATTTGGTGAGTTTTTTACTATGTCAAGGCACCCAAAAAGACATTTCAATTTGAAGAAAAAGAGGGAAGAATAATTCTAGCAAAAACAAAGAGTCATAATTCTCTTAAATTCTATACATTGGGTACATCACAGCTGTCTCTGAATTAAATAATCCTGCAGTTTTGGATTATTAAAATATAGGCTATATAACACGTGAAGTGATTCTTTTTTTTGCCTCATCCTTTGATTTGGATCTTTTTCTATTTTCAGGCCCCTTTATCTCTATTGAACTCACTCTCATACACTGTATTAACAGCAGCAGTGTATCAGTCAATCAATCAAGTTTCGGTATAATATCTGAGTAGACATATTGTATAGCAAGCAGTCTTGTTGTAGTCATAGTCCACGATCAGCTGCCATCACAATCAGGATACGCCATTTTTTATTCCATTATCATGATCCATTGCCATCTGGATCTACCGTCGGCTGCCACCATCAGCTGCCACCTTAATCATGGTCCACCAGTTTGACCAGATGCCAGCACAATACAGGATCCACCATTACATCACGATCAGCCAGCACCATACAGGATCCGCCATTATGATCATCTCTGATTCGTGATCCACCAAATAATCCACAATGTGGCCGTAGTCATGGCCCTGGATCAGCGAATGATAATGCACAGGGACTCCGGGGAAGGAGTCAAGTCAGTAACATGTATTGATGATAGACATTCATTTATTTGTTTAACTAGAGACCACATACCATTATTGAATTGGTGATGTCATACATATGTACACACATACCCATGCACATTTGCTCTCAAGTACAACAACCTGAGATTAAAAAATAACTTTAAATATTCTACTTTTTCAGTAGTTTTCAATTAATTAAAATTAATGGGAAAAGGAGAAGCATTTTCTAATTAGAAATTGTCCAAACATCTGTGCCCAGCTGTCAAAGAGTGCAGAGAATGGTGCGCTGCAGAGTCACTGAAGGACATCCATACAGTGTCCTGTTGCTGCAGGTATCGTGCCAAGGAAGAAAAAAACTGTGCCCCCTTTTGGGGGAACATGCCTGCATTCTACCGAAGCTGGAGCAACATTACCTGGAATAGAGTAACAGCCACATCTGGTTAGGTGTTAAACAAAACCTGAAACCAGACTCAACAAAAACAACATAACACACAATATGCCAGTCCTGTAGCCTCATCAAAAATATAGCCTTATAGTGACTGTGGCAACTTTAATGCCGTTTGCATTTTTCAGAGAGATATTTAAGTTCTTGAAAACCAGAGGTGGGAAGTAACGAAGTACAAATACTTTGTTACTGTACTTAAATAGATGTTTGAAGTATCTGTACTTTACTTGAGTATTTATTTTCCTGACAACCTTTTACTTTTACTCCCTTCATTTTACACAAATATCTGTAATTTCTCCTCGTACAGTGTTTTTCCTAAAATACAGGCTCTGTGGTTCCAAGAGTCTGTAAGAGTAGAACAGGAGGTAGAGCATTCAGCTACCAGGCTCCTCTCCTGTGGAACAAGCACCCACTCTGTGTTCGGAAGGCAGACACCATCTCTGCATGTAAGGTCAAACTAAAAATGTTCCTTTTTGATAAAGCCTACAGTTAGTTCTGGATCAGGTGAGTCCTGAACCATCCCTTAGTTATGCTGCTATAGGTCTAGACTGCTGGGGGAACTCCCATCATCCACTGAGCACCTCTCCACTTCTCTCACATTCATTCATACATGTCAATAACTATATCACATTTTTTCTCTCATAGTCCCTATCTCTTTCTCTAAATAAATAGGATTTTTTTTATTGAATTGAACCTCTCTCGAATGTGCACAGATGATGAACAACCTTTTAGCATTTCATTGTGTATTTCACATCATATCCATTAACTATATTGAATGTGAATGTTACGATGATTAATTGTTTTACAGCATTGAATGTTAATTGGAATCAACACAGTTTATACTAAAGTTTGAATTACAGAGTGCTTGGAATTTGCCACCTTACAGTGACACAGGATGTAAGAGTGATTGACAACATGCTACATGACATCTATTTATAAAGAAAGGGCATCTCTTATTGCTCTACCTTTGTATTTAGGATTTATAATATACTAATCTTACCAAGGATATCCAACACCATTCCAAATAGTCACCCCTAAGTTTAGGCTGAGATGTCTTCACCCAGGAAATTTAAAAAAAATGTCTAAAGAGCGCAGTTCTGGGAGGCGAGGCTAAGACAGGGCTACCTATACCCCCTAAAAATACTACACAAATGAAAAAAACACAATCTGTTTTAGCTATAATTGTTGTTCTTGTCAATAACTTAAAACATTTACATTTGATGTAGAGATGCCGGTCCAACGAGGAAGAAGATGGTCTAAGACAGTTCGAAATGCTAGGTGGCATTATGGGCCATGTTCAATCCATATATGTAGATTTGGCAATATGGTAATAAATGTGATATTAAAACCAGCATTAATATGTTTCATCAAAGAAAAGTCATATAATCTATCTTATAACTCAACAAAACCAGTATCCAGTATCCAGTATCTCTTTAAGCACTTTCTGGATAATATTACAAACATTTAACAAAGAGAACTATCACATCACCATGTTTAACATTTTACTAACTATTCTGTACTGAAGTCAGTACATACAAAATTTTAACAAATAGAACAGCAAATCACAAGTATTCATAATAAAAGACAGATCCTCTGCAGCATAAATGTACAGGCAGCATAGTGTCATTCCTTAGAGCAGTAATGCCATCGCTAATGCAAAAGGTTGAAGTAGTCCATGCTGAATGCAACAAAAACAAGTTAGCTAGCCCAAACTATACTGACTGTATGAAAAAGGCCTCTAAAATAAGCAATAAATGAAGATGACAGCAGCACAGGATTATCAGAACCTCAGCTCAGGTTTATTTGTATAGATGAACATTGTTTTTTTTGCTGCTTCAAGTCCATGACCAAAGGTGTGTCAGTGCTCTTCAGTTTATAATGATGAGTCTTCTTGGGCCACAGAGTTATGCTGCAGCTCCACAGTGGCTCCGTTTAGAAGTCTTCAGTTATGACCCTTCCCTGAACCCTAAATGGACCTCAAGCCCACTTTGGGCCAACACCTACAAAGACAGTGCTCGGATTGATATGATCTTTGGGTAGTTAAAGAAAACATTTCAACACAGCCTCAGTCTGAGGATTGAAATAGATACCTGACTTGCTGCTGTATGTGTACACTTAGAAGTGCAATATTTCAACAATAAGGAAGGGTCTGTCATGTTGGAAACCTCACCAACCAAATTTGTCAAGTTGTCAGAAAACAGATATTGCTGCCAAAGTTGTAACTGTGTTGTATATTATGACACTGAAGTAATTTATTGATAACATCTGAACTAATATTATAATAATAGGATAAAACCACTTGCATTTCTTTACATTGTCACCCCAGCTGCTTATCAAGTAATAATATTTCTTTTTCCAACTTCCTCATTTTAAGTGCTCTGTATGCCATCTGTTGGTCACGGTTCTCCATCTCTTTTTTGAGGTAGCTGCAGTAAAGGGCCCTTATGTCTTCTGTCTGCCTCTGCAAAAGAAATTTAAAAAAACACATGTGACCACAATGTCATATTTCCTTTGCCCCACTACTGACACATTTAATTCACCTCTGCATCTCGGCCACCCCTTGTAGCACATGCTGAGTTGGACCTTTCCTGAAAGCTGCTACTATGCAAGTCCTACCAGAAAAAGGAGTCCATATGTTAAGCAGTAAGACACAAATGGCTAAAAAATGCACCTTTTAGAAGCATTTACCTCCTCAAAATGTGCATCACTGATGTCTGTCTCATCACTGCTCAAGCTCTCTGGTTCAGTCTTTGTAACAGGCAGTAGGAGCACAGGATGGCCTGACACTGTAGCAGAGGGGGCCAATATTAAATAAAGCTATGTGAAAGATTCCACAAAGGTTTTTATGAGGAGAACTACACCTACTGCTAATAAAAGAGCTGTCAGATCCAGTCAGTGGGTCAATACAGGCAGCCCCAGGGAAGACCTCAACTCTCAGTCTGTTGTCTTTGTGCTGCAGCATATCATCCTCAGCAGAGGTCAGTGACAGGGTCGCTGAATCCTCCTGATGATTCCGCATCAGCTCAACCCTTCTTCTTTTTGCTGCAGGAAGATAAATCCGTAAGGTAAAACATTCGGCCAGACATTTAAGTGCTAGAAAATGTAAACTTAGTCATAACACATGGCCATCATGCAACAGAGTGGCACAAAGCTACATTGTGATACAGGGTCAATGGTGCTGATCCATCGATGTGGAAGGAGCAATATAATGGTTCAGTAGACTAGGTGGAGGAGGGACTAATTTAATAGATTTTTACAATGTTGGGTAGTCTATAACAGTACATTATATTCTGAGAAATTATATTTTGCTTATCATGAAAAATAACTAGCATGTTTAATAATAATATTTGACTTGAAAGTACAATATCAATGTAAAAATATTCAATTCAAATTTTATTTGTATAGCGCCGAATCATAATATACATTATCTCAAGGCACTTTACATAGAAGGTCAAGACCTTAAAATTTTATTAAAATAGAGAAACCCAACAGTTACCACAATGAGCAGCAATTTGGCGGCTGTGGAGAGGAAAAACTCCCTCATTAACAGGGAGAAACCTCTAGAACCAGACTCAATGTGGGCGGTCATCTGCCTCGACCGGTGGGGGTGAGCAAAGAAAAAAGGGGTGGAGAGGAGAGATGGGTGGAAAAGAGGGGAGAGAAGAGAGAGAGATAATGGGGAGGGGGAGGAGGGGGAGGAGGGGGAGAGAGAGAGGCGAGAGAGACCGAGAACACTTGTGCACCATCAGGTATCAGATCTGACTAGTTAAAATGTAAACAATAACAGTGTAAAGAGTTATTGATTAATGATGATAACAGTCACAGTTCATATAATAATTAATTACAGAAGTGTTGTTGTTAATAATAGTTGTTGTCCTGCAGGTCCCGGGTCAGAGATATCTGCAATGAGATAGAGAAAGAGAGAGAGGGACTATGGGAGAAAAAAGTGACATAGTTATTGACATGTATGAAAATAAATAAATGAGTGTGGGGGGGCAGAGAGACAGAGAGAAGTGGAGAAGTGCTCAGTGCATGATGGGAGTTCCCCCAGCAGTCTAGACCTATAGCAGCATAACTAAGTGATGGTTCAGGACTCACCTGATCCAGCACTAACTATAGACTTGATCAAAAAGGAACATTTTGAGTTTCACTTAAAATGCTGAGATGGTGTCTCCAACATCCAATGCTTGAGTAAATGCTCCACCATTGTTTGCAATATTACCTGATTGTACAATGTTTTTGTGTTTAATCTTGACTTGCTGCCATGTCCTTTTGTAGCCACTGTCCGACACCCTGTGAATCATAAAGAACATTTTTATTTTGAATGCAAGGGTTGGGAGGGGTTGACTTCTATAATGAATTGAATTAAACTGGTGACATTGTTCTTACACGTTTATTTTATCAGCAATTCTCTGCCAGGCCTCCTCTCTCAGCTTGGAGGCGCTGGTGGTGTTGGATTTAGCTGTCAGTATCTCCCTCTCTTCTTCATACAACTTCAAAATCAGCTCCTGCTCCTTGGAGCTGAAGAAATGTGCCCTCTCGTGTTTTTTCATCATATGGAAATCTGGAACTATAGAAACAAATATATAAAATGTACATATAAGTCCACTGTTGTTTGTGTGTAGTTTATAACGTTCTTGGATCTGGAATAAGGTCTCCTCACCTCCGATCGTGCTCATGTTCATGACCTGCGATCCGGGTTTCGACGTGCGATTGGTATCCCCTGTATAGCGAAGCGGGAGCGCGCAGTTATCCGAGATGTTTCAGTGCTGGATTGAATGATCAAATCCTGATCCGCGGTGGAGAAACCAAACAAGCCCGAGCTGAATCGACGCGACAGCATGGAACGAGATGCACCACTACACTGAGGGATGTCGAAGCTCCGGAGCCGGGAGGGGGGTAGCCGGTGTCAAGAAGCGGGATATCGGTTTAATCGGGGAGCTTTGTTAACCCAGGATTTTCTAATTCGGCTAATGGCGCGTTCACGTGAAGGAGGTGGAGTCTGTAGCTCAGCGCGAGTCACACGTAACAGTTCCGAAGCAGACAAGATAAACAGATGCACCACGAGAACTACAACACTGACTCCGTTATAAATCTAATGACGCTAGATTTCATTCTTTACCACTAAATATATCAACAACAGAATAAACCGTATTAATATAGCGCCTTTCAAAACGTTGGTACGAGGTGCTTTACGAGTTAAAAATAAAACATTGAAGGCAAACAAGAGGAGACAGTTAGAAAAAGCAAACAATAAGGAGAATCATTAAGATCACACAGCAATATGTTTAAGTTACAGATGAGGAAAGAGGGGAGATTGTTCCACACAGATGGAGCCCTGACAGGAAAGACCCGATCACCTTTGTCCTCAACTTTGCTGACTTTGATGTCTTTTTTCTCATATTAAAAAAGAAAAAACATGGTCCACCTGTGGAATTTGCTGCAAAAGAATTGAATTATTGTGGGGGGGAAACAGATAAGGACACAACTAAACAATTCAACAGGAAACACCCAAATTTTGTCTTCAATGTCAACACACAATATCTGATGTGTGGTGCTTTCCACTTAATTAACTTGTTTTTTTTTTTTTGCATTATGCCAATAAATATCTGTTTCAGTTTATTTCAGTAGTATTTGGTTGAATGTCTATAAACAGATTCTGCATGTGAATGTGTAATTTGGAAGCAAGGGACAAGATTTGGGGATCAGGAGCCTTCTGGTTTCCATTTCTCATTTGACCTATCACATTTGAGCACGCTTTTGTTGCCCGCAGATAAACAATCCGCATGGAGAGCCAGAGAGCATAAAACACATTGACAGAAAGGCATCAGGCTCAGTGTTTTGTGCATTCATATGCAAATAGCTGTTAATAGCAATTAGCCAAAAATTGCATCTGGACACCTACAAAAAGTTATCACTGTTCATATTTCGTGTAAGGAAGTGTTTGACTTGCGTGATAAAAGAAACTAGTCAGGCTGTAAACAGTGTAAAGTCTTTGCTCAGATATCCACTGTTTGCACTAGAGGCCACATAATATTGGCAATTGACCCCAGAGGCTAATTCATCATCCGATGAGAGCTAATGTTATACTGTAGTTATTCCTGTTGAGCCATACACTAGTGCCCAGGCTTATTTTCACAGCAGATATTTTGACTCAGAGCAGAGAAAGCAAAGTTGTTTATAACACTAACATTGGCTCAATTATTATATCTCTTCCTGTATGAGCCATCAGTCTGCATGGACAATACCACAACGGCAAAAATGAAGCAAATAAATTAAATTTAGTAGTTTTATTATTTACATATGTGGATATTCAAGCTTACTCAGTAATTGAAAAACCTTGAATACAAACAACATCACATTGACAAAAAGACAAACCATGAAAATTAGGTAATAATTGTTACTTTATTTATTTAAGTTAATTCAGTTCAAGTGGACATTTTGTTTAATGGTCCAGATAAAACCAAAGTGTTGGTTTGGTGCCCAATGTTGAGAGCAAAGAGGTATAGCAGAAAAAACAAACAAAAGTAAACTGAATGTGTGTGGTCCAGTAACAAATGCTGAGGGACTGGTCCCTGTTGTGAGATCTGGAGGGAAGCTTCATTCATGATCATCCTCATAGCCATCAGGAAGGGCATTCACATGGGGGTTGTGAAAAAGGCTTTTCTTGCCATCTCCCCAAGGAAAGGCCTGTGGGGATAAAAACAATCAGACAACATATAATTGAATACAAATTGGGATGTGGCATTTGAGACAGACATTTTAAAACGTGAATTACTTGAAGAACAAAGTCAGACCTTGGTGCGAATGCGAAGGTGGGAGTAAGGGATGAATTCCGGGTGTTCCTCGCTATGGTGCTGCTGTTTCAGGAATGTGTTCAACATGCACACCGCAACACCAGGAACAGCAATCAGGAAACTGAGCATCCTCCATTTCTCAGCTAGAAGAGAAACACAATGATACATTTAACAAACAAAGAAATGAAGAGCATCAGATGAGCAATGTGAAAATGTGGAATACTACAAGCAAATGCCAACAGAATATTTGCAACTATACATGATAAATAGTAATAATAACTTGAATTTAATTTGGCTGACCACAAAGACTGCTTCCTTTGCGTGCAATCGGTCTTAAGATTTAACCTCTGAAGGATGCAGACCCTGAATCGAGACACAGCCAGGGTGTCCTTTAAAGCAAATGCTGACATCATTGTTTGCATGCAGCTGGTTGCCCTCTGATCAAGACTTGATCGAGTTTCCACAAAAAACTACTTAAAACACATATAAGACAGTTTAATTTGAGGTCATACCACGGCACCTCAGCGTGCTGGTGAATAAGGAGACTGTTAAACCCTTTTGATTTGTCTTTAAGATTCATGAGTTTGTCACTTCCTGCATGTTATTAGTTTGAACAAGAGTAAAATTATCACGTTCAGATTCGAAAGTAATCATACAAACAGTCCTTTCAGTTTACCTCTACTTATTGTTCTTTCTCATTTAAAAATTTTATAAACTGAGAAATAAAACATGACGATTATACACTTCGTTTGTTTTAATGACAGTGACTCCTGATGATACCGACGTGGTTTTCCTCTCCACAGTGTTTACTCGTATGTTGAGCAGAATTCTTACCTCTTACTTTTCCAGTAGTTGTGTGAACTACGTGTTATTTATTACAGTTATTAGATACTACACCATTCCTAGGTGACATCAGAGCCATAGACATGGCTGCAGTTGCTCTTGAACTAACCGGACGTGCTGTTCGTGACACTGTGGCGTTACAAAGCCAAGTCAATAAATATATAACAGTCAACTGTTACGTTTAGTCTTTAAACGTGGATGCTGGAATGAAAACAGACCCCACGTTACACAGTGGATGCCTTTGGCAGATACCCGCTCAAGGATGTTAAGCTAATGCTCACACAGCTAACGTTAGCCCGGCAAGGTCACCGTCACAACACGAGATCAATTCCACGAGAGACCACTTTTAACGGGTTGCTATAGTTACCTAAAGCGCCATGTCCATCGCCGGCAGACGCAGAAAGCTGACGCCGGGTCTGGGTCGAAGAAGACCTCAGCACGGCTTTGTAGACGCGTCCCAGAGCCGCCATTTTCCTCTCTGAGAGCCGTGCGACCGGAAGAGGTTTGTATGTGAGTGTCACGTGGAGGACAGGCTCGACAGCTCTGCTACCCCCCAGCGGCGAGGCTGAGAACTACAGACACAAACTCTCATAATAGTTCAAACTAGTGCCGGAGTTACTTCAGAATTATTCCTCGCCATTACTCCTCAAACAGTTATATACTGTCACTTTGTATTGTTTGTGTGCTGGATGTTGTGTGCAGAGAGAGAAAACGGTGTTCATTCTACCTGGTTAATCCGCAAATCACATTTGGTGAGAGTTAGAGGTAAAAACGAAATACTGCAATATCAGTCAAATTCAGTGGGGGTTTATTTCACAAAGACAATCTGACTCTACTCAATCTTCATCAAACCAGGAACATGTTGGAATGGACAGGCATCTTTCGAGAGAAGCTGCTACCTGCTGTCCACCATGGCCGTGACCTGGAGCAAAGCCAAGGAGCAATGTCGAGCAGAAGGAGGAGCTGGTGAGGTTTAGTTGTCCTCTATTTTATTTCGTAAACCTATTTTGCCGTCACTCTTAACTATATCAATAACTGTAAGAAGAAATCTGAAAATAACCCCAAAACAAAATGGGACTCAAATAAAATAATATGTACCCTAAACTTGCTACTGTGGGCAAGGAGGCTCTGGCAAACCTGTTGATGAGCTTGGCAGCTAAAGAACCTGTGCACAGAAACACACAACACACCAATTTTTGCTGTAATATTTACTAAATCCTTCTAAATAAGACAGGCAAACACATTAGAAGGGTATTCAGAGGGTGCTTACCTCCACCTAGGCTGATTGGCTACTTTACCACCAAAACATGTAAAGCTCCTTAAGGTCCCTTGGAAATTAAATGAGTTCTTCCTTAAGTCATGCTTCACCTCTGCACAAAATTTCATGGAAATAGCTACAGTATTTACACAATCCTAAGTGCTGGTGAGTTTCACTGTGCATCCCTGCATCACTCAGCCGACTTGCAGTGGTCACTGGGAAGGCGAGCGTTTCTTTCATTATAATCTGCGCTGGCAAAGCACATGGCAGCTTTCCTGTTACACTTACAGATGAAGTTCTTACAGGGACTGTTGTCAGCTGTCATCCGAAGAGAGACACAGAATTATAAGAATTTGCTATATACACTATAATAATGGACAATTAAATCCTTGTTTTCCAAAGGCCCAGTTGGAAAATAATAACAGAAACCACAATAGATAGTAGATGAAAGTTGCCATAGTTAAAGACAATATTGATGTTGAAGACACACTCAGACAGGTGACAGTCTTGCCTCAGATGTAGCTGTATGTTTCAGTGTAAGGGTTGTCCACGATGGGCTGGCAATCTCCGTGCTGCAAGGCAACAGCATCTATAACAAGCACAAAGTATAGAGACAACAGCAATTTTTAAATTTCAAACTTTAATCTTGAAAGGCTTTAAATTGCCATAGGTTGCTCCTACCGATCACTTTGTTTCAGTTTGCCAATTAATTGTTTTGTAATTTAGTAAAAAAACAGAAAAGCATACTGACAAGTGGCCATCGCAATTTTCCAGAATCCAAGGGGATTTCTCCAAATGTCTGAAGATTAGTCCTACACCCAACAATTTAGAGGAGGAATAAAACCAGCAAATATTCACATGGTGGAAGCTGGAACCACTGTGGCCTTTTCAATTATAGAAAATGCTTGAATGAAGGATTTCTGTGCAGCAAGAAGCACAAACAAAATTCCTCTTGGCCCTATTATCTTGGAGTGAAGACAGGATGGCTCAGAGACAGGTGTTTCAAAAGCTGCCTTTAAATTGGACTGTACTGAGGAACATTCTTTAATCCAGGAATTAAAGAACCACTTTATAAATCCACAGTGCAGAATGGCACTCAGTAGAGCGCATACCTCCACCAAAACCCAACAGTACCCTTAAATTCAATTAAGCTGCTCCAAATTTATAACATACACACCTATAAATATCAATCTGATTCTTTCATTGAGATCCATGGATTATAACTACCACCAAGGGGCTTATGTTTTGACCACTGTCCATTTGTTTGTTTGTTAGTTAGCAGGATTACTCAAAAACTACTGGACAGATGAAGCATGAAAAGGGGCAGGATGTGGTATGTGTCAGGGAAGCCATTTAAGGGAAGCCATTTAATTTGTATGCATATTTTTCTAATCTCTTTCTTTTATATTTTTTTTACGTTTTTAAATTGATCCAGAATAACACAGGCTTGAGTGTTTCTGTGCCCAAGTTCTTACCTGTCAAGCTCATCCACAGGTGTGCCAGAGCCTCCTAGCCCACAGTAACAGCCATAATCAGTGTAGTCCAGCACCGGCCAGCTTCCAGGGGCAGCGCAGAGGTACTTCTGAGACACAATATCCGCATCACATGAAATCCAAATGCACCCGGGACGCTGATCAGTCAGACATGCACACATAAAGTAGAAATGAGAGTGGAGAATAAAAAGGCCTCCGGGTACTCACAGGCCAGGAGCATCTTGCAGGAAATGATGTGGACTCTGAAGCTTAAAGCTAAACGCTGACTGTTGACATCGAGAGGAGACTCCAGGAGTTTTACAAACTCTTTCCATTGTGTCATGTGTACACATGTATAGTGTGTACTTACACATATGCTCATACAGTATGCATACAAATACATATGCATATAAACGGAAATTCTGCTTATATCCATTTTTTACTTATCATGTTGTACTATGCATAGATTACTTTTGTGTTGACGTGAGCATCCAGCATGAGCAGCCCGCAGGGAGAAGTCATGGGAACTCGAACAAATGCTGGCTATTTACACAGCTGTGTGTTAAATGTAACTTCTGTCTAAAGGGAAAATGCTAAATCAAGTGAGTCCAGAGTGAGCAGGAATAAATGGAGAAGGGAATATTTGATTAGAAAACGTATGTGGAAAGATCAAAAGAAAAAGGAAAGTTAGTCTATTTCCTGATGAACCAATGAGAGGAGAATAAATGAGGATTTGAGGGAAGAACACAAGAAGGTGAATAAGACTAGATGTGTCATGTTTCCTGTGGATGAACTCACATTATTTTATTCTACACTGTGGTTACAGACTAAAAGTTGACCAGGATATTTGAAACTCATTATCCTTTCAATTCCAACACAGTTATCCGTCAATTTAAGAATTTCCTGTTTTAGTAGTGCAATCTCAGAAAAATGCATCATATCTTCAAAGCATATGTTTTGTATATAAAATCTGAATCTGTAAAGTAAAATAGTAACTTAATCTGATGGATAAATGTTGCTGAATGAAGGAAAATATTTGCTTTTGAATTTAAGTTGGCTGAAATACAACTCCCGGAATTTCTGCTTAAGTAATAACAGCAATTGAGTTCATGCGATTAGATTCCACCACTGAAACACAGGTCTCACAGGCTGATTACATGATCCAGCTGACAGCCACCTCTCGCTTGTTTCCCTCTTATCTCTGGTTTTCTCATGCCTCAGATCCTATAAGGGCAGGCTGCAGCAGTGTGAGGGTTTTTTTTTCCTGCAGCCATGAATGTGACGGCACCTCTGCTGCTGCTGCTTCTCACTGGTAAGACTGAAGTTGAACTATATCAGCCTGTTCCAGATCCTATTTGTAAAGGCTGATTCTGTGTGAATTACTTTTCTCACAGCTCAGTCGATAATATTTCTATCTCTTGCAGCAGGACACTTATTTTCTCCTGATCTATTGTTTCTCCACCAGCTTGTATAGCCAGCGGTGCTCTGCTGCCCAAGGCATTATGGCAGTTTGGGAAGATGATCCAGTGCCCCCAGCCCACTGTTAACCCCCTGGCCTACAACGATTATGGCTGCTGGTGCGGCTTTGGCGGCAGTGGAACCCCTCGGGATGAACTAGACATGTAGGGAGCAGACATTCGTCAATAATTATCACTTCAGTCATCATCTTTAAAACAAAGAGACTCTTTTCACACTGGTCCTTTCCCTCCTGTATCCATAGGTGCTGTAAGGTTCACGACAAATGCTACGAAGCGAGCAGAAAGAAGCCCGGGTGCACGGCCATCGCCGACCTGCCTTACGTTCTGCTTTATGATTTCACCTGCTCAAACCAACAAGTGACCTGCTCAGGTACCATCATTTAAACTTCACTTTCATACTGTTAATCTACTACTAGCTGTTCCTTAATGAAATGTTAAAATGAAATGAAATATGAAAAGTTCTTGGATGGCACTGGTCAAAATTACACAAAGAATAGGTTGAAGTTTTAATTAAAATACAGATATACCCATAGATTGTATATAAAATATTACATATCCAGTACTTACCTTACCTTAGGATCTTGTCATTCACTGTAAACAGGTGTGAGGTGTAATGACATCTTTAGTTGGAGCTGTGTATAGGTGCTGTATATTTAGCAGCTGTAATTAAACAGCTATATATGGGTATTACACAACCAGCTTGAGACAAGTCCACAACAAACAAATGCTCTCCTGTGGAGCACTTTCACGCTGGCATCTGGAGAACCAAACCAAACTATTGCTAAAACATGTTTGACTTTTTGTTATAAACTCGTCTCCACAGCGACCAACAACAAGTGCCAGGCTGCTGTGTGCGAGTGTGATCGGGTGGCGGCTCACTGCTTCGCTCAGAGCACATACAACCCTGAAAACAAGAACCTGGATTCCAAGGTCCACTGTGTCAACTGAGTTGTGCAACTTGTCAACCCCCCCCCCCCCCCCAAAAAAAAGAACGCTGGATTTGTAAAAATCTTCTTTTGAATTTATTTTAATTTCTCACTCATTTTAAAATAAAACCCTGATGTAAAACACATCTGATCTTGTGCAAAGGAGTCAGTTTAAAATAAAAAGAATATGCCATCCTGTTGAATTTCATCCTCTTTGTCTCCTCACATGTTTGTTCACATATGAAGATGTTATGTAGCAGAGGTCATAGTTTAGCTTTTGAAGCTAAAGCCAGTTTCAACATCCACATCAATCTATTGACAAATCTGAGGTTACAATGAAAACTTCATTTGACCCTTTGTTTTTCCTTCTTCTTCTGTTTGACACAGACTCATCATAACGATGGAAGCATTGGGCTACAGTTATTACAATAAGCACATTTTCAAAATATTACAGGATGTCTAAGATGATATCAGGAAGATATTTAGGTTCACAAAGAAGACAACAGTCACAGTAACAGCTGTGTACAAAAGTAGACAAATGATTGTTCTAACACACGAGGCTGGATCATGGCTCTGTGGGTTATATTGGCTTGTACAGAAGAGTGGTCACATACTTCTTTTTGTATCGGTGGGTTGCACTGAGAACCATCACCCCGTCCTGAAACACAAAGATCAGAAGAAAGCTTAAAGCTAACAGTTAAGTGGTAAAGAAGAGTTTTTCAGATGATCCCTTTCCTCTAGTGCATTATAAAGATTTATGTAAAAAGTCTTAAAGGCCAAAGGGAGCCCGTCTCCCCCACGAAAACAAAAAAAATGCCCCTGGAACGCCTCATCAGTACTTTGGCTGATACCTCTGCCTCATTGTGATGTTGTGTGACAAGAAGAATGTCAGGACATCTCAATACTCAACGTTTTTCATAATGCACACCTAGCGTCTAGTCTGGCATGCCCCCGAACAAAGCCACGGCCACGATCAATATCAAAACGTTTTGCACCGTTTTGGCACAGTTTCCTGGTTGGACGACATGTTTTCTCAGAATGGTGGGTGTGTAAGAGGTGTTTTCTGAACATTAGAGAATGTAAATAACACAAAATGTATGAACCTAAGCATGAGCATGTCTGCTTAATAACAATTGTGAGCAAAATAAAAACCAAAGCTGTGCCGATATGTGCATTCTCTCTGAGACAGAGGGGGTTGATCTATCATTTTCACCAGGTTTTTATTATGAGGGACAACATTAAAAAGCAAATATGTTCTATAAGGACTTGTTACCTTGATGGAGAGGGCGTACAGGTGATTGAGCATCACATGGTTGGGCTCTGGAAGTAGCGTCGGGTCACACTGAGAGTAGATAAGAGTAGAGGGTGAATTTCACTGAATAAAATAGGCTCCTGGACTGGTGTGAGTCATAACGACCAGCATCTACTGCCACACGAAACCTGTACTCACAGAGATGCCTGTGTCCTTGTTGAGCAGCACTTGCAGCAGGTGGGGAGGTAAGATAGGAGGGTGTTTGATTTTGTCCTCTGATTTGATCACATATGCGTCCTGTTGGTAGGGGCCGGGCGGGGAACTGGACAAGTCTGTGAAAGAACCAATCACATAACTCTCTTTAATCCAGCCCCACATAAAAAAATAAAGCAGACAGAATCCTTCCAAGGGTCCACAGATGAGCAAATGTCACTAGCATTAGTGAATGTCACTGAGGACTACAAGCTATGTAAGTAGTAATCAGACATTGTTCAGAAAAAATCTAAATGGCTGACTTGAAAACAATTAAAAACCATATTTTACACACATTCATTTTTCGTCATATTGAGAAGCAGAAAAAAAATGTGTGAAACTATTGATGCTGCTCTACAAGCTGAAGATACTAGGGAGGGGCGAGGGAGACGAAGCAGAGAGCCGGGAGAGAGCAATGGGAGAAAAGTGGACAGACTGTGATAGTTTCCAACATGTTGCCAATAAATGAAGCCCACAGCATGAAAACACAAAGCGTGTGAGATTTTGTCTCAGTTTGACCTTTAATATTTTATATATGCATTATTTGGGAACTCTCCTCACTCTGTAATGCAAAAACTGTGATGTACCCATTTGTCTAACTGAGTATATAAACAGTTTTGAAGTGTTTTCTAGTACTAAGAAAAAAAAGTCTCTGCACACCTGCTATTTATTTCAAATAGGTACCTACTACTTGATGTTATATTACCTTTCAGTTATATGTTCAATTTACAACTACATTTAGATTTTCTACTTTGAAAATGTTTTGTTGAGCATGTCTGTGGTTTTTATAGTAAAACACATAATTCTCCTTATGGGACTTGATGTTTCATGTGTATTTTTGAGTCCAATGTTGATATACAATATAAAATGAACCAAACAATGGCATGGGAAACATTTTTCACGTGGTATATAAAGGCCAATTCAAAAGCATTCAACAAACTGTTAAAATAGCTCAGGACACTTGAGGGTTAATGAGTGAATACAGGTACCAGTACCTGAAATGTCAACAGAATCCTCTGAGTCAATCCTGAGGGCATCAAAAACTTCAAAGTCGGTTCTCTTCACCTGGATAACGTTATTGACTGTTCCAGTTTTAGACGTCATCACAGCCTGTGACTCAGTGTAAACAGAAATTTGATATCAACACATGCGGGTGTACACTAGGCTTTTGTTGTGACTGCAAAAATGTTAATGTAGTTTTCTCACTCACCCCAGTCGGATCCAGAGTCCACTGACCGTCCACACAGAACTTGTACTGGTGCTCTCCCTCCGGAAGGTCAACGATAGCCACAAAGTTCTTCTGGCTGGGTTTGAAAGAGAGAACCACGAGTCCCAACTTCGTTAACAGGTTCAACCATGCGAGATGTTACCATGTGTGAGTCAAAGTACCTTCTGTTGAGTGGGATTTTGGTGGCCCAGTTGTTAAAAGAGCCAGACACAAAGACTTCCTTGGCGACCCCCGCCCACCTGAACACAGTGGGTCTGTCCTGCGTTGGACTTTTGCTGTCACTCTCCAGGTCCTGCTGCCAGGCCAGGAACTCCTGTATTTCCTGTGGAGCCTGGAAAACATGGATCAATGTATTGTTCCCATGTTTATGAGAGCAACTTCAGAATCTACACCACAACACACACACAACTCCTGACTAGGGTGGGAGCTGAAGATTGAGTTACCTTGATTATGTTGTGTGTTTTATAGTATGTTTCCTGATATACATATTATTTTGTTTATCCTGAGCTAATGAGAACAGACGTAACGCACATTCTTCATTTTAATTCTTGGGAGTTCTTGGTAAGTTGGATTAATACAAAACTGTTTGCTAAATATGTTAGCCACAATTTTTCAAGTTGGTAAACAATTTAAATTTTTCAATGTACCAAAATATTATTTTGAAAAATGTCTTGGTCAAGCTTTATGGGGCAAATGAAAAACTATTAAACATTTAACATCTATCAGATGCAAATCAACCAATAAACAAACTCAAAATGATGGTTTACAATCATATGCAATTCATAATAAATATGCAAATGCTGTTGAATGTAATGGATGGTCCAGAAATATGACATATAGGTTAATCATTACATAGAGTGGGTAGTATGTGTGTATGATAAACACTGGATTTTACCTTTGAGTCTTCCCTCTGGAACAGATCTGCGTCCTCGGTGCTGTCCATCAGGATGTTAGGACGTGCCTCCTTCCCTCCCTGCGCTCCATCTCTGTATGACCTTTCACCCTGACCTCCACTGGACCTGTCACTGCTGCTGTTCCCCATCCTGGTGGCACCAACCACTGCAAAGACACACATCAAGATCAAGTCAGCGTCCTGAGACATGCAGGGTAGAGACCCCCAGGAGACTAACCCCCCCAAAAAATCTATATGGGTTAAAGGTGGAGCCTTGTACATTTGGTTTAAAGTATGAATCCAGCAGCAGCGCTCACACTTTTGTGACACAAATGTTGCATAAAGTCCAGAGTTTCCTGTCGACCAAGACCAGGGTCGTCCCAAGCTGTTTAAACCGCTGGCACTGACAGATGTGGTCTTGATCACCAAGGAAACAAAGAAGGCAAGACATGAGGACACGAGGATGGTGGGAAGTCTCTGAATGGTAGACGTTCATGGGTCAAGTAGTTGCTGGTGGCGGGGGGGCGACCACCTAGGACTAGCCAGTGTTAACCTTAACATAAATAAATTAAGGGTCATGACGTGGAGTCGTCCCAAGCTGTTGACTCCATGTAAGCACCCGCCCTGCAAAGTCCAAGACGGTTTGAAACACTAGGTGGCGTTATGAGCTGTGTTCAACTTTATAAACAGTCTACGTGTTCAACCCATACATGTAGATTCCTTTTAGAATTCTGGTCAAATGTGATATTTAAACAAGCATACATGTGTTTCACCAAAGAACCGTTTAGTTTGCAGGTTAAAAACACACACTGGAGAGTGTGGCGTGTCTTTAGAGAGGGGGATCTGCAGGATCACGGATGTCAGTGTCAGTGAGCTCGGTGTCCTGCTCACCTGGATCCTCTCAGCTCAGGTGTTGGTGGCTGCAGTCTCTGCTCCAATGCGCATCTGTTTCCGGGTGGAAACTCGCTGGTTGTTTGTATCGCTGCTGTTTGGGAGACGTTTACCTCGTGGACTGAAAAGAAAAGCGGAACAGCGGTCACATAGCACAGCTTCCAAACAAAAAGAAGAACCGGGCTCTTTGTTTCTCCTGCCTCCTGTTTCTTTAGTCTCCGGTTCTCCACCGAACTGTGCGCGTTCTCGCCATTTGAACGAAAGTCCAGTGAGTGTGTGTGTGTATGCGTGTGTGTGTAGGGAACAAAGCACACCTCTTCCGCCTCCTCCTCCTTGAGCTCAGGCCGAGTAGAAGTTTAACCCGATGCTCCCCAGACTGTTTACACCACTGTCCCAGCTTTATTTAACTTCAGTGTGTGTGTGTGTGTGTGTGTGTGTGTGTGTGTGTGTGTGTGTGTGTGTTTGTGTGTGTGTTCAGAGACACTCGTGAAAACGATCCAGTGGTTGGAAGTTGAAGTCTGATCCGTGGTTTTCAACCTCAGGTCCGCGGTACAGCTAGCGGTCACACAGTAGCTGCTCTCAGACCTGCACTGGACTCCACTGTTCCTCCAGAGGAGGTGCACGTGTGAACACAAATGTCAGTGAGAGGCTCCGCAGTCTCTACAGACTTTATCTGGCCTGACCTCCTAGTGTACAGTCTGTAGAAATCCAGGAGAAGTGGATCTGTGAGCAAAGCACGGGATCCCCACTGGATTCACCATGAGCGAGTGGGGGGGTTAATGACGCTTCTTATGCATGACAGACACAAAAATAAAAAAAAACAAATATCTATCGGAGAAAAAGTGGTGACACACGTGGAAGACACCAACAAAGATGTCGAGAGTTAGCGGTGATAAAAGCTGACAACGGTGTCTGGGTGCTGCAAACAGGATCACCTGATTTGCATAGGAGTTAATATGTCACTTCCTGTCTCTGCCTGCTGTACTCTCACCTGAATAATCTAGAGGATTTGTTGCTGTCATAAACGCATCTGTGCAGAGAACCTCCAGCTGTGTTCTGCATGTGCGAAAGGAAAACTCTGGGTAAACTCCATAGCTAATTCTCCGGATTTTACACAAAGGTCATGTCTGAAAACGACTTAAGTGTGAACGCAAATTTCCAAGAAAGAGCCTTCAGACTTTCCCCAGGGTTTCTCCTGCCAATCCCCTAGTTGAAACTCTGGAGAATGGAATGAGAGTATGTGAGAAAACAGCAGGAGATCCTCCGCAGGAGAGCGAGTGGGTGACAGATGCAAAAATGAAAAAAAAACGAACAAAAGAAAGCAAAATATGTCAGGATGAAAAATCTGGGCCATATACATGTAGAAGACAGCGACTAAGATGTCAAGAGATCTTTCAGTGATAAGAGCTGACGCCAGTGTCGATAATAAAAACATCTCTGCAGCAGAATCAACACGTTATATCCTGTGTCTTCATGCTGCGCCACCCCTCACCTGAACAAGAGAGAGATTTCTGTATTGTTATGAACACGTCTGAGCTGAGCTGGACCCAATTCTGTGGACATCAGGAGTGTGTGACTCCAGAGTTCATGTCTGAAAATGGCTAATAAGGCCTTGCATAGACTACTGTGGTGTATTTTTGAAAGAATATTAGTGCCTCTTTTAAAAAAAAAACTCTTCATTGTTCAAAATATCTCTGTCCAGACATCAAATTCCTGAGAAGAACAAAGTGGTCCAAAGAATTACTTTACTAGATCCAATAACCTTTATAAACAGAAATGCAACTGTTGAGGACACATTTAATTCATGTTAAAGATACAATATGTAACATTTCTCCATTCAAAGTCTTAAAACGACCAGATATGTTGTATATGTTGTTGACTTGTGTCATCAGTTTACCAGGTCTGAATGGGGTAGAGTGTGTCTTTGGGGTGTGTGTTTAAATGAATCTACTATTTGTTTTCCTTGTAGATTTTATTTTTGATGTATTTTGTATTGTCATAGTTGTGTGGCTTTTAAAGCTGAAACATAGTCAGTGGTTTTTAAAATTGCTGCAGGTCAGCTAAACAGTGTCCCTGCTCCATATCTCATCTGGTTTCTGTAAGATGTTCTCACGGATATCCAATTTCATAGAATTCCTACACTGCATCCAAAGCCTGTAACTCGAATTAAGAGTCATCCGTATATCCATGTTAGGAAAGGTCACCTCTTTACCCTCAGGGTCAGGGTTAGTAATAGTCTGTAACGATTATAAACCAGCAGTATGCAGTTTATGTTCTTTTCCCACCTAAGTACCATATTATCATTACATTAACCTGCTGATGGGTAATGGTCTGGTCTGGTGGGTCAATGTGTGTGTGTGATGATTCCGCCCCGGCTTCTCATATGAACTATTGAGACGGTTTTCTGGACCCTATTTTCTGGACTTCTTGTACATGGACATTAACATTGGTTGTCCTTGTGTTTGGTTGTTTATAATCACTGTATTCTCTGTTTCCTGTTTTATTTAGAAATTATGCTCCTTGTGTGTCTCCAACTTGATCTGTGTATATAAGTGTCTTTGATTCCCTTGGTCTTGTTCCCCTCATTCCATATCTGTTGTGTGTGCCACTGTTTTGGTTTTCCTCGTGTTTGTCCATGCACAGAATATTTTGGAGTGGATTTTTTCTGGAGCCTCTTCATAAAAGAGTTTTATCTGTCCATTTTCTGCCACTTATCTGGGTGCAGGTCAGTGTCCTTGTCCTAGCCACCTCCTTTCTGCTTCAAGGGATCATGAGGCATTCTCAGGTCAAACATGTAATCTGTGTGTTGTGTTCTTCATCTGTTTGCACGAAGCAGAAATGAACTTGTTAGCTGCATGACCCATCTCATATCCTTGACGTCAAAGAGCAGGCCTATCATGTGGTCCTCCTGAGAATAAGTCTTCCCCTCAGACCTTGGCATCTCGGATGGGTCAGTTGGTTATTTTCACGTTTCCTCACCGCTCTGTCCTCAGTGAAGGTCAACAGTGCTCCAGACCCTGCAGAGAACAAGACCCCGCCTCCCCTTGCTCGAGTTGTCTCTGGGTTTGGCAGATGGGGGCCTAAGCAAAAAAAAAGACCTCCCACTTCAGCTGCTGTCCACCAGCAGGTTCATAAGTTGCCATGGTGACCCGGCGGACCAAAACTCCAAGCAGCTGCATCAGCAAAGAGAGCTTGAAAACTGTTTACTCAGAGTTCATGTCCCAAGCCCTCCCTTAAGTACAAGAAAAGTTCACCTGGTGAAAGCTGTTGGTTTGACAGGAAGAGCATTATTTTTATATGTTTCCAGTTTATTATCACTGGATGATTTTTTTGGGGTTCATCACAACATCCAGCAGCTTTCCCTGTCATCTCATCCGGCTCACTGGAGATCAATTTACAGATCTGCTCCTCCTTTCACACGACTGTCCCGAGACACATAGCTGCATTTACAACAATAACACTCAAAGCCTTTTTTCAGTCTTTGGCCTAAAGGCTCTGGTTCCAGTTAAACTCAAACAATTTCTTTTCAACATTTACTGAGATGTGGGTCAGGGGTGAAAAACGAATGTTTAGGATTCTCTTTCATAACGACCTTTGAGTGAATATTTGCAAAAACAAAAGCTGCATAAGTGTCATATTAATATAATGTGCACAACAGCATCAAACTGTGACTGAAATCATTTCTTTCCACCGTTAAATTTCATATTGGGTGCATCTGCAGAAAATGCAGCGATGACCATGAGACACATGACAAAAGGAAGATCATCATAGTCCTGCTCATCATGGCTCTTTTGAGCCTACAAGAAAAAGGTCAAATTCAGTTTTAGGATTTCACAATTGAGCCCCATAGTAGCAAGTCACATATTACTTCTGCATGTGTCTTTCATGGGACACTATTTGGAACATTTGGACAGAAACGATTCACTGCTTTGACTTGAATCCACATGTATCTCCCTACACCTGCCTCTCTTGTTTTACTCCAGTTCTGAACTGAAGCCAGAGTCCTTGGCGACGAAAAACAGTGGACAGCTGAGCCGACGTCTCATCCAGTCACTCACAGCTACAATGATGGGACAGCTGCTGTGGGCACAGTGACTTAACACATCTCTGTCGGACAGCTCAGAGACCTGAGACAGATCTAAAGACGTTTTCAGACATGAACGTGTTTGTCTTTCACATATGAAGAATGCAGCAGGAGATTGTCCGGATTAGACGCTTTCACAACAGGAAAGTGTCTGGAACTTTCAGGTAAGGGGCAGTGCGTGGGTAGAGCATCCAGGAGGCAGAAGATGATGTACACATCGAGACTGGTGTTTACCCTTGTCGCGAAAAGCTCTTGAATCTTGTTGTCTTTCCAAGGTGATATCATTTCAGGAGAATATCCAGAGTTCAGTACATGATAGCAGCTTACACATGCTGCGTCTATCCAAAGCTTTGACTTCTTCAACCTTTGTGTCACACTGACAGGAAATTAATTTTGACCAAGGAGCTGCAAAACCTATGAGCTTGGGTTCTCCAGTTTTAAACACTGATTTTAAAAAAAAGTGTGCATATCACTACAGTCAGCAGTTATGGGCATGGTTTACCATAGGGATGGCTCCCCTGCAAGTGCCCCAGTGGCCTAATGGATGAGGCCCTGCCCTCATGGTGGGTTCAATTCTCATCTGGGGTGTCTGATGGCATAGTGGCACATCATGTTGGACCCATAACCCTGATGTCATTAGGTTGGAGCTATCCTCTGCTATTAGCCTTCAGAAATTTCAGTTAGAGATCGATTAAGTACATGTATCTGTGAACTAGAGGTATGTTGAGTATCCTGCCTTAAAACTAGTTATAAACAGGAATGTGCAGAAACCTCAAACCTTCAGCACTGGATAACTCACCAGCCCGGCACCATAGTATTAATGGGCCAGGCAGGGCAATTGCATGGTGAGATATAAAGTCACCCCTCAGAGGGGGGATCTCCTGAGCCTCCCCATTCTTCACAAGGTCAGAGCTTTCTTGAAGCGAGGGTTTGGTGTTCACGACTGGCTGCGGCTTCCCCCCGGAGACCGTCAAAGCAGATAGGTGAATGCAACAGGGCCGAGACGTTGGGAACGTGGAGGTGGAGGCAGGGGAGGAGAGGCAGCAGAGCAGTGATGATGGAAGAGAGAGATCAGCCAGCAGAGAGATGTGAGGGACACACAGAGGCAGCCTGGAGACTCAGGCCAGCAGCCACACTGAGATATCAGTGGTATTAATATCTGGAAGTGGAGGAAAGACAAGGAATACATATTAAGTCATTTATTCTAAATATATATTTAAAGTCATTTAGTACAGATATATTAATTATTACACTCTCACAGGCATTAGTAAAAAAATTATACCAATTTATTAGACATTCCTATTTGATCTCATCATGACTGGATTACTGCAACGACCTTACTTGTCTTAATAGATAATCTGCAGACTCTACCTAATTCTAGTTTTTAGTATTGTATTGCATGGTCAAGTTGACATTTCTCACACATTTCTTTACACTATTATTTTATTTTTATTATTTTTTCACAACTTTGCTAAGTTTATGCTCTTTTACTTGTGTGTTTTTCTTTGTGAAACAGAGATTTGATTTAGCCTGGTGGAGTGGTTAGGGGGTGTGAATGTGTATGTTTGTTAGTCTCTGTGTGTTGTGATATGCTGGTGACCTGTCCACAGTACCTGTGTCCCAATGTACACTGAGATTGGCAGATTGGAGTTGTTGTGTTTTAATTAAAATGTATTATGCACCACAGTTCTGTAGAAATTCACTGTAGAAGTCTTCAATTTCGTACATTTGTACTCAGCTATTATTGTCATTTTGTACGAATGTACAATAATGTATTACTATTTGCAAAGAATGTAGTACAGAATGTGTTGTAATTTATAGAAAGTCTATTGTAGTCGGTTATTATGGTCATTTAGTACAAATGTAGCATCATTTATTAAAACAATTAAGGATATAGCACTAAATTTGTAGTAATTTGGTACAAATTCATCACAGTAAGGGAATATGAAGACCACTGGAGGTTGTAAAAGTATGAATAGATAAACCAAAATGTAGGTTACCATGAAAAACACACTCCAAGTAAAATACAGTAAATGTACTTTGTTACACCTTTACCACTGACAGGGTGTATTGCAGGGATGTTCTTTATGGCCCACAAGTATTCATTCATATGTGAAGATTCTCCTTAACAATGCTCCCCTGATTTAAAAAAAACTCCAACAGGATACAGAAGTGGAATGTTTTTAAATAATTTATTAGGAATTTTAAAAAGTTTTTTTTTTTTCCAAAGGAATAAACATGACAGGAAAAAGAAAATCAGAAAAAAGTTACAGTGTTGACAAGATTGTTATTTTTCAGTGAAAACTGCATCAAAGAATGAATGAACTACCATGGTGACCTGTAGCAGAGTGAGCGAGTGTATCGAAATGTAAAAACCGGTGTCTTGCAGATCGAGAGTGCTTTGTTCTTAAGCTAACATTCAAAAGAGAAACACATTTATTGTGATCAGCCAGTGCAACATACTACTAGCTCTGAACATAATTGTTTTGGTGTAAAAATAGTTGTCACATTGCTACAGTCTGTGACCTCCAGTGGATATGCAGTGATGGCTAGGAGGGGGTGGGTGACAGGTGAAGATACAGGTAAGAGTTAAAATGACCCACCCCTCCTTTCCTGTTAGAAAACCCACCTCTCTAAAAGGTTTAACCATCCACACTTTGACACAGATGTTAATGCAATAATAAAAAAAAGTCTGATTAAAATTTCACATTTGCAACTGAGGTACCAACCCTCCCCCACCCCCAAGAAAAACAGCACATGGCACATTGGAAACCAATGTGTACAAAACCACATGACATGATCACGCAAATAATCAGCCGTAAACACGCTAACTGCGTACCACTGCTCCCGCGCACTCGTCCTTCATTTTCCTTCACAAACAAACATCGCATATTGAAAAAATCACAGTTAAAACAACAGCATGACAAAGTAAGAAAGTAGCATGTTTTTTTTTCTTGTTAACTCTCCTGATTGAGGACTGTTGTTCCAGACTCAGCGTCTCTCCTCTGCTGCACGTAAAGTGTTTCAACTCTGATGCAGCACTAACACACTCTAGTGAGACGTCCTCCATAGAAGCCTGGAGAGAGATGCACTGAACGGCTGGTCTGGTGACAGGCAAACTGAAATGTTCTCGACCCCCATGTGAAAATATGATACGTAACAGTCAAGCTTTCCAACACCTTTCTCCAAAGCCTCCCCCACACAATTAGCTGAACCCCCACCCTCCACTCTCTAAGCCCCCCAAAAACCATATTTACAATATTTTACAAAATTGTACAGCTCATGTTGGCATATTATGCAACAGGGACTAATGACCTTTGTCTGACCATTATTAGTAGTACAAGTCTTTGTTAGAAACCTACCAAGATATACACTTTATGACACATTGTCAGGAAATAGTATTAATCACAAATGTTCTGTTAAAATTCAGTATGAACTAGTATAGACAACTAGACAAATATACAGGTTTTTTTTCCTCAGTACAAATTACAGCTCTTGACCTTCAAATGGGATTCACCCGGAGCTTGAACTCCTCTTATCTCAGAGGCCAAAGTTCAAATAATCCAATAAAATACAACCAAAACAGATAAAGAAACACAGCCATCAAAAAAAAAAACAGCAAGGTAAAACATAACAACAGAAAAAACACTAAAAATTCAGCATCTGCATGTGTCGCTATTACAAATAGTGATAAACGCTCCTTTTATGAAGTTTCTCTTCTTTCGTTTCGTCAGGAGGTGGAGTTAAGTGAAGCGTCAGTAGGGTCGGCTGGGGGGGGTCGGTGGTGGTGGTCGAAGGTCGAGCCGCCCCAGCCGCAGAGGTGGACCGGACAGAGACAGGCCAGATCAGCTCCGAAACTCCTTTCAGCTCTCAGTCTACAGCTCTGCAGTGACACGAAAGCCACGTGTGTTACTCACAGGTCAGTTGATGAAATAATGTGTTTTAAACAAAACGTTTCAAACAAAGACCTGTTCAACAAGACAAAGACTGACCTACACTCTTAGTGATATCCGTTAGTGAAGGCTGTGGCAATCAAAGGGCCCTGTGGGAGCAAGAATAGAAAAGTTCAAGGGTCACTTCTTTGTTAGAAGAATCCTGACAATGAATTGTACCATTTCGAAGTTGTTAATCAGTGCTGCTGTGTTTTTGTTTGAATGAAAACCACAGTTCCTGAGTAACAGCTAAGACACTGTTAAGAACCAGAAGTACAGAACTATAAAGAACAATAACTTACCCCCAAACTATGGCTGAATCCAGTGCTCGGGGCGGGGCTGGCAGCGCTGAGGTAACTGCTGACTGCTGACTCCTGACTGGCTGTCCCATACAGGTCTGCCATCGGCCCAGGGCTGCTCGTACTTAAAAATCCAGCTGAGCGAGACGGGGTAGAGCCTAAAAGTCAAAACAGATAGATTCTTGCTGTTTGAAACACTTACAGGCTAAAAGCCTAAATGAAATAGTGTTTTTTAATTGAGGTGGAGATAAGGGTCAGTGGAAGCTATCATCTACTCTGGAAATAAATGAGACTGTATATAAAGATAAACAACATATCTCCACTTCCTGGATTAATTAAACCAGAATATCACAGACACACGTGCAGCCATGTTGTACTGACAATGTCATTTAGCCAGAGTTTGCGTAGTTGTGATTGTGTAGCTGTGGTATTGAGATCCTATCCAATATACATGCTTGACCAATTACACTTTCTATTTTTATAACATCAAACTAAATTACCACTTGACATACATTCGTATAAAAACTACCCAAAAGTCAGAAACCATCTTTGGACAAATTTAATAGAGACGGCAGGGTTTATGAGCTGTACTGCAACCAGCCACAAGAGGGCAATCAAGAGATGTTTGGGCTTTACTTTTGGGCTCACTGTCATGTCGTCCATCTTTATATACATTCATGCAGTAGACTTGTCTTTTCTCATAAAGTTTTTTACTTAAGAGTAGTTTAGAGGGATATTTAGCAATCTGTTGCAAACAGTACAACTCTTCAAACATCTGTTCAGTATTATTAGTGGGGACTAGCATCATAGTGAAGATTGGCAAGGTGGTAGGCTGCTAAATTAGAACTTGTTCATCTGTAAAATCTGAATCTATATAAGCAGTTAAGAAAAATAAGAAGAATTAGTGTTGGTAATTTTTTTGTTTCATGTGAAATTAGTCACCAATACTGCAGATGTTCAGATGTAAGAAATAATCCTGTCAAAGTCTAAAAAAACCAACATTTCTTATTTTCTTTTTTTCATTTACATACCTCTGACGACTGCTGCTGCTGCCGCTGCTGCTGCCATTGGTCCATACGCTGTGAGAGGAATGGCTGAAAAGAAAAAGTAAAACCCAAGTTCAACACCTTTTTATGTGTAGGCGCATAATAGCCAACTAAGAACACATAATTACATGTCTCCTTCCAGTGACTTTAGAAAGTGCTGGAGTTCTCTATAATCTATGTTGTAATTTTCTCAGAAATGCTGAAGTATAAGCCGCTTAGTGGAGGAAGACTTTCAACGAAACCTTCCTCTTTACTGTTAGCAATCCTGCCTTCAGTTTCGAGAACAAGGAGGACTGACAAACACAAACATGCAAACCAAAGCGTGACCCGGTGTCGATGCTAGCGTGACACGTAGCAGACGTGACAACATGCTGCTTGTAAAGTCCAGAGGAGGGACTGACTGACCTGTGAGCTCAGGGGGATGGGGTGAAGTCAGAAGGGGAGTCCTCTCTAAGTGGAACTCTAAAACAGAAACATCAGAGTGCTGTTGAGACAAACACCATCACTGCCGGCAAGGAGAGAACACACACACACCGACACACACACACACAGGCAGGGAAGCACACAGGGTTTGAGGAATGCAAACAGGAATTAAAGGACAGAAGGATTTTTTTTAAAGCAAAAAAAGTGGAGTTATAAATGATACACAACATATATATACATATATAGCAAGTGTCATATAAAACAAATAACTTCAACTCAGAGGAGTACATTGATTTCCCTTAATTATTCATTGGTGGACATCAAATATCGGAATGAACTCCCAGATCACACACACACGCGGACGCACACACATCTCAGTGCAAATTCCGCTCCCTGATATTTACAAGCAGCCATTTACACTCACAGTGTTTCATGTGCTTCTATGGAAACATGTTTGTATTTGTGACAGTTATCTACTGTCAGTTCAATACAAATCTACAACTAGAGCTACATTCATTCCATTCAACCACAGATTTATCTGCTGCTCATACATCATTACTCACAGGAAAATGTTTTTGACACACAGAACAAAACTAGAAAACTTTAGATGACAGGTTCTTCATTCTGTGCAATTGCTAAATGCAGTTAATGTTAGTGTGTACGGTGACCACAGAGTCAAACTCACCCAGCATGTGCATCTGCACTACACTTGCACTTGCTAACTAAATGTAGCTGTGTGTTTAATTCTCAGTGAATGTGATAAAAATAACTTCAGAGTGTATGAGGAGCAGAAAATGTCCTGTGATTACCCGGGAACTGGTAGGTGTATCCAGGAGTGATGCCAGCGTAGCTCCGGCTGGTGTAGGTGGCCGTCTGGAAGCCGGGATAACCTGCAGGAAAAAACTCATCATCAACGTATGGATAAGAGAAGAAATAGGAAATAAACTGGGTGCTTATTTAGTGTGTGATAAAAAAAAGTTGTCATTGTGGTATTGTGTGCACGTGCTTGTGGTCGTGCTGCCCCCTAGGTGTGACGCCTGGTATGCTGTGTGACGTGCAGATGGATGATATTCTACACCTCTGGTCTGGGTTTCTTCACTATGACTAAGCAGCTTAGTGTCATTGTCTTGGGTTTCACTCTCAGCGGTACACATTACACCGAGATTTTCATTGTGCACAAACTGCCAACTGGAGAACTGACTTCAGAACAACATCCACATGGATACAACATGTTACCTTTGACCAAAAGTTACCACAGCTAATCTATTATTATTATTTTACTTTTTTCTTTTGAATACATGGTGGCGATTCCATCTTAAACTACACTGTCTGTTCAAATGAAACGCTGGAGAAGAAGGTGTAGTTCTCAGACTGAACTGTAGGTGGTGGCATTGGTGTTAAATTCAGATCCCCAAACAGGTCCTGAACTTGTTTGAATACATAAGAAATCTGTTAATGAGTGGACCTGATCCTACTGTAGTGATCGTAATCTTCAAGGAAATAAAAAGAGCGAAACTGTACATTTGATTGTACAAGAGGAGCAGAAACTTGTACAGTGAGATCAAGGAACTAAAAAGGCCTGTACTACAAAGTGAGGGTATGAAGGTCGAGTTGTTGTATTATGGGAAATGTAGGATTCAGCATATATAGCACATATTTTAATAATGTATCTATCCTTGTATCTCTACATATAAAATAAAAAAATGAGGCACATTTGGGGGGCTGATGTCTAAGATTTGGGTCATGGTGGATGTTTGTGCTCAGTCTTTCTTCATGCACTTTTTCTGTAACTTCTAAAGTCTAAGCTCTAGTAAATCGAGGCTGCACGTTGGAGTGTTACAAGCTGACACGACCCAGCTGCGTGGTCAGTTCACTCCACATGAGGCATCATGTGACCTTTAAGCCAACGGGGGCCTTGATGCAGGGATAGTCATTGTTAGGCTCAGGTGTAAGACTACATCCTTCCTGTCCTGATCGATACTAACTTACCCAGCATACCAATGCCCAGCATGAAGGCATCCATCCCATAGGGCATCACGCGAGAGCGCCCCCTGGCCGAGCCCGTGGGGGACATCACCTCCTTGGGCTGAGCTTTCTTACACTCCACCTGTTTCCAGACAAACAACAAATCAGCACGGCGAGTTCGGTAATAAAACAATGATGTCAGAACGTTGTCGGACACAAGGAGCTGCTCACCATTTTGTTGTTAATCTCGTGGAAGTGGATCTCGCAGACTTTCTCCACCACATCCTCGTTCTCAAACGTCACAAAGCCGAACCCTGGTGAGGACGAGGACATTTTGAGAGTAGAAAAAAAGAAATTTCACACAGTTTGATGGACTTCAGCAGTGGGCCTCTCGGCACAGCTAATAGTCCCCAGTAATCAGCACTGTAATAGCCGCTTAACACATTTGCCCCCCCCCACCCTTCAATGTTGCTATTCTGCACTCATCCTTTCTTCCCTCCATTCCTGGCCAGAAGGCCTGGACAAAGCTGGTAGGCTGTCATAATCGATCAGTCCTAGGGTGGGGAGGAGGTGCTTAAGGAGGCTTTATCCTGATCCCGATTAACGGACTGGCTAATTAGACTAGCCCCGTTCGTCTCCTCCTGCTCAGCCCACAGGAAGGAGGAGGCCCTGGGGGGGGAATCAATAGACACCCAGGAAGGATCGGAGGAAGAGTAGTAAACTGACGAGGACAAGGAGAGGAAAAGTAGAGGTCTAGTGCATGGATGGACAGAGTGATGGTTTGTCCGTCTCACCTCTGTGTCTGTTGGTGGTCTTGTCGAACATGAGCATAGCATCGTCGACCTGGGGGGGAGACAAACAACACAGTTTATTAACGCAGCGCTCTCTCTCTCTCTCTTGCCACGCAGCATATTGCCTGACCTCAGCCCTTCTCAAGTTCTGCAGGGAGGCTCAGCAACAGATGGACAGAGAGGAGGGGGAAGAGGGAGCAAGGGAGGGAGGGAGGGGACTGGGGACAAGCGACAGGTTACAAAGAGGAGGCCGAGGGAGCAATGAGAGGGAAATATGGAGAAACATTGTACATGGCAAACAGAATTAACGGGTGGCACGAAAAGTTGGAAGTTGTGTCTGCTGCTAAACTGCCCCAGTCACAATCCTTCTCACAGAGATCACATAATCCGCCCCCTTTCTCCCCTCCAAAGTTTGACATTCCCATGGCAACTGTACAAAAAGCCTTTATAAAAGAGCTCTAGCCAACATCAAATATGCTTTATGAATAGTGGGAGAGTGCCAGTGAGACAAAGAGAGGGCCGCAAACACACACACACACACACACACACATACACACACACACACACAAAGAAATCTGCCGGTCACAAGCAGAAAGGTGAATCCTGTGGGCAGGAGGGGACTTGATGAGAGGGCAGAGCTGATAGCGAGAGGAATAGCGACAGGTGGAGATATGGTGAAATAGAGCACACAGAGTTCTGTAAGAGTGAGGAGGAAAGAAAAAGAAAGGAGAAGATTGGGTCAAAGTGGAAAGGGAGGAGAAATAAGAGACAAAGGGAGAGGGAAGAGGGAGAACAAAGAGGCCTGGAGGCTTTGTTTGTTGGCACAGTCGGCCATGATTCCTCCTCCTCCTCTCCCTTTGACCTCTCCCTCCAGCCCGGCCTCCCTTTATAGAGCAAAGACACAGGTGTCTATTCTACACACACACACAGACACCCACACACACACACACACACACACACACACACACACACAGAGAGGGAGAGAGTTTCTTATGTCAAAGTTGACCTACTCTCTCCCCCACCTCCCCCTCTCTCGCCACAAGCTCACATGTTTATACTCTGCACAGTGGTCCAAATAAACATTTGGTAAATGAATCTGTGCTCGGTCTATAATAAGTTTACTGGATATGGTCCACTAAATAATTTGTCATAGTCACATTGTCTCACTCTGTGTGTGTGTGTGTGTGTGTGTGTGTGTGTGTGTGTGTGTGTGGACCCCTAAGGGCAGTTTGCCTACAGAAAGGTCAAAGGTGAGTGAGGAGTGTCAGTGTGAAAGGGGACCTGTTACTCTGATGCCTCTCAAGCCGTTGCCTGACATTTGCCTGACGTCTGCAACACGTTTAACTCAGTGTCTCTGCAAAATCAGGACAGCTACGATACAAATCTGAGCAGACACAGGTTTAACAAGGCAAATACATAAAACTTATACATCCCAACTTAAAGTGAGGCTGCTCAGTCATCCCGGAGGAAGACGCGACCAAAACATAAAACGCTGAAAATGGAGTTAATCGCACATCATTGCTCGATATTTCAAACACTGGGCATTTGTAATGGCGCACTGCCGGACAATATTCCTCTCTTATCCTTTTTTCCCCACCTCTCATCTTCCCTGTTATCCCCTGCCCATCCCTCTCCGCTCTCCTTTGTCCTCACCAGGACGGGACACAAAAGGTCCAGTGAGGCAGTCTAATCAGGAACTTCCATGGATGGCTGGAGCCTACATTTCACCGTCCATCCCTCGATATCTCTCTCGGCAAAAATTCATCTAGACGTTATGATTGAGGAGGGAGCACGAGAAACTCGAGGCCAAACCTTTGGCACTGAAAATAAAGTGCCATGCGATTGTAAACGTAGCGGCTTAAAACAGAGTATTTTCCTGTGACTGACTTTGAAAAGTTTCAAGGGTTTTAAATGTCCATCTGATATTTTCTTGAAAAATGTTCTTGGGGGATTTTGTTTTGTCCAATTTTCTTTTGCAGAAGATGAACTAAAAGTCACATGACTCATAAAGTCACACACATCGCTGATTTTTCTGTACACGTCGAGGACTGTGAACAGTCCAGAAACTTCCAGTATGCAGATAACTTCTGAACAAACTAAAAAAATATTTGTCTAGCTTTGTGCAGAGGCATAATGGCCCTCGTAACCCCCCTTACACACACACACATCTTTGCCCCAGTTCCCTCTCTTACGCCTCTGCAAACCTCTCTCAATCAGGCCCTCCCGCCCTTGTCGGTGCCTTTGTCAGTCCGTCAGCTATTCTCTGCCGCACGTCTTTCACATCTCAGAATTTAAGAAACTTAGATAAAACTTTATGTAAAAAATGATTTAAAACAAACACAAGTTCATTAAGCTAATGATTTAAAAGTAAAGGAGGAAGTTACCAGCTTTTTAAGCATTAGTCAATTTATATTCATTTTTACTCAACTACAGAATTAACCCCCACCCAACTCACACACACACTCATGCTAACACCCCCGAACACCACCTCATCCCTCCTCCTTCAGAACAAAACCCCCTTACCCACAGAATTACTTGGGGACAATGGGCAAGTCGGGTCACCACGGTAACGGGCCAGGAGGGGGTTGTGGGTAGGAGCAGCTGTTACATCAGATTAATTCAGATTCTGATAATCCCTCCTCCTTCCTCGCCATCACCACACACTCACTACAAAACTTTTCGCCCCCCCCCCCCCCCCCCCCTCCCTCTCTCGCCCTCCTCCCCCTGCTCCCTCTCCCAGTCCCCCTAACTTCGCCTGCTGCTCTCAGAGCCTCTCAGCCTCGTTATTTTTTTCCTTTCCTACCCTCTTCAAGCCTTTTTCTCTCCATCCTTTCTCGCCCTCCTCCTCCTCCTCCCTGCAGCAGTAACTCCTTCACTTCCAAGCAGCCGCTCGACTCCCAAGTGAAGTTTTTCTCCGAGAATTTGCGGTGAATCAGCCTCGGCAGAGCTGGTGAGATGCAATGCTCAGAGCTGCTGATTTCCTTCTGCGCTGACACCACCGAAATGTATGTGAATCTGTTAAAACAGAGGAGTCCCTATTTTTCGACTCCGACCTACCTTGCTGTTTCTTTCGGCCACAATCTGACACCACAGCAGCTTAAACGCTCCCATAGACAACACTCACCTTCCCGAACTGGTCAAAGTACTGCTTGACGTCCTCGATGGTCGTGTTCACTGACAGGCCTCCCACAAAGATCTTCTTGGTTCGAGTCACCAGCTGTAAGAGAGGGAACGGCACAGATGAACAAATAACTCTCCCCTCTAACTCTAAAGCACACTGTTCAAATCAAAATAAATCCATTTAGGAATCAGTTTACAGATGTAACTTATATTTGTCCAGAAAGCTTGTTTAGATGTTACAATAATTACAAGCACTTGTAGTTCACTGTACTACCTCAGTACTTTGAATTAAAACAGTTGTATTATTATTATTATTATTATTATTATAAGTATTATTAGTCTCAAATGCATGCTAATTTAATGTTACTTTACTGCTGCTTCAGCTGTTACTACACTCAAATTATTTTGAGTGGCAGGTTCAAAGTACAAAATTAATTTTCACACTGTCCCAAGTATAATGGTTGTTTAAAGGTAATTTACATTGGATGTTAGTACTACAACTAATGATTATTTTCATCATTGATTATTTGCAAATATTTTTTTCAATTCATTGAGCTGTCACTGTGTCAACAATATTATTATCACTGTGCCTTTGAGCAAACAGACATTTAATTATGTTCGATGCACTTCATCAAAATTATATATATTATATTTTATTTATGATAGGGATTCACAGGGACCATTAATAAAGGCCCACAGAAGACTGGCAGCGCCTCAACCTGACACCCGTTGTTTCTTCTAAACATTAGCCTCAGTGTTTGTTCTCTGCAGTCTGCTGAACAAGAACAATAAAGTATTTGAAGAAAAAAGTAGTTTGCTCCGTCACATGAAGTGGAAGACAGCATTTAACAGAACAGGGTTTAGTCCGTGCTGCTGTAAGTCTGTCAGCATTAAGTCAGTCAGCAGAGAACACTTTCATTTAGCAATGAGGACAGAAACAGGTGGATTTAAACGTGTGCCAAAGTTACATTATAATACATTTACACTATGAAACAAATTATTTACTAATGTTACTAGTATGTTATAGTAGAAGCTATGAATTAACACACGTTTTTTTCACATGGATTCGTTACTTGAGTTGTTTTCAGACATGATTGTCCACAGAATCGGGTTCAGACTTTCTCTGGCGTTTGCATTTCAAACATGAAGAACGCAGCAGGATATTCTCAGCTCAGATGCATTCACAAGAGCACAGAAATCCCTAAACCAATGCACAAAACCTATGACACGGCCATTTCAGCAGATCTGTTGTATCAAAGTAAATGTTGTTATATGTTTTTTTCTCCTCGTACCAGTGTTTATTTGTGCTGCTGGCCTCACACAGCCAGGTTTCCCAACCAGTTGTTGTGAATAGAGAAGACGAGCTGCTTCAGATCAGGACAGAGCGTACTTGAAACACAATCCAGACATTCAGGTGGGTTTAACAATACTTGTGTGTTTCTAAATTTGTGAAACGTTTTTGTTTGCACACAATCGCACAGCGGCCCGGTGATGTCAGCGCCGCTCATGTTCATCAGATTACGAGGCATTAGCCTAACCCGCTGCAAAACAAGGCGCACACAACTTAACCTGAGGAGACAGATCCACTCACCTTGGGCTGGGCTCTGCGAGGGAACGCAACCTTCGGATCGATCTGCAGGAGAGGATACAGAGAGGGAGACGACTGGTTAGTGTTGTGTCATGACGCAGACGCATCAGCAACCTTTCCTCTGTGTGCTCTGACATCACACCTTCATCTCTCATGATGACTCATCAATGAGGGTGTAATATATCCATGTCATCCTCCTGTTGGCCTAGTGCAACATTAACACCAGTCCTGAATCACAGCAGCAATGTCAAAGACACCTGGTTTTTAAGGCTCATCATACCCACACTTCCCTGTGCCGATAAACAGAAACAGACACCGCTTATATTTGGGAAAGAAAAATCGAGATGAAGTTGACATCCAAGGTAGTGAGTGTGTTGTCAAATAAATCAATACATTTTGAGGTGAAAAGATGGTGAGGTTTTGTCATTATCACCTGCTTCAGACAACTGATCGAACACCTACATCCAGGTCTGAACACACGACTGCTGAATGAATGTGTGTGTGTGTCAGTTATACCAGTGTGGGTGAACAGTGATGTAGCAGTAGATGATGTCATTAAGGCTGCTTATCAAAGCACCAAGGAGGTTTTCACCCCTGAGGATTTGTTTGTTGGTTTGTAAACAAGATTAAGCAAAAACTACTGGACGGATTACCATGAAACCTGGTGGGAAGATGCAGTATTAGTCAGGGAAAAACTCATTACATTTTAGTGCAGATAAAGATCAGGAGCAGAAGTTCCTTTCATGTTCTTTGAGATTGCAGGAAAGGGCGTTATTTTGATATTTTCTTGATTTTCCAGAGAATAATTCATGGATCTTGAAACAAATCAGGCATATTTAGGAGACTGATATTTATGAGCGTGTGCAGATCCAGTGGATCTAGTGAATTTAAATGTGGTTTCATAAGGGGACTGTTGGGCCTTGGTGGAGGCATGCGTTCTACTGATTGCCACCCTAGAGAGCATTATTTAAAAGATTATACCTAGCTCCGACGATCGCTTTTTAAAAGTTTACCTCAGAATTTATATGACCATATATGGAACCAGCTAATCATCCTTTTAATCACCAAATCATCTCATCTCTTCAGCTTCATTTTTTTAATTATTTCCTCAGTTGACTCATCTATCGTGAGGCTATAAAACTGCTCTATTTGGTTTGACAAAGGAAGCACTAACTGTTAATGCTTCTCTTATTCGACCACCAGAGCAAAATTCAAAGGTACATGATGACACTCTGACTCTCATATTTGAGAAGCTGAAACCTGTGAATGTTGCTCAGTGTTGTTTGATTTTTCAATAGATTATCCAATTTCTGTTGATTCATTTGAAAAATATTATAATAATAATGATAATTCAGCAGTAATTAGAATAAAGAAAAGGAGGAACATTTTGTGTGTGTTGCTCTACAACACGAGTCAGGTTATTGTCAATGTGTGTGTTTCTGCATTTATGATCTACGTGAATGCGTGTTTGTATTATTAATCCATTTTTTTGGAGCATTCTCGCATGGGATTATATTCCAGTGTCTGAGGTAGAGTACTTAAACATGTAAGTCTGTGTGTGTGTGTGTGTGTGTGTGTGTGTGTGTGTGTGTGTGTGTGTGTGTGTGTGTGTGGGCGCAGGTGGAATGCCTGGGAATGTCCAGTGAACCCCTGCCTCTCTCGTCACTGCCATGTGACATGTGTACTCCTGGAATCTCACACCGGCACTACAATCACAAACACACCTCATCTCGGCGCGGAGAGTCCGAGAGCGAGGACGAGCGTGTCAGACAGAGAGTGAGAGAGAGGGACGAGGAGGTAAGACGGTGGGGGGGGGGGGGGGGGGAGCAGGACGGGGGAGGAGAGGGAGCTGTCAATCACACCCACACTGACGGCAGATCCACCCAATTTTGTTTGTTTGTGTTTGTTTGTTTTTGCCTCCCTCAGCTTTTGGACGGAAGTGATGACAACAACGGGGACCGCTCGTCTTCCCGTGCACGCCCTCAGGCAACCTGGGTCGTCCCCTGCCCTGCAGTTCCTCACATATACATCCTGGACAGGCTTTGAAAAGGACACAACTTTACCTTTTCTTTTGCAGTATAAATCTTCTGATATCAATCTTATCACTACAGCTATCAAAAAACAAATAGAATCGACACATAAGTGGCTGGGCCCACTGAATGTCACCAAGGTTAAGATTGGAGAGAGAACCACATCATGCCATAAGAATGCAATCATAGACAGGCTGTAAAACTGGAATTTGAGACCTCTATATTAGTCTATACTGATCTAATAGAGCTAGAGAACAACTAGACTACTCCACACTGTACTGCTGTTACACTAACAGATGGTGAGACAGTACAGCGCTAAGATTAGTCCGCAACCATGAGACGGTAGAGTTGAACTACAGTAAAGAGCTAGAGCCTCTATGGTAAACCACATGCGTTTACCAGAGTAAAGGGTAACAGTGTTGATTCTAACAAGAGGCGACATCACCGCAATGTTTCACTTTTTTTCCTCTTTAATTTTTCTAGAGAGCAGAGTGAGAAGACTATAGGCTAACACTGGAGGATCAGATGCAGAGTCTACTGTTTAGTTTCTATAGTGGCTAGACTACTCTGATAGTCACCTCCGGTCACCAACCCTCCTGATGTCCAACACTCCTGTGCACATTCAAAAACAAACAAGACACACACACACAAACAAAATCAAACACATGGCAGCACACAGCACATTCGTTGGGGGGAGGAAACTGTGGACGTTAAACAGGTACATTTGCTGTAGAAAGGAAATCGCTTCGTTTCAAAAATGTTGATCATAGCAGTGTTGTATTTAAAGTGACCCCCATCTCCCAAAACCCTCACTGTCACTTGGATGTTGGTATTCACCTATAATCTCAGTGTGAGACGATGTACAGGCAGGATTTGTTTGTCAGCCAGTCGTGGTCCAATATCCAACTCACACTAGTGTTATGAGACAACTCCAACGCATGTACTGGGAATGATCTTTTATTTTTAAACAGTGAAGGAAACATTTTGTGTCGAGCAGTTATTACCTCTGCCACAGAGTTTTTTCCCGTTGGTTTATTTAGTTTTCTTTGAGGTTAGTTTGTCAGCAGGATTACACAAAATTTATTGAACAGATTTGCATGAAACCTGGTGGAAGGATGAACCATGTGCCAAGATGGTAGGGGATCTGGGAGTGCTTTCACTTTTTTAACAATAGCTGTGACTCAATTCAGGAGCTGCTTCCTTCAGGGACTGCATCATAGACCAAACTGCGTCACAGTTGTGCGACTAAATTGTCTCATTTCGAAGACTCCTCCAAAAAACGGCCGACAAATGACCCCCGAGAAACAAAGGCTCCGATGGGTGGATCCCTGCCAGCTGAACCTATCCACAGGATTCATTGCGTTTGCGTGACAAAGCGTTTTTTCAAAGAGGTTATGGTGCTGGCGAGCGACGTGAAGTCAGATACTCTAGATTCCCGCTTCAACTCAACTGAACAGCTCACAGAACTAAAACCAAGGGTCATTAAAAACACTTATTTATTGAAATCCTTTTCACGGCCTGATAGCTATCAAAAAATAAAGTGTTTTTTTTGCACCTGTCGCGCGTTAGAAGCCAGGCAGAGATAGACCGCAGAAACTGTGCAGCGCTTCACTCAGACATTTGCATTCACACATGCACGTCCTCCGGAGAAGAAACGGAGGAACTGCAGAGTTCAGTGCATGTCTGAAAGCAGCTTAACTGACCTGCCTGCCTGCATGCACCCTGTCTGTGCTCTAACTACACAGGACTGACGCTTTCAGCCGCAGAGACATAAACCACTTCGACAGTCAGACGTTAGCATGCGAGTCAGGCAGTGTGGGTTCATGTTCTTTAGGGGTGTAGCGTTGACGACATGGGAGGGTGGGACGCATTGGTTGCTAGGTTTTCCAGGATTACCAACCCTATCTTTAAAAAGACTTTAGGGCCGTGGCGAAGGTCTAAATTGACTATTGAAACATAAAAATCTCTGTATTTCACCAATTCAGGGATTTTTCATGAGGGACAAGAAGTGGCAGCCATTTTGAGAATTCTTATTGAAGGTCTTGCTGAAATAAAAACCACATACCACACAAGTCATCACTCCAGAGTATTTTCATGTGTCATAAACTGTGTGGAGCGGGGATCTGTGACTTAAAGCAACACTTTATCATGTATAAAGTCACTTGAAGGTGCTGCTGTTTAAAAGAGTGGCCTGCCCTCTCTGCACTCACAGCAAGGTAACAGGGAAGAAGCTGAACGTAATTCAGAAAGAGGTTTACGAAATCAGGGCAATCCACTTTGACCAAACTACATCCCCGCCATGCAACAGTTGGCTGAGCGCGCTGCCCGTCACAGCCTGAGCTGGGAGCACACTTAACGCAGCGTGCCCATTGGGCCACACTCGCCATCCGAGGAACAACTCAAGCTTGTTGACTCCAATCCTATTAGTCAAGAGAGCCATACTAATCACAGATGGGGTTATCCTCCCCCCTTCCCTTACATCTTTCCACCCGGGAAATGGTTAACGAGGGCCCACACATTTATGCCTGATTGCAACTCGGCAAGGAGCAATGTGAATTTGTTGAAAAACTCTGCGCTGTGCACCTTGGAGCTGCAGTTGAATGGAAACTTTGTCCAACAAAGGTGCAGTTTGCATCAGGCGTCACTAACTTTACAGATAGCAGGAAACTGGCAGCGCACCCAGAGGGGCGACTAACACGGCGGCTGTCACATAAATCACAGCAAAAACCTGCCTCAGTACACTGGTCAGAACCAGGCTGCATCTGTCCTTCAACACAATAAGTACCAATAAATTCCTCCGCAGCACTGTATTTGCTCTTTAGCCTCTCGGCTGCGCAAAGCTCTGTTAATTCCAGAGCCGGAGCGGTTCAGTCGGTCACAGCATGGCACATTCTTTCTGTTGCCACTGGAGAACTTTTCTCTCCTCTCTCTAACAGGATAACCTGTCTGTGTGAGGGAGAGAGGGAGAGGGGGGCAGGGTGAGCGGTCTAAAAAGACCCACTCTACTCACCATCCAACCCCTGTGGATGATCGCTGAGCCCTCTCCACGCCAAACGCACACTCTCCAAGGCCGCCAAAAGACACAGCGACTGCCACGAGGCCACACAGAGTTAATGCAAGCACAAGTGGAGGGGAACAAACTCAAATTAAAAGGAGGGAGTCATCATCATCTGTGGAGTCTGCCATGTATAAAACTCAATAAGTTGCATATCAGAGGAGGTTGATGGGGGATTAGCTGTCAGCTCACACAAACACACACACACACACACACACACACTCTCCGTGTCTGCGTCTGTTTATGCTGTCTCCATCTCTAGTATCCAAGAAATGATTGTAAATGATGTGCATTGTTATCTCCCTCTTTTTTTCTTTTGTGACAGTTCCATTCTTCAACTGTGAAGGGTGGTGGTGTGGGGGGTGAGTCACTATGGAAACAAACCCCATGGCAAGTTAGTGGCGTCCAACCATGATAGCGCTACTTGTCATAGCTGTCGTGCCTGCAAGTGACACTATAGCAGTGAAGCGCTGGGGAAACCAAAAGAAAACCTCAAATCAATTTGACTTCTTCCTCAAACAACTTCCGTCATGGTAATTTTAATCAATTCAAATTTTCTAATTCCCTCACAACTTTCTACAGCGAGTAAGCCTGTTATATTTTTCCTTTCTTTCATTTTCTTTTCTTTCTGTATTTCCATCTTCAGTCTTCCAAAAGCTGAAGACGGTGCAACGCTAAGAGCACAAAGGGGAAAAAGAAGAAATAGCATCCCCTCATTTCAATACAGTGACTAACCCGCAGCCACCACCACTCCCACTGAGGAGAGAGGCGGGGGCAGTGGTCCCTATGGCGACCAACGGGCCACATTGTTCCCAGACCGGCCCACATTCATTACTGACACAAAAAGACACACACACACACACACACACACACACACACACACACACACACACACACACACACACACACACACACAGTTAATACATTTGAAGTTATAGTTCTTCACACAGGTGAGAGGGCGACACACTGACTTTCTCATCATTACGTTCTCGGTTATATTCTTCCCAGGATCAAGAGGAAGCAGTGAGGAGTTTGTTTGGAGCTGCGTTCACACCTTCATGGTTTCAGGTAGCATTTGCTTGCTCAACTGACAAACTTTAAGAGGTCAATTCAACCCCTTGGGCACAGAGAAACAAAAAACGCAGAATGAAAGTTTTGGTTCACTCTTTCTGGAGACCAAATCAAAGATTGGCAGTGAATGCAGCCCAGTCCGGTTCCCCCTTGTTTCTATGGAAATCGACACTGGGTGACATTTTCTTGCCTGTTTGGCTGGGGAGCAAAACGAGAGAGAGAGAGAGAGAGAGAGAGAGAGAGAGAGAGAGAGAGAGAGAGAGAGAGAGAGAGATAGAGAGAGAGAGAGATAGCTCAGGCTCCCATGTGTCTCTATATCGTGCAACATGCTCACGTCTGAGTTGCAGCAGTGGACTTGCACGGACATGGTGTTTGAGAGGAAAGCACCAGCCACTGGTGGAAGCTCCGGCAAAACGCACTAAAAATGTGGCAATGTTACACCTCTCCAGCGGATTATTGGAAAATCCACTAATCAAACACTGAGCAATGGGATTAGCTGGTGGTGGGGAAGTAAATACAGAGAACTCACTGTTTTGGAGTCCAACTCGTGCCTGGTCTGGGCCAAAACTTTATCCACGCCGGCCTGATCAACAAAGGTGACGAATCCGAACCCTCTGCAGACATCAGGGAGAGGAGGAGAGAGGGAGGGAGAAAAGGGGGGAGGAAGAGGAGTAAGGGGGGTATTAATGACACAGAAACTGATGTTGACATGTAATCATACGTTATGTGCAGAGAGGAATCACGGAGGTCAGATAAACTTTCAGCCAGCCGCGCAGCTCTCTCACCTCGAGCGCTTGGTAACCGGATCTCGCATCACCATACACTCCTTCACCTCCCCGTACTTGCAGAAGTACTCCTTCAGACCCTCTGGGGAAGAAAAACAAATAACAACGTAAGTACAAAAGAAGGTGGAAAAAAGACACGATAACTGATGAATGAAGAGGTGGGAAACAGATGACACGTTTCAGGTAAAAAAGTTTGGCTCCAGGGTCAAACTTTTGCTGAGATTTCTAAAGTAACAACACAAAAAATCATCAGGACTCAAAGAACACTTCCAATTACATGCTTTTTTGAATAGATCTCATCTTATTGCAGCTTTAATAATTTAAAATCCAACTTTCTTTTAATGACATTTACAGAATCACTCATTGACTCTATGGCAGGTCTGAATGGAGGCATTCATCCTGCAGCAGGTTTCATACGTAAAACTCAGAAAAACACAAAACAAATAAACAGATTCAGTGAAAGCAAAGAGAAATATGAAGAATTTCTTTTGGTTCCATCACATCCATGCCAGGTTTTTTTTTTAAGACATAGTGGTATTCTATGAGAGCAAGTGGTAGGAAAAAAAAAAGATTTACCTTGTGTTGTTTGCCAGCTCAGTCCACCTATGAACATTTTACTGTAGAGAGAGAAGGTCCATATTTACATATTCATTAAAGGAGCATTCCGGGAGTTTAATATTTGTATGGTTACACAGGAGAGACAAAGTTGTCAATGAGGGTTTTGAAAGTGTGAGTGTGTGATGAAGGCTCTCAGTGTGGAGGTGTGTGTGTGTGTGTGTGTGTGTGTGTGTGTGTGTGTGTCCTCAGCAGAATAACCACGTTTGTTCCTGCTGAGCTGCACAGAGAGAATTTCAGAAAATAAAAAGTTTTTTCGTTACCAGGGGTCGTGGGGGGAGTCCGTGGTGGACAGGCTGCTCTGGCTCCCTTCCGTCTCCATATCGTCTCCTCGCTCCGTGTGTGTGTGTGTGTGTGTGTGAGGGAGAGTGAGAGAGTGCAGTGTGTGTCCGGGCCGAGCAGTGCGGGAAAACAGGCGGAGAGAGGAGCTGGGCGGGTTTGGCCCGGGGTGACAGAGAGGGGAGCGGGGTGGATGCAGCAGGAGGCTGGGACAGACTCCTCCTCCTCCTCCTCCCTCTCTCTCTCTCATCCCGCCGTAGAGGAGCACCGCTCCTCCTCCTCCTCCTCCTCTCATCCCGCCGTAGAGGAGCACCGCTCCGCCATCAATCTCCTGCCGTCAGACACAAAGGTTCCTCTTCTTCCTTTCAAAATAAAAACATGATTTACTGACAGGTACAGGTTGCTTCTTCCTGTCTGTTGTTTTTTTTCTCCTACTTATGTTGTTGATCTACAGTTTATATCAATTTATATGAAGTCAATTGAACGTAATGTATTTATTGAGCATGATTAAAACAGAAATCGTTGAATATACAATAGTAAATTATATTGTAGGGGTAAACAAGGATGTTTTTTCAACTAATATTTAGCTGCTTTCTATTTTGTTTTTTCTACACATTTGTTTTTTATTTTTTTTAAATGTCCAAACTAAACATATTCAATTAAACTAAACATGCAAAAAATTACAATTTACATGAAGTCTCCCCATTGAACATTTAAAAGCAAGTCAGGTAAACTCAACTTATTTATAGAGCACATTTAAAAGCAACAAGTTTGAATATATTCAAGTTTTAACAACACATAAAATAAGATTAGATAAAATAAAACAGATTTTATTAATCCCAAAGAAAATTGCTGTGCCAGCTTGCTCCATGATTACAGTAACACGATATCAATAGTGAACAGAGGATAAAACAATAGACGATTTATTCTAAACAATAAATCCTCTATATAAATATAATATAAAGTGTCTTGTAAGCAAAAAAAAAAAAGGGTACACCAAGTAAATATAGAACTAGTGCATATATAATTAAATTAAAATAAGTTTTAATCTAGCTTTAAACCAACAGACCAACATTTTGGTTGTTAGTTAATTCACTATATATAACTACTGTGTTTTGTTACATAAATGGTACATTCATGCATCAATCTCCAATAACAGGTGTTCAGAGGAGGGTTTATGGTTATTGACAAATACATTGATACATCTGCTGATATCAACATTGCAGCATGTTATAAAAAATGTTTTTTAGACTATTTTATCAAACATGAGTAATTCAAAACTTCTCATAGCTTGAAGTTTTCAACTTTGTCTTTTTCTGTGACAGACATTGAGCTTTTATTATGAAGGTAGAATCTCATTCTTTCCTTTCACATGCTGGATAACTTTGATTAACTTTACACATTTTCTGTAATAGTTCAAATAGACTCTTAACAGGCCCAATTTACAGTTACAATAACTCATCTGTCATGATGTCACTGATCATGATGTCACTTGTTTCACTGGTTTAGTGACGTATTCAAAACTTTTGAAACAATTAAAATCTTAGGTTGAAAGTTTGAGGAACCACATGAAAAAACACAGTGAATTGACTGATTTATTTGACTATTTATTCAGCAGTAACATTAAGAAACAATCAAGTGGAAATAATTTGGAAATAATATTATTAAGAATATTATTATTATATATTAGAAATAATTAAAAGATAATTTCTTGATAGCAGTGAAGACATAATTCACACACAACCTGCTCTTGTATAAATGTGTTGACGTCACAGTGCAATGGTCACAGAGTGAATCAGTTTCACAATGACTGGCCAACAGTCAGAGTTGGGAAATAAGTTATCAATCATCACCTCCAGCCTTTTTAAATAGGTGGACATGGCCACAATGTTTCTCCTTTAAAGTCATTACTCAGCACTCAATTATACTGTAATACTGTGTCTGAGGTGCTTAATTTATGATACAATTTACAAATAGAAAATGGTTTGTTGCATTTCCAGACATTAGTGACATTACCTAATCTACTGAAACTACCTATCCTATTAATCAATGAGCTTATTGTTAAGTCCTTGATGTCAATGGAGAGTTGATTTGTACCAGTTCTCTTGTTTGCAGCTGTAGATAGCACTGTAGATACCACAATCATTTGTGTGTCATTATACATCTTCCATAATGCAAACAGGCATATGCACCGTGGTTTAGCAGGAGGTTTGGGTGCTGTGTTCTCATTCATTGCTAGGGTTTAAGTATTTAATTAGTACCAAAGCCAGCTCCGGCTAATCTTCTCAACACTGACTCAACATGTGACCTGGTAGCCAATGTTAAGGCCAATCAATAGCCTGAGCGACTCAAACAAAGACAATGACGGCTTTGACTTACGGGCATAAAACACATTCTGTCACACTCAGGAGTTTGTTGCAAAGTTTGGAGGTTAAAGGCCTGAGTCTGGAAGGTGGTTTTTGGGCATGCTTACACTGAAACATTTAACATTAAGCAAAGAATAGTCCTGGTTATGTCCCCACAACGCATTTATATTTCAGGGCAACATGACAAGCTAACACGTAATGCACGTACACAGGTTTAGATTTGCGATTGTCCTCTCTAACGCAGTTCATCGTCACTGGGTGCTGAAGCCAGTGTCCTGCCTGCACACAGGCCTTTCCTCTATCCTCTGCAGATGAGCAGATGAAGCTCTGGAAGTGGGACAGGCGCTATTTGGACAGGAATTAAGGGGTGTGTTAAATTTCTGCATGCATGATCAATGGGGTTGAATGGCGGCGTTGGGGATGGGAAGGGTGGTGGTGTGGGGAACACGAGGCTGAGAGAGACAGAGAGAGAGAGAGCTAGTGGTGAGACTATACGCACAGAGGCAGCCAGCAATGGCTCACTAATGAGAGATGGACAGTGTGGATTGTGTGTCATTACCAATCAGCATAGCTTTGAGTTCTCAGTAGAGGGAAAATGGAGGCTCTAATGTGTGCTGCATGTGGTCCTTTTTGATAAACCCAGCTTGTGTGGCGGAGCATTAGTCACAGCGGTATCTGAGCCGCTGGAAATCCACACACACTGCCCTCTGTCTGTTTGCTGAGGAGTGTCCTCTGAATAGTACAATGGGACTTAATTACAGGTCAGTGGCATGTCTCAGGAAGATAGAGGGAGCTCTGTTACCCTTCCAAATACAGTATAATGCCATCTTCCCAAGGGTGGGGTGGGGTAACACCAGCTACACACAAAAAGGTGCGGATAGGCTGAACCTGAGAACGGGATAAGGTGATCCATGCAGAGAAAGCAAGCGTTTTCAGAGAGTGAAGATAAAGAACTACATTAACTCTCAACGGTTTTTCTCCCCATTCAGTTTGCCCTCTTTTCTTCCCAGTCCACTTCCAACTCATCATTCCTGCCAACTTTCTCTGATGGAAAAAAAGACAGTGGATCAAAGACAAAAATAATCTTGAAAAAAATAGATAGATGAACATAGACAAGTAGTAAAATGCTAAGTTACAGCAGCAGTTTAAACATGCCAGCAGTTAGCTGATATTATATAACTTTTTTTTAAAACAGTCACTCACATCAATTTTGCAACATGAGCAATATTTTGGCCTGATCATTAACTTTGTATTGGAAAAGGACAGATGTCTTAATGGAGATGAGTGGCAGAAAAGAAAACAAAGTGAGATACACGTTAAAATATCAACAAGTGAGCCAATGGAGTGTAAAATAATAAGATAATATAACAACAAGTTAGAGCAGGGGTTCTCAAAGTGGGGTCAGGGGACCCCTAAAGGCCCCAGAGGGGTTTCAGTGAATCCCTGGCAAAAAGGGGAATTATTTATTTTTATTATACTTTCATCCATATTTTCATAATATTCTGTCTGTTCTATCTAAAACCAAGCATCTTGTCAGCTGGGGGTCAGTGGTCTAGTTAAGATGCTTTAAAAGGAAAATAAATCATAACGATACACATACAATGTTATATTCACACACAAAGTGAGAACATTTAGTAAATAATCAAAATTGAGGTCAAGTCATGCATACAAGTTACCAGTGGTGGAAATTAACTGCAACTTTTAGTCAAGTACTGTACAGAAACAGAAACTGTACGCTATGCGATACTTCTACTCCACAACAGTGAAATAATGCACTTTTTAACATTTATAGAATAGAATTGATTGTTAATGTGAAACCAGTGGTTCCCAGACATTTTAACTTGTGTATCCTTCCTTATATTCTAATATTATAATACACCAGTGTCTAGTTTGGGTCTTTTGTAACATTTCTGTTGCCCTTTGCAGTTTCACTTAAGAGACATTTCCCCTGTAACCCTTTTTTTATTTAGTTCACATGCATGATGTATTATGAGGTTTTAAGGAGAATTGTCTCTTTTTGCTCTGACTGATTTCGCAAAATATTTAACCTGTACGTTTTTTTTAAACGCACCAAAAATATATACAGATTTGTCACCCATTCCTTATGTTGCTCTAAACTATAAAGAAGTCCAAATTAAATCTACATGCTTAACAAATAAAATGTAACTACAACAATCATTTTCAGTTATAACATTCTAATAATGTTAATTTTAACAATCTAGCAGTTTAAGTTTTGCAGGCTTGTGTAGATTTTTTTTTATGTAGACTTCTCTTAATACTTTTTTTAACCATCCAGCATACAGGCATTAATGAACACAAGCAAAAACAATACTGAAAGGAAATACAAGTCATTTTCTGAAGAAATTTCAGAGAGGACTTAAAAAGTTGTCATCTCTACCTCTTCTCTTCTTCTCTCTTCACAGTGTGTGTGGAACAGGCCACAACCTGAAGTCACTGGGCTGCTCTCATGTGTAGATGGCACAACAGCACTCTCAAGTGGCTCATACTGCACAACAGGTCATGCTGTGGTTCCATTCAGCTAATCTAAGAATAAATCTGTTCAATTTATTATGTTAAACTTTGACCTATAGACATTTTTAATTCCCTGCTTCAAAATTAAACTGTGGGAAATCATAATTCAACCTTTTTCCCAAAAGTCAGCTCCTGTGTGGAATCACAATATCTGCACATATAAATGTACCTTACAACTTTTCTGTTATGTTTTCATAACTTGTCCTCTGTGGCTGATTTGAGAGGCGATCAGGTTTCCTCCGCAGCTCTGTTTGCAGTTAAGATCTCCTCACTTTTATTTATTGTTTTTTTAAACTGTACTTTGGTCACTGTTGGGGACTGACAAGAGTGGGGACAAAGTTCACAGGGCGCATGTAAGGAGGAGGGGGTGAAGAGGAGGAAGGTTAAAAAAGAAAAAAGAAAATTGACCTTTGAAAGCAAAACAGCAGGTGGAGAGCTAAAAACAGGCAGCTCAGGACACCTCGGCAGGAAATTCAACACAGAGGAAAATGAAAGTTTGAATTCTGTGGAGCTGAATTGGGACTACGGCTAAAATGAGACCCATCGCTGGCTGTCCAGCTGTCCTTTGAGCGTGGTAGTGCACATAACAGCAGTGTTTGTTTGCGAAGCAGTAGCGAGGTAAGGCATCAGACTAATGGAGGGAGAGGAGACGGCCAGGGCAGCCATGCCGAGGCCGAGCCGTCTGACCTCCCTTCAGGAGCAGATGATCTGGGCCCTGCTGGAATCCGGACTGTCCCGGGACGTCCTGGTCCAAGCCCTGGGGGAACTGGAGCAGGACAGGGCGAGCGCTGGTGCTGAAAAGGGAGAGAGGGGGGACGGCGAGAGCTCAGAAGAGGGAGAAATGGATTTCCCACCGCCTATATTCCGTGAGCTGGAGAAACTTTCCCCAGAGGATGCGGCCAAACTGAAGGTAGAAGTCGACCAGCTCCTGCAGTAAGTAGATCCCAGCACTTCTCTGGTAGCTCCATGGCAACAGCCAAATTGCCTTAATCTCTCAACAACTGCTGTTCTCACACAGCAATTTGTCTTTGCCTCCCAATAGGACATGATTAGTTAAATTTGAAAATGCCTCAGCTCACCATCACCTCTGTTTCTTAATACCGCCTGCTTTTCTTTCACCTCCTGCACAATCACAACTAAGCATGTGAGAGTTGACACAGCAGTTTACCTGTTAACCCTTCTTTTATCTACCTAAGCTCGACTCTCTCTTTACCAATTCCTCCCGCTTTCTCCTGCTTCTCCGTCCCTCTCCCTCTCGCTCTCTCACTTGGTCTCCGCAATCTGGTTTCTGAGGCGAATTTAAAGAGGGTTCCTCCTGCTAGTTACTAATTACCCACCCCCATCATTATTCTCCGGACATTTCTTAATAAATAAGTTACATGCATAGGTGAAGATTAATGGAGGAGGGCTGGTCATGAGAGTTCATGTTTACACAACGCACAAGTCATATTTCTACATTCAGTTCTAAGACCTTATTTATAATATTTGGAATACACGGATTGGAAAAGAGATGAAAATGTTTTAAAAAGTAATAAAATGCTATTTTGCTTCTAATATACCTAAATATTTTTATCTGAGATGAATTTAAATCAGTAAAAGTTTGAGATTTCAGCTGTTTTGTGTATTTTCACTGCTCTTGACTTGATAGTTAGAAAGGGTTAAATGAGGCTTTTTAAATCTTTTACATGTTTTTCCCCTTCAGTGATCTAAAAGGCCTGGACTTTGCCCCTGTGTGCTTTCCCTTATCTCTCTCTGTCAATAAGCCTCCCCCTACTTCCGTCTCAGTGGTGATGCTTTATGTCCAATGTAAAACAGAAAACCTGTACCTGCTAAGCACTTTTCCAGTAACACCCAGAAATATAGGGGGAAAGAAAAAGGGATATACATCATTCAAAAAATTTTAATTATAGGAAGATACAAGAGGCAGGTGCACCTCAAAAAGGTCTTTCTCTAATAGGGAGGACCCCTGGCATGTTGCAAAAATGGTGAAAAGCTACATGCAGCAGCACAATCTCCCTCAGAGAGAGGTGGTGGAGTCCACGGGACTCAACCAGTCCCACCTCTCGCAGCACCTCAACAAGGGAACGCCCATGAAGAACCAGAAGAGAGCGGCTCTGTACAGCTGGTACGTCAAGAAGCAGTGCGAGATCAGCCAGCGTGAGTACTGAAGCAGATGTGAAGCTGCACAGACCCAAGTTTCTGCTTTTACCCACTGATCATATTTCACACACACACATTTTCACACACTCATCAAATATCAGTCCTCTAGGAGACCGAGACAAAGAGAAAAACACAGTACCATTTTCTTCCAGAATTTACCAATGCCAAACATGGCATTGCATCGGTGGATGAGCAAGAGGATGTGAGGAAAGGCCGGAGGAACAGGTTCAAGTGGGGTCCGGCATCGCTGCAGATCCTTTTCCATGCATACGAACAACAGAAGAACCCCAGCAAGGAGGAGAGAGAGGGGTTGGTGGAGGAGTGTAACAGGTGAGATAAAGGGAAGATAACATGTCCGTTTCGTACATCCTTGTTAAAAAAATCTGACAACAAAAAGGTAAAAAAAGCTTTTGTGTTCCTGGTATGTGTGTATGGTGGAAATGCTGACACCTACAGTATGTTAAGCAACCATAGGTCATACTCAAAGTGGTTTCTAAAGAATATCTCTTATTTTGTCAAATTCTGATGAGCTAAAGTCTGTACGTTTCTCCTCTCTCAGGGCAGAATGTCTCCAGAGGGGAGTGTCCCCCTCTCAGCTTGCTGGATTGGGCTCCAACCTGGTTACTGAAGTTCGGGTGTACAACTGGTTTGCAAACCGCCGAAAAGAGGAGGCCTTCCGTCACAAACTGGCCCTCGACACGCCTTTCACCAACCAATCTGCCTCATCCTCTATCCTCAACCTTCCAAGCCCGGAGCATGGTAACACCCTAACACCCTTCAGACAAGCACAAACAGGTTAAAAGGACAAAGTGAAATTAAGGAGAATGAGTGTTCTGTTACGCAAAGTTGGACTTCCCATGGCCAGATCTCTGGATGTTGTCTTCTTAGGGACTGACTTGAGTTGTTTTCTAGGTGTGAAATACAGCCAGCAAATCCTGTGTGACACTATGAGCTCAGCCAGAGGTAGCGGAGGAGAGAGAGTGGGACGTCTAGTGGTCAGCCCTGTCCAACTGGAGCCCAGCCACACACTCCTCGAGACCCATAGCCACAAGCCTGTGAGAGCATGTGAAATGGTTCCTGTCCACATTAGTGTATGGTGTATGGTACCTGTTTGTGCTGCTGCCATGATGATCAAGTTGTCCTCTTGTCTTAGGTGTCCAGCAGTGGCCCACTGCCCCCAGTAAGCACTCTGACCTCCCTCCACAGTCTGTCTTCCTCCCCTGCTTCTTCCCAGAGCCTCATCATGGCCTCACTGCCCAGCGTCATGAGCCTGGGGGAGTCCTCACTTCTCATCGGTAACATTTCAGTCTCATTTCTGTCCTATGTAAGAAAATAAAGAAAAAAATCTGAGACCCGTGTTCTACACGTTGATTCACAGGTTTAGCCTCCACGCAGCCTCAGACCGTACCCATCCTAAACAATGTGGGGGGTGCGTTCACAACGCTTCAGCCAATCTCATTCCAACAGCAGCTTCACGCCTCTTCACATCTGCCAATATCACAACAGCTTCAGAGCCACATGAGTGCCAGTCCGTTCATGGCCACCATGACGCAGCTGCCCTGTCACAGTAAGGCTACAGCAATACAATGAGATGAGTTAAACATGTTGAGGTGAGTGTGGAGTTATTAATCTGTACCGCATTTCAGTGTACAACAAGTCTGACTCACCACAGTACCACCCGTCCAGTCTGCTGTCACAAACCATGGTCATCACTGACAGCAGCAGCCTGGGGAATCTGACCAGCCTTGCCACTGTCAGACCGGTAACTGCTCTGTTTTGGATTTTAGAAGAAAGGATTCAGAGCAATATTTAGTATTAAATGATTTAGTAAAATGTGCTTGATTTATGTTCATTCATGGTTTGTTTAGATTCTAACAGCAGATCCTGAGGAACAGACGGACCCGACTTTACAGGAAGAGTCTCTGCACCTGCAGCCTCACACACCTGGGCCAGGTACGCAGCCGTAAATAAAGGTGTATTCACTGACATCTACATCCTAATACAACATGTTTGGGTTGACTACTAACTATGCAAATATTAACAGGCTATCCTACCTAGTATGAAAGATTTTTGAACATTTCAGCGCTAAATTTATCATTTAATATGACAGTTGGTACTGAATGCATTGATGTTACTGTATATTAAACCATGGGCTGGATAAAATCACCTGGGATAAAGATGGTATAGATGAATTTGAGAAATTATGATGTTCTGCAATAATGTCAACACATACGATTTTAAAGCAACAAAACATTTGTCTTCTTGTCCTAAGTTAGATGAAAGGATTAATATCCCTCTCGTTTCTGCTCATTTATTATGACTCTGGTGGCAGCAGCTTGGCTTCGTTAGCTGTCTGACAACCTCAGGATGACAGCAACAATCCAAGGAGTCACAACTTCTGGTCAAGAAATAATCTGAAACTTCAAAAAAGCATGCACATCCAAACTTGGTAAACACTAGGTGCTGGATGGAAGTGACGAAAACCAGAAGAAAAGAAATGTCCGCACACCAGTTCATGCTCCGATATACATATTTATTTTACCTTCCTGTTAAGTAACGTGTCAGACAAAAGCCCTTCTTCAAATGTGACCTACTAGAAATAATCAGAGACATAACATGGTTTTAAAATTTCGCTGAGTGTAAAAATTTAAGAAAATTGTTATAGTCGTGGATTTTTTAAATCTTCAGTCAGGGTCAGGCTAGTTGTTGTTTCCAGTTTTAAAGAGAACTATTCCCAGGCTCCACCAATGAATGAGTTGTATTGATTGTCTCATCTTACTCATCCAGAAAACAAAGTATTTATGTGACTTAACTTAATTCTCTGCCCAGGTTGCCAATATTTGGTTTTATCTATTAGTAGAAAACAGTTGTTAGGTGCTACATGTGTTCACACAGCTGTTTGTCCTCTCTTTTTATCTATAATGAATCACTAGAAAGAAACATTCAAAACAAATTTTGCCAAAAGCGTTGGTGTCCAAATAAACCTAGTTTTTCAATGTTTCGTCAGCTGCATCTTCCCAGAGCTTGGAGCTGTATCCTGCGTCTCAGACGACAGACAGACACCGGTCTCACCTCCTCTCACCTTCACCAGATATCAGCTCCTACATCCCTACACAAATGGTCTCTACAGCACAGTAAAGGGTGCTCGGATAATGCAGTGCCTCCTCAATATGAGATGGACTGATGGTGTTTTGTGATGGACAGCTACCTCTGGTGTACGTCTCCAGAGAAACCTGGAGTCTGGGGCTGAGGAGGATGATTCAGCTTCGTTGTTTGAAAAAACTCTCTGACTCAACTGTAAAATGAACAAGGATCCACATTAAAGAAGATTTAAAACAAGAGAGAATCCACTGAAAAATCAAATCCAAAATGTATTTTTATCAAAATGTTTTGTATTATTCAGAAATGCTAAATTCAGTTCACACATTACTATTTTTTTTATCTCACTGCCTATAAATGTGTTTTCACACTTGAGTGAGTCTCTTACATGACAAAGTGTGGTAATTTCAAGTATAACCATGGCAATAATATTAAAATATTTTGAATAATATCTCACCATCCAATCATTTCAAGCTTGTGACAGAATATGGCAGAATGGAACATAGACAATCATCCTAGAACAGTAAAAGGTTATTTATTCGAAATTCCGTTTGAAGCTTCTTCCATTTCGTTTCCTTCTCGCCTCCTTTTCTTTTTCCGTTTAACTTTGACTTGTGTGTGTTCCTGTTCTGAGTTCCTATGCTCATTGTTGCTGTGAGCATTTACAGGATAGCTTTCAGTGTCCAGTGCACTCTCCTCCTGATCCTGCCTCTTCTTTTTCTTTTTCTTAACAACGTGGCCCTCTTCTCCCTCAGCCACCTTTTTGTTTTTCTTTATTATTCCTGAGCAGAGAGGCTCCATTGAGGGAGGTGAGAGCGTCGAAGGCTGTGTCAAAGAGGGCAAGAGATCTTTGAGCGACACAGCTGCCTCTCTCAGCCTTGATTCCATCTCACTGTCGCTGTCACTATGAAGAACAGAGAATTCACGATGATACATTTACAGGTATAAAAACAAAATCAACGTTTTTGATGAAAATACAAATGAATACTAAATAAGAACCTTGAGCTAGGAACTGGACGACGCCTCACTGGAGCTGGAAGCTCCTCAGCTGTCGGTCCTGGGATGGATGTAGAAAACAAACGAAATCCTGGAAGACAAAAAAATAATGAATAGCCCTTCTTAAAAAGAAGACTGCATAAAACTCATAAAAGCAATAAAGGTTTAAAAGAAAGAGAAACGTTACCTTCATCATCTGCATCATCGCATTGCGCTGATTCCACACAGGATGAAGATTTGGTTTGTGTTTCTGAAATGTAACTTACAACAACAGACAGAATAAATGAGGTGAGAAAAAACATGTGCAACTTTACCTCACATTAAAAAAAGCTCACTTTCACATGTGAGACTTTTTAGACAGTTACCTGTCAAGGAGATGCCCCAACTTTTTAGCAACGTGCGTTCGGAACCCTTGGCTGACCTGGAGCTCGTTGCCATCGTGTTCATGGTCAGCGACGACAACACTGTTGCACAGCAAGACAACATTAAAAGTTCACTATGAATAAAGTGTATTATCAGGTCACAACTGTTACACTACTGCTTTATACAGAATGGCTATTGAGTGAGTGGTTACAGCACAGACATACCGTTTAGACTGCTTCACACTGTTGTCCTCCTCTAAAGACACACAGACAAAAAACAAGTGATCAGGAAATGAACTGTAAATAATGACATGCTGCTCTGATGATATACTAGCACACTGGACAGGTGGAGTAGCATGCTAAGCTACAGCTTCGGTGCAGGACGTTACAGAGGTTAGAGGAACACAATGTATATTAATGACAATCATGTAACATTAGCTGAAGCACTCAGCTAACGCATCTGTACATGGAGGAGAAGTGGGATTGTGGGTGAACTTCACCGTTCCGACAGGGGTCTTTGACGTCATCTCTCACACAAACAAACAAACAAACAAACAACAAATCGTTCACCTTGCTCCGCCACAGCTCGGGTCTCCCACACGGCCTCCTGACATCTCCTCAGCGTCTCGTCGTCGCTGCTGCTGCTGGACTCGTCTGACACGCCGACCATCTTTTCAACTGGGGCCGCCATGATCAGCACGCATGTGCTGCCGCCGTCGTCTGTTTTGAGCCGAGGATTCTGGGAAATGGGGTCCACTCGTCGTAGACCGCGAGAGGCTCATGTCTCCTGTGTTTTTATTCATCGCCGGCTTCGTTTGAACAGGCAGCAATCAAAGCAAAGCAACTAAAGTCAGGCTAAGTAGGTTTATTAGCATCCTCATTGTAATTACAGCCGGAGTCAAAGATGATGAAAAACCTTGTGCAAAATATCATCATTCCATGAACAGTAAAAAAAAAAAAAACAACGACACAGAAAAAGAAATGGTGTTGGAGTAATGTCACATAAAAAAAAATCCTGTTTGTTTTCGAATGTTCAGCTTGCTACAATTACACGGAAATTCACATTCATTCAGACATTGTTTGGTGTCCAGAACAGGCCACATTCTCAGATGACCTGCTTTGATTCAATTGTGATACCAGCTGGAAGACAGATAAGCTCCCAACATCCCTGATAATCTGCTCATAAAGAGCACTGGGTTTTCAAAGTGAACAGGACATTTTTATTAGCGATACATCTGATATGACGTCGGTGTATCATTTGTCAAAGCAGCCCATGTAAAAAGGGGAGGTGACAGTTTGGATCCCCAACCTTTTGTGTCACTCATGTAGTGACTCAGTCATGTTTGTGAGGATAAACATAGTGTGCTTAGATGATCAGGCTTTAAGATAAAATACCATTGACTGATACCGCATTGCAAAACAAGGTAATGTTCTCAGCTACAACAACCAAAGAGCAATACAATTGACGGACATCCATTAAGTCCAAATAACAAAACATTGTATCGGGGCAGAGGGCAAAGATCATGGCTGTCCAAATGTCTGCCTGATGTCCAACTTGAGTGCGGGCTTCACAATGAGATGTTACTGATTATTCAAACTGTAAAATATAAAGTTTTTAAATAAAGTACATATGATGAGTCTATGAAATGTCCTATCCTGCACTAAGTCCCCTGTGTCTCACATGGCAGGACAGTGGGTTGCTGCGACATGGCACATTTGCTTTTAATAGGTCAATTCAGCATATGGGTGAGAGAAGCATTGTAGTGTTTGCCTCACAACTGGATCAAGCACAAGGTTTAAAAACCGTTTTTAAAAAAACACCTGGGTGATGATGATCATCTGGATACAAAGCAACTGGATGTGGTACTGCAGTGTACAGTGAAAGGAAACCCAGATCCTTTATGTAGAAAGATTTTCAGACTGGTCTGGTGCTCTTGCATGAGTTGACTGATTAACTACAGATTACACATGCCACTGTTACAAATTCTGACCATTCACAATTTTTTAAGAATTATTTCCAGCCTTTAAGGTAGCTGCTGATTTCCATTCATTTATGTACAATATGAAAATCAAAGGAATGAGCACGCTAATCAGAGTGGACATTTAGACTGAAAATGATGTTGCAGGCTGGGACCATTTTCAAACTCTTCATTGTTAGTGTGTGCAATGGGTTATGGACATTTGACATGACTGTTCATTGCAAAACCGTCACTCTTGGCAGATTTTAGGAACATCTATCACTAAATGCAAAACATTTTTACAGTATCACTGCCTCCTGAATGATTCAAGTGAATCAACTCCTCTCTGCGGGTGTCAACGACAAATAGAAATCTAAGGTAGGATTTATAGCAGGGCTGCTGTGAAAAGTTGTATCATATTGTACAAGCAAACTTAATAGGAGACTTATGAAAAAGTTAATTTTGGGGCACCAGATAGCTCACTTCACCTTTTCAGTCCTCTACAATGGCTGAAGGTTCAATTCCAACTTGCAGTCCTTAGCTGTGAGTCACCCCCCCCCCACCCCTTCACGCTCAATCTGTATATCAAATAAAGGCAAAAAAAATGTCCAAATATATATATCTGAGTAAGTATCTAAAACCACCACAAGGCTTCCATGAACAGAAAAAGAGACAGGCCAGGTTCTACAACTACCAAGTTATTTCACTCTGTTCTGTCATGTAGTGTGCTAGTGTGTATTTCATTGGTAGACTGAGGGCCTGAATGCACAGCAGACGTTTACTGTGGCTAAACTCAGCTCCAACTGAGTGGGATTCACAGTGCTGAATAAAACAGGAAAGTCGACTTCAGGGGATTAAATAACCTTGTGATTACACGATGAAATCAACCAGACTAAATCGTTTTAGGCATGGACGGTGTTTAAAGCAACATGTGTCAAGTCCAGTAACTCTGATTGTCCTGCTGTCTTGTCCTATTTGTATGTCTCAAAGTCTGACAGAACAACAGATTTAAAGTTGACAGCAAAATGCAGAATGACAGCAGAATTAAGATGACACGTGAAATTATGAAACTGAGCACATCCTGTTGTTGAGTAATAAAATGTTCTCCTAAATAAAGAGATTGGTCGGCCAAACAATGCGTCATATAAAATGGACACCAAGCATAAATATCTGACACAAACAGTCCCAATGAGTCACAACTGATAATATATTTAAGGAAAAATGGACCTTAATGTCAACTAGTGCTACATGATCATCTATAACTAACAATACTGTAAATCAACTACTTAATTCTCACATTTACACAAAGGAAACACAACTATCATGTGTAAAATGTAGCTCAAATAAGCCTCCATTGCTAGCATCTATGTATTTAACTAAATGAAGTAACAACTAACACAGTCTACAAGCTTTGTCATGAGAGGTCTGCGACTCAAAAGTGTCCCTTTCCAGCAGAGACAGAGAGAAACTTAAGGCAGAAGTGTTCAAGCAGTAACATGATACTTGTAAGACAAACCCAAAGACAGAACAAAAAGGCTTCAGTCAGATTTAACAGAGAAATATTTAACAGAACATTCCTCAGAGTCCAAGAAACTGAGCTCTGTGAGGTACAGATGAATGGATCCATGATTTCATAACAAGGCAGATGTGGTCGGTTGAATACGAAGTTGTCATCACGTTTGTAGGAATGTAGATAAAGGAGAGAATACTTCTGTCCACCGAAAAGAAGCTTTTGGATGGATGTAATCCAAGAACTCAATCTCCTGGGAGGTATTGCACACATTTTCCCCTTCTGGTATTACAGACCACCATTGTAGGCATAATCTGCCTTGTTGTGCATGATGAGTTTATTGTCCACAAAGTAGAAACTGTCTGATCTGGTCTCATAAGGGTGCTCCACCATTTGGCGAACTAAAGGAGGTGAAGAACAAACAAAACAAATATTAATATATGTGAATTATTGTGGAAAATATAATCCCAGAGAAATAAAATATGTGGCTAGAGCCTAGAACTCACTGAGGTCGTCTGGAAGCTGTGGAAACTCATAAATGTGTTCGCATGTGTTGCGGCTGTTAGGAATGCAAAAGCCAAAGTCAAAGTCAAAGTTCTTAAGGAGGCGCCCCTGGAAGTAATGCCTCTCAATCATACGAAAGCTGTTTATTGGCCGGTCACCCACTGTGAACTCCACACTGCAATTAGGAAAGAGAAAAAAGAAAGGCAATAATTGCAATTAACTGATTAGAGACTTAAAAGACAAAAGGCTGATTATTATGCTCTCAGCTGTTTTCATTCAGAGTGTTATGGCCCATTTACTTACGTTGCACCAACAGTACGCAGTTTTAGGAAGGCTGGTGTAAACTGGTATCTGACAAATCGCCCTGCACTGGTGTCAATATCTGGACTCTCCTCTTCACTCTCCATTGGACCTAAAACAGAAATATTTTCATTTAGTTGGAATACAATATTGACAGGAGAGGGAAAAATAACAAAACACGGCAGCATGCATATAGCTACATAATCATATTTTTTACTAGATCCATGTTGTGCTATCTATCACATGTAACTGATCAATATAAAACTTTTTCCAATAATTTTTAATCAGGTCAGACGGATAAATTACGCTTGGTGGAGTGGCAAAAGTTAATACATAACTTACCACTGTTGGGAGGCTTGGCGATCTCAAACAGGACTGTCCCCGTCTCCAGATCTCTGATTTTGAACCGAGTAAAGTCAACATTGTAGATATTATCTTCAGGTTTGCAAAGATAGTCTGGAATGTGGAATAAAAGAGTTTGAGTTAAGAAAAAAAGAGGGTTAATCCCTTATTTACCCAGTTAACAATAAACTACTCTTATGGCAGTCGGTCCAATTTTAAAATTAGTCATTTTTAATGAGATTTACTAGTAAATGTATGTTATATACTGTAGTAAATCTCACAATACAAACATTTCCAAATGCTATGTCAGTTCTAACCTAAAGAACTGAGACAGCGCTTGTTTAGCAACAAGGGTTCTAGTATGTGTTTTCTGGCTCCTGTGAGTTGCAGCAGTCATGAGTAATACTACGAAAAAAACTGTCTCACAGCTTTTCAACATAGTGTTGTGCAAGAGAAGGGAAGTAATGACATTGTTGTCTGGTGCACAAAAATGTCAAAAACAATGAGGGTCGTTATGCATCAGCTGCAACTGTGGTGGGCAGGGTGACTAATGACAGACCCTGGGGTTTGAGTCAGAGGATTCAAGCAGTTTTGATAACCATTTTGATTATCTAAAGTGGCAATAATCGATTCCTTTATATTAAAATGGATCGACTGCCTCTGTCGGCCCAGGCTGGTGATCATAAGCCATTTTCAGACATGAACTCTTGAACTTCCTCTGATGTGTTCTTAGTGTCTGGCACCGCTTATTTTCCTCAGTTCTCTTCACGTTTTTTCTTTTCAGTTTCCCATCTGTTGTGTTTTAGAAACGTGGTCACATTTCCCGCACGGTTGGAAATGCTCTTGCAGTCTTGTGTCGCCAGACCAGTAGTAACAATTTTGGGGAGTTAGTTTGCATTGGGGTGCAGCGTAGGGCGCCCGACTACGTGTAGGCGACGCAGAAGCAAGGGCATAAGTTCATAGCCTCTTGCTCAGACATTTGGGTTCTCATTTACAGCCCCTCCAGAGAATGTCAGGAGATTATCTAGAGTTAAATGCCTGACTTGAAGACAGATGTTTCCTTCAAAGATGGCCGGAGATCAAAATAAAGCAAGACATTTAGTAAGTACGTGTCTCAAATGGAAAGATACACAACTCTCCACAGAAAACACATTAATGTAGGTCAGGGGGCCTTTGACAATATTCATTCTGGGTGGCCCAAATTCCTAGGTGCGCCCCTGGCAACACCTTTAATCTTTGGTTAGCGCCAAACAATGAGGGGGGGGGGGGGCTCACTACATGGACACACAAGGAGCGTGATGTGCTGAACTTATGTAACATTACTCACAAGATCCAGAACAACGAGGGGACTCACCAGTCAGCTGGTCTGAGCGTGTGTCGCTTAGCTACATTAGCATTGGGTAAATGAATGATGCTCGTGGAAGCGGTGCTGTTTTAAACCGGCTCTAATTGAACCGAGTAAACGTAGCTCACCCTCCGTGACAGCCCGCAGACCCAGGACATGATCCGGGGAAATATCTCTTCCCAGAGCCCGGAGTTCATCCTCGGTGACCACAGGCCACTTCTCCGTTTGACTGCGCCTCGACTTCAGCTTCTTCAGCATGCCTCCGCCGGTCCTTCGCTCCCTGTGGGTCGCCTCCGAGCCGCTGTCCGTGTCCGCCGGTCCCTTGCTGAGAGTCTGTGTCGGTTTGTTTCGGGAACCGTTCATACCCGACACCGTCCCGCTGGAGGAAGGAGTTGTTGTGCTCTGCTAATTTCTGGGAGCGACCCGACTGACTGCGGGTGTAATTTCAAGATGGCGCACAACGTGTACGGGAGACGGGAAAGCGAGGCCGTGATTGGCTGAGAGCGATGGGGGGTTGTCATAGTTACAGAGGGGGTGTGAATGGAGTGGAGTGCGGGCCCTCCCGTTTCCGCTTCACTGTGCTGTCTCCTGCAGGTGTAAACAACACCCTGCGTCACACCGGATCATACAATCATCTCCCATCCCTCCTTTCTGGAACACATTCAGCCTTTAAGAAGTCGGCTTTGGTGCATTGACTGGAAATTCGCGCTGCCCGGTGCATCGAATCAAAGGCATCAGGCGTCGCCATGAATGTCCACTACGTGGCGCCATACTTGCTTCGCGTCGCAGATTGGCTTGTTGACGGAAGTTCCCACGGAAGAAGAGAGCAGCGATGGTGCGGGTGAAGAGGAGGTAAACATGTGGCCATCATGTGTGACTGAACGCGGTCACAGTTCAGTTCTGACGGCTCCACTTCTGTCTACAGGTATTTACTGTGTGAGGTCAACGTGTCGAACCGGAGCCGCCTGTTGCAGCTGGATGACCGAGCTGTGGCGACCGCGGTGCGGGCAGCAGTGGCCCGCATACACGGAGACTATGGAGCAGCTCACTGCCTCATCGGCTTCTCTGGTGAGCAGCGGCGAATTTAAAGCTATTTAAATGCTTTTATCAAGTCATTGAAATTACAATCTAAAAATTAAGTAATTATCCCACAATCTGCGTTTAGGGAACTTATTTGATCACCCAGTTAAAATTAGCCCTCAAGTTTACAACCAGAACATTTAGCTCAAGTATCAAAACAACTCTTATTATAATTATTATTATCACAATTTTACTATTTGTTCATATTTTCATAATCATTACTGCAGCAATAGTGTTTCAACAAAATGGTTATGTTGTCAATAGAAGTCTCTCTGTGACATTTAGTGAAGTAGAGGAGTAGCATGTTTCAGTGAATGGCCACTGCTGCTTGTAGAAAAAATTACAAATAACTTTAGTGTGGGAGTATAAAATCTAAAATTCAATATATTAAATCCTAAACTAGATGTGAATGATTAAAATAACAAATTTAATGTCATGAGTATCAAGGTACTTCACAAATTAGTTTGCAAATCATAGAATCATGTGCACATATCTTTCAGGATGTTGGAGTATTTACTAATCTCTCTGTGTCACTGTTTTTTATTTCCTTTTTAGTGAAATATCTGAACGCTCATACTGGAATGGTATTTCTACGATTCCCCAAAAGTTGTTACAAACTCCTCTGGTCTGCATTGCCTTTTATAACAAGTATTGAAGCTCGTGGCCAGAACATTCCGTGTTTTCTAAACTGTTTGCATGTGGGAGGTAAGAAAAACACCAAGACACATTTTGTTATGAGTTAGCCATAACTTTAACAATCATTAATATTATTGGAAATTATTTTTTTTCCAGGAACAATTAGGACATGTCAGAAGTTTCTGATCCGATACAACACCCAACAGCTCCACAGACTGCTCCCTCAATGTAAAAATGAAGGTATGGTATTTATAAAATTATTTATACCGGAATGAATCTGCACTTACATACTGTAGTCCGTTCAATTTTTTTCCTAGAACATTTTAAATTGTCAAAGCAGCCTTTAGTGTACTGGAAACCACATTACACCCAAAATACAATGCTGTCAAAACCAGCATTTAACTGGTTCCTCCTCTTTTTTCATTTACAGAGGAAAAACAACAGGTTCGTGAAGCAATTCTTCAATGCTCCATACCAGGAGGAAAGAAGGATACGTTTGAAGACAAGTTAGAGAGTGAAGAAGATGAAGAAGATTGACATCACGGCATGCAGTCATAGGTTGCAACTTCATAGTTCTTCCTGGATGACTGACTCGGACTATCTTTATACAGTACTAACAGGGGGGAAGATATGAAGCATTTGAAGAAATGCAACTGTAGATACATGGTTTACTGCTGTTCTTCAGTGGATTTTTACCAAATGAAAACTCACTGTCTTCAATAGAGGAACATGTTAACGTTAAGTTTGTCACAGGAAATTTGGGTTTGCAGGGTGGCCCCATGGTCAGCATGAATATCATTTCACAGCATGGTTATGTTTAATGCTAGTCTTTACTATTACATTTTTGTTTTAAAACCAATGATCCACATCCACACTGCAGTGTTTTATTTTAAACTTAGTTAAAGCGCTAGTGTGTGGATGTGGATCATTTTTGTTTTAGCCTAATGCTGACACTGACTTAATAACTATTTATTTTGCATATGGCTAACTTTAAATTATTGTATTTGCATCACAAAATAAGACCATGATCTGAAGAAACTGTTCAGAGGAAACTTTTTAGGTTTCAAGAATTAGTTTTGTATTTTTTACCATATTTTGTGTATTTTGTTTTGAAAAAATAAATTCATAAAATTGTTGGAGTACAGTTTCTAAACATTTTATGAAAGATGCACAGACGAATACATTTTGCTGATATTATAAGGTATAGCATAGCCTTTCATGGTAATGGCATGATTGGGTCAGTATGGTGTCCAAACATTTCTTTTACACCACAGTCAAACTTTTAACAACAATACTTCTAGTAAACTAATTTTACAACCGCAAAAACCTTAACACTTACCCTAATTTGTATTGTAGACTGTATAAAAATTGTATTTATACAGTTAGTTAATTTATAGTCAATTGATTTACAGTCTCGTCAATAGCAAACAAAGGTTCAGAGATATATTGATTAGGCATGTGCATGCACAGTGGAGTGATATCCGTCAGATTTGTAAAATGTTTGTCATTTTCTCTCCATCAAGAAAAACCATAACCTTCTCTCAGGAGCTACAGTGACATTCATCGACAATGATTGATTTTGTTTATATTTTACACAGTAAATGTTTTATATACTTATGATCATATCGTCTACCCGTAGCTTACAGCTGATACAGCTACTAATACTACATTTCCCGACATGCCTAGCAGGCCCTCATCACGTAAACAAATTTGCAAGCGGTACAAGAAACATCCGGGTCTCTCAGCTTCCTGTCTGGCGACCCGTCGCCATTAGTGTGAGCTCGTTCGGACCGAGATATTTTTTTGGAGAAATTCTCCATTTAGAGAAGTTTTCCACCCAGTGGAAAACATCAGAGGCCTTGTTAAAGGCGCGCTGTTTTCCTTAGCGAGGAAACAGCGTCTTGTGGGGGTCTTGGCCCCGCGTGGCGAGCGTTCGTCCTCTCCTCCTACAGACTCCATTACTTGAGACGCCGAAATCGTGTCTCTTTTTTTCTTTGGTTGGTTGAGTTGTCAAGATGTCGCCGTGATGGGGTCTCCGCGTTTGACAGAAATGAATCAGGGCCTTCGCCGCCTGACCCGCACTCACCGCAACCCGCTTTCCTCCTCCGTTTCTCTGTTTGATGCTAGAGAGCTCCGCTGCTCTCTGCCCAGAGCTCGTCCCCAGCACCGCTCGCTACCCGGACCCAAACATGGAGAAAAACCCCAACAGCAGCACCAGCTCCAAGGTTCCGCCTCGCTCCAGCTCCACAGGCCCAGCACCGGGAGAATCTAAACCCAAAACAGGTGAAAAGGCGCCGGTGAAACACACACACAATCCCTCACTGTCAAGCGCAAGTGTCCGCAGCTGAGCACGCCCAGTGCGCTGGGGCCTGCTGGGGCCTAGCCGTAGCGCACACGGTGTTTATCTGGTATGGCTGACGTCGCCGTCTAAACATCTGACCCACCAAACACCCGTGGCTCATATCTGCTCACAGCACTGTAGTTGCAATGCATACATTTGCCTGTCTTGCAAAACCAAAGTTTGAACTCCAACAAGCTGTATTGTGTACAAGCTAATCCAACATATAACTCTGATTCATATTCAAACCTCTCTGCAATTTCTCACATGGAAGTCCACTTACATGACTGCATGTTGCAGCTGAACACCCCCCCACCTCACCCTCCCCTTCCAAACATGCAAGCGAGCCTGTGTCATAAAAACTCAAAAGGTGTTTATTTTGTCCAGTCTGGGCTACTGTAAAAAAAACATGGCGGCCTCCGTAGAGAGGACCCGCTCCTGATGTAAATATAAAGCATTTACATATAAAGGACCCATTCTAGGCTGAAGAAAACAATGTGTACAATTTAGATGAAACACACTATTGAAAACATCACTAGGATTCATTTATATTCAGTTTCTGCAGATAGATCCCTTTCACCTTAATCTTACACACTGGACCTTTAAAGTATTGGATTTATTTATTTGCCTAAATGACCCTAAGAACCGAGGTTATAAACTCCCTCAGAAGGCTTTTTACTTCCACCAGTCACGTCAGTCACAAGTCCTGCATCAACAAAGTGAAGTAGTTGTATTGAAATAGAACATTTCTCTTTTCATGTAATTAATGTCTATTTCTATTTAAATTTTAGAAAGTAAAAATAATGGAGGCTCCAAGCGATACAGCCGCAAGCGTGAGCCCACCTTTCCTAAAACCGACAGTTTACCAGGCCCTCGCCGCACCAACTCACAGAAAAGCAAGAATTTTGACAAGAGACCCCCTCAGAGAGGTGGAGGGCGACAGTATGGCGTTACAGGTGGAGGACGACGAGAAGAGGTTGGTATTTGTAGAAGGTTGCCTTGTATTTATTTTGTTACAACCTGACTTTCCACAATGTGAGTGATTAAGAATAAGAAAAAGTTTTTGAAAAAAGGCACAACATTAGTTTTTAAGTTAAACTGTCCTTTACACATTGTTCTCCTCCTGTGCCTCTCCAGGTAGCAGAGACATGCCGGGCCGAGTTTAGCCCGGCTCAGTTTGCTGGACCGAAAAAGATAAGCTTGAACCACCTGCTGAACTTTACCTTTGAACCTCGCGGAGGCAACGGTGGCGTCGGAGATGGCGGCAACTCCGGTTGGGGCCGTCGAAACAAATGGGGCCATAAGCACAAGCCCTTCAACAAGGAGCTTTTCCTCCAGGCCAAGTAAGTGGCCCCTCATACAGCAAACAATATGAAATAGAGAGGCTGAATATGTGGGATTAAACCTTCAAACCTTCTCTGTGTGTTTCAGTTGCCAGTTCATTGTGACTGATGACCAGGACTACAAGGCTCACTTCACTGATCCAGACACTCTGGTTAACTGGGACTGTGTGCAGCAAGTGGTGAGAGCTTGGTATCTGTTGAGCAGTGCCTCCAGTACAACAAGATATAAATCACACATTCACGAATGTACAAATACACATGATGATAATCTGATTGTGTACGTCCACAGCGCATTTACAGTCATGAGGTGCCGTCTTGCCCCATCTGCCTCTACCCTCCTTTGGCAGCCCGCATCACCCGGTGTGGACACATCTTCTGTTGGCCATGCATGCTGCACTACCTCTCTCTTGGTGATAAGAGCTGGTCCAAGTGCCCCATCTGCTATGAGGCTGTGCACATTGCTGACCTGAAGAGGTAAATGAGAAGTAGACAATGTAAACACTGAAACATTCACATGTTAGCAGCTTATGTTGTGTTTGATATGGTTCATTTCTTATTGCAGTGTGGTTGCTATGGAGACCAGGCAATATGCAGTCGGTGATGTAATCACCATGCGACTGATGAGGAGGGAAAAGGGGGCTCTGGTGGCCATGCCCAGCTCTCAGTGGACAAAGGTGGAGGAGCCTGTTCGCTTCGGAGGTGAGAGACAGTGACACCTTTGTTTGTAAAGAGTGGTTTGTTGTTTGAGTGTTGTGATAAGAAACCTTTACAGCAGTACTGCATACCGGTTTTTGTGTCCCAGAACAATATGACTTGTGCTTAATAAGTTTTCTTTTTCTGAGGTAGACAGAAATTTAAGAGAACCATTTCTCCTTCTTAGGAGCGAGTTAATATACCTGTATGTGTATAATTCTTCAATAAAAGAAATCTGACAAGTGTTCTCTACGTTTTCTAGATGCGTGTCTTAGCCCGTACTCCAAGCTACTGCTGACCTCCCCATCGCAGGTCCTGACCCTGGTGGCGGAGGAGAGGTCTATCCTGCAGGGTCAACTTAGCAATGAAGAGGACGCCCAAGGCTGTTTCATCCAGAGCGCTCTTTGTCTTTTGCAGGTAAATAAAGCTACAACTTCACTTCACAACTTCACAACTTCATTATTTTATTCTGTGTACATAAAGTAATAGAAGGTGCATAGGTTACCAAAACTTCCCGTCTGAAATGAGTGTTTGCAAAATACGTATATCGAGGCATGCAGGAACGAAAATACTAAAGTTCTTGCAGTGTGACTCGATATAAGGTTCAGTGTGTAGAATTTAGGGACATCTAGTGGTGAAGTTGCATGTTGCAGCTGAACACCACTCACCTCACCCTGTAAAATTGAAAGAGAACCTGTGGAAACCTTCAGTTGTCTCTTGCATGTCTCCAAGTCAAACATGAAACCTACCTTATCACACAGAATAAAACTATACACACACGTAAGCTGATCATCATATTGTGTCTTTGTGGTTTAGGAGCGAGAGGAGATGCTGGAGAAGCAGCAGAAGGCAACTGCAGCCGAGAGTTTTGACCTTTCCTTTCTGACTCTGGAAGATCCTCCTGTGGAGGAAGTGGTGACTAATGTCTCCAGTGCCAAGGTGAGTCTAAAAATGCATCTTCTCTACACTTTCTTTCACAGTCCATTGCTGCGCACCCAAATGACATCGGCAGATGTTTTGGGAGTTTTGCTGTCTGCTGTAGGTGCAAACTGTTTACTAATGGACCACTTGGCAACTTGAACCTTTCTTTTCCAGGAGGAACTATATTTGTGAAAGCAAATGTCTGACTCAGCTGAACTTGACATTGAACTGCCAGCTCCTTAAAATAAAGTCTGTATGATGTCTGATAGAGCCGATGTATAAACAGCCAAATGGCTAAAACTGGCTGAGACTAGAAAGAATGCAAACGTTTTTTAAATCAGCATTTTATGTTTTCCACTCCACTCCACATTGTCACACCTTCACCATACACATTTCATATTCTAGGTTTTGACCTCTTGTTTTTTCTTTATTGTACTTAATAAGTTTTATATGATAACTTTATTTTTTCTCTTCCTAGCCTGTTCTGCAGTACTCCTCCGCATTTGATGACGAGGTGGCGGAGCTCCCAGACGAGCTGCCAGGCCCCCCTGAAGGGAGTCTGGAGTGTGTGCTGGAAGAGCCTCCTGAGGCTATGAACTATGCAGCCGCAGAGCCCCAACTCGAAGAGGAGAGCCCGGCCGACCAGGCACAGCCAAGCCGTCCTCCAGCCAGCATGGTGCACGGACCCTATTACTATTTCTACCAAGGTGGGTCATTCTCCACTCTCCTGCCTTAGCCTTGTGAGGTTTCCCATGGCCATTAAAACATGTTGAAGTTTAATTTGTTTGTTTTTTTGTGTTTAAAAAAACACATTAACATTCTTTATTAAACATAACTGGAATATTTGTTAAAATCATAGAAACAAACAATGGAGTCTGACCAATGCAAAGTGCAGGAAACCTGTTTGCCTTGGCTGTATAGGCAGTTGTTTTTCTTCACTCATGTTTAAACTTCAGCATTGATTCTTATCTCCTTTTCTCTCCCTGACTTATTTCTCCCTCCAGCCGATGACTGCCAGCAGATGTTCCTGCATCCTGTGAATGTACGCTGTCTGTTGCGGGAATACGGCAGCTTGGAGGCCAGCCCAGACTCAATCACTGCCACAGTAGTGGAGATAGTGGGACACACAGTCACAGAGGTCAGCAAATAAGGAAACACTAATTACTTACTAGTTGTTAACCCAGATAAGGATCATTTAAACTTCAGTTTATGTTGAGTATTTTTTTCTTTCCGTAAGTGCTAAATTCTAAACTTCAGTTGTTTGACTGTGGCAAACATGTCTCCATCATGGCTTTGTTGCAGGAGATCCGTCGTCGGCATCGTTATCTGGCTCATCTGCCTCTCACGTGTGAGTTCAGTATTTGTGAGTTGGCTCTGCAGCAACCTGTCCTCTCCAAAGAAACTCTGGACACATTTGCAGGTCAGAAAATTGTTCCTGTTTCAGGACATTAATTTTCAGTTGTGGCAGAGATTTATAGTAAAAATTACCACAAAACCTTTTAGACGACTTGGAGAAGAGAAAGCGCCTGAGGCAGAAGAAAGCGAGGGATGAAAAGCGCCGTGAGAAGCGAATTGAGATTGAAGAGAACAAGAAGCAGGGTAGATGTAAGTACTGAGCACTTCACAACAGCCGCTGAGAATGATTGTCCAGAAAGATGTTGAAAAATCTCTCTTTCCTAACAAAATTCTTGAACTTGTGTGGCTCCCTCAGATCCTGAGGTGCATATTGGACTTGAGAACCTTCAGCATTTCCCAGCATTTGGCTCTCCGCCTAACAACAGCAGCGCCCCAATCCAGCCTGACTTCACTTTTGCCCCTTCTTCACCTCTCAGCTGCAGCCCCTCCTCTGGTAAGAGCGGCTCCCTCCCTGCACATTATTATACTATCATTTCACTCATCAGCTAGCATTATGGGTTATGACGAGAGATGTGAATTAGGCATCTTCTCTACTGTCTTAGATGGGATGACATTCCCGAGTCTGAACGGGCAAAGCCCTTCACCTGTTGTGGGTAGTATGGAGGACGACTCCCACTGCATGTCCTTTGCACAGGTGTGTATGGCAAACACACACAGCATTATTGACTATCCTTGTCGTCAGTATAACGCCCAACCTAATTGAAGTGCTGAAGTTGTAGTACGTAACGTCTATACTTGAAATGGTGTGACCCTGACTGTGTCCTGTATAGATGCTAAGAGATGGGAGAGCCAGAGTTGATGCTGGGCCCAGGATCACTCTAAAGAAAGGTAGTGCAAGACTGCCGCTGTTGTGGTGGCTCCTAAAGTAAATGAGCCTACCAAAATAATAGAGTTTTTAGTATTGAGTTGGAAATGTGCATCACTTACAAATGTGTACTTAAAGTTTAGTTTTAATTGACAGACTAATTTTGAATTTTAAAGGTCAAGACAAACAAACAATGGATTCTGGTGTTATAGAGTTCATTAGTGGATATACATCTTATGTTGATGTTCCAATACCTGCATTCATTAGAGTCATGTACTTAAATGGTTTCATTTTTCAAAATACACGTTGCAATAAATGATAACTGGACGCTGCTTTTTGATAGCGAGGTATAGCAGTCAGACAAAACTTTACTGGAGCAGCTAAAATAACTGCATTAGTGTCAGACCACACGGTTTCAGATGAATATCACTCAACTCGTTGATTCTACTAAATCCTGGAGCCAAATAATTGATCACTATAATTTCTACAGTTTACGTAGACAAGTTATTTTTATAAACATCCTTTCCACAAGAGTAAGTCAAGCTCTCAAATCCAGCTGGATTGAAAATATAGTTATGTACTTGTACTGATAAGTGTGCAAGAGAAATTACTGGAGCTTTGTGTTTAACTGTGTATTTCCTGCCAAACCTGTTATGAAGTGGAACTCCCTGAAGGGCTCTTGGAAATTATTATTGTGTCTTGTGCTGTGTAGATAAATTCCTAGCTCCCCTGGCAGCGGACAGCGATGGAGAGGGCGACGGGTCGGACAGAGTCCCGGTGCCCAGCTTCCAGAACTCCTTCAGCCAGGCATTTGAGAAGGCACTTCTGGACCTGGACAGTGGTCCAGCTTCTGCTCCACAACCTGTGGTTGTTCCAGGTCTGCCATCAATGAAACAACTGAATCAAGTTTCTTTTTTATGCCTAAAGCCGTTGGGTGTGCTCTTAGACTTGCACTCATCCTGCTTCTCTTCTCTTTCAGATGAGAAAGGAGGAAAGAAGAAAAAGAAAAAGCAGAAACTTTTGTTCAGTACCTCCATGGTTCACACAAAGTAGACAACACTGAAGTTCATTTAAGCATCCTCAATTGTCTCCTGTGTTGATCTTCCCACTGCTTGTGTTTTTACTTTCATGCATATCTTTCTTGCAACTATAAGCTATGATGATAGGTTTTAGTATGCAAGTTCATGCTGCTTTAGTCATTGTTCCATTGGCTTGATCAGCAGTTTGCGTGTAATGCCATTAGTTTAATTTGCAATATTTTGTTGGTTTGTTGGAAAACCAAGTCAAAACTTTGCAGCAGCAACCTGCCACACTGGAAGCCCTACAAGTAAAATTCAATTCAGATGCCAATTAAGTAAAGGAATATAATAAGCTGCTCATTTTTATTAGGCTTTTAATGGCTTCCAACTCTGCTGAATCTGACTCTGAGCATTGAATCTTGGACCCACTAGTGAAGTGGATAAGAAATTTTAGGGTGCTTTATTACAGTAGCAGTCAGCCAGCTGCAGGTACGTTGCACCCTGTAAATGTTTCCAAGATACTCAGTGCTCAGACATGATTGGTCTTCACCTTACAACAGATAAACACTGAGATCTGTTTATTTTCAGTGCTTTGTCCCAGGTGATGATTTACACTTGGACATTATCCCCCTTCAGAATAGATTTTGGGGATAGCTGCTGAGTTCTACTCCCTAGTATTTTCTAACTGCATCATGAATACATGATCTAATATCATTGTGAGGAAGTAAAAAGGCAGTATTGTATCATTGAAGAGATTAAATCTGTTGTATTTGCAGAACCTCATTATATTATGACCTGTTAAACCACAAAAGATGGTTTAAGGACCACACATTCTTCTCATTCAATTTCTCCTCTGTGATCCCAGAATGTTTACTAACTTGTTAACATTACTCCCCTGGTTTAATTTCAGTGTTGAAAATGCGTGGAGTTGGATAAGTGCTGACATTTGGAGACTGCGTGTGAAACATAAGGAAAAGTGAAAAAAAAAAAATTGATTTGAGGGTTCTGTACTCACCTTTAAGTTTGAACAAGTTTATAGACTAGTCAATGTAACTAGTCTGTTGAAATGAATAAACACTTATGCACAATCAATGACCTGGCTGTTTGATTATGAATTGCTGAAATAAATAAAGGGTGATGTTTGGTTAAGATAGAACATTCATCCTCAAATTAGGACATTGGCTGCTGTGTTTTTGCTGCAGTGGTTTTCTTTGTCCACATGGAGGCAGTCCTCATAAACTTGAGGTTTGTAGTACAATATATTTACTGTGAGGGACCTCAGCCACAGAAACACTGACACTAACCTTGCTCCATTAAATAAATAGATGAATGATAAGGAATCAGTTATGGATTGTCTTCCTCACATGACAATGAACTTTCATTCAGAGAGACATCAGTCAAAATAAAAATAATTGTTTAAGGACTTATTTTCATATTTTTCTCTCCTAGGAGAAAACAGATTGATGTTATAGAGGTGTGATGGGATATTCTCTCCCAATCGCATTATCCATTTTCAGCCGCGACAAGCTAAAGACGACAAGTTCGACACATTCAGCTCAACTTCAGACCGGATGTCACGGTGATAAGCCTTCAAAAATAAGAGTTGAACCGAAGCTTTTAAAGAGAAATTGGTATTTGATTCCTTCTCAGATGTTGTATTATGACGCAAATACTATTTCACAAACGTTTCTACTTTCTGCTTATTAATTTTCTTCTAGTTTCTAGAAATTCTAACATACTGTTTTTACCACACATGCTTGCACTAACGCACCCACAGCTCAATCAGAAGCAGGTTGGAATGTGCAGTGTTGAGTAAGTGCAAACACACGTAGCAAAAACCATTATGAATAAATCTTAATTACTAGACACTGGAAGAAAATGAACGTATTTTGAAAGTCCAACCCGGAAGCCGTGTGTGGCTGTGTGGAGGCTGACCCGTCACAGTGTGTCTGGTCCAGCTTGTCAACAACACTGCAACCTGAGACGAGGGCAGCAGCTCAGTAAACCAGCTAAGTTAGCCGCACTGCTAGCCTTCCATATTAACCAACTATCCAGCGAGTCGCCGTCCCTCTGCTCACTTCAGAAACACGCGAAGTTGCCTCGACGCCGGAAGAAGATGAAGTGACTTTCCTGTTCGGTAAGTTGGGAATCAAACACGCACCGGAGGACAGGTTCGGTCAGTCGGTCTGTCGGTGTTTCCATTTTGCGACTCCAGCCTCTTGAGGAGTAGTTAGCTCACGGTGGCTAACCAGCGAGCTGCTGGTGCGTGTGTCGTTCATCTGTGTTGTTAGACAGCTTAAAGTGGACGTTTGCTCTGAGGGCTCATTCAAGACTTGGACGCAGCGGCAGGAAGTGAAATGTGCTGTTGCTCAGGTCAGCGGTGGGTTGAATACGAGGCTGAGTGTTGGGGCTGAGCTCGCAGGAGGAAGAGGTGACACCTGTTGCCACTTCTACAACGGGACAGGGAAGTAGCTATTAAGGAGGAAAATCCCCAGGTTAATGCAGCCTTGCTGATTCACAGAGTTTTTTTCTTGTTATTAATTTTAATCAATCACTAACTAACTAACAAAACACCTCCTGACTGATTGTCTCCATGTGTTGTGTTGTTTTTTTATGGGCACCATAAACCCAGCCTCTTGGTGAACTGTGGCACATGCCATTTTAACTTTATCTACTGGATCATATATTTATTAATCCTGATAAATACCACACTTGTGCACAATCTCCTAAGAATAGAGCAGACAACTTAGTTCGTAGCTTTAAATGTTTCTTTGGATTATAATTTAAAGCTTTGTTGCACTTTATGTTAGAATTCATCTGAGAGGAGCTGTTCTCCTTGTCTTGATACATCAGTTGTTATGAAGTTGTGTGTTGTGTGTGTCAATAGGACGTTAGCTTTGATTAACTGGCTGAGCCGGGTTACTCACTTTATATCTTTTGACAGTCAAACACAACAAACATTATGTTGGCTCACCCTTTACCACTTCCTGCTGCAAATCAAAGACATGTGTCTGACTTTTGCTACACTTGTTAAAAATGCTTGCCAAATGTTTTTAATCTTCACTATATGTATGTTTCACGGCAGAGGGAAACAGTTGTTCACTGTTGATATTGTTTGTCAGTAATGAATATGCTTAAGATACACGATGTGTAAGGTTGTATCAGACGGACAACGCGTGGGAATTCCTTTTATACAACTAGACCCTCGATCAAAATGAATGTTTGGCATTCCATTTTAGCCAAAGCGTTTCCTTTCAGTATCTTAAGATCAAGTTTTCAACGTTTCCATCTGTTAGCCGAGCATAAACCGTTTCTTTACATTTACCCCTTTAGCACAGTAGATTTATGGATTAAAATTGTTAAACCTGCAGCTGAGAAGTTAATCAGTGTAACTTAACAATTGATGTACAACATTAGATCACAGTAAGAACAAGTTGACGCAGCAAGACATGGTTCATCAAGAACAGAACAGGACAGCAAGAAGCCATGTTTGTTGGATTTATAGCTTCAACTGTCACAGATTGAATGTACATTAATATGGGACTTTTTGTGTGTGAGTGATGGCAGGTAAGCAGAGATGAGGGACGTAAAGCAAATATGACAGCAGGAAAAAGTAAACATGCTAAAGGTTAATAAAGTTAAGGATTTTCCTTGTGCATTTAGTTTTTCTTTTGTGTTTGGACGTCAGTGGTTATGTACGGGTGTGACTATGTTTACTCATGTCTGTGTCAGTGTAAACATTATCATCTATTTGAATGGGGGCGTGTGAACACAACATTGACGACTTATCTGCACTGCCCTGCAGTAGCTCTGCTGTGATTTGTCCAACCACTGTCTTAAACTCAATCTCAGTATTGATTTGTGAAAAGCTTGTGTGCTTAGCTGACACAACGTGTGATCCTCTCAGGCCCTTTCCTCCTTTGTGATATTACATCGCTCCTTGGTTTCAACAAAAGCCAGAGCTCCAAGGCAGACTGTTGACATCTGGTCAGGTGAGACATGCCGGGGATTGTTTGCATCACTTTTCATCCAGGGTTTAATTTTTTTCCCAAAAGAATCATTCCTGGTGTAGCAAAGTGTCTCAACACAGCAACATGTGGAAGGCATTATCAGACATGAAGAAGGAGCGTCTTAAAGGGCAAGCACAGAAGTACTTGAGTTGTGAAGTTTTCTATCTTCCATCTCACTATAGAAACAACTGATAAAGCCGATAATCATGTGTGAAATGAAAAAAGATAGTTGAAATCAGATGATCTTATTTATCACGGTACTTTTACTGGAGACTGAAGAGCCACTTTAAGATAACCATGTGAAAGTTCATTAGGGGAGGGGCTGATTCTTTAATGGCAGTCTGGTGTGAGTTTGCAGTGGAATCCCTCATTCACCGTCAGGGCCTGATTTGCCTGTTACAACATGAACATGAAAACAAAGACATTGTACAGTTGTCCAACCCCTCCCCTGTCTCAGGAGCCACCTTAAATGGACGCTGATCTGACTATTGATGTACCAGTAATAAAGCGTAATGGTGCACATTTGTATTTGATAAATAATAAAATAAGTCTTAAAAAATTAAGTTGCATCAAGTCACGTATACATTTTAACACCTCCTCTTTGTTGCTCATTTAAAACAAATTAAATGTTGTGCAGCTAGCATTAGGAGTAGACAAAGTATGTAGCTAAACAAATGCAGTGTACATAATAAATGACTGCATCCTGTTGAGTTTTGCCAGTTCCAGCCTCCTGTTGTGCATGTTGGCTCACTGGGACACTTAAATGGACCTGAGCCATTGTTAATGTTATTAACAATAGCATGTAGTGGAAAAGACCATTTTATTATTTGTCATAGGAGAAACCCACAGGTTACTGTTTGCAGTAAGCCATGTTAGTGTAACAGGGAGCCAGCATGAAGCAGCTGACAAAACTTCAGCTGCCAATAGATTTATCATTCACACCTGCGCTCTCTCTACTGTGTCATGTCAAAATATCCTCTGGGCTTTGAGTGTAAATGTGATGACTAAAAACAGTCAATGTTAAATCTGTATTATCCTTAATTTAGCTACCAACACGTGTGCTTTAATCTGCAAGAATGATCAATAACCTTGTGTAAATATCTGTCTCACTTAGGTGTATGATTGTGGTGGAGTGTAAGGCACTCCCAAGACAAAGTCCACAGTAATGGCTAGATAGAGCCAGGCTTATTCTGAGTTGCTTTAGCATGATGCAGTGCTGTGGTTGAGTACCTCTTTATTAAAAATTACCATACATCAGTTTTTTGTGACACATGGGAGTACTTTTATTTTCCTTCTAGGTGCTGTTGAAGACGATGGCTGCTCAGGTAGAGGTTCAGCCCAGCGAGGTGGGGAGGACAGTGGCAGGAGGACGACTTCATCTGAATCCTCTGACTGACTCCAGTAATAAGAGCCTCATCGAGATCCCCTCCATCAACCAGTCCCACATCATCACCGCAGAACCAAACAAACCTGTCCCAGGACCCAAGCCACGACTCTCTCCTAAGCCTTTTACAATGGATAGCAACCCCAGCATTAAGCCCATACTTGCCCCAAAGCCTCAAACCAGGCCCCGACCAGAGTCCACTCGTCTTCCTGGATACAAACCAGAGCCTCCATGCAACCCAAAACCACAGCAACCAGCTGCCCCAGTTAAACTCAGGACAGTGTCAACTAATCCCAACCGTCCTGCCTCTACCTCCTTTAAAACGACTAATAAGGTGAACACTGGACAAACGACCAAGCCAGTAGTCCAGCCATTTAAACCAGCACCACCTTTTGACCCTGGAGACCCTACTAAACCTACTCTTCCTGTGCCAGCAGAGAGGGGGAAGCCTGTTGCATCAAGCTTAGGGTATTCCAAGAGCCTTAAACAACACCCAGCTGCAGAGTGGTCTGGAACCACTAATACAGAATATGAGAAGGACAAGACAACATCCAGCAAAGGTGGGGCCTCCATTACTAGAGCTAAGTCCATGGGTTTCCTTGCTCAGGTAGGGCAGGAGCAAGAAGAAAAGGACAAAGATAAACCTGAGATAGCTGTACCACTGAGACCCCATCCCAGAGGCTCCAGGCCAAGACCTGTGTCAGCAATTTTCCTTGATAGTCCAACCAAGACAGAGGCCCCAGATCCGGTCCCTCGCTGGGTTGGGAGACGGCCGCTTTCAGCTGATCTCACATCCAAGTTTGAATCCATCGGTCTTTCTCTTCACCGTAAAGGTCCTAAAGCAAACACTAAGGAGAACACTCCAGAGGAGACGGCACTGCCACTGAAGAGGCAGCAAGAGAAAACCCCAAAGAGTAACACACCACAAAGTACTGATGACGTAGCCAAGCCTGTCATCTCAGACCAAAGCAACAAAAGGGCAGAAGAAATGTCTGTCAAAGAGACTGATGAGACTAAGCTTAGGGTTAGCATCAAGTCACGAATCAGTCTCCTCTTAGACTCATCCTCCACTCCGGGAACTGGAGCCACTGGACAAGGCTCAGATCTTCACTCTCCAGTGCAGCAAGTCCCTGAAAACGAACCGCCAGTAGGCGTTAAAAAGCTCATCAAGCAGCTGACAGAGGATACGCCACCAACTCAGAGTCCTGTTCCCAAACCAGCGCTGAAGCCCCGCCCCTTGCCCCTCGACCTGACTAAAAGGTATGAGCTGCTCCTGATGTCTCCTCAGTTTGCTTTTGTCTCAATGTCTTTGTCCGGGAATCCCATTGTCATGCATGGCTTTTGTCTCGTGTGATGTATGTTCATCAGGTTTTCATCCGAGAGGTCACCCGACCTTGGCAGTGTTCCCCTCAGTGAGGCAACAGACCACCATGAGATCATCAGAGATCCTCAGAGGAGGGTAAGAGAGGGACTAGACAAATGAGAATAGCAATAATAAACTGTTGTCGTGCAGTGCTGGGAAACACTATCCTGTAAACTATTCTCAAAATTTGCAAGCGGTACAGCTCTGTCAAGCAGTTAGTGAGTGTTGTATGTCGATGAAAATGCTGTGAACACATTCAAGTTGTAATTCAGGTGTATACATGTTTATATGATGTGACTAAGATATTAATACCTCACGTCTTAATTTGATGATCGCTTATTCCGAGTATGACCTAATTTGAATTAAGGTAACCAAAGAATGCTGTTTACATGGCTTATACAGACAATTGGCTTAATCAAGTTAATATTGCAATATTGGTGTTCATGTTAATCTAGCCACTGTAAAATTACACCTTATACACACACACACACACACACACACACACACACCAAAATCAGTGTTGAAATTGACCCTTGTCTGTCTGCACTGGGAGGACAATTTTCCTAGGGGAGATGGGGCATTGGAGGTAAAGTAAAAAAACAATGTCACTGCCACAGATGTACATAGCTGTGTAACCTAAGACTGCCTGCACAATTAACCATTCCCGGTGGCTGCTGGTTATGAAACGCAGAGAGGAGATCCCTGGAAAAAGGTTAACACAGAGAGGCTTTGATTACCACCTCTGCGCCACACCCACTGTTATGAGGCCAAGCCAGAACAAGGGGATATCATTTCAGATCTGTTCACTCAATCACGTAAACGTTTTTGTGTGCTGTATTTTCTCCTGTGCTGTTGTTGTGCTGGGTTTGTAGTGAAAAGTGTTTCAGTTCAAATTTGATGTTTGAAGCTTTTATTTTTTGCATTAGCCTCATTTCAAGCCTCAAGTATTCAAATGATGATTTTTAATTAAACAAACTGAAAATTAGTTGCAAGTTTGCTGTCAGCGCTTAACAATTCTCAAAATATATCTTTATTTTCTCAGAATGAAGAGTTCACTCCAGAGCCCAGCGACCACATGACTTTTGTAGATTTTAAAGATTCTCAAGAGCAACTCACAAAAGTCTTCATGCATGAATGGCCTGAGGCAGGACAGATGCTTGATGCTTCTTCCAAGGACAGTGGTCCCAGCAGTGAAGTGCAGACAGTGCGGGCATCCTTGTTTGAAAATGTTGTGGAGAGGCACAGTGTGCTGATGGTGGATGAGAGCGAGCCTGCACACAAGCCCAAGGATTCGCTCAGCAGCTTGTCATTAAAGAGAGGAAATGGTGAGGAAGAGGGAACTCTGGTCACTGCCACCTATAAAGAACCTGTGTCTCCATCGAGTCCTCTGCAGGTGCTACATGCCTTTGACACGGTGCAGGCTATTGAAGAGAACAGGGCAGTGAGTGAGTTTGTCCCGTCAGCTCAGTGGGAAGATAAGGCCATGACGCTACGCTCCAGGCGCTCTGAAGGAAGCCATCCGGCAGCAGAGAGAACTGGCACAGCACAAGCAGAACCAACTTTGTCAGTGACACCAGATCAGCAGCCACGATTTCTGAGAGTAGGAGCTTTGCCAAAGTGGACTTCTACGGGCCACGAGCAAGACGCAGGCATGGAGAGAGAGATGCTAAAGGAATCACAAAGGGAAGGAGAGATGGCTGTGGATAAAGAGAGGCGCAGAGATGCCGAGCAGGAGGAAGTGGCTGCAGCACCTAAACGTTTGAAAACCCTGCAGGCAGAAGAACAGCAGAAACCCAGGGTGACCTACTTTGCTTTGACTGGACAAATGCAGGAGCCAGTTTCTCCTGTAGATTCAGGAGCAAATATGGGGGACATGGCTATGCCATTTGATGATTTCTCTGTGAGGTCTGCATTTGGCGGCTCTCAAGGGAAGATTCTTCCCGTTAGGAGGAATCCATCATTAGAGGAAGCTTTTGGAAAAACCTCTCAAGATCAAGTTGAGGAGCTGATGAGGAGCCACATGCCACACAGGGAGATTAGACCAGCACTGGACGGACAGGACACAGAGGAAATGATGGTTGGAAAGAAAAAGGGTACAGAAAAACACAAAGGTAAAATTAAAGAACTTGAAAGGGAAACACAGAGACAGCTTGAACTAGAAAATCAGGCACATTTAGAATTTGCACGAATGAAGGAGAGAGAGCTGCAAAGAGAATTTGAAAGGCAAAGACAGAAAGCCTTCGAGAAGGAGAAACAAGAGTTTGAAAAGAAGCAACGAGCACTGGAAAGGGAGAAGCAGATAGAACTCGAAAAACAGCAACTGCAAGAATTGGAAAGAGAGAGACAAAGAGAACTGGAAAGAGAGAGGCAACGGCAACTTGAGAAAGAAAAACGTCGAGAATTGGAAATGGAGCGGGAGATTGAAAGAGAGAAACAGCGAGAACAGGAAAAGGAGAGACAGCGTGAGCAGGAGAGGCAAAGACAAAGGGAGGAAGAGAGGCAGAGAGAGCTGGACAAGGAGAGACAGCTGCTGGAAATCCAAAAGGAGAAACAGAAAATGGAGGAGCTGGCGAGACAGCAGCTCTTAGAGTTTCAAAAACAGAAGCAGAAAGAAAAGGAGAGGCAGCAGCTTATAGAACTCGAGAAGCAGAGACTCCGAGAGAAGAGGGAGAGAGAAGAGGCAGAGAAAATAAAGCAGATGGCACTTGAGCAGGAAATGTTGAGACTGAGAGAGCTTGATAAAGAAAGGGAAAGACAAAGAGAGCTTGAGAAGGAGCGTCAGAGAGAGATGGATAGGCAGAGGGAAAAGCAGAGAGAGCTGGAGAGACAGAGACAACTAGACATTGAGAGGCAGGAATTAGAAAACCAGAGGTCCAGACAACGAGAGCTGGAGAGGGAAAGGCAGAGGAAGGAGGAGTTGGAGAGACTTATGGAGATGGAGAGAAGAAGACTCTTGGAGTTTGAAAAGCAAAAACAGGTAGAGCGGGACAGACAACAGATTTTGGAGTTGGAAAAATGCAGACTGAGGGAGAAGATGGAGAGAGAGGAGGCAGATAAAATGAGACAGATAGCCAAACAGCAAGAAGCAGAGAGGCAGCGACTAAAAGAGAAGCAGAAGAAAGAGGAGCAGGAGCGTGTGAGGTTGTCACCCCTCAGACCCAAAGTGTTGGATCTGGACTCCGTGCAACGAAATGAACAGTTTCCCAAACCTGCTTCTCAGCGCAGTGACCCTGCAACACGGTGGAAAGAGCCGTCTCCAAGAGTTGAAGAGTCTTACAAACCTGCCATCCTCGATATCGACACTTTCACATCCCAAACCCAGCCCTCCCCCAGTAAAGACCTGTTTCCTGTACCTGCTCCTCAGGGAGTGGACACTGGCTTTGGCTGGAGGTTACAGCCCACACCTGAGAGAGATGTTAGCTGGAAAGTGCCACATCAGGCTTCAGTGGGTTTCTCCAGCCCAGTATGGACAGCGTCTCCTCAGGATCCATGGGAGCTGCGGCCCGTCGAGATGTCTGTGGACAAGCCTGTGGCCGAACCCAAAAAACATTCCAACATACTCAGCCCAGAGAAACTCCTCCTCAGGCAGGAGGAACGGCTCCTGGCTCCTCAGAGGCACTGGTCTGCCCTGGTGGACAAGCCACAGTACTTGAGCCCTGTTCCTGGGACAGACGCCAAAATTGGAAGCTCTGTTGATGGAGTCAATGACAGCAGCGCCCCCCCAAGTCAGATATGGTTCCCCAGTGAGCCACAGACTCAAGATAGCAAGGGGGAAATGTGGAGCCAGAGGAGGTCACAGGGATCCCAGGTGAGTCTACCATGACAGACGTTTTGATCTGTTGATTTATGTATTGTAAAAATCTTTGTCAAGGCTGACAATTTATATTAGCTTCTGTTTTTAACCTTAAAGCAGCTTGGCTCACTAATATCTACAAAAGAGGACAAATCCAATCATATAAGTAATATTTCTTTTTATAAAAGTTTCCCAGCAAAAATTTAAAAATTCAACAAAAGCTTGTTCCTGCATAGAAAAAAGGAAAATGGAATCTGGAAATGATTTAACACCATTATGAACTAATACAAACATTAATGACTGAATCAAATAGGTAGATTATGATAAAGTACAATCAACATATGTAAATGCAGGATTTAAAAGAATACATGTTATTTTGCTACACTCCTCTTGTATAGATAACTCCAAGTTATGACCAAAACGAGCTCCGAAATTGAAAAATAGTTTCTCAGGAAGTAGAGTCTATGTAGGGCTGGACAATAAACTGTTATAGATAATTATCATGATATAACTTTTCCTTGATAGAAATGTAAGACATGGAATAGAGTTACCCTGTACCAAGTCTCTAGAAACGTAACGTGCACAGTCATGACATGAGGGTTAAAGTGACCGAACATGTGGTCCGACATCATTGATTGATAACTGACTAAATAAATGTGATTATCAGTTGAGGGACAGAGACTAGCAGACACACACACATGCTCACACGCCTGCAGACAGAAGAGAAGTTCTTCCTGCAGATTATGACATAGGAAATTATGTTTTTACTGCATTGTTGCAGTATAAGCGACGCCCTGTTTATCCAGGAACATATTGTAAATATGAATTCAGCAGGTCTTTATAAAGATCAGTCCTACGCGTGAGTGATTAGAAAACATCAGAGGGGAAGAGTGACTTGTTGACCTGCGGAGAGTAATGTGCCTTAATACAGTGGCACTGTTACAATTTGTTATCAGGGTTAACCCTAAAAGATGCGCATTCATGTTTACATTTACATAAAAAATACTTATTCAAATACTTACCAATACCTTTATATATTTGGTTGTATTTGTGTTTTCTCTTTAATTATAGTTATTTATAATAAAGTTCATCGTTGAAATAACTATAATTACAAATTGTATACAATATAAAATATGGTTTCATAACAAGTTCTTAGAATGCACATTTGCTGATTTATTGAGCCTTCTTCTACTCCTTTGAGGACTTAATTATAGGTTTGTTTCTTTGTAAGCGCGTGGGAGGGCATGAATACTGCGGCTCTCCCAGTTATTTTTGGTTTAAAAATAGGTGTCCAACTTGCACGCTCACTGTGTATCGCAGTTGCTGAGAAAAAATAAATCCATCAACAACAAACTCACACCCTCCTCACGAAAAAAGCCAAAGCTTACAAGTTTGGCTGATCAAAATTATCATGTGGTAATTCATTTCTCTCACAGATTAACAAAACACTTAAGCATCATGGTATTAGGTTAACGTTATGAGGAGCTCATGTTGGCCCCTTTCTGATGTTAGCAGTTGAGCAGGATGCGGTCTCGCAGTGTGTCACGGCGATCTGCTCCTTCAAGCAGCACTGTAGAGGGAAGCCTTTCCAGGATGAGGAGCCGCAGCGCACACAGAGAGCGGGACCGCCACAGCTGGGTGAGTCAGGCTGCAGCTCGGCCATTGCTTTACTAATACTGCGTTCCAGGAAACCAGTACCCCAGTAGTGAGATTTAAGATTGTCAGATTGATGACAGGGTGTGAGTCCATTGTTACAGTCACCCTTTTCATTTGGACTGTTTCTCACACAGCTTTGTGGAGACGGAGAGGGAGGTGTGTGTGTTTTTGTAGCCTGTTGAGGCAAAACATAATTTTTTAGGTCCTCAGTTAAAGGTACCCTGTGTAGAATTTTGTGATATCTAGTGTTGAAATTGCATGTTGCAGCTGAACACCCCTCACCTCACCATCTCCTTCCAAACATGAAAAAGAACCTGTGGTAGCCTTTGATTGTCATAAAACTCAAAAGGTGTTTAGTTTGTCCACTCTGGACTAATGTAAAAAACATGGTGGCCTCCATAGAGAGGGTCCCCTCGATGTAAATATAAAGTATTTAAATATAAAGGGCCTTTTCTGGGGTAAAGAAAACTACGATTCATACAATTTAGATGAAACGAACTAGTGAAAATATCATGAGGATTATTCTACATGAAATTTCTGCCAAAAGTTCCATTTCACCTAAATCTTACACACTGGACCTTTAAAGGTTAGTGGTATGAAATGTGGTTAGAGTTGGGCATAAATTGGTCATGGTAAAGGTGAGGGATAAGGTTTTGGTTAGGCTATGCAGAATGAAGTCAATGCAAAGTCTTAATCGGGATAGCTGCATATACCTGTTTGTGTGTGTCTCGTGCATTGTAGACAGACAGTAGGTCAAAGTGGAATGCAGTTAGTTGGCTGATGGTTGACAGCACAATGCCGCCGTGTAAAAGTAGTAGAGAGTCTGTGACTAATGTTGATGGCATGGCCTGCTAGACTCACCTCCACCCATCCCACGTCATGTTCCAGGGAAGTGGCGGCCGAGCAGCTTCTCAGGCCTGTATTTCAGGATTGGATTAGATAAATGGTTAATGAGTACTTGCCCTTACTGCTCATTTATTAGACACCTGTCAGCATGGCTCAGGGAAACCTGTGAAGTGAAATGGCTCGTAATGATCATGTGTCCTGCAGCAGCGCAGACACGTAATATTTGTGTGACTGTGATCCTCTGTGCCATTTGGAAACACCTGTCATTTCCAGCTCGTAACCTTGTAGTTCAGGTCTGCTTTTACTTTTTGACATTGGTAAGCCAAAGTTTGTCTGCGTATTTGCAACTAGACACACTCAAATATTAGATGCCTTCAAACACATCCAGTCTGTGTTTATCAGCTGTGCAGGGTTGGGCTCAGTCGGCTCTTTGTCATTGAGACGGTAATTGCAGTTCCCGGTTGAAGGCCTCCACACTGAACCCAGGAGTACAGTATATTGTGTCCTATAATTGCACAGTGCCATGACACAGGGCTCGGATTAATTCACCATGAGTTCAAAGGTCACTACTGCCATCTAGTGGTTGTGTTTCAGTCTGTCGATGCCGCTCTTTGGTGTGAGGGGAAGTACTTTTCTTTTTGTTTTTGTCAGTGTTTGTGCTTTTTGTTTGAAAAGTGGTGATTTGATAAAGTGCAGAGCAATTCTTTTTTTTAATTAGACCATTGAAAATACCAAACACAGAGCTTAAACTAACAGGAATTTTATTTATTAACATATACTGTATTGTCACTATATCGTGAAGCTAAGATTACATCCTTATGATCCAATAACTAAAGCTTTTCAATTCATCATTATATATAACAGTGGAAACAAACAAATGATTTGGAAGAAGAAGAATATTTTAAAATTAAAAAAAATCCCAGCATTTTTTATATTTTGGACCAGGTGAAAGAATATCCCTGAGACTCATGTGATAGTACCAGATAATACAGATTGAACAACAGAAACACATTTTTAATACCTTATTTCCATAAGTGTGGGCAGATATTAGATCTGATTTATTTCCCCACGTTGTATTGAGTGGTTGGTGCATCCTCAGACTCACACAGATGAGGTAATAGTTGTGTGGTGACATCACTGGTGGAAGTCAGAGGGTCTGAGGCTGGAGAGTGGGGCAGAGCAGAGATGGGCACTGGGCTGAGAGCTATGTTGTACATGTGGTCATGCTGCTTGACTCCACACTGCCTCTGGGTAAGTGACAGAACTACTCTCCTATTATCTTAGAAGATAATACATCTTATTTAACACACTGAATGTATGTATGGATCGTTACCAGTATTCTGTATTTACTATAGCTACATCCTGTTTCATGTGTGGATGCTGGTCGGTTTGTAGCAGGGCTCCACACAGACTGATGAGGCCACTGGTGAGTCACTTCCAGTAGATGATGCTCAGGAGGAGGAGTGTTAGGAAAATAAGGGAGCAGTGATATTTTCCTTCTTCATGTCTAGTTTTATTCATTTTACAATATTTATAAAATTACCACTCAAGAAAACGTAACCATTTTGCCATCTCTCATCTATGACAAAATTTAGGTTTACATGTTGGTAGGAAATAATGTTCAAATAACTGATTTAAAAAATGCTTGTTTTGAGTAGAGCTGCTACTAACGTATATTTTCATGATCAAGTAGTCTGTCATTTTGTTTTTGGATTAGTCCAGTAAATATTCATCTGAACAAAGGACTTACCTTCTATAAATGTACTCATCATAAAGCTATAATAATCAATACATATTATAAAGACTAACATATGAATTACATTTCTTTGGATTGCCAGATTAGATAATTAATTGCTTCAGCTGCAATTTTGAGGATTTTGTTCTCATGATAATTAAGTTGAGAAGAGGGAATATTGATAAAGCAAATATAGTTTTGGTACCATATGTTTCAGGAAAATAATAATATTCCTGTATGTCTTTACCACCAAGCAAGACATACAAAATGTAAACTGTATGCAAACGTAAAATATGCAAACGTAAAATATGTAGGAAGTGAGTAAAGCTTTTGAGCTGAGGCTAACTTAGCTTGTCCTTGAAGGTCAGATTACTCAGGAAGAGACGACGGTTGTCAACCTGAGGAGAATGTGAGATAAGTCTGTTGTGTGTTGTTGGAAACGAACAACCTCACCACGGATTCACATTGAACACTTCACAGAAAAGATAATCAGATTACCTGCAGGGGGCATATGTGGACAGGGATCCAGCTTTTATGAGCCCCTCTGTCCCAGTTTGCTCTGAGGTCAACTCTCTGAAGTGTGTCTGGAGTCGCCCACTGTGGCTTTATTTAGGCCACCAGCTCACTGGCACCTTACAACTCAGACGTGTTTAAGTTGGTAGCATGTGTTGCTGTTTGCACAAGTCTGACTGATTTGAATAAACGTTGACTGCAGGCTGTTGTGATTCTTGCTTTCGGCTGTACTGTGTTAACAAACTGGTTCACATTAGACTCTCTTTAGAGTCACACCTGTCTTTTCACTCTTGTCTCTCATGCACGTCTAATCAATCTATTTATAGTTTTTCTCATTCCTATCTTATTATATCATCCTCACTTTCTTTAGCGTTGTCACTGTCTGTTTTGGATGAAGTGACGTCTCTCCCTCCTCATTTGTCCACACTGCGTCTCTGCTCCGGCTGTGACACTTCTCTGTCTTGCCCTGCAACTGATTCAGGCTGGAGCGACAGAGCACCGCAGAACATATATCAACCCTCCCCTCTCTCCCTCCCGCTCTGAATCAGGGACCTCCCTTTCTTTCGCTCTCACTCTCCCTGACTCTGTTCCACACTCCCTCTCTCCACCCAGTTTCTCCTTGACTGTGAGTCCTAGCGCTGTAGTACAGTGAGCAGCGCTGCTGACGCATTTTCTCCTACCTGCCTGTACCTGCAGCAGAAGAAGGGGAGAGTAACATTTTTTCTCCTTCCGTCTTTTTTTTCTCCTGTGGATTTGACTTGTCCACCACAGGACTCTCTCCTGTTTGCTCTGTTTTGCGTTGCATTGGTTTCTCCCTGGTTTTCCTTATGGAATACGAATGACTACAGCAGCTTTCCTTGTGCCACCAGCTGTCTTGCACCATTTCTCCTCTCAGCTTTGAGCCAGAAGGTAACGTAGTACCACGCAGTATGGGGATGTGGCCTCGTTGGATAGATGGATTTCTCAACTTTTAACCTGGGCCCTTTTTTTTGGAAGAGACACATCAACCTCATACCTGGAAGTACTGCCAGGCTGATTGAGGCTGGGATCAGGACAGAGAAACTCACACCTGGAGGATTTGCCTTGGGGGGGGGGTCACATAGTGTTGTTGAAAATCCAGTTCTAATAATTGTAGCCCAGTCAGGCCATATGATGGTATCACATAACTGAATGTTTTGTCAAACTAAAAGCGCAGGTTGCGGATTCGATTGATATTGCTCGTACTTTTGCTTTCGGTCTGAGAAACATTGCCGAGAAACATGTTGGTAGACAGCGCAGCAGTTTTCCAGCCTCTCTCACAGAGTAGTACCCTGCATATCTAATAGAAAGTGCTGGCCTTACGTAACCTTTACATGGGTGTTTTGCCAGGCGTATCATAGCTATCATTAGTGTGTGCATTGAAATCGACATTAGAAAGCTCCACAATTAACTTAGGGCCGACATCCTGGAACCTTGACAGTGATGAGTTGAAACAGAGTCCTGATGGCTCCAGTGGGACTGCACTGCAGAAAGACCATTTAGTGAAACCGAAGAGCAGCTCAGTCCTGTAACGGTCAGTGACTGACTGGTGTTGTCTGTGCTGCAGACGCCACCAACATCAAAATCAGCTGAGCTGTGTTGTTTTTCTCTGTGTCACCTTCCTCGTTGCTGCAGTATTGACCCAGCAACACACATCAGTGAATACCTAGGGCACTGTCCCCGGACCACCACCTCTCAGCAGAACTAGACTCTAATGCTTTCCTGCTGCTGTGATAACAGGAGTCACAGCTCAGTTCACAGACTCTATTCTAGCACTCCAGGTCTTGCCAGTAGTGGCTGGTGATGGAGTATCTGGGAGACAAGCTGTCGGTGGCTCAGTCTCAGGTGTCAGGATGGGTGGGAAATGTCCGTCGCTCCCTGCACGGGGCACTCGGCTTTTTATCCAACCCGGCGGAGAGGGGAGGCAGGGGAGAGGACGGTACTGGGGACTTCAAGAGAACCAACTCCCTGCGTTCCCTGGCCTCCCGCAGCAGGGAGTCCATCCGCAGGTTCTCACTGCGCAGCCAGCAACGTCTGTCCCTACGCAGGCGCACCGCACCCAACACGCCCACTGCTGTAAGACAACACACATTTAAAGTACAGGGAAGCACTGGTATTAGCTTCCACTGTTGATACCAGATTAAAAGAATGATCATACATATTCACCAGCCACCTTTAAGGTTCATTACTGATCAATAGAGCTGGTCATTCTTGTTACTCCTGTACGTGCTCAGCTGTAGTATTTTCACATTTTCTGAAATGTCCAACCACTGTTTTGATGTCACCATGTTAACAGCTGCTCCCTCATCAGCTATTTGGTCTCTGGCCAAACATGTCAAGAATTTATCCATCTGCCTCGTTTTGCACAGCTCCTGCTGCTTCTCGAAATTCTCTGTCTATACTTTCACCACCACAGTCTTATATTGTCATTGGCACAACGTAAACCATTCTTTGTTTGTCTCTATTGGTTTAGCAAAGCCGTTGTTATTCTGGTTCTTCAGGTCACCTACTTATTGTGTTATTAGTGATAATACTAATCACTAGGACTAGAGCTGGATTATATATCATAATTTACATATCATTTATGAGCAGAGAGTGACCAACACATGATAAAAAGCAAAATATGTTTTAAATTGGTTATAAATATATTATGTATATTTAGTATTGAGATGTTTTTTGGACTTTTATTTTATTGCTATTGATTCTGCAGCCATAAAATGGACTAGTTGAAACAAGAACAAAAACTAATCTCTTGATGAGATGAATGCACATTGGGATTTCTTGGCCTCCACCCTGACGTCTACACTGCTCTGTTCTCTATGTGAAGGACAGATGTAGAAATCCATGTAAGGATACATTGCAGCAGTTGCTCCTATCTTTAGGTTACGCCTGTTTGCCGAAGTGCTGTACAACACCTCATGAGTCATAACACCTAAAGATAAGCTTTTTCTTTCTTCACGTACATGTGGCTGTCAGGTGTGTTGACGTGACTTAGTTTGTCTTAGATATCACCAGTCGTGATTGTGGTCTGACGGAGCAGCTTAATTGTCTCCCCACTGGGTCGATGGTAAACGCACAGGTAGCCAGTAAAGGGGTGAGAGGATGTGAACAACGGGGCTACGCTTTTCCTTTGGAGCCCAAAAACATCAGAACAGGTTTAAAAAGTGACAAATGAAAACTGCACCATCTGCCACATTAAGTTATGCTGGTTTAGTTTTTTCACAACTTTCTCTCCCTTGGATCTGATGCACTCTTTGGTATAGAGTTGCTCCAGCTGCCATTAGAGCAGCAAATGGAAATGTGTAGGTGTGTATGACAGCTGAAAGTGTTCAGCCAATAGAGCTTTGACACTAACTGTCAGTATCCAGTTAACCAGAGGACTTTACAGTTCTTAATATCCCCATGCGTTTTGATTTTAGAAACTTAGTATTACTGAATCCCAGTTTGAGTAGTTGAACTCTGCCTCCATGATCCCCCACGACTGTGCCACTACGTACAGTTTGATATTGACATCTGATAGCTCGCAGTTCTTCATAATCTCAGATGACTTTGTGAGTTGACAGGTTTCCAAATCTCTATACCATTTAAGTACTGACATTTGTGTCATATCAGATGTTGTATAAATATAAACTGCCAACTGCTGTTGTTGTTGACCAGAATTCGACTTCAGACATCCCCCACCCTGTGTCATGAATGGTGGACACCTGCAGGCAGGAAACTCATGGGAACCACTAGTTTAACTTATTTAGGACATATTGAAAATCATAATATGATACATCATATTTAATAAAAGTTAAGTCAACTCCCATCAGTGGACATACATTTGCAGCCAAAATGACAAACAACAGGAGTCAAAGGGACATAAAGAAATATCTCCAGAGGTGGACTTAAAGTGAATGACATGTTAATATATGGCATTTTGAAGTTTTAAAGAGCATTATCAAGCCAAACCAATCAGAATGAATTGTTTTGTTTTTTGGGACCAGTACCACACGATGGTAGGACATAACAGTTTTTTTTTCGAGAAGTTAATGATTATTACAAAATATGCAAATGACTGAATATGCTATTAAAACCTTAATTATAACCATGTACAGACTGTAGTGTAGCTGTTTTATCTTCGTATCAGTTTTGGGGTCAGCTATTAGCCCTGTATGTGTGTACTGCACAACAGCACTTTGAACAGATTGGAGACACGTCGATGTGTCAAACATTTGATCTCAAACACTCGTCATATTGGCAAGATCCAGGAAAACAAACCTCAGACTGAAAATAACGAGAATAATCCTTTAAGTCAGGTCCAGTGCTCTCGGGGCTAAATTCCTAAGCCAAGTCAGGTTTTTACATTCTTCCCCGCCGTTCTTACCAGATGCTTTGTACAAAACTGAGATATTGGCTGTATGTAACTTATGTAATGAAAGAATAACACAGCACTGTTCGTTTTGCCCTGCACACCGTGTCTTAATGTAAGCTGCCTCTGTGGCTAGAATGTCCATTTGTTGACATGAGATTAGTGCTCGTGGGAGCAGTTGTTTTGAATATCTGTAGGATATTGATATTGATTACTGCTGTGTGCACAAGTACATGCAGAGTATATTTTCCCACTCCACCCTCAGTCACATTGACCATTGACTAGAGCAGATGAGCAGAGGAGAGGGAGTGGTGATGCACTGTAGGTCTGATGTTGCTACTAAATGTGTGTATTTTTAATGACTGTTAATAGTCTAACAGTGTTTGAGATGGTCACATCCCATTTATAACTACAATGCCACTGTGTAGAACATACTTTCACCAAGGCCCAACACACACACACACACACACACACACACACACACACACACATATCAGTTCCCTAAATATGCTTGATTTCTTATTTTAGCATTGATTTCTTTATTCGCACACTTTACAAAACACAATGGGTGACTCCTCAAGAAATAGATAGTTCATCAAAATATACTGTATATTAACATTTTGAAAGATCTTTTTTTGATGCTATATAATAAGCCGAAAAACAAAATTGGGGTATTACATTTCGGATGCTGTAGTGGCTGTGTTTGAACAGCAAAGTGGGTTTTTTTTCTTTTCTAAAACAAACAATAATAATAATAATAAATGAAAGAGGGAGTGCCTTTTTTTTCTCAAGATTCATGCATTATTATTTGGGAAATCTGGTGAAAAGGTAAAAAAAAAGAAGCAGCCGAGAAGTGATTTCTGATGCTGTAGCGTTAGCCAAAGCTAGCTAAAATATCAGCAATTTGGCAATATATCACACTAGAAAATCCCATGAGTACAACGTCAGCGTTTACTGTACAACAAAGAGTTTCAACACTAGCAATAGCCCATACAACAATAATAACAATCAAAACTTTCATACAGGGTTAGTGGCAAACAGTTGTTAAAATACATCATATAAGTTCTTATATTTTTAAATGCACTGGTATTGGTACTTAATATCAGCCGATATTCAGAGTCCAGTCTGTATCGGGAAGGGAAGAAAGCTATCAGAACATCTCTAATGTAAACATCTCAGCAGATTTTTATGATTGAAACATGTCCATGTTGACTGGAAAGACCACAGCACTGATTGAGATCAGATGCACACACATTCCTCACCGGTGGCGTAAACTGGTTTGTAAGCTTGTGTCTTGGATGATGTGTTCATGTAAACACACTTATTATATCTACAGTGGCTGTTTACTCTGTGATGCAAAACCAGATCCCTTCCCTTCTCTCAGCACAGCAATGTAATTACTCACTTTCCTTTCAACTCTTGGGTTTTAGGAGCGATCCACAAACCACTGGTTTTCTGTCCCATGTGATTGTGTTGTGGGTTGTGTGTGGTGCTCAGTGATTAGTGCATTATCAGGTAGAAGTTTACCAAGGCCTCGATCCAGCCCCTTCCTTCTCTTGTTGTCAGTTTAACCCCATTTGGTGATCAACCTTTTCTCTCCTTCAACCTTCCATTCATCCGCTCTTTGTTATGTTGTTTCCTCTGGCGCACCCTTCCTGTCAGTGGGAAGCTGAATATTCTTAATGTTATTAAGGAAAAGACATAAATCATTGCTCCTGGACCTGCTGGCTCAGTAAGCTTTCGTCATCAACCATAGTCTCTGTGTTTGTGGATGATATAGCCCACACCTGCAACTGAGAAAAGTGAACAAAGTGCTTCAAAGTATTTAGTTTTAAACCTGTCTGACCAAGAGAGAAAGGGAAAATGTTCACGTTCTGTTAAAAGCATCTTTTTATACTGACTGATAAATGGAAGAGCCTTTTAAAGATCCACTAAAAGGCTCATTCTGCTTTGAGCAGCCTGCCATATGTGTTAGCAGTGACTATAAGCAGTGCAGTGGCGCTGCTCTTCAACATGTTCCAGCAAAGGCAATGTTCCTTTCCTGTGCTGATCAGGTGAGGGCGTGTTCTGGGAGTGTTGAGGTTGCGTAACACACCCGCCACATAGGATAGGAATTTTTACAAGCAGAATTTAAAATGTTTGCAGTGATGGCAGTGTACAGTCACATGTAAGAAGAGAGATAGATGGCATGAGACCAGGGTCTGCAGCAGAGTCTGGACCAAAGATTGTGCTCCATACTGGACCTTTAAATCACCTGAAAAGACTCTTCTGTTCTTAATGTGCTGCTAAAAAATAGGTCAATCAATGGGACGTTAAAATATAGAAAGGCCTGCTGTAGTAAAGACAGTAGCTGTGTGAAGAAAAGAGAAAGATGAGAATAGATAAAACTGCAAAATTGCTTGTGTCTGAGAATTTCTACAACGTCCTGAAACTGACAATGTGTGTAGCAATGAGAAAGTTGGCAGGGTGACTTCCACATATTCCTGGTTATTGTATCTCATCTCTCTGTGTGTCATCCCTCTCTTTAACTATTTTTAGATTTACATTTTGACAAATGTGGGCGGCAGCTGGTCTTTAAAAAGTCTTCAATTCAATTTTACAAATAAAAGGTCTTTTAAACGGATACCAAGAAAATGTCTCTACTCAGCCAGACCAAAGTAGTTTCAGTAAGTTAGGAATTGGTAGTTGTGGTAAGCGTTGCGTTGTCAGTCCGTCTCTGGTTAAGGTTATGCATTTAACTTATGCCTTTCTGGCCAGCCTATAGCTCATTTATGAACATGGGTAAATGTGACTTTAACGATAAGTGGCTTGAGAATGACGAGTGCTCATGGTGGTTGAAGCCAGTGGCTGGAAGTGCTCGTGAAGCAAACTGCACTGCATGTAGAAAGTCTTTCTAGCTTGGAACGATGGGGATCAAGTCGGTGGAGTCCCACAGACGTAAATGTTTATTAGTAAAAAAAGTATGTTTACATCACAAGTTTGGTTCCCAGTGGTTTAAAAAAGGTCTTGAATTTGACTTGTCTAAAGCTTTGAGACTCCCTGTAACTGTGACTGGTCATTTTAATGGCTACATGTATTGATCTACCGTTGTTGATACAGAAGTAACTTCGTTACTTTGTAATATGTTTTGTAGCTTGTTGTCAGAGGGAGGCCTTACATCTCTTTGAGTTAGCTGCCTTGTTTAATTGATCCATCATTGATTAATTGATCAATAGACAAGTGGTTACTCTTTATACATGTTCACCCTCCAGTTTGTTTTAAACTCAGGGTTATTGTCCATTGTTGTCAGTGACTTAGAAGTGTGTGTATTTCAAGCTAAGTGCTCTGACCCTGTGATGTCAGTGTGAAAAGTGTGAGTGCTGTAAATCCTTGAGAAGAGGATGAACTTGAGCACAAGAGGTTTCTCTCAGATGCAGGGAGCAGTGCTGAATGCCATTCTCACTGTTCTCTGTTTTCTGTCTTCCTGTCAGGAAAGGCTGAGCTGATGAATGACACTGCACTGCTGTTCTTTACTTCCCCTTCACTCTCAACAGATATATCACGCTCCTTCAGTTAAAATGTCTCACCATCACACTCCACCTCAAAGTTGTTTCTGTCTCATTGTTTCTCCTGACATCTTTTTTTAACAGGAAGCATGGTTTTCACATACACAAAGAAATCAAGGATAGCATTCATGGAACTTTAAGAATGAGAGTTGTGATATTCAGCCACTGCTCATATAAACATTGGTGGCGGACTGCGATCATAGCCGAGGAACCTGGGCAATTACAGAGCCAGGTGTATCACATTTCTGTGTCCAGCCCTCAGGCAACGACTGAGGACTGAGGGGTTTTTCTATTGTGTTTTTCCTATATAGGCCAGGGTTATCGGTTCATGCGCAGGCGTGCCTCTGTGAGCTCTGTGTGGTTAGGAGACAGTATGTCCTCTGTACCCGGCTCATTAAAAGAGGCATGGTTCAGTAGACAGCAAACACACGCTCGATCACCCACGCACCCATCATCCGTCTTTGTCCCCGCTCTGGTCCAGTGTCCATTAACTCATCCCTTCACCTTCCATTATGCGTCTTACCACTGCTGGTTGCTAAAGCTCAAGAGGATGCAACAACTCAGATAACCAGCTACTGTCCTTTTATTATTCATGATAATGTTTTATTGATCAATTAAAAATAATTTTGACTAATGGAGATCCAAATTTAGACTTAGACCAAACTTAATTTTGGGGTCAGAATGCCACCTACAGATTAGTTTCAGGTGAGATTTGCTTTTGGTATCTCTTAGAGTGGATCTGTTACTGTGTATTCCTCCCCATTCATTAATAATCTCCCCCATCTCTCCTCCCCCTCCCTGCCACCTCCAGGTGCAGCAGAAGCAAAGTGTCAGCGGCGAAGAGGAGGGGAACGACCAGGAAACTCCGGTGCATGAGACTGACAGTCAGTATGGGACCTGGGACACAGGACTTCGCACTGATGACAGGTAAACATATTTTTATATGCGTTTGCCGTGTTTGATCCCAAACCAATCCGAGCTGTCCAACGCATTGCAAAAAGACATCACACAAAAAAACACAACTACCTCACCAGTTTATCCAGTTGCATATGTTAAAACAGGACAAGAGACATTTATTTACATTTATTTATGCTCTTAGTAGCGGAGGATGTGCAGCTGCAAAATAACTGGCGAGAGATTGTATTGACTAAAAGTCTGTTTAATAAGTTATGTGTTTAGGGTTCAAGGTCCTTAGCAACAGCAATTATTAGGTCTTGTTTACAATTTGTTCCTGGATCAGGCCCTTTAAGCGCATGGATTCTTCCCAGGCCTCCACCAGGGCAGTTTGGTAGTGTTTTGTAATCTGTAATACTGCTCGAAAAATAAACAGACAGGTGAAAACATAACCTCCATGCTGGAGATGATTCATCTCCCGTACAACAAGCCAGATAACGGTGGTACCTCACACCACACAAACCACAATTGTAGCACAATGAACTGTTTTTTCTTGACTTCAGTCTCTTTGGGAAATAATGTAGTTTATTATAAAGTTCAAATGACTCCAGCACAGCCCTGTGCTCTTGTGTCTTACATTGCAATCTATCACTGACCCCCTGTGGTCAGAAAATAACATTACAACATCAATGTTGTCAGCCATCAGTTAAAAGAAAAGATAGTAAAGCATATTTGTTGTAGAGGTTGTGTTTTAATTTCTGCCATCTGTCTGCCTGTCTGTAAGAAAAGGGGTGGGGTAGGAAGAACACATGAAATTTGGGATTGGATCTTGGATTTTTTTTGTCACTTTCTTAAATGACGAGATTGGGCGTTAGCCTTGGGCGGACGTATGTAATCTCCAAGGGCACTTTTAGTTTTATATGAATCACTGTTTTTTCCTGTCATGGTGACAGAGGAGGCTCACAGTCTGTTTTAGTTATGTCATCTAGATTATAGCTTCTGCAGTGCTGACACAAAAGAAAAGCTATGACTCAAACTTTTCGATTGTAACTGCACACAGTTGTTTTCAGATGTGTTTCCTTTTTAATCCGTTTCAGCCTCACTCCTGCCACTCCCAGCTCAGAGAGCAACCTCAGCCCATCACCGAGGAAGCCCACTCCCCCACACATGCTGGGTGATTCTGCCTCACCGTTTGAAATTGATACTCTGGATGGCTTCCTTGCCCAATCGTCATCTGACAACCAGCCACTCTCTTTCCCTGATGTAAGTGTCACCTGAGTTAACACAGCTCAGCTTTCACCACATGAGCCTCTGATGCTGGTTTTGTCCTAATTGGTTAGATTTTCATTTAAGTCTTTTCATTTTTTAACTTGTGTACTTGTGTTGTATTTATGTTTTCATCTCAACTCATCGTATTTTGTTTCTGTGTCTTGCTGTTCAGGCTCCAACCACTCTGTTAGACACCAGCGTCCTCCGCTCCAGAGCCCAGCTGGGGAAGAAACGAGCACCACGGACACGGCCCAGCAGGGCCGCCCGTCAGACTCCTGCACAGGCAGAGAGAGAAACCGCAGAGGACTGGCTTTACAGAGACTCCACAGGTTTATACTTTACATGGAGCTGTAATCTTTGTGTTGATATCCTCTGTACACCAAACAAAAGCAGCTTAAATCTTGAAAAGATCAGATAAACTCCTACTACAATATTCACTAAACTGACCTTTTACGTCATGTAAGTGACAACTGCACGCTGATGTGTAAGAAAAATTTGCGTTTGCTCTACGACAGAGGCAAGAGTTCAGAGTAAGGAGGATGACTCAAACTCTGAGGAGCAGACCAGAGGAGTTGACCTCCACCCTGCTGCAGCCTCTCAGCCCCAAAGGGTCGCCCTGTTCCCTGGGATGGACCCCTCAGCTTTAAAGGTGAGCATTAACCTCTGATTAAGAAAAGCGGAGAAGGAAAAATCTTCTACTGAGAGCTTTCTGAATATATGAAATATGTGTGAACTAGTGGAATCTGATTTTATTCATCACTGCCTCCTGTACAGCTGTACTTAAGCGTACCCTTTGCAGACTCTTCTCATGTATTTGGTTCTTGTTCATAGTTCAAACTTTTTTCCCATCTCTGTTCTCAGGCCCAGCTGAAGAAGAGGAGTGAGTCTGACATTCAAACTGAAGCACCTGCTCCCTCTCCCTCCCAGCTGTCTCGCTCCCCTAAGTCTCCCTTCCTTCCACGGGCAGCGCGTGTACTGCCCCCACCTGGTGGGAAAGAAAATGGGTAAGAGACTCCATTTGAAGGAAAAATACTTTACCAGGGGACAAGGATTTCTTCTTTGCACTTAAAGCATTTTCAGATATGAACCGAGAAAATGTCTTTTTCCGGAGTTTGCCTTTCACATATGAAAACATAGGAGAATGTCCGGGTCAGATGCTTTCACAACAACAGGAAAATTCCACAACGAGGGGTGGAGCCTGGTTAGAGCATGCAGGAAGCAGGACATGATTTAAACATTTCACTGTGTAATGCTCAGTGTTTGTGCGCATCACCAAAAGCTCCCGAATACTCGACTTTCCAAGTTGACAGGTTCATGGCTCTTCTTTTTCAACCTGAGATGTTTGTGTTAGTAACGCTGTCTTTGTGCTATCTTTATAGTGAGGACTCCCCCCAGTGGTTGAAAGAGCTGAAGTCCAAGAAGCGCTTGAGTCAATATGAAAATGAGAGCTAAGTAAATAATGAGGTAAGATATTTATTTTTCTTTTGAAAGAAAAAGGAAATGTCATAGTTATTATCTTTGACCCCTGTTCTCCTCTCACCCTCTCCCTTAAGGTTGCCTTAACAGATGAGTCTGTATGAAACAGAAGCCTTAACGTTTGACCCAGAGAGCAGGAGAGATGGGAATCTACAGCTGCTGATGTGTTTTTTTTTCCTTTGTTTTTTTCGGGGGTTCTCTCCCCGTCTGGGTCGATAATTGTGCATGGTGCCTTTTTTATAGAGTCTCTGACTTATTGAAAAAGAAAAGAACGAGCAAGGAGGAAAAAGAACATCAGGCTGCTCTGCTTTATCCATTTCATGCTTGAACCTTGTGGAGCTCTCCTGCACCAGGGGGGACTTCACATGAACACTTTAAATAGGGACCAGGAGCAGCAATGATGAGGAGCATGAGGAGATAGAAAAAGCAAATTATTTTGGGACCATGTCGCCTCTTATGCTGGATGTGCTTCATCACATGCTGGAGGACAATCCAGCCTATCCTCTGCGAGATGTTTGTATTTAGTTTCACCGATATGTATGAGCCGACTACGTCTGCCGCGTCATTTTGTGATGGTGGGAGTCGTACAAGCGTTGCCATAGGATTACATTTCAGACGCAGATGATGTTTTTGAACATAGAGAACAAATCACCTCTGACTTGATTGTTTTCGGGATTGTATATAATGGTAGCGTAAGTGTAATCAGGAGATGTTATATTTGTATTATCGTTGATTTAACAAAAAGACAGAGAGTTAGTTTTGAAAACATTAAGATGCATCACTACAGCAGAGGCTCTACCTTGATGAACCCCACAAACTAACAGTGTCACGGCTGCTGCGTACTGTACTGTGTGTCTTTTGTCTATTCGTCTTTTTGTCTTTGTGGAGGACCGATGGGGGACTTTAAGCCAACTGAATTCTGCACCTGTCAATCATGCACACTCCTTTTCAGCACAAATACACTCTTGACTCTTTTGTGGAAAAAGTAATCAGCCTGTCCCAGCTCCTGTAATCAATTGTAGCTGTAAGCATCCGTTACAAGCCATACATTCACCCTGTAGTGCTCACACACTCCTCAGATCATGAATCTTTGATTTTCCGATGAATGTGCAATTTTCCCTCTCTTTTGTCCCCATTAATGTGCATGCACAATCTTTACTTTCACACCGGGCTTTGCTCAGAGTCGGGTTGTTGGCTCACACTACTCTAGCGGAGGGGATGGTTCATTCACTACATTGTTTACATGACTCTACCCTCTATCACTCCAAACAACCCGCTATATAACTCCAAAAACGTTGTCTCTTTGCACCTGCTTAATTGTTAATCTCCTAATATTTGCCATCCACCCACTTGCTCTGCGTTTCTGTAAAGCACTTTGTCACTTGATGCACTACAGCACTGACCTCTGCCCCCTCTTGTTGCTATCTTTTGTCTTCTGTATTGTCGGAGTGCTCATGCAATGCAAGTGAATGTGACGATCGAGTCTTTGGAGCGAATGCCCCTGGTTTCTTTGTACATGGACGTTTTACTTATTCATAAAGTTTGAGGGTTTATTTTTATGTCCTTCTTTGTCTTTTTTTATTTGAAAGGAAAGATGTATATTACACTGTGTTGTACTGGCCAGTGTCCTAAAGCGAATAAATTCGTAATAAAATTTACTTGGCTTAAGCTGTGGCCTCTGTTCAGTATTTCTTTGTTTTGTGCACTTCTTTGTGAAACTTGATCTTTGTGTCAGTATAAAATAGGTTCCAATCATATCAGCAGCTCATTGAAAGTAAGAGGTGAAACCAAAACTTTTTGTTGGAAAGTTGCAAGGAGGTTTGATATGGCTGAGATTGGGTGTAGTCTAGTGTGTGTTTGTGTGTGTATGTGTATGTGTGTGTGTGTGTGCGTGCGTGCGTGTGTGTGTGTGTGTGTGTGTGTTTGTGCTGAGCAGGGCTGTTTGCTGAATCCTCTTGGCGCTCTCTCCCTGTGCCCGCACACAGCGCTCGCTGGCAGCCAGGCGGACGGGCATGGCAGCGTGTGCCAACACAGCTGCCTATTGAGAAGCAGCGTTTCGGACACAATGTGAGCGACAGACTTGCTGTATCAACAGCTCCACTGTTTCTGCTGTTGTTGCCAGAAATAAACCATAAATACCCCCCCTGTCCCTGCCCTCTAATGGCTCAACCCCAGCAAACACCAAGTGGGACAGAGAAAGAGGGACACTACCATTTCCTAGCAGGCATATCCAGGTAAAGGCCTCATTCTGGACACAGGAAAGTAATAGCAAGTGTATTAATGTCAGTGCAATGAAGTTAGATGGTGCTGCATCAGTGAAGACCCAGGTTTGAAGGATTTTGACATCATGGACTGTAACTGAACCTGATAAGGAATATGGTTTTTGTGTTTTCCTGTAAACAGAATATTATACTGCAAATGAGTTTTGCTGCTTTAGGACAAAATAAATAAAATCTTTTCAGGGTGAGTTATGAGTTGCAACTGTGACATTGAGCTCTCCTCCTGTGCCTGTGTGTACATGTGTGATGGCTGGTGATCTGTCTGGGTGTGTGCTGCTGCTGCTGCTGCCAAAAAGTGGAGGAGCAGTGGATCAGGAGGATGTCGGAGCAGCAGAGCGCCCCGGAGCAGCTGGCTGCAGGGAAGAGCCAGGGTGGAGCTGGAGCCACGTATAAGGTACTGTCCACAAATGAAAAACCAGTTTGATCAGGGAAGGATTTTTTGACTTACTTCCCTTTTGTACCCTTTCTGTATGCTATCTTACAATAACAATAAGATGAATCAGTGGATGATATGTTTCATCTCATGGAGGCCTTCCATTCAAACTTCTCCAGTGGGAAATGAGATGAATCTGTGTCGGTGCTATGCAGTCTGAAAACACGCAGGTCTCTCTCTGTGATCCAGGTGGTGCTGTTTGAGTTCGAGAACTTCCAGGGCTGCAAGGCAGAGTTTTCTGCTGAGTGTAAAGATGTGACGGAGAAGGGACTGGAGAAGGTTGGATCTGTGATTGTTGAGTCAGGACCGTGAGTAAAGTGCATATATCAGTTAATTTAGCTCAAGTGCTGCTTCTTCACATATGCACCTGTCACATTACCATCTGTGTTGTTCTTTCCCCCCCTCAGCTGGGTGGGTTATGATCGACATGGCTTCACAGGGGAGCAGTTTATCTTGGAGAAGGGCGAGTATCCACGCTGGGACACCTGGACTAACAGTCAGAACAGCTACTCCCTCTTTTCTCTAAGGCTGCTCAAAGTGGTGGGTGACTGACACTGCTCCTCCGGACACTGATATGTGCATGGTTTCATACTGAAGCTTGCTCACACATTACTTTCACATACTCCCTCTTTGACCTTCCTACATAACATTAACAAACAGTCAGCACTGACTGGAGACATTTGAAGGACTTGGAAGTATCTTGTGTCTGTTTCCCCTCCACAGGACAGTGCTGAGCATAAGCTCCACCTGTATGAGAACCCCGGATATACTGGTAGAAAGATGGAGATTGTCGATGATGATGTGCCCAGTTTGTGGGGCCACGGTTTTCAGGATCGTGTAGCAAGTGTCAAGGCTCTTAACGGAACGTAAGATCCTTCCTTTCAATCAGATTATTATTATTACAAACTAATACATAATTATAATGTGGTATTTTATGTGACAAATATCATACACTTTGTTTTCCCTTCCTCCAGATGGGTTGGCTACATGTACCCAGGCTACAGAGGGCGCCAGTTTATCTTCGAGCGAGGTGATTTCAAGCATTGGAATGACTGGGAGGCCCCTGCGCCTCAGATCCAGTCTGTCCGACGTGTGAGGGACATGCAGTGGCACAAGAGAGGCTGTTTCACCGTTCCTGACCCGGATCCGGCTCCCGGCCCCGAACCCGACCCCGCCCCAGTACCTCCTGCCCCTCCTGCCTCAGCTGGAGCCAGCTGAGCAGTATCCTCGCCTGCCTCCCGACCCCTCCCACAGCCTCCCGACCCCTCCCACAGCCTCCCCCACGCTGCTGACAGTGCCCGCCCTCTGCCTTAACCTAACCATGGCAAACTGCTGCTTGTGCCCAGTGAGGGATGCCATGTATGTTTCAGTGGCGAATAAAAGTTGTTTGACCTGGAGTTGGCCCTGTTTGTTGGTCATGTTACTGATGATTATTGTTAGTCAAGGTGACTGAAACTGAAAAAGCCACAATCAGAGATGATGTCGATGTGAAAATAGTGTCACCCACATATTTTCTAAGTTAGGATGAGCTCAGTTTATTTACACGACACATTTACTGTTTGTGTTTCCCCTGTGATGTCAGTATGACAACTGTAGCATTGGAGCACATGACTTAGAGAATATGTAGACACGCATCTGCTCAACAGCAATGGAAATGATGTCATACTGTATGTATGCTTGCTATTAAAACAGAGTGCACTGCATTCCCTTCCATAGTCGTCATTGTGAGTTTGATGGGTAATGATCCTCATCCATCATTATTGGTCAGCAGGTTAATCTTAAGAGCTAACATTACGATGCCACTAAAATAATCTTCAAATTATGATTACCATTTTGGAAAATGAAATATTAGTCTAATGATAACATTCCACAATCCGCAGATGTGTTAACTTTTCATAATGACATAATGACTATTCTGCTGTAATACAGAGGTAATAATCAAAAACAGAAATCATTACCATCGTAACATGATTAATAGAAGTCACTGACATGTCCAAACTTTTCTCTTCGGTGCCTAAATACATGAACAACAGAGAACAGAGTGGGACAGACATAAACAGGATGTGTCATCCAGTGCATCCCTACTGGTTTTAGATTTTTTAATGAGTACATGCAAAAACATGCAGTCTGCCAACTGTGAGCCTTAAGAAAACACATCTGTGTTATCTTAACATCCGTCAGAGGAGTCAAGGGGTTTTTTAGTTTGGTCCACACTCTATAAAGATTATGTGGATTTCTTACACAGTCTAATCATTTTCAGGGTGTGTTCTAACTTATTTTCGGGATGTTGTGTCATGTTCAGTCTAAGTGCTGCACTACAGCATGGAGCTGCACTCTTGGACACAATCAACACATGCACAAGTAAATAAAGTCTTTATAAGTACAAGGTATAAGCTCGGGAGCTGTGATTTGAATCAGCCAGTGACAGATGATGCTGTAATAAACAGTTCAGGTTCATTCTATTGTCTCTCACCTCTGAAATAAGAACTTGAAATCTCATGAAAAACAGAGATAATGAACTAATGCTCTCACATACAGTCTGCTGAACTGAAATCGGTTGTAATGAAGTAAAAATATAAAGTCTGTATTTACACATCACTCTTGTAATCTTGATGACCACTCAAATCTCTTTACAGTACAGGTTTTGCCATTCTCACATTCAAAGCATTCTACACGCATTGTGTCCCGTGTCCTGCCTAAGGTCACTTTGTCATATGCAATGGGGGAGGCTGGGATTGAACCGCCAACTTTTTGGTTAGAGGACAATCCACTCTACCTCCTGAGCCACAGCCGGCCTAAAAATAAATGATATCCAAACAAAAAAGTCACCACCTATAATCAGCCACATGTGTCTATGACGACTAAAATTGACAGGTCGGACTTTTGCAAAATCCTTGGAGACATGAAGATCCTCACAGTCTCACCAAGGGCTCACATTTTATTCCATTTTGATTAAGTTCAATTCAATTCACTATGTTTAAACTACATATGTTTATTGTTATACATTATGTTAACTGTATCTGTACAGTCTTCACCAGGAAGACTTTATAACATAACCTAGAGTTGTTTTATGTGATGTCCTCCCCGTTTCTGCCAAAGACCTAACTGGAGACGTGTGAATGTGAAAGTAAAACGGTTGTTTGTCGCATGTAAGCCCTGTGATAGGCTGGCGACCTGTCCACAGTGTACCCCGCCTCTCACCCCATGTCAGCTGATTAGCTCCAGCTCCCCCTGCAACCCATGAAGGACACACAGTTATGATAACGGGTGGATGGTGGGATGTGTAATGTGACTCCTCAGAAAGTTATCTCTGTGTTTTCAAAGTGCAAACACAACTTCAACAAGACAAAATTATGTTTTTTTGTTGTTGTTTGGTTTTGTTTGGAAAGTCCCCACAGGCACTGATCTTCACAGACTTCCTCACATAGGCCAGAGTGCAAAGGTTAGGTCAGCTGCCCTGGTGAGGTGTTTGAGGACAGGAATCACTGATATTGATACACAAGACAGACACAAGAAACGCAGTATTGCTGAACCACAAAACCTCAGATCTAAATCTTGACTTGACTATCTGCCCTAAAAAGTGTCATCTGAACAAATTACAAGAAATCAATCAATCATTTTCCAGCAGAGGAAGAGGTATTCATATTTTATGTTTGTAAAAGTAAAAAAAAAATCATCAAAAATATCACAAACTACTAGCTAACTGTAGTAATAATGTAGTATTAGTTTGTAAATACAGCATCAATGCACAAGTAGCATTTTACCTTTCAATGTATATAGTTTTTAGTTTTGTGTTGCATTTTATTTGACTTGTTTTATAAGAAGTTCTTTCTCTCTAAGCTCTTTATTTTTATTCACTGCTTAGCTGACCAGTTTATGTCAGGTAAAAACTTTTTTAGTAAATGGAGGTGAAGACTTTTATATGGAATCGACCTCATCCAAAGAGTACCAAGATAAATCCAATGGCTGTGAGGTGATTAATTTAAGAAAAACAAAGACTCCTCCACAAAATGATATCAACGTATGTCTTGATGTCTTTATTAAACTGTTATTTAATTGAAAGAATTAGAGACATTTAGAGGGGAGATCACTCTTTAGTAGAATTGTAACTGCAACTATCAGATAGATATAATGGAGCAAAAACTACAAGATATTCCTCTGAATTGTAAAGGCGACAAAGTAGAATAAAATAGATTCTCAGGAAAAGTACCTCTGAATCAAAAAATATACTAGAATAGTACACAGCTCAATAATGCACTACTGAATCCACATTGTAATTCACTAGATCAAGATTTTTATTTGGATTTGTACTAAACTGAATGAATCTGCAACTAAACATAACTGATTCTTTTCAGCAAGATCCATGAGTTATTCTCTGAGATATCGTGGCAAAAGTTAAGAGACGTCCTATCTCGCAACGTTAAGGAAAGTAAAACAAAAATCCTGGATCTGCCCCCGGGTTCCAAATCCACACTTAAATTAATTTTGTTATTTCCTGAAAACATGCTGCATCCTTCCCCCAAGTTTCATGTTAATCTGTTCAGTAGTTTTTGCATAATCCTGCAACTATCTAACAAACACAGAAGAAAATAAAACCTCCTTCCGGGACATAAAAACATATTATACTGTACTTTTTTTACTCATGTGGACCAATGTTTTAACTTCAAGCAAACCTTTGGAGCTGCTTCTTTTTTGGCTTTGCACACATTAGCTGCAGTGTTTTCTAGATGAAATACTAAATACACCTACACTTGTGTAAATATTCAGCAGGGTTTGTTATTCAATCCTGTCCACTACTCTCCAGTACAGTAAACCCCATCTTTTACAACCCTTCTTTTTCTCTCTCCCTCTCATTGTAGGTGCAGGTCTCTTGGCACTGTTTGTGCTGAATCATGTGGATGTCGAACAATGACTGGCTGGACAAAACTGGCTACTAATGAAATAACTTTGTGGGAGTGTGACACCCCGGGGTGGGGGGAGGCTACATGGTGACCCCTCATTTCGGTGTGCTGGGCCTATGGCAGGCCGATCTGCAGGCCGGCTTGGACACTGTGGGGTACTGTTGGCAGAGTTTCCACCCCTGGGCATCCCGTATATATTGAGCTGATCACACCATCACAAACACACTGGCACAGACAGGTACTGGTAAGCGGTTGATGTCTGTTGTGCTCTATTTTGTCAACTTTACAGATATAATCTTTGCTCAGTGTTAATATTTTAGTGTTGACTTCATGAAATTATTTCCCATGTTACATTGCAGTGATTCTATGTTCAGAAGGCTGTGAATCTGTTTTGGAGGGAGAGAAACAGATACATAATCATTCAGAAAGGGATTAAAAGCCTTTCGATCTGCTTATATTTCAGATTTAAATCTATAAATCTTTTATAATCACATGAACATCCACAGATATTTTCAGAAAGAATACATTTATATTTATTTTGCTGGGTTTTTTTTCAGTTTCCTCCTTGCCGATCCATTCACTATGGCCACAGACCACCAGAACCCTGCATCCAAGCAGCAGCAGCCAGGCACCAGTGCGTTTAAGGTGAGAGGAAATGTAGCAAACACAGAGCAGCTCAGTCTGCATCTTTCTGTGTTGTGAGCCCGGGTGCATTCCCGATTTGAGGTCTTGTATCTTCCAAACATCAGTCGGGCAACTTTAGATTGAAAAAAGTAGCAAAAAACAATTGTTTCAGTATGTTAAACGTATTTTCTTCTTCTCTCCAACTGGCTCGCAGCTGGTTATCTATGAGCAGGAAAACTTCCAGGGACGCTGCCATGAGCTGACTGGCCCCAGTAACAACCTCCTGGAAGCAGGCATGGAGAAAGTGGGCTCCATACTGGTGCTGTGTGGACCGTGAGTGTGGGTGTGGAGACAGACAGAAAACTTGACAATGACTTTAGAACCTTACACACAGAGAAATAATTTTGAATCAGTTGTGGATGGCACACAGAAGAGCACAAATACATTATTATTATATTATTATATATGCATATTTGCCCCTGCACCAACCACAACCCTCCATGTGTCTGCTCTGCCCCCTCAGATGGGTGGGATACGAGCAGGCCAACTGCAAAGGGGAACAGTACGTGTTTGAGAAGGGGGAGTATCCTCGCTGGGATTCCTGGACCAACAGCAGGCGCAGTGACACCATTGTTGCTTTTCGCCCGATTAAAGTGGTAAAAATCCCACTTTTTAAAAATAATTACACCCCCCCAATCACTCAAACCCACTTAAACAGACTTAACCCACTGGATTGTTTTGTTGCTTTCCCAGGACAGCCAGGAGCACAAGATTGTCCTTCACGAAAACCCCAGCTTTGCAGGGAAGAAGATAGAAATCATAGACGATGATGTCCCCAGCTTCCACGCACACGGCTACCAGGAGAAGGTCTCCTCTGTCCGGGTTCAGAGTGGCACGTGAGTCCATCCTGCAAACAAATCTTGTGCACCACATTTATCTCAGACCTTTGACCTCTAACTGTCTCTCCTCTTTTTCCCCTTCTCTGTGCCACCAGTTGGGTGGGCTACCAGTACCCAGGCTACAGAGGCTATCAGTACCTGTTTGAAAAGGGGGAGTACAAGGACAGCTCTGAGTTCGGGGCCCAGATTCCTCAGATCCAGTCGGTTCGTCGCATCAGAGACATGCAGTGGCATCAGAGGGGTGCTTTTCACCCCGTCAACTAAGTTTGTGACTCTTTCCTGTCGTGAACCCTGACCTCGGCCGCCTTTCTCCCCCCCAGCAGCACCCCCTTTGTCCCTCATTTACACTATACAGCATTTTGATATCCATTGCAGCTGTTGCAGTAGTGACATTCTTTGATGCAGATTAATAAATCCTTATTGCTTACATTTCACCTGCTTGTGTCATTTACCTCTCATCACTCTTTGCCAGACTTCTGCCGAGACTGATTTAAAGGAATAACATCAGTAATCTTTAATGATTAATGAAGGTACCAGACACATTTCAGGGCTGTCAGTATTACAGCTTTAGTTGCACAGTCCAACTCCAGTCGATAGGCTGTGCTGAAGAGACTTACATCCGCCCCCACGCTCTATTGACCGGAGAAGAAGAACGACAGACGATGAAGCGACATGCTACACAAGCTCCGCTCAGTCATTTCAAACTCAAGTTGTTTTACTAAGAAAAGTAATATTTGATCGAACTTCTCCTGGGATACTTCCACCTCATTCTCAGCTCAGAGCTCGGCTCATCGGAGAAGTTGGTATGAAACCTTATCTAACATTAATGTTACTGTTAGCTTAGCTTAGCTAGCGAGACACGTTGAATGTTGACGAGCCATAATCTGGTATCATTCGATTTTAATAACTTGAGTAAAATTGACGATTAATGCCATTTGTGTGCTTTACTTATAGTAAGAACACTTTAACATTTATTTCTAAGGTGTTTTTCTATTGAACCACCAAGTAGCATATGTGTAGTGTTTAGTTTTCCTAAGATAGCACACTGATAGATGACTGACAGTATCTTTCTGGAAGCACATAGTGTTATTATGTCCAGAGGAGTCTTTGAGTCTCTCTACTTAAATGATACTGATAAGTCATTTATATTAAAGCAGCACCGCCGTCTTCAGCAACATGTGGTGTTTTATGCTCAGAGTTTGAACGATTAATAGTTTTCATGTAGAGAAAAACCAAAGCCCATCGATCTGTTGAGTGGATCTCTGACTGCGTGGTCCCACTCTCTGAGCTGAAACACACCTGGATGGTGGATATTACCCATGGTCCTTGGCTTACTGAACCAGGAGATCTGCTGCTGTAACAAATACACCAAACTCTGTTCGGAATTCCTCATATTTTAGTTTCCTCGTGAGTATTTGAGACGAACATGTTTTTTTTTCATTTACTTTTTTTAACTGATCTACAATTTACCATTACTGTTGACCTTGTTGGGCCTGATTCTGGCAATACATCAGTAAGTTATACAATTCTTGCAGGAGATCGTATTTCATCACCAAATATGCAAACTAAATTTAAAGCTGCAATTTTAAAGTAAACGAAAGGTGCATATTGTTGCTTTAAGTGGGAGCATAGTGGGATTCCCATAAGTTGCTGAAAGGTGGTATTCATTTTTATATTCCATCTTGTACAAAGACAATAATTAATTTGTGAGAACAGGTTATAATCTTGTTTATATAAGTTACTGTCTTGTATAGGAACAAGATATCTATCTTTTTTCTTGTTTAAACAATTTAAGCACACCGATATAACCAATCTATAGTAAACACAGAGTGTGAGCAACAATAAGACAGAGCTTTGTAGATTTGGAAATGCATTTTATAACCTCATTCCACAACTTCTGTCAACAGTCAAGATGCCTGTCCTGTGCAGCAGCTGTGCAGAGAAGCGAGCTGTGCTGAAACGTCCAAAAACGGGCCACTCGTTGTGTAAGGAGTGCTTCTTCTGGGCCTTTGAGGAGGAGACACATCAGACAATTTTGGCAGCAAAGCTCTTCAAATCTGGGGAAACTGTAGGTATCGCTGCCTCGGGAGGGAAGGACTCGACAGTGCTTGCACATGTAATGAAGGTCCTAAATGAGCGATACAACTATGGCCTTGAACTTATGCTTCTCTCAGTGGATGAGGGAATCACTGGTTACCGGGACGACTCGTTGGAGACCGTGAAGAGGAATCAGCAACAGTATGAACTGCCACTGATGATTGTATCTTATGAGGAGCTGTATGGCTGGACTATGGATGCTATAGTGAAGCAGGTGGGACTGAAAAATAACTGCACCTTCTGTGGAGTGTTCAGAAGGCAGGCGCTAGACAGAGGAGCCATCATGCTGAAAGTGGACAAGATATGTACAGGTAACGTCAAAGCCCTTTTAAACTATCAATACAAGATTTTCAACCTTGAAATGTACAGATTAAAGCAGTTTCAGTCTTAATGTTAAACCATAAATACTTTGTTGGGTTTGGTTTCAGTAGCTGGATCTGTTTTTTTGTGTGTTTTTTTTTTTGGACAGGTCACAACGCTGATGATGTGGCAGAAACAGTTCTGATGAACGTCTTGCGGGGGGATATAGCTCGTCTACGCCGCTGCACTGCCATCTCCACTACTAGTGAGGGGGAAGGGGTCGTGCCGCGCTGCAAGCCCCTCAAATACGCATATGAGAAGGAGATTGTTCTGTACGCTTACTTTAAGAAGTTGGACTACTTTTCCACTGAATGTATCTACTCTCCCAATGCGTATCGTGGCCACGCCAGGACCTTTTTAAAGGACCTGGAGAGTGTAAGGCCCAGCTCAATCATGGATATCATCCACTCCGGTGAGAACCTCTCTGTGCGGGAGGGGGTCAAGATGCCTGTGCAGGGGACCTGTAATCGGTGTGGCTACATTTCCAGCCAGGCACTGTGCAAGGCCTGCGTGCTGCTGGAGGGGCTGAACCGAGGCCTGCCAAAGCTGGGTATCGGCAAACACCACCGTCTGCATGACAAACTCCTCTCCCAGCAGCCCCTTAGTGAGAAAGAAGAAAGGAAACTAAAAGCTGTAGACTTCTGACAATTATTATCCCCCTTCTATTTACTATCAGACTGAAAATATATAATGACATTTTAGCATAAATCGTATTTGATCTTTTTTAAATGGGAAAATACTAAAGTGGGGAATCAACAGCTTACATGCATCACATTTGAGTGAAGCAAAGTCTTGATGCATCTTTACAGGTCTAATTATTTATTTGGTTTGATTTTCAGTATTTTCCAAGCTTGTATTTTTCCATTTCATTATTGAGTTGTTAAACATTTGGAGGCATCATAGTATGAAATGTTCAAATGCTAAATCAAATTGAGAGGATTATGCCTGGTTCCACTGCACTATAATCTCACACTGTCAGCATATTTTAGTTCTTCATTTGATGCTGTCTCTTAATGTCCCAGTGTACCAGTCTTTGGGATGGATATGATCACATTCAAGGTCAAATTCCGTGTTTTATGAACTATAATTTAATAAATGCTTTGTCCCACCTTTTCAGCGTTGTCTCCATGTTTCTCCAGACCCCTTGGTTTGTCTGGCTCAGACTTCTGTAATGTTGCATGCCTCTGTTGTGAATGCCCCGTGCTCTGTAATAAACTTAGATTTTTAAATATACTTGCTACCAGGTTATTGATATTATTGGTAAGTTCAAGCAGATGGTAAACCACTTCAATGTATTATTAAATTTCCAAATCTGTTTATTGCGTATTTTTACATATATCCAGTTAATACATACTTGAATACACACAAGCACACATTCCTGTATTTTCAAAGTTCATATATTCACCCATTGTATATTATGGTATGGTCCTAAGCACAGTTTAAGAACAACCCATTCTCCTGGATTTAACTGACATTTCAGCAATTCAACTCCAGTGCATTAACACCTCCCCACCACAGTGCCCCTGTCCCCCTCTACCACAGTGTCAACCCTTTAAATCCTGGAGAGGGACGTTAACAAGCTCTTCAGGAGACAGAACCCCTCCAAAGCAGCCGGACCTGAATCTATCTCCCCACCAACTTTGAACCACTATGCCAATCAGCTGTCTCTGTTTGCAGACATTTTTAACACCTCACTGGAGACATGTCATGTGCCTGCCTGCTAAAAATCCTTCACCATGATCCCCATCCCCAAAAAACCAAGGACCACAGGACATAATGACAACAGACCCGTCGCCCTGCCTTTTGTGGTAATTAAGTCTTTTGAAAGCCTTGTTCTGTCCCACCTCAAGGACATCACCAACCCCCTACTAGACCCTCTACAGTTCGCCAACAGATCTGTAGGCGATGCAGTAAACATGACTCTCCACTTCATCCTGCAGCACCTGGACTCCCTAGGAGCGTAGGTTCCTGGGGAGTCCAGGTGCAGGATCCTGTTTGTGGACTTCAGCTGCTCTGCTTCAGAACAAGCTCTACCAGCTGAGCGTGCTTGACTCCATCTGTAGGTGGATCACAGACTTCCTGATGTGACTGTGACACTCTAGTATTTACTTTCAACGTATTGCACGACCCTCCCCTGGTATTTATAGTATTTTTTATATTTAATTTTGTGTCCTATTTTTTATAATATTTATACTTGCCCAAATGGTAATAAAACCTGATTTTGATTCTGAACTCTGTCTGTATGCCTGTCTGTCTGTCTGTCTGTCTGTCTTGTCTGTCATGTCTGTCTTGTCTGTCTGTCTGTATGTCTTGTTTGTTTTGTCTGTCTGTATGTCTTGTTTGTCTTGTTTGTCTGGTCTGTCTGTCTTGTCTGTCTTGTCTGTATGCCTGTCTGTCTGTCTGTCTGTCTGTATGCCTGTCTGTATGCCTGTCTGTATGTCTTGTTTGTCTGTCTGTCTGTTTATCTTGTCTGTCTTGTCTGTGCCTATCCATACCCATCTATCTGTCTGTATTTCCTGTCCGTGGCCACTAGATGTCCCTATATCACCGAGCCTCAGCCTAAGCGCGCTCCGGTGAAGTACACATGCACATATGGCTGCGCGCTCCCGACCCCCGTCCTGAGTAAGTTGCAGGGTGAAGCAGCAGCAGCAGAGAAGTAGTGAGAGGAAAAGTCAGACTCGGTCCTGAGAGGAGAAGCTGAGCGAACTTTAAACCGACACCGTCCAGCAGCAGCAGCAGCGGCAGCAGGAGCCAACATGGACGACCTAGGTGAGTGCAGTGGTTGTTTCGCTCCGTGCTGTGCTCGGTGGGCAGCGGGCGGACTTCAGGGTGGAGGAGTGGAACGTCTCCTCAGGGTTTCACGTTGAAAAGAGCAGCTTGTGTTCCTGTGCGCTCACACATCTGCTGAGAGGCTGGAAGAAGTTCACCCAGAGGCTCTCAGCTCAGCTCAGCTCAGCTCAGCCTGTCGCCTCACGTTTCACCCACTTCTTCACACTGACGCCTCGCAGTAAGTTAGCGGCTGGACAGTGGCTAGCCTTCACCGCCACCTTTTAAACTCAGTGTTTCTGAGGATAACAACGCGGTGTCCCGCTCACTCAAGGCGTTGTTTCTCATTAAAAGTGTGCGCCACAGGGAGGGGATATTTGGCTGACATTTTCACATCGAGCTTTAAAGTTACCTCCTCAACTTCTGCCCCCCGGGCTGTTCATTCCAGCTTTGAAGTGGTGGAGTCAACAGGCCTCCCCATTTAGACTGCTCCGTGCAGCACGGTGTGAGCCCAGCCTGGCCCCGCTGCTTCTCAATGTCTCTGCAGTCCTGATGGTGAGCACACTCTCCACTTTGTCCCCCTCCTCTCACTCACCGAGCCTGGACACAGGAGACACTAGTGGGATTGGGACAGTTGGAAATTTGAAAATCTGTCCCAAAAAAACTGTGTTGTCCTATAATAATTTAGTTTAAAAAGAAGACGTCCTTTAAAACAGCAACACAATGAAATGTCATTAAAGACCTGTTCGGTTGCATTGTGTTAAACGTACAATTTCTTTGAAAATAACAGATCCCTTAATAGCAGTAAATGTTATAATAAACCCTCCATGGAAACCTCATGGTTTCTCACTTTGCTCCTTGGTTATAGGTGGTAAAGTTGTAGTCGTCTCCTGACCTTGTGTGTTATCCGGTTGATTGCTGCTACAGAATCTGTTTTATATATTAAACTGGTGTAACAGTGCCAGTAACAGTCTATGACCAGGAAGGCATGGCAGACCTTGAATTGGTGGAGCTGCTGGGGATTCAAACCACTCTATTCTGCACAAATGCTTGGTTAACTGATGAGTTATTTTACAGTAATAATTCAAAGTGTCTTTACATCAGACAGTTAAATGATAGGAAATAACGTTTGGCCACTGTGGCAGGTACATTTTAAAATTACCTCCCACAGAGGTTGACATTTTCAACCCTGTCCCATGGTTGGTTGGTTTGTAAGATTTGGTTGGTTGGTTTGTAAGCAAGATTTGACAAAAAAACAGAACAGATTTCCAGGAATCTTGGTGGAAGGAAGTGGTATTTAAAGAACCTATTATATTTTGCTGCAGAATTGTTTTCACTTTCTTTAACATTACAAGATAAGGTGTCCTGGATCTAGATAGGAAAAAAGGCATATTTAGTGGACTGATATGATGAGTGTGTGAAATTGGTGCAGCTTGATTGAATTTAAGGAGCCGGAAGATTTTTATTTTAGTTTGTATCTGTTTTGGGAAGTTAATAATTTGTTACCATCTATATAACTAACTAATGCAATGTCAGTTAATATTGATTGTTAGTGAATTGTTTATGGAACAAAATATTTGTGTAACCAATGATCAGTGACACTCTGGATAGACTGGTCTAGTGTTTACTCTGCGTTGTGGATTTCTTTGTAAAATGATGAGTGAAACACGTTCCCAGTTCCGAGGAATTGTATTCTTCTTTTTAGTGTTTGGAGCCAGCCTGGTTACCTGCCTGGAACCACACCGTCACACCTCCCATACCAGAAGTCTCTCACACACAAAACCAAAGATGTACAAAACAACCCCCCCGAACATCACAACAGCGCCACCCAGTGAAGGGGTACATATATATATATAGAGAGAGAGAGAGCAAGTGGAATAACACCAAATAAACTCTGTTACACTTGCAATTGTGAAAGTCTTGACTTCAATTTGCTTGATTTGTAGGAACAACAGTTCAGCACCCAAACATTAAATTATCACTGATATCAAAAGAGAAAAACAGCAAACAATCAAAATTGTTACCATTATTTTTCTGTCTGTTAAATAATCTGTTAAATAATCCTGTCAGCTCGATGTTAAGATACTATCGTCAGCCCTGTATCTATAACCAGCATCAACCACAGCTGATAATATATCCCGACTGTCTATCTATACGCAGCCTGTCAACTCCATCTATTTTTTTGTGCCTCTCTCTAACCAGTCACCTCTGCAGTTCACTGGCCGTTGACCTTTGCCACTGAACCTCTGAACTTCTAATTTTGCTGTTATGGTTTTCCCCAGCTGCTCACTTTGCTATATTTACCTTGCTAATTCAGAATAAACCACTTGATTTCCTGGCAGGTATCAGTAGGAATGCTCCTGTTGTCCTGACCTCCCTCAGTAGAAAGGCAGTAAAATGGATTTGTTTAAGTGGAGAGATGATGGGCCACATTTGGAACTTGGCCTGCTGTGAGAATACCTCCAGGGTACGTTAGATGCTCGAGCCACCACGGGCTAGTGAAAGGGCTGATTGTTGGTTGAGAGGCCGCCTGCAGTCTCACTGAAGTAGTGAGAACAGCAGTCTAAAGTAGGGGGCGAGGCTGCTGAGGAATTTCGAACATCATTCTGTGTCAGGGTCCAAGGCCAAACGCTCTCTGGGTCATGACTCGCCTCCTACCCAATACTATCAGCTCTGTGCCACCAAAGGCAGGGCTGTTGGTTTTCAGTTTTCCTCAAACACAAATCCTCTAGTAGTTGCAAACGTTTACAGATTGTTAAGATAAATCTTTGAGCTCTGAGGTCTGCTAGCATGACAATTTCGAAACCATTCATTTAAGAGGATTTCAACTGCTCTGCGATGAAAGAGTAAACTCTTTTGTTCACATCCTGCAGAAAACCCCTCCCACACCCTCTCTAAATATGCAAAAACAAACCATGTTAAATATTTGTAAATACTATATCAATGTGGTTGACTGTTCTTCCAGTAAACCTCCAGTTAATGTGCTCCCACTGGTCCTTGACCTGAGGCTCACTGATGACTGACAGGTCTACACAGAGCTGTTTGGAAACCTGATCAGGCTCTTCTCGTTTCGTCTTCTTTAAATCTGTGGATAATGTTCTGCCCACGCTGGTTACCACTCGAGGAAGGGGTTTCCCTCAGTAGAGTGTGAGCACTCTTTCAGTCTGTAGAGGTTTTCTCTGATCGGTCTTTGATGGTCCCGGTCAGGTGGCATCCAGGCCTGGCCTCGCTGTCATTACTGATATAATGTTCTGTTTCTGTGTTTTGTTTGTGGAGTGAGTAGCCACCAGTCGACTCTCTGTGAATTCCTCAGGATTGTGTGAGATTCAGGCAGGCTGACCTCACTGGGCCTTGGAAGCCCTGCTCTGTGTCTGCAGGTTAACACTGAAGCAAGATGGATTAGTGCAGTCATACATAAGGCTTGAGGGTTATGACTAAATGGAGAACTAGAAGGACGCTTCTAATCCTTCCAGTATTTTTTGCATAATCCTGCTAATGGATGGAAAGACAGTTCCCTTAAATTCAATCCAGCCACACCAAAATGGACACATCTGTGAAAATGTAAAAAAAACTCCCAATGCCTGGTTTTTATTAACGAAGTGGAAAAAAGTCCTGATCTGGATCTGCTCCAAAATTTAGATGGATTTTCCTTGACCCACATCCCATCCTCCTGCAGTTTTTGCATTATCTTGCTAACAAACACACGCTGATAAAAACATAACATCTTTTTTAGCAGAGGTAATAACTTCCAAGCCAAGTAGCCTCATTCGAAGTGGACCAACAGCATCAAGGTCCCCTGGTTCAGTAGGTGGCAGTGTAATTAACTGCCCATCCCGACAGACATTGAGAATAGTTTATAGAAAAAGACAATTTTCTCCCTGATTGCCTCATTTGCTGTTGTAGGTCAATAAGAGACAGAAATATTAAAATACTGTTTCATAACCAGTTAAAAACTCCTAAAGGGGCTTTAAAAATCAATCTGACACTATAATTGCATTGTGCATTTCCTTGAATTATTTTGCATTTAAACAAATCATAACCAAACTAGGTTTGGGAGCTCAGGGTCACTCGGGTTCATGCAGCCCAGATCAATTAACACTGTTTAGTTTGTGAGTTTCCAGAATGCGACCAAGCTCAACAACCAGCATGGGACTATTTGATGAACTGTTGACACTCTGCAAGTACAAACATTGAAGAGGAATTAAATTAAGAATAAAGCACAGTAGATTTCAGTAACTGCCAGTGCACACTCTTTGCTCATTCATCCATCTTAGAAATAACACAGCAGAAAACAGGTACTCTTTCTCGCAGCTAGGCCTGAAAACAGTGTGAGCCACTCAGCTCTATTTTCCGGACAAACAGAGGCCCCTGTGTATTTACTGGAGGTGGCTATGTTGGCTGAAACAGCAGCACCTGTTCCACATGTCTTCTGTAAACACACTGCAGTCCTGTTACATTTACTATAACTGATCTGATCACCTTGGAGACGAAAGCTGTACTCTCCAAGCAAGGAGTGAGAGTTGTCCGTTTGTAGAAGGCAGCGTGGTCTTAAATGTTTACAGCATTTGCACAGCATACCAAAAGATCTTAGAAGGTCTTTAGTGGTTTCTGTGTCCCAGTGTGTCCGCAGCACAGAGTTTGTGTTACCAGACTAGCTATCATCACCCCATGAGAGCTGCAAGGTTAGTGCATACCGCCCCTAACCACTGGGCTCACTGGCTCTGCTAGAGGGAAGCTCCTGACTGTAAATCAGTCTTGTTCCCGAGCTCCACACCCATCCTGTTCTGGGTCTGGGGAAGAAAGAGCTGCATGGCTGACCTCATCGCTTAGGCAACAGACCCTGCCCTACATCCTGAGGAAACAGAGGCAAAAAAACAATGAGTGGAGTCAGTGCTGGAGGCCAGCAAACACTGGTCGAGGGGGCAGCTGTGGGCCTTCAAACTGTGATCCGGCTGCCAGAACAGCATTTTCACTGGTAAATGCAGTGTTACCTCATTGTTGCTTCAGTCGCAGCACCCTCTGCACTCTTTTCCTCTTGCCATGCTGTGTCCACAAACTCCACACCTTCCTGGTTCCAGGCCTTGTAACTTGGCCCAGGGAAGACAGGTCTGGGTAATGTAGTAGGAATCCTTGAGTCCCTGCTGGATTACTCAAGTGGGGGAAACCCAAGGTCATATTTTGATAAGATGGGTGAACATCGTGCTTTTCAAACATTATTTGAATTAAACTTTAATCAGACAGTTTTGGATTTCCAATTTTAAACTGTAGCTGAGCTGAAACAATCAGTTGACAGAAAAACAATCTACAATTGTTATGATGTTATTTATTGTTTTTCATCTTTAAGGGGAAATTTGTGGAGAGATTTTCTGGTTTTATTTTTTTAAATTAGAGGCATATTGCATGTCTTTGTCATATAGTGAAACGGGGTTGTTTCAGTCAGCGTTATAGTGCAAGACAGACAACACAGCCTTTCAATTTTGGATCTTCCTCATCCGACATACCCAATTACACTCTTCTTACAGCACAAAGGACTACTCACTCACATACAGTCCTCACACATGGCTATGAATGTGTCCTCAGTGACTGAGTGTTACATCAGTCCTTAGACTTTCCCCTACCATCTGATTTACTGGTCTTTGGGGAAGTGCTATTATTTTGGTCTAGCAGTCTCTCAAGTGGTGGGTGTCATCTTTCGGATATGGGGCTGCTTGGCAGGGTACAGTATTTTTAGGTATGTTTATTTTGAAGTAATCACCCCAAGATGCTTCTCTCTTTCTGATAGTATGTGGTTACTCTCATTCATTCTTTTTCTGTATGGCTATGTGCGTTATACTACAGAAGCAGGTTGTGATTTATAAGCTATAAGGCTTAATGTTTATCTCTCTCTTGCACCATCATTTAATCTGTTATTCAAATTTCTCTCATTCACTCACAATCTCTGTCCCTGCTTTCTACCCAGCCTTCCCTGCCTGTCTCACTGGCATCTCACCCTCCGCCCCCTCTCCCCGGCCCCTGCCTGTCTTGTTTGATATAAATATCATGTTGGGTTGGCCTGATGGGGTAGGGTTTCGGTGTAGGCCTGTGGCCTGTTCTGCTTTTTTGCTGCCTGGCTATAAACAGGTGAGCTGTGGACGCTGGTGGCCCATCACCACTGCCCACTTCCTAATAGAAAAGATTTGATGACCCTTGGTTCCTTCCTTGCCTGTCCGCTCTGCACTCAATGCTCTGTGGGAAATGGGCAGTAAAAACATTGACATCTCCCTTATCCTGGAATTCAAAGCATGCTGTAGTTGGTGGAACGGGACCTGTAATTGTCAACACATTTTTTTTCCTTTTCATTTTCTGGGCCGACAGATGTTGCTTTGTACTCGAGCACATTCCCCACCAGCGTCTCTCTACCTGGAGTCCAGCGGCTCTGGAGGAATGTGTGTTCTGCTTGAGTAGATTTTATTACAAAGCATCATTTTGATTCCCAAAGTGGAGAGAGAGAGGAATGTGTGGAATTCCCCATGCACCTTCGCTCCCATCTGATAAACAGTGCAGGACCATGGCAGGGCCTTGGGTGAGGAGGGGGTGTGGACACAGGCAGGACTGTACATGTACCCACTGCCAGAAGAATGCGTACTGTGTCAACATAACTTTAGAGTTGTTTGTTGAACAAAATGGAGATTAGTTACCACACTGTGACCACAGATGAATCCCATGACAGAGGGAGCTACTGTCATAGTAAATCTGTGTATTGTTTGACTGAGATTGAACGATTCCTCTTGAGTTATTAGTCTTGTGTCTCGTGTTGTCCCCTGTTTGATGACATTTTTATTCCTTCAGAATTTGCACAATGGACTATTGAGTCAGGATGTTGTCAGGGCCAAAATTGGACTTTGTCCGTCCCAGCTACTACCCCCTGTCTGGAATGGAAAAGATTAGCCTGTTAGTTGGCTCACAGTGCATTCTTAATACTTCTTAACTCGTCCAGGACCAAACTCGTCTGATGTTGGTCAACAGGCTGGTGTCCCTCCTCATTTCACATTCACTGCTGCCCTCCTCAGGGAAATGAGTGAACCTTTTGCTATCATCTTCAACTTCATCCTTTTTATGATCTGTAGCAAATTATATCAATGATGAAGTCACTAACAACGTGTGTGTGTGTGTAAATGCTGACTGCTTAGTCAAATGCTAAAAAAAGGATGTGAGCTGGAAATTTTAAATTCCGTAAAAACTATTTTCTGACTATCTATCAGACTGTGGAGTAACTTTTTCCCTGATGCTCAGTTTTTTAAATCCTTATATTCAAATAGCAAAACCCATGTTTGTCCATCGCACGCTGAGATTATGTTGCAATCCATGATAGGATTCAAAGCATGGAAATAGTTAAAGCAAACAGTTTTGTGTATTTTTTAATAAAATGGAGGGTGTGTAGAATGGGAATGTTACTATATTTAGCAGTTATTTTTAAATTTAAATTAGTAACAATAATAATGCATTTTGTATATTTAGCGCTTTCAACAATGCACAAAGACACTGATCAGAGAAAACAAATAACTAGAAATGTAAGATACACATCATAAACTGCATTAAAAGCAGGTTTTGAGTCATGTTTTATGAAGTGAGGTTCAGTCTCTGATTTGTTTATCATCAACATTTATTTTGTGATTATTTTCTCTTCTCTTTAATTAACACATTTTCACAGTGTTACACGATCAAATCACTTTGTTATTCAGATATTCTGTTCACTATCACATGGGGGGGTCTCTGCGCAGCAACAAATCACAACAGCAACAAAACCTGGTGTGGGATGGAGCAGCAGACACAGGCAGGATGTAACGTATTCATTTTGCTGGGGAGATTACATGTTTTTGTTAACAACACATCAACATCTTCGCTGGTGTCTTATACATGTATGGCTCTGCTTTTTCACCCTGATATTTTCTTTTTTTTCCTTTCATTTTCTTCATTTTTGCATCTTTCATGTGTTAGACGCTTCATCTTCTGTAGAAAAACTCTATATATATACTCAAGCTGTTTATTTCCCACTATAGGAATGAATATATGCAGAATGCGTTAACCTTTGTGTTTTGATTTAAACAATGAATCTGTGATAGATGGCCCATGTGGCGATCTAATCTGGACTTCATGGGTCTGGGTCTGACTCACAGATGTGTAGTATCAGCAAGTGGGAGGGGATGATGTGTCCTATTACACTATTTTAAATGGAGTCTCAGAAACTTGGCTTCGTCTCCAACTGGAGGGCCTCCGGCTGTGCGGCAGTCCTTGGGTTCAAGGCAATGAAGAACTTTCTAGGAATATATTACGATAAATAGTAAGTCTTGGTGCATTTTCTTAAAAGATTTGACAGCTTTTAAAATCTGATACAAGATTAACAGTGAATCTAAAGCTAAATACTCGCACTGTATTTTATATGACTCCCCTTTGTCCCAAAACCAGTTGTGTTATTTTTCCTATATGGAGGCTTTGTTTTATGAGCAACAAAGTCAACTTCAGTTACGCCTTCTTTCGCATGTCAGCACCAGGTGCAGATTATTTTAAGATGGTCATGATATTTCAGCACATTTGCACAGACATGGGCTACTTACTGAGCTTACCGCTTTAAATAGGCTCCTGCTCCCATGTGGTTTATGTCAAACTTCATGACTAAAACATTTACTTTCTGGAAAGGGTCTCCCTCAGGATTGACCACTGCCACGAGGACTCGTGAGCGAATTTAAAATTAGATGTGTGAGACTCCAGGTCATTTAACACTTGTTCATCTGTGTTGAACATTTACATTTCTATCTGCTTTCTATTTCATGTAAAAGTCAGACATATGTGAAGTTGCTATCCCATAATAATTCAAACTTGTGGAGACACTAATGAAGACATGGGTTGGATTACCAGTGTTTGTTATTAGGTGTAAGGACACTGGAACAATACTGTTGTTGAAAGAATACTGTCACACCATTATTTGCCCTCAGACCACTCCCCCTTCCCCCCAGCAGACTGGCAGCATGTTATCGCTCCTTGTTGCTCACACAATCTTTGTCTGGACTGTTGACTGCTTCACATTACACACACACAAACACACAAACGCATGCGCACAAACACACACACACATCTTTTTATATATATATAACCCTGGCTGGAGGAAAAATAATGTGAGTACAGAAACTGGACTTCTCTAATGATCCAAAAGCTAAATGTTTGTATTGCTCGATTACTCTGACCTTCAATTTTTGTGATGAATTGGTTTTCCAGATACTTTGTGTATTTGCTTTTTCTATCCAGTTGATTGTGAAGTGTGGAGGAGGTGTAATTTTCAATGAGCAGCATGGTGGCCTGTTCACTCTATGACTTTACATACGGTTTTAAGTTAAATATCTACTATGATACAACTTTGTTTGAATTAATGGTTAGTAATTTGGAGAAGTAGAATTATTTAGATAACGGCAAACATCACAAATGGTCTAAACATAAATAATAATATGTTTGTATATTTATCATGTTTATTGAAATAATGGAAATGTTTCCAGTGCTATTGTTGACTTTCGTCTTAAGTTCCAGGAGCCAGTTCAGTAAGCCACCTTCTTGGTTATTCGGACCATTTTCCATGTTGCTTCTTTGTACAGTGATCACTTGAAACAGACCAACTAAACCCTAAACCCAACCCCAAGTCAAAGCCTCTGAAGTGTAACAGCACACAGCCGGTGGTTACTGGGGTCTATTCTTGACAGGCCGAGGATGGACGGATTGTGTGATGTAAGAGTCTATTTTGTTCCTGCATTCCTCCGAACACTCAGCGGGGTAACACTGTTCCCTCTTTTAGCCCTGGACAGGATTCAGAAACACTTTCTATCCGTCTGTCTGATTCTTTGTCAGTCTATCAGTCTGACTCTTTACATTCACACTAATGCTCATCAAACAGAGACTAAACAAACACTTGTGTACGTCGCTCACACAGGTAAATCACACTGAACTGACAGATCGAGCTCAGTGACAGGTAGCTCTTACTATCAGCAGCGTTGTATTTATAGTGTGGACTGATGGAAAAAGTATGTTGGGGATTTCAGAGGGATATTTTATGAAGGCCCAATGGGTTTAGGTGTGTATGTTGAGCTTGTGATGTACTTTACCATGCTGTGATGGTGACTGGGCCTAACCTTATTGTTGAATGATTTACGTCTGGAGAAATGTCTTTTTGGTGACACGTTGGAATGAGAAACTGGAGCCGACTCGCCACCATTGTCAGTTTACAGTCTGACACCGCAGTCGGTAGTCGCCTCGGAGAACCCAACAATCCCTGTAAAGAATTTACTGGTCTCCAGGACAACCATGTTGGAACATGGACAGATTGTTATTTCAATGAAAGTAAGACAAGGGCTATTAAGCAAATAGAAAGATTTTGTTTATTTAATTACGCAGCCCCACTGTGTTTTGAACATAATGTGTGATTCCTTTTGTTAGGTTTATGAAATCTCTTGGTTTTAGTCCACCTTTCAATCAAGTCAGTCAAATATAAACATCTTTCTTTCAGACGCGTTGCTGGCAGACCTGGAATCAACAACATCCCACATCTCAAAGCGACCAGTGTTCTTGCCTGAGGAGACCCCCTACTCCATCCCTACGGGAGGACATTCTTACCAGGATGTGTCAGTTCCACCCCCAGTCCCACCTCCGCCCTCAGCCGAGGCATTGAATGGTTCCCTGATAGATCAGCCGGACTCGCACCACTCCTCTCAGCAGGTAAATTACTGTAGATCACTGTGGTTTGATGTTAAGTTTTGTTTGCTAGTTATCAGGATTATACAAAAAATGGATGGAACCATGACATTTTGTCACTTTCATAATCATTGCAACACTGAATGTTTTTGAACATTTTCATTGAATGATTCATTGATCTTGATGAGAAAAAAATGTTAAGCAGACAGCTGTTTATGAGTGTGTATTTTGGTGCAGATCCAAATGAAAATCTGGATCTTGTGGGTGTAAATGTGGTTATGAAAGAAACCTATATCTACCACCCGTATTTAGGTGAGAAATATAATATGACCATGGCTTTGACGCTTGTTTTAATTCATGGGGACTGTCAGGCCTTGCTGGAGGTATTGTACTATGTGCAATTCTATTCTATTACTTATTATTTTCCGTGATGCCCTTACACAAACCTGTTGTTAACTGAGCAAGAGATGGTGCAATTCTGCAACACAAGGTTTTAGAAATAGTATATAATGAAATATGTATATAAGTAGAGGTTAAAATAAAATTTTAAGTGATAAATCTCATGTATATTTGTGCATGTGAATCATATTTTGTGATTACAGATAAGAGATATGAATAGTCATGTTCACACACAGTTAATTTGTCACTAATGATGTCTAATTGGGAGCCAAGTAAAAGTTCAAACAAGGGCTATTCAGTAGACTAACTGTGTGTCCTTTGCAGTCGTTAGGTTCAGCACAGAAGAGCTCATGGTCCAGAGACAGTAGCAGCTCTCCGTTGTCTCACATTGAAGAGGACCACGTCTACAGGTAGTCTGCCACACACTTGTTGTTTGCCCAATGTTGATCATCTGTTGATCATCAGTGTTCTTTAGCAGGAGTTGCGATTGACAGTTTCCCTCTATGTCTCCTCTTCAGTTTTCCAAACAAACAGAAGTCATCTGACCTGTCATCAGCAGCCATGACCTCTGCTCTGGGCAGTAACCTCTCTGAGCTCGACAGGCTGCTGCTAGAACTCAATGCAGTGCAACAAAGCTCCCCTTCATTCCCCACAACAGGTAGACACAAAGTGTAGTGAGCAGAGTTAAGGACGATTCTTCGTTCTGTGTCAAAGCTACGCCGTAGGTACGCACGTAGCCAATGCACTGTGCCTACACAGGGTACGTACGTAGGGTACACATCTACGCGTTGGCTATGCTGGAGGTACGGAGTAGATTCAATTCAGCAGCATGAATTGGGCTTTAGTTGTACTGCTAATGTGTCCGCAGAGGAGGCAGCTCCACCCCTACCTTCCTGCAGCATCACCCACTATGAGAATGGCAGCGGTCCTGACATCATGGTGAGCCCCCCGCCTCAGGAGAAACCCAAGAGGAACGGAACGAGGCTGGACGAAACCCGACCCACTGTGGAGAGTCTATTGGACGAGCTGGAAGGCTCAGTGCCATCACCCAGGTACAGACAATCTACCGTTTACGTTCACTACTGTTAATGCAAACCTTAGGAGTTGACTCACAGACATTAACAGTTAGTGCAACAAGAAGATGTCATTTTTAATTAAAGATTAAGATTAACAGGCAAACATCACACAGTGAAGATCACTCCCCAAATAGGATGGAAAATTACATGTAAGCTATTTATTTGAGGAAGTTACAGTCCACATCTCATATTGTTTGCTGTTCTCTCTTCATGCTTTATGTACGTCGTAAGACATTTTCCATTTCCCACCCAAAAATCTTTGTGTGCCAGATAAAAACAAATTGATGAAAACCTGTGTATAGAGTGATAGCGGCAATCAGCCTTGATCATCTTGCCTTTTTTTCATCACAGGCAATATTTTTTTATTTGTCAGCAGAAAATGTGGAAGTAGTTATGTGAAGAATAAAATTAGAGCTTGAGAGAGCTAAAGAGAAGTTTCAACTTCCTGTCACAACTTCTTAAACAGTTGTCAGCACACAGTTTAACAAGACCATTTCAGTGACAAGAAAATAGTACCTAGTTTGTTTTGTTGTGTTTGTCATGTTCAATGACAAATTTTAAAAGAAGATGTGAGAAAATACTATGCCTGCTGAAGCTAATTCTCTGACGTTTCTGTGGTGTGTTAGAGCTCTGAGCTGTGGGAATCTAGACAGTAGATATTTTGGGTTGCACTGTTAGTAGGTTTTCCACATTTGCTTTATGAAAATGAATGAAAATCATTTGTATATTTGTATATTTTCCAGCCCCCCTGCTTGTCACAGTGACTTGGACTCCCCCTCTCAACAACAAGCCAGAATTTCAGCTTCCTGTGCCACAAGAGAGTTAGATGAGCTAATGGCCTCTCTGTCTGACTTCAAGGTAAAAAAAAGCATATTTCTGGTAAATACCAGAAAAGCTTGAGTAATCAACAAACTCCAGCAAGGAGATCTGTCATTTCCCCCATGATTTCCTGTCCTTTTCCTCTGCTTACTCTCTCGTTTCTCTGTTCTCTAGCCCAGTTCTTTGGGCTCTCTGCTGGACCCAGCAGGAGCATCTTCCAGCTCTCCTCATCCTCCAATCTGTTCCTCCGTCACCCCAGTAGCGTCTCCTTTTCCTAGTCTGTCCCACCCGTCTGCCTGTGCTTCTCCCCTCTTCTCTTTGCCTGCTGGTCTAGAGTTGCATATAGACGAGGACGGAGGAGACAGTGGTATGTCGATGGCCCATCCACACCGCCTCCCTCTCCACAGCCCCATATCTTCACTTTCTGCAACCAGTGATCTAGACATGGACTCTGCCATAGATATCTCTGCTGCCATGCTTTCAAACCAAACCAGGTCTCTGCTAGTCCTCTCTCAGTCTGCCTCATCCAACTCCTACCTGATGAGAAATAGCCCGAGTCCTTCCAATACCACCACCACCCCGTCACTTACGTCAGTTAACACTGTACTGGACCACAAGTCTTCTAAGAGCTCCAGTCCATCTGTAGAGCGGGTCTCACCCTCAAATACTGTCGGTATATTCTCTTGTGCTCCTGAGACTATGAGCAAGGGCTCTGCTTCTTTTCATGACCTTGATTTTATTTCCTGCACTCCATCTCCTTCAAAAAACCTCACCCCTCCTCTCTCAGTGCCAAAGACTCCTTCACCTCTCCCTGTTGCTCTGTCTATATCTCCACATTCTGTGCATGCCTCCTCAAAAACCTCCTCACCATCTCCGGTCTCCCCATCGATGGTCCCTTCCCCACTGGCTTTCACTAGTAGCCCCAGCCGGCAGCCGTCGGAGCCAGCACCCGCAACCCAGAGAGTAAGCCCTTACGCTGTGCAGCAAGCCCCAGTGGAAGAGCCCTCCCTGGATGAGGCTTTAGACAAGCTGCTAGCTATGGGTTTTTCCCAGAATCACTCAGCAGAGCATGTGGAGGAACCACAGCTGAAGATGGAAGAACAGTGTCTGGGCAGAGGAATGCCGGAGGTGCACGAGGAGCTCATCCTGCCCCTGGACAGAAACTGCGTGCAGGCTGACACCTTTACCAGTGCCACCAACACCATCACAGACGACTCCGTGGACGGAGGCACTGATGGAAACGGAGACCTGGACTGGGCTGATGAGGAGCTCTCCGTGTCCTTCCATGATGGCCTGGATGGCACCATGACGCCCTACACTGAGAGGCTGTACACAGATGGCAGCATGACCCCACTGACAGAGGCCAGCTGGATGGATGAGTCCATGACCCCGTCTTCGTGCCCTGGGACCCCGGACGTTGCCCTGGACCTCCCCATGCTGCAGACTCCCAATATAGACCGAGTCTCTGCATCCGGACATGTATGCATCGCCATTCCTGCTCGTCACACGCAGCGCTTGTTTTGTTTAAATCTAGCTTTGTATTGCGTTGCTGCTTGTGAGACTGATGCTTCTCAACAAGTGTCTGCTCCACCAGTCTGTGCTCAGTGTCTTTCATGTTTTTTTGAAAAACTGCACATATGGCACACAATTTGTGTTAACTAGTTTGCTCACTACTACACTTTTATAAGGTAATCTTAGAAGTTTTTGTTTTAATTAATAATTTAATTTGTTTACATTCACATTTTCAACTCCTCACATTCTCTATAAATAGAACACTGGTCACATAAAGGGTCACACCATGGGCCTCCAGAACTTGCGGAGCAGCTGTATTAGTATTTCTTTGACCTTGCATACACTACATGGTTAATTGATTTAATCAAAAAGCTGACAACTGTAGCTTGACTGTTTAGGTTAATGACAAACCAGATGTTCCAATGATACCAATATTAGACACTATTTAACTAGAAAGAAACTAGACACCAAAAAATAGTTTGAGCTTTACAAAAAGACACATGGAGGACACAGTCTTGGAGAAAATTAAAATAAACTTGTGGAACTGAAGGAAAACGTAAAAAGGAAGTCGCTCTTTCTAATCGATAGCTTTTGTTTTGGCACTTACAAGTAAATCATTGATTGTGACCTAGTACCAGTACAGAGCATGGCACAAACCACTGACCTCTTTACCTGTTGCATCAGCTTTGTGTGAAGAACCCGAATGTGACCTCGGACTTGTGTTGGTTGGGGTGACATGAGCACGTAAGACATGCATGAAGTGTGACTCGGAGCCCACTGACCACCGCTTCACAGCCTGTCAGTGATTTGTGTGACTCACCTGCAGCTACAGAGCTCTGCAGTAACCGCTCCAGCTGGTTTATGTTTGGTGTGGACACATGATAAGCTGCTCATCATTCCGTCTTAGATAAAGTCAGTGATAAGACGCACTAAGGAGACTACCAACATACATCCCATGTACCGAGATGGTCTCCTGCGCAGGAAGATGGGACCCGTCATTGTGAACAAGAACAGTTCTCAGGACCGCCTCATCGAAGAGTTGCAGGGAAAGTTTGGGATCGGCCGCTCAGAGCGCCGACGTAAACAGTCTGATGACTGGCTGACCGAAGGAGTCATCGTCTCGTCCAAACCCCAGCGTTTCCGTCCTGACTGGGCCGGCAGTGAGGTCGACAAGGTTGGCTTTAGTGTGGTTAACAGTTAGTCCCAAATATTTTTTTCTTTCCCTATTAATTCACCTTCCATGTTCTGCACATTTTCTGTGTGTCTGCCTCCTTCTCTCTGTTCTTCTCCCCTCTTCTTCAGATCATGAATCCCCCAGAGTCGCCTGTCCTTGTGAGGAAGGTGCTCCCACCTCCCTTTCCCCCAGCCCCTCGTTGCCCTCCTATTGTACAAGAACATAAGCGACCGTCCGCTGTACAGCCTCCTCTTGTTCCTATACCACCACCACCACCACCACCACCACCCCCACCCCCGCCACCCCCTCCTCCACCACCTTCTCCCCCCCCACAACCTAAGCACTTCCACCAACCAGTTCCCGCTCCACCTCGGCAGATCATAAAAGCTTCACATCCACCACCGGCCCTAATTCAAGAACCTCCTGCCCCTAAGTCAGAGCCCCCTCCTCCTGTTCTTAAAACCACAACAAGGCCTCCACCTGTGGAGCCAGTGGCACCAGTTGCACCCAAAGTGCTGGTGTCTGTAGGCTGCCAAACAGAGTATGACCCAGTCTTCCCTCCTATGCAGGCATGAACCCCTGTCTCTTATCCATTCTGTTTTTCACACTTATAAATAGACTGTGAATATTATTTTATCTTAGTAACATCAAACTTGGATATTGCATAAACATCTTGTCACATCAACACAAATAATTTTTTTCATGATTGAATCGTTTCAGATTATGGCCCAAGGTAAGGGCGGGGTTCCTGGTGGGCCCCCTACACAGGTCAACAAGCTGGACAACATGCTCGGTAGTCTGCAGTCTGACCTCAACAAATTGGGTGTGCAGACAGTAGCTAAAGGAGTTTGCGGTGCCTGCTGTAAACCAATCGTAGGACAGGTGAGAGGCTTTCACGAGGCAAATCTATCTACAGTATAAATATGTGATATTTTAAAGAGTTTGCAGACTAAATGCAGTCAACTCTTCTGGCTGTCTAAGGTGGTAACTGCCATGGGCCGCACATGGCACCCTGAACACTTTGTGTGCACTCACTGTCAAGAGGAGATCGGCTCCAGGAACTTCTTTGAGCGTGATGGACAGCCTTACTGTGAGACGGATTACCATAACCTGTTCTCCCCACGCTGCTACTACTGCAACGGGCCCATACTGGATGTGAGTCACTGCTGACTCCATTTGTGATCGTTGAGTTGAGGTTTACAGTCGGCCTGCTGCAATAAATGTTGTTATGTCTGTTCAGAAAGTTGTGACGGCGCTGGACAGGACATGGCATCCGGAACACTTCTTCTGTGCTCAGTGTGGATCCTTCTTTGGCCCAGAAGGTGATTTCTTCATTACCTTGTCTTTTATTATCACTGGAAACTGTTCTCTCCATAATTGTCACATTCAAGTAATCATTTGTTTTCATGGATTGTATAAAATCAGTTGTTTCTGTTTATCGTGTGAAGGTTTTCATGAAAAGGATGGAAAAGCCTTCTGCAGGAAGGATTACTTTGACATGTTTGCACCGAAATGTGGAGGCTGTGCCCGAGCCATTCTGGAGAATTACATCTCAGCACTGAACAGCCTCTGGCATCCTGAGTGTTTTGTGTGCAGGGTCAGTATCATGAATTTTTATGAACTCTGTCACACTGGTGACTTTTATTTAGTGCATAGACATAAAGATAGACGACCATCTTCACTTTCTCCCACTGAACAAAAAAACTAATCCTGAATATGGTTTCGGACATTTTGCATTTTTGATGCGTTTTAGGGCTCGAGTCTACACAGTGATCATGGTGTGGTGGTTTTTCTAGCTTCAAATTGCTAAATTTACAAACTTATCACAAATTAGCACTTGAACATGCATCAGTTTGATAAGAACAAAAAATCTAAACCATCTTTGGGAAAATTTTACTTGACGTGTACTGAGATTTTTTTGTTTGGTCTGTGTCCTATCTCACATGGAACTGGCAAGGTTTGACCTATACTATAGTCAGCCACCAGGGGACAATCTTTGCATGTACCTGAGACTCACCTGAGATTAACTGTGAATGGCGAGTAGCTCGACTGAGTCAACAACCTGGTTCTGTGTCCGCAGGAGTGCTTCACCCCGTTTGTAAATGGAAGCTTCTTTGAGCATGACGGTCAGCCCTACTGTGAAGTGCACTACCACGAGCGCCGCGGCTCCCTCTGCTCCGGCTGTCAGAAGCCCATCACTGGCCGCTGCATCACAGCCATGGCCAAGAAGTTCCACCCGGAGCACTTTGTCTGCGCCTTCTGCTTGAAACAGCTCAACAAAGGCACCTTCAAAGAACAAAATGACAAACCCTACTGCCATGGCTGCTTCGTCAAGCTGTTCAGTTAGAGCATGTCACTTTAACCACACGTGGGTCAGGGCTCAGAAAGTGTCAAAAGCATCTTTAGCACAGGTGGGGTGAGAATGGATTGTATTTGTGTCAAAGAAAGAAAAGTGGTCTGTTTTCTAAAGGTTGATTTGGAGGTGTGTAGGGGTTTGAGTATGTGAATGAGGTAGACGCAGTGACTCTGCCAGACAAAAATACTTTTTACATGTCCTTCAGAAAAGTGGGTTTCTAGACAGTCAGAGAGCAACTTTAGAATCATTTGTGGGATTTGAGTTGGTCAAACAGTCTTGGTGTGATGCTCAATATTTAAATGACGCTGACAGTGAAAGTGAGATGAGGAGAGTTTTTCAAATCAACACTGATGTTTCAAATCAACAAATCTTTCTCCTCAGATGTGTTGGACATTTTCTACAGGCAAAGAGCTGTCGTTCTTATATTTCTCTCACATCATCTTGTTTTCAAGTCTTTTTAATGTTGATTTTTCTTTTTAGAAGGTGGTGAAATCTTACTGAACACTGTAGAAATCCATGAAATACTCTGCGTGTTTGACATTGTTGCTCACTGGTTGAGTGTGTCATTTTAGATACCATAAAGAAGAAAAACTGTAAACTATAGCACGGAACAGGTGACGTGTTGTTTTTAGCCTTACAACATAACCCTTTTCAATTTACAAAAGCTTTTAGAGGATTTTTTTTTCATGAAACCTTGAGAAATGGATAAAAAATGGGCTGAGTCCACTTTCACAATTTTCATTTGTGTGCAAGTGATTGTAGTGTCATTACACTCACTCTGCCTAGGAAAACATTATATGAATGATATTTTTCTTCTAAATGAATCAAAACGTGAGAATTGGTCAGTTTAGGTTTATAACACCAGAATCTCAAACACTCACACACACATGCTTTTAGCCAAAGGAAAATAATGTATGGATGAATATAATCCAGTGAAGTGAGTCAGTTTGAAGCCTTCCACCTTTAGCTGCAGTATTTCACTTTCTCCATCACATGTTTAAATAAACCTCATGTTTTTGTGCTGCCAAATCATTCCTTATTTGTTGTCCACTGAAGAAAAAAAAAATAGAAAACGGTTTCAGTCGCCTCTTACAACGAAGTGGAATCTCACAAATTTGTTGGGAGAACATTGTGAACATCTTTTACCGTTGCTGTTTCTGAGAAGATCCTGAGATTTTTTTGATGTAAATATCCAATGCAGCTACTTTGTAAGTGAAGCGCTGGGATGCTTAGCGTGTTACACGTGTGTGATAACCACTCGTCTGAAGAGGCTGGTGAGAGAGCAGAGCAGAGACACATTCAGGTGTTGTTACTGTATTGAGAAGCTGATGAATGTTCATTGTTTTTGAAATGAGTAGTTTATAATGCAAGGAAATCTTCAAAGGTGTCTGTGATACTCCAGTAACTTTGTATTTCAGCGTGTGTCTGTGCCGTTGTATCAGCACCAACAGCACTACGTCTAATGACACTGGCAAATTCAGCAAATTACTGACAACAGATCAACAGCCCACAGTTGTTTTCAAGTTATTCGTCTGTGAGCCTCGTGGTCTGTTCCAATAAATCGCAGAACATCCCTCAATATCTGAGCAGCATCTACTGTATATGAGCGCCAGGTTGGGTCTGAACACAGTGAATCATGACAAGCAGCAGATATTTTCGTCTCATTCAGGGAAATCTCAGAGCCTTAAATCTTTCTCTCGCTCTGTTTAAGAGATTGTGTAACGGTTGTCTGTTCAAATCAATTTAGTCGAGTGTTATTTAACCAAAGCCATACCTTCTTTGAATTGTTTTTTCTGTTCACTGTTTTTTCTTTTCACTTTGAATGTCAGTAGTTATGAATCCTGAGATTCCTCACCTCTAGTCTGATTACACCAATAAATTCTGTTTTGGTATCAAAATGTGATCCAGAGGCTTCATTTATCAAATACTGTAACTCAAGTGCATCTTCAAACACAAATATTAGTCCAACTGTAAAGTACCTCTTTCCACAGACGGATTGTGTTAACTCTCACTTTACAAAGACTCTGAACCATGGTCCCGCTGATGATCCATCTACGACTCCTGTGTGGAGTACAAATTATAAGTTTACATGCACGAAATCACTGTCTCCATATCATTCAAACTTCATACGATCAGAATTTAAAAAAGCTTATATTACAATTGTATTTTAAATCAGAAGTTCTCAGGTTTTCTCAGTTAGCGGCCCCTACAAAATAGAAAATATTCTGGGGACCCAAGGAATAGTTTTCACCTAACTTCTACTAAGTTATGTGAAAGAACAGCACAAGAGAAATGCGTGAGAAGGATATTTGATGTGTATCCGAAATATTTCCACCATAGACTGTATATATAAAGATGTCAACAGAGAACACCCATATATCACGATCATTTTCATGGATGAATTGAATCTGGACCTCCTGGAAATGTGCCACAGACCCCCACTGGAGAATCCCTGGTTAAAGTCGTGTTTCAGTGTTTACACAGTGACATCTGTGTTTTTCTCACTTTGGATCGACTGTTCACTCTGATGCAACTTCATCACTCATCCACACAGTGACGCTCCGAACACCACAACACAACATCCAGGTTTCAGCTGCAGTACTCTACTCACACCAGCCAGTGGCGGTAACGCAACGCTGTTGTTTGCTAACTGCTATGAAACTCGCACAAGAAGAAGAAGCCGAGCGTGAGTCTGTGCCGTGATTGGACAAAGTACCTCGTGACTGAAGTCGTCACACCCCGGAAGAATGACATGATTATTGTTGGCAGCAGCTCAGGTAAGTGGAGGCGCTGCGTGAAGACCAGTCTTTTATTTATAATCATTTCTTCACTTTATTCTTCTGTTCTCAGCAGGTTGGGTTTATTTGTACCAGCCGAAGAATCGCTAATGTTTTTCTACCGCCAGCTACAAGTACATCAAACTTAGTTAACTCCCTAGTAACATTGGCAACATCACGTTCATAAGTCATTGTTTAACAGTAGACTTGTGTTCGGCCTTTATGTCTGAAGTGGACCGGACATTATTTAATTCCAGGATTTATTTGTGTATCTATTCTGCTGTTCTTGACACTTGTAGTATAGAATACGTGAAACCACCTGACTTCAGTGTCAATGAACACTTCCTGGTGTTTACATTGACGCTGGAGATCAGTGGTCGTTGATGAAGAGTTAAACACGACACAACGAGGGACTCCCTTCCGTCTGTTGATGTTACACACACACACACACACACACACACACACACACACACACACTCACTACCAGGCTGTTGCAAATACACTTCTACACAACACCCCCCTCAGCCTCCAGCGACTCCGATGGTCGGTGGCTCCATAACTAGAAGTGCGAGGGGTGGAGAGGCTCTCCGTTCCCCCGGTGTCAAAGCGCGTGAGATCGCAAACAAAGCTCCAGACGTGATCGAATCCCACCTTCCGCGCGAAATACGTCCCCCAATCTGAACTCCTAAAACGGGACTTTGTTTAAGATCCTCATCTCCGGACTCATTCCCACTTCCCTGGCTGTCCCCTGCCTGTGCTCGCGGTGTGCCTTTCGTGGACAATTTCAATATCTTCTAGAAACGGGTGGAACTTTGTGGTCCAGATGGTCTTCACCGAACAGACCGGGAGCTCGGATGCTGTCCGCTAATTTGGCGCATGGACTCGTGTGCGCGAACACCCCACACGGAATTACCCCTCAACTGTAGAGACCGGAAATGATCGGCTCAACAGCGAACGATGTCTGTCAGGCCCCTGTCCCTGATCTGATTGGATCCACATCAAATATAGGTAACTTTTCTTCTAGACTTGGACCAAACACAGGTGAATCCGAAATACCCGTAATAATTACTGCTAGCTGCCAAAGTATCTTTGAAATACAACAATCTGGCTCCTGTCACGAAAATCACATCTCTGTTAATACACCCCCCTCAGCTCTCCTAAACGTGTCATGTCCCATAATCAGCATCATTCCTCTGATGCAATTCATAACCATTCAATCCAAGTACATCGACAACCTCTTTTACCCCCCCCCCCCTTTAGTTCTACTTCTGTAAAATGTAGTCTTTTAAATAACAGATCCCTAAATAATAAATAGTTATAATTAATAATTTGCACTTTTTTTTTATCATCACTGATACTTAGCTTCCCCAAGGACACTACAATCATTTAACCTCACTCAGGCAATACAGGAACCAACTCACTGAAAGGGTCACACTCTTGATCTCGTCCTTTTTAACGGTGTCAGCCTTAAGAACACAAAGCAGTTTTATTTAATGTGATTTTATCCCTTTTACCTTTTACCATGATGCTCCGGTTCGCCGCTGCGTTTTTAATCCTATGTCGGTTTGCTAGTTTTCTGATCTTTTTACTTCTGCCTCTTAATCCGCCTCTAATCCAAATTCTAACACAGAGGAGCTGGTCTCCCTTTGTAATCACACCTACCCTGACTAAATGAAACGACCCAGGCATTAAAAAGAGACTGCAGGAGAAAAGAAAGGAAATGGAAAAAGGCAGGTTGACATGTGTTCTATGACATCTGGAAAGCTGCAATGATAACCTACCAAACAGCAGTTAAATATGCAAAAGCATCCTTCTTTTCTCACTTGATTTAATCAATTACTCTCATAGATTCATCATCACCCATTGCCAGGAACCAGGAGACCTGTTTGACCAATGACTCACTTTCTAACCACAAATTAAAATAGTAGTCATTCACACACTCTAGACTGGACTACTGTTACTCCCTCCTCTCTGGAATAGGCCAAAAGTCACTCTCCCGCCTCCACCTAGTTCAGAACGCAGCAGATCGGCTTCTCACTGGTCTTAAGAGGCAGCATCACGTCACCCCGATCCTTGCTGCTCTTCATTTGCTCCCTGTCCATTTTAGAATTTATTTGAAGAATTCACTGATCACTTTTAAAGCACGCCAGGGTCTGGCCCCAAGCTACATCACAGAATGACAGACCCCTAATGTGCCTGCATGCAGCCTTAGATCCTCAGGTGGAGCCCTGCTGGCTGTTCTCAAGTCGAGGTTGAAAACTAAAGGTGAACGTGCTTTTGCCATCAGGGCCCCTCGGCTTTGGAACGGCCGACCTGAGGAGATAAGGCTCGTAGAGTCAGTGACTTCTTTTAAATCACTTCTTAAAACCCACTTTTATAAACTTGCTTTCATGTAATATTGTTTTTTTTCACCTTTCATTTTATTTTTTCACTTATTTTTATTGTCATTTTACTGTGTTCAAGTTTTAATTTACATTCCTTGCTTTGTTTTCGACGCACGTTGTAAACTCTGTTGTATAAATAAAGTTAAAATTTGATATTTATTACATTACACCAGATAGTGACTGACAACACTTTAGTCTCTGAGCCTAAACAGTTTTCTTACAGAGTATCAGGAGAGCCAAACACTAAATCCACACTCCTCTGAAAAGAGAAGATGTTAAACATTTCATTTTCAAAGCTTTGAATATTTTTTTGTCTGCTGTAGCCAGACAGTGGTTATAACTTTATGATTTCAGACAGTTGTTAAGGAGGCTCGTCGGCTTCTACTAGATTTGTGTGATTTTTAGGAAAAACATGGGACATTCTTGCCTCGTTTTTTCGACTTTGTTTTTATACTGCACCTTATTTTAGTGTCTCAGGGCTGCCAACAGTGTGTTTTCTTTTATTGGATCTTTGTACGACTCTGCTGTGATGACAGATTTATTTTCCCTCAGGGATTTGTAAAGCAATATAGCTATTTCTCTCTCTCAGACACACACACATGCACATCTCTCTATAGTTGTGAGGACACTCATTACACAACTAATGCCAAACCTAAAACTAATTCTTACCATAAAACCAAGTCTTAACCTTCAAACAGCTCATTGAATTTGCGAGAACCGGCCAAAATATCCTCACAATGATAGTATTCAACCAAAATTGGCCCCCATAACTATAGATACGCACACACACACACACACACACACACACACACACACACACACACACACACACACACACACACACACACACACACACACACACACACACACACACACACACACACACACACACACACACACACACAGGAACCCTGTACCCAGGTCATAAATATACTAATATAACTAACTTTCTTAGAATTGCAATGTTTTACGTTTTTACAATGATTTACATCAATAAATGAAGGTAATTCATTAGTAATTGTGGTTAGGATGGTCATTCAGTCATTGTCATTTTAAATACCAGCTGTGGATTTGATGTTGTTTTTTCTTACACACTCCTGAGCCTTCACTCTCCATATGTCTGCCAGGTATCTTAATGTAAAGAGGATAAAAACGTTGGCTGGACCATTATGGCGTCTTACTTTGATGAACACGACTGTGAGCCCACCAACCCTGAGGAACAGTATCGGCAGAACGCCCTCCTTGAATTGGCCAGGTGAGTCTGAACACGTCACACTCACAGTGATGCTGTACGTCATTGTTAGTATCCAGGGCTCTGACCCACAGTCGATCTCTATGTTCAGGTCTTTAATGCAGGGCTTAGACTTACTTGACTCAGGAGCGTTCGACTTGTCAGACTGGGATCAACGCCTTCCCCCTCCAGCTGCCAAGACCGCTGTTCAGACCCTCACCGTGGTCGTCATTTCTCCAGAGCAAGCAGGTGACAGACACGCACTCCAGTGGAATTAATGTGTTTGACATTCAGGTTTATTACCCAAAGTGGAAGAAAGTTATGCTAACAGAGACAGATATCAGGCCTGAGGGAATGCTAAAGATATAGTTTGTATTTGAGAATATTTTTTTCCCCTCAGAGCAAGGGTAGTTTTCAAGTCTCTACTCGATTAATAATATTTTAGGGATTTAATCAAGCTTTTTTAATTTCTCACAGACAAAGGACTGAAGTGTCCAGTTTGTTTGCTGGAGTTTGAGGAACAAGAAACAGTTCGAGAAATGCCCTGCAAACACCTTTTCCACGCAGGATGTATACTGCCCTGGCTGGGCAAGGTAAAGCATGTGAATTTATTTTTCACATTTTGCATCAGATAATCTACAGAAACGTGACAGTACCCAGTGCTCTGCTCTTTTTGTGTGTTTTAAAATCGTAGACTAACTCCTGTCCGCTCTGTCGACTTGAATTACCAACTGACAATCCAGAGTATGAGGAGTTTAAAAAAGACAAGGTGAGTGGTTATTGGTGCAACTGATCCCCCTCTAGAGACCTGTGTCAGTACTGAACCGATTTCATTCTGTCCTGTAGGAGAGGAGGAAACAGAGGGAACACAGGCTGGAGGACCTACACGGAGCCATGTACACATGACAACACGATGCTGTGGTGCAAGTTTGTAGCACAGTGATGTTTTACAGAAAATTATAAAAAAGAAAAATTAGATAGCTTCAGGAAACACACAATGCTGCATTCATGCCATTTCATTACAGAATTTGAAATATAGATATGCATCTGGAAAAATATCTGTTTGCTTTATATTTATATATATTATTATATATTATTTAGAGTATGACAAATATGAGGAATGTCTGACACTTATAGTATCTCCCAATAGCAAAATATAATACAGAAATATTCATAAATGGTTTGCAAAATAGTTACAATGCTAACAGCACTGAGCTCATTGTAAATACAATGTAATTTAACAAATATTTAACAATAAAAGTAACTTGTCTCTGTAATTTATATTTGTGGTGGTAACCGTGACGATTGCTCCCATTTGACTAACATTCCAGGTTCCATTCGTTTGACACGGCATGAATGCAGCATGAGAATTTAAAATGCTCTTTTCTCATTAGTTAGAATAAATTCACTATATTTTAAGATGAGTGTAAACATAAATTCATGAGCTTTAAACGCACACGAATGCTGTATTTGTCTTCTGGCTATTATTTAAACACAAATATGTTTATCAATCATAAAATGCATTTCCATACATTCTGTGTCTGAAGAAGACTGAAAAAGAAAAGTCAAAGCTGAAGCAGCAGAGCTCGAGATATTCTGACTTTTACTCTCCAGTGTGGTTCAACTCCAAACCCCTCTCATTGTGTTTCATGTTAGAGCTCGTCTACCTGGTAAGAAACTGCTTTCTGTGAATGTGTCGTGTTGTCACAGAAGGAGTTGTACTGCTCGTGCTGCCTAAGCACTCCTGTGTAAAACTGCTTCCTCTAGACTTTGTCCCATGATGTTTGAGGGGTTTGTCATTTCACTTCTGGCCATCAAGACTTTCCATGATGTGGGGAAAAAAGCCCATGTTTGGTGTTGGTACATGTGTAGTAACACACAATACTGGACCTGCAGCACTGCTCCGAGTGTGATATTTAATCAGCAGTATGTACGGAAGTCAACCTCAAGTTGTTATATTTCTGCTTACAAATAAATACAACTGCTTTTTACAAATATAAACTAGAAATGCTATCCTGTGATTGTTTGCCTCCACCAACCAGTGCAGTGTTGGTCTGTTCACATTTTTCCAGAATCAGGTCATCGTGACCTTTAAACCTCGGTAATCCAATCACTTCATCTTTGTGTCCCAGAGACAACTGGTGAAAAACACACTTGAGATGTCGTGTTCAAGAGCACACTTGGATAACACCACGCTGGTATTGAGGCCTGTTGTTTTTATTGTCAATTGTATTGGATTAGGCTGCAACACTGTTTACCCCTGACACTCCTGAGGTGTTTTGTGGACTCAAACACTTCACCCACCCCTCCATCAGAATAGTGGTGAGAAGATAATGAGTGAATTTACATTTTTCTGTGAACTATCTCTTTAAAATAACTCGTTCACAGGTCAAATTAAATCAGCTCATCATTGAGTCCAAATGAATTTGTACCAAATTTAAACTAATTCTTCTGTTCACTTCTTTAAGGTCACAATGACCTTTACTTTTAAGCACAATTTAATCAGTTCAGATTTGAATCCAACAGAAGAGATTCCATTTAAGGTGTTCTTGAGATATTGTGTTCACAAGATTGTGACAAAAGACAATCCAAAAACATAAAGCCTCCAGCCACAACAAGGATTTTCATGTTGAAAGAAGAGCCCATGCAAACCATCTGCTAATAATTTATCATTTTTATTTCATATTTGAATATAAATCTCTGTCAAATTAAAATACCTAAATGATAGACAAATCATTAAATATTTACATAATTTATAAAAAGGAAACACAATTCTGTGTTGACTTGTTTTCAGGGAATTATGACTCCTCCATGATCTATTTTCAAATAGAGGAAATAAGACAAATACATTTTAATTGTTTCTGTGTTGCTTTTGCTGGAGTTCAACACATGTACAGGTCAGGCAGCCTTTAGTAAAACAGGATCCTCCCATGAACAAACATATCACATGAAAGCTTACTGAACATTTTGACAGAAAAAAAACAAGGTTTTGTAAAATACATCTTTAAATTTGGGTTTATGAACAATGGTGTTGCAGATTAAATCCAACCCTGATGTGAGGGCTCACACAAGCTGCCTTTTGTAGTCACATCTCGTGACCTATTGGTTACAGTATGGTGGAAATAGGCTACAGATCAACACGAAAAAACTAAATCTGAACAAAATCCCCCGGCACAGTATGAGGGATAAGGCTAAACCAGTGTACTCACACCAATTAATTTCTGCTGCACAGAAAACCAATCAAAGCTCCAGAGGATCCTGTCTTTTTTTTTGGCAAGATTACAGAAGGAGACAGGATCGCTGCAGTCCCAGAAACAACAGGAAGGTAATTGGTTTGCATGAAGAGTAAAGAAAACAGACCTGACACATGATTATGCATCTTGTGTCACAGCCGATCCACTGAGCTGTCAAATGCTAACACCTGTCGAGGCAGATCTTTGTGGATTAGTGAGTCACCGTTGTGTTAAATTGAAATACTTCTCCCCGCCTCAGATGATAGTGAGACGGCGAACGTGTTGGAACGCTAGCTTTCACCTTTAAACATCGTCACACCAACAAAAAAATAAAAGGAGGTAGGTGATGTGAACTTTTAAAAGTGTGTATTGCTGGCATCCAGTGGTTAGAACCTTTAAAAACACGATGCAGAGGGCAGAACACTGTGCAGGTATGTGTGTGTGTGTGTGTGTGTGTGTGTGGTGAAACATACTTCTGAAACAGCTCACAGAGAAATAACTCGCTCACTTCAACAGAAACTTAAATCGTGGAGTGCAACGTGAACTGGGTGGCATTCGTCAGCTTTAGTTTGAGCAGTGGTTGTTTGTGGCAGTCTGGTGTTAAAGCTAGTTCACAACTCTTTCACTTGAAGATGAATTGGCAACAAGAAAGAAAGAATAACATATGACACATTTTCACTTCAGTCTACAACCTGTGTGGCATCATGTGGTTGTGACTCTGTACTGTTGCCATTGTGACACCATGAGGTTTATGGCACAAGCATCACATTCAGCCCTCAGTTCAAATTCCACCTGTAACTACTGAGCAGGCTTCACATCACTTATTAAAACAGAAAAAATCAAATAAGGCTTCCAAGGGGCCAGCCTGGAATCAAATCCGTGTGTTGACAACAATTGCATTATTCTGTAAATGTGTTAGTCAGATAATAATTGGACTTTAAACTGCAGGTCACTTCAAATGTTGTGGTGTCACACTTTTTTTTTTGTTTGTTTTTTTTTTAAACAAAAAGAGCCCTGTGTTCAACTCCAACACACTGAAAAAGGCATTATTCACTCCAGCTGAGTGTTAACTATCACATGACTGATGGAGATTATTGCACAGGACATGAGTGTGAGAAATCCAACGTAGCATGAAGGTAAATGTTACAAACAAGTCATCAGGTCATGCAAACTGTGGGACAATAATGGAAAGACACAAGACACACAACTTCAGAGATTCTCAGTTAAAAGTGATTAAGACACACACAGTCGTAGTCATGACAACTACAACGGAGTATCACGGCCACTGAAATGGAAAGAATTATCAGAGATTTTGTGAATTAAGTCGTAATATTACCACAAAAAGGGATTCATGAGAATAATGTTTGGTATCACAAGAAAAAAGCTGTAATTTTACAAGAATAAAGTTATAATATTACATTATCACAAGTACCAGGACTGAAAAGATCGTACAAAATATGTCTATTCTGCAGAAAGCCACACAGACTTGTTGCCTCTTGTGTGGAGGAGGGATTGTTGGGTAGTGGTCTATCGTTGGTCACATCTATGTGATATTCAAAGGATTTTCAGTTTCTCAAGAAACAATGGGATTGGTCCAAGATTTTGGAACTCAAACTAGAAAGAGTACAACTCGCTGCTTATCCCCCCCCCCAAAAAAATGTTCTCATTAAATTACGACTATATTCTCCGAATGTTACGTTTACATTCTAAAAGTCTCTGATTATCTTCCCCTTTAAGTGGCCCTACTCTGCTGTAGACAACAGAGCAGACCAGTTTTTTTTTTGCATATGTCAGTGAAATGGATCATGACCTCAGGAATGACAATGGCTGAAGATACACATACATATATTATGTAAAATGATTTAAAAATACCATCAAAATTTGCTTTCAAATCATCTTTGCAACTAAATCAAATTGTCAGGTGAAAGCAATGATTTTTTTTTGCCAAATCATTTGACAGATGATTTCTGCTTGATTGATTTTTAAAAAGGCCATATGCTTACAGCCTGTAAAACATACATAACTGTTAACTATTCACATCTCAAACATTCAGTGTTTTCTACTCACTACGCAAACGCAAAATTGTTATTCTCTCATTCAAAAAAGTGTGCCGTGCAGAGATAAGCTAAAGGCCAGAACAGGTGGGCCACGCAGAAGCATTTGAAGGGGTGTCTGTGGGGGGGGAGAAAATACCTTGTGGGTTTAAGTAATTTACATTTTCCACCATGACACACAGTTATTTAAAGAAAACCAAACTAAAACCTATTCCAATGAAAAACTGCCCAAATCAACAGCCATCTTAAAAACATTCATGGTTCCAGCATTCACACTGGCTCCACACATTCAGCCCTCCTCAAGACATCGCTACAGAAAATGTTACAGTACATGTAGGTGCAGGGGCTTGCACCAATGGTAACAGAAATAAAACAATGGTATAGTTTTATAGTTGGGGTCAACCTGGTGTTGGTTCAATGCTTTAAGATATCAGACCTTACTCTCTTCGTCCACACGCTGCCTCCGTCATCTCGTCTCGCTGCGTGAGACCATGAAGCACCTCTGCAGGGACATTTCACACCCTCGGGCAGTGATGCAGAGCTACAACATGGCGATGCTCTCCGGGGTACAGTTGAGATGTGTGGATGTGCTGCTCCCCCCGGGGGACTTGAGGCCCTTAGTTGCCCCGCTTAGTGTTGAGCCCCGGGCCCTGGGGCCTATGATAACGCCTGAGCCGTGGTGACTCCGCTGCAGGCCTGCCATCATGGTCTCGCTGGTGACGGTGCCAAACTCGTAGGTGAAGGTTCCGTAAAAGACCAGGATGTCTACTGTGAAGACCCACTCGCAGATGGCTGCGGCGTGCTGCAGGATGAAGCTCTCGTGGATGAAGAAGATACCGCCTGAGGAGGAACAGGTTGAGGAGGACAAACAGTGCTGGTTCATGCATGAGCAAAACAAGTAGAGCCCCTTTTTCCATGTGGGAAGACACCAAGACACACAACTTCCGAGATTCTCAGTTTAAAGTAAATGAGATGCACACAGTCGTAGTCATGACAACTAAGGCAGAGAATTAGGGCCAGTTTAAGGGACAAAACCTTAGATTTCCACAAGAATAAAATCAATATATTATGAGAAATAAAGTTGTAACTTTACAAGAATAAAGAATAAAGTTTTTCTTTTTCATTTGACTGACTCCACAGAGGCACAGGAAGGAGAGAATAAGTAATGTCAACAGACTGATAACCTTGATATATTATAATGGGATGCATCACAAGCAGCTGAACCTCAGGATGTCAGATGTTCATTCATAATATGATCAGGGTTAAGTTGCAATTGCTCTGCCGCTCTAATCAGACAGGACACCAGTCAGTGAATGCAGCATATTCAACTAGGATAGACTGTTGTCATTTATCAGATCATCAACAGGAACCCACGTAAAGGATACTGAGGACGAGTGAGACCATGGCTCCCAGTGCCAGTGCCACCCGGAAATGAGCCATCCAGTAGTCGAGGGCAGTGACAGCTACACGGTAGGTGAGCACACACTGCAAACACACAAACAGCAGCCCGGCTGGAAATGCCACACCCGCGCCCACATAGTGTAGAGATTTGGCATGATCGACCTATTGGAAACACAGACGTACAGAAACTTTGGAGTCATCGTTTGCACTCATCTAAGGTCTAAAAAAAAGGAGTGAATGGTTTAAGAATTGAGTGAGTTCATGTCATCGCAGCTGAAATTTACCTGGAAGTTGCCCACCATGACCAGACCCACAGCGTTGGTGCAGCCAGACACCAGAGCGCTGGTGTTGACCCAACATCTGTGGCTATGCTCGATCACCTGGGCGTAGCGCAGAAGGCACACCATCACCACTGAACAACACAAGAGAAGACAATACACGTTTACGCTAACACAATTAGAACTATACAATCATAATAATGATAATGAATAGCTTTTTATTTATATATTTTTATATAAATGCTTGTGTGAATACGATGCTCTTGTTTGGTTATAGGTTTACCTATACATGGATGGTGGAGGGTCATGCAATGGCTGATGTTGGACTATCTAGCTTGGTTTTTCGTTCTCACTTTCCTTTACCATATAGAAAACAAAGATCAGAGCTAAAGGATAGTTCTGAAACTAGTGAGAGAAAAACAGAGGAATGACAGAAAGTAAAAATGGGAGAAAACAAAAGATGTGCACTCGAATAAACTTGTCATATACTGCATATGAGAAGAAGTTGACATGAATAATGATGCGAGAGTGAAAACAGCAGCAGAGAGACGCAATTAGGGACAGAAGGGGGGAAATTGGGGCAGAGCTGATGGTGATAAAACAAGATAGGCAGAGGAGTAATGGAGGAAGGCCACACAGGGCATGTGCAGAGGAGAGGACACAGGGGGGAAGTGGAAGGAAAGCCGCATTCATTATTGATCAGAGAGCACGGGCTATTTCAAGCCACTCCACATCTCTTGGAGGTTAGTGGCTGATGTCTGTGGGCACCATAGAGGACTGATATAACAGAGGCCTTACAGGAGAGACAGACATTAAACACTTCTCACCTCAACTGTAACCTCAGTCATTGTGTGTGTATTAAAGAGCAGACAGCAGCTGCCTTGTTTTTCTTCATTTGCATGTAACAATGAGTTTTACACCACAGTACCCAACATTTGTGGAAAGCGATTCAGCATTTTATTATTATTTCACTGCAAAAGTTTAAGGAATATTTAATTGACTGTGATTATTATTTTTTTTAGACATTTTTTTCAAACCTACTCAATTTTGGACATTTGGAACCAGCAAGCAGTTTCTCCTTGTTCCGTCTTTATGCTAAGCAAAGCTGACCATCGCCTGGTAGAGGGTTCATGTTTACTGTACAGACATGCAGTGAATGGAATACTATCAATATGATCATCTAACTCTCAGAGTAAATAAGTACTTTTCACTAAAGGACGCACTCTTGAACACACAATATTTTGTGTGTGTGTGTGTTCGTGTGTGTGCGTGTGTGTTCTAGAATGAGTTCTCACCCATGAAAGCTCCAACGTTGCCAATCAGGCTGAACAGGCAGCTCTCAGGAGGGAAGGAGCCACATTTACTGTCGGACATGAAGACACAAATACTCTCAGTATCATATAATCAATGTGCTGTGCAGACATGAAGAGTCAATATAAACAGGACTAAATAAAGTGATGTGAACGACACTTTGCTCTAATATGTAGCTGTAAAACTGAAATAGACTTTACTTCATGTTCACTGCTAATAGGCCTACAAGTCATATGATGCCTTTTTACAAGACAGCTTTTGTACTCGCCTGTGTTTAGAGGCTTATTTGCAAATCAAACAAATGCATTTTATGCAGAGTGCGGGTTAATGACCGTCACAGAGCCACAACATGACAAGAACTAAATCCTGCCTCTGGGCCTTCACCGACACAAAACTGCTTTTGTATTCTGCAGAGACACAGACATGATGCTCAGGGAGGAGGAGGAGCAGGAGACCTGATGAGTGGGATGTCCTGGATGGTGCAGCATGTCTTGGGGAAGCCTGGTCGGGGCAGCTCCTCTGTGCACGTCACATTGTAAGACCTGCAGCAGGGAAACAATGAGTTTTATTCATTTCCTGCTTAGAGCTTCTGGAATGAAATTAGATGAACAGAAGACTTACCAGTTCTCCACAGGACAAACGTGGTGATTCATCACAGCCATGGCGTATCTGTAGGGTAAAGAATACTTTAAAGCAAGAAATGGCAAATGTCACCGTGTTCAAACCTCTGAAGAATCAACTACAACCATAATCAATTACCAAGATTACACTGGCCTTAATGCAAAGAGGTTATTCAGCACAAAAAACCCCACTTGAATGGACTTTGCAATCAACTTATTCCCTTTTGCAACTTGTAAACAACATTGCCAGGTGTCACAGGAACACAAAATACTTCGATCTGACTCACACAATCCATATTCCTGTGATGGAGAAGGCAGACAGGCTGACAGGCAGGACGATCCAGGCAGTCATTGGGCTGGCAGTGAGCTGGCTTTGTCCCAAGCATGGGGTGAGAGGGGTGCTTCGGATGGAGTGACGGCACAACGGGAGGGACCAGGTTGGGGGCGGGTGGGGGTGTGGGGTCACTTACACACAGGGGGAACACACGGGGGGAGGGGGGGCATGAGAGGACAAAAGGGGGGAATGGCACGGCTCTTCTGCTTCCACGGGGCCCTGCAACCAGCCGCAACCTGAAGGAAGACAAAAAGAAGTTGTCAGTAAATTAATAAAATACACAGTCAGGTTAATACAACATAAAATGTGTATATATGTGTTAAACAAGAGAGTAATAAAGAGAAAGATCAACGATGGGTAAAGAATAATCTGTGAATTATAAATGACACTCTAAATAAGAATATTTAAATACAAAAAAAAAAAAGTGCTTCTCTATAATCATTAACTTGTGGTCATACCTGGCATTAATATTAATTCTGGTTAATCACAGGTGAACCGCTTTAAGTAGGTCACTATAAATACAGTAAATCAATGTGAGAAACACTAAGAAGTGAAAAAATATTTTCAGGTCATTATGAAACTGTCAGAGGGGATCAGCTGAGTAGGCGGTCGTTCAATGTGGCCCAGGACGCATGTATGTACACACAGCAGAAAGAAATGGTCCTACGCAGCGCACTAACCCTAACCCATTCATACCAATGTGTTTGGATCTCAAATGTGGACTCATTTGAGATTGAATAACGGTAGAAGGTATTGCGACATCCTGGAAGTTATTTTTGTTATGCAGTGTATTTTACATTTTTAGTGCCTCTACATTTCATTCAATGTCAGGTGCATCTCACTGAAAACTCAACGTACTGCAGCAGTGTTACATTTCAGGCTTTTGCAAGTGCCTTCACAGAAAACTGAGTTCAAAGAAGAAGAAGCAACAAAGAGCTGCTCCACATCTTCTGTTAAAAGTGCTGCGGTAAAACACAGCAGAGACGAAAGCCGACAGACAGCTGACATGCTGTCATACATGTATGCTCTATGCAGGAAGTTAATAATAAGTGGTTTTCAATCTTGACTTCCTGACAACAAAACAAGAGTAAATGGTGGTAGACACAACGTAAAAACTGTAGGTCATGGTCTCTTGCTGTTTACTAGCAATAAAAAAAACACATTTTGCCATCACGCTTAATTGCATAAATAACTGTAAGAAGAAATCTGAAAAAGACCCCAAAACAAAATGGGAAAATATACAAGTTAAAGCTAGGATTGGTAATCCTGGAAAAGTTCCTTTGAAAATATGCATTTGATAAACTGAAAAATGCTCTCGCTAACTTCTGGCAATCATCTCCGCTTCAGCTGTGTATGTCTCTCACACTGAAGACTCGACTCGTGCAGTGAGAGCACACATAGGGTGTGCACAAGCAGGCAGGTTGGTTAGTGACAGACAGGTAACGCAGCCAATCGTTTCACTCGGTCCATGTCTTTAACAGCACTGCGAGGGCCCCTTATTTTCAAGAAAAATGTATTCATTGATGGCCATCAGCGTGAAGAGGATTTCAACAAATAAGATAAAAAAAATGTTTATGAAACAGATTACGGATCCAAGCTTTAAATGTTTCTCTACTGCTTTTCCCAAAATGACACGAACACTGATAAAGTAAGTACAATGAGACAGAAAGCACCTTTTGAAGAGGAATGACCAGAAACATGAAGTAGTGAAAGGTACTGTCTGCGTGTGTACCCTTGTGAGAATCAGAGCCCAGCTAAGGTCAGCTCAGCAATGGAGGAAGTGTGGAACAACAAAGGCTGTATCATTTTACACAGTGTACAGTTACAAGTTTGTCCTCTGCCTGGAGAGAATATACAGTGAACTAAGACAAGCTTCCTTTAAAGAACAAAATCCAAAAAGGACGCAGCTCCGAAAGGTCAAACTCACAAATAAGAAAATTATTATTTATTATTATTTTTGTTTATATGGTTGGATGTTGGAGTGCAGGAAACATAGACACAACCATTTTAATAATGTTGTGGATTTGACCTTTGTTCTCTTTTAAATTATAAGTTTTGTGATTAAGGTTTTGACACAGGAGAGATTTCATCACTCACACAAACAGAAATGCATCAATATTGGTATCACTTTGTACTTTGAGCTCTTTGTTTGAATTGTGTTTTTCTTCTCTTGTGTCATTCCCATAAATAAACACTGCTTATATCTACATAATCATTGTTTTCATACATGTATGTTCCTCTCCTGCACTCAAAATTCAAGAATAGCTGTGTCCTCATATGACTTGGTGTATATATATCTATATCTATATATAGATATATATATATCTATATATAGATATATATATATGGTGGTTGTTTCTCTTGCTCTTCTGAAGGACCACAGTCAGCTGGAGAGTTTTTATAAAGGCTTTTTAAGTGCTGTCATATATGGCCACCAGATGTTGTGTCTGTTTTACAATGTTCACACTGAATCGTGAAGCTTGCAAATCTCAGCTTGAGGAATACATTATGTAAACTATAAAAAGATGCAGCCTGCATGTCACATGTTAACACAACTACTCACTTGACATTGTTGGCCCACAGCAGGAGCAAGAGGCATGAACTGGACTTTTGATTCATATTCTTCATGGTCACTCCATATTATAATAAAAACATTTGAGGTCTAATATACATTGTTATGCATGATGTTCTGCAGTAAAAGTGCAAAATAACTTGACATTCGTACTGCTGCAACGGGCTGACTGACAAAGAAAACAATTTAACTAAATTGTCGCTTTGAATCAGAAGTAATCTAAAAGCTCACAATGAAAATAATGTCAGAATATCAAGCTAACATCCGCTACCTTGACCTGGCGGTAGGCATTAATTAGTGCGGTAGAACGTAGAAGGGATATTCTCCATCTTGTCCTATGTTCTATAATGGGTCAGCATTTAGTTTAAATGGCATGGAGGTAAAGATGTCTGATGGCTTTCATAGTCCTGCCATACAAGCCAGTAGCCAGTCAGATATACTTTAGCCTCAGTGTACCCTCAAGTTCAGCCTCTATCATAGATTACAAGGTAAAAACACTCGATGATGCTCAGGTGCACAACGGAAGTTATGTCTCTAACATCTACTGGTAGTTGGTAACTAAAATTGTCCTGAAGACCTTCAAACCAGGGACATTCACCATTTGTCCTATATTCTAAAAAATCAAGTTGTCAAGAGAATTTATAGTATATATAGTATTTATAACATATTGTATTTATAACATATATATATATATATTAAAGACGATTCAATCAAAACAAGCTCACCAACAGGCTGCAGGTGTAAGACAGTAATAAAACCTTATCATTAGATTTCTCTTAATATCTTTGATTGGGCTCAAACGCAGGAGAATCCAAGTGTCATTGTGTTGGTGTGAATGTACAGGGGGCCATAATACCCCCCCCCACCCCCCGCAGCCATTCACAGGGAATATTCGCCCCTGCACTTGTTAGACCCAACACAACAGTGACAATGTGTTTTCCTCTAAAACCCCAGTAACGTGTCTCCCCTCCTCCACAGCAGAATACAGCGAACACACCGAGCAGCATCCCCGGGCTGCTCCCGTGCACCGGGCAGCGGCACCGTTAGCCTCGCTAGCTTCCTCCCGGCTAGCTAGTTAGCCTTGCACTTTACCAGTTGTCTTGACTTGACACTTGGCCGCATCGTGGTTTCCGCTCACTAAAGCGAGCTTGTGCTAAACGAGAGCGGCCCGGAGGACGAGGCGCAGACAGGGCAGGGACAGAGAGCGCGGGACGGTGGATTCACACCTACCTTCAGCCTGCCGTGTTCTCCACACACCTCAACAACCTTGGTTTCCTTTTCAAAACAGCCTTTTCTCAGCAGACCAGGCGAACCGCGTTAATGGCTTCCGCTTAGGCTTTTCAAAGTAAGGGCTCCGCCGTAAAATTGGCTTTTAGGAGATTCCAAATGACATCGGGACTGTGTTAGAGGGAGTGAAGAGATACGATCAAAACTTTGTGGTAGAACCAGAAAATACTGGCAAAGCTTCTCAACTCGAACAAAAGGCTGGATCTCCAGGGGGTCAAATAAATGTCTTCACCTGCTTGTCAAAATAATTCACTTTTCACGTCAGCAATTCCAATTTCTCTATTATATTCAATTCAGCTTGTCTTGACATAACTGCATTTGGCAGCATGACACATGTGATGCTTATCTCCTGTTGGTAAGTGATGCTGTTCTTTTTTACTCACTTCTCAATGAGAAGTTTAAATGTGTTCAATGATGCGCCTCCTGACATTATAAAAGAGAACTGGAATTACATGTAGTCTATTTCTAAATAATGTTAAAAAAAATAATGATATAATAACCTGGCAAAGGTTTTTAAAGTAATGTTGTACACATTCTTGGCTATGGATCTGTGTATTTATGTATTATATATGTATGTATGTGTAATTATACAACAATTATCTTAGAAAATGTTGTTTCCAAAATTATGAAGTATTTTGTTGTGCCAAACAAAAGGCAAAATTACTTTGAAAAATCCACAGGTTTCCACATTTCTGCTGCAGGTGAAAAGCAAACCTGTGTAACTCCTATTTAAAAAGACAGCACATGGAATCAATGATTTGACACTCAAACACGAGCAGTCTAGTAGACATGGTATCATGATAAAAATGTTTTTATAAGACAAAAATGACATTAGTATTTTCATTCAACCATAAATGAAGGTCATCGTCAAATCATTGTGGAAAATATATCAATTTAAATTAAGATCTTGTAGTGAAACAATGATCGGCCAACTAATTGATTAGTATGACAGAAAATATTCCTTACATTTGAATATGAGATGAGAAATTGTAATGTTTCCTTTTGTATCTCATTGCAGTGAGCTGAATATATCTGTGTTGTAGACTAGTCAGACATTTGAAGAGGTCACGTTGAGCTGTGGGAAAAAATAAAAGGAATTTTCACAGTTTTCTGATATTTGGATGAAATCATTTGGCTTTGGAAGATAAAAGAAACAAACTTCTTTTAAAGCCAAATTAATCACAAGACAGTTTATCAGCAGGAGTAACTGATCAGCTCAATTTCTTCTGTGCTTCCACCAGAGTGAGTTTGCAAATCGTATGAATGCTACTTTAGCTCAGAACCCTCATAACTCTATCTAAATCACTGACTATTTATTCAGTGCTTAGTTCACTTTGCCAGACAGCAGTAAACATATAGCACAATCTAGTGTAGCAGTGCAGGGACAGAGCATTAATTGTGATATGTTTGACTGATCTTGCAATGAGTGTAATACCACCATCTGCTGGATTCATCTGTTCATTACAATAGATAACCCACTGATATTCAGAAAAGTCTTGCTGCTTCTCTTGAAGGCGGTCACTATCTCAGGATGACACCCTGAAACAGACAGTATTTGTAAGGAGAAACATTCACAGCATGGTTGCAAATTAGTCTTTTCACAAGCCTATCATGTCATCAATAATCATGATTATCACCATATTTTGATTTCAATTACACTCCATTGTACCCTTATGTGGTCAAAAAATGTTGGCTGTATTCGTATCTATCATATTACAATATATGGAGTAGTTTGAGCAAGTACCTTTCATGCTGCCCGAAACAAAACGCTGGTCCTCCAACAACACCCCATGAGCTCCTCTATTTCAGAAATAGCAGATTCTTTATATTTTAGATATCAATATTTTTATTTTTAAGATACACTGAAGGGGATTATCCTGAGAAATTCAAGACTTAACACATCAATCTTCAGATCTTCGTCCTCCTAGATTTCTCACTGGCAAGTGTGCATGTGAATGTATATGCACACTTGTCCACATCACATATGCAAAACTTTAGCCTTTACTATTGTTGTTGTTTTTAAGTTTGTATGGTGTGTAAACTGTTATTTTGCTGATATTTGCCCTTTGGTAAAATAAGTTTAGTTGAAAAACACATAAAAACATAAGTCCGAGCAGTGCATTCTCACATCAGCAAAGGTCATGTTAAACACTAGAATTTATTGTTACTGAACAATCTGTGTTTAGCTGTAAATAACAGAGAATGTATACGACAGGAGGCTTTATAAACCTAAAGGAGGGATTATAACCTTCATTCTTGTTTTACTAAGCAGCTTTGAATGGAATGTACAAAATTTGATCCGTAAATCTTGTGGACAGTATAGTGACTGACTGCAGACCTTGAGAGCAGATGATATTAATCCTGGTGAAATGCAAGTATGGAAAAAATAAGTGCTGCTTCCATTAGCAGAAAAATGTACACTTAAACTGTATATTTTACTTCTCTTTCCTCCCTCCTACTTACAGGAACTGGAGTAACACTTGAGTAATGCCTGTGGGGCCCTATGACAAGTCAAACCGAGCCCCCCAACAAATATAAAATTATAATAATAAAACAATAATAATGCTGTTGCATGATGTGAAGCTGTTACAAAGTGCTTTACAAAGACAACAAATAAAAACAAGAATAAGAAATATCAAAGATGAGAATCAAATTAATACAATTTCATTTAAAATCAAAGATAAAATAATCCACCACCATCCCAGGCACATCATATCCACACATACAACATATATCACATAGTCTTTAAGATGATGAATCTTTTGGCAGAAAGTTTTCATTGAATGAGGCCTTTTTAGGGGGGGTTCCAACCACTGTCTCACTGCAGTCTCCTGTAGCTGATCACAGAATTTAAGGGGAGGTTCGATCATGTTGCAACGCCCCTGACAATATCTGTCCATGACCAGTTGACCTTAACAGTAGAACAAGTAGAGTAGCATAAGAGCTATAAAGACAGCAAAGTGACTCAGTAGTCACACAGTTAAATCCGACCAGGTCAGACTGTAGCAGCAACAATATTGAAATGAGTCAAGGTGCATATCAGAAGTTAAGAATCCAACTTTTCCTCGTATGTTATTTCCTCTTACAAAAGTTATGTAGTCTCATTGTGGAGTAACAACACATGAAGCTTTTCAAATTCAGTGTATCATACAATATATCATCCATCCCATACTGCTGATCCTTTGAGGACCGTGGGGGGGCTGGAGCCAGTCCCAGCTGTCATTGGGTGAGAGGTGGGTTACACCATGAAGGATCAACAGCGTATTGCAGGGCTGACATAAAACGTCACTCTCACATTCTCCCCTACGTTAATTTAAGCAATTAACTTAACCCCAATTTGCATGTCTTTGGACACCCACCCACTGTACCACCGTGCCACACATATGTCATTTCATACTTATGCACATTTCCATTTTTCTCAGCTGTGTGACCCTGTGACTGAAAAATCCAGTTCACCTCTCTTTTGACACACCACAGTAACGAGACTAGCTTAAGTCTGCTAGTCCTATTTAAATGTCTGCTTTAACAACTTAAATCCTTAATTATTTCAATTATAGTCAGTCAGTGTCTTGAAGATAGGTAATGGTTAATATACAGCGAGGTTCATTGTGTCATCAGCTGCAGTGTCCATGCAGAACTTCATCTCTGGTCAGTGTTAATCAGCAGGACAATAATCTGATATCCAATAAGAGGATTCAATTGCCAGCAATGTTATGTTAGATACTTTGAGTAAAAAGCCCATCTGGTTTGATTACCACTACCTGTTAGTCAAGGTAACTTGTGGTGACACCTCACAGATGCCCCTCCATAGGTTTGATATAAAAACAAAAGATTATGTCCTAGACTCCCATCAGGTCTGCACCCTCTTCTAATCAGGAAGTAGGCTAATGCTTAACGCCTTTATCCTCTTTTATGTATCCACCAGTCTTCCTTTGTTCCCCTGCAGTATTGGAATCTGAAACCAGTGCAACAAATGACAACCCACAAACCTAGAGGAGAGTTCATTCTTAAAAATGACTTTTGCTATATTATATAATACATTATAATAAAGATTTACAAGGTATCTTTAAATAAATCTACAAAAAATATATATTTACATATTTTTCCCACAAGCAACATGTGGGTACTGAAGGATCCACAATGGTATTTTCCAATCAGTATCTTCTAATATGACTTCCTTGAGTAATCTGTGGGGATTTCAACCAGATTAATGCAGATACACAGTGATTATACATTCATAAACAAATATATATATACATAACAGTTTATTTATTGTTGCTTAAGCTTCGTTTGAATCTCTCAAAAGTGATAGAAGTAAATATATGTGTATGATCTATTTTATTAATATAAACCTATATAAATTCAATGTGGGTGAATTCATGAGGGGCATTTGTTGAGATGTCCCACACGGCCAACGTCATTTCAGCCGGGCAGCTCAGCAGGGGATAATGGTATTTAGATGTCCTGTAAGCACGTGGATCCTCTCAGTCAGCAACATTAATGGGGCCATGAGGCATCCTGCTCATGTCCTCCATGCTTAAGTAAAGGGGATATTAGACATTAGTAATGCTGGCAGGTCTGAGTGCTCTGTCTGAGCTGTAGTCTGGGGGGGTTCATCATGGGGAGCACCAGCAAGGTGGCCAATTTGTGGAACAGAAGACAGAGTCTCTTCCCCAACTACAAAGTCACAGATTCGGATCTTAATCGAAGACCCTCGGACGTTGTTTACCCACTAGCCAAGGAAAGCTGCGTGAAGACATGGAACTCCATGCAGGACCTGAGCAGAGACATCTACGATATTTACGCTGAGTACGAGGAAGAGGACGATGACAACGCCCTGTACGGCTTCGTCAAGCAGATTTCACCTTCCAAGAGGAACTACATGATCAACATCAATGTAGGGGGGAAGCCCTATCAGATAGCCTACAAGATGGCTGCCAAGTACCCCAAGACAAGAATAGGACGACTGGCCACTTACACTGACCACAACATGAAGCTGGACCTGTGCGATGACTACACTGTGACCGACAACGAGTACTTCTTTGACAGGGACCCAGACGTCTTCCACAGCATCTTCAACTTCTACAGGACAGGCGTGCTGTGGATCAAGGACGAGCTGTGTCCACGCAACTTCCTGGAGGAAATAAACTACTGGGGTGTGAGGATCAAGAACACCCATCGCTGCTGCCGCATCTCCTTTGAGGAGAGGCAGGACGAGCTCAACGATCAGCTGAAGATCCAGAGGGAGCTGGAGGCCGAGGTGGAGATCGAGGAGAATGAGGAGCTGTTTCACGACATGTTCATGGGCCAGATGCGGCGAGCCATCTGGAACCTGATGGAGAAGCCGTTTTCGTCTATTCAGGCCAAGTTAATGGCTGTGGCCTCCAGCCTGTTTGTTCTGATCTCGCTGGTGGCTATGACTCTCAACACAGTGGAGGAGATGCAGTACAGAACTGCCACAGGTCAGCTCAGTGGCAAGACATACTGGGAATATGTGGAGTCCATGTGCATCGTCTTCTTCACCATGGAGTACCTGCTCCGTCTGGTGTCCACTCCTGACATCAAGTCGTTCAGCAGGAGCGTGCTCAACACCGTGGACCTGGTCGCAATCCTGCCCCAGTACCTGCAGGCCATCCTGGAGTTCTTCGACAACGAGGAAAACTACATGAAGCACGAGGCCGACATGCAGGCGGTGGGACAGGTGGGGAAGCTGGGCCAAGTGTTGAGGATCATGAGGCTGATGAGAATCTTTCGGATCTTGAAGCTGGCGCGACACTCCACGGGCCTGCGGGCGTTTGGCTTCACTCTGCGTCAGTGCTACCAGCAAGTGGGCTGCCTCTTCCTCTTCATCGCCATGGGCATCTTCAGCTTCTCTGCCATGGTTTACACCGTTGAGCATGACATGCCGCACACAAACTTCACCAGCATTCCTCATGCATGGTGGTGGGCTGCTGTAAGTACAACTTTGTAAAATCTGAATCAAGAGTCTGAAATGAAAACATGAAGGGAAGATACAGTAATTCTAAAAATAAGAAGAAAATAAACTGATATGTAAAAGAAATTTAAAGATAACTTAGTTAAGTAACAAACCAAAGGGACCCATTTAACTAAGTATACAGAGGTGCCCTGTCGTTAATTACTCTAATGCTAATTCTATTTAGTGTGTGTTCACTGTGTGATGTCATTAGATTACACTCTAGCACTACCTGGTTTACAGCAGCAGCTCTGCTCCAGCATGTGTCACCTTATGTGTGACTTAGTCAATGATTCAAACCACACAGTGTATGCTCGTACTGTTAAGTATTTACTCTATTTAAGGTTTTTATTTGAGGTAAAAATGCAAAAAGCAAACCTTTGATTTAGTTGCCTGTTTTCTTGACCAAACCCGTTAACAGATCAGTCCCCTGCCCTGCACAGAGTGGTAGAATCTTACCTCTAATCCCGGGGGAAGGAAATGATAATCCTTGTAATCATAGGAATGGTTGTGGTAAATGTTACTATGCTCTCTGCTACCAACTCCTGCTTTATAAGAGGAGCTACTATGCAAGTTGTAGAATTGGGTGGTGTCTTTGAGTTGATGAAGCACGTGACCCACCTCTATGTTAGTTTGCTTTTTGGCAGAAAACAACACAGGGGTGTGACTGTGGGCAAAGCTGCTCACTAAAAGTCAGATCCGCCCTGAATAGATTCACTCTATAGAGTTTGTGCAAATCAGCAGGAAGAAGAAAAAATAAACATAATAAAAATATTTACAACATTCATTAGAAAAGACAGTGTCTAACATAAATGGAGAGGTGTATTAATTAATAATGTAATCATACTATACTATACTATATATGATCAATTGAAAGTGTTGTCAAGAAAGATGCAGAATAAGTGTATGTTTCTCCAGTGTCCTGATGTGTGTAATTATTTGAGCACTGAGTTTTTCATAGTCTGCAGACTCTGGGTAAATCTGGGTATGCTTTTTGCCTGTGTTTTTGCATCGAGGATCCAAAATTATGATTGGTGGACACTAGCAGTGATGCTGTGTGTTCTGTTGATCCATAGTTTCTAATTTAACTTATTCTATCTCCACTTGTTTATACTTAACTGTGTCCATGGACTAGGAATAGATATATCCTTGTGGTTGTATTGTCTTCTCAAGGCTTGTAGCCCATAAAACTTATTTTTCTGCCTGATAAATACAATTATTTGCGTAAGGGTGCAACTGGCAAAAGGACCACATGTGTCAGCAAAGGTCCATTAACATTCAAACTGACTGAACGACTCTGCTGATCAGGTTTCTGATTCATGTTTCTCCATCCACCCTGGTTTCTCTCCTCGCTCCCCTGCAGGTCAGCATCTCCACTGTGGGCTACGGAGACGTCTACCCAGAGACCATACTGGGTCGTCTCTTCGCCTTCGTCTGCATCGCTTTTGGAATCATTCTCAACGGCCTGCCCATATCCATCCTTTTCAACAAGTTCTCAGACTATTACTCTAAACTCAAGTCCAATCAGTACACAGCCTCCTCGAAGAAACGAGGGAGGGTGAGATTTGCCAACAGGACGGTGATGAAGCTCAACCACTGCTTTGGAAGCAGCCATTGTCCTGCACACTGATGAACTTATGTGCTTTTTATATGTATAAAAATATGCTTGTCTGTAAAACTGCAAAAATTATATTTAACAAGGACAATTACATGTTACAGAGACTGGAGATGAGTGGCCAGTTGTTGCACATCTGCCCATGTGTTGTGGCAGTCTTTGATGTTGGGAAGATAGCGAGGAGTCACATGGTACATGGCTATCGAATAATTGCATATGTGCAATGACAAATGGTGAGAACATGTTGCAGCAGTTTGACTGAATGATCTCTTAAAAAAATTACTTTTCTATACAGAAAATATTATTTTTGTAACGTTAAAGTCAGAAGCATGAAAAAGAAAGACTCTATATATAGAACAGGACCTATCTTTAAAATGAGAAATACAAAAATTGTGATTGCAGGAACACAACATGCTTTTAATGACAAAACTCTTAAACTGACTTATAAGTATGTGTACAATCAGCCGTCAACCCCTTGCACACAGAACATCTTAAAGATTGTGTCTATAACACTGCATCAGATACATTTCAAACATGTATGAAATGATGTTTCCCATTGTGTTGCCTGTTCAAGTCTAATTTTACTATGTTTCATAATGAACCTGAAATATTTTCATACTTAACACATGTATTTTCCAATCAGATGAAATGGTGTAGCACCACTCATATGGCATATTGTGTTTTTATCATACCAAATGTCTCTCAGTACATGTTTTGTGAAGTTGTGAAATCTTTCTATTCAACAAAATGTGTTTTTGAAATCGTCCTCTTGAATCCGATCTCCAAAGTGAAAATGTATAATATTGTCAACATCGTAGTGTTTTGGGTGAGGAAGTCTGTGTCACAAGAGAATGAGTGAACCCCACTGATTTTAAAGTTGTACAGGATTCATCATGTAAAAAAATACAGATACAGGTAACAAATATTAGTTGCTTCTAATTGCAGCTGCAATTCTTTGAATCAGGACATGCAACATGTAGTAAACCTCCAGGGACTGGTGCTGCTTCTCACATATGTTCAGTGGTTCTGCCTGCAAAGAGTGAAGTATGCTTGCAATACATGCCACAATGTATGTTGATACTCTGCTGTCAATAAACACTGTACTGCTCATTTAACTGCATCTCTTCATTGAAATCATACAGCTTCCTGCGAACCGTCAGGCTCACACCACATGCATACATCTCTACTGTCCTCTGCTGGATGACATTTGCTATTGAAAAAAACTTTTTCATGGGTGCATTAATGGGCGCTCCAGTTGTAGTTCACTAATACTATAGATGCTATAATAAATAATCCTAATTTGAAACATTGCTGATTTTGAGTTCTACACAGACGAGTGGTGCATTTAAGACTGTTGGCTGTAATGAAGGTAAATAATATCTTTAGACATTGCAATTCTTCAAAATGACCACTAGTTGAAGATGCATGGCAATAATTCAGCAGCACAACTCCATTTATATCAAAAGGGAGATTAAGATATTAGGAAGAGTTGCCAAGAACTGTTCAACAACACAACCAGCAACAACCTTCAAAATGACCACACGAACTGAATATAACAGTTATTATGGAGGTTAGAATTATAGATGTTCTGTGGTTTGCATTTTATTCAGCTACACTTAAAGAACTGGACACTCAGAGTAAGATATTTAAAGTGAGTGGTGGTAAGAATTAGCGCACAAAGCTGCAGTGTGTTTGGAGAAAGCGTGTGACACATATACATATATTATTGCAAATGGTATGACATTTATTTGCAATATATTTGCGATTTGTGGCAAGGACAGTAATATCTTAATATTTGACATTTCAATATATTTAATTATTTTTTACAGATTAAATGATAAAATCACAAAAAATCTAAAACGACAACCAGTTTCCATTGTAGTGGACAGTTCCCTCCAGAAGGTGGCAGTAGCTAAACAGCGACCGCTGCATTAAAAGGACGTTGAAGAAGACGTCTCTCCTCTGTAGTCCTCTGCGGAGATAAGTGACCTCTGGTGCTAGCTGCTAGCCTCCTGAAAACCATGGCTCCTCCAGTTGCTGTGTCGCCTCTGATCAAGGTTTGTGTTGTTAAATAAACTGTGAACAGTGGTTGCTCCTGTTTCACTGCACAACGATCATCCTTCAGTTTTCTAGCTGCGCAGCGCAGGCTAGCATGTTAACCAGGAGCTAGGAAGCATGCTAGCCAACTAGCTGTGTTTTAGCAGCGTCCAGGAGCTGTGCAGTCAAACGAGGGAAGACTTGTGTGTTGCCTTAGCTCCACAATAATACACGTGTTTATTATTCATGTGTTGTGCAAAGTGCACTGAAGGAAACTCAGCCGGACGCTGCTGTAAGCTACGTTGAGAAGCTGCCTCATTGAAGTGGCATAGCGGTAGCTGGTGGTCATAAACAGAAGTCATTGGACATAATGTACAATAAAACAATATGAGGTAATAATATCATTTCATAAGGTTGATAACGTTCAGCTGAAGCTAACTGCTACCTTTAGCTGTAGCACGGTCCTATCTTTGCCTGCTACAGGTTGTTATATATGAACGACTTGTCGTAGATTGTGATTTTACTGAACCTTATTAAGTTCATTACCACTTTGGAAACACGTTTAATTCAACTTAATTCTGTGCACCTGATCACCTTTTCAATAAGTTCTTGCAGAACTACAATGCAGCTCAGTAATAAATGTAGCTGTGAATTAGGAAGCTATGCTAAGAAAATGTTTCAAAAACAGCAAAGTACTTCTAGATGCCTCTGTCCTTTAACTCTCTGATTGGAGGTTAATTTGAGATTTTAAGACTTCACTAATGTGTTCACTGATTTTTCCTCAATTACAGACAGCCAGGTATTCAGCTTTGATCGCTGGCATCATCTATGGCAAAAGGAGATATGGTACGTTATTCCAAATAGTCACCATGTGCATCTTTTATAGCCGGACATTCTGCACAACAAACATGTTTAAAACACTTAAACCAATGATGTGTCAGATTGTTTAAAAAAAAAAAACTGTCCTGCAGCATGTCACATAAGAGGTGTTAGAGCTGTTAAGTCATTTAAGCTTATTATAGCTAACCTATATCAAGACATACATATCTTATTGGATGCAACTCAAGAGTACATTTACTTCAGATCATGTAACCAGATGTCATTTTGAGATAGAAGGCAGGAAATTAGTTTCCCTTTGTAAACCTAACTTACCATCCATTATCTAATTTGCTCAGATAACCTGAAGCCCATCGCAGCTGAGGAGAGGAGGATCGAGGAGGAGGAGAAAAAGGTCCGCGAAGAGCAGGAGCGCATTGCCAAGCAACTAGCAGAAGGTAATCTCTTCAGCCTTATTCACTTATATATTAGTTCACTTAAGCCATTTTCAGACATGACCTCTGGAGAAAATCTGGAGAATTGGCTACTGACTTTACCCACAGTCTGCTTTTTGCACGTTGCACAACACAGCGGGAGGTCTTCTGCACAGACACGTTCACAACAGCATCAAACCCTCCATGTTTTTATTCAGGTGAGAGGTGGAGCAGCCGGCTGCAGCAGACAGAGGCAGGAAATGACGTATTAATTCCACTGCGGAGATCAAGTGATCATGTTTACAGAACCCCCGACACCATTGTCTGCTCTTATCACCACAAACTCTCTTGACAATTTCGTCACTGCTTTTTCACTGGGAGATATTAGTTTGTTTTTTCTATTTTTAATTTCTGCGTGTATCGACTGCTCTTGGATTTCTACAGACTTAGTACTAGGAGGCCAGGCGGATAAAGTCTGCAGATCGTCTCACCCGTGCATTTGCATTCATACATGCACCTCCTCCGCAGAAAATACGGAGGAACTGCAGAGTTCAGTGCAATGTCTGAAAGCAGCTTAAGATATTCAGCTTCCTGTTTGCACACATACACGTGTATGATGCTCAGCTCATACAGGTTGATACAATAATAATATTGTACAGCTTACAATACAGCTGTTGTTACTACAGTCATGCTGTTAATGTCAAATTACAATTGTACTAACCTCAAATATTTCTTTCTTCCTTACAGCAAATGAAGATACCATTCTGAAGTAAAGCTGCATGAGGATGTCCACGTACATGTGCAATTTCCAACCTCTTCTCTTTCTGGAGTTGCGACGGCAAAGTCGGGTCACAAACAGTCATGTGTTGTGGATGTGTTTGCTGTTACCTTGAAGAATACAACACTTCTCTGGGTGGCCCGCAATTTTAAATTGACTTACATGTTATAAAACAAGGCTCTTGAACTCAGCATTGTAACACAACAGATGCTGCCTCATAAGTTATTTCATTCAATTTTGTAACAAAGCAATGCCATAGAAACACAAGTACATGACCACTGTAGTCTTTGTCTTTGTTTACTCACGTGTGACCTTTGAGTATAGTTGGTTTCCCCCCCACAAACTGTTACAGCACAGATGTAATATTTTAGTGATCACTTGTTGTTTTGCAATTAAAACTCGAGTCATAGTATAAAATAGTTGTTTTTCATTTGTCCTAATATTGGAACAACCAAAGAAGTTGTGATGCATGGTTCTCAGATGATGCTCCTTTGTTTCCTACTTGAGACCTTTGTGGGTCTCACTTGAAATTTGATGGGTCTAATCTATTGCACTGACTACATTTGGTGCATTGTTGTAATATGAATATTCTCTCTAAGATGTCAAATAGTAATTCTTTAATAATTGAATGGGAAAAGCATTGTTTACCTCAACCTGAAATTCCTCTTAAAGGTACAGTGTGTAGAATTTTGTGATATCTAGTGTTTAAATTGCATGTTGCAGCTGAACACCCCTCACCTCACCCTCCCCTTCGAAAAGTGAAAAAGAAACTCAAAAGGTGTTTAGTTTGTCCAGTCTGGACTAATGGAAAAAACATGGCAGCCTCTGTAGAGAGGGTCCCCTCGATGTAAATATTAAGTATTTAAATATAAAGGGCCTTTTCTGGGGTAAAGAAAACTACAATTACAATACAATTAAATACAATTTAGATGAAACAAACTATTGAAAACATCATCAGGATTATTCTATATTAAATTTCTGCCAATATTCCTTTCACCTAAATCTTACGCACTGGACCTTTAAGGTTACAAATAAAGTTTTGTGATGTTTATTGTTTGACATAATGGTGAAAACTACAATCACCCTGTTATTTCAGTACTTTATTTCTAGTAGGCAGTAATTTTTATCTGGAGAGATTAAGATGGACAGAATAGGTTTAGGGTTATTTTTTTTTATTAATGGTAAATAGTTCTATAACGGTAGAAGATATAATATAATTTCATGAGGTTATGTCAGTGTTTTGTCTAAAAAGACAAAAGTTTTTTTTTTTTTTGTGTGTGAAAATGTACATTTATGGACTGAACTACTCTAACTTTAGCAAATGATTTGTGAATGATTTCCCAAGCTGATTAGTTGGACAGTATGTTATGGAATGATCTTTTTCAGGCTTAATTTCAATCAGTATGTTGCAAAGAAGAAAAAATCAACTGACAGCTTCAGTCTGACAATCACTTCTTCTTGTCACGCAACGTGCCTCATTCTGTCCCATCAGCCTGTGAACTGATGTGGCTCGAGCTCAGACATGTTCACCCTGAACTCCTCCCCTGACGTTAAGCAAGTGTGTGTCTACAACAGCATCATTTAAACCTGTCTTCTGTTTTCAGATTAGAGTTAATACTGTTGACTCGTCTTGTGTCTAGTTAATAGTTTGGACTTTGCTGAGCACAGGTCTCACTTAATATCTTAAGTACAGGTTGTTGTTAGTTATTAGAACAACAACAATACCAAGGTCGACCAAAAATATACTGTAGATGGACTTCCAAGCTTCTCACCTTTACTTAGCTACTGTGGTACAAAACCAAAATATCCCCTGGAGACTGGTGATGGGAACTCGTCAGGGATTACTGTGATCTGCATGCAACTTTACACAAGCACACCACAACAGTGACAGAAAAAAAAGTTTAAAAAAAAAAGGATTCACTTAATGAACATGTATCATAAAAAAGTACACGAAACAGACAGCTCCGATGCGGTTCTACAAAATTTGATTCTTCACATTTTGATGAAATGGAAGTTTGGTAAAAACATTTACGTTGGAAAAAAAAAATAGTTAGATTCATACTTGCATCCAAAGGAAAACCACTTTTTACCTGTGAAATAAAGCTGCGTCCCACTTTTGGATCTCTCTGTACTCTGCTGATTATGAAGTGGTGTGAATTTCCTTGAACACACCTCAGCTGTTTGTTTCCTGTATATTCGGCGTGGGATTACAGGTCGGAGCTCTGGAAGCATTTATGGACAAGATGACAGAACATTACTTAACAAGTGTCATCAGGCAGTTACACCGGAGAGTCTGCAGCTCACCTAACAGGACTGAGTTCATTACTCTGCGCTGCTCTGCAGGCTATTTTGGCCAAATGTTGCTTTTTTCCACTTGTGGTGATTGTCAGTGAAAATGCACCTTTTTCTTGCCAGTTATGTCAGAGTATTTTTTTATCTGAATATGTAAGGATTTGGAAAACTAAACATTTGTACAACTTATGTTTTCACCCAAATAAAAAGTAAAAAATCGGAAAATCCTATATACTTTGATGCGCTTACAGTCACTTTCCCATTAATCAGAGTTCAAATCAAAATCTATCAATAATAAAAGTGAGGTTGATCATTTTTGTCCCCAGTTATTAAGGCCAGTTGTAAATATTATGAAGCATAATAACAGGAATTCTCTGCACAGTCATCTTTGCAGTGTTCTTTCTGGAATAATATTGTTTTTCAAAGTTTTGGGAACTTTATCTGAAGATGGACAAAAAAACCCAGAAAGAAGATGGCTGGATTATGGACGAAACAACACCCCAGATTTATCATAAAATCATATCACAGTCTGTCATTCACCCTGTATTTACATTATTTTCTCACTAGTGTGACTCAGTTTGTCTGTACTTTTAACACTTGTTCCTATAATAAGGTTCCCATGTGACCTTAGTTCCCAAAATACAATTGCTCCACATAAAAACCTTTGCTGTGGACATGTGACTTGAGGCTCAGGACACCTCTTCACCCCCCCGGGGCCATTATACATCATTGACAACAATTACATAAAGCCTATGCTGAGGGTTCATCTGCTTATAACAGAGGATTTTGTTAACTGGATTAGCGGTAGATTTAAACTCTGCATTTAGATTCAAGAAGTGAAAATAAATCAGCAAGCTTGTCTGTGCATCGTGTATAAAAGACTGGGACACCGTCTGCTCACCACAGCTCAGACACTGCAACAGCTCTGCACTGAAAACCTCCTGCTGCTTCAATCTACACCTCAGGTAGGTACATGCTGCTTTGAGGGGACCTACCCATCTTTTTACAGTAGAGGTGCTTAAGTGCCGTTTTGATTGAGATTCGTGCAGCTGTAAATCAGAATCATAATTTGATCAACTTGGGTTTTTGTCTAGAATGGACTTCCAAATGTTTGCCGTGGCGATGCTGTTCCTGGCCTGTGTCGAGCAGAGCCTGGCCTCCTGCGTGGTGGACAGCTTCACAGTCAAAGAGGACTTCGACCCCGTTAGAGTGAGTACACTCTTTAAGGAATACATATCATTCCATAAATAGAAGGTTACACGACAAGTATGGTAAACTAATCCAACCTCCATATAAACCAGGATATCATCTGCAGACAATGAAATAGCGTTGTGCATTGCATTCACACAAGCACAAAAGAGACTTGTGTGGCAAATAAAATGATCTATTGATTTTTGGACGTTTTTTACTTGTCTCGACAGTACGCTGGAAAATGGTACGCTCTGCAGAAGAAAGATCCCGAGGGTTTGTTCCTGCAGGACAACATCTCAGCTGAATACACTGTTGGAGACGATGGGTCCATGGTGGCCTCCTCCAGGGGCAGAGTCACTCTCTTTGGGTGGGTCACTGTGATTTTTAGAAATCGCTTTGAAAAAACTCTTTAGTAGCAGTTTGATAGATTAAGTATATGATATATTCCTGCTTACACGTGACATATCTTTCTCTGCTTGAAATCCAGGTTCTGGGTTGTGTGCGCAGACATGGCTGCTCAGTACTCCGTGCCCGATCCCGTTACCCCCGGCAAGATGTTCATGAACTACCAGGGACTGGCCAGCTACCTGTCCAGTGGCGGTGAGCCTCCTCAGGTGCACTTATCCTCTAGCTCCCTGTCACCCACAACTGAGACTAACTTCTGGTTCTCGTGCTCTTACAGGTGACAACTACTGGGTCATTGACACCGACTATGACAACTACGCCATCACTTACGCCTGCCGCACCCAGAAGGAGGATGGAAGCTGCGAGGACGGCTACTCCCTGGTCTTCTCCCGCAACCCCCGTGGCCTCTCCCCACCCATCCAGAGAGTCGTTCGCCAAAAGCAGGAGGAGGTCTGCATGGCCGGACAGTTCCAGCCTGTGCTGCAGTCCGGTACGTACTCAGTCTTTCACATTCAGCTTCACAGATCGTGAAGCGTTGGCCAGGGGTTACTTGAATTTGAAGGGAATAGCTGATGCTCTGGATTGTAACATTAGAAGTAAATAACACTGCTGACTTTTTAAAAGAGTGTGTATTCTTAACTTTAAATTTAGAAAAAGGAGGACAAATAGGTCATCTAGATTTTCCCTGTTGATATTTTAGTCTTAACTTTTAGGATACATTTTTAAAGCTCTGTGTAACATGTAAACTCATCTATCACTTGTTCTTCTATTCTTAACAGGAGCTTGCTAAATTGGACCTAAGCTGGAGTTTATTGAACTTGCTTCATTTCCATGGTTTGATCATCCTGCTCTGACGACAGAGCTCCTCTCAGAGATGCGAAGAGGAGAATAATCCTGTTCTAATTAGCACAGAAGAGAACTATCTCATAACTTCAGTGAAAATGTTCAATTAATTATTCTGCCAAAAACTGAAATATACTTCCAAGTGTAATCAAATGAAAACTATTAGCGGTTGAGTGAATGTGAAGATAGAATCAACTGTGATGTGTAACTGCACTGCTTTATCCATCTGTATTGGTGACAATAAATTTTGTACAGTAACTTGCTCTTTTCCTTGTGTTTGTAAAAACAACTGTGTTAGAAAACTGACAATGATAATCCAACTTTTAATTATCTACATATAACATATAAAAATCTTTGACATTTCAAGTATACAAAATAGAATTTATATAAAAAATACAGATAAGAAAAGATCATGAATGCATCTATTGTTGTTCTGATGGGAACAGTTTATGTAACAGTGTGATCAGATTACTCATCTCATTGTCTACTGACATTTTATTATCTATTTTTCATTTTATACCACTGATGAAACAAGTGACACTGTATAGAAAGTATCAACAGTAAAATCTGATTTAAACCCTGCATTTATCAAGGTGTCACATCACCGGGGTCTAAAGCTCCTCTAATACTTCTCTGGCAGTGAATACGACCCAGGCCGTCCCCAGTAGTCCACAGCTCGCACTCGGTACAGACCGCTGACTTCTAGGTCCACTACAGAACACACCGTGTTTTTAAGATGTTATTTCTATAACACAATGCTGCTGATTATCATCACTTGTTTAAAACCTCAGAGGAATTCTCACCTGGTGAAAAGACGTATGAAGTAAAGATGGTGTCCTGTGTATTAATCCTGCTGAAGTTCTTGTTGTCTGAAGAGAATTCAACTTCAAAAGTCTTGATGCATCTGCACATATGAGGACAGGAGAATGAATGAATGGAGTAATGCATGATGACTTCTATATTATGTGGACATTTTCACTGAATTTCAACATCATGACAGAGGGATTCAATCTACTGAGTTCCTTCATAATTTCTTGGATTGGCAGATACATGCATAGTGAAATCATTGGTTTTGTGAACTTACTTGGAATCAACACAGTGATCAGACCAGATGATCAGAACTTGGCCTTTGGTGATTCTGATGAAGCGTAATCCATTAACCTGATCACACATTGAGTCAGATAGAATCAGGCTTTGAGATACAGGATGTTAATGTCTTTCACTTAGTTCAGAGACTTGAGAAAATCAGACACAGAAACATCCACAGCCACACAGTAAAAATAATAATAATAATAACAACCTTATTTGTAAAGCACTTATCTAAACAAGTTTACAAAGTACTTCACACAAATCCATGGCAAAAAATGAATAAATAAAACTAAAATAAAAGCTACTCAGTTCAGTTCAAGTGCCAAATCATAACACAATAAGGTCAAGACCTTAAAATTTAAGTGACAAACACTGGCACAGATGACAAAGACAAAAGGTCAGACTGAACTGGTGCACTCAGAGTTGTTCTGAGTTCACACTGCTTGTGTGTTGTTGGTACTGACCTGGTCGGGCAGAGCTTTGGGCCGAGCACAAACGTGGATGAGGAGAACGGAGGGCACGGACAGTTTGGCTTTTAGAGTCAGAGTGTCGCCTGCAGGAATCTCCCAGGGTCCATCAACATGAGGGTCCTGACATGATGACACCTCATCAGTGAGTCAAACAACTCAACTCAAACATGTTAGAGAGGAGAAGCAGCCTGTGCCTGTGAGACTCTGTAATTTCAATCAATCAACCACCCTCCATCACTTATAGACATGTTATTACAGTACAGTGTTTAATGCAGTGGTCCCCAAACTTTTCAGCCCACAACCCTCAAATGGCAGTCATTTCTTAATTGTATTAGATTTCTGAAAATCATCCTTTGACCTTCGTACTGTGTCTCGCTACCCCCCAGGGGTTTAGGAACTACTAGTGTGATGGGTGTAAACAGCATAATGTTTCATCAAATGAATGTATAATATGTGGTGTACACCATATAAGCAATTTTACTGCTTTATTCGAACGTTGGTTGTTTTGTTTTTGCACTCAACCTGCATGACAAACAACCAAGCATAATAACTGTGTGAGTCCAATCCTCCTGTTTACCTCCAGCCCCCTGAGCCGTCTGAACTGTTCTGCTGTGGGATAGTCGGGGCTGCCCATGCTCTGCCACAGCTGGTACGGGTTGGTCATGTTGTTGTCGATGTAATATGTGACATACGCAAGACCTGGATACACACAACACACACAACACGCAGCACTGAAGTGAATCGCTCACATACAGAAACAACGTCCTGCAAGATTTTAGTTATTAGAACAATATTTTGATATGATAACTTAAAGCCAACAGTCTTTTGTTAAACGCACCCTTTTGTGCTTCCAGTCCTGTCAGTGACACGGTGACATCATCAGTGTCGGTGGAGGTGCGGTTGTCGTCACTGTTGTAGACCAGCGCTGCCGCCTGCCAGCTGTCTGAGCCGCCTGGCATCACAGGCTTGTGGCTGCTGGCGAGAATTCCCACTGTGCTGTTGCTGGTTCCTGCTGCGTTCAGAACCTGAGCCAAGACCTGGGTCTCTCCTGAATGTTATAACACACACAGGGCTGTTACCATGAGACTGGTACACACGAAGGAGCAACACCCTGGGAGAGCAGAGCTTTAGCTACACTGGGTCTACTTGTGAAAATCCACACATCATCCACCACACCTCAATCATACATTTCCTCATAAAACCCTTGAGTGTCACCTAGTAAAGCCAGCAGGCCCATGACAGTGAGGACAGGCTTCCTGATGAGCTGGACGTGAGGCGGCTGGGTGTTGTTGACCTGGAATCGTGCCGTCAGCGTGCGCTGAGTGAAGGGGTGCGGGTGGTAGCTGAGGAAAGCGTTGTCGTTGCTCAGCAGGGTGTAGTTGATGGTGCTGTTAGGGTCTGACAGCAGCAGATCCTGGTGCTGGTTTATCACCTGATGAAGGGAGCAGGACAGAGGACTGGTTAGACTTAACTTATGTTTCCATTTCATTAAATATTTACAGAGAAATACATGATGTCTTCAGTCACAGCACCTTTATCTGTTTAATCTGAAGAATCAAAGACTTCATATTGAACCACATGAGCAAACACTGACACCAAATCTCTGTGAAAGGCTCATATTGGCAGATTCTTATTCATCAACTGATAAATTGGTTGAGCTCTAGTCATAGCGTGAGTAATCATCTTCTCAAATGTGTTTAAATAAATTATTTCCTCTTCCTTTTTCATCTGCATTTGTTTGTCTGTTTTAGCAGGAATACACAAAAACTAGAAGACAAATTACCATGAAGCTTGTTGGAAGGAGGTGGGATGTGTCAGGGAAGAACTCATTAAACATTGAGGATCCGGATCAGAAGGCAGATCCAGGCATGTTTTTTCACTTTATTTAACATTGTGAGATATGATCTATTTTTTAACATTTCTGTTGATTTATCAGAGAGTAACTCATGGATCTTCATGAAACAAATCAGACATTTTTATGGGACTAATACTAATATTTATGACTGTTGGGCCTTGGTGGAGAAATGAGCACTACTGAGAGCAATTCAGTTTTCATCTGCACTCGAGACAAACGGTGATCTTCAGCTTCCAATGTTCAAATATAATTTTACTCTGTGGGGATTTTTCATGTTGTTCTTCTCCATCCCTTCACCTCACCTTCACCACCATGGCAGCGTAGGTCACATCAGCCCTCCACCCCTGAGGCCTGGACCAGCCCACCAGAGGATCAGCCTCATCATTATACACAGGGAGGCTGCGGAACCGGGGGAAACGCTCCTGGATCTCCCCCATTGTCTGGATCTCCTGCTGGAGGATGGGCAACGAATAGCCTCCTCCCTGAGGGACAGAAACAGAGAGTCAGCTGCCAAAAAGAAAGAGTCTCCACTGGACCTCCATCTGAATGTCTTTGTACTGTGGGTGGAAGCCACAGGAAGCTGGACGTGAAGCAGCCATAACATGCAAACAGCACAGAAAGGTCCCTGCAGGACGGGAATTAAACCCCCAACATCGTAGTGAAAGTGCTGATAATATAATATATTATATCATTCTGTGAAACTTTTCATGACCTGGTATCAAAATTAACTTGATAAGGTAACAGCTAGAAAATCCCACCTTCTTGTGCAGGGCGATGAAGTCTAGCCTGACTCCAGTCTCTCCAGTGAAGTAGTTGGTGCCGTCGTAGCAGTGCTGCACCATGGCCCAGCAGTACGGAGAGTGTGGGGGGGAATGACAGGAGTCCCCGGGACCCCCGAACTTCAGAAGGGGGCTGGCAGCACGCAGACCCTCCGAACAGGCATCATAGTAGTTTAGGAACCCTGAAAAAGAAAAGAGCCAGAGAAATGGTCATGGGCACAACACCTACACAACACCTACACGTCTATGTGTCTGTTCATGCTCACAACAGAGAGTCCTCTTTTATTGCATCTTTACTACACAATCCTTTCAATATTAAGTGTACACGTGAAAACAAATTGACATTTAGTGATATGTTTGTGAGCGATCTGATTCTTTTCAACGGCTCTTTGGTAAGAATGAAACCAATGAAATGGAGCCCCCCCTCACATGAACAGTGACAACACAAGATTTCTGTCACTGCACAGGAAGAGGGAGGAGGAGACCCCCTCCTTCATTACAGTGATATGGTGTCACCTTGTCTAACATTGCAGATAATTGACATTAGGTCTGGCAGTACAAGACATTTTGTGCTGTTGAACATTATCCACACAAGCAAAAAGAAATTGGTGGGGCATTTAAGTTTGATTCCATCCAAATCTTATCCCACATAACATCACTCAAGTTATTATTTCACACATAAACCTAATTACCGTCACAATTTCCTCTTATCAAAAACTATTCTGACTTTACCTTGAATGGACACGGTGACATTATCAAAGTCATGGTTGTTTGGCTCATTCCACGTTTCAAAGTTCCAGTGAGAAACACTTCCCAGGCCATACCGGTCTGTGATTCAGAATCCACATTAACAAGGTTAAAATGATGCAAATATTTGTAATATTCAATTTTGAAATACAAAAGGTAAAATATCAGATTTCATGCAACCAGGTTGAAATCATTTTTTTCAATAATCATTCAGCACTCACCGATGTACCTCTTGGCTATGAGATAAACCAGATTCTTCCACTCGACCACTTGGGATTTTTCCTCAAAGTCAGTGAAGTAGTTCGAGACGCTGCCCATCAGCTCAAACCCTGAAAACCAGAGGTGCAAGAAAAAAAAGAACTCAGCTTTATAATCTTAATCAAACATCTGAGTTTCATCCCGTCAGCACCAACCTGGCACCAGGCCAAAACATGAAGGCAAGTGTGATGCATCACAGATATGATGTGATGTTTCTAAGCCTGTGGTGATGGATCACTACCTGGTCGGAGTCCATTCATCCACAAGAGATCTATGAGCTGGTCCAGCTTAGTGAAGTTGTACTGAGGTCGTCCTCCGATATCTCTACAACAACATCAGACAGAATAAATAGATTAAAAACTTTTACCAAATTAGACAAATCTTTCATTTCACTAAATGGTCTCCACTAGCAGGTTCACTTACTGTGCAGTGACCAGCTCCAACATCCAGTGTATCCTGACCTGCTGGATCCCTCCGTGGGGAACGGAGCCCACATAGGCCAGGTTCAGCTGCTGGTCGACACTCAGGTCAAAGTGGTCGGCCTGGGTGTGCGGAAGAGGAGGGCTGGACACAAAAGAACAATCTCCTGTTTAACACTGCGATGACACAAAAATCTTTTTTACCTCCGTCAAGGAGGTAATATATTCAACATGGTTTATTTGTTGGTATGTCTGTTAGTTTTCAGGATAACACAAAAACTACTGGACCATTTCCCCAAAATGTGGTGGAAGGACGTCATATAAGTCTGGAGAGAACCCATTAAACATTGGTATGGATCTGGATCAGGGGCCAATCCAGGAATTTTCTCTTTTTGACATTGTTAAATAGGGTGTTTTTCAACATTTTAATTGATTTCTTATGGGACTTGCATTTATGAGTAAAATCTACCTGCAGTGAATTTAAATGTGATTTCATCCTTGGTGGAGGCACTGAGTGTCTATTCTGAATGAATTCTACTTCATTTTACAATATGTTTAAGATGCCAGCTCATAGATCTGACATGTGTTGTCTCTAGAGAAAAACTGTGCCAATCTCCAATAAAAAAATATACATTTAAAAACCTATCATGGCTTTTTGAGTTGAGTTTTCGAGCTGATGTGAATTTAATTCACACATGTTCATAATCACAGAAGACTCAAGTGAGCAGTTCAGAGTTCCTTTTTTTTAGCTGATAATGGTGGAGGTACTGAAACATAATGCATTTTTCAATTCAAAATAATGAACTTTGAGGCTGAATTTCTCAGAAACTGATACAGTAAATATGCTTGATACTGAGTGAGTGAACAGTCAGGATGGTCCTGAGTTTAACTGTATCAACCTTTGTCAGAAATTATGGAATAAAGGGATTTTACAGTAGAGTAATAGATTGGCTCGCTCCGCATCATGGACTACATGCATTTGCCATACATTCTGTAATACGGGCGCACTTGAAATCAGGAAAAGACGAACGTCTGCTCGCTTGACTGCAGTGTTATTTTCCCAATGCAGTAAAATCTCTACTTTCTGACATGGTTATCATTCTCTGTTGTGCATTCTGCACGAGGAGCCGGGAATAAAAATAGACATTTACCAGAATCCAGTGCTCGTCCAGAAGTGTTTGAGATCTCCTGCTGCTCTCCTCACATCAGCTGTGATCACATAGGAAGCTCCTGACGTCTGGGTGAAGTGAAGAAGGAAAACCAGGACAGAGAAACTTTCCCATCCCATGTTTGACACACACGACTTTCTGAAATGAGCAGGAAACGTGTGAGATCAGCCCCGAGGAGTTCACTTCAATCCAACACGTCTGACACATTGTGTGTGCGACACGATGGAGCAGAAACCTCGAACATAATTCACTGTGCGAACAGAAACTACCTCAACTTCACCTTAGCAGCGAGACACTGGCGCCGTCAGCTGATTCTGCTGACGTCATTTGCATGCGACACTGTAGTCTTTGGTCATGGATGCATTATAATAACATATGTATTCACAGGTGTTATTATACATCATGTCTTGTTTCAGTGTACAGCTACACATTTGCCTCCTTCCTTTTTTTTGCTAATCTAAAAATATAATAAGAAAGAACAAAATAAAGCTAGAAGAGCATGGCTGGCTAAAACTAGAGTTCATACCTCCACCAGCCCCACAGTCCCCTTGTGATCCATGTTTCAATTCACTAGATCCACATCTGAAACATCAGTTCTCTAAAAATGTCAGATTTTGTTTTCACCGAGATCCATGAATTATTCTAAGAAATCAAGAAAATGTCATAAAATCTCATTGGTAAAGAAAGTGCTAAAAAAAAAAAAGGTTCCTGGATCCAGAGCCACACAGGATTCTTCCCTGACCAATACTACATCCTTCTATCAAGTTCATGGCAATCCAAACACATGACCTCCTCAACAGAGATAATAATCACTGTTAAACCACAAGCCCAGTAAAAGCACTTTATTAAAAAGAGCAAATTAAAAGATGATAAGGACTCAGCCAGCCTGACCTTCTCAACAAGTTTGTTCCATTGCTTGGGAGTCCAAACAGAAAAGTCCACGGTCCTCAGCCTAGTTTGTAGACTGGTGAGTAAATCTTTGAGAACATCATGTTGTGTCTGTGTATGTGTGGTACTCCCTCCATGGCACCTTTGTCTGAGTAATGACCAAAGTTAAATCCTACCCGATTGTCTTTTGTATCTTGATATGTAACAACAGCTCTAACACAATCCTGTGTAGAGAGAAGACTGCCATGATAATATTGACAACATTTATAAATAAACACTTAACAAGTAGCTGTTAATGGGACATTTATTTAAAAAAAAGTTGGGAGAATCAAGAAGACATAAACAGAAAAATACAGATGTCATTTACAGTTGAACTCAAAAGGTACTGTTAAACAGCAACAGTTATACACAACCATTTACACAACCTGTACAAATATTTTTTCCCGAAAATTCGCAATTTAAATTCAAAATAACTTAAATAGGTTTCTATGTAAAAGTGCAAATCCTTATGCGTGGGATGTCTGTGAGACCATGGCAACAGAGGGGTGCTTTGATGACTTGTAAGGCATCACAATCACATGTCAACATAGACCAGCTCTACTGTTTGAAGCACAGTCATATATGATGCTGTCAATGTACAAACACAACTCGTGGAACTGTGATGCCTTAAGTTGCATCAAGCTACTGATCACATGTCCGCTCTCATACAAATTAACTTTATGATGACATTAAAATAGTCTCCTGTGATTTGACAGAGAGCCCTCTCTCCATCGAGTGTGTCCAGCCTTGAATAAAACGATAAAAAGAACATTTCAGATTTCAGTTCAGCGTTTGTAGTGTTCTCAGGGCGAAAGTTCAGCATCGCAACAATGCACGGTTACTGGTTTGGTAGTGTTACACGTTAGCATTAAAAATCACAGTTACTGGAGGCCATTCTGTACACGATGAGCCCAGATACAGTGGGGCAGTAGTAGTCCACAGGCTTCAGGCTCTGACAGTGACACAGTATGTGTGTAGAGGGGAGGGATCGCTGATTCTCCATGGTCAGGAGGCATGAGGCGACAAAGAGTGGTGAACTGTTAATGCTGATACTTTAAAGTCTCTACAAGCATCCTCCTGATTGGTGAGGAAGAGGGGGGGGGGGGGGGACTAACCCACACACGCTATTGGGCCGTTCATGCTTCTGTATTAACATGCAGCCGATGCAAAAAGATTAAAAAAAGTCATCACCACGAGTAGGAGAGTATTATACAGCATAACTGCTCATTAAACACTGGTCACCATGGTTTCTACTGGACAACAGACTGGAAATGTGTTTGGTAAATAAAAAGGTGTTTCGGCATTTGCAATACAAATGAGAAAATAACAGGCATTAAGTCCTTTTTGTGTGTGTGCATGTGTGTGTTTGTGATGTAAGGTAACTATGACTTCTGCTCCGCTCCTGCCGCTAACTGGGCTGCGCTCTCTGGTTTAAGGATCTGGTAGGTGATGAGGTACTCTGGGAAGGCCTGAAGGAAAGACAACGCAGAACATTAGCACACATGAATTTGTGCTAACATTAATACCGAAGCCCTAAACAAGATTTAGGGAAAGAAACTTTTTGTACCTGCTCTCCTCTGTATATGACGTACTCCGCGTAAGCTAGGCCGTTAACGCTGGGCCGCCCGATGACTGAATGATGTCCTGGGGGTGCGTGGGCCATCTTCATAGCACTGAACTGTAGGAAGGATTTCCCCAGGGTCACTCTGCAGAACAGCATTTGCCTGAGAGTTCAGATGAGAGGAAAGGGGTTATACAAGTGTCTATCCCCACAATATTACACGTAAATCCTTTAAGTTGAGAAAACACAAAGATATTCTGTGTCAAGGTTTAAGTCAAAGTTACCTGTGGCACAGGTAGCAGGAGCGGTCTTTGTGCGTCGGGCAGCCCGTGCCTCCACCGATGCCGTAGACGTACTGGTTACTCTTTGAGGAATTCTCTGCAAAGTAGATCCCTGCTCCAAACATCCCTCCTATGTAGGCATGGCGCTCATCGAAGCCTTTGTGGATGATTGCGTTGATGAACGGGGAACCTTAAAAATATGTGACAATATTTATACAGTTATTAAATACAGTAACTGAAACTGGGCTTTACATAATTACAAATACATGCCTGAAGAATCACAGTCTGAAGTTACTTCTAGTTTTTTAAAAACTGAACGTAAAAGCTGACACAAAAAAAAGGTGTTTGGTTACCATGAAATAACATGCGCTCATTGTGGTGGTTGTGGTTCTCATCTGCGATCTCCTTCTGCCTGTGGGTGTAACGTTCCCTCAGCTTCTTATTTACAACCTTCTGAATCTGTGAGGAACAATATGACACATCAAACTAAATGCTGGACGTTATTTCTGATTTAAAATATTGATTCGGTGCATTTGGTTAGTTTTCAATTTGACTATTTATCAAAGAAAGATTCCCTATAAAAGCAGTTCAGTGTTCTGTGAAGGTACTACTGGTTCAGACCTTGATGATGTTGTATCTGCTGAACACGCCGCCAGCGTTGCCTCCGTCTCTGTGCTCTCGGATGGTGCTCTGCATCTGACCGACACAACAAAACCACCATGGTGTTATTAGAAACACATTACCAATGGTGTGCCACATTTTCTTCTATTTTTTTCTCAACTGCTCATTAAAAAAAAAACTGTAGATAAAAAAAGATCAAGTCGACTCACCTCCTCCTCCACAGACTGGTACTCCTTGTCGTCTGGGGCGAGGTCTATCAGGATAGTGCCCTGGTTGGCACAGTGGAATGTCAGGTATGGGTTTGCACCTGAAAAGAAAACAAGAGTTAAAATTTAAAGCTGCTCTGTGCAAGTTAAAAAATGTCTGATTGTGGTGATACAATGGTTCGTAGACAAAAGTCCCGGCTCCTCACCCTGCTGGCCGCCCAGCAGCCTCTCAATGCCCTTGATTAGCTTGTGTCTGTGGCCATAGGCGTTAATTCCAATCTCCTTCAGCTCCTCGTGACCCATGTCAGCCAACACATCCAGAGTGATCTGGAAAAGCAAGAGAATAGAGCAGGTTGAGAAATGTATCGCAGCCATAAATCGACGAAGTCTGTTTGCTCAGACATTAGCAACGTTAACAAAGAGGCACACACCACAGTTATTCTGACCCGTTCTAATTGTGGCATTTAACACACTGCAACAGCTCCACAGAAAAAAAAGGGAATAAGTTCATCTCAATATGTAAAACTGTTCAGTGTATTTAAACATATACTGGGATTATACTTGGATTGATTGAGTGACAGACATCAAATACTCATGTGAAATGAATGGTTAAGCTTTAGTTGAAGTATTTCTGAGGAAGCTGACCTGCTCCCTCTCAAAGATGTCCCTTAGGTGCTCCAGACCCAGGCTCTTCATGAACTGACTTATGTTCATGTCCAGCATTGTCACTATGAAAAAGACAAACAGACATGAGAAGTTGAAAGAAAAATAAATAAACCACGCTTTTTCAGTATCCACATTTTCTCTGTGTCCACCAACGTCGTAAACCGCCCAGTATGAGATATCAAAAATAGATCACACTCACTTTCCCCTTCCTTGCGGTCAGTGCCCGTGGCTCCGTCTGCCACCCCTGAGTTGCTGGCGGCAGCAGCGGCAGCCAGCTCGGTGAGCGGGCCAGCCAGGTTGTCTATGCTGCTGGCGGCTGACAGACAGGATGGCGTGGAGGCAGGGGAAATAACTGATGCACTGACCACCGTAGCCTGGGGCTTAAAGCAGCTGGGCAGGGCATCTGGTGGCATGGCGTCCATCAGCAAGGCCCGGATATCATCAGCCTGCAGAAAAAGTGCATTCGTTCAGAGGCTCTGGAACTAGTCAGGGCAAACTTAGACATTTTATGATTTCTTTCAATATGCATCACTTTCAAATCACTAAGCTTGGCCTGAAAATATTAACTACACAGTATTTCCTAAGCTGTTGACAGAAGCAGTTACCGTGGCCAGGTCCAGAGCAGTCTGGCCCTCCTGGTTCTTCATGGTGGGGTCAGCTCCATGAGCCAGCAGCAGCGCACACAGCTGAGTACGACCCTTCTGGGCAGCCTCGTGGAGCGGTGTGAAAGCCCATTTGTCTGTAGCATTCACGCACGTATTGTACTTGATGAGTAGTGCTGCAATGTCCACGTGCTGTGAGACAGAGAGAAGACAGAAGAAAAGTCAGGGACAGTCTCTGAACCATAAAAAAATGATTCAATTTAGGAAAAAGAAACAGAACCAATTTCATATTTTCTGATAACATTTAGACCATCGACACAATAAATATATTTTAGTTTAAATATGTTACCAATTTGACATTATGTAAGGTTCTTAAATCAAACTGCACAAGATCTACATTTGATATGAAATGTCATGGACACTGACCCCATAAGATGCAGCATTATGAAGAGGGATAAGGCCTCCTTTGTCCTGGGCGTTGACATCAGCCCCATGTTCCAGCAGATACTCAGCCACCTCAAGGTTGTTGTAACCAGCTGAGAAGGAAAAGACATTGGACCATGATGATGTACATTTCAGAACATCCTGTATAAGTGCAGCATTTTATTTACCCTTTTCTAAAACTTTATATATACACGTTTTATATACGTTCATATACAGATGAAGATATTTTTGGTTGGTTTTTTCTTTCATATCTCAGACAAATAATAGCCTACAGAAAACAGACAGGGAAAAATTTAAAGTACCGCATCAGAGACAATGTTACAAGGGACTAGAAACAACGAAAAACACCATCACTTCATCACCCTTTCATAAATGCCTCATCGGGACTGTGAGTGCTTCGGTACCAGGAAAAAAAAAATCAATGGCTCATTAAAGCATTGAGTATTTATTACCTGCGAGGTGGAGCGGTGTTGAGTTGCGTCCCTGTGTATCTCTGCAGTTGATATTCTCTGGGGAGCAGAGTTTCTGGACTCGGGCCAGGCAGCCCTTCTTTGCAGCGTCCAGCAGAGCAGCGTCACCCCTCAGCAGGTCCTGGATGTCTGTGTCTCCGTCCTTCACCATGTCCAGCGGCATGTTGCCATCACGGTTCTTCTTGGAGGGGTCGGCTCCATGCTGAACAGGTCAAACAGATCATCATCGTAACAATCACTGAGAGAAGACTCAAATTATTAAAGACAACATTTTTGTAAGATGATCTGAAAAGATTCTCACTTTGAGCAGCAGTTTGCAGATCTCATATTTGCCTTTGGCTGCAGCCTCATGAAGCGGGGTGAACTTCCATAGGTCGGCCACGTTGACTGAGGCTCCATGTCTGACCAGCAGCTCAGCCACTTCATAGTGTCCGTAGGAGCATGCGTTGTGGAGGGGGACCAGACCACTGGAGGAGGAAAACCAGAAGCAAAACTCATAAAACTGTATTTGTAACCGCTGCTAAATAAACTCAAACATTTTACATATTACAAATATCCAGGAATACATCATCACAGTAATGACATTCATGCTTTACAGAAGATTCACAATTGTTTTTAGCGACAAACATTTTAAAACTTAATTTATTCGTTACATTATAAAACCAACCCATAGGTAAGCTAGTAGTTGCAGAACTTACCCCTTGTCTTTGGCATGGACATCAGCTCCATGGTGCAACAGATATTCAACTACAGCAACTCGGTTGTAACCAGCTGCAAAGTGCAGAGGAGTAGAGTGGCGGCCCTCCAAGTCCCGGCAGTTTACGTTCTGAGGGGTGCAAAGTTGCTGCAATACACACAATGTGACAATCAGCAACTCAACTGACTGCTTTGTCATTAACGGCTTTATAGGATTTTTTTTTTTAAAGAGTTTTCACAACCACTAGTCTACATAAGTGTGATAATAGTTTTCCTGCCAATATTAGCAAATGAAAATGAACCATGAATACATAAAACAAACTAGGTATCATGTCTAAAAAGTTAACTGTTGCCACTATCACAGAAGAAAAAGTTAACTTACTTGCACTGTTTCCAGATCTCCTGCTTTGGCCGCCTCCAGAAATCTGTAGTCCACGTCAGAATTACGTGTGGGAACATTTTCTAGAGAAAAAACAACAGCACATAACTCAGATATAAAAATCCTATGTTACTGAAAAGCTACACAGACCTCTGAATACAAAATCTGTCTTATCTTAGCTTGGGAGAGTTAATATTGTGGGAGGGCATTTCCATTGTCAGACTTTAAAAAATCAGACCGTGTTAATGACTGACAAGTGCAGCGGCTCTGTTTACCATTGAGAATCTGTTGTACAGCCTCGTTGCCCATCTGGGCAGCAGTGAAACCCTGCAGAGAGACGATGGAAGGGTCGGCCCCGTAGCTCAGCAGCAGCTTGCAGGTCTGAATGTGACCAGCCAGCGCAGCTCTATGAAGCGCTGTCTGACCCAGTGTGTCCACAGCATTTACCTGGAGTCAGAGGAGCAGTGGAGGTTCAGCAACACATTTCTACACACTACCATGTGAGGCATGTATGGAACATACGTGAATTGAACAATCGACTGACAAATTAAACATGGTTTACATTTACTTGAAAGTTGGCTGCACAGAAAGAATATGGAAAACGTTAATTAAACCACAGACCTTTGCTCCATGTTTCTGCAGCACCTCCAGTATGTCGTTGTGAGCTCTCTCTGCAGCAACATGCAGCGGAGTCATGAAGCTGGAAGACGAGAGACGAGAAAGTTATCACCATTTATGATCCATCATCCTTTGTTCTTAGAATTTAATGTGTCTGGAAAATAAAATGAACATAAAATCGAAATGCTGTTAAACATACTCTTTGTTCTTCTCATTGATGTTGGCACCTTTACGCAGCAACAACTCAGTCACCTGCTTCCTCTTCGGGTGGGGGGACGCCACAGCACAGTGCTGGAATAGACATCATCATTAGATTAGTGTGAGCAAATCTAAGTCTTTGCTATGTCAATCTGTTAATCACATACAACAATTTGGCATAAGAAGAATTTGCAACCAGTAAGGAAATGAGCTCTATCCACACTGTTAAAGCTGGTTTCAAAGCTGTAATTAAATATGAAAATGTTTAGCTCAGACATAAGTATAAGACTTGGTCCTGACCAGAGCTGTCTCGTTGGTCTGAGGATGTTTGAAGCTGATGATCTCCAGAGCGAGCGTCTTCTTCACTTTGGCCATGTCTGCCTCCCGAGCTGCCTGCAGCAGTGAGTGACCTTTGAACTCATCTACATGAAAGAGAAAAAGGAAATGAATGGAAATATAATGTGCAATTCATGGTCAAATCTTTTTTAATTAAGTGTGAATGGGGTCAGGCTACTTATTAGTTGAGTGTTATCCATTCATCACAGTGTGTGTGTGACAGAGAGAACTCACAGGTGAGCCTTTCTTTAAGCTCTGGGGTGGGGGCCATGTCCACAGCGCTCTTGCTGTGGCAGTTCAGCAGGGTGGGGTCGGCCCCGTGACTCAGCAGCAAGGAGCAGACTTCCACTCGGTTCTTGGACGCTGCCTCATGGAGAGGAGTGAACTGCCACAAGTCCATGGCGTTCACACAGGCTCCATGCTGCAGAGAGCAGCACATGAGGGCACAGGTTATAGACAGTACAATTAATGGACGTGTTTGGTTCCCAGAATCTGGAATTCTCCAAATGGGCTTAAAATTATAAAATGGATTATTTATTTCCTGGGTTAAGTGGAGAAGGTAGGTAATATAGCTTTTTTTTTTAAATGTTATAAATATACCACACAACCCTATCATGCACTTTGCACCAATATTTAATATTAGCTTTCTCAGGATATAGGTAAAGTGTACACTCCCCCATTATGCGTGGGAAATAAATATCATGGCACTATGAAGGCAGTCCTGACATGGAGCATATCAAGTTAAGAAGTGAGACTTTTCTTACTTTAAGCAGAAGCTCAGTGACCTCAAAGTGACCATAGGAACAAGCATTGTGAAGAGGGACCAGGCCACTGCAGGAACAAGAGTCAGGTTACTGTCAGTGAAAATGACTGGATGATAAATACTGTTCTTCAGGCAGCCATGATGTCTCACCCTTTGTCCTTGGCATGAACGTCGGCTCCATGCTGGAGAAGGAGCTGAACAATGCGGACGCGGTTGTAACCAGCAGCGAGGTGTAGGGGCGTTGACTGGAAAAAAAGAACAGCCTGTTAACATATACAGCTCGCTGGCTGCTTCAGGGTGCACTGCCTTCGATGGCCATGGGAGCAAGCAGCTGATTAGGGCCAGAAGCAATGTGTTGTGGCAGGCTATGCTCTGTGAGTTGCAGATGAATGGTGGAGGATATGATGCAAGATCAATGGAGTTTGAGAGAAAGTCCAGCAACAAAAATGTATTTACTGTCCATATTATGTCTGACCTGAGTGAGTGACAAGCGAATTTAAAATAATCACTCATCTACCTCGACTTCCATTTGATAAGATCTGCAAAATAAAATATTCTAAGGCTAAGAGGCTTTAATATAAGTTTTATGTACTGAGCCCGAAAGAAAGAGTCCAATAGTGCAACTTAAGATTTATGGTTGGGATGCAATAGCCTGATCAATTTTTAATGTTGTTTCAAGTTCCAGTCATTTGTCTTTTAAATGCGGAGAACAAGACATGTAAGTAGTTATGTAGCTAAATAAAAACATGGCAAATCTTCACTTCTTTGAATGACATTGAGCTTTGGCTCTTAGTCTTTGTATATATAATGCGACTTAAAAATTCTTGAAATCTAAACTTTGAGTAAATAAGATTTAAATCACATTTATTTTCCATTAGTGGAAAGGTTTGATAAAAAATGCTATTGAACCCCAACCGTAAAAGGATGCAATGACATAATAAGCAGGTTAAGAGTAAAGCATATCTGCAAGGTATAAGATCATTAAATCAAATGGCTTTAATTCAGCCAAGAAAAATAAATGTTAGTCTGAGCAAAGCTGCAGTTCCAAGCTTCAGTGACATTTTTTCTCCATTCCAAAATCTGGCTCAGGTCAAGCTTTCGATCAAAAAGGAGGGACATCATTCATCTCAGTTTCCATGCAGTGATACATTTGTAAAACCCAGAAAAGCCAACAGTCAGATTTCAAGCCACAGTGATAAAATCAGATGGATGAGAGTCGAATCATGGAGGCAGTGTGGGGTGACACAAGCAATCAAGAGCAATCGAGAGTAATTACCACAATGGGTAGCATAGCACTAGAATGACAGGTGAAATGTAGTCCATTCAGTACTGCATACCAACTGATCCAACAGGGAACGTGAAGTAAGAGACATATTTCACAGACACAGATTCAGGATTCGCTTGACAAAATGCAGAGGGGCAGGCCGTCAGGCATGCATGAGTGATCGTCACCAGAAAACACAAAACAGATGAATAGAACAAAGCCAAATCAGACACTGACTGAAGAGCAAGTGATTGAAAGTTGAAGAAGTGTGGGTGAGTGTGCAGGAGAGGACAGATGCTGAAGTAAGCAGGCAGTGGACATTTTGAGCTCCTCTCCAAATCCAAAAAGATGAGTAGTCACCATGACACCAACCCAACTCACTCACATGTCAGGTACGCACACAAACACGCACACAGACCCGCACACACGTCAGGAGGAGCATCAGGGTAGGATACATGAGTGACCCGTACACCCAGGTCCATGATGTGCAATTAACAAGTGACAGCCAGCTTATTGGTCGGATAAAAACAATGGATTAAAGGAATAAAACAAACAAAAAAAGATCACAACAGTGCATCAATCAAGTGGCCGTTATCAAGGTCGACTTACCAGCATTTTTTGGGATGTTGACTGATCGACAAATGTTGCCAGAGTCACACGGAAAACAAAACGAAACAAAAATTACAAAAATGACAATATCTTTTCACAGCAATTCTTTCCTCCTTTCCTACGTCAATGCAACACAAGCTCTAGTTATAATCACTGACTGTTCCTTCAACATGGTGTTTGAAATGAAATATGACACCGGGCCAGAGAAGGTTACTGGCTGGAGGATAAGTGTGACTTCTCCTCGGTTTACTCAATGGCTTTGTGAAGAGGGAAACACTAGTTAATGGTACCCAGCCTAATCTACAGTGGCATATTGGCTTGGATCATGCAATGTCTATATATGCTGCTACAGAGGCAGGGAAGGAATTATTCTTTAAGTGCTGTTGAAGAAAACGTTGTTAGGAATGAATGACAAAAGCTAATTCTGATATTCTGTTCAAGACTATGATGTTTTATGATGTGGTGGAGGTGGTGAGTATGTTCTTTGAGTTATTTACAACAATAAGAAATTAAGACATTTTTCCAGACAAGACAAAAGATACCTAAATAATGTGTAAGAAAAGTAATTCATGACAGACAAAACAGACAAAGAAGTAACCCCCCCACAAAAACTATTGTATTAGACACAATGTGGGAATGATATGCAAAAACAATCCAATGCACAAATTAGCAATGCTAAATGTCAAACAATAACTGCTAAGCGCATTCTGTGAAGTGTGTGTTTATATCATCATCCTTCTCATGAACCTTCTCATAAAAACAAAATCAATGCCAAAAATACCCCATTATGACCTGAATAATTCTGATGTTATAAGTTCCAGTAACATGGTTTGAGTTCAGAGGAGACACTAGAAATTACACAGAGAAACAAACTACATAAATAAAAACAACAGCAGAGCATAGACTGACATCTTGTTTTCTGATCGGAGCAGAAGCTTGTGCTGCCAAATAGATTTCAAGATCACGAATAGCTCTGCTCCATCAGCATCTGGCATGGAAAAGTGTTTATGTGGAAGAAGAGGAAAGATGCTCCCCTCACGAAACTTGATCCAAACATGTTGAAAAACGATTGACAAAAACACTTAACTGTAAATAAAGGAATGGTCGGTCTACTTAAGCTCCAGAAAAAAAAAACAGAAGCTAAACCTCCACACACCGAAAGTTATGAGGCTGAAAAAACGAAGGGCGAGATGTTACAACAGGAGCAACCGTTCATGCATAATTAGACAAAAGTGATTCCCACTAACAGCCTCCCACAAATCCAATGACATAAATCCTTTTTATATCTGCACCGCACAAACTAATCCAGCCGTAATCAGACTACTCACACTACTTGCTATTTTTAAAATACAGTATAATGATTATGCAACCCTGCACAACATGTTGTATCAAAGATGTTGAGAAAGATGTGTCTGGTGCGATGTGGTGCAGTAAAAGTATCTCATTTACCTTGCGGCCATCACTTGCGTGACAGTTGACATTCAACGGAGTCAGCAGAGCCATCAGCTTCTCTTCATTTCCACTCCTGTAATGAGACAGAAGAGACTGGTGTCATTACACAATCCTGATCTAAATCACCCTGACTGATGATAATAATGTTAACGCGGAAATTGAATTCCTTTGTCTACGTGTCGTTTCACAGATAGTAAGAATATTATACAAGATGAAACCAAGTGCTAACTTTTGCTACTAATGTTTTAACCGCTACATGTATAAAAGCACACAAATGCTTCAGGAAATATAAAATAAATTTCAAGTTACCTATTTCTCACTGTAGCTTAACCACAAACACAGCTATAAACAACTGTGGCAAGCAGGAAATGTGAGCATTGACCATTCAGACTGATTCTTACCTTGCTGCTTCCAGAAGTTCGTCCTTCTTGTATTCACCTGGATGAAAATAAACATGAGGATTAGAGCCAGGCATGTGTTACGTGGCGTAAACTGGATTCTAGCCTGTGTTTGTTTGGTAAATGGATGCACTCTGTGATTTGTGGCAGTCACTCTGTATAAGGGGATAACCAAAAAATAAGTTTGATGTGTTTACACATTGTTCAGGTAGAAGAGTTGAGGTGCCAAAAAAATACTTTGCTCAATCAACAATAGCTCAAAACAAGGGGTCCAAAAACCTGGTTTATATTTAGCCAACGCTGTTATTGCAAAATGTCCTGATATCAGGACAGAATCATGTGAAATGTCTGTGTGAATGTAATTTATCTGACCATGACATTTTGAGCATGTGACTAGATCTAATGGCTGATAAGCTGCACACTCATAATTATTTCTTGTATAGAGTTAAATGTCACAAATGTTTTATGTGAGAGATAAACAGTGGAGAGAGACTGACCAGTGAGAACAGCCTTGGCTGACGGGTCAGCTAGATCCAGAGCAGATTTGCCATCAGTGTTGCGGATGTTTGGATCAGCTCCATGTTGGAGTAACACTGAGTGAGAGAGTTGAATATTATAAAAAATAAAATAAAATACATTTTACACAGCAAAGAGGTCAGTAGGAAAACATTTAGGTTGTTTGCTAAATTGAATTCCTGTCCTTCCACCACCACGCACAAATGTAAATAACCGTTATCTCAACGTCAGACTTTTGTATCCAGTTGTCAAGAACCTGAGCTAAATTGCTTCTAATGAATCCTAAGACTAGAACAGTCTTCAAAACCACTCAGACTTGCAGGATTGCTCGTGACTGCACTTAATCAACAGGGATCCTCACCAATGCACACATCTATCTTTCCCTTGATGGCAGCCTCATGTAATGGAGTGTAGTTCCAGTTGTCTCTGGCGTTGGGATCTGCGCCCTGACACAAGAGCAGGCTGACAACTTCTGCGTGGCCGAAAGAGCAGGCGTTGTGCAGGGGAATGAGTCCTCCATCATCCCTGGCGTGGACATTGGCTCCCGTCTGCAAGAGGTGCTCAACCACATCTTTCCTGCCAAAACCTGGAAGAGGATTAACAAGCATTTAAATGGAGCTTTTCCTCAATGTTAACTTAGGAGTGGTGCATGTGCACTTTACCAGACCTGCTTATAACATTTAAAATCATTTCATAATAATCACAACTGATTCAGATGAAAATTCCTACACAAATAAATAGCTACGTGTGGACATATCCTACTAATATACACATGTCAACACGCGTGTTGTTAGCCATGTTTTGACAGCAGTTAGCATTTATATTGTTCAGCTAAAACGTAAACACGTCAGTCCGTGCTAATATTAGCTTGCTAACATCACACGGTTTTATCTGATTGTTCAAGCTGATATCATCCATGTCTCTTAACTCAAGCTGAGACACTTTAGTTTATCGCTTGATGTCACAAGTGTTGACATTTGTCCGTCCAGTAATGTAACTGTATTGCGTCAAATTAGCGGGTCCTCGGCAGCAGCGGTTCGTGATTTAAGAGCAGCGATGTTTCACGTCCACAGGATGTTTAATGTCACGGTTTGATGAACACGTCAACCAAAACACAACATCGTTAGCACATTAGCCCGAGTGAGCTACAAACATCACGCTGCTGCATCATTAGCTTAGCTCGTAGTTACCCGCAGCGAAATGAAGGGGAGTTGATTTCCGACCAGCCATGTCCTTCGCGTTTACGTTCACCGAGTCCACCAGCCTCTTCACACGGGACACGTCTCCGTTGCGGCAGGCCTCGAACAGCTCCCTGAACGCGCCCCCGATGCCGCTGCTGCCGTCGGCGGGGCTGGCAGCTCCGGAGCCAGGGCTGGAGACGCTGCTGCTGCCTCCGCCGCCGCCGGAGGTCGTGGTAGTGGAGCTCGCACTGCTCGCCAGGACAGGGGCCGGCAGGTCCGGGGAGGCCAGGGCCGTGTCGATCCCCCCGCTGCATTCCCTGTCGCTCTCCGGGCTCCCGACGGCCGATCCGAGCAGAGCCATCGGCGGAGAGGCCGGGGGAGCTCCCGAAAGAGAGCTGTTTCTCGGCGGGGACGGTAACGTACTTTGCTGCTGCTGCTGCTGCGAGGAGCGACGAGACACCGCCATTACAGCAGCTCTCTCTCAGCGACTGTACGAGCTGTAGCCTCCTTTCCGGTGAAAGTGGTCGTGTTTCCTGTCTCTGCTGTTTACTCTCATTGGATCTGGCTCAGTGAAAAAACTCGATTAGATTTCACCTGCACAAATCCAAGTAAAGCCCACAGTGAAGACAGGAAATCACCATCGACTACTTGTATAATAGGTTTTTTCTGTGTTTCTTGTTTTCCACCACTGACAAATAATATTTTTTCTTCATCAGTCCAAGGTTCGTTCAGCTCTTTATCCTTTCACCCTCCTCCTCCTCACACAAAACACACAGGACCATTTGGACCAGAATCTACATCACATTATCCAAACTGTTTCTGGATCTGTGTACAATTATCAGCATCTGGACAAAAATACTGCTCAGCCAGTAGGGGGCAGTATGATCACCACTTTCGTATTTTTGGCAAAAAGATTTTCCTCTCACTCCAAACAAGAGAAAACTTGAAGCTGCCTGCATCAAGATCTTTGGGTTCTTCATGGAGGAGCAAACTGTTCTGTTGTGTAAATGGATCATGCACTTGTAGGTGATGCCATTTGATTGCACTTCCTTAAATAGTGATGCTAAATGGAGAACAAGATCCCATATAATCCTTCAACTTGTTAAAACTGAACGGGCGGAAGATACAAACAATAGAAGAAATCTCATGTGATAATGACTGATGAAGATTGCTTCCATTCATTATGATAGCCTGACCAAAACCTCATTCCTAACCTTAACTATGACAAATTCATTTGCCATTATTAAGTTGTAAATATTTTTTTCTTTCAAAGTAAAAGTTAACTCCCACAATCCCTTTGTGTGCCAAGTATGCCTCTCAGCTGCAACAGTGTGGCTTCCTTTCATCTGGCAAATCTGCGTAGTTGTGTGTATGTCACATCCCCAGCTCAATGTTGGACAAAGGCAGGAAGACCTCATCGATGGGACATGACGCTGTTCCAAAGCCAGACCTTTATTTGGCGAGAAAATCCTCAGACATGATAAAAATCATTGTCTTCTGGTCATAATTCTGTCTACTCTGTGCTAGCAGCAATCTGACAGTTGAATCATCTCCTGACGTTGACATTCACTTTGTTTGTTAGTGTGGTGTTGTGGTGTCTGGCACAGAGCACACAGTGCGCAGGTGGGAGCAGAGGTGTAAAAAGGAAAGAGGTTTATTGAAACAGTGTAGTTCTCCGTATTTTGGTGGAAAATGTGTCTTACAAGCTGTAACGAGAATAGCTGTGTCAGAATCATGTCTGCTGAAAAGTCACTCAACTGCACAATAAGTAACTAACTAAGTAAATACCAAGAACAAACTCAACACTTGCAGAAAATATGCAGTCGTAGTTATATAATGCTTAAAATGTAAATAAACTATCACAATTAAACTCTCCAACCAGTGGGTGAAATGGGCATCAAAAACAAACTATAGTATAATCCCATGTAACTCTACAGGCAGTCATGACATAATAATGCTTAAAATACAAATAAAAATATTAATTAAACCTTCCCAAACCAGTGGATTAAATCTGTATAAAAGAATAACAGAATATTCCTACACACTTCTACATACAGACTGGCTTTAAACATTTTTACTGTTAACGTGGGAGATGTCTGATAAAGCCTGTGAACTATCTAGTATCCAAATTTGTAAAGGTTAAAGTGCCACATGTCAATATTGAATCCCTCATTAATACAAATGAGTTATTGTCATTCTCAGCTTTCCGTACTGTCTCTCTTCATAGCTGATTTTGCTGTAACCTGAGTAGTTTGTTTGTGGCAGCGACTGGTGCAGCTCAAAGGAAAAAGAGCTTGTCTGATAGCTGGATGGCTGGCTCCGAGTGCAGGAACTGGCCAGATAGGAAAGCCAGTTTGTGGGCGTACTTGCATGGTGCTGGAACACGAATGGTGCCCGGCCAGTTCCAGTACAAATGGCACATCTTGAAAGTCAGCCTGGTGTTTGGACAAAACAAAATTGCAAATTTGTTTCAGAACTGATTAAACAATGACTTTACACATTTCCATTTCACTGACCTGAAGATATACCAAACAATACATACAATAACAGCAACATTTAACTACACACAAATAAAGAGGTGTTTTCCCCAGATCATTGTTTTTCAGTTTCTGTTAGTGACAGACTTCTGTTCCTCATTTGTAATGCAGTTTTCTTTTTGCATACCCAGCTGCTGTTTATATTACCTCTTTTTACACCAAGATTGGAAGGTATACACTAGTTTTTATTAACATGGGTAAACCTGCCAAAAAAACAATTGACTCCCTTCCCATTGTCGGTATAGGAGTTTCTCTGTTTTCCCCCTGGTGAGTCATGTCACAAACACAACGGAAACAAGCTCATTAGAATCCAAACGGTCTTTCCTGTTTGGTTTCTGATGAGTTTGTCTTGCACAAAACAAAGACAATTGCTAATGTACTTTGTTCCCAAGATTTAGAAAACAATAAGTACACAAACTTTAATGGCTATTCATGCACCAATGCCCAAGAGTTCAATGCATGTGGTCACGCCAGAATTGGTGAATGCAATTGTGGAAGAGCTGAGACCACTTATGATTGGATCTCACTTTACCGCTCTTTCTCCAAATGAACATACTTGTTTTCAAGAAGACCAAATAAAGTTGTTTTCTCAGTCTGAGTTTACACGTGATCTGTAATTGTAGCCACCACCAATGCATTTCCTCAGGGATCTTGATTTGCTCAACTTTTGTTCTGGTCAAATATATTCTAAATATTTAAAAGCTGGTGAACAAATTATTTACTCATCCACTCATACTGAATTGGCTTAATGTTATGAATCTATATGAGCACGAGGTAGAATGATACTCAGTGGAAAAGAAAATGTTTTATCACTACCTTTGCAAATGGTCTGGTGAGAGGTTTGCTGTGTTGTACAAAGAGATGTAGTGTGTTGGAAGTCCACAGCCCTGGCGAATATGATGTGCCATCAGATAGAAGTCCACCCTGAATAAATAAAAATCATTTCATGGTTAGGAATGTTGTGTAGCCAACATCAGATACACTGAGTCTTTGATGGTTGCCTTATCAAAGTGCACATATTTACTACTGTTGCCAGGAGTTGGGGCTGAAGATTTTTGATATACACAAGTAAAAAACACGGATACAAACCAGTGCCCCTCTTCTGCTACCCTGTGATGTTGACCTCTCCTGTCTTCGAGTATCAATTACAATATTTTCATGATATGCTGACGTGAATTTAATTCTGTAGCATATTCAGCCCCCACACAAACCATCTCAATCTGCTTTGTCGGCCATCTATGGCCTAAAGTTGGATTCAGACTGAAACCACTGCATTAAGTTATAACTTTTCTAATTCTTTAACAGAATCGATTGCTTTTTGCACAGTGGAGTTTTTTGTTCCATTTGGCCTCTGATAAACCTTCTCATTGTGTTCAAACTAAGAGCTTAAACAAGGATCCACTGACAACATATTCACATGGACTGACCAGTCTTTCTGGGTGAGGGTGTGATCCAGAATAGTCCCAGGTGGAGGAGTGCCAAAACTGTTTGAAGTGCAGGAGTACAGGGTGGTGCTGATGCGCTTTTGAACCACAATGAAGACTAGCTTTGGCTCATAGCTGGGGAAGTTCTCAAAGCATTTGATCAGCTGTGGGATCTCATACTGCTCCACGGTCTTCAGCTGGCCGTCTGACACACCATCCCGGTACACAACAATCTTATCTGGCAAGTTGTGGTTGACCTGTACAGACAAACATTCACAGGAGTTATATAGATGTTGGTAATTAAACTAAAGTTGTGCAATTTTCATTCAGTCTAAACATTCCCTGTCTGCATTTAAACCTATCACAACAAATTTACTTTATCCAGTTATCTTTAGACAAAGATTGCAACAATACTTTGATCAAGACTCTGAACAAGATGAGAGGAACAGAGAAGACAAGAAAGAGAAGATCCCAGTGGTGGAATCTACCTCGTAGTACTTCTGCAATGCAGCCAGTAAGCAAACTCTGAAGCCCTTGATCAGTTCCTCAGTGGGTGTCTGGAAAGTTACTCTTGAGTACCAGCGGGTCAGTGAGCTGGAGAAGAAAACATCAAATGCAGTTGTTGTTGAGATAGCAACACAGATTTTTACAAGCAGTGCAAGAGAGAAGTGGAACATGTGGTTATTCTGTTAACACAAACATTTATACCACTAACATTTATGGTTTGTCTGCACAAATCTGCTGGTTCCATTTATATAAGAAGAAACTCAAAGCTTTTCTGCATGGTGCAATCCTGCTACACGTTATACAGGTTGCACTCTGTGTTCCATGAGACAGATTACACACAACTACAGAGAAAACAAATCTAAATAAAACAAAGAAAAATGTTTTACCTGTTCACACTTGCAACAAAGCCCATGATAGACTGGTGTTTCTTGCTGGTGTCATGGTGGACATCGACTCCAACAACCATCAAGTTTTTCTACTCAAGACAGAGGTTCATTATATCTCCATCCACTGCAATGTTACAATCTCTTGATTCGAAATGAATCTGAACAATTTGGCCTTCAAATATAGTGCATCATTTCCAGAGTACCCACCATGATATTTGCCTCATTGTTCAGTCCCAATAGATAAACCGTGATCTTCCTGTGCTTTTAAGAGTTGATGAGTTTGAGTTGTACTTAATGTTGCAGACTACTATTACTATGTGATAACCATTTGATTCCAGAGGCCAGACTTCAGACTTGCAGACTAATAGACAGAAATCTGTTTGAGCAACAGAGCTCCTCAGTCCCTGCACGATGCTCACCAGAGGGATGTTGACGGTCCACAGCTCTCCTCCTAACTTGCTGTTCATCTGCAGGAGTATCTTTTGGGCAATGCTCCTCAGCTTCTGTTGCTGGGAAATTGTCCGGACGTTGATGGCCTGACGATGACAAGTGATAAAAAGAATGTACCATCCTTTGGTTACATTTGTATTTTGTTTTCTTGTCAAATATTAAAAAAACAAAACACTCCAACTTCAATCACTACAAACCTGGGATGGGATAGGACTTTTAATGCAGCAGAGCTTCTTTATGGCACTGTACAGATCGTCTCTGTTGCCGACAATGACACACACTACTAGCTGCATGTTGGGCTGCAAAAGAGATGACAAATAAAGATCTACAAAACTAGACTGTAGCTTTGCCTCAATGGCTCCACACAATCAATAGTTTTACATGGTCAAAAAAGAACCTTGAGCAGATATATAGATTTCTCTCTTGCCTGCTGAAAAACCACAGCATTCAAAGATGGCCAAAATGATAATTGTAAAAGGGAAACTACATTAAGTCGTGTTTTGGATTGTACATGGTTTTCCATCTGCCTGGAGAAAACACTTTCATAAAATAATAAGCAGAGACATCAGTGCAGTTTGGACTAAAGAGGCTGAAAACATGCAAAAGTATTTAGAGCTTTACAGTTCACAGTTGCTACGGTTGCCCCTGGTAACCAGACAGGAACGACTGTCAATCATTTTCTGTTCTGCAGCAACAACAGTTGCGCAGTTAAAAATAGAGACATAACTCAACTTTCAGATTCCAGTAGCTGCTATTTAGTCACAATGGGTTTGTCTGTGGATGGAGGGATGAGGGCATTATATGGAGGTATGAATATCTAATTACTTATAAATCTATAATTTCTGCAGCCAATGTACAGTATTCTAAACTACCATTTAGCCAATATTCCTCTGTATGACATCAAATGTCAGAAATGCAAACTCCTCATTTGCTGTAAATTAGGTTTAGCTCCATTATGAATTCTCCAAGTTGCATTTAAATCTCAACATTTGCCTCTTAGTGCTGGACTTGTTATTTAACTAGGGTTAAATTGTACGGTTTAATGTCATACCTCACTGGTGAGCTGACAATGGATGCTCTTGACATAACTCTCAGTGCGATCATCCTTTAGCTCCACACGAATGGGTGGTTCCAGTCGCAGCCCAATAGGTCCGGCTACCTTTTTAAAGGTGGAGACCAGCTCCTCAGCCTGGTCGGCACAGCGCCGGGGGTAGAAGATAGCCCAGATGTTCAAGGGGATCTAAGGAGTAAGACGAGTCAGATGAAGAAACAAAGCAACACAGTCAGCTTAAAGATTTCAGAATAGATAAAGAGTGGTTAGCTCATCTAAGTTACCACTTTCACGCCAGTTGTTCGACTTCCAAACTCAGTGCTGACATGTTGATTCTGTTGCTACACACTGATGTTTGAGGAGGGCAGATATAAACTATGACCACCATCACTAGAAACAGAGTTTGGGAATTAAGACGACAATAAGCCAGCTATCGACTCTTGGAAAAGTTACCGCCCTGTGGTTGTATGCCTTCACCAACCAGTGCAATTTAGATACAATCCAGACTTACATGAGGTCACCACGACCCCTTGAATATAATGAACTAATCTTTGAGTCCAAGCGAAAACTGAAATTCCCTAAAGGCAGACACGAGATGAAATGTTCAAGAGGCAAAATCTCGGTTTTTGTGACCTAAACGTTTGATTTTAAACATTTGTGTCAAAGTGATTGTTGAGGTGCCCTTAAGGTGTTCACAAGGCTGAACAAAAAGGGTTTTGAGAGGACACACTGAACAGTCCATCCTTGAGTCCAACTAAATGTTTGTTTCGAATTTGAAGAAATTTCCTTAGGGCAAAAAGATGTGTTCACATTCACAAGAATGGGACGGACAGACTGGAAAATGTTATTTCAACTTTCCAGTTGTTATTTTTCTTTTTACAATTACAGTTTAATTATGTTATTCAAAAAAAGATTACTCTCATACACTCACAGAACTGATTGAGGGATCCCTGACAATCTCTCTGGACCAGGACACATCAGCACCCGTGGTAAAAGACGAAGACTGCAGGCAGATGGTTTCAAGAGGCAGAGTTCTACCTTTAAACTGTACCAAAGGAAACAAATACACAAGATAATGTCAAAAATGTCAGTGAGCTACCGTGAAAAAATGAATTCACTGCATTGTGAGACTAAAAGGATAGGGTTTGATCTTGGACAAATATTAATCATGTTATATCATTGTTTTGGCTGTCAACAAAACTATTAAGTGCTCTATATTCTTACCACGAGGACTTCCGAGTGAATATCCAGTCCCCATCGGCTGAGCTCCTTCACACTCTCAGGGTTAGTGCTGATGTTCTTTAGAAGTTGTTTTATTGAGTGGGTGTGCTGCTCACTGCTCACATTGATGTGCATGGTCAAGTCCTACAATAAACGAAAAATATAGTCTCAGTAAGTGTGCAGTCAGGGTTTTCAAAGGTTTAATTATTACCAGTTTCTATAAAAATATTTACAAACCTCCCGCTGATACAGATGCAGGACAGATAATACCGTATACCACGGTAAAATGTGGAGACGGTATGAAGGTATCAAAATTTGGATACCGCCCAATCCTACTACTCGGTCACAAAAATTGTTGTCAGTATGGGAATACTATACTGAATACTATATTCAAGTCTTCAGAGACTGATAGCTGCAAACTATACAAAGCCGAATTCACATCGAATCAAAATAAATCATCAACAGATTAATCAATTCTCAAAATTATCTTTAGTTGCAGCCCTAGATGGAGATGAAATTTCTGATCTTCTACAGTGACACAATAAGACATGTCATGTTTGACTGGGATATTCTGACCAATGTTAAAAACCTGTCAATAAGGATTTAGCTCCTGGGGTTTTCTCCCGGGAGAGTGGATTGTTCCCTTACCCAGGTGGACAACCAGTTCAAAGATAAAAGAAGCCTTCCCCATTTACAATTCCTCACATACAAAGTGGATGGGTCACCATGTACTGGTTTGCCTTGGAATAGTTTGATGGTCTTGGTCGGTGTATTTCTGAGGATCTGCAGTATCAGCAGCAATATTTTCAAAAATGACAGTCACCGAAGAACAGGGCTCGACATTCAAACACAAACATGATTGATTTTAACAACAGCGCATCGCAAGATGGCTGTGCCCGACAAGCTGCAGCTACAAAACTTCACACAGGATCATCTTGTGGGAGTATTTTAGAAACAGTCTCAAACTCTGCACAGTAGCAGTAACTAATCACCCAAGTGACTTCACGTGCAGCAATGTATGGTCACATGAAGCATAAACATCTGAGTGCGTATTTATGCACCACTGCTGTTCATAGTCATGTAATGTTTCCTTTAACCACCACGTATGAGTGAAATAAATGGCTTAAATGAACATTACAGTCTATTTTCCATGCTGACGCAAAAAAACCCCCGGAAACATTTGCTATTAATTTGTTGAACTGCATATGATTACCTCAATGACTAAAGAAATCCAACTCAAACCTAGTTTATGTTTTAACTCACAGTCTTCAGTATCAATTTGCCAGCTCAGTGAAAAAAGGTTCTTGTTACACAGTAATTCAATTCCAGTATAATACCCTGCAATAAATCCTCCTGTAATGAGGATTATAATGATGAGTTTTTATTAGAGGTGTTGATTTATTTTAATAGTCACATTTGAGGCCGTAATTTGTGAAATGGATAATACAGAGAAGTGTTCCTAATGTTTTTATTTTGTCAACCTTCATTAATATGAATGGGATGGAAAACTTTCTCTCAGTACAACCTAGTACAGTGGAACAGCAGCACACATTAATTTAAAAGGTACAGTGTGTAGAATTTAGTGATATCTACACACTGGACCTTTAATATGAAATTTAAAATGCATCAACACCCCTTAATTATATTAAATTAAAACTGAATGTGAAAATCATCATGAAGGGAGGAGGGAGGATTTAGTACAGGTCTATTGTTTAATCATGCATTAGCGAATGCATTTGTTAAAGGAATCTTTAGAACTTGTGGTCCAGCATTTTATTACTAACTAGAGTCTCATCAACACAGTGACAGGGAAATTAAACTATGATGAGATACTACTACAGCAGTGACTAACTGGGCTGAACATTATTAAAAACTTGCTTTGACTCATTTATGTTTTTACAGCTGCTAAGTGAAGAATTGTTACTGAAGTTGTAAGATTAGATTGACTGAAGATTAAATTGAAGTTGTAACAACAGAACAAGAACATCAAATTTACCTTCATAGCTCGGAAGTCCTTCCTCATTTTCTCAGGGATTCCCGTCATGAAGGAAAGCTCTGGCACTAAAAGTATCTCTCCAGTAATGATTTGCTGTAATAAACAAAAACATGTGTTTTTCTTGGTATCATTATATTCCTTGTGGACCAATGGAAAACCTACAGTATTCATTTGTGCGAGTATTAATTTCATCTACTGTTCATGGAAAACTCTTTTTCCCCTTTTATGAGGGACAGCTGTTATGAGCAATTATTTTATACATTTTAGTGCATTTACAAGGCCTCGCTAGATCCAACAGAATGCAGGCCTCTTTGTAGCCACAAGGTGGCGCACTGACGCAACAATTCAGGTCACATCAGCTGAGCGCTCCACTGTCAAGCAGTTAAGTAAAGACAAATTCAGTTCAGTCATGATGAAACCTGACTGTTGCTTCTTATAAGAGCGGTTTTACCTTCCCTCCGGGCTTGGACCGCTCCTTCGGCCGATGCATGAGAAGGGGTTGGTCCATCTCTTTGATTGTGATCCCATAGTTCTTGCTGTTAAAATGTAGATTGTTAATGCAACAGCCCGTATAAGGAAGACTTTCATTGCTGCTCTGAAATAGGCTGCCACAATTTAAATGCATTAACACTGTAATTCAATATTTTCCTCCTCAGTTCCAAGTCCATGATAAGAGCAGTCTCACCTGTAGTATTCCACAAAGGTGGTTTTTGTGCCATCCATCAAAGTGAAGGTGTCTCTAGGCGACTTGTTCCACTCAATGCCATCAATGCGGTATGTGCGGTTGTTGTAGCGGGTGATGACGATGCTGCCGATCAGTTCTTTAGTGCATTCGTCTTGGAAGTTCTCCCTGCTCTGTTGGTACAACACGTTCCTGGCAGAGAGCAAGAGCCACAAGTCAGTTTTCCACTTTTCTTTTAAATACAAGGCCCAGTACCTTGTTTTTTTACCTTTTCTTTTCAAACAGAAAGGGCATAGCCATGGCAAGATTGTTTTTTTAATAATCTATAGAACAAAATAAGCCTGTTGCATTAGTCAAGTCGCTGCCCTTCAACTCACCCCTTCCTCCGCACACACTCATAGAGGGTACTGTTATAGTAGTCAAGGTTTTCACATTTCTGTCTCTGAGGACAAGAATGTCAAACGTAGTTTTTAAATATGTATGACTACATCACAGTATGTGACATTTATATAGCTCTGTGTGGCTTGGTGATGGTATATTCAATGTTTAAACATGCATGAGCATGTCCAAGTACCCTCATAGAAAGTCAAAGATGCACTCCTCATTTTATTTTAGTATCCAATGGGATCCCCTCACCCCAAAACAATTTGAATCAGGAGACTTCCTCACAGCTCCCAGATTACTTGCAATGAAAAGACAAACTGTGATTCTTAAAAAAAAGTTAATGTATGTAACAACATTTTTTTATTGAAAAATTATTCAATTAAACTTTTAGAAACGATCTTGCACTTAATTTAAACAGCAAAATGCTCGACTTGAAAATATACCAACATTTCCGTGAACTCGCCAATACTGTTGATGATGTTTTAGATTTGCTGTGTGAACTCACATGACGTCCAGCACAGAGTCATTCCTCAAGACTTTGTGAGTCACATCCACACACAGGTACAGGCCTCCGTCTGTGCGCTTGATGCATGTTGAATAGCCTGGCCACACTTGAAGCCTAAACAAACAGACAAATAGATGATGAGATGACTGCATAGGTCATGATGTTAGTGGTGCCCTATTATGTTAAACTTCAACACAGTACTAACCGATGTTTTCCAAGAATGACTGCGCTCTCTGGATCGTAATGATTTCGGCCCACCAACTTCAGTCCAACCATTTTCATTACCCTTTGAAAACAAGAACAACACAGGGTCATGTCCCGTCATCAAACCATCCAACTAGTAACATGAGTAAGATGGTTGTGATAAGTACGATTATTTCATTGACATACAGCAGTCTGGTTGTGCGTGGAAAAGATCAGTAGAACACAGCTGTATGCAGATGTTTGACACCTGTGGACAAATTAAATTTGAGGTACCTTTTCTTGAAATGCTAATCTATTCGATTTGGCACCAAACTATAATATGTCTAAAAAAGTCAGATGTTCATTAACAATTTAGGTCTACTGTTCAAAATGCCTCGTACTTGATGAATGACTGGTGCACCAGTAGGAGGGACCTATGTATCTGGCAGTATATGCATGCCTAATTCTGCACTTACGAAAGTCCTTAAGACATTTGCACTACTTCTACCTTTGCACATTTTTTCACTGTCTTTACAGCCATGCAATTTGTGAAATAAAGACATGTAAGACATCACACTGAATCTTTAGTTTTTCTCTGACCACCTCATCAGAAAAGATGACAAACACATTTTTCAAGACGCAGCTCAATCTATGCGTACCAAAATGCCACACAGAAATGACAGTTTAAACCAAGCTCCTTGACGATAACCACCAAAAATATTCTGGAAAAATAGAGCAGCATTTAAGAAAAACTGTTTTTAAGTACTGCATTAGCCCAAACTTTTGCACATGCTATAAATAGTTTATTTCTCCCATTTATTAAACTTTAAAGTTCATGAAATAAAAAGTAGCAGAACACTTCCATTTGAATAAAGTCTCCATTTTTAATATCCGTTTGCTTCAGAAGTTTCTCTGTAAAATATGGAATTTGTACAGAGGTATCTGCATAAATCTGAATCTTAATGGCTGTTAAATTGGATTAGACATACAGAGAACAAACAGCACATTTATAGCAATGGCCACAGTTGAATGCAAGAAAATGGTCCTTAAATAACTATCCTAAATTGAATCACATACTGACCAACATGTATTTCAAAAATAATAACGTGTATAATTTATATATTTTAAAAAGAAGATACCTCCTGAGCACCACATTGTAGAACGGGATGCATAGATCTGAGTTGGGATGCAGAATCTTTGTCATCTGAATTTGTACTCGTATTTCTTCGTTATCCGTCCGTCTCAGACTCTTGAGGTGAACCACCTGTGTGCCATATAAAGAAGGGTACTCGTGTTAGATCTGGCCATTGTCAATGATTTTGGATTGGGCAGTGAAGAGAAAATCAGTCACACTTCTCAAAACATTCTAGTAGGTTGACGGACGATAAAAGAAATTCAGTTATGTACATACAGTAACAATTAAATCAACTAAAAATTACAAATCTTCAATTAACACATTAGTCAAACAAGCACAAAAATAATCACTGTGATACCCACGTTATCCAGCTTTACAGGCAGGTACAGTATGGAGCCATCAAAAGCCACTACGTCCCCTGTGGTTGAGCGGTGATCTTTCATCATGCCGAAACGCATCGCCATTGATTCAACATTTGGACTGAAAAATACATGATCAGAAATGCACTTGACTTCTAAGAATACATCCATAAAGTATTGAGTGACTTCCTCAATTCTGATTTGGAACAACACTGTGGCACTAAACATGTCTCCTCTTCCTTAACAGTCATGCTTTGGTTTCCATTTAGCTTTGTTTCACATTTTGGTTCAAAATTAATTTCAACATTCAACCATGTTCTGATTAAACTTTTACACATTCAATTTTGGAATAAGTTCCACCAGTAATTTGTTGGATTTTTGCTGAAAAGAGAAAAAAAATCTAAATCAATAACACACGTTACTTACGTGAATGTGACGTGGTACTGATAAACAGCTTCATTCTTGCAGGCAATCGAGATGTGGTTTGAGCCAATAGTTATTGGAGCTCCTTTTGTTCCAGCCTTTATTAGTGGCTCACTGACCAGAGGAGAATGGACATTCACAAACGGGTCAACTGATCAAATGCAAAAACTCATCAGACCCACATTAATTGCAGAAATGACAGATTTAGGATTTTAAACATGTTTGCATCCCGTCTCTTAACCACCTGCCTGGGGGTCAGCTTGGTGTTTCAGGTTCCTTGGGAGGTAAATGAGAAAGAGAGATAGTATACTCACGAGTCTGACTCCATTTTCAGCTCTTTTGTTGCTTGTGCAAAAGAAGAAAGCTCCAGGACATCTTGGGTGGTGGGCACAAGGGGCATGGCTGTGTCACATGATTTATGTTTCATTAGACAATTTATTGATGGAGTTCACATGTTTTTACTCAAACCATGAGCTCATACATCGGAGAAGCTGCAGATTAAACTTTCTTGCCATTTTTAACTACTTTATTATTCAAAAGCATTAATATCTACTTTAACCCATCTTAAAGAAAGAATGTCCCTGAATAGGGAGAATCATTTCTCAAAGTTTCCCTACCTGCATGGGAAGGCTGAGAGTGTGGGGCTGGTTGTGGTTCAGAGGCAAAAGAAAACGGCCCAACACAACCTGGAGGGAAAGAAGGAAGTACAGGGCGTCCTCTTCCTACTCCAAGCTGGGGCATCGCTGCTCTTCCAAGTCCAACCATAGTGTGTGGGGACAAACCTTGTCCAAGGAAACTGTAATAGGTCAAATTACACAGAAGCCAGGGTTACACATCACAATTTATATTGAGAATAATTGCCAGAGTTCAAAATATTGGTACAGGCTACGTTTATGCAAAGACAGATATTTTTAAGATCCAACAAGAAACTCTCGACATAACTGTAATATCTGTCGACCTTGAGGAGTCTGAAGCTGATCTCACACTTTTACATGAACAAACGTTCCCCACATACGACAGCACTCCTTCAATTCGACTGACCATGTCTACAAAAGCTACAGAGTGAAAGAAGCATGTCAAAGCCAAACATGCAATGTCTGCACTGTATCTGTAAACCTGATGACAACAGACTTTAATCTAGAGGAAGCTGTTGATTAGACTTCATGGTCACTACGAAGACCTGGTCTTATAAAATAACATCACAATATTTTTCCAAATCTTTTCTTCTTGACATAATCAGGTGTTGGCAGTAAATCCTGTTAATCAATAAATCTAATAATAATTAATTCCTCAGTTTCCTACCTGCGTCCTCTTCCAATCACCTCCTCAGGTTGGCCAACACTCTCTGGGCTACTGAAACCAGCTGGAGCATCTTGCAGCTTCAACTCTCCCATATCTCCAATTGCTCCTCTTCCTGCAATTAAATTTGCCAAATCAATTCTCGTTCTTCAGCTCATACAGTGGCCAGGGGTGTAATGGCTCTCCAATTTCCAATTGTTTAATCAATATGATATATGATAAGATTGTTTAGTTAATTTAAAAGTCAGCGGTTTCCACTGTATTTGCATTACTTGGTATGTACCCATTGTATGATTGAGCACATAAACTGTTTTGAAGAGTTATATTGCTATTAAGACAAATCTATCCATAACCAAGTGGCATTTAATCCAGTTCTTTCACAAGCTAGTCTTTGTCTGTGTTCCTGTTACTCAGGCTCTGTTGATAGCAAACTGAGTGTGCGTGCAGGTGCACCTATACTACTGGCACAGACTGAATCATTTCTGTGAAAGGCACTGCACAGTAGTTACCAATATTTATCAATTAACCAAGGCCAAATATATATTTAAAATCCAAGTTTTAAATACCAACCAACTGGTAGTGTTCCTCTTCCCCATGAAGTCAAGGAGGGCTCAATGCCCATTCCTCTAAACATGGAGACCAATGTAGATCCTTGACCATGAGTGGGCATGTCAACCTGTAAGCAGAGAAAGATATTTACAATGGGCCACATAATAATATTGAGGAAATTAAAACAAGCAAACGTATAGGAGTGCAGACATGTACTGGTTCCCACCTCTTTTGCTTGCAAAGTCTGGGTCTCTTCTATGAAGCCTGGCGTTGCTGGAGGTGTTGGTCCATGCTGTGGCCCCAGACTAGGCAGGATAGCGCCTCTCGCCAGCCCTACCTTTGGTTCAGCTGCTGGGAGGAGCAGTCCTCTGGCTCGTCCAAATCCTCCATCATCAGACTGCACCAGCAGTCCCCTTGCTTTTCCGAGCACAGGTTCAGTAATGGGTACATTTACGCTTCGTCCTTGTGGGGTATCGCTAGGAATGGGGAAACCTCTGGCTCGTCCTTCACCGGGCCCTTCGGTTGGGAGCAGCAGCCCTCTACTACGTCCCAGAGCCAGCGCCTCGGGCTGTAGTCCTCTTCCACGCCCCAGCCAAGGAACGCCCAGCATACCATGAAACTCTGGCTTGTTGGGATCCATTCACTCAACTTCTGATCCCACCAGTTGAAACCAAAAGGGATAAACTAAAGGGAACGACCCATTGGATAAAGGTTAATGTGTGATTCTCACACTACAGCAAGAAACGAGGTCATTTCATGTCAAGTCATTACACTTTTGTGCTGCACTGTCACAGATATTCAGGCTTAAAATTGGACACAACCGGCAGGTTGAAGGACCTAAGTGAAGAGAATAAATTCTCAAGACCAAAAACATTTGATGGACTCAGTTGCCGAGGGACCATATATTTGTGCAATCACCCAACTACTGGAGTAGTAGTGGAGTGAGGAAGACTTCTCATACAATTGAAGCGTTTGTTCCAATCTCAATTTTTTGTAACTGGTCAAATTTCCAGCAAATGTATTTTATAATAACCCCCTCAGTGGCCATTCTTAAGATCTTTTAGTCTGTGGTGCAGTAACTGCGTGTTTGCTGGACTCCTGCAGGTTTGTCCTGTCACATGGTGCAACTACATCCAAGTGTCAGGGTGGTGTGGGGAGGCTGATGGAGCTGGTCCATGAGGAGGCAGAGTTCCATCTCTGGACTCCAGTGCTGGACATGGTCTCTTCAACATGTGATGCTAACAAAGTCTGGAGATGGACTCAAGTCTTATCTTCATTAACACAAATTGATCAGGTTTCAATTACTGTCAGTACATTAACTTAGCCCAGAGAACTGTTCAAAGTTAATTTCTAATTAAAAATGTAAGTCAAGAGGGGAAATATAAAGACAGTCGATGATCGTCACGTTAACCAGACATGATGATGGCGCCTGACGTTAACAGCACAGCCTCCATCTTTGTGAAGGGCTCGGTCAAGGTCTCTCAACACTTGGGGAATAATAATTATCCATCAATTCACGAGTTAACTAAGTGAACTGACTGTGGATAGACATTCATGTAAATGCGCGACATGTGCTATTGGAATTGGTTTCCTACCGAACATTAGCAGGAGCTAGCTAGGTGGGGACACACGTGCTGCTGGAAAATGACAGAGCCGACGCGGACGAACACAAGTTGGGGATAAAACTGGGCAGAAAGCCTCTCAGGCAGTTTCCTGCGAGACACAAAACAATGTTAGCGAGCAGAGCTGCGACAGAACAACTTACATGTAGGCGACAGATGCGTGGCTCCAGGAAATAGACGGTGACCGGCTCCGCATGAAGCTACTCCCTGGCACAGGCTCCACAGGTCGACCGGTGGCACGTGCCCCCCTCCCCCCATCTCCTGATTGGATAATCAATCAAGCTCGTGCAGTAAGGCATTGGTTTACTGCACCTGTCAATCTTCTCATGTCAAGTCACTGGGGAACAGCTTCACCGCCCTCTGCTGGTGACTTCTGCAGGCTGCACCCGTGGAAACAAAATAAAATAATTAATTACATCTTCATAAAGCACAATCACAACAACACAGCAGATGAATTACTCATAATAAATAATAATAATAATAATAATAATAATAAAGACAGCATGTGAATAAAGATATCTGTATTCATTAGATCGCCTGCAAGTTATTTCATTAAAATCTTTCCACAGGAGTTTTATTTTCCGAGGCTGTTATTCAGCAGTGGCCAATTACGGCCCACTAGAGTCACAGGGGCATGGGGTGTATTTTTAGGAAGCTTGCTGGTGCTGAATATTATGTTTGACAAGCTCAACCATATGGTGCCTTTATCTCAAATCTACTGATATTGGAGCTGCTCACTAATTTTCACACACTCAGCCAATTATATCTCTGATCAAACACTTCTACATGAGCCAACTAATATGTGCACTCATTATTATAACTACTAGGTTTAGTTCTCAGTTTCAACAGGGGTGAGACTGTGCCATACACATACATTATCTGTCATATTTAAATACTTGAGGCAATGCTAAAAGTTGTTAGTGTGTGATTACTACAAAAACGGACACAAACATGTGATCTATGCTTAGACAGTCCTTTGGAACTGTCCCTGCCATTTATGACACTCATGAGGAATTAAGTCTTGATGATGGCTTTCCAAAAAGGCGAAACTAAAAAGATAAAGGATTGAAGAGAAGCAGTCGATTGAAGTGATCATAGCTTTCTGTCTCTTTGTTATATTTAAGAAATATAATGAATGTCAGCAGAGATGGTCATGCATTCTTAAAAGAACCGAAACCCACACAGCTTTAGTTTTCAGGTCACCGGTCAGGCATATTGGCAATTAGTCTTAGACGCTTCTGGGATGGTCCCAGAAGTATCGAGGTGATGACTTTGTGCTGGCACCTGCTCTTTGCAGACAAATGCTTCTTTTATATTAACTAGGCTTCTTTTGGGAAGTGACCAGATGGGATGGTGTGTCTCACTGCTGTCAGATTAACACTCCTGAAGTCCACTTTTAAAAACTAAATGGAAAACACTTATTACGAGATAGTTAATATTTTAATCATTAAAATGTTCTTTCTATTTCATCTTTTTCAAAGTCAGTCTTTAACAGACTCCAGTTCATCCTTGGTGTCTGAAGGACAACATGACATTAAAAGCAAAAAATAAAAGGGAACCAGATAAGGCTTAGTAATGAATTTGTTATTAAAGGAGGTAATGCCATCTATTGACCTGATGAACAAACTGTAACAGACGGAGAAATCAAATTAACCTTCTCTAACGAATGTAAACACCATCAGCATCAAGAACCAGCGAGAGCAGAAATCCACAAATTCTGTGTTGTTATGGCAATTTCAACTTGTTAACTCACTGCTCACTGAGCACACCCTGTGATTCTGAATAAGTGTCTCAGCTAAATATATAAATGTAAAACTGCGAGTCTCGTTTCAGATTCATGTGGGGTAATCACAATCAGTGATCACTGGGAATAAACTTCTCAACTCAGAGTGGTTGGAGGGCTTTAGACCCCTGTGACGCATCATATGTGATGTGTTTTTGAACAAGGCATGTTCACACCTATTGCCTCATTGGTCAACAGCAGAGATGTGGTGTTGTTTAGACATTAGAATGTTGCTGTCATTAGGTTAGATTAGATATAACTTTATTGATCCTTTTGGGAAGACTCCCTCAGGGAAATTAGAATTCCAGCAGCATTACAGGAAATGAAAACAAATAATAAAAAGAAACTTATAGTAAAAAAGACAGTAGCAGCACACAGGTTGAAAAATGTCACTAAAGAGTTGTGTTGAGATTATTGCACAGTGTCCAGTGTTTAAAACCTATTGCACAGTATCCAGTGTGTTATGTGTAGTGGCTAGTGGCTACTGCTTCTTCCCATCCTCTGTCCTCCTGTTACCCCTCCTCCCCCGAGTGAGGAGTTGTACAGTCTGATGGCAAGAGGGACAAAGGAGTTTTTCAGTCTGTCAGTTCTGTATTTGGGAAGAAGCAGTCTTTTGCTGAATAGGCTCCTCTGGCTGCTGATGATGGTGTGCAGAGGGTGACTGGCGTCATCCATGATGTCATGTTTGCTCCTGTCTCATGTGCATCTTGTAAATTTGCCCTTTTTGTAATCAATCCAGATTTTGAGCTACTGAGCATTAAGACTTAAATGTACCTGGCAGCCAAAACATGTGGCACTTATTTATCAGTTAGAATTAAGCATTCAATTTATTAGATAAATGATGTCGGTCATATGAATATCACCTAAATTCACACTGACCTCACTCGTGGTCACTAGAAACATGTTCAACAGTGAAGAAACAGTGGAAACACTGTGGAGCACAATGTTGCAGAAACATATAAAATGAGTCTGAATCACAAATGAATAATAAGAGAATTCACCTGCAGTCACTTGATCAGCACTGAGCTTAACCATTTCTGATCCTCTCTCTGTTTCATCAGTTGTTTTACCTTAACTTCTCCATTCAGGTTTAACAAATCAATCCTCATAGGGGTGTCAATGAACTAAATAAGTGTTATTAGAATCCACAGGATAATTCAGCCTAAGGTAGGCTGAATTAGTTTAATCACATTTGAAGAAAAGGCCTGCAAGCATTCATTACTTAATTTAATTTATTAAAAACAGCAGCCGGCTGTAATGTTGTGTTATAGAATAAAAAGTCAAGAAACATTTGTTGACATGAAGGCTAAAGGATCTTTTATTGTTATGGCTGAGCAAATGTTATTTTTATTTCATTTATTTTGTAACTTTTTTTGTGTTTTTTTCAAATGACCATTTTCTTTCTTGTTCTGAAACATGTATTTAAGTGTGACCTCATCACAAAACCACCCCAAATAATAAATTACCTTATTAAGCTGTGATCAGTTATACTGTGGATTTAAACAGAAAGTTTCTTCAGACTTCTGAAGTTAAAAAATAATGAAAGTATATAAATGACACTTGTTAGAAAACAGCTGTGTTGTATAATACTGATATTGCCTGTCATTGGGAGGTGATCATCCGCTTCAATCTTAACTTGATCAGCCACATACAAATCCTCTCTGGGTTTTTTCTAGATCATTTCTGTGGCGTTGTACCTCCGGAAAAAAACCTGTTCTTCTGCTCCTCGCTAACATTTTGTTGCCGTGATGGAATTACTTGTCTGTTCCACGGCTCCTGCCCTGTGCCTGATTATGTCTGTTTATTAAGGTCACATTTGCAAATCTCTAATTTGCTGCCAAAGAAAGGAAGATAAACAACGTTTATGGATTGTGAAGTAGGGACAGTCTCCACCTGTCTGCCTTCAGCTGTAATCTACGTCTAAAGAACAAACATTTGACTTCCAATGACTGAGTGATTACATTATGCCAGTCCATGTCAGAGGCACAGATGGGCTCCAAGCCGACATAGTCAGTGGCATCACCTGTCATGTCTAATGCAGCACGCCTGGATGAGACCTGAAGGACTGCGTTTGGCGGTGTGTTCTGACATTTACAAACATCAGGAAAAGATTGACGTGCTGGTGTAATTACAGGTCAAAATGTGAAGCTTGATGGCAGCACGCATCATTCCTGTGAAAGGACATGTTTACTCAATGTTTTGGTTTCATTAAGGTTCTTACTACCCAATTAGAGCCCCTGCGTTCGTGGGCACACATCACTCAGTCACATGGGGCTTGTTTATTGGACAGAGCCTCAGTAACATGACATCCAAACAGGCCGCAGAGGAGTTTGGCAGAGATGGGGGATCAAAACAAGCTTTACATTCTGAGGTCCTTTCTTGTTATCGATTTAAATTAACTTTCGCTTCTGATCTACACCACACCACAGGCTTTTTAAAGGAACACAGGGATCTGTATTTTCAGCTGCTTCAGGCCTGGTGTCATCCCAGATTGCCTGTCAACAAATTAACAAGTAATACCCCAGATATATAATGCAGATCTTTAGTGACAGACCTATCCATACTGAAGACCTGAATGGATGGGATATTGAATGAGCTTGTAAGGCAGGGGTCCAGGGGCCCTTACACATGTGTGTCCTGAGGGGCCATTGTCTCATGACTCGTCTGTACCTGATCGCCTATCACTTCCACAAAGATGAGACCACTCCATCAACTAAAATTTACTGATCCAAAATTCTCTTGTTGTGCTCCTTCCTAAACATCTGTCACATGTTATTCATATCTGTTTAACCCCTCTCATTACCAGACCTACAGTGGGCTGAAAGGGGCACTGAAGAGCTGATAGGTTGCTTTGCATAAGCTCCCAGAGCGCCCCTCAGAGGTTTTCCACCCAGGAAACCTCACCCATCTCCACTGACATGCATCTGTAATATCCTTAGAATAAATTGACTAAATTTTCCCTGACAGCAGGAGGTCTACCAGAAACTGCCAGTGGTCACTGGCATTAATCTGATGCGACAATCATTACCGACCTGTCTGTCAGGCTGAATAGTAAATCTAGGTATATTGAATAAAACACCAAGGCTATAGTGGCTTGCTTCTGAGGAGGGAGGAGCAGCTATATGAAGGAGCAGGAGGAAATAGTGTGTGTGGGAAACAGCACTGGCCCCTTCAGAGCCTGAGGGGACAAACACACCACAGCTGTTGCTGCATGGACGATGATGCATGTAGCCAGAGTCCTGGGAAGCTTTCCCATATGTCCTCGCTGTCTCCCAGCATCATCAGAGCTGCTGGATGCACTGCTCTGATTTGTCTCCAGTGCTTAAATGTGAGGGGGCCAAGGGAACCAAGACAAACAACGTCACATTCCAGAAGTAAATAATACTGTCCACTACAGGAGAAAATGCAATGATGATGATGATGATGATCAGAGGATTTTTCTCTCTCTGAAATAAAAAAGTCTGAGCTGTCCTGTATGTGTCCAGCTGGCTGTGCGTGCGTCTTCACTGATGCGTCACATGGTAAGGTGCGGTTTGCGCAGCGCAGCTCACCAAACAGACCATTTTTCTCGGAGTAGTGTCGTGAGAAACAAGTACTTCTGGAGCAGCCACATTTAGATTCTGTTACTTTTTTTTCTTTGCATAGTCTTGGAGCAGAAGTTTATTTGTTTGCCCTCTAGGGATGGAGCACCCATCCACATAGCTCTTCCCCAGACGGATGATTCTTAAACAGAAACCAGTCAAGAACTCCTCTGAATTGTTGGCAGCTCTGATGAAGAGCAGCTGCAACAGCCTCATTCTGAAACCGCTGGACAGGAGCCGAGAGCAGGTTACACATATCCAAATATGCGCGTAATTGGAGCGCACTGGCGAGGCGTCCCTTGCATCCCCACCGGGATAACGCTGTCGTGATGTTCAATACTTCGGGAATTGAGTTCACTTTTCACAAGAAAGAGGATATTTCCGAAGTTATCAATGGCACCCTGGAGCTTTTCTACAACGTCCTCGTCACCATCGGTCCCACCACCATGTGGAACGAGTCGTGCGGGGAGCAGCTGCTGGACTTCGGGCGCCCCGAGAAGATCATCATCGGGGTGATGCTGGCGATCATCACGGCGGTCACCGTGATGGGGAACACGCTCGTAGTGATCGCGGTGTGTGTGGTGAAGAAGCTGAGGCAGCCGTCGAACTACCTACTGGTGTCCCTGGCAGTGGCGGACCTGTCCGTGGCCATAGTGGTGATGCCGTTCGTAATAGTGACGGACCTCACCGGGGGCAAGTGGCTTTTTGGGGAGGTGTTCTGCAACATCTTCATCGGCATGGATGTAATGTGCTGCACTGCCTCCATCATGACCCTGTGTGTGATCAGCGTGGACAGGTGAGTTTACAAAGTTGACAGCGACCGGAGCTGCTTAGGAGCGCATCAGTTTTGCATCGGTACCGAAATTACGCATGCGGTGCGTCTTGCGTTTTAAACGACACGGAGACGACAGATATGTCTTTTTATAGGCTGCTCCAAACCACTTTAGTGCACTGAGGGTGGGAACAGTTCAAGTGTCAAATGAAGTAATGAATTGTAAACGAAACGCATGAAACAAATGGTCGTTTATACACCAGAGAATGGCTCTTAAATGCCTCATTCCACATCAACTGCTCCTCTGATTATCTGAGCGGTTAAAACCTCTGATCCAGAAAATGAATGTACGCAGACTGTGATTAATTTATAGCACGATTCATTTATCTGCTTGACCCTGAGCATACTGTTTTTTCCTATAGGCTTATTACGCATAGGATCGGCACTCATCGGCGAATATAGCCAAGACACTGATACATGATTGAAACGGTCCAGCATTTCTGTCTAGGGCGCACAGCACGAACCATGTTCTTTATATGCCACCATTAGAATAAAGGAAAAACAATTGAATTCACTTTACATGTGGTTCAGCAGCAGCAGATGACTCAATTCCAAATACGATGTTTCTGACTCACTATACCTGCATAAATATGAGCATTATCTCCCATGGTGTTTGGCATCAACATGGTGCTCCAAAAAAATCTAGCAAAGTGATTTAAATACAGCCCACACAGATGCCTCAAATTCTACATTCTGCAAATCTACTCTGTACCCCCATCCCCACCAATCAGGGTCCCCACTCTGCATACAGCTCTGGGGAGTCTGTGCTCACAAAGCCAGAGTCCTGATAGCTTGAGACAAACGAGACATGTCCACTACTCCCACTACATCCCACAATGAAATAAAAGTCAAGTGCTCGATGTCACTGCTCTGTAACCTTAATGAAGACAAAGGCACATTGTGGTATCGATGATCTGATTATTTCCTCCTGCTTGCCAATCAGGCATTATTACCTCTATGCATTGCACCCAGAATTATGTGTTTAATGCTCGTTCATGCATTGGGATAATGAAATTATGGGAGGAAATTGATCGTAGATATCATGCTGTGATACAGTGTGATGGCTCCAGTCAGCATGTGATGCCACTGACAGAGGTATGGCTGTGCTTAGGTGGGAGGTAATGAGATCAGTTGTTTAGAGGCAGACAGGCCCCTCAGAGGTTAGGTTAGAGGTCACTGTGATTACAGTGATAACTGAAGATGGATGGACAGGGACTGGGATTAGTGTCATCTGTGGCCTGTCATTCCTCAGTCAGGGCATTAGGTGGCCACCATGAAACCAGCCCATAGAATTCAATTTGTTCCCATCTTAACCTCAGCAAATATACAAAATCTGAGTGGAAATAAACAATGGCAGTGTTTGTAGAGCAGGACTCCCTTAGTTTTTTTGAGGAGGATGAATGGAAGTTCTGCAAACTGGCTCTGTCAGGTGCCATCGTCTATGATTAGAGATGAGAATTGTTCATAGTATACAATCAGAAAGAAGAAATGGACCCATCTGTGAGTGAGCATGCCTGAAAGAGTGGATGATTGAACGTGTTACTGTGAGATCAAGGTGCACACACACACACACACACACATACACACACACACGCGCATACATGCGCATACATGCGCATACATGCGCATACACGCAAGCAAACACACATGGCACTCGAGCAGAGCATCTCCGAGTCCCTCTGCCTTTTTGCCAGACACAAGAATTTAAAATAATTTGATGTCAGTTTGGGATTATTTTTATCCCCACGCAAGCTGCACAGACAGTTCTGTGAACTGTTTTCAGTGATCGCCGTGAAATCAGATTTGTTTCAAATTCAACAGTGCAGAGTGTCTTTGGCAGATAATTCACATTGGGAATCATAGATGTAATTCATCAAGATGGGAATTGCCAATTAGGCACGCGATAAGCTTTGATTAGGGCTCTCTTGGTATCATCTCGTGTTCCCAAGGACATGCATTGCAAAGCGAAGCTGAAATGTGGGGAATGCTGCAAATGAGGCTCAGGATTGAGCAGGTGGGTTTTGTGGGGGTAAAGCAGTCCCTGGAGAGAAGGTGCGTTACTGCAGAGAGAGGCTGATTGTCTTGGGGAGCTCCTTTAGGGTTCCAGGGGAGGTGGTCTACTGTGCAGTTTATGCCAATATCGGCAATCTGATACCAGAGGAGTGGTCCCCAGTGTATGTGGGCAAAGAATTTATGACCCAGCGGGGACTTGAATGGCTTGACACAGATGCTCCTAGAGTGACTGCTGTAATCCTGCAGGAACAGAGTATCTCTGATATTCACCATCCATGCTGGCACAAGTTTAATCAACAACCACAGCTACTTTTTGAATGAATATACACACTGATGAGTAAACCTACACATCATGCTGTAAAAAGATGCATCATAGGTTAAGTGTGGTTGAGAGGTCCGGATCAGTTTTTAATCTTCTCACATTAACATATACAACCTTCTCCAACATTAGATGTTGGCAATATGAACATGATTCTCAATCACATTCTATGCAAGTTTACATCATTATCAAGATATTGCACAGTGGGGGCGGTTGAGGCTCAAGAGGTGGAGAGGGGTTCTCCACCACAGAGGGTCAGTGATTTGATCCGCATCTCCTCTAATCGGTCTTCTGAAGTGTCACTGGGCAAGATACAGAACCTCAAATTACCCCTGGTAGCTGAAGACAGTATATGAATGTTGTGTAATCGGAAAAGCGCCCGTATAGTATGTATGTATGTATGCGTGTGTGAATGTGACTGTAAAGTGGTAAATAAGACTGACAAGGCACTAAATAAATACAATCCAAAGTGCTGTATAAATATACTTTAAAGCACAATATAAATACAATCAATTTACCTTTGACATTATCTAGTAAATATGGATAATCAAAGTACTGTCACATTAATGTTTTCTAACCACTCCTATCTATTTGTACATTATGTATACAATGGATGTAAAAAGTACCCTTCCACATTTAAAAAACATTTCACTTAAATGCTAAACACAATGATCCACCATTACTTTCAATGTGAAAGTCCAACCCTAGCCTCTCCCCCTTCAATATGCTTGAAAACTCTCCTTATAAAAGTTGGAAAAATATATTCTCAAAAAATAACAGCAAGCTATTGGGATCATGCCTAGGTCATGTAATAATAACTGCAGAGTGGTTGTGTTGCTATTGATTTTATACTGTATGTGGAAGTGCTGTGAAAGTTATTCTTACGCATGAGTACTCAGTCATCACCTCCCGCCTCTTGAAGTGGAGATTCAACACAGCAAATTGAAGCTAATACAGCTCAGCACTGAGCCAGTGCCATCATAAAAGTCCAGTCTGAGTGTTGTCAAGTGGATAAAAGAGAAGTTACATTCCCAAGGCCTCCAGTCTCAACTAATGTAGGTGGGACTGCTTTTTTTCATGAGTTATCCCAGCTTGCACTTTCAGTGTAATCGCTTTCATCAAAAAAAGTTAGTATCTCTTTTGGATGCAGTCGGGTCTTAGCTTCACTGAGAGTAATATGTTGTATGTTAAATTATTCAAAAGTCAAATATGAATGATTTATTCACGACAGTGGGAAGGAAGGGTAGTCCTTTTCTACAGCTCCTCAGACCTCTAAGAAGAGTAGGAGGAGTGGAGGAGCCTGGTACAGCAACAGACTGACGCTAGTTATATTTGCAAATCAAATAGGAGCCGGTTTAACTGTATGTGAACTTGTGGAAGGTTGGTGGGATGTAGGTCAAGAAAAAAACATCACACAACTGCAGAAATCTAAACTTTTCCAGCAAGGTTCAGACGAAAGAAAACACGAGTGTAGGTGTGATCACAGCCGTCAGCTCCTGCAGGGGATTTAAGGGAGGAAATCACAGAGGCTATAGGGCCCATAGATGACAGCAGGATTAGCCACTGCCTTTGCATCCTTTCTGCCAAATGATGTATGATTGATTAGCCGAGTTCCCACACAGCTCCCGCATCGACCTGCCCTCTACATATGATCATAATTTTGTGAGGTCAGTGCGTAAAGTTCGTCCCAGGAGAAACAACATCCACCCGCAGCAGCAGACACAGATGACTTGACCTAGCTGACGCATCCTCAGGTAATTTGATGTGACGCCTGAGCTCCACTCTCACAGGCACTGTTCACTTCCCACTTGTCGGCCACCCTGCCGAAATGGGGAGAATTGGACGTATCCTGCCAGCCCAGTGCGATGAGATCAAAGCAGACAGTGCTTGTAAAGAAATGCAAGATCAGGATGGAAAGCGCTTAATGGGATGTTACACTGAGTTCTTAAATCCTGCGATCACAAATAGTTTACAGAGTGCTGCGTTTGAGATCTTTTAGAAACCACAAGGGACATGTTTAATGTTACAAACCACTGCAGCAAACCATTCTCATCTTCACAGAGGAAACATGCATTTAAATTTAAAACCCTATCACTGCCCATATCATGTGAACGAGCCCTTCTTCCAGAGCAAAACTGCTGTCAAAATATTTCAGAGCCCCATTAAATAAAAATGCTGTGAGAATGCATTTGGCAAGTTAATCATTGATACATGCTGCTTGTACTAACTGGAGTTCAGTTTCCTTCCTCTTTGACTTTTATGACAGAGGCACATGAAGAGAAAGCCAAATTGACCATTGATCATGTGATCGGATGGTGTGTGTGTGTGTGTGTGTGTGTGTGTGTGTGTGTGTGTGTGTGTGTGTGGGAATGGATCCAGGGACAGATTAGATGGTTGAGAACAGAAAGTTAAAAGGAGGAGAGCAAAATGATGGAAGCTCCTTGTTGTTGTCTGTTGACTCTGTGGTTTCCTGACTTTAATGGACCATTGTTACGGTGTAAGCAGCTTCTAAGTGTTTCATTGGAAAAACACACATATTTAGCTCTGGCTTGTTACCAGATCTATGGCAGCTACAGCAGGTGCAGCTTGGCCCCATCATGCTGCATTCACAGCATGTGTATCCATATTTAGCAGATTCAGTGTGACTAACATCAGATATGCACAATATTTGTGCATCCAAATGTTTATTACCAGGAACCTCTCTTATTTTCTAACTATAAAAATTGACTCCAGGTCCGTAAAGGGAAACCAATCCCTGAGTGCTTGAAATTTGTATTCTCTCATATGACCACTGGACAAATGAGTCTCTAGAGAAGTCAATGAGAAAATGAACTCATTCTCACTTGATTTATAATATTAATATTTTTTTTAGAGTTTATGGTTGAAATCGCTTGTTTGAAGTGTTCTCTAATACAGCATGACTTCAGTAAATTATGGCCCCCTGTAGATCAAAATAGAATAAAGCACAGTATGCATCGTCATGGACACCTTGTGATTGACAGTTCAGTCCCCCCCCCCCCCCCCCCTTCTGAGCCTACAGGTGGATGATTGGGTGGTGGAGAGGCTGAAGCAACTGGCAGCAATACTAACGCAGCAGTGGGGCAAGCAAAGAGGGTGATGGGAAATTTCCTCTGCTTAAATAGACCGTAAATCTGAAAATATGAGAGCCTGGATTACCACATTTGTCTTTGTGTATTTATTAGGAGCTTTCTGCAGAAAGGATCAACACAGAGAGTCCCAGGGATCTCAGAGTGCTGATGAAGAACAGTCAAATGCAAGCATCTTATATAGGAGAACTAAGGCTGTTTGTCTGAGCCAGTTCAGACTGGATCTGTAGGCACAGTTTGAGGCAGGAATTAAGACACAGGAAACTTATTTGTATAAGTTTCCTTTACAGATAGAGCATAATTCCTTGGACTGTCATAAAGCAATAAAAAAGGTCATAAAGGTATTAGCAAGGTCCTAAGATTTCAGGTCACAAAGAGTTCAGGTCATAAAAGGTGTATACAGGGATTTACTTTTCAACTACAAAATAGTTTCCCACCACACTTACAGTTATTTTATCCTCACACCGTCTAATAAGGTGGGTGTATATTATAGATTATTGTGGTATGTCACATGATTGGAGTAGTGGAGCTCAAGTTGGCTACCTGAACTAGCTCACAGGCTCCATTTAATTCTGTCCAATGGGTGCAGGTCACAGGGCGTGCAGTATTGTCATGCTCTCAGTCAGGCTCCACCCCTTGCTCCTCCAAATATGGTTACTTCTGATAAAAAAAACAAAAACAAGATGGCCCTGGCCAAAATGCTGAAGTCGAGGCTTCAAAACAGGAGTTCACAAACCATTGGGAGATGCCATGATGGGTTGACAAAATCCTACAATAGTACTGATTTGGAATACAGAAGTAGTATAGAGAGTACAGTACTAGTCATTAAATAAATGTCCAAAGATTTACAACCATCACAAGATCTTAATATCTTGCAGATCATATATAATAGATATGGTGAAGGGCCTAATTACCACTCGAGAGGCAGAGGTCACTTGAACCCTTGAGCACAATTTGCATTCCCTATTTTCCATTTGCCTTTACTTCACCAATGCCCTTCCTCTTTTAATCATATTATTATTTTGTCCTTTAGGGAAGTGGTGTTCTTAATTTGACATAAAAATGGGGTATTGAGCAAAGGGCTGAGATGCAAGAGTAAACCAAATTTGACGTCATAAAGAAACCAAGGAGAGGAAAAAAGAAATCAAGACCAACAGTCTCCAGTCACACTAGCAGCCCTGCAGGGTTTGACTTAAAGCCGGGGTTTGAGCCAGTACGCAAACGTTCTCACAATGACACAGCAACATGCTGATGTTTGGTTGGATTTAATAGTTGTTGAGATACTTGTCTGAACCAAAGTGTTGGACTGGGTGAGCCTGTGAACCCCAGAGCGACACAACTGACATGACTAATGATAACCCTGCACACCAAATCTCCTATTTCACAGCGTTGTCGTTTTGCTTTTCTTTTACCGCTGTCCCTCACAGTTCTGTGGAGAGGTTTGCAGGGACTCTCCAAAGTGAGGGGAAGGGTTAAGGGGGAGAAGTGATTCAGAGGCTTTTGCAGGAAGGCTGGTATTATTCATCTTAGGGAATAATAATATTGGAAACTGCTACATATGTTTAACAAGCCCGTAGATTCATCTTTCACTGACAGATCACATGCTCTGTGATTTAATTTCATTTTTGGTCATCTTCGCTGGGAGACGCTTAAATCAGACTTGCCTACGCAACTAACACTTTTACCAGCATTAGATGCAACTCTGCATCATATCTGAGTAGTAGCTGTCATATCCAGAAAGGAGTTCTTTTGCAGATAGAAATGAGGGTGTGGAGGAGGATGCTTTGGCGTGTTCTGCTGATGTTTTGAATAATAATGTCCCTCTTGTTGGGTAAATACCAACTGACCCCAATTTTTTGTTTCTGTGATATTTTGTCGAAGTGAAATTATCACTAGGGGTCAATAGATGAGAGAGAGACAAACGAGTTTGAAACCCTTGATTCCTGAGAAGCTGAGGACACCCAGTAGTCATCAAATCAGAGCCGTATGGGTATGTTGTACTTTCCTCTGAAATTTGACATAGACGATGATGGATTAGCAACCACTCTGTAGACAGAGATGCAAGTTTTATTTTGTCATTCCCAGCTTGTCACCCTTTTTACCTTGCAATCTCTGGGGACAGGAAGCAGAAAAGGGCAAAGTGCTGCGTGCCTTTACTGTGGCATAAATCATGCTTTGTGTTTGGCATAACAAAGGTGGGGTCCATTATTCATCAAGATTGAACAAAGGACCACCGAGCATTTACCAAGCGGTGAGATAATGGGTTTCCTGTTGATGGAGCTGAGAGACTGCAAACAAACAAACACACACCACGCTGCGGATTGCTGATAATATGTTTTGAACGTTAGCATATTGCTGCTGTTGCCGAATAACTATGCAACTCAAGTTTTGGCCTTCGAATCATCTGTGCACATGAATTGAATATTTATTTGGTCTATTAAAATTAGACTGTATGAATGTTCCCATTAACAAGAAGCTAACATTTTACACCAGTGAGTGATGTTGTGCTTTCACGTTTAGTTTGGTGTCTCTGTTTGAAACTGCTCCTGAAGGCAACAGCTTTTATCCATTCATTCACTGTCTGATATTTCTCTCACAGGTTCATCACTTTTCATATACTGTAGTGTCCAAATCATTGAGTGAACATAACATAACTTCGTCCCACTATCCAGAAATGAAGCCACAATATCCCAGATACGAACGCTGTTATCTTTCACACTTGGAGTCTGATCGAGGGTGGAGGTGTGGTATTGAGGTACCGTTAATCCATTTGTCCGACTAATCACAAGTCAGTCTCAGCTGTCAATCATGATGTTTCACCTAATTTCTATATAATCAAATAACTTATAAAACCAAACCTATCAGAAACATACACAATTGAAGACAGTGTAATAAGAATTACCTAAAATGAGAAAAATGTATTTGAAGTGTACTTTGACTTTTTGGATTGGTCCATCTCCCATCCACTGACATGGAAGAGGCGGGATCTATGACCTATACTGCAATCAGCCACTAGGTGACGATAAAGAAGACGACACAACTTTGTTGTTGTTACTTCTAAACTCACTGTCCAACAAGAGTATTGCATGATGGACATGTTCAGTGTGACTTTGTTGCTGAATACTGATGCTCAGAAGTTGGTGATATGACCCTCGGGACTGAGCTAAGTTTGTATTCCTGCTGTGAAACAGCAAATTGAGTTATGGCCCCCCATCACTGCCCTTGAGCAAGATACCAAACCCCAGAACTGCCTACTAACTAGGTCATTGCACTGTATGCAGCCCTGTACTTCGTCTGTGTATGTGGCACACAGGGAATAATAAAACTCCAACATCAAATTCAATCCAGTGCATTAATGTCGTAGAAACAGCTGAGAGTGGCAGATCATCTTGACCTTGGAAGCAGTCTCACAAGATCCATTAGTAGCTGTTCTCCAACCTTTGATGGAATTACACTTGAAGTGCTCAGAAAAATTGAAATAATGTCCACGAATCCATGACAACCACAGAAAATAGATGCTGCTAGAATTTGTGGTAAGCTTGTTTGTTTCAGCTGTAGAGGCATCCCTTAATCCCCTTTGCAAAGATCTTTCAGCTCAGTTTACCTATTAAACAACACAGTAGCTCACAATACATGTTGAGCAGGCAACTAAAACTTAAAGTAGGACATGTTATTAGCTAGTAGGCATTCGGAACAGTTTGGCAGAGTTGGGATTGTGTGGGTGTGTCTATTTACTGTTGCTCTACATCACCTCAAAGTTCAACCTCAAGTGTGTGTTTCTATTGAACTCAGCCTCTGACTGCAGACTGAAGAGGAAATCCTGCTCTTTGTTTTATTTGTCCTCTGTTTTTTTCCATGTCTCGGTAATTTGAAATGTGTTTTATTAGTCTGCAGGTCACCTGAGTGAATTAGCATGAAAATCATTCATCTCTTATATATGCCACAAGGTGTGGTCTTTGATAAACTCCTTATAGGTCTGGGTGATCAAACAATAAAGATAATTATTGTGAAATTATTTTTTGTGGCTGGAATAGAGTTACAGCCACATCAGGTTAGGTGGATGCACACAGCACAGAGTGAAGGAGTAGCAGCCGGGAGCTGCACACGTGCTTATGTTTGAGCTACTGCAACCGTGCACATCAGTACGTCAGGAGTAGGAGCGAGATAAAGAGAAAATGAAGGGAGAAAATGTTTACAGAACTCGCGCGAGAGCGTTACCGAAGAAGACACCCCAACAGACAGAGCCCAAGGCTCAGAAGACAAGGTCTTGTTTAAAAGAAGGGTCAGAGGATTTTGGTAGTGTGACGAAATTTTGGCTATTTAAAGTCAGACAAGAAGCAGAGTAGCATGCGCTGCAAATTGTGTCGAAATCATGTATATATAAGAGGTAACACCTCAAATCTTTTTTTACTATCTGAAGCAAAAAAACTGAAATAGTGTTTTGATTTATATCATGATATATATTGATATCAACTGATTTAATTTTTGTGATAAGATGTTTTTGCTCAACATTCTGTTTTGCAACTTCTGTTTTTGTGAACTTGGAGCCAATGATCTGAGAGGCCAAGAGGGATATTTTAGTGTCACTTGTCAAATGTCACCTTGTCCAGACGAGAATACAAAAACAACTACAAACACCCAAACAAGCAATTCAGCCGGTGGTAATAGTCTAAAGTCTAAAGAGATGATCCGACAAGTACCAGAGAAGAACGCTGTGGTTCAAGCTGGACACGACATGAACGTTTGAATGCCCCTTCGTTTTTTTAACACGTGTAGCTGTTTGATTGAGTTGAAGTGTGATACTTAAGCACTGAAAGTCTTGTTGCTTCCCTGTGCCATTCACTCTTTAGTTTGACACTGAAGCGCAATTAATCCTGGGATAGCTTGGGCCAGGAAGCATCGACCCGTTGGAGCCTTGGTTTCGTGGGGATGGAAGGACACATTTGTCGGCTGGATTTGACGGAGCTATCAAAATGGGACAGTGTAGTCACTGTGACGGTCTTCAAATGCAGCCTACAAAGGATGCAGTCCCTGAATTGAGACATTGGGACTGGGCGAGAAAAAGATGCCTGTGGAATGCTGCTAATGTGGTGCAGTGATGCTACATTTAGCTGCAAACTTGTGTTTAGAGCCTAGTGCTTACTAAACATAAAGAAAACAGTACAAAGGTGCCATTGTTGGTTTTGTTTTGTTATTGTTGTTTCTGGCGCATGCTCATTACACAATGCAACAGTGGGCCTGCACGATGTAAGCTGTGAAATCAGTTTTTAGTGACTAAATGAAGTTTTCATTTGGACGAGAGGCCCAAACACAGACGGAATAGTTTGTTTCGCAAACTGCCCACATTAGTTTGGACAGGGCTTTAATCTCCCCAAAACACTGGTGTATAGACACATATGAATGGTTCTGTGATTGTAATGACCACTAGGATAATCATACGTCAGTCCAGTACACCAAGTACACTGCTGAGAAATAATTCACCATCATTTCTTTTTTTACATTTGAGGCTGATAGCACTGCTCAGCATCATGTCTAGATTGACTGTTACTTACCCGTCATTACGTGCACTGATTTGTCAACACAAATTGACAAAGTGACCTTTATTTTACTGGATAATTATTATCAGTACCGTGAACTTGTGGTTGCAGCTGTGTTTGCTCACCTATAGTAGCATTTGTTTGTCTAGCTTTCAAATTAGCCTGCACTGAGGCGAATCAATGTAATACAGTGCATTTAAATCTGTTCTTTTCCACTAGAAAGATGCAGAATAACTTTGAATTATTTTTCTCTCTCCCACTGCTCACAGACGCTATAAACAGCAGTGAAATTGCTCTTGTAATGAATATTCCTGTCATCAGTCATTGTTTTCATCTGGTTGGTGCTCACTGCTCAGTACAGGAGCATAGATTCCACCTCCATATCTGTTGCTGTGATGTATGTCATCTGCTGCAAAACCAAATTACATTAAATTTACTGTCTTCTGGTGAAAAACAATGGTATCAGTCTTGCTAACGAAAGCTTTTCTGAAATAATTAAAGCTGTTATTATTGCTATTTATTTGAAGTATTATTCTGGCACAAGATAAGGTGTTTTCATTGTGCTGCTTGATTGATTTATAAGTTGAATATTTTCCATAATAAGGATGCATCCAACCTGTAGACTAAATCCAATCATTTAGATGCTCTCAGCCATCATGTTTTTTGTGTGAGCTCTCAGGGCAACTGTGAAGCAATGCAAGCAGAGTATTACTCATACTGTCACGTTGTACCTGCCTTTTGAAAAAAGGCTCAGAAGATATGCTTTGCACTTTTATTTCATTAAATATGTCATCTGTGTGTGGAGTTTGCATTTTCTCCCCGAGTCTGTGTGGGTTTTCTCCAGTATTCTCCCACAGTCCAAAGACTGAAAAATACATTGAAACTACAACTAGTGGAAGCTATTTATTGTGCCAGAGGATGTGTACATTTTCTTACTGTTGCATTCAAAATAAATCTTACTTGTCTAATATGTCAATCACTGCTTCATTGCCTCTTCTCACCCTCTGTCTAAAGTTGTTTTAGCTCAGCCCAGTCTGCTCTAAATGGTCAGCTGGCCAATTCTTTTGTTATTGGTCCACCATAAAGAGCGTGCCCTGTCCCTTACCTTGTGAAGTGAAGCCAAAGAATGGCTACCTGCAGTACAGGTTATAAATCTCGCCTCATCCATGTTGCTTTATTCCAAACCACTACTGCACAGACTGTGCAAAATTGAGTATGATGGATATTTTGATTTCTGGGTAGTGGAAGGAAATGAAGATTTGTTGTCAGTCTATGGTTTTGCCGTACCACGAGTCAAACTACCTGCTTGGTCGATATGTTACGTGTGATAAAGTGCTGGCTCTTCAGAAGCAGTGTGTGAAAAAGACTTTTTGCTTTGATATTTGAAACTTAGCAGATCTTTTAAAAGCACAAAAGTGTTATGAGGAGAAGGGGAAAGGGACATTTTTATTGTTATGGACACTTTCAATAACTGTAGAAATTTGTGTAGGAGAGGTATTGAAGATTTTTTCATTCATCGTCCTGTGTGAGGCAAATAATAATAACACATAATAATGCTTCTGTTTTGTGGAATATGAATTCGGACTTACTGAATTATGTTTCAATCAATTTTGTTGGTAGTCATATCTCATGCTCTGCTGATATGAACATGAATAAGAAGAATATGGGGCTTTCAGTCTGTTTTTCGAGGATTGTTCTGTTCATTGATAAGTTTAAGATATGACATTTTAGAATATGATCTATGCTCTAGATTGATATGACATGATATGAACATTTTTAAAGATTGACTTAATGCATCAGAACTACGTCATTGAGGCTCATATTTTCTATGTGTGTGCACATGATGAGTTCAGGGGATAGAATGCCAGGGTAGTTTTTTAGTAGGTGGTCTGTGATATTTTCATGTCCCAACAATAAAAGGTCAGCAAGAGAATAGGAGGTGGAAATAAACACTGTCCTCAACCCTGCCTTTATGTTACATGGTGGTGTCTACTGACCCAGGGAACAAGATAGATACAACTCCTCCTCACTGTCCTCCTACATTTGCTGAGCCATGAAATGATGACATATATTGGGCTGTGCAGCCACTTCAGTTAAACTAAAGCTGGCTACACACCAAATTGGAAGAAAGTTTGTCTGTTCAAAATAGATGCTGCCTGTGGTATCCTTGGTAACTAAAATTGTTTAGTATTTCTTTTAAAGGTCGAGAGTGAAACCGGAGCAAGTGGAGAATAGGATTCCTCCCCCACATCTGAGACTTCCTCTGAGCTTATTTAGTTTCTAAGTGTCCTTTGAGAGCGCGGCTGCACTCAGTGACAGAACCAAAGGGAAGGTGACAAAGATGGAGGGACTTGTGTCTTCACACTCGCTCTCTCACATCGTCATGACAGGAAAAGGAGAGGGAGCCGCACTCGCTGCCACTTATTCATCTTCCTCTAACAGACTTGAGTCATTGTATAATAATGAAAGAGCGTTAAGACGCACATTAATATTTGATAGCGCTTCTGGGATCTGGCTAAATGGATTTGCAGATTTGTGACTGTTACTGGGTCGTAGCTGTGGTCAGTAATAGCATTTCATATGGCAAAATAATGGAGGTGGAAGAAGTATCCGGATTGTTTACTTAGTATACTAAAAGAAACAATACAGCAGGACCACAATACTGCATTAGAAGTAAGTTCTGCATGGACAAAATTTAAGTGAGATGACCACTGACTGATATATTATTATATGCCACCATTAGATGATTACTACTGAAGCATCAGTATAAAAAATGCAATCAATAATCCATGACATTGTATTTTAAAACCTTGTTTTATGTCATCCATTATGTAAAATCTTCATCTTCAACGTAATTAGGAACTCAAGGTGTCAAACTACTTTACTGGAGTAGAAAGTAGATTATCAATTTTTAATAAATGGGTAAATGAATACTACTACTACTACTACTACTACTACTACTACTACTACTACTAATAATACTAAAACACAAGGAAATTATCTTAAATTCAAACCTAAAGCTTCTTGGTAACCCTGATAACCCTTACTGAAGAGGATATCAACAAATAACCAACCCTACCTGTAAGTACTTGAGTACACACACTTAGTTACTTTCCACTACTGCTTATTGCTCAAATTAACTGAGGTAGTGGCTGGCATGGACACTTAGAAAAGTAGTTTTCTCAGGAAAGTGAAATGTCTGTAAAAGCTTTGTAGCTGCATCACAAACCTGGTCAACCCGGCTGTCACCATAATGGAAGTCCATTAAAGAATTAACAGGAAGCAGACACACACACACACACACACTACACCACCCAGAAGACCAGAGAGACAAGGTAGGACTTGATGTGGACTAACAGCACTGGTCAAATAAAGCCTCTGTGTTGTGTATGCATATGAAAATGTTGTGTTAACCTCATTACTTTGTGCAGATATTTATTTATAGGTGAGGCCATGAAAATTAAGGTTCTTAGCAATTTGACTCTGCTGCAGAATAAAAACTACAAGAAACAGTTAGATAATCTGCAAGTTTGTGAAACTTGACTTCATAAAATCTAACAGCAATCTGTTTACCAGGGGCAGTCAACTGGAGACTTAAGGACAGAAAATATCTGTGGTTGGTATTTGTCTTGTTTTGAATTTAATTGAAATTTAACTGCAGACAAAATAGTCTGGTAGAACAAAGGTGAGATTTATTAAAAACAAGCTAACAGTCTTTGTTGGAAGCAGAGATGTAGGCAAACAAAAAACCAACTCGGTAGCAAACAGGCAGAACCCAGGAATAGAACCAAAAACCAATATTCCTTTATTTTCAACCTGCACCAAATTTCACACACTCATAGATTTCAGTCCCCTAAACATACCTTTTTTCATCCAGATCAAAAATTGTCAAAATTGATTTTCTTTTTTCTCGGCCCACATCCTTCCATTTTCATGAGAATCTTTTTAGTTTTTGCGTGATCTTACTGGCAATCAAACAAACCAACAAACAGAAAGGTGTGAAAACATAAACTCCTTGGCAAAGGTAATAATAAAAAAATAAAGAGTATGTACATGTGTACAGTAAAAAAGGCTTACTTGCTTAAACTTAACCGAATATTTAACCAAATTCTTCATCAGATGTATTTTGCAAAATTTAGTTTGATCATTCCATTCAGTTGGCAACTTCCCCACCACATCACAAATCCACCTCATGCTGGAGCTGTAAAAAACACTTCATCAATCGGATGAGTTGAGCCAATGCTGCAACAACACTGCTGTCCAGTGTGTGATAGTTTGAGTAAAAGGCTGTGGATCACAGATTAAAAAATATTTGTGAGTGCTCTCCAAGTATCTTGAGGAGGAGAAGAGCTGAGAAAAGCTCTCAGACGTTGCAATTACCACAGTGAAGAGGCCAAAAACACCAGCGAGAGATCAGGGCCAGATGATGTTTGCAGAGCCTGCTGGGACATGGTGACCGAGGAGGGAGCTGACGAGAACAATGTTAAATTATGTGTGTGGTGGGAATTGCTGAATTCTTACTACTACGTACTTAAAATGAAAGGCACATCCTATATTCAGCTTTAAAGTGCAGTAGTGATTTATAGATAAAGGATGTCAGCAATGTGTTTTTGCCTGAAGTGCAACAGGAAATTCTGTTCTCGTCAGAAAAATAGAAAAATAAAGGTTTCACAAAAATGTTTTTAGTTTAAAGCTCGAAATGAGTCAAGATTTTAAATGTTTTCAAAAACATGTTGTTCATAGAAATTGTTAACTGTCTACCTGCACCAAACTGTATTGTAAAACAACACATGGTTTTACAGGTCCCGGACATTTTCTGGACCAAGTGTCCATTCTATTAAGAAACAAAACTCCAGAGTGTATTGTTTCCAGGCTTCAGTTTACTGTATGATTCAAAAATATATAATTAGTGTGTTAAAGGTTCTGGTAGGTTGTTTTTTTTACTTTGGAAAGAAAGGTTTCATGTCCTAGTGCTAAGCTATCCAGCTGCTGGCTTTAGCCTCAAAAAAAATATACAGGAATGAATGTGGCGAGAGTATATTTCCCAAAATGCAAACTACCTGCACAACAAAATTTTAGTTACTGGTCAGATGTATGCAGATGAGAATACACATGCACTGTTTATATACCAAGGACTCCAGCTCTTTGCTTCCCATTAAACATTGTCCAAGACTGTCCACCATCATTCCCATCTATACTAATGCTCTCTATTGTGATTAACTATAATGATAGATGGCACGTCTCCATTTCCTCCCACTCGTCAGAAATGAATCTGTGGTAGCTTGGTCTTGCTGAAATGTTTGTTTGTTTGTTTGAGTCTGTGTCAGCTGATCAACAACAATTAAAACAAAACTTACCAGAAAACCAAAATTGAACATCATCAATATGACTTTTCACTTTCCATCCATCAAATTATTCTAATTAATCATAGGGGAGGCAGGATTTATTGAGATTCTTTTAATGTGTCTCAATTCAGAGGCTGCATTTGAAACTAGCAAAACTATGCTCCGTCGAATGCGGCCGACAAATGCGTCCAAAATATACAAAACTTCAGATGCTTGAGTATCATGCTTGAACCAAACAGCTAACTGTACATATGTTAAAAAAACTATGAGGCATTCAAACTTTTCCATGTTACAAACTGCAGCTCTGTTGCTAGGTGACAGCAGTTTGTGTGGAACGAGCTGGTGATGCAGACCCCGGAAATCCTTTGTAAAGCAGAATGTCTAATTTCTGTCCGACCTTCACTGTCTACGCAGCCCATGAAGGAGGTGGTCTTCGTGGGCTGTGTAGACCGTGTATTTGCAGCCCCACCTGGACAGAGACACCAATCTTGGCCTCACTTTTGGCAAGCCATCTTGTTAACCATTTTTGTATGCAGGCTATGGTACTGGCACCCTTTTCAATCCCCCCTTTAGAACAATAGAATCTTTACTTTCAGACATTGTCAGATTCCATATTAAACAAAATCATTTATTTTGAGTAAACCAACTCTTAAAGGTTCAGTGTGTAAGATTTAGGTGAAAGGGAACTATTGGCAGACATTTAATGTAGAATAATCCTCATGATGTTTTCATTAGTTCGTTTCATCTAAATTCTATGACCATATACTTTATATTTATATCGAGGGGGTCCTCTCTGTGGAGGCCACCATCTTTTTTACAGGAGCCTGGACTGAACAAACTAAACATCTTTTGAGTTTTTATGACAACTGAAGGATACCACAGGTTCTTTTTCATGTTTGGAAGGGGAGGGGGAGGTGAGGGGGTGTTCAGCTGCAACATTTAATTTCAACACTAGATATTAAAAAAATTCTACACACTGTATCTTTAAGGCACCATATTGTGTGTTTTTTTTCATGGAGGTTTTGCTGCTCAAGGCTGCATGTTCAACAGCTCTAACAGTTGCCTGTGACTGTAATTCACAGTCATCATCTGCTGTGATATTGAATTAGAGTGGTTTGTGTTGCAGAGTTTATTTATGTTTTTTTAGTTGCGTCATCTCTATAAACTATTCTGCTCTCATCTGTTGTGTAGAGCCTGCAGGGTATTTGCTTTGTGGTCCAAGGACACCCGGGCGGATGGACACGCTAAATGTTGGAGGGGGAATCCATTTATCAGTGCAGCACTAATAGCTGCCCATCAACGCTATTGCTGTGAGAGCCAGTAAACCAGCAATAGGGACAGGTGGTGCGCTGTGCCGGAAAGGCCATAAAATATCCACACAATGTTTTACAGAGATTAGAAGGAAGTAAAAGAGACATCATAAAGGCGTCAGGAGCTAAAGTTACATGTGGGGATGCACTGTGTGAAAGTAGGTGGGTCTTTCAAGTAAACAATAAATTATAAAAATAGCTCACCAAAAAAAACAAGTGTACTGCTGCAACATAATTAGCAGTATAAAACAAAGCACAATATTTTTGTCAGGGGCACCATCTGATTGAATAACAGACTTTTATGTGAAGCCCAAAGCTCCGAGGTCCTGATTCATGATTCAGGATTACAGATAATTTGTTTTGGTCTTTGACCCAATTATTCTAACTCATCTTTTTAAACCCTCCTCCACCCCACCCCCATATATCAGAGATTATTCCCAAACATTATCTTGTAATGTACGTAAAGGAATATATAGCTCACCCTGTACTGGGCTGATTATGTGTTTGTGGTCGTCACAGTAGTTGACACCATGTGTTTTTCTCTGTCTGGCGTCATCTGTATGATGCCTCTCAACTGCTTTCTGCTTTTGTATTAGTGTCTCTGAATCTGCCCGGCTGAAGTTGTGCTTTGTATGATGGCGGATTGGGGCCAAGAAAAGTATTGGAGCTTAGGGAAGGGGATAATATTTAGGAAAAACCCACAGAATTTTCAGGATTCAAATTATAAATTTACGAGGAAAACACAAATTGTGTCATTTGTGTGTTCATTTGCTGTTGAGTAGAAAATTACATAAAAACATTTAATAATTTCTCTATTTATCATGGATACATAAATAATTCATAGTTTTCAGCAACACTGAATGAAAATGAGACAGATGCTGACCTTTGGCCCTGTCCCAATTCACTTCTAAGCTCTATCACTTTGTTTTGCGGAAGGCCATGAAGGGGTAGCGTTGTCCCTTTTCTCTATATGTGATGTAGTCCATCCAGAAGGTTAGAACCATCGACCTTCTGGTTAGTGATTTGAATCTCGGCTCCTGCAGTCTGCATTCTGAAGTTTCCTTGGGCAAGACACTGTTTTTTAAATTGCCCCTGACAGTGTATGGATAGAGAAAAAACTGTGTGTGTGTGCATGGGTGAAATTGACTTGTACAGTAAAGTGCTTGGAGTGGTTGATAAGACTGGGAAAGTGCTATACAAATACAGTCTATTTACCACACAGCCCGTGTGAGTGCCATGGCGGTATGCTTTGAGCTAAAGGCTACTATCAACCGTCTAGCATTCTCATTCAAAAATGCTAACATGCTGATTTTAAGCAGTTTTATAATCTTCATTTAGGGTGTTAGATTAGATAATTAGCATTGAACACAGAGTTCTGCAGAGGCAGATGGGAATGTCAACAGTTAAACCTAGGTAAGACTCAGTTTAGATGAAAAGTGGAGTGATCATTACAGTTCCTGTTGAGACCTGAGCCTGGTTAAAACATACTTTCTGTGTACATAGTAGCCATAAAGCATCATAATTCCCTTTAGCACTGATACTATACAGTGAAATCAGTGACCCTCAGGATATTGACCAGGTGACAGACTGTACCTGCCTGTATCGATGATAGTCTGTCACCTGGTCAATATCCTGGGTCACTTCCCCAATATTTGGATATTTATACATTTGCCACAACCCCCAACACATTAAATACCAGCAGTTATTCTCAGACTGTCTGAGCAGAGCCAGCTGTCCCTCCGACATATCTGAGGGAAGATGTACGTCTGTCCAGGGATGACTCAGTCTGGCTTATGTAAGAGTCTAAATGAGAGTTAAAAAAAAGAAAAGTGCTGCTATTTTACTCACCCATTCTAACCTTCACCTGAGCAGAAGAAGAAGAAGAGCAAAACAGAACCTGACCTGAACTGCTGCAAGTTCATCTGAGCTAAAAAGAGAGGCTGGATTCTGCGTAAAGTCTGAGAGAGAGGGGAGTGCTGCTTTTCTTCCCTGTTGGGGAGGAAATCACATCTCGGCTCATGTTGTGCAAGAAGTGGCTCAGTTTCTTTTTTTTTTTACAGAGTTTCCTTAGAGAGCTGAATGATTCCTTAAGGAGTGAGGCTGTTGTCTGATGTCGGAGACATCCTGGCACTCTCACTAGACAGTCTAGGCAGTTTAAGATAATATGTGATGATATTTTTAGAAACTAATAATCATGTTTACTTTCATTTATTTTTCACTTGGAGAAAAGCAAAGTATTATACCTCTTTTACAGCTACATTTGCAGGAATAAACTGGTAAACTGGCTTAAAAAAGGCGATTAAGTCCTTTCCCATTGAGTTTGCCTCTCTGTGTGCGTCACGATCGACATCACAAACGCACCGTCAACCAAGAAGCTCTCACCTCACTACCACAAATTAGCATGTTTACCCGGGTGTTTCGTTTCCATCACTGCCGAGCCAGAGCTGATAAAAACCTGTGGCTGCTGTAGAGTCATTTGACCCAGGAGTGAATGTTGATTGTTTCCCATTGCAGATAAAAACCAGATGTTAGTGGGGGTTTTTGACCAGTCGAAAAAAGGCTTTAGAACATTGTAAAACCGAGACTAGAGGAGACAAGCTTTTCTTTCATAAATTCTGAAGATGTCTGATTTGCAACAATAAGCATTTTCTCTCTCTATAGATGAACAAGGACTTTGGTGATTTCAGAATTTTTTTCAGCACTCACATTATGTAAAACAACCAAGCATGAAAGCACTGACTACACACTGATGACTGTTGGATAAAAAGCATACACTTCTATGTTCTTGAAGAGACAGTTCTATAACAAAAACAGTCTGATTTCAGGCAGCATCTGCATCTGTGTTCCCGCTTCACTCACACAGATTGACTGCCAAAAACTTATTCTAAGAGATATTCTCCTTGTAATGGGCAATGCTTCACTTATGCAGAGGCTAATTTTGGATTTCCCTGCAGCGCAATGACATAGGAATTATAAATGTCTCAGAAGTGAGATGAATGAGGGAGGATTCTCCGGTGGAAAGTTTCTGGGGGAAGGAACGTAATTTGACAGATCTCCCCCTCCCTTATTACTTTCTTTGGAGGAGAACACACTCTAAATTTACCACTGTGCCACCCGAACGCAGTGCATTTTGGTAAATATTTCACCGTGTATCCCTTCTCAAACTTAAAAAGGTTTCAGAGTTGCTCCTGGAGATGAGTGAGGGCTGTTGCACTTGCTCACCAGGGCCAGTTACAGTTTTTCAGCAGAGAAAATACTTCACTTTACACTGCCCTATACTAGAAGCCTAGTGGAAGTAATGGAATCCTCCATTAGCTCAGGCACACTGTCTGTCTGAGGCACAGTAATCCCTGAGGGCTGCTGCGGCTGTGGATGTGTCCCAAATCCTCCAGAGATATGAAAAACAAATCTAAACTCTGTGTGTGTGTGTGTCACTGTTTCTGTTAAGTGCATGCTGTTTTATGAGAGGTGATTAGAATCCTTCACCACTGGTTTTTAGCTTGATTATGAGTATTTGACGTATCCAATGTGGTATTAAATGTGTTATGCATTTTGCAATAATATACTACAAAGTCACTGATTATGCATTTGACTCCAATAAATGAAATATTGCAGACCCTAAAATTGATGTCAAATCTTGAAAATGATACAATCAATATTTTTACATTACTGCGTTTGCAGATCTTTAAGCTTGTTGCTTTGGTTTTATGATCTGAAAATGCATTGTTATGGTTCACTCTCACAGTTACAGTCGCAGCAGTTTTCAGCTAACGCTCCATAAACAAAGTGCACATTTCCTGCCCTGTACTAAAGAGCAGACACAGTTAGAAATAGCTAGTGAATGTAATGTTATATTAAGCTGCTAATAAAAAAGGCTGATAAGTCCTTTAGGATTTGGGGGATGTAAAACTGAGCTAAGCGCAATAAGAGTATTGGACTTCACCAGATGGATAGAAATGTATCTCCAAATAAAAGCTGTGTTGCTGAATATGTTAATGTTTGTGTAAAATAGTAAAATTTGTTGCAAATTGTTTTTTGTCATGGCAACCTAGGAGGGTTACTGTTGTTCTTACAGCTTTTTTTCAAATTCGGCAAAACTGATTTGCATTACATTTGTGTATTATCATGTCATGCATACTTTTACCTCCACCAATTTCCATCCACAGTAGTTTTTCTGTCTGTCCGCTTGTTAACAGCATTACACAAAAACTTGGTGGGAGGATATGTGTCAGGGTAGGACCTAAAATACAGAAGCATGGTAACGAAGGGTGTCCTTTATGAAGGGTGGCATAGGTACTAAAGCAAACAAATACGGGTTCAAAAAACAAAGTCCAAAAAACAGTAAAACAGTGGAAACCAGAAAAGAATGCAAAAAGCTAAACTGAATGAACAAGGTCACAAGATCAACTAAGGAAACACGAAGTACAGGGAAAAACAATGACGAGTGAAAGTTGACAAACTGACAAAGACAAAGAGAAGCACAGACACTTATATACACAAGGGAGGCAGAATGATTGAACAGGTACAGACGATCACAAGGGAAACAGGACAAAAGCAGGAAATAAAACTACAGACAAAATACAGCAACATTTCACAATAAAACAAACAACCAAACTAAGACAAGCAAAAAGTCCATAATTTAAAAGTGTCCATACACAAGGACAAACAAGACAAGACTAAAAATAGACATCCAGAGCTCGGAGTCAGGGCAGAATCATGTATGAGTCAAGGAGAATCCCTTAAATCTTGTTGGGGAACTGGATCAGCAGGCAGATCCAGGAATTCTTTTTCACTTTTCACTTTTTTAACATTTCATTTATTTCTTGAAGAACCATGTATGAATCTTGATCACAATAACTAAGACATATTTAGGGGGCTGGTATCGGTGAGAGTGTTCATTTTTGTGTGGATCTAAACTGGATCTAATGGATTTAAATGTGGTTTTGTAGAGGTGTAGGTTTTTTGTAACTACCTGGAACTACCAGCAATATGTCGTCTAATTTGAGGGGACTGTTGTGCCTTGGTGGGTATATGCTCTGTTGGGTGCTATTCTAGTGATTATTCACTCAGTAGACCGTAGTGCTGTACTTGGGGTGCATCTATGTCCATTTAAACCTCATTTAGAAGTGCTCTACCTTTCCCTTTCTGCTGTATCATGTTAATGCCTGACAAGGATCAGTAAAGCTTAATCTTGTCGTGTCAAAATACAAAAGATAAAACCATCGGTGGTCCCTCAGAAGCTCACATCAGCTCATCCTGCTAAAATCCACGCAGGAACCTGTAATAAAGCGTTAAAAAAAGTGGTATGTTATCCAACCTGGCAGTTGTTTGTCTCTAACCGCATGCTGAAAGGATTTTGTGCCCAATGAGGGTGCATCTGAAAAAAACCTGTCTTCTAAAGGGATGAGTCATAGGTTGTGGAAAAGTTCCCTTCACCCGACACACATACTCACAAATACCCTCCCAAATAAGCAGCAGAACCACCTTCCTTATTACTGAAGGATGCATTCAGAGAGTAGTGCTGCATTACTGCTATTCATTATTGAGAATTCCCACAGCATGTAGTGTACCCATCTCGGGATCTGCCTTGTATCTATTTGACATCGTACGCCTGGATGTGTTTGGTGCCCCTCTGTAAAGCTTAAATACATTTTAAGTGAGAGTTGTTAGCTTGGCCGAGCAGTGGTTGGGGGGATTGGAGTTGAATAAACAGTTATTATGTAATATTCACTGAGCACAAGTAACCTGAGCTAAGGGCTGTTGAAAAAGGACATGGTAATGGAGTGTGGCAAGTGAATTTATATGGGAACCACAAAATTAGTGTCTTGGTTTATGATATGGGATTTCTCAGGAGAGTTTTTTACTTTACAGCAATGAAACATCAAATATAAAGAAAATTAGGCAGTTCCATTCCCATGCTCCTCTATACTAGGGGTTCCCAAACTTTTTCAACCCTCTTCCTCCAAAATAATGGTGCCTTCTACCCATACCATAGCTACAGAGCATTAACATGGGCCAACAGAATAAAACATTCCAAGCAGGCAGGTTTAGAACAAGTACTGCACTACAAGTATGTAAAATGTGCTATTTCTAAAATTTAATATTTTGTTGCAAGCTAAAAATTTAGATCCACTATTTTATGTATGCAGACAAGTTTTGGTTGCTGCACTGTCAGAAAAGTATTAAAAACACTGGAATGGAATTCAGAAGTCAGTGTTAATGGCTTAGTCTGAATCTATCGGAATATTTTAAGTACATTCCACACACTGGCCTCACCAACGGCCTTTGGTTCTTTCACAAATTTATGGTGTGAAAACATTAAAGCCAACATAATAACATATAGTTACAGCTTCAGACCAAACACGTGTACAATTTCAACACCTATAAAGCAATGAATAAAGTGCAGAATCCTGCCCATGCCGACTGAGCTGAATTAGATTTCCACACTGCTGATATCATCACTAGTGGACGATGAGGCGAATTGGCCAGCACTCCCCAAAGCCTTTTATCTTGTGATTAACTATCGAGTGGAAAACAGAAAGATAAACAGCCTGCAGACTCAAATACACAGCTTTCATCAATGACGCATTTGTTACCGATGAGGGTTGTGGGCATAAAGCCAAAACACGCAGAGATGTAAACACAGATTTTTCATTTTGTGAGAATTGTAGCTATGTTCCCTGTTTTGTTCAAATCCCAGTCTTTCACACCTCACTTTATCTTTATTTTTCTAACACTGCCTGTCGCTATTTGAAACCACTGAGCTGCCTGTTTGATTGAGAGCTCCCTCCCCACTCGCAAAGCTCCTCCAAAGCCAAAGGAAAAGCAGCTAATTGCCCACTAGGCAATGACAGCTAATGACCTCTAATTGAAATGTCTTTGAACTGAGCGGAGACGGATGTCATGTTACTGCATTGTACTTTCATCTTAATGAAGACAGGCAGCAGATTTCTGCCCTTCAGCCGGGTGTCCAGGTGCATTATATGTGATAAGTGAATTACCATCCTTGAATGTGAGGTGTACTGTACTGGACAAGGTTTTAAAGTATTTAAAAGAAAAATATTGAGGTTCCTTCAACTGCTTCCTCATCTAATTTTAAAAAGCTGCCTGGGAAACATTGGTGACACTTCTATTGTCTTCTTTTTTTCCAGGTATCTGGGGATTACACGGCCTCTCACCTACCCAGCCCGGCAGAACGGTCAGCTCATGGCAAAGATGATCCTGGGAGTGTGGCTGGTATCGGCATCCATCACCCTGCCCCCTTTCTGCGGCTGGGCCAAAAACGTCCACACAGCCGGCGTGTGCCTCATTAGCCAAGACTTTGGCTACACCATCTATTCCACAGCAGTAGCCTTTTATATTCCTATGCTGGTCATGCTGGTCATGTACTACAAGATCTTCAGGGCAGCTCGCAAGAGCGGCGCCAAGCACCGTTTCACCGACCTTTCGCGGCGCGAACGCCTTGAAACAGTGGCTAATGAGGCGCTGCGCATGCAGGGCCTGAAGCCACCTGGAGTGGCGGAGGAGTGTGCTGCCTTGTCCCGCCTGCTGAACCGCGAGCGCAGAAACATATCCATCTTTAAGAGAGAGCAGAAAGCTGCCACAACACTGGGGGTAATCGTGGGGGTGTTCGCTGTGTGTTGGCTGCCATTCTTCATCCTGTCTACTGCCAGGCCCTTTATCTGTGGAGTGGAGTGTAGCTGCGTGCCCATCTGGCTGGAGCGCACGCTGCTCTGGTTAGGCTACGCTAACTCCCTAATGAACCCCTTCATCTACGCCTTCTTCAATCGAGACCTGCGCTCCACTTATCGTGACCTTCTCCGCTGTCGTTATCGCAACATCAACCGTCGACTATCTGCTGTGGGCGTACACGAGGCACTGAAGGTGTAAAGCAGGGTATTTCAGCAGCCTATCTTGAGTGGGGCATGGTGGTCCGGTGCTTGTACATGTGGTGCTTAGAGAGCGACGTGTTCACAGCAGGCCTGTAGATAAGACGCACACTGACAGAATGAGAGTCAATGTTGATGAATTCCTGGCCCTTCCACGAAGACAGACAGACACAACAATCACTTCAGCGTGTGTGTGACTTACTCATCCTACTTTGGAGCAGAAAATCACAGAGCGTACTTGATGGGCAACACAAGTCGACACTGCTATTGTGCATATACCACAGTTCTGTCCTGGCCCTGGATTTATAGTGGGATAATGTAGTTGAAAGGAAACGACATGTAAACACGATCAATCATCCTAGGGCTTTCTAAAAGAACAGAAAGCAAATAGATTTCTGTATAATAGCAAAATTGGTGTTTGATAAGTAAAAACCATGTTTGTGCACAATAACTTCTGAGCATCTCGATCACACATCCCAGTTTTAGTTCAAACACGTTGATGTGTATTGCGATTTTTTTCCAGCATATTATTTAATATTACTTCATCTCCAGTCATGGCATTTGGTTTCTCTAAAGCTAACAGGGGCACTCGTTTCACAAATGTTTAAATTGTGGTGATGCCAGACGAGTGGAGGTGGGTGGAAAATGGTGTTGGAACGCAACATGAGAGGGTGGTTATCCATTCATGAAATATTTGTGTTTGTCGCTATAAAAAGAAAATGAAAGTAGTTTGTTAAGTGTCTGCATGAATCAAATTTGTCGTACATGACACTGTATACATAAATCATAAGACATTCTGAATAGTGATTGACAGCAGAGCAGAAATGTTTTAAATGTTTCACCAAAATTGCAAAGTCCACATTATAATATGAAGTCAGTGTGTGTGTGTTTTAAAAAAGCATGTGGACTTTTTTCACTAGATCTGTCTCACTCCACGTTTGGCTACTGACCTTCTTAGTCGATGCAACGAACGACACCTGCTGAACTCTGCAGTTTGACTTTATAAATTGACATGTTCCTTAGACTCTCTCATGACTGGTTGTTACAGTGTTTCTATTTTTTCCCTTTCGATTTAGAATGTGGTCACTTCCCTCCTGGCTACACTCCCATTTGAACTCTAGTGACCTGTAAGAATCTGTGTCAAATGTCGTCAGTCGAGCAGTGTGTTGCTTTTTCTACCTCGATTTTTTGAGCGAACTGTACGTTGAATCCAGACAGATGTACCGGTGTCTTCACCATTTTGTAATTAATTGTAATTTTGTATTGTGTAAAATTGATCTGCCTATACGATTACTCTGTGTTTGCTCTGTATAGGGGGCTTTGTCAGTACCTTCAGAAACAAATTGGAGGAGTGGCAAAGCATTTCACGTTTCACACTTTGTAAATAAAGAAACACTTGGTTAAAATGCCATTGTATGTTCTACACTAGTAACATCAGATGACATACTGTACGTTCAACAAAACATGGTTTAGTTAAGGTTCCAAATATTTTTCAAACAGGACACAATCTTGCACAAATCCCTTTTGCTTTCTAGCTCCACGAAGCACTTCTTCATCAAAAGCCTGACGTGCCCGGTTTGCTGTACAAAATTCATCATCCTCGCTGACTAGAGTGATGGGTCTATCACAAGGAACAAAGATGCACCTTAAGGCATCTCTGGAAGCATTTGAAACATTGATGGCATTAGAATTAACACCAATGCCGTCGAGTTGCTGTGAGGACTCTGGAGACATGTCTGAGAACGGTGACCCAAAAAAGACGCCTTTATTCTCCGTCTGCTCGGAGCTAAATCTTTTATTCAGAGTCTGGGTGACAGCTGTCTGCTTGCTTTCATGACTGAAGCTGTCCTGTAGAGGTACAAGGACGAGGCAGAGGTCGACATCTGCGGTGTTTCGTGTCTTGTGGTCAGAAGGTGCACACTGCAGATATTCAACCTGGTGGGGGATGAGATGAACATGAACTCAAAAAGAGGAAAACATCTGGTTCATTGTAAGTAGTAGTCAAGTGTACTTTATTTTTGTAGTAATAAAATAGGGCTTAACTTCAGTATCTAAACACATGGTGCAAGTACATTTCGGGGGATTTTCACTAAATTGAAGCCCACTTTTTCCAGTTTAATAGCTGAAATAAAAGGTCACTATTGGACCAGGGTGACAGGCTGACATTATTTCAATCAGGAGAGACTTTCACTTAAAAATGAACAAAATTGATTGTCGTGCACAGTTAGAGAAGATGTGATCATACAGTCATCATGGTTGAAAGGGGGTGAGCCTGTGCATAGTATAGGATCACTGGTGGTGGTTTATGGGATGGAAGTGAGGATATGGAGACTGGAGGTGACTAGGGGTCGCAGTGAATCACCAAAATCACAGCTGACAGCAAGAGAGAGGAGACAAGTAAAGAGTTTGGAGGCAACAAAATGTTTGGTGGATTGAAATCATGGCAAAATATGTTTGGATTTCTGTAAACACTCAACTGTCAGCCGATTAGAAATGGTGGCGAGAGTGAGAGAGAATTGTGAATGAATGTGACATAGAGAAATTCTTCCTGATTAAACAAACGATCAGCTTCATTATCATTCAAAGGTGGAGGATTAATTAAAAGTACAAATGTAGTACAACCTTAACTTTTCTACTTGAGTAAAAGTAAAAGTACTTGCCAAAGGTAAATCCCTTATTCTAAGTGGGCAACTACATCATCAACCGCTCACTGTATATTCATTTAAATACAGGAATAATTTATATTATTATATATATATAATACAGACTTGATCATATTAGTAAAGCATGCTGCAGATGATGGTACTGAAAACACTTATTAATAAATAGCTGAGTCTCATTTGTGGTCTCTTTCAAATGCATTTGAATCCATTTCCAGGCAGGGTCTAAGGTTACCTGTCTGCTCTGATTGGATCAGAATTCAACAGAAATTATTGATTACTTTTAAACAATGTGAATATGTAAAGTAATACATATAGTAAAGCAGGCACAGATATTTGCCTATTTGATATGTAGTGGATTAAAATGAAAAGTACCTTAAAATAAATCTTACTTCTTCTTAAGGAAAGTACAGACACAGTGATGTATTTATTTACATCCCACCACTGTTATCATATCAAACTATCAGAGGTAGTTCAGTGGAAACCTGTGTTGTTGCTGACTAATGTGGATCTGATGGTTTGCCTCATTAAACATCTGGATATGTATGTGCCCCCCAAAAAAGAAACATTTCTGCACATGTTTTGTGCACAGCTGCCTCCTGCACTGGCTTGTTAGCTCGGGGCCAGTTCACATTTCCAAAGCTGTTTTAATATTTTTAATAACTCATTGCATTATCTTCCAAAAATCATTTGCTTGTTTGGGTTGGAACACTTGGCCAGTTACTGTGTGTTGCCGTCTGCCATATGATTTGGTGGGACAGTTCCCAATTAGAGCAGAAGGACTTTTCTAATTATACTTCTCATGCTCATAATAAGCATCTCTCCGAGTCCACTGAACACTGTTACATAATTCAGTTCTCATGCAGCAACAACAAAAACTCACATCAGATTTTCACGGAACAAAATCTGTTTGAATGTGGTTTTTTGGCCAAATGTTTATTGAGGCACTGCGGTGACATAAAAATGTTTGAATCTCCCTGAAGTAAAGAGCAGAATCATGCCCTCAGCCAGCATGTTGACATTTGCTTTAGCACATGAAATAGCAGGCAGCCCCATAGTGGACTTTGTGTGTCTCCCCCAAGATGTCCAGTCTCCCAGCAGCCATGTCAACAGGCGTTACTCTCGGGGAATGAGCATCAGAGCGCCTGAGCTCGTAGGCAGCGCCTCTCGCCTCCCGTGCTAGCTCCCGATGTGTGCCATCACGATCCTCTATATCGGTAGATGAGGGTGAAACATTTACGTGTGATGTAGTAAAATTCATCAAAAGGAAAATGGATAGTAACAGATGAGTCTTTCACATATGCTGCCCACAGGCTCAGTTGCCAGCTCTGACAGGCTGTGGGGGTTGACAGGGGGAATGCACACTCTCACTTTGCTATTTTTAAACTGCCCCAGTAATTAAGTGGGTTTAAGCTTTGATTAAACATGGAGAAAGAGATCTGAAGCACTATGTTTTTCACTATCTTGCTGTGTGTCCCTCATTCTCCTGTATGTAAACACTCGGTGATTAGGAGAAAACCTTTGTTTGACAGCGCCTGCAGCAAATAGACTTACTATATGGTTACCAGTGATAAAGATAATAGTTTTCAATATTTTTATACAAACAACTACTAATCTCTACTGCTGGCTTATGTAGAGTAGTGCAGGAGTGAAACTATCTGCCCATAGAGGTTTTTAAATATAGTTGGCACATGAACACACAATATTAGTCTCTCTTTTCATATATGATAAATATTAATTTGAATGTACACTTATTTGTTAAGCAAGCTTACAGTCTCCTATATGTGTTGTATATAACACAAACAACACATATGCATATATTTATGTGTCTTGAGATGATTAGCCTACTCAGATAAATAATAAAATAACTTTCTCAGAAAGAAAATTGGAATTCTTTTTCATTTTTCTAAACAAATAAAGACATGACAAGATGATAAATGTGATGTCAAGCTTCTCGTGCGGTAATCTCAAATGAACTAAATATTACAGTCAACGCTTCTTTGTGTATCTATGAGTTTTAATAAATGTGTTGAATGCATTTCCTTCTTTCCATTGCAAATACATTTTTGGAAATATATTACATCCCTCATTGTTTACTCTCACAGTGTTTTTACTAGCCGGTCTTGCTGCCACCAATATAAACTGAAATGGAATGAGAAATGTGACACAGTGACCCTGTGCTAGCCTGTGTATATGTGTTTGCATGCACCCAAGCAGAAAAAAATTGCCCCTTAGTGCTGCTGCTGGTGCCAAAATTCAGAGTGCAGAAAAATCGGAGGCGCACGTGCCTGTGTCCAGCCTGGGAACTGATTCACTCACTGATAGGCTGTTCTGTGGTGGATGAGAGGATGGCAGTCCATTCCCTTATCTCAGAAGCGAGATACACACTCGGTGAGCTCAGCTAGTTGCACGACGAGCGTTCGTCTTTGCTTGGCAGCACCTTTGGATATGTAACTGACATTGGCATACCCATAATGTTCTTCCATCCTTCCTTCCTTCCTTTCTCCCATTCTCTTTCTGTCTTTGTTATTGGTTGCCTAAGTCAAAACTGTGAAAATAAAGAAACACAACACTGCTAACACAACACTGCTGTGGCTGGGGCGGTTGTTGCTCAGGAGATAGAGCGGGTTGTCCGCTAACTAGAAGGACAAAGGTTTGATCCCTAGAAGGTGATCTTGGGCAAGATCCTTAACCCAATTGCCCCTGATGTCTGTATGTGACTGGTGTGAGCTAGAAAAGGCACTGGCTATAGAAGCGTTGAATGATTGTGTCCATAATTAGGTGAATAGGTACAACTTGTACTGTAAAGCACATTGAGTGATCAATAAGAATGGAAAACACATAAATCAATCAATTTACCCTAAGGCTTTTTTGGCATGATTCTATTATATTATTTTTCAATGTCACTATTTTTACATTAAGCATGAAAGTGGTCATTCATCTAACCACTGCTGCAAGAAACATTTCAATTACCTACTCCTTTATCAAGGTCACTTTGAATTAATTGCAAGCGCAGAGCGATGTAAATCAGATTTGTAAGGTAGTGTGGGCACATGTGTACCCAGCAGTAACATCCTCAAATGTAATTGGACCATGAATGTAGCCTTGTTCCCCACTTTCCAATCAAATTGAAGCTATAAATATCCAAGTAAACATGTCAATTATGTGTTAATCCGGTTTACGTGGTGTGTCCCGAAATATCAACTTCCTCCCACGGTCACCTCCAGCGGCCAATCACAGCGAGGGAGGCTGATATTAGCCTTTGCCACTTCCTGCGGAGATGGGCCTCCAGCAAATTAACATGCAGGGAAGTTATCTGCAGAGTGTCAAAGTGACAGCCAAAAAAGTTTCTTTCCTCTATTTTCTGGAGGCAGCTTTCTGTAATTAGGTTCTGTCATGCTGCTAGGAGGTAAATGCATGCTTTTTAAGGGTGCCAGCATCAAAGCGACTGTATGTGAGGGAACCCGCCCCTGTACACTTCAAAGTGAACACAGTAGATATCTCTCTGCGTACGCTGCATTGATTGTGCCGCCATGTATGTTGCGTTTTACTCGAGCTGTGGAGTATTTGAGCGTTGTCTCATTACCTTCTATTCTCACGCATTCACACTGCAGACTGCCAAGAATTAGATCCCTCCTACACGATGAGCACGGGATGAGTCTGTCTAATGTGCTCAATTCATCTGTGATACAGATCTGTAAGCGCGCGTGTGTGCATGTGTGTGTGCACTAGAAAGCCGCCCATATGCTTTGATACCGCTCCATATTGCCCTCATATGTTTAAGATGCATCGTTCTAAATCATCTTTTGTCAGGTATCTCATGAACTCTGTGAATAATTCCCAAGCATTATTGTGGAAATACACACGTATATACACTGTCTTTTAACTAAATTTAACATTTACAGTAACTGGAATCTCAAAAAAAAAATAACATCCCTTCATAAAAAAGTACAAGATCTTGTGACGCTGATTCTTCAGTCAGATCTATAATAAGCTCCTGCTGGTAGATTTTCCGGAAATTAAAACGCCCACTTGATGGAACCACACGGCTCAAAAAAATTGGGGAGGTTGCTTTAAATATTATCTGCAGCATATTACTACAGGAACAACTCTGCCTAAAACAAACATATCCGAATGACTTTTTAGAATATTCCAGCAAATTTAGTGAGTGTTTCCTTTCATCAAGCTGACTCAACTTTTGTGTGCAGTGGAGATTAGATGTTCATCATTTTGTCCTTTCACCCGACACACTGTCACCAGGGCAGACCAGCTACTTGCTATCTAGTCTTCTACATTGATTGTGTCTTTTGTGTCCTTTGAGAACAGTGAAAGAAAATAGCAGTTTGCTCAGATTGAGGATAATGGGCTGCCTTTTGCTCCCAGCAGCCTGCTTTTGAAACAACAGTGTGAATAACAGGTTACTTAATTCTTTGTCAGTATTTGTCTGCTAGGCCTGGATTTAAAATGCAATAGCATTTGTCATGCTGAGGAACAGAGTAGGCTTTTTATCCAGGAGATAATAATGTACAAAACATTCACCAAACAGTTAAAGCCATCATGTATTATTATGTGTGACTGCTGGATATTTCATACGAATTTGAAATTCAAAATGACACGCAGTGGCTTTGACATTCACTTCACTTGATGGTTTGTGAACAATGGCAATTATTTGTGCTCACTGCAGCTGAAGAGAGAGTAAGAAGTACTAATGTTTCCAGTTCGGTTTTTCATTTCAAACTGGAAAATATTTTAATATGATTTGCCTTTTGCAGCTTTTACCATATTTAAATTATGTTTACTGAGTGGCCAAACACTCAGTGACTCTCATCTCCTCTTAATTCTTTCCCTGAACAATTTCTCATAGACCACTCTCAAGACTATATTTACATGACTCTGCTCCTCTGCTCTTTTCTAATCACTCACATTTAGAGCTGATCTTTCATAAAACCCTTTGAATTCATATTTATGTTCTGGATAAGCAGGGTGTCGCTTTTTCTGTAACAAAGTTTGATAAAGCTCTGCATTGTGTGATAATCTGTGCGTGTGTGTGTGTGCCTGTCTGATAAAAACTTAATTACCACATGTATTTAGTTATTAATGGATGGTCACTTTAACCCCGATGTCCTGGCTGGGCGTCTTTCGTGTTGTGTGTAGCACATGAATGTTTGCATGGTGCTTATAAACTCTAAATCAACAAACACAAAGTGAACGTCAGTACTATTCTGGTCCGATTTGTGTTTGTTGTTAGCGCAGGTCAGCGGTAGAGTGGAAGGAGGACGCTCAGACAGTCTCTGACAAAAGACGACTGGACCTTTGAATGTGAGTCTGTCCTGATGCTGAAGCAGCGGTGGTGCAGCGGGGGGACATTGCTAAAGAAATGAACCTAGCAGAAAACATGAATCGATTATGTTTCATCTCTGCATGAATGAGGAGTCAACCCATCCACATCGCAATGCATTGAAAAACTATTGATTTCCCCACCTATACATAATATACCTTTCAGTTTGGGCCCAGCAAGGACATTGGGGAAGCTTTCACATAACCAGATTCCATAGAAAACCAGAGTAAAATTCTGCATTGTGTGCAAACAGTGTGTGTTTCCCTACTCTGCAAGAACAAACACCTGATGTGACATCTGAATACGCTGCTAAGTTGGCTAAACTCCTTCAGGCATTTGACGAGAGGTTTCGCGACATGAAAACTAAACAAAAGGAACGGTTTGTTAAGCCGTTTAAGGTGGAAGCAGCTGATGTGCCTGACAACATACAACCCAAAATCATTGAGCTGCAAAGTAACCACAAGCTCAGAGCTATGGAAGGTACAACAACATCCCTCTGCTCTGTCCTGAGGGTTTCACCATGTTGAGGAGACATGCACTGAAGTTTGCATCTCTGTTCGGGACAAACTGCAACTGTGAGCAGTTCCTCAAAAAAGGACTCTTACAAAGACTTATAAAGGCTGGAGATATACTTGCTTTTAACCACGCTTATGCATCATGGCTGCTTTGCTCATCCTGCATCTGTTTGGTGCATTGGTTGCACACGTCCTGAGAAATGAACATGACAAGTAATCACTTTCTAAGGCACATACACTGTTAATATGTTTTATAGATGTTTTATATAACCTGACTTAAGGCTGCATTAGAAGCAGGAGAGATTTTATTGTTGATACATAGGTCAGGGTCTGTAGTCCTCAACAGGGTCAGTGGGCACGTCATCAGCATCAGAAATGGCAAACTGGCCCCAGACCATCAGTTGAGAGTATTATCATCATCATCACTGCTATTTCACATCAGATGGCTCTCCAAAGAGAATCAGTTCCAGTCATTGCCTGTCTATTGCAATGATGATATATATATATATGTGTGTGTGTGTGTGTGTGATATATTTAATAAATTAGGTTGGGAATTAAAATTGAGATGGCCTATGATAGTGTCAGGCAGAGATTTCCTCCCAGCTTTAAGAAGAACTTACTTTCAGGCTGTGGGTAAAGCAAGAGCACAAGGACAGTATAACTCTATGTATGTTTAATATCCAAATCCACAACTGAACTCACAACCAAACTGACACATCACATCTTATATCATATCACTCCGCCAAAGTTAAACATCACTCAAATTACATGAATGTGAAGTCTACAACATTATGTTGCTCCAGATCTACACTAGAATGGTACTTAGACCCTTTACATTCAATAAGGCAACATTAGCCAAATTGTAGACGCTCATCAGTCTGATTTATTTGATTTAGATCCATAGATTATTCTCTGGGATATTGGTGAATACATCACCATAAACAACCCACACTCGCAATGTTAAACTAAGTGGGAAATAAATCCTGGATCCACCCCCTGATCTAGATCAGCAGCAAAATGAATATATTCTTTATTGAAACATACTGCATCCTTACACCACGTTTTGTGGCAATCTGTTGTTTATTGCAGTCTTGCTTACAAACGTACAAACTAACAAACAAATGGAAAACCTAATCTTGTTGGCAGAGGTAAGCAGCAGAGGACAACATGTGCTGTAAACAGCAAATAGTTACCATTATTGAAACTATGTAAATTCTGAGGCATAAACTTGGGAAAAATAAGGCCTCAAAAAATAAATGTATATTACAAATAGTAAAAGGTTTCTCACTCATGCTCTACAGGCTCCCTAAGTTCCATTTATGTCAACAGATTCATATGAAAAATGTTAGATTTAAACAGGACACTGTGTTTTTATATACCTTAGTTTGACTGCTACTCGGTTTTAGAGCAACCTTCACTCAGAATCTTATGCTGGATTTGTACCAATGTTTGGAATATTTAAAAAGTGAGCGAGATGAGTTGAACTCTGAGTGTGAGTGTGTGTGTGTGTGTGTGTGTTTGAGTTTGTCTGTGTGTGTGTGTGTGGCCTGAGACGTAAGTGGTGAAGTGTGGGTGAAGTGGGAACTAAATTGCACAGCTTGCTCATGTCACTTTGTGAAGTCTCTGGTGGTGCAGCAGGGTGCTGAGTGAGGACTGACAGCAGTTGGTCAGTGAGCACAGAGCATTGACTCTGCTACACTCAGGTATTCCTGTGCTGTCTGAGGCAGTTACAGCAGAAGTCAATCTGCACCTGCCTGTTCTCACAGGACATTGTTGCTGATCTGTGGGTTCAGGCGGGTGCACAGGTTTCTCACCTTCTCTGACTGCTCTCACATGTTGCTCCTGACGACTCCTACAGTGAACTGCACCTCAGTCAATCAAATTTGTGACGAGGAGCAAGAATAAGACGATGAAGGTCTTTATCAAAGGGATCTGTCAAAACTTCAACTTAACAGGTTTGTTTTGGTTCTCTTGATTACTTTCCAGTAAATCACAATCATGCAGAAGCGGAGCAGCCCCCCCCCCCCCCCCCCCCCCACACACACACAATCGTACTGTTCCTGTTGTGTTTTCTGCATCTCCTTCTCTATTCTTGACAGTCTCCTCAACATGCCAGCTTTAAAATCAAAGTCATGTATTTTTTCATTGTCTCCACCACCATAAGGGAAATATTATCGACATGTACATTCAATATGTACATTGCTAAGCTCTTCCCCCCAAGATACTTCAATCACCTGCAGCACTACTAGCACCAGTCTTTTTAATCATCATCATAATAATAATAATAATAATAATAATAATAATGATAATAATTAACTTGTATTTATGTAGTTATGTAGTGTCTATCAACAACATGGCTTTCACCAAGATTTCTGTCTTTCACATGTACAAACCAAAAACATAATTAACTGTCTCTCTCATATCCTGAACACTGTTAATAAAAATATACATATGCCACCTTGTAACGACTTCTATTTATTATTTATTTGCACTTCACTCACTAGAGTCATGTTGTACTGATTTCCCATTCAGCATTCCTTAATGTTTGTATTGTCTATTGTTTATTGTTTGCACCATCTTTCATCCATCAATCTTTATATATATATTGTTCGTTTTTTTCCAGTGGTCTTAACAATGTTTTTTGCTGAGTGTTCCATTACGATATAAGTTCATTGAGAGCCTGATTCTGATATAAAGAATAAGACCTTCTTTAATTTATGATATACCACAACATTACCACAATATGTATATTGTAGAAGTGAGGTTTTATGGGTGCATAATCTAAATGGCTCTCACAGCCTCAGCAGCATGTTAGCAGAGCAGCAGCAGATTCAGTCGTGTGTAAGATGCCACACATGATGAGTTCAGGATAATAATTGAGTTTAGGTCACCCTTGGTTTAAAGCACTCAGATCCCACATACAAACACAATAGTAAAAACAGAAGAATATAGAATTCACATCAGGTTGTGGTTAAAATAGAAACATATGTGTCCCCTCAATCTGTGGGAGACAGACCACTGGAAAGCCGGAACATGAGAAGAGAAGAGAAGCACACTAATATTTATCACAATATTCACCATGTCTGTCACCAAGTGAAAACGGGCAATGAGCAAAACTTTGTTTCAATGAAAAGGCCATATACGAACTCAGGAGATCATTAAAGATATTATAGGCGTCATCCTCTGGGGATCACGCAAATTTTAATGAAATGTCACAACCCATCCTTACCTTGACTGACCGAGCGAGTGACCGACTGCCAGCACTAGACTGAAGACGTGGGAACAGTGTAATGTCACCACGGCTAAAGAGGAAGTAGGTAAAGTTGTCTCTATTTGATAAGTGATAGTGTATAGTTCATTCCAAAGGCTGTGTTGCTCCTAAATCTGAAATACATTTTCAAAAATCAATTTGTGGAATTTCAAATTTTGTCTCCCTGATCATGTGTCATTGGATATTTTTAGATTGATTTCCATGGCGCTATATAGCATATTCCCTGCATAACACCAGTGATGACACATTGGTTTTGTGACATTTATATAGCATTTATGACCTTTGTGTGGGCAGCGCTGCTTTGCAAAGGCTGAACGCATCTCATGCAACCCGAATGACCTTCAAAACACAAGCCTTAAAGGACAGCGTTGGTTGGTCACTGCTTCCGTCTTGAGATCTCATTGCTCACTGACACAAGATACTGGTCCCTATGGCTTCAGCCACACAACTGGTCTATGATTATTGATCTGAAAACATGGAGGAACAGATACATCATCAGAATGAATGTGATTCAGAGTTTACTGTTTTGCTCAACAGACCATTAAAAGCCCATATAGCTGCGTCTACACAGAGTGACTGCCACAACTGACCACCTCCTCAGTTAAGTGCATCAACATAACCTGCAAGGTGACAGCAATTTTCACACAGAAGACATAGTCTTTCTCAAAATCAATAGATCTGAAGCCTATTATCAACAATACAGGGTATACCGAGTAATTATTCTTCACTGTGAAGCTTTTTCTCTGTAGTTTTATTAATCACAATTCCATACTGTGGGTCAAAAATAATGAATCATAATAGTAATAACAATAACAATTATAATAATAATCATCATCAATATTATTTTGTTTTTATTATTGTAATAATAATACTCATAATAATACTGCACTACAGGTTCCCATCAAAATATTTATGAATACTGGTTTGCGCTGACCATGAACAAGAAGACGAGCAGACACTCAATCGATGCAGTGGATGGATATTCCAATGGACAAGTTCAAACCTTGACCCTCTGGTGATACAATAAAAAAAGCCAGGGGATCACCAGAGTCAATATGATTCATCCTCTGAGGACCATGAATATAGAATGCAATAGTTGTTGAGATATTTTAGCCTTAAATTTGCTATTCTATTTTGTTACTTTGTCACTTTTCTTTTACCATTTTGTCTGCTTAAGATCCACATGGAGTACATTATGTAACATGGAACATGAATGTCAACTGCATTGAATCTTTATTTATACTGTATGTGATATTATTGTATGTCATGTAACCCATGTGGTGGATGGACCATCTGGAGGGCACAGTACAAAAATAAAATATGTATTATTTCATACATTCATTCATACAAACACTGCACATATTTACCCGATTTACCATAAGCAAAATAACACATTTTCCTGGAAACACCACTGTGCAATACTCACAGTCACACACAGACAAACTCAAACACATGTACAGACACCTTGATTTTCACTTACTGAGTACATGGTTACTCAGTTCAGAGAACTAGAAATAGTACTAGTAGTATTTTTAACCCATCTTTCCAGTACAACACTTAATTAGATTTTTCAGAAGGACCAAACAAAACTATCCTCTTTGCAAATGAATCTTATTCTCCATCAGGGCTGCAGTCTATTCATTAAGCATCGTTTCACTTCCCACTTTCCCAAACCTGGTGAGTGTGTGGTGGAATTGTCCACATCCATTACGCATGATAACATCAGAAGTAAGCGCTACCTGTCTCAAACAATAGGGACAACTCTTATTTTGGTAAAGGTTACTGAACATACTAGGAAGTAAGGAATCCTTGAAGAGCAATGTACCAAGCATGTTGCAATCTGAATTTATTTTGGTTGGAGTCGCCTCCATTTGTGACCTTGTCTGCATTCAGGAGGTGAGAGTGGGAGAGCAGATTTAGTTGAGATTCTCTCTGCTGATCGCTCAGCTTGCATTACTCACCCTCCAAAGGAGAACACGGCGCTGCTTGAATGGACCAGCTGACATGTGCATATTTAATAGATCAGTGCTCTAAAATCAACGAATGTACAGGCTGTTTAGTGGGAGGAATAAAACACAGATACCATGGATACCATTATCCATCACTCTTATTAGAAATCATACTCTTTTCTAGCATCTTTTTTTCCTCCGACCAAACATTTTTGATATGAGTCCCAAATCCCTGGTTTTGTAAATAACTTGGATGCAAAATACACTCGATACATAATAAGTTGTTCACTCACATAGTCAACATATAAAATGAAAAGAAGTGTGAAACAGAATAGAGCTTTTATGCATGAATCCGAAACACAACACAGACTAAAACAATAAAAGGTATCAATTTGAATGCCAACTTAGAAGGATGAGTGCATACCTCTGCCAAGGCTAAGACCCTATGTGAAAATGAATTTCTGCATCTGTCTGTTTATCCAGATCCCCTCCAAACTGTAATGGGTTTTTCCTTAGGTCATGCCCCAGCCCTTCAGAAAATGTCATAGAAATTGACTAAGTGGTTTTTCAGTAATCCTAATGACAGACTGTCGGACGGACAGATTGCCAGACGGGCGGAAATGAAAACACAACTTCCTTAGTGGAGGTAAAAAATTGAAGTACGCACATTTTTACTTTTTACTGGATTGTAACATTATTTGCTAACGACTAGATAAATCTGGCCCAAAATACGTTTTACTGTCTGTTATAGGTTATGGTACATTCAGCAATTAACAAGCCTATCAAACATTATTCCAGTGGGCAATTTAAACATTTAGACACCTACCTTACTGGTACTAAAATGTGTGATGTTGATTTATTAAAAAAGTTATATCTTATTTGACATCATCTGTAAAGAAATGTGATGTTTGCAGAGGGACTACCTGCATGGTGTCACTGTCATATGTTAAGCTGAAGCTGATGAGCCCTGTATTAGCTTTGTGACAATGATTTTTACAAGATAATCCATTGAGCCTTTAATTTCATCCATCTGAAAAATTAGAAATCTTGAAATGTGTAAACGGAACAGTGACATCTTTAAAGTCTTTCTCTCTTTCTCAAACAGAGATTCACTTGACAGCTGCTTCACACATTTCTACTTCTTTTACAGCAACAACCAGACTTTTATGTTACCGACTTGTAGCTGCATCCAAAGCTGTTGGACAGAGTTCATGCTTCTTGTTACTAAGCACTTGTCTGCACAGTTACTATGACAACCGGTCACCAATGTATATACTGTCCGAAAGCATGAATCTGGTCACCTACAATTAGAGTGGTGGTTGGGGGTCTTTTTTATATTGCTCCTTTGAACAAGATGTCAGCAGTCTGCACAGACCAGAGATCAGTTGAAGAAAGTGTTGGAGCACTCAGGTAACAATGGTCAGAAGGGTGGTCAATATTTAAGTGGTAATCTGAAGCCAGGATGGATGGCTGCTCCTGACCCTTCCCTCCCTCTTTTTGAGTTTCACTTTGCATTACTTACTTATCCAAGTGAAATCAAGAATTAAGAAAGCACTGTATGCTCTGATTAAAAAATGAGCCCCATATCGTGACTGTCCTCAGACTGTAATATCTTCAGTTACACTGACAGCTGATGCTGCAAATCCAGCTGTGAGGTCACAGGACTATAGAGGGATTCAAAGCAAGAGGATGTTTGTGCCATAAGAAAGTCTCACATATTCCTTTATAACAAATAGAATAGCAGATGGAAACAGGGCTACATTTCATTTTTTTAATCTGAAGTTTCAATAAGCCAACACACTTTGCTGTAAAATTCCTTTTGGAATGATAAGCAAATATTTTCAGATTGTGAAGTAGAGACCAGGGAGTTCCTGCTCAGTGTAAAAGTCACTCAGTCGCTGTTTGTTGTCACACCACACGCAAGGCAGGAAAGGAGGGTACTGGTTGCTTGAGGCCAAAGGTCAAACACTGAAAGATACGCTATCAAATGTGACACAAATTCATGTCACTTTTGTATTTGCTTGTTATCCTGAAGTGAGCAAGAACACGGATACTCTGACTTTGTAAGAGTCACTCCACAGTGCTCTGTTCTCTGTCAGATAGGATTTAGATTTAGATTTATTGACAATGTGACATTGCAAATATTGTGCTATGATAATTCATAGTCTTTTTGTTCATGTCTCCAAATGAAACAGGATATTGATTGCAAAAAAGAAAAAAAAAGAAGTTAGTCACATGATCTCAGTGTCAATATGCTTCACAAGCTGAATGAAGGGAAAAGCCCCTGAAAGAAAATCTGAGGACACTCGCTGACTGATAAGGATTGTTGACTATAGCTGTGTCCCAGTTTACAGGCCACATCCTACGGAGAGCTGCATTTGAAGACTGATTATGTCACAGTTGTGCAACTATAGGCTGTCCCATTTCAAAGGCTCCTGAATGCGTCTGACAAATGCATCCTTCCATTCCTGAGCAATGAAGTATCCAACAGTTGCACCTCGGGCCAAACTATCCCAGGGTTAGGGTTAGTTGAGTTAACGACCTACCTAGGTTAAGTACAGTAAGAACAGAGGCTCAAAGTAGCATACATGGAACTCTGGGCCAGAAAGTTTTCCAAAAATCAAGTTTTAACCTGCACCTCAAGTCTTAACGTTGCAGCACTCTTCTCTGGTGACTCCTCTTCTGTTTCACTTGGGTGCATCGATAACTATTTTGCCATCTTTGGTGTAGGTCCACATCTCAGATGCTTTGGTGTCGTAATTGTTAGCGCAGGACATTTTTGTTTGCTAGTGTCCTCCATTTTCGTTTTCTTCTAGAATGTATATTTTGCATTCGAACAGGTCAGTTTGAATAACCCCACATTTGAATAAATGGTCCACTTTAAAAAAAAAAAGCTGACAGCCTTAATGAGCAGGAAAAGCTGGTGACGCAAATATGAAACCATGTACTGACCAGAATGTCTCATTTCAATTCAGTCAACGAACGCCATGAGTGCTCTGAAAGATGCAGCCCCTGAATCAGGACACAGCTTATATGAATAAAAATGAGACACCGCGTTATTGCATTGATGGTCTTTCTCTTTGCTTTCACCTCTCCACAGAGACACTCGACTACAGGGCAGCAACAAAACACCAACAGCAGCTTGGTGAAGAGATCCTCATCTCTTGATGGAATGACAGAGAGCAGCTGAAATGTTTGGACAAGTTTGAGTTGCATCATGGGGAGATAGAGAGGATCAAGTTGAGCTATGTTTAGAAAGACGGAGGCATTTTGTATTCTGCAGAGAAAAGAAACCTTTTGCTGCCTAGTGATAATGAGACATATTACTTTTTGAGGCTTAACATTTAAATTATTGAATGGCATTGACTCACATGTCCTGTGCCTAGCAGCATGATGGACCACCCATGCTTGACTGTGTTACATTCTGCCTTCTGTATTGTCATTGTTGACAAAATCTCTGCCAGTTTGTAACAAACACAAAATGCTAAAAGTGAACTCCTCAATCTGACATGAGTCAGATCTGACATGCAGTGCATTCACACTGTTTAACCAACGCATAATCATGTGTCACACATCTCGAAAGCTATTTCATTAAAATATATGCCCCCCCCCCCCCCCCCCCTCTCTGCTAAGTATCACAATCTCTGAAGATTTTCAGTTTAACCCTCCAACTCTGTAGAAGTCAGATCAGCAGCAACAAAGACATGATCCCTTTCCAAATTCTCACCATTAACACTGATGTATCTGATAGAAAAGAACTTCAGCTTTGTACAGACATGAAATCAGAAGCAAAGTATTGCAGTGGCTAAACCAGCCTGTCTGTAATGGGCTGTTTGTTTGGCCTGTGGTAATATTGGTTGCAGCTTTTCTTTTTGAAACTGTCAAAGTGACTCTACAGAACCCTGAAGCCACCGCTGCTTCACAAAGAGCTGTTAACCTGTTTATTCAAACTTCAGTGAAAGTCTACTCAGAACCCCCACCTGGAGAATCAGCTTTCATTGTCCCGTTGATGAGTCTCCACTGCTACAGAGGGCTGGTCATCTAAGTATCGTGTGTCCAAATTGCACCGAATTCAACACTGCACTTCCTTGGGCCCTTAACGATAAACATGGCAAATGTGAAGCTGATAAGAAGATCGGTTTTTTTTATGCATTCGAAAAAGTGAATAAGTAAAAGTCAATAGAAGAAAGTCGTAAAAAATGAATGTTTTTTGTGAAGGTTATTTGCCATGATAAGCTTTGCTCTACCACACCTGAGCAACATGTTGTATATGATGCACATCATACATAGTCAGCCGCAACATAAAAAGCTGTTGTTATTTTAAGGTTGTGCCTGATCAGTTTATATCAATTCCTTCTACATAGCTTCTTCTACATATATGCTGTTGCTGACCTTGTGAATACATAAGTTTTTCACTTGGGTAAAGAGCTCACTTTGATAAAGCACACTGACTCACTACTGAATCATTTCAATGGGGGATTATGACTGATTATGATTTATATATAAGAAAAATAAAAAACTTTCAATTGTATCACTCTGAAGAACGGTGCTATAAACCTTGATCTCTCACTACTATGACAACTCACTGATTCTGCCTCCACTGAAATGGAGCGGTGTAAAAATGATAAAGAGGATGACTCACACAATTGCTTGAAAAAAGATAACACCTCGCCGTTTGACACCCCCAGTTTTCACACTTTCCTGTTGCAAGATTTGAAAGTATCACAGACTCCTCACAGTGGGCTTTGTGGTGTGCGCATGAGAGTGCTGCTCCCTTTCAGGTCCCAATATCTGGAGAGTGAAATTAGACAAAGAATCTCCAGGCAGAAGAAAAAGCCATCAGCAGGGAATGCAAATGCACCCACAGCAGAGAGTATTAGAGACAGGATAATAGAAAATGGAAATGGTAAAGTAAATGAAGAGAGGAGAATATGGAAAAAAAACAGTTAGCACTAAACATGACTCATGATAAATTATAGGAACAAAGTAATCCCTTGATATGAATTCAATAACACAAGGAAAACTCCAACCTCATGAAATCATTGCAAGAAGTTTATACAGCGTTTAAAATCTTGCTTTTGTTCATGCATTACCACCCCAAATGTATCTATTCCTTTCCCAGGGGAGATGTAAGATAAGGTAGATGTCCGGATCAGTTGAACCCCACTAATGTAATGTAATTGAGCCTGTGTGTGAATAGAGCAGGTCATTGTCCGGTGAATTCACAGCGAGTGGGAATGTTGATGAAGGTTTGATCCACACAAAGATCTTCGGGTCATATTAGAAATAAGGCCTGAGTGTGTTGTTTTGGATTTTCTTCAAGCATTATTTTGCTTCTATAAAAACCTCTGTTTTACCTCCTGAAAGGAACAAAGAAATGGAAGGTTGGCTATTAAGGCTAATGGGTTTACTGATGCTGAATAAATGTATTTTTTGGTTCAGTCTTGATTTATCACAGAAAGCCTCTCCTGCATAACAAAGTAATATAATACATATTAGGCACTAACATCACTTTTAAAGCCTCCACTCAGCCACTGCTTTCTAAACAATTTCTGTGTCATGCTATTGGCTCATCAAAGCTTTGTTGGACATTGTGTTTTCAGAGAAGTGGAATCCAAATGCAAAAATACTGTATAGTTGCTTTCAAATATGCACTGAAGTCTCGATATTCTACTGAAATTTTCCAGCGGGGCTGCATGTAAAAATGTAAATGTCCGATTCAGTTTCTCCCAAACCTTTTTTGAACTCCTCCCGGCACCCACTGGTAAAGTGTACTCACAGTGAGTGGGTGTGTCGATGACATTTCTGACACACAACAAATCTGGAGGGGATAGATGTAAACTATGAAGACAACAAGGTTTGAGAGCTTTTAGTGATAAAGGCCCACATGGAAACAAAATCACTGTTTTCTCCAGCTGAACTTATACTTTATGTCCTGCCTCTAGCAGGCGCCACTCCTTGCCTGGATGTTCTGGACATTTTCCTGTTGTTGTGAACTTGTCTGACCCGGATAATCCCATGCCGGATTGTCATAACATTGTCTGATCCAACACATCACATATCAGCAGAACATCACGTGATATACAATACAAATCATGGCTAACACCAAACGCGGCTGAACAGCATATGATCAATGTGTGAAATTGAAGACATGGTTGAAAACTGTTTCAATAGAAACTATATAGTTTCAAAAAGCTGATAATTGTTGCTACATAACATACTTAACTTTAGGCCATGGCATCATCTCATGGTATTTATATGATGCTGTAGTGTCAGCAGGTTTCTTATCTGTGTACTTCTCTCTGACTCTCTGTGCTCACAAATATTATTTTAATACAGACAAAGTCCCAACAAAGCTTTTCTCATTCACATGCTTTTCTTAAAAAAAGTATTGCTTGAAATGCGGCACATTAAGATTATGTACTAACTAGCAGTTACTCAAAAGCGCACTTGCCTCACAGCATGAAGGATACCAAAAGAGTTTTTCAAGAAAATTCAAGTTAATGATGAAAGAGAGATGCTTGGAAATCATTCAGTATTTACAGTTATACCAGGACCTCAAGCTTTCCTTAACATTAAAATGAGCTGTGAGTGCCTCTGCTATTAAAAGTTTTATTGTGGTTTAGCTTCAATGAGTGGATGATGTATTGCAAGAGGCAATATTCTCACGTAAACAAATATACCATGCTGTCAGTGGACATTTGGGGATGTAAACACCTAAACGCAAATACATAGCACATAAACCTGATGATGTTTGATGTTGGTGCTATAGAGAAAAGTCATGGGGCCAGTAAAAAAGACTTCAAACTGTACAGATGACCATTAACATAACAATGTAATGGTTATGTAGCTACAGCCATTCAGATATGAGACAAACCTCTACAGGAATATAAAGCTTAGTAAAGCCCTCATTTGTATTGTTGCCACTGTGTTGACAAGAAGTTTTGGACACCTGTGGGCTGATGAGTGTGAGTGTGAGCGGTCAACTTCATCCACTTCATACACTTAACATTATGAAACCTGTATCACTGTACACAGCACTGACCAGGCAAAGAGCTTTGTTCTAAAACGAGACATCCTCTGCTGCGGATGAAAAAACCTCCTCTCACAGTATTCTGACTGTGAGATTACAAAAACTCTGAGGCCTTTCTACAGGGTATTTCCTGCTTCTTAGAGAAACATTAATATGCAGTAAAATATTTCAGGAATGAATGTGTCGGTTCAGTTTCCAGAGAAAAGCCCTCTAAGTAGCTCTGTCCCTCTTGTTGGGATCCTTAGCACTGACGCTAATTCACATTTAAATCTTAGTCGTAGATCAAGGCTCTCATTCAAAGCGACGTATAATCAGTGCTAATCAACAAGCTGCTGTAATCACTGTGGCCTTCATTAAAAGATGGGGCCAAAGAATAAAAACAACAGCATGGTTATCACACTCCAGTAGGAGCAGCAGCTGATAGAGCATACAGGTCAAAATGCAAAGCGAATCACGTATTCAAAAGACAACTGGGTCTAAGCGTCTTGGGTGAAATAATTTGTGTTATTTCCTGACTTGATAAGGGTTAACACCAGAGCAGAAAGATATGCAAATCCTCCTGCCAATTGTCCTGTTCATTTTCTAAGAATGATTATATTCAAACTCACACATGAATATTCTGCTGAGGTCTCAAAGCCTAATAGGAAAGCATGATTGGGGTGCACAGGCAACGCGGCCTGAGTAACTGGAGAACTAGATTTTTTGTCACCAAATCCATCTTCTAATCAGCGCTCGATGCTGCCTTTCAATACGTCCAGTATCAGCAGCCGTAGAATGGAGTGTCAATCTGGTGACGGATTAGCTTTAATTTAATCACAGACAAATTGTACTATGTCTCTGTATGTTTTAGAAACCCAGCAGTTTTGTCATTAGTTAACTAACCGTATAATAACTTTCGACAATTACATAAAATGGAAATTATAGGTTAAATCAGTCAAAAACAGATTTTCAAAGTAAAACGTGAGATTGAATATGACCGTTGCCATTATCCATTACATTATATGAATACATTTTGAGGGGAACCATGTGCCTTACTGCCTTTGAGGGCCATAAAAGGAGTTAGCGATAAGGTACACCCTGAAAAGGTCGGCCGTCTATCACAGAGCCAACACACAGAGACAAACATTCATACTCAGATTCACATCTATGGGTAATTTGGACTCTCAAACTATCTTCACTATCTTCAGTGCTTGTACTGTGGGATGAAGCTGGAGTAACCGCTCATAGTGAGAACATGCACACAGAAAGGCCCCAGTTGGCAGTCAGGTTCAAACCCAGAACGTTCTCACTGTGAGACGACAGTAACCACTGTACCACGATGTGCATGAGTATTGATCATGCTCCTTGAGTTTTTTTCAGATATAGACACAGGAGTTTGAGGTTCACGTTCCCTGCATGTGGTCCCGTTTAAGATTGGGGTAGTGCATTGGCTTTTACTACATTGTTTTTACAATAATTCTTTTATCATAGCAGATAAAAATCTGCTCTCTTTGTGAAGCACTGTTGTAACAGCTGTTTTAAAAGTTGCTATATAAATGCAGTTATAATCATTATTGTTATTAGTAGGAAGAAATGCCATATGTGCTCTAAATCTGAAATTCACCTTGAAGGTCGGTTTCAGATGTGTTGGACTACGCACAGCTGCTCAAGTAAAAACAGTCTGATCAGAATAGGGTCAGACAATAATCTTTCCCTAACCTTTGTTGGACATCCAGACTAAAAACTGTGCAGGCAGCTGCATCCCTTGTAGAGTGAAAAGCTATTGTTTTGTTATTCTATCCCTCCCTCTATTTTTTCGTTGCACATAATAGGCCAGACTCCTTCTCCTATGCTATTCAGCTCTTCTTCTGGGATCCCAAAGGACATGTAGGAAGTGTTATCCCTGCTCTGCAAATGACCCAGGTCTTTCCTTCACTTGGATGTGTCCAGAAATTCCCCACAGGAAGGCGTCTTTCAGAAATCCTGATCTAATGTGGATTCATCGCTAATGGCTCACTGTGAAGCATGTCAGTCCCACATCAATCCACTGCTCCATCTGGCTTCATGTTTAAGCATGGCTCTGGGATTCTTAAATTTGATCAATTACTCTCTTGGGGTAGAAATTCATTCCCAATGTAGTTGAGGTAATCCACCATTTTATCCTGTTGGATACTGTCAGTCATGTGTGTGCTGTCAAGAAGCAGAGATGATGGAATTTAACTTTCTTACTTTTGGAAATAGCAACAAAAAGAAATAAATGAAAAGGCAGAGCGGAGCAGACCTTTTTCATTTATGTCACCATAGGTCTCAGCTCTCCTCAGTGCAAGCTGTTTATGCAGCAGATCAACTGAGGCATAGAATATATATGCGCTTATCATCTGCATATTTCCCAAAGGTGAAGCTTAAAAACTCTGAAATCACACAGCACAAAGTGCACATTAATGACCGAACATGTATGAGTCAACAGGCAGGCAGCACGGAGGATCCACTGTATATAGCTGCAAATTGCAACAGTAAGCAGAGCTGTGAGACCAGATTAAAAATCCTCCCTGCCAAAGTAGAGTCCCACCCTGGAGACCCTGCATGATGAAATGTCTCGGAGGCGCGAATGTTTGATTTGTAGGTTGCTGCTCCCCCCTCAACCAACCTCCTCACTATCCTCAAGGAGGATCGAGGAGAGGAGTGTAGCATGAGAGCAGAGAGAGTCAGGTGGCGGGGAGGGGAAGCATTTATTGCTGCGTGCAAATCAGCTGCCTTTGTCTGACCACAAAAAAAAATAGAAATCATATGCAGGAAAACAAAGGCAGCACAGGGAATAAAAATACAAGCTCTAGGTTACAGTATAGGTTCTGGGATGTTGAAGGTCTGTAGATCTACACAAATCAGCTATCCAAGTTTTACTTCAGCTTTACTGCTATAAAGTTGTATCTCTCTATTAATCATACTACATGCCAGCTGCTGCTTGTGTTGGAGGTTTTCTTTGTCTAGATGAAGTTTCCCATCTGTTCTATCATCTACTATTTGTGGCCACTGAACATTTGCCCTGTTGAGGTTGGCGGTGAACTGCTTTTTTTGAGGAGTTGCTGAAGGAAGGCAGCGTGATTGTGTCCTTTTTCCCACACAGATTTTCACAGCTACTCTGAAAATTGAAATCCGAACTATGCCAGCTTCATTAAAAACCAACAGAGATGTTCTCAGAGCGCTCCAAGAACCCATCATCCTTTTATTATAAGAGATAGAGCAAATACAGTTGAGGTGTCAGGATTTTAATAATGTTCAACATCATATGAAATGAGCCAATTCCCTTTTTTGCACCGTCTGATGAGAAAATTGCTGTCACTCTAAAATCTCCATGTCCTGCCATAGTCTCATATTAATCTATAAATGGTATCACACCCATGAAAACACTAAAGATATCAAGTGTTTTATGCCACTGCATCATTATAGAGCTGTATGGAGCACTTTATAAGCCCCTGTCGCTCTCAAACACACAAACACATTGACCCGACTGTCCACCGGCATCACCGGGAGAGATCTCGCCGTGTCTGTGGGCTGTTGTACAATGAGAGTCAGAACTCGACATAATTTGGTGTTTTTCACTTAAGCTGTGTATGTTCCCACGACAGCCATGCTTTTTCCAGCAAGTAGACAGATATTGACATAATACCTGCCCTCTCTGTGTATCTGCCATCCAGGTGCAGATGAGAGTGCACTATGTGCACGTTACAATCATCCTCATCGGCCTGAGTCTGTCCATTAAATACAGAGCTACAGCCAGGGGATAGTTTGGGCAAAGACTGATTGTTTTTGGAAAAAAAAGCCAAGAATGGAAAAAAAATTAAGAGCTGGCCGAGCTGAGTTCTCCCTCTTTCTTCTTTTTGTTGTCTCATACAAAAGATACTAAAATGCCTTATGACTATAGCCTCATATCAAAGATACAGTTAATAGAGTGGTATTGATCTTCTCATATACCTCTCTGCAAGCAGATGAATACATTTTCAAACTGTTTCTTTTCAATAAAGAGCAGATTTGGTCCTTTTTCTATTTGTACAGCATGCAAATGACTTCAGCAAATTATATTATAAAATAACAGATAGTGACAGATTTTCCAACCACGCTTTTTCTCGGAATGATGCCGTGTTGATTTATTTGTTTAACCAACCATCCAAAACTCAATTGTATTTTTTAAAAAAAATTAAAAAAACACACAAAAAAGAAACAAAGAGAAGCAGGGAAATAATCATCTCAAACCATGAGACTATTTTCATCATTGTTGCAAATGAATCTGTTATACCACTATTAACAAAGCAACATAAAGCATGACTGGATATGAAGTAACTTCCCCTCAACATAATTTTCCAAGCTACTATAGTTAGCCACAATACAATGACTGACAATGACCACACTCTTCATCAAAACTTGGGAGTGTGACATCTTTGCTCCTTAGTTCTATTAGCCACTGTAGTTAGCCCTACAATGTATATACTGTATATATATTTATAATAAAATAAAAAATAAAAGTGAAACCTAGAACCAGGTATGGATTTTTTCAAATGATTCCTAGAGCTTCAAGCTCGTCCATGATCTGCAGTGGTAGTTTCAACTTCCAGACTTCCAACATTGCACACTTTGAGCAAATATAGTGAAGCCATGTAGATACTGCACTGGTAAAGCCTCAATTCTACAATATACATATTGTGGTACAATGTTGTTGTATATAATAAATTAAAAAAGAAAATAGGTTTGTAATTCTCTGTATCAGAATCATGCTCTTAATGAACTTACATTGTAAATGGACATACAGCAAATGTTGAATGGATGAAAGTGCAAACAATATACAACAGACATTATATTCAAATATACTCTAGTGAGTGAAAATCAGCTGCTCCGTATGTTTACACTTTACAAGTAGTACAATAAAAAAGTATTGCAAAAGAATAATAAATATAAGTCATTAACAGAGGTAGGTAGTAATGCATTACATATACACTGTAACAAGTACTTAAGTAGTTTTTGCATGAAATTGTACTTTTGAGGGCAGTTGTTTTGCAGAATACTTCTTACGCCTACTCAGTTACATTTTAAAGTTTACGTTTTTTTAGTGAAGAGAGTAAAGAGGTTTTTCCTCTTTTATTTGTGGTGAATTTGGACCTTCATCAACATCACACTGTGCTATTAACATGGCAACATAAAGTATTACTGGATATGAACCAAAAAAATGCATTGATTATGCAAGAGGAACTATGAGCTCCACACTAGAATGAAGCTTTATCGTCCCACATCCAGTCCCACGATGCACCTGCACTGTCACATCAGTGCTCAATGTATATAGGCCGTGCATCTGTTATCAAGTTGAACATATGGTCGGCTACCAGTTGTGTAGTCCTCTGTGTATTCATTGACTGTTGAACTGAACTTCAGTTGAACTTAATATGCATAAATACATGCAATTGGACAATGCAGCGCCACTACTGAGGAAATCAATTGGATAAGCACTTATCATAGTTTGCATAAAAGCATATGATTGGACACGCATGAAGTGTCCGCCCAGCAGCTCTGAGTGAACAGGAAAGAGAAATTTACAACTGAAAGACCAGGGCAGCAGTCTGCAGAACTGTGCGGAACATGGAAATAAAAAGTAATTTCAAATGTATTTCTGTAGAATATACATGGAGAAGGTAAGTTTGTCCAGACAATGCATTATAGCAACTTACTACATCGTTTTGTGGTATGAACACCAACATGGAGACACAGCATTCATTCATACATGCTATTTTCTGCTTATCGGCTGAAAAGATGCTTTTAAAGCAAGGACGAAAAAAATCAGTCTGACTTTAAAATGAGGAGAGTGAAATATAAATATAGTTAGGATGTGGAATATGTATTTGTTTCTTTTTATGAAAATGTAATGTGCTCACCTGGACTCTCTCAGTGAAGTGGCTTTTATTCAAAAGGTTCCCTCTGTAGGGGCTTGACCCTCCACCCACAGCTCTCTCCAAGGGGCCTGCCTCAGGCTGCCAGCCCCGCTCTCTGCAAACTTACTGTACAAACAATCATGAGTGCATACACAACCCTTTCAGTCACAGCTGTAATTACTGTGAGGCCAGACTGGGCAGAGAGAACAGGCCACAGCAAAGTTCCAAGTCCCTTCTGCTGATGTCTATCCAGTTCCACTTTACCCTTTGGTGACTCTCTTGAAAATGATGGAATCATCCATCATGAAATGAAGTTCACCCTGGTGAATAAGAGACAAAGTGGAATGCTGTTACTCATTGCAGAAACTGAACATGCACGGGTCACAAGGGTCCTTCACTCTACACAAGTGGGCGACCTGATCGGTTTGAAGCCTCACCTGGCAACAGCCCAATTTGGTCAGAGGACCCATTTCATCCATCTTCTCGATTTCACTCAGTTAAACTTTGTGTCTTTGCATGAAAAGGTTATGGTTGTTCTTTATTTAAACTCTTGCATGGACAAGACTAGTGACCTCTGGCCTTTAGATGTTTGTCTGTTCACAAAGGAAACAAACTAATCTGATCTGGTTGCCAACTGTTGGGGACTTCAATATTGTGGGCAATAACTAGCTGCTAGTATGTTACACATGCAGCATGCAGCTCGTTCTCATCTCAGTTCGCAACAGAGCCCAGCTGACAGGTACTTGTATTTGTATTCTGACTGGCCAGTATTTCTCCCAGTGCTCCCAGAGAAAGAGAATAGGTGTAGGAAGTAAGAGTGAGGCAAAGGAGTGTTGCACACGGTTCTACAATGAGGCAATGGCATGAAACACCAAGTTAGGGACCTTTATGTCATTATGAGAAATTAAAAATAAATGTTTTATTTAATAATAAGATTGGAGAGACAAATTAAACTATGGTGGCCCATTAAGGACTGTAGGTCTGTCATGAGGAACACTGAACTCTATCAGCTCCCTTATAACCTCAATTGGAACTTGTGCCTGTTGTAACTTACAGAGATGTGAGTGTTACTCTCAGATCAGTCAGGGGGCATTTTGTTGCAGTACATTTCCAATGTCCCTCCAAAAAATCATTCAAAATAAAACATAAAAATCTTTAGCAATTCTGTGTCCTGTTAAATTCAGCAGTTTAAGGCAAGCTTGGTGTTTAGTCCTCTCTCTCTTAGAATTAAATGTTCACATTAGTGTGACACCTACAAGAACATTTTTAAACTGAAATATTTTAACGTGAGTGCACGTCAAGAGAACAAACATTTTCAGGTCCTATTACTCAAGGGATCAAAGAATTGCCATGTGTCATTCTTTATCTTCCAATTTCAGGTCATTTCACAAGGTGCACGGCTTTTATAAATAGAGACGGCCAGAGAGTGGAGGAATTATTCAGTTGAACATGAGCCAAAAGACATAAAATCAGACTGTACACTGAAAGCTACTTGACTCACAGCTTCTCATGGAGAGGGGAAGCTCGCTGTCCCACACAGAATGAGAAACAAGGGCTGTGTCTGAAATCATTCCCTTGTTTACTGAGTCTCATTTCCCTTTAAATTAGACAAACAGTGCGTCACCCTGAAGTGAGCAGCAAACGGATATGTCCAACACATCACTGCTGTCGTGTCACGCCTTTAGGATTTGCATCTACAAAGTGTGGGACATTGCAGGGTGGGTTTGTCAGCAGAAGTTTATATGCCACTGACGCTAGGCATTACTTTGCTTTCATGGGTGTTATATAGTGTGCGAATTTGACACTCAGGAGTCACACACTGAATTACAAGATGGCCCAAGGTAAATGTGGTGCACTGTAGCAAATAGAGAGTGATAGCAATGAGGCTAACTGAGCTCAAAGGGCAAGTCAAAGCTAAAACATCCTATCAGCCAGAGAGAAGCTAAGTAAAAGAAATGACTCCAATCTAATACAACTGTTGAACAGAACATTGTTGCTTAAGTATTTAGCATATATTGTTGTTCAATGGAAGAATTTGCTTGTTTTTTTTGGGGGGGGGGGGGTCGTTACATAGCTGCACAATGTTGGTTTCAAAATCTTTAGGGATTACTGATGAAATGACTGTTTTACATTTACAGTTTGAGTTTTACAGACTCCACAAATCAAATGTTAATTATTTACTTGCTAATATTTCAGGGTTTGAAATAAATCCATTCATTTCATTTATATGGGCTAATTTACCAAATTGGTTAAAAAGACATTTAAATAATGAAATATACTATAATAATATTTGAGATAGTAGTAAGCTTGATATATGGCTGACAAAATAATTTCTATGGTACTTTCAGTTGGGAGGTGACTGTCCCAAACCCTAATGCTTGAATTACATGTCATTGTTGTTTTTACTACAATGGATATGATATGATTTACATACATATAGAGTTTGGAGAAAAATACTCATTTCACAATATTGCCTAGTCTGTCTTTGTAGAATGGCTCATAAATCTTCTTGATTTATAACTTGAGCGACTTTAGATAAATCAGGTTTGAGAACTTTTTTTAATGTGACACATAGTAGACCTGTGTGTGAACATGCGGATGTAAAGACTTTTATATGTGTACACACACATATCAGAGCCGACAGTGATGGACTTTTAAGCATGAGAGGGTTGGAGTCATTTTATGGTCATGTTTTGTCCTTTACTTTACAACATAACAACCAGGACTCTACCACTCTATTAGTTAAAGTTACAGAGTGAGGTCTATTGAAGCATCACTGTTGTCTTATCGTCACATCATTGGTTGCAGACAGCATCGTATCTCTGACCTGATATTTATCAATCAATTTCATTGTGAAAAACCTGAATTACAGCTCACAGCAATGCTTTTGAACATCACGTGTATCAATGCTATCTACCCCTGCACTGTACAGTAGGTTATACTTGCACTAAGCTGCACAACCTTCGCTCGCGGAGCTGCAGGGTGTCAGACTAAAGCAATCAAAGTAATAACAAGAAAGACAGGATGGATGCAAGTGGGAGGGTGGGAAAGATAGATAGACACAAACAGCTCCTGCTGATGAGGGTGAGCCAGTAGGCCGCTGGCTGTTTGTTCCACATCAGAATGTCAAGCAGGGCAGCAGCAGCCTGCGCTGAGTCATGGAGGTGAAAAAAATGTCAGGCGTTGGTGAAGACGAGTCACAAGACTCCCAGGACCCTAGAGTCATCCACAAGTCAAGAGCAGTGCGCACACAGCTGAATACTACCCACACTGCATCGTCACAGGCATGAATTTCCTCCTCCTGGAGACGTGTGTGGTTAGTAGTGATACACCTCGAAATAACAGGACTTCCCTTCTTTCTTTGTAATCAGTGCAAACTTTGAGGCTGTGGTAATGTCTTCACACCACAAACCACACAAGGAACCAGTTGCCACATTTCATTTCAATGAGCAGAGACACTTCCTGATGTGTGATGTTCACCTTGATTCTCTAGTGGACAGTGTGGGGAAGTTGTATAAAGTGAACTTTCAGCTTCGCAGCAGCTGCAAATGATGTTTCTGTGTTTACTGAGTCTCGTGGCTATTGCTGCAGCACCACTGGCGGTGCAGCTGCCTCGAATCAGCCATCCAACAGCGTGCAGCACTATGGCTGTGGGGCGGTGTGAATGTTGTCGCTCCTCAGTAAGTCCAGGGACCTGTGGGTTTGTTTTCTTCTGCGACTTCTTCGTGGTCATGACAACCCAGAGTCTAAGCAGTTGATGGCTCAACTTGTATTGATCGTGCTTTTAGAACTGTAGCCCACAAAAACAGTGAGTGGAGAGCTGGGCGACAAGGTGTGATGTTACGTGTTTGTTGACTAGGTTATCGAGATGTGAGTAAAGTGTCAAGGTCCCACTGCTGTCTCCCACAAGGACCGGCTTAACCTGTATCTGTCCGCTGACGCTGAGACACAAGAGAAACTCAGGTTTTGACATTTTTTTAGTTTTAGTTAATTTATTGTCACTTGTCAGATGTAGCTGTATCAGACAGGGCAATTCCCTTCGATAAAGTCAGACATAATTCAGGAAATAAAATCACAGGGAGAAACAGTCATTTCTGTGGTTGATCAGCCATAGCTTCACATTCACCTCACCCCAAAAACATATTGCCGCTTAGTTTCCTTAATCCTCAAACAGGGGGTTTGGAAGGAGCAGTGTGATTATTTCGCAGGCAGGAAGTTAATTGTGAGTCTTATGCTGTCTGCTTGTCACATACATGGAGTCTAAAATGTGAGTGCTTGGCCCAAATCTTGTAGAGGGAAGCTTTTGGTTCTCATTTGCCTCCGCAGCCCCTGAGCTTAGCGTTTGACAAAGTGCCTCCTCAGCAAAGGGCACGATTATTTCTAATATGACGTGAAGAACATTTCCCCTGCAGTGTGATTAAGTTTACTTCAAAAGACAGGTTTTCATTAGTAATGCAGAGAGGGGACCATTTCAAATCAAAAATGTAGATAACTGTGAATGTTTTTTAATGTATATACTTTACTTATATGTGCTATACACCCCAAAAAATACTATCTATCTATCTATCTATCTATCTATCTATATATAACTGTAAAGGCACATTCAAGTTTTTCTAACTACTAATTCTGTGATTGTCTGTCTGTCTGCCTACCACTTGCTTTATTCTGAGCTTAATTACCGGGCTTTTATTTTAAAAAGCTGTGGACTTGGGTCTGAAGATTGTGTCAATTGTGTCAATGACTTAACAGATCTGTGAAATAGCCAACATGCAATGTCTAAATCATAACAGCAGTTATTGCAGTGAAGGATTAAAAAAAACGACTTTAATTTTATGACAGATATTGACTATAAAATCTTCCCTGCTGATAAACCAGTTAGGATGAACACAACATTTTCACTCTGCATCATTGATAGTTTATTAGAGGCTCTGCACACAATGTCCAGCACACAAACAATAAAAAGTAACAGTGTATGGTAGAATAGTCTAAGGAGGACTCACTAATGACAGGGAATAATTCTGAAGTAGCTCCAGGGCATTGACTCAGAACAAGAAAACAACCCATTTCAAACCGGCAGGTTTACAATGGGCACTGCACTCCTGATATAAGCTAGTTAAAATTAGGGTCATGTTTTTGTGATGGTAAAAATAGAGCAGTAGCAGGGTTACATGCTGATGATGTGACGGAGAACTGTAAGAGACTCTATAACCCAGTTTACATTTGGGAATGTTTTTGATCATTGTCAGCAGAACTGGCAGCACAGTGGAGCTCAGACTCACTGATTTAATGTGGACTGAATATGATTTCTGCACAGAATGCCAAGGAGAGAGATGTAGGCCAAATACATTACATTACAAAATACAGCGTGTGTGGACATGAGTTTAAAACACTGATAATGGTAACTGTCAATAATTAATGTCACAAAGTTGTGATTCCAGCTGAATTCATTAAAAGCTTTGTCTTTTTTTGCTGCTCTATACTCTGGATGTCCAAAAGTGTCTGCAGCTCAGATTGTGTTTTTATGTTCCTTTTATATCTGGAATAAATAATAGAAGACACAGGCTGTGTTTGTTGGAGTGACCAATGCAGACGAGACAGAAATAAGATACAGCTATATAGAGACAAACATCACGCCAGAAAATCAAGTGCAGCGATAAGTGAAGCTCTTAATTGCCTGGTGTATGCATGTTTCTTATAATAACAGAGTCTGTGATATTAAATTTAAAAATACTAAACATTTCATTTAATGGTAATTAGAGTAAGAGTTATAATATAATGTAGCTTCATGCTAGTGGAAAAAAATAAATTATATATATATATATATATATATATATGTATACTTATATGTTGAGTGCTTGTATGTCTACTTGTATAGACATCAGACAGAAACTGTATTTCAATCCTGTCCTGCTTATAATTTTAAGAAGTATACTTTTTTTTTGTTTCTTTTTTTCATCAGTTATTTGTCATCATTTATTATTATTAGTTTTTTTTCATTTGGGTAGTCACTTGACTTGTCAGATGACCTCTTCATGCAGATATTTGTACTGTCTCTGCTTCTTACTTTATCTGAAGATGACCTGTTAGTGGGTCACACTTGAACCAGTGTGCCGATAGTTCTTGTCTTCCGGTTTTCGACGCTTGTGTCCAGGACCTGGTGCTTATCAAGTATGGACGTGGTAGCTTTCATATACTTTCTAAAAGCACAAAATCACTGTTATCCCAGAAGTTAAGGATTGTTTACCTGGAATGAGGCAGAAACAAGTGAAAAGTGCCAGCCAAGTTATTTGAATTCATATAAATCATTCTTATTACCTCTGAGGCAGCAGAATTCTGCTCCTTTTATAATCATAAAGGGAAGCTAATGAAGCATAGATGCTGCCAGATGTTGTGAAAAGCCTTTAACATACTAATCCACAAAAGACAGACTTCTGAATGGGCCTTTTACCAATATTATTCATCTACAACACAATTATCAACCTGACTGAATCTTTCTGTCTCCCCACAAGCCATGAAAGACCCTCTTTAAAACCATGACCATGATTCAGTACTTACACCACAGCTGTATAATGGCAAACATTTGCTAATGATGGAGAATAAATATTCAGCAACCAGTGTCATAAACAAATGGAGCCCCTTCCTCTAAAATCCCTTTCAAGTGCTGGTCTGAATATTCATTAGCGAACCTCTCCACTCAAAGCTGTTCTAGAAATCCCTGTCTTATTGAGCACCGTTGTACTCACCCGATTAAATAGCTGCATAAAAGTGCAACAACTGCACCTCAGAATGTTAATGATAAAGATGCAAGACGTTGCATCATGCTTTAAAATGCATGATGGGATATAGAGCTTCTTCACTGGGCGGCTCATTCATATGCTCTGGACACAGGCTCTTGTTCATTAAAAACTGCTGTTGGTCAAAATTTAGCTTGATGTCAAAACATAAAGATTTTGTCCTCATTTCTTGTCCAGCGCAGCGCCATCAAGTCAAGCCATATAGAAATTTGCATAACGAACCTGTCAAGTCATTTTCTATTCCACTATTGTCTACTTCATTGAAGGTGTCCACCAGTGAGCCAACCACAGAGCCTGTCAAAGTGTCACAAGACTTATGAAAGTGATTCACAGTCACAATCAAATGTCGACCTTCCAGCATAGAGAGAGAAGAAAAGAAGAAAAGAAAAGGTAATTTTTCATTTTTAGTTTTAAATGTCAAGAGCAAACTCTTTAGCTTTGTTACTTTTTTGTGAAGCAAAATATGCACAACGACCATCAATCTAATAATTCCAGAATACTCTGTCTGTCAGTCACAGTAACAGCACGTTCGTGTCAATAGATGCATCCACATCAACGACAAACTGATTCTCCTGTTCGGGGAGAATTGAACTGTAAATAAACAGGTGAACAGCTTCAGGGTTGTGTGGACTGAGTCCTGCAGCAGGTCTTTACTTGCTGGGGCTCAATCACTGCAGGTCACTTTTACAGTTTCAGAAAGAAAGCTTCAACCAGCATCACCACAGGCCGAGAAAATGCTCCTTTCCAAACAGGCAGGTTTATAATGGACCATGTACCTCACAGTATACAACAATGCAGACAGCACATTTGAAAACATCAAGGAAGCAGTCAGCACAAATTAATTACCAAGACATTTAGTTTTGCTGTGATTTCAAGTATGCACAAAATGGAAAGTGCAAAGAAAACCAGAATGCAGATTAAGCTGAGAGAAAGTTCAGCAAGGAGTTGTTGACTGTCTTCTTGCGCACGCCTCCGAACTCACATGCACAGCTCTCACCATCTCTAGACTCCACCAGCTCATTCACGCTCTTTTCATGCAATTACAACCTGACACACTCGCCTTGAGTCAATCACCCGTTAGCTGTCTAAGTTTAAAATGTTCTCCTCCCCCCTGTCGTTCAGCTGTCAGTTCAGCACTGCCATCAATGAGTGACCCACTTCTACCTCTGCACCCCCTGAACTCTGGACAGGTCATCTCCCTTCAACTGTCAAAACAGAGGCCTTCGTGAGACCTCCCAGGTTTGTGCTCCATTCCTTATCACCTTCATATGCATATCACCTCCAAGTCTCCTTCATAGCCAAAGCACCTAGTTCAAAAGATTGTTTCCATGGTGTTCACCACCTAATGGAGTCCATGGGCTAAAGTGTATTCCTCTAAAATAAACCTGATGTAGCTTTACATTTATTCCCATGTGAGAAAAATTTAGATCAAGGATTGTTTTTGGAGTCTCTTTGCAGAATATTAGTTGAATTCCGTTCTATTTATAATCATAAAGCAAAGCTAATGAAGCACAGCACCAGATGTTATTCTTTAATGTGAGAAAAAAAGCCTAAAGCACCCTGTGATTTACAATATAATTTAGTTGTATGAATCAGGCACTAATAAATATTTGCCCATCCCTGCTGGTAGTTAAATTTAGGAACAGTGAAAAAATAGACGATGCACAAGGGAGTCTTGGATATTTTACAGAACAGGAGAAATAAATTATTATTTTTGGAAATGTGCTGTTGTAACACCCATCTGTTTTCTTCCACTCTACCAGCAGATATGCATTTCATTCAGCAGAATTACACTGTAAATTAAAGGCTGTATTCTGAAGTGTTGATTACTTAAAAAAACTTCCTTCGGTGTCTTTATCAATCTTGTTCTATTGCTTGAGCAGGGCAGGATGCCAAACTAGCAGCTGCAGGCATAATCATATATTTTATAGTCACATCTTTGACTCAGGTTTAAGTATAAATACAGTTCTGTAAAACTACTTCACGACAAGTTAAAAAAGTTCTGCATTCATGTTCCCATAGAGCACTTTTCTATAGGGCTGGACAACAGGACCGACAGTTCAGTTATGATAAAAAGGTTCATGTTAGTCAATATCGGTAATTTTCATGATAAATGATTTCTTTCAAGTTTGAAAAGTGATTTTTGCTCCTGAGTTAAGGTTATGGTTTTAAACTCTTCTATTTGAGCAGAGACTGATAAACAGCAAAACATTTGATAAATCTGAGGTAGATCGATAACATGTTGTACCTCACTGTGCTGCACAATGTGTAATAATTTTATCAGTAAATATGGAACTTTTGTGCCATTGCTATTCAATTATAGTGCAATAATTTATTTTTACACACAAATTAATCTGTGAGAAGCATTTAAATATTAGTTAGTTAATGGATCGGTGGTGCACATTATTTTATTATTTGATCATTAGGTTTTTCAAAGAGATGAGTGGTGGATTAGAAGTAGAGTTTTATGAAATAGAAAGAGTCAAGTATATAACTGCACATAAGTATGGTACTTGAATGACTGGCCATAGTTACATTCCACCACTGACTGTCATTGCAAAATCTATTTAATCAATTTCAACAATAAGATGGTAAAAATGTCTTTGCTGTGTGAAAATTACAGACTATATACACGTTGAATAAAGAAAGTCAATATGATAAATATATTCAAATACATCTACTATCTCCCGATAAGAAAAGGGTAACATCCAGTCTTCTGCTTATCTTGATGTGATTTACTACTCAACCTTATACTGCATGGACTTCTGTGAGGGATAAACACTGGATTCAAGAAAAAAACATTGTTAAATAATAAATAAACACGTTAATATTGGACATGCATAAATAACCCTTTTCATCCCAGAGCGGCTCACACATTAGCACCACTGGCTGAGACTAATAAAAGGCGTCTTGCTGAGACCCATGTCTCACTTCATTCAGCTCCCTCCTGTGTGGAGCCTTCAGCGGGAAGTGAGTCATTCCCTCCTGCTCCTGTGTCGGTGGTGAATAGATGAGCCGCGTGACCCCGGTGCACGATTAATTAGTGATCATTATCCCATCTCCGCTCTCCTCGTGGCTGCTGTGCTTTTGTCCTCGCTTTTTTAGCATAGCTAGCTGCACCACCAACTGCCTTTTGACGTGACTCTGGTACGTGGGAATGCAAGTGTCACAGAGGTCTGGCAGAGGCTGTCCGATATTCTGCTAGGATGCTTTGGTGTTGTGTTGATGTTTCCTTCCCAAGAAGTTAAAGAAGGGAAGCAAATGAAGAAAGGAAGGAAGGAAGGAAATGTTCACCGGGTGACAGCAAGGGTGTCATTAAAGCTCTTTCAGAGAGGCATGAGCACCGGAGTTATTGTGCCCCAGTTAAAACAAGTAGCTTATTCAAGGAAAAGCACAACTAAACAAAATTATAAATGAATATTCGTTCACCCGTGGACCAGTAGTGTATCTGCGACTGTCTCAGACATTAAGAGGAAATATTGCCTTCATTAGACACAGAGGCACCCTGATGTAGAAAGTTTCCAGTAGCAGATTCCTGTTGAGTCAGTGAAGATACCAGATACATGTGTAATCAGTTATGAAGAGATGGCAAAGAGCCCTGTTGTTTGTGTGCTGATTATAATCCAGGCTGGAGTCACGATGTTGTTATATGGTTGTTATTTCACTCAGTTTGCTTATTTGAATGCAGAACTGATACTGGTTGCACTCTTATAGGACAGCTCTTATTTTGAAATTCAAAGAATACAAGGATGATACCAGTCACCATTTAAATAAGACACCTTTGCTTAAAAACACCTTGTTATTAGCTGAGCAGCAGTTAATTTGAAACCATTTAGAGTCTAATCTAAAAACATTAAACACTAAAGCCTGTAATGAAGGGGTGATTGAAAAGAAACTTTAAAACACTGCAACTACAAATGATCACACACTAGGCTTAGATTTAAAAATATAACCCGTTTTCACAAGATTAGAATGTATGAATCTCATTATGCATTTCTAGAGGATTTGTAGTTTCTAAGGCAGCTATGGATTATCCAGTGTCAGCAATTCAAATAAAATTTAGATTGTGTTATGATTGTGTTCTACAGGCTTTTCAGGTATTTGCTTTTGCTGGATATATGGAGGCAGACTTTTGGACCCCACAGTGTTAATTCATCTTTTTCTACCAATTGTGGCAATAGACTTAGGCTGCATGATATCCAACAAAATCTGCAATACTTCACCCCATCTTGTCATCCTCACAGCACAGGCTACTTGCAATTAGGAAGAAAAACCCAAAGTCAACATCACGCAATTACTGGGGTTGATAGCTTTTTTTATGTGTAAATCACGTGATCTCCACCACAGAGTTAATACGTTGCTTACTGCCTCTGTCTGCTGCACCTGGCTGCCCCACCTTTGGCCTGAATAATGCAGAGGATTTGTTGCTGTTGTAAATGCGTCTGTGCAGAGAACCTCCCGCTGTGTTGTGCATGTGTGAAAGGCAAACTGTGGGGAAAATTTGGACCCAATTCTCTGGCCTTTATCCACAGGTCATGTCTGAAAATGGCTTTAAATTTAACCAGTGATTTCAGTGATTCACTCGCCTTTAACCTCAGAGGAGGAGCTCATCAGTTAGATCACAATGTAGTTGTGTAGTGTAGTTTTTGTAGACATATTTTTTTTCCCCCAAATTCATATATGGTCACCATGACCTTTGAGCATTGAAATCTGATCAGCTGATCTCAGTTGAGAGACAACTGCTCAAAAATTGAAGATATCACATTCAAGAGGCCACTGTGACCTTGCCCTTTGACCACCAAAATCATATAAATTACTCTGTGAGTCCAAGTAAGCAGGTGTGCCAGAGAATTCCTGATAAAAACAACAATCTCCAGTGGCAACCATGTACTTTAATCCTTTGATATCAATAACTGGAAACGCCCAGTGACAGCCTTGTACTTTAATCTCGATATAAATAACTATAGATCCTCTGATCTAGTTAACTTTGTACTATTTCCTTTGATCCTGGGGTTAGGGGTTAGGGTTAGACTGTAGGAGTGATGGCACAGTTACTGAAACCTTCGACTGAGAAGCCAGCAGCTTTCATTTACGAAGACAACAGCTTATCAGATCTGCTTCCTTTACCAAAATGGCCACTGTGGTAAGATTGTTTTACCAATTCCCTTGGCCAACCTACTTTTGACTGCTTTTGATTCATGTTTTGTCTAAAGCTCAACTACACATAACGTTTGTTGAGTAAATCTATTACTCTTAACATCTATTATACATCAATACACATATGCGTGACAATTTCCCCATCAGCCTTAAATACAACACCGGCAAATGTGATACTTTGCAGCCAATTCATGGTCTATTTAAGACAATTTGAAACCTTAATTTGTTGATTTTAATTTAAGACTTTTTAAGGAACTGCAGGAACCACTGGTCAAAGTGGGAGTGGGGTTTTTACTCAAGAATTCCATGTATGTTTCTATTCTTCAGGTTTGTGAACCAATGCAGCTCCAGAAAATAAGAGAAGACCTTATTAAAGCCATAGCTGAGTCTAAGGCTATCAAACTTGATGCCCTGGCCAAACTGGCTGCAGAACACCAGAAGGTCAAGAACACTGAAGCCAGATGTACAACTCTGGAGGCATACCTGCACCACGAGACAGCAAAGGCTGATAGATGCTGGAGCAGGGCAGAGGCTCTGGAAGAAGCTAATATTGCTCTGAAGGAGGAGGTTGAACTTTTTAAAAGAGAGAGGAGCCAGCTTCAAACAGACCTCAAATGCAAGGATGAGCATAAGGACAGCGTGAGGTGGAGCCAGCTTCAAGAAGAGCTCAAACGCAAGGATGAGCTCATAATAAATGCAGTTGAGACAAGGAAAGATGAGACTAAGGCTCTCAAACTTGCCCTGGCCGAGCTGGCTGCAGAACACCAGAAGCTCCAGAACACTGAGGCCAGGTGTGCAACTCTGGAGGCATACATGCACCACGAGACAGCAAAGGCAGAGGCTCTGGAAAAAGCCAATATTGCTCTGAAGGAGAAAGTGGAACTTTTTAAAAGTGAGAAGAGCCAGCTTCAAACGGACCTCAAACGCAAGGATGAGCTCATCATATATGCAGTTGAGACAAGGAAAGCTCGCAAAAGATCCCAGGTTGACCTCATGGCCAAGCTGGCGTCAAAAGAAGATGAGCTCAAGAGCACTGAGGCTAGGTGTGCAGCTCTGGAGGCAAAGCTGTACCACGAGACAGCAAAGGCTGATAGATGCTGGAGCAGGGCAGAGGCTATGGAAGAAGCCAATATTGCACTGAAGGAGGAGGTGGAACTTTTTAAAAGTGAGAGGAGCCAGCCTCAAACCCAGCTCAAATGCAAGGATAAGCATGAGGACAGCGTGAGGTGGAGCCAACTTCAAGACGAGCTCAAACGCAAGGATGAGCTCATCATATATGCAGTTGAGACAAGGAAAGCTCACAAAAGATCCCAGATTGACCTCATGGCCAAGCTGGCGTCAAAAGAAGATGAGCTCAAGAGCACTGAGGCCAGGTGTGCAGCTCTGGATGCATACCTGTACCACGAGACAGCAAAGGCTGATAGATGCTGGAGCAGAGCTGAGGCTCTGGAAGAAGCCAATATTGCTCTGAAGGAGGAGGTGGAACTTTTTAAAAGTGAGAGGAGCCAGCCTCAAACCCAGCTCAAATGCAAGGATGAGCATGAGGACAGCGTGAGGTGCAGCCAACTTCAAGAAGAGCTCATGGCCAAGCTGGCGTCAAAAGAAGATGAGCTCAAGAGCACTGAGGCCAGGTGTGCAGCTCTGGAGGCAAACCTGCACCAGGAGTTGACCCAGGCTCAGGAAACCTGGATCAGAAACCTAGAGGCTCTGGAAAAAGAGAATGTGGCTCTGAAGGAGAAGGTGCACCTTTTGAAAAGTGCACAGAGCCAGCTTGAGCTTGTGATAACAAAGATTGAGGAAAGGCAAGCTCACTGCAATCACAATAACCAAAGTGACTCCATGACTGAGATGACTTCAAACAAGGAGCTGCAGAGCACAGAGGATGAGTGTGAAGTCACACCTGAAACACCAGAGGCAAGTCAGGAGCTGGCTCAGTCTGAGGAAGAGTGTGGCAGTGAGGTGGAGCTGCCTCAGGCCACAGAAGAGTGCAGCAGTGAGGTGGAGCTGCCTCAGTCTGAGGGAGGATGCAGCAGTGAGGGGAAGCTGCTTCAAGTGGAAGGAGAGTGCAGCACTCAGGTAGAGCTGCCTCAGATCGACGAAGAGCGCAGCAACAGTGAGATGCAACAGTTGGTAATACTGAAGAATGTGAAGGTGGAGCACGAGACAGAGGAGAGTAAACACAAATCTTCAAACAAGAAAGCAAAGAACAATAAGCAGCTGCATCAGAAGAAGAAGAAGAAGAGAAGAAGTCAAAGGCCTCACAGTTTTTACTGAAAACTTGAACCATTTACCCCTTCTTACCTTACCTACTTCTCCCTTCCCCCTCCCTACCCTTTATCCACTGCCCAGTCTTACCCCTTTCTCTCCCACCCCTTACCCTTCACCTACCCCCCAAAATAAACCCTCTAACCCCCAACCCTCTGTGTGCTTTTGTAAGTAAAGATTGTAAATAAATGTAAAAAAAACGTATCAACCGGTGTACATATGTTTCTGAATACACACAGACACAGGATTCATGGCTCTGATCAATTACTACACTATTACAGGGTTGGTGATGTCACATAAACAATACATATCAACATTTCCTTGTGAATCATTTTGTGCGCGACTCATTTTGGTGATGAAACAAATCTTAATGCTCTCAAAGATCTGTGGATGGGCACGCTTCACTCTGACAACTGAGAGGGACACAATATAAACATCATTTAGATTTTAAGAACAGCTCCTTTTTTATTGGTTACTCCCCTGAATGTGATTAATCAAAGCTTAATTTACAAAAAGAAGAATTTAAATATATATATGTAACTTTGGCTACTAGGAGTCTCTCATTCAAAACAATATCTAAAGACCTAGTATGATGACATTGTGAAGCAACGTAGAATCATGGGAGTTGTTGTCTACCTGACGTTTCTCAGGTGTAAGTCATGTTCACTGATGAGGTAATTTGATGTTTTATTCACGTAACGGAGCAAACGGCAACGAATAATCGTCCTGCATTATGAGTGACCAATACAAACAGTGGAAGGGAAAGACTAAGATCGATTAATCAAGTGACTGATCAGCTCAGGATCAATAAAATATTTTGTCTTCCAGTTGCGGAGTCCAGAAAAAAACAAGAAGAGCAGCTGAGAGCAGAGCAGACAAACATGAATCTGGACCCGACACGCTCTCAGTCAGGTCATCTGTTGAACCTTTGCCTCTGTGCCTCTGATTTGGGAGTGCTCTCAGTCCAAGAAGTAATACTTGGTAACAGCAGCAGTAGCACAGCCCGAAGAGCTGACCCTTCTCTTAACACCAACTCCACAGCCACACACCTTCTGATTACCTTTCTTGGTGTGTTGCGGCCATCATACACTCCAATTACGTCTGCTAATGCAGCAGCCTCTTCTCCTGGCCTTCCATGTAGTTAGGTGTGAGGCAGCAGAGGTGAGAGAAAAACAGGGTAAAAAAAGCTGCACTGTGATGACTCAGGAGCACTTGTTACTTTATAATGCCTGTTCACTGAAGTGGTCACAGGATTCTTTTATCATCTTCGCTGAGGAGATTATGTTTTTTGTTTGTTGGTTTGTTAGCAGGATTACACAAAAACTTCTTAACAGATTTACATTAAATTGTGGAGGAGTGGGGCCATGACCCAAGGAGGAACCCAGTAAATATATAAAGTGGATCCGGATGTAGAAGCCATTAAACTTTGGTAAGGATCTGGATCATAGTCTGGATCCAGGATTTTTTTTTTTATATCTCTCTTTAATGTTACCTTTCTCAAATAATGTTGATGAAAAACCATCTGCACAGTTCTAATATCTTGAACAGGTGACATTTTATGTGGATCTGATCCAGAATTTTGGAATCAAAGTAGGTTGAATTTGGGTTATCTGTGAAATGTTTAGCAATTTCTGCAATTTATTCTGTTTTAAACATTATCTCAACATATACCTTTCTGTCATCAGAACCACACCAGAAGAAAGAAAGACATTACACAGCTTTTAGTGTCTTTGTGCCGAAAATGAAATTCTTCCTGAATTTGATCATCTGGGACAGGTCACTTTGTGATGTAGCACACATGTTTTAGGCTTTTAAAAAATACTATATCAAATTTCATATTTAAAACAATCAATAAAATTCAATGAACAGCAGGAAAAATAACAATAACAGATTATTCCTTAAGTAATTTTACATTCTATTGGGGCTCGCAGGTGAGGACCATCATCATCTATCAGCCCACTGTCTTCTCCACGTTGAATACATCACAGACACAACAATTCGGAACATTGTCTTATTTATGACAGATTTATATTGTTAATATTACTGATTGACATTTGCGCCGCCTCTTTATGTGACATCACCCTCATGAAGTCATGTGATTTCAGTCACATGATGTCCATGTTAACCTAGAGTAAAAGTCTTGTCGACTAGATATTGTTAGAACAGGAAATAAACATACATTACCCAAATTCACCCTTGATATCATATTATATATTCTCAGCTGCTGGCCAACATTTCACTTTAACAGATGTTTACTTTTCATTTAAAAGCTTTTCCACTCAGAGGTGTAGGATACATCGTAACATATTTTATCCTTTTTGGTGCTGACTATGTTTACATGGACAGCAATATTCGGATTATTGACCTTTTTCTGAATAAGACATTCTTCATTCATGTTCCCATTTCCTATCACGCCCTACTACTAGTTTACACCTGGTCACGTGTCTTCAAGCAGTTTTTAACTGTTAAATACAAAATGCTGTTAAAACTCCAAAAGGACTTTATCATGTTGTTAGGACGTAGACATATTATATATTAATACAGTTTTTGTTTGTTTTGCTTTGCTTCAAGTTAATCAAAAACGGCTTTTTACATTGTAGTGTCTTAATTAGGATAATATCAATAATAATGCTGTCCATGCAAACGTGTCTATTGCTTCACAGCTTCTCTTTGCTTTATCAGTGGATTATTGGTCACAACAAGAGGAAGAAGTCAGGTAAAGTACCATTAATGAAGAGAACAAAAGCTTCAGTAACGAAAATTTCAAATAGTTAATCTTTGGATTGTGGTTTATGACTCAGTCTAAGCTGCCTTGGTTGTGTTTCCGGGAATCAGACAGCAGACAACCCAACTCAATTTCTCTGCAGGCAACTAAGTCTGAGGGGGTGCTGGTCAGCTTCGTATCTTAGTCTCATCATGCATCATGTCTTATTTTATTTGGCTTTTAATGATCATCCTAAAGAGGTTTTTACTACACAACTGCCCCCTTCCCAGCCATCCCTGAGCCTTTTTTTAGTTGCGACTTCAATTAAACCCTTTGGGCCATAAAGTCTGCAATGATTACACAGAGCTTAGTTGATTTGTAAAGATATTTTAATGTGATGTCAACACATGAATTGCATCATTTGCTGCCCCTGCTTCACAGCACCCAGGTTAATGGTGAGTGAGGCTCCTAAGGATTTTACAATAACACAGTTGTAGAATTTACACAAATAATGAAGCACAAGCATTATTAAAGGGTTCAGGCCGAGCTCATACAGAGATTGGTTAATGTAGGCGAGACCTTTCTTGTCCATCCAGCAGAAACAGACAGCACACAACCAAAGACCCAGACCCACAGAGGCTGCAGGATCTCACACACAAGGGCGGGGAAGTGCACCCATGGATGATGATGATTTACCAGTGTATTCAGTGCAGTAATAAAAATGTACACGTTTCTATCGTCATTAAAAACTACAGTTTGGGTATTTTTTACATTCTCTTGGAAAATTCTACTATCAATGGCCTCATAGAAGCTCTTGGATAACTTCCAAAACACATAGTTGTTCAAGCCAAGTTTAAATGAAGCTGTGGAGCTCCTGAATGGCTGCCCTTTTTTGGACATGGAAAAATGTAATGTGAATTTCTTGTCATGATTTGTCTCTACAGCCAACCCAGATCTATCATATTCATGGGGACATGAATACATATTTTGAGAAATGAACTTGTCCGCTTCAAGAGTTATAGATAAGAAAATACTACTCTGTATGTTAAATAAACAATTTTTTTTTTTTAAACTGAGATACTTTCTACCTAACACCCTTATGCACAATAATTTGTCTGTATGGGATGTTTTGTGCAATGCATTTGTCTGTGTCTTTTTCAAATATAGGAGCTTCTCTTTTCTCTGAGTGAATTCTCTTTCTTTCTTATGTGGACTGCTGACAATAATCTTCTTGTATGTGCAATGGCATAAACGGGATAAATACAGTACCTATCTAATCTTTATTTAAATATGATGCTGGTGGAAACAGCTAGAAAAACTAGTGCAAAAATACATGTTGTTGTCAGGTTGCCAGGCAACTAATAGAGCTTGCAATCTGGCATTTCTTTTGATTTTGGTACAAATTCAACAAATTACATTAGTAATTGAGCTTCAGATGTGTGATTGGGCAGATTTTGGTACCTTTGCACAGTGCCAGACAATTCTTAGTTGTTAGTTCACTAGCTGCTAGTTATAGCTTCAAAGTTAGTGTACAGACAAAAACATGGACTCTTCACTTAAATGTAAATAGTGAAAGATACTTCAAACATGATACTTCCCTCTGAATTTAAGATATTGTTTGAAACATTGGAAAAAAATCTATTTAAACACAATTAATTAAAGGTCCAGTGTGTAAGATTTAGGTGAAATGGAACTTTTGGCAGAAATTTAATGTAGAATAATCCTCATGAAGTTTTCAGTACTTTGTTTCATCTAAATTGTATGAATTGTTGTTTTCTTTACCCCAGAAAAGGCCCTTTATATTTAAATACTTTATATTTTAATATGAAAATTATATTTACATCGAGTGGACCCTCTCTACGGTGGCCACAATGTTTTTCACATTAGTCCAGAGTGGACAAACTAAACACCTTTTGAGTTTTTATGACAACTGAAGGTTTCCACAGTTTCTTTTTCATGTTTGGAAGGAGAGGGTGAGGTGAGGGGTGTTCAGCTGCAACATGCTATCTCAACAATAGATACTGTATCACTAAATTCTACACACTGAACCTTTAAGTTTGTTCTCTATGTATGTGGGATATTTAGCTGTTAAAAACACAACGATCCACTGAATTTAAAAAGTCAAGAATGATCACAGTAGAGGATAAACAAATGCTGTCCTCTCACTCTGCAGCTTCTTTCTGGGACTCCTTGAATCCCACTGTATTTATGGCACTTCATATGCTTATGTAATGTGGCTTTGTGAGTTATCTACCCCGGCTATAAAACCCCAGGCATCAGCAGGCAACAGGATATCCTGCTGAGAACTGCGGCAGGGATAACAGCTGCCATAGATTTCTTTGGACTCGCTCGATCATGTCCGATGGCACTGAGGCTTTCAGAGAACTGTCACAGAGAGTGGGACCATTATACACTCTCTCCTATCTGATGGAAAAAAGGTTGAGACCATCAGACCAGCGCTGAGAGCTGCTGTACTGACAGACCATGGCCAGACAAAAGTGAATCTCTGTGCGCCTGAGCTCTCTGCTCCATGGGAAGCCTTTGACATCTCCAGCCAGCTGTGCTGCGAGAGAGAGCTTCTTCCATCATGTTTATCGACTGGGAGCTGTCCTCCTCTAATTGAAAATAGCCGGAATGGAGACTTTCACTTTGACTCCCTCTTCATGAATAACACATCAATAGCTTTATGAATAACTAATCAATGGTTCTGAGTCAAAGCTCAGACATGCATGCTTGCAGAACTTAGTTGGTGGAAACCACTCCAGACTTTGCCTCATTAAAACCTGAAGAGTAAATATCACCTCGCCATCCGTCCACGCTGGAGGCAACAATTATCTGCACTTATTGGCATCACTCTCTTGAAATATACTGGTTACATTAGGCGTGAAATCCCAGAACACATTGGGGCTTTGGATGTTAGAAGCCTTCCCTGCTGCTTTGTCATCGTAGTGCTGGTGGCTGCACATGCAGAGCAGAGAAAGGTCAATTTAGTGTTCTGTCATCCCACATGTTAAGGAAAGTGTGTGGTTTCTTGGATGGAAATAACTTCTTCGCCCATCAACCCCCCCCAAGACAGCTACTGTATACAGACACACAGGTTGAATATAGCAGTAACAGTTCTACAGTGTTTCCCTGGTGTCAATGTGATACGAATGTTAAGCAGAGGTATGCTGACGTTAATCCTAACACCTCTGCAAGAAATTAGCTTTCAAGTATGTTTTTCATTCTCCAAAAGGATGAAAATCTTTTAGATGTTCATATATAACTTAACTGTTGGGGAGAGTTATCCATGGTGCTAGCATCCCGCAGGCGGGCCAGTGGCGGTAAGAAGCTATCTATTCACTCAGCAGGGAAACCACCACAAAATCCATTTCATAGAGAAATTGGGAGAGACGTTTTTCTAAACAGACAGAACACCTCCCCTATACCCAGCTGTTAGACCACATACATTTGCCAACTAAAGACAGAGGAGTGTAAATTTATGATTCGAATGAGCTACTGCCAGGATGTGGACTTGTTCTTCTGCTAGGAAAACAGCCACCATTTATTCAGGTTGTGATGTCTGCAAAAAAAATATTTAACATGGGTTTAAACCGCTTGTTTTTTGTGTGGAGACTAGAACTGGGTACACATCTCTGAGTACCCCACAAATCCTTTTACACATTTATAAACCTTATTTTTCATTAGTCGATTCTGTAAAAACCTATTTGTAATAAATATTAACTCTGATTTCCCTCCAAAGATTGTACACACAGATCATAATAAATTAGTCGATTACAAATATAAAGTAGCTGACTCCCAAAATTAAAACAAAACAATCAACATATGCCTCGTTGGTAAAAAAAAAAGCCATTGCCACAAGTGCCAAGCATACATCCATATAAGTGTAATTTAATAATTACAGTGTTCAACATATCAGACACGTACACATAGTTGACAGTATAATTTACAGTAAGTGCATATGGAGAGTGTATTCATAAATCCAAGTCTCTAACTGATGAACAGCCTTTTGAGTGATATTGCACGAGAGAGAAACAAACAGGTGTTACCTTTGGAAAGGTAAACAAGACTTGCCAGCAGCGACAGTTACATGGTTTACATGGCAACACGGCATTTTGACCTTTAACTGAAAGCTGAGGTACTCAAATGAAGAGCAGCACATTTCTAAAGATCACCCAATGAACCAATAATGAAGAAACAATCCAGTATGCAGGCTTCTCTATTTCATTGTCTCACCAAAATGCTATAAAACTGATCAAAAATAGAAGCAGTGTACCTTTGTCAGCCTGTGACACCTGCCTCAGTGAGGGACAGTGAGGCTATAGTGCCACCACCTGGTCATGTTTGAATTACAGCTTTGCCCTGGATTCCAGCTCCGAGAGCATGGGAGAAAAGGTCTGCGGGTGAGGCTTGAACAGACCCACGGACACACGCTGTGACCATATGGAAAACAATGAGGCTTTTTGTACAGAGGCAGAAAAGCTTGTCACAACAACTTCCCACTGGTGGCTCATTGAGAGCATTTTAAAGGCCCTCCATGAAGTGAGAATAAAAGTAACTCTGATGGGTGCTGTCAAAGTAACACTGCTGTCAGTTGCTGATTGATAGATTAAAACACTTCATGAAAAGTCCATTATAAAAACATTCAAAGGAAAAAACACAGGAGCTCACTAATAATAATAATGACACAGTAAATGTGACACTAAAAAAAGTCTGAGCTTTTGTCTCTTTGGATGGTAACAAATGTGAAGCTGAGAAGTTACAAAGCAGTATTTAACACACAAACAAACCTTTCAGCAGACTTGGTAACTTTAGTGAAGTCTTGGCCTTAACTTTAACCCGATATTTCTCTTCTTTACTCATACAGCACAACACCCATGATACAAGTGATGCACCTGCGAACGGCTGAGACAAGATACAACAGTTAAGTTAGGTATGTGTTTACGGCCATTTAGGATAAAGATCAGCAAGATTAAAAGATGTGTGTTGTATTGCTTCCCTGCGCTTGCATCATTATATCTGAGGTTTCTATTAAAGTTAGGACACTGGTACCACTTGATACGTGGATGTTCGTGTTGTTGTCTACACTTCTGGGAAACAACTGCACTCAGGCTACATTGCTATTGGCTGTTTGGACCAAACACATAGTGTGGTGATTGAATTTGTGCCTAGAACTAAAGCAGTCCTGTCATAATGTACAATGACTATGGGCTCATGATATCCCAGAGGAAGGATGTAGTGGTGTTTATCTCAGCTCCTGCCAACCTGTTAAATTTCACCCCTGGCTGCCCGACTCTGCTCTTCCTCTTCTTCTTCATGTGCATATTGTGACCTGACAGCTTCCACAGCAGTGCTGACCTCATGACTACAGGCAGGAAATTTTTTACTTGAAGTTACAAGTTACTGCAAAAATAAATGTGATCAAACAATAAAATAAAAACTCAGCTATGAAAATAAATATAAATGAAAGCAAAGTGAAGACATAAAACTTTTTGTCAGCTTAACAAAAGTCTAAATAGTTTCAGCATATCCACCTGGAGAAAGAAAACTGATTCAGGTAAAGACAACAGCAAGTAAACAGAGCTGGAGTGGTTTTCAAAGTGAGACTAGTACATTCATGATGACAAATGATTAATACTTGAGTGAGTGGATACTGATACTCCTGAAAGTCAATTTTTTCCAGATGTCGTCTCATTTGGAAAATTGATATTAATGAAATCCATCACTGAGTATTTGTGATGAGACTTTGGGATTAGCTGAACCATTTTAAGAACTAAGATAACATTGTTTTAAAAAGATTTAAGTCTTTGAATCGTTAGGATTGATAGTAATCTCTAAAATGAAGTCATGTTTTAATTGCTGTCTGTCTGTCTGTTGTCTCTGTCAGCAGAATTAGACACAAAAATGACTGAGGCGATTTCCATGGAATTTTGTAGAGGGATGGAACACGACCAAAGGAAGAACCCACCAAACGTTGGATCGGATAAACAAATGAACAAATGTTTTCACATTCTGAATACATGCAATATGGTGATAAAGTGGCCAATCAGCCTTGGCGCGGGTATGCACTCTCCAAGTGCCCTTAAAAATCAAGCAGCAAACGTTGAAGGATGGTGACGCTGATCTGGAGTCCAAACATTGAATGACTTATGAGATTCATAAACTTTATGAAATATGCCTTGTCCCCTCCCAGAAAAACTGTCCTGGTGCACTGGAGCAAGACAGTGACAGTAAATTGCTCTAGTGGAGCTGTCAGGGGTCACTAAGAGAAGACTGTGTTTTAACTGTACACGTGGTGAGGCTGTGCAAAAAAAATGAACATGCACAGAACAACAACCTCTGCCTAAATAAATAAGAGTTTGAGAAAGATGATTAATATGTCCATTCATTTGCCCAACAGCACCTCAGATATGATCGAGCAGTCTCTGCTTTGTGAGCTGTAACACACTTTGGAAAAAACTGAGAAGAAAATGTTTCCCTGCCAGTGCGTTGGTGTTTAGTCCAGGGGAACGTCCGACACGCTGGGTAACATGAAGGCTGTGGCCTTCTTAGACTCCTTCATCTTGTCCAGGCCAAAGAGGAGGTCCAGCTGGGTGACCGGTCGCAACCTCTCCTCATCCATAGGTCTGGAAGAAGAGGTCAGAGGTCAAGAAGAGAAGTATACAATATCAAGAGCAACAGTGGCAATTCCATACTATACATTATACTACTCTTTATAGTGCATTACAGTAGTATATAAATAAATCAATGTACTGTACTGTACATTTGAAACTAACATGAAATCATTCATCAGCTGTTGATCAATCAAACTTTTGCCGTAACTCAATGTGAATACTTCCATACACACGCTTGCTATTTTAAACATACATGTACATTCACACTGCAAGGTGTGGCAACATGTCGCATGGTGAACTCTAATCGGTCACATGGTTGAGTGTAAAATGATGGACACCTCTCACCCTCAGCGGTCGCCATCTTGGATAGGGAGTCACCATCAACAAACTTTCAAACTTATGAAAATGGCGCCTGAAGAAGGGCGACATGTCGGCATCATTTCCAAGTCGCATGATAGGTTACACACGCAAGAGAGCAAAATGTTCCTTTTAAAGTCAAGTGATCAAAGCCGGTAGATGTTTTTGGCCAGATATTGCCAGAGTCATTTCGATGAGCACACAACAGCCACGTTTGTTCTGAGACACCACCCTGCGCAAATTCACACACTGCAATGCACACAGTGAACTACATATGAGAAGCATCCAATTTGAGACACAGCCCGTGGCTGTAGAATGCCACTGACAAATAATCTACAGAGACGACAAACCGCTGAACCATAAATGAAACTGTCATTATTGTTTTCTGATGGGTTCCTGAAGCTGTTTCACCTCCACCAAGAATTCATTTTTCCCAGTTGCAAGCAGTTCCTTAGCTTCATGTATTGAATTGTAGAGGAAAAGTCCGTCAACAGAGAAAGATGAATGGTGTCTGGTTCATGGTTTGACTGTGAGTTTGTGATTTTGTCACTTTCCCAGTGTGAACATACACACGCACGCACAACCATGAGTTTAGTGTTATTGAAAATAAAATTACTTCTCCTTTTAACAATACTACGTTGGAGGGGTTTCAAGTCACCTGGCAACAGCCCAAGAAAGGCTATTTAGACATGTTTTTACTGTTGATGTGATTTAATAGCCATGAGATAAGTGCCTCAGATTCCTCCAACTTGTCTTTCTGGGTCCCCAAACTGAAGAACACCAGTGGAACATACCTCACCACATCTGGGTAGCATTCCTAGCTTTTTGTGTTTTGACTGAGCTGTCACATGGGTTACACAGATATTTAGACTGCTTTAAAAATCCACCTGATCCACCAGTAACAAAACTCAGTTCAATGACACATTATTTTGCAATCTATATTCCAGCAGTTGAAATAAATAAGAGAGCTCAACCTAAACTTATTGAGACAATATTTGTTATGAATGATTGTCCATTGGTGTTTTACACTGATCACTTTCAACATCCCAGTCTAAATATTGCCTTTTTGTTAAAAAAAGTCAAATCATTAATTTATGAGATTATTGCAGCATTAAATAGCCAAATTTAAAGTTTGAGAGTAACAGTATGTACATATATCTTTCAAAAACCCACAGTGGTCTAACCTCTGAGTGTTTAGGGAAGTACTGTAGTCGAACAAAGAGATGCCAGTGGACACAAAGGCTATGGAATCTTGTGGGTGTCTGAGTGAGTCATACTTTTCATCGTCCTCCTCCTCATAGTCCTGTAGCTGCTGAGCAATCTGCCTCATCTGCTCCTTGCGGACGTAGTCCCTCACCCGGTACATGGCAGCATCGCGGCAAAGCTCCCGCAGGTCGCTGCCTGAGTAGCCTTCTGTCCTCTCTGCAATCTCCTTCAGATTAATGGCGTTGCTCAACTGAACAGAAAAGCAGGACAGCAATAAGAGAAAATAATGTGCAAATTAATCTTTAGCTGTGTTTGCTACGGCCAACTGATCATGGTAGAGTAATTTGACAGCGAAAAAACAGAAGTAATATGGTCACTAAGATTGAAGAAAACAAAGATATGAATTAAATTATTTGTTCCTCAGCTGATTAGGATGAAAAGAAATCACATCTTACGTTTTCTCCAGCTAGAATCAGCCTCAGGATATCCTGCCTCTGTCTTGTGCTCTGCAAAGTCAAAATAACAATTGATTGTTAGAAAAGAGTCAGATTAATGTGCAGTGAATCAAAAAATAAAGGAGACTGTCTAATTGCACTAAGACACACATCAACTCCCTGAACATATACAAGTGTGAACATATACACACATATACAAGTATCATTCACTGAAAAAGTTCTCAATTGGTTGGTACACATCAGTGTTTTGAAAGTGTTTCATCTCCTTTCCTGTTCCACTGTTAAACATGAACAGCTCACGTACAGTTACTGTGTGTCTGACATGTAAAGAAAGTGTTAAATGTACTGGATAGAAAATATAGTTTGTGCTTTGGCCAGAATCCATTAGACAATCTGGGAAACGCACTTCAGTACGTTTCAGCCTCTTTTACTTGATGTAAATTTAAAAGCACAGTCAAAAATGAAGGTGATAATACACTGGGGCACACAACATTTTTAATTATCTGCAAATTTAGGATCATTCTTGAGTTTTTCTATTTAAATTGAACAATGTTTGAAAATATTAAGTAGATTTTCCTTATTTATTTGAATGGGAAAGTGGTCTCAGACCTTTGGATACCTCTGTAAAACAGAGTAGGAGTAAACATGATTCTTCCAACATGTTTTATTGTGTATGTATTGCAGTTGTGAATTATTCTACAAACATGAAAACTGTTGTGGTGCATGTGTCTGCGTCCTACCGGGAGGCCAACATGAAAAGTGGTGGGCATCCTGCGCAGGATGGCTGGATCCACATCCTGTGGCCTGTTTGTGGCTCCCATCACCATAACCTATAACGATAAGAACCACAGCGTGAAAAGATTGTACTAAAATAAGCACCTGCTTCCAGGTGGGATGTCTTGTTTTCGTGTACACTCCAATGTGTACAAGGTGTGATTCTTGTGGGTATGAAACTAAATATGAAAAAGCTTTGGTTGTGTCACCTGGGTGGTTAACGAAGTGTCCAGACCATCCCACAGGCTCATGAATTGTGCCTTCATCATGGCTGTGGCCTCATGGTCGAGGCTGGAGCGATTCCTGAGAAATGACTCTAACAGACAAGAGACAAGGGACAAAATCAAACCACGAAAACTGAGTTTAAACAAAAGTCAGAATAATCGACTGAAATCAACAAGGTTGAAATTGGTTTGGGCTATTCCAGGGGCATGATATAGGATCATCCTGCTTATACATCAGGCTGATATAGCCCAAATCACTCTTAGCATGTTGTGTTATCCTACGCCAGAACTGTGAGGGAGAGAAGAAAGGCAAAGATACTGTATGAGGTAAAAAGGACAGACGCTTGCCAGTGTTTTGAAAAAAAGTGAGATATAAAAATGTGGCTGGATAATTTTGGACGACTCACAAACTACTAAGGAGCCAATAAAGCTACCTCAGTACTTGATTACCACACTTTGTGCCAAAAATCACACTCAACTAGAAGTGACACAAACACTCACACAAGATAAAAACATTTTTTAGATTTATTTGACTTTGACTTTACAATGATAGACAGCGGGGTCCAAAATTCTCTCATTGACTTAAATGTGAAAGTGATTTCAGACATTTGTAACCCACCAATACCCATAATGTCCATCACAAATAAAAGCCACATAGAAAGAAAGATGTTCTTTATATTGTATAACTTTCTAGGAATCCTCACATTTTTAAGTTTTCCTAAAGAATCAAAGTAATTGTTTGCAATCCATGGGTACATTGCAATCAGCTACTGTTTGAATCGTTGATTCAGCAGTCTTTCAAAAATGACAATTCATCAGAATATAAACAAGTCACGATTGTGTCTGTGGGCGGTGCTCACCGTGTCCAATCCTGAGCTACACTGACATAACAGAGGACATTATGAATGAGCTTAGCAGGTTCAGGGGTATGTGTCTGTAAACAGTGATATGAAACCCCCCTCACTACTCTGTAACAAGCTGCCGAGCAATAAATGAGCTGCTAAAGAAATATCTCTCTTCTGGATTTAAAGGCTGCTTTCAGTGTAACAAGGATGAAATTCTAAAGGAAAGGAAGGTCACAACTGACAGTGTAATAAAGTAACATTTTCCAGGTAATAGATTCACTCACCGATCTCATCAATGAAGATGATACAGGGATGGATTTTGACAGCCAATGAGAATACAGCAGCAGTCAGCTTCTGTGACTCGCCATACCACATGTCCGTCAGTGTGGAGGCCTGAAGGTTGATAAACTTGCACCCTGAAGCTTTGGCTGTTGCCTTGGCGATCATGGTCTTCCCACATCCGGGAGGACCAAATAATAAAACTCCTGTAAGGACATAACATACACAGATACTGAGAATCACTGTTGACAACCTTTTCTTTTTTAGTTCTTCCTTTTCAAATTCCTAGTTCTATAAAATATGAAGATTATTCACACGATTTTGGATCGACCACTGCTAAACACTGAGGCGATCTTTCTTTCCTTACATGGTGCTCTCTCCTACATATACAAACAGAGAGGTTGCCCCAGTTGAACCACATCTGTTCCCACAGAATAAACTTTTTAATAGCTACATGACATAGATAAAAAGTCTAAGAATGGAAGTGTATTCCACAAAGCAGTAAATTCTGGAGAATGACTCATCCTGAAGTTTTGTATAAAACCAAAAGTAAAGTACTCCTCTAAGTGGTCATATTCAGAACTTTTCATTTTTGTTTTGTTGCACATCTGCTAACATAAAAATATAATAATGTTCTCCCACTCTGCCATCAAACCCAGACCAGTGAAGTGCTGCAATAATGATTGTCACTAAGAGTTTCTCACGTCTCCACACAGGATCTCTGGAATTTGGCAAGAGTGACTATCAGGTTTTTTGGTAAACTCTTTCACCAAGGTCTTTCTCCCCACTCTGTCACTCAGATTGAGTAGGTATTCAGCTTTTGTCTCAAACTTCTTCTTTTTGAGAATTACACTGTGGCCACTGTGGCTCCTCTGAACCTTCACTGTTACAGATTGTTTTGCTGCCTTCCTTAAGTCTGTGCCTCAACAAAAAAAGTATTTGAGTTCTGCAGGTAGTTCTTTCAACCTTCACGGCTTGATTTTTTTCTCCAAGCAAAGACTAAAAAACATCACAAAGATGATGAAGAGAAATGGAAGATATGAGTTCAAGTTCAGATGTCAAAAAGGTCCTTATGTTCTTGTGTCATGTCTTATGACACAAGGTACTTATGTTATCATTATATTTCAGTTTTGCCCTTTATTTATAATTTTGACAGATTTTCTACAATCATGTTTTTGCTTTGCCAGTATGGGATGTTAAACTTAGACCGATAACACATATTTAAATACATTTTAGTATAAGGTTGCAACTTAAAATTTGGCATCAGAAAACTTTCCAAATGTGCTGTAGCTACAGATGGAAACTGATGTACTGGACGGCTGTCTGGCAATAATGAGGAGGAGAAATGCAAACTGTATCATTTAAAATAATATTTGTGATCGAAGTCAAACAGAGAATGTAACAGTAATTTGATTCTTATTGCAACAGTAGTCTTCACTGGCCAAGTTTGTCTCCTGATCTCAATCCAACTTAACACAAATTTCACTAACAAGCAGAGTGTTGATGCGAAATCCGTAATATGAACAAGAAGTTGGCCACAGTACAAACTTGGCATATCATCAAGTAAGACAGTGTTTAAAGCACACCATGTATATTAGTCATTAATTGTAAGAGGGAGGTATTCAAGGATTCCCCTATACGTTCTTTCTTATTCTGTTACAGATCACATACTTTGTATTTTGTGTACATTTTAAGTTAAGATATCAATGACATATCAATTGCCAGATATCAATGTGACATTTCCACTCCATTAGTAAGTACATCTCTCACAATTGCTGTAAGGAGTTGATTTAATTTAATCTTTAAGTCTGTAAATTTAAATCTATGTGTACAATTTGACCATTTCAGTTATTTTCAGGTGACATGCTGTGGTACCTTTAGGAGGCTGAAAGAGTTTGGATCCAGCTAAGAGGTGTCGTTTCTGAAAGGGAAGGATGACGGTGTCTTGCAGTTCATTGATAACCTCATCCAGACCCGCTATATCTCTCCAGGACACCTGCAGGAAGATAGAAGACTGTGAAAAAGTCTGTCTTTAGCTCTTGTCAGGGAGAGCACAGTGGAAGTTTGTCTTTGTTTATTGATCAGCTTAGCGTCACAGACTGAGGATTATAACTGTTACCTTCATAGTTTGTGGATCGACTAAGTGAGATGCAATGTTCATCTCATACTCTGTTAGTTTGACCCCCTCCACACCAATCCTCTTCATCAACTGCTCTGCCTGGAGAGATAAGCGACAGCTGAAGACAGAAGGACTTAAAAGATAAGAGCAAAAATGCTGCTCCAGTCTTTCATTTCATTTCTTAACAATGTCTGTTACACTGACAGCACTCTCCACCTTGACCTTGTCGTAATGAACAATTTCATGCGTATGTGATCTACATACCCTTTTCTTGGCTTGGTTTTTCTGTTTGGCCGTAGGATCCATAGCGTCTACAACCCATTTGATGCTGTAGTACGTGGCTGCACCAAAGATGGTCAACCTCAACAACATGCCCACCACTTCATTCCGGGACAAGGGTCGCAGCAGGGCCTCCCTGGGAAGATCTTTGAACGGCATCTCTGCCAGCTGGTGTCAGACCATTGGCTGGATGAACAGGTGAATGAGAGACAGAAACAGGAAGAAAATAATGAAGCTAAGGAAAAAGCAGGATTTACATGCAGCTCACCAGAAGCACACCTATGATCCACTGTGTATTTCAGCAATAATATTTAAAGGGAGTGAACACCAGTCGCACTGGTTGACCACCTAAATACACCAAGGAAGGCTGTAGGTAGCTTGAGCAAAATTATGATTGTAATTTGTGCTAGCATAACTTAACCTAAAACTAGTTGGATTAGATGCATGCCGAATTGATGAGTGGATCGTAGGGAATCGGTGACAAACCTTAAAAAAAAGATTCTGCAAATATAAAGCTGGAAATATGTGCATTAAAGCATTAATTTCCAAATTTGTGAATGACGGCTCGATTAGGCTTGAACAACAGTCCCCCAGTTAAAGCTAATCTGTCTGCCACCAGTTTATAATATCTACTGCTAATACTGCGTGTGTGAGTTTATACACCAGCCAAGGCTGACAACTTCTACATCCATGGTTTAATACCACGGACTACATTCTGTTAATAGCATGTTAGCATCTAAAGCTAACGCAACCAGCAAGCACCAAACTGTCATTGAGGGATTGTGACATTTTAAAATGGAAGAGCTGAACGTGTCACTTCTGCTCTTTATCAAGTGAACACAAACATCACGTCATTCATTAGATACAAGGTCAGAATGGTTTTACTCACTAACTACAACGAGGAGCAGCAGCGGTGTCACCACAATGCAAAACATTAGCGTTTACGGTGCACCGCGCATTGCAGCTCGGGTAGGAACCAACGCGTTGGTTCCGGAGTGTGAAGAGTTTCACGCAGTCAGCCACGGGATGGCAGAGTTTACACACAGATGAGTGTGGGGGATTTTGAGGGGCAGTGATTAGTGTAATTTGAGGTTAGTATCACGTATAGGTGGTGATTGTTATAGGTGGTTTGAGTTAGTACATCTCTCTTATTCAAAATTCTTTATAAAGCAGATTGAAACACGCCAGAGTTGTCCACTGTGCTGCACAGTGAATAAAAACAAAGAAAAATACAAGAATAAAAATACCAATATGATATAATATAATATAATAAGATAAAAAGTAAATTAAAAAAAACTATGGACAGTCAATAGCCTGAGAGAATATTCAGGTCTTCAGTTTAACCTTAGGAAGGGGAACTCACTTAATTGTAAAAGATAAGCTGTTTTATAGTTTTGTTGTGGCGACAGTAAAAGATCAATCACCTTTACCCTTTAGCCTTGACCAAGGGGCAGCCAGCAGCTGGTCACAGGATCTGAGAGTTCTAAGAGAAGAGTTTTGCATGTTCTTCTGTCTGTGTGGGTTTTCTCTCGGGTACTCCAGCTCCCCCCCACAGCCCAAAGACATGCAGGTTGGGGATTAGGTTAATTGGAGGCTAGATATTGACCGTTGCTGTGACTCTGAGCATGAGTAGTTGTTTTTGTCTGCATTTTGGCCCTATGGTCGACTGGTGACCTGTTCAGGGTGTACCCCGCCTCTCGCCTAGTCCACTGGAATTGCCTCTAGCCTCCCCATGGCCCTTAAAGGAGAAGCAGGAGAGATAATGGATTCATTTTTTATAAAGCACACACTTTTTAAAATTCAAAACCTACTTTAGTATTTGGCTGCAGATGTCTGGATCTGTTGATTAAACCATGATTGGACGCCAAACAACCAAGCATAACCTGGGGTAGTCTCCATGCAAATGTACCCCAGTCAGAAATAGCTTAAATCTGATGCCATAATCTGTGTTTGGTTTCCACTCATTTTCACTGCTGTCTGATAATGGATAAGTCAGTCTTCCAAACTGCAGCCTCACAGATAAGGCTGTAACAAATGGGTTTCTCCTACAAGCAATTTATCACACATGGGCCAAAGGGATTGTTAATTGTCACAGATTGCAGAGCTAAATTTAAAAACGCTGTTCCAATGTGTGCACAGATCAAGACTGGCCTCTGCATCAGGATTTAATCAGTGCATCACAGACTAACACTGATGAGAAGAAACTGAAATATAGAAGCGAATCAAACCCACTACAACAACATGCAACATTTTGATCAAATGATATAATGAGTACACAGATTTAATTAGGTATTTTTTTGTCCAAGACTCACAATTCTTATGCAAAGATAAACAAAAACAATTCATTGTAAGGGAATCCTCACAGTCAGGACATGTAGTCCTGGCCCAGTTTCCCCCAGTTCTCTGTGAGCATAATTAACTGTATTGTGAACAATGTGCTAGAAAAGGGGGATTGTTTTCTTTTCTTTGTCTCACTCCTTTGTAGCCTAATTAGTTGTCCAAATTGGATGCAAAATTCCTTCCAGGACAGTTCTGGCTCCAGAGTCCAGCATGGTTAAGTCCACCCTTGTTGTGGTAAATGGCACACAGACTGCTATTGCTCACACCTTTGGCTGTGAAAATGCTTCATAAAAAGCTTTAATCCCCCTGTACTGCAGCAGCGAGTCCCGGGAGATAGCAGCCTGACAGGGCCATTTTGATGGGTGTGGGCATGAAAGCACAGGCCTGTGTATCTGCAAAGTGCAGCTGGGGCTCCATACTCCCACAACGCCCTGCACCTTGGCCAAACAACCACTCTCAAGCGAGTGGACGAAAAATAAAAATGAAAAAAAACAACAACACATTGAGCTCCCAAGGCTGTCAATACCTCCACCACGCCAGACTGAAATAAAACTTGAAGGTTATATACACAGTTTTAAAGATAAATACAACAGCCATTTCCTACATAAAGATGTGGTGGATTAATGGTGGCCTGAGCAAAGAAGTCTCCTTCTGTGTGTGTTGTCACTCAAGCTTTGCTGAGAAAGATGGCTCCATGCTAATTGCTAATCCAATTTTCATCTGTTTTCCACACAGTGTCGTCCTTCAGAGACACAAACACTGTAAACTCACCGGTCTCCTGCCCACCCAGTGCCTTAAAGTTTAAAAACACACATTTCTTACTGAAACATCTCTAATGGAGGCTTGAATACTGACAGGAGCACCAACTCACTGCGAGACATGTGAGTGATTCATTATTTTACCAGTCTGCAGGGTAGCTACAGCTGAGTTGTTTACTTTGCTGGTTTCCTGTACACTGGGATACTTTATTCAGTTGTGCCTCTGGTTGTGTGTATATTGACAATATAAAATATATGATAGTTTTGGTCAGAGATGATGGTGCTGGTGCGACATCTGACCTGCATATTTACGGTTTATTCTTGTATTTTTTCATACTGGTCAGTGGATATACACTGAGTTAATCTGTTTAACACATCAGTAAATGTTGAAGTTAATTAACCTTTCAATCCCTAAGGACGTGACATTACCTCTGGCTGGAGAAAGAATCAGTTGGGAGTGGATTATTCATTTTCCCTGCTAGCAGGAGGAATGGACAGGATTAAAAAAAACACTGGCATCGGAGTCATCACATGATTATATTTGCTTTTGACCATATGTGGGCTGTCTTTTAAGTCCACTCTGTAGAAACCGAGCTCTGTCTTACATAAGGAAGATAGTGATCTCTTTGAGGCTTGAAAATGTGGTCAGTATAGGAAGTTAAAAAGAGTATGAGTTTTAAGTACTTGCTTTATTAATGGCTATTAAATGATATTCATATGATTTTTATGTCAGGTATATGCCATTAATATGAACAACATTTCCTGTTGCCAGGTGACAGGGATGAAATACTTCTCTTTTGTTGGTTGTCTTTTTGACCCTTTGATAATTTACCATTTATAAAAACAGGCATGGGTCATATCTTTTTAATGACAGCTTATTAAGTTGTAGAGATTGACTTATCAGGTTATTAGAAAAAGTTAAACCCTCAAGTATATGTTAACTCTTTATCAGCATTTAGATGTGCATTATTACTACTAAAATGGATAAACACACAGAGGGCTCTTTCACAATCCTGGTAACTCAATAGTTGTTTATATTAATGGCTTGTTACTGGTAAAGCATTAACAGAGGCATTAGTTGCTTCTTATAAACCCTCAATAGTGATTATCAGTCGTGCAGTTAGTGTATGTTTTGTAACTGTAAGATGCATTAATAGTTACAGGTATAAAAACACAATGTACTGTATGCACTCTCTCTACAACTAGACTGCTATTCTCTGTCCTTGTTTCCTTTTCTGGCACCGATCATCTGCCAACTTTTCGGCGATGTAATATAAATGATTCATGTCTATTATATGTGAAATAAGCCTATAATTGTCATTTGGCAAAGATAAAAAGACAGAGGGATGAGCAGACAAGGGATGCATGAAAGAGCCAATGTCTGGGTGAGACTCGATACAGCTCAACAAAGGGATTTCACACGGTGCTGAGGCTTCCTCGGGCATCCCGCACTCTTTGTTCATCCTGCCAAGGTAACTCACGCATGCCGACAATCCACTGACATCGCCAAAGAAAGAAGATTACAGCTGTAGACTCCAGACTGACAGCTTTCCCTATACCCATGACTTGACATGCCTCACCATGGTAACAGAGACACTGATAATGCAAGAAAAAACTGTGTAAAAAGACTTGTGATAATTTGTTTTCACCTTCTGCTCCATCATTCGAGACAGGTGAGAGGGAGATGTATTCCCTGTGGCAAATCCACTCGTGCAAATAGCTTGAGCTGATCTCATTGGTCCTGAGGAGAAAAATCATTTTGTTTGGTGAATCATCAGGTTGGAAATGTGTTGTAAATAAAAATAAAACTATTAGAACTGAAGACATGTTTTGACATACTATTTAACAGCAGGATAATAATGATGACAGCTGTGGGGAGTGTTCACATCACTAATCAACATCTCTGAGGTCAACAATGGGAACACAATTAGCCACTGCCATTAAAGCTTGCGATGATGTTAAACATAATGATAATGACAAGAGTAAGAAGTTAAATTATAATGATCAGAATTACATTATTGGTTGTCTTAAATCAAAACCCAATGTTACAATAGAAGAACAGGTTTCCCAGAGAGAGCAGCTGTCACGGTCTAAGTTTCAAAATGGTGAACATCATCCAAGAGTAACAGTGTTCATTTCTCCTGGCTGGACACGCTGATAGCAGATGTGAAGATTGTCACATTGGATTGATCGTAAACATTTTCTTCGTCCCTACATGTAGAATGGAAATGTGTTATCGCCCGTCATCAGTGACAGGCCTCACTTTTCAAATGACATGGCTCCGGCTCACATCCACATGCTCGCAGCTGCTGTGCAAATCTCTCAGTTTGAATGTTACGATCCTTCAGAAATGAAAAGGATGAAGCTCCTGCAACACGTCCTTTGACATTTAATGGGCATAGATTCAGTTTATGTCAGGGTGACTTAACAGCTTTATTGAATGTTCATCATCCCTGAGGAAATTAATAGCCTGCATCATAGACGCACTGGAGAAGGTCAGAGGTCAATTGTTCTGTATACTGCATTAATTATACATATTACCAAGTATGTGATTATTCTGACTATCATTAAATAGAGCAGCAGTAGTGGTTTGACAGATTGGGTTGATTCAGACAATTCATGCTGACATTCATGATCTTCACTTCTATTCAGTAATCCAGCTCTGATCTTTACTCTCTTTTACACCTCTGACAATTGTGATATATTCATATGATTGGCCCCGGGTATTTTTACATAGTCTGACTTTAAAAGCTGTTTTTGAACTGAGTAACTCTCAAACTCTAATGCGATAGTGTGCTTTTAGAATAACTTGTTGTTTTTGTTAGTTTAGCATAAAGACCAAAAGAAAGGAAACAGCCAAAGCCTGATAGAAAAAAATCTGCCCACTGACTACACTTAAAATTACAGAATAAAAAGTTATATTTCCTGTGAACTTTATAATGAAAAAATTCATGGATCATTCTTTGAGAAAATGTTGAAAAACACTGTATCTCATATGTTAAAGTGAAAAAAACCCTGCATCTTCCCTCTGATCCAGATCCAAATCCATAATGACATTAAAATGGTGTCTTTCCTCACCAACACCACATCCTTCCACCGAGCCTCATAGAAATCAGAATCACTTTCAGTATTTTTTAGCCTAATCCTCCCAAGTAAACATAACCTATTGGCAGCAGTAACCCCTGGAGGTTTTTGGTAGGTTGTGTGTGGAAGATCTTTATGTCAAACCTACCTGAAAGACATGGAGTGGTGTCAATTTTTTCAACATCTAACATCTAAGCAAGAAAGTGAATAAAACATCTACAAGTACTGAGTCATACTGCTCTTCCTCAAATGTCAAACTTTTTAGCACAAACACAGTACAAGCCTGTTATAGCATCAAGATTTATCAGAATAAAATCATGTACAGTAAGAAATGTATTTAATGTGATGTCTTATAAGGTCCAAAACCTTTCAGACTGACAAATTGAGTCTAACTTAACACAACCCTACAAAGCAACAACTACATCACCACACAACGCCTCCACACATCCACCATGATTATGCCCTTGCTACTCACCTCAGAGTCTCCACTTGGCATAAAGCACGGACAGGTGGAGATGATATTAAAGCAAACAGCCTCAATTCCTCAGGTAGATCCTAATAATGAAAAGGCCCGGGGAAGTCAGGTGGAGGTGGCGGCAGCAGAGATGTCTCCCTACTTTTGAGACGGATGGCGGCGGCTACGTGGGGCTTCACAAGAATGGCAGAGCTCCTCTTACATGGAGGACGTTTAAGTTCAGAGTGTGTAAGATTTGTCCAGTTGAGTGAAAACAATTGGCCAGTTCCAGCTCCCATTCATCACGGTGACAGCACTTGGCCAAATGGAAATGAACGGATAAATAAAGAACACATTCAGTGTGCAGATGAAGTGGAGCCTGCTGGATAGACGCTGTCACAGAGGACTGTCAGTATACATATATTTCTCAGCACTTGTTGGCAAAATGACACCCCCCCCCCCATGACTGAGACGCTCCTTGCATATGATTCCCTCCTCTCCGCCACACTATACATCACATCCAAATGATTCCTGACAGTGAATGTAAAATGTCAGCTCTGCAATCCCCCTTCCGACCTCCCATGGGCTGATATCGTTTCCCCTCCTGGGCTGCTGTCATGGCAGGTCTGTTGTCTGCATGCTGGAAAAAGAGGAACAGTTAACCTCTAAGAACTTAAGCATATCAACTTCCTTTCTTGTCTTTGACTGTGAGATGAAGAGCATTTGTATGCACCCCATGTGGATACAGAAAACTATGCTTCACCCCCCACTACCCAGCTCTTGAGCTATGACCTGCCACATATTCATTATTGATCATTGCTTTCTGTTGCTGCTGAGTTGCCTTGGTTACCTGTAGGCATCCACGCTGGCCTACCAGTCTCCTTCCATGTGCAATTCAAAAGAAATAAGACTGTCTTTGATAAGGAAGCAGCCAGCTCTGCTGAGGTTGTACTGTAGACACATTGGGGTCATCTCGCTCGAGTCTTTCTCTCTTTTATCTTTAGAGCGAAGAAAGTTGATTCACTACAGTTCACTAATGCTGTTTGAGTAATTATAGGCTGCAGCTAATTCAAATCATTACAATGAGACATTATGCTTGAGTACTTGGTGGGAATTTTGTGAATATTTCAATTTGCAGTAAAATGTGGTAAAAACTGAACTGAATCGTTTCAATATGAGACCATGCAAATTTAATGAGCTGCATATTCATGTTAAAACATCCATGACCTGTAGTTGATCTCTCAGACAACATTGTTTTCTTACACATAGTTAGTCAAGATTAAACAGACTTAAGTTTTGAGCTGTAAACCTTCTTTTGATGAAACACATTCATGCAGGTTTTAATATTGCATTAAAAAGACCACAGTCATTGGTCAAACATGGTACGTAACGCCACCTAGTGTTTCAAACCGTCTTGGACCTTGCAAGACCAACAATTACACAGAGTCAACCATCTGAAATCTCGATATCATGGCATTGATGAAAAAGTTAACAGCCTCTAATCTAAGTTGGGCGAACCCCTGCCAGGAACGGCTCCCAAGTTGGAATCTGGAAAGCTGCGCTCATTTTCAAATCTATGCTGAAACTATATCTCTAAACCAAAGATGTCCCCTATCCTCTCCTGTCCCTCTGCTGTCCCTCAGACAAAGGCAAACACAGAGACACACACACAGACACACTGTTTAAACCGCTGGCTGATACAGTTGCCTGAGCCAGTGGTTTATCTGGGTACTGTCCACCTGTGTAAGTGGTTGAAATGTCTCTGTGTGTGGGGGTGGGGTGGTGTGTCTTTACCCCACCTCCCATCACTGCATTCTTTAGGCATTTTTTAATTTCCAGGGCGAAGCACTTCAGCCAACACATAGTGGTGAAGTTACAGTAGCTTTGCATAGAGAGTGGAAATTGGGGAGTCAATTAACTCAGCACCTCTTAAGCCCACCAATTAACATGTTGCTATGCATTTGTTGATGGATACAAAATAAACTACAAAAGGCTGCAGGTTGTAGTTTAATATCAAACATACAGATGAGATGACAGTGGTATCAATCTTCTTTCTGCCAAAATGCCCAAAATATTCCTTTAAATAAATGCTTTAAATTAAAATGAAAACTATTCTACAACAGAGGCCTGGGGGACATCATCTGTATCATTTGTCATTCAGTGCCACTTTGAAAGCATTTCTCACTTCTAACTTTTTATGGGATACCTCAGATCAAATCCATCATCACAATTCATAAATGAAACCGAATTGAACAGCGAGAGCAACTCCTTTTTTCCTCTGCGAGGACAAAGAAGCTCTTATTTTCGTTATGAGCTGAGCCTTCTCAGCCGTGGCGTATCATTCTCTGAGTGACACCTTCATCATGAATTACATAGAGGCAGCGTGATGGCACCCAACTTTAGCCCAGGGTAAGCAGTGGGTGGTTGCAGGGAGTCTTATGTTGCTTGGCTGCACAGGGAGCCATATTGATTACCACTCATGTTTCTTTTGAAACGGTCTCCATCACCCATTGGCCGTTTTCTCCATTATATTTCATTTGGGAAGACCGATGACAGAGATGGCTGGCTGCATGTACGGAGCCTATCTGAGTCACTGTGGAGATTCCATCAGGAGATTTAGCATTGTCTCCGTCGCGCCGGGATTGGCTAATGGAGGATAGCACATCACTGTCACTGCCTGCACCCTACCCCCTCCACACATCGTCCCCCCTGCACCCCTGGGGGATCCAGAGACAACATTTACTTTGGCTGATTAAAACTGCTGCAAAACATAACACCTCGGGATCAGACGAGACACCGTCAGTGACAGGTGATATATGGTTTTGTCTATATATATTAATATAGAAGCACACATATTTGACGTGCTACACAGAACACGTACAGTATATTTACATTGAAAAAGCAATTTCTCATTTGATGTTGCCGTCTCTGCAAGTCACAAAAAAGAAGCCTGGTATTGAAGCTTTCCTCTATATTTGTTATTCAATGCATCAAGTCATTCCTGAGGCAGGTCTGAAATAATAAAACATTTTCCACGTCAATCAAAGTCCAAAAAATAATGAACATCCTTCCATATTTTTGTATTTGTGCTTTGACAGGAAATTATATCAGAAGCTTTATTTCGCCCCCCACCCCCTCAATGGAACCTATTCCTCACCATTGCAATGACTACACATGACATATTTATCCTCTAATGCAATCGAACTTCTGATTATTCCTTGATAAGCCAGAGTTGCTGGATGGAGGCTTTGTGGAGCGGTTCTCACTAGCCCGGTGTCAAACAGATTTATATTTTCTTCCTGGCACTAGAGCTGGGTTAGCGCTCTGCTCGGCCGAAACCTCCTGGCGCTCTCACCAATGTATCAAGTTCATCAGTGTTTCATGCATCCTGGGGGACACTGGCTGGCAGCCCGAATGAGCTCGTGCTTCCTCCTCCTCTCCCTGCAACATGTCTGAGCCACAGAGGCCTGCAGATGTTTGCTGGCTGTATGGATTTCTCTCCTCAGGTAGATCATGGGATGTTTTTTTCAAATTAAGTAAACCACTAAACTACTTACATCACACCCTTTAAAAAAAAATCTAAAATGGAACAGAAAGTAAAGAACTGACATCCTCACTTGGTCCAGCAATGACGACGTGTATCATAACAACATGGTGCAATTTCAGCCAGTTAATTATTATAGCAATTTCTCTTCCGCTGTTTCCTGCTGTTCTCCATCACCTAAGGATTGTTAATGTTGTACATAACATAAAATTAAGCACAACGTATTTTTTCCTTATTTTCATTGAGATCATCAGAGTTATGTTGCGTGGTGCAATAACAGTAGCCCACAAAGATAGACATCTTTAAAGATATACTGTTTATACTGTTATTGTCGTATTGTACGCTTCCAGGTTCTGTGCTGTAAACCTTGAGTGCTGCACAATCACTAAGCTCTGTTTCCACTGAAAAACCCCACTAATACCCACTGACATCTGGCTTTTGTCTACAATGGGAATGGGTGCGATCTGCTTTTACTCCCAGGTCAAATAGTAGACACTTGTTTTCAACAGCTCTGTTTGGCAGAAATGGAAACGTGACACCCAGGTAAACAATCTAATTTCTTCTTCTTCTTGTTCTTTATTTTGCAGACGCTGCTCTTTTCCCGGCACAACGTTATAATGTGTATTAAACCTAGGCACGCACATATCCGTGATCGCTTGTGTATTTATTTATTTTTAATCTTGAGTAGGAACACAATATACACTACAGGACAGAACATCAATGTTTTCGTTATATCGTGTGACTAGCAACACATATGGCATATCAATGATCAGATGAATCTACTACAACTTCAATTGAACTGGCTTTCTTTCTGGAAACCACCATGCAACACTACAACATGATATTTATGGTTACGACCTCTCCTGGCTATGGTCAGTAACTCTGCCCACGACTTGATCTAATCCCAGCTATGCAAATAGTGTTGAAGCCCTCTACTGGCCCTGTACTGTAATAACGATAATTAATTGATTAATTAATTACATTCTACTGGCAATGGTGAATGAATTACATTTTAGTGTAAAATATGACTTGGTTGCAATTTTATCTGCAAGATTCGGTTGCAGGTATCCTCTGTTGCAACATTTTCGGAAAGACTAGTTATATGGGATTTTTTGTGTGTGTCTCGGTGCCCTTTTTTTGAACAGTGAATAATTTTCAAACGTTCATGATCTTTGTCCAGCTCCTATGCCCTAAAGAAATACATTTACACAGCGATTAAGCTCTCAAAAGGTCACCCCGTACTTGTAATCATGTATCTTGTCTGAAATCAGTAAGAAGTGGATTACGATTCCTGACAGAATTGTATTTTCTATCTATTTAATCATTCACCTTTGTGTCAAACACTCAATTTAGTCATTATAAAAAATTCATGGAGCAGTGCATCATCCAATTCCTTATATCATGAACAATAATAAAAATGGTTCTCCGCTGGGCCATTTTTCATCATATCCATCCCACCTTTGAGTTGAAGTATTAATCTCATAAATACTAAGAGTGTGGCACTGAAGATACCAAAGATAGACACCACCTGGAAGACAAAAACAAGGTCGGCCCAGAACACCATGGTTGGGAACTGTGACTGCTGAGCTGAAAGAGATTGGTCTGACATAGGGAGAGGCCCAACACGCAGCCCAGTACAGACCCAGATGGAAGCAGATCGTCAGTGCCCCTCAAGGGATGAAGAGGACTAACCAACTGGTTTCAAAAATCCTCATGAAAGTACAGCATTTGTGTCTTCAGCTGCTGAAAGCTCCACTATGTTCACCTGCCACTTTCAAATGTATTCTGTCTCCTGTTCGGAGCTGTGCAGTGAGCAGTGGGATTGTTGTTGCTTTTTCACAGAAGATAGCTGCCTGCGGATATCTGATGGTGCTGTGTATGTCAGAAAAGCACTGTTGTGTATCTGACGTACCACATTCATGCTCATGTCACCAGAGTCAGATGATGATCTGGGGTTAATGAATCCGAAATATGGGACGGTATGTTATTAAGGCACAAGCTTTCCTCTCCTCGGGCAGTTCTTCTCCAAGCAGCAGCAGCAGCATGTTACGCTCTCTTCTTCTAAGCAATGAAGTTCACTCCATCATATGACATCGTCTTTAAAGAGCCAAATAGTTTATAATTCTAACAGTTACACACCCAGGCAGAATTGCAAGTAACAACCATAAAGCTTAGCCATGGCCATCATCAGGTATTGTTCCCTTTACATACATGAGCCCTAGCAGGAGAGGAAGAGCTACAGAGTGATAGTGAGGGAACAGAAAACTGGCTGATGCTGAAAATTTGTTCTAACCTTGTGATTATCTGTAACTGTGCAAAGCGAAAACCATCAATGTTAAATTTAGAAATTTAGAATTTCTGGACACTGTAAAAAGAATTAAGGATTCGAAGCTCTGTTTTGAACAAATGACTCAGATTTGACCTCCTCTGTCCACTGTGAATAAACACACAGCTGAATATATGCTCTTCTGTCATTAATAAACAACAGCTCCTCTCTGACAACCCTCATCTCTGTTAATTACCTCCATATATCACATGGCTCTGGGTGCAGTAATACTCATCAGTTATTCTAAAGCTGATAGAAGAAAGTGAATGTTGATTATCAATGTTCCACAACTTTAATCTCCAAAAGGTTTATTAAGTGTTTTTGCCAACAACCGACTTTATTTATTATCTGTTTCCACTATGCTACTGATAATTAGCTCCCTTTAACCCTTTTGATTCCACTTCATCCATGAAGTAGCATCTAGCTGGTTATCTATAACCAGGAACACTATATACTTTCAGCATTAATGTGCTGAGTTTGGAGAGCAGTCCAATATGCAGGTTTGATTTACAGGTTTGTCGTCGTCTCTGCAGCTTAACAGCAGCTTTGCTTGCTGCTGAGAAAATGTTTTACTCCAGTGCTCAACAATTTATTTTGGATTTAATTTTAATTTTCACCGATTGACACCATTGCATTTACCACTGATGTTTTACATAGCTGAAAACATTATCTGCTGTCAATGTCCTGTTGTAGCTGCATTGAACATATGCAGACTATTACTGACTGAACTAATCAGCTTTGTCCCCATGTTTTATCCACACCACTAATTTTAACTGTTGGACAGCTAAAACACAACCAATCAAATAAATCTTCAATCAACACTCATTGGATAAATAGGCCTAATTGCTATTGAATAAAAATAAACATGGGTATTATTGTTCCACATTGAAGAGAAAAAAGTGATCAGTTATTTTAAAAAGTATAATAATCTATGAGAATTCACATCTATTCTATTATTTTAAAACCAATATTAGGCTACTGGTAGATCTTGTATCTGCAGAACTAGTTTTATCTCCTTCACTTAAATGGAAAGCCGATGGGCTCATTCTGTTTGTGCTAATGAAACAGTAAGTGGAGTCTGTTATTCTCTGGCTCTGAAGAGGATTTTCTCATGCCAACTGTATTTGACCTGTGAAACCAAGAAGAACAAACTGCACTATGAGTATCAAAGACTGCTCCTTTTGCAATGCTGGCCCAACCCCCTGTATTTTCTCTTCCTCCATTCAAGATCAGACACTTGAAGGCAGCTTTAGTTCCAGCTTGTAAACTGTTGTAGAATTTACTTTTCAGTTACATGTAGAATGTATTTCTGCCTCTGGAGCTGTAGAGACTGGATTTGTGATTGCAAGACACTTACTGTGTCTATGGTTTGGCAACCTCTGCTATTATTTTCAATTGTTTTTATTGCTTTTACTAGTCTTCACATCAATTTTATTAGAAGTAGTAGGTTAGTATCTTTGAAATGTGCATTGTTTTATATTGTAGCCTCCATCTGTTATGTGCACAGCCATGATGAAATTATTTTTAATTTTTGCGAGTTAAATGTTTTGTGAATTATTACTGAATTACTACAGTACTGTAAAAGCCACTATTAATAAGTAATGAGTGCCATATGGAAGGCTGTTGTTGTCACATCTGGATAGAACAGATAGACGGCAACAAACAACCTTTCAGACATCTGGATTACAATATGACAGGCCAATGCTATGCCAGTAACTACTGACGAGAACACTGTGGCACAATTATTCGGCAGCAAACACGGCAGAAAAGCTCAACTCCACTCTGAAATATGGCTGCGATATTATTCTATCACTTGGATGTTTGAGTTTGCTGTGGAGAATGATGTATGTGCAGAAAATGACGGCAAACTTCTGTTTCCAAATTCATCTGCTGAACAGTCTCTGTCTTCACCTTGAATCTCAAACATAAAAGCATATGTGACATCACAATGATTGGAACCAATTGAACTGTAATTTAATATACAACTTATACAAGTGAGATGGAAAATTGAGGCCTCAAGTGCACACACACTGAGAATGAACATTTCAGTCAAGTAGGACACAACCGGCAATTAAACTTCTGAAACAAACAATGTTTACATATTTATAGCTTCATTTCACAATGAGGGAGAAAGAATAAATGCAATTTTAAGACATTTTAACAAAAGGCAGAATACAAATCAAAGAATGTGTAAAAGTTCAAGTGGTCATTTATTGTGGTTATAATAACATTGCAGTGTGATGAAGTGTGGTGGAGGAGGTATAGTCAGGCTGGGGTTGATCTTTCAGGGAAAACAGCAGAAGCAGCAATGGTGGCAATCAAAAAACGCCGATCTATTGGTGGAACCAAAGGAAAGGTCGAGAAATCAATAGTTGCTGAGACACATCATACCTATTTAACAGTTATTGAGATATTTGATCAGTCAGGACCAGAGTAAGAACAGATTGACGATGATATTACTAAAGACATCTTTACTATAACTAAAAATTCAATCAATTCACCTGGACAAACAGAAATTCTCCTGCAAATTTGGCACAAATTGTTCAAAGTAATTTTTTTAGTTAAGGAAATTCCTCTCCACGTAAACTGCACTACAGTATTCAATTGTGGATTTGCCATTTGATTTATCCCCGATTATTTTTCTGTGTTGTAACATTTTAAACTGCCAAATAATAACCAGTTTATGTAGCATCAATAAAACGTTGATTTCATGCTCACAGGATGTGCTTTATGAAAATTATTGTCTCAAGTAAACACTGAGCACTAAAACACTGAAATGTAATAAAAACCCAAAGTAAATCTTAATTTCCAATGAAACAACGGCAGGAGCAGTAAATGTCAGAGCCTGAGCACCCTGGCCTTGTCTTGAACGGTTAGAATGAATCGAGGCCACACAGGAAACACAGCGAAATGCTCTTGTTCCTCCCTGACAGTGCATGCAGCCCTGCACGTTGTGTTTGTTGGCATGTTGAGGTCTGGGGAATGTTTGCCTGTGTTAGAAGGGGAAAATGCTCAGTTCACATCTGAGAGCAGTGGCTGATGCTCGGTCCCTTGGGCACCGCAGCACCGTTGCTGTCAAACCCTGGGGCCTGAGCTCCTTCTCTTGGAACCTCACAGATCAAACATTCAGCAGAGGGCTGTCAAAACCCTTCTCATCATGAGGGGAAGAGCAGAGTGAGAGGCGGCGCGACAGTTTACCAGCTGGAAACAGGGACAAAAAGGCACTTTGCTTTGACCTGTTCACTCAGCAGTTTCTTGTGTCTTCGTTGCATGGCAGCGTGTTTATGAATGTGTCCTACTTACTGACCATACTCGAAGAGCACTGAGCGGGGGGGGGGGGGGGCTTGTTACAAAACAACACATTTCATGTCCCTACACGCTCAAAGCGCCAGGGAGAGTGTTACTTGTACATAATTTCATGAAATCAAAGAGCAAAAACATGAAGCTGTGGAGACAAAGCATGAGAACAATGCAGAGCAATACAGGAAAGAATAAACAGAAAACCACATGGCCGAGGGCAGGGAGCAGCATCTCAGAAAGATTAATGAGTGTTCTATACGACCCCACATTAAAATAGCACCGCTTTACATATCATCCTGACATGATATAATTAATCACCAGCTTGTACACAATTGTTTTCAGGAACATTGGGATACGTTAAAAAACATAATAGCTTCCATTAATAATATTCACTTTTCACTAATCAATGTCCTGATTGGTGGGGTAGAGGCAGTTCAAGAGAGCATAACGTGGCATCCAGAGAACTGCTGGCTCTGTTACATGATCTTCAAACTGGAATGTGGAAAACAGGAATTTGATTTGATTTTTTTAGAGGGAGAACGGCACCTAGCAGGAGAAAATACATTGAAGAATGCAACAAGGACAGTACTGCAGCTATTCAAGTCATGAGGACTTATAGGACAGCACAGTATCTTTAGAGCAACATAAATAAATTATGGAGTGTCTCACACAAGAGATAGAGCCTGCTAAAGAAGAGGATAGAGCGTGCTTGTTTCACCTCCTCATCAATCAAGCATGGAAAGCAATCTAAAGGCTGTCAATACAGGATGGAGAACAACATTCAGAGGACTTCGGTGAGTGAGGAAGGGAAGGTATATGTGGGCAGAGAGCCAACAAGTAGGCTGAGATCTTAGTGACTCTAAATCTTGCTTCACTTATTCGCAGGATTTCTTTATCATCAGAGAAGGGAAACGGGGCCCCCTGCAGGTAGGTTTTCCAGCATTTGCCACAATAAATGTGGAGTTTGTGCAATTCTATGCAGGACAGATGAGTTTAGTTCAAACTTAAAAACTACACTTCATAATGAGAAAACATCAATAGTTGTCTTTTCAAACAGCTTTTAAAAGCTTAAATTACTATCCACAAGTGATAAATTATACCTTGGTATCTGACTTTGGTACCAAAGTACAACATCTGTATCCCACCTCTTACCAACAGTCAAATGAATAGCAGTAGTTTTAGTTGCCTTGAGTCTTGAATAACAAGACACACGAGGCACTGATTTGAAGTAAATGCCAACATAAGTATTCTAACCAGCTCAAAATGACAAGTTTATACCTGCTGATGTTCACCATTGCCGCTGGATTAGATTAGCATATTTGCAACCTTACTTTTAAAAGTAATAGGGTTCATCCTTGCGAACATGTCTATATCACATTTTATCATCCAGCCATTCTTGAGACATTTCAATCTGGATCAAAAATGTCAGAGGAGTTTACTTTAGTGCTCAGGATTCATCCTCTAGGGACAATGAATAATTGTTGAAAAATCATGGCAATACATCTGAAAGTATTTATTTCATTGCAATGGTGGGATGTAATAAAGTACAATTACTTCTTTACGTTACTGTAGTTGAATACATCGAGGATGCATCAGGGACCGGTCAGAGTTTGTGAAAAATGGGTACATTGAGCCAGTCGATTCTATAATGCTCTTAACACAAGTAAATAGTGAATAACAACATGTAACATAGGCTTTATGAGACGACATCAGTGGTATACTGTATATAATCCATAAAGTTTACAATTCTTACAGAAAGATTTAGGGGAACTTGCGGATACTTTACCATGTGCTCGCATCATATGGTTTTTACATGCTCTTTTAATGAGACTAAATGAACACAATTCTTTTTCCCTAATTGCTAGTTGAAACTTTCTGGAACAAATCATGGTAAAACACACGCTGGACTGTTTGTGTTGTTGTTGTTTGTCTTCAGTGCTAAATGTACTGGGCATTTCTAAATGTCAGCGCTGCCAAGAAGCAAAGTTTTTTTTATCATAGCAGGTTTCACAAAAAGTGAAATCAGCAAGAGCTGTGTTCAGTGTGTGTCTTACGCCGCCAGCGAGCCATGACTTGTGACATGTGTTTCACCTTTGCTGAAACAAATATGTTCATGTTTGGAAAAGGTTGAAATGATTGTGTTAAATGAACAGTGAGTCAGTCAGTGCTGCACTGATGCTGCCATCTGTGTGTTAGTGTGTATCCATGTGAACTACTCCAAAGCACCAATCTGAGGTTAAAACACATGTTATAGCCGCAGGGATGATTGTTTTTAATCTCTCTGTCATGTTGTACACATTGTGTTTGTGAAAGCCTAACATTGTGTTGCAATGTTGCAAGAAAGATATAAAAAGGTCCAATACATTGGATATTTGATTCAGTATGGACTCTGTGGTGGCCATAATTATTTATTTTATCCACAAACCTTATTTTCTTGCCATTTTTGTCTGAAGATCATACAACTGAAAAGCAATTGATCTTTGAGGTTGAGCGATTGCATTTTCCAAAGCAGATACAGATGAGAATCAATTTGAAGCAAAAAGCACCCAGAGCCACAATTGTTTGTGTGTATCAAAGGCTACCCTTTTCTCTCTCATGAAACAAACAAACCATAAATCACTACTGATTGGACAGTGTGGCCAGCGCTAGCTTCTCCGCAGCTGCTACAAGAAAACAAAGATTCCCATTAGTGAGGTGAATATGAAAGTAAATAAAGCTTTGGAATGTAAATGCCAAAATGTGGTTGTTTTCCCTCATATGGAGTCGTTCTCACCAGATTTTTATTATTTTTTGAATTTAAAAAGTCTGGGAAATCAATTGCCTTGAAAAAAGTACATTTATCTTCTTTTAAGTAATGCTTAATTTATATTTTCTCATTAATCCACTTGCACTTCAGATTGTAGGTAACTGAATAAGAGAGAAGGAGTAATTCACATCACACAATTATAGATTATTTTACAACAATCAAAACAATTTTCACCCTTCAAATGTGTTTAATTATTGATAATTTTGAAATGTTCCTATTGGCAGCTTGAGCTTTGCTTTCTATGTCATCTCTGAGGACCCTAAAGTAAGACATTTAACTTTAAGGTTGACATGCACACATACACACTTTCTCCACACTTATTCTGAGAGCAGTTCATGTCAAATAACATTGTGTCTTAGAACATAGCTGAACTTGTGTCTATCAGTCTCACAACATGTTGGGAGGCTCTGCACATCTACCCCCAACACACTACAATGCCATGCTGGATGGTTCCTGTACTACTTGACTGTATAGTGTGGATTTGGACAAAAATATTGAAATTAAAATTGGGTCATGGCTGGGCTATCAACTAAAGTTTTTCACAATATATGCAAAATGTCAGGCTTGGGTTTGGTTTTGGACAAAACGGAATGCCTGTTGGGTTCGGCACAGACTTGGTTAGTTTTCTCTTAGGCTCAGAAAGAAAATTGCAGCCAGAGCTTCGCTTTACTCTGCCACACAAGTGAGCTCTCATTCACCCCAGGAACAGAAGTCCGGTTTCAAGTGAATGTATTTCTATACCTGTTAAAGGCAAAACAAGTATATTGTTTAATACATGAGTTTAATCAACTTGGAAAAAACAAGTTAAGAACACTAATGCAGTATAAGGGAGCATATCAGCATAGATCACAAATCAAATAGAGATTCCTTTCTAGAATAGAATCCAAACAATGTATTTGCAGCTTAGATTTATGAATTCATTCTAAGAATTTCCATCAGAAATAAACAGTCATCAAAGTTTCTATTGCTTATATTAAAGTAGGTGTAAACAATGTCACTTCACTGAAGCACTTGACTGCCCTCAATGAAATAGTTTGTCTTTGGCACATTTTCCCCAGAGAACAACTATTTGGTGTGTTTTGATTTTTGGATGGCGATACACTTCCCACTGATGATAATCATACGTGGCAGAGCATGGCTGCGGTGATTAATGTTTGATTTTCTATCGCAGCAGGTTGCAAGTGATGTATTTTGCCTCACTGTTCCCGATTACAACTATTCACAGACTGATTGGAAAGGTTATCAAGGAGTAAAATCAAAGCTCTCCTCTGTTCTGAGAACAACCTTGGACTGATTGACCCTCCATTTGCAAGATGACTCTTTGAAATTTCCCTGGAAAGTCTTAAACTGTTTGTTTTTATAGGGACTGTATATTAAATGCCCTCCTCTGTCGAGGTAAGGACTAGCATTGTCACGTAGGTTTGTTGTGCAAATGTCCCCTTTAAGAAGTACAGCAAGGTCATCAGCAGCTGCCTACATTGAACAGATACAGCTGATTATTTAGACAGATAAAAAGGAGGCTCATTTGTATTCAGAGATGTGCAGAGAGAGAAGTGAGTACATTGCACTCAGGCAGGACTGAAACTTGCAAATGAAAGCAGCCCACAGGTCAAATCAATAACTTGTCTAGGATAATACTGTAAAGTGCCAAACCGAGGCCACTTCTATCTTTCATAACACTTAACCCCTCAACAATGCCACAAAGAACCACAATGCACAGTTTGCAGAACACACACAAAAAAACTCCATCCCATCACTTAGCTCATCTATCCTGCGCTTCCTTGTAAAATGAAAAAAAATTTAAAAGGGAATCTGGAAGGATGAATATTTGAATAAATATTCTAAATTCACATCTGAGATGAGTCACATCTGTTGAGAATTAGTCTCCCAGCTTTCATTTCCATTTCCTCCTCAGCCAATCTCTGATTGGCATTTAAACAAAGCTTCAAGTATCCTGGAGAGGATTGACATTTACGCTATTTTATTCTTCCCAGCTCCTCTTGCATATTTGAATTGATAAACCATTCCTATACCAGGACCCAATACATGCTCATATTGACACAGGCTTGGCCTCCAGGTTCAGCTGGGAGTCTCAGCTGGTGGAATATTTTGCATATTGACTGCTATATACGTCACATGTACTACTTCCTGTGATAATAATTTGACAAAATGGATGCTTAACAGAAATAAAAGCAGACAAGACCCACAACATAATACTAAATAAAATCTGCTGAAGCTACACAAAAGAGAGAAGCTGGCTTACAGAAAAGTTGTCAAATTGAAAAAATCCATAATAAGTAATCATCAAATGTTAAATCCAAGAAGACAATGACAATAAGGTCATGGTTACTATGGTTACAGGCACAACAAAGATGAATGACAAGACCTAAGAGTTCACATTGGTGTAGAAACATAAATTCAATTCGCCAAAAATGACATCTAATTCTAAGTCCAAAGCCCTGGTGAGGCTAAAATAAAAAAGCTCAATGTAGCACTTGCTGCAGCATTTAAAAAAATCTATGTTTTTGTCTGTAACAAAGACAGTTGACTATGAGATACCTTGGGTTTAGTTATCTGTCTATAAAAACTTGACTGACCTATTTGTTGCCCATAAAGTAAGGTTTCAGGACCAAGGCAGGTAAGTGCAGTGAAGAATATTTAATGTGAAAGATACAGACACTTACAGACACTCCAGTTGTTAGGTGGACAGGCAAAATAAGTCCAAACCCAATGAACACAAAGGAACCGAGCAGAAGCACAAGGTCACGCCAGGAAGATAAACAGAAGCTCAAGATAAAACCACAAAGACGACAAAATACACAAAACCAAGCAAGATGTTTTTTTAAATGTTAACAGTGGTGCATTGGAGACTGTTGTAATACACAAGCACTGAACTACTGGCAGCTGAGAAGGTCATTTTTAGCGTTTTTGTGGAAGAAATCTGGGAGGTAGATAAAGTATGGAAATATCAATTAAAACACACTTGATGCTACAATCTCTGCTTTTACCATCTGGAATATGAGCTTTAACACCACGGAGCAGCTGCCATTTCAAGGGAACTTAAGTTGTGCACTGCCTTTTTGATACTGTGTGGTTTATATAGATGTCACTGGAGAATGGGCAACTCCCCTGACACCCCCCAGCAAATGGGAGAAAACGTACCTTGAAGGATGTTGCAAACAGTTTGGAGGAAATATGTCATCCAACCCGCAAAGTGTAGCAAAATGACGCTTCAAATTGTAAAATCTACTGTTCCCCCTCTATATTTTAAGAAATTTCCCAAAATGTTGAAAAATGTCTAATCTCACAATGTCAAAGAAAAGTGATAAAGAAGTTACTTAATCGAATCTGCTCCAAGGTTAGTGGGTTCTTCTTTGACTCATGTCCCACGTTCCACCAAGTTTCAATATATCGGTTCAGTAGTTTTTCATAATCCTGCTGACAAACAGACAGAAAACTGACAAACTGAAATGAAAACATTACCTCCATGCCACACAATTCAGAAAACACGAAACAAATCAAACAACAGTAACAACAGAATGTCCTCCAAACTATGCATTTGTATATAAGGAAATACCCTAACCCTGAAAGGAGAGTGTGTATGTCCTTAAAATTCAGATCTGCACAAGCCAACATTTGCATCACACTCCTCCTCTTTGTGCTCCCTGTCCTACAACAGGAGAGTCATCAGTGAGCATCTGGAGGGGGTATGAACCTGCACTGACTCTGGCACAGAGTACTGCTTTGACTCTCCCAGAGAGATGGAGCTTTATTTTTCTCTGACAAGCTGTGGAGAAATAAGAAAACATGATTTCCACCATGTTTCCAAACCTCTCCTGTGAAAAGGAGTTGTACAGGTTATCATGGACTCATCTTTGTCTGTGTGGGCTGATATGCAAACTCGAGTGTGACCAGCTACTGCTTCACCAGAGATCTACAGAAGAACTGAATGAGTGCTGGACGAGAACACAGAGTCTAGAGAACTGAAGCTTCTCCATTCAGGAAGTAGTGCATTATCGGACAGACCACCTGATCACTTGCGTCAGCTTCATTGGCCAGCTTTTTTACTCCTCTCAGCCTACTGCACACCCAGATGCATGAATGTCTGAATATCCCATTACCACTACACTGTGCTGTGAGATTGATTCCATTCATCCGTGTCATTAGAGGCCTGGAGGGCGGCCAATGACGAGGCAGTACAGTATGGCACAGCAGAGGCACGGTGACAATTCAATTAGCTGCCTTCATCTTTGCACAACCTCCACACGACCTACATCAGTAGTTTTTGCTGACGGTCAACCTATGTAAAGCGAAGGCATTCTTGGCTTGTGCCGTGAATGCAAGCAACATGCTGATTGGATGAAAGGGACTTCTGGGTTACGGAGATGGGCGGAAGGGGCTTTTGCTGCTATTTGCAGCTCAGAGATTGGTTTCAGTGGAGACAATCAGCGATTTCACAATGCACAAAAGCACATTCAAATTATAGCTCTAGCCCCTATTCTCTCCAAAATGACTGGTGAGCCATCAGTGAATATAATCATTTTTCTTGCAGCTGCAGCGCTTTGCTCATAACCTGTAATTTTATTTCTGGATTTGTGCGTTACAAGATTAGTGAGCTCACTTCTGCTGGATACTGTGCAGTTTACTGTGTGCTGTGATCAGGTTGGCTGACTGACCTTGTCTCATGAATGCACATACAGTGTATTAACCCACATTTACTCTGTCACTTACAATGTTTATGTGAAACCAATTTAAATCTCAAAATGTGGAAATGTGTTATAGCTCTGCTATTGTAGAGGATGCTACCATTTCCACAAAAGACAAAGAAATCATACACCACTACAAATCCATGTTGTTACTAATAGTCAATGAAGGTGTGTCAGTGTTTGAAGGGGAGCAGTGATCTGCCAGTTGAAAAATTGAAGTCAATACAATAACAGCAGCAAAAAATAGTACAGTACACGGCACGTTCAGTTGCTCATCACTGGTTTACTGGGTGTTTAATGTTTTACATTGCTTAACAACAGTACTCATTGCCATTCATCTGAGTATCATGGACACATATCTGATAGAGTATTTTAAAGTGCAAATGTAAACACATTTTACATTTATCATATATACTTTAGCATAAAAACGAATAAAGCAGCTGTCTGAACAAACCAAGCCAATCTTTTAAACTTGGTAAGTCAAACAAGTGAATGATGGGGACAGTTTTTCTATGGGGGGGGGGGGGGGTCCAACAGCAGGTCTCTCCTATAAGATATGGCTGCCTGAAAAATCTTTATCTCACACACCCACATAAACAGCCATGTGCTTATACTGTAGACTGAAATGGCGGCTCTCACTCTTTTCAGCTTGAGGGAATTATATCAAAGTCAAACCGGACAACTTTCACAGCGTGGTTCGCTAAGCCCTGGGATCTGTTCATGTGCACACTGCTTAGTAACACCACAGAAATAGCACAGAGCACCGCTCACACCTCACTGCTGCACACCATGTGCCTTTGACAAGGTTTTAGGCAAGTGACATAAACAGCATCCCCAATAATCCTGTGCACTGAAATCAGTCGGCGTTTCATGATCAGTGCTGACTCTAGCTGTACGTCTCCTCCCACATCAGTGAATCCTACCCTCAACGAGAACTTATTGCACACTATGAAACTTAAAACTGTCCTGATCTTGTCTGAGCCATGAACAGTGTTTCGACTCTCATCACTCTTCAGCTGACTTTAACTCACTTTCTGATTGTAGAATTTAGAACAATAGCACCATGAGCTCTTTCTCTATAGTGTAACACCATCAAACGTCTGTATTTCATCAGTGAGCATCGTAATGCACCCAGACATTTTTGCAATGCGAGCATGTTAAAAGTAGGGTTGGTAATACATATATCTGAAAAAATATTGATCTTATTTGTTAAAATCCTCTTCACGTCCAGCCATCGATAGGCTAAATAAAGTTGTTCGGTGTCTGTGGCCCTCATAGGACTGTGATAAACAAAATCATTAATTTCTTTTGGACTGAAATCATTGGTCGACAAACCTGTTAGTCACTCACCAACCTGCCTGTCGGCCTGCACCCTGCCCGTGCTCTAACTGTACATGATGGGTTTCTTCAGCTGTGGAAGTATGGGCAATAGCGATAAGTTAGCGAGTCACGGAAAAGTCGGCTTCGAGCAATTGTCAGGCGGTGAGCGTTTATGAGTTTTGGGGGCGTAGCTTCAACATGAGGGCCGATTGGAGGGGGTAGGATGTATTGTGTGAATTTTCTAGCCTGCTCTTGCTGGCTTTTCCAGGATAACTCACCCTAGCTTTAATATATAAGATCTGTTAAGAGAAACCAGAGCAGAAAACACACTGGGGGGGAACTCTGGTGGGATAACACTGCAGAAACAGTTCAGTGGATGAGGAAACCTTGCTGTGGCAAATAACCTCTAATGCTGCTGTGGGGTAATGCATTCCCCCTCAAGTCACTGTGCTGTTTTGGGAAATAGCACCATTAAAGTCATCACTGTCTATGATGTGGAAAGAACACAGGGATGTGGGAGCAGTGAAAAGACTGGCTGACCTTGATGGAGCTTATTAGCATAAAGCAGCCCTTTGGGCCCCTCATTGGGTGGTTGTGTAAATGTAGTCAGCTCCGCAAGCTGTTTCCCTTAACCTTGTATTATACAAACCTAAAGAATAAAGACAGGATTAGGCTATAGTGCTGTCATGTTCACTGCTAACTGTATCTACTGTTCTCAGCTGTAGAGTAACACGTTATGCACAATACCATGGTTGTATCTAATGACAAAATAGTAAAATTATTTTACTTTTTACCACTTTTTTGATACGAGTCAAATGTTTATTCCTTATTATTCTGATTCAAGTAAAACATACTACTTTAAAATGCTGTTGGGTTTTGAAGGCAAAGAAATTGATTGGTGAATTTGGTATTTAAAGCTGCAATGACTGATTTATTTTCTGGCTAATTTAAAAGAGAAATGAATAAATATTCATGTCCAGTATTCCATTTTTTTAGGCTTTAATTTTACTCCAGAGAAAAACACATCAGTCTCTTGAGCTGCTATCAGACTCTGTATATTCACTAGTTGGTGTAAAGTTATGTGCTTGTTGCTGCAGCTGGAAAACATCAATGATATATATATATATAAGACGATAAAATATCTGCAGGGCCCAGGCTGAGGGGAACTACAGTCTGGTGATAGTATTCATCCATATCTTGTAAGAATGATGTACGAGTATAAGTATTAGGGCCACATTGAAGAAAAAAATTAGTAGTTTTCAAGAATAAAGTTAGAAGAAAAAAAATGCAATTTTACAAAATCAGGCTACTTGTTATGTTGGAGGGGGAATATCAGAAGATTAACCTGCATTTAAATGAAGAATGTGGAGCTTCTTGTTAAGATATACTTTGGTAAAGGTCTCACAAATAAAACAATACTCATGGCTCATCAGTACTACATTACCATAACTACTTTGAAAAGATTGTACAAGAAACTATATGTATTCTGAGGAAAGAACCACTTCCACTTTGGAGGAAACTGCCATTGTTGTGGAGGAGGAAACATTTGGTAATTGGATTCTTTCAATTATGACTTTATTCTCAAAATCCCAATTTATTTTCTCCAACACCAATTCTCCATCAAATGATGGACTCTTACGTTTTCTCTGTTCTCTTCCATGTTTGGGCTGGTTTGTTTTTGTACCTGCCTCTTTTCTGTGAGTGTGGCTGCTGGCTGGGCATGACCACTGGTTCCTCTCAAACGTAGCTGCTGCGCGTATTGACTTCTTTTGTACCCAGTGTTGTCCATGCTTCAGCTTGCTTTTTGTCTGTTTAGGATTATCCAATTCGTTTCACAAACACTGTTTTATTTATTATTTATCTCAGTTTTTTAAGATCACAGCAGGAGATTGTCCACGTCATCTTTCCTTGTTCACATCTTTGTCTTGTATGTGTATGGCTCTTCTTTCATCCTAGAGCTATTTTTATTCTTTTTGTATTTCAGTTTTCTGTCTGTCACATATTGGAAGAATCATCAATACGCCCACTCGCTCGTGGTGAATCCTGTTTGGACATTTGTTTTCTCACACACAGCCCCTCAGGATAATTTCAGGAGATTATACGTGTGAGTTCAGTGCATGTCTGATAGTTTCATTAACAGCTGCCATTAAATGAAAACTTTGCCATCTTGTGAACAGTGTTTTCTCATGATTTATGTTGCTGCTTTACACCATCCAACAGCAGTGAGGATTTTAGGACTGGCTTGGTCGTAAATGTTTAAAGCTGTGGGTATATTTGTGTTGATGTTGGAATCAGAGAAGAGTTGCCGATCATTACAGCAGAGAATTAATATTTATTTGGCCAGATGCTTCCAACTTTGCATCTTGAATAAAAACTCGTCAGACTTTAGACGTAGACATTCAGACCTATAGATAAACTATCAGTGATGATCAGATATCTGTGATGATGTATCTTCTGGGCTTATACACTGTAGGATATAGATTATTTAACTGGGGTCTGATGCCAGTGAATGCAATTTATGCTGTCTTTATGATCCTATAAAAAGATAGAACATTTTATAATAACAGCAATTCTACAAGCAAGAGAGTCCTCCACTAACTGTCTATCATAATAAATGAAGCCCACTAAACAGGTCAAACTTGTTTCTCTATTCCTTTGCCAAATCAAGGCCTGAGGGCATCTTCAGAAACTTTTTGGTTTACAGTAGTTATTTTGAACCCTGGAGCTATTTCTCCCTCAGTCTGGCTTGTTTGAGTATCATGGACAGCTGCAGCCCAAACCAACAGGGAGACTCTGCAGGTTTTCCAAACCAATCTGGAGCTACAGAAAGCACAGATATCAATATATAGATTTGTAACTAAACAAATATAAAAGTATAGTAGTTTTTATATGGCCCTTTCAGAGGAAACAGGTCATTGTGTGTGGATGCTGCAGTTCAGCCACGAAAAATGGTCAACAATTTCTCACTTTGCTGAAAATCTCAAACATGCCATATGTGAACACACACATGCACGTGCACACACATCCTCCCACATGAACACATCCCTGTGCTGCCTATATACCTCTATCTTGGAGGCAGAGGAACATTGGGCCTAATTGTGTCTTGGAGCTACTGTGCTGCTCATCTCTGGAGATCTCATTATAAGATCCACAAGCTGTTCAGGCACGTACCCATTTCTCCTCACTCTCTCATCCCTTCAGCTTGTATGGCATAACTGTCGAAAATCTCATCGCCCCTGTGCAGTATTGACAGAATAAAGCAATTATTGTTGATTAGGAACATGCACTGTGCACCTAAAGAGAAGCGTATAGAGACAAAGAGATAAACTGCTCGGCGAGGTGTTTGATCTCACCGTTAGCTGTCAATAGTGAGTGTCTAGTTAGTGCGTCTGATCCGAGCCATGAGAGCACAAGTCTTAGGAAAGTTTTGTCCATCTGACAGCAGATGTGGCAGACGGAGTGGCCAAAGCATTTAGCTCGGGTGCCCTCTGTATTCTCCTTTTCATCCACCAGTTCAGCATCTTCAGAAGTTTCATTTTGATTATCATTTGTGGACGTACTCAGTTGCCTCTTTTCTTCTGCACCTGCCAAATCAGGACCAACCCAAGCATGTACAACTTTTCACAAACTTGCAGCGTGTAAAAAAAACATTATTACAGCAGGAAACTAAACTGCTCAGATCTTGGTTCCATCAGAATATAGCAGCTACATTAGCACTTGGTACGTATGTGGGTGAAGCAGTTACTGGAGTATTTACATGTATTTTCTGACTTTCAGAGAGTCAGACGAATAGGTGACACTCATCCACAGACCTGGAGCTGGGAGGGAATTAGCTTAGCATAGCATGAAAACTGAGATCCTCTCCAGGCCCACTCAGGTTGACTCTGGTGGATGCTCAGGTTGACAATGGAAGGAACTATGAGAGGAATAAATTATGTTAAAAAAACGTAATTACGAGTGAGATTGATTAAATCGTCCTGCCCAGACAGGTGCCACAAAATTAACAGGATAGAGGAGCAGTCTGTCAAACAGACACATTTGTCCATGCCCACATTATCCAGAGAAGAGGTCTAATCAGAAAACACCAGTGTGGCAGTTTCACTTTCTTTTAAGTTATTTTTTTCCGTTTCATTAGCTATATTACCTAACCACACAGGAGCTGAAGCCAACAGATGACCCAGACAGGTTGCCAGTCTATCTGACAGAGAGCACCAACACATTCATGATCTCTCAAACCTAAGGGCAATTTATGCTGCTTTCAGACATAAACTGAGCTCTGAACATTTTCCTGAAATCATCCCCAGGGGCTCTGTGGCTTGGACGGGGTGGTGATGACGTATGAAACACAGAATGGATGTGAAACAGAAAAAAACAATGAAGAATACAAAGATCTGAGGATGAAAAATGTGCCATACACGTAGAGGACGCCGGCAAAGATGTCAACTTGGTAAGACAAGATCTTTTGGTGTTAAAGTGCTGTAAACTTTCTGTGGAATTTATACTTCATTTCCCACCTGCAGCACGTAGGTACCTCCAAAGTTGTCTCAGACTTTGAATTCATATCAAAACTGAAATATATAAAGGATCATATGAGGGTTTAGACTTTAAAAGATTTTCAGTGTAAAACCATTCCCTATATGATTTTAACACAGGCTGGTTAATGGTAAGGAAACAGATCCAGGATCTTGCTCTAGAGCACTTCTGTAGAGACCAAATCTGAGACCACTTTGTCCCAGTACCCAACGGTTCCCTGTTTTAATTTGCTATCCTTCCCGGGCCAAGCCTCTGTGGTGGTGCTTTAATACTCACACAAGTTTATTTGAGTGCTCTTTAATATTTTGTGTCTTCACAGATGGCACACTGTTAAAACTAATTTCCTGTAATGTAAGCGAACACTGGCCGTCTCAGATGGGGACAATATTAAAGAGGTGAAATATTGTCTAGAGAAATGATCACTTTATCTCATAAGGGCTCATAAAGTGTGTGACATTAAACTGTGCAGGAGTGACCCAGTCACAGTCCTCATAAAGGCTGGCTGTCATCCAGACCACAGGAAAATATGTGTTTTTTAAAATCCTTATTACCAAAGGGTTATTTAGATTTTGTTAAAGCAAAAAAATTGAGGTATTTTTCCTTTTATAAAGCATAAAAGAACCTGTTTTTTTTGTGTATATTGTTGGATCCAAACCTCTGAAGATCACTTATACATTTTTCTGTACGGTGAATTCGATTTCTATACATTGTGTGTGTGTGTTTCAAACTTTGCTCATTAAAACTTGTAAACTTTTTGGCTTATTGAGCTGCCTACCTGTTCAGATCTCTGTGCTTTCCAAACCGACAGTAATTGCTGTCAGCTTCTCTGCAGATAAATAAACCTGCGATTGCTCTCCTGGCTCCCTCACGGTTATGAATATGTGCAAACAGTATCCGTCCGTGGCGGTCTGGGGAATTAGCATTGGTTTGGTCTCCAAATGGAAATGCTGCCTTTTGCAACAATTCTATGAGATGCTGTTGAAAGCACCGTCCCCCCTGCAATCTCCTTCACAGCCGCACCCCCTCTGCCCGCAGCTGTCTGAATAATGAAGTCACCTCTCCCTCTTGGCCACGGCCCAGGCGTAAAAACAGTATTGTCAGCATCACAATGAGAAAGACAGAGGGGTCCCTGCTTGGGAGACAGATGCGGTGTCCTTGTCCATCTAACGCCTCCAACCTCCAACACCTCCCCCCTGCCTCCCCCATGTGACACATACCTTACCGCCATCCTCCCATCACTCAGTGTCATCCTGTCATCCAGGAAAAGTAAAACCTCTAATGCTGGTTAACCTTCCCTTTCACCTCAGGCGATGAGCTCAGTGGCGATTGTCTGACGCTCAGGCATCCAGCGCTAATACACACATGCTCACATTCTGTGTACATGCAGGTGTAACCCAACACAGTGTATGACACACTATCCTTAATCTCTTAATGCTAATTCACAGCCGTGCCTTCACAAGATAATCCACCCAAAATGTATTTGGTTTATACTGTTTTGTGTCTTCACACAGAACGGAGGCTTAGATTCAAAGAATGACTTTGAATCTAACATGATAAAAGCATCTACACTGTGAAATTGCAAAATACTTAATTATAAATCTACAAAGTGATTTATTTTTTGCAGACTTAAAAAATAGATTTTAGGTTAAATACAATTACTTTACAATTGGAACTCATGCATTCAGAAACAATATAAATACAATTAAAGCACATAGAGTACATGCTGTAGCTCTCTGTCTGTACTCCGCTTCCCGGGAGGCTGCTGTAAAGCGACTCAGCAGGTGAGGCTCCGCGGCACAGAGCTGCAGCCCACTGAATCCATTCATTCTGTCAGGTGGGGTAACATTATTCTGCAGGTGTTAAGTCCGAGGAAACCCATATTGCTCCAATGATAATTTCCCAGTTCAGCCAATTTCCTGACACGGGGCCATGAGACATTGCACTGTGCGTGGCACTGTGTTTGTAAACCTTGTAGGAGACTAGAATAAGATATTACTTTGGGAGGGCTGGAGTGGTCTTCGTTCGGAGGATACAGATGATGCCTTGCTTATATGAAATGATTAGAGGCAAAGGAGCATGACGGGTGGCGAGAGCAGGCAATCTCTCAGGGTAAACCAGCTGGAAACCAAATTAAAATGGGCCTTTGGAACATGCAGGTCCGACAGCATGGCTAGCCCCAGTCAAGAAAAGGACTTTTCAATTTCCATTGCATCCTAAAATGTGCGGTATATCTGGACTTGAGGATGGTGGAAAAATAGATTGGACACAGAGGGAAACTGCCTGTGAACACAACAAATGGGTTCAGTGCTTTCAGGATAGGCAGCACTTTTCATCCTCTATCCTGCTTCAGTGTGATGTCTGTGTAAAGTCATTTCCATATTTTGTTCTCACAACTAATGAGGATATCTGCAGTTGCTATTACACCTGTTTCAAAGAGCGTGTTTTGGTGCTGATAACATTAAAAATGACAGTGTTCCATTTAAGTGAGCTACTTCCAGGATCCTGTTGTCGTGTACACAGGTTCACTGTCTGAGACATCTTTAACAATATTGTTGTCGTGCTTCTTAAGCTATAAACTAAATATACAGGTTATTATGACAGCGGTGACAGATTTAACACTTAAAACAGACAATGTTAGATAAAACCAGGTTGTCACTTTTGCCAGATGATATAACGGCTGATACTGAGTTATTCAATGCTCATTAATTTAAGGTAGCATTAGTCACTTTTGTTGGAATCAATAGCCATCAAGAAATAAAGTTGTCCAGAAAACTCACTAACCTGTGCTCTCACTGCACATGACTGGAGTCTTCAGCAGGAGAAACATACACCGCAGAAGCAGAGATGATCCACAAGATATAGAGCGAGTCACAGAAATTTCGGCTTCTAGCAGTCTCTTAGCAAGTTCATGTATCTTTATCAATTAGCTCCACGACATGTTTGAAAACACCATCTCCGGCTCACGTTCTGATGTTCCTTTTAAAGTACTCTTTCATTGGGCTGCTTATTGGACATCCATGACTTACAAAAGACTGTGCATGTCTGTTTAACATACTACATACTCAAGTTAACAACATCAAAAGCTCAAATCATTCTTCCAAAACTGTCACATTTTTATGAGAAAAACTGAGAGAAACTAAAAACCTAACTTAAAGACGTAAAAGTAAAAAGTTTCTTTGTGAGTGTAATTACCAGAAAGCTTTGTGGGCTTTCTGAAGACCAGCTACCAGTGGGCGTTTGGAACAATTACAGTGCTCAGGGCCAGAAACCTGATGGAGGCTTCAGGTGGTTGGTGAGTGTCTGCACAACAAAAGACAGACGATTGTACTGGTGTTGTTAGCAACTGGCTTTACAAAAGAAAACATAATAGCTTTTATGTAACACAGCAAAGTCTTTCAGAGAGCAGAAAAAATAACAGAATTCTTTGAATTAATGACTGAAGTAAAGACGTAAAGAGAGGTGGTTCATCATAAAAATGATTTTATTACCCTAATTGTTATCAGAGGACGGATATCAATATTTCACTTTTTACAATATATTACTGTCATTGGACTGTTTTTATACATTGTTTTATATATTAATAACTTTCAAATAATTTGTACATGCTTTTTTGGGGGACTGACATTCCCTGGTCAGATGAAGCAGAAAAATGAGAAAAAAGGCACATGATTGCTCCGGTCCGCAGTGAGCAACACAGTCCAAAGAAACAAAGAACTGTCGTGGTTTGTGTGAGTGACGGTGAAACGCCTCCAGATCTGATGATGGGCAGCCCCTCTGAAGCCTCTTACATGACTTGCCAAGGCAGCACAATATGTCCAAAGCAATTTTCCAAATCACAGCCCAAAATAATCACTGTGATGTGGCAATGGACGGCAATTACATCTTTTGATTTGCTCAGATGCACTCAGAAAAAAAGACACACACACACACTTTCTCTGTCTATCTCTCTCATCTGTAGTTTTACAGTAAAAACAAAAGTATCACAAGGACTTTGAACCACCTTCAGGGGCGGCACTCAGGTGTTTCCTTACTCTGTTCTATACATGTGGCTGAATGTCAGGATCGTGGGCCGTCTCAAACAGTGCAGCTCGATGTAAGGTCTCTGTGAACACACAGCTTCGTGGAACACAAGAATTGATCATATTCTTCTTTCCGTGGCCTGAGGGAAGCTCAGTGTGTGCGGTGCAGTCTGTGGTGTGAAATATAACTCACTAGCACCAGCAGTCCCTGCTCCTCTCCTCTCTGTTTGAGCTCCAAATGCAACTTGAAACAGTGCCCAAGCTGTCTCAGAGGTTCTTCTCTGGCTTCAGTGCCTGGGATGCTTAATCCAGTTTCGTATCATCCACTTCTGACCAGAGCATCTCTGGACCACCAGGCGAAGGCCAAAGTTGGCATCTTTGGACATTTCTACCTCCAAGCATCGACCAGTGTCCCTGCTGATGATCGGACCATTCTGCAACACGGAAACGAGAAAATGTGACCAAAAACCTTGAGAACAAACAGATGGCGCATACAGAGTTTAACTCCAATATTGTAATGTCTGTTGCTCTGGCAGTTAACAGACATTCAGTTGCATGTGCCACATGTGACGTTACAGAATTTATGACCACCCTGAAAAGGGCAGTGTGAAATGTATTCTTTACCTGTGTGAAGTCCCACAGCCTCTGGGAAACTCTTGAAACTGCATCACATTTTTTCAGACTGGGAGAGCGTCCTCTGCCGTCATCAACCAGGCATTTGGTGTCAGGCAAGAAGGTGGTCGACCCCAGGGGTCCAAGCTGGAGAAGCCCCTCAGTCGAGTAGCGGGCCAGCTGCAAGACAGAGATAACCAAGGTGTTTCGCTGTTGGACTCAAGCACTGTAGCAGGAATCACAGCTTCCAAAACACATGCATGCCTTTTTTTTTGGAGAGCGCTCCAATATCTGTGGAAAACATGAGTTGTAAATGTGCTTCAGTGTGAAAACTGAATGTGTTGCACAGTAATGACGTTCAGCTGCTCTGCCTCACAGAGACAAAAACTTAAAAAGCAGAGTAAAAAAAATTCAGGCTGATTGGAAAACTGCAAAACAGACAGAAAAGTTTAATGCTGTTATAATTTATTTTATACCGTTTTAAGCTAATTATTTTAAAGAAAAAAGTAATTGACATTGGATCTATAGGATAATACAAAGAAAGTGCAGATACTGCACTTTAGTGGAAAATGCTGTATCTTCCTGTATCATCAAAATGTCTTCTTTCAGCTTCACTGACCATTGGAATTAGTTTGTTAATGAAAATAAAGTTTAGTTTGATCCTTTACAGCCTGCGTCTTCATCTTCTATACATCACTTACAATTAAATCAAAGTGAAACATTTGTATAATACATTTTAATCTGTATTTTTATGGTAGAATAGTTGCAGCAACCATTCCAAGAATATTCCAGTGCAGAGCAGAAGTTGGATGGTTATATGGGAGGTCTAGGCAAATGCTAGGTGCTCCATCCATCCAAAAGGGCACCAGAAATAAAGAAAGTTCAAAATTAACTTTGACTATTTTACATATATGTCACAATAACATAACCACACAACTTATTATAGGCCCTTTTTGTGGGTTTCCTGCATGATCACACTAGATGAATGTTTAACTAGAATTGCTCATCTAGTGCCATCAAAGTGGCTGCTGATGAAAGTAGTTTCTCTGAGGTTAAACTCATTAGAACCTAAATGTGTTTTGGAGAAAGAACATCATGACTGTTAATCATGTGGTCTGACAACAGTTGTCTAAATTGTGGTTCAATAATACTTTTATTTGTCTTCACTGGTTTCTTTGATATTATATTTTGTGAAATACTTACATGGTTTTTATACTTAGTTTTATGTCATTTGTTTCTTACTGTTTTTATTTTGTGAACGTATTATAAGACATTAAGTAATTTAGGATTGGTGTAGAAAGGCAAGTGTCTATGAAGGAAGGTGCACCTGCTAAATACTTGCCTATAGGACACCAAATTGGTGAGGGCCAGCTCTGCATGGGAACCACAGTGCAGATCTCATTCATGCCACAACATTTCCCCAAACCAAAACTTGATCCCTCACCGTTTAATCCTGCACATAAAGGCTCTGCAACGATACGGATCTATTACGTAAGGATACGGTAGAGATAACATTTAATATTTATGGATGTGATCCCCTCTGAAAAACGAGAGGCCAAAGATAAAGACAGATAGAGACAATATGACAGCAGCTGCTTTGAGGGGGAGCACACACACACGCACACACACAGACACGCACGCACGCACACACACACAGACACGCATGCACACACACACAGACACGCACGCACGCACGCACGCACGCACGCACACACACACACACACACACACACACACACACACACACACACACACACACACACACACACACACACACGCACACACACACACACACACAGTCCTGGAGGAATCAGTGTCACAGAGTGTCGGTGAACCCAGACTGTTAGGAACAATGTGTCTTCCAATGTTCATTGATGTGAAAATATGTTGTTACATCTTCTGCCTCAGTCTGATTACTCTTCTATCTTTACAAACAGACTTTCTGAAGGTTTAGAAAACGAACAAGACGATTACAAGGACATTTTCACACCCACTATAAAAGCAGGCCCTTGTGACAATCATGTCTACAAACCTGTAAGTTAAAATTTCACCTGCAATACTGTGAAAACATATTGTTGTGTTGTACTGTTGTACTTAAACTTTGTGTTCAAGTACCTTCCTGAATCAAACATAACAAAGGTTTCTGAGGCATGTATAGAAAAAACTTGCTGTGTGGGTGTTGCTCTTTGTGAAAACAAAATATAATCCAATGTTTTGCTGGAGAAAACCACTTGGAACAAATAAGAAAACAATGATGCTCTACTTTGTTTGTAACTCAAGGTTCACTGGAGCTGGTCGGGGTGAGCATGGAGATGATGGTAAGAATATATCTTTAAACTAAGGAATGGCAAAGACTTAGCTGAACATATATATCTATATCTATAGATATAGATATAGATATATCTTTATATATATATGGCAGCCTAAAAGGCATCATAGAAGAAGAAACTGTGATTTATCAGTGGAGTAAAATATGGCTAAACTAAACTGGACACAAGGAAACCCCATATAATCCCCATTAATCCTGTTTACAGTTCAGTCAGGCAGCCTTTTATACGCTAATACATTTAGAATGGGACCACAACAAATAATTACGGTGAGGAAATGATTCTGCCAAGCCAATTAACCTGTGCCATTAGACGCTCCATTGATTTCCTGCCATCGTAAAAGTTATCGTAAAAGCCACTTTGGAGGTCGAGCTAATCACAAGTTTCTTAATTAGCTCATTAATGGTGCAACGCTGTGACAATATAAATATAAGATGGAGTCTTTGTACTTTGCATTGGGGTTCTAACACGTTCATAATCTTAAAAAGTGGAGACCTTGCCTCTCGGGGTCTCTGACTAAAACAAGAGGCTGGTGAATCAGTGTGGGATCAGGGATGTTGTTCCCTTAACCACCGCCTCTGTAACTGCAGTCCAGCTTTTCCCAGTAAGAAATCCCTTCAGTGTTAATCATTCAGAAAGATTTTACCAGGAGCCACATTATCCACAGAGGTCTCCTCCTCTCCAAAACAAACAGATCAGGTGATTAAACCTGGTAATAACACTGAATGAAGCAGTTTCACATTAAAACTCATCCTGGAGGGGCTTCTAACTGAGCTGCTGCTAATGGTTGCCCTGCTTGTTTCTGTGATAACTTATGATCCGCACGTTCAGGAGGCTTTTCACCAGGAGTCAGAACATCTGCAGTAGTGTTTGCTCAGCTTGAGTCTCTTATGACTCATACGTCCGATGACTAAATTCCTTTCAGTTAAAATATATAGTTTGGTGTCTTTTCCAGGATTTCATGTCTTGTTAAACATTTATTTTTAAAAATTCTTCAAATCTCTTGTGAAGATACTTTTATTCATGCGGATGATTTGTTTTGATGCCTGATATTGGTTTACCAAAGTCCTAGGTCCACAAAATAGTGAAATATATGTATGAAATAATAGATGAATGGGAAATAACTGTCAAAAACTGTAATTTTGGGTATAAAAGTTGCCTGTCACCATACTTTCACTAAATGTTAGAGGGGCTTGGACGAAGATGACTGAATAATGACATCATACTACATATCAAGCTCCATTGGAACTGTAATTGTAATCTTTGCCAGTCTCTTCTTTTTAACTTTTTCTCACATTCTGTCTATCCAATAAAAACAGAGGTGTTTCATAGTGATGGGTATATAAGTGCTGACTGGTTGGTATCGCAACAAAGACAGGTGGACAAACTAATCCCCTAATTGTGTGAAGGTAGCAACAGATGACGCATGTGCCACTCTTTCCTTACAGGCTCGTAACTCCTGTTCTGATTGACGTAAGCTCTTTCAGAAAGATGCAAATGAGAGCTGAGACTCTATAGATTCTGCATTTGTGGGTTGTATTTTATGCTGAGATATTGATAAAGATTTATAAATATTGATTTTTACACACAGCTGCGTTCTTATACCCACGATACGTTATTAGAATCCACACAAATCTAAAATGTATTGATTAAAGTGGCGTAAAACTGGATAAATTCAGTTTGGACCAATTAAATTCGCTCATGAATGGGCCTTGATAAAAATTATGGATTTTTTTAGAACTGAAATTGGAATGAAAGTATACAACTCGACAAAAATAACAACATAGCTCTTGTCTTTGTATATGTAGCATTTTAGAAAAGTTACATATTATACCTTGAAGAGGCCCCTTAGCATAAGTGGTGCAGAGGTTGTCCATCAGCATCATGTACACTTGAGTGCACCACACATAGCAGGGAGAGAACTCAATAAAGAGAGCACTGTAGGTCTGAGTGTGAGCCTTAGGGCAATAGATACTGTGTTTTTACCTCTACCCAGCTCGTTTCGCACTGCTGCACATACATGAGCCAACAAAGAAGACGCATCATTCATTTTAAAAACCAGCTGCTTAGTGTGCATGTGTATGTAAACAGAGAATTAATCCTGCTACACAAAACCATGCTTTCACTGCATTATACTATTGAACAAAGGTGAGACATTAGGCATGATTTAGATTTCCACTGCAGGCAGAAAGAGCCTCATTCCTCAAAGGCACAATAAAGATTTATTCTGGCCAATTATATTTCTCAATAAGTAAAAAGAGCATTGGTAAAGAGGAATGCAAAATCACAATGCCCCATGAAATTGAATTTGTCCTGCTCATAGTAATGTCAGTCATCATTGTAATGTAATGATACAAGGGCACAAAATTCATCTCCATTTGTTTATTTTTCCTGCGGATGAGGCTTAAAGGAGTCAGTGAAGCTGGACCCCCATAGACTTTCACTGGAGGAGAACAGAGGAGAAACTGGGGAACCACTATCGTCCTCATAATACTCCCTCGATATGACAGATGACTGAAGAACATACTCACCAGCAGGAGAAGCAGTAGGGAAAGGTGACTAATGTAAGAAAATAATGAGGCATGAACAGTATTTGCATGAGTCGTCTTACGGATTGACTTTTGTTTCACGGCACAAAAAGGAGAATAAGAACAAAAACAGGACATTAAGCTCCCGCCCACAAAGCCTTTTGTCCTGGTATCTATTTAAGTAAAGGTTATACTGAGTGCACAGTCTTTTTTTTCAGCATCATCCAGCTCCATACTCACATAATTAGCTTCTCTCACCTGGGAATGGCCCAGTTTTCCACTGTTCCCCTGTTTGAGTGGCTGTATATTATTGTCATTATTTTTTTATTGAGCAAGTGAAAACATTTAAATGCTTTTAAAATAAAAGCTAAACAAGAAGCAGTTGGGAGATATGTTCTGTGTTATACTGAACTACGAAGATCTCATATATATCAGTATCCAGTAAAATCTATTCTGCAAAATATAATATATACTATTTTATTCATCTGAATTACCAAAGAAGTCTTTGTAAGGCTCTGACGTAATTTGCGATTTGAATTTTTCTCTCTGTATAGATATGGCATGTAATAAAAACATAGATCATTAAGTTATTCTTAATCTGAAAGTGGAAAAGAGTTTCATGAGTTATGACTGTTTGGGTGAATAATGGTAAAATGATTCTTCCTCATTTAATTGTATTTTTTGTTTATTAAAGTATATCATAGGAAAACAGAAATATCACAAAGTGGAAAAAGTTGAAAAGGTGAAGAGGTGATGTTGTTATAAGTTGGTTGCAATTCTGACAACATGTTTCTGGAGAAGTAAATCTTTATGGAGGCGTTGAGGTAAACAAACAAGCCCAGCACCATGTTGCAGCATGAAAAGATCATATGAAAAGATTTGTTGTGTTTTTCCCTGCCAGAATCAATGTGTTGTTAACAACTCAAGTTTTTCAGGTCTTCATGAATCTGCACATTTTAGAGGCTGAGACTTGACTTCAACATTACATCATTGTCAGTGGTTAGATTTAATATTTAGTGACAAGTGCTAACATCCATCTGCAGTATAACGAGTGCATATTAACAACAGTCATCAAACTTAATAGTTGGCATCAAAGTCACTTAAATCATGTAAAGCCAGGCTTTGGATCGACTTTAAATCAGTTTTTGTCATATATAGTCACACCTGTTTATATGATCCATTGAGAAATGTATTTTATCATACCTGATTCAGTGCTACTACTCCACTCATCATCATCACTGTCACTTAGAGATGGTTTACACAACTAGCTCAAGCACATTACTAGTGGATGAACTGACTGCCTTCATTTTTATTCACTGCTGTAATTATCTGTGTCATTGTTTTTGGTGTCATATTGTTCCGATATACACTGCTCAAATAAATAAGTTAACACTTGAATCACACTCCAGATCTTAACGAATGAATTATTCAAGTTGGAAATCTTTACTAATTGCTGAGTAAATTGTTGAGAACAAAATTAAGTAAATACAGTCAATGGAAACCAAAAGCATTAACTCCACTGATTACAAACGTGAAATTAATCAATGTGCAATTACCATCGCAATAATCTGTACACTCTGCACTTCAAACACACATACCTACCTCTACTCTGCATTTTTTTACATTTTTATTTCATTTTGTAAAGAATTACTTGCACTATTTTATAGATCTCTTCTTCTTTTTCTTTTAATACTATTTTATTTTATAATATTTGTATGCTGGGAGATTGAAAATAAAGTAAGAATTTCATTACATGCTGTAAACTGTGTTTATCTGCTGTGTACATGACAATAAACATCTTGAATCTTGAATTGAGTGCTGGACTCAAAACCCAAAACACAGGCGTCAACGTGAATTTCATCATAGCACCTCATAATGTGACTCAGTGCTGTGTATGGCCTCCACGTGCCAGTATGCACCCTAGACAACGTCTGGGCATGGTTCTGATGAGGCGGCAGATGGTGTCCTGGGGGATCTCCTCCCAGACCTGGATCAGGGCATCAGTGAGCTCCTGGACAGTCTGTGGCGCTACTTGGCGGCGTCTGATACACCGATACATAACGTCCCATAGGAGCTCATTGGATTTAGGTCAGGGGTCAGTCATCCAGGAACTGCCTACACACTCTGGCCACATGAGGCCGGGCATTGTCCTGCACCAGGAGGAACCCAGGGCCCACTGCACCAGCGTAAGGTCTGACAATCTCTCTGAGGATTTCATTCTGGTACCTAACAGCAGTCAGGCTACCGTTGGCTATGACATGGAGGTCTGTGCAACCCTCCAAGGAAATGCCTCCCCAGACCATCCCTGACCCCCCACCAAACTGGTCATGCCGGATGATGTTACAGGCAGCATAACGTTCACCACGGCATCTAAAAAACTATTTCACGCCAGTCACATGTGCTCAGTGTGAACTGGCTCTCATCTGTGAAGAGAACTGGGCGCCAGAGGCAGACTTGCCAATTCTAGTGTTCTCTTGTGAATGCCAATCGAGCTGCACTGTACTGGACTGTGAGCTCAGGTCTCACTAGAGGTCATTGAGCCATCACGCCACCTCCATGGAGTCTGTTTCTGACAGTTTGGTCAGAAACATGCACACCTGTAGCCTGCTGGAGGTCATTTTGTAGGACTCTGGTAATGCTCCTCCTCACACAAAGGAGCAGATACCAGTCCTGCTGCTGGTTTGATGCCCTTCTTCGCCCCTGTCCAGCTCTCCTTGTGAAATAGCCGGCCTCCTAGCTTGAGACTGTGCTGGTAGACACAGCAAACCTTCTTGCAACCACACGTATGGATGTGTCTTCCAGGAGCTGCTGGACTACCTGTGCAACCTGATCGGGCTGCAGATACCGCCTCATGCTACCAGTAGTGACAAGGACACTATAAGAACACAAAACTAGAGAAGAATCAGTCAGGCAGAATAAGGAGAGAGCAACTGTCTGTGACCACCACATGTGAAACCATTCCCTTTTTGCTTTTGCCTTCATTGCACCTGTTGTCAGTTTCATTCAATTAATTCACAATCACTTGTGCTTCCTAAATGGACAGATTGATGTCCCTGAAGTTTAACTGACTTGGTGCTATACTGTAACGATTATTTTTGAGCATAGTTCTATTCTATTCTTAGTCTTAGTATTTATCTGTACTAATGCCACTGTAATAACATAACATTATCTTATCTTATATTTACAGAAGTTCTATAGTCCCAGGCTCTGTTCATTCAACTTTGAAAATGCTGATATGAGTTTGTTAAATGTTAAATGAACATGTTGACTGATGCGTCACATTTTTAAATAAGTGCTAATGTATTATCACTGTGCATTAATAATCTGATCTCATATTCTCCAGCTTTAAAACCCTGAATCTGTTTTGAATCTTTAGTGACTCCAGGAGGATTAAGTGCTTATTAAATGAGACAGTACAGAGGCAATTAAGAGGCAGCTCTGTCAGGCTGCTCTCTGAATGAAAAGAGGTTCTATCGTCTATGTTTTCTATTTTCAAAACCGAGACCCCTCAAAAATGATCTTTTAGTAAGCTATGTGTGTTCTGTGTACTTACTCCGTGCTTACACCAGGCATCAGAGAAACATTCCAATGCCGTGCATGTCCTGTACTTACGGCAGAATTCAAATTTAAGATGACTTTGACTGTACGTTCCGGTTCTCTGAGTCACATTAAATGGTAAATGGTTGTATTCATATAGCGCTTTTCTAGTCTTGATGACCACTCAAAGCGCTTTACACTACAGATTTGCCATTCACACACACATTCATACAGTTCATCTATTAGCAGCACTTTTTTTTGTTCTATGGGGCAATTCGGGGTTCAACATCTTGCCCAGGACACTTTGGCATGCAGATGAGAAGACTGGGGATCGAATTTCCGACCTTATAGTTGGAGGATGACCATCATGCCAGTTAGCTTGACATGTGCTCTGTTGGTTGTTGGCTGATGATAAGATTTATAGACAAAGTAATACATATGTCAATGAATGATGGATGGATGGATGAATGGATGGATGGGAAACTTGTGAAAGTGTAAGGCTGCCTTAAGTCTGACATTATACCCTTTCTTCATCCATGATTATCTATATCTCTGGATGTTGTCCTGAATGTTGTGCTTCTTTTGAGGTATAGATTATGCATCCTCACTGAATCCACACACATGTCTATTTCCATTTATATAGCTCCTGAAGATATACAGTGACACAAGAATTAAATTGGGTGTGATGAACACAGCTGTTGACATGAACAAACAGTCTATGAGTGTGGTCTGACCTGGGAGGACATGCCATGGCAGGGGTAGAGGATAGCTTTGTCGTCGTCCTCAGAGCCCTGGTCCAGGCAGTATCCACTGGCCTTGCTGTTCCTCACCTGAAAGACGACACAGAGACACTGTCACTAAAAGACACAAACACTGCTGATGTCTGTGCACGGCCATGAGGGTGTTGCTATCAAAAGAGGCATTTTAATGTCAATGTCAATTACTGTTGCACATCAGTGGTGTAAGTTTGATAAAAGAGTGACTTCACCACATGAAACAATTAATTAGCATGGCTTTTAAAAGAAAAGAAGTCCTGTGATGATCAATCCAATCAGAGAAAACTCGGGGGGAAAGATCTGAATTTGTGTAATTACAGTATTTCTACATTAAAAGGTTGTCAGATCAAACCATCCTGTACTGGGCTGATTTATTTCAACGTAGAAATGTAAGCTTGTGTCGGTCGAACCTTTGCGTGGATAAAAACTAAGTTGGAACAGTTTTCTACCTCTCCTTGAAGTTCATCCTTGTCAGTGGCTGCCAATCCCTTTTGTAGCTTTTCTAGTCCCTTCAATCTTACCGTGTTAGTCCTGTGTGCATGTGCATGTTACCCCCCCTCCTGTGCTGTGTCTGTCAATGTCAGATCCATTGTGCCCTGTTCATACAGAGCAGTCTTACATCCTTTCAGAGCGACTGTTGGGCTATGATAGGATATTATTATGCAGTGACCAGTCCTGGTTCTATCCCTCCCTCTCCTCCAGACCTCCAGATGGTGGTGTGCATTGAGCATGAGCTTTCGGCTCTGTGTGATTTGAATGCGTACGGCTTCATTTCCAGGTTGTGACATATCTATCATGCACTGTTGTCAGGGAGGGTTCCACTCGGCTGCTCTGGTCAGCGTGGCCTAGCGTGGCGCTGATGCTCAGTGACGGATGAGACTCACTTCTGCTGCGGCAACACAAGGGAAGTGTTTCTCTGCCTGTCGACAGACCTGAAATAGTGCCTCTTAAGTGGCTGCTGCTGCAAGGAATCCATTAGGTGGCTAAGTGGATGGCAGGTGAAACAAAGGGGGGAGTAAATTCACATTGCTTTGATGAATGTAGAGGTTCAATTTGATGTATTCTGACATTAAACTTGCAGATCATATTGATTTTCCTCTGCTTTTGGTTGATGTGAATTGAAATTATTAAAAGAAAAACATTAAGTTACTGATTCTGGGTTTGTTCAGGTCTTCAAAGTGTTATAGTCCTCTTGTTGTCCCCCACTGTGTTGAGAGTGGAGCCAAGCCCAAAGCAATCAAGTTGGAGATGACATCTCATTTTGAGGAAATTGTGTTTAACCCTGTGTGAAGATGCTTAGTGCAAAATAAAGCTACAACAACAAGCTGCAGATATTTGTGTCACAGACAAACATTTATCACTAAAGACACAAGTCACAGAAACACCCTGATAACTCACAAATTATGAAATTATCACCAACTCATTTTCTGCATGTATCATCTATTGAATCAAATTAGCTCTCTCACTGGATGCATCCTCTCTATCGCAGCTCTGTAATAGAATTACAGATGAGAACATAGGAAAATGAACATGCAGAGTATTGCCAGTAATCCTGTTATGAAGTATCTTACTCACCTCTCCGTAGGTGATCGTGTTGTTATATATGCGCATCTCTGGGTAGACGTGTTCAAGGTACCAGCGGAAACTCCGACACTGCAGCCTCTTCCTTAAGGCCAAGCGCTCTGACACATCTCCGAAATCAACGCCTGGGTTCTGTTAGTGAGTCATGGGGAAACAAAGACAAAAAAAGACTTAGCCAGCTGGTAATTTACTTAAGTACCGAGTGAGAGTCCTAGTGGAGAAATGGAAGACGGAAGAGTGTTGAGGTGCTGAGAGAACGCAACAAGCATTTAGTTAAGAGATGGATAGATGAGCCTGTCGTGTGGGACCTTCATTGTTCTTTCATTAGACATGATCTGCGCTGAGCAAATTCTAATCAGCTGCTTAATTATGAGCCCTCACGGCCCTGTCTGTGTTATGGAGGTGGCTTCCTAGATTGATTGGGGGAATTTCTAATAGCTGCACGGAGGGCTGATCCTCATGCACACATACACATTTTACATAAGGCCAATATTGGTTTGTGCTTGTACAGTGTGCTGCTCAAAAGTGCATGAATGTGCAAATGAAAGCACGGAATGTATAACCAAACTGCGAAAGGAAACTGATGCAAACGCAGATGCATATGCTCATATAACAAATTATGATAAATAATCATTGCAATCTGAATCCAACTCTGCTGTTAAGTCTCAGCACAGTTTCACTGATGGAGCACATGAGCAACCCGGAGTTAAAGTGGAGTGTAGGCTTGTAATTGAAAGCTAAAACTTTTGTTCCACTGTCCAAACAATACTGAAGCACATTTAAGGGAATTTTGTTTACATCATTGTTACACATTTTTTCATATTTTTATTGTGGGATGTATAAAAGACTATAACCTTTCATGTGAAAACATGAACAACCCATAGAAAGGTAGACATTATTGTGGAACCCGAGAATGTGACTCGTCAGCAGCTGAAATACATCAATAGAGAACCCACTATTGCTTTAACCCACACACGTCTAAAGTACCTGTACTCGGCCCAAAAACTCAAGTGGGTTAGGGTACAGTGCTACACTCATTCAGGTCACTTAGTTTTTATTTTTTCATCTTTTGTCAAAAACTTCAACAAAATAATTTTTTTAGAGTCATTTAACATTCAGACTGAAGTGACATTGAACATTACAATAGTTTGCATGACATGCTTGTTTGTGGATATTAAGCAGCTGCTGTTTAGGCGACTTCACTTTAGTATTGAGAAAGTGTATTTAAAATAAATGCAGAAACCATATTTGAAAGAACTTTAAATGTGATTTAAATGTTAAAGTTTCATAATAATGAATAATACGTTTTACAGTCCTCTTTAAAATCAGACGTATATGTAAAAGGAAGTTAAAAGACTTAAAAGAGCAGTGTGAATCAGTATAAAGGAGAAAGATCTGCCTTCTTGTGTGTATCCAAAGTCAGGATAGGATTTGTATTTTAACTGTGTATATTTGTGTCTTTTAGTCACTCGAACATCGAATAAAAAATAAATAAGAAAGAATAGTTTCTCCTATAAAAAATCAAAGAATCAGAGTTTGAGAATATGGGGCTGACTCAACAGAAAACAGCTCTGAAGGCCAGCAAAGACAGCATCTAGTACAAGGAGGAGAAAAAGATGCAGGATCCGATCGACTCCTTGCAGGCAGCTTCGCTAAGCACTTGCACTTGAAAACATAGCTCAAGATAACAAAGATATTCAGATCAAAGAAGCAAGCAAATAAAATCCTTGTCTGCTCAACTTTAAAACAAGCATGGTGACACCCAGGGGCTCAAGAAGGAGCTGAGGCAAAAGTGTGACCATGCGATGGCAAGCAAAGTTACCTTTTCAAGGATGGACAATCGGCAGTGTCACAGATGGAGCGAACCCTGCGAGCTAGTTCAGGCAGCCAACTCGAGCTGCGCTGCTCCAATCATGTGACACACATCATGTGACATACCTCATTCTCCACAATCATCTATTATACACACCCACCTCATCAAGCGGCCTATTTAAACAGAGAGAAAGTTCCCATCAACCCCTTTCCTCCCATTGCTGCTACAGTATCGCTACCAGTTGCTTCAGCCCCTCCACCACCCCAGTAGCCACCTGTAGCCTTCTCGGGGTGTTACAGTTATCTGCTCCTCACTCATCATCATATCTGTGTAATCATATCGGGCGAGTGATTGAGTCGGAGCCTAGACACCAACAACAAACTATGTTTTCTAATGCTGCAATAAACATTTGAACGTGAGTTGTCTGACTGAACTGAAAATATGGTGCAAGTAGAAACCATGCAGGAGCTCGTGCAAAATTGGAATCCATCCAGACAGAGGTCCCCTAGAGAGAGAGCGACTGGTAGATGAAGGTCAGCGCTCTAGAGGACAGTCTGAGATGTGAGTAGAGGAGGAGGCCAGCTCGGAGAAAATAAAAGAGCTGTACAGACTGATCGAGGTCACAGAGGAAAAGTGGCGCCCAAAGCAACTCAACAAGGACATTAAGCTACCTTCATTTACATTACATCAGCTCAGTTTGATTTGAATAAAAACTTGTCAGATTGCAAATGTGTTTCAGATTTGGAAAGAGCAAATACTGAGACATGCCACCTCTGTCAAGGCAAGGATAGAAAAAGGAGGAAAAGAAAGCAAAGGAGGAGACAGAAAGAATCAAGGATCTAAAGAAGGAGCAGAAAGAAATAGAAACATAAGGAAAAGGGGGAGAGAGAAAGAGAGGAGTAACTCCATTTTCCCTTTAACCCCCCAATCCCTCACTCACAACCCAACAACTCCCACTCCCCTCTCCCCCCCTTCTCTCAGATTGTTCCATTTTGTCTGTTCACAAATATTGAAATGTTGAAAAACAAATAACCAGGATTAAGTTAGATATAAAATGTTAAGCAGAATGACTTTTCACTTTTAATTCTGTACTGAAAACAGATTTGGCGTAAGACTTTGACTAAATCTAATACACAAACAGATACATTCCATTTTTTAGTGAGATGTTATTGAGAATTTGTACTTGGTGCTGACCAAAGTGGTGCATCATCAAACCTCCCCCAATGACGTTAATATGTGCTCTGCAGGTTCTTCAATAACAAGAATCCATGATTGTGTGTATGGGTGGATGGGAGAGAAGGGCAGGGGAGGGAGGAGAAGGAAGGGGGAGCTAGATAGAATAATCGCGACGCTACATCTTGGTACTGTGTGCAGAAAATAACTCTGCACTGCCGGACAGCTTGGGTAATAACATGCCATGCTACTGTGTTTGTAATTACACAGGAGAAGGGATGTGGCCAGATAGGCCAGTTTGTCAAGCCCCCCGCCCCCTAAACACACACACACACGCACGCACGCACGCACGTACACACACACACACACACACACACGTACACACACACACACGTACACACACGCACGCACGTACACACACGCACGCAGGTACGCACACGCACGCACGTACACACACGCACGCACGTACACACACCCCTTACTCAGTTGGCACCTTCAACCTGCACTTAGTAGGTTGATGTAATGATGTTTTTGCCAACTTTGACAACACACAGGCAGCAGCAGCATATCAAATCAGTGTGTGACTGCTGCACAGCTGCTTATCAGTTTGGTATGAGCAGCAGCATGTTGTTTTGGACAGTGCTGTGAGGTCTCCAATGACGTCCTTCACTGACAATCATCTCATTCTGCATGGCTGAAGAGGCAATTAGGATTCAACATTAAACTATTTATTAGTGAAAGTAGCTGTATTATTTTGCAGCCCAACTCAAAAGGCCCTTGAAAGCAATTACACTTAACTGATGTGTATGAAATCAGACTAATTAGACGTGAGGCTCCTATCCCTCAGTTGGCGCACCTCTCTCATCTGTTGGGAGTGAGACTCCACCGCTTCCTCACTCTGTCTTTGCTGCGCCGCCAGTGTGAAGGTCAAGTGGAATGAAATCTGAATTCTGAATTTCTATTGACCAGTGTCTCTGGAGACCTGGGCTGCATGTCTGAATGAGAAAGTAAGAAAGTAAGAGAGGGGGCAAAGGGAGCTCAAGGACTGAGACAGGGCACGACCTGAGACTGAGGAAAACTTACATTCATGGGAATGTTCCAGGCCATGTAGACATGGGATTTGTATTCATCCATCCACACCTCAGCCGCCCGCAGGGCATTGCGCTTGGCATAGTAATCTATGTCATTGTTGTAGGGCTTCTTGGTGCGCTCGATGTGGGCCACTCTGGCACATGGCAGGACCTCCATACTCCCTCCGCACTGCCACACCTAGACAGAAGCAAGAAAGAGATTTAATTAAATGTGAATTTGTACAGGAGGTTAATCGCAGAAGTATTTTTTACTTTTATACAGACAAATATAGAAGGAATGCCTGAGGATTCTGGATTTCCACTGTTGCACTACAGCTTACTAAAAGAATGGGCCTTTTAACATCACCAAACAAAGAAGTCTTCATAAACCTTCAGCCACATTTTTTTATTTTTTGAGTGAAAATGAATCCTCCCCAGGTCCAAATATAAAAAATGCCGCCTTTGAAAAGCCTTATTTTTCTTACTCCGGAGGCAGTCATCTTTTTCAATTGGCAAAAAACTAAAACATCATATTTAAGCAAAAAATATGAAGCTTTACAACACATCACTGATTACTCTGCAGGCATGGCTTAATACATTTCTCTGGACATATTGATACTTTTTCTTCCTTAATGGAAACTTGCATTTGATGGGAAGTCAAGTTGAACACAGTCTCAATTCACTTAAGGAGAAACACGCCTGAATATTTGAAGGTAATTCTAGGTTATTTACATTTCATAGTTTTGCTCTGCTTTAAAATAGTAAGTCTTATCTTATACCAAATAGTTTGCTATTCATTTTTATCTCAACAACATAAAATATTTATTAAATAGTGGTAAAGTGAATAAACTTTATACTTTACAACTCCAGGGGTTTAAGGAGGATAATGCACACACACCTTTTCATATTTTACCACTACTGTGAGAATATAGATGGTGTGTCGTGATTAAACAGTTTCTTCATGTACATAACTGGCCTTGGTCTAACAAATCATGTTTAATGATGCAGCTTAAGACTTACAAATATAAAATGTTTGCATGGACACATATGCTGAACTATACACACACTTCTGCACAATTTAATCCCAACAACTTCTCCTTTTAGATAAATGGTTAGTATGTAACATGGCTGAAGGCTTAATGATGCAGGCGTTATCATCCATTGGTTCCTACTGAAGAAAGAGGAAGAGTGTGTGATCTTTTTCTCTGTGAACCTATGACCAATAAATACCTCGGAGAGTTGACAACCAGAAATCTCTGATACCATGAGTGTCGTTCATATGAAGTGATATATGAAGCCAGGCAGTAAATATATGGCATCTTGAAAAGCATCACTCATTGATTGATTGTCGGCTGAGGGATGCTGTGACAGCAGACAAAAATACTTAAGGTAAAAAAAAAATTGTGGCAGGCAGTCACACGGTAGTTAAACTGTCATTTCTCCGATTAGAATTTTAAAAACTCTGAAATAACATCCTCCAGTGACATGCAGCAAATCTGTAGCATGCTGTGGGAAAGTGGCTCAGCAGTTACAGACACCTCGGAATGCCACAGCATATGGTAAAGTCCTTCCAGAAGAACAAACTGCGGCGCCTGCACCACCCATGGTCTCTGAATGATGATTGCCACCATGCCTAACAGATGTTCTGATCCAGTAACTTCTCTCTGAACTCAGAATGGTGCCCCCTGCACAGTGTTAAAGGACCATGCTGCTGCAAAAGCACTTTCTCAATTACTGTATGTTCCCGAGCAGAAGTGAAGCCTGTTCTGAGCTGACTATATTTATTTAATGACATCTACACAATCCACAAACATCTGTCTGTATGTGGAACGTATATCTCGCAAACTGTTCATCTTGTCTTAAGGCTTGTATGGCATGTGTTTTGTTAATGGAATTAACAGGTGACCAGTGCTCTGTTGCTGTCAGTCGGGGCGGGGCAGCGTACTAACAGTCAGGCTGGGGACCAAGTTAAACACGTCTTCTCCCATTTCCTCCTATAAATTGTTTCTTTGTTAATAAGAAACCAATAGAAATTAACTTCAAGCTTTTCTAAGTTTTGTGAGATGATAAAAGTAATCGTAAAGTTTATTTATATTATAAGAATAAAGTCATGAGAAGTCAATGACTAGTTCAGCTTCAGCAAATTAATCCCAACCTGTGATATTCTCGATTTTAGTTACACTGAACAAAACCCACTACCAAAACAAATATTGTGTTTCTCCACATTTTCTGACTTAATTACACTTTCAGTTGCTCTGAGTTCAGACTGAGGATGTAAATCAGCTGAGAAGTTTGAAAAAAAAAAAAGCCATAAAACAGCTAAACAATTTACTAAACAGCTGTGGTAGTATATTTGGCAAATGTTCACTTAGGAGTAGTCTATGTTGAGGACTATTTACACACCACAAGGATTAATACACATTTTGGTCTGGTGTGAGTGTGAATGAGAGGACGGTGTATGTGGGATCGCCTGAAAATAAATCACAGTGACCATGCTGATTATAATGATGGTGCAGTCGCCCAGGGAAACTGGGTTGATGTGTTTATTTTGGACAGTAATGCAGCTCTGTAGCACAGATGAGTGAGATACATACACACAAACAACACTCAGGAGAATCAAGTCATTGGAGTTTTTCAGTTTGTTGACAATTGGAAAAATAATGACTATCAACTGATATATAGAAACAAATTAAGCTCTTTTCTTACAAAGTTAGTTTACAAGTAACTTTCCATTATTTACTTAAGAGTCTTGTTGAGACATTAAAGAACTATTTATATCGTTTTGTGGCCTTATTTCTAACCGTTGTGTACGCACGTAACACGGGGCCTGAAAGATGCACGGTTTGCACAAGTTTGGATTTATAAAAACAAACTTGACGGGAGAATGTACGCACCTGTCAGCTCACTCTGACCCATGCGTGCGATGATGCAGACGTGAGGTGGTGAATTAAAGCCAGATTATTAATTATTTTTAATCCACTTCATCAATAACAATTAAAACAGCAGATGGAACCATCTAAGTACAAACACAAGTACTCTGGCTTCCTTTCAAAATCATTTAAAAACATAATTCTGTTAAATTTTATATATTGGGGACATCGCAGCTGTCTTTGAATTTAATGATCCTGCAGTTTTGGATGATTAAATACGAACAGGCGATACAACAAGTTCCCTCACATTCTGACATTCTGTGAAGCGATTCTTTTTTTGCCTCCACCTTTGAATTAGATAATTTTTTTATTTCAGGCTCCGTTCTTTCTACCGTCCTTACTCTCACTCACTGTATTATCCGCAGCAGCAGCAGTGTATCACTGTATTTTCTTTACTAATGACATCACTGCTGCGGCCATCAAACAATCTGTCACCCCCCCCCCCCCCCAACACACCCACACAAACACACAACCAACAATGACAAAATAATTACTTTTGGTAATGTGCACAAACCCATGCAAATGCCACAACTATAGCACCTATTGTCAAAAAGCAGAATGAGTCATGAGGAACAGTAGAGCCGGTTAAGCCTACTTCAGAGTAGTTATGGATTTTCTTTAGGCCAGGGTCACTGTGGATCATGAGCAGAGAAGATGAGGGGTCAGGCAGTCAGCGGAGGTATTTAAGTTCAGGTCAGGCCCTGGTCAACTACTCCATCACTGACATAGACGAAATAGTAAAGGGTTTCAGAGAAAAAGAAAATAACAGGGGACTGATGCCTCGAATGACTTTTTTATTGTACAATTTAAACAAAAAATTCCCTATACCTGTGAGCATGTAGTTTCTGTAATTATGATAAATATGTTCATTTCATTAATTTCAGTGCAATCCAAATAGAATTTCATAAACCGTTAGCTTATGAAAGCTTTAAATATCAGCGTAAGTGTTAAAACACTGTTGTAGTTATAGTTAAGGTTGGAGTCTCCAGGAAATGAACATACCAATGTAATAGGTGTGTGTGTGTGTGTGTGTGTGTGTTAATTTCCATGTGAGTTAAGTGCTTGTGGATATGTGCACAGAGCACTCATCGGTAATTGAAAATGTGTATGTGTGTAATTGCAGTTAGCAGTTTGCCCGGCACTAAAAGCAAATTGAAGATCGATATATCTAAACCACCATTTCCAGAAGGTCAGAAACCTAATAGCTAACTAAGCTTGTGAAACAGGCTGCCGTTTCTTTGCATCACATCAGGCTCCATGCAGTGGCACAAGCCAAACAAGGTTTTTGTCAGTAATGAAAGAAAGATACATTGTTTTTCATCAGCCACAACAAAACTAGTAACCACCTGGTTTTTTATTAGTTTTGTGGCTGATCAGTGCATGTCCACACATTGTTAAAAATACGCAATCAGGCTATACAGTTATTGGATCATGTGTAACAGTGACATATTTCATTGTCACCACTGAACCAGCTGTTACCAGTCGATGGGGCTGCAATCATCTCAATAAGGATAATTTTGTTTTCATCATTTATCACAACATGGTGTGCTGTAACTCATATGCTAAGTAAACGGAAAGAAACAATTAAGGGCGATATCCAACAGAGAATGATTGCCATATCATTCACCAGTTCTGTTTCCTGTGGGTGCTACAGCACAGGACAAAAAAAAGACTGCATGACTGACTGAACTGAGCTCCTGCAGCTCCTTGTACTAAGCTCTGAATCTGTATGACGGTCTGTAATGCAAACTGTATGTGTTATATACGACTATATACAACAATACGAGTGCAGCAGCCTGCAGGGCCTCACATGTATAGAACAGGCTTGAACCGCAGTCATCACGTCTGAGATGGCAGGTACAGGGAATTGATGTGTTGATTGTATATTCTATTAAGATTGCATTTCTGCTCTGACAGCACCAAGAACAACATCAGGGTACAGCAGTGTTGAAAGATAGAAACAAGCATGAATACAGCATGAACACCACATAACTGAAAAGTCTTTTTCAGATTCCCTTGATAACTTTTCACCATCATGAAAAACTATTTTGATTTAAGGGCTGGAAACTACATGATCCAACTTCTATTTTATATTTTATTTTACATTCAGACCTAAAATATTCCAAAGATAGAAAAAAACAAAAAGGGGCTGTATTGATGAATTTAATATAACCTAAAAATCCCAGTTGGATTAATCATATGTCCAATGGTCTGAAGTGTCATCAATAGCTAATGCTCTAAGCTAGTAGTGTGAAAATGACTAAAAGTTTGTATGAAATAATAATAAAGAAAATACTTCTTTGCAGATGATATTTTACTTGGTGTCAGGATCCAGGCTAAGACAAGAAATAACTGACATTAAAAACATTATTTTAAAAGAACCTTGCAGGCCAGTGAGGTGTTTGTCGTGCAATTTGTTCTTACTATACACTGAACCATACTGTAAACATACTGCCAACACATATGTTATAGCTCCCTTGCACACAGGGAATGTGTAACTAAGTGTAAATAAGTTTTGGGCAGAGAATATGTGGTGACATTGTAACCTTTGTTCTCTGAGTTAACATCTGCTGCCTAATCACAAACAACTAACTATATGGCAGAGTGATGTCTTCCTTTAATGTATGAGCAAACAACCCGTGGGAAGACATCTGCAGAGTCAGCTCTGTCTTTGTGACCTTCTCCAACACATGAGAAGCTAAAGCTTTGAAGGAGAAACAGGTGGTGTGTGTGCGTATGTGTGTTCCTGACTCTATCCTGTAGTCAGAATCTTCATAACTAGGAATTCAGACAAAGCTTTAATGAAGTAAATCAGATCAAACATCTGATTTTTACCCTTAAAAACAAAATCACTGACTCCTCACACCAACAACCTGCAGTGTTCCTTGTGTGTCAAATAATCACCTGCTACTACTGACTATGACTGAAAGCAAAATCAGTGCAGAGGATGCAGAGCTACAAAATGAGGTGACGTGCTGTAGCTACTGGTTGTGCCTTTTAATATATAAGAGTAATGAAAATATGATAAAATCTAAATACCAAATAAGATGCCCATCTCTTGTGAAAACCCACCCACGCATACTCAGGGCTGTATTTTGGTGAAGCCCATTTGGCACTGACCCTTCATAAAATCTCAGCCTGCATCATTAGGAGGAGGCACTTAACACAGAGCACTGTGATGTAGTGGTAATGTAATTGCTAATTTAATTTAATTGTCTCTGTACATGCAGTTAGTTAATTGCAGCTGGACCATTTGTGTGAGAACCTCCACGGGGCCACAGAAAACATCAGCCATAAAAAGCATAAAAGCTATTAACAGCAGTAAACAATTTCCATAAATGCCTTTTACACAATACAATCAATGAAGAGGGAAAACGCAGCATGTCGGAGCCTATGATGGGGACAATGAGGGAGGATTTGGATGCAAGATTTGCGAATTTCATATGATTAAAAATAAACATTCTTTATTTACCATGGGGTGAAAAAACTCTCCAACTGGAACCCTGGTTAATAATTTAGTAATAATAATCAGGCATCATCAATGTGCCCCCATTAGAATTAAATAAGATTGCACGTACAGAGGCAATTACTTTTAAGGTAACTGAAACGTTATTTAACCAGTCAGAACTGTTAATTAAACAGTGACATTTAAAGTAGAGTCCAGTGCTCCTCGTTATAGACAACACCTAAACCACTCCCTGCTGCCGTCTAACTTCAGCCTCACCTGATTCTCAGTAGTTGTTCGGAGCGCACACTCAAAATAAAGATAGGCGACGGGTCTCTTCTTCCTCCCACCATCCAGCAATGAAGGCAAAATATCCTGGATATGAACGCTGCCACCTCGCACATTAGCAAGGTCCAGTCAATACACGCTCTCTGGAATCAGTCTCAGCTGTCAATCATGACCGTGCACCCTGTTTTTAAAGCATCAAATAACTCATTAAAATCAAACTCATCAGGAATATGAATCAGTGTATAGTGGTCTGATAAGACCTACCTAAGAAATGATTTTTGAGAAGAAAATTAATTGGATGTGTATTTTGACTTCAATTTGGCCCATGTCCCAACAACTAACATGGAGAAGGTGGGATTTATGACCTATAATGCACCCAGCCACTATCATTTTTTGGGAGCAGTCATGTTGTCCATATTTACAGTCTGTGGTTCTAAATATTGTTGTTTTTCTCCTGGAAATGCAGCAAAAATAATGGAAGTGGGAGCAGTCCTGTGTAGACAATAATGGTCTACTACTTTAAATGAAACTAGTGATGCCTTTTGAAAACCCTGACATCGCTCAGAACTCTGTGCCATTTACTAGAGACTTCAGTTGGTCTCTATCATTTATCAAAGCACACAAATAAACAGTGATGGAAAAAGATACCGTGAGAAGAATGAAAACAGAGTTTGTGAGACAAGTTGAAACCCTGCTTACTCTTTCACCTCTGAACAGCTGGCCAACGCAACAGGAAGTGCATGTCAGATTGTTGGTTGGAATTTTTGGTCGAGGTGCAGTTTGAACTTCTAAAAATCACTTTTGTCTGAGTATAGTATAAACTTTAGGCCTCAGAAATAAACTTTTCAGTGCAAAAGTGAAACTGAAAGACTAATAGTTTCAATTAGTCTTTTTCTCATCAGTGGTCAAAATGGGAAAAGGGTCAGTGAGCTACTAAAACCCAGATGAAATGAAGAGATGGTGTGCTGAGGTCATGCAGACCTCGCATTATGCCTCATCTTGCTTGACAGCCTGATGCATTTGTTGGACAGAGAGGAAAATGATCCTGCAGCAACAAACAAGAGCCCCAGGTTTTTCCCAAAATGAGCACAGCAATTGTCCAGAGTCAACCAGAGTTCATCCGCACTTTTCACAGCTCGGCCAGAAACAGGCGAGGTGTGAAGTTACAGTCTGGATCAAATTTTAACATAACTGAAAGAAAGATTATCTGCAGCTATTTTACTGTGCGCTGAAGGAGCCACTGAAACAGTGCCCAAGTATTCTCTCTTCTTTGCACCTTAAACTTTTCATCTTACTTTAAGTGTATCTCTGTCGTCATATATTGTTCTTGAGACATATCTGGAATTTAAAAATGTGATGATTTGTTGTGCTCTTTGTAACTATGTCATTATGAGCCATCTCTTTTAACCCAGGATGCCATCTGCATCCACAGTATGAAAACAATGCTTTAGGTAACATTTTCATCTTTTTCACAATTACACGTCGAATAATTGATATTTTTGGAGTCATGGTCTACGAGACACATGAGACATCAATGCTAGTGTCTTTGTTGTAGACCTATAGAAGCATCACTTCATTTATTTACCATCTGACAACACTGATTGGTCAAAATGTATGTCCTGTACTTATGACTGCATTCGTAACATCCTTTTTCCAGTCACAGTGGCCAATTTTTTTAAAAATACAAAATGTTTAATATACTGATCTGAACTTTACTAAACATTTAACAGCTATTTACAATTCAATCAAAAGGTCAAGGATCTTATTTCAGGTCTCATCCGTCAAAGTGAAATGTTGCAGCCTCTCCAGTTCACTGAGTGGCATCAACTGAATGCCACTCAGACAGGTTGTTTGAAATTTCTTCACAAAACATCATAAAAATGCATTAAATTCCTCCGCTCATTTATTCCTCTCCATATGGAGAATAAGATCATTACCACTGTATAATTACTTCAACGCTTACTTCAAACTTTCAACAGCTACTTTTATTTAGTATTCCTATCAGCTTGTGATTATTTAAATTTCATGCAGCTGTCTGTTTCTTTCTATTTAAAAAAACATTAGAAATACTGCAACTATAAGTATTTCAACTTATGACTTCTTTTATAAATATTCAATAAGAGGCTGAGATGTTTCGAAAGCAGATCAGATGATCATCCTGAAGTGTAACGGCTGCATTCAGAATTGATTATGAACCTGCATTACAAACATCAGAACTATGACTAAACTATGACTGCATGTCCTGAATGTGAAAGGAAATGGAAGCTGTTGCCTCTGTAGGTCAATTACATTATCTTACATCACTTCTCTACTAATGACACATGATAAAACATTAAATCTGCATTCATCAACATTCTGGCCACTTGAGTGGCAGTTCAATAATCTGTAAACACAACCCTGACATATTATAATCTTATTAAGTTAATATGGTGAACTTGTTTGTAAACAGCTGCCATATCAGAATTCCTGTGAAGTTATGTTTCTGTCCATCACATGTGTGACCGTTCAACATTCACTTTGCTTTCCACTGACTCCAGAGAGAAATATCTGGCTCTTTAGCTGCAGAATGCTAAACTATCTACACTATAGTTACTTGCTACAAACTGTTTTATTTGCTGTTTGGTCCTGAGCACATAGTGAGCAGTGGGTTTAATAGAGGTTTTTGGTTGCATCTGAAAATGACCCTGATTCAAGCTGTGAGACTGAGGCCTTGTCTACACTACTGAGGATATATTTTAGAGCAGATGTTTTCCCCTCCACTTAAAAAATATCTCTTTTTCTACATCACCTTTTTACAAAAAGAACAAAAGAAAGACCGAAAGAGCTCAAAGAAGTATGCTGGAACAGTAGGTGGCAATAAAGTCTACATTAATAATCCGTACTGGGGAGGCAGGCGCCTATGAATGCTAATGATATGGCGCAGTTGTAATTACACCTATTGTAATAGCCCTTGTTGTTGTTTCTAGTGCTTTATCACTTCACAAATCAACAGAGGTCATGCACAAGGTGAGCTATGACGCGATTGTTTCCAAAGAACTCACAGTCTTACATGTAAAGTCTTACTGGAAAACAGTTTGTGAAAATCTCTGTGTGGTTTAGAGGCACAAACTTTGAGGCGAAAAGTGATTTGAATTAGTGAGTACAGGGTGTGATCCAAAACAATGAGCTGAAAGATGCTAAAATGTTAGACACTTCAGATTTCAGTGACCCATTTCACATTTTACATGGTAATTTGATACTTAATAGCATAAACAGACTGATCGCTTTATGTTCAAATGTATTCAGAGTGACCTGACATGACCACACACTGAAGTGTTCACAGTTAACTTGGAAGGGAGCCATCCACACACTCCCTGTATCCTCCTGAGATAATGAGTCTAGTGAGCTTAGTTTCATCAGGGGATTTGCATACGTCCATGTTTTTAATTGAAATGTTCTCTGCTCTGCAATTTCTATACCCAAGGGATGTGTTTCTGCAGGATACTGTCCCAGAAAGTTGCACCCATTTCAAAGAAATGCAAGGCAATGCTGATTAAGGGTGCAGGCAAACCACCCCACATATTTATGCCTTCTTTTATTCTTTTTTTTTACTGTTATGGGTAGAAAGACGTGAAGAATGTAAAAAAAATGTGATTTTAAGGGGCACACAAAACACAGTGTGAAGTCTCTGTGATGTGTTGAATGGTCCTGCATTGACAAAACTGTTATTAAACAAAGAGAAGGCAGCATATATTAAAGCAAGCATGGACACAGCCCATTTTTCCTTATTTAGATTCATCTCTGGTGTCACTATGTAATGTTTATTCACACCAACACTAATTTCCAGATCTGAAAGCTGTGAATATCACTTGGTAGCAAGTCATTTTTTCAAGCTGTTGGGGGTGAGTGTATCATCAGAGAAATACAGAGGCAATGTTATAATGAGTAGGACAAACACTCACACAATTCTCTCCACTATACCACTGCGACATCAGACAATTTCCAACAGTAATTCAGATGCAGTTTGTTAGTTTTGTTCTCATGAATTTTAAGAGGATCTCACACCCTCTCCTGAGGTGGAGCTTCCACTCCACACTGGTGAAGAGTGAATGTGTATTAAGGAATTTCATGCTAATCGACCTCCATCAGCACAGGAGGAAATTCCACATTGAGAGGTTTCTGCCACAGTTTACAGTGGCCTTTAATTGACATAAATAATAAATTCACATGTTTTACTAACTAGTCAGCTAATTGGGACAGAGCATCAACGCCATAACATCTATGTAGGAGCTGAAGCGTGTGTTGGAGGAACATACAACCTGGGTCACTGAGTCATTGTGTTAGGAGACACAGAGCATGACCCTCAACTCTTATTCAATGCACTTGACTGGATGAGCCTGTGTTAGCCTTTGTAACAGCTGGGATGTAATCCACTTTCCAATACCTCTTTGGTGAATCATATATTATGTATCCATTTCATAAGTCCAGAAATACAATACGATACAACTCCACTGAGAAAAAGGTTTATAAGCATATTTTTCAAGATTTGTGGGTTTTCTTTCCACTCTTGCTGCAAACTCTTCCATATTCTCTCTGACTCTATGTTGACGTCTGCATTTTTAAACAGGAGCTACATTTTTCTCATTTGATTGAAATCTCTATCGGACAGAAATGTCACTACGCTCCTCCCCTCCCTTGCTCTCAAACGTTATGAGATGATTAGTAATGATTCAAAGCATTGGGAACTCTCCACCATTGAGAAGCTGCATATGAGCCACTCCCCGTGGCCCATCACTTCATTTCACGCCTTCTTTTCCTGCCTCTCCTCCAACTACAACCATAAAATGGAGGACGTTGATGGAGAGATAGATAGATGCAGAGGCCCTTTTAAGCTCGGCTGTCAAAAGCTAATTCCATGAAGTTGCTGCCCTTCGCCTTTGATATGCCTGCTGATTTGCTGGTGCGGCCGAGTCAGTGCGTGCTAGTACTCTTCAAACACTCTGGCCTTGTCAGATCATTTCAAGTTTTCAGCCACAGAGTGCGAGACGCGAGGCAGATGCAATTACTTGAACAGATTAACTACTGTCACACAATGGATGGGAGGAGGCTGATGTGTGATGTGTGCTTGTTACTGTATTTCCTGGTGACGACTCTGCCCACAGACAGAGCTTTTGATACTTATCCATAAAATCCATTTGTGTTGAATAGCAGAAGGATGTGAAATGTGCAGTGCATCTGAAATACTCTTAATTACCTTGTCAAAATGTGCTCCAATAAGGTGGGAGTATCTGAAGTCACTTTTGAAAGAGGTTTATAATGAAGTTTATGATTCACATGGATAATAGGCAAGTTGACAAGGTCTGTCTAATTACCAATCCCTCTGCCCCTCAACACTAAAACAGCATCTCTCTTGGATATATGGATGCTGTGGGAGTTGTGGCATCTTCTACGTAACATGTCGTCGTTAAATGATGTATATATAAAGCACGCTTTCCAAAAGTGCATCTGTCGAGGTGTAAATTACAGAGATAGCCTGTATTAACAGGACCTGAGCTAACAACAAGACACGGTAAGTCTTGAATTATATATGACTAGGATGCTCCGATGCATAAATGCAAAACCATTAACATGTTTTATAATGTCAGCTGATTGAATACCAATTCCACAACAACACGCAGCATATGGAGAGCTGCTCCACCGCACCATATGTCAGCTGTAAGTCCTTCAGTCGCTGCAGTAATTCGTCTGGAACAAAACCTGAGTCTTGTACACAGGAACTTTTACAGCTGCATCTGTTCTCGCTTGTCTCTCCTCCCCGAGACGGATGCAGGCCGGAATATATAGTAATGAACTATGGAGTAACTAAACCTGAGTCCATTAAGCCCCAACGGATTGATTCAGCTGCTAAATAATGCAGGCATTGAAAAAGACAAATGCCCAATCAATATCCAATGCCACTGTAACCCTTACGCCTTCTCCAGTGATGAGAGCAGAGGGTTCCTCCCATGTTGGAGCTTGACAGTGTCATGAGAGGATGAATAAGTCCTGCACTGGGGATGGATAGAGCAAACAGATTGGAGCTGTAGTTAAGGCAGAGCAAGTACAGTTTAGAGAAAAGAAAGACTGGGATCAATCAAGCTCTGGACCTAGTCAGGACCTTAATTGCCAAAGAATCCTCCCCCAAGACTAAACTGGAATAAGTCTTTGCCCAGCAGCTATTAATTTGTGTTTTCTTAATTTGATTTTTTTTTTAAATCACATTTACATTAAGCCCAGACTCAGCTTTCTACATTTTAGACTCCTGGGTTCTAGAAACATTCTTATATTAACTTGCCTGTACTGGTGTGCACCAAAGTATCTTTCTTTCTGGAGAAATCAGAAATTCAAATGTGCAGTATATTAAATGTCAGCTCATATGAGGCAGCAAGAATATATTTTTTGTGAAAGACATTTGACCCCTTCACTTCCGCTCAGATAAATGTCATTACCGTCAGCGAGCTTGCTAGAACATCAGATTTGATCACATGAAGACAAACGTAGCCAGTGGTAAATACATTCTCAGTAACTGTGCTGCTTGTACAAAGCTGCAAGCTAGGTGCACGATTGCTGAGGAAACACACTGATGGTTGCAGGAGCAGAGCTGCTGCAAAAATGTAGATACTTTTCCTTGAACACAACTCAATCACCGAAACGAGACGACATGGAGGACATAACCTATTAGATGTGAGTGAGGGGTCAGGTCACAGGTCGTTTGTTAAAAGTCCGGGTGAGTCTGGATTTGACTTGGAGACAATTGCAGGTAACAGGTCAGTTTTTCAGGTGCAGCTGCATAAATTGACCCCTGCAGGACTACAGCTCTCTACAAGATGAGATTTCCACAGTGTTAGTTTATGCAAAAGTCAATAATATAATATAACATAATCTATAACATGCTATTGTTGTATTGTGGTTATGTGAATGATGCCTGCTCATTGGACTGCTACAGCATTCTTTACTGTGGCATTCATCCAACAATTCTCTATGCTAATCTGTTTCCATTTGCTAAAAAGTGTAATATCATAGTTCCTCTGAGGCCTAAGATTAGTTGTCATCTTTGGAATGACTCAGTTTGTAGGAGAGGACTCGCATATGGTGAGCACCTACTGTCATTTGCTGCTTGATGGACATGGGCATGCTGCTGATTTCGAGCTGCCAGAATAGCTGGTGTCTACAGATGGTTGGGGATTAATGCTGCCACATAATGACGTCCCTGCCCTTTTCAAGGTGACTGCTCTCACAGTGGAAGGGCTGCGGACAGGAGGTTCTGAGGTTCGGTCGCGTGTCCTGATTGGTTGAATGTCTGTAAAACTGGACAACATGATCTGAATGCTCCTGTATGGTGAATACATTAGACAACCCCTCCCCCGAAATATTACCCTATGATCCTATTTAAGAGACAGAGTGGAGCCCTGCTTTACTGTCATGATTCTGCTTCCTTTCACAAAGCTGCATCTGAAGAATCTAACAACCTCGTGGTCGTCACATATGTACACACGTGGTGGTATGAAAACAATTATTAGAGGTACGCAGCCAGATCACCATTATTAAATCTTTTTTTTCTTGGTTAAGAGATATTTATCTTTGAAAGAAAACTCAGTAATTATTTTAAGGCATGCACAGCTCTGCATTTCCCTGCTGCTGAGTCACTGTCATAACGCACAGGTCATCAAAAAAACAAAAAACACCTTTGAATGAAAGTGAATATTTCCCAAAATTACAGACCACAGTTTCAGAGAGTACACTTGAACTTTTATTTAACTTGAAGGAACATTGTTATTTCAGCACAAAATCTTTTTCTTATTTCTCATATTGCAGAAATCTATTATAAAAGCTGTATTAGAATCCTTCCAAAGACATATTCTAACAGTATTTACAAATCCAGATGGCTTGTGTGGTTGTTTTAAAAGTGTCCATGGTTGTATCAGTGGGGCAGATGTTCCCAGAACAAACTGGGAAACATCTAAAGAAACATCAGACTCTTTCTACCAGCTGCTTTGAAGCAGCACCTGTTATTGTGCTTCCTGAAATAATGCTCACTGACTCATCTCTGAGATGAGGCTTTTTTTTTTTTTCATGAAGCAAAGTTACCATCTGGAAAAAACCTTCACATTGGTGAGTAGTGGATGACGTTAGCAGCAGACTCGGTTTTATTGTCAAAACGTTGTTACAGTTAAAACATTATCTACAGTCTTGGACCATTAATAAATGTCCTTTGTTACCAAATGACAGAGTAGTACTAGTGATTTGCAATGGATTTGGAGATGTAAATGTGGAAAAGTTGCCCTGGACATCTCAATGTCTTTAGTGTAAAAACGCAACCGAAACAACTAAACAAAGGTTGTTTTGTCCTGGGTGGTGTCTGACAAGATTTTTTGGGCCGTCTCTGATTGTCTGATAGTCTGGAAAATAGCGTGAAGGTTTGGATGTTGACAAACTCCCATGATTCTCATGGTTGTGTGTGTAAGTACGTGGATCTGAACCTTTGACTGTACAGTCAAGTTAACAATACCATAGCACAGGAGGCTACCACTGCATGATAGAATAGAAGCTGCACTTCACGGTACACACCAAAGGTTCTATGTCTTCTCAGGAGGTGCAGCCTCTGCTACTACACCCTGGAGCAAATATACTTCCACACTATTTGTCAGGACTCTACCTATCCAATGGTAGGTCACCATAGGGGAGGACACTTGGGGTAAAAAAATCATCTCCTCTGGTTTAGTGGATGTACAGATAACTACCACTGGATTTCTTTGACTTTGATTTAAAATAGCAACATCCACGTGTAAATCACATCTAATCCAAACAGCGTGTAACCATCATGACTTGTGATATGTGTAACAGCCACTGCAGCTCCGAATTTCCGATTATGTTGGTCAATAACTACAATAACTAACTTCCTATTAGTTTTTCAGATCACCTGCAAGCTTCTGCCCCTTTCACCTGATGCGACATCTTTACCTCACATATAAATTTTTACCCAAAATTGTAAATATACTGAACTGTTGTGCTGTAAAATGCCATTATACTACAATAACTCTGCTTGGAATACAAAAGGGACAGCGTGAAGTGTAATTATGTCCCACTCCTGTCTCGCTGCTGGTATTGCTGGAGTTTAATTAGCTCAATTCTCCTCAGTACAGAGAGATCACGACCAGATGCCTCGCGGCCCAACCCAGGTGGTTATTGAGACACGACTTCAAAGAGAAAAATAACAGAATCATTATTTGGTTCATTACTTGTGACGGGAGTTCTGAGTGAGTTTAATAAATGTCATTGAGACAAGCTGGCCACCCTGTGAGATCACAGAGTTTCTATGACTGACTGAGTGAAGTGTTATGACAATGAGACAGGCTTCATAAAGCAGTTTGGATAATTTCCCAAAGCTTAAGTGAACACATATTGTGTGGGTAACACCATGTAGACTCAGATTAGATGTTTTCTTTTTTCAGCACAAATGAGGTTACCATCGTGCTTTGGCTCACATAAATGTTTATTAACCTGAATCAGTGCACATCACTGAAAGTTGTGCCAAAGTGAAGTGCGTACTAAAGTAGGATTAAAGGGAACAGACAGAACTTAATGTCATGATTCATGTTTTTATCTGTGATTATCAACAGTAGGTTATTAGGATTTTTATGGCTAAAGTGTTGTCAGGCCTTTATAAAAAATCTGTTGTTGTAGATTGGCACAAAAATCTTTTCTACCTTTCTGAGTACGTGATTTACCAGGTCTGTACTCTGTATGTGCTTCCAGGGAAGAATCATAACCTCCCATTCAAAAGCTCTCGCCATCCTCCACCTCAGAATGGAAACATCACAACTTTAAACAGTGTTAGAAAAACACCCCCGACTACTGTGTGAGGTTAAGCTTGTTTTAATGGTTCAGGTGCTGACTGACTGATATATGTTTTTCCCTCATGGGCTTACTGCCGCCGAGGCCGTTGAGTACAACAAACACACCTGCAGAGTTTGGTTAGGCCACATGCTGCAGTTTGTGGATTGGTTATTTATAAAGCGTGTCAGAATGAATATTTTAATCTGGTCCAATTAATGTCTTATTTCTGCCACAGTCATGATGCAACATACAAATGAGTTGGTAGATTTCTGTATACCTACTGGAAAAATAATATATCATATTGAAATAAAACACAAGATTGTTTAATTAATTATCAGTTTTCTGTTCAAAGAATTGAAAGAAAGAGTTTGTTAGTTGCATAGTATAGCTAATTTAAATATGAAACAGTATTTCTGAGTATTTACTTAAAAAATATTTATCAATATTTTGTTCTGGCATGTCGCCCTGCAGAGGAAAACAATATATGTATCATATAAAAATAGCCCTTTACAACCTCAAGAAAAGTACATAGTATAATATATTGTAAAAGTACAATCAGTCAAACCAGTAAATAATTACACACCAATGCACAGATATCAGAGATTCAACTTTTACCCTGATCTATAGAGAGTGATCAAGTTTAAAGAGTATTGTGTTGTGTGTACACTAAGTTCCCCTCCACATCAGGTCTCAGTGGAAAGAGCAGCAGCTGCAGGGATGACCCCTGATAGATTTTATGTAGTATTATATTTGCGGAGTGAGTCTTCACAGTATAATACCCGTACCCACAGGAACATTGGAATGAAAGCTAATGTCTTGGTGTCCTGAGATGCTATATCAGCAAAGACTCAGCAAAGCAGGAAGGGTTGGAGACACATTATGAGGTAAACTCATATTGACACTAGCAGAATTCATCATTTCTGTCTCCCACCATTTTTCTATGTTAGCACACAGTAGGTGGCATGTGGTACTCCAGATGTTCTGCTCAGACATAACATTTACAATCATTTACCATGGTGAGGATATTAAAAATGATTCTGTTCCTGCATGTGGTAAACGGAGATGCAATAAGAACTAGAACACATCCACTTGGGTGTATTTCATCTTGCAATCGTATTGACATTTGCACTCAATGCAGATGTAAAACCAAGAATCCATGAGTCATCTACCCTTCACTGCATGATGCTGGGAGCATCTTCATCTTCTACATACCCATTGTCTTTGGCTCCGCAGCTTTATCCCGTATTTGTTCATTTCTTTTCATTTACAAGTCCAACCTTGTAAATTATTTCACACCTGAACAAACAGGAAACTGCAGCAAGATTTATGATTTATTTTCCCTTTCCCTGTTTTCATTCTGATCCTTTCCTCTAGGAAACAACACCACGGTGCAGTCTGCACCGAATAATCAGCCCTGCACATCCCAGCAGCCTTTCTTACCAGAGAACGCTATAGAAGCCTCATCTCTCAGTAAATTATAAATATGCCATAACCTTTCTGTATGATCCCAGCCTTTCATCAGCTCCCTGCAGTCAGATGGTAGAGGGCAGGCTCAGCTATTGTGAGCTGCCCCGGCTAATTGTTAAACATGTTCTTGTCAATCAAGATTATCCCAAATGGCAGTTTCTCAGCCGGCACCACAATGAGCTGCCTGAGCCACGGAAGCCTTTGAGGAGTAATTGCCGTCCACTCACCAGCAGCCCATCTCCATTCTATTAGTGGCCGCGCTATATGAATGGTTGATACTGGTTGTTGACTGTGGACCTATTCAAGCTTGTACATGTGTTGAATGGCCCCCTCTCTGTGGCATGTGTTTCATTTCCACACAGACAGCAAGAACAGGAGGAGAGGTAATTGCATAGCATTGTGTTCGCAGACAGAAAGATTCTCTTCATTTCATGGATCAAAAAGCTACAGTAAATATTCACAAGAGTCGATGAGGAGCATGTTTAATTGGGAGCCAAAACAAGTTTGCTGTTACGCTATTTCACATAATAAAGTTGTTCCAACTTTATTTAGCTGCTGCAACTGAATTGATCTCCTCCCACTAACCTCATCTAACTCAGTTGCATGGTTTGTTAGCTATAAGCAGCTCTACTGAATGACAAAGCACTGCAACCTTGGGGGAGGCCACTTGGGGCTGGCACACAACATGTAATGCTGAGTTATCACTCTTTGATAATGGCAAAACAAGCATCAGATAAAAACACGAGATGCTACATGATGAGTGTCATTATTATTATTGATTGCACAAGAAAAGCCCATGTTATGGGTGCAGGGGAAGCAGCCACTCCATGTGGAATAATAGTAGGCTGTGAAATGGTAATCAACAACAATAAATGTCTCTGGCTTCAATAAAGCACCGCAGCGATCTGTAAACTAAGATCCATTTCTCCGGCCTTCGCTCAAGTGGCTTTTTCAAAGGCGGCCGACACTTCAGAGGTGTCGTTGAAACCATCTCGAGATTCTGAAATGGATGTGGGGGATGTCGTTAAATGAAGGAGTGGGATCTCTCAAGCATTTCTCATTCCAATAAGCCCAAGGAGTGCGTTTAGATTCACAATGGTTCCACTCGGCTAGAGAGAAACATTTTCTGAATTTAAACGCTAACCAGTTCTGCAGCAACCCCCTTCGCTCACATGAAGCGTTAAATTCAACTCAAAGCAGCAGCAAAAGAGATTTACATTTTCCGTATACAGGCTTTAGAGCCTTTGGGTTAGCAGAAGAAGATTTTTCATGAGGAGATTTTTATTTTTCTCTCCCCAAATCCCATCTATGAAATTTTGCAAAGTTTAATCATGGCTTCTGTTTACGCCCCTGGGTTTTGTCTGTTAAGCTGTTGCCCTCCAGCTGGGAAACATAAGAACATTTCATCATAAGCTGTTCCAAAGTCTGATTAGAGATTTCACAAATCATCCCAACCAGGACTGTTCATCTAAATGTTACTCCCTCAAAAATGGGACTTGTAATTATGGGGTTTTTATGTGTGGCCTTCCTGGTGTACAACAGCAACACAGAACCTTTCAGCTTTGAAAGAATGTCTCATTAAAAAACTTTTTCTGACAACAATTCTCTGAGCAATTCCACCGCTGTGAGATTTACTTCAGGTTTTATAAAGGAGATAAACATTTACAGATTTAAACAGTCGTCTTACCCGCATGCCCAGCTCGATGTTCTCGCCTCCGTAGACCTCCATGCCCGGATCCAGCAGACCGATCTCACCAAAGTACTCCCGATCCACCACGAAGGAGCAGCCAATCATAGCTGGAGTTCTGTATGAGCAGAGAGACAGCATCTTTTGAGTATCATTATTCAGCCACTAAACATTTATCAACCCTCAGAGAACGCTAAAAAAAACCCCCAGATGCAATCAAAGCAGTTTTTTCTGAATCAGAATAAAAAAATACATCAAGGATTAGTTGCAGCATGTCATGTGTCACAGCACAGTCTTAAGATTTATCTGTTCAATCAACGTATATAGCTTTAATATAGAACATTGCAGGGGTTTATTCATACACTGTGATGTCGAACTTTAATATGTTTTTTTAAAGAATCTTTTAACCTCTTATGAAGACTGAGCATCTCATGTACTGGAGGTAAAATGCAATTTGGTTGAAACTGTGGTTAGTGTGCAACATAGAGGGATTTTCAGTTGCTTTAGAATGGCCTGTACAGTACAAGGTTCAGATACAGCTGCTATGGTGTATTCTTTTATACTTTCTTTTGAGAGCAGAGTGACTCTGCACTGTGAGTGACAAATTTGGAAAGGTTAGAAGGATGAATTTATGAAAACTATCTGACGTTGCCATCAGACCGGTTTAATTCAAAATGCAGCCACTGTAATTGAGACAGAACTGCCTTTTATTCAAACACACTGCACCAACTGGAACTGGATTTCTCTCTATTTCCTGCTTCTATTTCAGGATGTCAAGTTGAAGCTCAGTGATAAAGTAGCATATCCCTGCCTCATAACCCAGCTCAACTGATGCACCGATGCATGTTTAATTCATGCTGGGGATCTACAGTGTCTGTATGGGTCAACTAACCCTCCTTCATGGTCTTTTTCTGTAAGCAGATATAGGGTTACTCTCTGGCGTTGCTTGCTTGCAGGCATGGAAATTAATTAAATGACTTGCACAATTAAATACCAACACACGTAAAAGAGATCAGAGAGGGAGTGAGAGATCGCTCGTGCAGACAGACAGACAAAAACTGAAACTTTTAACTGGTAAATCAATTGTTATGCTGTAATTCCGTGTAGCCTAAGCATCATGTTTATGAATGAAGCGTCTGAAATTACATTGCATTACACACATCAAATATGGCACGTATGAGGGTCTGCTGCTTGAAAATGTGTGGAATTTGTTACAAACGTTTCAGCAGACAGTTAACTACTTACACATCCAGCAGTAATGGAGCAATATTAGCATTATTTTAAAATGTAAGAAAAGATGGTGATTGTATGTGTCTTATATTGTCTTCAGGGCAATTTTAGTTACCAACTACCAGTAGATGTTAGAGACATAACTTCAGTTGTGCACCTGAGCATCATCGAGTGTTTTTACCTTGTAATCTATGATAGAGGCTGAACTTGAGGGTACACTGAGGCTAAAGTATATCTGACTGGCTACTGGCTTGTATGGCAGGACTATGAAAGCCATCAGACATCTTTACCTCCATGCCATTTAAACTAAATGCTGACCCATTATAGAACATAGGACAAGATGGAGAATATCCCTTCTCCTTTCAACTGCACTAATAAATGCCTACCGCCAGAGCGGGTGTTATTGACCATCAGCAGATGCTAGGGACATATCCCCAGAATCTTGGGGCCCCATGTAGTGTAAAGTGGGTTCATCAGAGCTTTTTTTTAACTGAAAACAGCTGCTGAAGATGAGGTTGAAGGACGTGGGGGGGTGCATCACAACAAAGTAAAGTAAAGTTTGGAGTAATAAAACCAAAACAATTAGCTGCAAGAATACTTCATATCCCTGAGAGGAACTGCAGGGGTGGAGGATACAGCAATTCTTTGTGTGTCATTATGAGCTACACATTTTGTATTAGCTCAGCTTGTGTCAATTCTCTATGTTTTAGCAGAAACAAAAAAAAAGTAATTTAAAAAATAGTTACGAAAATTCAAGTCAATCTGATGGGGCAAGAGCAAGTGGGTATTTTTTTTCTTTCTTTTTTGACAAAAGCCAGTGCTTACTTTCCACCTTTACGAGAAGAAATGGCCCCACTTTAGCTGCTGTCTCCCCAGGGCTGCTTCTCAGTACTATTATCTGTCAGGTCCTAAGTGCTCTGGGACAAAGCCCCTCAAAAAGCATTGCATCCATACAGAGGACTCAGCTGTTGGTTTTTTTTCTCTAAAGTGACCAATGAGTGATTTTATTCTTTGTTCTAGAAGGATATTCCATATACTATTACACACACACACACATACACACACACACACAGAAGAGGCACATGTGCATCTACCACTTCACTTTAAAGGAGACAAGGCAGCGGGAAGCAATTCAGTGGGAGCTGCATTATGTTTCATAAAAGGGTGCACTGAGCCCTACAGGTGGGAAACAACAAGAAAGGTGCTTTTTAGGTTTAGAACCCATTAAAACACTCTGAGAGTTATTATTGAAAATCCTGGGTCTTTACCAAACTAATGGAGAAGCAGGGTGACCTGAACCCACTTCAACCAGTCATGTCAAAAATAATGTCATGACATTGTAAAGACACAAAAGTGCGAATGCTTGTGTGACCTTTCTGTTTCCTGGTAATTACTGATTCAAAATTATAGCTTGAGGGAGGATGCTGTCCCCTTTACACCAAAATACCAAAACATACTAACGTCATTTCTGCCTCCCATCTTAACCATCCCCCATTTCCTAGGAGGATGTTCACAATAGAGGTTATTTCTAAGTCTTTTACACATTCAGTTCTCAACTACAGGGGGCATCATCTCCCACACCCCCACTGAGCAATGCCAAAAGTTAACTATTAACATTCGCCTTCTGAGCATACCTCTGCATCAGTATCAATTTATTCATTGGCTTGATTGTATTTCTATTTATCAAAATAACTTTTGCTTAAGTCAGTCTCATAAATGTACAACATCTATACTTTTGCTGTACAATACTGTGTTGAATAGTTAAAATTCAATTGAATCTTGAATCTTACGATGAGATAAAACTGTGCAGTACTCTCTAGTTCTACTTCTCATTTCTCTGATGTCCAAGACTGTGTAGTGTTTTAGTTAAGTACTCTATCGCTTTTGTTCCACACTAAAACATATCTTACATTCAGCCATGCTTGCTCACTTATACACTCGTCCTACCTGACGTAACCTCAAACAGTCTTGTTTAAATTGTAAGCTGTTGTCGGGGAGCCTTTCAAGTACCATTATTTGCACTGGCTGTGCAGATAAAAAAGACAGACACAGCACATACTCAGCGCCGTTCACCCCATCCTTTCTCCTCTCTTGACAAGTGACCTACCTTGCTTGTCTGCAAACTTTGTGCAGCTCTTTTTGAACGTTGCCTCTTCCTGGCAACATAAACACTGAAGCACAGACTCAGCGCCTCAAGACAGATGCGTGTGATGATGAAGCTAAAAAACTTTGGCTGACCACATTGAATTATGTAACCGTGCTTTTCAACACGAGATAAGCTATAATGCTGCAGGAGTAACATCGTCGCATCAGTGGTAGTAATAGAGTTTAAATGGGTTATGTATTGGTGATGTTTGGTGGAGGGAAAAAGTCAATTGCAGCACTAAGGAATGAAAAAGTAATTACCCCACTGGATCCAATTAACTTAGGCCAATTAAATGAATAATTGCAGCCAGATGTTTCTCTAAGACTTCACAAAATAGAGACGCTAAATACGACAAAGGTCTACTTTTGGTTTCAATAATCAAATAGCAATGATTTTATTCCTGATTTGATGTTTCACAGCCATGTTCAACGATATACAGAGAGAAATCAGAAGAGACAGAGCTACCGATTTCCCAAACAAGAACTTTCAATAGATTTTGATGCAGTGCAGCTGGCTTCCTACTCTGTGTGACCCTGCCGTCAGCTGTGGGTGAAACGTGACACAGTCTCCAGCGGCTTCTTTGTAATATTTTGTTAGTGGAAATGACACACTGATCCATTGTTCTCTCTCCGTCACTTCTTTCTTCTCACCTGAACCGTTATACTGGCCTTTTGCACACAAAACAACACACAGCCCAAAACAGCAATAGGAAATTATAACCGTCACAAAATAACGTCTGGCTTGCATTAGAAATCGCAGACTGACGCTGGAAATCTTCCAGTGGATTTCTCCTCTGATGCCAGTAGGTTTAGTTATTTTCAGTGTACAGATGGTTGCACCCTTTAACTTTGCCCCAGCAGGATCATTTACTTTCAGTATGCAGTATGAACATCTGATACATAGATGCAATTTGGCAAGATTAGGACTTTCATTAGCTCTGCTTATTTTTCTCCCAGATGAGATGACACCACTGTCGAAACTTTGAAAAACACATCTGTTTTTTCTGTGAGCTCTCATTTACACTGAGTGACAGCCTAGATGTTGCTATAAGAGGACATTTCAGACATATTAACAACATTTATTTGATTACATTACATTAAATTTATTCTTTCAGGCATTTGATTAATTCCACAATATTTTGATAGGTTGATTATCATATCAAACTATTTGAATTCATACTTACTTTGTTGGATTTTAATCACCGAAAAGTAGGAAACAGCATGTTTGTGGCTACTACGCATCAAAACATTATTTCTGTCTTTTTCTCTGAGGGGAAATGTTATACACCATCCTTGCACCATGATCTGTTCTCAAATACAGTCTCAATTGTGACATCTTCAAGTATCTGCCAAGGAAAGATTTTTACATTGCTCAGATTTGTCTTAAGGTACTATCTCAAGAAATCACAAAGATTTTGAATTCACCCATTTCCTCGTAAGAATTGTTCTTTTTGTTTGGAAATTTCCGACTTCCTGTTCTGCCCCTGTGGCTGGTCTAGAAAACCTCTTTTTTTGTCCAATCTCTAAAATGGCAGCAATGCTCTGCACTGTCAGAATGTGAGTTTTGTGCAGCCTTGTGCCTTTTCACAGTCTTTGTTGTAGAATATGTGCAAGCAGCCAGAAGAGGCTTTAAGACTGAGACTGCGACAGGCCACACAGCTTGTGCAGTTGATGCACAGCAACCTCGAGGAAATAAGTGAGAGAATGATTTCCAGTAGAAATCCACACAGCCGACACACTTCAGCTGGCCCTTGAGGCGATCTGTCCATTTGCAGCAAACTGTCAACAGGGACACACAGAGCAGTTGGCATTTGCAGTGGCTGAAGCTCTTCTCTTGTCTTTTATGTCAAGTCGAGCAGTTGATCATCAACAATACATTAATTACCTGGAGTATGTAGGCCCATAATATAAATCACAAAATGTTTCTGTATGACACATCCTGTATGAAATGAAAGCGTTGTTATGTAGGACCAAGCAAGGTGATGAAACTGGGCTTTGGAATTCAGTATTTGTTGTTGACCTTGGTCAAAACAGTTTATGTGAATGTTTAAGTTTATAGTAGTTTGGAATATTAAAAGACATTCTGGCAGTAAGCATCAGTATGTTTCACGAGTGCAGCTCGGTAACAATGCATCAGCCGAGGCTCTAATTGAAACAAATCAAAAAATCGCCCATATTCTGACTGCAGCTTCTGTCCAGTTTGCCAGTGGGGTCAGGACTAAGAGAGAGTTTCTACCTAATCCAAAAATTCAACTTGAAATGACTGCGGAGCTTTGAACACCCATCAGCCAGTGTTTAGCTGCAGCTCCTCAGGCAGACGCTTCCACAGCGATCAGGCTTTAGCTCCATTTCCACCTGTCAGAGGAGCAACACTGGCTACTTTATGAATGGGATTACTCTCAATTTTACTCTATTTTTTCTGTGCTTTGTCCTTGATCTTGTTGTTTGTGTTCTGCCCTTGTTTTGATCCAGTTATTTTTATTTAAAGCTCTGTAGCATTTCAGAGACCTTTGGCTGATATTGAGATGCAGCTCTAATTTATGTCAAAACGTATCCTGCCCACGTCTAGGATAGTAGACAGACAGTCTTTCTCTTTATCAGTCTGGTGCGGTGTCTGCTCTAAACCTGCCTGCTTGAAATGGACTGTGTGTTTGGCCCGTGGTAATTCAGGTTGCAGTTTTCTTTCCGAACTGTAAATGTGACCTGCAGTAATTGAGTCAGTGCTCAGTCCACAGAATCCTGAAGCTGCACCACCACTGCTGCACAAAGAGTTGTTCACCTGTTTATCCAAAGCTTGGTGAAACTCAACTCTACATGCAGATCCCTGAACAGCTGTAGTGAACGCGCTGTTGTCGTGATCAGAGATGTCACATGTGTTCCCGAGTCCAAGCCCCTGCTACTACATAGCACTGGTCGCCTGATGAGGTGTATCAATATTGAGAATATCACATATCCGAATCGCACCAAATTCAACATTGCACTTTCTTGGGACCTCTACGATACATATACCAAGTGTGAATTCGATAAAGCTCATGAGATATGTTATTAGATAACTCATGGTCACTACACATCTCAGATGCTCCACTGATATATCCATGCTGTCCTGACCTCTCTGAAAGGACTGATCGTGTGTAGTAATATTTTTGTAGCAACTGCTCCTAGGCACATGCTGAATGGCCTCCGGGTCCTGACAATCAAGCTCATGATGTTGGCCATCTTTGTGCCATCATTCAGCCTCTGTTCGGTCAAGTAACAAGTTTAAGTTGGGTTATTATTTCTTTTAGAATTGCAAAAACAATCTAGTAAGAAAAAGTTTGTGAGGATATTTCATCTTCAGGTGTAAAGATTTTATACCATTTAAATTGCAGAGGCAGAGCCTATAGCAGCATTTATAATCCAGCAGCAACATGAATATGGAAAAGATCAAAACCAATAGTTGAACCACTTCATGCTGTCTCTGGTCTGACCTCACACTCTTGGCTCCTGCACTGGCCTTGACTTTCCAGCTTTAAAATGTACAGCTACAGATACACTCCCTCCGTCCAAAGAAATATGTGAAATGTTCGATCCTTGTCCTTCAAAAGTTCCTAAGGCCTGTACCGCGACTCAGTTCAGTCACCATGGCTTATACATTTTCACAGTGCTGTTTGTTTCCTTGCACGTCCCACTGAGACGGATGCATTAATGCATCTCATCAGAGGGATCAGAGCTCGGAGACAGCTCGCAGAGTTAACCCTGCACCTGGCATACGGCTACAATGTTTTGCTGAAGGACATTTTAATAGGCATGACCACATTTGCTATGTGCATACTCTAAAATCTATCTTTGTCCGCTATTTATTCCAAGCTGCCGCCCAGACAAAGATATTAAATGTTGAAGAATATCAATAAAAGACAATACGCCCATATTTGCGGCTACCCATCTCTTGATGATTTTTTGTTAGACATTTTATAGTTACTGTTTTCTCTTTGTGTCTTTCCTTCATGTTTGGACAGACATGCTGCCTTGGCAACAAAATCATTGTAATCTTCTCTGTCAAATGATCCTCTGTAAGATTTTTCCAATTGTTATGGCAGGAATGATGTTTGATGATGTTTTAGATTTGAGCATTCAAAGAGGAGATGCTGGGGGCAGCACACCACAAGATCCTACACTCCTATTACTTTACCACATGTTGAAAAGCTCCTAGTTTTTTACTATTTCACACTGTTTAGAGAAGGTGGACAAAGGGGGAATTATACATTAATTATATTAGCAGGAATTAGTAGGTGCTGTTTTCACTCTCTTTCCTCTCTCTCTCTCTTGGACACTGCTCGACTGTTATGATTATTATCATTATTAACGATAATAATCATAATAATCATAATACCAATGCTATTAACTGGTGCTGCTATCCTTAACAACATTATATATTACTTATTATTTTCATTATAACAACTAGTCTAACAGAGCTGATGGTAACTGTTCCTGCGCTCTCTCTCTCCCTTTGTCCCCTTTTGTCTCTTAAATATTTTTAATTTACTGTTAAATCGGTTGTTGTCTTCATAAATTCAGTATAAATTATGTCCACTCAGTTTTTTTTACACTGTTAAGCTTCTGTCAAAGGAGCCAAACCCTTCTGCACATATTTAAAAAACTACAGGGGCTCAAAGGAAATAATCCCTTCTCCACTTTCTGGACGAGTTTTGATATGAAACATCATGTGGCTTAGCACTGACTTAAAAAAGTAGTAGTGATGGGACTTAGCGGAAGGATGAGAGAAAAGTATTTCTGCTTAAAAAGTATACTGCTTAAAAAGTTTAGGTTAAAAAGTTTTGGTTTTTGTAGTTTAAGAACCAAAAGTATTTTTCCTTCATGATATTCTTTGTATCTATATCAAGTCACTGCTGTGTAGGTAGATATGTTATAGCAGATAACTGTAACTAGAGGTACTAACCACATTTCCATTGTCGATCTATTGGTTTTGGTCACGGGAGAACAGTTAAAGGTGAAGTGAAGTGCTTTAACAGTGAGTTTAATGATCACAAATAATACTTTAACTCTCACTACATGGATTCTGTAGTTAGTGCAGTAGCTTATCGTGACCAAACAGATTGGAATAGAGGACAATTTCTATGCAGCACCTTAACTCTCCTGCTCTTCTCACACTACTAAAATCCAATATGATTTTAGAAAGGACATAACCAATTCAATAATTATACAGAAACATGATACAAGCCCGAGCTCTCCACCCAACAGCAGTGGCGTAATGGAATGCTGCTCATATTCGACACACAATTACACACGCGTGACTGTGGCCTTGTGATCCTGCATCAAAATGAAGATAGTCATCACAGTCATGGTAATTAGACAGCACTCTGTGGGGAGGCTTTATTTGTGTGTTTGGGTGGCACCCTGGACTACAGAGCACCTCAGCTTGATGGCTTTCCACATGAATAAGTCATATCCCAGGGCCTATCCATATTTCATCAAACATCCTCATCCATAATGAACGGTGTTCAGCAGCCGAGGCCCTCACCTGATAGGGGCTGTCTCATCGCCCTTGTCCAGCCACTCCTGCGGCGGGATGATGTACATGCACCACAGTCCCCAGTTGTAGCCATGGGCGGCGTTGGCGTACTGCTGCACCTCAAACGTGTTGTACTTGATGTTGTCTATGGCAGGCAGGATGATGCGGGTGTGATCCTCCTTCATCCGGGTCAGAATAGGTTCAGCCCTTTGGATTTAGAGAAGAGACAGAAGTTAAGAGAAGTTAAGTGCAGACTCTTCAACCTAAGGAGCTTCACAGCACAGCTGCGAAAGGTGAAACAGGAACGAGAGTTCTGAAATACTAATATTGCATCAGGAAAAATGTGTTCATGAGTGACTCAAGAGGTAATGTAACTGAATTTAAATGTTAAATTAAAAAAATGTGAAAGTGCTTTCACAAAAAGTATGTGCAAGAAATCCACCTTGATATTGTAAAAAAAAAAAAATTTGAATAAATACAAATCATTAGAAGGAAAGTCATTTACTGCTGATCCAGATTCCAGGATGCCAGGAGCAGCTCTGGATGATTCAAATTTTACTCTGCTGCAACATTTACACAGGTTTTTCCTCTATGGTGCAGTCTGTCAAATCAGCATTTATTCAACACTGAAAACGGTTGCCAGCAGGATCCGAACCCTTTTTTGCAAAAATGAATTTTTCGTGCAACAACAAATAACATCATATCATATTTTATCTCTCCTACTCATGAAAACGGAATGTCAAAATGTGACACATTTCCAGTCGAGAGACGTGATAACAGGTAAAACCTGATAAAGCAAAACACATCAGGTGCAGAGAGGAGCTTTCTTTATCCACGCTCTCTCTTCTTTTTCTTCTCTTCTGGGTGAAAGGTTGCATGTTAGTTTGTGAAACAGCCTTCCTCTGCACAGACTTTATCTCATGGCTTTTGCTCAGGGGCTGCTTGGCCAGCACATATTCTTTTAGAGCGCTTCAAATTGAGAGCAGATCCATATTCACAAAACAACCTGGGGCAAAGAGTGGCGAGGAACAGGCCCCGTCTGTGGAGAATAAACACTTTTAGAATGAATTATCATAACAGTTATATTTTAATGAAACTTGTTTCATTAAAATATTTGCACCAGCTTTGGGGTAGTTAAGGATCATAACTAACTACTGAGAGTAGTCTAGGTCAGTGGTGTCAAAAGATTAAAACACATTAACCTTTTTGAATAAATGTCTTGAGCATGTTGATGAGTGTGCAGTGTTCTAGCTGTTAGAGAGAATTCCACTTTACTTCAGATAGTACACTTACTTCACACCTCAGCAGTTCATTTCCTATAGATTTACTCCAGCTATAAATAAGGTAGCATTGTGAATGATGATAAATATGTTGACAACAGAGGATGCAGTTGATTTCCATTCTATTTTCAACAGTCAACACTGATTTATTTCAAACAAATAGTTCTACATTGTTGGAGGCATGCTTATTGCATCTTGTTTATTTAAACCATGAACACACAGAAATGTAAAAGGAAAAAATGGTTTTATAGGAATGACAGTCACTGTGTGTGGCTTCATACCTAAAGACATGAATGTAGCGGGTCATTCATTTTATGATGAATACAGTAAGATAGGATACAATAAGATACGGTAAGATAATCCTTTATCAGTCGCACGACAGGGTAATTGGATGTGTTACAGCAGGAAAGGGGATAGTACAAAATTGAATCAGTGAATCTATTTAATAAATGTATAAATATTAGAAGCAGAAATAATAGAAACAAATAGAAAATAAGAAAAAAATAATTACATGTATATTCTAAATAGAATGTACATGTAACATAATAATAACAAAAAAGACATTGAATTGCACAGATAGAAAAATAATACTGCACAGTTAATTGATGCTAAACCTTACTGGGTTTATAATTTACACAAAGCAGAAAACCAATTACTTATCAAAAGTTAATCTTTAAGCTTTAAACAATATAAAGAATAATGTCCCCTTCATGCAACAATGACCATGACCCTAAAGACTCAGCTTGGGCAGCTAAATATATCTTATTTATCTGTGCCATGGAGCTAAAACTATTAAAAACGCAACAGTGAGCTATTAAAATGGTGACCTGTCACTTTATTACAATGAACATGGCAGCGACTGTAAAATACTGTAAACACTAAGTAACACAGCATGACACGGTGAAAATAGACCAACAACAAGAGAAGCATTAAAAATTTAATTTGTGACTCGTTTTTAATGATTTGAGTTGAGTTAAGTTGCAAAGTACAAGAGAGACCTTTTTATGAGGTTTGTTGAAATTACAAACATTTTGTGCATCACATCCTCATCCTGTAACCAAGCAACGAAACGATGCACTAAATGGAAAAACCTACTGCTGTGTCTTTATATTGCCAATGGGATCAACAGCACAGTATGAGCAGTGTGAAACATTTTCTGTTCCAGCAGAGCTTCACTCCGTCCTCTCACCTTCAATCCACACAACTACAACAAACTGAAATTCCCTGTTTATAACACATGCAAGGTCGATAAATGTTTTTCACTGTACACCTTGTGGGGACTGCATTTTCCACAATCAAAGCCAAACCCCAACACCTATCATAATATGTGAAGTACCCACCAACCCTTTCTTTCATTTCTTACAGTAACAGCCGCTCTCAGCAGTTTTCCTACTATGTCTTCAGAGGCGCATGCTACAGCGCCAAGGAGCATGACTTACTGATAAGACAAAACACTCCAGGTTTTTGGTTCCAGTATCTTTTTGTTAGTGGAGTGGCTCTCTGGCACATACTGTGAGCTCCCTCTGTGATTTAAAACCTTGGAGACATGGAGCTGACTTCCATATGGTAGAGCACAGAACTGAAGCACTGCAGGCTCGGGCTCGGGCTCCATTTGTATAATCTTCATCATGCTGAGAGATGATCTCCAACGGATCTTTGAAGCGAACCTCAACACGCTCAATTCTTCACATGATATACTTCTAAATTTAAAAAGGAGGCTGCAATTATAAATTGATAAATGTATCTCTGCAGAATACTCCCACACTCTTACAACTTTCTCTCTATCTCCCGACCCACTGACTTTCTCTCTCACCCCTGATTCCCACCTCGTTCTCCCTCCCCCTCTCTCCTCCCCATCTACTTCTCTTCATGAAGTGAAACCCATTTATCTTCCAAAAGCAAAATTACTACTTATCACATGAAGGTAGGAGACAGAGAGTACAGAGGGAACTGATACAAATGGAACTATATGGGATGATGCCACTAAAATATGAGGTAGTACCTAAAAAAAGGCATCATTTATATCATGAGAGTGGCTGGTTAAAGTACTATAGAGTACTAAAGCTGCAATTCTGAGACGCAGGCAGTAAGTGCATTACCTCTTTACTCCAAAGCCATATTTACAGTTAATGAAACTATTTTGAGAGTTTTCTTCTTTAATTTGCAAAATTGTTGATGAAAGCTGTGAATGAAAAAAGTGGGTAACTATAACCTCCAGTGTGAACCATGCAAACACCTCATATCATGTAAATAAAGAGGGATGATGTTTCTACTTCCTCCCACTATTCAGAAATTATGCCAAAATATCCCAGATATAAAAAGTGCCATTTTGCGCAATTGGAGTCAGAGTCTCAGGGGGTGGAGCCACAGCAGTGAGGTCCCACCCATACACATGCTCGAGCAATCGTTAGTCAGTCTCAGCTGTCAATCATGATGTTTCACCTTGATTTTAGCATCAAATCACTCATTTAAACCAAACTTACTGAAAAAAGGAGCACTTGGACAAGGTGTTGTGTAGTTTACCTTTTTTTAGTTTGGTCCATGTCCCATCCACTAACATATGTAAGGTGGGATTTATGACTTGCACTGCATCCAACCACTAGGTGGCGATCAAGATATATTTTGTCTTCATTTTTGGGAAGTAGTCATGTTTTACATCTATATATGCAGTATCTGCAGTATGCAGTATATATCAAAAGATGCCCAATCAATAGATACATCTGTATTGGAGGCACATGTACAAACATCACAGAATGTGGCTCTATGAATATTTGGACATTGTTAGATATTTCAGATTATTTTTTGACATGATTATTCCTGAGCTGTAGAGGTGCAGGAAGGTAGATTTAGTTTTCTGCTTTAAGATATTTTCTAATTTCCAGTTTCATATGTTAAGATATGCTAACTGCCTGCTGGTTTCAGCCTCATATTCATTGTATACTTATTTACTTTTGACCCACCTTTGTTCAAAAAAATGATGTGGAATCTATTCCAACGTAAAAATACAGTAAGATCTCTATTAATTACACCTGTATAAACACTATTGAATATAAGACAGTTCAGTGCAACACAACTGAACTATAATTCATCTTATGTTCATTTATTTTATTTAACTTTTAGTGTTGATTATACATATTTTATTATCTTAACTTTATTTCATTGTTGTCTTTTATTTTTGTTTTTAATAAATTTTCAATGTCCTATCTTTTGCTAATCATCTGTGAAGTACTGTGTAAGTGACTGATAACTACAACCTCTGAAGAGAAAAATATGTGAAACTACCTCAAGTATAATATGTTTGAAATCCTCTCTGCTACTGTGTTAACCCTGAACAACATATTGTAAATGTTATGAAGCCAGACTTTATGGTAGAACGTGCATATTGGATTTTCTTAGAGTTTAAAGTTGTACCTAATAAAGTCACCACTGAGTGTATAATAATCAAATTGCCTAAATGGTATTGGCTAAATGTCTTCACCTGCAAAATTGAAAAAAACACGGATCACTACGGATGAAAAAGCAGCTTGCAGTGTGCAGCTTGTCTCATGCTGACTGGGTTTGGTTCCCACTGCATGTTCCTGCATTAATTTTGTGTTTAAGATTTGAATTTAATTACATATTTGCACTTTAAAAAAACCTGAAATGCAAACTTGGTAGTTTATAATCATAAGCTAGTGAGTAATGATGCCTTTAGGGTCACACAGGAAAAGTCATTGCCATAGTTGGAGGACATTCATATGCATGTTGAAAGCAACAACCAGGACATGATCTTCGACTCATACAAAAATTCACCTAAATATACACAAAGGTTTTCAAAACAGGCCACCTGTGCAATACTATAAGAATTAGAAACATCCTATCTCAAAGGGATGCTTAATATCTAGTCCATGCATTTGTCACCTCTAGTCTGGACTACTGTAATCCTTTATTGTCAGCATGTCCCAAATACCCCAAATACTACAGCGCCAGTAGTGACAGGAACTAGAAAAACAGATAATATTTCTACCACATTAGCTCTTCTGCACCGGTGAGAGGCTGCAAAATCCTGCTCCTTATGTATAAAGCTCTTAGAGACCGAGCCCCATGGTAACATATAGGGCTCACAGTGCAGCGTTATCCTGTAAAGATCGCTTCACTCTCATCATGCAGGCTTCCTTGTGAAGATGCACTTCTGTCTCTAGTTCTTTTTGTATTTACATCACACTGCACGTCCTCTCTCTCTGTCCTCATTCTGCAGGTTTCTGGGATGGACCATCCAGATCTAGCACTACTATTTATTAAAGTAATATAGTTAGTTAGTATCAATATTATTGTTATTGTTATGAGTGGGATTAGCCTATAATTTATTATTACCAGTATTAATAATTGATGCTGTTATCATGCTGCTGTTATTACTCCTATGGGTCTGTTATTATAAATGTCTTCAACTACAACGGTTCTAAAAGTGTCTCTCCTCTCTCCCCTATTATTCTCCTTTAAAGACTGTAACAACAGACGCCTGCCCACCCTGACTCCAATTCTGTCGAAGGATTCTTCCTATTAGACAAAAGATTTTTCCCTCTGCTGTGGATAAGTGTTTGCTCATTGTCGAAGTTGGGTTCATTTTCAAATCGTTGGTCTCAACCTTATTCTGTTAAGAGCCTTGAAAGTGCTTTGGACACCTACTAACATATAATAAGAATCTGATGTCAAAATATGCACACATTCATTCAATAGTGCTTGCAGAGTGCATAGGCCTAAAAAGTGTTTCCACTTCCTGGTTAGCTTAGCACCTATGTGGCTACTGCGTCTGACTGTATGTCCTGTTGGCCACACCCCTGCATCTTTGATAATGGTATAGACTGTGTATGAAGATGGACGACCTTACAGCTCCCCAAAAGTTTTGATCCCCCCATGTGGCTGGTTGTAGTATAGGTCATAAAACCTGCTTCCTCCATGTTACCGGGTGGGACAAGGAACAATAAATATTTTTTTCTCAGAGATGGTTTCTGTCATTTTCTGTAGATTAAAAACACTGATGAATGTTGCTGGTGATTTTTCCAGAAGAGAGACGGCTGAGACTGACTCGTGATTGGCTGAGCGCATTAATGGACAGGACCTCATCTCCCGAAAGCTCCGATGCAAACTCTGGCTAAAATTGCACAAGATGGCAATGTTTGTATCCAGGATATTTTGGGTTCTAGGAAGTGGAGGCAAGTCATCCATCTTTATGTACACTCTATGTTTTCGGATCACAAGGGATTTTTTTTTTTTCTGCAGTACAATAAGTAACCACTGGCATATAAGGCCCAATGGTGGGGCTTTATGCAGCTCTGCTAATACATCAGTGTTTACACAGCACTTTCACATCCCTTCTTTTACCCAAAGCTTGAGTCATTACAATTCCACACTATGGTTTTGAGAGTGGATAACTTCCACATTCAGTGTCTACCTTTATCTGTTTAGAGTGGGAGATGTGTGACTGTGAGAATCCAATCATCCATACTCTCTGTGCTGGAATAAAGACTTTGCTTTAACCTTACACATGGTTGTTATTGCAGCAATGTTCCTGACATGGTTAGTTTGACGTGCAGGGTTGTGCTCTCTCTGAATTACCCTCTGCACTACAGCTAACCTTGAGAAGGTTTCTCTGCCCCCACCCCTGCACATCCTCCATCCATTTCCCTACGCCCTTGGGATCCCAATAACCCCCCTGAGCCAGCCAGCAGCTCCCGCACCTCAGGGATTCATGAGGCTGATAAGACAGAGAATTAGGACACATCTGGTCTTGACTGTCTCTCTGTGTCATTCCTCATCGTATACCTACCATTTCATCTGCATAACACTGAGAGGGTTATTCATCCACATCAATCCAAATCATACTCAGTTTCATACAACAATAAGATTTTTCCCCTTTCCAGTGATGACTCATCCAATATTGTGAATACATGTTGACAACCTCCATTGCTGTTGGCTCCACCGCGTCATTTCTTGTAGCGTCTCATACTGAAGCAGGTGCTCTTTTGATTTATTCACTGTCTTTCATAACATCAAGCACATTTTTCTAGTTTCATATTAGCTTGTGAGCACATTTCACAGAATAATATAAAAACAACGGTTTCCCACAAACCAGGATAAGAATCACTGTAGTATCTTAGTTTATATCAACTTCACAACATAGCCATGTGTGGGAATGTTTCACTATCTGTTCTACCTCTGTCTGGAGATGATATATAAACCCTGCAGCTCTCTTGTTTGAGATTACATTTGTTTGATTTAAAATTCCCAGATTAATGGATCTCAAATTGTGAATGATTCCGAAGCAGAGGAGAAATATCAGATAATGGGATCTAATGGCACTCAGAGTTATGCCCCAAGGGCATCAGGGCCCTCACTGCCATAAATAAGACCTGCTTTAATTCTGCATCAGACTTGAAGCAGCTGAACATGTGAGGGAGAAAATGTAAATTTGGTACTGTAGCATTCACCAATGATTTGCATGTAAAATGTGAGGAAAAACACAGGGACAGAGCAACACATTGAAGAGCATAATGTTTGGTGGAATGAAATGAGAGAGAGCAGAATCAGAGATATCATCTTTTTACTTTTCTTCCATGCAAAAACATGGGGCCTGCATTACCCCCAGTGAAACTCAGCTGCTAAAAGCTCAGTCGAAGATTTAGGTGTGTTAGGGTAGAAGCCATGAATATATCTTTGAGCTCCCTCAAGCAGCAACAACTAGCAGACTACAGTGGTCGGATAAGCTCACATCTAATGCAACATCCCCAGTCTTCAGACCCAACAGAAGCTGACTTGAGACGTCACTTGACGCAGTCTTTTGTAGCTCTAATGGCTTTTGACAATATTTACTCACATTCTGCAGCACTCACAAGACCTGTGAACAGGTTCCATTTTAATTGTTTCACTAGAGATTAAAAATCTGTCTTTAATGTTTCATTTTTCTGTCAACTATTATTGCAAATCTTGCTTGGAGCCATTTAAAGCTAGTATCTGCTGTACTTTCATGCAGTTCTTCCTCTGACTCTGTAAAACTGGATATTTCTTAACTCTACATTTGGTAATATGACAAGTGCACAAGTTCATTTATAGATCTTTTGAATGAGTTACCATAAAATATGAAGGCTCACTCAACACTCTTGATTCTCTTAGGCTTCTTCAGAACTTCAGTAGAAGCAAGAGGTTTGACTTTAGGCTAATATAACATGTTAATGCACTTTTTTATGATTCTCTTTTTCTGTGGTTGTTTTCTCCTGCATAACATCTCTGTATTACAATTAATAATACAGCTTGAGATAAATCTCACTATAGTAACTATAAAAGTTAATTAAGTTATAAGGGGTTATGAAGCCAGTACAGATGTAACCATAACCATTGTTACATGTTTCGATTTTTGTCGTGTATGTTTTAATAAATTGTTTTGTAAAGCAAAAGGTAGATTGTTGTATTTGATGTGATTTCTTTTATATATGTAAGTGATCATATTTACAGTATACAGTCTTGATATGGGGGTTATACAGTTAATAGTGATACAGTAAGGGAACTACTAACAATATATTCCTGTAGTGAGAAGAGCTTTTACTGGTTGTGTTGAGCTTTGACCACAAAGGGAAGTCAGTAGTTAAGCCTCATAAAGTGCTAATTCAATAACACTGTTTCCCAAAAAGCTAAAAAAAAAAAAAAAACACTGTGGGTTTTAATCCATTTAGATAGCAAAGAGTTACAATGAACTGAACTGTGATAGTGTTAATTTGTGTTTGCTCTGTGTGTACAAAGCAGAATCTAAGCCGGCACTGCCTCCAACCATTAAGCAGATTAAATCTCTGACTGTGAGGTTGTCCACAGTCCTCCTGCCTGGAGTTCAGCAGAGCAGCTTAAACGTGTGTGTGTGTTCGTGTGTGTGTGTGGACATATTAATGTTGAATATTCATTATGGCGTCAGGGCTTTTTTTTGAAGTAGACAGTGATGCAGAGGCATGAACTGGAAAAGGTACTTCTGCGCTGCAACACTTTTTCTAAACGCATTGCTCAGGACTTGGTTGATGTGCTGCAAATGTAAAAGGCTGCATTAATCTCTGTCTTCTCTCTGTGGTTTCAGAGATCTGCCTGAACTGTGCACTGTGAAGCTGTCAGTTTGGCTGCAGCCAAAACCACAGCAAGACACAGTGAGCAACATTACAAGACAATATTTACTTTTGTTGAAAGAAAATAACTCCTCTAGCTTCAATAACGCTAGATTTAATGCAATATAATACCACTGCACCTGCAAGGCGTAATGAGCAGAGAGAGCACCATGATATTAACAAAGGAACTGATATCAAATATAAATGTGACAAATATTGCATATTTCATTATGACAGGGGGCGGAGGTTGGTTTTATCTGTTTATAACTTGTATAATTCCCACACTTTGTCTTATTTGGAGATAAACTCACCAGGTCACATGGCGCTCAACATTTATCAGTGTTGCTTTCTGAGGCATGCATTTCATTACAGCCTCCCAGCAATGACAATCTTATCTCCTGCACACACTCAGCAGGGAGCGGCCGCTACACGGCTAATCATTAATCGTTATTATAACCTGAGATTGCAACTGTGTAGGGGCTTCAAAAACCAAATAAATATCAATTTCCCCGCTCCTCCCTTCTGCAGCCGCTTGGCTGAAGCGAGGCGTAGAGCGGGTCCTAATTACAACACGCTCCCATTTCCTGCCATTAATCCTGTTTATTTACAGAGCGTGTTGACGGAAACGGGTCCGGGCTGAATGGACATCCACTGCCTCAGGGATGGATGGATATAAAGCCTTAGAGGAGATGGATTGCTCACATTTAGCTGATGCAATACTGCTTTAACGATAGGCAACAATTTCATATGCTCATATTAAAGCAAAGAAAAGCTGTGGAAATCAGATTCCGCTACACCTCTGGTTGAAACCACTCGCTTCTTAACTCATCGTAAACCAACATATGGTGAGGGGACAGGGAACAGCTGTCAGGTGCACTGTACAGTACCATACAATTATGTATGCTTTAACAGTAATGCTAACCAGCAATACATTTCAGCTACAAATGTACAGCCCCCCTTGGGGAGCGCCATGACAGTGGATCAGGGCCGCTCTGCAGCTGAGGGCTGGCAGCATTGTCTCTGCTTCAGTATGCACAGGCAGGCGGTGTGCACAAGGTCAGTGAGGGAGACTCACCACAACATCTACAGGAACCATCCATCTCACTTATCACTGTATGTGGCACGGTGAATAATCATATTAAGATAGATAGGGGGCTGCTTCCACTCTAACGAATAGATACTGTAGGTACCAAAAGTGAATCTATCTGAATAAAGGTGCAGCACAGAATGTTTGCAGACGTACAGTAGATAATGAATGCATGCACTGTTTCACACACACAAAGAAATCCAAGCAACACAGACAAGCTTCTTGAAGGTGCCTGTAATCTCCTCTATCGCTGTATCCCCTTTTCCCCAGCATCTACTTGGAGAGGAATCACAGGGACTCTGCTCCTCTTTTCATTCACTCATGTAAATAAAACGTCATGCGAGAGCATATCTATACGAAGGAAGCAGGTTATGAATGGGAGATGGAAGCAGGGATGTGGGTGAGGGTTTATATGGGTATGTGTAGGGGGAGGGAACAGGAGAGAGAGATGTGTGAGATTTGCACAATAACAGAAGGTGAACTAATGATAAGGAAATTTGCCAGCAAGGCCTCGACAGGTACAGCAGGGAAATAGTGAGAAATGACTCAGAGCATCGAGGGGGATTTGTTAGTTTGAAATGTGCATCTATTTTTACAGCATACAGTGAAACATGAGGAGAGGCTCCAGTTTCTGTTCAAACTCTAAAATTGTTTGCCAGGAGGCAACAATCAAGGTACATGCCATGACCTCTTTGCAGAGGCCAAAGCTGACTCATCAAATTTCTGATTCAATAATGTAATCCACACGTCACTGGATGTATTCTGGAAATTGTTCCTTGTTCAAGGACATTGTGTTCTTCAAAATAAATTGTCATATTTTTGTTAGTAAGTGACTTAGAAAAACAAAAGAGTATTGACTATTGATTTATCATTATTAATCATTTTTGTTTGCATCCCTTTTCTTCAGTATCTTTGTTCACATCTCTGTTGTCTCCAGTTGGCCAAAAAATGCTGAAACACATCCTAGAAAGCTTTAAACAATCAGAAACAAAGACGATTCTCTCCTCTCTTCTCCTCCATCCCTCATCTGGCTCCTTCATCCCGCCTTGTTCCCACCTCCTGTCTCCTCAGTCGCCTCCCACGAAACAAAAGATACACTTCATCCTCAAACACCGACAGCAAGAAAAAGGCTTGAATTAGTTGGCAATTACATTTCTTTGAATGACTTGTTTACTGGTACAACTTGAGCAGCAGGCTCAGACATTTGACTGAGACCCCCACAAGTAATTTCTTATCGCAAAATAAGCCGTGAGCCCGCAAGTAAATAATGTTCAAATGCTCAACATTTCAGCTCCCTTTTTAATTACACTCTTGCTTTTCAGTGTCTCTCTCCTCCTAAGTGTGTGTGTGTGTGTGTGCTGGGCAGGTAGTATCATTTAAATTGGCTCGAACCAAAGCTCATTACTCACAGTTAAAAATGAAATGCAAGAGGGGAAAAAAAGCTTATTAAGGACAAAGCCTGACTAATAATGAGGGTCATATTACTGAGAAGTGCTGTGTAGTTAGAATTGGCCTGGCAGTATATCAAAATGCTCAGGGCAGACTACACTGCATATCTCCACGATAATAATCATACATGACATCCCTCTGCACTGAAAACATAAAGGCAAAGGGGAGTGAAGACAGGGAAACAGCGGAGACCTTCTCGTGTTAAACATGACCTTCTCTTACCAGCCAGTGTTGAACTCGACATGGGCATCAAAGAAGCCAACCACAGGAGCCGTGGCAGCGTTCCAGCCGTGTATTCTGGCTCGGATCAGGCCCTCCCGCTTGCTGTTCCTCACAATCTTCACCAGGCCAGGGTAGCGTTTGTTCACATACTGGTCCAAGTTGAATTTCAGCTCCACTGAAAGAGGACAGATAAGAAAGAATCCTCTTTTAAATAACTTCCAAATGTCTGTGCGAGATCACTAACCACGCAGCTGTAATAAATGATAAAGTGTTTCCAAGATAACCCCGGGCTCGTGCTGAATGATTTTGGCCTTGCGGTTTGTGATTAAGGATTGTCATGAAAAAGGATATTCATCTTGATGTTCTTTGGTTATTTTCAAATTTGGCAAACTTATAATGAATATTTCATTGAATTTTACAGAAAAACAGAGAAAGCAAAAATTAATTAAATACATCAGAGACAACAGGATATTATATATTAAACAAGCAACCAACTTATAAATTAAAAGTATTCTAAAATTTGTTGAACAGTAGATCCACTATTGTCTCTTCCTCCCATTGAAACTGGTGATAGCAAGGGTGAAAGCACACAAAGGTCACTCCCATGCACAACAGATTCTGAGTGACAGGTACACAGACTAAAAATGTTATGGCAGTAATGCAGCAGTACAACAAGCTAGGGATCTCTTATGTTATTTGAAGAAGTGTAAAAAATTGCTTCAATATGAAACAGTGGCAGGACAGATTAGAATATGGCAGTCCACCAAGGTCTAGATAATTAATGGGAAACACTGCTTTGACATGGATAGGAAATTCACCTTCGGGGAGGTATGCACCCCTCAAGGATCCTTATAGTCCCATTATATATAATATATTTGCCCTGTGCGATGTTGAACTTGTGCATTTGATGTCAAAGCACAAATATCAGACCAGTCTGATGTCAACCAGCCAAATAAATCTCTCATATGACACCCAACAAGCTGGCCGACAAATTGTAAAGCTAATGGGTGTTATAACATCCATTAGCAACACATTACTGTCACTTACAAAGAGGTATGGCACCAAATATTGAAAGGACATAAGAAGAGGTAGACGTGCATTAAATCAAACTAGAAATGCAGACAGAGGGTCTTTATTTGGTCTGTCTAAATGTGACAGAGTTAAAGGTTAAAGCACAGGTTGCTGTGCAGAGTCACCATCTGAGTATATGCAGTCCTCTGCTGATGTGTTCATTCCAGCTGTAACCTCTCTCCTCCGCTCTCACATTTCATGTCATTCGTCACCACTGGGAAAAAAGTTTTAACAGCTAGCTGCACAAATGGCTGTGTGCGTTTCATTGGAGGATAGATGGCTGCTTGAGTTTCTCCTCTGGGTTTCTGCTGAGCGTTATACTTTCTGAGGGAGAAATTATAAGGATGCTTGCGGCACATGGAACAGCATCCACATCTGACTTTGGCTCGCAACATAAATCAGGAAGTGAAAGTGGAAAAATAAATAAATAACGGGGCTACATGTGGAAGCAGCGACCCTCAATGCAAATGGGCGTCAGCCTTTGACACCAAATAAAAGAAAGAGTCATGTGGAAGCCTGGTTTTTGTCTTTTTCTATCTCTAGATTTTTTTTTTCCAATTCAAATTTAAAACTATATGGCACTTTGCATGTCTGGTTCATTTTAATGGTGGAAAGAACATTAATGAGGTACTTTACTTGTAAATAAGTAAATTTGTTTGCTTCTATAAATCTATTCCAGGACTTTTCTGGAAATCTCTATTTACTGCTCACCTAGCAAATTATTAAACTACAAATAAGCTGACAAAATACCCTGCATTGCTAATGATTGATCTTGTCTTTTAAAAATGCAGTGCCTAGTTGTCCCACTTCAAATGTCATTTAGCAGATCCATCACAGATTTCCCAAATGGATGAGATATGTTTTTTTTCCTCTTCACTCCTGCCACATTAATAATTTCATGGGCCTCAGGTTAATCTTTTGACCCTCGGGATCTAACCGAACCCCCAGGTTGTGAATCACTGAAGCAAACATAAAAAATGCAAAACTGTAGCTCTGCCTGACACAACAATATGCAATGATGCAATGACACATCAGTTAATTTTGTGGAACAACCACTGTGGTTAAGAATGTGGTGCTGCTAATTCTTTTCTTCTTTGACTTAATCTTGATTGCAAATGCAGGAGTTTTGCTTTTTGTTTTTCGATTGTTTTGTTGGTAATTTTTGTTAAGTTTACTTGGGTGTTCTCTGTCACCCAGAAGAAGTTACAAATCAAAAGAAAAAATATGAACACAGCTTAAGCAAAAAAGTTGAAAATACTGAATGTCTACTAAAAGGCAGTTAGTTGTTCGTCCACAGAGAGCCGAGCTCATCAAAGTTGGACCTTTCCTCTATCATCCCTTTGGTTTACTTTGGTTTAAAGCATTTCAGAGCAGTGGGTACAAATGAGCATGCTGTCAGCATTTAGCACAAAAGTCATGTAAAATAATAAATAAATAACAAGGCTCATTTAGTTTTTTGTTTTTACCAAATGCCTGTTGGTTCAGTCATTGTTAGAAGCGGCCTTGAGCCTCTTTGAGGGACCAAAGACCTTTGCAGCTCGGTTCTATTTGCACTTTTGAAGGTTTGAAACCAGTGTGCTGGGACTCCTTCATCATCAGCCTCCCCTGTAGCAACAATATGATAAAAGCTATTAGAGTGTAATAATTACTAGGCTTTGCTAAGAAGTAGAAATGTTATGGGCTTCTCTCTAATCCCAGCAAATAAAATGTTGGACTCAATCCATGGGAGGAGAGTTATGGAGCAGGGAATACATTTTAAAAGAGTGGTAGTGCAACGTAGCTGAGAATAAATAACTGCTATGAATTTAAGATGAATGTATAGTGAACTGCATATGAGGAGCGCCATGAATTCCTCTGGTGACATGGAAGATTATGCGTTTTGCTGTGTTAAGGTCAGATGGTGGAGAGATATCGAACATGCTTTTGATTTTTTAAACCCAGGCAAATCTTGAAATTCACTTACAAAGCTTGAATAACGTCCATCCACATGTGCTCAACTGTCGGGATATATATATTTATATGTATCCTAAATAACCTGCAGCATTGTCAGGAAGATCAGCATCACAATACCTGTCAGTTGTGTTTTGCTCTGTCTTAGAGGAAAAAAACATGTTTTACTTCTGCTTCACAAACCACAGGCTGCATTCTTCTAGAAGTAGATTTATAGACTTGTCTCCGACACTGATACGGGAACAGGTCTGAAATTGATCGCTCTGATCAATCACAAGCAGACTAGAGGAGTTACCTAACGGGTGAAGTGGCTCACCATGAGTAATGTGATGTTCATTAAATATTGAGAAAAACTGTCGCCAAATGTAAAATGATACTCCCCCATACTGGCAAAACAGTTTCTCAGAAATAACAAGCCATCGGTTTGGCAGTAGACCTGAGCACTGCAGAAATAATCTGTGCAGCGGCATGTCGGCAATATGTAGGGTTACCCACCTCTCACACATTTATTGGAAATGGCCCGGTGGTAAATTGGTTCATGTTTTTCTGGCTCCTCGACCCTTAACCCACTCTTAACACTGTTACATCCACTTCATATCAAATTCTACTCTGGCTTCACACTCTGGCTTTTTCTCTGAATCACCGACAGATACATTATGAAAACAAGCATCAGGGACACACTCTCTAACCTGAATTAAAATTCTCTCTCTCTGTATAGTCATGGTTCATCTTCATTGCTTTTATTATATTCATCCTAATGGACGGTGATTTTATAACCTCATTTCCAGATGCGGACACACTTCACACCATCCATAGACTGGATAAAAAGATGGATGACATGACTGCTCCCCAAAAGTGAAGCCAATGCGTCTTGATAGGTCATAATCTTTACCTGCTCCGTGTTAATGGATGGGACATTGACCAAACAAAAAATATCAAAGTACACGTCAAATAAATATTTCTCAAAGATGGTTTCTGTAATTTTAGATAGTTCTTATCACACTGATGTTCGTTCAAGTGTTGGGAGGATTAGAGATTAGAGCTTGATTAGTAAATGTTAACTTTTCCAATAAAAAAATGTCATGATGTCGAGAGATCCCCAACGGTTGTGTCAGTTTTGGCCTTACAAGGTCAAAGATGGTGTGAAACACCATGTGGCATTCAGTTAGTTAGTCTAGAATGTCTCTAGAAAAGTCTATGGCAGGGACTGAATGCTGAGAGTGAAGTTTTAAAGTGGAACGTGTGACTGCCTCAACTGGACCGTAAATAAGACAAACTCGTACTTACCTATTGTTTTTTGTAATTGAACAGTAAGGCCCCTAATTTTCTAGACAAAGCTCTTTTGATGGAATTTAAAGTCCAACCAAACGGAGCTAAACTGAGGATGAATAAAGCTCTTTGTAGAGTATATGCAAAGTGTCACAGTGAGTCAGGCCCATTTCCTGCACTGTTCTGCTGAGCACATCCTCTTTAATCAGATTTAATGTATGCAATGTTTAAAGAGATTCAGCTCCACTTGAAATTAATATTACAAGCTCCACTCAGCTGGTCCTCAGTTTATATCCTGTTTTCATTATATGAATCATTAAGTTATCAATTTGGTGGCAGTATTTGCTGGAATTGAATCCTGTAGGGCTCATTAAACCTATTTTCGTGCTGCTAACATGCCGAACAACAGTGAGTCGTCACACATCTAAAGCTCATTGATGGGAATGGGAATTTAGTTCAGACTTCTGGAACATGTGCTGTGAATAAACCTCTCAGACACCAATAAATGTCAGCGGGCTGTCCCGGGGAAGGAAATGTGTGGCAGCGACAGAGCAAACATGCTTCCTGTGAGTTATTCATTATGCCAGGAGTGAGTGTGGCTGTACCTGCACTCATCTCTCTGAGCCTTGTTTAAATGAGGCAGGACAGACAGTGCCATCCAGAAAAGGTCAAGTTGTCCAGCCTGCATGTTAATTGTCTAATGTCAGAGCCGAGACACAGCTCACACATCTGCACAAATCATCATCACTGTGGGTAAACACAGAGTAAGAGCCGCTGACGGATGTGTCTCTGCAGACCGTGACCTGAAACTGACCTTTCATTAAAGACGCACAAAGGGAGCGGACACAACATCAACAGCTAGTCGTCATGAGGCGTGATGTCAGCGAGCTGCACACAGCACATTAATGTTAACTGCCGGCCGGTCACGCTTTACAGCAAAGTGCCAGAAGCAGTAACACGAGTTCAGCTTCAGGTTTAGGTTCTTGACCCGTCCTCTGCATCACAACTGATGACGATGAGTTTCTACGCCTCAAGTGTTTTTATGGCAAATTTGCTGAACCTCCAGGAATTAATTAGTGGGGATAGGTTGCCAAATATGTAATTCTAATTTCAGGCTATCAGACAGTCATGGGTTGATAAAGGTGGTTACTCTTGTCAAAAATATCAGAACATTTCTTGCACAGTTTATTTGTTCTTTTTGCTTTTTTTGGGAAATCACTTGAATTTATTATTCTCAGATTTTCTTCTTTGGGAACCTGGAGGCAACACATTCCAACAGTAAACACGACAGCGACTCATTATTCCCCTTAAGTAAGTTGATATGATGAATGTGGTAAAAGACAGTTGCTTATGTACTGATCTAGCAGACACAGAGCGACATTAGTTTTTATGGTGTTTCAGACAAGAAAGCAAATCAAAGCCGTTTCTAGACATGAACTCCAGAAAATGTCAGGAACCACAACTTTTCCTTTCACTTATAAAGAACCTGTAAGAGATTGTCTGGATCAACAACAGTAAAATGTCAGAGTCAGTACATCACGTATTAAATTCCATTGCAAAAATCATGTGTTTTTGTTTACAGCACATCCACACCGCTGTATGTTCTCATCACCAAAATCTCTCGAATCTGGTTGTCTTTCCAAGTAAACATCTTCGTCTTCTGTGTTCGGCTCCTCTTTTTCATCCTGAGATATTTGTATTCTTTTAGTTTTTTTCAGTTTTGCATCTGTCACACTCTCTCGCTCTGAATTTCCCAGACATTATCCTATTCTCTAATCTCACCTGGGCTCACTCAGACAGGAACACTTTTGGAAAATCTCCAGAGCACCTGACTCAGACATTTGCATTCTCACATACAGCCCCTCTGGAAAATTCCAGGAAAATATCCAGTCTTAGGTTCATGTCTGAAAATAGCTTAATATTCATCCCTGTTTTGGTCTCCACCAAATTCTGAGCACATTATTCAAATGCGGCACAGTTCAGCTGTGCTTGTTAACCTTGTCTGTGGCAACAAGACTGATGAGTGATTGAAGTTGCAGGCTGGAAAACCAAAACTGAAAGATGCTAAAATATTCAAAAGAGCTGAGGGGAGCTGCAGAGTCAGATGGTAAATCTATGTCTTTTACGAAGAGGAACGTCTTATCTGTTCATTTGTAAAAAAAAAAGATATATTGCTACAAAAACCTACCTTTACCCATAGTTGTTCAAGAACTGATTCAATATGGATTTTAGTCAGGATCAGGGTCTAAACGCTGTTTCAGAGGCTCAAACATCCTTGTAATAATATTTTATGGGATAGAGATTGGGTCAAATATGAAAAAAATACTTTCAGGAAATCCTGCAGCCTTTATGGTAAGTAGGGTTGTCCTTTACAAATCTATTTAGGGACAACCCTAGTAAAAATGTGTGTGGCAGACAGACTTAATGACATAATGAGAGAAGGGGTTGTCTTCCATTCTTGCATGCTCACTGGCTTTTAACAGGTCCCTGTCTAGTGGTAGGCAGTTAGAGCCTCAGCAGGGAATGTGTGCCAGTGGTGAGTCCTTCCCGGCCTTCTTTCAGTATGTTATTTATGCACCCTCTTCCTCTGCCAGCCTGAGGGAGGCAGGCCCATTATTCAGTGCCAAGTAAAGGAGGGCCAAGTGTCGTCTGAAATCTAGTTCACTGTCCCTCCCTCTTCGAACAGGGGAGCTTTTGGGATGCGGGGCTGGGCACCTTCAGCTGCCGTGGGCGTCTTGGTGTGCAGGCAAGTTAAGCCTGTGCCCACATCGCCATGGAGACCATAGTACACAGCAGTTTAGAAAGGGATGAGACAAATCCCCTCCCTTCTCTTCCCTCCTTTGTTAAAGCTATTTTAAAACCTGGTCTTCAAGAGTCCACCCTCAGGGGTTCTCAATCCCTTCAGCTGTTACTCACAAGCCAAACACAGAAAAATATGCACAAAACTATAATGTAAAAAGACGGACGACTGTGGCAGGAGTCCAAAAACATCACACTCACTCATCTATGCGTGACGCCTTCATTCAGGTTCCACCAGGGAGGGGAAACATGATAAATGAGGAGACTGTCTGAGCTGTTTAAGCAAACATTAGACAATGATAACTTGCAGGCTCGCTTGGAGATTTTAGTCTGAGAGAAGAGAAACAATTAAACATGGGAGAAGTAGGAAAAGATCAGATACTGGGTCAATCCTCCACAGAGGCATGTGAGATCCTAGTCACTACTATAAAGTCCTGTCCAGCAGACCACATACAGCAAGAGACCAGGGGTTAGAGTGGTTGAGTCTCATATTCTTCTTACCACTGTCGCTGTTGTCGTCCACCAGGATGATCTCCTTGAGCATGTGCGCTGGTGTGTGGTTGACCACGCTGTGGACGGATCGCAGGATCACCGACAGCGCCTCGTTCACGAAGATGAAGACTACAGAGATCTGAGGAAGGTCCTCTTGGTATGTCAGCTGCTTGCACCTGTCAAGATACATTTGAGATTATTAGAAAATATACCAGGACCTCATCATTAGCATATCATCCAATGAGAAAAACACATTTGATCAATACCTGACACATATTTGATGAAGCTGTTTGCTTCTGACCACAGAGCCTTACTCTCTTCTCTTGCCTGTTTATATTTACATGAATTAACAGACATACTTGTAAATATGCTAGATTTATCCATGCAGGCTAGTTTTCATCTGCCTTCCCCGCACACGTTGACTGTAAAAAACATAAGCCGATCAGACAAGAACAAAACTCTACTGGATTCACCGCAAGCAAGCGGGGGTGTTGATGACATTTCTAACACGTGACAGACACAAAAATGAAAAAATGAAGAAAACACAAAGCTGTGACAAGAGCCGACACTTACTGATGCGTTCATAATGAATAAACCAATAACAATGCTGTAAGACGTGAAAACATGGACAGAAGCAAACAGCACATGTATGACACAAAAGTACAAATGAATAGTAAAACAGTATGAAGACTCAGGTGTATCAAGTAAAAGCATATAAATCATAAAACATACACACAACAATTAATGACCAGCAAAAAAAAAATCATAGCCTAAACCATTGTAGCTTCCTGCTTGTCTCACAAAAAGGAGAATGGTATTGATCCTCTCATCTAACTCTCAACAAGGAGCATGTGAAGCTATTTCCCAACATGTTAAGCCAAAGAGAGCCCCTATACCCAAATATGACTGTGTATTGATTTCAGCTTTATATGCAGCAGGTGAACAGATGTAAGACCTGAAGCCTTGAACACATAGAGAAAGACAGGCGAAGTGAAGATATTCTCAGTGTTGCTGCAGTGCTCCCTGACACCATTTAATGAAACCTCCTTAACAGACCCCAGGACACCCTTCTATTACAGTATTTTGATATCTCCACGCGCACCTCTGCATCACCCTCAGCCCACTTTTGACAGCTACAGCATAAACTTTTCTCCCTGCAGACATTTTGACTCATCTAAGCAGGAAAAACACAAGCGTAGCTAATAACATTAACGATTGCTCCGTCTGCATTAAAGCGTACCACTGAGCGTGCGCAGTAGGGAAGCTCTGAAGCCGGCTCAGTAAACTGGATGCAGAGCTAATTATTGGGATTTGTTACACCTTTTTGAAAAACCTGAATATTCACATAGGAGGGATTATCAGATGGATGTGTGGAGTTTAAGATGCCTTTTACCTGTTAAAAACTGCGTGTCGTTTACAGTGTATTCTCATGAAACAAAGATACGTATGCCTGGATTTTTTTTTCCCTCAGCATATCAAGCCAGCGTTGCAAAAAATAGCACTCTTTTCAGTTCAGTTCCATTTGAGGGTGAAAGCGGCAGCTCTCAGACGAGGATGTTCTGTACCACACTGTGGTGTCAGTGCTGCTGCTGCTGCTGCTGAGAAGCTGCAATACTGAAACCATTTGTTGAGCAAAAAGCACATTCCTGCAAGAGTCATGGGGAGAATGTGGAGTTTGACAGGTTAATGACTGACTCACCCCCAGTCACATCTATTATGTATTATGTTATCATCTCATCTTGTCAGTGGTGATAGACTGACTTTTTCAATAACCAAAACCAAGGTTATTTAATCACCACAACATTATAATTTGTAAGTGGCTGTATTTATATAGTCTACTTTAAGTGCTTTACAGCTACATTCACTCATTCATGCACATGGTCACACAGTGCTTCTACATGCAGAGTTTTTCCTTTCACACATCTTTCATTTACAGATGGCACAATTTGGTGGTTCAGTTTTATGCCCAAGGACACTTTACGAGACAGATTGGATGAGCAGGGGATCAATCCTATCACTTTCTGTTTCCTGGACAACCCACTCTTCCATCTGAGCCACAACCTCTCAATTTAATATGGTTTCTGTTGCCAAAAGATTATTTTTTTTAAATCTAAAAGACTTGTGAATTATATGAGAATTTTCAAACACACTGCCAGCGATCAACATCCTGGTAGAAATCCTCGGTACATTTGTGTTCTCACATAAAGCCCCTCTGGAGAGAGTGTCGGGGGATCAGTCCATGTCTGAAAGCAGCCATACTTTAACACCTCTGTCTCTTTTTTTACCTCCAGTCCTGTGTAGTCCTGCAGGAATCAAGTCTCTGAAGTATTGCTGTCTCGTGTGTTTAGCACATGTGAACATTAACCTAGAAAAGTCTTATCCTGGTTTTCAATCTATCAACCAAATTATATTTTATTTAACAATATCTAAAAGAGAATATTAAATGAAAGAGAAAAGATGGTTTCTAACAGTGAGAAAGCTGAAAATATAGCTTTGTACCGTGACAGAAACCTGGATTGTGTGGCCTGTAAGGTCAGATCTCTGTTAAATGCACAGCTACAGTTATATAGCTGTTGAAGTAAGCTGCAATGAAAAGGCTCTTGACTTCAGTACTGCAGAGGACAGACTGAAGCCTAGTGTCATGCATGTGTTCTGTTATAGCCTTCATTCCATTACAGATGCTCAGGTGGAGGCAGAGCCGTTAAACACAGAAGGCAGCCACAAGTCAAACTGCGTTCATCCTCAGTCAGAGCGGAGAGGAGGAGGAGTGACAGCGTGTCTGTCTGTCACAGGAACCTGAATATTATTTGAATCATATACAGGAATACGAACAATCTCCTTTCTCTTGGTTCCATGTAAACACGAGGACACACATAGGTCTCCTTCTCTTCCACCTGTTCACTGTCTCACTTCCTCTCTCAGTCTCTGCCCCCCTCTCTCGCCCTCACACATGGACTCCATGGTAACCCCCAGTTTGCACATCTGTGACTAGAATCCTACTTCATGTCCCCACTTACACTGACCCAATTATTACAGTGAACTGTGATCAACACATGCAAATTTTGTTTGTGTGCATCTGCAGTGTCTCAATCACACAACTTGTCTTAATCTCTGCCGCTGGTTGTCTCTAACTCAGTCATATGGTATATATGTATATTTCCACCTGCGATACTCAAATCAAAAACAACAGTGTGGACTGGACAGACTCACTTAGCTGATTCCTATGGCAACTGCAAGCACGCACGCACGCACGCACGCACGCACGTACACACACACAGACACACACACATCAGGCATCTTGTGAATCTTTCCACGCTGCTCCAATTAGGAGCCGAACGCAACAGCTGACAAACACATTTCGCTTGCTCCTGACTTTGTTTCCCCGTGTTTCCACATCTCTTATTCAGCAGTGCTGAGTCAAATGTGTGGGGATAATGAGGTGGTTAGGATAACTGTTGTGGCTGAATTATTTACAAGAGATTTTGACTGTGATGAAACACTTGTAATCTCATTCTGTATTAGCATATCAAATCAACATAAATCAGCGATAGTGTAAACAAATTTTCACTTCACTGAATCATGTTAACCTCTTATAGACGTCTGCTGAACATCGAGGCAGAGCGGAGGTAAAGACGCTGAAATGACATATTGCATTTGGGTGAAATAGCGTTCGCGCTATAGAGCTAATTAATGAGAGAATATATTGATTTGTCACAATGTATGAGTCTCACATGCTATTGCTACGTGACAGAGGCAACAAGTGAAACTGATTTTCAGTATAGAAAATCTGATTCAACAAGAGGCTGTCTCATTTTCATGAATCACAAATCAGGGCAGCTATAGAAAAGACCTTAAACGTACCTATTCAACAAAATACTACAGGTTAATAGTCCATTATCCTTAAGACGGCTCTGAGCTGAGTGAAATAACCATGAAGTATTTCAGTGGCCTGTTTGAATTGGGGGGGGGGGGGGGGGGGGGTTGTCCCACAATTCATTGCGGCAGTAACATTTAAAACCACAAAACCTCGTAGTTGCACCTGGACAGACCAACGTACATATTAAAAAAGAGAACAGCTGTTTAATTCTAATGACACGATCCAGAACTGAAGTAAAACCACACATGATCATCTGAGATCCTTCTTCTTCTCTGTCACATCTGCAATATCATCAACTAAATACAAGTATAAATATAAACAGAACTAACTGCAAATATAAGTATAAATATCATCAGAGCTAAATACAAAGTCATTTCAAAAAAATAATTTCCTTCACTATTACTTTATACAATACATTACACATTTTTTTATAACTTTTGTTTAGTTTTTATTTAGAGTTTTATTTTTTGTTTATTTCGTGTGAGTTACTAATGGTCAAATGTTCCCTCTGTACAAACTAAAAACATCCTTCATTAGGAGGTGTGACTTTTGAATTGTGGTCATAGATCAGAGGATGTCACCGTATGGTACTGTCTGTTATAAATAAAGTAAAAAAATAAACACAAACAAGAATAAGTGGAGTTGGATTTTCCTTCCAACGCGGTTCTCCTTTCCTAACTCCTTGCAGCTTCTCCTTCACTTCATCTCTCCCTGACCTCATGATGTTTCCCACCGGGGTCAAGGAATAGTGAAGGTTAGTAAAGGAGATTATTTTGACACATCGCAGCCAACATCTCCAAATGAAAATGTGGCACCACATACACTCGTTGCTCACGGGAGGTAGTGACCAAATGTAGAATGTAATATCATAATGTATTGTTCCTCCATGTTGAAGCAAAGAAAATGATAACTTAGCTTAGGAAACTTTTCACCAAACTTATGCTTGTTATGAAACAGCTGATTTATCACTACATTTATTTATCACTGCAGAGTCATATTTTCAGACGTAAGAATAAGAAGTGTTGTTATCAGAGTCGAAAGGCTTTTGTTCAAGTGCTACCTTCAACATATTTTGTTCAAAGACAGCATGTTAGCTGCTCTTCCACCCTTGCTGTGAGCCATCTGAACTCTACTGGTGCTTGATGCTCCGATACCCCGGCGAACTGCGATGTCAGCTTGAGTCATCAACATCTATGGGGTCAGGGCGCAGGGGGACGGCCACACAGCAGATGGATCCCAGCGTGGTACTAAAGTTACATCATTCTCTCTTCACCCATTGGAAACCCGCCTCATACTCACACTGCCACTGGTGTGTGTGTGTGTGTGTGTGTGTGTGTGTGTGTGTGTGTGTGTGTGTGCGCACAGTGGGCATGTGTTTGCAGGTTCTCACCTTTCAACAATGAGAACTGGCAAGAGAGTGACGAGCAATTATGTTGAACGCCACAACAGATGGCATCTTATTTACTTGTAAAATTGTACATAGTGCTTCGCATATCACAAAAACAACATGAGCAGACGATTGAGTTCTAAAAATACTATTTCTGCTTTCATATATAGACTTTACTTTACATTAATTTCATAGTTTTATTTTGTATGAATTAAAGAATTGTATAGTCACTTTACTTTTTTTAAATTATCTTGTTTTCTACAGAAAAAAATCTAATTTTAGCTCACTTTTAATGTAGTGGTAGCATAACTATTCAATAATATTCAGTGTATTTATTTGAAATGTCTTCACAGACAGTTAGTTAGCCAGATATAGTGACAATAATAAACCTGATGTAATTGCTGTATCTGAGATGATAATGAAAAAGGTTATGATGTGTAACTGAGAGGAAATAGGTTGTTTACAATAAATAAGGTCAATAAAAAATGTTGATGCAGTTTTAAGATGCAGCGCTGATAAATACAGAGTAGGTAAAACACAAAAGACAATATTTTAAAATGTGCAACTAAGTGATGTTGAAACACCTAAATGTTGAATTGTTAGCAGAGTATATTGAACCCAGTTGATAAATCTACTGGAATTCTTGACGAATTGAAAAACTAAAAAATGAAAAATGCTAATTGTGTTGATTTGCTCAGTGAAAATTGACATGATATGACTTAAAACTTATTTTATCATTCTCTCACAGTCCTATACATAACCTACTGTGTGGAGGTGTGGGCAAATACCTTTCACTTATAAAGGTATTATCATGCTACAGCAGAGAGGTTTGTATATTGATACATGTTACGATCTAGTAGATGTTGAAACTGCAGTGATGATGTACAAATCACATAATAATTTACCTCCTCATTCCGAGGTTGTTGAATATCTGACACGGAGGGAGATTAGCATTCAACTGGACTGTGTCTGCAGCAACTCCAACTTTTTCAACATCCATTCTCCCTTTTTGTGACACACCCAGAGTGTCCTAACTCTGAGTGCGTAAAACTATACATTACATATAGTCGGCAATAGATTCCATGGCAACTGGAACCAGTGCAGCTGCAGACCTCGGGCCCAAAACAATGAGCTGGAAGGAGCAATATGGGAGCTCTGATGTATATGAAAGGTGCTGATCTGTGGGTCCATCACAGTGATGTCCTGTGATCCATCATAAGTATGAACATATTAATGATTGCCACGAAGCCTTAACCTCAATGTATTATGTCATAGTTATTAGTAAAATTGCATTTCTTGCTTTTTGAAATTACATAATAAAAAAGTTCAGTCTCGCAACTAAGCATGTACAGTTCAGCCTCGGGTGATGACACAGCTCTGGATTTTAAGGTGGCAGCTATACCATAGGTGCAGGAAACATACTGAGAAGCATTCAACTTTATTTATATCATTACTTACATGGCACTAAAACTATACAGCAGCATTTCTTCATGCAAAGGGACGTTCTGCTGCTTAATGTTGCACTATCATGTATGACAGTGCTTGCTCTTCTAGACTGGGGAGGCACTGTTATCAATCACTCCCATTTGCACAGTCCACATGCATTTGACAGCAGAGACAGCGAAAGGAAAACTAAACCACAGAGAGAGAGAGAGAGAGAGAGAGAGCTGCTGCGTACATCTATCTACAGTGTACTCTGAGCTCCTGCACTCTCTTCTGAAGAGTAAATGCACAAGTGTTTTGATTGATAACCCCCCTCCTGTATCATTCCAGTCCTTCCTTGTGCATTTACGCTCTCCCTCAGCAGCTCCTTTGTTCCCTCTCACAGCTTTCTCTATTGCCTCTCTCAATCAGCCCTGCCAGGTCTATAAATACAAATCTGGCAGTGAGTTTGAGGGGGGAGATTTTTTTTTGCGCTCTTTTGCAGGAGATACAGTCACAAAATGGAATCTGCGCAAAACAAAACAACGTATATTTCAGGCTTGGTTATACGACTAGAGAGAGGCTGTATTTAATGAATACTACTTGAGTAATATCTTGAAAATGTCAGAGGGGGCAAGGCAGCTTCATCATTTCTAGTTGAGATGTGGAGGCTGGATTTCAGTGTCGAGATCGTAAAGTGGAATTGTAGTTCCATTGCCCTAGTTACTGGATCCAATTTAGGGCATCGCTCAACCTTAAATTTGTACCTGTCTGCCATGGCAGGGAAGCCTTGTAAAGCTGTAACAGGATGAGCGATCGACTCATCTGTTTGTAATGGGACTGTGCTCACTGGCCAGCGCTCATAATTTGACCCGGAACAAGCTTTGACAGAAACAGAGTGCCAGATTAAGATATATTTCGACCACTCCTCCCCCTTTCCCTTCCGCCATCAGTCTGCTGCCCCCGCCCCTCCCCGCCACTCTTATTCGCCCTGAAATTTCACATTAACCTCACGTGGCCCGCGCAGGCCAGGCAACACCAAAGTAAATTTCCAGTCTGCAAGCACACTCCTCTCAGCAAAGATAATTGTTTGCCTTGTCATTTCTCCGACTGGCCAGGAGATAAACTCCAGTGCTGGAAAAGAGCAACAATTTGCAGCAGGAGCTCCTGCACCGCGGAGACCTTACGATCCCATTCTGCAATATCAGACGCTCAGGAGATGAGCTAAGCCTGTTTCTTCAGCCTCCCTCTCTGGTTATCACCCTCCCACAGGCAGACAAACACAAGACCAAGGGTCCTCCGGGAAGCGCAGCGTTCAATATAGTTTTGGGTTTAACAACTATTTTGACAAAATATAAATCAAATCTCCTGCAAAGTGACAATAGTGATGGAGGTGAGATTTGCAGTAATTGAATAAGAATCCTCTCACAGGAGGAGAAGTGGAGGGTGAAGAAGCAGGTTTGATGCCTTGAATTGCATTTTTTCTATTTATGACATGCATTGCATTTTAAAATCTTTTTCTGTTTGTTTTGCGGGCATTCACAATCTTACCACCTTGTCTGCCTTTATTGTTTTTTCTCTCCACAGCCCAATGAACTGTTATCATACCTTAGGCGCCCAAGGACACGATGGCAGCCTCAGAGTCACCATAATGTATTTTAGAGCCTACTTATGTCCGTCGGAATCTTAGCTCAGAATGTCACTTGCAGAGGTGAAGGGCGGGAAAAAGAGACCTGCCTGCGGTGAATGGCGATTACGGGTTTTCGTGTGCAAGACAATCGCAGCTGTGATTATTATGAATTGGTTTTGCAGCAGAAAGTCGAGACTATGCAGAGATTGCTGCCCTGTAGTCATCAGCGTCCTCTCTGCTCAGTGACTCCTGCTCAGTTAACAGGCCACTGGACAGGAGGTGTCTGCTTCTTACATTTAACCTCATTCCAGCAGTTCTGCAGACACCTCTTACCCACAGGACACAATTACAGGATCAGAATTAGAAATCATTACTGTAAGTGTCTTTTGTACTGGGTGAGGCTGATCACAGCAGATAGACACTTGGCCACTAGGCCTCATGCAAGAATATTTTCATATCCTTTCACCTCTATCACTTTTTTCTGTGAGGTTTGCTTGTATGAGTGTCCAAGTCAGATTCACAAAACTCTCTTTGCCGTATGTGACGTATGTAATTGGCTTGTTTCAGCCTGTTCATGAGGAGGAGCACGTTCAAGAGATTTCAACATTAGCATAGTCAACACCCTGGAAAGTGCCTTGAAAGGCTGCCTGTTCCACTTGGTTTGTGAGCAAATATCATTCTGGAGACAGAAGACTAACAACCTGAGAGCGGAACAGAGGCCTGCAGGAAGACCAAGAAGATGATGTCATGAGAGAACTTTCCATTTACTACTGAAATGTATACATTTCTGACAAAATATGCCAGTAAAGATCAGGGTGTTCTTGAGGATCTGGTAAATAATATAACCTTCACCAAGGAGGCTATGTTTTTGTTTAGCTGGATTACCCAATAACGACTGGACAGATCACCATGAAACTTGGTGGAAGAATGCAGTATGGGTCACAAAATAACGCGATAGCAGGGGGTGCACATACACACACACACACAAGTCTCTTATGCAGAACAGATTCTGAATGACAGGTACACAGAGTAAAAGACAAATGCTCTTGTGAGAGATAACTGCATTGTACAAGTACAGCTGAAACTATGAGATTGACTGTCTGCATGGACGGTAACAACATTATGGATGATAGCCTGAGTGAGTTTCCTGCAAACAGAGCTGCACACAGCTACGTAATGCTGCAGCAGAGCAAAACAAGTTAATATGAAGAAAAAATTTTTGGTCATTTGGTCATTATTAAACTATGAAGGGATCAAATCTAATATTATTAGAGTTAATTTTGGTTTCATATTTAAACTAATCCACTGAGATCCTGTGTAGAAAGTTTGGAAACATTCTGATCTGCTTTGTGTTCACACTGGAGTTTTACAAACTATCCAACAGCTGTTATCGTGTAGTCATGTGGATGAGCTGGTAACTGATGCCTGACTTCACTGCTACATTCAGTATGTGTAGATTTATGTTTACTTACTCACTGTGAGAGAGTGTATCTCAAACCTCTGTTTATGAATAACAATGAAGAAACAGGATAAACAAGGAAGCTTAAACTTACTCATTACTGAGGCTTATTATGATGCATTTGTTGTCAATATTCTTTGGTTGACTTTAATGAGGAACTAACACAAAGTATTGAAACTCTCCTTTGTTTTAACACCTTTTCATTTTGTTATTGATCAGGTTATATCCCTGCACTCACACGCTGACACCTACAGTATATGTTGCCTCAGGCATTGAATTTTCTTTCATAGATACGTTGTTATGATACATATGTACGTTGCTTATTTAGACTGCTTCTGTGATTCCTTCTTTGACAGTTGATGATCAGATTTAGTATATATAAATATATTTTGTTTTTAAATTCAGGCTAAATCCACATAAATTGTCTATTGGGAAACATACTTTAAAATGGGATATACTTGGTCCAGTGCTAGAGTCTTACTAACAGCTTTCACACAAGCACACTGGGCAAATGCAGCAGAGTTCCTACAAGTCGAAAGGCGTTTTGAAAGCACCTGTAAGCCCCCACCAGTGCCACAAAACGACTTTCTGTTGTGCTGGTTGTAAAAACATTCATTTTCTATCTGTGGACAATTCTCTTCGCTAAAAGCAGCGTTTTGACTCCTGTTCTTAAAAATGCTGCGTCTCTGCTGTAAACAGAAAGAAAGCAAAAAAAACTTGTTTGCACCTTGCATTGTATTGATTTCCATTGAGCAACACAACAAATGCATCAAGTCTTTATCACACTGTGTACCTATTGGATATCTGTCATGGATTCAAGCTTTACCTTGTTTGACACAACATGTAATGTTTGTTCTTGATGTTTGGGCTTGTTTACATGGCCACAGAAAAAACATTCTGTTTTTCAGGAATTGACCCAGAATAGATTAATGCCTACACACAGATACAGATCAACAGGGAGGAAGAGGGACCCCTCTGTTTGGCACATGTAGAATCTAGTCACAACCTGCGTCACTTTAAGAAACATAGCATATTGTCACCACGATTAAGAACCAGAAACAATCGCACTTCCCTTGTCTGCCGTTCCACTTTTTCGATTAAAAAAATGAATTTCCTGAAACCCTTCCATTCCAGAGGCGCTCTCTCCACTGACTTTATCAATTACCAAGCTCCTTTCAAGATGCCCTCCTCCTTCCATCTCTTGTCTAATTTTTTGGGGCGTGAAAAAGAGCATCGGAACAAAGCAGATTGCATGAAATGAATTGTTATCCCTGCTAAAGCCTTCAGAAACCTCTCTTGGTCGTTGACAGAGGGGAGGAGAAAGGATTAAGTGGAGTTAGGCTGTAAGACTGACGAAGGAGATGAAAAGTATCAAGCAGGAAGTACAAGGGCAGATTTGTGAGGATGAGACTTGAGGGAACAATCATAACAATACTTTTACACAGAGGGCAAATTTTACACACAAAAAGAGTGATATGGTCGATTTGGACAATAAAGAAGAGTTAGGCAGTGTGCTTTTTCTTTTTCAACCAGATACCGCTCTGGGTCAATAGGATCCTGGTTTCATCCTCTTCCTCCCAAGATCTTAACTCCAGCATCCCCACTAACAGCCTCAAAGTTGACCAGAGGGGGCGTTGTAGAGCTGCAACAAATGATGTGGTGGAGACTTCTTTCCTTTTTTATAGTGTTTTATCGTTCGGAGACAGAGAAGGACAAGATGGATGATTCTCAGTGTCATCAACAATGAGCCAGCATGATTGATGCTTGAGTCATCCTGCAGCGGGTGCTGGTTGGGTTGTGACCCGACCCTTTGCTGGAGGTCTTCTCTCCCCCCCTTTATATGCTTACACCAAAAAAATACCTGAAAAAAGTATTCTTTCACTCTTTGTCTTTAACCTGCCATGTTATCGAAAGTAACATATACAACCGTTGATTATCTGCCATGACCAATGCCTGATTCCTTGAAAAGCAACTATAAACTGCTTAGTAGCCACAAACCAAAGTAACTACAAAAAACTACCCACCAAGAAATGAGGGTTACACACCGAAACACGTTATTTATCATTTTCTAAATCCACAGTAAGGATGCCTTTAATATTAGATACGCCAACAGTTCCAGAATTGACTGGATAAGTATCAGATAACAAAGAGGGCAGCTCAATGTGATAGTAGTGAAAAGATAACAAACATCAAATCAAAGGATTAATTCCTAAAGTATATCTATTGTAATATTTATAACATTTCTTATTTAGTTCAGCATTACGTTCCTCATTGGTCATGTGATCCACTACCCGCAGCTCTTCGCGGCCCCCTGAGAGTCTCCCTAATGAGGAGGCGCAGAGGTGGAGCAATATCTGATGAAATATGCACATATGCACATTTCATCAGGGATGCTGGGTTACAAAAGCTGCTCCGCTGAACACAAGTGGGGTCATAAACAGTTTCCACCACAGGCAGTGAAAATGTTGATGTTTACATAATGAGGCCAACCATTGCAAAATTAATGCCAAAATGTACTAATTTAAAATGTGTTATTTAGCACAACACAAAAGGTATTCACCGTGCACTGCTGTGCCATTCATATAATCAGGGTTTGAGTGCCTTCACTACATGCAATGTGCCACTGGGAAACTGTGGGCGGCCGCTGCAAAATGAATGTCATAAAGCTCCAGGTATACAGGAATGTGCAGCCATTAAATTTACAAGGGTGACATTTGCATTTTGGTGTTCCATATGGAATCCAGCGTCAGGCAGTGTTTGATCCATGCGACAGTCTATACTGTGCGTTCCCTCATCTGGGTACTGGCTTCAATGTTTAGCGTAAGAAGTCTTGAATAAAAATGAAGCCATATATAAAATATGCAGCACCTTCAATTAAAATGAATGAAGAAAGCATTGTACATAAAAGATCCAGCAACAAACTAGACTTAAGGATCTGTAGAAGACTCAGCAAACCAACTCTCTTTATATCACAACCATTTACAACACTGCTGCTAGGGTTGGGTTTCATTTGGATTGTTTTCAATATCAGTGGCAGAATCTTTTTCCTTAAAGGAGCAACGGTTGACGATATGAGCAGCTTTTTTATTGCAAAGGCAAATTGGAAGTTAAAATGTAACAGGTTTACAGTTTAAAGTATATTTACTTAAATAAATATTTATAAGTGGAAAACTCACATAATAAATTAAACCTACAATCATTTAACTCAAATTAGCAGTGCTTAACAAAACAAACGTCTTCCACTCCAAACAAACCATTACGTGTCTCCTCGCCTCTGGGTCCAGAGACGCCCACACTGTCGGCTGATGTGTTGACATGAGGACACTCAACCAGTAAACAGACCATCCCTCTGCTTTCAAATGTTTCTGAGCGTCACCAGTTCTTCATTAAGTTGGACATGTTCCTCTCCTTTTACAACTCGTTTCAAATATTTGGTGTCGGAATAATTTTATATGAAATGCAGCCACAGTAGCTAAGTGTAGGCTAACCTTACGTGACTGCCAGAGCCGTATAGAGAGTGTGTTACTACCAGAGTTCAGTGAAAAAGTTACGTCTGATGATGTTAAAGTTGCTTCTAAGCAGAGCAAATATTTCAGTACATGGCTTGTTGAGGAATTTCACACACATTAGATACTGTATGTACACCATGAGGAGAATAGTTCCTGTCTTATTCCCACTTACTCCCTTCTCTCTCTTCGCAGTACCCAAGGTCAGGTTATAGATAAAGGGCCAACTAGCAGTACATTGTAGTGTATACGCTCAGGGACTTTCATATCTTATTCAGATGCCCTAGACAATGAGACACAAACTCTTATGCGTATTACATTAGTGGCAAGACGTAAGGACACAATGTGATTGAGGAATGCTTCAGTCTTAACGATCTGAAAGGATGCGAATACTACATGTAACATAAAGAGTGACAGCAATTCTATTCTTTCACTGATGTGCTGTTGACACAAGTATTGTGAGATATATGGGAATGCTGTGGGAGATTTCGACAGACTAGGGGGCGACAATTGCTCATGTTACTCGATTAGCGTTTGTATATTCTTCCACCTTCTGGTGTCCTTGATGCATCAAGTCTACAATGAAATCTTCTGCATAGGACATCAGCTGCTGCTTGAGTTTCTACCAGTTTCAGGAAAACCTCCATAACAGGGCTCAGACACCGAAATCTATGTTGTTAAACAGCATTAAACCTAAGACAGCTTGGTGACTTCATAGTTTGTCAAAAACATTTAAATGCACAACTCTGCCTGCATTTTTGACCTGAATTGAGTGTGAAGAATGGTTTAGTGAATTCCACTAATCCTCAGCACAACAACAGCACATCTTATCATTTGTGACACACCTTGCACCACAACTATGCTTCTGGTTTGTGCACAGAAAATGTTCTGGAGAGTCACCAAAACACCAGTAAAAACCAAGGGAAGACAATGATGAGGGTAAAGAAAATGATGAAAATGCCAATTTCCTGGCAAAATGTCCTCCCGCACGATGTGTGCCATCATGTAAATGAAGCGCATCAACTGCTGCAGGGATTAAACCTTGCAGTAGCAAGTCTCTCTAACATTATTATTATTAACATTATACAACTCTCCCAGAGGGAAAAACAGGTGCAGAGCTGTAGCTAGAAGTGCATGAGAAGATGGAAGGAGAAACAGGAGGTGGACATACTTTTTAGGCCTGTAGTCTGGGATGCTTCTGTCCAGGGAGATGCGGTCACTGAGCTGAGCGTTGTAGCCGTACTCCTCATACTTCCCCTCGGCATCATGGCTTTCTTCTCCCAGAGTGGCGGCTGCTCCCCCCTGGCCGAGGCCCCCGGGTCCCTCCACCAGCCCCATGGGCTTTGCCAAACCTGCAGAGAAAATAACACAAGAGAGAGAGAGAAAGTCACGCAGATGTACGCTGCCGTGAGTAGAGGCAGACACGCTGACACAGAGAACAGGCAGACAGGTGAGGAGAGAGGTCGTGCAGAGGGGAGGCTGATTGACATTCTGAAGTGGTGTGAGGAGACTGGTGTATGGCAGCTTAGAGAGCCGGAGGGGCTCATCCACGGGGCATCATTACACTGTCTGTCAATGGAAACGCTGCAAAACACCCACATGGACACAGACGTCACACAGATAAGCAGGGCAGAGCAGAAGCTGGGAGGCTCAGTGGCACACGGGCCAACAATGGAGACCAGAGAGAATTTATAGTGCACGTCCAGGAGAGCAGGCCTGAAACAGTCAGTCGGTGATCAGACGTGAAAGACAGTCTCAAAATCCACTGTGAGTGGGATTAGGATTGTGATTAGACCTGGAGTTTCAATGCATTTTGCTTTTCATATTTATTTATGTCGTAACAATTATATTTTAAAAATGGCTTTGCAGATTTCAAAAGTGTAGTCATGACAAAAAATGTGACAACGAAAGTAACATGAATAACCAAAATCGTCTATAGTTACAATTTTGAGTTCAAATATGCAATAAGACTACAACGAATTAATAAAAACAAACAACAAGAACAAAAATAGGAATAAAAGAGTAAGATTCTTAACCTGCACATGTTATAAGCCCCTCAAAGCCCCCCCCCCACTATGCCTAACTGGGGCTGGCGTGTGATAATACACAAAACATACAAACAGACTCAGCAGGTAGGCAAAACCAAAAGTGGAAAACAAACAGATACATACTGATATTAATCACAGGGCAAACGGAATAAAACAACTGCTTATGAAAGGCGGCCATGTATGAAAACATTTCCTCCCTGAGACTCTCAGTGAATATTTTATCTTCTCAAGTTTAAGAAAAAAATATCTTAAAAGGAAAAATCAGCCACACGAAACACAAAAGGCCTGTCTGAGTCGTGACTGAGGACTTCTCTGTATTCCCAGCTCTGAAAACACATTTGTAGATTCCTGTACACATGGACAAATATCAGCATGCATTTTCAGTTTCTTTTACGCATTTATAAATCTGACTATGCACACATGAATTGAGATACAGTTATTACATTGCTATAATATTCATCCCAAAGGACATGAGTGGACATATAAAAGATGTGAGTGCAACTAATTGTATTGTTCGGAGTTAAGAGCAAATTTCATCAGAAGTTCTACAAATAGTGAACATGTTCACATTTAAAAAAAAAAAAATCCTATGCAGGTTTTGACGAGGGAAAAAATCTGAGTTAGATTGCAGGAGGCTATATTGGCTTGAAATATTTAAGAGGACGACAAAATATGTCTTGGATTGTCGTTATAAAGGGATAGTTCACCCAAAAATGAAAATTCAATAGAAGTTTTGGATGAGAGCATAGAGGTGAGAGATTTTGCTGTGTGGGCAAGCGAAAGGGCTCCGGGGTGAGAATATCAGAGGCCATTCAGGCTAAAACATGGTGTAAATGACGCTGTTTCAAGACGGACTTGAATGTTGGGGCTTACGAACACTCGGATGAAACCACAGGAGCAGTATGGAGGCGTGTTATGTTTTTTTCCTGTTGTTTTTTAGGTGGGACGAAGTGCTCACCATTTACTTGAATTGTATTGGATTTGGCTGCAACACTCTTTACTGCTGAGACTCCTGAGGTGTTCTGTGGAGTCAAACACTTCACCCACCCCTCCATCGACATAGTGGTGAGTAGATAATGAGTGAATTTTCAATTTTGGGCCAACTATCCCTTTAATGATGCATAATACTGTGAATGGAGGTGTTAATTATTACCTATTATGGATTCATAATCATTTTACACAGTTTATTGGAAGTAACAACCAAATGATGTCTTTCACCATCAAAAAAATCCTCTTGATTTGTTGCGAGACTCGGTTTCACTTGGATTGACAATTAAAAACACTTCCATGCTCAGTGTCAGTCGGAGTCTATAATGATCCAGCTTGATGTTAGCTAGCAAGCGGATCTCAGCAGGTTAAAAAGTAGATTAATTTCATTGCAACCACAGCGGGGGGGAGCACAGTAGGGGTGCTACGGGTGGTATAACACCTCGAGGTGCCGGAGGTGTATGTTATATTGTTACAAGTCTTTTTCCCCCAATGCGTCACCTTCAATATCTTCAGTTAAGAGCATGAGCTTTCTTGATGGTCTCCTCTGATGAACCATTTTAAATAGTATTTTGTTTCACCAGTTTAAAAATATTAATGTTCAAATGCAGTGTTCAGCCTCGACAGTGTGATACTGTCATGGAAGGACTGCTGATGAGTGAATTCCACTTCCTGAGCCTGTGATTTTCTTACAGGCTGACACTATATTTTCATACGGTGCTGTCAAAATGCAGTTAACAATGTGAAAAGAGCTCACACTACACTGTGCTCCAGCAGGCACTAATGTAATAGCAGCTACACTTTCGCAGAACTGCACATTAGAGAAATGTTATGTGAAACCGCTATAAACACAGTCGTAAAATTCTAAATGAGTTATAGTAACATGTACAGTTATATTTTACTTGTTTAAATATAGAATTATCTTGTATCATATAATCAAGGTGATGTTTAGAACAGTTGAAATCTGGTCCATCATAAATAAGTACTATACACCTGACCAACATAAATTTCCATTGAACATTTTCAACGTACTTATCATTAACTGGGTTAATAACGCAGACGTTTTAAAGACGGGGAACAATAATTGAATAATTGATCAACACACAATTAACAGAATTTAAATAAAAACTTCAGCATTGACCTACTGCAACATTTCGAGGTTTTTTTTTTACTTGGCAGCTTTATATGGAGACAGACACATGTTTTCACCTGAACTAGTTCTGAAAAAGCGTCACTGTGATATGATTTACGTTAATTTGGTTCAGTTGTTTTACGATCACTGATGTTTACAGACACATTTAGTCCAACACGGACCCACCAGGTGTCACACGGAGCTCCTAAGGGCTCTGCATGTCTAATTACAGACGCATCATACAAGCAGTGAGTGGCACCACAGCGACCATGAAGAGGATATTCAGACAGTGTGTGTTCCATGATGGTCGTTTCAATCCACCAAGAATGAGCAGTGACAATACATATGTGGGTTTTTGCTGGTGAGTGGGAGCTGGTCCTGCGTCGTGTTTGGCTTTTTTGTGTCAAAACATAAATTCAACGCAGGATTTAATGTGTCAGACTGAAAGTGCAACACTGCTCTCATCAAAGTGACTCAAAGACCGTCACTCTGGGTCTGTGACAGAGACAAGCTTCAGACGGATGACAGTGTCAAAAAGGAAACAGACTTTATGTTTGACTTTAAAAACAAAAACATTGAAATAATTTCTCATAACATCCCTGGTTTAAAAATGTATACCTTCATGAAACAATAACTTGAGTAATAACACAATGAGCAATTGCCCAATTGGACATTGTATTTATATAGTGGTTTTAACGATGCCAAAAGACACTTAACATCGGTTCAAAACTGAAAAGAGCAAATAAAAACAAATAACAAGAAATATAAAGTACACATCATTAATCACACATTAAAAGCAAATGGTGCAGCTTGTTTACTGAGCTCAGTTTATTTTGGAACCAAGAGCTACAACATAAATATTTAGTTGTTTTTTTAAACTGCTGTTAATGAATAAAAGAATGACTGCAGCTCTGTGGCTGATGGGAGCCTTTCTAATAAGTAGAACTGTGAGATTCTACTGAAAATGCGTCATATTATAAAACATTACAGGTTAAATCTATATGGAAGTGTACATTTAATCTTATAGCGGTTTTGCTGTGGTGATGCAGGGTAGAAGAAAAGGCCACTGCTGGCTAAAGAAAGGGACAAATAATGTTCAATTCCTGCAAACTATTGAGACATTAGTCGGCTCACTTTAGCTACTATAAGAAGCCTTGAAAAGAAGACAATAATCCGTACAGAAGCCAAGTCTTTGTCATTAAACAAACCAGACTACTGATGCTTTTTTTGCAATAAAATGAATGAACAGAATATAATTAAAAATTAAACACCCTTCCTTAAGCAATTATATAATAAATGTGAAATGACCCTCTCTGATTCTGTCAGCCTCGATTATTGTTTGACTATTTAAACTTCCACGAATCTGCCGGATAAAGTCAGATATGCAGTTTGAGCCAAGCATCCAGCGCAGCCCGCACAGAAGAATCAAGCTGCGTCTGTTCACCGCATCAGCAGATGGACACACAGACAGTAAGTAAACAGTGTACACCGATGAAGGGCTCAGCTTCAGCCCCTCCAGGAACTGTGCGGTAATCACCATATTTGGATGGCCTCAAATCTTCGGGTGCCACGGAAGATTTGTAATTGGAGCTGAATGGTGGCAAACTGGCTTCTTCCTGCGAGTGGGATTTGCCGTGGCCCACACCAGCCCGCGTGGTGGCATTTTGACAAGTATGGGTGGGGTTCACGTCATGGATGCACCATCTGGCATAGCAGCACATGCAACAAACACACACACACACACACACACACACACACACACACACACACACACACACACACACACACACACACACACACACACACACACACACACACACACACACACACACAAATACTCTCCAGAGCCAGAGACTCAAGTCTTGAGGGCCTCTCTGTCGCTGCATGAATCTTGGAAGCAGGACAATGGCTGTCAGCTTTGTGTTATGGTCACTGTGTTATTTTGCTTCCCACGGGCTGCCTCTTCCTCTGCCTGATTGAAATTCCATTATGGGATGAGCAACTGAGGACACTCACAGAATGAAGGCTGTAAGTGGTTCGTGAATCAGCTGTCTGTCAATGTACATTACAAGATTCTAGAAAAAGCTAATTTAATGCTGAGGAGTTAAAACAGTTCTGCAGCACATGAATGTTGTTTGTCACTTTAAATGTAAAGTCTAAGGGAACTTTGGCGGACTTCTTTTATAATGTAACTCTTGTTGAGTCCTGTTTTTGACAATACCTGGTCAATCTTTTGTGTGGTTTAGTTATTCTGTCTGATCTTTTATGTTTTCCCACTTCTTGCAAAGAAAAACTCTAAACAAAACAAAGACAAAAAAAATGAATACGCATGAATTAATCCGCAAATGCTTCTTTAGACAGCAGCTGCTTTTGAATCCAAAACCCAACTGTGCACAAACAAAAAAGGAAGCTTTTAATACATTTCTTGAAAGGAATAATTGGACCGTGTACATCTGAGAGAGCATTTCACTAACTCTATAAGAATAAAGAGCTCTGTTCCTATTACTGTGTGAGTTAAAAATGTATGTACACATGATCCTGAGAGGCACTTTGTATAAAAGCATCCAGTAAACGGGCTGTTATGTTCTAGTAAAAAAAAGAAAGATGGCAATGACTAAAAGCCCACATTGCTTTTGTATTCGTCGACACAACTTTAAAACTTCCGTGAGTTCCCTGCGAAGTGTTCTTCCATGTGTTATTTCCGATGCGAGCTCGCTCTCTGAACACCACCGTAACATGATCTCACTGCAAAGCAATTACAGCCCAACATCTGCTTCATCCACTCAGGCTGCATTCCCATGCAAAGCCTCAGCTGGATGCCGATCCTCGCCACGTCAGGCTACAATTTAAATCTCATTGTGTCCAAGGATACATCTGTCCTCGCAATCCATTTGTCCAAATCCCCTGGACATGACACATTTAAGTCGCAACAGCTCTGCATTATACAGTAACCTTCACAATGTGTCCGATTTGGCCTTTATAGGATAGAGCCTCAAATTCAAAGATGACCCCCTATACCCACCCCCCCTCTATTTAATGAATGATTTAAGAGCAGGAGTGGATTTATGCGTGTCCAAAGTGATGCAGCGCAGCTCTAAATATTGATGGCAAGAGGAGTACGGGGGGATTGAGAGATCTCTTTCAGAAGAGAAAAATAACTTGTTCTAGAGAGGCTTCGAACCTTCAAAGACCAAAACAAATCTATTAAATACGGAGAACTGCAGGAAGAGCTGCATTAACGCTCAGAGCGGCAGCAGTCATGTCAGGAGGATAACCGTTCTGATTTGGAAATTGGTTGCACAAGACTCCTAAATTATCTGTAAACAACGGGATGTTGTCCTCCTGAAAAATGTAGGTCACAGGGAGAAGCTCGCTTGAAAATGCAAGAACAGCATCGTAGATGCAGAGTTCAAAAAGAGCAGAGGCAGGACATTCATCTATTAGCAGTTATCAAGTGTTATTCTTTAGTTTTTCACACATTAACTATCCTGTTGTGTCTCACTAAGACTTTTCCAGAAGCTCTGTTAGCTTTGAAAAGCTTCAGAAGTCACAGCTACTTTTCATGCTGTTGTTTTGTCCTGAAACTGGACTCAGCCAATCAATTTGACTAAATACTGCATTACTGGAGGGCCACATTAAATTCACATTAGCATGTGGTTAGTCTATATTGTTATTGTTCAATAGAAAGCATCTAAGGTCTAATATGTGTAATTATCAAGGGTGCTAAATACTCCAATTGATCATTTCATTAAAAAAACATATCTACATTCAATCTGTGTGATGAAATATTAGGAATCATTACCACCGTATCTATGTCCACCTGTTTTCTACTGCACTTTAAACTGTTCATATGTGCATGAACGAAAAGAGCCCATCAGCAAGTGGTTGTGAGTTTATGTCATCATTTCCAAACATATCCGTTTCTGCCCGTTCAGACAAAAACGCTGCGCCAGAGTTTTCAAATTCAAACGAGTAGTGTGGACACAAACTGAATCTGTAACTGAGTTGATCCATTTTCAAACAAAAACATGGATGTAGCATTAAGTTGGATTTAAATTAGTGAGATGAAATCATACTGCTACTATTAGTGAAACAGTTCAAACATCTAAGACAATGCCTTGGTCATTTACATGCTCTTTAAAAGTGGCTGCAGCTGGTTCTTTTACTGCCATGCAAAGTTATGCATCATTCCCCAGCGTTGATACAGTCACTGTGCCAGACTTCAGTGTTGGAGCATGAGGCGTAGATTACAAACTTATATCCTGATATTTGTTTACATTTATATCAGTAGTATGGACTTTTAGGCAGCATTGACTGTTACTAATTCCTCTTTCACTCTAATCATACATGCAATCATCTGGAATAACTTTTATATCTGAATCTGATAACTCTGATAACTGTGGTAAGATCCACTTATGAGGAAAATCTTGTCTTCTGAGTTATGTCGATCTGGTCAATTCAGCAGAGAGAAAAAACATGACTGTATAATATCATCTGAAAAATGTTTTATTTACACCATTAATTGTTGAGCCTGAGAGGCTGACCTCTACGCCCTCTGTCATCGAATGTCATCATTTAATAATGGCATTGTAATCACTGCATGACTCGAGGCCGGCAGTGCCAATAAGACGAGCGCTCGCTCCATCTGTGGCTGACTGCTGATTGTCAGGTGAGCCACTGAATTCATTATCGTCATTCTTAAAGGCTGAGCAGAATTGATTCTTATCCCTTTCTGAAAATCTTCTGTGGACCACAGCCTCATCTGCATATCATTATCAGAATATATTTCATTTCAACAGGCCCCTGCGATGTGGTGTCCCTGCAGCCGGCGTCATTACACATGGCGCAACAGCATAGAGGCACACGGCGATGTGTATCATTAAGATACAGTCAAAGCATCAAGTGTCTGTGGAGGAGAGAGAGAGAGGGAGTGTGACATTTCTCATCCAGTCTCTGCCCCAGTAGGCTTAGCATATAAACAGCGTTGGATTCTTTGCCATAATTGGGCATTACAGATAAGAAGCATATCTGGTGCTGCAGCTGGGCCTGTGAGGCTGCCATCCCATCAGCACCTACGCACTGGGAAACGGCCGGGAGTGACATGCATGGCTGATGACAAGAGCCTCAGTGTGACCGTGAGCTGTGGGACAACGGCAGATCTCAAACAATGACACATCCAGTGGCGGTCAGAGGGGTGCAAACCGAAGAGCGGCACATCCACTCGCTAATAGCAATTTCTGTTTTCAAGACTATTATTTTAGCAGCATTCCTGATTGTGCCGGGGAAGCCCGGTGGCGACAGTTGTCATATCTGCCAGAGAAATCGAGGGTTGTCAGCCTGAAATAATAAGCCTGCCCATGTCTACCTGTCTGAAATCAAGGACCCACTGTTTCAATAATGACTGAGAATTTCAAGTGGGAAGTCTGCCTCTGCGCTGTGCATAAAGAGAAAGCCTGAGAGACGTAATGAAGGGCGTCGAGATTTAGCAAGCAGTGAACTAATTCTCTTATCGGGTTTTCTCTTCACTGACTGAACATTTTGTTGGATTTCAAAATGAACATATCAGCATTGACCTACAAAATCACAATGAGTCAAACTCTAATGTTAAAAAATGCATTTCTATCTCTCCCTGGATGATTGAAGCTGATCTTATTTGTGTAGACTGTTCATTTAGGCAGGTCACTCATGGAGCTCCAGCGGGTGAGGCACAGGTGAGGCGGTATTTGCTATCTAATGGAGTACTTAAAGTCCAAACGCTGCTTCATAAGCTTGTTAACAAGCTTAAAACCCCCTCATCTGATTACCCAGAGACGATGGTGTCCCCGGCAAAGCGGCTGCACTGATAACCTTCATGTTGCCTATTCCTTTGTCGAATGAGCCACTGATAAAGCTTCACTCTTGTTTTCTCATTGCGAGTCCAGCAACCATCCATCACACCACCATAAAATAGGAATTCTCCCACTTCTTTATGTCCTTCAGATCTAATTGGACCTTGCTTTAGCTCCCGTGGCTCGCCATTGGTCGGCAATAAACAACAAAGGGAATGGGCAATTACTTCATATCACTGCCGGACATGGTAATGGTTATTGGTGCAGCGAGTCCTCCTCTTGCCATTGCTGTCCCCAGTGGCCATAGAACACAATTTGTGGTCTGTGCACGATTTAAAAAGGGGGCAGTGACCTAGGATATGAGGATATGATTAAGGATCCCGTTAAATTGATCCCTTGTTATGTTTTAAAGTGAAATTACACAGAAGGAGACTTGTGCCTGTGGTAATTGTTTGTGAATGCTGGACATAAATTCTCTGACACTGAATGTAGCATCTGCATCATAAAATGCAGCATCTTCATCCTGATATATTCCTCCACAAGCTTCTGTTGTCTTGTACACATGTTGACTGGAAGGCAGGAGATGGTGTCAGGTCTCCACCTGTGACAGATCTGCAAATAGTGTCCCAGCTACATGGACTTATAAAGTTTTGTGTGTCAGAACAAATATCTCTTTTTCCTCCAGTCTGCTAACTTAGGTTTACCGATTGCAAACTGTCCTTCCGAGCTGCTTAAGCTGCTTGCAGACTTGCACTGAACTTCAGGGATCGAGTGAGAGCCTCCCGACTTTCTGCAGATGTTCTCGCCTGGCCTCCCCGAGAAAGTCGGTAGAAGTTCAGAAAAGCCGATGCGAGACAAGAGCAGGAGATCCCCTGCAGGATTCAGGTGGTGACGACGTTTCAAACATATGATAGATGTAAAAATTACAAAAACAAAACCAATACAAATATCTACAGATGAAAAAGCGGTGACATACGCATAGAAGACACCTGAAGATGTCAAGAGAGTTTTTGGTGATAAGAGCCGGCACCGGCACAAAATAAGATCTCTGCAGCAATATTAATGTTACTTCCTGCCTCTATCTGCTGCACCACCCCTCACCTGAATTCTGGAGAGGATGTGTTGTTGTGAACCTGTCTGAACGGAGAACCTCCTGCTGCCTGTTCATGTGTAAAAGGAAAACTCCTGAGAAAACCAAACCCAATTTTACAGACATCCTCCGGAGGTTATTTCGGAAAACAGCTTATGATAGAAATGAAGCCGTAGGTAAAAAATGCTCTTCAGAACTTTCGGCCTCATGTGGCAAATGTCTCTTGGTCACCTGGCTGCTCTATAGAACAATTATCATATAGCTTTGTGAAAAGGTGAAAGACTTGAAATGGGGGCTGTACCACTCTTATAGATCAGCCACTTATAGCGCTTCCAGCACATTAAATTAACCTTTAGTTATTACATATCAAATAATTATCTGCAGCCTCTCTGAAGCCTCAAAGAGATGCATGCCTTCCACTCAGGGGATAACTGCAAATAGGAGTTACACTTTAGCCAACAAAATTCCACAAATGCATGATTTAAAGTGCGGCCACTGAAACATTGCATGAGACAAAGTGATGGAACTCAAAGACATTCCATCTCTCACAAGTACATGTTAATAACTTTCTTTTTACTTTCATTCCTATATGAATTCTGCACAAACGCTCACTGTGTTTCTGTCCCACAGCAGAACCACTGTAAGGGGTTGACTGACTCTATTGGATTGTCTCTATATAAAGCAAAGTGACTGAAAGGATGAATTGTGCTTTTTGAGAGGAAATGCCTGCTGGGTGGATGCCAGATGCAAAGCATAACTCAAAGTGACAGAGTGACCCTCAAATAGCTGCTGAAGTTCGGACATAATATCGAGAGCACGGGCGATAAAATAAAAATCTGCAGTCGCACTATTTTTGGTCCATGAAGCTGTGAAACGTCCTTTACCACTGACGTCTGGGAATAGAGTCAAACGGACTGTCGATCCACTTTTTTCTCACATTACATTCAGTTACTATAGCTTCAACTGGAATTTATTTCCTGTTTTAGTTCAATGTTTAAGTTGCATAAGCTGTTTAGGGTGTGGGTGTTAAACTGTGGTACAATGTGTATCAAGAACTGTGAAGAAATGACCTCCTCCTGCACTGCCCCATCCCTCACACTCCAGCTTCATCCTGAGCTAGTGAAGCCTGCAATTTACACCAAATGACAAAGTCACTATTTCCCCGGAGAGAACGGTGAGCTAGTAAATAAAAACCAACTTTACTGATAGATTAAAAATCAATCAGCAACACTTTGCAAAGTGGCAACATTTCACCACGGAGCACAATGGAGCAGCAAAGCTGAGTCCTTATTATTTGGCTGGAGAAGAAGACGTTATGGCTTTAACTGCTGGGGGGGAAAGGGTTGGCCATTGGGAAGTGAAATGCCAGTGGGTGACGAGTTGGACTCCATTATGATGTGTTTGTGCTGTAATGTAGTAAAGCTTTCCTCTGGTGTTCTCATACAACACCGCTGACATTGTCTTGCAGCTTGTCACCAAAGCAGCCGGTCACAACAGTATGAGAAAATGATGCCACTTAGCCTCAACATCCTGTCAGCGCTGCACAGTCCACAAACTACAACCAATTTAAAAATGCCTCTTTGACCAAAACAATGACCTCAGCAGGAGTAAGAGAGAGTTTATCCATTTTCTCTTCTGTCAGCTATTGGTGTCTTATGTTGCATAAGCTGATTATTACTCAAATAATTTTTTTTAGATTTTATATTATTACATGGAAAAACAATGTTTTTGCCCTTTAATAATAAAAGACAGAAATGAAGTAGTAGTAGATCACAGTGGTTCTTGCTTAAGACCTGTTTTAAAATCATTTTATCATCACAGACAAGACTGAGAAATAATTATTTAGTTGATTTACCGAAATGTAAAATAATCATCATCATTAATGGTCTCTGTAATTTTTCAAACAAAGAAGCTTTACCATTTTGACATCCTCTTGGGCTTTTATTTCCAATTTAGGCGATGGCAATCTTTCTGACTGGAACAGATTTATTGATAATTGAATAATATTATGTTGCACGCACCCCTAAATGTCTTTCATTCAAACAATGGCTTAAATCCTTGTGACTCACCACTGATATGAAGGTTGTATTGTGTAAACAGTAAATATAATTGTCATGCATGGTAGCATGATGCTTGATGTGATATGCACAATTCTAAGGGACGTAAAATGTTTGTTTACATCACTGAAATCTTTAAACATTGATTGAATGAATGTCTTTATTTGCCTAATAGTGAATTATAAACATTTCATCACTGCATCCACTTCAGTGTTTTCCTACATCTGTGTGAGTGAATGCCAAACAAACCCCGGATTGCATCTTTAACAGTAGGATTTGCGTGGATTTCCCCCAGGAGAATACGACTGCGCAGGAAGACAGAGTCATTCTGGATGTAACTTGATTTTAAAGATTGCTGCTCTGCTGAGGAGACCAAAAAAAAATCTGCCTCACAGACTAATGGCCATGTAATGAAATACAAGTCTGTCATTCCGTTATGGAGCCATTACATTAGGCTCTCCTTCAAAACTCAGACAGCTTGTTAAATCTGATATGTTTCAGGAGCAGTGCCTTCAAAGAAATGACAGGAACGGACGAGGAGAGAGAGACAGGCTCTGTGGGATCCTATGCAGAACTCACAGGCATCAATACTTAAAGCTTAAAGTTTATGTGAAGTTTACAACAAGTCAATTATGGGTTAAGGGTGTCACAGTCTGATAGGCTGTTAAAGTAACAGCACAGTAAAGTCTATCAATACAAAGGGTCGAGGCACACATAGCAAGTATTGCACTGTAATACCCTGCTTCATTAGATCCTTAACAAGCCAGGTTAGAGATACAGAGGCACAGTGCTCCATGTGCAAAGTGAAGCTGAGTTCAAAAACATACAGGCTCATAGAAAACGATTCATATAGTACAGGTCTATGGGAAACTGACCTGCCTGAATCAGGGCACCTTTTGGATTTCTTATGCCTTCACAAAGTATTCTGTAAGAGTTTACAAAATCATTCACTTCATTACCAGCAGGTTCTAGTTTGTTTCAAGTCGTATCCTACCGTTTAACTGGTTGTAGACCACATCCTCCAGCCTCTCCAGCCTCTGCAGAATAGACTGCCTGTCCACCAAGTTGGAAACTTTGCCATTCCTGGCTCGCAGCCTCTGGTCAGAGATGCGCCCCAGCTGGATGAGCTCCTCGGATCGGTCCTGGATCCTGCAGTACACCGAGAACAGGATAATCCCCACGAACACCAAGATGTTGACGGTCAGCAAAGTTTTGATTTTGCGTGCCACAGCCATGAAAGAGAATCGGCGGGTCGCGGCTGACTCAGTCAAGCCCGGCAGCTGTCCGTGTGCGGGGTGGCCTGCTTTCTGGCACCTCGCTGCGTGATGGTGCAGGAGGATGATTTCCCTGCTTCGGTGGAAGGGAAGGTCAACTCGCGGAGACCCGGTGCAGGTGGCGGGACGCGTTCAGCACCGCGGACAGCTCAGGAGGAGGCTGCGCTCCCGCATCACACTCCGGAGCAGGAAAGTTCAAGGTGGGGAAGGTTGCTCGCGGCACAATGCGCTCCGCTGACGCGTCTGCTGGGGCTTCACTGGCCGAGAAACAGCTGCGCACTCTCCGCCGTCCCTCCAGCTACATGTTACGAGCGAGACACGACGCCACGGGAGGCATGCATCCTCTTCGAACAGCCTATGGCAGTTGCACAAACATCTCCCCCCCTCCGCAACGTGATAAGTCGCCAGATCCTATCAGCCCCAGAATGCCTCGTCCATCTTACGGGAGACACACTGCAACAACCGAAGCATCCTGCTGCTATCACTGCTCTACTGTGGCATCCCTTTTCTCGGAGGCGTTGTGGTCACTCGATCCGTGCATGGCGCTCTTGCACATATGATCCAGAGGAGCGTATGTCCAGAAAATATGTGCATGCTCCAAAAACAAGGCGGCGTTTCTCTCCCTCTGTCTCTCTCCGTTTGCGCTCCGTCAGTCCATGGTCGCTGCCCTGGTCAGTGGCGCAGAGGAGCAGGACGAGTTGCCGAGAGCAGATTTGCCCTCAGACGCTGTCAGACGATGCCGATGCTCGGTGTTGCTGGGAAAGATGTGGCCGGGCTCTGGCATGCTGTCTCTCCTCCTCCTCCTCCTCCTCCTCCCCGGCCCCTGTGCGCGCTCTGCAAGGGAGGAAGAGCCGCCGCTGCGTCCTGACGTTCAGAGGCACAACCATGAATATTCAGGAGCCGTATTTGGGCTCGCTTGGATAAAATAAACAGTGCAGACTGTGCAAGGCAGCAAATATTTCTCCCAGAGCAGCCGTCTCCCCGTATCAGTCAGTGAACTGTGAAAAATGTGAGTGAAGATGTGTTCACACATGTGACTTTGTTGCTATCTGAACCGTAACGCATAGAGGTTATCAGTTTCCACCTCACCTCTGAGGCCACTGCCAGGGGCAACTTAAGGCTTAAGTGCTTAAGAATCCATGTTGCACATTGTAGCCTTTTTAATGTGCACAGTTATGTAACAGCCCTCTGCATATATACACGTGTGGTCAACCTCAGCACGAGAATCATCATTTCAACAATCACATGCTTGGCCAGAGTTTCAACTTCATCAGATATGAGCTACATAAATTATAAATAACCCATTCTAATCAAACCAACTGGGAAAAGAGGAAGAATGCATTTACATGAACTAGTGCAGTGCCCCGGAATGTATGTTTGCTTGTCCTGTGTTAATGCTCTAGAGATAAAGTTATTCCTTTTCATTAGTGAGTCCTCCTCTAACATTTCTACAGTATACTGTCACTTTTTATCGTTTGTGTGCTGGATGTTGTGTGCAGAGCATTTTATCAACAGTCTATGGCGCAGAGTGAAGTTAAAAAACGTTGTGTTCGTCCTACATGACATGACAATTTATGTTTTTCATAAAATAAAACTAAATTTACTTTGTTACCATTCACATGTGTGGTTTATATTGAATGATTTATTGAACTGCTGTTGTTTCTTCATACATTGCATGTCAGCTGTTTCAAATGTCTGTTAGGCAATCCATGCACTCTTCACATTCAAGTTCACACCTTTTCAAAATAAAAGCTCTGTTATTCCGTTCAGTAAGCAATACAGCATCTAAGGAATGTTGCTTTTACTTTGAAGACTGAATGATATGGTGTTGATTCTGGCCCAAGGTTTGACCCAGTTGCTGACCACTGCTGTAGTTTGACCTGGCCCACCCCCACTGACTGTTAAAGAGCACTAGTCACCTGTTTATTCAGTTTTTATTAACATTGAACATATCGCGTGTCCAATGCTTGCGTTCCATATGGTTGGTCCACTTGCGTTTCAAACAGACTGACAGTCAGAGACAGACATTTGTGGAATTAGTAGATAGTTACATATTCACAACAGATCTACTTCTATCACCAAAATATCCACCTCACACTGCAACCCACACTGTTTACTGACCTCCTGCAAAGCTCAATGCAAAACCCCGCCAGCTAAAAACCATGATCTTTAAGGGCATGGCTAGTGTAGACCAAAGGATTGTAGCCATCAGCTACGTGTTCAAACCACTTGCTCAAATACTTCAAACTCCCCTCTGCTCCTTATCTCCAAATCCAAATGAATTATGACTCAAATAAATCACGTACAAGGAGATTCAGTCACAGTGTGTACTTTCACTTGATTAAGCAAACCCAGACATGGCACAGGCTGCCCAAAGCACTTTGATCCCACTTCACACCCACCAGAGCATCTCAGATTTATACCCCTCAGTTTGTTTGCCATTTCACTATAGACAGATGGCGGCCGCTAACTGTAAAAGAAAAAAAAAACAAATTAATTCGATTAATTGACAGTAGCGTTCTCTGTCAAAGGACATCTGGTGTTAGAATGTGGTCTTCTAAGTTTTCTCATAACTGTTGGTGGTTTGCTTCTTCAAAAAAACAATTGTGGTTTTCCGAAGAGCAGATTGAAGAGCTTTTACGTTTAATCCTCTTGGAGATCAGTTTCAGAGTTGGAGAAGAGTGGTGCACTGCAGTGTTGGGCGTTCTCTTCAAAGAGCGGGGGCCTCATCAGTTCTATCAAGACACAAACAAAGCGTGCACAAGAGCACTGGGAGGTTCAGTGGTCCATATTTTCCACAGTCCAACCCAAAACTTGGCCGACTGTGGATTTATGTTCCAAACCATTAGCACTCAGTACTCATTACTAATACTTTATATATTATTAGTTGCCGTTCCTACAATTTTACAAAAGAACTCAATCGCCATTACTACTACATGATGTATACACTCAGTAGTCTTTAAAGCATAGTTACACAAATATTAAGTAGTTATTAAAACATAACTACACAAATACTTGGTAATTGTTACTAATTTATGACACAAATACTCAATAGTCACTATTTTATTACAGACTAGGCTATTCAGTATCATAACTACATGAGTGCTTAGTAGTCATCGGGTGGACTGACCCCACCATGGAACTTGTGACTGTATCTTAAATGTTTGTGTCACTATTGTTGTATTCCTCCCACAGACTGACTTTTAAACACCTTAACTCAGAACTAGCTTTGTGGTTCTTCCTCCCACACTAGGTGTCTCCAAGACCGCATTTTGCTATGATAACAAACGGACCCAGAGACTCACGAGGTGAAAACAATACCAGCCCTGCTGTCACAGCTGGTTATTACATGAAATCATACACACAACAACAGCGATCATTCTCCTCTCTGTGTTGTGATGATAGACTGCATTTCCTGTTATCGCCCCTTTGTGTTTTAATGATAGTAGGCCATGTGCTTCCCCTCCAGCCCTGCAGCTCCTGTGGTTCTCAGCTCTGTATGACAAGTACATTTCAAGCATTTGGCTTTGTATGCAGTTTTTAATTAGGGTTCCCACTGCACGAGTCCCATTATAAAATGTGCTGATTTGATTCAAGCTCTGCAGAAACAGACAGACTGTGGGGAAATCACAGCCACCTCAGCCACCATGCAAACCTCAGCACACCTGCTAACAGTATCACAGCCCCATACACTCCTCTGTTGGACTCTGTGCAAGACTCTCTGAAGACTTCGGTGCTGTTTTCTGCATTCAGCACCCTGCGTGCCTCTGTGATGGCAGACACTGGCACTAAAGTGTTTTAACCATATTAACTTGGGTCACAGCCAGCTGCACCTTAGTCAACCCACTCTGTGTTTCTACAGAAGTCACTTGAACATATTCAGTGGGAGGGTGCAGGCTGGATAAAACTGTGCATCTAGCACTGCTGCAAGACGACCAAATATATCTATAGCCATGTACTCATCAGATCTGCGTTCAAAGGAATTATAAAGCAGGAGCTCCAACAGTATCTCAGCTGTAAAAAAGTAGAGCAAATTATGTATGAGAATCAATCTGCTATGTGTTTATCACAAATATCAATGTGATGACTGTTGACCTGTGACTATAAGTCCAAAAAATAAGCCTTTTAAATAACTTAACATTGATTTTCTTTTATTAAAAGGGAGAGATTAAGACATGTAGTAAGTTATCTATCCAAATTATCTTTGTTATGGCACGTCCATTGGATAGAGAGCAACATTATGAGCCACATTTTAGGAGACCTGATAACTGTGAGTGCGACATTCTCTCTTCTTCTATAATTAGTTGATCAGGTTGATGAGAAAAATAGGTCTGAAAAAAACAAACAGTAAAGGTGCAGGTCACCAAAACAAAGACTAGAAAGATGCTAAGCGCTGAAAAACTGCGGATGATTGTCTGTGGACTCATAGATTGTATGTAAAGATGGACGACATGACTGCTCCCCAAAAGTGAAGCCAAAGCATCTTGATCGTCATCTGGTTTCTGGCTGAAATACAAGTCATAAATCCAGCCTCCTCCATGTTAGTGGATGGGACATGGACAGAACTTAAAAGTCAGAGTTCACATAAAATAACATTTTCAAGATGGTTTCTTTCATTTTCAGAACTGATGTGTGCTGATTTTTCTGATGTGTTTGGTTATTTGTTGCAATGAAAATCGGGTAAAACATTATGACTGATTATTGGTAGAGTGCCTGTATTAGCAGGACTTCACAATTGTGGTTCCATCCCTGATCCCTACTGTGAACACTTTGGATCCAAATGAGCAAGATGGCAGCGCTGGTATCCAAAATATTTGGCTTCATTTGTTGGGAGGAAGTGGAGACATGTTGTCCATCAATACATACAGTCCAAAATGGGTTCATCAATAGGACTAACACCTTTCAAGCCATCTGATCTGATGTTAGCATAACCTACATGGATTAGCGCAGCTTTAAATTGTTAGCATGTAAACAGACCGATGCAGTAAATACAGGTAGGTAAGAGCCTAAAGAGGTCTTGTCTGCTAAGAGGATGGAAACCACTGTAAAACACATTGTAGTAAGTGCTTTGTTGGGCACCATTTACTTTGCTACACTCCAGTGATTTTAGTGCACTGGGTATTCTCATCATTGGAAGCTGCTCTCACTGGCCGGTCGACGTGGCTGAACAGAGGGGATATGTTCTGACAAGATGTTATTAAGCAAGGACAGCCAGAAGTCAGCAGATCACACACATCTCCTAAACCGCAGGAATACATTTAGCAGCAGACTAAGAGATCAAAATAAACTTTTGTCAGCTTTTCTGTCTCTGAAACATTTCATCCAGGTTTCAACAAGCCACATGGAATCTCTCTCTTTAAATCTCAGAGAATATGAAATGTATTCTTGGGTGTTTGTTGGTTGAATATAATGAAAACCAAGATCTTGTGATTTTGTGTTAACAGTAGCTTGTTTTCAGTTAGATGCAAACTAAAATTAAAAAGCACTGAATACTCTTTTTTAAATGTGGTATTCAAGAAGAAAATCATTAAAGCATGTCTTGACTGGGCTGCAACTTTCATTAAAAATACAAAAGCTTGTTTGTATCCCGAGAGAAAAAAATCTGTCCTTCATTTGTGTTCACAGTGGCTAATATGCATATAATATGCGTTTTAGCAAAAGCACAAATGATCTAAATGCCACAAGCTACATAAAGGACAGTGTGTCCGTTTTGATAATATGGAGAGAAAAAAAAGTCACAGACAAATCTGACAAACAGGGAGTAGATGAGTTTGTCCCCAGATCATTTGACACGCAGACTCGCTGTGTCGCTTTCAGAATAAAGAGCCCACTCAAAGACACTCGTTGGTCACTAATGTAATGCTGTCCCTCTGCCTGTCGGAGCTAAGTTCATGCATTATCACTTTGACCCTGAGGCTAACAGCTAAGCCCCAGTTCTGTCTGCCTTAACTTAGCTCATTCACATTCCACCTCCCTCCACTTCTCCCCACTGAGCTGCTGCGGGGGCTGTTGATTTGCCTAATGCCTGAACTAAATTAGAATAATAACCCTGCAGACTAAAATATGTTGTGTTCTGCTCTGGGCAAGTTTTTACATGTTTTTTTTTTTTTTACAACATGATGATGAGGCAACAGTGGAGGCCATGCGGCTGAATGTTTATCAGAGCTGGGGTCTCATTAAGACTGAATGCGCTCTTGACCTTGGCAGACAACTGTGGCTGCACCAGTAATGCATCACCGTGGCATCCCAATCGCAAATGCAAAGTGCTTTTCTTCCACTCAAGTGGGGACAAGGCGACTCTTGACCCTGATAATGAGATGGAGACAGGGGCGGACATCAGCTCTGTACACACGCTGTCAAACAAACCTGTGACAGGACTTATCTGTGTAAGAAGTACCAAAACATTCAGCTGGAGGCAGAGCACGTCACATATCAAAATGTCAAAATGAATGATTGGATTTATCAATATGAACATAAGCCCGGCTTCTCAATGTGTTTGTATTAATGGAGCAGGAACTCTCCAGACACCTCCAAATGTTTCTTGATTTATGGCAGAAGCAATTACATCTTGCCAGTGCACCGATGCTTGATGGGCGAATCGGTGCAGGTAATTAGAAAGAATAATGAAACAGGGAGCCGAGGGAATGAATCCCTGCATCAAAAAATCTAATCAAAGATAAATGGACTATCCATATTACCTAGTCATTATGCCGGAAAGAATATTGTTTTAAATCCCTGTGAGTGTCAGCTGTGGACTTTCTCAAACAAAAGCCATAACTCTGCTGACACCTCCGACTTGTTTGCCGACTGATTGATATTCCATGGCCTGTGAGCATTCCTCCAATTTATGTTTTCAATTTCGGGCTGAGACAATGGAATCGGTTTTTTCATACAGAGAAAAACAGCTAATGATGGATTTACAAAATAATACACAAATGTTATTAAAATGCACCCAAAAACAATTCATTTGAGCTCAGACAGAGGCACACAAACACACACTGCAGACATAGCGCACAACTTTGTGTTAAACCAAGTTAACTTTGGTTAATTCAACTGACACGTTTAAGTGTGCTGGTGGACATTTTGTGAGAATTTCAAAACTGTCAACACTTTCAAGTAGAGTCAGCTTTAAATATCCTCTGCTCACTTATATACTCTGTTTAAATGTCTGTTTACTCCCAGGAATTCTGAAACATATTTGTATGTATCCATCCATTCATCATTTACATCACTTATCCTTGGGGTGCAGGGAGGGCTGGAGCCAATCCCAGATGACATTAGACTAGAGGCGGGGTACACCCTGGACAGGCGGCCAGTTTATGGCAGGGCCAACATACAGAGACAAACACACAATTTAGAGACTCAAATGAACCCAACCACAGTCTGCATGTCTTTGGACTGTGGGAGGGAGTCGGAGTACCCAGACAACTGCGCAGATACAACAACATGCAAGTCCCCACATAGGGCCCTGGCCAAACCTTAAACCAGGTACTTTTTCTCTTAAGTTGCTGCAACACTGGCCGCTGTACCACCGCACTGCTACATTTATATAAATCCTCAATATATTTTTGAAAATAAATGTATGGAATGAGAAAAAGGATAAGATTGACCATCGAGACTGGCACAGTCAGTCTGGCTCCAAACACACAAGATGGCAGCGTTTGTATCGATTTAGCTTGGTGCTGCTTGTTGTTGCACAGCGACTTTAACGTGACTATTAGTTAACTTCCGAGGTGTTTGAAGATGGCTATCTTTAGCTGTTCCTATTTTTGCATGCTTAGCTAAAATAACCACCTGCAGTCTCAAGGTTACAAAGAAGAGAATGGCATATCCTAAGCAAGAAAGTGAATGATGAACTTATAAAATAACATAAATTCTTTAAAATGAGAGTTTATTTGCATCTATCTAACTCACATTATGTATGTGAGTATGGGTATACTGTATGGTCGTACAACACATCACAAAAAAACAAGAGTGAGTAGCAAAAATAAATTAATTAATAAAACCTAAAAGTGTAACAGCGTCACCAAACTGCGGCATGGTCTGATACATTCTGAAGTGATACCAGGAGGATATCAAGGTCCCATTTACACAATGACTCACATAATAGCTGTAAATGACAGCAGAGATTGCGTCAGCTCTTATTTTTGATATTTTATTTACACAACAAAGTGTCTGCTGGGATGAGTTCAGGGAATCAGGGACAGATTAGCGGCCTATCACGCTCACTAGGTGGTGGCAGACCTAAGAGTCGCAGATTTCGTCCAGTTTCTTGTCCGTTTGTGGCCAAAAGAAACCAGCAGCCAACATCTCGGCCAATGTTTTAATCACAGACTCGCAGGAGCAATCACAGACCTTAGACACTAATCAGGAAACACAAACACATGAGTACGCCTGCATGCATGTGCATACAAAGCATTGGCTGTGTTAATGCTCAACACTGTCTAATCTCCATTTCATGTGCCAACGGGAACACACTCCAAAGAAAAAAAAAGAATATTTTTGAGTATTTAGCATTAATATGCTCAAATTTAAAGATGCTAAATTTCACTTTAGCCCTGATCTAAGATAGCTTAGTGTCTGTATATAACGTCAGCATAATACCACTGTGAATATACAGTATGCACACTTTAAGTGAGGAGACTCAAAACCTACATTACAATTGCACTGCTGCCCACACATACTAATTCCTGCTGTCAGTGTTTCCTCCAAAAGAACAAAGTCATTGTTGGCACTCGGGATCAAAGCGCGCAGATGGCCAGACTGGAGTTTACTTTTGGAGCAGAACAACACACTGGCCATTGTTAAGCTAATGGTACCGTCTGGAAACCAGCACCAGGTCCAAGCTTTCCCAATCTGCTTTTGGACAAAGACACCGTGCTTTACATCCCATCAGTGCCAGAGAGTATGTGATGGTGTGTTGTCAGAATAGGGTTGATATGGAAGCATACTGCCGTTTGCCAGAAAAAAAGGAGGAAAAAGACAAGTGGAAGGCCAGACAACATCAAAGCGACGTATCTGGTCCCTCCTGTTAAGGCCCACTTTTGCTCGATTGTAATTAAAGATAGAGGCGCACGGAAGCAGTATGTCTCCCAGAGAAAATAATTACGTGGCTCTGCCAGTGAAGAGGGCATGTGGGTGGGTGTAGAGAAGAGATGAGGAGGTGGTGGTGGGGGGTTGGTAAACGACTGTGATGCCGTGTAGTGGCTGAGGTGAGTGTGTGGAGAGAGGGTGAGCCGAGCTACAGGGGACTGCGGCGGCTGAGGTCAAAGTGGGTGCAGAGGACTGTGGGTCATTGCTTCTCTTTGCACTGTCCTCCACTAAAATGTACACACACACACACACACACAAAACTCCCTGATGGCTGATTAGAGAGCAGAAAGAGAGAGAAAAAAGGTAGAGGGAAACAGAGGGTAGGGGGTTGGGTATGTGTGTATGGGCATCTTTTAAAGGACTCTCCTCCCTAAGGATAGTCAGAGTGTAACGTTTGAGAGAGCAGTATAGGATGAAATTATTGTACATTAGGGACTACTGGCAGTGACTGAGGCCACAAATCCAAACTCCATGTGTAATACTATATTTTCAAATCATCATCAACGAGTATTTGAATCGTTGGCATGGCAGCAGAGCCACGTCAAGAATGTAGATTCACAACACTCAATAAGGCTACTCATGTGTTTGTAGCTTTGATTTGTCATTGACGTTTTTGCAGCATAACAACACAGTGGTCCATGACAGTCCACATAATGAGATATAGTGATCCATGGTAGTAAGCAGCTAGCTAGGAGAGCAGGAGGGTGTTCCATCATCCACCCAAGAAATATGAGACACTATAGTCATACACACATAAAAACACAATTGCAACTGTAAAGAATAAAGGCAACTCCATAGCTACAGGATATTAGATGTAATTTTGGATGTATATCGATGAGATTGTTTCTACTTTGATTGTTATACTTTCAGAAAGGTTTATGCGTGTAGTGCACCTGTAATCAATAGTATTTTCTGCTGCATGCATCACATTGCACTTAAAGCATTGTTTGACATTTTGGGAAATATATTTTTCGGCTTTTTCTTACAGCTAGATAAGAAGATCAAAACCACTCTTCCGTTTATATGGCTACAGCTAGGAGCAGAGTAGTTTTGTATAAAGCATAAAGAAAAGGAAACAGCTGTCCTGTCTCTGTCTGATGATAATAAAATCCTCTTACCAGCACCTAGAAGCAAAATAAATGTTAAAGCTATGTCATAACTTTAAATGACCCTTCTTTGGCAGAATTTAATAATTCCATTTGAATTGCTGTAATTGATTGATTCACTCGAAGAAAGAAAAAAAGAAAAAGAAAAATTGCATTAAGTGCCTGAGGACAATAAAAGGACAAAAGGGTAGAAAATGTAAAGGTGTGACAATGATCTGAAAGATACATGAACACTTAAAGTTAATTTAGTCACAGACAGGCCCATTCAAATGAATGCTATTGTCCATTTAAGCATCTTAAACACATCTGGCTTGATTTTGCCATGAAAATACAAAAAAGGAGTTAGTAGATTTATACGTCACATCATCCAGAAATGGTTATTAAAAGAGGGCTTAAATAAAAGGAAAAGACAAAAAGAGGATAATGGATCTTCAGAAAAAAAAATCACAAATTATTTTCATGGGTATTGAATCATTTAATGTGCTGCCCATTGTTATGGAGAATCCTCATGAAATGAAAGCACCACTGGGGCTTCAGATAAGTCTCTTTGAAACCCAAATGAAAATCGAAGCTGCTTTGTTGTTGCGTTTTTCGACCAGCGTGACAGACCATGTTTGAACTACAGATTGCTTGCTTGCTCCATTTTTCAGCCGTGGCATCTATTTTATGCGGAAAGGTAAGAAAGTCAATTGAAAGTTAATTCCAATGTGCTTGATTAATGGCCACTGGAGGATGCACTCTAATCTGAGCACTGTTCAGCTAGTCCATTTCAAGCCACACACACAGGTAATTATTCCCTGCTCTTTCCTGGAGTAAATGTTTTTGTTGCATCTTCACCTCCACTTTCACCTGTTGTCTTGTTTTCAGGCATCCAGGGTAAGTCACATGCTAGTGCGTTTATGCTCAATCATAATTAGAATTGTACCGGAGTTATACACACATACACACAGTGCAGGTGTTGCTCAATCTACAGATGGCGAGTCTGGAATTTTGAAGGAATGTGTGATAGATCAGTCCAACTCAATTAATTTCTATTTTCCCTTATGAAGAATTTGTAATGAATGAATTAATAATCACCCCAACCAACAAAACAACCACCAGCCCACTAACCCACCCAACAATCCATCCATCATTCTTTGAGGGTCACATGGGGGGCTTTAACCTTGCCCTGCTGAGAGGTAGGGTACACCCACCATATATCAAAGCCAACATACAGAGACAAAAAATCCATTCAAACACACATTCACACCTATGGACAATTCAGATTCAGAATTTCAGTCTCCAATTGACCTAAGCACAATCTGCATGTCTTTTGACTGTGGTTGGAAGAAAGAGTACCTGTAGAAAACCCACGCATTCATGGGGAGAACATGCAAACTCCCCATAGAGAAGATGCTAATGGGAACCTTATTGCTACAAGGTGAAACATGGCAGCTCTGTAATGAAACTTATACCATAGCATATTTCAACTTAAAATATTAGAAAAGGTTACTGTATTATCCAGAATCATTATACCATCAGTAATTCTTTAATGACAACATTGTCGATACACAAAAAACACACCTCAGCAAAATTTGAAGAGACCAGACGGTGTTAGTCTGTCTTGTATTTGTTTCATCACTGGAGGTCAAATCGGATCGATCTTCCTAATGATGGAAACTGAAAGAGCTCCTTTTCTTTTGTCTGAAATAAGTGAAGCAACCAGGTTAGATGCCTATAGTACCTCCATATAAAATGAACTGCAGTGTATCAGTAACAGAGTATGATATTATATTGTAAATGAGAAAGACACTGAAGAAGGAAATCTCTGTATGTAGAGCTGGGGCTGTGCTTGGTGTCCAAATGTGAATCTTATGTTGTCAACGATGGAGTTCAGTTCAGTTCACATCCTCAAGGGTGTCTGTCCTGGCTCAGCTCTCCAACGAAGCCATGTCTTTTTCACCAGTTTGCTAATCCTGTCTGCATCCGTGCCCTTGATGTTTCCACCCCAGCACTCCACTGAAAACCACAGAGTGCTGGCCAACACAGATTGCTTGAACATGTTGAGCTGTGTGTTCGCGAAAAGCTGATGTGGACGACTGCAGCAGCTTGTTGGTCGTACGAGTGAGTGACCTAAATTCATTTTTATTCAATTCATCATTTGTGCAAATCTAGTTATAAAATGTGATTTAAAATGATAAAACACATTAGGGCGACTGATCTTTTTTTTTTTTAAGTCCATACTAACTGAACTAATTGAACTGACTCAATAAAATGATTCCGATTTATGCCCTTTGAAGTTCAAACTGCCCCCTGAGGGGAGGATCGGGTCAGTCTCTCAGAATATATCTGCCTGTATCTGGTTCATACCACTAACCTTCCTGGCTCTTTCCATTATATTCAAGGCCTGCTCTTATTGCACAAGGCTTGAGTGGCAGAACAGGACTTTAACAGAAAATGTGAGTATGAATGATTTAATAAACCAGATAAAGTAAGGTTGTCATTTTTCTATGGACATTGTGGGAATTTGGAGGCGTTCCACTTACTCAGTTTCCTTGAGCTGCAAATCAGGAGTTTGCAATCCTTTCCACCCGACCCTTAAAAGGAGTTGGTTAGTTTGCAATGAAAAAACCTTGGGTGCTTCAACATCTTAATACTTATATGTCTCCTGTTTCTTGTGGTGTGTGGTGCTGTGCTGCAACAGATCTAATCACCTGTCGCGAGTCAAAATCACCTTTATGGTCAAGTGGGAACCGAGACAATCAGAAGCCTCATACTTGTTAATTTGCATGGTATAATTAATAAATGTAACTAAACTTTTTTACTTTTTTAACAATTATGGCTTAAATATGCTATTTATGATTGTTTTTGATTGTCCTGACCCCTAGTTTGGGAACCAAAACTCTAAATCATAGACTGTATATAAAGATATCTAGATATCTAAGGTGGTGGAGCTTATTCTTCAAACACACAGTCACCTTCGGCTTAAAAGTACTTCACCATAAACTTCTCTCTGTCGCGTGGACCAGTTCATGTCGGTGTTGCGTCAGTTTAATAACTGTAGTGAACAATCATACGTAATCATCGTCTTTACTGCTGGTATCTGGCCTAAAGGCTAGTGGAGCTAAGCTAACAAGCAAGGTACAGAGACACCGATACCTGCTCATCACTACTAACATAGATGTAATACTTTATTTTTACTCCAGAGAAACCTGATGCACAGATGTCTTTGAATTCTCCATCAGGACAACCAGCCGAACAACAAACCATATTATTAATCCGATATGTGTCTGAAGAATTTTTCTTGTTATTGGAGCCTGCCTCAAGTGGCAACTCAGTGAAGTGCAGCATAGGCTTCGTCACTCAGCCCGGGTTGTTGCACCTTGGTCTAAATTCAACTCTAAATGTGTTGCCAAAATGTATGTGTTGACAACACACACTGTTTGGTTCAGGACACAAGACATTTACTCTTCCTTGATTACTGATATTGCAGGCCTGGTACATTGAAGAAGGTGGATTCATCAATAGTGGGGCCTGTATCTTATATATGTGCAGCATCTGTCCTGTTTTTATTCTACTGTGCACTAGCTGAAACACTGGAAAACCTCAGATGACCCCCTAAAATCAAGGAGGAATCACTGTTAAAGTGCTTTTACCTCTCTGTGGAACAGTGTATGGAGTTTAGAGGGTAATTCTTTGTAGCAGCACTGTGAGCAAACAGAATATGTTAAAAGCAGCAGCGGTAAATAATGTTGCCTTTCAAAGCTGAAAGAAATGCTTCCTACTCTGTGATTTTTCCCCTTTTAGCAAATGTAGCATTTATCTCAGCATGAACAGCTACAGTTTGAATTTGATTAGCTTAAAATGTTTCTGTAGAATTAAAGCTGTGCAGCACTCTGGATAAGAGTTTCATGTATCATAGGGACATAACCAATGTTTGGAAATATTTTCCTCTGCCCTGAGAAAGACTGCTCGAAAGAAGAAAAGAAGCAGGACCAGCCACATAATGATCCAAATCCAAAACAAAGAAACACAACATGACTATGGAAGCTAAAAGGTTAAACCAATTGCAATGACAGATGTGCCAGTAATATTTAGAGTCATACTTTGGTGCAAATTGAAGATGTCAGGAATCACCAGGGGTTGTGCTTTTGCCACCAGCTGCAGACAAGGTCAAACATGTAATATTAATAACGTATTATGTTACTAAATTAAACCTAGTATTTTAAAATCTTTCATATTTTAGTTTTCTTACCACATGATGCAGTATGAATGCATTGACTTTGATCTAAACCTCTACATTTTGCATGCAAACTATATATAGCTAAATGAGAGCATGTGAAATTGTTTGGGATTGTTTAAAATATCAGACATGGTTGTTCCCTTGTTCTATCAGAACTCTGCAGCCAGTTGGTTCATCACTGAATATTAAACCTTTCCCTTCATTGGACAGTGCATCCTGTCGTCCTTGGGCCTGAAAAATAAAGTAAAGCTATGTGTTACATCTCCCCAGCTAATTTAAGGTGCTGTATACTATATCTGCTTGTGGTGATGCTGCACCTCCCACACACACACACACACACGCATCTGTCTCTTCTTTGAAGAGGCTTTTGTGACAGATCTACTCTGTACTGTCTTCTGCAGTGCAGGACTATTTTGATAGGTACTGTATTTGCTGCTAATCCTGTGCACCCACACTGTTCACTGCTGACTGAGTTTTACACCAGGCATCAAAGTGAGCCTTCTAAATGTTGGTATGTATGGTATTTCAATAGAAAAAGATTATGACATTATAAATTGCCACAAGACCACAAATGAACAGTTATTTCTGTACCCATGATGATTTAACAATATTTTTGCACATAAAATGTTAATGTTGGAAATATATCTTTCCATGAACATATTTAGCTTTGCAAACTGCTAGAACACACTTGGGACAGAAATAGAGGTGGATGCAGAACTAAAACAAATTACCCCGCAGCACAAATGTGTTTTTTAATCCTTTGTAACAGCACATTTCTTGTACATTGGGTTTCCTAAAAAATTACAATGTTAACATTTATATTTCTGGGTTTTGCTGCGTATGTGTTTAACAATGCAAAATCAGATTATGCATTACTCTCCACAAACTTCACAAAAAACTAAGAAATGGGGCAAATGTCAAAATGGTCATAGAGTGACAATAAGCCTGTGATCACAGATTGATCGTGTTCATAAAGAGAAATGTACTTGTGAATGTATTACTGAGATATACAGTAAAATGTAGTATTCATCTCAGTCACATGATTTTACAGTTAGTCACCTATGATGAAGTGAAAAAAAGACAAGAAAGATGTGTATCAATTTTGAGGCTAGGTTATTGACCAATAGATACTGTTACATAAAATTGAGACTCACATCTTCTTATGCTGCTCTCAAGGGGAGAGTGCATATAAGCCAGTTAGACCTTAGAAATGCTGATGTTGTCTTTATTTTATCAAATAAAATAACTTTTATTTGATATTAAACAAAATTCACTTTAATCAAAAATAGCTGATAGAAAATATTTAAAAAGTGAAATTACATTTGAATTTTATGGTAAGAGTTTACGACATTGTGAATGATGAGTCAGCTAACAAACAATGGCAATGTCTATTTCTAGCAGACATGAAGCAACATTAACATTGGTTTGAAGTTGTGTGTCTGTCCACGAATGAATAGAAAATTAAATCTCAGCTTTTATCCCTAGTTTCTATTTTTTCCAGCTTTTGTGAAAGATATGCAGTTCTATTAGGTACAGCCTGATATTTGAAACCAGACTGACTAGGGTGGTGAGACTGAGCCAAAACAGCACATTGGTGGGCTGTAAATCATCAAAAGAGCTGGCTGATAATCAGCTCTCTGCTATGGATGTCTGTAAGTTTGTTTCACTACAAGCAACCCCCTTCACACAAAGTCCTTTCATGCATTGTTAATATAAAAACAATGACTAGTGTAACGTCAGCTACAATAGCTCCACTAGAAAGTGTGGACACATAAAAGTTACTCAATTACAGTATAATATGGGGAACATGTGATATGAGGGGCTTAGCAGTGAGCTTGGCTTCCTACAGAGAAATGATTCACTGCTCTGTGGCAGGTCTCTACAGACCACAGCTGGACTACAGTGCTCTGTCTGTCTGTGCTGCGTCTCCCACAATAAACCTCCGAACACCACCAAGGTAGCATTTGAAACAGCAGTTGGTTCCCCTCTCAAGCTGATTGAGTAAAGCTCATTATCTTCAGCCGTCACAATGAATCCATTTCATCAGGACCACAGCTCTCTGTATCAACTGTCGCAACTCATCTCATCCAATTGAATTTCACCCAGGCCCTATTATTGCTGACAACCTCAGTGTCGGCATAGACTCCTTTAAGCAGATTAATTTAACATTCTCATGAAACCTGTTATGTCATCTCTGATGTGGCCAGTGTTGACTCTGGGACTATAAAAAGTAAATAACACCAGCAAGCTCAGGAAAATGACCTTTGTGGGAACAATTTAATAGTATTCAATATAAATAAAATAAAGACACATTATTAAACCCGAACAAATTACATGATCTTTAAGATATTGTAGAGATAATGTGTCTGAAATACATATTTACCCTCCATGTATTCATTTTTGCTGTATCTACAGGTCTGGGTAATAGTAGCACCCAACCAAGCAAAGCAATGCTGACATTTCTCCATCTCTTTCTTGGGATTTCCACTGTGTCTCCATCTAAGAGACATATTACATCTCCAATGTGTTCTGTCTTCCCTGAGGATCTCTTCCCAATGCTTATGGCCATATGGTGAAAGTAGGAATATACAAAAAAGGCTTAATCACTTCATGTTCCAGCTACTGTGTCTCTACCATATGGAACAGCAACTACACACCTATACTGACTGTCCCTGTACCCATCTGCCAACTGTCTAGCACTTCATTCCAATCCAAGATGGAACATGAGAATATGTGTTCATTAAACTAAACTGCCGAAACTAGGGAAGCTACTTGCTCTCAACATTTCTGGGGAATGGATTTCTGGCTTCACATACAATCAATACATTTGGTACCATCGACTTCAATTTTAAAGACTCCCTAACTCCATTGCCAGCATACAGCAAAGGTACATTTCAGACACAACTGATTGTGATGCTGTTCATTTGAAAAACACAACCATAGCATGGTTTTAGGCCGGTGAGGACATGTTTTACTCATTGTGGAGAGTGCAAACACGGCTTAGTCCCTGCATGGTAGGCACAATTTAAATCAGCCATTTCAGTGTAAGAGCCCAGAGGTATATCAATGTGTTCTCACAAAATAATCGATACTAGGGTCTTTTAGACATGAGGAATATGAGTAGATGATGAACTACTACAGCTAATTAAGCCTGGCACATCTCAATCACAATTACTCATCATAATGTCATTCAATAAAGAAGTTAGATAGCAATAACTCCCATTAGCTCAGTCGCTATGACGAGTCAAAAACAATGATGTCTCTTTACCTGCACACCTGTCTTGTGAATCACTTTACACTGTGACAGAGGTCAGCATCAGTTATATTGGGATCACTAATATCGGGGAATGGCAATGGTCTGTTAGGTGTCACTTCTGCATTTCACCGACATGCCTCCAAAAATGTGTTGTATTATTTTATTATTTCTGATTTCTTTTAGCATGGCTCTGCCTCAGTCAACAATCAATTGTCTTCTGATGAGGAATAAACCTGCATTGCTTGTGGGAACTGTCCAAACATGAATATGGTGTAATGGGGCTTTGACAAGCAGGAGTTCAAGTTTGAGGTCTGCTGTAGTGTAAAATGTTCTAAAACTGATGTAAAATGTGGCCATTAAATGAATACAAAAACCATGTCTGTTTCATAGCATTTAACATGATGTCCTTATATAGCTGTCCTTTCAGCACCCCCAACTGACTGACTTCCAGCCTCCTTGTCCAAAAGCCTATTTTCTTTTGAGCTCACTATAGTCCTCTATATAGTGAGTAGGGGGTAGAATGACTGGGTGATTCTGGACACAGCTACTTTGACTTGCCACAGTAGGAAAGGCCTTGGTGCTCAATGGCCCATGTGGCTCAGTTCCAGTCGAGAGTCCCAGTCATGCATTAGATCATGACACCAGTGTCTTGTGTGAAAGACGGCCTGTTAGAGTTCTGTTGAAATTTGGGGGTTTAGATCTGTAAAGACACTCTGCATTAAAAATCCCATTTATATATGATGTACTATAGTTAGTGAACTTTCAGGAGAAAGCACGCATGTAATTTGATTTATATTAGTGATATAACCCTTTAAAAGGATGAACTGTGTCCTTGGCCACAGGAACCACTAAGTTGAAATGCTCCTTTCATAGCATCATAAACAGATAAATATTGATCTCCGGAGAAGAGAGCTGCCCAAACCAAACACAGACAGTGTTGTCCTTGATCGATCCCCTGAGTATCACAGTCTGCAAAGAGGTGGTTGTCTTTTCCCATCACATTGCCTTTTCACACGGTGACATTGTCCTTACGGGAACATGGTGGGAACATGTGGGTGCTGCCTGCCAAGACATTTGTCAAACTGAATCCAAAATCCATTTACACTTTTAAATAGACATAGTGCTGCAATGCAGTGACGCAGAGAAAATCATGTGTCATCATTATAAGCTGGAAGACAAACAACCGCACTAAGACAGCATTTCGTATGTTCATTACTTGTGTTAAATAGCAACAATCTACTCAGCTTGTCAGCTCAGAGACAGCAGACTGATGGATGTCATTGAGGTTATGACTATTTCTTTAGCAGTATCTGACATTAACAGCACTCAAAAAACATTTCCTGATGGAAAAGGAAGGAAGCAGAATACATAAATCTGAAATGTCACAAATGGTGTGTACTGTTATTGTAGCAATTACAGATCCTATTCTTGGCTCATGATTTATAAGAAAAAAAAAACACACTAATATTCAAATAAACACAATAGTAACATATTTGCTCTGGACTTCCCACAATTTACAATTTAAAGCAATGAATTAATTTCTCTTTTCCAGAAAACAAATCATAGCTTTTTTAATTACAACAAATCTCTTATAGTATGCTGCTTGAAGGCAGCGTCGTTTATTTATCCCATCCATCTTTAGTAGTTAAATGGTCTTTATCCAACCAAACAGAAACTGGAAGCATAAGGAGAGAATGCATAATGAAAAGCAGCCTAGGATTCCTTGATAACGGTGGAACAAATGCCCCTGCTGGGCTTGCTAATGAGTTTAACTTGAGTGCTCAGCCATTTTCCCCCCCCATCCATATATTAATAACATGCAAATGTGTATTCACCATTGAGGCCCCTGTGAATAACAACACAACACGCTTCCTGCATTTTCAATTTCTTGTTGTCACATTCAGAGAAGGGGTATTGGCTGTCCATGTGTCATTTTGCATTCAGGACACATGATAGAAATGGACAGCCAGTTGGTTTTCATAGGTTTACAGCTGCAGAGGGCAAAACCTGACTTTTTCTTAGACAGAAGAGAATCTCAAACTGGCCAAATTCAGATTCCAACTTCTGCATGATCCTTCATGATCTGCTAATAATCACCAGGTAAATTATGCTTCTCAAAGAGGTAAGCAGTTCTATTCAAATCAATTTCACACATCTGAGGGCGTAGATGTGTCTCTATCTCTCTTGTAAAGCCTCTGAGCTATAGAAAGGCCTTGGCTCTTGAGGGCAAGATCAATAGCCCAGGAAAGCCTATGGATTTCTCTAAGCCTCAGTGTTGTGCTGGGTTTTTGATTGGTTTGTTTTATGGGTTTAGCTGGACTAGGGGTTGTAAACTAATAGCTCCAAGCTTCTAAATATTAGAGGGGAAGGCAGAGATAAAGACTTTAAGCTCCAGAGTGCAGATTCAGCTGTGGATGGCAGGTGTCCACTCAGCACACAGGGAGATGGAAGATGGGGGGGGGGGGGGGGTTGCCAGTACCATGCACTCATGGGTGGGAGAAACGGATGCCTTCAGCAACAATCCAGAGGAAATCATATCCGTGCAAACTGGTGCTATCGATTGCCAAGAAATGGTTTACAACACACGCGAGCCCTCACAATGTCGCCTTAGGCATGAAAACACAAACACCTCTATGGATGTTGTTTCCTTCAGAGCCCGAAGAAAAATACGTACTTCTTAATTTCGCTGAAAAAATAACCACCAAATTTAAAGACTACAGTTTTCAGTGCACAGGAATGCAGGGAATCATAAAGTATGAATATGTATTATGTAAACACATAATACATTAACTGCTGGCAGGGGTAGGTATAATCCGCTCTGATATTATTACATCTCTTTTACAAAGGCATGTCTTGACAAGTTCTCACAGACAGAAAGTAATCTGAGGTATTTTACCGTCAAGTGACATGGTGCTGGAGCTGCTGTGCAGACTGTTCAGCTCCCACTACAAAGAGAAGAGCGCCATCATTTATTCAACTTCTCATGGGCTGCTATCACAGCCAGTTCACAGCTGGCAGCAGGAGCTGAGCGCAGAGCTCTGCTCTTAAAGACATGTCAGGAGTTTGCTCTGACTCCCAGAGTTTAGTCTGTTTTGCATGCAGGGTCAGAAGAGGGAGAAACTAAATTAAACCAACAGTGATGTAGTTGCATAATTATTCAACATCAAACCACTACGTTAACAGAGGAAGCTTGTTAAGTTTTATTATGACTGTGAGTAATGGAACGATAAAACACATTTTTCTGTGAGTGGTTTTCACTTAAGGAGAAATATGCCACCCTCCTCATATCAGTGCCTTAAATAAGAAGCTACAGAGTCAGCAGGTGATTGACTTAGCTTAATAAAAACACAACCATGTTCAGAGCAGGGCTGATGTTTGCTTGTTAGTCGACTTTCCTCTTTATAATAATGACACAAAACACATTTTTATATCCCAGAGAACAATGAAATATGGCCATGAGACATTTTTGCAGAAATATGTTTGGATGTCTGATGTTCAGATAAAATTAAAAGATAAAATCTATTATTCAATATTGCGCTTGGTATAACTAACTCCTTGTGTACAGGTATTTAATATCAGTTCCAAGAATATGCTACAGCTCACCTGGTTTTCTCCAGGTCCTGATACAGAGAGTTATTAATTCTCGCTGACCTCAGGAAGTATAGTTCTTAATAGTCTTTATAAATACTTACTTTGCCTGGATTTCTCCAGGTCCTCGTAAAACTGGTTTTAATTATATTAGATTTCTGCACAATTCGGTCTATTTCTCATGAACTGCCTCTCACAGACAGCTTCAACAAACTCCCTCTTGGACCATCGGCTTTCTCTGACAGAGACGATTTCAACAAAATGTCATCACACAAACACGTACTGAATTACATATTCAACTCTACAAACTCTTACATCAATCTTAAAACACTATTTAATGAATGCTGGTTCTTTTACAGAATTGTGTCTGTTTCTGAAATTAAATTATTGTTGTTAAAATTTTGCTGACCTTTGTTGACACAGTTTTTTTATCTATTTAATCTATACAAAACTAAAATAAATAGATTAGGATTAAGACTAGTCAACAACAATACACTGTCGGCTAATCCTAATCTGTGGGTTTGGCACAGTGAAGTAATAAAGCTGTGGCATTTACAGCAGATATGCAGCAGGGACACTTTTATTGACAAGTCATAGTTGTCACGTGTGACTCAAACACTGCAGTGTGGATGCTACAGCAGCAGACATGAGGCAAGAGCTGGAATTAAACATGACCGTACGACTAGATTCAGATGCTCAACTAAAATCAACAAACTTGTTAAAAACACTTGCAGGGCAAGTCAACCGGCCAGCTGCAGTATATGTAAGGCTGCCTTGAAGTAATAATACCAGCACTATGCATGACCATCTATGGTTCACCTGCTTACACTAGCAGCAGCTACTAAGATGCAGTAGTCATGAACGCCCTATTTCAGAGCTAAACAATAAAACAGTATCACCTTTACATTTTAACATTTAACAAAACTGATAGACAGCAGGATGTCACTGCACCTGGCAGAAATGTAGTCCAGTTACCTTCATGTGATTTATAGGAATGGCTTTAAGAAAAAATGGATATAAAATAACAGGTGTGGACAGGCAGCTTTTTTAAACTGAAAAGTGCCAGGCTAGCTTTTTCTCCTGTTTCTTATCTTTATGCTGAACTAAGCTAAACTATGGATTACAATTTGAAAGCCACTTTTCTAATCCCTCTGTATTTTTCCCGAAACATCTACACTCCTCACCCACACCCCTTCGTTTGCAGTATCTTATGATATCATTCTATATCGTGCACTTTCATCCTCCTCTCCTACTTTCTGTGATACTACTCCTCTTGTGCACACACAGACACACACATTGTCATGCCCACTGGGGTATAGAGCAGATTTTATATTCTGGATTTCCTTATTTTGGTTGGTCGGACATTGATGGCAGGATGCTACTGGTCTAACAACAGATAACATAACATAAAAAACAACACTACAACTTGTTTGGTTCAATGAATTTGTCTTTGTGAGAATGTTACAAAGACACATTGAGATCTCTCTCTCACTCTACACACACAACTAACATGATCAAACAAACTGAGGATACCAAATTTGTTAAATTGTTAATTTGTTATATTTTAAAATGAGCAAAATGCTGTCAATTTTTTTAATAATGCCTATAGTGACATATGCCTACACTGTATGTACATCTTAAAAGATTTATATGAACCTGAAAATGTGATTGATGCAGTTTAGCTTTGCGCTCCTCCACTCCACCTCTGCAGATGATGGACAGCACAACATCCATATCCCTCTCTACAAATATACTCCCACAAGATAAATGGGCAGCCATGCACTTGCCGCTGGACTTTGTTCAGTGGTGTGAGAATTCATTTTTAAGGCTTAGCATCAGGACGTGTTGATCGATTTCAGACGCCAATGTTGTCAAAGGCCAAGCTGTGGAGCAGTTTGACTGATACAAATACATGTTTATTGATGACATGAGCTTCGACCGCAACAGAGGGATAACACACTTTGTTTGTATTACATGAAGTCAGCCAATCACTGGTCGATAGCAACTTGGTGGCTGATCTTCTAATTTTTCTTTCACTGAATCTTCATAAGAATTATTAACAAGGAGCCGTAACTATCGGATACAAATTGGTAAAGTAGTTGGTCACAAAGTTTTTCCGATTAACATGTCACTTTAAGTTTTTTTGGTAAATTATTTTTAGTTTAGTTATTTTTTTAAATGAGGACCGCTCTACAGCTCGATGGAGAGGGCGCAAAGCCCGGGCACAGCACCACCAAGTCCATGGGCAGACAGCCAGGGAGCCTTGCACAACTCCAATAAGTCAAATTACAGTGTTAATTTGAAGTCTTTTATACATGTTTGGACCGTGAAAAGTTATGTTTCACAGTCTTTACCAGCTCTGTCAGTAATTTACCGCTCCTCTCTGTGACTATCATTCATTCAACCGCATCAAGCCAAACCCTGTCATCTCCCCTGGCTCTCCATACATCGACAGATACTGTCTGTTTTCACATGTGTGTGATCACACTGTATTTTTATGTGTGAGTGTGTGTGTGTGTGTGTGTGTGTGTGCGTGCGTGCGTGTGTGTGAGTGTGTGTGAGTGTGTGTGTGTGAGTGAGAGCAAGAGAGCAGCGGAGTCAGTGTGTGTGTGAGCCGTTACTTTTCCCTCAGGTTCTGGGACTAACATAAATAAGCTAGGCAAGTCTTTTATATAATCAACCGCTCATATAGCCACCAAACAACTAAATTTAAACCAACGAAAAAAGGCTTTTCAATGCATTGTAACATAGTCTAGACATTTCAATCATCCAAATGGTTGATGTCAAATCAGAATTTTTAATTAGGCTTGAATGTAATGCATTTGTAATGCGTTCTTTTTCTATTTGTGTATTTGCATATTGATTTACTTGTACTTTACACATTCTTTATCTGCCTAGGGGTGACGGATGTAAATTAGCATTCTTGCTAACTCTGATATATTTACATTCTGTGTTTGGTACGCATGTTACTTAATGAGATCTGTCACTATCATATAAACAAATAAATGAAAAAACAGAACAAAAATATATCATTATTCAGTTTGAAAGCTCAAGTTTTTCGTCAACATATGGTGTTGTCTCTCACATTCTATGTTTTTCAAACCTCCCCAAGCGTCCCTCTGCCTCATACACAATTTCTTGTTTGCACCCCCCCCAACATGGTCCCTGGATGACGGTGAATAAAAACAGGGAAAAAGCAGCAGAATTAGAATAAATACTTCCAGTTTTAGCCTCCTCTTACACATCATCTCTAGAGTGCACCTGCAGCGTACAACTGTATACAAATGAGTTCAGGTATATTTAGCATGTCAGACATGCTAAATATACCTGAAATCATAGTTGGGGATGGCCCCCCTCTAAAAATCCCCTACAGCATGTAACTGTTTGTGTAACAAACATTTTCTGCAAAACTGCACTGGTGAAGGCTCACAGTACGGTGGCCACAGACGGCCACCTGCATGAGGTATTGGGTGGCCACAGAGTAAGTTTTTGTGGCCCTGGGTCATCAGTCCATGGTTGATGTTGAACCCTGCTCCCCCCCACTGTCTTCTTTTCTCCCTCTCATTCTTTTTCGAGGTGTTCCAGTCAATCAAGTAAAATACACTGACAAGCTAGGACATGATAAATCACTGGGGTAAACATAGAGAGTTATGAAATGAGAAAACCCAGGCACATCTAATCGATACCAAATCCAAAGCATGAATTTCTTGCTTTTGCTTTTGGGGGAAAACATATCATTCTGGTTCATGGAATCTATTACAAGTGTGACATGAAAAATAGATATTATTTATCCCCTGTGGCCTCTGTAGGAGTATAACAAATGACTGTGCGCGATTCAGAGTGTGCATGAATGTGAATATACAGTATACGTAAAGCGATGCAAGATCCAAAACGATGAAGCTGACTGCATCGCCCATTATCAATTATTTAAATCAATCAGTGTGTGCACGATGAACGAGGGAAGCACGATATTAGGAAAACATGCAATATGCGAGAATGTTGTTTGAATGCTGCAATGACGATATGACTATGCTATACTATAAAAACTATTCTTCTCCTGTCGTGGAGAGAAAAATGCAACCTTCAGCCGCTTCAAAATGCAGTAATGCCACAGCTTCTAGAATGGTACCTTTTTAATAAAATTTGAATATCAATGAATACCTTCAGGAGCTCTCTGCTATTTTTCATGCTACTGCAGCGACTATTTTCTCCTTTTGATCGAAACTCTCATCATGGAAAATGACACATATTTCACACATTATTCTCTGAGTGCCACAGCAGCCAGGGAATATTATCAGCAGCTACACATAAGAGTGAGGCAGGGTGTGAATTTTCGTCTTGCAGTTTGCTGTGTCAGGGAGACGGAGGAGTCTTAAATGCAGGACACAATTCTCTCAGACAGCATCTGGGATTGACAGATGCCTGCTCCAGGGAACACATGGCTGTGCGTGTGCAGGCACATACATAGAAAATCCATACCACTCAGGTACGTGTGCAGCCACAGATCACACCCTCATACTGGTGCACATGCACATACAGACCTGATGTCGGGACCTCCAAATGAAAAACAACATGGTTGACAAGTCTGGACAGCTGGTGACAAACACAATGGACCCTTCACGGCGACCTGGCAGTGTGAGACAGGATGTTTGGCCCCTGGGCCACTGCTCTGCAAAGAAAAGGAAACTGAAGTTGACATTTCAGCCAGAGTAACTCTCACCAACTCCTTAATTCACCTGCTTTTCTGAAAATTGCAAAAATGTCACAGTGCTGAAGTTCTTTAAAGATCCCAGTTTGAAAGTTATAAGAAAAATCTAATTATCTTCAAATGTGACACATCCACAGTGCCTGAAAAATACTTGCATCCTAAGTCCTCCATTTAAACTCTAAGTAGCATTGCAGAAGTATGCTAAGATTCTATAAAGAAAGGCACCTTCCGAATATGGATGCAGATGAGTATATTGAAAACTGTATTATTATTATTGAAGTGTCAAAATAAGAGCAGCGTTTCAATGTAGCTGTGGTATAAATATCCTCTGTGTCAGAGGTGCAGCCCCACAAATGATTGCAGTTATTTTGAATGTTTAGAGCTCTCTTCATGACTGCGTGTGCACACACATGCTTCTCACTCTTTATGCACCTGTTAGTGTGGTGCCGAGGGCCATCTGGACTGGAGCGACTAGGTGCAGAAATGTAAGCTTTTGCCATCTTCCGTCTGAGCAGGTCTGATCTAGTCTTGAATGTGTCATATACTTTGTTAAATGTGTTTTGCATGTAAAATTAAACTATACAAGTACCCATTCATATTGTTAGAGTAAAAAAATACAATATTTCTCACTAACTTCAGAAATATTCATGTTCCGTACTTGAGTTAATGAACTTTGTTGCCCCAGCCATCTCTACTGCAATATGCAGCATACACACAGCTCCCTCGATTGTCCCACACACCCTCTTATTTGCTGATTTTGCTAAACCTGCCGAAACAGTAGTTCAGGAGTGGGCAACCTTTTTCACATCAAGGAGGAGCACTTACTTTTTTCTAACATCCTAGCAGGTCATATTGAATTATTTTTTAAATATTACACTTACCTCTCTGATGCCACGGCAAGAACTTCTTCTCTTTGGCGAGGTGTCTGATGTCAGATGGTAGTGATGAGCTTGATGATGATGGTTCTCACATGGTTTTTTGTTCAAAAATCTTGGAGAGTCAGCGATCCCTCTTTAATCGGTATTAAACCCACGGGGAAAAAATTAAGAAAAGTCTTGCAGTGTCCTTCATGTTTTTTTCTGTATCTTAAATCATATTAGTGATCCACGCTGCCATGATTCTTCCAAACACACTCACTGTCAGGTTTAAAACAATTTGTAAGTTTCTCTTCTTCTTCTTCTTCTTCTTCATCTTCTTCTTCTTCTTCTTCTTCTTCTTCTTCTTCTTCTCAAACAACTTAAGGTGCATACCGCCTCCTACTGTGCAACAGTATGTAACATCATTTAACAAATTTCCTCAAATTCTACCTATCAGCCCTGGTTCCTTAAAAAAAGTAAGAAGTTCCTCCTGATGTCTCCTATTAGAGCAGCTACACCTGGGTATCTTTCACCCTGACCGTGACCTGACAGGCACACAGCTGGAAGGCAACAAACCATGGGACCACCTCAGAGGACATGTCCATCTACCACCTCAGAGGACATGTCCATCTACCACCTCAGAGGACATGTCCATCTACCACCTCAGAGGACATGTCCATCTGCTGTTGGTTATTTTCTTCTGTGTCTTCATGTCTAAACAAAGTTAACTATTTACGCAAGACCCTCACTTGTGAACGGAAGCTTACCTTTTTTTTTGAGGCTGTTGCTGCCGGGGACCACAGGCTGCTGAAGCTAATTTAGCTAAAATGCTAAATAGCATCATCATGGCTAACTGCTTCACTACTCAAGGTGAGCTGCTGCTACTTCATGCTAACATGCTAAGTGTTTTAAAGTCTGCTCTCTGCCTGGCTGTTGTTGTGATGCTAGGTAATAATAGCAGCAGGTTATAGCTGGAGCAGGACTCAGTATTTGTTGGCTGTCATTAGTTACTGGTTTTAAACTTTTCTGTGACATTGACACATTTGCCAGTGGTGAAATACGAATGGTCACGATGTGAGATTCTAAATTGTGTGTGTGTGTGTGTGTGTGTGTGTGTGTGTGTATTCTTGCCTTGAAGTGTTTACTGGTGACTCAATGAGTTAAGATAAAAATGAATTGATCCCAGGGGAAATTTATTTTTGATACAGCAGCAGATAGTCAGAATGAAGTAGACAAGACAATAAAAAGGCTATATAATAAAAAATAAGACAAATAAAAATGTACAAAATATGCCCATAATATACATTCACTGAAGACGGGAACCTTGTTGACAGAGAAATGCACTGCACCAGGATGTAAACTGTATTTGTGCATTAGTGTCAGGAGATATTGAAATAGACGTGTTCATATAGACTTTACGTTTTATAGGCAGGTATGCTATTCAAAATGAATATATTAAGATGAGCCTGTTAAAGCATGGACTAGTTGTCTCTGATTTCCCTGATCACCTGCAGCTTGTTTACACTCGAGTCTGAACTATTGGTAACATTATGTAATAGAGTCATTATTCTTATCGTGCTGCTTTATGAGTAAATCTGGCTCCCATTACAGCCAGTGCCTTCCCAGCTGTTGAGTGCTCGGGGACATCCAACTCATATTATTATTCATAACTACTGTATCTTAAAGGTATCATTAACAAGGATAACTCCAAACGGTGTTAAACTAACACACGGATATTAACATATTTGCATAGAATGAGTAAATATGCTCTGTTATTTACTCAGCAAATGATGCAAATCATTCATTGCCATGTGTAGTGTACACATATTAGCAATGTGCAGCTTATTTTGCATTGCCTGTCATTTTTATTTGTTTAAATTGAGAATAATAACTTTATTTGGACACAAAGAATGAATTGTAAATTTCAGTTCAACAGAGGAAGCATTATGTTGCTGCTCTCCTCCTTTAAACTCATTGTCTAAATGGTTAAAATCCATATTAAGATGAAAATAATCAAATATACTGGACCATCACCGGGTTCACCCTGACAAAATGTTGCTTCAGGTGCTAAAAGCAAATATAATATATTGCTGACTTTCCCAGAGCAGTCTGCTTATCCAAGTGAAATAGTGATTAAGTATGCCATTAAAAAATGCCACGACCTCGATCCCTCGCTTTCTTCCTGTAATACGAGTAGTCACTTTGTCGCCTTCTCATGCAGAGTTTTATTTTATTTTATCGTGTGCATTGACACTGTGGATAGAGATCGTTTGTTCCATTTCAAAAATCCTTAAATATACTGTAGGGCAGGAGCCTCTGTTGGTTTTATGATGTCAGTCGTTGCGTTTTGATTTTCCTGGCACCGAGGGATCAGGGAGGTACAGTGTTGGAAGAAAGCGAGTAACGTGGTAATGCTATCACATTACATCTGTAAAATTTGAATAAAATGTTTTAATTGTCAGTGACACATCAGTATATTATTACCATTAAATTTGTGTATTATTTCTTGCTTTAAATCTATTGTTTCTTCTGACGAATCCTCACAAGTAGCTGGAAGCAAATAGTATTTGTATAAGTATTTTTTTTCCGTATTTGCTTGAAAACTCTCTGGAATATGAGTTGATATCAAATATTTCAAACGTATTATTTTATGCTGTTGCTTTGTGCAGTGCTCTGTTGCTCTCAGCATGCCAGCAGACCTCAGCATAATGCCTGCCCTTTCTGGGTACCTGCATGCGTACCTGTTGGCTGGGCAATCACAATAATCAATGCTCCCAGGCAGACAAGCCTTGATAAAGCTTAATAAAAAAAACTAAATACTTAGGGAAATAAAGACCGCCATTGTGACTTACATCTGCAAAGACATGGTCTGAATTTGCACTGTATGATTTACAATACATTTCATAATTTTGGTTGTTTGATTTTGGATGAACAATTTTTATATTCACAATACATTCTGTAAATTTGTAAAATATTGTTGGATATGAAATCACATATTTTGGTCATTTTTGCAAAACCCCAATCTTTTGTTGCTCCTTAGCCACATGGCAGCATCCATCTTCTTGTCTCAGTGCACCTCACCATCCCTTCCCACTAATAAATCTCATAGCCAGGGCAGACAGCCAGTCCGCACGGACCACTGTGCTGCTGAATAAACCCCCACTTATTGATGTGGAAAGGAAATCAAGTTTTTCTAGGCCCATTGAGGGTGCTGACTGTGGATGACACCAATATATTGCATGTGGCAGAGGGTTGTGTTAGTGAGAAATGAAAAGTGATTTCCTGAACTGTTTGGGGGCTAACAATCTAAACAATTCATCTATTCAGTGTGCTGGGAGATGGAGCATCATGCCAGATTCTTCTTCAAGATGAAAACAAGGTGCTCTCTCTCATGATTTTCAGCCTTTGAATGGCATAATTCAAATTTCAAGCTGTGCTGGCTGAGGGGTCAAAAACAATTTTTGTGCAAGGGTTTAGGTGCTGTATGATTCACAAGGGAAAGCCACCAGACTTGTTCCAGCTCCTTTGAATGTTACCCAAAATGCATCAGTTTGTCGTCAGGAAAAGTGGAAGAGAACGAAAGAGACAAAGAGAGAGGAAATAGAGATGAAAAAGGGAGTACACAGTCCACAATCGGCTTCAGTAATGGTGACAGGGTTGCAATTGTAAATCAATTTGCACTGGATTCCAATCACCACAAAACTCTGGGCTCATAGAGCAGCACAGAAGAGGGTAGAGATAATGTTTTTCATCTGTCTCACTGTTGGTGCACCATTAAAATACAGCAGCTGCTTTTACTCTTGCTGGCTTGGGCTCAGGTGTCCTGAGGTGAAGGGCGGTGTGGTAAGAGTAGGAGTATGGCTGGGGAGATGGGGGGGAGGTACGTATGTGGGTGGTGGTGTTGCTAACCCACGGCAGGGGTGAAGGCACAGGTTGAGGGAAGGTTGGGCAGGTTGCAGAAAAATCCTGTTACACCTGACTGCATCAGCAGCTCTTCCTCCACTCCACCCAGCTGTGTCCTTCATAGACCTGCGCATAGCTGAGAAGTGCAGCATGTGAGGGCCAGTGCTGAGCAGGTGGCAGTCTCAGGAGAGAGATTTCCTCTCTGTCTCTCATGTGTCAGCAAAAAGAAAAGGCAGTGACACAGACATGCATATACAGTGGATGTATATATACACATATACAGTGCATACCAGCTGTGTCATACACACATAGTCAATATAAAAAGTAAGTAGGATGATGTCCCCCTAACACCCTATCTTCCCATGGTAAAGAAAGTGAAGTGAAGTCCTGGATCTTTCCATTTATCTTGTTAACCTCTGAAATTCAATTTGTTCTTTCTCAGGTCATTCCCCACCCCTTGACAACATTTCATTGAAATCATTATTGTAGTGTCTGAGAAATCTTGCAAACAGTCAGACATGCAGTTGACAATGAAAAACATAACTTCTTTGGTATCTCTTTTTTGTGTGTAACTCTTTGAGTTATATTGTCATATCTAAGTAAACACAAGGTCAACATTACAATGAAAAGTGTTGGAGAACAGGACAGTTTTCGAGAAATTTAAAATATAAAAAAAGAGAGGAAAAAACAAAATCACATTGAAATAAAATAAAACTATGAATTAAAATTATAAAAATGTTTAAATTGCTACATGTAGTTGTAGCTCTGCCTCTGCTGGTAACTGTTGCTATGCCTGTCAAGCCATTTACTCTTGCATGGCACGAACACTTTACAATGGAAACTGTAAGAGATTTACGAATCAAAATGTGCAGTAGTTCAAGTCAAGCTACAAATTCATAAATGCAGTTTCGTCTTTTTCATCTTGGTCTTATGCAATCGATTTTAAAAATAGATATCAGACCTGCAGTGTAGGGCTGCACAAAATATCTAAAGTTTAGCATCATCGCAATATCAACAATAACTGCTTGAACTGCGATTAATGGTATTCAGTGTGCCATGCATTCAGGCTATGCATGTCAATATATTTGGCCTATCAGATGGAGCCCTACAGCCACAGAGTTAAACATAATCAGATCATGACGTTATTACCAGGCCAAATTAATATCTAATTTGTGAATTTAGACAATGTGTGGGGAGCAGGAGGAGTTGATGGGGCGCACTTTATTCGGCCCCGACTCGCCTGGCAGTGGGCAGCGTGAATGATAGAGACTCGAGAGGAGCAGTAAATTACAGACAGAGCCGATAAAGCTGTACAATTTACTTTTTTATGGTCCAAACATGTATGAAAATACCCCAAATGATCACTGTAAGCGGACTTAGTGGAGCTGTGCATTGCTCCCCTGGGTGTCTGCCCAGACTTGGTGGTGCTGTGGCCGGGCTGTGAGCCCTCTCCCTCGGGCTGTGGAGCTGTCCATGCTGCCTGCGTCTGTAGCCAGGGGGAATTTTTACATTGAAACCATGTTGTCGGAATAGAAATAATGCTTTTCTTTTTTTTCAGTCTGCATAGGCTACTCACTGTATGGGGTCTATGTTGGCAGTGAAACCAAAGCATAAGGACTTTAACACCATATACTTCAGCATCTGTTTATTTGTCGAAAGTCATACAGACAAACATTAAACATGTTCTTGCATATCGTATGTTTTCCTAATATCATGCAACCACACTACAGTGCGTGTTTATATTTGTTTTGACCACTACCTGTACACTTTATCTTCCAAGTAGTACACAACCTTTTTACAGGATTCCCCATACTGGGAAACCATAGTCCTTAGATGACTTATCAAGACATTTTAAATGTTTGAAGTTGGCATAAATAGAAATGTGTCATAGAAATGTTCTGTGCAAAAAAGAAATGTGTTTCTTTGGTTAATAGACTACATGTCCTTGTCTGCATGTCCCCTGTCATTTCTCAGCTATTCAGCTCATAGATACATCTCTGTATATATCACTTAACTCACAGTCCATGTACTGCTTTGCTTTGCACACACACAGCAGAGCAGTCAAGCCCATAGATGCCTGAGCAATGGAACAAGTCAATACATAAGTTACCCATTATTTAGTTAGGGCAAGCAAAGTTGTGGTTCTGCTCCTGCGGTTATAACTATTTATATCCTATTACTCAATGCAGTCAGTCAGGTGAATATGTTTGAGCTGCATTTATCAGTGATCTTTTTTTTATTTTATTTCTGCAACTGACAAGTTATGAATCACACATTTTTGGACCATCCTTTAATTTGGCTCAGCCCAACTTGTCGCTGATCATTTGCCTCAGAATCCTTTGGCTGTCACAATATGTTAGTCCAAACAAGTGTGTTTACAAATGTGAGAAATTCGATCATTGAGTGAAAATGGGAGCAAAGAAAGGTCAGCATATGCACCTGCTTGACTAACCCACTGAAAATAAGCTTGTCAAAATGTCAAACTTATCAGTGAGTTATTTAAACAATTATACAAACCACACATAGGGAATTAGACATAAAGATCATCATAATTCTGCCCTGAACAATGCCCTTTTACTTTCTGCAGTTGAGGTAAATAACCAACAGCCAGTACTTGTGGAAAGCAATGAACACAAGACTGTATATAATTAATGTACTGTATATTGTTTGATCTTGAGTTTGCAACCTTTTACCATTAAGGCTGCATAATATTTTTATAATTATAATTTCAAATAGTAAAATAGCATTTTTCTCATAATAATTCCCTGTCCCGATCCACTCTGTTACATTTTGTTGTTGGTGCAGTCTTGGTTTATATATTACACTCAACTCTATCTAATCTAGAATGGTGCAAATGTCCGATTTATGTCTTAATCCAAGAGGTTAAATTGCAAGAAATGCAGGATATTTGTTCTCAATTATATTTTTTCTAGGTGAGGACTTTTCAACTTTATTCAGAAAATATACCAGACATGCTAGCCTCTCCTTTTAATTACTGTCTATGAACCTCTGTAAAGACTGATGGTTTTCATCATAAATATTCAAAGTGTTATAGTAATTATAGTTATGTTACAGTAATTAACCTTGATTCAGGGTTTAGTCTATGCCGTGATTGGTCCTAGAATTTAAGGAGATTGGGACAGTTCTTGAAAATACCTTAATTTGATTGTTTAGGAAGGTGTGAGAATCATTTTTTAACACACACTGAACAGACAGAGAGCTCTACAAAATTGGCAATGGAGACATTTTCAAGACAGACATCAAACCACAAGCATATAGTGTAACTGGGTCATTGTAAAGATGTGGTGATAGATTAAAAAATTAGGCAGGGAACACTGTGTTTATTTTTATGACAGCCGGGGGCATGAAGTGTGATAGTTAGAGATATATTTCAGCTCAGCCTTCAGTCAGTGGGGTTGGACATCTTATCATATCTCAGGCAGAGTGCAGTTTGAAGAATGTCTCTCAGTTGCATCAGTACTGTCTGTACTGAATATGTTGCCAGCAAAGCTTGAGGAGATGATGAGGAATTTCTTAGATCAGCTAAGAAGTCATCTCAGCTAAGTCAAGATTGTAATTATAATAATATAAATAGTACTTCTTCTCAAAACACAGTTACAATACAAAGTGCTTTGCAACAGAGTGAAATGAAATCCACAGCAAAAGCAGAAAAAAACAAGGTAAGGGATATAAAAACCAAGGCCAGAAACATAAAAGCAAAGCATCAAAGCGAGGCTAGAAAATATTTTTACATGAAAGGAAGTCTGCTAAAGGATGTGTAGGCCTGTAGCTGCAGGGCTGTGACAGAAAATCCACCAAAATCCATTTACTCACTGTTTTTATTAAAAATTTAGCACCTTTTTCATTCGGATCATAATTGCTTGAGTGCAGTTATTAAAACAAACCTGATTTGGATTCAAATTGCAATTTGTTTGTATTATGACTTCATCCTTCTCTGACATTAACACCATCCAGGGCTGTAGGGGGGTAATCGCCTGTAAATGCTTTTTAAATACAAAACAGCTTAATGCAACTTTTAAGGTGGTTTACTCACATGTTTTTGAACGATTTTTAAAAGTTTGAGTCAGATTAAACACCATTGTTTACTGATTATTAAATGACAGAATAGATGTTCAGATAGAAGTTCAGAACACAACCTCACCTCGCCCCCGGCCCTTCTCACTGTTGCCTGGCACCCGACCCCTTCTCTCCCGTCTTTTTAGCGTATAGCGCTCTCTGTTTGAACTCTCAAACTCCAGTCTCTCTTGTAACCTGACAAGTTTCTATGGGTCCTTCCATGCTGTATGAATGGTTCAATGCACACAGATCAGCTGTTCCTCCGATGTGAGATAGCTTGTAGCTATGTTGGTTTGTGACGGGATGGTAAACACGGGTGACTTCTTTGCCCTTCTTCACAGAATGTTTTGTGTGTGGTTGTGTAGTTTGCTCAATCAGGCACAATTTACAAGAATTTGTTGTAAGCCACTTTGATTTAGGCTAACTATCTGAATCATATGCTAACAATTACATTTCAAACTTAATTTGCAATGACGCTGGCTGGGCATGAAGTTAAAACTTTTTACAATAAATTGCGCTTTGTGTACAGACAGAGAGGCAGCAGGCAAATAGAGAGGGGCAGGAGGAGAAGGAGTGAGCTAGAGGAAGGTTTGTAACTGCAGTAGGCTAGCTAGCTTCATCCTGCAAGTATTTAATAATTATTAAATAATATTTATTATAAATTAATTTTAATCTTTAAAAGCAGAAAAGTTTTTTTCCATCACTGACAAATTCTGCAACATCTGACGAAAACTTACTTGAACATTTTCATTTTTTGTATATACAGTCTGTGGTTGGAACAAGCAAACTCAGCAGATGTGATGTATGAAAGCTGAGGAGAAGCAATAATCAAAAAGTTGGTTTGATTTGGATCAAGTAAATACTCTTGAGGGAAACAGGGATTACAGAGAAAAGAATGAAACCAAACACATTTCAGGAGACTTGGCCTCGTTACTCAATATCCTTAATGTTATTCCTGTGAGCAAGGCCGAGTGTGAACGTGGGTTCAGGTTAATGAACACAATAATGACCTGTCTTTGATGCAGTCTCAAAATACAAAACATCTCTGCCCTCATGCTTGTGAATTTGAGTGGAAGCCAGATAACTACATTAGGTCCTGGTTACTGCAACACAAGGGCAGCAAATGACACACAGACTCAACCCTGTAAACTTACAGCAGCACAGCCCGGACACCAGCAGGTAGCACTCTGGGAACTATTGGCTCATTGAGAATAACTGGTTTAGTGGCCAGTAAGTAAAGAGCTCATTTCTCTTTCTTCTTTCGTCGTCATTTTTTTCATTTGTTTGTGGACAGTTTGAATTTTTGTAAATAGTTTTGACTGACTTTTGAATTTCAGTTAATTAACAGAATATTGATTGTTGAATAATCATTTCAATAATTTGGCACTTACAACTTTTATGCTATTATATATGTTTTATATGTATATTATATATCATTAGATTGTTATTATGCATTGTCTCAGTATTTTTTATATGCAAAAATCTTAGTTTCTAAAATAACTAGCAAATAGAGATAGAAAATAAAGTAGATAAAGTACAAACAAGTGCAAACAACAACAACAACAATCATAACTATATATATTAGGAAGTGTGATTTGATTTCAGTTGTTCTTGTCTCATAGTCTTCATCTAGTCTCATATATGGGACAATATTATAAATGATCAAATATAATTACTTTAATCTACACAAATTAAAAAGTGTCCTTGAATATTTTGTTTGACATGTAGCCTCAGGGTCTTTCAGCATGCACAAAGTAAAAATTACTAAAGTAAATTACCTTTTGTTTTCAAGGTGCTGACATGAATCATCAAAATCAATCCTGTTTTATTTCCCAAAGAGAGATGGCCTCTTAGTTGCTGCTTAGAATCTCTCACCTGACGAGCAAATGACTGCAGGGTTTTTCAATTTGCTGTTGCCATTGTGTTGCACTCCAATGCTGTCAAACTAGTCTGTAGAAGATGATTCATGCTTTCTAATTGGGATATCAACTGGAGTGTGCTCAAACTTTAAATTTTAACCCACTCCACTTGAATCCTTTGTTTTGAAAAAACTCTTGACAGTTGTGTTATTGCAAAAGCTGCTCATCACAGTGTTGAGAAGAGACATCTAGTCCAATAGGCACTTAATAATAACGGGCCTCCTAATGTCTCCACAGATCAATAATAGGAAGAAAAAGCATTTACCTTTGTATTAAGTGCCTTTAAAGACTAGCACTATCTTCCTGTCCTCATGTCCATGGACACTCGTCCTTAATCTCAATGACTGTAAAGATTTGCCAGTTGTGTTTATGAGCTTAAGTTGGAAACTGCATCATCGTTTGATATGAGTATAAAAATTCTGTAATATTGCAAAAATGAAGCACAAAATAACTTTTTGTGCTTAACCTTATTATTATTCAATGCTATTTCATAAAATAGTTTTTATTATTTTACCATTATGCCAAACTACTTCAACAAAAGAATACTCCATCGGTTGTAATTTTAGAAAAGAAGGGCACATATAGTGTTTTGCTTGCATTATATATGCATTGTATAAGCATAGTGAAGAAGTACACTGTACATTGTCCATCCATAAATAAGAGTTAAAAAGTACAACTTTGAATGGGCATATACCTGTAAATGGTCAACACACTGTTTTCACGCTGTCTTCAAAACAGCTCGTGCAGCAGCAACTATCGCTTTCTACAAACAGCCCAACATCTTGCCAAAATCACCTCATCTCTGCCAGAAGGAGGGAAGGCTTTCTGTTCTCAAGTTCCTCCTTTTTCATATTGGCTCTCGTTTAAAAGCTCAAGAAAGAATTTGCAGGGCTGTGATTACTGAGGCAACTGATGAGAGCACCACTCCTGCAAAAAGTGCTCTAACCAGTGCCCCATCAAATATATGGTGATGTGCTACACATGTCAATTTGAGCTGAACCAGTGCAGATAGAGAAGCACTCCTCAGTGTTATCAGAACCACCCAACAAATTGTTCAATCACGACTTCAAGCATTAGGGGATATTTACAGCCCTCCCTGCCCGTGGAAAGACGTCTGCAGTTCTGAGGATATAACCCTCGATGGCAAATACATGTCTCCAGCATCTTGTTACAGATTCCTATACAGCTGCATATAGAAAGACTGTATTGTCCCCAGAGCTGTCACCTTCTTTAACACTCCTATAGTGTTTGTTCAGTGATGCCAAGCCAAGTCCCTATAGTTGTCACAAAGGCACCTCATCTCCGCTGCACCATACACCCCATCCCCATACACTCACTGTATCATCATAGATTACTGTGATACCGACAGCACTGCTAAATTGCTCTTCCTCTCATAATGGTTGTTATTGCTGCTGTGGGCTTTCTCTGCACATTGCTGCGTTTATGTTCATACTGCTGGCAGAGACTCATTCCAGTAAGGTCCTGTGGTGGACAGTGCTGCTAGAGTATGAGCTAAATGCCACCCTGACCAATTCAATTGCACATTACATCGCTGGTTGCATCATCTCATTGTGTCTTTTATGTTCTGCTGTGTTTTTAGTTTGGTTCAGCAATGTAAAGACAAAAACAATGAATCAGCGCAATCTTTGAGGAAATGAGCTTTTTTTTCCTGTTCTATTTTCTTACCTGACACAGATTGCAACAAACATATGGCACTTGAAAACATCAGGTGTGAAGGTGCCTCCAACAGACTAAAAATTAGTCAGACCAAAAGAGGTGGTCTTGGACAGATCAAACTAAACCACCTGGTTCGGTTGTTTGCAGTGTTAAAGCAGTGTAAAAACACTTCTTTGGAAAGTTTGGCTTTTGGGACCATTTGCAGGAAGGTGAGCCAGCATTAAACAATAGAGGAGGGAAAAAGACGCAGACACAGCTCCCAGGATTACTTGCAATCTTTGCCTCTGAGGATACAATGCAGTTAGAATGGTTCTAGTTTTGATTACTGCGCCTGAAGTTGGTGACGCTGCTAGTAAAACCACATGAACAAAACAAAACCAGTTCATTCATTTTCTCCATTCAAATTGTGCTGAATTGACAACAGGCAGACACGCCAGTCTACAAACCAATCAATTTCAACTATAGGTAGATGCAGACGACTGACTGGTGCTGATAACAAGAGTTAAGGTAGCTCCCTAAATTACATGAGTAAAAAATATGAAACCAAAAGTGTATCACATGGACAAACCTTGGTTCAGACCCTGGCCCAGACTTTTAGGTGTGAAAACCTCCTTGATATCTTCAATGATAATAAGTGAATATGTGTATGCATGGGTGCATCAGGCTGGATTTTGTTGCATCTCTCCTTACTTTTCTCCTTCATGTTACTTTACTTCCTGTTGGCAAAACCATGACAGCCTCTTCTTTTAGAGGTTGAGAAAGTCACCAGGGAAGACTTTGTGTGTTTGCGAGCATCACAGTGGGAGCCACAGGCTTTCTTTGGTTGGATGTCACAGCAGTCTCTCTAGAGATAGAAAGGTAAAAAAAAACAGTGACAGACGTAGACAAGATGATGCGGTATGTCAAAGTCTGACCGTCCAAACACACACAGACACACGTTTAGCCATTAGCGTAACATATATTTCTCAGGTTTATTTTTAGCTGTGCTACTGCTGTGGCTTTGTGGATTGCAGTGTTCACTTCTTTTTTAAGACTACAATATCCCAACATCTATTGGATAGATTACTATGACATTTTCTACATACATCCACAATCTCCATAGGATGTATCTTTATGAAATTGGTGATCCTCACCTCTAGTACTACCCTGATATTGATTTCAGTCTGCAGCAATTGAGCCACTGTATGTAAAGACCCACAGTTGGAATCAGGTCACAGAACCCTGAAGCTGTACCTCCACTGCAGCACAAATATCTGTTCTGCTGTTCAGTGAAGCTGGACTCAGTACTCACAACCCCGACCTGGAGTCAGTTGTCTTGAATGCACTGACCAACTGCACAACCATTTTCCCTGTGTCATCTTCCCACTCCTTATACTGACTGCGTTTCACTCACTCAGATTGTCGATGTTGCTCATGCCATTGCTTTCCAGACACCTGATCCTGTTACTTCCTGTATGTGACCCCGACCAACTACTTCTTATCTGTGTGTACGGGACCTGTGAATACCTTTCTGCCTTGCCAATTGGATTTGTTTGTCTGGATTGTGTGATCTCTTTCACTGCATCTGCTGACCTGAGTGTTTGCTTTTAAGATCTTCATCTTGAGCTCCATTCTCCAATCCGTGACATTGTCCCCATAACCGTCATTCTGGTAATAAAACAAAGGTCTGTCAAGGATCAGTCCTCACAGCAGACACCAAATGCACCACACATGCTGTTTTTTCCCACCTCTCCCCTCTCTCCTCAAACCCATCAGCTCAGTGTAAGCCCTTCTCCAGGTTGGAGCCAAAGAGTTCAGTGATGCCAAGCTGAGTCCCTTAATAACCCCACAGCTCTCTGGCCTGTTCCCAGTGCCAACCCTGCTGCGAATGACAACTAATGTGATGGTGGGCCCCATTGAGACATGTTGTCCACTTTCAGTTTGACTGAAGGAGGTGGGGCTGGCCAGATGTTAGCAGTCCTACCTGTGGTGAGGAGAGTCAGTCGATGCCTCTGTGTATAGGAACAGGGGAAATAATTGTTTCTATCCCCATGGTATTAGTACTATAATACCTCTGTATATTTGATACCATACAAGAATACAGAGCTTTGGGTGAGTCACCAGCAAGATAACACATTTTGTTTTCATGCCAAAAAATCTGAAAGCATAGGGCTGCAATTTTCCAGTGTTTTGCTCTGTGAAATGTAATCTCTGCACTTGATGTTTCTGTCACACCCTTGCTATAATTAACTGGCTTATTCATTCATATGTTAAAATGTGAGCTAGCAGTACTGTGGTAACTGCACATTGCAGATTATAATCGGCCAACAGTTACTGAAGGAGTTTATGTTATGTACGTTCGAGTATTTCTGCTGTAAGACAATATTACCTGCACAACAGCTTTCTTAGAAACTAGGACTTCAAATGAATATCACGATTATTTAAAAATTTACCTTGATTACAATTAATAAACGCCCCAATAAATGGTGGTGCTCGCAATAAGTGTCAGAGATATAGAGATTCATCCTCTTGGCAGCCAGAAATTGTTCAGCACCTTTCTGTTATATTTTGTTATTTACTTTGTAGGAAAATTCAGGATGTCTTCAAAATGTCACAATTCATTTTTGGGACTTGTATTGTTTGCAGAAGGTTTGATGGAATTCAAGTTTTGAGGTAACCTCGGACTTAAGCGTTTGGCAAGTAATGTTATGGGAGGCCATACCCTGTTCATCACAGGGTCGAGGAGTTGAGCAAAGTGAACCACACATTTCTTGCAGTTATCTGTTAACCTATCATCCTGTGTGTGAATGGGAGGCAAAGTGTTAAGAAATTAAAATAAAAGTGCTGCATATATGCAGTCTATTAAATAAAAAGGTCAAAAGTCACTCAGGATCAACGATGGCTCACAACTATAGGAATGTGTATGAATTAATCTCTTTATAAATCCTATTGTATTCTGTATGTTTTATATGTCAGCAGTTTATGCTTCACCTCAGTTAGAAACTCTTTCGTTTACAGTATTCTGAGTGTCTGACAGTGGTGCAGGAGAATTTTGCTCATCAGCTTCAGGGTCAGGTTCATTCTTTAAAGCCTGGAATATAACCTGCGTCATCTTGCCTCAGGGGCTCCTACACACTTGAAAGACAGTATTAGTATTTCTTTCCCTACAGTCTTACTGTCTCATGATTTTCTACTTGTGAAACCGATCTGTTCTGACAAGAATATCAATTTAAAGTAGCATTTAACATTATATGAGATATGTAGGATATTGACTGCTGTTAAATCTCAGCTATTGACTGCTAGATTAAGCAAAACATGTTTTTTTTTCAGGTTCTTCAAAAATCAAATTATCTACCTGATTTTATTTTGACAGGTCTTTAAATTGTTTGGATAATCTATGTGAATGTTAATTTTAATACATTTGCGTTAACATTTTTTTGAGGGGGCACAAAATCATATTGTTCATAGTGTAAGAAACTACTACAATCCTCGAATGGAAACTGTTCAGCCTGGTCAGATTATTTAGAGCACATTCAGCTAGTGTCTTGAAATGTTGCATGTGAGTGATCTCCTCTCATAAACAACCCCAGCTACTTATAGAGGTGATAAGTTCAAATTGTTTCTGTTCATGTTGCTTTCATCTGATATTAGTATATAAAAGTCATGTGACATCTGACCCGAAGAAAGTGCATGTAGCGCAAGGTTTCTAATTCTAGTTTTTTTTTCAGAGTATGGACATGAAATAGATCTTACATCACGAAAGGTTTTTAAAGACTTCAAATGTAACTTTTAAAACCTGCAGCAACCCTGTTAAAACACAAACCTTTGGCTCTACAGTGTAGGAGTGAGGCAGTGACTGTGTCCTCTATGTCCTCCTCCCCCCTCATCTCCCAGTAAAGCCAGCAGGGCTGCGTGGTGATGGATAAGGCCGGTGTGCCTCGCAGGCTCTGCGTGGGCTGATGAATTCACCTCTCCTCCTCTGAGTCTGATCTGACCTCAGGCACAGTGTGAACTACTGCATCTCCACAGCTCAGAGTGCTGCAGCCGTCCACACAGCAACATGTAGCCCCGTGGTCAGTACACATACACCTCCTGAAGGATCCACGAACTTAGTTGTCTTTAAATGGACCACTTTTTCAACCTTTGCTTAACCTTCAGGCAAATGTTCTGAGATCAAAATTCTGCATTTCAACGATGCAAACCTTGAACACACAGTGCTCTGCTAAGACTTTGGCAGATATGCTATGATAGTTGTTTTCAACTTTGCTGTTGTTTTTGATTCCCATCGCTGAGATAAATGGAAGCTTATGCCCTTACACCAGCAATATTCAAACTTTGATATTCTTCAGAAAACAAACTTGTTATCTCACAATCTGCTGTGACTTTAAAACAGTTAAAAACTTTTGTCTCAGTGTTGCCAACATTATTTGAACAACGGAGAAAAAAAATGATTTCGGTTGATTTTTATAACATAATGCCAATGGCCAGAGGCCTCATGTTTTCAGGTTGTCCGTATAAACATTCATCTGTCCTTCCATCCCATTCTTGTGATGACAACATCTCAAGAACGCCTAAAGGGAATATGTTCACAAAGCAAACTTTTTGCCTTGTGAATGCAATATCGTAGGATCACTTCCAGGGAATCCTGTCAAATCTGCTACAAATGTTCACTTAGACTCACAGATTAGATAAACTGATTAAGGTCAAGGTCGCAGTAGCCTCACATAGACACAAACATGTTTTTGGCATCTTGAAAATAATATTTAACATCTATAGCTTCGGTGTGGCTGGTTAAGACGAACAGGGCTGTTTATCATACGTTTTTTAAATTTTAAAGTATCTGCAAAAAGAAATGTGTATATATGCTACAGTGTTGTTCACTTCATGATCTATGTTACTTTATTTGACTTGACACATTTTGATATTTATTGTCTTCTAAAGGTCATCATCTTATATACACCAGTTGTACACCAGTAATTATAGTATAATATTAGAATATTTTGGTATGCCCACCCCCATCTCCTCTAAGCAGACAGTTAATGGCTCCTTTCTTTTGGGGCCACAGAGTAGTCTCACTGGTTTCATAGGTGTCTTTTAATTAGTCATTACTGAAGACGGAGCAGAAATGGTTCCACTGATCAGTTGTGTTCATAATGAGATCAGGGATTTTATAGTGAGAGGCAGAGGTGAGGTGGAGTAGAGAGAGAGGACAACTACATGCAAGAAGGCAGCTGTTGGAAGCCTATTAGCTGTCAAAAGGTGCATAGAAGTGCTTCTCTTCAGCTCTGACCGCCAGGTTCAACAAGCCCTTTTTCATTGGGGAAGCAGAACTAAATGGATGCCTTTACATAACAGTGTTGTTCTATTTTTTTCACTCTTTCTGGCCTTGCTTCGACGCTCACTACCATCTCCATATAATGTCTCAGCAAATCAGTTATCACAAGGTATCCAGATTTTCCCAGCCACGCTGTGTTAGCCCATTCATGTGGAGGCCCAGCTATAACACAGTATTTCAGACCGTGCCTGAAGGCAACCATGCTCAACAGAAGTCTGCCCATTGTTGCATGATGATAGGAGAGCTCATACAACAGCAGAGCACAGTGAGGTGGTTAATGTAAGTAAGACTGATACACAGGGTGGATAGATGCTGCCCCCTGCTGACCCTAGGTGACAGTTTTCTCTTTTTGACTTGCATATTTTGACTCCTACGGAACATTTGACACATTCCTTTATGTAGTTATAATACTGGGATATACAATAAGTAAGTAACAGTATAAGACGTGCTATACTGAATTTTCAATTATGATTGTGGTTGTTACCTCATATGCCGTGTTCCTCCCATTTCCCATTAATTCCCACAGCGAATATGTCCCCTGAACATACTTGATATGTGACCATACTGTGACTTGAAGCTTGGTTTTGTACAGTAATATTTCTAAACATAACAATGATCAATTAAGGTAAAGCGTCAGTGTTGTTGTTAACATCATCTATTAAACATTAGTCTTCAGTCATTACTTACTGAAACAACCCTAACCCTAACCCACTGGATCAGATAAGGAGGATGCAATACTACTGCTCATATCAGTGATGGCGGGTATCACTTCATTTTGTCAAACAGAGCTGCAGCAGAGCATGGCTCCTTACAGGATGTAGTGGTGCAGTCAGATGTTGTGTAACCAAACAAACACTGGAGGTCAGCGTTTCCTCAAAAACTGCAGACTTGTTAAGAGGTCGATCTGACCTGCAGCTAATAGAACACAGTCACTCACATTCAGTGGTTATTATAATAGATTTACAACTGAAGAAATCCAGGCTGCTGGTTCAGTTATCCCTGTCGTGGTTCTCTTTAGCAAGGCATTAACTCTGACTCTGAGGCACTAACTTCTGATGGACACACAAGCAATAAGAAGTTGTCAGCTTAAAGTTTTGTGACTTTTATAAACCGCTTTCAGCATTTGTTCCTATTATCTGTTGCTGTACAGACCAAATGACACAGCAAGAAAGTGGCATAATGAGTGTAATATTTTCAACTTAAAAATCTAAACAAGATGTGACTTTAAAAAATGAGCATAACCTGCAACAACTCTTCACATAATAAATTGATGTGCTGCACAATGTGATATGTTTTTACTTAGAAATACAAATGTGTATTTTATTGAATCAGCATCCTAACCCTAAACACCCTCTTTTAAAATATTTGTCACTATTTGCTAATATGTCTTGTTTCATCAAAACATATATAGTCTGCCTGGGAGGCAGATCTTGGTGTGGAGTTGGGATGGGAGGATCAGTTTGGGCTCAATTAATGCCAGGTTGCAGTTGATAGAATTTAAAGTCATGCATAGATTACATTATTATAAAGAAAAAAAATATATAATGTATCCTTATGCATCTGATATCAGTGACAGATCAAAATCTTCAACATATTTTTAAATGGTATTCTAAAATGTATGATCTTCAGATTGAACCTGACACACTGGGTGCCCTGTTTGGCTGCTCTGGGCCCAACTATTGGCACCTTAACTACCCCGAACGACATCCCACATTTTGCAAGATATCCATTGTGGCTATTCTTCACCATATTCTTTATTTTCACTGAATGATTGACTGATGGCTGTAACATTGTAGTTATCTCTATCCAGTCTACCTTTTTTCTTTTGTGGTTGTTGTCTTTTATGCTTTTGTATTTTAGGACTGTACTGTATCTTTTGTTAGTGTGTTAATGTTGTATTTTGGTCTATATGATAAATATAATTTAAGAACTAAATCAATGAAAAGATTTACAGAATAGTGAATACAATATACGATCTATATATTCCAGTCACATGATCTAACCCACTCATTATGCACATCAAATTGTCTTTTTAATATGTGTAGCCCTCGACAAATAGAAACCACACTGCTGTGCTCAGCGAGGATACACGCAGCAACATAAATCCCACATAAATTCAAATTCTAACAGATGGAGCTGAGTTATAACAGAATCACCAAATGTCACTCGTCTTTAGGACAAACCAAACAACACGTTAGAGGTGAGTAAATTATCTCTCCTGTCCTATTTGTACCTCAGCTTGAGAGTCTTGCAGATGACGGACAGCAGGGTTGCGGATGAATTGTTTTCATTTCCAGCCTCATTAAATTTTCTGGAAGAATCTGCTGCACCCCAATAACACACCTCCACCAGTGCACGCCAACCACCCTCCACCCACAGCCAAGCATGCAGCGGCAGAAATGTTTTATTCAGTGTCATGTACTACGGTGGAAAGATCCGCCTGCATCTCTGATGTTGAATTTGAATATATTTGACACTGCAATCTGAATGGTTTAAATGAGATTAGTTTTGTGACAGCGTGCGTTTCTCTCTGTGTTATATTTAATAGCTGTTTGTTTAAGTCACTGGGGGGAAAAAAGTGTTATTTCACAACTGATTTACGGGCCAGAGTGTTTTCATTTTGCCTTCGAGGGCTAGTTATGGCTTGCTTACAATGCAAATAAAGCTCAGCTCATCTTGGGCCCAAGCTGCTGCGTTCATGTGCTTTTGCTGTTGCTGTGCATGTGCCAACATGGGCACAGATTAACATTTTGGGATGGTGGAAATTCCCTCTTGTGCATTTTCCGGTCTGACTTTACGTGCATGCCTGCCAGAAAAGCCCACTTTCACAGAATCACTTCAGAGTCCAAAAAAACGTAAAGCAGTGATTGAGCTGCAGAGGGACCATCTGGTGTTCAGTGGCTTCCCCTTGATATTTTATATTAGAGAGGTTTAGTTACATTACCATAATACCACAGTGTGCTCTTGTGGCCTATGACTGTGGCGTGTCCTCACATTCACGCCGCATGTTGGACTGATGTTGGCCTGTGCAACACACTGAGATACATATAGTACATAGCATTGACAACCACATGCCGACACATACAGAGGCTCACTCACAGCCACAGGATGTTCTCCATCCCAGTCGGCGATGATTTCCTGGAAGCTTAAGCGCCTGTGCAGCATCTGTGCTGTGTTAAAGGACATTGGGGAGAGGGAGAGAGCGAGAGAGGCATGCTCGACTTGTTCTTCCTGACGCCGCTTTTGCCGTGGTTCAAATGTAATCACGACCACGGGGAGATGGCACGGAAACACAAACAAGCAGCCACCCATGATTGGCTGGCACGATGAGGTCGGCCACACAAAACAGCCAGCAGCTGTGCTCCTCCTTGTGTTGTACAGCCTGCTGTTTGGATAATGCTCTGCAGCAAGGGCGTCAGTGGACGCAGCCAAACAAGTGTTGGGTGTGCTGAAAGGAGAGGTGAAGCAGAAAGCAGAAACTGTTCTTCCTCTCCAACCAACACATAAATTGAATTTACATGTTAAGTCTTGAACAAGGTCTTTACACAGCCTTGAATGCCCCAAAATAACTTGATCAGACACACTACAGGCAGAGACTATAGAAGTGTAAAGGCCACAGAACACAGACCTTGTCCTCACATACTTTCCATGTCCAGCAGGTGAATATGTTGTTGTGGGCGTTTTGCTGAGCTTCTGACCATTACTTGTGTTAGAAGCAGGACTATGTGGCTTCAGATTTAGCATGCTCTTATGTGTGAGTTTCAGGCTTAAGTGGTTTAATCAGACAATATTATTTTTTTAAACAGTTACAAAAGAATACTTGATAAATCAAGTAGCGGCTCTTTTCCAACAATAATCATATTATCTATGCTTTTTTCAAAAAGTATATGTAGTTATATTTTGTTGCTACACTACGTTTATATTGTGCACTCTGTTACTCTTATTTTTCAGTTTTTTTCGACACTGTATCATTAACCGTCATATTACCTTCGTGTCACTCTCTCATACCGGAAACCACATTCATCATTGAATCAGGAAGTGGAAAGCAGCTTTCTGCATCCCTCTGTCTCAGAGAGGAAGTGGTTCAGACAGACAGTACAAATGACCAGAGACTGTTTGTGCTGCTGCTGCTCTGCTGCTGCATGTAGTGAAACTGTGGTGTCCAAGTTGGACAGATTGATGTTTAGATTTATTTGGGTTAATTTGGTTAAAATATACCTTCTAGTTTGAAGTTAACAAAACCCTGACACAAAGCAAATGTCACTTGCGTTCCCATGATTAAAAACATTTCTATTGTCGTTAATCGTGACTTAAAATATGAGCTAAAATATGACTCATATTACAATTTTCTATACAAAATTATTTGCCTAAAGACTTCAGGAATGATAATTCTCTTTAGTTTCAAGTCTCCACACCTTTTTATAGTCTTACTGACAAATAGTAGTAGTTTCAGCGAGAGGGAAAGTTTAAAAGCACTTTCCTTGAGTGAGTCAAGAAATATTTTCAAGCCCTATTGACAGAATCGTTTAAGTTTTTTTCTTTCAGTGCTCAGGCCAATGTGTAAAAGAATTGTCCTCCTGTTTCCATGTGCTATGTGCCACATGCATCCCTGTTAAACCTTTTTTTTTTGTTTTATTACAATTTGTACTTGGATCTTTAGATTATGTTTTAAGGGCTTGACTTCATTTTAAGTCAGTACAGTAAGATTCTCAAATCTCTTGTCTTTTTCCTTGGAACACACAGAAAACTGCTTTAATTAAACCCAGGAGGTTTTTGTGCCTCCAGGCTTCTGGAAATGGCATAAAACCTGAAAATTGCCACATTCAGGATTTGAGAACAAAAAAATCTATTTAAGTGTGTTGAATTTTGCAATTTTATCCCACCGCATGTTCTCCTTTGTATTGCATTCATTTAATTCTATTCTCCTGTAGTGAACATTTGCCATTGCACGATGTTGCCTTTTTCTCCTCTGCACATCTCTGTCACAGAGCAAAGAGAAGCGAACAGCAGCAATTTAAGTTTCAAGGGACCGCAGCAGAGCAGAGCATATAGAGTCATCACAGCTCCAATGAATCTCTGCGCTCCAGCAGCCCTCATAGAAGAGGAGCGGCAGAGTGGAAAGGACAGCTCTTTTCTCAGCGACTGGAATACACCACGGTGCAGTGAGATGCATGACCTCCCACAATCCACTACAGCTCCATTACTTAGCCAAGAGTTTGCTGGGACACGATGTCTCCACACAGCAAGTAGACACTCTCATTCCAACCCTATAAACCAGCGGAGAGGAGTCATCAGCACACCAAGAGATTTACAATGGCCGAGCCCAGGGGCCCAGACAGTTATAGATCCCTTTACCTTTCAAGAGCAATTTCACCACAAATAGGATTAAAACTAATGGCGTTTGACACCAGCAGGTCCAGCACATTGAATCCATCGGGTTTTATCACACTGACATTTCAAAAGGTTGGCCTGTGTGTGCAGCAGCAAAGATGCAGAGCTGGGTGACATATAGAGGACCCTGGGGATCCAGGTTTTTACAGCCAGCTCTGGAGATGCGCCATCTACCTCACCTTATACACACACAACAACCACCATGCGTACCACCCAACTTTTCCATAACTACAACTTTTATAGAAATCAAAACTCAAATAACACAAATTATAACACCCCAGTTCCCATTTTCTACTAGTTTGCTAAATAGAGATGTTGTTTTTCTTCTTTGTTTTCACGGGTCGGGGCCCTTCGGCGTGACCATGCAGGGAATATGCAAGCAGTCCTGTCAGCGGAATGAAGCTCATTATCTCAGTTGTGGGCAAAGTAATATTCTCAATGTGTGATCTGTTTACTTCATGAAGGTAAATTAAACCGGGGAATGATTTTCTTCATCTTTGCTGTTTAATTTCAATTTGTATAAACAAGACTCCTCAAGGTCAGTAAATGAAGTGGCCGTGTTTTGAATGTGAATGGAGTTTGTTGCCTCGGGGATCCTGCGCTATTAAAATGTGCTCATTCAGTTCCATAGTGCACTACTTGACCTGAATAACAATTTTAGCATTGCCTCACTTCATGCTACGACTGAGTGTCCTCTTCTAAGATTGTATGCTTTTTTAACCTCAGGAAAACAACACTTACTCATACTGGAGTGTTGCGTCACCTATTCAAATACAGTTTATGCAATTGACCATTTTACTCTGAAAGAAAATTCGGATTAATCTACTTTTTGCTTCATTGAAATTGTCTACTGTGAAGTATTTATGTGTTTACAGATTACATGCAAGCAGCTGTGAAGGAGCACTAGTCACACTGAAACATGAATTACATGGCATTCATCTTTATTATAATGTCCAGCCAGAAAATGGGGCAAAAATCACCAGTAGAGATTGAAAAGCGAATTAAATTTACATACAGCTTTGAGGCCTCCCACGCTCTGCTTTCACTGCTCCCATTCAAGCCTGTAAACACCACTTTTCAGAAATCATTACTTTGGCACACTAAACACTTTCCAGCCTGAGAACAAAGCGAGTACAACAACGGTAATACATTAGCAATTAAAATGAGATCATAAGCAGCATTTGCAAGGTAGCTGTGAAATCACAACACATAGATGAAATATCCCTTTCTGCTGCCGAGTGCTGGCAGAGCTGGCAGTTAGTCGCTGTGAATGATTGAGCTAACATTTGGGGGGTTATTAGTTCAGCTACATTTTCTTTGAGAATGAGCAGTGTGGCAGGTCCAGGATGACATGGTTTATGCTGCTGGGGATCTCTCAACCAGCGAGTGTTTCAAATCACAAACTCACTCAAAAACCACTCGAGTATTCAAGTGACAATTTTGCTTTTACATTTCAGACAGGACGCGGTGCAGGTCTGTGAACTCAATGAATATAAAATGATATTGGCCTAAGTATTGCTGCAGGTTCAGTGCTCCAAATATGACGACACCCCAAATGCATGTTATCATTTCAAGTGCCTCAGCACTGCTCTCTAATACTCTTATACTCTCATAATGACATTTACTAAAAGTTGACTGTTGTTATCAGTCTAGTGCTGATTAGCATTGAAGAGTTGGTACAGCAGAATTACCATAACCATGTTTCTGAAAATACAGTTCAGTTTTTTGTGCTTTGGGCATCAAAGATCAAAATCCATTTTGCTCCACTGTATTGAAGTGACTCCTTCAGAATCAGAGAGATGAATATTTCCAAATCTGCAAGCATAAAACAAAAAATATCTGCATGAATCATTACCGACATGATTGAGTGATACTTGTTAATTTACCCCTACAAACACACCACATATTATACATACAAAACATCACTAAGACCAGCTGAGAGACCAAAGGCTAAGTGACCTGACAGCTACATAAGTGTATGAAAATGCATCACTGTGCCCCCAAAGACAAGCTAAGCCAAACAACTTAGTATAAAAAGGCAAGCCACTAGAGGGTCAACAAGAGCTGCATCGGTTCTCAGTTTATTCCCGGTCGTCTGTGATTTTCACATCACTAATGTTCTTTGAGATTTGCCAGCTATACCACAGGTACCAAAAGATGAGTATCAAGTCGAGAAACAGGCCTCCAGCTGCTATGGCAGAGTGCCTCTGCCAGACTCTGAGGTAGCAGCAGAGGCTTTTAAGCCATTTTGCTATTAGTTTGGAAGTGCCATTAAGAGGTTCCTCTGAGATTTGCTCCCAATTTGGCTGCGAACAAACAAACACACTCGCTGCGCTGGAAATATGTCAGAACATGTTGCTGCCTCATCACCAGAAAAGAGCCCGATGGCTCCCTCATGGCTGTGCGCTGTGGGCTCCACTGAGATGTGTCGACATGAAAGAGGAGTCCTAATCCCTGAGTAATGACAAGAACTAAACACGGCCCTGTGCGTCATAATGCTGCAGCTCTGCAAATACAGCGCAGCTGTCTGATGGCATCTCGACAATGGCAACACTTCAGCCAGGGACTGGGGATGTATGGGTGCCGGACAAGCACCATTTACCAAGCTCTCATATGGAAAACTATGGCTGCCACAGTTTCTCCCTGCGCACAGGCACTTTCCTGTTTCATCCAGCATAGAGGAGTGCTGCTGCTGGTAATACATGTAGCACGTCTCGGAGAACAAATGTTCTCATTCAGCAGCACCCACAGGAAGCTTTGTTTCTACACTGGTTGTTTCACATCAGGAGAGTGTAGTTGGTGAGACGAACACCAGGTGGCAGTCCAAGTCTTCTTTCTCCAGCCCCCCCACCTACATCTCAAACGATGATGTAATCCTTTTCATACAGTTATATCATGAGGCACAAGCAGGCTCTGCGCTCCTCACCATGTGGGTACACTTTGATTTCCACTGATTGCTGATTCTATTGTTGCTGTTATCTCCTGTTCATACGCAGCTATCTTGTATTCATAAGAGGCCTTGGTGCCTCTCTAATGAAATCAGAGTCACAGTTGATTCTGCCACGCAGTGCTGAGACGAGCTCTCCCAGCTGACCGCATATCCAGCAACGCAGCTCTCATGGATTTTAAATATGGCTGTGACCTTAGCAGTAATAAAAAGCAGTTCTCAGAGCACTAATCCTCCCCTCTGGTCTCACTGGCTCTTAACCTTTTCTGCCACCGAATAAGAGAACAGCGGTGTGAAGATGTGAATATGCACCCCCACTGTAAAAACCAGTGCTTAATAATATTGGCTCAGCGGCAGACAGATTATGGCAGGAGGTGAGCATCTGCTGTAGGGAGAAACAATACGACGGCTTCCTCCCCAGGGAGCAGTGACTGTAAAAGACAATCACGACGACACAGAGGGATAGAAACATCCCGGCTTTCTTGAAGAAACACGTAAGCATCATAACCACAAGTCTCAGGGGAGAGTGGAGAGTGAGAAGGGGGGGAGAGCTTTCTTTTTCACTAGATTGTCAGCCTGTGTACTTATTTAATATGTATGCCTCTTATGTACTGATGCAACTGCACAGCCTCAATGCTAATATTTCATGAAAAAGATGAGTGGAGGAACACAGTGCTGACAAAAGGAAAAAAATAACAAAGCAGCTCCAAGCAAAGGTCACAGTACTTCACTGACAAATTTACCAATCTAACCTCTTCTAACCTGACCAGGCTGAAAGTATGGGAATACTCTAACACTGCGTTATGAAAACATTGTTCCCTTCGGCATGAAAAGTACAGTAGACATTTTAATAGAAAGAAGTAAGTACTGCGCTTTATGTTCAGCTGCTTCATTTGAGGTGAAAGGTCAGAAGTGAGAAGACGTCTCTATTTCTACTTGGCCTGGTGTTGGTGGAAGGATCGTATGAGGCTCCAAACCAGGGCATAATGCCAGCTGGAAATAGAGCATGTGATGTCAGAGACACAACTCATGCTTTTACTACTCTGTGTGCATAGAGATAATGTCTGTGTGATAAGAGAGAGCAAAACATGGAGGAAAATGGGCCAAAAAACAAGACGTACAGGACAGAGCTGGTTTGTGGTACAAAATGTAGACTGCAGACGCCGTAGGCGCAGTGTCCTCGAGCGCTCAAATGCAAGGTTTCAAAACAGGAATTTACAAACCAATGCGAGACGTCATGGTCTAATGCACTGCAAACAGGTTTACATCCGAGGTCAATAAGCACATGTGTTTAGTTGGTGCGTTTACAGGTGACACATAAAACAAGAGCTCATTGCCTGCACATGTACTCATCCTGGATGCTATCAAAGTTTAGGCTAATGTCAGTGGTTATGTCCTGCACCTCAGTGGATTCAAAACTAATATCTAATGTAACTAACTAGTACTGTTGATAAAATCTGCCAGTGACAGTCTGAAATTAAGGACCCATTCATTCAAAAACTAAGAATCTGCTGCAGTTGTTATTGTAAACTATATGCTGGACGAGAACAGAATGATCTTCTCAGACATGGCAACAGTAACTGAGGAAGAACAGGGCTTACAGTTGTGTTATTAACAATTTTCCATTAGAGGATATTTATCCGTTCAATAATCATATTTTATTCGTGCCTACTTTTTAAAGGGAATTACACTCTGAAAAAGCACATCGAGGAAAATGTATTTGTTGTGTACAGGACATAACTGTAAGATATTGACTTGAAAATCTAGGTTTCTATTGCTGCAAGTGTAAAAATTCTTTTTACATTTAATCAATATTAAGTCCTCCTACTTTTAAGCTGTCAAGTATTATTAAGTGTATACTTTGTGGAATGTTAAGTTAAAATCTGTATATATTTTAAGTGTAAAAACAAAAAATCCCTCTGTGTCTGTGTATCAATGGCTTTCCTTCTCAGTGAGACTCGCCACCCACAAAGGTTAATGAGCTTAAACATGGCTCAGAGTGAGCTCATTAAACAGACCACAGAGACTGGAGAGGAGAGGGAGGACGGCTGAGGAGGGAATAGGAGTAAGTGTGAAGGTGGATTGTTGCTGCCACTGTGGGAGCTAGGGAAATGCTAATCTGTTGATGTAAGTGATCTACAATGCAGTGCTTTTTTAATGAAGCCATGAATTGATTTATGTGTCATAAAGACTAAATTAGATGTCATTTCTCTATCTGGATAAAATACATACTGTGAGTGGGATTCATCCTAGTAGCCAGGGGGGAGACTGGCATCGGCTGAAACAGAGGCCACCTTGATATTAGCATCCTTAGATGCAAATGTGTTACTCTGTAGGTCATGTGTGATAAAAGAGGCAGTGGTTTTAGGCATGTTACCCTCACTTCCTGTCTCTCCCTCTCTCATGATCACAATCTGAGCCAAGTACATGAAGGGGTTTGATGAAGAGTACATTTTTAGGCAAGTTCAGCAGCAGTGTCTGACCTCTGTGTTTGATAAAAATGAGGGAGATTTAGCCAACACTCAATCTCGGAGCCCATCCGCTATCATCTGATATGAATTAGATGTAGAAAGGGGATATCTGGATATCTCTATCTTCCGTTTGCTCCACAATGTTATTTTTATCACACAAGTCAACATTTCTTCACACAAAACACAAACAGTGATACTTTTTCTCTGGGCTTTAGGACCAGATGATATTTTGGCTAACATCTAGTAACGGCTATCTGCATTTAAATGTAAACAAAAAAAGCCAGTAGAGAATGGATTTCACAGATTTTTTTACCTACTGACAACCAAAGCCTGCTCAAACATCATAAAATCTAGTCTAAAAGGTTTACACATACATTAATCTGAACTTTCAGAAAACATAATTCAATATTGACTCTCAGTGTTATGGGTTTTACAGGGTAGCTTAATGGGTTTTGAAATAGTTTTTGTGTCCCATAATGTACATGTACAAACATCATTTTAAGTGAGTCTTTGAATGTTACAGAAGTGAGCCAAACAAAGACGTTAATAAAACCTCTTTATAGAACTTTTTATCCTGCACAATATAAAACTAACACACACACGCACACCATGACAGACTGTGACCTTCCAAGTGAGGGAAACAGCAGCAGGTGAATTCTGCAGCTGGCGGGTGGCTGTCCGCCAGGGGTCACAAGGTCATGGTGTTTACTGGTGTGTCACAGATAACCTGTGATGTGATGGCAGCTGAGGGCACCTTAGTGACACAACAATAACAAAAGAAAACACTAATGGCATGTGTCAAGCACTTTCCACTCCCGACTGTCTGCTGTCATAAAGAGTGTCCTCATTCTCAGCAGTCTACAGACAAAGAAACTTGTTCGTTGACCACCGGATATTTCAAAAGCAGCTATTTTTTTTATTTTTTTTACTCCATGCTACACAATTTTGATTTTTAAAGTCAGATTTTATATCAGTAAAATAAAAAAGTCTGCCCCTGGAGCTGAAGTTGGAGACCCTTCAGTTGGCTGAGATTCTTCAAGTCAGATTTTGTGTTACTGTTCGCTGTACTTCTGGGGACATCTTGGGCCCCAGAAGTAGCTGCAGAGTGAGCGCTCCTCACTTTTAATGCTGCTCGAGGGTGAAATCTTTCCACTATGTCAAGTTTTGCTGTCCACTTGGTGAAGATGTGTGTGACGGGTACAGGCAGCTGTGGACCCTAACCCAGGGAAACTCTGAGTAAGCCCGATCAGGCTCTGAGATAATGTTACCTTATTCCTTCTGTTTTGGATTAGTAGTCAGCTCAAGACAACATAATACAAGGAAAACTGTTTGATATCTAGTGCGTTTAAAATAAAAATACATTGTTGCTTATTTTGGATATGCCTTTTACTTGGAGGGATCACTTGGCTGATTTACTATATAATATTCAAGATTTTTATGCTGAGCATTACCCCAAAATAAGGCAAGAGTATATAAATTATATATATCTATATAGATATAGATATATATAATAGGGGACATACAATTACTGTTCATTGAAGCTTCTATAACACGTTATGTTATTAAAGTTAACAAGACCTTGATCTTTACAATAATCCAAATTATATATATATATATATATATATATAATGCTGTAAAATGAAGGCTACTTATCCATTGTCAAAACCTACATGCATGAAAACAAACGAACAAGAAAACACCCTACTACAATGAGCTACAATTTATTGAGCATTGAAATAATAAAAAAGTCTGGCATTTGATAGTGATGAAGCTCACATACAGCATTAGCCTGCACACTACTGGCAGCCCCACAAACTAATTAGACCTGCTATGACACATTTATCATCCTAATTTTTCTAACCCATTATTTTTGACTACAAAAGTCTGGTGCATCTGGCTCAGATAGGCCAAATCGAAAAAATTATTGATATTGGAACAAAGGTTTTGGTATCTTGACAACACTACATAGCTACATGCTTATTTATTATATACCATAAACCTGCCATACAACCCGACAAACCACATACAACGAGATGGCAATTAAACTGTTTTTTTTACAACCAAATCTAAATCTAAATCATTTGTCTGATACAGCCATACTAAACATTTGAATTGTAAGTGCAAAGGAACAGAAGTTAATAAAAAATTGATAAGAGCTATTTTCCCACTTCTCCCAATCCTGTCAGTCTGGGATTCGATCTTCCAGTTACAAGCTTACTTCTCTAACCTCTATATTCATCTGCTGACATATTTAACCACCTTTAAATTCATACTACTTTTCCATCTTTTATTATCCTCTTGTCTGTGATCCACATACGACATCAGAGTGGGTGGCGGATGGAAAACCTTTAAGTTGAGCAAAACTTTTGAAAGAGAAAAAACAAAAACCTTACACATGTATAAGTGATCAGCCCAACATGAGCACAAAGGGCTTTTCATGACTTCATATTCCAGGCATGCTCCAGTGGGTGGAAAACAAGGAGGAATCCAACCAGGGTGCAATCAATACTGGAGCCTTTATATTTTGCCGGGGTTTTGTAGGGTAGTAATCTCTTCATGGATTCATCAGCTGTTGCCGCAAAAACAGGTCGTCCGTTGGCGCGGTGTCCACACTGTGGGACACAGAGGTGAAAAGACAAAAAGAAGCATATGGAGAAAAGGAGGATGAGGATGAGGAACAAGAGGGTAGTTCTATGATTGAGCTAAAGGCTGCAGCACTCCCCAGCTGCAACACAAACATCAGCACTTATTCTGGGTTCAAGTCTTAGGTGGTCCAAGGAGAGCCATAACTCAAGTCTCCTCTGACAGACTTACGATGTCGACAGCAAAGGTATTTCACTCACAGACTGAAGCTGCATGTTGACTTTGCAATAGAGGGAGCCGTTAACAACCATCGACATAAGGACCACAGACTCAAAGAATCACTCCCTGGAAAGCCGCACTTAGCTCCACTTGCCCATTTTTCAAGCGCAGACGGAATTCTGTCATCTATAAATTTCCTCATAAAGGAGCGGGCGTGTGCATGTGTGTGTCCGTGCATGTGCACGCTCTGGCATTTCTAGCCACAAAGCAAAGTGTGGCTTTAACATACAGGATAATATATTCATAGTTCAATTTTACTCTCATGAATAACACAATACATATCCTCAGGGCTTTCATTAATTAAGAGCTGGTGAACACACGTTTTACACACACATGGTGGCATGTTCTGTAAACTGCCAGGAGAGCTCTACCAGCATTCATGTGTAGTGTAAAGAAGCTGTATGCTTTTGTTGCTGTTGGCACTGTCGAAGCTGCGGGGAGAGGGGAGTTCAAAGTTCTCTGGTCTTTGTGGGGATCAAGAGGCTGTCATGAAAGCACAGAGAGTACCTCATCCATAATGAATGCACAGAGGATGTGAATCACCAATGCAAGAAAGGTTCCATCTGCAAGCACAACTCGCAACAAATTTCAACCTTGGCCCAGTTTTACTATCAATTTCCAAAATCTCCTCAGTTGCTTTGCTGTAGTTCTGCATGCCAGGATGTGCCACTTCCAGGCCAGATGGGGTGAGGCCTGTGTTGGCTCTATGCTAATATGTGTGCACTGTGTCACCTTATTTATGACCATGCCACTGAAAAGAAAGCTGCAAATAATCTGCTGTTCATGGTCAATACGACTTAAATAACTATGATGATGGTTCTGTTCTAATCAGGTGTCCCACTTAGACGTTGGGTTTTCATGGAATTCTAAAACTTAATGCACAGAGGTCGGCTCATCCCAATTAACAGCTGGTTGCATTATTCTCCAGTTTGGTGCCATGAAACCATTGCAGAAAAGGAGCTTTGATATTTAATTCAAAATTCAAAGAGAGCCAGTCAAAGGTAATACAAATATTTGTGTTTAATTGATGTAAGGAAGGTTATAGTCAACTCGTTGGTCTTTTCTGATGTTTTGTCTGCATCATGATATGTTTGCTATGTCATTGCACTTTGTTGTGTTTGGGTTCCATAGATGAATCAAAGTTTAAAAGTTCAACCTAGCACGATTTTGTTTTTCTCCAACACTCTGGTTTTCGCATTTCCTTTGCATCTTTTAAGTCTGCAAATGCACACAATGCTTGGACATTGTATCCAAGACAACTAAATGAATTTCAGCCATCATTAATTCTCCATCATCATCATCATAATCATCATCATCAACATCACCACCACTTCCAGTGAGCACTGAAACACTTGAATTGCCCGAAATAGTGACTTCCAGTGCTAAATTATACAGTTTTACAAACTATAACGTGGGAGTACAAGAACATTCACACGACACACAATAAAACCTATAATGTCTTTAGTGTGGACTGGTATGTAATTATAAGAATGTGGCTGCCTGAAAAAACCCTAATTGTGCTGAAGAATTTATTGATGGTTAAGATCATGAGCACTTTCCACTGCCTCTCTCATCTACTTTATAAGTTAAACGATGACAGAGTGCAAGTAATCTTGAATGATTCTTGATTTTGACAAAGCATCAGTGTTTTGAATTAATAGCATGTTACAGCTAATATGTTTGAACTTTTTATAAATTAGTAAGGATCAGACCTTTGCCTGCAGCCTGGAGCTTGTTTTCTAATCCTGCGTTTCCACGTACAACTTCAAGGCCTTTGCCAAGCACACACTCCAAGCAGAGGTGTAGAGGTGTATTTGTTACCCTTATTATTGAGCCACAATTCTCCCAAAAGGTTATTATTAGCCGCAAGAAGGATGATTATGAAAATATGTTATTGTAGGGCAGGGAAACCCTTAGGTCCTGTCAGTCAGTGACAGGCCTGATGCTGTGCTGGCTGCTGCAGTGCTGCCCTGGGCCCACAGCTGTGTCTTGTCTGTTGGCTGTGTGTGCGTGTGAGAGAGAGTGCGTGTGAGTGTGCGTGCGTGTGTGTGTGTGTGTATTCTGAGCGCAAGTGAGTCTCTCATCAGTTTCCTTGATCATGCTTGTCCTCAGCCTGAATGTATTTGTCAGTTTGTACATGGCTACACTGAATTAGGTAGATTGTACATGCTTCACTCTTATGTGTGACTGTTTTATTGGAGGAATGTTTATGGGCTGTAATTTGAGTTGGTATTATTTCAGAGAGCGCGCTCACCTGATTGGCTGGTTTTGCTGACATCATCATAGGCACTGCGGAGCAACAAGCTTGCCAGGACTCATTTGCAGACTACAATCTGTAATGTGCCAGTTTACAGCACACGGCCAACAAACACAAGGCTGAGGTACAAAGGTGTGTGTTTCCATCTGCATATTGAGCTTTGAGTTATTTCAACATTTTCAGTGAGGGGCTTCTCTAAAAGGGATGAACTGTAATTAGGCCATTGAATGAGCAACATAGTGTACATCTGTCCCATGGGTTAGTAGGGGCCCCTCTAAACACTTTCCTGACCCATACCACATCCTCCCACCAAGTTATAATAATATGTTGCGTCATTTCTTTGTAATGTTGATAATTGACCAAACAAATGGTGACAAATGGTCAGGGGTAAAAACCTACTCTCCTTGGTAGAATTATTAACAGCCCTGGATCACATATAAAGTAATAGAAACTAATTCCAGAAGTAGTTGGTTCATTTGCTTCACCTTTGACCTCTTTTGTAACATGTTGTGGTCATCTGGGTGGTAGAAAGACAGAAGATAATTCATTTAAAATCCTCAGAGCTAAGTAGCTGGACACTCCATTGGCTCACAGTTTCTCAAAGCTGTATTGAGCCATTAAGATCTCTAATCAGGGGAACAATATAATATCATATACAGTATAATTCAGCCTCCATGTTAAGCAAAGTTAGTCGATTGTTGGCCGAAGCTTGACAGTGTCTTCACTTTCTCAGTATTTATACATTTTAATAATTACATGTCATTTTTTAACTTGTATAGTTTGACAGTTTCTGTGAAATAATTATGTTACAGAAAAACTAAATTCAATCTTAATTATTTTCAAGCTCTAAGAAAGTAAATTAGTTTGCATTGTTAAGTCTGTAGATGTATTGTGTCTGTTTCAAACATTTATTAATATCCATGAAAATAAATCATAAATGACTTGGCTACCATACAGCCGATTTTCTGAGATTCCAACACTGTGATTCTTTTTCTTGAAATCATAGTTTAATGTAGCCATAGAGATTCTAGAAAACAGCTTTGTGCCTCACAACAACTCAGCTCTGAGAAACGTTTTGTGGTATGAAATTATTTTTAGCTTTTCATGCTGTTCACTCGAGCTCAGTATGTTTCTGTTTGTACTCCCTGCTGTACGCACTGCACCATCTGTTTGCATTGTATCAGACAACCTGTCATCTCTTGGAAACTTGGGAAGTTGCTTGGATGTCTCTGTAACTAGACAGATTCCTACACATTTGTTTTGTGTAGTGATGAAAACAGGAGTCTGGAGGAAACCACATTGTGTGAAATAATTCTATGATGCACATTATCATCGTCCTCTTCCTCCGTATGATAAATCATTTGCATTCTTTCCTGTAGAGAAAACTTGCAACTAAATACTCATACATTTATTAAGATATATCTTCATCCCCAGTTATACAAAACAAATGATTACACAAGACCACGCAGGAAGTGGTGTTGCTTATATTTCATCATAATAAGATGTAAACAGTAAGAACCAAGATGACATAAAAACCCTCAGATGCTTGAGAATCATTTGTGCAGATGGCTTGCAAATGTTTAAACTGCATATCAAGCTTCATAGCTTCCTCTACCAACTCTAATGTGCCACATAAGTAATCTGCTTCTGTGCCTTGGTGCCAAGTGAGATGATTGAGTGGCTGTAATAATTTGTTCGCATTCCACACTTAGAATCCAAAAGCTGTGAAGGCTTGTTAAGTAACGGCAGTAAGAAAAACAGTCAACGGTGCAAAGATTAAGATGCATGCTACTCCACAACGATAATTTAATTTCCCTCTTCATGGCCATTTGTGTTCATTATTTCAGGTATGTGTCACAAGATGGGAATTCTGTTTGTGAAGGTGCTAGTGTCAGTGTGTCGAGTGTGTGAGGAAATGTTGTTGATGATGTCACACTAATTCCCGGTATTTTATTTCTCTAGACAGCAAATTGACCTATGGATGAATACATCCTTTTTAATTTCCATTTACTTCTCAAAGGGAGTTCATGTTCTGGTGGATTTTTTTCAGTTGAATGCCTCAGAGCAGCAGACTACTATAAAAAGGCTCTTCTTTGCCACTTACTAGCGGCATTGAGTGGTTACAGGTGGGTTGTGTTTTTGTGTTTTGTCAGTGTAGTCAGCTGCACGCAGAGGGTGCATGGTTGTTGTTGTTGTCCCTGTTGCTGTGGCTGCTGCTGGAAAACAAGCCTCTGGCACCGAGCTGCTGTCAGTCTGGCAGACGGACAGTCCTCCTTCCTGGTCACTGCTGTCTCATGATATCTAGGTCCCTGCACTGAGGAGTGAGGACAGGGATGTGCCAATGGGAGGATGTGGGGTAAGATCATACACATCCTGAGCTACTGACTGACTCACTGTTCAAACTTTTTTACTGATCAAATCTTGGTTTTCTGCAAGTCTGGATTGGACGATAGACTGTACATAAAGATGGATGGCATGTCTCCACTTCCTACCACTGTCCAGAAATGAAAATTGTCTGTTTCAGCTGTCAATCATATTTCAGCCCATGTTAAAGCATCAAATAACTAATTCAAACCTAACTTCCAAGAAACAATTCAAATCAGTGTGATAAGAACTACAGAAAACTAGAATGGCACACAGTAGAGCCTATTCCTCCTCCGAGGTTCTTCCCTGACTGATGACACATCATTCCACTATATTTGGTGGTAATCTGTTGTTTTGGTGTAATCTTGCATACAAACAAACCAACACAATTGTACATGTCTAATATGTATGTTTTAATTTAGGTCTGTGTCCCAGCCACAAACATGGAGAAGGCAAGGTTAAAGACCTTAAATGCTGCCAGCTACCAGGGGTTATCGAAACACTTTTTTGAAACACACTCTACACTTTTGAGGAGCAGTCTTGAGGTCCAATTTTATAAACATACATCTATTGATTGGACAGGTTTATTCAGGTGGCAGTTTAAAAAATAAAAAGCCTGTAAAAGTATCTGTAATATATATATATAATCACATGTGTGGTGTTCATAATAATTCATAAAATGATGTCACAAATGGAAAATGATCCTGAAGTAAACACTTTGTTTTATGTCCAAATAAATGGGATGAGTTTGTCTTCTGGTCCGAATAAGCCCGACTAAAATAAATACGATTTCATAAACAATTCAACAAATGTTTCCATATTCTAAGAATCAAATATGAACCAGATTGTGAGAATACTCGGCCCACTCCGGGGAATGACGGGAGGAGAGAATGGCTGGCGTAAAGTCTTTTATTACCGTTGCCTTCCTTGGCAACCCACCCACATATGTATGTTTGTCTCTCGCTCTTTCACTTTGTCTCGGTGGGTCTTCAATCCCGCTCACGCACGCACACGTCCGCCGCTCTCGGGGTCTCGGGACGCCAGCCTACTACAAGAGGCAGAACCAGGTTACAAGCATGCTTTTATTGATTGCCCTGATTACCTGATTCTGCCCAGCTGTCGGATCACCGGCTGAGCCACTCCTCCCTGTTGTCCAGCAGTTGGCGCCCTAACCATACCCCACCGCCACACAGATCTACACGTAAAACTGAGCTCACTGGATCTGATGAACGTTAAGTTCGGGTCTCGTACAGTCGACTGTGTGCTGTAGGAAGTGAAAATATCAAACTGCAGAGTGTGAGCAGTAGGCACCGATACAGTAAGCCCTGTCCTATTGACTAATAAGGCTTAAAACAACTCCATCTGTGATAATCTACTGAGTTTTCACTAATGCGAACCATATGGAGCCATAAATCCTGGCTGAGGTACTCTGCCTTATTTGGGACTGCATATTTGCTGACAATGTTCTAGGGCATTGACAAGAAACTCGTACGACGCCTCCACATCCACACGTCTCAGATCATTATGCAGCAGCCGTGTAAACAGGCTCGTCCATGTAGAAATACTCCACAACACGCTGACCTCAGATCTGTCATTAAACGGGGCTCTCCCTCCAAAGCCGAACCCCCACCTCTGCTTAATTATGCATGTGGGCTGAGCAATCATTCTCCCTGTATAGTACTGTACACTTTATCGTGCTGCTTCCTTGAGCTCGCAAGCTGATTATGAAGCTTTGGCAATCCAAGCACTTTGAATTATTTAAATCTCTCTTAAGCCTGCTGTACATATATCAATGGAAAAAATGGATTAGGGGTTGACATGTTTTTCCTCTGGCTTTGCCCCCCACTTGCCTCTTCCTCTGAACCTGACAAACACTTCATGCAATCGTAACACAGTGCCTTTCAAGGAAATGGCAATTTTTCTAATTCCCTATTGAAGCAGTGTTTCACAGTGGATGTTGCTTTTAGCCGTATTGAGGTTGAGATTACGCTGCTGGATTAAGGATTGTTTTTTGTGCAGTGTTCTGGCTGTGTGAAAAGGTCCAGTGAGAGACGTGGAGAGTGCTTTTGTGCACCCTGAAGGGCCCACCCTGGAGAAACCGGGTTTGGCCTTTCTCTTGGGTGGGCTGGGAAGAGGTGATGGATCCCCTTTTCACACAAAACCTTGGAAGAAAGTGCACAATCAATATCCCGCTGTCTGCCTCCAGTGCCAATAAATGAAAACACAGTGGTGTAAAGAGATGAATAAATAAAGTTAGGCTCTCTTTTTTAAAATATTGGGCGGGCTTGTACACAAAGCCGAGCAGATAGTTCATTTAGAAAGGCTACACTTGTCTGTCTGTCTCTCAGCGGGACGCTTGCTGCAAATTTATGTTTGCATTCAACACATTTGTTCACAGGGCGGAAAACAAGCAGTATTTATTCAGTGGAGCACAAGCTGGCTCGGATTTGTATAAATGTTTCAATTAAACCTCGTGAAAATCGATGTCGCCACATTTCCTCGCCATTCTTCCAGTCTGCAGGTTTGCGGCAGCTGACAGCTGCAGCTTAGGTGTCAAGATTGTGTGTTAAATTTGTAAACAGGTCTTTTTCCTGTCAACTGACAGGAAATTACAGCGAAGGGGGAGTAATAGAACAGAGGAGCTGTCTGTCAGGTGGGGAAGGGAAGAAGAAAGCAAGGCCAGAGGAAAGCGACGTGCCCATCAGGGAGGATGAGTGACAGGGGATGAGAGAAGCTCTTCAATCCACTCCCAGGCTGCCACAGAAATGAATTCACATCGCCTCAATTGCACCATTACTGGAGAGAGAGCATCGGAAAGGCTTTCTGTGCGTTTCATGTAGTCAAGGGAAACCAGAAGTGGGGCTTGTTGTGTTTTTACTTAACCTTAAGTGCTACATAATGATGATAATGTTGTGTGTGAACTCAAGTTTTACGACTTTAAACGAGATATCCCTCGTGCCACAGAAAGTGTAGCAATCACTGAATTCACACAGTCAGACCTGATTGTGGACTGACAGCCACTCTACAGTTTTAGCTCTGCAGGTTTCTCCACTTATACAGTATGACTGCATGTATCTGCTGCTGCCAACTGCTAATTAAGAGAGAGTTAGCAGTTGATTGGGTTTTTTAACATGTTGATGTGCTGTCATTTTGCAAAAGAAACACACAATTTGTCTTTGCCAGAGGTCTCCCCGACACCCACCCTCTCACATTCAGAGGCAAACACAGTGCGAACATGAAGAAGTCATTTGGTTTCTGTCGCCTCCGTTTTAAGTCGCAATTCCAGCACATAAAATGAAGTCATTTCTCTGCCATCGTTGGCAGACTGCCCAAAAGCCACTGATGGTTTTCTGTCCTTTTCTGCCACGGAGCTCTGACAAGTGACAGGTGATCTATGGCTGCTTGAAGTCTGGGATCTAAATCTGAAACGAGCTTAGCCGCGGCTCGTGAAATGAGAATTGATAATCGAATGATGCTGAATGAGGGGGCCTGTCAGTACATTGTAAGAGAGCTGACGGATTTAGTTAAGGGAGAAGGAAGGCATGGCGGATGAATTTTGGCAGGATAAAGAATTGCTCAGAGCGGAGAGAGAAGCTGATCCCTCCACAGCTATTTCTGATTTTCGTCGAGTGTTTACATATTGGCAGTGTTCTACATCAGTAAATGAAGGGCTGCTGAACATATTATGATCAGGTCTGCACTAGCACAACAGTATGGGATGATTCTTTGCTAATCTTACCTCAAGGGCCATGATGAATAACTCTACAAACTTAAGTGTGGAGCAAACGCGATGACAGCCGGGAGACACAGAACACAGAGATTTTATGCGACCAAGGTCATGATCCAAGGCCAAACCCATCATTTATACATAGATGGTTGTTTTGAAGCATCTATGTATATCGCGGATCAGGTCGGGGCATAATTCTCAGAAGAACTCAAATAAATGCCTGTCAGATATCAAAAAACTTTTGGGGGGAATTGATGACAGAGAGGGTAATTTTTATTAAATATATAATATAAATATTATTTAAATATTGATGAATGAAGAAAAAAGTTGGGCTCCAGCAGAAAGGGCACTTTTCTCATCCAGGGCAAAAGGGCAAGTGCTTGAGCACCACTAGGGGTCTATCTGTGCATGTGCCTGGTTGAGGACACTCTCAACTGGCTCATGTTGCATTACAACATTCAGAAGACACTCATGACTCATGACACACTGTGGATATTATGACTTCCATGGAGATATGATATGACAGCTCTTAGTGCTAGAGATATTTTTTGCTTTTCTTGGACGGCGTCTCGCTGAGTCTTTTGGTGTCATGCTAGCTGTGCTGTAGAAAGTTCTGCAGCAACCTGGGAATTAACTGGAAGCTGTGTGTGCAGCTTTGTGAAATCACATTTGAACCTCGTAAAATTGCTCGATGGAGAATGGAAACTCTCTTGAAATGTGTTTGTGACAGTTGTGGGAAGATTTCCCCCCCTCAAGTCTGTCGGAGTTTTGACCTCTCAATAAAGTATACACGTTTCCAAATGTTCTTTTGGCAGTGAACCCCTTGTTGAGGTCAGAAAATTCCCCATGCAAACAGTGTTTATACTGTGTTTGAAAGTTTTCAGTGGTTTACGGGATATTAATATAAGACTTAAGTTTTCAGTAATGCAGAAATCATGGTCTATCATTTCACTATTCTGAAGAGGTTTTGGTGTAGATGCAGCCAGTGTATTGTTGTAGTTTATGCAGTTAAAATTCTGCTGGAATCAGATATCCATTTCACTGTATCAGTCAAACATAATTATTTTTATTTTGTTATATCTATTAAGTTTAGTTTTGTGCATCAATACAAGCCAAACTGAAATTTGGATTCCCCTCATTTTTGGCAGGCAAGAGTAGCCACTATTAAACTGCTTTCAGACACGAAGTCCATTGTCCTGAAATGTCCAGAGGGGATATTTTTGAGGCGCAAATATCAGAGTTAGTTACTGCCAACATTTTCCGTAACTTTATCCTGCCAGCCCCCATGCAAAGGATGTGAAATGGGAAGAATTGAAATATATAAGGATGAGGAAGAGTTGCAATAATCTACATGACACAGATGTAGATGTCAACATGAAAAGGCATTCAAGAAATTCAAGAGATTATTTCGATGAGGACCGATGGTGATGTGGATGTGCTGTTAGCAAAAACACATGATTTCTGCAGTGGAATTTATAGGTCATGTCCTGCCTCCTGGATGCAGTGCCATCCCTCACCCGAATCCTCTGAGATTTTCCTTTATCGGACCCAGACAATCTCCTGCCCGCAGTCTGTATAAGTGAAAGACTCACCGGACCCAATTTTCCAGACGCTTTTGGAGTTTGCCTTTCAATTTGTGTCCAAAAGCATTATTACATTACATCGTTACATTATAATGAAACTACTACTATTCTAAACTTTCCATATTCCGAAAGAAGATTCATACACACAAGTTCAGCTGCTCCTGAGTTATTAGTGTAGTGTGTTTATACCACGTTATAAAGTCTCTAATATTAACTGCCTCTCCTTAATGGGTCGAGTTGTGGCGATGGTGAATAACCAGATTGTCAGGAGTAGTTTTAGTGCCACCTGGAGAAACCTCACTTTGGAGCATTAACACAACTGAAATATAATTTAAATATATTGCACATTCAGAGTTATTGGAAAGTGTGGTCATACTGCTCACAGGGTTCTTAAGTACTTCAGGGCAAAGTTTCTGGAGTATCCTCGCTTGTTTTATTACTACTGGAAGTGCTGTGAGTATGCAGTCATTCAAATTACTTTTACAACTTTTACAGCCATTTGAATCCAAAGAATTCTATAGCTCCCAAGTGTTGTAGCTATTTAAAGTAGAGCTGTGCTTTGTGCAAAACCTTTTCCTGAACAGTTAAGAGTAAAATGATAAAAGAAAATCCTTATTAATGCCACTAAAGCGAGGCCATAGATTTATATTATTGATATAATCTTCATATGAAGTGTTACCCGAGATAGTTATAATGTTCACTGCCGAGATATTGAGTTCAGTTCAGTACCATTATCTCCCCCATCATCCCCCTCGCCTGAAGTACCTGCCGTTATCAGACGGCAGGATACGGTGCCGTCCTCCTCTGCAGTGTCATTTAAAGCACCCCTGCGAACGCCCGATCAATCCGCCAGGGCTACGAGGCTATCCCTGCTAATGGCTAATGAAAGGTGTAATTACAGCAGGTCAGAGGAGGCATTCAGACACAGAGGAGAAAGCTGGTGACGAGTTCATTTAGATCATTAGAGCTGAAATGTGTCTGCCTCATTAGACTGCAAACCGGCTGCATTATCCCGACAATCTTCCTTTGTTTCTGTTAGACTGAGTGGGTGACATTTGATGGTGCGGTAGATTGTGGAATTCTGAGTGGAGAAAGGTGAGTTGATTTAATTAAAGGAGGTTAGGAGTGGAACAGCATTGAAAAGAATTAGAATAAAGAATCATATTTATACAAGGAGTATTCTTTTTACTCATTATCCCTTTATTTCCAGCTTGAAAAAAAAAGCATTAATCTGCGGTACATGTTTTTCACTGCTGATGTTGTGATGCACATGTCACGACATTAGAGCTTTCACATAATTGCACACATTTGTCACTTCGCACTATGTCTCCAACAAGGGATGCAGCGATTTCAAACGCCGCTAATAGCAGGAACACCTCACCTCTTAGGGCCCCTGGAAATAGACCCACAGCTGTATTTTTAGATGGCTATTAATACCTCCAGCTAATTCATTTCAGCTCTCCGGGCACCTAGTGTGGCCTCTCAATTATGGATGAGGGGAAAGTCATTGGATTCTCGGTGGTGAGAGGAAGCCGACTGTAGTGACAGGATGCTCTCTGCAGACACATGACAAACAAGCAGACAGCTGAAGGATGGCCGAGAGGACGAGGGGAGATTTGTGGCACAGATAAAAAGCCTTAATAATAATTAATACTGACCAAAACACTGCTTTTTAAAATAAGGAGAATATGATATACTACAATAACAACACCGAAGAACTGATGTTAATTTTTTTACAATACAAAGATTTTTCTTTGTACTTTTCTCTAAACAGGTTGATGAGGGATAAATATTCTGTTTGTCCTCCTGCTCACTCAAAGGCCTGCCTGCCTGCTGGGAGCAGCACGCCTGTCGGGGACGTGCACAGCTTAAGTGGAAAGAACCAATGTTTTTCCAGCTTCTGCCTGCCCGTTGAGAACAGTAACTCTATCCTCATTTACACTTGTTATTTTGAATGTCTTGAATTCAGATCAAATCCAGATGAGATTTAAGACGGTTAAATCTACGCTGTGCCACGTATACAGTCTGTCTTGGTTAGCTTTCTCAGGAACAACCCTCATCCAGTCCAGAAGGAGCTGCTAAATGCATCTGAAACTGTTTGGTAATTGCCAAATAAACTGAAAAAAGAATGTGTGCACTCCAGTTAAAGTGCTTAATTAAAGCAGTTCAATCAAAGCTCTACCAGTTTAGCGAGCATTAGATCTAAAGTATCCTTAACTTAAAGCAAAATTATATGTAAGAACTATGAGTGAGACTCACTCCTGTTGTTCCTTCACCCGTGCATATGGGTGCTCTCTCGCCCGAAAGACCATCCAGTGGTAAACCTGATCTGGGATCAGTTCAATACCCCTGTGGCTCTGTCTCCTTTATATTTTAAATCATATGTGTAGGAATCACTGGAGCCGTTTTGCATGAAATGCAGGAAAACACATGTGATCCTCTCTAACATATTAAATATTGAAACGCTACAGAAAGAATTCATTATGTAGAGAGTATGCACTGAATACATGCGTTTTGGTTTGTGATTTGCGTTTATCAGTCAAAAAAACAAACGATTAATGTTGTAGGTTATCTAAATCACAAATAAATATGAATACAGTTTGTTAGATCTAAAAAAATATATTCTACTTAAATCATTGGTCTAAGTGCTGATTTATTATCAGTTGGATGCAGGAAGGTTAAAGTGACTGGCCATGGATACAATGGTGGACTTGCTCAAACCCTCACAATAGTTTATGCAACCATGGGTACATCAGTATTACGAGATCACCAAAGTAACACACCATATTTCCCATGGAAATTTACTGAGCTGATATCATGTAAAAACACAGTTGAGCTTGTTTCACTCTGTCTGCTTTTGATGAATATTTAAGCCTCCAAACTTCACAGAGGAGTTTTATTTTCCTGTAACTACAAACCAAATCAGAGGGGGGGTTATATTTTCTCTTTATTCACTTTCATCTTCTCTGCTTTATGAGCAACACAAAGGCAAAAGAGAGCAGTATGGGAAGCTAATTACAGAACATCGCTGCCTCGCTCTCCCACCTGCAAAGAATCGGCTGCAGATGAACCGTGCTACATTTTTCAGAGAGACTAAATCCCTCTGAACAGTTTCTCAGCTGGGCTCTTCCTGGTTTGCTACCAATGTATTCATTACTCTTGTGAGTGACAAGGAGAGCGTGTGGGTAAATTGGGTTTAGCTCCTGACCTTTGGGGTTTGATTAATGGGCACTCTGCTCTGCAGCTCCAGCAGAGGTCCATGGAGCGGCTGGGTGTTGTAGGGTTGAAGTGACAGGCTAAAAAACCCAGCACAGACCCATACGTCCTCCTTCCAGTTATTCATCTTGGAACTGAAAGCGCCGAACCTAGTCAAGGGCCACTGAACTGATCTGAAGGATTGCCTCTGCCTTTAGAATTCATCAAACCGGCCAACAAGGCTTTGGTAGTATTTTTATACACCTATCTCCGCTTGTAATCTATGACATGTGTCAGGATGCTTATTTCTCGGTGTGATCCAGGGTTTCTGAGTGACAAATCGAGCGGCAGAGCTCAAAGGCATCCTCGCTCAACCATTTCGATGGACAAACATATCATTTTTACATTACATGTTGTAGATTTAATCTGTATTTAGAATATGTTTAGGGTGTTTCTTTTTTACTCATCAGAGGTTGACTGGTGCAGAAAATGTGATTAGCAATAGTCCAATTTCCAAATCATATCCATGGCTGCATAAAACAGAAAAAGGCAGCGGGCCTCCATAAGTAACCCTCCTTATCTTTGCATTGTATCTGTCACACATGAGGAGTCAGAGAAAGAGAGCCAGATAATCAGGTTCACTTCCTCTGCCCTTCTATTATGACAAATTAAATAGGTCTGGAAGCCATAGTTTTCCAAGCTGTGGCTTCTTAGCTTGTTATTAGCTAACAGACTGACAAATTGATTAGTATTGATCGCAGCTAAAGCCTTGCAGCAGCCGGCCTTGTCTGTGGTACGCTGCAACAACCTGCAGGAAAGGTCATGTGTTTTTCAGACAATAGAGACTAAAGGATTTCATGAGGATTTAGAGACAAGGTCAATAATCTCAGCAAGGATGTCACTGAATATTGCCTGAAGCAGGAAGTGACAAAAAGAAGCAGTTTAAGTAGAATAAATGGAGTTGAATTGCTGGTTAAACATCATTTCAATCTAAGTATTGTATGTTTTATTGATTTTGTTTTCAGTTGATGTTCAAACAAGTCAACAGCGGTTATCAGCTTGATTGCGCCATGATCACTGCATGTGTCTGTCCGTGCTGTCCCTTATTCTGAAATCATGCATGTGGAAACAAAACCTTGGGTTAGGGTGCATGATGGTCCAGTGAGAAGATTCATTACAGCACTTTACTACGTGCATGAGATGAAACTGGCAACAATGTGTGAGATTATCATAGGAAGCACATCATCAGGCACCACACATGTACAATAACTCTGCTTAAAGACCCATGGTTGTCATCACTGCATTGTTGTTCCACTGTGTTGCTTACAGTGCATACAGCTGTCAATTTTATTTTCTGTGTAGTTATCCAGCATTGCATAGGAAGCTATACCATGGCACCTAAGAACGAAAGACAGCTCTTTTTTGTCCTACGTATGTAGCAGTGATTGTTGGTACACGCCCACCATCAAACGTTAACACAATGCACACATTCTCTAGCAACAAAGCAGAAATAGTTACACTCAGGTCAGAGAACAGTTATTTCCTCTCAGGCTGTTTCCTAAAACAATAAGCTTTCTGTATAATCTACTGATGTGTTGTCGAGCCTGTGTGCAGTGTAAAGTTATGTCCATCTGCAGACGCCTGTTGCACAGTCCTTAATGTTAATAATGTAATTTGATGTATTTGCTTCATATATACGGTTGTTGATACCCAATCAGCTTTTGTCGCCACAAGTGTTTGTGCTACACTAATGTATGTCATCATTTCACCCCCTCCATTAAACTCACAGGTTATGGAAAAACATCAAGAGGAACAGACGTTTGTTTCCTGAGTTTGCCCTGAAGACAGCACTTTTTCTCAGCGTGGTGCTGTTTTATGGAGTACTTACATTTCCTGTGAGGTAAAGCATAATTTGTTTATGTGTTTTCATTTTCAGCCTTTTCAGCAAACAGAGTCGTGCTGCAGTGGATATTACATAGATATCACAGCTACACACATCTGCTGGTTGGGGACATCAGTGTGCAATGTGGCATGAAAACATAACTGATCACTTGAATGTTTACATGCAGCCAGTGTTGTGGTGATAGTGGTGAGTGAGCTATTCTGTGAAAAGCCTTTTCAGATTAAATTCTTGAGTTTTTGTAATATAAATGCTCCGAACAGATTTGAGAGTAACAACATCCTTCTGATAACATGCAAAAAACTCCAGCTCTTATTTTCCTGTGGGAGATTCACCGGCACATTCAGACAACACATTCTGCAGCAAAAATAGCGGTGCTGCTGCAGGTGCAGCCTTTATCGAGCTGATGATGAGGTTCGCTGAGCAGGTAAAAAAAAACGGGGAAAAAAAACTAGGAAGCATTTTGGACTAGGTTTGGCTTCTATTTTTCCTTTTTTTCCGCCCAGGTTGTCATGGTAACAGCAGAAGCAGGGCATTTTAGGATGCTGTCTCTGGCCGAAACAGCGTCTCCGGGGCTTGGTGTAATACAAGAGCCCAGAAGGAGGAATATTGAGATGCATAAACACATAGAGGGCCAACAGAGGGAGGCTAAACTATGTACAAATCGCCGTTTTCTGCCATCATTACACACGTTGTGAGTTTTAGTGAATGTGTGTCTGCTTGATTATACATGTAAGAGAGAAACACAGAGGGACAGAGGCAGTAAAGGAAATGGTGATGATAATAATAAAAAGAAGAAGGACGGACGGACAGACAGACAGACAAAAAAACTGATAACCACAGCTAATACAATACATTTGTAGTAATGGGAAACTAAAGAAGAGCTTCTGCTTTCTTTAAAGTCTCCTTATTTATTCATTCAATTAAGATTTCACTTGTTTTGAGAGTACACAGCCGGCCAAGTTCTCCAGACGCGGATTATGCCAGATGGTGATTCTGGGCCAGAAAGTGAGACAGTAAAAGATCAGAGAATGAAAGAATACAACACAAAGGGAAAACTCTGGTTCTTCCTTCCTCAGATGAATTTTCTGACTCTCAGCTAAAACATGGCAGCTGCATGTAGATAGTTATTTTTCCCCCTCATGTAATTCAGAACATTTCACATGTTTTTTATAATATTTCCTTGTGGGGCTCTTTGGGGACTAATTAGCATCACTTCAAGGGAAGATTCAACAATTGAATGTTTCCTTGAACTTACAAATGTCATTAATTTTAATTTGCCCAACAGCAGCACATTCAGCTGCTGACAGAGCAACAGTGCAAATGAAATGCAAAAAAAATGAGAGTTGTTAAAATCGTATTAGGGCCGGTTGGGTCAAAAAGACATTCCCGTCAATCTCAGCTGCACTTTGTGATCCATAAATATTACCATAACAACATGCTACACTGATTTTGAACATGGCAAAACATGCTAGTTTGATGATTTTAGCATTGAGCATTACTGCGCCTAACAAAGCCACAGGCATTACCATAGTCTTAATTTTCAGTTGGGCATTAAACAGTATCCTTTACTCAGATTTATGCTTCATGCTATAAACATTCAAGAAACATACAGTGTTAGCTTGGTGTTAAATATTAAGGCATATCAATATTTTAACCAAATCTATCTATCTATATTTTAAGGCTGAAACAGTAAGATGTTAACGTGGCTGTTACCCCATGTAAACATACTTGTTTCATGAATCACCTTAAATGTGGCTCTGCTGAAGTAAGGTGCCAGTGAAGGCCCTGCCTGTCGAGGAGTGTCTGTGGTGTTCATGGGGTGGCAGTACAACTCTACAGGCAAGGATTGGATTATTTCCACTGTGTCACGTGCCTGTTCTAAACCAGGTCAATGTCGTCAAATTACTTTACTACTTCCGCGACATGAGCAAAGCTTCAAAAGCTTACAAACCGGTATTTGTCGGCCAACTTTATATGATGTGATTTTCTGATATTCAAAATACAATAATCAGAGTGGCTGCACTGTCAGTGATTATCAACCCTGCATTTGAATTATGGACTTGGTTATAGCCTCTGCAGGTGTCAGGTACTGGCTCCCTCTTATTAGTCCTATCACTTATTCAGTTTGGCTCAAAGTCACACATTACTGAACCTTTTCCTACATTCAGCAACTCTTCTACTTAAACCAGAGTCACACTGTGACTAAAAGAGTAATCTCTTCTTTTAAAAAGGAAAAGAAAGTGTTTTGTTAGATCATGATTAAAGCCAGGCCTCCCACACCGATAATGTATTCCTTCTTGTTTTCAGCTGCGCTTCTGATCTCAAAATAACCCAAAGCCACAGCACCACACTCAGTTTTCTCTGGCTATGCACCACTGATAATGGAAATACAGTAGATCCCAGTGTCAGAAAATGACCACCAACAGTGCAAGATGACACCATAGTATTTGAAATCATGGGCTGCTGCAGTTCTGTCATAGTACAGACGTCTTCCATCTGTTTCTTTGTTTTTGTATGGATGATTTTGAAGCTTTTTATAACCTTTCTGAAGTTAAACATCATTGATCATAAGCATCAATTATGTTGGAACTCCTATAGGCTTTAAATAAAGGATAAAGAGATAAATCATTCTACGAATTGTTGTTAAACCCTTAGGGGAGATTATCCTTTTAAATCTGTCACCCATAATACCGTCACTACTCCGGGCTTGTTCTCCATCCACATCACAATAGCAAGCACAAGTAATCCTAAAACACAGAGGAAGAGTCTGTTAATCCTTATCATCACAATATTGAAATTATGGCATGCTGAGATGGATAATCTGAAGTGCATTCCATTTTTTTTCCATTAGTATAAATAATAGGGCACAGAAAACACACAGCATGTAGGAATTAAGATGTGAGAAGCATGCACTGTAAACAGGGAGTATTTAACCTAAACATCTTGTCAAGAACATACAACATGTATTCAAATTGAGATTATGGAAACATACATGCATCTCAAACACTGAGGCATAGACCTTAAAGAAACTCAAGTTTGTATTTGTTCTTTGTATGAAATTGTCTTCTCAGTATGAACGAGTCTCTCCTGACTTTAGTGATGAATTATAGAGATCTGGGATCTGCTAAAGAGACAGTTATGATGGAGCGACTTTGAGCAGCCGTGTGGATTTCACTGGGGTGCTTCTGATTCATAACTCCAAACCTGACATTCAAATAAAAACTATTTCACTGTAATACCTCAAACTAAATGTTTACACATTCACTCACTAATTGAAGTATAGTACTAGTATAATTAAGTAATATCATTCATTTAAATGTCCTATTTAAAGGCAAATGTTGTCCATCACTGTAATAACATAGTTCTCCAAAGATATTAGAATACACCAGCATAAATGTTTAGTACATTTTCCTCTTGATCTCATCATACAGGTTTTAGCGCACAGACTTTCAGGAAGAAAATAGTCAAAAGTGAGCATCACATAGAGAGACAAAGGTAAATAGATTTTATCCATCCACAGAAAGGCCACTATAAATGGCATGGAGTGAGAAAATAGGGAGTTGATCACATTATCACAGAGGTCACCGGCATGATCACAGAGAGGAGGAAATCTCTGCAGGGCACACGGAGAAACAAACACACCTTAACAGCTCCAGCTAGTAGAGGTAGAATCTCTGGAGACTTAAAACCAGAGCGCACATTTTAACTTCAACACACCCTGGCAGGTTTTGCAGTAAGACTAAAATCCAGAACCACACTTAAGTTTAAAATGAGTCCAGTCAGATACATGATCTGTAAACACTGATGATGTGATATACAGCCACACCAATCTGCAAAAAAATAAAAATAGAAATCCTTCCTCTGCTGAACAATCCCACATATGATTGTAAAAGAAAACGAGAAGCAGTCTGATAAACAGACAATTTATTTTATAGTTTAAGAAAGTGGGGAAAATATGCTTCTGCAACTTAATCTGCAGCTCCACCAGAAATTTAGTGAGTTCTTCCCTCCTCCATGTTTGGTGGAAATTGGTTCAGTAGTTATTTCTAAAATCCTGCTGACAAATAAACCAACCATCAGACACGGGTGAAAACATAACCTGCTTGGTGGATGTAGGAATTACTGATTTAAATAAAGCATGATTCTACTCGTCAGCTCAGATTGATTGAGAAATTGAATAGTCATTGTTTTTCTATTCACATTCCAAAAAGTTTGAGTCATTGAGAAAAACTTAACTGTGGTTCAGCTTGTACATGCATAGTTCTGTTGCACTACAGTTAATACCACAAAGTCCAATTGCTTTGTCAGGCTAATCAGAAATACATCTTAGTTAATGCAATAATTATATCAAATAAAATGACCTCTCGTCTTTAGGAAGTGGAATTGCAATTTAAGGAGCTTTAACACTGTTTCAGCAAAAAAATTAATCTTTATTATTAAGTAATTCCAACAGTGATCACAGGGAGTATGATTGTGTTGGTCAGTATCTGAAAACAATTAATGGAAAAATATGATCTGATGAACTGACCACAAGTCTGCCATTTTCAGGCTACCTTCAACTAAGGTGTCTTCAGAGATGACTCCAAGACTGGATCAGACTTTGCAAAACTTGCCAGTTTCAGAGCTGCACCCCCACACTTAACTAATACAAGTTGTCTCATTTTTTACCTACACGGCTCAGGTTTGAGTGAGTTAGTCATCTGTGGCGTTAGATCATCAGATAATCACACAGTCGAAGTTCTAAAAAGTGTCAGGGAGAGGGATGCGCAGGTTCTCGTGCCAGCCATCCGATCATAGAGGAGCTGTCTCACTGAGGACGGATGACTAAGTGAGCAGCAGCTGAGATCTCTCAAGGTCACCCACAGAACAGAGACTGAGTCACAGCTTCAAATGGAGGCCAGCTGCTGCTGCTCAGCACATAACCGTGTGTGTGTGTGTGTGTGTGTGTGTGTGTGTGTGTGTGTGTGTGTGTCCACACCACTTTTTCCCATTTCCACAGCAAAATAAACAAATGTGTAGAGTCAGTTCCCAGACTAATTACGTTCAGTCCTCTTGTACTCCATGGGTCACAGACTATTATCGCAGTGGTTTAGTGGTAACAAATCTTTTTCATAGCACATGCTGCAAGTGCCTGGTTAAAAAATTGGGGGCACAATCTGGGCCATACTTACAAATAATTAATTATCACTGAACCAGCATTTTACAAGTCATGTTTGAGTTGCTGTAAATGCTAAGTCAGCACCGCCCTTTGTATTTGCTGCAGCCGTGTGTGTGAGTGGAATAGTAGCTCACCTCCTCCCAGCTGACCACCATTGAAATTAGTTACATTTGTCTGTGAGGAATTAAAAGGAACTAGTGCAGTGCCCTTTCTAATCCTGCCTCTTTGAAATGGACTGTTAGCTCATGGCCTGTGTTTAAGCTGTGGAGCTATGTTAGAATTATTCCTTGTTGTTAGTGAGTCCCCCTCAAACACTTCTACAATGTACTGTCACTTTCTTTTACTTGTGTGCTGGACGTTGTGTGCACACATTTCCAAACAGGACAGGATTCTTTGAATATTGTTACCTCGATGGAGACACTGGCGACACCTGTGAATGTTTGTGTCTGATATTGTTTAATACAAAAAATAATATTATATATATTATATTATATTATATATTATTATTGCTGGTTCGGACAGTTTTGGCCCCTTTGATGCAAGTTTCCGATCACTACTGTAGATTGTCCTACGATGTTTCATATTATATTAATAATGAAATAATTGTGTTTCCACATTACACCAAATCAACACTACACTTCCACAGGCCCTTAATAACAGGAATGCCAAGTGTGAAGCCGATAAGATGAATGTTCTTGATGTTCCACATACAGACATACAGACATTTGTGGAATTGGTAGGTAGGTTAAAGTTCCTTTCATTGCATGAAAAAGGAAAAGTCAGTGGTGATGGTGAAAGTTTCTGATGAAGTGATCTGTCACTTCAGTTTTTCAGCAAAAACCTCTTATGCTGAATTTCAACACCTACAAAAAAGAAACATGGCATCATTTTGGGCTCAATTAACCTTTATTGTTTACTCCACCCAAATTAGCCTAGTAGGCTTCTTGTGGTCCATAATTAGTCTTCATTTCCATATGGGCCAGAGGCTCTCCTCACACAAAACAAACGCACCAACAGACACTTGGGAAAGGAAAGTACCAAGGAGAGAGGCATCAGGGCCTCCAGCAATTAGCGAGGACCGTTCTAATGTGCTGGATGGGAATGTTATGACAGTGCTTGATGAGAGATTGCCACCACACAGAGCAATTCACCAGCGAGATGCTTCCCTGTGGGCATGTACACTACCAAGACAATCAACTGGGGGCTAATTTTCCTTATTTATCATCATCACAACAATCGTGGGTCGGAGAACGCCTTGTCGTCCTTGGGGAATGAGCGGTTGCAACTGAAGTGATGCAAAAAAATAGGCATCAATTAGTCCTGCTCTCCTCTCTGATCTGAACCCTTGTCTCCTGCAGTCAAATAGAGCAGGTGATCCTGTGTGTGTGTGTGTGTGTGTGTGTGTGTGTTAGCATGCATGCTTTAGCGCCTTCCTACCTCGCAGCGAGCCTCTCTCTCAGCAAGGCCATATTAAGCACACAGACCCACACACACATATACTATGTCTGGTTTAATCCAAAACGGCACATCGACCCAAATGGTCGTGTTGTTGTTTCCCCGCGGCCCTCTTTGATGTTAATGTCCCTGTGAATTATTTATCTCTGTGTTCTTTTTGCCTTCTCCTCATGCTCTCTGAAGGAATAAATCAAAAGAGCGAGGCACACAGAGAGAGCCGACAGGAGGATTTATCACGGGGAGTATTGTTTACCGCGCTGACCTCCAGGCCCTGCTATATACACATATCTGTGCTTTGCTATCAAACAATCGCCTCGTCTCATGGGGCTGAAACACACATACAAACACACACGTTCACACTTCTTTCTTGTGAAGGAAAAAAAGGTCTCTCTTGTTTGTTTTTCTTATCTAATATCTCCATACATGTTCATTCTATGGGTTATTGGTCATGGATTATAGGGAGAATAGTTATATCTTTTGTGTATTTTATTAATTTGATTTGCTCTTCAAACTGAATGTGGTTTATACTCAGGAGCTGAGGTAACCATTGGAAACAGCTTGGTCCTTAATGAAAGCTGCAGATTTACATGCCAACATGCAGACGCACGTTGTCCCCATTTGACCTTTTCCGTTAATGTGAGCAACCGTTAAGGAAATGTATTGTTGACAGATTGAAGACATGATGAAATTATTGTGAAGATGTATCTGCATACTTTCTGTCAATCATCTGTCATATCAATAACATGGACGACAAACTAAAGCAATGCATTTTCTGATTAAACTCCCTCACACAATATGTCTTAGATTACACCACATAAATCCATAGTGATCACTGACAGCTCAGTTGTGTCAAATGTTTTTCCCCAGCACATCTGATAGATTGGAGGGTTCGAGCTCTGGCATTACTGATACATTTTTGTTATGTTCCACTGGAGAGTGTTTGCGAAACAGTGAAGTTCTCTTGGTGAGTAGAAGCAGGATGGGGGACTCCAAAAGTCAGTGTTAAGCAGTGTTAAAAGATATATAGCTGCTGTCATTCTTGATTGGCAAGTAGAAGCAACTGCAGCGACTGCTACTAATGTCCTCCTGCTAAATTCACTGTTGTATCCTATCAACTGTTTTAAAACATGGATTCTCAGGCTTTTTCTCTCATACCCAGAGACCATGGATTTTATCTTAGATGACAATTCTCTCAGGCAGAATTTTCCTGCTATTGCTCTTAGGTTAATAGAGCTAACATTAGCTCTAAGTATTGTTTTTCTTGGCTCGGCTTGCCTTTCTTTTCTTGATTGCTACACACATGATCTCATGCTTTGATTATTTCGATGCTGCAGTCTGCGTAGTCACCTGCTGATGATCCTTCTTTAATACATGGACAGGGATTGAAGTTCTCTGTCGCTGCGACAACTTTCCTTCACTGGGATTCTAGAGTTGCAATGTATTAAATCAATGTCTATCTTTAGAACAAACATGAGGGGATGTTGTGTGTTGTTCTCTATTCTAGTCTCTGTCTTGCTAACTGAGCAGTGCGTCCCTTGCCTGTCTGTGTTTTGCTTGCTCCAAACCTTCACGGCTGTCCTGTGACTTCGTGCCTGACAAAAGTCAGAGGGAAATACAAGTATAATACTTTTCATAAATGCCAAAGGACAACAGCGCCTATGAACTGCAACTCATAATAAATAACCAAGTCATGCATGAACATGCTCATACTTATCTGTACGAAGTGAAACATGAACTTCAATGGTGGGGACCAGTTTTGAAAGTATATTGACATGATGTCACCCCTCGTGCACTTCAGTGTAAGAACAAGGACATGTTAATCTATTCTCTCAGTCAATGTTTAATTAAAATTCTTGATTAATATGAGATGGAAAGCAAATAATTGATATTAACGAATTAGCTATAGTACCTATACATTTTAAATGCTGAAGTCAGTAAAAATACTAAATATTACAAACTGACCGTGATAATATGTTTGAGTTATGAGTATTATAGTATGTAACCATAATGTCTTTAACTCTCATGCTAAAATGTTTTAAAGCTCCCATCACTACACTCCAGGGGTAAAACGATCAGCATGATTATAAAGTCCAAATATCAAGCCGATCACAAGCAGTTTGTATGCCAACCGTAAAAACTTTTTCTGCGATTCGGTTTTCTACCACATTATATAGAATTGCTGTCAGTGTGATGTAAAATCTAGCGAGCTGCTGAACGAAGGCTCAGGAGACCCAGCAAAGGCAGTTTTTGATGAACGATGCATCAGGGAGGATAAAGCTGAGTGATAGAAGTTAACTGTGTAATACCATCCAATTCTAAAAGCTGTCTTTTAAAGGTGTTTACATCGTAGATCCCATTCATCAGTAAAATACCAAGATGTTGGCTTTTGTAATGACTTTCTATCGAATCAGTTACATCATACATGTACTAGAAACAGTGAACTATTGTTTTGAAGTACATAACATTCGATTGTGAATTGTGGACAGAAGCATGGCCTCATACTACATAGAGACCGACACCAGGCTGAAAAATACTGAAATGAGGTGACATTTGCACGCATGTGTGTTCATTCGCAAAAAGTACCCAACCAATAAGGACCAAACTTCACACATTGACCAGGGAAGACCGCATTCAATAATTGGCATAGATCCAGTTAAAGATTTTTTTTAGACATGGTTTTTGTCATCATCTCAAGAAATAATATATTGATTTTGATGTTAAAAAAGACATATTCGCGGTGACAGATTTTGAGGCCGCTTTCTTTTTTCTTCTCCTTCCTAAGTTTAGAGGAGCTGCACAAACATGTAACGAATTGTTTGTTCTTGGGGGGGGTATGTGTTCTGCTAAATCTTTGTTTTAGATATGATTGCAGTTGAAATTCAAATAAGCAGGCGATTTAAGTTGAGCATTAGTTTCCCGTAGTGTGCTTATGAGGGCATTTCAGTCCAGAAAAGTAGCTGCACAGTGAGCGCGCCTCGCTGTCACGCTGCTCTCTGAAGTAAAATCATTTTACTCCATCAACTTCTATCTATTTGGTTAAGATGTCTGCGACAGGCACCGACTATATTACATGAAAGTTGCTGTCACAATGAAACATCCAATCAAACCCCTTTAAAAATCTGTCAGATCAGTATAACAATGCTATATAAAAAAAAATAATAATAAAGTCAAATATTCATATTGAATTGCTGGATGTTTTTTGTCTGACAAAGTTCCTAGTCAGCTACAGTCCTAGTTTACACTTGACATAAACCATAAAAGTCATATTTTTAAAGCAGTAGGTAAAATGCAAGCAGTGAGAGAGTGAATAGAAATATGAAATGAATTTGTTTTGTATCACATGCTGAAATCAGATGCTACTTAGTCACGTGCAGTATTTTTGCTGGCTTGAGAACAAGACTTTTCTCATTCCCTGCTGAAAAGTGTAGTAATCTCACATCACTTATTTGGGTTTGAAAACGAGCTGCTGCTTCATAAAGTTGTATCTGAAAGCTTACAAAGAAATTACATCCCTTTCCTTTATTTTACAGTTTGTTTTACTGAGGAAGCGCAGACCGACCATTGTGCTACAGGGGACCTTTCAGGCACCGCACATTATTAAATGACATAACTAGAACAGGACTCTGTGGGGTGGTGTAACTTCCAGGTCATGTGGTTCTGACGTTACTGCCTTTCATCCACCTGAGCTCAGACCAGCCACTCCCAACAGTCAAATTGGCCTAGTTTAATACTTCCTGTGGTAGCCACTGTGTTGCTGTGTGGAGTTCAGCTCCTGATGGGCACTGCTCACTTAACGCAGATTGCAACATGTTAGCCTCTAGACCAGACGTGACTCCACATGAATATAATCAGACTGTTATTTACCAATGATTTGGGTACATATGAGTAGTTGTCTGCTTTTTGTGGCCTTTCTACCTTCACGTGGTTTGTTTTTGTCATGAATAATTTGCTGTCTTAGGTTTTCTGCAGGTTTCAGCAACCACCAAAAAGCTCCTAAGAGGTGAGCCTTGTATGTATGAATGAACTTTAGTTGAAGCTAGAAAAAGTTGATTTTCCCCCTGAGGCAGTGTGTGTGTGTGGGTGTGTGTGTACGTGCCATGGTTCCAGCTGCTGATGAAGATCAGCTAGACTGCAGTTTTAGCCTGATCCTTCATGATCAGTGCTTCTAGTATTTTATTAATGTCAGTCTTTGCTCTTGAATAAATTCTGGAGCTCCATGATTTCTTAAAACCCCTTTCGCCTTAGAAATCAGAAAAAGAAATGTATCATTCTGCATGAAAAGCTGATGACATATGAGATTATGGTTTGATGGTTTAATTCATCTTAATATTACTTTTGGCAATCAAGTTTGTATGAATTAAAGGTAAGTATGTGCTCTACTGAGTACCTGTCAGTACCATGTGAGTAGTATCATGACATTATTAGAATGAGATAGTAGTCTAGAGATAACAGTATTATAACATTCCTAAAAGATTCATAATTATGAAAGTATTTAAATCATAATGAAAAGAAAAACAATTTGCAACACAAACAGGCACTGAAAGTTAACTGAACGTCAGCAGTGAGTCTCTACAGTCCACAGGGAGCACGAGTAAAAACAGGCTGAAGGCTGTGAGCACTGAGGTTTTTGTCTGATTCATGGGTTTGTACAGGTTTGTAGCACTGAACCGTGTCAGCAGCGAGCACACACAGTAACATCTACAGTTAACCCTGAGGGATCATGTGTCTGGAACAACCTGCATTGTGCCAAGCAAATTAAACGTTGTCACAGTACTCAAGTGAATTTGTATTTAAGGTTGTGATGCTTTCAGAGTTAGTGAGCAGGCTTACCATGATTTTCATACTCGAAATACACTGGGCTTAAAAACCCTAGAACCTGTCTGATCAGACTGTACATGGATACAGTGTTAGTTTCAGTTTCTTTTCAAAAGGAGATTTGATGAAAATAAGAGAAATATCACCAGGCTTGCAAAGTAACAGTCATTTTTTATTACATCCACTAGCAAATGCAACTAATCATAAAAAATAGATGAGTGCAACAGGTATCTGGCTAAAATGGTAGTTAAATGTGTGATTCAAAGTAGCTGTAGTTCAGAACATAACAAGATAGTTTTATTATTTTTTTGTTATCACCCCACTACACCCTTTGTCCCCACAGAAAGGCAAACTGGAGTCAGGTCAAAGACCGGGCCTGATGCCGAGGGCCAAATTGAATTACCATGATTGCTTAGTCTTTTATAATTAATTTGCAAAGGGCTTAAGGGCCTTAATAGCTGTGAGGAGTGCAGGCTTGAAGGACAAACACTAATTAAAAGTTGCCAAGAATCAGGAGTACGCCACAGTGCAGGAGGAATTTTCTGTTCAAAAGAGCTGATTATAATTCTGCACTGGGCCTCTACAAGCTCTGCTATCATGAGAGTTCACACTTCACTTCACAGACAACAGTGTATGTGTTGTGAGTCGGGCTTGAGTCAAGACATTCAATGGGAGCAGGTCATGATGCCACTGTTGTGCAGGTTTGGACCCGTAACGCTGGTGTGGAAGGATTTCAGATTTGGAGCTGGTATGTGTGATACCTCATTTGGCAAGACGCTGGGTCTGTGGCATTTAGCAGCATCGAGCTTGTCTTTAGATGAGGTATTTAGTAAATGCTCCGCAATGATCCCTGTGGTAGAATTAGCATAAACTCCTGGATCACACTGACGCCAGCTAAAAGGCAGGAGTATTAACCAGGGTGACTCTTCTAAGATGTAACTGGCATGTCCTGAATGATAAACATGTTGTGGAGGAGATGAAGTTAGAGACTGAGAAACTGCAGGGCTAACAACCAGTCTGCCTTCCTTTAAGTTTGGTTACATTTGTTAGACGTATTTAAAAAACAGTGGGGTAGTTGACAGGTCAAAATGAATGAGAACAAACATAGATAGTACAGTATAAACACTGGAACCCTGCAGTATACGTTATGTATGTGAGGAATCTCTGCCTGTAAGGACCAGTCGTCTGAACTCCTTCAAACTTTGTGAATTTGGTGCAATCTGGACTCGTGACACATTCATTATTAATGAATTTTGAATAAGCAGGCAAACAGCTCTCCACAGTATTGAGACTATAGCGTAAGTGACATCACTGATCATGATATTGGTGTGTCACAAAGATGGCTGTGCCAAGATATAAACAGTTTATATAGATCGATGACACATCCTTCTCACCAGTGGCAGCTGGTGATAAAATGTATTTTTATTGGGGGGGTTGCAGTTTTCTTGTCTTATCGCAGCATTATATTTCCGGATTATCTATACAGGGAACCTGCCTCTGTTGTTATTAGTCACTCTATTTTAAATTTTTCTTCATCCACACCCTGAATATTTCTGCTGTTATGGGATCATAACATTTCACCAAGCGTCACATTGTGATCTGGCCTGTTTACATGTTAGTTTAATGGTGATGTTCGATGAAGAAATGGCCTCAGCTGTTGATTCTGTTTGGTTTCAGTAGTTGTTTCTTTGAAGCTTTCTCAGAAAATGTGCTGACCGTGTGAAAAAGATGGTTCAGCGCGTTCAGCAGACACAGAATTTCAAAGCAGAGAAAACAGATTCTTTTTCACAGTTTTGAAAAATAATTTAATATACTTACATTTTTTTAAACGTTCCACTTGTCTGTGGTGTGACAAACGTGTTTTTCACTGCCTTACACAGACCCTGAAGAAGTCAAGCCCTCAGTTCATTTTCTCTTCGACACTCAATCCTATTCTTTTCTTCCTCCCTCCATTTCCTCCTCTTGCTTTTCTCTGCCTTCACCTGTAGAGTAGCTGCTGCTGTCTCTGAGGGGGAAGCAAAGCTTATTGAGTCAATTGAAGCAAAGAGGAAATTAACAGCTACTGGCTGGCTGGTTTTATTGTTTTGTTTGGAGACAAATGCGGCTGGGAAAGGGAGTAGTTTCCCTGGGCTCTCTCTGAATTGCTTTGTGTTTTGTTTTCTTTGTGCATTTCTTCCCTCGTTCAGCTTACATCTTATTCTCTAACTGCTGATATTGCATTTAGAGGTCAGACCTCCTGCCTTTAAACTTAAAAAGATACAATTAGGAAATCATTTGACCACACACAATCTGGATGTTATTAAAATGCTTAACAAGTTGAGATGGGAGTGGGAAATAACTTGTTGGATCCATTTGAAGTCATCATTCTCACAAGCCCTGTCGTGTGTTTGCCAAACATCACTTATCAGTCATCATTGCTCGCTTGAATTAATATTGTTATTGTAGCAGCAGGAACTGGATTTACAGGTTGTTGTGTTCATCCAATTACTGAAGAGCATGCTGGTTAGCGCCTTTGTATAGCACAGAGGTGTTCTCAAATTGGTAAATTAATTCATGCAAATTAATAGTGTTAATTTATTTAATTCATTTAACCTGCCCTGTCGATATAATCCTGAATGTTGTTTCAGCGCTATAAGTTTATTATCTTCTGCAGAGCCTTCAGCGATAGAAGCTCACATGCCTCTGTGTAACATGGAGCTTAACTTGCTAACAGTGTCAATGGGAAACTTGAGTTGGGATTTTAGCTGTTAAACACAGTAGCTATTGTTCCATTCAATGTATTTATAAAGTGGATATAAATGCACATTGTACACTGTCTTTAATAGGGGTTGGTTTGTTAAACAGCTGGTGATGCCTATTTTCCAGTTGGATGCAGTTCAACCATCACAGCAGAGGGTCCAGGGAGGTGTCATTATACGAGTTCCTGTCAAATCTCAGACGTGACAATGAAGGAAACCTGATGAAAATATTACAGGTATGTTTTGTTTCATGTATTTGAGTGAACCACAATAAAACAAACGTCACGTTGTCATAAAAGCTCAGCATATCCATGCAGGGTTTTTAAAATGATGGTAACCCACTAATATTAAGTCTGGTGTCTTTTATGTTATTACAGAAAAAAAAGATTGTTTCTCTATTGGAACTCCCTTTATCTACTCATTTTGGTGAAAATACTTAATGCGTGTCTTTTCTTCGTGTTCTGAGCTATTCAAGCAAAGTCGTCACAACAGTAATCTAAAGACTTGAGAGCATAACTTTCTAATTTTAGCATAAATTACTTTACTGTGTAAAACTAATGTCAAGCTAATAGTGTTAGTCTATATATTTGAGGTATACTATTCAGCAAGTTAATTAATAGGCTCACACTATAACATTTCTACTGCTGTTATGCTCATTTATTTTATCTGGTACCCGTAGCTAAGGTTAATGCAATGAATCAATAAATCTTACCATCATTTAGATTTTAATATTTTTGTAGAAACTGTAACAGAGAGGAGTTTATACAACTTTCTGGTCGAGTTGGTGGTTCTTGTTTGTGGTTCCTCTGTATTGTGTTATTGTCAGAGCTGTTGTGATCCTGTTGTAATCCTAACCGAACAAAGTTATTTTGAAAAAGTTGGCAGCATCTCTACTTGTACAGGATGAGAACAGTTGCAGTGGTGATGGAGAATAAGTCCTTACATACTAATAAATCTGAATTATTATCCTGTGCAGCCACTGCTCTGCTTAGATAAAATCAAATTCTGGTGAGTCGGCATATATTCTCACAATAGATGAATGGACACAGGGCCATCAACAAAACATTTATTGTTTACCACCCGGCTGTTAACGTTTTAATCAACGTGCTTTCCATCAATATCTTTTATTCGATGTCCCTTGTCATCACTGTCATCTTAACAAGAACAAGTGTCAGCCACGGGAAGGCTTATTCGCAGCCTAATTGACTGGATCCAGTTGAGATCATTTGGAACTAACCACACTTTCTCACAATGAGGTTTTGATGAGCTCAAATCAATGGTGAGCAGGGGGGGGTAGGAGGGGGAGTTGAATGTTGCATGTCGTGCTCATTAATTCAATCTTCATACATCCCAGATGCTTTAGTCGGAATAATAGGAACTGTAAAGCTATTGATCTTTCTTTGGCGAGACAGCATTTAGAGAAAACACATAAAAATGACCATTTCAGAATGTTCCTTTGAAACAGTAAAGTACATTTTTATTGTCTGCAGGCCTGGTTGGCTCTAAATACTGACTGCAAACTAGAAACTCTACCTTATACACTGAAATTATCTGCATAACTCAGGGGAAAAGAAGCACGCACATTATTGCACACTGGGTTTAGGCCATAATTTAGATCTTGTTTGGGTTCTCAAAATAGCAGATGACTTCACATGCCCAGAGCCGAACCAGGGAGGCACACATACCTCTTTCTCTTAATGCGACACAGGCAGACTTAATTTTGGAAATGATACACATTTGCTTTGAGAGAAAATCATTATTCTTAGTTCATTAATTCTTTTTCGCCTTAAAATATAGGCCATCCAGACTGTGAAGGTATTAGCGCTGTCTCACCCAGCTACAACAATAGATTATGTTTTCATTCTGTCCACAGCGAGCGCGTCACTCTGTTGTACGATAATCTGGCTTCTCCGAGCTTTTCTTCCTGGCTCCTCACACGTCTGCACAAGGCAACGCCAACGTCTGGAGCTGTTTAATTTATCGAGTGCCTTAAGATAATATTTACATAAGCAGTGTTGAAAAGAAACCTTGCAAGCCCTAAGGTTATTAACGGTAATTATGCTTCATAAATCCATGCCCTTCCCTTGCCAAACACACTTTCGGGCCCCGCAGCTCATATTTGAAGTTCGCAAGCTTGATCACAGAGAAGGGAACCATGTAGATATACAGATTAAGACTCAACAACATCCACCCACTTACCAGTTTAAAAGAGGACAGTGTTACTGGGTGTATCAAGGCACATCAAAGCGCGGTTGTGCTATGAATGGAGTGATACATTGTCTGAGCGATGGGATGTGACAGCACAGATACAGGCTGTCGCTCACATGCTTTCCATCCTGGATTACCAGTGAGTCAGGATGGAAGGCGTTTGCTTCTTGGCTGTGTCAGTGGAAGCAAGCCAAGCTAAAAGAACGTGCCCACCCCCTCACACTGCCATGTACTTCACTATACAAATACAGTTATTATTATATGTTTACTTCTCAATGGGAACATCGGGAGTCAGGACTTGGGAAAGGTTCCTTTCCCATAATAGTTCAGGTGTTTGTACATTAAAAGGTAGTTTTGGAAAGAATGGGAGAGAGAGCCAAGGGTACTTAATCCTGGATGTTATCCTTCCTCTTTGATTCCGCTTAAAAATAATCAAACCTTTAGCAAGATGCATATAATTCAATATTTTGTCTAGAGTTTAAGATATTGCCTTGTGACTGAGAGAACTAAACTGCACTTCATATAACCAGTTCATATTCAGTTTGCTAATGTGTCGAAGATTAGAAAGTTCACCATTTCAATTTAGTGTGCTGGAGTTAAGTGTTGTGCCAATGTTGTGTCAAAGATATCAAGCTATTTTATGAATAAGTGAAAACTAGAGCAATGGTCAATCATTCAAATTTATCCCTTAGTGACCATAAACATGTGTGGAGAATTTCATGGCATCATTATTATTTAGATATTTGCATATAATCTGACCTAAGATGAAAAGCAGATCATCAAAATTATGTACTATATTTTGTATTGAATATCATCTCCAATAATCAAGATATTTAATCCTGAACCACAAATATCATCCTGTTGGTATAGTGCTACAGGAAAGATCACAGGATCACCAAAGATGTTACAATTCATCCTCCGGGGACCATGAATATCTGTTCAAAATATCATGACATTCCATCCAAATGTTCATCGTAGCAATTCAAATTTCCAAAGAAAGATAATAGCGTGATAACACAATCTGCATCGAGGCACAGCATGGATCAGTATATCTGAGTGAGATTGTGTGCACCTGGTTACATACAGCTGGTTTGTATCAACACTGTGATGAACAACAGTACGACTCGCTCATTCCTTGATCTTGAACTATGAGCCAGTAGCTCCACTACTGTAGATCTTTCTCTGCTGTGAGTGTAAAGCCTTGAATTGAGAGCTGATGAATAGGCAGGGGAGGCTCTTATCAGCGGCAGCTGCAGCAGTCATTTATCAGTTGAAAATAATGGAAGCTAAAGGAGATGAGTGGAGCAGTCGGCCTATTGCTCCACAGTATAATAGGCTCACATATTCTCAAATGTCCTGGAATAACTCTGTATCTCCATCTTTGTCACTGCTTGCATTGTGCACCACTTGTAGAACAGGCATCAAGAGCCAAGAATCTGCCATTAAATCAAATAAATTACAACCCAAGGGACAGTGTGTGAAAAGAGAAATCATATGATTCATGTTGAGGATGTTGATGGTGAAATAATGAACATTTTCAGGTCACAGACAGAATCAGAAATTACAGTCAGTATAGAATATGTCCGAGTTAGATTTAGAATTACTTCTTTATATTTAGTACATTGCATTCAGCATTTAGTGAGAGTGTGAGAGCAATGCCAACTGCAAGTTAATTTGGGATTTCCTCTAAGTAACGTGTGACAGAGGCAATCAACATACAAGGAACAACTTCCAAGTAACAGATGTGAAATGCAAATCTAAAATTTAAATATGATTTAAAAAATATTTTGATCTGGGTTTCAAGTGATATCAGCAGTCAGCAAATGAATACACTTTTTAAGCTAGTAATTCAATTACATCTTAAATGTCTGATAAATGAATTCATTGAACAGCTTTGATGAGAATCTTTATCTCAAGGGCTGAATGACTTTGGTTTTATCACACTGATTTTACTGGTGAGTTTGGTTTTTATTTGTTATTTGATGCTATAAAAACACGGTGACATGTCGTGATTGACAGCTGAGACTGACTCGTGATTGGTTGAGCATGTGTATGAATGGGACTTTGCTACCGTGGCTCCATCCTCTGATCTATGGCGCAGACTCTGGCTCCGAATGCAGAAAATGGTGGCGTTCACCTCTTCACTTCTGGATAGTCGAGCGATGTGGAGACGCGTCATCCATCTTTATTTACAGTCTATGATCCAAACGCAATGCAAACCTGACTCTGGCAAATTGTGATCTTTTTTATGTCATTGATTGATTAATAAAGCCATAGTGTGACATGGTCTTGCCCCATGAGTAGCTTCAACATTGACTAAGATGAATCAGCTCATCCCCAGTGATGCCAGAGCTTGTGGTTCACATCCCTTTGGTTGTTCTCTGGTATTATGTGGCCTCCTCTACATATTGTAAAGTGTAAACTGTTGGAATTATATTTACTCATGACAGCTAAGTCTCATGACAACACCCCACATTCATGGCTGATTAAGATTCAGCAACAAACACAAATGAAGCCTTAATCTGTCCTTGTTATACGTGTGCCAACATTCTGACAAGTGTGCAAACACCTCCGAGAGAAAAATACACATCTATCAGTCAACACTCCAAATATGTCCCCTCATGAACTGTGCTTTGTACTTTATCTGGAGAGGGAAAAAAGAGAACACTTGCTCCAAAAGCTTGTTATCTGTGAACTAGCTGCCACTCATGAGTTCTTGCCTCAGTCCGGGACAGACTCTATTGCTGCAAAAATAATGGCCGCAGTTAAAGCTTTAGACTGACAGTATAATGACATCTCTCATTGGCAGAGTGGAAACATGAAGTAAGTGGCTTACACCTCAAGATGCACCTAGAATAACCTCATGAAGCAGTGTGGGAAATGATGCCTCAAGCTTATACAACAGCCAGTGAGAAATACTGTTTGGATTTTCTACAGATAAATCAACATTACTTTTTATTGAGATAACTTCAGATGTGCATAAATTCTTAAATGTGTATTTAATCAGCACTTTTAGTTTTTGCCCTGCCACAGCTTAAACGATTCATAGAAAAGGCCATGTTGTAAATAGTCTGTATTCATATAGTGCTATTCTAGTCTTGATGACCACTCAGCTCTTTACAGTACAGGTGATTGACATTCACACATTCACGCACACATTCATACAGTGCATCTATGGGCAGCACATTTTTCTATCAGGGGCAATTCAGGGTCCAGTATCTTGCCCAAAGACCCGTCGGCATGCAGATGGGGAAGACTGGGATCAAACCGCTGACCCTCTGGTTGGAGGATAACCGATCTCCACCCGCTCTACCCTCTGAGCCAACTCCACCCCATGTTGTGTTTATGAACCTGCACGTTTGCACTATTACATTCATATTTTCCTCTGGTATGCTTAATAAAGCCTCCTCTGCCCCATGATTTAGTGGAGTGAACCGACCGAGGCAGTCAATCTAAACACCATTAATCAAGGTCCTGTGCACTAGCACGGCAGCTATAAGTGATCACTTAGGCCTTTTCTATAGGAGGCAAAGAGGGCTGGGAGGTGGTCTATTATAAGGAGAAGACACAATGGTCAGCTGTATGAACACACATACACACACGCACAAAGTAACACAGCCAGACCACACTCACTCTCTTTTTGCAGACATGATCACACAATGGGATAATGGCCTCTGGTGCTGCTGTCGGGGACCTGCCTCTTCATTGTTGCAGCCTCAGCAGCTCGTGCATGCCGGGGCCCCTCGGAGGAGCGGCCTGTCTGAAGGGTGCAGCTTTCAGAGAGGCAGCGACCCTCACAGTCCTCACAGTCCTCACAGCCATGACCCCACTTTCTGATCAAACATGAGTCACTGAAGCTGTTACAGTCATGAACTTTGTCTTCCCCATATGAAGAATGCAGCAGGAGTTTGTTCTATAGAGTGATATCACCCAACCCCAGGTTAAGCTCCAGACGTGTTTGGTGCATAAGGTGCCTACATAGCATGATGCCTCAGTGTTCATGAAGATATTGGGAATGTTATATATTTTTCAATGCGTTATAAGTAATGAATTATTTACAATAACACATTTTAAGTAACTTGCTCAACACTACTGAAATGTGTATAACTTCAGGGATTTAGAGATGCACACACACAGAGGCTGGCTCTCCGCTCTCCTTTTTGATGCAATGAAGATATATATAGAGTTTTTTGTATTGTTATGCAACCACCTGCCCCCTCATCTCTCTCATGTGCATTAATAAAGCATGTATTGCGTCGTATCTCTTTTGATTTTCTCTTTTGTCTTAGATTATTACTTATACACTTACACGTTGATTAGTACAGTTTGATGTCTTATGTGAAAGTGCACCTGTGGATTTCTACCAATTCTGTTGTACTCTGTGCAACGACAACAAAGGAATCTGTCAATATCTCTATATCTGTTGGAGCTAAATGCCAGATGTGGAGCTATGCTTTTGTGAAGCTGGAAACAAAGTTTGTTATCTCAGGATGACAAGATAATAATTATGTGGTCACAAGGGAAGAGCTTGTTATCTGGAGACAACAAGATAATTAAGATTGTGATTGTGAGATAACGGGGTTGAGGAAATCTGGGCGACCGTGACAGCTCCTCTGCAGCTTTGAAAGGTGCCGTGTAAATCGTGTTCTCATAAGAGAGGAGGACAATGGATCACAGCTGAGCTGATAAAAGATCTTTAAGTTAAAAACAGACAGTTGAACCTTACAAGTCATCTTGAAGATATATGAGTAGGGTTCTCATTTGCAAATTGCCGTTTAAAAGCCAGAGCACTGCAGCAGGAGTGTCTGTGAATAATGTCTGCAGCACTCAGGTTAAGTATTCTTCTGTAGCTTGTTGTCTCAGAGGAGGTCGGGGCAGCATATTGTGTGTTTACTGTTCTGCCTCCTTCATAACAGTAAATAGCCCTCCTGTTCTCTTCTCTTATTGATATTATTAGAGACATTGCTTAGATATGTGTATGCCCCCGTGCTGCTTGCAAGCTTTCAATGCAATCATGTTGTACTGTATGCCTGTATCAAGGGCTGCTGAATTGTTGAGTTAAGTTTGATCATCGTTTCTCTCATTTCCTCGGAAATTTCCGAGCCAGACCTCCGGAGTCAAACCCTCTCTGACTGGAGAAGCTATTTCGGTTCTAACATCACATATTCCACATATTCCAGTTCAAGAGACAATAAACAACAAGTAAAAACAAATTAGAATAAGTGGAAGCAAATAGAAAAATGTAATAAAGGAATGGTGTAGAAATGATATTGACATATATCGCAGTGCATTACGGGGATAAAAACGAGTGCAATGTAGCTTTTTGACCCAGGAGTGGGGAACATCCGGCCCGCGAGTCAATTCATAAATACAAAAGAACATAAAGTGTGACTAAAACACACACACACACACACACACACACACACACACACATACACACACATAATTGTAGGTAAAATGCTGCAATACCAACCTAGTAAAATACAAACCTAAAAGCTCTTGTAAATCATGACCATCCCATCCTGTTTACTGAGCTGCTAACCTGCTAAATGTTTAATATTTATTCAAGAGCAATTTCTGTTAACAGAGCCAGAGAGTCCATTTTAGCCATTGCTTTACTTGTGTGTGGTTTATTATATTAATGTTTTATGTATTTCAGATATTTAATATGTCTATTCTAATTTAAATGTCAGACTGAATATTCTTAAGGATTAAGTTCATTGCTCTTTGAAAAGGTGTTTCCTGCTTGCATGATCATGCTATTGCATTATCAGTGGTATAAAATGCTTTCAAAATGCTAACAAGAACATTATAATACAGCCCTATTTAAGAAATCACCAATGTGTATGGGAACTTTCAAGAAGGTGAATTAATGCAATCCAAAAAGGTACAGTGAAATATTTTGGGTGCACCTTAATTATGTGCTGGTTCACCTAAATGAAGAAGTTCAGCACACCAGTACAACCAATGTAAAAAGGTACTCTGGAGCCCCGGTGTGATTTATGTGTTAATGGTTTGGCCCTTAGGGATGGTATGTTCATTAAAATGGCCCTCGATAGTAAGAGAATTAATTAAGTAATTGATAAGATAATTGTGTTGGGAGGGGTTTGAGGTAAGTTTGAAGGTACTCGATACATTTTGTATTCCCACAGATCACTTCTTGTTCAGAAACACTAGGTTAATTGGTGCCTCTCGTTTACTGTTTTTTGGTGAAGCTCTTTTTTTTAGCTCACTCAGTTGAGCCTTTTGTTTGAATTGTTGTTCCTAGTGGAAGAATCAGTAAGGCTTTGTTTTGTTATATTAATTTCAGTTTGTTTGGCACGTTGTCCCTCCCTCCCCCACATTTTGAGAGCCTGTTGTTGTATTCTGTGAGTCACTGTAATTAATAAATCACTTTTTGTTTCACCTCTTCCTCTGACTTCATCACTTCTTGATTGTCGTGTTGTGGTCTCTTTAATTTTAACAGTGAACGTAACAGCCACTCTCATATTCTCACATCTGTTTGATGCTGGACAAATCTTCTGCTGAGGCAAGAGAACAAAAACTAACAATCCTCCCATTTAATGAGACCCCACACTGTTCTATATTCATGTAATTAATTTCACTTCTCAAATGTGATTTCAAATGATACCCCTCTCCCGGACCGAGTTGCTGTTTCATCTGGACTAAACTGTCGTGCTTGAACTGCAGCTTCTGCTCACATACAGATGTGCAGCAGGCGCAACATGCTCTCTTGTTAACATGTAGCAGTGGTTGTCACTGCGACATCGGGACACCACTGTTGCACCTTTTTAATATTTTATAATATCTCTCTGCAAGGATGTCATGATTTTGCTGTTTTGTATTTTTACTTTTATTGCACTGCTGTTAAAACTAGCGAACATATAATTCTGATTGTGAATTCATTACATCTGCTAAGGAGGTAATGTTTCATCCTTTGTCTGTCTGTTTGCAGGATTATGCAAAAAACTATACTGTATCAATTTTCTAGAAACTTGGTGGGAGGGTTGGGTTTGGGCCAGGGAAGAAATCAAGGATTTTTCTATGCTGGCATATAAAATCCTTATTTAACAGCCAGTAGCCGGAGCCAAATGTTTTGGGATTTTCCGTCCGTCCATCAATCAATCTCATTCCTGTGAATGCAATATCTCAAGAATGCCTTTAATTTTTGTTTTTATATTTGGTAAAAACATTCACTTTGACTCATGGATGACCTGATTAGACTTGATTAATCACTCTGACCTCTTAAACGCATGTTTTGCCTTGTGAATGTAATAATCAGTAACATCTCCAGAGAATTCTTTCAATTTCGACACATGTTCACTTGGACTCTGATTAACTGATTCGATTTCCGTGGTCAAAGGTCAAGGTGACCTCAGAAACATGTTTTAGGCCTCTTGAACGTGATATATAACACCGACTTCAGCAAACGTCTTCAACTTTACATCAGTTGTCACTTGGATTTAAAGATGAAGAGATTACATGTCAGTGTGTCAAAGGTATGAACAAAAAAATGAAATATGTACACGTAAACGGTACTGGTTGGTGGAGGCAGACAACTGCAGGGCAGTAATTCAATTTGTTTCACTTTCTCTAAATATTGTAAAAGAAGCAAGTTTGGGTGAATTTCTCTCAAAAAAATTCAGAGAGCTTTATGATAAAATCTCCAATTTGTAGAGAACTAATTTATTAACAGGTGAAGATCTTTGTAATGATCCTAAAGTATCTGATCTCAACACATCTTGTGATAATAAAGTGGCTGATCCGCCTTGATGGAGGTATGGCCTCTCTGAGTGCCATTTTACTGTAGTTCTACGCATTTACTGGGCTAATTTTTCTGTTTTGGTTATTTTGTTTGGCACATACATTAGGATGCTGACACATTACTGGTTTCCGTAGTAGTAATATTATATATATATATATATATATATATATATATCGCTGATTGGATGAATATTTAAAGGTTCAGTGTGTAGAATTTAGTGACATCTACAGGTGAATTTGCATGTTGAATACCCCTCGCCTCACCCTTCCCTTCTCAACATGAAAGAGAACCTGTGGTGAACTTCATTTGTCATGAAAACATGAAAGGTTTTAGTTTTTCCAGTTAGGACGACAGTAAAAAACATGGCGGCCTCCACAGAGAGGACCCTCCTCCATGTAAATATAAAGTTTCTAAATATAAAGGGCCCACTTTATGGTTAAGAAAACAACAATGGATTCAATTTAAATGAAACACACAGTGAGAACATCACTAGGACTATTTAATATTCAATTTTAGCCAATAGATCCCTTTCACCTAAATCTTACACACTGAACCTTTAAGGCACGTTCTACAAGGGCATATAAGCAGCAGGTGTACAAATTATATATATATATATATATATATATACTGTCTTCATTTTTCATTCCCTCTACACACGTATCACCTGATATACTGCCCCGTTTTAGAGAAATGTAATTAACTCAAAGGATTCATTATATGACAGCTTGCTTGACTTTCATAAATTACACCAGAACAGCTAATGTGCTGTCTGATCTCAGCAGATTAGTAGCAAGATGACAAAACTACACAACTGCTCATCAAGATTGAATTTAATTTGTCACCTTCAATCCATGAGGCTTGTGGTTCTATTTTGCACATTCATAAAATAAGCATGTCAGCTTTGTTTTAATCTCATTTCTTGTAGTTCTAAACTTTCTAAGTCAGCTGTAAAACACAAACAGGTAAAGCCTCTGGCCGTCGGATGTGTCACTTTTATAAAGACACTGGTTTTGATGGAGAGGTTGTAAACACTCGGCACAGTGTCAGTCTGAGACGGGACGAGCCAAGCTATTCTGATCCTCAAGAATAATAGACGTGCTAAACTCCCCCGCTGTCGCCTGTGCTCTTGAAGCGCTCTGATTCATGATCTCAATCATTATCATTATTGCTATCATCATCTCCACTCTGCTCTGACTGAGCTGAGGAACATTCCTCACAGCTTTGTCTTTCACTCTGGGAGATTTGGAGAGCTGCAGCTCTTTGGCTGACTACTGGGCAGAATGCTCTGTAACTTTCGACAGCGGTATGTTGAATTAGAGGCTTTCACTCCTTCAGTATGTGCCACAGACAGAAACTCACTGACAGAAGTTGGAGATCTCTCAGTGCTGTAAAACAGACCGGCACATATATGGCCACATGACCTGAGGCTGTATGGTAGCTTTAGAGACAAAGGATGCATGTTTGGATTGCATCGTGTTCAACTCTCGTGCTATGGCTCGTACAGACAGCTCTGGTTATTCTGTTTCTGATTAACAGCCCTGCCACTGAGGTCACTGGAGCTGATAAGAAATAGGGAGGGAGAAAAAAAAGTCCAACAGAAAATTGGCAGAGAACAAAGACCTCCTCACTTTCTCCTCTCTGTCTCCAAAGTGGCGTTTCAAAGTGACCCATTTCTCTCTGCAGCCTCAGCTTGTCTCTTGTGAAGAGCAGCGAATATACAGCAGTGTATGAATAAAAGAGTGGCAGATAAGGAAGTGGTCTCTCTCAAACTCTGAGGAGCTTATCAGGAAACTACAAAACACTGGCCCGCTCTCACCCAGTTTTTTTATTTTTCTTCTTCTCCAACGGCCATAAAAACACTTCATTTGCTTTAGGGCTAATATTCTTGGACACTTCATAAATTTTGGGGCTGGAATGATGACTTTATAAAGCCTCATGTAGTATTCAGGAATGATTTACATGTCACTTTTTAATCTGGAGCTTTTTTTATCTGCTGCCTCCTCTGAAGGACTTTGTTGCATTTAAATGTGTTTGTTGCAATTTGAACATGCAGGTTAACAGAAGTAAAAGACAAATAATCTGCATTGTGTTGTTGTGTTTCATCCATAGACTGTATATTAAGAGGTTTCATCTGTATGTATGTTTGGGGGGTGTCTACTTAAATTATGGGAAAGACTATAATAGATAAACCCCCCCTTCACACACACGGGACTGCAGTCATACATTTTTACTGCACATAGTAAACACATTTACTGTGAATAACAATGAGTGAAGTGCATGTTAATATATACATATATACACCTTCAGCACAAAAAACACACTCCAGCATATATTTAATTATGGTAAATACTCAAATAAGACAGCATGCGATCGCTGATACGATAATGTTTTTATGTTCCCAGCCATTTCACAGAAAACACACGATGAATCACAGCTCCAATGTGCACTCAGCCTTCTGAGGTGAAGCCATTTGATCGCAATGGAGCTGAATTAAATTTGCAACCAGCCAACTAATAATTCATTGGAATATTAAAGGGATATACTGCATCCCCCTACTTAACCCCCCACCCCTCCACAACTGTACACCATTACCACACCACCACCACCACCTTAACCCCCCGCCCTAACAGACGCTGTGTGTTTTGCTAAAGTCATCATTTACCGTGATTAGCGTGGCTCTCGGCAGGAGCACCTCATGGTGATTTGCACTTAATAATTCCTCTCGCCTTTTCGTTTCAGCAGTTACACGCTCCGAGGGCTGTGGTGACAGGACCGGGTGTCATTGGAAGATTGCATGACCACGACACTGTGCTCGCCTGTCACAGCATCACCAGTTTTCCCCTCCACAGGCATGAGTGAGTTGTCAGTATTTGATCTGTATATTCCTCACTGATATTCCATTGATTGAGAGTGTGAAAGCATGAGAGACACATGCCTTAACACTGCAGGTTTAAGCACATATTTCCTCTTCGCAGTGAATTAACAGCAGGTTGGTCAGCGGGCCGAGCTGCATTTTAATGGCTCTCCAGCTGACGTTTTATACAGTTCATACACAATGGGCCCAGTGTGACTGTAATACACCCACAAGTTGCTATTTTTCAGTGCCAGCAGTTCTCAGAACTTTGTACATTAGGACGCTGTGTATTACAAGATGAAATAAGGACATTTTGGTACTACTACTGCATTTGTATATATCAGTATATATACTTTGCTATAATTTTGGCATGAAACAAAACCTGTGAGTTGCTCAAGCACAGCAACAAGTAATTGGAGTGTGCAGCTACAATAGAAAACTGTAGATTAATTAGAATTCAAATTAATTAGAAGTTAAAATACGAGAGCGATAGTTGAACCTTTGCTCATTGTGTTTTCACAATCTTGATCATTTTTTCGTTCGTCTGTTAGCAAGGTTTCAATTCAGTTTTATTTGTATGGCGCCAAATCACCTCATACATTATCTCAAGTCACCGTACATCGTCAAGTTCTAACATCATTATAGAGATAAAAACAAACTAACACTGACTGTGGAGAGAAAGATTTCCCATTTAACAAGAAGAAACCTCCAACAGAACCAGACTCAATCTGTGTCGACCGGTTGGGGTGAGACGATGGGGGCAAGTGGAGAGGTGGGTGGAAAAGAGGGGAGGGAGTGTGAGGGGACGAAGGGGGAATTGCTCAAACATAACTGGATACATTTTTGTGGAGGGGTGGGAGTATTTTTTAGCAAATACAGATTTATTTCTCTTTCTTTAACATTGTGAGAGTGGGATACATTGCATTAGGTAGGATATGAATGTTATAGTTGTTTACTTATTCACTAGAAGTGGGGACAAGCTGTTTTTTGACAAGCACCTGAATAATGTCACCCTTTTTATGTTTAGTGTGCATAAACAAATGTTAGCATCCATCCATCCATGCTTCTTATCCTATAAAGGTCCCAGGGGAGCTGATTGCAGACCAACACATAAGTAATTACACCTGCTAAACATGAGAATGTTAACATTTAGCTCAGCAAGTAGGTCAACAGCAAAGCCTCAGTCCTGCTAACTTGTAGAATTTATTCTGCAGCATTCAATACTGTTGAATTTGTTATGTGGCTAAAAAACAAATCTCTACACTGTGAGCTCAGCATTAAGCAGTAATTAAACAAGACAGCTTACACACTTTTGCCAACTTGGAAAGTGCAGTGCTTGATTTAATGACTTTACACACTCTTACAAATCTAGTAAGTCTTTTATGAGGAGCTACACTATATTATTGTAGGGGTGTGTTGATTCCAACAGCATTTGTGTTGTAGCACTGCCCAGATGTCTCTGTACTGAGCGTATCTCACCATTAGGCTGCACATTGTAACTATGTGTTGTACAGAACAGTGATAACAATGAATAATGAGCAGAGGGAAACTATGTTTACTTGAACTACATCTCCTCAGCTTATTTTAAAAGCAAAATACTCATTCCTCACTTTGTATCTGACACATAGTTTACCCTCTCCATTCCATTGTATGAGATTGAATCCTAATTAGGTAATTACACAGAAACTGCTATCTCTTGTTTTGCTTGTTGCTGCTGCTGCTCACAGTGTTCACTTTAAAACGAAAAAGAATATGATCATTACTCATCCTCTAAAATCCACCAGGCTCAAAGGTCGGGGTTTGATCTGTGCCCCGGGAAAGGCTCGGCAGTGTCGTACTTGTTCTTGGTACCGAGCTCTGCAGAGCAGCAGCCAAGTGCCTTGCGTTGGCCTCATTGTAAATATTAAGAGTTAATTCCCTTGGTAAAAGGCAGCTGTAAACCATCTGCACCGCTGTTAATCACAGAGACATTGCCCCGCCAAGAATCTCAACTCGCCTCGTTCAAACTGCAACTCACAAGCCGCACGTATTCACAGTTTGCGAGCGCAGATGGACACACACACACACACACACACACACACACACACACACACACACACACACACACACACACACACACACACACATGCAAAGTTTAGATTCACTGCTTAATGTCTTTGGCAGGCAACACTAGGACACTTTCCAAGTGTGTGGGGTTTGTTTTAAAGACACACTCACACACACACACAGAAGCACAGAAGTCAGGAGGTGTGTGTTTACGATCTGTGATTTAATTAGCTGGCTCTTAAAGCAACTTGATAATACATGGGGTTGGACTTTGGAGGAGAGAGAGAGACAGAGAGAGAGACAGAGAGTGGGGGTGGGTTGGAAGTCCATTGTGTCAGCATTTTATCACAGCTGAGTAACTGGAGGGTCAAAGGTCAATCCCATTCTGCTTTCAGCCCCAGTCACCTTGCCACACTGACAGACCTATCTAAAGCAACATTGACTGAACCAGATGTCAGCCAACACTGCAGAAGCTCTTAAACGGCTAATGGAGCCGCCAGACCAGCTGGGAATCCAAAGCGATGGATTTATCGAACATTCGGCAGCAGCAGCATTGCCAGTAACACAAACTCTACACACACACTGTGGCTTTTAATCAGCTGTCTTCACACGTTTCAATTGTTTTTTACATGTGTTCTGTTGGGACAAATTACTTTGTTGTACTTCAAATCTGAAATATTAAGAAACAAACATTTCATCTCAAAACTGTGTTAATTGTACTACTACTACAACGCAGCCTGATTTTGACACACAAAGTGCTTTTTAAGGCTGGGTGGGCTTCTTCCCTGTATGCTGCTACTAATGGTAATGGCGACTTTCAAATATTTATATTCTGTGAACTTCAAGGCGACACACTTCTCTCAACAAGCGGAGCAGCTATAGTCACAGTTCTATATCTTACATTCACTCATTCTCCCACCTTCTGGTGACAAGATTAATACTGTGATAGAAAACTCAGAATATTTGATAAAAGTTGTACATTTACAAGACTAGAAACTCAAATATAAAGTGATATATTTGTCAGAAGAAACTTGGTCTACAGTCACAAGTTACTCTGCAGTGGACAGAAAGGATATTACTGGTTACATCTTTTGTTTCCTTGCATTTCAGAATGATTACCTGCTTCCCAAATCCTTTCTCCCAGCAGATAAAACCAGCCTCAACTTCATCACTTTCACCATTGTTCCAATTGAGACCAGTGTATCAGTTTAGCAAAAAGCAAAAAACTGAAAAGAAAAATGAATGAATCAAAAATAAATAAATGGCTCTGCAGATGAAGCTTGTCAAAACAGCATTTTTGAACAGCATTTTCATTGATCCAAGAACAGTGGCACCATAACAGTATATACATCATATTATAAAACCACATCTTGCACAGTGCACATACAGGAAAAAACTCACATGTACTTCAAAACAACACACTGCAGACCACAGTATAAATCCCACCCCTATGAAATATCCATTACTCTGTCACTGCAGAGAATCTTCCACTCTGTGAGCACAACATGAAAAATCAGCCCATGACACGCTGCACATTTCACTTCACATTGCATGGAGAACTATGCTCATACCTGTTCCATAATGGCCTCCTTGCCTGACGCGTAAATAGGCTTTTCCCTCGGCTGAGGCGTCTTTTTACAGTACAGGACGTACTCGTGTTAAAGTCCCTCTAGTCCCACAATCCTGCGTGAGGACAGAACCCAGGAGTTGTCATGGCAGCTGAACTGAGGCAGGAATGCACATTACCATACGAGAGGGAGAGAGAAATGTAGTCACATGATATCGTTTTGCTGCAACCAGAGCTGCTTTGAGTTTTTTTAATTGTTTTATTGGCATGACATTCAATCATATTGGTGAGCAAATTGAGACTTTGAAGTGAAATGAAAAAGGCAGGGAGAAGCATGACGGAGTGGGAAACACTCAAATTGACTGAACTTTGTATTGATTTGTTAATATGGTTGTTGGTTTTTGTTTATTTGGCTTCTGCTTATAAACGACCCTGTGAAATCAAATAGTGCTGTGTCTATAAAGCATGCAGCAGTTTAAGCTTTTTTTTTTTTACAGAATCAGAATGAATTGAACTGAGCTGAGTGGAAAAAAAGAGAGCAGGACAGAGAGGCAGATGGATGGTGTGAGTACACTGAGAAGTCTGTTACGCTTAGGGCTTGTGCAGGGGAGGGCTCGGGCTGTGAATGCACTGGAATGACAGGCAGGGATTAGAGAGGAGGTGGTGCCATTGAAAAGCAAGCTGATCCAGGGAGCCGAGCTGACACTTTAACACAGCCAGCTGACAAGACCAGCCAGCCCTGCTGCAGCCCTGCAGAGGCAGCTCTCCCCCTCCTCCCTCCCACGAGGTACCAGGGGAGTTTTGCATTGGTTCATTAGTTGTCACGGTAAAAACAGATGATGTAATGAAAGGGGATTAATGGCCCGTGTACGATTTATCAGATAAAGGTTAAGATTCAGAGTCTAAATTAGGAAAATGTCAATTTTGGTGCATTACTTCTGAGGTCTCACCAGGGACATTTGTCATTCCAACAGCATGGACTAATGACGTGAGGACGATCACAACATGGACTGCAGCGATTTGGTCGGTGGAATGTCAATGTTTTTTTCTCATCTCACCCCGATATTTGTAAAAGAATAGTTTTTCAATTTTCTTGTATCTTTAGAGAGAATCAGGCAGCCATCTCCACCTTGCAATTAGTCAAACATGTTAGAATGTGCTCTGTTTGTATGTTTAGACAATACTCATGTAAGATGATTTTAAGTTAATGCAAGGTAGAAGAATTCATGTGGTTAATGTGTTTCCTGCTTAGACAGGATGCTTGGTTGCTGCTTGCATCAAATGAGCCTCTGTTGATTTTAATTTTGATTCTGAATTATTTTTTTCATCAGGATCAATTTTTTTTTGACAGATTGGTCCAATAATGTTGCTGCAAGTGAAAAATCTCTGAGCATGACTTCGACAAATACAACCCACTATATGCATTGCAAACTGCAGACTCACGTCTACAAACGAATACAGAAGACTATACTTGAGTGTACTCAAGGCTGCAGCATCGTCACTACAAGATCTGGAAGAGCTTTGTCTAAGGAGGCAGCCCACTCACCAAACAGGATGTTGACAAAAGGCTGTGGTGCCTGAGGCTAACACATCTCCACATCCTTACTTTTTGCTCTGCTGCATAAACATCACACAGGTTCCTGAATGAGCACTGAGCGTTGGTGTTACATGTGCAGTGAGATGGACTGCAGAACCATTCAACATGAATGTATTTCTGTAAGGAGGCTGGAATTATGGAGTTTCTAAATAGGTCGCTCTCTGTATGTGTGTAATGAATTCAAGCTCTTATTCTACTAAAATCACTTACATTCAGTTTTACTTTTGTCTCGTCTAATACCCAATCCGTCTCCTTTCAAAGGGGAGCCCGCAGCAGGCGGTGCAGTATGTTGGTAAATGGCGGGTAGGCAAGCTGTTTCAGATCTGCGAGGTTGATATCTGTGCTGACACCTGTCACGCTCAGAGAGAGAACAGCTGTAACATGCACCAGTCACCGCATTACTTCTGAGTGTTCACACAGCCGTAATTGCTTAACAATCTGAACTCAGGGGCCTCGGCTCGGAACGCCGGCAGTACTTTAATCAAATGTGTGGCTTTTGAATGCGCTGCTCCCCACAAGGCTCGTACAAACCTCTGCTTTACGGTAGTTTTAACTCGTGAGGAGTTTAATAATTCTGACAAGTCAGCCCATTATTATGAATTAAAGCAGCATGGCTGCATGTGTCATATTATCTACAGAGGCAGAGAGGGACATGAGACAAAGCCAGTGGGTTTTTTTGTGCAGGAGGCTGATCTGGAAGAAGCACAAACACCGCTCACCTCCTGCTGCGCTGCACTGGGGATTGGTTCAACACCATGTTCCAACAGCTTCAATCACTGACACATACACACAGGAATATACACAGGTTTCATGGCAATCAAAGTGGGCTTGATTTAAAACAGATGCCAACCATTAGTGCACCATATCCACATATGTACCTTTTTCTGGTATACAGTACACCTAGAAAGTTTACCCCCTTTTATCCAAAAATACATTTCCCCTTGTCAATCTACAATCAAAGCCCCATATGGATAAAGCAAATACAGAAATGTTTGAAAATGTATTAAAAAAGAAAAGCTAAAATATCACAATAACTTAAGTATTCAGTTCTACCAGTTACAGCCTCATTTAAGTAAAGAGCCAAAAGCTCAATCTTTGTGTCATCAGTGAAACTTGTTTCCTACTGTCTGAGTCCTTAAGTTGTTTAACGTCTTTCACTGAGGAGAAGCTTCCTGTCTGGCCACTCTGCCATAAAAGCCAGATCAGTGGAGTCCTACAGTGACGGTTGACCTTCTTGAAGTTTCTTCCATCTCCACACAGCATCTCTGGAGCTCAGCCAGTCCCCACTGGGTTCTTGGTCATCCTTTGGACCCCTTTCCCCAGATTGCTCAGTTTGGCCAAGCGACCAGCTCTACAAAAGTTGTAGAGTAGTTGTTCCATTCAACAATCACGAATAGATATTTTTGCTAATTCATTAAGGGCCTTTTATTGTTCTTATTTTGGGATAAGGCCTCAACGTAACAATATTTGAAAGTCTATAGGTGTCTAAAAACTATCTTAATGCAAGATACATTCATTATCTTTTGTGTTCTGCACCTGAAGGCTGTTTTTTATTTTGGATTTACAGGTGTATACCCATTTACACACTCACAGAACGCAGCTGCACTTCACTTAAAACAAGTGCGACATACAGGAATAAAAGAGCACCTCCAATGATCCATCAATTCCCATTGGTTTGGTGAGGGGGTATTTATTGACTGGCAGAGTAAATTCAAGGCTTACTCACTGTCAACACAACCCAAGAGGCAGTCTGCTGGAAAATCTAGTGCTGTGGTGCCAGGTCGCTCCACATAATTCCCCTGTAGGGCTGCTGTCTGTGATGAGCCATGCTCAGTGTGGTTGTGTGGCTGCTGAAAGGCCTGTCATTATAGCTGCACCCTCTGGCAAGGCAGCCACATCCAATCCAAATAAGATCCCCTCTGACAACTGGCTGCCCCACCTAAACCCAGGCTGCTCCATTTTGGTTAATATCTACAGTAAATACTTATTAAAACTAGCCATCAAAGTGTCCGTCAGCCTCTGCCAACACTGCACAGGATGGCTGCTCTTCGGCTCAGATTAGAAACATGACATCAGCAAACAGCTCTGTGTCTTCGATAGTCTTCAAATTAATCATTGTAACATCTGATTTCATTATTTTTAAACTGTCTCGGAATGGAAGCCTGTAATTTAGCCCATGATTTACCTTGTCTTGCTGACAGGGAATTAATATTTGCCGTTATTATTGTGAGTATTGTTAGTTATAGGGTTTATTCAGAATATCATTCCTGTCTGTATTGTCTGTAACAAACTGTGGTGTGAAGTCAGTTAAATCAGAGGCTTGTAATCCTCACTGGAATGTAAAATGTCCAATGTGTGAAACACGTTTTCTCATGCAGATCACATTTATTTATCTTTCCAATACAGTGTTTGGCATTGTATAATACAATTATGATAAGTGTCCAAAATGTTTCTGTATGATTTTAGTTTAAAGCCCAAGTGACATCTTGAAACAACACAAACAATATTATTCATACAAATTAGCAGCTGCAGCAGACAGAAGGCTGCTGATGTAATGCACAGAGTGGCAACAACAACGTGTTGTGTGATTAACAGGTGAGTGCTAAAATACTGACGGTGGATCCTTCAGGTGGGACTTCTACAGCCACAGTGCTGTTCATAGATTTGTTTTTGTCAGTGATCAATCATCAGTTGTTTGCACAGGCTACAATCACCTGACTGGATTTTACATGTTGCTTTCCATGCAATTATCAACTGGAAATGGATGATTGAATACCACAAGCCTTTTAGCACAGGGATGTGCTTTACTTTAATATTTTCATCATAAATATAATGTCATTAGCACTAACAAGAGTACATTTTTACTTTTTTATTTTTTACTGCAACAAATGTAACTCAAGTATACTTTTCCAGTGCACTTTCCACCCCTGCCTGTTTTTGACTGATGGTCAACAGGCTTCCTACAACCATGTGATTGCTGTAGGGTGGAAAATATCTCTGTTCTGTATGTTTAATGCATCCCATCTGTTGGTAAATTTTAGATTCACAAAAGGTGCACGCAACATTACATAATGGTGTTGCCCCTGCAGCATTTCACAGGCCTTTGCTCGCTATCCAAGTTTCTTTTTTGCTGCATTTACGTTCATCTCTATTCGTACTCACCAAATATTCAGCATTAAGTATTTGAGGCTGCAATTTGCAGATGAAAGTGCTGATGGATGACAGCACTGCTGAGATGTACTGTACAGAGTGTGTGTGTGTGTGTGGGGGGGGGGGAGCTACCTACACTGTAGGAGGAGGCTAGAAGTACAGCTGACTCAGACTAATGTGGGGATGTGACTCACGTAAACTAACCTGATATTCTCTCTTGTCTCTCTCTCTCTTTTTTCCTCTGAGTCTTTTTCCTACACACTCCCTCTCTCACTGTCTGAAATTAATCAGTGATCTCCCATTTCCCCCCACTGATGGATCCATTATTAACGAGGAGGCATTGCACTAAACTAAATTTAGTGCATAAACTCCACTTGGAGCACTAGAGAGCGGGATCAATAGGATGGCAGGGGCCACAGCCAGAGTCTCATTTAGCTCTTTGAAATGCCGGATGTTGAAAAGCTGACCCTGAGTGCAAATTTGCCTCCTGACTGAAAGAGAGCTCCAGAGAGCAAGCAATAAAGAGAGCAAGAGGTTGTGACAATACAAGGCAAATTTCCCTGGGTCATTACTCTCCAATTGTTACCTTGTAGCAAATCTGTGAGATAAGGGATCATTGATGGGGTGATGTTTGGTGTAAGTGGGTTTGTAACAAGCTCGACATTATTGCCTTTTCAGCACAGCACATGAATCACATCTGATTTTTCAATCCTGTTGACATTGATGCCACTTGTCTTCTGTCAGGATGTGATTACTCTCTTTTCAGTATCATTGCACGGTTCAATATTTAATCATAGACCCATTTGTATGAACTCATGCATACTTTTCCCCCATAAGATTCTGACTAAGAAAACAATCAAGTCAATATACTACTCATGAACAAATACAATGGCTATTAAAGCAAACACATAGGATTGAAAGAATAAAACAACAAGATGCTTCATTAAAGGTGTGTAGATCTACAATTTTATGACTTGTCTCAGTTCAAACCCAGCCCTCAGTCCTGGCAGTATAGTAACAGTGCCTTGCCTGAGGTGAATGTGTGTTTGTATTGGACAGCTCCCAGGTGTTAAAGTCACAGAGTATGAAGCTGGGAATTGCTGATAAAGATGTATGCACATAATACACACATGCTTGCACAGCACGCCTGAAATCCCTGGGTAAATATAGTGTTTCAAAAACACCTTTTGAAGCATATGCTTGCACCTCTTCCTATATAACCACAAATTACACAGAGGTCTTTTAAATATGCAAATATATCATCTTTAAACTGAAAACTCGCCCTCAGACCCCCAAAGACTTTGAAAACAAAGGGCTTTATCAAGATTTATGGCACGACTGTACAAGAACAACAACAACATGAAAAGAGGAAAAAACAGCAATGACTCAGTATAGTCACAAAGACTGGTGGGGACCAAAGACTGTGTATAAAGCTGCCACTGCCTCTAACTACCCAGAAAGGAAGCTAAAATACCCCGGACATGAACCCTGCCATCTTTTGCCGGTGACATAATTTGGAACCTGCATCTGCACAGTAGTGATTCAGGGAGGAAGCCGCAGTATCACACACTCGACCAAATGTGAGTCATGCACAGCTGTCAATCATGATGTTTTTCCCCATTTTAGTTGCATCAAATAACAAATCAAACTCAAACTAACCAGAAAAATCAACACTTGAACAAACATCAGTTTGCTAAAAACTAGAATGACAGAAACCAACTTTGAGAAAAACATATTTGATGTGTAGTTTGTCTTTTTAGTTTGGTCCATGTCCCTTCCACTTACATGGAGGAGGCAGGGTTAATGACCTATACTGCATATGGCCACCAGGGGATGTTTATGGTACTTTGACTTAAATTGTTGGGGGGCATTATGTCATAAGTATTTAAATACTGTCCATGGCAGGGACATTTTAGAGCAGCCTTTTTCATACAAGATATATATTAACTTTCCATGAAGACAACTCCATTAAATAGCGTTCTGAGGCTGAATGCATTCGAATATATAGAAAACAGTTCCAAAACCAAGGTACAAACACAGCAAAACCTTAATCACTGCATGATTTTAACCTGGACTCTGGCCTGGCTCTAGTTTGGTCTTCTGGGACAGTGGGAAGTTAAAAGCTCACTGATGTAATCCAAGACTTGGCCATTTAAATCTCTGTATGTGGTTAGTAAGGTTAAAATGAGCTCCAAGAGAAACTGGCAACTGGTCCAGAGAAGCTAAAATCAGGGTGCTATGGGAAAAGTGTTTGTTCTTAGCAGCCTGGCTCCACTTTTCTGCACAGGTTGAAGCTGAGCTACAGCTCTAACAGAGGGTAAGGTGTTAAATTAGACCAGGCACAGAGGTAGAACAGTATGTTTTTCTGGTATTACTGTCAGAAATAAGTTTCCAGAAACACACTCAAATTTAGGAAACCATGCAATATAAACCTGTATCGTGGTCTCTTTGTCTAGGCTTGGAACACACTGCTCAACTGCATAGTCTGAACAGGCTCAACATGATGTACTCAATGCCAAGATTATGACAAAGCGTTTACATTGAATTTCCACATTAAATGTCTGAAAGCCAAAGCTATGCCAACCTTCAATCCATTGAAAATATGAGCTTCCAACCAAACGTGGTCAATGATTTCATTTCTGTGTGTAACTCTACTCCCAGTGTTTCTGTAGACCTTAAATTAAAAGGGGACATCAAATATTCAGACTCGGTCAAAAGATGTATTGAAAATAAGATCAACATGTTCCTCACTGGCATTTTTTCAACTGAACATTGGATTTTAGGGAGTGCACTAAAGTAGTTGGAATGGCATACATACATCTTGTTATCATCGCCCACATGGGCTGCGTCTACCTTTAATTGACATTGATAGGTTTATAGAGGGGCATGTCCTCAGTTTACTGGGGAAATAGTTTTTCAGTTTAAGTGCAGAAAAGAAATGAACTTTTTGTTGCATTTTGTTGTCACATCATAGTATTTCTACCTGAATCACCAGCTTCAGGCGCAACATTCTTGTTTTCAGAGGTTCAGAAGACTGCAAGTAATCCTGTGAGCCTGATCAGCTTCAGGCTTCAGCTTCTTTTTCTGCTGTCTCAACTTCCAGCAATTGGGCCAAAAGTCCAAAGTATCCCAAAAGGTTTAGGTCGGACTAAATTTTGGTGCTATTGTCCAGATTGCCGTTTAAGGCACCTTTCACACTCTTAACCCATTAACTGATAAGTACAATTAAAACTCATGTAGCATCACCTTTGGGCAATGAAACAAATGCATGTCATGATAAGTTTGACCCGATGGGGGAAAAGGTAGGGAGAAGTGAGTGGCTTCAATGGAAAGTCTCCTCCTCCACATACTCAGACATTCTCAAATGAAGTGACTGAAAGCCAATATTGCCTTCTGCCTACAGGGCTCTCTGTAATTGCAGGGGCATATGCATTGCTCACCTTTAGACAGGACCAAAGCATGAAACACAGCAAGCTTTTCATTTTTGGAAAAGGGGGATGCCTGTAGCAAATTGTAGAGACAGACAGGGGACAACTGAGGGAGGTAGCTGGAGGGTGGTCGGGGTGGAAGTGTAAGGAGGGGTGATGGAGGGGGAATGACAGTGTAGTAGAAGGAGACCAAAGGAAAAGATTCATTTACCCGGCAGTGTATAAAACAGACACAACACAGGGGCTGATAGTGACTGAAATATCAAAGCCAGTAGTCTGCTGGGTAGGTTGGGAAGTGGCTGCTGCTGCTGCGGCTGTTTGATCCATCACACAGCCGCTTGTTTTTCTTTTTTTCCCCTTTTACTAAAAGCTTTGGAGGAGCCTCTGGGTTCCAGGGAGAACTGAAGTGATGTGGATATATCCAGTCTCTCTCTTCCTCACTCTCTCTGTCAGTTTGTCTATTGCTTTCTCTCATCTTGTACAAACTGTGTGAACTCCTTTACGTACAGTGGGTTGAGAAAGTATGCGTTGCTGGGACAGCATACGTGAAAGCATTTGCTCAGTTTATGAATGTGTGTCTACCTATATTTTGCTTCTGCTGGGATTAAAGTTTTGATCTTCATCGCGCTCGCTGTATCACAGACACGATCAGCTGACGATCTTTCTCCCGAAGCGCCTCTCCCTGGCTGGGAGGTGAACCGCGTCCCAGGAAAGAGACGATCAGTGAGCAGAGCTTGCAGCGGAGCAGCCCAGCTTTGTCGGCTTGGTTGCCACTTGGACACCCACCAAATAGACGCATCCCCAGAAACAGAGCTGCTTCCTTTTGGAGCCCAGTTGCTGACTGACTTTGAGAATTTCTTTGTCTGATGAACTCCCCAACAGAGAAGTTGTGTTGTTTCTCCACAATATATGAACAGCAAGAAGTCAGCCTTCCCTCTATGAAACAAACTCACTGGAAGTTATTGATTTTTCTGTTGAAGTCATTTTAAATCACAGGGGGATGTTGTGCATGAAAAAAAACCATATTTGAATTTAAGCCTTGATGAAACTGAAACACAGATTCAACAGGCTGCAGTTCCTTAAATGTAGAATTAATCGTTTATGCTTTCAAATCAGTCTGATTTAATGAAACCCATCAACTCCCTGCAGCTCTGTGGGTAGCCTGTGAGATATTGAGACGGAAATGTCAGAAGCTTCGAGTATATTTTAGTCTGTAAGTAAACATTGAACACGAGCCCACACACGTAAACACACACTATAACCATAATCACTTGAGTCGGTGAAGCCTTGCAAGGGTTTTGAATATTTGAACAGCCCCCTGGGAGCACCAGCTGAGGGAAGCTCATCAGGCTGCAGCAGAGAGTAACTCCATTTCTCTCTTTCTCTTGCTCCCTTCATCATTTCCTCCCACCAGAGACCACTGAGAGATTAACTACAGATCAGCTGGGAGACAGCACTGCAGAGGCAGTGACTCACTAAACAGCAACAGAGAGAGAGGCAAACTGTGGATGACGTTTGTGTTGGGCACCCCATGATATGACAAAAGAGTTTGGGAAAGACGCATACGATAACCTGACGCACCAGAGGGTTCATACAGAACTTTGACTCTGTTGGAAGGTGTTTGGAAAGAGGAACATGCTTTCAATAGATAGTTGTCAGATGACTAGACTAACCATCTGTCTGTCTCTCTGTCACGATTGCTGAGACCAATCTGGAGAAGAACAGAAACACGTTGCACATTGAGAAAAAAACATCAGTTAAGTTATTTACTCTCCATCTCTGAGTACAGCTTATCTGCTAACCTCTGTGGTAGCCACTGTTGTTGTTGACAAACAGTTGCGTCCTGCTGTCGACAAGATAATAGCTGCCAGTAGATCCTCTCAAATAGGATGCTCAGACTGTATATAAAGATATAGATAACACATCTCCATCTCCTCCTGTTACACAGAAATGTCAGTGAAATATTGCTGATACAGTTGCCAACATCTCACTGGTGAGAAAGTCAGATGTCAGCCTTGATGTTACACACATCATTCCAGTTGGATTTTAGTAACACTGCTGATGCACAAGTTCTTCTAGTTGCATTCAAGGAATACACACGATTTTAATCAAATTTAGGGGACACACACATGGCCCCTTGTTGAATTTAGTTTTGGATCTATGGGACTCATGCATGACGCCTATTTTAATTCATAAACTTTTATAGTTACATGTAGAGATCATAATATAAAAACCATAATGCAGAGGGTGAAATTCAAGAAAATATATAATTTTGCAGGTACCTGCTACAGTGGACATACTGCATATCACTGGAGAAATCTCATTTGTTTCACTACACGTCACAGAAATGGGCTACACAACTAAAAAAATATATGGTTTCCTCTTCCTGCTGTGGCCTAGATCGCAACAGTGTAATATTACATATTTCTCAATTACACATGTTGAGAAGTGTCACACCAGCCTTTTCTGGAAGGCCACAGAAATTTAGATTCACTAGATTTATCATGAATTCCCTCACTCTGTTCAACTAAAGATGAGATACACTGCCACTTCTGCTGGGTGCCCACTGCTCAGGCAATACATATTTAACAAGCTGTCTGCACAAATCTTGGGCTAAGGCTCTCCAAAATTCGTGTGGAAAATGGATTTAGTGGGGTGCAGAGGAAAAGTTAAACAAGCATGAAAAATGGATGAAAGGTTTTGACCATATCCTTTCGCTGTATATGTTATCATTATAGAATGGCTTTCCTTTGCTCCAGGGCTATAAATTCACTTCTATTAAAAAATGAGATCCAATCATTTGAAGAGAAGTGGCATTTACTCTTAAAAAATGAGAGTAGAGCAGAATCAGCTTAGCGTCTACAGACGGGATCCTCTACATTTTAGAGGGATTAAATGATGACCTTAAAGTAATAATTTTTAATGGATACATACATAGTATTGCAGAAGAAAATCCTTCAGTGTTATACCATTAGGCAAGAGGATAAACACTTTTTCCACATTTGCCCAAATGCATCTATATCAATTTACAAAAGAAAGCTGCTTAGCATAAACCCGCTGTTAGAAACTCCCTCCATCTGTAACGATGAAAATCTACTGTCACACATAATCAGAGATATTACATTTCAGGCTTACATAATTAATCAGCAAGTCACTGAATAACTTATGATACTAGTCATAAATTATATTTAACCAAGTCATTACGAGGGGTGAAGTCAAGAAGCGACTGCTTCTCTTACATGAAAGTAATAAGCTGCGTTGCCTCAGCATGTCTTCATTTATAAACCAAATTATCCATATATTCACTCACAGTGTCTCGCAGTTTATGCAGATTTTATTGAGGTACTTTTTAATCAGCCCTTCTGTTTTATTATAAACATCTTGTCTGAGCACACACTAGCGATAAAAGCTGTGGAGTGGAGTCATGTGTGCATCTGCAGCGCTAAATGTCTTGTTTGTTTGCCTTGTACATGACGTTCTTCTGTCGGGCATTAAGGAATTACATTATGCATGAGTGCAAACCCAGCTTGTGCAAATATTCATTTACAAGGCTACAAAATGCAAAGATTATCTAAACTGTTATTTATTATACACCTATCACCTTAACCTCAAATGAGTAATCAACTGTGACCTGAAAAATGTGAGTACAAATAAGAAGCTAGAGTCATAAATCTATACCAAGCATATTCTTAGCAGTCACATTTTACAACGTGAACCTGCAAGGTCACAAAATAATGACTGTACTATAAAACACATATCAGTACTGCACACAAGTATCCACACCTACTGTTTTACTGGCACTAAAAATATAGTGTTGCAAGAAGAGAAGTTGACCCATAAGGACTTAAAACCAAAGAAGGAATGAGAGAGGCTTTCCTGCAGGAGGGAGCAGCATCTAAAGCACCATGTTCTCTCATTTGCCTGGAGTAGACGCGCATGCATGAAAAGCTCCCAAGTCTCTTTACATGCAAATCCAGTCCGTGTCTATGAGTGTGTTTTATCTCGGGGGTTGCTGTTTGCTAATCAAGGGCCTTTTCAAAGCCAGGGGAGCGTTATAGGAGTATAATACGCCTGCTCACTGCCTCTATGTCTATTTGAAAACACACTCATTTTACAGCCTTTTAACTTTCAATCTGCCCAGGCGTCAATTTTTCTGTTCTTCCCATTTATTAGTTATTCCACAAGCCTCTCAGTTGCTGTTTGAATGTACAGATATGCACCTTATTAGCACTTGAGATAATGAAGCTTAATGACATATTTTGGGGTTTGATTTTATAAAGATTTGTAGCATTTGTAGCTTGTTGTACCCTGTGCAGCATCATTGGTTGGCATGAAAGAATAACAATGTGGTGGGAGTTATGTTTCAACTAAATATTAATCAGCTTTAAAAGCTCCTTGCCTGTGTCAAGAAGAAAAATAGTACAGTGAAAAGAATGAGCTGTCTCCTCTCTGTCAACAAGTGACAGGCCATTGACTCAATGTTTAGATCCTCAACCTTCCTAGAGTTGAACAGTACATTTATCAGCATGAATGTCTGACATTGACATTGAATTTTCTATTGACTGGAAGAACATGATTGAAAAAAAGTAGATGTTAATGTAATGCATCATTCATTCTCCTTCAGGTACTAATGAATGGCTGCTGTGCAAAGAGTTCAGCCCCTAACAACTGCTCAGTGGTCAATCCTAGATGAATGTGCTGCAGCAATGGAGATTAAAAAAGGTCAGTAAACTCTCCCACCAGGACTCAAACACGTCTTTTGCATGAAAATTAGCAGATATATGCAGGTTTTTCCAAATGCATGTGATTACGCTCAAAAACAAAGATTGACTGCTTCCCTATTGCCAGTATTTTCTTTTCTTTTCAATTCCCCAGTGAAGTGTTTGACATTAACAATGTACCAGAAATTAAGAAGCTCTTTCCCTTTTGCTTGTATTGCACAAACGTTTATTGGCGTCCAGAAGTTCAATCCCCATCAGAAAGGGTAGTGAGTAACCGTCTAGACTGCCAAAATAACGAGAAAGAAGAAAGTACCTCAGGGTGTCCTGTTTCACTGCCGATCGGGGCTGATAAAAACAAGACCCAGGAGTGAATGCCAAGTTGTATCTCTACCTATTCAAGATAAAGGCCAGATGTTAGTGGGTGTTAGTGTTTTTTCACCAGTGGAAAAAGGGGCTTTAGTTGCTCTAGTAAGTGCTCTGTCTATATGTACTCCAGAGCACGAGGACAGATGCAGGCTCATCAGTGCAGCTCCTTCATTACACAGAAACAACACAGCCTTCACTGCTGCCTGTAGTCAGCCTGCTCATGCTGCCTTCTCTGTTTACCCTCTCTGTTAACATTGTGCTCATTATTCTGCGTAGCTGCAGAAATGCACGGGAAACAAGCTGACAGAAGTCTCTCTGTGTCTTTCTCTCTCTCCCTCTCTCATCACTCGCTCACCTATTCAGGCGCTCTAATGTCTAAGTCCTGTGTGGGGAAGCCCTCCCCTTTGACAGTTTGTCACGTTGTGTCAGCCTAGTGTGAGAAAACATCACCTCTGCTGATGTGGCTTTGTGTGACACAGGCTTCGAGGTTGAAGTATCCATAACTTGTGAACAGTTAAGAGGGTACATTACCCCATGGGTGCATGTTGGAAAAGCCCAGAGTTAGAACCATGTTAAAGTGAAATGTCTCTGTGTGTGTGTGTGTGTGAGAGAGTGAGGTTTGGGGAGGTGGTTGTTTGGGGACTTGGCACAAGTGATCGCTTGAGCGTCTGGGGTTTTGGTGGCTCGGGAGCTAATTGCAGCGTGACCAGTGGGAATGCATTTCTGTCTCTCACAAAGCACCAGAGAAATGAGACGTTGCATACCCAGAAGACACCACTCGCACCCCTCCAGTCTTTGCTTATTTAGCGAGTTCTAACCTGTATACTCTGGTCTGACATTGAAGGAACAACAGTTACAGCTGCCTCTCTTTTTGTGAAACTATGATACTAACCCCTGAGAGAGTACCTCCCCCTTTCTTAAATCTGCTTCTTAGCTTAGCCACAGGTCACACAGCAGTACCCTGTCATGCAAATCATGCAAAATATATTTCAAGATACTTAAAAAAGTAATATTTTACATAATCCACTTCATTTTGCTCAGAGCAAAGTACTGACCTTTTAGCAAATGTGCTTTTTTAATTAATTAAACTTCGATGGAATGAGTGTTGGTGCTCCAGTGGTTTCAGGATGAAGTAAAACCACAAAACTGCATCGTGCAATGAATAACTTGGGATTTTCTGTGAAATATACTTCACTCTTAAAGTGCTGAGAATTTGATACCTGTGGAGTAATGCAGCAATTAGCTTAGCATTAAGAGTGAAAATATGGTAAACAGCTAGCCTGGCCCGGTTTAAAGATTACAACAAATCAATCTATCACACTGATATGTATAAACTGTAAGTGCTCATTTTAGTTATTTAGTTATTTGATGCTGTAAAAAAATGAGGTGAAATGATTGACAGCTGATATTGACTCGTGATTGTTTGAGAATGTGTATTGGTGGGACCTCACAACCATCAATCACTACTGCACAGACTCTGGCTCCAAATATGCAACATGACAGTGTTTGTATCTGGAATGTTTTGGCTTTATTTTTGTATAACAGGATGAAGTGTAGATGTGTCATCCATCTTAGTTTATGTTTCTAACTCACAAGTGAAGCTGCAACATTTTTTCTCCAGGCAATAATTGTATAATCTATATCTTAATATATCCCCTCACAACTGAAAGACAATAGTCTATATGAAAGGTAATGCTGCTGGACTGTAGGTTGTTGTGTTTCCAGGTGTGTATTAAGTGTAGTCGTCACAGTGATCAAGTCAAATGACATCCTCACTTTACCCTTCCACCAACTGGTGGAAATCGAAGCACAGTTCCAGGGAAGTATCGACTGGCTTCAGGGTCCTTTGTGAAAAGCTCCAGTGTCAAAACATCTGTTGATGCGATGTGCAGAAGCAGAGAGCATTGTTACTTTAGTGTCAGAGAAGGCACCAGACATCAAGGATCAATAAAATCCATTACAACATTTCACTCAAAATGTTGAGCAACGCCTGGAACCAAAAACAAGAAATGTGGGAATTCTTGACTGAAGGATTCTCTGAGTTGAGAAAAAAAGGATACAGAGAAAAAAAAGAATGGGAACGGAAACATATCCCCTCATGACTTACAATAATTCCAAGAAACAGCATTTTATGATGACATTTAACGTGACATTTATCCACATCAATCCCTTAACTCAATTTATTTCACTAAAATAGCAGGTCACATTGCTAATTTTGCCCTGAATGATGCCTGTAATAAAAACCCTACTGCCTGTTCAAGGGCTGCCAATAAATTCAGCGTTCTCACCCACACAGCTCTGGGGCCAATCTTTCTGTTTGATTAAACTTTGTTCCCCAGTGGTATAAAATATCTGTAGGCACTTAGATTTACAACCTACTCAGTTAAATTATTGACACCTCACTGCCTTTGCTATCAGTTTCTCCACTAATCCCGTATAGTTATCTCACTTTTTTTTGTTTGTGACTTCCATTCGACTTTGTGATCAAATATTCTGTCCAGATTCATTATTTCTTGATGGCAGTGGGTATGGACATGTTTGCATTACACACGCAATACTCGACAGGCTCATGCTAAGTCTGCCCGTCTATAAATAATTGTCTGTGTTCAACATAAGACAAGCAGCTGTTGTCTTTGATGCACAGAGAGCTGGCTCTGTGCAGATAGAACGCTGGAAGAGAAACAAGTGGAAGAAAGGCTGAGAGAAAGACAGTGGGGGAGAATAAGAGGGCAAGAGATGAAGGGAGTGTGTAAGCAGGCTCTCAGGCAGGGAGGATGTGTAAGCTCTGTCTGCGGAGTGGGCAGGTTAATTTTTCATGCGGTGGTTTGGCCCAGCCTAGGCGATCCTATAGCTGGCCACTGCTTCCCGAGAGAGAGCTTGTTGCTCGAGGCCCCCGAGCGGGTTTCTTGTTGAGTCTGCCTGTAAATTGCCACCAAAGTAGTGAATTACTCCATGATGTGTCACACAGGCTGAAAGCCCTATAGGCATAAAGCCACGGACTTATGTTTTCCCTCATAGCAGTTCCTCTGTGACAGCTAGGGCAGCAAATTGAGATGTCAAAGTTAGAGTCCAACAGCTCTATATTCAAAACAGCTGGTTGCCATTGCTGCTTTGGTTTCTGATGGATTGAATAAATGAGCACGCCGCTGCTGGTTTAACAAACAGTGGCAAGTCATTTTAGGGAAAATATTGAGATAATTTGTCAGGGAAATTGCATATTCAAGACTTACATTCTACAGCAGTGCCAGTGGCTCTGTGGGGCTTTTTAAATCTTGTGCACTGTGGTGCATTGAGATAATGCTAACGCTGGCATGATAACCATTGAAGTCCAGCGTGTCAGCATGCTAACATATGCTAATTAGCACTAATAATAACATGCACTTGGGGCTGATTGGAATGCCATTACTGTTGGTATTTAGTTAAAACTGGGTAAATTTAAACATTTGAGCTGTGGTGATGCTGAATGAAAAAGTGATTACAACACAGTCTTTGATGGCAATCCATCCAATAGTTTGGACATTTCACTTCACATCAAATATCAACGTCATAGGGGTGCACGAGAAATGGTCAAGGTTCAACAATTAGTAGTCATGTGTTAACCGTGTCTAAACAAACATTTCTGTCACTCAGATGTTGAGATATCTCACAGATGGAGTGGAAACTTTAAGCTGTTGGTGGCGCCACAGGGAACATCAGAGTCTAACCTGTGCCATCTGAATATTTGTACAAAATTTCACAGCAGCCCTTCCAAAAATTGTCAAGACATTTTACTAATGATAACCTGCTGATGGTGCTACAAGAAAAGATAGAGGATCACCAAAGTCCATAGCGTTCATCTTCTGGTGATAATGAATGTATGTACTTCATTCAGTGGCAATCCATCAAATAACTGATGAACTATTTCAATTTATTCTAAACTGGTACAATGACCTATTGACCAACACTGACAGAGCTAGTGTGTAGCTAAAAAATGTGGATTTAAGAGATATCCAGAATAGATTATTATTGTTATCATGGTGACCAATGTCCTGTAAACCAAATTAGGGGGCTATATTAATCCAATTGCTTGTTTCCCTGACCAAGTCGATTTTTAAATTGGGCTCAACAAACCAAGTTAAGCTAACTTCTTTTCTGTGTTGAGACCCAAGTCAAAGTAAACCAAACAAACCAGTAAACACAAAGTAGTAGTAGTTTAAGCAGTTTGAGTCATGATTAAAGACATGATTATATAATGTACATTGTTCTACATAGACTCTAACTGAGTTTTGTAGAATCTCCGATATGTATTGGACAATTCTGCATCTCATGCTCTGTATCTGACATGTTTGATATAACATGTTTGCCTATTTATTGACTCTAACCACAACAGTTTTGTTCAATCAGTTCAGTCAGTGTTGCATACCTCAAACCAGATATCAACTGTCATACAGTATCTTTACCATTCCACCCTGACATACATGGACAGATGTTGTAGAATACCAGACCTGAACATTCATAAAATGTAGGCGATATCTGAGTTGCAAACATTTGCACGCCCATCCAGATAAATAAAATCCACCCATTACACCATTAACATACCTTGAAAAACAGAGATGGCTTCCACAATGGATGACTGTGTACTTAATGTACTGACTGTGCAGAAATTACAGCACGTTGTGAGCCCAACAGAATTCATTTTCTTTACAGCAGTGTAGGGATTTGTGTCTTACAGCTGCCTAGTGTTGTACTGTGAAATCAAGGCTTATTGATTTCTGTGGGGCTATATTCTTAAAGGATATGGTGTGTACTTGAGGACAGATCCTTTTGTATTGTTTTCTTCAGATCCATGACCTCTCAGTCCCATGTCTGCACCACACAGAACACTCACAACCATCTCAACGGAAAACAACCCTTTAGGCAAGAGGCACCTTGACCCCAGCGACTTCAAATGAATCCTTATCTTGGTGGCAGAGGCAAAGAAAAACAATTGTGCTGCTTAAACATCATAAAAGCATGACTGACTCCCTCCCCTTCGCTTCACAGCGCAGCCGGGGCTAAGCATTTCAAAAAGACTAGTGTTTGAATGACTGCGATGTGGGAGCTCAGAGACTGTAGCTATGGATTAACCTCACAGCAAATAGAAGCATGGAAGAAACAGAGGTAATCTCTTCCCTCTCCTCCACGGCCCTCTCACCATACCTGTTCCCCCTTTTTTAATCTCCTTACTGAATTAGTTCTTGCAAAGCTGCTCAAACAGAGAGGGGTTTAATCATAGTGGTTACAGAGGTTAAAGGAACATGATAACGATAATGTCTCAAGCTCCCTGAAGGTCCATTCACTCAAGATTGATACACTGATCACCTGGTTATTGTTCTCCAAAGAAATATATACAGACAAAATACACCTGATCTTTAAAGTGTAGCTTCACCAATTAGTTTTATGTGAAAAGTCTCTCCCTGGAAATTAAAAAAAAACAAAAATGCCTTCAGAATGCAGTGCTGGGGGGGCTAAGACATACCTACCTATACACCCCCATGTACATACACACACACACACATCATACCAATTACCTTGCTAAAGATAAGTTATCTAGGTTTTCCAGGACTCCAGTAACAGCCCACATACGTTTGTGATAGAAATGTGCTGTGACGTAGAGTGATATTATTTAGTTCACAGCTAAAACACATTGAAGTGTGCAGATTATTTTAGATTGGTTCCTTTGATTTAAAAGTCCAAAAAGCATTTAACAGGCTTAGCATTAAGCCTTTAACAACAGCTAATGTAACATTTTGATATTTGCTTATAAACTACACTGCAGTGTAACCTGTTGCAGCACTGTACCATAAAAACTTCATCATGCTCACTTACTCCGTGCAGTCTCTGGTTAAATCACCTACAGTGCTCTGGATAATTTACCCCGCCGCACACTATATTTGCATAAAAGCACTTTCATTTTGCATTTTGATGTGTTGCTCTGCAGTTTCAGTGATGATTCTCAACATAAAGAAAAATCCCCACACCTGAACCACGGCGCTGACTACCTGAATATTTCAGTTTGGCTCTCGCTGCTTTGCTTTCACTGCTTCCTGTGCTGTGAAGATCAAGCCATCAACAAGATAATTCCTATATGAAACATTTCACACTGGCTGAATATTGTAATTTCTCCTCCACTGCGCACGGCTTCATATGAGATCATTACCTAGTAAGCCTCTGATATTAACTGTTCATCATTGGTGCTTCTTCTCACTTTTACTAAGAAGAACTACAAATAGTGATGATGCACTTCATATGCGTCATTCTTATTGGATTATGCAGTAGGATAAGCTGCTGACTCAGTTTGGTTGTATTTGCCTCATAGAGAGTGAATACACGTCATTACTTTTATACTTTGTCATCTTTCCTCGCAATTGTATTTTCATAATATAAAATACCTTCTCAGGGTGTAGGCTGTGAAACATGGGTGGTTCTGCTACAGTCTGATATACCCATTAAGTCACATGCAGCGCGACAGAATACTGTATATTCTCTGGTAAAGTTAGAAATAATCTTAGCAGGAATTAAACTTGACAGACAGTGAAAGGAAGCAGCTTCTTTTATTCAAACTATGAGCAAGATGGTAAGTTCCTAGTTAAACAAAGCACTATGCAAACAGTTATTAATTCTCCCTCACTTCTGTAGCTCCTTTCATCATGTATATGTTATATACATACCCTGAAATATGGGATAATGTTACTGTGAATTTGTCCAATGAAGAGGAAGTTTTATCATTTCCACACCTTTTTATGTATCGAATAAACTCTCAACACTCAATGGATCAATATGATTTCACACCACACAAGCTTAACAGCCTCATTGACAACACTTTTATACATTCATAAAGGGTTGTGTAAGGGTCCACATCAGAGTAGGTGGAATTCTAGTCACAGTCGGGCCAGTGAAACCTATAATGGAAATAATTGTTACACAATACAGTAATTATATAAGACCATTGCCCTAATTTCAGCTAATCGAAATTGGTAAATTGAGCTGTGGTTTACTTTGCAGAGGACTCCCATGAATTCCTAAAGGGACCCCCCCAGAAGTAGAGGGCTTCTAGCTGTTGTACGCTTGTACTGCTATAGACTGTGAGGATCATTGTGTTCTTCTTAGAACCTCCAAGTTTACATTTTCGTCTTATGTGGGGCACCTTTTTCTCACCTATATAATTGTATTCATATATGATTTTATATAATGTAAGTTGCGTTATACAAACCTAATCAGGAAAGCCACTTGCTCACTTTGAATTTTCGGTAAATTTCCCTGCTGAATTCACACTCTGACATTTTTTATAGATTATACCAGTTAAAAGTTCTGCAAAATGTCTGAGTTGGACATTTGCCTACTCACAGACAGTCCCCTTGGAAACATTCAGGAAGACGTCTGGACTTGTGTGAGTGTGTGTGTAGTGACAGTGAGAAAGGCATGATGTGGCATCAGCTCTGGCAGACAGACAGACTCAAATAGTACCTGATGTGACAAAGTGTGCCCCAGACAGACTGATTAAAAAAACCAGCTTCCTTCCTATGGTAAATTGTAGGCCAGAGGTGGCGGAAATACGTCAGTTCTGTGGGTTCTCTGAAGCTTGACTGTGTCTCTTAATTTCGGAAGAAGGGAATGAGAGAGGGGGGGAGAGGAGATTTTAATCACTCCTGTCGCTTTAAGGACACTTATCAAAGCCTTATTATGCGAATAGAAAATACCACGAGCCGCTGAGCAACTGAGCAGCCAGGGGACGGACCGGAGTGGATTTACAGGGAAAACTCCACATGATCTGAGCTGGAATAGACCGCTTCATCGCCTCATGGAGTTTGATTACACACCGGATGGCTGTCTCACTCGGACGCTTCGGATCATTTAGGAAAATATTGTGCGTAAGTAGCTCTCAGACTTGGGATCCTCTTTGCCCCTGAAGCGCAGAGAGGAGTATGGCTTAAAAAACTCAACGGGGATACCGGATTATTATTATTATTCACTCATCCGACGGCCACGATCGAGCCGTGCTTGTTCGCCAGGCGGGTTTGTTCCGGACGGATAGTCTCCGTGTGTTTGACAGCCTTGGATCATGGGCTGGTGGAAAACAACAACGGGCAGCGACATGGTTCCTCTGCGCTGTCTGCGCTATGCAGCGAGCTGAGGCTTTAACGCAGCCTGTTCCTGTGCCGATGCAACAAAAGTTACTAAGCGAGTGTAATGCTTGGATTTTCACCGTTTTGCCGTTTTGCACCTGCTTTAGCGGATTCCGCGTCGACACGGCGCAGATTCGTGACAGAATAACGCGTGGATCCGCGTCGCTTTGCTCCGTGTGTCTCGCCTCTGTGGGATACTTGAACATTTGCTTGTTGTAATGGAGATCGGGGAGGTTTATAGTCAAGGTCATTGAGTGCTATAAGGCTCTATTTGCCTTGTTATTTACACACACGCAGCGCTGCGTTCACGTTACAGCGCAGCCTGTGATTGTCAGTCCGGTGTGTGTTATTTGTTATTACACGGCGCAGCGGGGCGTTTGGAGCGAGCACCGACTGTCTGTGGAGTTACATTTAGATTTTCTGCTTTTTGACACCGCGAGCTACCCTCCAGCGACATGGACGGCAAACTGAAGCAGGGTCGGAGATGTCGCTCCAAGAAGCGGGAGAGGGTGCGGAGGTTGCGGGAGGCAGGGAGCAGGGACGCCCGCAGCCCCGACCCCAACTCCTCCTGCTCCGACAGGGAGGGACGCAGCCCGGGGAGGGACGCCGCCTCCCTGCCCGGTAAAAAGGCGCCGCGCCCCGCAGCCGCCGCCAGAGCCCCGCGTCCCCCCCGGCGGAAGAGACGGGAGTCCAGCTCGCAGGAGGAGGATATCATTGATGGATTTGCTATAGCCAGCTTCATCAGTCTGGATCGTCTGGAGGTAAGGCGGATCATTACCTGTGTGTGAGTGTGAGTGTGTGTGTGAGCGCGTGCACGCGTTGCATTCCTCATCAGTGGAGTAGCTGTCAAAGCTGGGGGGTCCTTGAACGCCCCCTCCCTTCAACAGCATGAGGACTAGTCTAATTTGTCTCTAATTCACTTGAGATGACGCCAATTACAGTCTTGATAAGGATGGTGTTGACTCTTCATCATGTGAAGGTGTAGATTCCCAGAGGTTCACCCCCCCCCCCCCTCCCACCACCTGAAGGTGTCCTAGATCAATCCATAATCTGCTTCTCATCATATGAAGCTACTGACAGCTGCTGCAGGTCAACATGTCCCCTTACTGGGGCTCCAGGTCAGCCAAGTCCTCCACATGAAAGTGTTTGACAGCCATTGCTGCACCCAACTCTGAACAGCACAAGTTTGAAGGCATTGTGAATAGGATGTTAATCATTGGCAGCACATTGATTTGCTGAGGAGGATACACTGGTGTGGCTCTGTCAGGAACAGCCCTGCCTTGTATTGTTTTTATGTTCTGATTCACTACGAGTTGTCACAGCGCTCTTAACATTTTGCTCTTTGATAAACAGCCTTTTGCACCATTCATGTGTCGCGGGCTGATATACACCGTGTGCCGATAACTGTTTCTCTCATTACCGTGTGGTACGTCTGATGTCAGAGGAATGATTTCAGGAAGAAAAGAGCGTTCTCTTGTGACATCCTCTTATCTCTTATCTTGTCGCGTTCCAAATGACAAATAAACATCGCTCCCTGTGGGATGTTACACTGACAAGACAGGCAGCTCAGTTTTTTATTGTTTTTATTCAATGGCTCATTCTGAGAGTGGATGCTCTGCTGTTGTTTGATTACAAATCACTAGTTTTAATAAATATAACTCATGTATTATATATCTGCTGAGGTCCGAATGTATTTTAAGATGGTGACCTCATTTGAAGGCCCATGTATCATGCCACAGGCCGCCTCACTTCAATGTCAACCTCCCATGTAGGCTTAGCAGCGGTATTAATCACTTATCATTGACTCTTGCCTCCTACACAGTGCTTAGTGGGTATAATGGTTGGATGCAGATATGTGGTATATAATATAATGTCCACCCTCATACACAGAATGGAAGATCATCAATTTGCCACCTCCCATCTGTTAACAGGTTTAACCTGTTCGGGTCATTGGTTGTAAATTATATTCCTATTCTACTTAGCTCGGCCCTTCATGGTGCTTAGAGTGGGTGTGAGAGCAGATAGAGGAGGAGAAGGGGGTGAGGTGTCAGTTTGATGTGTGCATGAACACTTAACATTAAGAACTAGTGTAATCCTATTATTATCTCAAGAAACTAAACACTAACTATGTAGCTAAAGTGGATTAAAACTATTACAGCTCTCATGGTTCCTACAATGAAACCATATCTTCATAAAGCTGGACAATGTCCCCAGTTGCTACCACATGGCTACAGCAGTGCCTCCCCGAGATAAACTTTTTACGTGTTATCAAATGTGCATAAAATGTGTGCGTCTGCCCTGTCCTGGCGATTTGCAAGAGTGCAGCATGCTGTGATGTTGAGTGTGTGAGTATTTCTGCCCTTTGTGCTGCTTGGCTGCCACTTCTGACAGCTGCCGACTGTGAAAGACTTTGAAGATGTCATAGCAGCAAAGTGCTTCTTATGCTGGCATCTTCTCCCAGCTTGCTGGTGTCTCCACTGCTGTCAACACAGTGTCCTGCCCCACTATTTCCTCTCTGCGAGGAAGGTTGATGCAGTTAGAGGTAATTTTTGTTTCACGCTACTGTTGTCGTCTTGTTAGTTGCTGTTTCGCAGGTTGGTTTCTAGAAAATGTTTTTCTTCAGATGCTCTATCTTAATAAAAATGATGCCTCTTTGTGTCTGAGAGGGAAATTAAGTCAAACAATTATCCTTATAATTCTTTTTTTACACATGCCCCAGCAGTAATAGTTTTCTTACTCAAGTGCTAAATCCATGTTGATTGAACACAGAGAAAACTGTGTGCTCTACATAGAGGCTTATGTTTCAAGGCTAAGCAAATGAGGCATGATGCGCCTCTATGAGAAATCATACTCACATACCAGCTACTTGGTAATTGGTCTGATTTGCATGCAAATGGACTGTGCTTATTAAATGATGTTGGTGGATCTGGTACAAATACATGAAGGGCTGTGCACGGTTAGGGCTTGTTTTGAGCTTTCCCTCTTGATTTCTCAACATGTGCTGACTGAAACCAACATGTTGACTTTCCTCTAATCTCAGATACTTGTCTGCTGTAAATGAAAACAATAATCACACATGATTTCTGTTGATAAGAGGAGAAAACTCTGGGCTTTGAATGCCTCCTCGGTCATGGCTCATGCTTTCACTGCTTACTGTATGCTCGAGTGGAACTGGTGACCTATGCTACCTGTGCTAATTGCTCATCAATTATGAGGTGGACGCAGCAGCATTTGCCAGGGAATAGCTCTGACCTATTGCATCACGCTCTGATAAGCTCACACACCCTTGTCGGAGGGAGTGTGTGGTCCTCTCGCCCTCTGAAGTGACTGATCGCCAGCACGGTCGTGTTATGGTGTGAGGTTCTCGGCCCTCATTAGCATTCTACCAACGTCGATGCAATGTCCCATCCTCCCTTAGTTCAATGAGTCCACGTGGCCAACAAACCAATATTTTTCTCTATGTTGTTACATCTCTAATCCAAGACTTTTGCTTTTCTCTACAGGACATCAGGATGATTAGATTTCATAAAATCCATGTCACCTTTGGGTTGCTGCCACTGCCGTTTGATTGTCCTGTTTTAGTCTGTAAAAACTTGTGCACAGCTGCTACAGTCTGTTCATAAGAGCCTGAGGGTTATGGGTTTCTCCCACAGCACTTTGACTCTAAACACACTCGGTTGCTTGGTGTTGTTGATATTCCAGCTCTGCGCTGATAGGATCAAGCTCCCCTGATGAGGGCTTACGCTGTACGTTGGTCGAGCCTGCTCCCCGTAACCTGTGTCATTACAGCCGAAAGCAATTTGCAGCCTCGGCCACATTTGATTACGGCGTGTTTATTCGCTTTGAATCCCCTGGTTTCTCACAGGAAAGCCGCTTACTTACCTGTGCAAATCGACTGTACAAACACCAGCCGTCCTGCTTCGTCACGGGCACCTTATCGTGATCCCAAAAATGCCTGGGATATTTTTGCTAGATTCAAGCACTTCTGCGATTGTGGGCTGTTGAAGGAGGAAAGTGGAGGATTAAATCATCACTTCAGTTGAGAGAATGTTTAAAGTCATACTGGTTTCTTAGAGGTGCTACTTTACAACTAACTATAGCACATTTAGATATAATATTCAAATGATTGGCATTTGGCAGCTCTCCCAGCTGCTGAAAGGTCGATTTCCTGGAGACAGAGGGTTTTCACCTGACAGCAGTGTCACAAAACAATTACCCACTGCAGAAGTCTCCCCGTGGGCATTGAACAAGGGAGCAGATATTAAAATGACACAATTATCCATCTGTCACAGTATTAATAAGATGTTTGATTTGCTCCATTTGCTCTGTGAGTGACGTCGGAGAGGCAAATCCCCTCTTGTTAATCCACAATCCTTCTGTTCATCTGCTTTGACATGAATTTGGATTTGTTTGGGTTTTTCGTTCTGCAGCATGAGTTTCTAAATTCACTGTAATGGGGATTTAGTTGATTTAGTGATATTACAACAGTGTTAAGGGCAGGAAGCTAAAAGGTCAGTCAGTCAGGCAAATTGGGCTTCATATATTGAAGCTCTTGATGAGATCTATAGAGTTTGTCTCAAAATTTGCTTTTTTCTGCATGGCCCTGTTTTCAACAGTTTTTCACTGCCACCATCATCGATTGATGGCCACTGAAAAGCTCCACCAAAGGAATATCAGAAAATGAAGTCCCTTGCCCAAGGGGAGCTTGATAATGGTTGTTATGGAAGCTGTGAGCTGCTGCTTTACCTTCTCCTCTTGCGATTCACCAGCTGGTGTGTCGATGTAAGCCAGTTACAAGTTTGTGTCTTTGTATTTCATCAGTGTTCCGATGAAGCCCTCAAACTAAGCTACCTCTAAGAAAGATGTCAATTTTATTTTCTATGGCACCTCCAGCTGAAGACCCAAAACATTCATTGGGTTGCTCATTGTGTGCACTCAGACACCTCCTGCTTGAGTTAATGTTCTCTTGACATGAACAGGTTAGACAAAAATCTTTGGTGGTTTGCAAATCCCTTCTTTTCCCCATGGTCAGTTGTGTGCTTCTGCTCTGCAAATACAGTATCCGATTTCCAGTTGAGTAGCACCGAGCAAACCAATACTGACTCAAAGCCACAGCAGTCGTTGCTGTAGTAAGACGTCTCGCTTCCATGGTGAGGCAGCAGATTTGTTGCAGGGGTTGCAGCAATCATGCTTTGTGTTTTCTCCTTCCCTCGATGGTGATAGTGCTGTGCATCATATGCCGGCACTGACAAACAACTCCGGCTTTAATTAACAAGGCAGCCCCCCGAGGCTCCGCTGCTCATTGGCTGACGCATCCCACGGAGAGAGCTTTCTTAATGCCAGTGGGACATCCCCCGGCCCTGGTTCTCTCTAACTGTCACACATTGTAGGCAACAGCATGGCTGATAAATGCATGGTCACATTCTCGATCCCTCTCTCTCCTTCACTGACACCCCCACACACAGTACTGGACTTCTACTGTTAATCTGTTCTAGCCATTGACCAGTGACCTAAATATATCCATCTGAGGGCGGTGCATGTGTTGTGGAGGTGTGTTCACTCTGCCTACTCTATTTTAACACTTGCCCTCAGGTATGGAGGATTTAAGTGACACAGAAAGATAATAATTCTTTGTTTAGATGACCAATTTCCATGATTGATGAATTGATTGCATAGTCAATCTATACAAATGTCTGTAAAGAGTAGACAATACCTGTCACAATTTCCAGTAGCCCAAGCTTCAAGATCTGAGAGATGGGCTCACTGCTTTACCGGTGGTCATGTTTGGATACAGCTTTTCCTTTCACAAGAAAACGCAGTAAGAGATCGTCTGAGTCAGATGAGTCCTCAACAACAGGAAAATGTCCGGAACATTCAAGTGGGAGGTGGTGGCTGGGTAAAGCACGCAGGGGTCAGGACAAAACATACATATATTCTGCTGTGGAAATTATATGTTATTGTTTATAGCATATTTACACTATGCGTCCTCTTATCTGTCTTCTTCATTCTCGTTGACGTTTTATATCCTGCCTTACTTGAGACCAAACAGAAAAGAGATGTGTCTGTATGTTTGTCCTCTCTCAGCCAGCAGCACTAGTTTAGTTTTTTGGAAGGCAGCAGGATGAATGCACGCTGGCCCTGAAGTGATGTGCTGCCCATTGTGTATATTGAGGTATCAGTCTTCACACTGAATGTACCAGCACTACAAAACATCCGAATAAGAGCCTCTTTGTGTTCAGGTATCGTGAACTGTGAGGAACTGCTGAGCAGCATGACATAGCTGACACATATTAAGTGACACATATCAGCATGTGGGTAGCTTGTTGCAGGCGTACATATATATCCATTTCCTGCTTGTCATCCGAGGCCGTCTTCCATCTTCCTGTCTCAGTGTTTTCATTGCAGTGAATGACAGGATGTAATTATGCTGTGATTAAGATGCTGTCTCTGAGCCTGCGATGGATTAGGAGCTGCACTGTTAGAACGTTCCCCTGCTAATTATCCACTACTCACTTGTCCCCCCCGCCTTTTTGCCTTTCATAACCCCTTTCCGGTTTCTCAACCGCTTGATGAATGTGTGTTATTAAACAATGTTAACAAAAGACATTTCTTTTGAGCAGTTTGAGAAAAATGATTCATTAGGAGATAACTTTACAGTAATCATATTTGATCATTCCGCTGGAGGTATTTTCCAAACCTCTTTATTTAGTTTAATATATAACGTTGTACGCAGCAGCTCTGAATGAATTACTTGCAGATGAAAGCTGTGAAGGATTTACGATAAAAATAATGAAACCTAAATAGAGAGGGCACCCTTTAAGTGGCTCATTAAGTAATGGCTGTTTTTCTTTTCAGTCATGTCCTTTGCTGACAGAGAGCAAAGAGAAACCTCTGAGAGCCTAGCTTACTTCAACCTTCACATCACTTGAATCCCTTTTCAACAATTTGTTTGCAGGCAAGGGTAGGTCATTTTTTCCAGCTCTGCAGTCTCACTCAGCACAAAGGTGCTTTGACTAGTCTTACTGAGCAGCGTGCATGTGGGGGGAAGTATTAATAGGCATTTCAACAATGCTCTGCTGCAAACCAAGGTGAACACTTAACAATAAAGTTGTTCACATGGCCATATTACCGAAAGAGGTAAAATATTTTGTAGAAGTTTGCAGTTTGTAACCATCGTGACAACGACCCCTTTAGAAAACAAAAAGTATTTTCACCAGAATCTCTCTTACTCAGTTGTGGGCTAATGCCAGAGTTGTTAGCTGGAATTCCATTTTTAGTTTTCAACTTTATTTTGAATAATAACTTAGCTACACAGTGACATACTATTTAATGTAAATTTGAAGATTATGTCTGGACACTAGATGTGGTATCATTTAAAGAGTGAAGGAGAGGAAATTAGCTGAGCCAGACCCAAACCCAGTAGGTATTCTGTTTTTTTGTGTCAGAACCCGACCTAAGCCCAATAATTTCCTACTCCTCCTCGACTACAGACATGTGTAAAAAGTAGTAGATAGTCCACATGAAAGTCAACACCTGAAAGAACCAGACCTGAATATCATCTCAAAACATTTGTTGAAAGCATGAGCTTAAAGTGACTTCAAGTAAAACACAGGTTAAAAATTGTTTTCTTGGGATGGAATTTTTATCCGATCCTATTTTCAATCCATATGTTCTTATAATTTAGTAAAACTGAACATGTCTAATATACAACAACATATCAATGAATGTATGTTTGCAATTATTTCTGTTATTTTGTGTACAGTTCCCAAACCAATGTTTCTACTTTGATGAACCAGTGATCCTAATGGTCCAATCTGACTTCCTCCATTACAATCCTGGCTCAAACACTGGACGTATCTGTGGGAATTCACTTACTGTATGTTTGAAAACCTCTCTTCATTTTTATTCCAGGCAGAAAGAATAAAATGCAAAAACAGATAATAAAGATGCCACAGGACTTTCATACAACTCAGACTAAAATACGATATTCGGCTGGATTCAAGCTTTGAGTTGGATAATAAAATTCAAGAGTTTTATAGACCCAGGGATAAAACTGCGTCATGGTAATGCTGGCAAAAATCAGAAGTCATCAAAACACTGCAGATTACAAATCAGCCTCCAGTCCATGTGGTCATGTTTTTTAAGGAGGGCCTCGGTTTCAGAGGCATGACTCACACAGTCGTGACATTGCACAGAGTCTTGCTGCATGTTTGCTTAATAGATCGCTCTTGGTGCGAAAGCAATTAGCGTTAACAGTTGTCGACATGTTCTTCTTCTACCGACACTCGCTACAAACACCAGCTCTGAGGGGAATAGTCTTTATAGACCAAGTGATGCTGACAATAATTGCTCAGTGCTCAGCTCCCTGTGTGAAATAAGATACAGTGTTAGTCTGTAGTTTACTACAGCTCATTGTTTGTCGGTATGATGATTGCATTCGCAGCATTTAGCCTTTTCTTTGTGTCTCTATGTGTTTATATGTGGGTGAGGGTAAAACCAAATAAGGGCTGTTACTTCAGTGTCTTGTGTGATAGCTTTGGCAGACATACAGTATAACAAGCTGTGGCCAAGATAATAGAACTTAGATAAGAGGTTTGTTATGCAATGTGTGTGTTTCTCTTTTTCCCCATTGCCACTTCTGCTCCATTCACTGTCTGTATGATATTTGCCTGTCAGCTCAGGGCTGAGCTGCCACACTCAGTTTTCTCTGCTGAAATGAAACACCTTGTCACCCGTCCACACTCATGGAATCTGAATCATCGTTTGGCAGGTTGAGCGTCATGTCTGACAGAGCAGCTATAGATTTGTCAGTGTATCAGACGGATTATTACCCTCTCTCTCTAAGGCATACATCAGCTGTTTATATTTATGTTGAATATATAATTATATTTTATAGAATATAAAAAAAGATCGGTGGGTTTATTATCTTGTCCCAGCTTTTCCTTGGAGATATCATTTGTTTTCTTATATACGTAATATAAATATCTCACAGATTGAAGTGTCATTAATAGTGAAGGATGGTGAAGCAAAAACATTCCTGCAATCCAAGACATATTTTTGTTCCCACAGTAATATTCCACATATAAAGTAGCAAAGTGGAAGAACTAAAATATACTTTTATGATAGACATTGTTCTGGGGCAAATATTGAAAGCTGTGGATTCCTGTTTTTTTTATCACTTAAGTAATGTTTTTGCATTTTCTGGTCAAATAATCAGTGTAAAATGAACATGTAAAAGATTTAAGTTACATGTGTTAATAGGTAAAAATAAAGAGATAAAAAGGGACAGGAGCTAACTATGATTCCAAAAGGGCTGTTCAGTAAGAAATATCCAATCACCAACTCTTATTACGTGCTCTGCTAAAAACAAAAACAAGATCACACCTCTTACTGTTGCTATGGGTATATTTAGTCATCGAGCATGTCGAACTGATGCTCAAAGACAAAGTAAATAATGAAAACCTTTATGGCAGCAACATTATCTGAAAGAGACCTGTGTTTGTTGGTGCATTGAGGATATAAACACAGGGGAGCAAGGGGATCCTCCTAACACACATGTGACTGTCAAGACAATGATAACCATTCAGTTTGGCTACTGCTTTTATCTATGGTCTTTGAATTAGATGTCTGTATAGAATAAGGATTGTGTTGTCAAATCTCCTTCACTTCTAGTCTTCTTGTAGTCTTACATCACATTTCACAGCTAATATGAACAGTAAAGTACTATATTTGTATTATTTTACTAATTGAATGGTCTGCCTCCTTGATAAATGTTCTTAGTAAATAGTTAACCTGTAAAGCATAATTTAAAACAGGCACTATTAGGAAATTGCAGCTGGAGGTGGGCCATACACTCGTAATGGACAATTATTGTGGGTCTGGGTCTACACGCTGAGATGAGTTTCCTTTCCCAAATGAGTCGGACTCATTAACCTAAATGCAAGGGATTGTGGATTTTGGGTGTTCCCTATGAAAATAAGAAGCTAGGTTGTCGGACAGAGTCACAGGGAGGTATCAATGCAATGCAGGACAACTAGAGAATGTTAATATATAGGATATGACTGTATTTGAATACTGTTCTAAGATACAATACAGAAAAAATCCAAATCTATTGCCTGATTCATACTACTATTATTTTTATAGTGATATAAACTGTAGAAAGGGCTTTTGGTCTATATGCTGTTAAAAGGCTGGTTGACCCTGCAAAGATTAAATTGCAGCAACTAAACCCTGGTGGATGTGTATGCATTCATTTGGCATAACAAATATATATTTCAAGTTAGTATAAGTGTGGTGTGTGCAATAAGACCTTCCATAAACGTGGGTATTGGAATTCAGGTCGTTACATTGGTCAAACCTTTGCTCAGGAAGCAGATTTTACACCTCAGTGTCCCCCACAGTTTGTATCATCAGTTTTTAACAGGTTCGACCTGTTGCCATCTCAGACGCTCCTCACTTCATGAATCTGGGAAAGTAAACGCTGCAGCCTTGTGCTCAGCCGAGTGAAGGGGGGAAGAGTGTTTGAAATATAATGGGATATATAATAAGGTGTGTGTAACATAGCCGCTGCAGTAAAAACCTGCAAGGGCAAGACAAGCTCTGTCACACACAGTGAGATGAGGCTGACAGATCTGCCAAAGGAGAGGATTGTCAGGGTTTGTCTCCTCTACTCTCTGTCCTCACTCTCACTGCTAGGCTCTTTTTTTATATACTGTACAGATAGCATGGGCATCCACTTACATTTTCTTTTTAATCCACTGGTTTTTTTTTTTACCCCAGATCATAGGCAATAAAATGCATCTGCTCTTGCAAACAGGCCACACAGAGAGACTCATTGCAGAGAGACCACTTTGTCAGAGTGTCTGAAACGAGGACATGCACCCAGAGCCAGCAGGGCTTTACCCAATGCATGGAATGAGATCAAAATTACACACACACTTTTGCACAGCTATCCTTATTAGGACTTTACATTGACTTCCATTTATTATGGACAGTTAAACCAAAACCTTATCCCCAACCGTAACTGTGACCAGTACATGCCTAAGCCTAACCTTAACCTAACCACAATTCACATCTTGACCCTTACCTTAACCAGGAGCTCACACGCACACACACACACACACACACACACACTCTTGGAGCTTGAGCACAAGGTCAGTTGTTGAGTCAATAAAGAAAACAGGCAGCGTGTGAGAGTGAGGGAACATAAACAGAACTCTGCCAAGCTACTGTTTGCATTCCACATCTCTGGGCTTCATAGCACAGCAGCTGCTTTAGCTCTGTGTACTAAACCATTCACAGCCACTCTGCTATTATGATTTGAATGTATGGCCTTTAATTGAGGAGTAAATACAACCCAGTCACTGACATGAGCAGGTTGTTTGATTCCATATTCTGCCAATCAACTTACAGTGGAAACAATTGCATGGAATATATACTAAAGATAAACTGTACATTTGTATGAATACTATATGATTATGTTGATAGTATGTTGGTACTACACTATAACAGTAGTGGTAGACTTGATGTATTAATTGAATGCATTTTCCCACTGTTGACGTTTGGGTAAACATTGACGACAGAGTTTTGGAATTCTAATATATTTAATATTGCCAGTGTATCGGTAATGCGTCCTGCAAATGTAATCATGGATATAATGGTAAGGTGTCCATCATGTTTATAGCTGTTTATGATTGTCATTGATGGAGACACTTGAGTGATTGCTTTTCTGGGTCAGTATCTGCAGTGAATGAAAGCAAATTTCAGTGTTAATATGAAGCTTATTTTCTGGTTTTGTGAATAAGGACGGACCACACTCAACTTCATTTTCATAGTATAATTTCTCATTATTCAACTGAAAGGATCTGGCTCCAGAATACATCAGCATGACAGATGCTTGCCAGCACTGAGCGCAGAGCCAGGCCTGAATATCAGCCAGGTTCACAGAAAGGAGGTTAGCCTGTAGTTGACCCTGGTTCCCAATCTTTGTTATCGGTCTACATATCATTTTGAGGACTTTGGTACATTAATCAACTTAATCTCTATTTTGCATAGAAATTATATCTGGTATTACTTGTCATAGCTTCATTATCTACAAACAAAATACCAAGCTGTGCACAATATAGGGAAGTGAATACTATACAGACTGTTATATTATACATATTTATATATTATTGTATAGTTTTTATATTATCTTAAGTTTGCCCTGTAGTTTTACTCATTTATCATTTTACTTAGTGTCTATGTTTTATCTTTGCTGCTGTAACATGGCAAATTTCCCATTAGTAGGACTGATAAAGGATTATCTTATCTTATCAACTTTATCCGACCTCAAAGTCGCTGCAAGTGTTCTTTTGGTTGTTTGTATATTGATGCAGGTTTTCTTAAGTAGTATCAAGTCCTGAATGACAAAAGCACCAGACAGAGCTACTTTATCATCGACAGGCAATGAGATGATTTTGATGTAATTTGAAGACATTATGTAAAAAAGAAGAAAAGAAAATTGCCCAATTGCATTGAAAGGGCAATTTTGGAATCCTCTCTTCAATGACATTTTACAGCAATTTTACAGCTTCTGTGTTTGGAGCTTTTCAGCTACGGTATGATGTTGAAGGGATGTCTCAATATTAGTTACTACAATTCCAGTCTTAATTTAATTAACCCCAGCTATGGCACCACCCTCCCTCCTATTGTTTAAAGGCTTTGCTGAGGTTGCAGACTCCAGCTCAGCAGACGTAACTCTCAAGAACTGTCATCTCAGTGCAGGAATCTTCAATATAACATAGTAGATCTTCCCGAGTGTAATCTGTACCAGTTTTCCCAAGAGGAGAATGAGGGTTGAACTGTGCTATGTTATGAGACTGCTTTGTTTTGGCCTCCTTATTGCTTTCAATACATGTGGTGAATGGACATCTGCTGTGATTGCTTATAACAAACATTGATGTGTCAATGTGACAGCGTCTCATAATATTATCTGAATGGCTTCATTGTGTTGTCATTGTCAATCCAGTCAAGTTATCATGTAAAAGGACACACCCAGAATTAGTCCATGCATACATTAGATTCTTAAAAGTTAGCTGCAATAAAATTATTTTTGCAAAAATTAACTTGGTGTATCATTCTTATTTGCAACAAATAAGAATGATACTTTTTTTTTTTTTTTAGATAGAGCCACAAATCCCTCAGATGATTACATTTAGAATTTCTTTCTTCTCAGCGGTCACAGCAGGAAGGCGACAAGCCGCACTGTCTATCTGTAGCTACACGGGAGGTGAGCATCCGTCGGCTCCCTCCAACATAGAGTCAAATGAGATCACCACACTTCACAGCTACTTTGTTATCAGCCTTTAATGAGACACTTTGTGGGAATGAATACCTTCCCTTTCTTCCAGCTGGCCTTCCCCAAGGCTCGCCATTAGTTCTCCTACTGTGCCACCGGTGTGAAGTGAACACCGAGCGTACAAATAGATAGAGGGAGGGAGACACAATAAGGAAGGTAAAGAGTTGGAAAGCAATGGTGTCGTGGAAAGGAAGGGAGAGCATAAGGGGTGGGGGGGGGTTGGGTATTCTAGCTTTCTGCTTAATTGCTTCCTGGCACTAGAGGTAAGCTTGTTCTAGTACATAAATCCTCCTATTTTCATTTATCTGCTCCAGGTGTTGATGAAACAATTCCCCCACCGGATAATCATATTTCCCCTTCCCGCCTGCCAAGACGCTGAGAGGGAGATGGCGACAGACCCCCCCCCCCACACACACACACACACACACACACACACACACACACACTCCCACTGATCACACAAACCCACACACACACACCACTACCTCTCTGGGTGTGTGTGAATGGCTCTCCTCGGGTTTTCAATTTGGACAATAATGCAAGAGGTGGAAAACGGTTACAGACTACACCTTGGGGGCAGTGGGCGTCAGTCTGTTATATTTTTCTAAATGTTTATACTGGATGGTGTGTTCCAAAACGGAACAGTCAGTTAATTTGTCCAATGCTGAAATCGGTCACCACTAAGCTCATTAGTAAATCTATTGTACAGCTTCAAATTCATCAACATCAAATTCCTAATTTGTGCATTGTCCATCGTTCTCCCCGTCTGGTTTTTTACACCCCCTTCCCATTGATTGATTTGCCATTTAACTGTGTTTTATGACTGGCAGCACAAGCCTTTATTTCTTGTAGATGCCAGTCATTTGTTAGCCCTTGGCATTGCCTTTATCACTTCTGAAGCCTATAAATGTAACTGAGGGTCACATACCTCTGGAGGCCTCTCCATGAGTCTATAGCTGCAGGCAGGAATGTTAAAACCAAGGGCAGGCTCAGCAGCGTCTGTGCTGCTGCTGCTGAATTGAGATATACTGCTGTGGATTTATATAAAGGTAGAGTATGCTCCCTGCAGTGCTTTATATGTGAATAAAGACACCACATATAACTTGTGTTGAAACATTTTGATATGCCTTCATTGATTTATGATTTAAGGGTTTGTGAGACCATACTAATCTGTTTTAGGGAAAAGCTTCATCATGTCCCTCTGACTCAGGTTGTCAACAGACAGATCAAGGTGCAGGCCAACACCTCCAACACTGGCAGGGATTCAGGGTCTTGCCCAAGAGCACTTCAGCACCCCACTATGAACTTGACATTATGACATTAACAGTCCTCTCTTACTTACTGGCCTTGCAACCAGAGCCATGACTGGAATCTACGGCAGACAAAAGAGGCTAAGTGAGCTAATGTGTTGTTTTCTGGCCCTTCGGCAAAACGGCAGGCATTGTTTGCGGTAGAAGGCACAATGGTGTTTCTGTTGAGAACCAGCACAAGTGAAGGCCTGTCAAAGCCAAGGAAAGTGAGGGTGTGAAGAGGGAGGGAGGGGGGGAGCACGTGCCCACAAAGCAACTTGTTAGAGTAATGGTTCTGGTTACTTAACCTCCAAGGTGATTCTGGCAAATCAACAGTGTGGAGTTAGAGCAGTTTTTATCTTGTTCTTTATCTGGAATATTTCTTATTTAATCTTGTATTTTTCATATTTTCTTCCACTTTAAATCTATCTTTCTGTGTAAAAAGCATAAAACAACACTGATATACAGTATTTAGTTTGTGGTAATTAGGTTGTTGGACATGTGTTGGCCTCTTACTCAAAATTGTATCTGCCAGAAAGCACTCAATCTAATACCTCTTTTATAACCAAATTAGCTGGTTCAGGCCTTTTTTATTCTATTACCAGTAGAATTTGCCTCTTTGTTTTTTTCCCCTCTGTGCATCATGTTTGATCTTGCGAATGTAATGAAAAGTGAGGTGCTCTCTCACCTCGTTGTCCTGTGAAATTAGCGTGTTGACCCGGGTGTCGTGTTTTCATCACTGCCGATGAGAGCCGGAGCCGATTAAAACCTACTGCAGAGTCATTTAAACAGGGAGTGAATTTTGATTGAATCCCCTCACACTGGATCCAGATGTTAGTGGGAAAAGCAGCTTGATTGAATCCTTATTTGGAACTTAGATTCCAAATGACTGTGAATTCAGCTGTTTTCCTTTGTGCCCAATGTGCTTTTTGCATGTAGAAGGTCAAGGACTGGAGATGTCCCGCTACTGTTGGCCTTTTCTTGCGGCTGGAGACAGTCAAAGAAATTTAGGCAAATGTTCTGAGTTTAATATAATTCCTTTAGCCATTAGTGCTGCAACTCAGCTCTGTTTCTCCTCCATCTATTCATATATCAACAAATGAACCTAGTTATTTCTTAAAAACGATATATACAACCTTCTTACATTGTTAGGAAAGAGCACAGACCACTGCAACTATCACCACTGCTACTGTTAGCTGGCATACGTCTCCATCTGTTTTGTACAGCCTCAGGCTAAAGCAATGCTAGAAATGTTGTTATGACCACAGGCTATCATTCATGTACTCATTATGCAGTAGTACAGGATCTACAGTATATCAGAGAACACTTTATCCACTACATTGAAGGTTTTGTGGAAAAGGTTAAATCCCACCTGAAACAAAGTTCAAATTCAAATTGCCCTCTTCTCATTTATAGTGTGACCTCATAAAATGCAGATGGAAATATTGATTTCATGCAAGTTACACAATTCTTACACATAACTTATTTGCTGCTGCTCAATATCTCAGAGTTGTTAAAGCTTGAAATTGTTTGTTGAATAGCTTATTTGTTGAATTCAATCGGTTTTGCCAGCGAATAACATTTAGATGCATTAGGTTCCTGCACTTGTCCAGATGAAATTCTGCTGTCATGTATCACTACTATGACTTAAGGTTCTTGAAGGATTATTTCTGCTCTCTTGTAGTGTGATATAACACAAATATCAGCAGGGTTTGCTGGATGTTAGTAAGTGAAACAAGATAAACAACTTGCAATCCTTTGTCTCTGGAGATTCCTTCAAGATGCCGCAAGAGGGTGAGGCTGTTTTAACTGCTGTTGGATGATTATTTACCGCACACACTCTGTTTACACACAGTACATAGCTTAAAATCACAGCTCTGCAATATCTCTTTTACACTGAAATTAGTGGGTGTACACAGGTTTTCTAAATGCCTGTAAAGCTGCCAAAAAAGGTGATTGGCTCCTTTCTCATTGCTGGTAGAATTTTCCTTTTTGGTTTTTTCCCCCCCAGTGAGTCATGTTCAACATCACAAACTTGCCAGAAACTGAGAAGCTGTCTCCCCTTGCTTTCTTGTCAGTATTGCATCTTCCACAAAAAAAAAAAAGAAAAAATACTGTTGCACGTTGTTTCCAAGATGTAAAAAAAATAAACTTTTTACACCAACGTTCATAGCTTTTTACGCGTCAAAGCCACAAATTTCAATGCATATCTTGATGTCATGCATAAAAAATGCAGTGTCAGCGTTTCGACTGCCTAAACAAAGACATAGAAATTTGCGCCTTCACCCAGGGTGCATGTTTCCATCATTGCCAATCGGAGCTTAAGCCAATAAAAACCCATGTCTACTTTAGACTTGTTGGACCTGAGAGTGAATTGTATCCATTGCTTTTCCAGACAAAAGCCAGATGTTAGTGGGTTTTTTGATCAGTGGAAAAGGGGCTTAAGGTAACAGGTAACACAGTCTGGATGGCTGATAAGGAGTCCTTTATGCTTTGCCCGTTCCTTGAGAAACAAACATTGTCATCAGGAGAACATTCGACAAACAGGTACAAGCTCAATACTTTAACAGTGCTTGGATAACATATTTAATGGTAAAATCCCCACTTATTTATTTCGCTCTTAAGTATCGCAGCTCTTACAGTTACTAGTTGTGGCTAATTATTGAGTATCTAGAGCTATCTCATTAGTTATTATTCTTTAGGCATGAATTTAGCTTGGCATCATGCTTTTAACAAAGAAATGTTTGCTTCCAAAACGTATTATTCATTATAATGATAGTTTTGTTTAAGAGGATTAGTTGTTAGAATCCCCCAAATCGGGACAGCAACAAGTCCAGGTTGTATGTGCAGACTCTCCTGTGGTGGAAATGCTGCCTGGTGTCTTTACTGCTTGTGTTCGTGGTGGGTCTGAGAGGCAGCCTGTCAAAGTTAATCAGCCTACAACGAGCGGCTAAAAGCAGACATCCGAATTTCAGAGTGGTTCACACACAAGCACAGACAGGGAAACAAAAGCTCACATACATGTTGTACTGCATGTAAAAAGGGGGACATAAGAGTTTTGCTGGCAAGTCATTAACGAAGGCTTGGTTAATGGTGACTCTGACTGAACCTTCAAAGATACAGTTCTTTGCTCCAGTCCTTGAGTGAGAGCTTTGGTGGAACTGGATGCCTGAAGACATTTATTCAAACAAGATGAACTGTTGCCCCCCCTCCCTCTGCTTCTCCCCAGTTCTTCTTTGTAGTACACTGTTGTTACAAGAGGAGTAGAATGAGAAGGAGGAAGTCTTTTTCCTGTCTGGTTCTTATTACTTACACTGCCTACTAATGAAGCTGATGGAAGGGCATTCAAATGGATAACCACTTCTAACAAATGTATCTCCTTCAGCAAAGTCAATCAGTTCTCCTTACAGGGAATGTGGTTCATTACTAACAATACCACTGACGTGAGGTTGACTGAACTATCACAGTCCTTTTAGCCATGCTAGTGATTGGTCGGTTGCACCGTCCACCACTTTAATATTAAATATCTCAACTATTGAACAGATTGCCATGTAATCTTCGACAGACATTCATTGTCTCCAGAGGATGAATATGAATGATTTGGTGATGCCCTGACTTAACCTCCAGCAGCATCACCAGATAGATATTTAATGCTTCGTGTTTATTATTGGCTAGTGAAGTAGCATGGTAAAATTCTAAGATAATGTTGTGAACAGCTGAACATCAGTATGTTTGAATTACCATTATGAACATGATTCCATGCTAAAGTTAGCATTTCACTTGTATCCACACCACTAGAGCATTTTCGTGTCCTAAACCTAAGAGCTGCTGGTTCTATTTTAGTTTGAAAACTCTGAGACATTTGGAAAGTCACCAACATTTGGTTTCTGATTGGGTTTTATCAGTCAACACTTTGCATTGCTAAAATTTACTTTCATTTGTTGTCGGCAAAAGACAATAAATCCCTTGTCTGTCTTTGTTCTTCGTGCATCGTGTTTTTCACAACTTAACACCCAACTGCAAATAGATAATCTGCCTCCTCTCAGCACTGGCATGCACATGACCTTTGTCTGTTTATATATTATGGGTTTTCAGGCATGTTAGTATCAAGAAAGATGACGTCTGATATGGAGCTTAAATGTTTGTCTGGACCGAGAGTGTTTTTGTTTTAAAACTCACGTTAATTAATATTAATATGCATGTGTCCTCAGTCGTGCTGCTTTAGTTGCTGGGGCTACCAGCATGTACTAAATCTCTGATATGTAAAATACAGAGCGTACTCGTGTGTAGTATGGTGCCATTCATGGCCATCATTAATCACACCTTCACCTGGAATAGGCAAAGCGGCACACTTTAAGTGGTTTGAAATCAGCTGTGACCTCAGAGCGAGGCGACTACATAATTGTCCCCATCAGCTCAAGACGGAACAGTGCACTAGTGTGAAGCGAAGGGTGAGTCTGCTGATAGTTCCCCTGCTTGAACATACATGTCACCATGACACGGCTGAGCAGTGCAAACAATAAGCAGCTCTGCAGTGAGGTCTACTGTGTTTGTATATGTAAAGGAACTTATCCACCAGGTCACCCTTAGCTCCATAGAAACAGCCATCCCCCACTCCTTTTGAAACATCTCCTTGTGCTGCTGTTAATCAGCCTGTAATTGGTAGCAGGCCAGGCTGGAGAACACTGGCATTAGTCCACACTCATAGAGCCATAACTGTGGATTACAGCAATGTGGAAATACCAGAAGGAGATGCTGAACCAATGTAATATGCAGATGTTGAGGCAGTAATAAGAAAGAAAAGAGAGGCATCATAATAATACCCAGCAGTCACTCTGCCGGGGCTGAATAATTTGGGTGTATTTGTTTATTATGCATCATATGGGAATTATTGTTTAACAATATACAAACATGAGTTCCATGCCGTTTAGGAGATGAGTGATTTGAAAGAACCACAAATTGTAGAATTATACAAATAGTTTTACTTGTATTTTTCTAACCACAGCCCAAAATAGTTTTGAGCTAAATGTTGTCTCCAACTAATTCTGCAATATTATGCTATTACTGTGAACAGTGACACACCCTCCCTCCAGCTTTTACAGATGTACTGTACAGATGTTAGTTTTGATGTGTTGGCTTATAGTGAGTGAAACTCAAATACATATACGCTAGAGTTCACTTTTGTTGCCTGTGGTTTCAGATTAATTGATAATTGATTCTTGTCCCCCAAGAATTAAATTGAGGCCCCATGTTATTAAATCTAAACACAAATTATATGAATTTTTAATCTGCATATTGCAGTGTTTGTTTTTATGCTCACCATAACATCACATGATCTGCAAACTAGGTCCTCTGCAGGTTATAGCCTGGGTTTGAAAAAAATGACCATCCATTGATTTTGTGCATTGTGTTTGATTGTGTGTTTGTTGTGCCATCAGCTACCACTTTTTTTAATGGGAAAACCTCAGAATGAATTTAATATACATTATTTTGCAATTAACAGTGTGCTATGATTAAACACTCAGGTAGGATAGCTGTGATCTGAATTCTGTTTCAAATAGGCAAGAATCATTTTCTGTTGAAAAACACATGCTTGTAATTGTTGATAAGAAAATTGTCACGTTCAAAGATAATAAATTACATAAATGTTCTGAAGCTTCAATCTAGCATCACATGGACATTTTAATTTGAGTCAAGACTACATAATCATGACAACAATTTATGTAATCCTGTTCAAAATAGTGATTTACAAAAGATGAAATAAAATCCATTTGATGAGATGAAACTTTAATGATCGCTGTGTGAAAATTGGGTCGTCACAGCAGCAGAACACAGGATACAGACAAGATTAAGAAAAATATGGAGCACTGAATAGATGAGTGGTAGTTTAACAAATTACCCATGTGGAGATTAACACTGTTAAAACACAAAAAACATTGTCCCTTACAACATCCACATGTCAAGCATTGGAAACTCACATGCCTTTATGAGATGGAACCCGAGTGTACTGCCAACTCTTGATCTCATTGAAATGTTTCCGTGGTTTGATTGCTGGATGTGATGTGGTAAAAGGGTCATATTGCTTTATGCTGGTACTGTGATCACCTCCACAGATATGTGGGAGATAAAGAGCAGTGGTGGTAGCACAGAACAGTTCAGTGCATGTCTTTATTATCCCTGAAGGGCAATTTGCTTTACAGCAACAAGTCATTAACACACAGCAGAGGTGTAGCTGGTACAATACACCTCAACCCAGGAGCCAGAGCCACTATGTGTTACACTCAAATGTGTGCAGTCACTGATAGTGTCTGTCAGGCGCTGTGGGAATGTAACATTATTACCTAATGGAGGTGTTGTTGTGCACACTGGATATTCAAATGATGCAGGTTAGAGGTCATGTTTTCGTATATCTGTTTGTTGATTTGTTGGTTTTTATGTTTGTTAGAAAGATCACACAAAAACTACAGAACAGATTGCCACAAAACTTGATGGAAAAATGTGGAGCCAAGACTTTTTTTGGTAATCATTTTTTGACATTTTTTCTTATTGCATGAATAATTCATGGGTCTTTTTTCACAGTGAAGGTCTGCGCTGTTCTGACAGCCATTCTAGTTTTTATAGCGTTCACTAATTTCATTGTCCCACTTCTCTTATTAACATCTAATGCGAACAAATTGCAAAATGCTGCTTTATTTTAAGTAACTATTATCTGATAATTATTGATGCTAAATGTCTTTGTGAAAGAAGCACTTGTGAGGAGTTCTAAAGTCAACAAAGTGATTCAGTATTGCTTGATACAGACACATGCAGTATCTATCTAATGTAATGTAACGTAAGCTAGTGTTAGCATTGTAAGCTACTGGTCATAGCACTGTACTGATTGAGCAAGGGTTTCTTTTATTTCCTGTGAATTAAACTGATACTGATATGTATGAAAAAGCTCTTTAACCCCTCATCATCTAGTATTATTACACACTGTAAAATGTCATATATTTATCACTTTGTTTTTTGAGGGTGCAGCATTCCATCAAATTCATATCTTTTATTTAAAGTCCCCTGACATATTTGAAAACTTAGGGTCTTTACTAGAATATAAACGTAAGTTATGGTTTTTATTACAATATTGTTCTGCACAGTGCTCTTACTGACCAAACACTGGTACACTGGGGTCTTAAGATGTTTCATTATGTTGAGTTTTATTGTGCCTTTAAAATATTATGGTGTTAACTCAACAGAAAGCAGCTAATTAAATTTGTTCAGTCGCTGCTACTGACTCAGAGCAAGCAGCTCTCAGGCTGCAGCAGTGGTGGCTCTGGGTTATTCAAGGCCTCAGTTTTATGTTCACTTGTGGCTTTAGTGGACTTTGTCATTAAATATCCTGTGATAATAGCATCATCTCATTATTTCGCCTAATTTGCGCTTTGTGAGAAAGGCAACTTTTATGTCGTTGTTGGGGCTGTCTTTTGTTTCCCACACTGCTGAAGCACTGTTGTTAGTGAGCAGTACTATTTAGAGCTGGGAATCAGTTTTCCAGAGCCATGCTGGTGATGTGGGTTTGTGGTTTTAGTGGTGAAACTGGAGACTGTCTTGTGTCTGTCTGGTTGACTGACAACACTGTAAAAAGTGCAGGATTAGAAATGATCCGGGTTCATAAAATACAATGCACTGCATGCTTTGTCGTGACACTTTTGAGAACACTGCAAGGAAAAAAAAACATAACAGGACATTTCATAACAAAAACTATTATTTTGGAATCATTCCAACAGATGGGAGCAAACTGTTTGAGTGTCAAGTCTGTTTGGCTCCTGCACTGGAGACTGCAGCCAAGTGTCACCATAACGGATATCTTTCTTCTGAATTAGTTTATACGTTGACCACATTCAATAAAACACACTTCAGATATGTTTTCAACCAACAAGATGGTGAAGACTACTGTGTTTGGCATTTGTGCATAATTTCACAAGATTTGTTTTCACTTTAGCATTGATCAAGTTTTGTAAATCATGTCAAATCAATTTACAAATCTCTACAAAACTATTTGGAATCTTTATTATTATTAAGTATTAAGTTAAGTAATAAAAGTAACTGATATGTTATAATGATCCAGAATGTGGCTCAGATACTGTAGAAGTTTCTTCCTGTGGTAATAAGAGCTGCAGTCTCAGTTGACAGCTTTAAAAAGCAGCTGAAGACTCACTTATTCAGCTGGCCTGGGGCTACTCTTTAAAACTCTAGTATTACATAGTGGTGCTCATGTTTTAATGTTTGGCTCTTTTATTGCTTATTTCTAACAATCATACTTTTGTAAAGCACTTTGTGACTTTACTGGGTAAAAGGTGCTTTTACTAAATGAACTTCATAATGTTGTGTCTTTTACATAACACTTTTCTTAAGAGTCCCCATATCTCTCTGCAGTGTTTGTGCTCGATATGTAGATGATATTCCAGTCGATCACTGCTGTCTGTTGTTCCAGCCCCTGTTTTTATTTATCATGAAGGTTCTGGTTTTGAACTCTTCTTAATGAGCAGAGAATTACAAACACGTGATTAGCAAGTGGATCAATTATGTGTTTTACCTCTCTGTGCTAACACAATGCAGAAGCAGTATATATATATATATAATTTTACTTTATTGCTATTGATGAAAATAAAACTGCTATAATTGATATTGTTTTATTGCCCATCCCTAAAGTAATTTTGGGTTTTTGAAAGCACTATAGAATCATTAGTCAGACGTCAGAGATCCTAACATTATTGAACTGTTGCCTCTTATTTGTGCTCATCCATTAGCAGCTAAGCACATAGACCCAGCCTCACTGAAAGTTTTAGAAACCCTTAATTTCCCCCTGAGAATTTATTTCCCATTGCAGGAAGACATTCTTTCCAACTTCCTTCTAAAGTTACTCACTCACTGGTGTATCAAACAAATATTTCGATATATATATAAATATATATCTGCTGAAAGGAGGCGGTGTTTGCAGCCAGCTACTCTGCTTGAAATCTTAACAAGATGTTTCATTTCTCGTCTCTGTCCTTCCCTCTCCCTCCTTTGCCACTTTCTCTCTCTCCCTCCCTCTTACTTGTGCTCTCTCTCCCCACTCTCTCTCACCCATCTTGCATTCTTCCCCCGAGCGTCCTTGTCAGTGTCAGAGTCAGCTGATGCTATGGAGAAAAGAGGCGAGGTCAATAGTTTGTCTCCCTGCCTTATAAATAATGTGACTCAGAGGCTGACAGAATGAGTTTGGATGGCAGCAGGAGGGATAAAATGGCTGGAATATTTTCTTAACACCCCCGCACCCCCCATCTCCCAACTCCGCGGCTTGACTTATTTAATCTAGGTGACGAAATACTTGTCTGACCTTGCTGCTGTGTTTCTTTTCTGTTTGTTGTTGACGGGGAGTGTTCTCCCATTCTCTTCCTGCGTCACTGCTGGCATTTTAGCTGAGCAAGGAAGTGTTTTCCTGTCAAAGAGCCATGTAATCGCATTACCCTCCACATGTGTTTTGGTTTAGGAAGTCATGGTGTGTATGTGCATGTGCTTTGTGGGCTGCTGCGGGAATTTTAATGCAGTGGGATTACACGCATACAGAGAAACCAATGCACTTTACTTTTATTTTTACGTGTGTTTTGAAGCAGTCCAGAGCGGGTATGTTAAGTGCATTTGTGCTCACGCTTACCTGTGGACATTTTGCGCAATACACGAATGAACACGACTGCGAGTGTTTGTGTTTACTGTTGCCATGGGGTGCAAACGCTCCACCAGGACTTGTCAGTGACATGACAGTCCAGTAGCTAGCTGCTGCAGCCAAGCCCCAGGAGAGTTTCACTATGCTGTCACTGTGTAGTTTAGGGAAGAGGAGCGGTGGAGAAATAGGGGGTCGGAGATTTCCGATGTTGCTCATACTGCTCAGGGTGAACGCCAGTGTCAAGCATTGGGTTACAGCTCAGTGCGGTGTTTGCGAATGCATTGCTGCACATTCACCAGCAGCAGTGATTTGCCTTTGCATTCATCAAACATCAAACAGTCAGGTTCAAATTTCACACATGCATACACACATGCATGCTGCCATAAATGTACCCGTGCATGCGTAATTTATGCACAATAAACTATGTGTAATTTTAATTATGAATGAAAAGTGATTTTAATACAGCTAAAGATCGCTTGTCAGTGTGTGTGTGCTACATCATCTGAGTGCACCATGACAGTTTCACACGCAGCATTGTCCCACTTTAATTGTATGCTTCATTCATCATTTTAATATTTCTGAACCAGGACCTGTAGGATTTGGTACCCCAAGAAAGATGTGCCACATTTCGAGGTTTGCAGCCGTGTTGTTTCAGACACATATTTACTCAAAGTTTCAGTTGTTAGAAGACTGTGATTCAACTTGTTATCAGCAGACGCTCAATATTATAAATATGGTACATCAATTGATTAGATTGATTCCCTAAAGAAAATAGTGAATCTTTCCTATTGTAATTGTCCAGCTAGCAAAGTGATGTCTTCATGGTCATTGTCTTGTCCAACAAATGTTCCAAAACCCAAAGACAGTTTGGAGAAAAAAGGATTCTTTTTGACATAGTAATTACCTGCCACTTGATTCATTTATAAAAACATTGTTTAGTCTCTAAATACACTTACATGTAGAGTATCAATGTGAAACGTGTTCTTGAGCTGTGAATCCTCACCCACACAAACACGTTTGAATGATTAATTTGTGCAGGCATTTACACTAAAAAAGCCATCAGCAGGCTCGGCAGGCTCATTCAACAACCGCTCTGTTCCGCATATCGTTTTCAGCCACCGAACACCATCTCAGGGAAAGCTGCTTTGCTTTTCTGAGAGCTCCCAGAGCCGAGCTTGGTGTCTGATTGAACGCCTTTTTTTCTCTCCTCTCTGTAACATTTTAGTGGCAAGGTTTGAAATGCCACTCCAGCTCCAAATTGACTCTTCAGGGTTCCTCCGCTTTTCCTATCTGTCATTCAGTATTAGGCTGAAGGAAGAAAATCAGGAGTCGTGCTGACCGCCTCGACCCGGCCAAATAGAAATTGCTTCAGTGGAGCAATTATATGTGTCCTTTTAACCTATTTGCATGTTGCTTAATAGAAGGTTTTATTCTGTAAGTAATATATGCTATGTTATGTGTGTGTGTGTGTGTGTGTGGGGAGGGTGTCTCTCCTGCCTACAGGAGCCACCTCAACTAATCGCAATCATGGCTGCAGTATGGATTCTCATTATGATGATGGTAATGTGCTTTGTGCTCGCAACTGCCGGCTGCAGCTCTGGCTGCACAGTGTGTATCACGTTGCATGATTCACGCGGCGCCTCATTTGATTACAGGCGCCAGAGAAGGGGGTCAGAGGCAGATCTGATGACCGTGCAGTTTTGGAGGCTCTACGGTGGTTTCCAGGACATCTGACAGAGTCTCTGTTTATGGCTCCGAGCATAATGAATGATCCAAAGTGTGATTTAAATGGGCTAGCCCTTGATCCATCTAATTGCCCCCCACTCAGTGTAATTACAACTTTGTGTGCACTTTGCTCGGGACTTCATACTGCCAGGGCTGCTGGTTTAGCATTTTCCTGTTTGTTTGATTTCTCCCTGCGAGCTTGGCAGGGAGACAAACATATTTTCTTATGAGGTAATAAAACTGTTGTATAAAGTGACATATTTTAATGTCTGCTTAGTTTGCTTAATCGCGCAGCTGATTTAGTGTCTGTAAGTGGGCTTAGTGTGCTGTTATTACCTCTGCCAAGGAGGTTATGTTTTCACCCCTGAGCGTTTTGTTTGTTTGGTGGATGGTTTGTTTGTTAGCAGGATTACGCAAAAACCTCTTAACACATTTTGACAAAACTTGGTGGAAGGATGGGACATGGATCAAGAAAGAACCCAGTAATGTTGTGGGAGAATTTTATTTTATTTTTAATTTGTGTGATACAGTATTTTTTCTTTTCGGTATAGTTTGTGGATTTTGATGAAACATATCAGGAAGATTCAGGGCTGGTATCTATGAGTGTGTTTCTCTGTGGTACGTGCTCTACTGAGTGCTATTCTAGTCTCTATATTTTTTAAAATGTCTTTTCTACTGTGAAGAGCTTTGGCCCCATGCCTCTGTATTCTTCTCCTAAACCTGTCTTTTTTTTATCTTTCATCTTTGCTTTTGATTTGATTCGAACATTTCTTAACCGTACAAACCAGCTGCAAATTACTTGTTTCAGCCCGATGAAAGGACCTTTTAAAGAGAACGTGCACTATCATTGGATTTCATCATTTGCATAATCAACGTCCCTTGTTGCTTTTTAAGGTCACTTGTTCTGCTCCAGTCATGGGCAAGTTTCATGCACAAAAATGTTCCCCAGAAGTAGAGAAGATCATTTCCTGGTGCCTGAGATCAGTAGACGGATCTTATTATATCTTATAGTCACACTGTCGGCAGTCAAGTTACACAAAACATTTGGAAAATATTTATTAAGCTGTCGGACAATGACCCTGATCATAAATGTCTTTTCCATTTCTGTACTTGAGTGTTTGGTACTTTTTTAAAATCAGCAGTTATCATCCAATATACTTACATACAACCGGTCTGAACAACTTGTGCAGCTTAAATGTCAGTAATAGTAGAAACATCAAAAAATCTTTGTTTGAAGGTGACATTTTGAATTTGATTTTTTTTCTGGCCAATAATCCAGAGCCCAAAGTTTTATTTTTTAATTTATTATGTGCTTATTAAAAATTCTGTTTTTATTACCAGTTGTTCGTATCATTTTACTTTCAACTCTAGTTTTATTTCATTCTGTCAAATGTGCGGATGATCATGCTCAGCACATGTGTACCGGATCCCCTGTGAGTATGTTGTGTATGTGTGTGTATGTTTATCCAGCTATGGATGAATGCTCCAGCAGGCAGGCCGCGTGTGTATTGTCAGCAGCCTCCCAGGAGCCTTCCCCCAGGCGAGCGCAGTGTTAGTAATAGACTGATTTACCTACATGCTGCCTAACTTCCCCGCTGCTCCAGGGAGCTACTACTGTGTGGCTCACTGACTCTGCAGCTGCACGTACACACACACACACACACAGTTACACACTCAAAGTCACACACACACACACACACTCCTTAACAAAGCAGGTGTCAAATACAAGTGGCACCTTTGTCAATTTGTGTCACCCTCAGGAAACAGTGAGAACGTTTAACATATTCAGAGCAGTAGAGGTGGTGTCATTTGCAAATGAGTTGTTAAAAAATGGCATGATTAGGATTAATTATTTTACTGCACCACCTGTTTATAGAGCAGTAACAGCACCTCAGCCAAATGTGAGCCTGCTGGCTTTTGCCTCGCAACAAAGACAGACTGCATGTGTGTGTGTTTGACTAACCCTACGCCTCTCTCTGGCAGAGCTGCCTTTGCTACATTTGAAGTTCCTGCACACAGGGCGATGTTTGTTCTCAGATTAATCTAAGCCCGGTGGCTTCTGAGATGCCGTCAGATCGTTAGCGAAGACGGTGTCATGTATTCACAGCAGGGTGGATAAAACCTGTGTCTCAATTTGTCATCGGTAGCCAGCAGCGGCTCCGACAAAGCAGCCTTTCACAGACTGAATCAATCAGGTTGTCTTATCCGATGCCCCTTCACTCAGAAGGTAAGAAGGAAGTCCACAGATTTTAACGCTGAGTAAACTGATCTGTCACTACTTAAACCCTCTGTATGCATGTCGTATGTAAAACTGTCGATGTAACCAGTAAATTGGCTGATGGAACATAAACCCACATTCAGATCAATCTTCATTCTCATTATAAAGTGCATCAGTCGCCTTCAGCCATTTGTTAATAACTCTAATTTTGAACTGGCCATTATAACTATCCTAAAATAACATACAAATTAATAAATAAAGTGTGGCTGTTGTAAAACAGAAGATAGACTGCATACTGAAGAGCATCATTCTTGACTTGTTAAACATTTTGGCACTATTCAAAACATCATACCAGATAAAAAACAGCTCATTGACAACAGGTCAACGTGTCAAACCAGCCCAGTCAGACAGGATTAAAAGTGACTGAACAGTGCGCTACATGAGGCCTGTGGTATTTGTTAAGCATTTCAAAGACTTATCTTCTGATGGCAGCTGCTTCACCCATGAACTCCACAACTGGCAGCATTTCAGCTCTCTCAAAACCTCAGGAGATATTTTTTCTTCCAGCTAAAAAGAGGTTCTCTGTTTTGCCAAAGCACACAGCGCACACAAGTTAAAGTGTGGATGTCAGTACGGCTTCATTTACCATCTCCAATATGTAGAGCTACATGGCAGCTGACCTGGTGCAGATAACACGGCTGCACCTAGCAGCCGCTGGTAAGCTGCTATAATGTTTGCCGGTGACCCCACGGGGGAGATCAGGGTTCCATTCAGCCAAAGCAAAAGTCTCATTCTCTACATCTTGAATGGAAATTGCAGTTCAGCCTTTAGCAGGAATATCAGAAACTCCTTGTAAGATCATTACAAGGAGTTTGTGTTGCTAGAGTCGAGGTCACTGCGGCTCATCAAACTTGAGCGGCTGCACTGAAGAGCACGCTGGTTCACATTGCATATGTTAGTGTGTTTGCCATATTTGATTTTACTGGCTCCTTTAAATGGAAAAAAAGATGCAATGGGACCTGTGGAAAAAGTCTGTCTCTTGGATTCAGTGGCCCCCAGACATTTATGTATTTGATTAACAGTGGAAATAGCCATTGTTCTTAATCTAGGGTGTGTATATGATATCAAATTTCCTTAAAGATACATGTCAATATGTCTGTCTTTATTTTAACTGCCTTTCTGTTGATTGAACTTGATATATGAAGTCATACATTTCCCTTCAACACACATCTGCCCTATATTCTTCATCAGTTTCTTCCACTCACCTTTCCCCCCTCAACACACTGGAAGCCATCGTCACTAGACACAAGGAGCTGATTAGAGGTAGAGGAGATAGATTTGTGCTGAAGGCCAAGGGTGACTCAGAGGCCGAGAACAGAGCCAAACAAAGAGTGGTGAGGGCTGCGTGGAGTAGGATATGAGTAACAAGAACACAAAAGAGCCAAGAAACAAGGACAGTGTCATTATGAGGACAGGATTTTTTTCTTAAATAACACATTCAGCATTGCATACATACTTGGGTTATTTGGATCAGTGCCGATGATTGCAATGTGGAAATGCATCACATTTATGCATAGCAATATACTTTAAATATACAATATACCACCCAGTCTGAGGAGCAGTGGAGTCAGCAGCTAAGTCCTGATCTGTATGTGCAGTGTTAGACAGCCCTGCTGCTCGGCTGCCTGCCCTGCAGCCCAACATCTGCTGAGCGCAGGAAGCATTTGAAGGATAATTAAAAGGACTGGCTTCCAACTCATTTCCCGCCTCCCATGGCTAAGCAGCAACATGCTGCTAAACAAGTAGAACTGCAATTATTTTGGGAATTAAGAAGAGAACTCAAATATCAAATACGAGCAACAAGCGGTTGTCGCTGATCTCTCTTTTTTTTTCTTTCTTCACTTGATGGTGAGTCTTATTAGCAGCCTATAGAGGCCAAAGTCAAAGCTGTGTTATTTTATATGACAGCAGGAATGCAGCTTTCTTGTTGAGGTCTCTTCAAACATGCAGTTGACCTAGTCTTGATTTGTGAGTCCAGGCTTAGTGGTCTGTGAAGCTGGCTGAAGCTCCTGAAAGGCCGTAAAGATGTGCATTCTATACCTCTCACCACGTCTTTTCAAGGAGATACTCAATAAAGCTTCCCATCAGTTTAAGGGGTTGTTAGCACATGTAGCGAGGCAGGGGAGATGTGAAATATCACATAACCTGTAATGAGCATTGAGTTGCCTGGATGACAATAATGAGTGGGTGTGAGTATGAACGGCTGGCTCGTACTTAGATGTTAATGTAGTCTGATTCAGCGAAGGCTCAAGGCTATGCTTTGTCTTCCGAGCAAATGTTAATAGTAAAAGAAGGCATAAAACTGATTTCATTTTTCGTGGGAGGTTATAAAGAGAAACACATATCACCTCCTGCCATATTTGAAAGCCAAAACAATGTATTGGAACCATTTTCTGCAGTCATTCCATTATGTACAGTACATTCACACTGTTTGTCACTTACAGGAGACGTTACTCCTTATTTATTAGTTATTAGATGTTCACCAGAGACTTGTTAACCATTTTCTCTTGAAACTTAAGATCATGCAGTTGTACTGTCCCACACGGCCCAGCTCTGTGAGTGAAATCTAGCCCAGCCTGCAGCCCTACAGCCTCCCTCCTTTGTGGGACACCAGTCATGTGAATAAGACCCAGAATGGAGAGCCAGCTGTCCCTTTCCTGCCAAGTCATGTGCTCTGAAGTCACAAAGCAGCAGTAACACTTGAAAGAGAAAGCAATAATCAATTTTGCAGAGTTAGCCAGTGAAAGGCTTGTTTTGTTCTCCGGGCCTGACGATTTAGGACCGAGCATCCAGCAGTGGCGTTTGTCGTTTTAATGGAATACACTATGCTCAATTGTCCAGAACCCCACGAAGCTGAGCATAAAAGTCAATTTTTTGTATTTCTGTATAATCACAGCACATTGGAGAACTCTAAATCTGCAGGCGCATTATGTCTTCAGCTGTTCGGACATGTCAATGAAGTGGATTGTTTACCAACCGCTCTTCCAGGTTAAGAAAGTGAAGAAGCACTGAATGCACTTTGTCGGCCTCATGGAGCATATATTTTCACTGGGGCAGCAGAGAGAAACCAAAGGTCTTTTGTTACGCTGGTATCTGTAAGTATTTATGGCTGCCACAATTGGCTTTTGTTGGCAAACATGGGGGGGAGTCGGGTGATTTGCACACTGGCTTCAAAGTCTTTTGTCAGAGCCAGAAGAGAATCACTCAAGCTCTGCTACAACTGGCTGCAGTGAGTAAGATTGGATGGGACACAGCTTTTCTATTTCCCTTGGACATTGTTTATAGAGTATAATGAGTATAATGTCTGGGAGTAGAGAGGGACTGTCTTCTGCTGTGTTAGGCAGGTACTTATTCAATTAGCATGTAAGAATATAAATATTCGTTTTTTGTCCATTATTTTAAAGGTTTGGTTTTTGACCTGATGTTGGCATCATTGGTGGACAAGCCTACATTCCCTAAACCATGCTCTTAACTTGGGTAAAACATAGATGTATATAAAGATGGATGCCATGACTGCTCCCCAAAAGTGAAGCCAAATCATCTTTATCGCCCCCCTTTATCACTATGTGTAGTATAAGTCAGAAACCACACCTCTTTGAAGTTGTGATTTAGATTAGACATAATTGATTAAATGTTACAATATCTACCTACACTACTGTCAGAAATGGTTCCTACTCAGCGTTGAGCAGCTCCATTAGTATTATTATTTAAATCTTGATTACTCAGTTGATGATGTTGTAATTTGTCAGTTTATGGCTTGGTCTGCAAAGGTCAAAAACATGCCCATCAGTAGTTTTCAGAGAATTGTCATTAAATTACTTTTACCTTCTGTTTATTTATTTGCTGTTAGTTGTGTTAGTGAATGGCTGAATGCTCTTTTGTGCTTTTACAGCACATTCTTGTTGACAGCTTGGATTATTTGAATGGCCTTGCCGTGTTTGCTCTCCCCTGTCTGTGTCCACACGTTAACTGTGAAATGTTCAAACACCCATGACCAATAGCTTTTATTTAATTACCCTGATAACACATGCAGTGTCTTTGGCTTGATAATGCAGCGTTCCCCAAGGAGCACGAGTGGGATCACGTAGGTCAGTGCCTTGTTGAAGGTTGTCTCCCCCCGACTTCACCCACTCCCCCAGACATATGCCCTGCCCGCAGGCCTGCTGGGTCCTGGGAAACCACAACAGACACACATAAAACCACCACAATCTCAAATACTGACCTCCTCTGCTGTGTCACGCTTTTCCTTCACTCCCCATGCCTCAATAACACTTGCAACAGGTTCAATTAACACAGGGTTTGACCCCCCTAACCCTAGCTGCAGTCCCCCAGGAGAGAGTCGGATTGTGCTCGGCTTCCTCGGACCTGATGATTTCCTCTTAGTTGGATGAAATGAGAATACACTCATCAGCCCACAATGGCTCCTTTCCAGGATGTGCCATGTACAATAAAGCTGGGCTCAGCTCAATATGATGGGCTTTGAGGAAGCCTCTTTGGAATGCAGTAATTGAGAGGAGGGGGTGTAGTGGAAAATGTTGCAATTGCGAAGCATGTTTTTTCCTGTAACGCAACCATCCTGTTGAAAAATGGATCTGTTGACCAAAAACAAATGCTGCCAAGCAGACCACTTGTTTTCAGTCTCTCTGTGAGAGCAAGGTATTTTCAAAAGCAATTTAGCAAACACTCTTTTCATCCGTACCTTTGCTTCCTTCTCTTTGCTTTCCATTACTGGCTGACTTTCCTTTTTTTCACTGAACAGACTGTTTTTGAGTATGGCTCATTCTCGGTCTCATTTGACATGTAGGTGGACGTGTTTCCATCGAATCACAGGCACAGTTCATGTGCACTGAGTTTGTATTTGCACTTACTTAAACATACAGTATTTAGGCGCAGCAGAGGCTACCTATCCTCCCCAATCCACTCAACCTCCTCACTGCATGTGGATCGTCAAAAAGCATGTCTCTAAATCTACAAAATATACGTCCCATTCCCTGCGACTCTTCCTGCCAACTGCTGATTCAGTGAAATACATATTTAGTGTCTGGTGTCGAGTGAGCTCGCCGTTCCTCATCAGGTGGAGAGGCTCAGCTGTCCCTGCTCAGTGACTCTGCTAATCCCTTAACTGCTGAGTTGACCTCTTTATAAACTCTAATAACTAATAAACTCCCTATGAATCTCTTTTCATTTCCGCAAACCTCCTTGTTGGGAATAACTGTGAGCCTGTAAACACAGTGCAGTAAATCTGTTATACAGTAGTGTAAGAGTTCAAAGTGAAATAATCTGTCATCACATCCTCATCTTGAGAAGCACTTTAAGTTGCTGTTGCTCTGGGCAAATTATTTTACTTCCTAAAAAAGATATTCTTAAAATGTCCCTTTTGGTCAGGAGTAAAATAAATCTTATTTTGGTTTGGCTGTCCAAGACAGGCTATCCATCTTTCACCTTTGTAACCACACAAGGGCATTTGAGGGCAAATGTAATATCGTGAACATCTGTGCAGTTAGTTTCCCTGGAGCCCCGGTTTATCCTTTTGACTTTCTATGCATACATTTTCATCTTTTTTACCACATTTTTAAATTTACCTTCTTCACATGATGGATGGGGTCCTTTTTTTTTTATTCAGTAGAAACTTCATCTTTTATTTTTTTTCACATTATTACTTGATAGTAGCTCATCAGTTGTGCAAAGTTACTGTTTTCCAAAGCTCAACCTCTGGTTTGTCCCTTGAGTATTTTATACAGTTGAAATTAAATGTTAATGTTAAAAAGTTTACCATCTTAAAAAGTACTTGAAGCGATGTCACACAAAGTAATTTTTCAAATGAAAGTTACATCAACACAGTTGATAGCTTAAATTGGACATTTATTTGTGTGTTACCAAATATTTGTATAAGGTGGTAAACTATTTTCTTCTTGAGAAAGCAGTGAAATGATGAACTCATTATGAGCAAAACAGCAGCACAAATAGCCCACTGACTGAGCTGCTCGACAGATCTTTTTGTATCTCGTAGCAGTCAGCATCAGCTATTACAGTCTCCAGAGCTAGTAGCGGTAGGCGTGAAAAGGAATTGTGGGACTTTTCTACTGAATGAGTCAGCACTAAGTGACCCTGCAGCAGGAAATGCTGGTACTCTGTCAGACAGAGCAGAACAAAATGCCACACAGGACCATTCCCCATGTGTTTCCATTTCATCTATAAGATTGTCTTTGATCCTCATACATGTTGTAGTCAGTTGTTGAACTGTTCAGCAGAATTAGCCCTACATCATTGATTTGTTGGAGCAGGACAAAGCACACTTCAGTTTGAGTAACATAATCATTTGTGCTGGGATGTCGCTGTGTTCAAGAGAGTTGCCTTTACTGAAATAGACAATTCTAAGGTTTGAGTTACACTTAGCAGTCAGAAGATAGTGTATGGGCCTGCAGCAGTGATTTATGTAATACTAGAGACCTTGCTGCCTCGTACATTTAGCAGAAGCTTTCATCCGGAGGGAATTAGAACAGGTGCAAGATTAGAACAGTCTAAGTTAAAGCTATGCGTCACTGACATTGCCAGCAGCCAAACTGGAGTCTTATATGTAGCTGAGGTTATGTAATAATCTAGTTTTGAGATTTAGATCAAACGTGAACACATGATTAATGTCTGATTAATCCAAAAATAATGAGTACATTAACTTACAATGAAAACAAGTATGAGTTGCAGACCTCGTTTATTTTAGTATTTTATTACTTCATAGGCACTTTTGTATTTGGGCCTAGTCACACATACATGAATGTGAAGTGAAATTTGCAGGTCAAAGTTCACCAAAGTTGAAACTCTTGCAAAGCAGTGCTGTGATTTCTCTCGCAACAGGAAGTAAATGTTTTACTTACCTCCTTGCTCACAAAGATTGAGAGTGAACGGAAGGCGAAGATTTGCCACTAAAACATATGTTTACATGTGCCCTGGGCTCTTATACCTCTTAAGTAGGGTCGGCAATTTAATCTAAAAAATGTTTTAATGTTATTTATTGAAATATTCCCCACATCCCGATAGCTATCAATAAAAAAATGATCATTTTATTCAGACCGCAGGACATGATTTGCTGATGTACCTGTATGTCACTACCCAACCTGCCTGCCCGTGCTCCCATTGCACATGCTCAGATTCTTCAGCTGGAGAGTAATACACAGCTGTCAGTGCAGTGAGCTTTCATGTGTTTGTGACATAGCTTTGACCAGGCCCTCCCATTGGTAGTATAGTGTGCTCTTGCTAGATTTTCCAGGATTAAAAACCCTAAGTTAAGCAAAGGAGAGGAAAGCACATGAACTCAATGGTAAGTTCACAGTTAACAGACTCCAAGAAGAGAAAGATATTAAAATATCTTTCTTTTGTTCTGAGTCAACAGGTGTAGGTGTAGTTGTGTTTGACTGTTCTCTTTGGAGGTTTATATATCTCTCTCTCTTAGAAATAAGGCATGGCCAATATTGACATACCATCAGCTTTATTAAGGAGGACTCTTATCCAGTCTCAGCCAGTCAGAAGGTGTCTTTATGGATAACATGGTTTGAAGAAGAAATGTTTTTACAGCCCCCTACCAGTGTACCTGCCTCTATCAGTCAGTGTGAGAAAAAGACTGCGGCAAATATGGAGAAATACGTTGAAATATATGACTCAGATACATGTGTTAAATAAGTAGAATGCTCTAAAATGGCAATATCCTATATTGAAGTGAAAAGAAAAGACCTGAAGTATAAAGATATGCTCAGGGTTAAAATAGATCATGAGAGTCTCCAACTCACAAATCTGCTTGATCAGTTACACTAAAGTTGAGTCAGAAACACATCTGAGTAAAAAAAAAACCTGTCTCATGTAAAGACTGGAAACACAATGAGACGTTTTTCATTTGCACCAAGGAAGGGGGTTGTTCTCCAGCTCTTGTCTGCACTATCATGTGATCTTTGCACTTAGCTGTAGCGCCACATACTGTATATCTTGCAAATCTCAATCTCCACTGGTAAAATATCAGCCCTTGTAAGCCTGATAGAGGAGAGGGAGGAAAACTAAGACAGCTGCTGGGTGGAAAGTGTGAAGTCATTTATCATGGTTGTGGGAGGCGGAGGGGGAAGGAGGCGGGGGAGTGGAGAGGGTAAGGAGTCGTCCCCGGGGACTCCTCCTGTGGCGGCTGTGATCTTGTCTCGGAGCAGGGCTGGGTTGGGATAGTAAAACCTTAACAGCCATTAACTGAGTGAGTCACAGTGGACTCTTCCTAATGCCGGGCTTGTCTGGGGGCTCTGCAGACAGGACGAGCCAGAGCGTGGCTGCGGCTGGTTGCACACTGCGGCACGTCGGCCTGCTCCAGCTGAGCTCCTACAGCTGTCACTCACAGAAATAATTATTAACCTCTTGACCTGCCTGTCCTTTAGTGTGCTTGTTGTACTGGCCAGACTGCTGTCTTCACCACTCTGAGAGCTGTTAAGGGCTGTAGGATTCTGTAGCATCACTGGTTGAGTTACATTGCTTCAGTGTTTATATATACTAGGAAGAAATGGGGGTATATCAGATAACATCAAGTCAGGAATGAGAACTGCTGAAAAGTGTTGCATCCATGAGAGATGTCTATGATTTTAGATGTGTCCTTTCATTTCTGTTCTAGGGTTTGGCATATTTCTTAGTGAAAGGAGAAGTTGTGTTTAAGTGTGACATTACTGGAGTTTTGAGGTTTTTTTTGTTGCACATATCTAAGCTAAAGCTGAAAGACAGAGTGGGACAGGCTGCTCATCGTATCAAACACAACATCACAAAAACAAGTGCTCTTTGTACTTTACTACCTCCAGGACAGTGACTCATCCTTTCTTTTTTCCGAGGGTGCAGCCTTGGTGATGTTATATGAAAACAAAATGCTGTTTTGGGACGACGTACAAAAAATCACAAGTTGCCACGCTGGTGCCTTTCATGTCACTTTGGAAGTTGTGATGTGGAGAATTGTTCAGGTTGCATCTAGTTTATACACTGCATTGGCAAGTGTTAACATAGGTATTAAACATAGGTACAACATGACTGCAGCCACTGCTGTCATCTGTTCGGGTTTGTCAATTCAATGTCAATTGAAAGCTGTGCTGTTTTTCACTGAAGATACCCAGTGAAATATGTTTTACTCATCTTCTCAGAACAATGACCTGATGACATCCACATCATGTCCATTTAACACGATCCACTATTAAGAATTTCTCCCATAGTCAAATTAAGATTGTAGTTTCTCAGTCTGCTCCTTAAACCCCTCTCTCTCTTTTCCTCATTCAGGCCAACATAGTTTAATGATACCTTAATTACCTTGCATTGCACTACAGTAGTAAAGTATAAGTGCAGGCTCTGAAATGAAAAGTATAAAAGTAAAAAGTTACTCTCTGCAGGACATTTCAATCGCCTGTATCTGTGCAAAGCATAGCTCATGTCTTATTAGTGTGGCTCAAAGATTGTTAAACCTTAACTACTCTGTGAGTCTCCCTCTCTTGTTTGTTTAGTCTTGATGTGTCTTTTACACTGTGTGATGTATGCCATGCTTGATATGCATATACCTAAGTAAAGTTGCAATTCATTGGTACTAAATTACTTCCCACCGCTGATGTACAGTAGCGGAGCAATAGGAGCAAAACACAGCTAAGTCAGCAACTGAGAGCAAATGTGTTTCATTAATATGGTTGTTAATAACAACTGTACTGCATAGTGTTGCATGTGTATTTATACCTCAAACATTAGCAGCACCACTCCTTTTCTGTTGAAATGTTTGAAATTCAGATAATGGACCTTTTCTGTTTGCTTAACTCCTCCGAGAACTGTACTAATACATTTGTTTAAACAGCACTCTTCAGTCAACAGTGTTTTTACAGCATCTCAGTGCTGCAAGTGGATTTGACTGTGAGACTAATAAGGTATGACTCTGCCCTCTCTGGCATGATGCCTTAAGAAATGCACGTACAGTATGTTATGATAAGATGTTATCTGGCTCAGTTTCTTATCACTCTCATTTCAGCTGATAATCATCTGATCTGCCAGTGAGTTTTATGTGAGGGAGCAGCCGTGTGCTAACAGTAGAGAGGTGTAATGCTGGAGACTAAAGAGAGATTTTTAGACGAGCTTAGAGTCTCTTCTTCCAGAAGAGATCACCCTGGTGTTAGCTGTGGATTGCAGGATTCAGAGGGAAGGAAGGCACAGATGACGCACCCAAGAAACCATGTCATTCACATAACATGGAAGATATCATGTTTCTGCAAGAAACTAACAATATCCTAAAAAAAGCTGAAGCACCTGACTTTCCATAATGTGCTGAGAAAATTGCTTTGATTCGCTCAGCCCTCTTAACATGCTCTTTGAGATGGTTTCTTCCCTGTTCTCTATATTTAAAGCCCCCCTGCATTAAATTTTAACTATACGCTTTGATTGCGTACACTGTGAAAGGCTCTCATCTCCTTCAGCAAAGATGCATTGCCCAGGATATCCTGTCCCTCGGTGTGAATAAGAAATGGTATCGCATTAGGTTGTTAAAACGGACACACAATAGGAAAAGAGGATGTGGGCAGCAGTGGAATTGTCAGGCTTAAGAGTTCAATTCATGAGATGACAGGAGAAAATATTCTGTGGTGAGCTTGATGGCTTAATATGCTAAATATCATTCAGTACATCTCAGCTTCCAAAGTGTCATCTGTTCCCCATCTTTCATCATAAAGCACTCATTCAAATATTTCACTGAACAAAATTTGGAGCATTGACTTAAACAGACAGTGTTCTGTGTGGAGAGTTTAACAGATGTGAATGTACTTTCTGACTCTGTGTAGATATAATCACTTCACAATCTTGTCGCTGTTTGATGATTAACCACACGAGGCCCACAAGCACCAGGGAGGTTATAGCCTAATATATGCTGCCCTTAAGTACAAAAACGTATTTCTGTGTCAAACGATGGAGCTGTCACATACTTCCATGTGTCCTTTACGTTGACATTGTGGAGGGGTCAAAGGTGGTGTCATGGACTTTCACAATAAAGCAAATCTGTACAGCAATAGGCTTCATATAAGATGATTTAGATGTTAAAAATACTGTGCAATCATTTTGATCTCTCATGTCTCCAGATAGAAAAACCTACTTCAGTTCTCACCCACTGCCTTCCTGTGTTTAGTTTATTTTTACCTGTGTCTTACACAACTTACATGCGGGTACCCATCCCAGTGCAGGACCCTGACACAGAATACGGACAGAATCCAGATGTGTATATAAGGTTGAGTATAAATTACCCTTTAAGCTGTGAGCTGTCTGCCATCCTGGCTCTCTTGCTGTGTACAAACACGGTGCATGTGACTTCTTTGCCCTTTAGTTTGAAACACAACGCTGGGTTCTTTTGAATGTATTAGATTTGCTGCATTTTGCGGTTTGTTGCAAAAGCCGTTTATAAACCACTTCCTCCAGTAGTTTCGATGTTATGACTTCCTCACACTGTGCCTGTAAGCTTTACCAGAAGTGATTATGCCACATGATAAGGTCAGTTCAACATTGTGATCAATCAATCATTAAAATTTCTGAAGCCCATATTCACAATCACAATTCGTCTCATAGGGCTCAACAAGGTACAACATCCTCTGCCCTTAACCTCTTAACTAGAGAGAGGAACAACTGCCAAAACCACCCCTTTTAACGGGGTTAGGTAATTCTCAAGTGGAGATTCAAGCATTTCTCCACAGGTGAGATTCAACACTAAAACTGATGTCAGATGTCAGATTGAATTCAGTATTAGAATCTAACCCCACTCATTCTAACAATTATAACATTTTGAAAAACAGAAGTCATTGTTTTAATCCTGTTAATTAAACTAAAGAAATCAACGATACACACTAATCACATTTGATGAATTCCCCGTCCCCTGTTTGGCTGAACCTAGAGTGAATATGCGTTGCTTCCAGGTCTGCTTCAGCCAGTTCTCTCTCGCTGTCCTCTATCTGTTTGTCCCTCTCTCCCAGCGGCTGACAGAAATCACAGGAAGCCGCTGTCAGCTGCCTCTGGAGCAGAGTGAGCGATGCAGGAAGTGACCATCAATCCCTCCTCATTTCCTCTGCTGGCTGCTGGTTGTTTGGGACGGAGCCCCCTCCCCCCCCAAGCTGCACACCATCAATATGCACTAATGATAGGAATTAGCAATGAACCACTGGTCGCTGACATTAGGCAGATCAACAAGATGCTTGTTCCTCTATTTAATGGCACAAGGCAAGCTGCTAGGGCATAGGAGCTGCACCCTGCACAGATTAGGACCAGATTGAATTAGCTGCGGCTGGACAAGTATGAGGGAACCCTTTAGTGGTTTGTATGGTACACCAGTCCATTTGGTAAGGCTTAGATGATTGAGGAAACTGAGTTTGCAGTGGGTTTAAAAGCCTCAAGAGGTCTGCAAAGCACATTTTTCCATGATCACCTCGTTGTCCTGTTTGTAACAAAGGCAGGAAGCATCAGAAGATGTCTGGTATTTTACAACTGCAGAGGAGGCCTCCATCCAAAACCTTGCTCCACAGCAGATATACATGTTAGAAGTTAGCTGGACAACACAACCTTCCAGTTAACAGTTTGTGTGACATAGCTATTACTGATTTTGAGGGAGTGGAAATAAACAGTAACTTCAACACTGGCAACACTGTTTAAGTTAGTATTAGGAACGTGATAGCTAACATTGACTTATTAACATATAGTGCAACAGATGCAACTGCAGTTTTACTTTGCTTTTAGCTCTTGTTGGTGCTGGACAATTGTTTGGAGTCATAACTGATGAGAGCTGTGATGAACCAAGACAGTGAAGCTGAAGGCCATAAAACCAAATATTGAAGCAAGAGATGTTAAAAAATCTTAAAATTCGAGATGCTGTGGAGATGTTTATGTAGAATATGGTATTTACCAGAATACTATGGGTACATTAACAAAAGCCAGGCAGAAGTAATGAAAATGGGAGATTAACCTTTTTGTTTAGGAAAGGATACAGCAGTTAATGATATTTAGTCTATTTAGCCTAAGTCCATTGTTAATACTTAAAAATGCTCCATAAAGTCAATTTCTGCTCCTGGTGATCATGTCAGCTGTCTGTCACTGAGCAGCATTGACCCCACACTGACCTGTAGCTGCAGAGGATGTTGTAGCCTGAGGTGAAAGACAACTGCTGCAAACAAATTCTGTTTTTTTGTATTTAGTTTGCTGGGGAAATTTCAGTGGGAGGGAGAAGCAGATGCCCTGCAGGTGAACAGCAGAAGAGCCTGAATGTGAGAGGGAGTTAAACTTACACAAATGGAGATCTGGCCAGTTTTCAGCCTTGAATAGAGATATGATTGTTAAATAATATTTTCTGCTCATCTTTTTTCTTTGACCCAGTTTTTGTTTCGTTTTCGTAGCCCAGATGTTGACCCACCACCAGTGGCTTTATCAGCTGGAATTCATTTCTGCAGCCACGTGTTATCCCAGCTCCCTCTTCCAGTACATTCTACTGAGGAGTTACTGTCTCATTGGCACTGAACGACACTCTCTCTCCCTCCTGTGATAAATATTGCAGGCTTTTGCCAGTCAAGGCCAGACATAGTCAGGATATTGCTGTGCTTTTAGCACCAGAAGGACTTCCGCTTCCTGGCTCTTTGAAACAGGCGGTGCTGGAGACAAGAGTGTAATTGCCAGGGTGGAATGTGCTGTGCACCAATTAATGGCAGCCTCCTTTGAAAGAGGAGTATTGTAGGGGTGGGGATGACTTTCGGCTGCCATTGTTGCCTCCTGATTGAGGCTGCTTCGAGAGAGGAAGGCAGAGCTTGTTGAAACGTCTTACAGCTGAGGCTCCTCATCGTGCTGAGAACGCCAAGAGCTCCAGGCGCCGGGAGATATGTACGCTCAATAGAGATTCACTAAAAAGATATTGCTGGCACGCTCTCTTCATTTTGACTTTCATTATTAAAATTGGACAAGATGTGATTACCCTCAGATGCTTCACCTCAAATCTTTTGACAACCTTTTATTGTTAATCAGAGGTGAGTGTGTGTGCTTTAAGAGAGAGGATTCTTTGAACCTCCTTTGTCAGCGTCTACTTTCAGTAGAGCTATCACATCACACGCAGCTTGTTTGGTTGAATTTACATCTCAGACCTTCAAAGTCGAATGCAGACCAATTTCCTGGCGTTCGCCTGTTATAGAGAGAACGCCTGTCAGTTCTCGGTGCTGCAGGAGCCTCATGAAAGCCTCATGACCCACATCAAACAGTGAGATGGCCACAGAGAACACATAGATTGCTTGGCAAATCTGCTGGTTGCAACATGAATGGAAAGATTGCGTTGTTTCCCATTATCACACCTACACACAGGATGTTATTTCACAGTAAAAAAAATCCCACAAACAACATAACGATATATGACACAAAGATGATTTCTTTTCTTTGCGAGGTGATTGATCTGTGATTCTTTCTCAGCTGTGCGAGGCTTTAGTGTGTTTTTAGTAATTCAGACCTGCTTCGATAATTAAATGACGTACAACAAACATATCTCAGAGAATCCTGTCTGCAATCCCCCCATTAAACCCATCTTACCGTGAGTCTGTGGGTTATGAACCCGGCAGCAGCTTACCATGTATCAACATCACTGAATATAAAAAAAAACTAATTTAACCACAAGGGAAGCTCCAAACCGTACCATTGTAGCAGGAGGCCTTTCAGTTTGAAAACCAAACATTCCTGTTGATGAATGTGGCTGCTGAGAGCATGGAGCTTTTTGAATGAAAAAAAAGAAAGAAAGAAAGAAAGAAAAAGAAAGCCCATGAGGACCGGCTCACCATGCTTTTCAGTGTGTGGGAAGAGAGGACGAGGAATGTATGAACCCCACAACTACCTTTAGCCCGCCACGGCCTTTCATTACCCAGCCTGCCGAGGGAAAGGGGAATTGAAAGGTCTGCCCAGGAAACTCAGCCAACAGAAGGCAGACTACATGTCAAATGAGCCGCAGCTGTTTTGTAGGGCATTTGATCTGCTCTTCACGGCTTCATGAATCACTCTGCCTTCCAGCTATGATTTCAGGAGCAGAGTTGTATTTACAATTGAATGGTAATTGTTAAAAAAAAGAAGTTACTGTTAAAAGATTAAAGCATCTTGCTCTGAGTTACACTAATCCAGTTTATAGTGTTCCCCTCCATCACAGTCTTTAAATGGCTTATTGTTAAGTCAGCACAGGCCTAAAGCAGAATGAGAAATTCACCAATAATAATTCATTCTGATTTCATAGGATGGTAAATTGTTTCTCAATACACAGTGAATGTTTACTGAATACGTTTACGTTCACAGAACTAACCTTATTCCACCTCTTGCTAAGAGTTGGATGACTAAATTGACTCATCTCATGTCTTTTCAGTGCCAAACTGGAGCCAGGAGATGTTAGCTTAGCATAACTCCTCGAAACAGTATAGGGAACGGTTAGCCTGGCTCTACTTGTGTGAAAACAAGAGCATGCAAGCAATGGGTATATCTCCCAAAGTGGAAAACTGCTGCTTTAAGACAGCATTTGGTGGGTTGACTGCTTAGCATTCCATTCAGCTTGTTTGATTCAATTTAGTCTTAATTGTGCTGTCATGTGTGATTTTCCTACACACGAGATCAGTTCTCTATCAATTTTATATGACTGACTGTACACGGAGAGGGGAAAACAAGCTGGTGTTGCTCTGTGCAATGGAAATCAGTGGTGTGAAATTATAAAAGTGATGATATGAGAGAAGCAGAGCTGCAGCAGCAGCAGCAGCAGCCTGGCCACAGTAAGGTGTAGTGACAGGGTTGACAGGGATCCAGCGAAATGTAAAACTGTTGTGTGCCTCCGCTCAGGCTGCCGAGCTCAGGCGTGTTCAGCGGCTGAGCTACAGCAAATCTTCAAAGGGAGGATTTGTATAAAGACATGAGCTGCACATTCAGGATGCGGACCACTTTGTTTGACTCTTGGCCCTTTACTGGGAAGGTGCCACATAAATCCAAACACATCACTGTCTCCTAGTCAAATCGCTAGAGCTAGCCCGTCTTGTTCTTAGAGGTTCGATTAAGGACGTCAGTAATATATCGTTTCATGATGTTAATGTGGCATGTGAACTATAATGATGTCAAAGAATTGTTCACAGTGTAAAATGGAAAAGACAATTTTGATGGATTTTGATAATTGTTGCTGTTTGCATTACTTCTATTGGGCGGCTGTGGCTTAGAGGAAAGAGCAGGTCGACAACTTACCAATGGAAATGTATGAATGGTGTGTAATAGAAAAATGTGGGTTGGGGGAGATGTGGACATTGGAGTTTAGAAAAAGAGGAGTAATACAATTATACTACCTTTTTTTATATGTTGCCATAGAAAAACCTTCAGTAAAGAAATGAATCAGAAAAAAGGAAAAGTGCTGCATATAGAAGCATTACTGGATGTGCCTTTTACTGTAAAGTGATGGATGAGATTATACAAGTGCCAAATAAATACTATCCATTCCTTTTCTCATCGCAGGGTTTACACTACAGAATGTGTCACCTAGCTACAGCTGGGGATGCAAAGAGGAAGGTTAATGTTGCCATGGAGTCAGTCAGTTGGCTGTGGGCTTGTTTTTAGCCTATATTTGTTTACATTTTAATAAAATTGCACTATAAAAAGTTGGTGTTTAGCAATTAGCTATTGACATTTCATGACAACTATCCCTCGAATTTATATCAGGATTACGTTTGGGACTGAAAAAAAGTACGAAGTGATGATTATCTGAAGTGAGCAATTAGGAGGCCGTACATGTGTCAATCTGTAATCGACATTTAAGCTCTTACTTGTATGTTCTTTTATGAGGCAAATTGTCTCACTCCTGTGCGAAGTGCTTATCCAGTTCCTAATAACATCTCTGGAGCCATGAATAGAGGAACAAAGCTATATGAGGTATGTCACTCTACCATTAACCTAATTTCCCTTCATGATCCTAGAGTGACAGTTCGCATATAGAAATAGGAAAAGCAGCAATTAATCACATTAAGCTTGTTTCTGTTTTTGCCAAGCCTGTGAGCTGTTACACCAGCTGTGTGCTAGCAGCACTGTAATTAAATTATACTTGTGCCAAAATCCTGCTCTTTTTAAGTTGTGTCAAACGCAGCATCTCAATGGTCTCGTATGATCTGAACAATGTCGACGTGATGCTGATTAGAGCACTCTCTGAACTGTGTGCTTTGTTGATATTCTTTTGTTGTCATTAAAAGCTGCCTTATTGCCTTGCTGCAGGATGAATTTCATTTCTCATCTTCTTTTATGGACTAAAATGCCTGTGGCCTATTTTCAGCTAATGTACTCTCGGGTACCACAGGCCCATTGTGTTTCCTGTAGACAATCTTTTTAGTTACACAGCCTTTTGCGCCGATTATGCTGCCTCCACTCCGTCTGTATGATCTGCTGTCATGGCAAAGCACTCCGCTTGGTATCAACACAAAGAAAAAGAACCACAATGCACCTCAACCTGAAAGGAGAAAAACTCTTAAGGCTTGTTTGCTGTGCCAAGCATTTCACACGCCGCCAGTGTCTGAACCTATCAGTTAACATATTGGCTCCACTTCCTCTATTATGTGGCCGATGTAAACTGCCAGCCTGGCGGTGTTAGCTGTTGAAACATGTAAGAGGCTTGCTGATGGAGGAGATGAGCGTGCTAAACAGACTGCATTATTAGGTACACAGCTGGATGCTTGCAAGCCTCTCATTTGTAGTGCTGCGATGGAAGCATAAACAAGAGTGTAATCTCCCCAACTTCAATGATGTAATCAGCGGTAAAAATTGATGATAGTCTGCGCTGAATGAGTCGGCCGTGACGCTGATGCAACGCGGCTTGTTTCCATGATAGCCCTGCCGTTCGCTTTTAGTGCTCAACACTGTGTGCTTTCTGTGCTGTCAGTATAAGAGGGGAATTTACTCATGTTCTCCAGCCATGTGGAGCCATTTAGGCTCGGATATATGGTTATACAACATACAGTAGATCCTCTGACCCATGATCCTTCACTGTCACCAGGGGGTTTGGAGAGGCTTTTCTTGTTTTGGCTGCCTGTCAGAATTTAGAGTACCTGTGATTTCCAGTTTTGAGTTGTGTGGACAAACAGCAGTCTCTGAATAATAAGGGCTGAATGGCAGTCTGCAGTTCTATTACTGAGCTCATTAACCTGCCGACACACACACACACACACACACACACACAGTTACACAATGTACAGCAACAGACTCTAGTATCTATAACTCATCAAACACTGATAATGATATTGAAACCCTATAACTCAGTGTTTTATAAAGGGGCTGTTCCGCAGAGAGAGGACGTACAGTATGTTCTAAGCAGAATGTGTGTATGTGAGAGGCCCACAAGATACCATGTCATGCACAGCCCCTCACATTGCCATCAGACTGTCATGCTACAGACATTACAGTAAAAGGATTCTGTTTCTTTACTAGCTCAACAGAGCAAAGGCTTTTATGTCATGTAATACATGATGTTTTCTAAATCAGTCTCTCACACAGCTTGACTCAATCCCTTTGACTGCTTCCTCTTCATTGAACGTCTATTCAAGATGAATGTGCAGGTATGTGTGAAAAGCATCCAGTTTAAAAGTCATGTTTCAAAAAATACATGAAAACATGAATTCATAGGTGGACTGCAGAGTTTTAAAAAATCAATCGAAAATGATGCCTAAAAGTAGAGCTGGTGAATTGTTGCTGAAAGAATTCTAGTCTTATTTGTTGAAATTCTCTCTGCGTCTTGGTAGCCATTGATAGATAAAGTAGTCTGACAAAAATAAACAACGTCTATGGCCCTCGCAGGACTCTAATAAACATGACCAATTATTTAATTTGGTCCAATTGACATGAGTGGTCAGTGTACCAGTCCGTCACTGGCTGACTTGACTGCCATATGTTAACCAGCAATTCAGAAATCAGAAAATTGTGACGAGGTGATTTAAATAAACATGATTGGTTGATTCAAATGGCACAAAAAAAAGTAGAATAACAAGTTCAGAGAAGCTTCTGCGTGACTAGTACAAAAAAAAAGAAATGTACCTAAACTGAAAGTGAAACTTCATTCACAGAAATTCCCCCAAAATAGCAGTGACTTGAGATTTTGTTTGCTTTAAACTGAAAGGAGTCATAGAGATCACACACACACACACACACACACACACCACTTATGGCATATCACTGTATAAATCTGAAGGAATTCTACTGTTGCTGATGGGTTGTGTAAATCTCACACACAGTATTTTAAAGTGTTTGTGTTGGACAGCTGTTGTTTTTATGGCTTCATTCTATACTGTCGATTGCCAAATATGTGAGTGTCTTGGCCGACGTTCAGGCTGTTTCTAGTACTCTAGCAGAGATGACACATCATTTCAATTAAATAGCGTTTGACGTGATTTGGTGCCACATAAATCTTTGGATCTCATTCAGAACTGCAGAGGAAACTTTGCGTTAAGTAGATTCTGTGATATATACACAGAGGTTTTGTGCACAATAACAAGACAGCACTTTACTGTAACTGCAGACTGCACTGGCAGTGTCAAGGTTGAGATAGTGTAGAGAGCTAAATACTTCCTCTCATCTAAGGCGCTTTGATGACTGCTGACACAAACGTCTACAGATCCTCCGTGTGTTAGATTCCCCAACACACACTTCAGTGTTTTGACTGAGGATGAGTAGATAATATGCCAATTTTCACTTTCTGTACTTTTCTCTGACAGAAACGTATTTGTTTGGCGCTCGGCTCCTGTCAGCTAATCGACATTTGACCCGGCGCTGAACCGAGCCTCTCTGCTGATGAGACTCGCTCAGGCAGCGGCACGTACCTTGGCCTTTTTTTTTTGACTTCTCACGCTGCGTTCTTTAAAGAGACTGTGTGACATGCTGTTTTTTTAGTGGCGTTAAGTTGACACTGTTTTGACTGTGTCTGGACTGCACTTCATCTATCAGCTACTGTAGATTACAGATGAAGTACACTGCCACATAGAGAAGCACAATCACCTAGTTTTCTCTCTATTACGTTTCCATGACAGTGGAATGCACAGACTTGGAAGGTCATGGAGATAAGTACTACTTACCATATTCAGCGTTGTTTGAACTAGGTAATTATATTCAGCCGGAGACATCTCTCCTCCCGCTCCCCCATAATTCCTCAGTCTCTGTTTCTTCACGGCTAGTTTAAGCGCTGGTGTTGAGCTTTAACAAGGCCTCTTTTGTCCCAGATAAAGCTTCTAGACAGCGCTCATCAGCGCAGTGTAAGATCCCTGCCTGCCAGAGCACAGAGTGCTGCCCCGGGGGCATCTTATCACTCCGCTGGCAATCACAAATACCCACTGAGATAGATGGGCTTCTCAGTTCTCTCTGTGGGGAGTCCTTCAACTGCGAAAGATGGCTTCTTTCTTTCTGCAAACGCGTCCGACTGGCAGCTTGGCAGACAGGCAAACATAAAAATACAGAGACAAAACAAGAGCTATTGACAGACAGATGCCTGCAACCCACACAGAGGGGCTCGTTCTGCACATGCACCGACTGACAGCTTGGCGGGCAAGATGGAGATGAAGGCAGACAGGAAAGCTGACATGTTTGTATCACACACAAAGCTTAGTTTATGCAGTTGTAAATGCACAAACACAGACTCACACATGTACACATTCCACACAGCCAAACAACAGCACCGTGCTCCTGCATTCCTGCCATATTTTTATTGGAGCCCAAAACATGGCGAGCTCCATGAGCGTATTTTTATAAACCATGTTATTGAATTGAACTCCAAATCCAAATGGCATCCTCGGCTCTTGAGAGCAGCAGTCATTTGCACTCGAAAAATGACCACGGTGTTTCAGACGAGCAGCAAATTCATGGGGTGTGACGGCAGGTCTATAAGGACAGAGTTTAAAAAGGTTGTCGGTCACAGTAGCAGCTACGGGCATGGATACGCCTGGATATTTTTCTGTCTTGAGTGCCATTTAATTACTCTACATGACATATGATCCTGCTCTTGAACGTAGTTCCTTTATCATTCATAATGCTAGACCATCCTGACATGTGGAGATTAAAAAATTATAAGTGGCGGCCCAGTTCACTTCTGTTTGGCTTCCAGTAAGTGTTTCTCAAAGGTCATCTTGCGTACTCTCCCATTATGGTTACTTTCACTAATCGAGACATCACCATCCATTTGATTTGTTCGTAAAATAACACAGAGCTGGTGTCATGAATACATGGACTCACTCTGTACTGTATGATGAATGTGGACCACTTAATGCCGGGGGGTCAAATAATCTGTCATTACACTGTCAATGATTCAGGCAGGACAGACGAGCCATTTGTCTCCGTATTGTAATGAGTCAATGTTTCGTAATAGTAATCACCTTTTTTTCGACTGGTTGACAAATGACAATAAACGTAGCATAGTGTTAGATGACGTGTACACACACGCCCCCCAACGCTCAAACACAAACATCTCCACGTGCACGTTCGACTCAGTCAGAGGTCGCCTTGACCTTTCACTCCTGCTGTCACATCACTGTCGATTCTCTTCCTGGATCAGGCCTCATTATGTGTCTATAGCAGTCAGCCAAAGCATGTGCCTGCTCCTGGGTTTTAACTCAGCTGCATGACATGAACACCTGAAAGGAACACAGCTCTGGTGATTTTACTGAAATCACATGATTTCAGAACACATTTATTTTTGAATATTTACAGGTTATAGATAAACTGTACACTACAAAAATAATTCCTAACCTCTGCAACAGAGATTATATTTTCACCCCAGTCCATTTGTGTGTTTGTTTGATTGATTGTTTGTTTGTTTGATTGTGACCAAGATTACATAAAAATAACTGAACAGAGTTCCATGAACTATATGTATCAGGGTAGAAACAATTCAATTTTGCTGCAGATCTAGGAATTTGTTGTATCACTTTCTGCAACATTGCGAGATGGGGCTTTGTTTTAGACTTACATAAATTTCCTGAGAAATAATTAATGGATCTTGATGAAAAATATATAGAATTAATATTGGGATCGTTGGAGGTTCATAAAAAAAAATATATATATATATATATATCTTGTTATCAGACAGAATTCTGTAGAAGATCTGTAGAAAACATTTGAAGCAAGTTGATTTGCATTGGGCACTGTTGAGAATATTATTCCTATTGTAGGGATTCCTGCAATCTTTTTGGATATTTAGCTGGAAAAGAGTGTCTGACGTTTTATAAAGGCGATATATACTGTGCGTCTCATAACATCAGCTACTCGTGTGCTTACAACTGCATTTTTTTGTCCAGTCCAAATACAATCTTGTCTCGCATGATGCCTGTTGAGTTTAACGAGGCTCCCAGAGACTCCACGCTCTAAGTGAGGCATTTTCACTGCACAACAACGCTCAGAGGACATGATAAAAAGACACTGTGTGTATGACCTCCTCCTGAAAACGAGGGTAACATTTAAAGCGAGTGAGTCTGGAGGATAGAGGAGCGTTTGCTGAAAGGACGGTCAGAAAGCTGCAGCGTTTTGACTTGAGGTAAATGTCAGAGTGTCACAACTGCTTCCGATCCATGAAAAGAGGATGGGAAGGTTAAGTTGTTTTTGTTTGGGGGATTGGTGAGCGGGGGGATACACCATCGGGACAAATGTGATCATTATCGTCATTATTCTTTTGTAAACAAAGAGGAATAACTTGCTGAGACGGTAATTTGTGTGAGCTCTGAACTATCAGCAGGATAAAGCTGTGCTGAAGAGAGATTTTGTGTTTTTGCCATTAACTTTTGGAAAGGTCGGCCATTCACACATTTTGAGTCGGCAATGTGCGATCAATATTACATGTCTGCTCTTTTCACTTTAGGGATCCTCTGCCTTCCTTACAGAGCGGTTGTGGATCCTGACATCTTCAGTAGCTGATAAATCTTTGCTCACAGTATAAATCTGGTGTAAAGCTTCTCTTGCACATTTTCCGGTAATACATCTACAACTCTTAAGAACAGTGCTGCCTCAGATTGCATCTTAATATTATCTGTGTTTGCTGTCAGCTGCTGGGGGTTTAAACAGGGTCACATGAATCATGACAAAATTAAATTTCAAATTTGACATTGACATTTATATGCTCTGTGAGAAAGATTGGATATACTAGTCATGATACAAAAATTATGACTAATGCGATACTTATATATCTCAATACTGATACTATTTTGGTAGTAACCAGACCTCTACCTATGTTTGAGTTACTGTGAACTATATTACTGTAATCTTTATACTTTCATCCAGCTATCAGTTATTGAACAGTGTTTAATAGGACTCAATACACCTCTGAGCTCTACTGAGCATATCTAGAAATGGAAAAAATCTTCACACAAATCTACATACCATGATTATGATCATTACTGCTACCAGGAATAATTACTTAAAAATCAATTATTCATAGCTGGTGTAATTCACATTGTTATGAACAATTGTGTGAACATTGCTTTTGCATATAGACACGTTTGTTAGTTATCTAACACTGTAAAGACAAACTGCCCTTTATTGTCTCCTCAGTCTAAAATAAATTAACATTAACTTACAGTGGGGACCAAAAGTCCCTTTTATTAGCTTTTATTATCTGTGGTATCTGTATACTGTGGAACAATAGCACACATAAAAAACAATACAATAGATGTTAAAGCAGGGCAATAACATATATAAAGCAACTTTCATATACAGAGGTAGATTCATGGTGCTGTCAGAAGGACAAATCACAGACTGAACCGTGATTGCCCATGTATGAGAGTATTTTTTCTGGAAACTGCATTTGAACAAGCTGCATTCATATAGATATTTATACACATTATTCCTGGCGGAGGGCCTCTTTGAAAGGAGTGAATATGTTACATTCCTGGCAGAGTGTTGCATGATGAGTTGGTAATGTTGCTAAGATTAAGTGAGTTTACAGAGTGACTTTCAGATTTAGTGTTCTGATGGATAATACAATGTGTATTGTTGCCACAGAGAAAATTAATTTCTGGAAATTGAATAGAAAGTGTCTCCTGTCTTCTGAAGAAATGAGGTGAGGAAGAACTCATATGTCAGACAGCCTACAAACAGGTTGATAAACTGTGATGGTATTTGTAAATTACTCATATTAAAACATAACCTTAATACGCCAGTTGTGTTATAATAGGCAAATGACCACATGTTAATAATCTATTGCAGTTCCTGCACTGTAGCTGGACATACCTGCCCATCTACTCTCAGCAGTCGAAAACTACCTCTCCAGTGATTTGACCCAGGTCTGCAAAGAAAGCTGCTACATATGGAAAGATTCAGTAATGATGCATGAGAGCTTTGGTTTAATCTGCGCAGCATTGATTTGTGGGCTGAATCTCCAGCAATAGGCTTGACATGGGTCAAGTATCCATGTATTTACGATAAGAGCAGAAGATTGTAAGGAATGGTTGACTTTCTGGACTGTGAGAGGGACCACGGGGGTGGGAGGCGGGGGGGTTACATCATTCCTGCAGAATGTAATAGGGATAAAATGAGGTGCTATTTGGCTGAAAAATGGGTTCAGGATTGGCAGCACTGGTTTTTATAAGACAGTTTGAATATTAAGTTTCTGGACATAAAGGGAATGGAGCTCTTAAAAGTCTGTGCCCTGGTGTCATTAACTAGGCCAAGACAGGCTGGGAGAGAATGGATGTATGAGGGTAAGAGTGGTTCCCGCAGAGAGTCAGTGAAGATATATGTTTCACTTTATTTGATAGTCTTTGAGCTTAAATGTGTTTGTGATATTCCTTTTTTAATAGAGGCTGTGAAAAGTTTTTTTGTGCAAAGAGACACAAACCCGGGTCAGCTGAGGCCTGCGCTTGTACTGGCATGCCCAGACACACAGCTGCTGCCAGCTTTCCCAGTGAAAACGTAAACACACAGTCACAACTAGCACACAGCCGGCTGATCCACTGCTCTGTGCGTAATACCCCGTGGAAAGACTGAAGAGAAACCTGGCAGCGCCAGCGCTCTGGAGGCTAACGACGCATTTTGCTCCATATAAAGTGATTGCGCGGGCAGCGTTTTCACACAAAGCATTAAACTCCTGGCAGACGGCGTCGTTGGAGGGAATGTGTCACTGGATGGGTGTCACACCTCGGTGGTGAAGGAGTTGCTGGGTGTAGGCCACCTCGTTCAGAACCTGCTGGGACTGGGAGCAGAGCCAGATCAGAGAATACATACAAAATACATGAGCTGCAGATGAGGGAGTGGATCTTTGTATTTTCTGGATTTTGGGAAAACCCACATGCTTGCATTTGATCCCAGTTAGATTAGCAAATCAAGCATTTAAGACTAAAGTCTGCCTTTGTAACACAGCACTTTAAAAGTAATTTTTTTCTCTCCTCACCTGAGTTCCTGTTGCTGTAAACAATTTTCTCCCCTTCTACTCATCCCACATTCTAAAAGGAAATTCATCTCATCCAGTTAATTGACTCACACTGTCTTTCCCTCAGCTCCGTCAGAGTTGTGAGGCAGAATCAGCTGTCAATTCCAGATTACAGCGTGTTGTTGTTGGAGAGAGGAGCCCATTGTGTTTATCTGCAGTGACAGCTGTCTGGAGGCAGCGGGGGGAATAGATCTGTCACTGTGCCTAGTTTGTCTGCGATCTGGCATCCACCTAGACACTCCACCTTTGGCTGGACTGACTCAGGCATACCTCTGTTTTGTCTTCACATACTCCTCCTTCCTTTCCCTGTCTTTCATCCCTCGCTCTGCTCCCCCCTCTCAGCGCTCAGCAGGATCTCTTGGAGGAACTTTCACTCGCAGCAATAGGTGTGTGGCCTTTAGATCCTGCATTGACTGAGGGCAACTACCGTGGATATATGTGCTTATTGACGGCCAGACAGAGTGACCCAAGTTACACAGCAGGTGGGCCAGATCTCCCTTCCTGCGTGCGTTTGCCAATTACCGTTCCTTGCCTCCAGCATCCAGATTCCCAGGTGCCCCGCTGTGCAGGAGTGCCTATTCACTGTGATTATTTCATCCTGCGAGCAGTTGTGCCCAATAGAAAAACACAGCAAGATGAATCACAGTTAGCCATCCGCTCTGATTCCACTCTTAATTTTCACAGCGTAGGGGGTGCTCCTGTAATGAATTGATGCCCCTGCAACAATCCTGCTCCTCTGTCACACAGGGCTTCGCAGGGCTGCCAGGCGAGTTGGCAGCTGCTTCATTTCTACCAAGTTGTGGGGCTGTTCTCAGCGAGAGCTGCCGCACGGCTCTGCTTTCTGTGTTGAAGCTGATCCTGTAGCAGCAGCTTGACTCAGCTCCCCATTTTAAAGCACCGCAGGGTGGAAAAACTAGATCCTCTACGGGTACTGAGCAAGGGTCAGCGCAGAGGAAATTCCTCTATTTGTACTCAAAAGGTTTGTTTGTTTTTAGCTGATTCACTAAGCGTTAGCCGTCTGTTCACACTCCTGCTGCAGCGTTTGATGTCTGTCTTTACTACTTGTGCTGTGTTGTGTTGACATTTGACCAGAGTGGTTCTGTAATCTGTTTTTCTCTTCTCGCTGCCTGTGAGCAGGAGCTGTATAAACATGTCCTTCCTCCACAGGAGGTGAATGGATCACTCCTCATTACAGGGAAGCTAGGGATACGAGAGGCGCACAGCCACTGCTGCTGTTTGTTCACATTGAGTGGAAGCAGGCCTGACGTAGATATACATGTACCACGAATACGCTCACTTGCACACACTCATAAGAGCGTACACCTGGCATCTAAAGCAGGGTGCAGAACAACTTCTGAAGTAAAAAGAAATCAAACAGCCAAGTTTCTTTTCTTCACCCATGGGTCCCAAACAGCTTGTACACCTCACCTGTTACATCTCTTCATCTGCTTCCACCTCCGAACCAAGTGAAGAGACGTATCTCTGACGCAGCCTTCCCTCCGTTGCCTTAGCTCAGAGACACATTACCTGCCTCAGTCGTGTTTCACCTCACCTGAGAGCACAGAGACCGCGGCGCCATGGCGCCATGGTAACCTGTCCAGCACCTCGGCCGTGCACCGCTGCTCTGACACCATAGCAGCTGATGTGACATCATTCAGACCCACTGGACTCATCACACTGGGCTGCCGGTGCTGTACTTTTACACGCCCCACCGGATGAGTGACAGGCTGGCTCCTGCAGGGAGGCAGCTTATGGAGGAGCAGGGTCCACACTCAGTGTAGGGTTAAGGCTACAACCGTACAACTATGCTTTGGTGTGAAAATCCATCCACTCTGCCTGGCATCCACTTGGAGCTGCAAAAGGTTGGGAAACGCCACCTACCCTGTTTTAGCTGCATTTTAGTCTGGACAAAATGGAGATGTTTGGAAACTATTAAGTAGACACAAACAACCATTTACTGATTCATCAAGCTACTATGACCCAGTGTTGCACGCAACATGTATAATCATTTACAAGTGTTGCTGCCCCTGTTGTCTTCACTAACAGCTGTTGTGCAGTTATGTTCTCCTTTTTGCAATGAAGCAACTGTTTAAATGAAAAGGAGACTAGGTATAATATAATAGCATTGCTCGCCCAGTGTACGTGAGTGGTCATGTGATATGTGTTCAGGCCTGTTAGTATGGACGGGGGTTCAACTGTTCCGGAGCCGAAACACTTGTTTTTCAGACAAACTCACTCACCGTGCTTCTTGCCTGCTACTTGCTGCTGCTGACTTGCGCTGATTACTTCCTCCACCACGCAGCCTCCTCCCATCTGCTTTCTCATTAATCAGTCTGCTTACAATGTTATCTTTCTGCAGCGTTGTTTATATCTCCGATGTGAATGCTGAGCTCTGGGCTGAGGTTTTGCATTTGGATCAAGCCTCCTCTTGAAGCTGTTTGGGTTCACACAAGGGGCATCGTGTAAAGTGTAATATACCATTTATACAAGTTCACATTTTCTTTTGCTACATAAGAGGTTCAAGTTTAAGACACAAATATTCCTTTCTGAAACCCATTAATGACAAAAGTACCCAGACTCTGTCCAAATCAGGGGGAAAAAAACCTACAGCCAAGAATCACATTAAAAGAACAAGTCTCTTTTTCTTATTTGTAACTGCAAGATTTCTCTGTAATTGGAACTTTTATACATTTAAAGAAATTCCCTTCACTTTCTACTCCACAGTTCAGGGAGAGTTTTTCACATAGATTAAGATAAAACTTTAATGATCCCTGTTGGGGAATTGGGTTATTGGCGCAGCAAAATCATTTCAATAACTTTAAGAGAGGAAGAAATAGAGAATGTAAATGGAAGCTAAGAAAATGAATGTAGATCAAACATAACAGAACGGTGATTTACAACACAAGGACATAGACGTAAAAGAAGGTTAGAGTTAGATAAATGTAGAACAAAGTTTCTGCCAAATCCAATACAATTGAAGTAATTGGTGACCACTATTTAAAAGGTAAAAGAAAACACCTGATAGAAAATATAACATGCCTCCATACTGCTCCTGTGGTGGGTTAGGCTCACAGACACCTGGATGACATCACACGAGCAGAATGGAGGCATGAACATGAAATGCCTATATTCCTTTAAAAATCTTCCCTGATGATTACATGTGCAGCAGTCTTTTCAAACTGTGTGAAAAATATTAGAGTATGTTGCAGAGCTACATTACTTATACATATTTCAAGTTCAGCATACAGTAAATGGTGTCAGGGTGCATGAGACATGCTAGTAGCCTTCATCCCTCTCCCTTCCTCTCATCTTCAGTAATTATTTACATCCCTCAGGAGTGAGTTGTCAGGCAGCTGTATTGCCAGCCTTGACTGCTGGGAGATCACTCTGAGTTCTCTTCTCTCCTGACACCGTTTCCATATCGCTCTCCATCTTCTTCCCGGTGAGGTGGCTTGATTCCAAGGCCTTAGGTAACACCTAATAGACCCCTCCCTCTTTGCGTCTCTCTGTTGCTCTCCCCCTCAGCGCTGCTGTCTACCTGTTCGACACAGAATTAAAGTGCACTCGGCAGGGTGCAATTATACAGCGAGCATTGTTAACATCCAGAGTTAAACATAGCCCTCTCTCTCTCTACGCACTTGTCTGCAGCAGCCTGGAGGTAATTGTATTGCTGTCAGCCCTTGGTTGATGAGTTGCCAGCGTAATTGCTTTACGGTTTGACCTCTGGTTTTTCAAACAAGCGCCCTGGTCAAGGATCTGCACCGGGCAGATGAGGGATGAGCGGGCGGCTGGTGCATGCATTTGTTTCTGCTTGTGTGTGTGGTTAGTGGAGGCAGGATAAATATGTTACTCTGCTAATGCTCCGTGCTGCCCCTGTGTCCTCTATTATTCTTTACCACAGTAAGTTCTCTGCCTCGTTTCAAAATCAGCATGATAGTGAATTAAATTGTTCTGTTTTTAAAAGGCATTGGGAATTTGTCTTGCTGACAGTGCTGCAGAAGCACAGTGACAGCAGCACATACTGATACACACAGTTCAAGGACAACAGGACATGACACGCAGCGCAGCTAGAGTGCCAGACACTATTCACATCAGACTATATTTATCTCCTGGCTGTTATTCTTAACTTGGTATTTTCATTCCTACTGCCTTTCTTCTGCCAGAAAAACATTAGTTTGTAATTTGTCAAGCAGTAACTTTAAAACGTTCAAACCATTAGAAGGTTCATTATGTAGCAATTACTCTCTGAAATAAATCTTTTTTTAACTCTCTCTCTTTGTGCAAGACAAAAAACAAGATTGCACTCATCATCAACACTGTCTGAACAAGCTGTGGAAACCAGAGCTCTCTTTTTATAGTTTCTATATATGCAAACATTTATAGACAAAGAAGTAAAACAAAACACTCACGATAACAGGTAACATTGTTTTAAAAGGTTTCATCATGGATATTGGAGCATGCAATTCTTGCCATTGACATTTTTTATGGATACCTGAACATCTCTTCTCTTAAAACGCAGTAAACTCTCCGGTCCAGACTGGGACACATTGAAATCTGATAAATGACAAATTGTCAGGATACAAGAAAATGTAGAGGCCAGAGAGCAGCAGTGGACACTTCTCAGGTGTATTGTGCAGAGGTCCTGTAGTTTGCCTCCATCTGTCAAGAACAAGTTGCCTATAAAAAATACTCTTCTTATTGGCAAGTGTATTTCAAAGTATTAAGAGTGTGAAGCATATTTGCCAACTCTCTGTTCCATTTATGAAAATTGCAGCTTGGTTTTCTACAGAACTAAATGCTTGGCCAAAAGGGTACGAAGAAAAAATGTAAATTCTCATTACTCCTTACATCTAGTTTAGAGATTAGACCAAACGTTGCCACCATGTGGTCTGGAGTAATGCTTTTGTTTGACAGGTAATCAAATATAAGTGACCAGAAGGGTTTCAGGCCTGTTTCCTGTTCCAGAAAAATAGCAGGCAGTTCCTGTTCAACTCTGTTCATTACTTGTTTAAGTGTCTACATATAAAATCATGATGGAAAGTATGGGATCTGAAAGCCAGATTGAAGTAATGCTTGGGTATTTGGTGTGTGAATATATTTGACAGATAGTAGTTCCATATTTGATGGTATGATGGTATGATGCATTATGATGCAACCAAGATAGCTGCAATTTACTGTATATTCTCCAGATATAAGGGAACAAACCAAAACACGACTCATTGCAGTATCTGACAAAATTATTCCAACATAACAGGTTTTACAGCTCTACATTCTGCTGGAGGCGTTAAAAGGAGACCAGATTGCCATTTGAATGCAGGTCTTTTATTGTGTCTGTATTCTTTTCTATTCTGTCGTGAAGGTTTTCCCTTATTTATTTTCAAACCAGAGGCTTCCAAACAGCTCAGTGAGCTGAAGGAGGGGTGGAATGGATGAGTAATAAATAGCGCAACATCATCTGCAAAAAGAGATAGCTCATGCTCTGTGTTAAGAATTGGAACTGGTGCTATATTGATTTATGATCTAATCTGACAGGCAAGAAACCTGATAAGTTTCAGAGAGATGGTGAACAAGAGCAACTTTATCACTCTTTTAAGACTAAATGTCTTTATTTTGAGAGTCTGTAAACCAAAGTACATCTGAAGAAGTGGGATTAAACTATAGGAGGTATGTGTTAAACTAATATTTGCATAACAAAGCGAATAGGAAAGCTCTGACTTTTCCTTGGCATAGTTGAAATATTCTGAGAAGTAAAGGAGCCAGACTGGACTGTTAAGTTTTATAGAATCAGGCTCAGAGGCTTTATAGTTTGGAAGTTAAGTGATAGAAGCTTTTATCTGCTCTAGTAATGTGTGAATCAAAGGCCTTAGCGGCAGACTCATTTAATGAGGGTAGCTGGTATTTTTTTAAAGAAAAAGCTTAATATTATTGACTTGGGGGGTAATTTTAGTTTTGATGTATTGACTTTCATTATCTATAACACAACACAAAGTATTTGATCATTTCAACAGGATCATCCTTGTTTTTTCATTTTAGGAA